>NC_138032.1:49909661-52557161 GCF_964106645.2 Podarcis pityusensis | reverse complement strand
TATGGAATTAATAAATATACATATATTCATATGTGTATACCCCACCCCACCCCGCTTCTCTCCACAATCACCTCTGTTTCTTTCCTTTGGCTCCCGCTGTCCTCTGTCATATGTCAAATGGCATTTTCAAGTTCAGAAGAAGCATGCCATAGAAATACCAGTTGCAGGGGCACAACAGCAGTGCTGGAGAGGGCTAGCTGCCATGTTTATGCCATGTTTATGGGCTTCTCACTCTGGGAAACAGGATGCAAGACTTGATGGGTCTTTAGTCTAATCTAGCAGCACTCTTACATTATTGTGGTACATCACTGGCAACTATGTAGGTTACCCCTGAGTTTGGTTAGTAACTTGGCTGAATCATTGTCCTTCAACACATATAGAACCTCTCTTTGTGGATCAGTTGGATCCCAGCCATTGTATGTATTCCGTCAGACACTGGTTCTCCGATAACCCTGAATGAGTGGTCCTTGGATTTGTTTAGCGTAGGTTTAACTCACAGCTTAAAACTACAAGAAAAAGCTAACCTGCCATGGATTTGTTATCTATTGTCCTCGTCACATTGAACACATTTACTGAGAGAATCTGAATACTGAGATAAACTTTATTTGAATTTAATATTTCTGCTATTCAGAGTGGCTGGGGAAACCCAGCCAGATGGGCGGGGTATACATAAATCATCATCATCAAATACTATTTTTTCAGTTGATTTTATTTTTTATTTCTTTTTGTTGTTGATGACGTCTTGTTGTTATTGTGACCAAAAAATATTTGGTTGTAGCTACCTTGTGGCCTCTAAAGGTGGAAAAGCAAAGTATAAATGTTTTATGGAAATAAAATATCTGAAATGGTGGGGGGAATCATCTAAAAACCCAAGAAAATTGAGGGGATCCTTTTTCCTATGCCTATGCAAAGCCTGGAAAGCCCTAGTGGTGTCTCCTAAGCACTCAATTTAAAAAGTATAAAGAAGGCATGAATAGTCATAACAGTATATCCATTCCTGCTCAACTTCTAGAGAACATGTGCTGAAATGAAACTTCACAGCAACTTTGACTCTAATAGAACAGCTATTATGTTGTTTTTACATTATCCCACCTCATTTTCAAACTGGGCCAAAACTAATTTGATTTCCCATGATTTACATCATGGTGGTTGGCTGCTAGGCAAATAATGAGCTTTTTTCCCCACTGAAAATCAGAACAGGCTTCACCTTCATTCCACCTGTTGCTGAACATAATGTACCCAGAAATGTTCCATAGTAGATGCAGGACAGTTGAGTCAGGTACAAATGCTAAAAATCTCTCAGACAAAGCTGCTTGAAAGGGGTGTTCTTTTTGTCTCTTTTAATTTCTCCTGTGAACTCACTTGCTTATGTTCTTCTCTCCTTAGCTTGGTGTGAAAATTTCCAAAGCTGTTGCTTGTCGAAATTTTGTGAAAACAAAGCAAGATGCAGAAGCTTGTCAAGAAGCCCAGAAGAAAAAGAAGCTTGCATGGGGGTGGGTCATTGGCCTTCTATATTTAAGACTAATAGAGATTCTGAGTAAAATGTTTTCTGCCTTCAGATTGGCTTCTACTAATCCTTGTTTGCTTAATTTGACCTTGGCTTTTTCCTTGAGTAGTGCATCTGCTTAATGTAGAGTCTTTACTACAGCTGATACATTATTCAAATGTTTATACTTTCCCTTTTGTGATTCCTAGAGTATTAAAAATCTAGTTCCAATATAGCCATTGCTGCTAAATGAAATTTGATTGAAAACTCCCTAAAGTGTACTTTGGTAGATACTGACATACGTTTGTTTTTTTGTTTTTTTTCAGGTTTGAAGCCAAGAAAAGATGGGAAACTAAAAGCAACATGGGATACATGTAGTTAGTTGTGTCTTGGAAGGGGGGGGGGGTGACATTTAAATCTGAGGGGAAGTGTTTGTTAATATTGAAGATACATAAATTATGTTTTTCATTGGGTTTTATTTCCATTAGTTGTGCAGCTGGGGGAATCACCGTTGAGTAATTTAGGCTTGCATTCCATACTCTTAAGTATCTCTGGCATGTCTCGAATACACTCTCTTTCGCCCTGGAAACATATCCAATTTATTTCCTTTCAGATATTCTAAAGATTTAAATCTCTCGTTTGCCATGTAACTATTAAAATACAGTCTAGGGGAAAAAAATCTGTCTTAATTTTTTCAGTTATTTATTAACATCAAAAACAATCTTCATTTACAATAAAACACCGTGTTTGGAAAGCCTTGTTTTTACATAATAGTGAGACCAGGCAATGATAATAGTCCCTCAAAACAAAACCACAAGCAAATTAGCAATAACTCTCACCCCCACCACGTTTCTTCAAATGTCAGTCACCTGTATGAGAGTTAAACTGGTAAATTTCATTTACTATTAAGCGAGGTTGAAATATTAACTTAATGGTGATTTATAATATTTGAGTACTTTGAGCTAAAACATGGTGCCAAGAAATAATAATTTGAAGGTTTATGACAAGTCCAGAGTTTTCTGTCCCAATATGGAGTAGTTCTTTCTTGTTTGGTAGCCCTGAGGATGTTTGATTTTCCCTCTTTCACATGGAACACTATATTTCACAAAATGAGCGTTTTCAGTACGGTAAGCTAAAGTCAACTGTAATTAGTTATATTGACAGTTAAATGTGCAGCAAAGCCTGTAAATCACTGGCCCAACAGGTTTGTACCACAAAGCCCCATAAATCAGCCCCATATTCTGTACTCAGGGACTGTTTTCGGAGGGGTTTTTGTTTAGCAAAGAGAGGAAGCGAGTATTGTCGAGACTCTTAAAGCCTCAACAAACTTTGCTATCAAACAAAGTGGGCTTCTTAACTGTCCCGTATGGGCTGATAATGCCCAAATAAATGTTAATAAGACATTTATTTAGGTATACCACAGCCAGTATTAATAATATTGCCAACGAATGAGGGCTTGCTTTTTTTAATATTTCCAAGCCATCTTTTTTGTCTTCTGGTTCTCCAAGGTGCAGTCCTGCAAAGATTGCATACCTGTAGGCATGTAGAGAAGGACTTGTGCGTATAAGACTAAGGAGCATGAGAAAGATACTGAAAAGGGAAGTCAAGTACTAGACTATATGACTATATAGGTGGGTCGACCTAGCAGCAGTGGGCAAGGTTAGAATTATCCCTTAAAGTCAAGAGGCAGACCTTAACACGCATCAACAGCCTTCCCTCCCCTCCCCAAAAACTTGGCAAGAGCTACTAAGGTCTTGTGGCACTGAGCCTGGAGCAGAGGCAGCCATGCTGTGCTCACATCGTGTGTTTATATGATGGATCCTGCGTTTGACATGAGAGATCAGTTTACTTACAGGACTACTGTTTGCATCTAGCCCCCATGCTAAAGCACCTCTAGCTATCATGGGCTACAGAGGATAAGATTTCGCAGGCACAGATGGTAATAAAGATGATAGTAAAGATGGCATAGATCTGAATAGGGAAGTAAATAAAAAGAATACCGGTAATTTCTTAGACTGTGCTGTTGACAGCATGCACAGTTAAGGACTATGGATGATACAGGATAAAACGGGGATAGTTCCCTCTGGAATCTGAAACAGGTGCAAGTGTGAGATTACCTGAATGTCTTTGCCATTTAACTTGCAGAAAATGATATTTGAGAAAGGGATTCATTCTTTTTATCGGACTAAGAAGAAACTACAGTAACAAAGCATAGCTTGCCATGGTTAGCTGCTAGCCAAATGAAATAAGGTGCCAAATTTTACTTCAAAAGGCCGTCAAGCTGCATAGAAAAGTGAATTCCACACTGAAGACATAAATGATAGGCACTGGATGGTCAACAGCAATAACGCAGTGCAGAGCCAAAATACTTTCTCTCCCCCATTCCATCCAACTTTGGCTCCCTATTCACAGATTGCAAAGTAGCTGGCTTTTAAACATGCAAAAGTCCCATCAAGTGACTTTGCCCCATTTTTAAGTCCCAAGCTGAAGTACCAGTGGCAAGAGTTGCGGAAAGGTCAAAACAATATGCTGAAACCAGTATATTTATTGTGGTCAAATGCATCACCAAAAAACCAAAGGAACAGAAGTTGTCCTGGCTCTGGTAAGAGTTGGGCACAGAGTCTCCACCAATCAGTATCTATTGAGGAAGAGGTCCCACTCATGTGCGTACCTTGTACTGCTCACTATTGATCATACCTTGCTGGAGTCTCCACAGTTTTTCTGTATACCCATTTCTCTGCTCTGAATTTAGCCTCAGTTGTAGATGTCAATGCTGATCTGCACATTCTATTCTGCTTTATGAGCTCTAGTGCAGGCTTCCTCAACCTTGCCCCTCCAGATGTTTTTGGCCTACAACTCCCATGATCCCTAGCTAGCAGGACCAGTGGTCAGGGATAATGGGAACTGTAGTCTCAAAACATCTGGAGGGCCAAGGTTGAGGAAGCCTGCTCTAGTGCCTGGCTTTTTAATGCCTTTGAATTACTGAACGCAAGGTGCTGATGAAATAATGCTCCTGAGTTTGTAATAAAACCAGTGTGTGGCATAATGTGACATAACTGTCACTGTGCTATACAGTGGTACCTCGGGTTAAGAACTTAATTCGTTCCGGAGGTCCGTTCTTAACCTGAAACTGTTCTTAACCTGAAACACCACTTTAGCTAGCGGGGCCTCCCGCTGTCGCCGTGCCACCGCCGCGAGATTTCTGTTCGCATCCTGAAGCAAAGTTCTTAACCCGAGGTACTATTTCTGGGTTAGCAGAGTCTGTAACCTGAAGCATCTGTAATCTGAAACGTCTGTAACCCGAGGTACAACTGTAATTGTCCTACTTGCCTACTTATGTTGTCTTTCTTTTTTTCTTCCAAAAGAAATAGAAAAGCATAGGAAAATATGTTTGGCTTAAGACTGATATCAGGCCTAAAGCAACTAGTTGTGTTTCTAGAAATAGAGAGAAGATTGACCTATGCTATAGTAAAAGTTTTAAAAACACATAACACTACCCAGTTATCATGTGGTATTCAGATTAGGGGCAGATGTAATTTGTTGGCCATTGGAACAGTTCAAAATACTTTTCAAAGATCACCTAGGGGCAGCCAATGCTTCTGCAACTGGGCTTCATTTGAAAGCTGGTACATGTTCTATGTCAACTAGAATAAAGTTTCCAGTGTTGAATTATTGGCTGCAGTCACAATTCATAGACAGTTCTAGACTTTCCAAATTACACTTAAAGGAACTATCATGACCTTCTGAATAATAATTCTTGGTTGGCTCAGATTCACAAACAATTAAACAGATGTTGCTTTTCAGGGGAGTTCATCTTGGAACAAGACCGTCTATGAGTAAAGGTCCTGTTTAAAACTAGACATACTACAAGAGGATCTAGCATCAAGTGATGAAATGGTCCCAGACTGTTTAAAACAGGCAGCAATTAGATCACTCCTGAAGACCTGAACAACTGTAGCCCCATTGCAAACATGCCCTTCCTGGGCATGGTGTTCAAGAGAGTTGTTGCACTCTTGGATGAAACCTATTTTCTAGATCCATTTCAACTGGGCTTTAGGCTGTCTTGGTTGCCCTGAAGGATGGAGTGCAACCCTGCCAATTCTCTGGGACCTTTTGATCCAAGAAGCTTTTGATCCAACAAACCATGGAGAGCCAGTGTGGTGTAGTGGTTAAGAGCGGTAGTCTTGCAATCTGGGGAACCGGGTTCGTGTCTCCGCTCCTCCACATGCAGCTGCTGGGTGACCTTGGGCTAGTTACATTTCTTTGAAGTCTCTCAGCCCCACTCACCTCACAGAGTGTTTGTTGTGGGGGAGGAAGGGAAAGGAGAATGTTAGCCGCTTTGAGACTCCTTTGGGTAGTGATAAAGCGGGATATCAAATCCAAACTCCTCCTCTTCTTCTTCTTCCATCTGGAAAGATGGTCTCAGTTGGGTGTTGGAGGTAGAGCATTAGAGTGGAACTGCAGCTGCATGATCCTGCATTCCTGAAGGTGGCGCTCCACAATTACTCTTTTGCCCCTTGGCAATTACGCTGTGGGGTCATCTTGGGGATCCATTTTCTCCCTTGTGCTGTGCAACATTTACATGGGAGTGTTCATCCAGAGATTCTGCCTGAAATGTCACCAAAGCATGATGCCCAACTCTCTCTTTTCCACCTGGGTAGGTGGTGGATGTTCTGAATCAGTGCCAGAGAATGATAATGGACTGGATGAAAATCAACAACTTGAGACTCGGCCTTGATGATGCTGATGATTAGCCAAAGGCCTCGGACAGTGTTTCTCAACCTGTGGGTCCCCAGATGTTGTTGGACTACAACTCCCATGATTCCTAGCCAGCATGATCAGTGGTCAGGGATGATGGGAGTTGTAGTCCAACAACATCTGGGGACCCACAGGTTGAGAACCACGGGCCTAGGAGAAGAGCAATGGTTTTGCTTGGCTCATGAAGATATGTAACAGAGGTGCCAGGAGAGCTTCCCTAGAAAGAGCATTCCACAAGCGGGGAGCCACTGCAGAAAAGGCCTGCTCTAATGTTGCTGCCTTCCAGACCTCTTGCAGATGAGGCGCATGAAGAAGAGCTTCTGATTTTGGTCACAGGGTCCATCCAGGTCAGTTCCTATGGGGAGAGGCAGATAACTTGAATGAGTTGTTAGTGGGTGGTTTGTTTGCCCAGTTGAGTTGTAGTAGCTTGCTCCATTATATTCTTTCTAAAGGCTCAGCTTCACAGTTGGAGGGTGCAAGATCCACCATTGTTGCTGGTGACACAGCAGGTCTCAGTGGCACAGGGTGCCTTTTATCAGCTTAATCGGATATACCAACTGTGAGGCTATGTGGATAGGCTATTCATTCTTTGGTCACCTCCAATTTAGATTATTACAATTACTACTATATATGGGTATTTGAAAATGGCCTAGAAGCTTTAGCTGGTCCAAAATAAGGCAGCAAAATTACAGTCTGGGACTGGCTGTTCTCATCATACCAGTATGATGGAGTCTTAGGGGCCAGTATGTATGGGGTCTTAGGGGAGGGGTTGTACCTCTGGTGGGAGACATGTCGTGCTCCTTCTGGGGTAGTTTGCCCACCCTTGGTCCCCACCCTGCATTCAGCTCTCACCTGTGGCTCCTAGAAGCTGTCAGCATGGCCATACCCTGGAAAATGGCTTTGACTGGCCGGCTAAACTAGTTGAGGGTAGCCAATGGGTCTCAAACCCTCAGTGAGTTAGGGACTTCCCCTGCATGAGAAGGCAGGCTGTGATGGATTGAGCAGATGAGATCAACAGTGAGCCCAAAAGTCAAGAAGGTGGTTTCTGCATGTGCTGTAGAGGCAAGTGAGCGGCAGGTGGGTCCCATCAATCTGGGAAGGTAGCCCATCTAGGAGAAGGAAAACTCTGATCCTAAATCTCCACCGCCTTGTGGAAGAAGAAAAGAGATAGGGCAACCAGAAATAGGGCCTTTTCCCAGAGTCCTGGCCCTATTGCAGAAAGCCCTCCCCAGAGAGGCTCACCTGCCACTTTCCCCCATCTTTTTAGAGATTCTCGCTGTTTTCAGCTCTTCTGTGCTATTGTGTCTTTTCAGGCGGCTGGTTTTAGTTAGCTCTGTACTGCAGTTTGTTTTATTCTGCTTATTTTTAGAGCTCTTGTTCCATTTTCCTTCCTATCTATGGAGACAGGTGGGGACAAGCATTGCACCAAGTAATGCTCCAATCATCCTATGCAGCATAGGATTTGTTGAAGACGCAACATATTACTTCACTGTGTTACAGCTGCCTTTCAGTTGTCATTGTTTTTGGGTCCCTTTGGTTAGGCATCCCAGCAAATGTGGGGTGGTCTTATTTTTGTTTGTTGTGGTGGTATGTGTTCTTGTGTTCTTGTAATTTCAACCACCTTGTGATCTCCGGATGAAGGACAGTGTAGAAATTTTATAAATAATAATAACAACATAGGAACCTGCCTTACACCGATTCAGACCAATCGATCAATTCAGATCAGTATTTTCTACACAGGCTGGCAGTGGTTTTCCAGGGTTTCAACCAAGGGATATTCCTGGCCCTACCTTGATATGATGTGGATTGAGCATGGAACATCTTGCATGCACAGTCTGTGCTCTGCCACTGAGCTATGGCTCTTTGCCAGTGAACTGGTATAGGCCACACTATTTTTATTACTGATAAATGCCCTTGATTGAGTGTGGTGGTTATGGTGGTCTGAATGGGTAATACTGAAATGGCTTTGACCATACAATACAAGCTGACATGACTTGACTTGATCTCTATCTCCTCCTTAATGGGTAATTGAACCTTTCACAGGGGGAAAAAATCCCAAATGACTGGTGTGATTCATAGGCCTCCAACATTCTTGACAATTATTTCTGTAGCGGTTGTGGTTAAACAGGCACAACAGCATTCTAAATTGTCAATTTTCTCTCCTCCGCAATGCTTTCCCAACACTTTATGCTGATTATAGGAAGTAATTTCTGAAGCCTTGACTTCAACTATAATCAATCAATATTTTGACAGCATAGAGCACTTTAAAGGGAGGCTTGCAGTGAATGTTTTTAAATATCAGTCATCAAACGTATTTCTTCATTTCTATACCGTGCATGCAAATCACAAATACTTACTGCAAGACAAGTCGCAGGAAAGAATTCCTCCTCATCGCAAGGTCTGTCAAGCGAATCACTGAAACTGTACCCAGATGTATTGTTAACATCTTGTTCCCCAAGTCACAAACTATTCCCTTTCTTGGATGCCTAAAAAGAAATGATGGTGAAAACATTGTCTGCCATCAATCGACATTTGCTACTCACTTGCCTATATCATTATCACATGAGGACCATTTACGCATATCATTAGTGGTTCTGGTGCTGTCTTGCTGTGCTGTGCTCCCCCAAAGCAGTGGTATGAATCTGAATGCCAGAATCATGTGTACCAATCCAGTTGCATGGGTTTCCCCCATGATCATTGACCAAGTGAGCAAGAAAACAATCAGGGGGAAGGATTCCTGTGATTGATCCTCTTCAGATGTGTGCTGCTGCGCTATGCAATCTACTTTACCCACTAGGGCAGCCTTTCTCAACCCTAGATGTTGTTGGTCTACAACTGCTATCATCCTTGACTGTTGGTCTTGCTAGCTAGGGATGATGAAAATCCAACAACATCTGGGTTGTTGAGCGAGGCTACACTAAGGTATCTAAGAATTGCATGCAATTCACCTTCGTTTATTTTCAGAAATGTTTATAGACTGTTAAACATTTAACATGACCATAGTGGTGTACAAGATTAAATTCGAATGGAGTGAAACCCATACAATGTAGTTCCCATAAAATTCTGCCAGTGAGTAGACTCATCTCTTTGGGAAAGGCTGCAGAACTTTTTTAAAAAACTGTTTAAAAGAAGGCTTATGGTCACTGTCTAATTTCTATGGGTATTGTGTTCCACAGCTCTGATGCTACTATAATAAAGGTCCTAGTCCACAAAGCCATAGAACAAACTTCTGGTGCATGCAGTCTTACAAGGAGGGCTTTTGCATATGGCTGTAGTCACTGTGCAGGAATATAGGGAATAAGGCAATCCCTTGGCTATGAGGGATGGTGCCAGCCATGGGGACAACAGCCATGGCTTTAAAAAGGTTTGCTGGTTGTATTCCTGCACTAGCAATAAAAAGTAGGACTGTAGTAGAATTTTATGTTGTGGCAGTAACGGGGAGCAGTGGCAATCAAATGAAACCAATCTGCTTGTGTTCTTCTGCTTGATTATCAGGAGAATTTGCCTAAACTCTTTAGTATTTGTCATTTACCTTCCATGATAGTGATAAAGAAAAGGCTTTGCGCTGTTCTCTTTATTTCATTTTTCTTATGGGACTGGTAAACATTAGGAAAAGAAGAGGTTTTAATTGGAAGAAATATGGGTGTTAGCAATATATTGTGGGTTTCGCGAGATAGTCATTCTACCTTTCTCTAAATTTCTTTCCTTAAAAGGCCTGCTCGTTGTTTTGTGGCAATAATTATTGGAATCCTGATGGCAATGGTGTTTTGTTCCCTGCGTGACAGCATGGAGGGCATCTGTGTGATGTTATTTCACTTTGTGATAAACCACTAGGTCTGTACTTATCTGCACTGCTATTCGCATTCCTCATAATTCTGCCCTTTCAGCCAACTTCCTATACATTTTGATCTGTCCTTGATGAATTGCTGTGCAGTGACTTCAAATGGTCAACAGTTAATGAGACCAATGACCTCACACTGTTTAACATGTAGATTTGTCATTTGATGGATTGCTGTTCTGCTTTATACAGTAAGCAAGAAGCCATTAAACACGCCACTCTTTAGGTATTTATAAAACTCGGACTGGAGCCTTTGTTGGAAACACCAGATATGGAACTCATTATTTACATTGGGGGCTAAAGTTACCTTTTGGCACTGAGGCCAATTAATAAGAAGACATGGTAAAGCCATTGAATAGAGGCAAATGTATGTAAATTAGGAGCAGAATAATTATGAAGCTGCACTTGCAGTTTGAAATGTTACCCTGTCTTCCAGTGCAATTTTGCAAAAGAACTTGATATTGGCAAACGGATTGTTGATGGAAATAACAGCAAGGGCTGGGTTGAATCCTTCACTGCTGATTTCTGGGGTTGTGTTCCAGAAGTTGATGCCAACATTCTTCCTTTATTTTATTTTATTTATTTTATTCTTTTATTTATTACAGGTCTTAAACCCCTAAAATGTTTTCCAGAGCAGCTAACAATAAAACCAACCATTTTTAAAGAATTGTCACATTAAAACGCAAAACAACATAGCATAAGCACTGATGGCAGATGTCAAAACTGATGAAAAAGCCCAAGCTGGTAAAGTCCTCTGAAGATGACATCGAAATCTGGGTAGAGTCATGTGGAAGCAAGTGGTTCTGGAGGTACACTATCCTCCGTCTTAGCATTTCAATGAATCGCTTTCATGCTAAGTTTCATCACGTCTAAAGACAGCTATGATGCAATCTGCCACACTCTCAAAGCAGGGGCAGCAAACTGGTGACCCTCCAGATGTTGTTGAATGATGACCCCAAGAAGTCCCCACTTGCATGGCCAATGGCCAGAGATGATGGTTCAGTCACATCTAGCAGGCCACATGGTAACCACCCCTCCTTTAATGTGATTTTAATGCGGAGATTATTCCAAAGGGGTAGATATAAAAGTGCCCTCAGGGATGATGGAGAATGCTATCATGTTGGCAGTGCTGAAGCAAGATTGAGCCAGTCCGGTTGGCTTCTGTGAATGGAATGTGGAGGAGGAAAGCCATCTTGTCCTTTGCCTCAGGCAGCAAAATGACTTGGGCTGTCCCCGATTCTCTGATTTTGAAATTCCTCAATGGGTGGATGCTGGCTTGACACCCATTTATGCTAAGACTGGTTTCGTATCAGAGCCTTTCATCCTTCACTTCCATGAGAAGTACAATCGCTTAGAATTAAAGTAAAACACAACAAAGTAATTAATCCTGTATGAATGTTCAAACATTTCTGTGACTGCAGATTTTCCCCCTCCTCCCCCGAGACTCTGCACTTCCTCTGTGGGCAATCCAAAAAACTGGGTAAAGTGTTTTTAGTACGAAGAAACAGATTTTTTTTCTCCCTCCAAGTGATTGTAGCATGATACTTTTACCTGAATCCTTTCAGATAACAAGCAGCATATTGTGTTTGGTTCATTTATCTCTGATTGAAGAGTGCAAGAGCACAGAAATGTCACTCAAGGACCACGCTTCATAGGCAGTTGATGATAGTCAGATCAAGGAGGGACTTACAGGCATTCATCTGGAAAGCAAGAGGATTGTATTAACAACAGTAACATCCACTGTGTCACCAAAAATAAATAAAACCAGTAGAATAAAGGGATTAAAAAAGTGTTAATATAAATATATTCCCAGATGTCTGTTCTGATTCTATAGTTCAGTAATACAACACTTTCGGGCTCCATTTGCTCTATACATTTAAAGCAGTATCATATCACTTTAAACAGTCAGAGTTTCCTCCGCTCACGCTCCCCCAAAATCCTGGGAACTGTAGTTTGTTAAGGGCCCTGAGTGTTGTTAGGAGACCCCTGTTCCCCTGTATTTTGTGTTTTTTATATTGTGAGTTTATGTTGTGAACTGCTCTGAGATCTATGGGTAAAGGGTGGTATAAAAATCATAATAACAATGAACTACAATTTAACAATCCATCTGTCTTTCCAGAGAACTCTACCTAACCCCAGGGGTGGCTCAAAGCCTCATTTACTAGGGTGGCGCGGCAGCTTCCAGCCAAAGTTCAGTAAGATATCGTTGAACTTTCCTGCTTTTCCAAGTATTGTACACAGGAAACTTGGGAGCAGGTTATCTAAGGGACTACCTTGGCCCAGAAACTACACTGCTCAGATAGGGCATTGCTGAGAGTGCCACATGCTATTGAAATGTGCCTACTTTGTGCTAGGAGCCAGGTTTTAGTGTTGCAGCTCCAGCCCTCTGGAATGAATTACCAGCTGTGATTGTCCAAGCCATTTATGGCGTATTAAGTGCACATCTGCAGAAATGGATTCATTGTTCTTTTAGAATTTGTTGAAATGGTTTTACTGTTTTTAGGCCTTGTGTTTTGTTCTACTTTTATCTCATTCTTGAATGAGAATGTTTAGCAAGTGTGTTTTATGTGGTGTATTAATGTCTTTTATGCAAAGCATAATGACCTGCAGTTTCATAAGAGTATATATTTAAAGTAGATGAAAGTAGATGAATAAATGAGCAAATTAAGTTAATTTGGGTATGCAGAAGATATTAAAAATAAAGTTAAGGAACCGCAGAAAGAGGGGGAAGGAAGTCAAGTTTTAAAATGCTAGAATGATTGTAAAATTAGTGAAATGTATAAACCTGAAAATCATAAATAAAATTTTAAAAAACACAAATGTACAACCACTAAAAACAAGCAAACAAACAAACAAACAAACATAGCAAATAATAATTTAAGTTGTGACAAGACTCTTATTATTGAGATGCAAAAGTTATGTATTTTACGTTAAAACCATGGGAATTATTGATTGAGCTCAGAAACACTTATACGAAAGTGTATTTGTTTCAGCCTTTCTTCAGCAATAATCTGAGCAAAGTTTGAGATGGATTGGTTGGTGATTTTATGAAAAAGTAGCTAAGACAATACCCAGGATGTACTTTGTGTTAGTGTTGGTTATAGCTGGAAGGAACACCACATTCCAAAATCCCAGAAGTCTTGCAGTATCTGAAGAGGCCATTATTTACAGAATAGCCCTATCTACATAATACCAGCACGAGCTAGTTTCTTAGTTTCATATTAATGCATATTAGCATCCTAAGGAACCTATCTGATAATACTTATACACAGAGACTTAAGGAGCTTAGCAATGTTCACACCTCCATGAAAAAAAATAATACAGTTAAGTTCTCCCTTTAAATAAACTTTAGAAGCAAGTCTATTAACGGTTATCTATTATCTGCCACAAGGGGAAACATGTAGACAGTTCTGGAGTGTCTTCTAAATCTCTGGCTGCTGAGCGTTAGGCAATAAATTACATGAGAGAAAGAGAACCGCTCTTATTGGCTGAGCCGACTTTATTTCACCATGTCGGCATGTTGAAGTTGGATACAAGGGATATTATCTTCATCCCCAAGAATATTGACAATAACACTCCAAAAACGAAGCCTGTTGGGAAGGATATCCACATATTGAAAATGCTTTGATACCCACAGATCAGAGAGGAGGAATATTGTTGCTGGACTCTACTAGCCCCAGCTAGAATGGCCAATGGTCAGAGGGCTGCAGTCCAACTACATAAGGAGGACCACAGGATCCTCATCTCTAACATGAATCCATTGATATCCTTAACTAGCATATTGTAAAAAAACCAAAAAGCAGAAACCCCATTATCCTAGTTTCCTGAGTATGTAAATTAAGAGGATCTATATAGATTGCTCCCCGGGGTACAAGCCTGGGCAGTGTGTATGGAGGTCCTAGTTGGCCCAGACAACAAGACTCCTCTCTTGGCCTTGCTGAAACAGATGCCAGCAACAACAATACAGATTACTTGTCCAAAAATTATCCAAGGCCATTTAGAAAAAAATAAGAACATCTATCAAGATAGTTTAGGGTCTCTCCAGACTGTTGTTTTATTGTCGGTGTATTTTGTAGTGAGTTTTTACACAATAATAGTGCACTAGGGGCAGGTTGATTCTGCTTTAGTTTGTTCTGCAATGCTCCCCTGGTGCTATTACTGTCCAGAGGTGCTATAACATAACAAAAGTAGAAGAAGAAAAGTAAACCAGAACATTTGTGGTATAAGAAGTTACGGGATTTCAGAAGGGAGTTAAAGATTATGCACTGACTGGAAATGAAGCAGTACTGAAAGTGAGATCACATGTGATCATCCCGATAGCCTCAGAAACACAAATCACGATGAATGCACAATAAGGCAGAGTGTCTGGAGGGGCTCTTAGGTTGGAAGCGGACAGTAATAAAAAGGGAAGATGGAGTCGTAGAGCTATTGTTGCCCATGGTGTGTATATTTACTCACTGCTTTTAAGCTGTTGTCTGCTCTGCTAAGTTGGTGTCAGCTGGTTTGGAAGCCCACAGAGGCAACAGTTAAGATCTATGGATGAGGACCTGCCCAAAACGCTGTGTGATATGGAAGCTAGGTTGACTGCCACCAGATACAGAGCAGATAAGCAGAGGCACAGAATAAGAGTATTACATAATGATCAGATCATTCTAGAATGCTGTGCAGTAGTTGGCACTTCCGCCCTATAAAAACAGGTGTGAATAGACCTCTCTGCAAGCTGTGGGGAGAAGAGGAGGAAGAAGGACCACCTCCAAAGAAGGAACCAGGTGTGGTGGAAGAAATGGAAAGGGGTCCCATCTTCCTACTTCTGCCATCTTGCTGTTTGGAATTAGCTAGCCTGGAAGTAGCTGGTGTGTGAGTTTGTGTCTGTAGGTTTCCATGCTGTTTCTGTCTGTGTTTCTGATGCAGATCCAATAGATCTCTATAGCATACTATATGGTTTTTGGACTTCTGTTATGCTCTACTTAAATATTTGCAAATAAACAGATGTTACAAAGACCCTGTAAATTCCTGGCACTCTCTCAAAAGGAAGTTGAAGACCTTTTAGTGTTGCCGCTGGACTTTGTAATTCTTGGTGAAGTTGGAAGCACTTAATATCTCCAGCTAGTTGTGAAGTCTGCAAAAGTATTACTTTCCTGATAGATTACTGGCAAACGCTGACTAGAAATGTGAATGGATCCCACTCATTCCATTTTGCTTGCCATAAAGATAGCTTGAGCAGACCTCTTCAGCCACAACAGCACATACCACAGTTGCTCCACGTTTAATGAGAGAGTAGTCAAGATGAACTTCCTTCGCAGTGTGTGGGAGGAACCTGCTATTTCATACTGCACAATTGTGGTCATTTTTAACATTATGTCTGGTTTCCTCAGATGTAAATATTGAAATTGTAAGCTTGTAAATACATTTTAATAATAGCAATTTAAATATGAAGGACCAGTTACCAAATTATCATTTGCAAAACAAAAGGCTTTGCTAAATTTTAAGTGCTTTTTAGAAGTGGAGTTGCCATAACAACTTGATGCAAAAAAATCTTTGGTGGTTAACTTTGTACTGAAACCTATTGAAACTACATAACTATGCTGCTCTTGTGTTAATACTTAGCCAGCCTGGTAGATATACTATTGGTTGTGGAAAATTAAAACTTTTTAAACAGGGAAACTACTTTTGCTGAAGTAAAAGAAACCTCTTAAATGTAAGTGTTTTTCTACTTTCTCTCTCTCTCCTTTTTATTTTTTTAAAAAAGCATAATTTGTCAGACATTAAAATAACAAAAGGTCTTTGAAAAAGGATTATGGCTTCTGATGTTTAGCCACTAGAATGGATTTACATTATGTCCCACTGATGTTGTAATCTTGAATTCTGAGGTAATGTTTTAGCCCTTTCTTTTCACATAAATAAAGATTTCAGTGATAGCACTTCATTTCTTCTCTGGAACGTTCCTTTATTTTTCAAACTCCTCATTTTCTCTTGCTTAAACCATTTCATCAGAATAACATACAAATTGGATGCAGTCCTTTATTAGGAGAAGAGGGAAAGAGTTAGAACATCAATGTATTCCAAAGCAACTTCTAAGTAGTTTTTGAATAGGACATTTTGGTATTATTTATACAAGGGGCCTTTCTGTGGGGAAGACAAAATTATTACGTTGAGGGGGTTCCCCCCTGCCTTTTAAACATGCACATACATTGGGGTTGTTGTTTTTCCACATGCACTTCTCTTTCTCTCTCTTTTTGAATTTTCTGCCCCTTGTATCACAAGACAAAAACAAAAGAAGGTCTTTTCCTGCAACTCTGAAGTATCAACTACTGATTGTGGAACTTAAAGCCCTATGTTTACATGTTAAGTGGTTTGTTAATCAGATCAACTCCATCCCCCTTTGAAACCCAGTGGCATGGATTTTGACATATCTCTCTAGGCAGCATAGATTTAATTAGGACTAAATCTCTTTTTAGATTCTCAGCCACTGCCTCCCCTTCTCATAACAGGAAGAAATGAAACAGTATTTCTTTAAAAAAAAAAATTCTGGGAAAGGGGGAAGTAAAAGGAGGGAGCAACTGTATGCAAATAGAGAGCTGTTTATCAACAGAGGGGCAAAGAGGTCTCTCCACTTCCATCAGTGCTGAGCTCCCCTCTAAAGGAGGATCTTCACTTCAGCCACTTACCAGATTGGCAAGTTAAGTTTATTTTGCCGCATGCTTCACCCTTCCATCTGCCTTTGAAAGTAACATGCAACATGGTGTCATTCTCCGCCTGCTTTCCTTTCATAACAGTGAAGTAAAAGGGCGACAAATTTTCTGCTTCAGAAGAGCCAGCAGGGTAGAACTGTACCTTGTAATTAACTTAAAAGCAAGCAGTCCATAAAGGAGACGTCCTCATGAAGAGAGTGGTTTCTTCAGGGCTTGACGAAATGTGGAAGGAGGCCTTGGCATCCCATGCTCCCACATTCCGTGTTAATGGCATCCCAGCCTTATTAGGATTCCCAATAATTTGGAGGTGCTAATTGTTCCGTCTGTCTGTTCTGCAGCCCACTTTTGTGAAGGAAAGCCTACCAAAACCACTAGCCTGAGTTTAGCCTTGTTCTAGGGTTCTACAGTTTATTGGATTGTTGTTGCTTTTTAACTTCAGAAAATATGTGGTTTAACCTTCCCACGTGTAATGACAAAGATGGTTCTTTTGGCCTTGTTAACTGCCATCCTCTAACTGTGATACTACAAACTTAAAATATTAGGAAGAAGCTAAGCCCTGTCTCTCCTTTTCTACGAGGAGCAAACAGGCAGTATGTAAGCAGTTTCATATCGAGGTGTCATAAATCTGAATCCATATTGCTTAAAACACCTCATGTTCATAAATTTGGAACACATTAGCAAAACTATGAAACTGAATTCCCAAATAATGCTGGCTGAAGTGGCACAGTGAGCTACAGGATTAGGCAAAACAGCATATTCCAATATGTTGTGCACAGTGCTTTTTTTCCTTAAAAAAATGTTTACGGGTTCTCTCATTTTCCTACTCATATTGAAATACTGCCCATCAATGAGGCCAAACTTAGATTCACAAAATGTTTAGGGGCATGTGTACCCCCGCGTACCGCCAGGAAAAAAGCACTGGTTGTGCATATTGCAAAGGTTGATTCATACATCAATTAGATTCTCTACTATTGCTTACTATATGCTAACTTACTAGAAACTGAATATTTAAACTGACCTCACTGAACATTTGAGGTGGTATAAAGTGATTGGGGGGAAGGGAGATTGTGCTTCTGCTGATTCACACAAACAAACCATCAAATCCTATTACAGTAATTAAGCAATGAGTATGCATCAAGCAATGAACAAGCCTGAAAAAATATGTAATAGGTATCGTTTGAGGATATGCAATGGATAATATAAAATGATCCAATCCAGTATCAAGGTCTCTCACACATCAGACCCTATTAATGTCAGCTATAGAGGAACAAAATTCCTACAAGATGTGGGAGAGAGAGGATTAGGCTGCTGTGCTAAATTCTGGTCTCCTCAATGTACAAACTCTAGGTTGAGTGAAGCCAAGCAATATATTATCATAGAATGAAATGACCCTGCCTTATACCAGAGCTGCGTTCACATGGCGTTTGGTTCCATTTCCAGCAACAACAATTTGTAGCCCTCTTAACCTGGGAAATCATGGGAGTTCTGTGTTGACAAAATTCAGGGTAGTATAGCAGCATACAGTTCTTTCCTGCCGTTTAAAATTTAGCACAACATGCCAGTATATCAGTAAGAGCCACCGTTCCATAATGCAACAGGGCACTGCGGTGTAAAAGGAATGTTAGGAATCAAGACAGAAGCTCTAGCATTATAACCAGTAAAACTAGCACAATAAACCCCACATCTGAATACAGCCCAGGTAAAACTGTTGGTCTCTCTAGCTCAGTAATGTGGCTGGCAGTGGCTTCCCTAGGTTCCAGACAAATGTTTCCAATGCGTGCCTGGAGATGCCAGGGATTCAACCTGGAACCTTGCGTTTGCCGTGCGTATGGTTTTACCATGGAAATGTGTGGCTGCTTTCATTTCTTTAGGGAAGCCTGTTTCCCCACCAAGAAGTGTGGCCCAGTGACTTTTGCCATGAGAGTCTGGGTAACACTATGCTTAATGCAGGAATGAAACAATATGCTTCCAGTGTGACAATAATTTATGTTTTCAAACACAAGGGGGAGCTCTCACCATGCCAATGTCTTCTGCGTGGGGAAGTGCTTTCCCCAACTAGTGTCACAAGATGGGCATGATGCTGGCTCTGCAAACTACTTCTCTTGGTTCTGTCCTCTAGAATCCTCTAGGTTATACTGGGATTCCCAAGAACTGAGAAGTAGGAAGGTACTAATAACCCAAGGAGGTTAAGAAACGCTTAAGAATTGCCTTGTAGGTTCAGAGCTGCAAGCAGTCAGTTGGGGCGGGGCAGGCGGGGGTCAGTTCAAAGGGATACAAAGGGGTCAGAGGCAGGTGGTGGAATTCAAGAGACATCAAGGATCTGGTTCTGGAAGTATGCAAGGCACCAAGAGGAGCTGCTTTGACCACAGAGCTATGCCTGGAACAATGTTATATAAAGCCAACAGAGCCATTATTGGCTCTCCAAATCAGCTGACTTAGCTTGACTGTCAAGCTGCAATCTCCTTTTCCACCACTGTTTGTGTGGCGCTGTTGATCAGCAAGTCTCACCAGCTGTCCCAGTTTCACAGAGAGTAAAGAGCCTCAGCCTTGCCACCCTGATGCCTCGTCTGTGCCTGTTAGCGGGTGTAGCAGCATGCTGATGGGATGGAGCAGGGGACCAAACCATAATAAATATTATATGCCCACTTTCGTGCTGTTGCCATTAAGTCAGCATAATGCTGTTCTTGTGAACCATTTACTATCTTTCCACATTCAGAATAACCAACAAGTTTCCAAATACATCTTATAAGATTTTGTTCAGATGGTGAAATAGTGTAGAAGATGCACAATGGTGCTTTGGAGCAGGGAAACAGACAAGTCACTGCTTTGTCTTAGAATCGGCAAAAGCAATGGAAGTAGTGGGAACAGAGTATATTCCCCCAAAACAGACCCTCCAAACTGGAGCTTACCAGTGACCATGACACCTGAGGTATGAGGAGATGATGGACATTCCTGCTATTGGCCAATGTTTGCTGATAGTTTTATACCAGCAATCAAGAAAGGATAGAGTACATACCTGGTCTGCATAAAGTTCAAGGGCCAGCATGTCCATATATGCCTGGGAAAGCCGGAAAGCCTGCAAAGCTGCTTCCAGTCAGTGTACATGAGGAGCCTCTGGCCCTTCAGTTGTTGCGGGACTCCAGCTTTCATCAGCTTCAGCCAGCATGGTCAATGGGCAGGTATGGAGGATCTTGACCATGGGTTGCCTTGTTGGATTCATCCCATCCGTTGAGTTGCATAACCCAGTGCTTTGAATCAACAACGAGCCCCACAATCATAGCCACCCAGTGACCTGTGGGAATGGAGCGAATGGATGTCATACAAACGAAGTGAACTGATTATGTTCACTCTCCCCTTCAAAACAGCAACTGAGTCAGACAACTAATTCATTTTGTTCAGTACTGCAGTAGCTCTTCAGGATTTCAGATGGGTGTCTCTGAGTCCCACCTGGAGATGCTGGAGACTGAACCTGGTACCTTTGTGCATGCCAAAGAGATGCCCTTCCACTGCACTGTGGACCTTGCCCCCTAAGACACCACAATAAGAATTCAAGGCCCTGATGCTACTATTGGCTTCCTTGGGCTCATACACAATGATTCAGTGTATTTCTGCAGTCATAGGTTATAGTTTCCATGTGAATGCCAATGAAAACTGTTCCTGCAAGGTGGCACTCCACAGTGAGTACCATAACGTTTGTACAAGTGCACTAGGAATATGAGATTTCTGCCTCTTCCATTCTATTAAAACCTCAGTTGCTCTGTCTCCAACTTTCTTTGTTCCTGACACTAGAACGTTTTGAGGCAATGTTATTAATTTAAGGGCACCAGATTCATTTTGAAACCATCCTGTCTCTTTATAAATGCTATAACTTTTAAAAACAACCATGTACATTTGAGATTGCCAGGTTCATTTCTCTCTCTCTCTCTCTCTCTCTCTCTCTCTCTCTCTCTCTCATATCTTTGTTGTTTTTCCCCCTCTTGAGATGTATGGCAGATTTATTGCTCCTAATTTTTAAGCACCAAGTGTATCTAGTGTTCTTATTACTCCTAATTAATGTGAGAATAAAGAATCAAAGAGGGTATTCCTCCAATGAGTTGTTTTTGAAGAGTGACAAATTAATCCCCTCGGATATGGCTGAAGCCAGGGAAGATCTCTTCTCTGTTTTGTTTCCCTAATAAATTGCAGCAATTAGATGTGCAAAACTCCAGGTCTTATTATTTTTATACCTGTTCTACTCTCCTTGGATGTGGTAGCATGAACACTGTTAAGTTGAAAGCCAAAGATCTTCAAGGTAGCCTGAAGATTAAAGATGACTTTTTAAAAAATTGCACCTGAATTATATATATTAGCTCACAATTGTTCCCTTAGGAGCGAGACCTATCCCCATACCTGAAAAAATCAAGTTGTAAATAAGACTCAAAAGCTAAAAGAACTAGCCACTGCGATACACTTTGTGTGTCTTCTCGCCAGCCATTTTCCCTACAAGATGTTTCAGAACATACCAGGAATGGCCGATGCAACCTGCACTCATCAGGGGTGATGACCCATGTTGATATGTATGTGTGTGTGTGTGTATATATATATATATATATATATATATATATATATATATATAATGACAGAAGCCCCTCCCCAGATGGTAAGATAACAATGTTCCACTGACTGCACAGTACATTCTTCACCATACAACAAAGAAAATAGGACTAGAGGTATCATGATACAGGGGTGCAATTTGGTTGAGATTTTGGCCAAATAGTAAAAACAAGAATAATTAAGATACCCCTAACATTTGCAGTCCATTCCTTCATGTGAGAAGAGCTTACTGGATCAAGCCAATGGCCCATGTAGTCCAGCATTCTGTTTTCACAGTGGCCAACTACTGTATTTTTCTCTCAATAACACTCACATTTTTTCTCCTAAAAAGTAAGGGGAAATGTCTGTGCGTGTTATTGAGCAAATGTGTGGTCCCTGGAGCCGACTGGCCCGAGTACAGGGGCAAAAATCAGGTAAAAATCAGATCGCGGAGGAAGGAAGGCTAAAGAGAGGAGGTTGCGGCTTTCCTGCATTCTGCCTCAGGGTCTAACTGCCCCCTGTTTTCGGTTGCTGTGTTTGCTCAAACGCAACAAAGAGCAGGGAAATCCCCTGCCCTCCTGGCAAGCAGAGGGGAAAGGAAAGGATCACGTCTTTCCTTCTAATTCCTTCCTAGTCACACTGCGTGCAGGCTCCAGCCCACCCGGCTCAGGTTCCATTGGCTAGGAGCGCAGCCGACAGCCACCACCTCCTCCTCTCTGTGCTCCGCTGCTGCTGCTGCTGCATCCAGCATCGCAGGCAGCCGGAAAATGCAGGTGGGGGAGAGGGGGGGGCTGGCTTGGGTGGGTGGGGAAAACTTTTGCCTTCCTTTCCTCCCTCCCGTTAAACTCCTCTCCTGCATTGTTAGCCAGCTGCTTCTCCGCACACCCCTCTTGTGCTCCTTGTCCCTTCTGTGTTTTTCCTTCCCTCCCCACTTAAAACATGGTTACAAAGCACGGATCCACATGGATCCTCAGGATCTTTGCATTGGGTGACCCCAAATTCACCATCAGATCACATAGCATGTCCATGGCTACAGCCTGCACCAAAAAAATCACGCACCCACTGTTGCCTGGGGCTGCAGTGGTGCAAAAACATGGTTACAAAGCACAGATCCACATGGATTCTCAGGATTTTTGCATTGGGCTACCCCAAACTCACCGTCAAATCACATGTCTGTGGCCACAGCATGAAGCAGAAAAATGATACATCCACTGTTTCATACAGATTTTTTCCTCTTTTTTTCCTCCTCTAAAAACTATGTGCGTGTTATGGTCAGGTGCATGTTATCGAGCGAAAAATACGGTAGATACCTGTGGGAAACCGGCAAGCAGGAGAGAGAACAAAAGCCCTCTTCTCTCCTGCAGCTTCCATCAACTGGTGTTCGGAAGCATTCCTGCCTCCAACCATGGGAGACAAAGCATAATCATCATGGCTTCCCGGCCTAAGGCATGTTAACCATTTCATATTTTATCTCACGTGCTTCTTAGAGCTTGGATTAGCCTTCTCCAACTTCATGCCCTCCAGGTGTTTGGGAAGACAACTCCAGCAAGACTCTAGCTGGGGCTGTCATGGGTTGTAGCCTAAAACTTGGGGAGAGCAGCAGTTTGGTGAAGGCTGGCTTAGATTTTGGCACATAGGCCACAGAATAAATAGATGTTGTGCATGGTGTGTTGGCGAATGGATCTGTTTTTGGCTTCTTACCTGAGATTCAAAGAAAACGACTCTGACCTCTCGCAGGCAGACCAAACGGCGCTAAGGAGGTGTCTGACAGGAACATATAGATATGTTTTCCAGGAAAGCCATCAACCTTTCCCCCTGTGTGTTGCAGAAACTCTTCCCACCTGTATCTGATGGTGTTTACAGTGCTCTTGATCCCACCTTTTCCCCCTCGCTGCCCGCACTGAGGCAGAAGTGGAGCCGACTGCCGTGCAAAACACTTATCACTTTATTTTCTCCTAGGAGGAAGAAGTGGGGAAAACTTCATCTGGCGAGCTGAACCTCGTTCTAAGTGCTAAAATGTTTACTGCTTTCAATCTGCCTGGCAGGGGAAGTGCTGATTGGCAGCCTGCTGGCTCCCGTTTGCCTCCAACTTTCAGGCGGTTGCCACAGCCCGGCACCTGAAATGGTAGAATTTTAATTATCTTAGGGAAGGGGATGGTTCTGCAACCACTTCAGACGGTTTTCTATTAACGTTTGACAAGATCTCAAAGCAATTGAAATATGTTTAATGAGATTACAACATTAGATTGGGGTCTGAGAATTTCTGATCAAATTCCAGTTTGCCTAATTAATGCATTCCAGCACCTACTTAACTAGATTCATAACAACAAATCATTTTGAGCTATCGCCGGCGAGATGCACCCTGCCTAGACAGTGGATAATGGATAAATGCATATATGTTTATGTTATTTCAGTCGAAGATCCATGTGCCTGTTGGTAATGAATTGAAGGTTAAGTGACAATTTCTCTTCACAGCCACTCATGTCTTACATTCTGTGAACTGAAAACTGGATTAACCTTTAATTACCCCCGGTGACCTCTCAACCCTAAAACAACATTACCACTCCTACCCATATTATTTGCATATACCATTTAATGAGAGAAACATCTGTTTGCATATTTGGTACCTCTAATATTATGCAGATGAGCTGGCAATGTGCATTGCAATAGGCAATTGTGAGAAGATCTGGATTTTTCTCATTCAGGATTGGGTGGGTTGGGATTGTGTGTGTGTGTGTTTTGCCGTTTCTTCCTCCTCCCACTGATGAAGCCTGACTTGTATTAATTAGAACGAGAGCAGCCTGGTGCCAATAGCATTGCATACATAATGCACAGCTGCTGTGTGATCCCAATGGCAGCAAAACAATATTCTGAAGTCCCCGTCCCCCCATCTCTCTGCTCAAATACAAAGATTGGCTTGATGTTGCTGTAGCACATAGTGGTCCGTAAGCTTTCATTGATAAATCCAGCAGCACTCATTCTTTTTTCCCCTTCATGTTTTTATAAAAATAAATGATGAATAGATTCAGAAACTGATTTGCACAATACATGAGTAATTTGTTTCTTCATCCCTAGAGGTCAGGAAGGAGATATATATTTCTATATATTTCTATATCCCCCCACCCTTCTTCTACTGATGGTTCTGAGACAGATGCAGAAAGAGAGAAATTGCTATAAGTCTGCATTATAGGACTTGCAGCCCAAGCCTATGCATGTTTACTCAGAAGTCAAATAGGGCTTCCACATACATAGGTTTGCAGCCTTAATTTAAACTCGTTACTACAAACTATTGCAATGCTAAGGTTTAGCACGGAAACATGCGGTAAAAAAATGATGTCTCTTCATAGACCATTGGGCATTTTCTGTACTAACTCCTAACCTCTAACACCCAGTAAAATTTGCATCCTTTATAGATTTGTTCTTCTTGGTCTTTTGGCCCCTTCAGTCTGTTGTTTTTGTGTGTGTGCATCCTGCAACATGTACCTGACACAACGATAGTGCATTAGTGGCAGATTTATTCCTCTTTAGTTTGTTCCACAATGCTTCCCCCAGTGCTGTCCAGAGGGGCTGTAGCATAATGAAAGTGAAACAAATAAATAAACTAGAACATTTGCAGGATAAAAAAAAAGTTACTAGATTTCAGCAGAAAGTTATGCACTGAATGGAAATGAAACAGTGTAACTGGCCCCAATGTTTGCATGTGCAAACGGTATTGAAAGTGGGGTTGTGTGTACCTACACTGATAGCACACATCATAATGATTGCACAGTAAAAAGGATGTCTGGAAGGGTTCTTGGAAAATCATGGAGCTGCAGAGAATGCTTTTCCATCACTGGTGTTCATCATAGGCTGCTAAATGTCTTGGGCTGCACCATTAGCTTCATCGGCTAAAATACTGCCACTGCAATACTTTTTTTAATCTAAAAGCCACACTCAGACATCTGATGTTGGGAGATGGGGAAAACTTCCAGATTTACCAGAGATGAACCACACACACACACACACACACACACACACGAGTACCATGAACATGATGAAAATGGGGGCTGAAAGTGAGATGACCTGAAATATGCAAGAGGGCCTGGACTAAACCAAAAATAGATTTATTGGTTTAAACTTGGTTATGGAACATGCATGACTATTCCTCCTAGAATCAGTGCTATTTTTCTAGAAAAAGAGGTGCCAGAACTCACCGTGAACACCTGCCTTGTTCTCTTATACAGTCAAACCCCACTTGTCAAACACAATCCATTCCGGAAGACCGTTTGACTTCTGAAACGTTCGACAACAGAGGCGTGGTTTCCGATTGGTTGCAAGAGCTTCTTGCACTCAAGTGGAAGCTGCGTTGGACATTCGGGTTCCAAAAAACGTTTGAAAACTGGAGCATTTACTTCTGGGCTTTCGGTGTTTGGGAGCCGAAATGTACGATAACTGAGATGTTCGGGAACCGAGGTTTGACTGTAATGACGATGGCACACACCTGAGAGATGCCAGAACTGGGTCCCGGTGAGTTCCAGCTGAAAAAAAGCCTTGCCTAGGATCATAGGCTCTGGCTTTTAGTTCTTAGCTAAATGGGTGCCATTGTACCCCATATCCTTTTATAATTTTGATTCAGTTTGCTACAGCACCTCTGCCCTTTCCTCACGGTGTGACGTAATTCAGGTCTAGCATATCTCAGTGTGTGGCATGATGTCATGTCAATGAGAATATTCCCAACCTACTACATTGACTGCTGTTTGCAATGACACCATCCATTGAGATTTCTCAGATGCTACCAGGCATAAGGAGAGCAAGAGGCTGATCTTAACCATAACAAACAAGTAAAATATGAGTTTCACTTTTATTGTTGCTTATTTTGAATTATCTTGCATCAGAAAATTGTTGTTTGTTCATATTGCTTACAATATACAGTAGTTATGTTTCGAAAATGGGACTCAAACATTGCTGACTCACCCTCCTCAGAAGTCTTAATTGATTGTCAAGAATGAATAAGATTTATCTACATATTCTGATGATCACAGGTACTAATTATCAACCTACTTTTAAAATTTATACAGAACAGTTTTGTGTTTTTTTTAAAAAATCTGGTTATTTGCAAAGCTACAAAACTTCACATCTGTGTTTTTAAAGATTTTTTTAATGACTAAAAATGTATAACCATTTCTTAATTTAAATTCTTAACATTCAATTTTAACAATCCAATTTGCATTTGAGAGCAATGTTGCTTCTGGAAAGAACAGAGTCAGCAAAAAAGACAGAACAACCCCCAGTGTAGGAAAGGTTGATACACACTGATTTCTATTAACAAGTTATACCATAACATATGTAAAAGCTCCTGTGTCAAGTAGTGTTACTTGCCCATGCAGGGAAAATTGCAACCTCGACCCATGCAGCCGTTCTCTACCTTGTTCCCTATTGGAGAATAGCTCCGATATTGCTTCCACTTCGCATTTTTATAGATATATATCTATTTGGCAAATCAAGGGATCGAGAGCCATTATTGTTTTTGTGCTTACAGACTTATAAGTCAGCGATCCAGAGTATATATTTTACTGCAAACATGTTTTACAAGTGTTTTTTTCTAATATAGGAAGGTCACATTGCTATATTTCTGCTAACTCTTTTTATAGGTGGCTCACTCTGTCGTCAATAAATGTAACTCTCTCTTCAAACAAGCATGTTTTATTTCAGTGTGACAAACATTTGGGATTTAACTGGGGGAGGGGGGAAATCACACTTTCTTCCAAGCCCATTTTTTTTGTACCTCCCCAATAAATTAGCATTTTAAAAGTACTCTTAGCCTGCTGGGATGGCTCATTCTGCTAATATGGGTAACACCATGGATTCCAATAATTAGTGTAAATTGCCTTTGAATAATATAGAGCTGGGAACAACTTTTTTGTGCTTAATGCCCCTTGCAAGTACATGATGAAGAGTCTTTAATGGGCCTTGGAAAAACAACTAATACCTATAAATCAAAGAAGAAAAGCTGTTTTTGATGCATTTGTCTGGGAGTGTGAGTTTTAAACTAAATTGTTAACACTCCTCCCTGCTGTGGGTCATGGATTAGCTAGGGTGGGAGTTTCTTAAAGGATCTTTCACACTGACCAGGGGAGGCGGTGGGTTTCAAATACAAGTGTTTTCTTAACCCTAATCCTTACCTTCCTGACCAGCATTGCTCCAAAATTTCTCTCTAATTAGGCAAAGAATTAGTAGGTGGATAAATGTGTTAGGGGGTGAAGATAAAGTGATTAGCTTAGCCTGGTGAAATTCCAGGTGCTACGGAATTAATTTCATATCTAATAACTTTTCCGTCCTCCTCCAGGAGCACGAGAGCAGTGTATGCTCTTAAGCAATAAGAATTTATCTCCCCCTAATCTTACAGCTGTATATTCTACTGACAGAGTTTAAGCCTGTTCCCCCCATAGCTTTATCTCTAATGGTTAAGAAGCAGCCTTTCCCAATCTGCTCTCTTATGATACTGTATCTAAGCAGGCTCCATAAACCAAATCAAGATATATTGATCTTCAAGTGCTGCTACAAATTTAAGGAGGATGGCAGGTTGTGTGTGAATGTGTGTTTTACAAGATAGCCGAGATTAGAAGGATGTTGTTTTTAAGTAGACTCACTAGGTACATTCATTTATGAATGCTCAGAATTATCAGCGGAGCCTTTTGTCCCTTCCAAGGGATTGATTTAATTTACAAATATCTGGTCCTTTCTGTTTGCTTTTTTTAAAAAAACCACTTTAGCCTATACTTGAAATGAGGACCAGAACTTTCCCAGTTCTCAAACATTCAAATTAGCCAAACTTAGTCCTCACAACCTCAAATAAAAAAAGTACAAGGAAAATGTACTCTACTGCACATGACAGTACTTAGTTATCCAAAGATTCTAGCTAAATTTTGAAAGAATATACAGTGTGTGTGTGTGTGTGTGTGTGTGTGTATGCTGAATCGGAACCAATGGCAATTCAAGCTTTTTGCAGTTTGCTCCAATTCAGCAGTAAAGAGCAGATTTTCATGGAGAAAATGCCAAGGGTGGGAAGTGCTCCAACAAAGACCTATAAATACAGAGCAAAGTTAAGTGTGGATGAGCCCAAAGCCTTGTTATGTTCTAAATCCCTTTGGGTAATGCAGTACCTTAGACAGGATTCCATTGATTCTTTATCTTCTAGTGCTTGCTTTACAAACCACAAAATGTCAAAGTCTGATGTATTTAAGTTGAGCAAGTCATATTGAACAGAGCACAGAAATTAGTAGTAAAGCCCCCCCCCCCCCCCAATCTGAACAGCAAAATAGTTTAACCGTCAGGAATGAAGGTTTTCAGTACTGGAGAAGAAGGCATCTCTACCTGAAAGTGTCAAAACACATTTTCCCTTGGAGGTAGATGATCACAATCCAAGTCAAATGCTTGCTTTGTTTATTTCTTACTTATGAAGTTGAAGCCCATCCCCATCTATCTGGCTAGAGGGTTGGAGATTAAGGCACATCCTCTTTTTTTGCAATAAGCAGGTAGTGTCTTGGCAGAATGGATCATGTCTTTGTATATATCAGAATGACTGTTGGGAAAAGTCATCTAACCTGAGACTGGGGCTCCAATCCTACGCACACTTTGAATTTATTGGAACTTGTAGAGGCCAACCATAAAAAGCCTTATGTTTTAAAGAAAAGAAGAGCACATACATTGTATTTCCAACTTACTGAAGTCAAGAGCTAATATTATAATGTTCTGGAAAAAGAAGATAGGCTTAAGAGTTTGTGGTCGGAGCTAATGACTTTCTACTCAGACGAAAACTGCCTAAAACACATCTATTTAAAATTAAATTCCCAGAGACTTAGACAATGCTCAACTTAAACATTGACAGCTATAATTTTCCCCCATCTTTTTCAAACAGGGTAAAGCTGCTGAAATAATGAGAGCTTATTTAGCATTGCAAATTGAAAAAAAAAAACAGTAATTTGCACCCAGTTCCCCCACACTGCTTCTTCAGTTAACAAATGGCAAATAATAGGCAAACGCCATTAAATGCTATGTGGCAGTGCAAGATTGAACAACAGAATTCCATTATAGTATTTATGGTCAGAATCTGATATGATCAAATAATAGGTCCCCCCATAGAAGAGTCTGTGTGTCAGGGAGTAAACTTGATAATTGTAAGAATATAGTTAATGCAGTCAAACGGAATACCAAACCGGGAGATTAACATTTCGGTTATATAATTACAAGTTCAAGGAGTTCAGCGTCTTATCATACTATAGTAAGTATAGAATGTAGAAGTGATCCTCTTTAATTTGTAATTATTTAACTGAAATATAATGTCACCCAGTTTCATTCTTACGCTCCTGCATTGAAGACATTGGTATGCAGAATTCATGCACTAAGAAATAGTAGTACACTATCAGAGTAGGACATGTTTGATTATTCTTTAAAACCAACTAAGAGAAGTTAATCTCATTGAACTTTTTATTCAATAAAAGAGTTCGATGTTTCTAAGTCTAATAGGACTATAATGTTCATTAAATGGACTTCTTTACACCTTTAAATGGATTAACCGTACATCTTCCCTGTCTAATTATGCACGTCATTCAAAACAGAATCACAGAGATAACTTACCCAACTAGAGCAATGCTGCTTCTAAGTCCCAAGAAGAATATATCAGGGGGTGGGGAGTCTCAAACAGATTTGTTTTTTACCTGTGCATTACAAAGAACAAGAAAGATCACATAAATATATCCAGATGGAATCTGATAACTTCTGTACCAATTGTCTCATATTACGTGAAGGTCATTAAAGTTTTTCCCACTGGTCAAACTAGTATTGCTTGACCACAAATTAACTATTTTGAAGATATGTTATCATCAATTAGTTTTAAATAATACAAAAGACAGATTGCAAATGATTTTCACGCATTTCCTTAGTGTGAGCTGTGGCAAGGGATGGCTAGATCTGTCAATTATGAAAATCATTTGCAATCTGTTTGGAAAAATACGAAACTGAAAGACAATCTTAAGTTCAGTTTGCAACATTTCTGCATGAGTTTGTAATTATAATTACCGGTATTCTAAAGCCTCCACGAAAATTCATTAGCACTTTAGTGCACATTTTTCTAATGTGTACACTTCGTATGCAATTTTGTCTAATGGCATTTTGGCAAGCAATTTGCCACTAATGTAATTTATTTTTGTGACGCCACCAAAATATGCATGTTTATGTACACTTCCCCCTAAGATATGCAGTTGTGTACACAGTTTTTTTGTGAGAGAACTCTTAAAATTAAGAGACGTGCAAATTTTAAAGGATCGTTGTGGCTTTAGTGGGCAATGAAATAACAGTGCCAATGAACATTGCTTTAATTGTTTGGGCAATAGGGATGTATTCCATTTTCTCCCTGCCCCCCCCCCATCCAAAGTCAGGGCAATGTAATCACTAATGTAATCAAATCCAACTAGCTGTGGGGCACCATGATGCTATCATGTTTGATATATGATTCTGAATCAGCTGGTACCATGCAGCAAAGAAGCACTTTTGAGCAGAGATTTAAAAATGCCTGAAAGCCATGTCAGCAGCACATTTGGGAGACACTAACTGCACACAAACCCCACCTTCACACATGCATCCCCAAATGTGTTAAATAATAATATGTAAGTTTTCTTCAGCAGGTCCTTTTTCCACCACCACAGTAATTTTATTACTGAAAACCGAATCTGGATCTTACCCCTCCTGCACAACATAGATAATCTGGAAAGGCCTTCAATGTCAACACAGTAAACCCAAAGAGTAATTTACAAACACAAAAGAAAAGGGCTTTTACAAAGGAGGCTGAGCATGCTCATTTGAAATTTTCCCTTGTCAGCTGCTTATGCAACACTCTTTTGCAACAATTAGAAAAGATTAGAATGTTGAGCATTCTGCATTCCATAGGAATGGGACAAGATTTCCTACAGATGACAGGGTGCTGGCACTTGTAACTCTCTCTCTCTCTCTCTCTCTCTCTCTCTCACACACACACACACACACAGAGAGAGAGAGAGAGAGAGAGAGAGAGAGAGAGAGAGAGAGAGAGATGCCAATACTGTGGATGGACTATAAGCCATCTTTATATTCTCAGTCTCCAATTAATTACCCAAAATGAGGCTTTGTGGATTCTGGCCTTATGGGACTACCTGACTCTTTCTCATTCTCTCCTGTGGCAAAGTATTTGATGCTGGCAAAATAAATATCTGCATTCAGGCTTCCCCGGCCCTTGAGACAAGGTGTGGGAGGGGGAGAAGAAAATTCATTTTGAGGTGTGTGTGAGTGATATTTTTAAAATAAATATTTGCTTCGCTTTATAACATGGGGCTCTGTGTCTAAAGTGCCTGTGGCAGGCATCTTAGGCAGTAGGAAAACCAGGTGTTGGCCCACAATTATTTGCTTACAGGCGGGCTTGATTGCTGAAACATCCGTTGTTGCAGTTTGACAGTTTGATTTACTCAGACGGGCATCGCACCCTCCCACCGCCATTCCTGCCCCTGCCAGCTGTTGTCTGCTTGCAGAGGCTGGGCTTTCTGAAATACTTGGGGGACAGGAATGCAGTGCCTTGATTTGTTAAAGGCCTCTTTGGAGACACTGCTCTGAGTTTCCTCTGAGAACCAGCCGCTTGTCAGGATGACACACAGAACGCCATGTCTAAACCTATTTTGGTGACTAAGCTTGTGGTGCTTCTTCGGTTATGTGTCGCCCTCCCCTCTCTTCCCCAGAGTTTTAAAAGAAGATGTAAACTTCAAAAGCTTGTCACGGGCTTCTTTACACGCATTCAGCACAGAACAAGCGGCTACAATGACATCCTAAAGCAAATAGCTGTATCAAATCCAAGTAAGTCCCCCAGGTTCTCCCTTGTGTGATACCTCAGCTGAGGTAATTCCTTTTGACATTTTGTGTGATCCTATTGATATACATGGCGTGGGAGGCCACTGGAGTTGTTACGATGGATTTGATCTGAAAGGCGAGGATTTTGCACGAGCTGTAAAATGAGGGGACACAAGGTCATTATTTAAAAAGAGAAGGAGTGGAGCAGCTAAGGAAATGAGCCAGGAACTAGCAAGTGCTTGGTGCAAAATGGCCTCCAGCCTTGAATTCTGTAGGTGGCTTTAAGCAAGCCTGATCTTTGGCCTGAGGGGGTACTGCATCAAGTCTATAAAAGATTAGATGGCATAGCCTTTTCTGGGGAAGCCAATGTGATGGACTCTTAAGTCCCATCAGTCACAGTCAGTATGGCCAACAGTCAGGGCTGATTGACTCCCACCACCAAGCCTGCACCATGGTGAACATTGTCATTTTTAATTCTTTGTTTTCGTTCCTCAGACACCAGCTATTACCCTGCTACACTGCTCAAATGTGGCAGCACTAGACTTGAAAAGTGGAGAACATTAGAACATTAGCTTAGCAATGTAGTCCTTCCAAAAGCAGTGTCCCACCACTCAAGGGACCATTTGTTGTTGTTCTTATTTCTTTAGTCACTTGAAGCCTGTACATTCCTTTTGGACAGTTTATAGAGCTATTGCAGGGGGTAGGAAACCTTAGGCCTCCTATGTATGAAGGCCTCATCCATGACCACTTCACATCATCCATGACCACTGGCCATGCTGGCTGGAGCTGATGGAAGCTACAATTCAACAACATATGACACTCCTGAGCTTATAGGTATTCAATCAGCCAAAGTACCCATAGAAAAGAGGATTTCTTTACAAATGGCCTGGGAAGGTCCTAATTGCATGGGGATATATCCAAGCGTATCTTCCTTAATGAGTCATGTGATACACATCTCATAAACAGTTCCAATACATTTATAATCAATGCGGTTGGAATAAGTGAACTGCCTCCCTCTTTATTTTTATTGCACCAACTGTCTACTGTTGAAATAACATTGGCGCTGCATTTGCAACTGATCTCAACAGAGATGTCAACTCAATTAATAATACATTAGAGCTACCCATCGGATAACGCCAGCTCAGAGCCGATGCTCAGAGTCAAGCCTAGGCTTGTTGTCTTGCTACCTGACAAGCCTGGAAAAAAAGATTAATGCTAAATATAAGATAATTTAATTAACTCCTCCTTTCCCTGAAGGCATCCTCCAGTGGTTTGGATGCCCAGAGGCTATCTAGCAAACACAATGAATATTTCACCCCGGAACATCACACAAGGTTTTAGATGAAGTCTTGCTTCCTCCTTTTTATTTAAGTAAAAACTTTGAAAATGTTTTTTGCAACACATGTGCATTTATGAATACACATATGCATATTTTTTACAAGCATATCCTTGGCACTCAGGTTGGGTTAGTTAAACAGTATGCATATAAAAATGTTCCAGGCTATCCCATCCCAAGTAGACTGGGGCTAATCCAAAATACGGAGATTATCAGACGTTTGGACTATGAGTTATGGGATGGGGCATTGCTTATTTTGACAGATGCTTACATGGGGGTATGCAATGGTTTTGGATAATTTACCAGGATAGCTTTTAACAGGGAGTGCAATCTTCAGGAGATGCAATCCCCATATCTGCTTTCTCCATTTTGAAAGAGCCCTGTTGATATAATATTGAAACTGATATATTGTGTCCTCCCTTGTGGTGAGATCTGGAGACTGACCTCTTGGTTGTGGGTGGGTCCACAGGATAGCCACAACACCCGATTGGCAGGTCCCTTGATGCTGGGTTTCAATCTGGACAATGGGGTTGCAGTCAAAACAGATTCAGGGACCTATATAAACCCATGCACGTGACCCAGAGCTTCCTCTTTTGGCTTGTGCATCAGAACACCCGCCCACCTCTCCCTAATTTTAGGGCCTTTTGCGATTGACCTTGCTATGCCGTCGTGTGTCATCTGTTGTTGGGACAGGGGCACGGTAGGAATTTTCCCACTTGGCTGATTGGCTGTTGCCATTTGGGTTTCGCCTGCCGCGTAGCAATTCGTCACAACTTGTAAGGTTGCGGATAGGCACTGATTCATGTGATAGGGATGGGAGAACGGTCTCGCCATCCCTATGTGAAGGGTATTTCGTTAAAGGAATCCAGGGACTTGTGAAAGCATGAAAGAACTATGATCCATCAGCTATCGATGAGAGAGGAAAGAAACAGCAGATTAGCATTTTCTTAAGCAATATTTTTTCACCCCTCCTAGAGTTGAAACAAGTACTTAGAATTTTATTTATCATACTTATATCCAGCTTTATTCATTATACTTATATCCTATTTTATAGCTGATGGTGATGATTTTAATTTAATTTCTATACCGCATAATATATTAAAAATATCTCTAGGTGGTGTACAGAAAACTGAAGCAACAACTGGCAACCTAAACAAAAATATTCCAAAAATACATATATAAAAATGTGACATCAGTACAACGTTGCTGATAAAAATAAATAAATTAAGCCAATATCAAGTCTCCTAAGGTGACTTGCAAAAGAGTCTCACAATACAAAAATCACATTCAAATCAAAATGCTCAGCAATGTCCAAGATTTAGATAGGTCAGCTGCCTTTTTAGTATTTATACATATCATAGATGCATTTTATGTGCACCCATATAAAATATGATAGAGCCCTTCTATATAATGTTGCAGTTGCCCTTTTGGAAGTGAGAGGAACTATTTCTCATCCTCTTGGAATACACCATTTCAGACAGGAAAGCCTCCCAGAGGCAAAATGAGCAGTGAAACCTTCAAGTCTGTGTGTAGCCAGAAGTGTCCCTCTTACCTTGTGAAATTTTAGAACAAAGAGACACAGTTTCATTTTTAAATGTTGAGCATCAATGCAGTGTGTTTTGAACAGCATGGTACATTTTGAAAAGGAAGCTTATCATCTTTGCCCTAATTAGCTAGCTAATTTTTGTTCAATCCTTTGAAAATGCAAAGCACTGTGTAAGGGGTAAGCAAGTATTACTAAAGAGCTACAAATCCTGCGTGTGCGCATTTTTAACTTCTTACATTTACATTTGATTTTTAAACACAATTCCTATCCAGCCTTGTTAATTGCTCCCTTGCTTTTATTGAAGAAATTCACAGCGGCTGTAGATGCTTTTCATTAGTTCAAAGCTAGGAGGTTTTTCGCAAGTGAGACATAAATGTACCTTAGAGCCTTTTTCATGCTAGTTGTGCAATGTGTGAACGCCGCTAATATGGAATGGAAGAGAAATGAAATGCATAGCTAAAGCAGGTTTTACATTGTGGCTACAAACTGATTTAAGCCACATCTTGATCCTTACTGTTTTAAACCAGCGGGGTGTGTGTGTGTGTGTGTGTGTGAGAGAGAGAGAGAGAGAGAGAGAGAGAGAGAGAGAGAGAGAGTGCCATCACCGTGGATAATATCTTGGCCACAATTCAGTGAAGCGGTTTAGCTCATATCACTGGGGCTTCTCAACTTCTGGCTACAGAAACAGAAGCGCCCACAAGTATTCATACAAGGGGCTGCTCTCCCCCAGACAGCAAAGAAGACCCATACACATGGGACTCCAGATTGCAACTGGCGGTATCTGTGTAGTGTTAAAGACCTTTGGTGTTATGGTATCATCTCAGAAAACTAGGGAGGGTACATTGATGCCACTGCTACGTAAAAACAAGACAGGTTTGCCATGAATCTTCTGTACACATACATGACCCCCTGTAATATATGAGGCACCATCTTCCCCATAGAATTGAGGGGGCCCATGCGCAATACTGTGTGACATTCTGATGTCGCATGGGGGCCCCTCTGAACATAAAAATGAGAAGGCACAGAGCCTCAGTCCCCAGAAGCCTGCGCCCTTGATATGAACTGTACATCCTTAAGTCATGTCTTCTGCTAAAAATGGAAGGGAGGGAAAGATACCTAAGGTTTGCATGATAAAATCTGAAGTGTGCAGATATGGAGTGTGACATGGAGTGTGCAGATACAGACATTTTCTTCCACTGCCATGGAAGTTGTTGGCTTAGACTCATTCCTGGAGGATCGGTCTCTCAACATCTGATATCTTTAGTATCTAAACAAAGCCTCCAAGTTGAGATGTAGCCTATCAGAATACTACTTGATGTGGTGTAGGGGGTGTGATGAGGGGTGGCTATTGTCTTCATGACTTTGCTGTGGGCTTCTTAATAGCAACTTACTGGCCACTGGCGTAAACAAGATGGTGGTCTATCTAGATGAAGGTTGTGGTGATCCGGGGGGGGGGGGGATCTTCTAATGAAAGGTGCACCTGAGGGTGTGTTCCTAACTCCTACTTCCCCGCACCTGTAGATGACTTGATTTCCTAGAGGGAATGAGCTGTCTGGAAAAAGCTGGGTGACCAGGCCAAAGGTGGTTAAGGCAGAAGTCATGGGGGAAATAGACAGCAGCCTGTGAATGGCAGGGGGTGGAGAATGTTCCATGAAGCAGGTAAAATCTCACAGCATCTTATTGCTTATACAGAGGAGTATCCAGCTGGCCAAGCACTGGATGGATAGCCCTAGGTCAGAGGGACAAGAGGATATTATGCAACGCATTCACTTGCAACCAGGAAATTAGTGCTCTGTTGCTGATGGATCACAGCTTGATTTATGGTGCCCATCCACTGAAAAAGAAATCCTGTTATTGAAACAAGCACTAAATCATGGCTTGTAAGGAAAGGGAGTGGTTCTTTGCACGCATAAGAAGTGCTGGGTGGGTAGGGGGAAGGGTGTAAAAAACACAGAGGAGGACCTAGAGAAGAACAGTATGGGATGCACCAGCATGGGGTCAATCCCAGCTCTGCTTCTGCTGGGATAAAACATATTCCAAGCGTGATTCCTTTTTGTTGTCGCTGTTGCACAAGCCCTGAAAAGTACTTAAGGTTGTATTGCAGAAGACTTAAAGAGAAACTTGTAAGCTTCTCATATGGTTGAGGTGCATTGCAGTAACCTTAGATTCTGCATGTGATGGGTCAGTGCAAACAAATTAGAGTTCATCCCTCAAAGCAGGAAGGTAAAGACGCAGGAAGCTGCCTAGGGGTTTAGGCATGGGCTAGTCTCACCCCACCCTCACCCCAAGCACAGTGTAGGATGTCGCATATTTTTTTAAAAAAGCTGTGATGTATTTCCACACATCCTTTAAAATAAGCTTTTGAAGTTAAAGAAATTACTTTGAAGAAAGGTGTTAGCAGCCAGAAAGCATTTCATGCAGCCAGAAAGCATTTCATGCACAAAAAACATATTGATTTTATTTATGGTCTCGTGATGCTACAAAACCAATCAGGAGTGACTGTGTGCTGCTGTCACTTGGGAGAAAGGAAGTACCAGCCACACTGATGACCCTTTAGTACCAGGAGGATGAAGGTAAATGAAGGCTGCTCAAAGCAAGGCTTCCTGAATAGGCAAATCATTTTGTTCCTTTCTCAGAATTCTCTCCATTGCAATGGTGATGGAAACGCTGAACACAATAGGGAAAGTGTGTTCTGTTGGGTTGGAACAAGCGACAACCCTTCGTAACAACAGCAAGGATGCTAAATGGCCTCCCTTATGAGTGAGAACCTGTTGGGTCCAAATTCCACTGGTTAGGCATTGTTGAGGACTATGGCAGTTTCCTACTCACTGACTGAACCACCACTCCCTCTCCCTGGAGTCTAGGATGTATGGCAATGAAAGACAAATATGGGGGGTCCCTTTTTCAGGGGGAGCATCTCATTTGTAAACACTCGCCATCCTAACTAGCTCTTAAAAGCTGCCCTGACTTCTAGCAGATTTGTCCATGCTCTAGGGGTTACAAATCACAATGTGGCCCCCATGAAAAAAACCCCCACTTCATTAATTTATGGTCTGGCATTCATTAGAACGAACCTCGGGGGGGGGGGCGGGGCGGCACAGGCTGCTTTGCATCCACACACATCCACACACACACACACACACACACACAAGGCAAACCCAAGGCCTGCCGTTGTTCTTAGGGCCAGAGCAGAGTCCAAGGGGAATAGTTTGTTCTCCTTGGCAGAGGGGGCTATTGGCACATTAAGAGCTCCTTGCTCACATGGCCCAGTTTTTAAGCTGCCTTTTCCAAAACAACCTTTATCACCCAAGCTGGAGGAGCTACTGTCATTAATTAGATTCCACCCTGATGCTTCTAGCAGAACCACCTGGGAAATAAAGGAAAACAAGACAATACTTGCCTTAACCAAGGGAGAATTCACGGAATAGCTGGAAATCATCCCCATAAGTAGCTGTAATAAGTTTAACTATATATACTGTACAGTAAATACAAACTGGTCTGTGGAGTGGCAAAAAAAATAATGAAGCAATTAGGTGAACTATTATAAGCACCTGTGACACTGATTAGCACAAGCACATCTCAAGGCAGGAGTTTTGCCGGATACAACAATAAAAAGTGTTTTGATGCTCAGCAGCTCGCAGTGCTGATTTCAGCAGCAGCGAGGCGAGAGGAGAGGAGAGCATCCCAGCCTCCGTGTAAAGCTGTCTCTGTCAAATCATGGATGCCAGAATGAGAAAGCGAGGGAGTGGAGCGAGTCCAGTTGAGTTTGTTATTCCGTTCTGCCTTGTATAAACAGAGGTTTTCTAAATTAGATCCTTGTTCCAATCCATTAGGGTTAATGCAGTTTTAATTAGCAGCTGATTTGCAGCTGAGAAGAGATACCATTTCACGTTCCTTTTCAGAGATTTCCTCCCCCACCCCCCCACCAAACTGCAGGACTGCATGGAATTAAAAGCAAAATGAGAAAATTAAAGCTCCCCACCCCCCTTCCTTCTTGGTCCTAAAAGAAAATCTGAATGGTATAGAGGATTTCTTTTTCTCCTTCCCCCTTGAGATTGTTTTCCTCGCTGGCATTTTAAGAGAAGGGAAAAGGCAATCGGGAAAGAAAGCATGGCAATTGCTTTGTGTTAGGGAGACGCATCTTCTTTAAAACGCTGTTTAAAAACACTTGATGTTCCTCTAGGGTTCACTCTGTAAGCAGGTGCAGCTACCAAAGGGCCGGTTCTGATTTGCTCCCCCTGAGAATTGATGGCAGGAAGCCCAGTGACCTGATTTGGAGGCCCCCAAATCAGCTGCAGCGCTTGTGTTTCTTATCTCTTCTTACAAGCTTCCCAGTAATAGACAACTGTGCAAGAAAGGGCACAGTCTAACTGGTCCACTGAGGTAGATGTGTTGCATTAAAAATAAAAAAAAATCCCAAACCCAACACTCTCATCCAGTAGTAATTTTGCCCATTGCACTGATTCCGGGCCTATTGCAGAATACTTACATATTTCTCTTTTTCCTTCTTTCCACAAGTTTGCCTTTCCAAAGCAGCAAACATGTGAAGCGCCCGCCTGCTAGCTGTGCTACTTAATCATGCCTTCTCATAACTGAGTTCAATGGAGTTTATTTTAACACACGTGTGAATAGGATTTCAGCCTTAGAGTGTGGCCCCCCAAAAGTGCTATGAGGTGTAGTTCTACAAGGCATGATAGCAACTTTTCATAGCTGGAACCAAAGCCTCAGGACAACATTGGGCAAGGATCACAGGAAGACCATTGAGTGTCCGTGTGGTGTAGTGGAAAGCATGCTGGAGTTTTGAGAGGCAAGAAATGAGTTCAAACACCCACTCAGACACAAAGGTCACTGGGGAGGATTGGGTAAAGACAGTTTGCTGCTTGGGGTGGAACAGCAAATGGTGGCCCCTTCCCATCTCAACCTGGTCAAGAAGCATTGTCTCCCAGTGAAGGCTGACCCATTGGGGTAAGTGGGACATTGCCCCACCAAGATCAGTCTGCCTTCAGTCAGTCCCAACCTGCCTACTCTTTACTTACAACTAGTCTAGGGAGTGCTGCTGGCTGTAAGCTTCCTCTACCTCTTCCTCAGCCTCAGTGTTGCCTTTGTAGAACTCAACAGGGAGGAAGGTGGGGGAAAGGCAAAATTAGTTGGCTTCTTCTCTGGCTCCACTTCCTGTTGGTATCCCAGCCTCCTGCCCTACCAGCCTCCACCGTTGTCCTCTAGGTTGTCCAAGTTATTTTCAGATGTCAACAGAACTTGGCCAGCTTTGAGGACAACAATGGAGGCTGGTAGGGCAGGAAGCTGGGATGCCTCCACTGTTGGCCTCTAGGTTGGCCAAGTTACATTGACATCTGATGCAGAAAATTTCTCAAATACCTCTCCCTGGGACTAGAAATAATACCATATTTGAAGGTAAGAATTTGAAGGGCACGGTTCTACACCCCAAACCACCAGCATGAGGCAGCCACCTCACTCTTGACTGATAGTACGGCAGTTCCCAGGGGTGGCTTTGAGCCAGATGCACAACACTTTAGCCTTACCTTTTCACAGTTTTTTGGTCAAGATAAAATAGGATAACCCCCAAGTTGCCCCCACCCCAACTCCTTGGAAGGCCAGTGACATAAAAAGAATCAAATAAGTGTTTACAGTACCAAGGTAGACATTCCATCCATGCCAGCAAGCTTGCCCACAACCAGCAATGGCTCCAGAGTTGCATTTTTCCATGTACTTGAAGCTGCTAGCAATTATTATTAGGAAATAGAGATGGGTGGATCTGTCAATCTTGGTTTTTCATTTTTCCAATCTGAATTGAAGCTCTTTCACATCAGTTTGCAAAGATTTATTTTTTTTAATCCACAAGAAAATACATCAGCATTTGAGTGCAAATTTCTCCTGAGATACACATTTCGTTTTTGTTTTCTTCTGAAGGAAGATGTCACATAAGCCATAGAAGATGGATACCCAGGAACACAAAATGGCCCCCAAGAATGCAATATGGCCTGACTTGAAGGCAATAGAAATGCAGCGTTTTAGCCAGTATAGTGGAATCAGCAGCTGCTGAAACAAACAACCGTAGGCTATTTCAAACAGTGCTTGTTTGAGGAACATAAATATGCTTATTGTTCCATGAGAACATCAGAACAATCTGAGCCACTATAGTACTTACCCAGGAACAAAAAAATTAATTAATTTCTGGAGTGTAAAATTACCTGACTTCCCCACTGAATGCATTCATGCCAAGGATGAGAGGTGAGGATTCCCCGCCCCGCCCCCATGTAAATAGTGCATATTGGTTGGCGGTCATCAAGTGGTTAATATTGGGGCAGATTTGAACAGGTGAACAAATATGCTACATCAGCCATCCCCTACCTGGTGCTCTCCAGACGTTTTGGACTACAACTCCCATCAGCTCCAGCCCCATGTTGGGGGGCACCAGGCTGGCAAAGGCTGCGCTACATAAATGATAAAGAAGGGGGGGGGAATAAGCAGTTCCTGGTCTTCCTGGCTTGAGGAGACACTATTCTCCCGGCTGCACACATACCACAGTGTTCCTGCGCCCATCTCTTATGCATATTATTATATTACCCCAAAACTCTGTAAGCTCTCCAGGAGGTCCTGAAACCAGCTTCTCCGAAGTCAACAAGACTGTTCATCAGATCACTTGATTGGGCCCCTCAGAGCGCTGCTTTGTTTTAGGGGACGTTTGGTCCTAGTCGAAAGAGTCTGGGGTTGGGGCCTTTATATAACTTTAATGAATGTGGCCTTTCTGTATTTGCCATACAGTTTAATTAGCTTCCTGCAAGAGCTGTTTCTGTTTGGAAAACAAACTGCATTTCTCCCTCCCCTTTCTGCTTCCCACCACTGTTGCAGACACTCAGGCTCCTTGTTGTATTTCCCCCCATTAACCAATGAATGAATGATAATGCCTGCCAACCTATTAAATGCCACTTAATCTGGAAGGGAATGTGGCATTAGACAAATTGGGCATGCTGGTATGTATGGCTAGGGATGCTTAGGTTAAGCGGTCAGATTATTTTAGGGTTACACTGACATGAGCTCTGAGAATTCCAAGAATCTGGAGTTTCAGATAACAAGAGGACCAGAATGCTGCCAATCGTATTATATGAATAAGTGAAAGGGCCAAATCATACACTATTTATTGTCTAGGCAATATGAAAGCCTTGGATTCCTACAGCTTTCTCTACTGGAACAGAATGTATGGCATCTCTCTCTCTGTGGATAGAAAGCAACAGAATAAGCCAATGGTTTCTCCATACCCACAACACACAGAGGACCTGCAGTTTTGGTACTCACTACCTATGTCTCCATAACAATGCAGTCAGCAGTTATGATCCCTTCATCCCTATATGTCTGCTCGAGATCTGCCTGCCGACCAGATTGCAAAATATACATCAAGGCAACAGCATTATAAACACTAATCCAATTTAAATGGATTCCTTACTACATATGCAGTTTGCCTTAAAGCCACTAGATGGCGATTAACAACCATTTCTGTTCACCCCATTTCAAAAGCTTTCCGCGCTTGAGAAATCCTGAGGATGTGGGGTTTTTTGTTTTACTTTTCCTTCCAATGAAACCTATCTTTTCTTCCGTTGCACAAGATGATCATCATATTTAAATTAGACATGTGAATGAAACATGTGGTTTATCAGCAAACCAAGAGGAAAAGGGATTCTCTTGACACCCAAACAGAATGTTTGAAAAGTACATTACTCCTTCCAAAATTGGGGTGGGGTTGTGGTTTCCCCAAATGTGTCTTGGCTTGTTCCTGCCTCTTATCCCTAACTCACCTTTCTACTTCTGACTCACACTACAAAGTCCTTAGAAAGCCTGGAATCTTGAAAGTGCTGATGTTTGACAAAGTTGTGGAGTGTCAGGCTTGTGATTTCTACATAAAGTTGCAGGACCAGTTCCACATTGTGCTAAGTATGGTTGTGGTGTCCCTCTAAGAGCGCTGCTGCTGAACTATTTAAGTTTTCATTACTCAGGTAGATTTCTCCTGCCCAGAAGCTGTTGTGCAAAAAGCTTATAGGCTCCTTCTGCTGTCCAGCATCATATGCCTTTGATATTCTCTGTCATTGACACTATCCAACAACCGAAAGTATTCCTCAGTCCTTTCTGAGACCTTTATGGAAGGCAGTCATTGCCCACCATCTCAAAGCACACAGAATATGGAGATTCCCATATTCATTGAATATCTCCACTGCTTCCCCACCATCACTTTCAGCAATGAAGCAACCAGAGAACTGTACCTGGAGTGGAGTCCCTAAGGTGGTTGGATGATGTCTTGTACACCTCCTTCTGGAACTCCTGCAGCCAAGCTGGTGCCAAACGTATCGCTCTGCTTTCTTTTGGACCTCATCAGCCAGGCCGAGAGGAGGGTCTTGTCATCTGGGCAGCCCAGGATCTCCAGAAACACTGCCCAGGCTCACACCCTGGGAAGGTCATTTTGGTGCTGTTAACATAGCGGTGTCACTTCCTCCTCAGAGGTACCGCCCATTATCTCTTGATACAAACGGATGCCAACAACATCTCCAATATAGTAGAGCATTCCTATAGTAGTCTGAAGAGTGACAAATCAAGTTATGGTTTGTACCCATGCCACCCCAGTCTCCAGGCAAGACAAGGCTCCAAGGGTTCCATTTTGTCTCAGAATGAGGGACAGCGGAGTCGGTGGTGTCTTAGTGATATATGGTTTATTTCCATATATATACAACCTGTACCTGCAATGGAGGGGCTCACATCATTAATACCATAAGGAGGTCTTCTTCTCCTAAAGCTACAGCCTTCGATTCAAGCATGTCTCTCCCTCTTAGGCTCCTGCCTGCTTCCTGCCCAGATTTCTCTCACACATTACACTGGCTATTGTCCTCACCACCAGCCAGGTGAGAGAGGGAGCCAACACATTTGCCCTCTGGCATAAAGCAACTTCCTTTCCTATACCAATGACCAGTGCTTCCCCCCCTCCCCCCATGTTAAAAGTGTGGCACTTGCTTTAACAACTTCACGGTTGACACTTAAAAAACCTGCACAAGCGACGCTGACACAAAACCCCACATATATTAAGTAAAAGAGAAACATCACCACCCCACACCACCCCCACTCACCTTTCCCCCCTCCACCTGTTTTCCCCTTTTCTTCCTAATGTCTCAACAAATGAAACTGATCTGTAAAAAAATGTTACTTGAAAAGAGAGAGAGAGATTGCACATACTTTGTAAACTAAGAAAATCTTTAATAAAAATACATTAAAACAACAACAACAACACTGCTAATGACCCATATTTAGGGCCTATTAACTCACCCCAAAGGCTGCCTGGCTCTTTCAACAATGGAATCCCCCAAACTCACAACACTATGTTTCTATATCTCCGTTCCTCCAAGGAGCTTGAGGTGGTGGTCCTCAATTTTATCCTAACAATAAATATTGTGAACTAGGTTTGGCTTAGAGACAGTGAATCACCCAATGTTTTCTAGTGAGCTTCATGGTTGATGACTTGATGGTTAAATGAGAGTTTGAACTTTGGTCTCCCCAATGCAAGACTGACCCTCTAACTCCTATGCCACATTGACTTGTAAGATGCCCAATTTTGCTATGTGTGCACTTGCATCCAGACTGATGAAAAATCTAAGCCCAGATAGAAAATATGGGATTGTCTGAACTAGGAATCAAGGAGCCACTTTCAAGAACACCAGAAATGAACCTTCAGATTCAATTATGGTTTTGAAATGGAAATTATTTTTTTCATGCAGGTTGGGGTAGAGGCAAAGGGGGGGGGGTGGAGAAGGAAAAGCTATTTGGTTTAGCTCTGAAAAAGCAACTAACATAGCAAGCTTTGGCAATATTGAAAGAATGCAGAATCAGAGGTAAACCCCAAATGCAAAAACGATCCTGTAGTCAAACTGCTGCAAGATTTGCAGTGCCTTTCAGTGGAATTGTGCCCCAGCTAGCAATTGTACATCATAAGAGCAAACAATAAGAGATACCATCCACTTAAGAATCAGATGGGAAGACACACGTGTGAGAGGGGGTTTCTGACAGCAAAAGGCATTTCAGTTTCCTTAGTTAATATGTGTGTGTGTGCGCGCACACATGCATGCATGCACACCAATATTACAAACACCTGCATCTTCAATATTTCATCAGATTTCCCCAGATCTTTTTCCTTTCCTAAATTTAGGTCTGATGTGTTTTGTCCAAGAATCTGTTGAATTTATTGCTGAAGAAAACTTTTGATCCATTAGGAAGATATTCCCAATGATCTGGATAGCTGGTTGATTTTCAGTGATTTCAAATAAAAAGAAGAAGAGACAGTTCACTTTTCTGTAACAGGCAGGAGTGCTTCTTTGCAAATGGGAATTGTCACAGCTCAAGGACACATTGTAATCGGGCAAAAGCATTTGAGGAGGGCAAGTTTGTGGCATGGCCTAGGGAGGAGGCGATTCGTGAGAGTCAGGTTGAGAGACCTGAAGGGCCACATTTAGCCCCAAGGACTGAGGTTTGCTATCCCTGAATTAGATCCTAACTGAGGTTCCATTGGTAGGAGCAGCCCATGAGTGGAGTTTTACTCTCATCGGAAGAAGAGGGGACACCACTTTTTTGCTGATCTTCCCTTCCTCCTGAGAGGTGGCACATGGTACTGCATTGGGGTGGGGGAGGTTAAATGACTCTCCCCCCTCCCCGCTCCAGTGCTATCCTCTCTGATACATCCCATTTTCCACTCTAAACAGAAGGAGCCCTTCCATTTGCAGAAAGCTAGTTAGAATTCAAGCCACTGTTTTATCCATATGCAAATTTGACTGATTAATTAACAAACTTTTTAGCTAATTAACTAATTAATTAACTAATTCATTTTTGCCCTGTGGAGGTTGGTGTTGCTTTTACGTTTAATGTACTGATCTGTTAAATTTGGATGGCTGCCTTTAACCATTCTTTTCGTTTTGTTTTGTTTCTAACCTTGATTGTACTGTAACTCGTCTAGGGAATGACCCGTGTTAGGTGACTGGCTGTACAATCCACACACACACACACACCATTGCCCCAGACTGGGGTCATGCAGAGATGTTTCTGTGCCCATCCATGCTTGCCCCTGTTACCTCCTGCTTGTGGTCACCTTCTACCTTCCCATCTTCTGCAAGAGGGCCAAAGCCCTGCTAGCAGGATCCCTGGGAGGATCCTAGCGACAGCCGCTAGAAAGCCCCCTGAAAGTTGCTTTCTGGGAGCAGGAAGGGGCTGGTACTGAGTCAGCCCAGGATTAGATCCCAGCCATCACACAGCAAACTCCAGGCTGGCACATTCCCCCACCTTTCTCCTCATCTGCCATGCACAGCAGGGCTATAGATGTGGTAGTGGCCCTGCCACTTCGTACGCTTCTCATAGGCAAAACTAAAAACTTCAGCAACACACGTAAGAATGCAGACAAAGCACCGATAGAAACAAAACCTAATTGAACACGTTCCTCTTTATGCACTTTGTTAAAAAGCTGCTGTCCTTGGGTATAATAAATCTCAACTTATTCCTCTGATCTCGGGGCACAAACAGTGTTCCGTGAATTGTGTTCCTTCTTGTCAAAAAGCACTGATTAAAATTTGCCTCACAGGCAACGTAAAAAACACAGAAAATGCAAAATAAAAATAAGTTATTAATCAGTCTAACAGGCAACTTAAATGGAGAGCTGTCTTCTGTGTCACATTAAAAATGATAATGAGGAATATTTCACAAGGCAATGTTTTACGGGGGGGGGGGGGAGGAAATGTGTCATGCAGACTTCTCAATCTGTATCTACCTTGTAGCTTAATAGAAGCAAACTGTATGACAAGTTTTGAAGTTGGTTACCATGGCTGTCTTGCCTGGGGAATACCTGCATTTCAGCACCACACACACAAACAGATGTTGGATCTTCAATTGCCCTGGGATACCAAGGATCTTGTCATTACAAATATTTGCATGTTGGATGCAACAAAGTTTTAGCCCCATGGAATAAACATCGTTGTGGAACCAGGGGACTGAAATATGTTATGACACAAGGATATGTTCCTGCATGAATCTGTCCTGGGAAACCAGATTTTTATGATCCTTGACACACACAGGGAGAAATATCCCACAGGCAAAATGCTTTCCTACTGGGAAAGCAAATGGGGGAAAAAAAAGGAAGCCTATCCTATTTGTGGAGGCTGCTGTCTCTTCTAAAAGTGGCCATTCTTCTTCACATTATATCTCAAGCTGATTCAGAAAAATCTGGTGTGTTGATAATACAGATCATGCAGTTAGGTTTGTGATGGGTTCCAGTCTTCATGCTTCAGAAATGGTATGATAAATATTGGCCATGTTATTGGGCTTCAGCTATTGCACCCCAGGGCCCAAACAACTAGGCGCCAAAATGCCCTTGGTGAGCATGTTTTCTAAATTTACTCAACCCCATAGAGTGCTAATCGCCATAGAGTAAAATGGTGAGATGCATACCTACAAACAGTTGGAAAGACATAGTAGGCACATGCTGGGAGCCTGCTAGTGGCCGATGGATGCCTGGCACATCTCCACCATCATATGTCCCCCAACAGTGTGGCGACATGGATCTCACCTTCACTCTTTATGGGATTTATCACTGACAACACCAGCGTATGTTCAGCAAGCACACTTGCCACATCATGTGTACATTGACCCTCTGACTAAACCTTTGGCAAGAGTCCAAGAATTGTAGCAGGGAAGGAGTGGTGGGTGGGGGAGCCGATAGGCACCCCAGGCATTTGGGGAGTGATTGATGGAGTCACAACGGTAGATATCTGCATGGTAGTAGAGAGCAGATGCTGATTTAATAGTTTGGGAGTGTCCCTCCCTTTTCTGATCACCCACATGCCATAGCATTTCAGAAAATAGGCAGAGGAGTCTCATTCTTGAATACTTCCTTGTGTAAAAACTCCATGCGTGTAAACTAGTACATCGGGGAGAGAAATGTTCTGGTTTAATTCCCTCCCTGATGTATTTGCCTTATTCATCCAAGGCACTTTTCATATGAGTGGGTATTGAAAAATATGATTCCTCCCAGCCTGCCGTCCCAAGTAGTGCATTCCAGGAAGGAGTCTACCACATTGGTTTACAGAATGTGTTGCTCCATTCAGAGAGAATAGGATAATCATATGTCAGGAGGTAATGGATATGAGTGCTTTCTGGATGTTAATATGAATGATACAAAACTGCCTGAGTTTCCAGCTTCCCCTGAAACCTGAGAAGTTTTCATCTGGTCCCCAGTCAAATGCACTGTGTCAAATGTAGTGTTTCATATAATATTTAATAAAATCATACCTCCGCTGAATGGGAGCTTTGCAGATGACAACATATGCTGTTTTCTCCAAAGCATAATTCCACAATTGCTAACTGGGGGTGAATAGGTGGGGCAGAGGAGAGAGACCCAATCAGGAATACCTCATGGATGGACTCAGACTTCTGGTTGTGGATAAAGATTTGGTGTGCATCTGCTGCCCTTTAAAACCAACATGAAGTGGCTGTTATGAGTTTGTGGGTACCAGACTCCTTATAATTCCTGAGTCCAGCACGGATTCAATTGCTGGATAAGCCAGGCCAAGGAGGGGAGGCTCTGTGCCAGACTGCAAATGCAGATCCTCCAAGGGTCCCTATTTTCCAGGGACAGTCCCGGATTTACAGAAGCTGTCCCAGTTTCTGATGTGATCCCAGATTGTCCCACCTTTCCCTAGGACATCCCTATTTTCATCAGAGAATATGCAGTTATGCAACCCCCGAAGCAAGACAGTGTGGTGTAGTGGTTAAGAGCGGTAGACTCGTAATCTGGTGAACCGGGTTCGCGTCCCCGCTCCTCCACATGCAGCTGTTGGGTGACCTTGGGCTAGTCACACTTCTCTGAAGTCTCTCAGCCCCACTCACCTCACAGAGTGTTTGTTGTGGGGGGGGGGAGAGAAAGGAGAATGTTAGCTGCTTTGAGACTCCTTCGGGTAGTGATAAAGCGGGATAGCAAATCCAAACTCTTCTTCTTCTAAGCAACCTTTAGAAGAGATCTGAAGGCATTTTATTTTTATATATGTTGGAAGCCTCCCAGAGTGACTGGGGCAACCCAGTCAGATGAGCAGATATAAATAATAACATTATTATTATTGTTGTTGTTGTTGTTGTTGTTGTTGAATAGAATGTTCCTATTTTCATCAGAGAAATGTTGCAGGGTATGCAAACTGGTGGAGCCCATCCCAGGAACCCCTGGAATCTTGCACTGCTCAGTGATTGGCGTGGCATACAACAATACATTCTAATTATGCTGGTTCATATCAGCTTCACCTTCTCTGGTCTCACATCCAAAATGTCTGCCTGTGATAGCCGTTGCCACTACACCACAGTTATGGTTTGGAACAGGGGAAATTCATCTGAACAAACATTGGATGCAGAGCCCTCTCCTCCCACAACCAACTCTGCCCGGTCTTTCCCCTTGTGCTGATGGTGTTGTGCTGATTTCATGGTTACATTTGCAAATGTACCAAAATACAAATATTGATCTATTATGCCGGCCAAAGTTTCATTACAGGTGGCGACCATTTTCCAATTGACGTGCGACCGTGATGTTTGGGTCCTCTTGGACCCAGAAGAGGGAGGAATGGTGGTGGAGGAATGGGGGGGGGGGTGGGGGGGGCAGGGGTGGAACAGGGCAGGCTTATACGCAGTTCACCGACATGTGATTTGACCTGGAATGCAACCCCCACAGAAAAGGGGTGTTGCCTGTACTTAATCCCACTACTCTGCAAAGTAACTTAGCAGAGTCTATCCTCAGGGGCAGACTTTAGTAATCTTCGGTAGGATGGCACCCTCAGCGAGCCCAAAATCTGGTGCCTTGATTTTGCACCCCCTCGGTTTGGTGTGTGGGAAGCACCCTAAATCTGACACTGCTATGCTTGTCCCATAGATGTAACTCAGTGTCAGGATTATGTACTTACATTTCTTGGTGCTTAGGGTGAAAATGGGAACCCAGCGTATGTTGTGGATGCTTCGGTCCAGGGTAGCTGTGGCCATTGAACTCAACAGATTTACTTGGGAAAGGCTTCGTATTAAATACCTGTGCAACCAGCCAAGAACTGTCCCTGCAGAATCAACATCCATTTTCATGAGATGTGCATAGAAGGAGCTCACGGATAGAGCATAGGAAAGCATTGCTACATGACACCCGTATTACAACAAGTAATGTAATTTGATGTAATTTGCTAATGGGCATTTTGCTAATCATTTGAATAGCCTCCGTAAGGTGATCCCTTGCGCAAGCCAGGAATTTCTTCCCTGCTAGAAATGTCTCTACCTTAGGTGTACAAAGTGTGAATTACAGTTCAGTCTATATTACACCATGTATGCAATAACACATGCTAAGGCGTGCAATGGAAATGAGATGCACTGTAAGACAATCTTGTGTGTTGTGAAGCAAGAGACTAAAGGGCAGAGCAGAGTGGGAGGAGGGAAACAGGGTATGGATTTAAATCGAAAAGAAAAGAAGGGAGACTTAAAATGCTAAATACACAACGATGCATTTGCTTGTATTTCTAGTTTCTGCACTATATTTTCATGAAACAACCGCCTTTTGAAGACTATGGGTCATTGCAGATGTCTCTGTTTACACAGTCATGCCTGAAAGTGTTATTTAAAAGATTAATGATAGATTCTTGGATACAATCTGATCTTCCAGCCTCACCCTCAGCATTATTCAGCAGCTCATACTCCCATGTATCCTATAGGCTACCCCCATTTTTCTTTAATGTAAAAGCAGATTGGATAAGAACATCAGAAGATCCATGTGGGATCGAACCAAGAATCCATCTGTCCCTGGGCTAGGAAACCATTTTCAGTCAGACTCCCTGTGTGCCTATGAACTTCTCCACACAAACAGGGAGCAGCAGGAATCAGGGAGAAATGCATTCAGGACACATTGTAATGCGAATCTACCTAATTTGCACCTCCTGAACCCAAACCAAGCTCTCTTTCAAAACCTGCACTTCTCTCAATCTTGTGGTGCAATTCTCCAAGCAAAAATTGTGCACTATAGTGCATGTGTTCCTGAAAATACCTGCACGATTGTTGTTGTTTAGCTGTTTAGTCGTGTCCAACTCTTCGTGACCCCATGGACCAGAGCACGCCAGGCACTCCTGTCTTCCACTGCCTCCCGCAGTTTGGTCAAACTCATGCTGGTAGCTTCGAGAACACTGTCCAACCATCTCGTCCTCTGTCGTCCCCTTCTCCTTGTGTCCTCTGTCTTTCCCAACATCAGGGTCTTTTCCAGAGAGTCTTCTCTTCTCATGAGGTGGCCAAAGTATTGGAGCCTCAGCTTCAGGATCTGTCCTTCCAGTGAGCACTCAGGGCTGATTTCCTTCAGAATGGAGAGGTTTGATCTTCTTGCAGTCCATGGGACTCTCAAGAGTCTCCTCCAGCACCATAAAGCTGCACGATATTATTGGGGGAAATGGCATGCAAAGATGCATCTCTTAGGAGAAATGGGCACAAAAGGCATTTGAATTTGGGTGCATACTTTTTAAAAGATAAATTCACAAACCAACATGGGAACAGGGTAGGAACTAAACCTAAGGCTGGAGTAATAAAGAGCAGAGTGAAAGGAAAATGGACCGATTCACCCATCCCTGCACCTGGTCTAGTGGAAAAGTCCCCACATGCTTATGACCTTCAAATAGCTGAGCACAGATTTGTGATGGAGCCTGATGCTGCAGTCCTGCTCCCCTGAACACATTCATCCCAACTAACCTGAACCTATGAAAAGCCCTGCTATCTCCAGATGGTGCAGCTATTTTGCCATGCACTGAACTAGGGAAGATGGGGTGACAGAGAATTGCAAAGAGTTAAAACCATCCCGTCCTGGTGTGTTGGGCTGGCATTTTCTAATTTAGACGGGTAGGAGCTTCTGCTAGCAACAGCCCGAAGTAGTGTCACAGCCTGTTATTCCCACAGCTGCATACCATAAATGAATAAAAAGCTGCATACGCTAATGATGATTAATTGCATTTTCTCATATCTTCATATCAATTAGCTGGGAATGTTCCTTTGTTTAAATAATTGTCTTTTGTAAATAAATGTGTAAACACTACTTAAAGCATATTTTTGGTCTAATGGCACTTATCTGAAAGTTAACAGATTTAAGATGTGATGTGCGTTTTAATTGATTGAATGTACAATAAAATCTGGTGTTGGGTGCTAATTTTTACAGCAAGCACATTAGAGCTTCAATCAAATTATACATGGTTTAAAACAACACAAGCCTGCATCAGACCAACCCACTTCTCCAATGCACGTAGGCGTTTCGGAAGTAGGATAAATACCGTATGAATAGCAACTCAGAGAACAATAACTGATGCCAGGATATTTTTTGCCGCACCTGCAACAGCTCTGGGATGTGAGGAAATATCCTCTATTGCCCATGTGGTATCTCTTGCTGGTATTGAGTTTTTAAAGGATAACAATAGCAAATTGATATTCCCCAAATGCATCCTTTACTAGCTGCATCTGCTGCTAAAACCCTTGACCATCGCTTGCCTTGACTACTGCCATCTAATTTTTAGGACCCGCCTTATTTCTGTAATTTCAAGTTGTTTTAAACTGTTTCTAATATTGTGTTTCGAATACTGACATTATTGAACTACAATTCCCATCAGCCACAGCAAGCATAGCCAATGGCCAGGGGTGATGGGAGTTGTAGTTCAGCAACATCTGGAAGGCCAAAGGTTCCCCATACTGGTACTACATGCAAGCCTCTTCCTCTGATAGGGTAGTACCATTGAGCACTTGCCACAAAAGAGCCCTCTGGCAATTAAAATCGCCATCCCTAGGGCTAATCAAATGGTCTCCTAGGTTAGGAAGGTGGCACAGGGCTCCCTGCAAGCAGCTGTTGAGTTGTTCTTATATACTTAATGGAGAGACATGGCAAAGACCAGCACAGCAATGACAGTAGCCATAACAGCATGGATGAAATCCTCTCTTTGGAGCGTTGGCACATGGAACTGTGCATCCCAGGAAGCTGGGTGTTGGGTTATTTTTTGAACTCTACACAGCAGCTTTGGGATCCAGCCCCAGTCTGAGATAATTGTCTGAAGATCAGACTGCAGGTTGGCCCTTTTGAATGCTACTGCAACAATGAAAACAGAGAGGCAAAAATGAAAGAAATAGGTAATATAACCCACCAGTCTTTGGTTATTCTTCCCCATCTGAAACTGCAGAATATGAGCCAGAATTTTGGGTAAATTCCAAAAGTTTCTGTTTGCTGCTCGAGAAAACTAGGCAGAACAGATGTAAATAAAATCAAACTGGGATTAGGCATACGAAATGCATATCAAATTTCAAACATCTCTCCTCCAACCCAAAGCCCTTGTAGTTTCTGAACTGATTGTCTTTTCTTGACTAAAATCTGCCATTGGATCTTAAAAGCTTGTCAGGATGAAGTGCAATGCTGCAAATATGTTTACATTTACACAGGTTCCCCTTTGATATTTGACAAGCTTCTCATGCCATCTGGCCTTCAAGTAGCTTCAGAACTTTTCCATGGGCCAATTTGCGGGATCTTCAGGATGCTGAGAATTACCTCTTTACTCACACAGTTTGCCCTTGGGACAGTGCTTGAGGATTAACACCTGTTAGCTAGGAAGATCTACTCATTATAATATGTATATTTTAAAATACAAGTTTCTTCTTTTTTTAAAAAAGAAGAAGTCAAAATTACAGGAAACTTATATAATTTTCCTAACAATGTTCCAGAAATAACCTATGACCCCAAAACGTTTGCAAAATGTGTAAGATCATAACTTCAAACAGAAGCTCTTAAAAATGTGCTTTTGGTTGTGTCCCTCCAGTAAATAAGGATTGGAAGAAATCTTTAAGCGATTCATAAATATGATAGAATCCCTCCCTCAAATGTCATTATTAGAAGAATGTTGAGATGTCTCCAATATGTTTTCACATTGCCATTTTTAAGTAGCTTTCCCTCCTAGATGACAAGTGCTTTGTGACATTCCCACCCCCACCCCCCTTGAAACTGTACATTAGAGAGATAAGTAAACTTCAAAGGGCTAAATATCAAGGAGCAGAATGAATATGGCCACACATAAAGTTACGTTGCTCCTCCAAACCCCTTTAGCAGCCAGACAAGGTCACTGATCAGGGTAATTTGCAGGAAAAGTCAATTTCTCAAGTACCCAAAGCAGGTGTTGTGCCATTCTAGGACAATTTACTGAAACGAAATTGAGGAAGTTGAAAAAAGCAAAGGTCACGATTCACAGGAAGGAGTGAGGAAAGCAAATCCCTTTGACTGTATTTTTAACTCATTTTCAACCGCAGCATATTTACAAACTCGGGAATGGTTCCACTTTAAAGAAAGCCATTCTTTTGTAATTTTAGGAGATGTGTTTACATGAAAGGAAGAAAAGGGTGGTGGGGAAGAACCTCCTATTCACGGTGCAAAAGGCACAGAAGAATGAAGGTGCAGAGTAGGCAAATGACTTGGGGGAGGAGAAGTATGAAAGATGGATGATGTTTCCTACATCGATGAACTTTACTTCTTCAGTCCTATTTTCTCAAGTCAACACAGAAATCTTTGGATGGCCTTGATTACTGTATGAATATTGTATGACTGTTAATTTTATGAAGCTTGATCTTAATTGAAGAGACCCTTCAGGTTTGGGTACAATGTGTGCATTGCATTTTCTGATCTTTGGATTTATGTTTCCACTTTGTTTGGTTCTTCTTTATTCTTTCTTTGGGGAAAAATGCAATAAACCATCATTTTATAATATAGGGAGATACAAGCGAAAAAGGGTTAATGAGGTGAAGGAAATGACTTGGGGAACACTGTTCAAATTATTGGGGCAGAAGAATTTTATTGAAATCCATGTGCCCCCTTGAGGGCCAAACTATAGTGAATAAACATCCCCTTTAAAATAATGAAAATAATATTTTAACTGCTCAATTTTATTTTGAAGAAAAAGTAGCTGTGCATACCTGATCCAGAACATTTCCTGCCGAAAAAATTGTCCTGGTGCCATTTGCCTTTGAACATGTAATAATCTTCCCATTTTAGCCAAATTATTCACAATAGCCTTAGCTCTATAGTCCTGTACATAAGATCCTGTTACGAGATAGGATAGAATGGACCAGGTGATTAAGATAAGAACATCACTCACAGAAAGATGAAAGATTCTACAGCTTCCTCTTTAAATGGCAGAGATCTTTCTGTGTCCCAGCAGTGAAAATACTCTGTTAACTAAAATGATATGATTACAGAATATAAGTCTAAATTATATATCTATAATGTCAGTGAAGGATATTCATTTAAAGAAGGAAAAGTTTGTCATTTCATAATCATCCCCAGGGCCGGATTTAGGTTTGATGAGGCCCTAAGCTACTGAAGGTAATAGGGTCCTTTATATGTCCAGCTGTCCTTTGTCAACAACAATTTGTCCCTGTTTTTTTGTGTTGAATATATGCTATATGATAATTTATGGACCTAATAGGTATCTAAAGTCATTTGCACATGCAGTCCATGCAGAATGTAGGCACCCTATATATAGAAATGAGCAAACCAGTGATATTTTAGAGAGCAGGCTAGCAGGCGGGGACCATTACTTACATCATAGGAACCTACACAACACAAAACACTGTTGCTGTATGCAGGTTTTATTTGTTTTTTATCTTACATTTTGGAAATGTACATCCAGGTTATTTTTCCTTTAATTTTTTTTGGGGGGGCCCCAAGAGAGTTGGGCCCTAAGCTATAGCTTGTTTAGCTTATATGTAAATCCAGCACCGATCATTCCTTTGCATGCCCACTTTTGTCATCATTCTTCGAACAAGAGATATTAGAACATTTCTGACATTTCTGATTGGTTCAAGGGTTTATTTTCCTTTCTCCACCCGCAAACCTTCAGGAAAGTGTGGATACAGCTACATTCCCATCATCTGGAGGGAGGGAAAAAACCTCTAATCCAGCTGTTAATTTTTTTTATTATTTTTTTTGCACACAGCTATCCTGCTTTCTCTTCATTGGGATCAGTTACATCTAACGACTGGAAACAATCTAGAGGCCAAATCCTCAATATTTTGAGACTGGTGAATCGGAAGATGAGTACGGAGGACTTGGCTTGATTAGTCAGACAAATAAACAAACAAAGTAAAGCACACAAATAAAAGCCACCACACCTGCAAGAATGTTAGATATGTTAAAAGGGGTTGCATCCCTAGGCGAATTACGCCAGTTCACTTTTCATCACCAGTGACCACATTACACATGCAGCTGGTGACATTACTTAGCCTCCAGCAAGGTCAGAGCATAGACTAAAGTGCACACAGAGAGAATTGTTCCTGTGTTTGGAGCAAAAATATGGCTAAATTGGGAGCTGGGCTGCAGCTGCAACTAGGCACGCAGCACCGGAGAGCTCAGCCCGATGCAAACACCCTGTCCCTAAATATATGGTCATAAGCACCATTGAAAAATATAACTGTTTTGGCCCCACTGAATTGTAAGTTTCCCCAGCGATTTTGCTGACCATGAAATGTGGTTCTCTGACATCACTGCATGGGAAAACTGTAGATCTAAGCTAAGTAGAATTGGCATGCAGCTGTATGAGATTTAGGTAGAATTGGCATCTTTCCCTTTTTTAAAAACCCAACATAGCTCCTGATGAAGATATCCTGAGGGTATGGAATCACTGAAGAAAAAATAAAAGTCAAACGGTGGCATGACAGGCAGAAATAAAATAGGTGAAGCTTTCTCCACAAATACATGCTAAGAAAAGAAAACACCTTGTGGAATTTCCAACTGTTGTGCTTCCAAGGATTCTTCAGCGTAGGAGTTATAGGTGCAACACTAGCCATGACCATGTATTACAGGTAACTCCCTGCAAAAAAGCAACTAGAATCACAGGAAGGGAGAAGGGGGAAAATTTTGGGGCCACCTCCTCCACCCCTTTCCCATTTCTCAGCCCCTCCACAAATTGGAGGGTAACTTCTGCAGCTGTTCTAAGCCCTGATTGTGCAGGGAGTCTCCTAAGAACATAAGAAAAGTCCTGCTGGATCAGGCCAATGGCCCATCTAGTCCAGCATCCTGTTTTCATAGTGGGCAGCTATGGGGAAGCCAGAAAAAAGGCACTGAGCACAGCAGCACTGTCTCTGATGGTGGATTTAGTGCATAGCCACTGCGTTTATGCCTCTACAACTACAGCTGTTTCCTGCTGCAGATGTCATCCCTCCAAAGCATGGAGGGTGATGGAGCTCCCAATGGAAGCAGTAGGGTCAACAATACAAACTCTGTCCTGTCTTTCATGCTATTCTAATTGTGTGGGGCGGAAGCACCTGAACAAGGACTCCGCTAGACTGGTAAAGAAAAAGCTATTTATATGTGTCGTATGTGCAATATAACATTGTGCCAGATGGTGATGTGGAGTTCCATTTTTCTCTACATGTTTTCCCTGTTTAAAGTTACAACGCTTTAAACTGAAATGCTTTTTTGATTAGTCTAGGCCAGGCATAGGCAAGCTTGGCCCTCCAGATGTTTTGGGACTACAACTCCCATCATCCCTAGCTAACAGGACCAGTGGTCAGGGATGATGGGAATTGTAGTCTCAGAACATCTGGAGGGTCGAGTTTGCCTATGTCTGGTCTAGATCCAGCCCAGAACTACTACAAAAGGGCTGCAGGGATGAGTAGATTTTATCAACTGTGGATGTTGGGAGTCTGTAGTCCTGCTTCAGCTCTAGTCACTAGTAACTAGTTGCATGTAACAGCCAGTATCCAGAGATGGGAACCTGTAACCTGTATGCCCAAAACTGTTTGAATTGGAAGGGCAATTTAAATGGGGAAGGAGGTAATCAAATCTAGTACATCCCCCACCCCTCCTTGAAAATGATTACTGAGCAAATTAGTGATATTTATTTGAAGGCAGGTTTGTACATGCCACCAGCCTCAAAGATCTACTACAGTGAAGCTCACAAGTGAAGCTACAATACCAAGGCATCTATTTTTGTTTTTGAAATATAAAAGTTTGTCCTATTTTTTTAAAAAGAGGGGATTTAATGAAGGGTCTGCTTAACAACGATAACCTGGGTTTAAAGAAACTATAGCCATCATTGTTCATTCCTCCTCGTTATTGATGTAATTTAATTATATAGACACAAACATTTTCTCCACTACTGGGTGCTTCACATCTGTTAGCAGAGATTTGATTAGGGCTACACAAATGTGCTCGATTAGAGCATCTCGTCGGTAGAATTCAAACCACCTGGATATTTTAGCAACATCAATAAGAATAATTCTCTTTTTCCAAATCGGTAAAGCCAGGCTATATTAAAAAGAATTAATTAATGAGTACCAGATAGAAAAAGCAAACATTTGACAATGAATCATATTATCAAAGTGTTTGTGTGAGATCCCTCTCAGCTTATGTTTAGATGTCAAATTATATTACCAAAACTAAACAACCTGTTCAAGTGATCTCTTTATGCAGAAAGTCTGTGTTACAGGCATTTATTTTGGTGCAAGCGTAATAAACAGTGGCAGAGCATTTTAACAATAGCAATACTTAACAGCAGTAAGCAATAATATGCACACGTATGTGCTTTTAGGAGGAAAAAATTCTTCTTCATTTTGTTTTTCAGTTTTCAGGTGGAATATTTAGAATGTAAGAATCCAACCTATCCACCCACACTTTTGACTTTAATTTTCTCTCAGGCATTAGAATGATATCTATAGAATCACAGATAACAGTATGCCAAAAGAGATGGGAGACAGGAGATTCACCACCTCTGGCGGCCAAGTCTACATAAACAGCTGACGACCTCCTAAAACTGCTTCTAGAATATTAATGCTTTAGGCTGAAGACATATATGTGCAACAATATCATAACTGATACTCTCCTTTCCTAGGAAACTGAGTACTAGAGAGAAGATTCGAGCCTAGCCATTCTTAGTATGTCAGCTTACTGGGTTGGGGGCTTTACTGGGGAGAGTGCTCAAGCATGCAGTCCCCACCAAAACTGCTATCTGAAGTGGTACAGTCCACATGCATTTCTGTTTGGGGTAAAAAGGTAAAGGGACCCCTGACCATTAGGTCCAGTCGTGGCCGACTCTGGGGTTGCGGCGCTCATCTCGCTTTATGTGGCCAGCATGACTAAGCCGCTTCTGGCGAACCAGAGCAGCACACAGAAACGCCATTGACCTTCCCGCTGGAGCGGTTCCTATTTATCTACTTGCACTTTGACGTGCTTTCGAACTGCTAGGTTGGCAGGAGCAGGGACCGAGCAACGGGAGCTCACCCCGTCACGGGGATTCGAACCGTTGACCTTCTGATCAGCAAGTCCTAGGCTCTGTGGTTTAACCCACAGCGCCACCCACGTCCTTATTCTGTTTGGGGTAGATGCGGCCTAAAATGATGGTTGGAACTAGATAGTCAAAATAAAGTGGAGGAGGTCTACATAACAGCAGCTAGCAAAGGCAAGGTTTGCTGCAAAGCACACCATGGTTTGTTACTGGGAAAACCAGTCCAACCTGGAGACAGCATCATTACAACTATGCAAGTAAGAACAAGAAACTTGTTACTTAGTTAACTATACCCCATACTGAGCCATAATCATGACTCTCAGGCATTTAGAATATGGTTACCAGATTTTTTCCAAGGAATCCAGGGACACTTCTTTTTTTCTAATTTCATGCTTTATTTTAGAAAAGGATTGCCCAGCGTTCTTGACCTTTTTTTAGGGGGGGACCCCAAAGTTGTCGGGCGCGCACCTCAACACAAGGCAGGCAGAGAAGCCCATCTACAAACACACAAACACCAAAAACAGAGGTGGGGGGGGGAGAGATTGAGTAAAGGCACTCGCTGGTCTTGGAAAAACACGCATTAAAACACACACAAGGCACCGGTTTCCCATAATCAGGAGACCACTGAAGGGTGAGTGCAGTCTCTATGGAGATTTAACTGGCAGTTGTGGTGTCTCTTTACCAGAGGTGGACAAACAGCGGACTCACACACAGCCCTCCTCACAAGAGAGGCTGCTGGGGCCGGAGAAGGCGTGGAGGGAGGGAGGGAGGGAGGCTCCATCTCCCGAGAATGTTTCAACCCCCACCCCACCCCCATGTCCCACTCCTGGTGGTAAGCCAGCGCGGCACCGCAGGGGACAAGGGGCGCCGCAGCACCAGTGAGCCAGTGTGGTGTAGTGGTTAAGAGCGGTAGTCTCGTAATCTGGGGAACTGGGTTCGCGCCTCCGCTCCTCCACATGCAGCTGCTGGGTGACCTTGGGCCAGTCACACTTCTGTGAAGTCTCTCAGCCCCACTCACCTCACAGAGTGTTGGTTGTGGGGGAGGAAGGGAAAGGAGATGGTTAGCCGCTTTGAACTTCCTTCAGGTAGTGATAAAGCGGGATATCAAATCCAAACTCTTCCTCTCTTCCAAACTCTTCCTCGCCCCCCATTAAACTAACCACCTCTGCATTGGCCATTGGAGGGAGAGAAAGCAAAGGAGCCCACCCACCCACCTGCCTGCCTCCCCCCCTCCTCCCCCCCGTTTTCCCCAGCCCCGTTTCCCCCAGCCTTCGCTTTCGTGCCTCTTTGTTCCCATGAGAAGCTACTGCAGCGCCCCCCCTCTCTCAGCGTGGCACAGCCCCCCCCCCACTTGGGCGTGCAGAGCCTGCAGCGGAAGAGTGCCATGGGCTATTCTGCTGTTGGCGGCTCTGGGTGAGTTCGGGGTGAGCTTTGATCGAGGAAGCGAGCCAGAAAAAAGCTCTCTGTCTTGTGCCTCGGTTTAAATAGTGCCCCCCCACCAGCGGATTGGCTGGCTGTAACTTTGACGTGGCTGGGACCTCCGGTGCTGCTCTCTGCCATGGCACCCGCCATGTTGCCTTACCGGAAGTCCCCAAGCATAAATCCGGGGACATTAAAATCCGGGGGCATTCCGGGGACAGATTGGTGAATCCGGGGACAGTCCCTGGGAACCGGGGATGTCTGGCAGCCCTAATTTAGGAGCCATTGATAAGCAGCACATGCTGGGAATGGCCCTGTTTCCCCCTATCGTTAGATTGTTAAGTAATTATCACTATACACCAGAAAACAATTACACAGAAGTGCAATATAGCAAAGGTAACTCCTCTTCAGCCCCTGCTATACTGAAGACTTCTCTTAAAATTATCTCAGCAGAATCCTAGACGTACCTTCTCAGAAATCAGTAGGGCTCACTTGCAGCCAGACAATTTGGTAGCTCCTCATTCCACATTGTTTAAATATGCTTTTAATTAGAACAACTGGTTTATATGGACCGTCTTGTATTGGGATTACTGAGTATCATAACATTCAAAATATAGAAATGGCTGATGATGACTTTAAGGTGAGTTTCCCTCAGATTTATATTTTATTGGACTAATGTAAGTGAGAGCAGTATATTAGAAGGCTCCATCTGTCAACTGAAGTAAGAGCTGGCTGACAAGCCATCACAAGAATAAGCATGCTTAAAAGCTTCCTCAAGCTATATAATTAATTATGCTGTTTAATTATTTACACAATAATTAAATTACCTCTCACAACAGAACAAATGAACTGTGGGGACAATGCCCATTAATCTTTATTTAAAGAATTCTCCATAGTGACGCCCCTATGGGAAAAGGGAAGAAGAACACATTTCAAATGATCTGTTGTGTGATATATAGTTATGGCCATCTATGGTTATGGCTTCGGTGCAGATAACTAGGGCCCTATCAATGCACTGCATGATGACATGATCTTTTTAAAAAAGAAACCAAAGGACTTTTAAAAAGAAAACAATGGACCTGTGATTACTCCTGTTCAAGACAGGCACCGTCAACTGCTGAAGCTTGGCGACCATTAATATCGCTCAAACTTCAGTATCCCAATGGTCCCAGTGCTTGTTTCAGTCACTCACAGTCATGGTTAAAGGTAAAGGTAAAGGGACCCCTGACCATTAGGTCCAGTCGCAGACGACTCTGGGGTTGCGGTGTTCATCTCGCTTTATTGGCCAAGGGAGCCGGCGTACAGCTTCCAGGTCATGTGGACAGCATGACTAAGCCGCTTCTGGTGAACCAGAACAGCGCACGGAAACACCGTTTACCTTTCCGACGGACCAATACCCATTTATCTACTTGCACTTTGATGTGCTTTCGAACTGCTAGGTTGGCAGGAGCAGGGACCAAGCAACAGGAGCTCACCCCGTTGCGGGGATTCGAACCGCCGACCTTCTGATCCTAGGCTCTGTGGTTTAACCCACAGCACCACCCGCGTCCCTTGACAGTCATGGTTATGCCACCCTAAACTCATATCCTCCAAGTGTCCCATTTTAAGTGGGTAAGGGATTTATATAACCTTTGCTCTGCTCTTGTGACTGTGGCACTACAATCTATTTTATTGCAGTTTAAATATAAACTTTGGTTCCTAAGCAGGGTATACTAAAAAACAACAACAATTAAATGAATACCAAGCAAGCATAACTAGAAGACAGAATCCACTCTTTGTGGCCTGCACAGAACTTGAAAGTTTAAGAAACCACAAATCACCACGGTTACCTTCTTAAGTCTCTCCCAGCCCCCCCCCCCCTTTTTAACCATTGAACTTGAGAACAGTTGAACTCTCTTGATAATAATTTGGTCAGACAGAAATCCGGTTGGCCTGCCAGCTTGTGGTTCATTATGGTAAGCTCCTATCTGTAATTTACTCCTAGCCACAATGGAAAAAGGGAATTTATCTCCAATGTGTGTTGCATTACATAGGGCTGCATGTCATGTGGTGCCATGACACACACTGTAGTTTTGCAGAGCCGGATAAAATGCAATAACACGTTTTTTCAATGTAGTTTGCACAGAATGTGGTGGCATGGTTTTGATGGAGCAAGTTTTCTTTTTCTTAAGTCCTGAATCAGCAAGACTCAGTCGGGCCACTCTCAAGTTGCTGTTTCCACATTTCCAAGTTAGGAATCCTGGCAGCCTTGGTGTCTGCACTGTGGAATTACACGGAGCTGGAGGTGTTCAGAAATAAGGGGTTCCTGATGTTCTTTGGAGCTGTGAGATTCCGAGACAAAACTAGGCTGATTTGCAAGGCAAATGACCAGTGGGTACAATTGTTTTTTGTGGCTTCAGTCCATCTTAAGGTATGAAAGCCACAATCAACAGCTGTGGACCCAAGATGAAACACCTGACTTGGGGAAAACACAGCCTGGGGTGCAGAGATGGATGGACGAGTAACTGGATGTTGTGGTGGACTGGGTTAGACTCACACTTCAATTGTCATAGAACCATAGAATTCTAGAGGCCCAGTGGTATGGCCGGCACTGGCTATAGAGCTGGATAGAATATGTTCTAATTTTATTCACATAACAGATTCTCTCTTCTTGTTCCTCATGGTTCAGTCATACACATATGGCGAGCATATGGTAGGTATATTTTCATTATGGATGTTTTCCATATATTGATGGAACTGTGTTATTGTGCATTTTAATTAAGAGTGGATGTTATATAATTGAATTTATACTTGTAAACGGCTTAGCAGCCATTTTGGCATGTAAGAAATATATCCCCCCCCCTTTTTAAATTGGATTTTAGTAACAACAGACAGGTTACAGATAAAAGAAATCGGGGGAGTAACCTGGTTTAAAAATAGCAAGTTCTCACAATTGCCACTAAGAACACATGGGATGCAGCTATGTGATTTACTGAGTCAATAATAAAGCATACTAAGAAGGAAAGGATATATGGTCTGTGGTTACAAAGCAGGCATCCCAAAACTCGGCCCTCCAGCTGTTTTGGGACTACAGTTCCCATCATCCCTGACCACTGGTCCTGTTAGTTAGGGATGATGGGAGTTGTAGTCCCAAAACAGCTGGAGGGCCAAGTTTTGGGATGCCTGTTACAAAGGGTTCCATGGTCTAAATAAAAAACCCTTGCAGTTTATTGTTTCACAAAAGAAGAAAAGGGTAGCCTTATACTGTACTAAATCCAGACTTTCTCATACACTTGTGAGACCTGGTGTTCCTGAGCTCCTGTGCCTGTATATGAAATAAAATTAAACTGAAAGGCAAAGAAGTGGTCCAAGGACTTTGGACCCTGGACACTTTGAGTATATGAAAGTCCCCCCCCCCCCCAAGAAGGGTATTTGCCAAGTCTTGGAATACCCGTAAAAATATTCCAATATATAAATTAATAAACGACAACAACATGTGCTGGTGCTAACAGAATATGCTTATCAGTAAGTGTATGGTGGGGACGCGGGTGGCGCTGTGGGTTAAACCACAGAGCCTAGGACTTGCCAATCAGAAGGTCGGCGGTTTGAATCCCCGTGATGGGGTGAGCTCCTGTTGCTCGGTCCCAGCTCCTGCCAACCTAGCAGTTAGAAAGCACGTCAAAGTGCAAATAGATAAATAGGTACTGCTCCGGCGGGAAGGTAAACGGCGTTTCCGTGCACTGCTCTGGTTCGCCAGAAGCAGCTTAGTCATGCTGGCCACATGACCCGGAAGCTGTACGCCGGCTCCCTCGGCCAATAAAGTGAGATGAGCACCGCAACCCCGGAGTGGTCCGTGACTAGACCTAATGGTCAGGGGTCCCTTTACCTAAGTGTATGGTGAGACTCAGTGCTATTTGTCAAGAAAAGGAGTTGCCGGAACTCACCATGAACGCCTCCCTTGTTCTCTTAGGATGGCAATGGCACTCACCTGAGAGGTGCCAGAACTGAGTTCGAGCTGAAAAAAGCCCTGGTGAAACTGTATATGTATTCAAATACAGAACTTGTTCACTGAACTCTGTGTGCATAATCCTATCTAAATGTGTTCTCTCACCATGATGGTTTTTTTCTTCCTCAAATGTCAGAAAGAGTAGCAAATTGGTAAGCCACTGTTTCGTTAACTGATGCTTGAGATAAAAAGCTCCATGGGATATATTGTGAAGTGGGAAAGAAGGGGAAAGAGATTTTTAAAAATAGTAAGTGTAAGATGCTCCTTATGATAATAGGACATAATTGGCAAAGTCTCCAAACATGGCGTGAGAAATATTACCCATCCTTACGCTGAAAAGGGAGCAGTCTTCTTCAAGTGTCACCATCCGAATGAACAAAGATAAAATTGAAACACTTGTAATGTTAAAAATATTACATGTCTTCTCAGAGGACTGAGACACACCATTCAAGAGGATTAGCTTCTAAAAGTCAGATAATCCTCACTGTTGGGATAAAATGTATCTTATAGAAATTCTTGTAACATACGCCACACAGGCATTTCCCTAAAATTAAATTAGCCACCCAAAAATGGAATTCATTTGGATACATTTTTAAAAGTTGCTTTAATGATCTGTTTGAAGGTCTGGCCAGAGATTATAGGACAAAAAAAAGAAACACGTTTAGGGAAAATCAGGCAGAAATTGTAAACAGAAACTTAGAGAGGTTATAACTTAAGGTTACCATCGTTTTGGAGAAAAGAGGAAACTTCTATTTATTTGCTTTTTTATTTACTGCATTGATTTTCAGGATGGCAATACAGTTAGCAATCAAGCACATTACTGAATGCATTAAATAAAGAGATCTCATATATTCCACCCTTAAAATCTAAATCTTGACTGTAGAAAATCTTGACTGTAGAAAAGAATGATACATGTTGATGAAAATTCTGTGTGTGCGTGTGTGGCAGGGGAGGTCATTTTAAACTATTATATATTTTTATCAGTGCATCGCCACCATATGGTAATACAGGAATAGGGGACCTGCCACCATGGCCAATGGGGTTTGGTGTCCAACAACATCTGGAGGTTCATCATCCCTGTAATAACAGCTTCATATTTAGTCTACTTATTAAAGCACGTGACTAAACTCCAATTGCTTTTCACAGAACAGGACAGGTGAGCACCATTTTCAGCTGTATGAATCGACCTACATTGAACCTCTGAAAACAGCAGACCTACTGTAAGTCAACCTCTGTCCTTCGAAAACTTGGAAACACATTATAAATATCCCACCTTCTGCCACTGATGTGGAGCACAGCCAGGAATAATGCAGGTTGTGATCGGCTGCCATTGAAGTGAACATGCAGTTAAACTTGCTCTGTGCCCTGATATCATCATGTTGTTTGTTTCCCAATATATATATATTTTTTAAATAATATTTATTAAGATTTAAAAGATTACAAAAAGAAAAAATAGAAAACAGCATACGAAGCAAAAACAGAACATCACATCACAATAAAGAAAAAAAGAAAAAGGAAAAAAGGAAAAAAAATACAATGAATCTTCTCATAACTTATCTTTCATTTGCTTGTTTCCTTGACCTCCTCACACCTCCCTTTTTTGTATTCTAGTTCAATTAGCTATTTCAGCAAGTCCTTTCCATCTTTTCCAGTTTTTGTCCTCTATTTTATCTTAATATAATGTAACTTTACTTTCCCTCCTTTCACCATTTAACAATCTGTTTTTTCTTAATCCTTTACAGCATCTTTGTATATGAAAAGCTTGTACACAAGATGTGTTTAAAGTCTGCAATACCTTTACAACTGAAAACGCACATAGCCCAGTTCAGACATGAACTTAGGCAATGAGGCAGAGCTGGGATGAGTGAACTAGCTGTGCTATTCTTGCTGCCATCACCATCTCCCTCCATGAGCTGGAAGGATAACTTCTGAGCTGGGGGATTTCTCTACTTGTGTAGGTTCCCCACTCAGTTTAGAACCCTGATCTTTCTTGTTCAGCATCCAGCTACCAATATGTGTGCAATCCAATAAAATAAGCAGAGGGCTCCCCTTCACAAACCAGAATTGGTAGTAGGCTAAAGTATTTCCAAATTCATCTTGTTTTTTCTTCATTGCCACCATAATCATAATAATACAATACAAATACCTTTATTGGCATTACAAGTTAAAACATTTCAAAACACTAGGATAAATTTAAAGGGGGACAGGAGTGAGGCTGTTGAGGATCACAAGGTACTCGATAGTTCTGCTTCACCCTGTCTATTCCCTAGACTCCAGGGCCTAGGGGGTGATTCATTAATAACCCTTCCAGGTAAGATGGAGATTAAAAAGGAAGCCACTGGGGCAGTAGCGTCCTTGTCCCTATCCACTAGGAGGAACCTCATTTGGCTTTCTCTCAGAGCCGTGGGTCGCAGGTCCAATATCTTGTTCAGCATCTGTTTGCGGAGTCTGGTCCAGTGAATCTGGTACTCCTTGATTACAGGCACACAGGCGGGCTTGATAAGGAATTTGCAAGTTTCTACCTGTGGCCACTGCGGATGGGGAAAGCATTTAGTCTTGCTAGCATAAAAGCTCTTCATTGGGAAGGAAGTAGTAGGTCTTTTAGGTAATTGGCGCAACATCCGTAAGAAGTAGTTATGCCAAGGGCCTCCGGAGAACAGGGTCTTGGAGTGTGAGGAGACAAACGCTGTTTTTCATACCATAATCATTATCATCATCATCATCAATATGCCAAAAGACAGATTTCTACCACAAAGCTGTTGCTGTCTAAGGCCTACATCTGCCCCACACATTTAAAGTGCCATCATACCACTTAAAGGTTGTAGCTTCCCCCAAATAATCATGGGGACTACATTTTGCTATGGGTCTTGAGAGTTATTAGGCGACCCTTATTCCCCTCACAGAGCCATTCCTTGGAAGAGGGACTGGTTGTAAAACCAGTATTTGGGGGTGGGGGGGGGTTGATTTGTGATTAACCCTGGTTGCCTAACAAGGCACAAAGCTACCTGTTGACCATTGGGTTTGTAACCCAAGGGTTAAAATATCAATGCATGTCCCCCTTGGCCATTGATCTGCTACTAACATACCTCTTTGCTCTGTGTCTCGGGGCATTGATCTGCCACTGAAAGTATTTACAGCCTAAGCAATAACATGAGTGATTAGAGCAGCAAACGGCATTGAAAATGCCAGGGTTCTTGGAGTGATGACAAATGATGGGATTGATCTCTTTCAGTCGGGCAACCAGTCCTCTGATGTTATTCCATCTTCTCTTCTGTATCATAAATATCATTCCAGTGGGACGTGAACTCCTTGGCATCCTGCTTTCAATACCCTTGGGCATTAACACATTGCTGGATTCAGCCTCAGCAGCCCTTGCTTCTTGGCAGAGTAGTCCTTGTACATACCAAGCCAAAACAGCTGTTGAAGCAGTTTACAGGCTTTTTCCTCTCTCTTTTTGCAAAATGCCTTTTTGCACACCATCATGTTCTTTAAGATAGGCAGTTTATCTAAGGGTGACCCATAAGCAGTCAAGACTTTTTGTGCTGGGTCGGCGACAGCACCAGGAGAAAAATCTTGTTCGGAGAACAGGTGAAGTAACAGCAGGCAGGAAGCTAAAAGAACAGGCGACTTTTTCCCTTTGGCTTGCGGGGATGTTTTAAAGTTGTTGCCGTTTTTAAAATCCACCAAACTTGGCGGTCATAGCTGGTGCATTCAGCTGGGTCGCTACTATGCTCTGAACAGTTGTGTTCAACAACATTAAGTAGTTTACTTGTTTTCCAAAGAATGAAGGCTATGTAGCCTCAAAAATCTCAACTAGTCCCTGCTGCGGCATGCTGTTGTTGTTGTTGTTGCTGCTGCTGTTGTTGCTATACCGTGACTGTTCCTGCCACTATTGGAGAAGTATCAGAGTTTTCTTTCTTGCTGGATGAGAGTTTCCTTGCAGGGCTGCCAAGCAGCATCCGCAGCAACAAGAAAAACGGCTCGGCTACGGCCATGGACTCATCTAGGCCCTCACTCATTCTGCTGATGCATCCCATTCAGGAATCCTTGTTTTGATCAAACTTTCTCTCAGCTTCTGTGGTGGGTAACAGTCATGAATATATTGATCAGCACCATCAGAGAGGCACAGAAAAAAGACCTTCTCCTAGTACAACACACATTAGGTAAGGAAAAATAAAGAGAAAAACATATACCCAATTCTCTCCTGGTACCTAACTGCATCAGTCCTCAAATGCTAATCACATGCTGCTACTTGCCTGCATGAATCTAATAAGTTTCTCACACAATTGTGCGATGGATGAGTGATCCCTTTTACTCAGAGAGAAAACACATCAGAGTAGAGAATCCATTTGTGTTCCTTAATGGTGTTACTTCCATGAGATTGAGGCAGGGCACTGTTCATTTCTTAGCACTTGGTGAAGGTGGGACTTTTGATTTAGTGGTGGGGGTGGGTTGTAGAGTCTCAGGAGCTGAAGTGACGGGTTGAGCTTGTGAGTGAGCTGGGATGGTTCAGCTCCAAACCATCTACCAAAGAGACTACGTCTCATGAACTTTGGAAGAGAGATGATAACTCTACTGGGGGGTGGAGATCAGTAGGCTCACACATCTCACTTTACACTAGCAATAACTGATTAGACTAGATTAACAAATTCCCCAGTACATATGCATGCATGTGGGAAATCTCACACGTGTTTAAAAGCAACATGTTTGGGGAAAATTTGAGGACCTAAGTAGAAATTATGGGGCTCCATAGCTGCTCTGAATCGAGGCCTTTTTCCCTTTGTATTTGTATGTTTTTGCTTTAATTGTAAGTCACCTAGAGGCATTTTGCATTAGATGAAACTTACATTTAATAAATAAATGCTGTATTCCTCCCCCCACCAGTAAAGAAATATATGGTGTGAGGGCATCACTTTCAGCATTTCCTTGCCCCTGCAAACATCAGGTGATAAACTGGAATGAGAAACACTGAATGCTATGACATCACCGCATGTGCCACTTTTACTAGCCATTAGGGAGATGAATGTCAGCAACAGCCACAAGACCTCCGTAATGTCTAGTTAAGATCATAGTTTCTTTAACAATTTGCTCACATTTTGTTGTTGTTGTTTTTGTTCTTTCACTTCAAGTTTATTGCTTATTAGCAAAGGTCATTGCAATACAAAATACACATATGTAACAGAGAAATATAGCATACTATATCATATAAGAAGTAAACAAAGGATTCCTAGATTGCTGTGGTCCCCAGCATATATAACCATGTGCTTTTTTTAATGCACAGGGTGTATTGTTTTCTTTTTTCTCTCTCTCTCTCAGCAGCAGATGCACACAGGATAAGCTTACATGTGACAATTTTCTATTGTACAATAAAAGAAAACATACCTTCTCAAATGTAGTCCTAGCCAGGATCTCTTCTGCCACGAGGATGTATGAAGGGCCAATCTAAATCATCATTACCCACATATTCCACTGACCATCTTGACCATACACATAAAGGCAATTATTAACTGGATTTTTTACAATCTCCTCGCAAAGTATATAGACAGAGTTTGCAAGTGAAGTAAAGGACAACTGATCACATATAAATGTTAAAAGTAAAACAAAAAAGTACCGTCATAAGAATTGCATATAATACAATCTATTCGTGTCAACTGAGATAAAAGAGCTTGATCGTTGATCTTACTTGGGGTTTTTTTTTAGTTGTATCAACAGACACATTTTTCAGCTCATCTGATTCTAAACCTTAATGAACTACAACAGTTTCACATTTTTTCTCTCAATGGTCATCATTGCTCAGTGAGAAGTGACCTAAGTAATACTCTGTTTGTTAATAAAAGTAGTGATGATGAATGTGCCACCAGCAGAGTTGTGTATATCTAGCACCTATTTTCGTATACCACAAATCTATCTATCATCTATCTATTATCTATCTATCATCTATCTATCTATCTATCTATCTAATCTATCATTTATCTATCTACTATCTATCATATTCACAAAATTCATTTAGAGTCATTTTATAGAGTTTCACATCATATTTCCAGAGCTCTTTGATGCTCTGCCTAAATGCCTCCTTTTTTCTTTAAGAAAATGGGGATGGGAGTCAGGTTTCTGAGCACGTGTGCAGAGTGACTTTCCCCTCTGATTTATTAACATGCAATGCCACATATGTGATTTTCTTTCTGAAATATGGGAAAGAAATCTGCAGCCGCATAATCCTGTGTGATCTATTTGTCAAAAACATGCTTCAAAAAGTCCATTTTAAAAGCAAGCATATTGTAATTAGTTACGGTTGAGTTTTAGGCTCCAAAAGATAAATCAATATAATTTATGTTTGCAATGGCTCATACTGTAAGTTCTATTGATATTGGACTGCTTCTCACGAGAGGTTTCACTAAATCAGTCCAAATGGCATGCGAGGGGATGGAAAGGTTTTGTTTTGTTGTTACATGCAAACTATGTAACACTCCAGTGATTATGTCAGAAACTGCAAGGATTTCCTTTTTTAAAAAATAAACTAATGAAAGAGCAACAATAGGGCTGTATTTGGAACTATAAAAACAATGACCCAGCACCAACATTATTGTTTATCTCTTTGAATGTATAAAAAAAAAAACAAATTACCTACTTGGTTTCAAACCTGAAGAATGTATATAATGAAATGTGTATGTTGCTTAATATTTGTTTTGCAGCTTTTCCTTTTATTTCAAAAGCTCTATGCTTAGTTTGCTGAGGTCAGACGGAACCAAGTTTCAAGTCATTGCTCAGCTCGTACCTGGGTCCCATATATGGACCCCATTGCTGAAGCCTACTCTGAAGCCCCGTAGCCATTTCACATGTATGTGGTGGAAGATGACAATGGAAGGTAAAACAAGAGCTCCCCCCACCACCAAGCTAATAGCAAGTGTGGGGTTCCCAATCAGGATCAAGACTGCATCAGCAGGAAAAGGGTTGAAGCCCTCCACAAACCATGGTCCTTCTGTAGTTTGGGGAAGGGTGAGCATTCTCTAGGAAAGAAAAATTATTGTGTTCAAGGGCAAGCAATGTGATTAACTTAACATGTTGTATGGGTCTTGGTGTAAGGAAATACACAAGGCTGGGGGGTGGGGACACAGCACCCCTGTAATAAAACGTCACAGTGCAGTATCCAACTAACGTATCCCATCAGTGCAAGGACTTCTGCTTGCACAATGAGACTTTCCCCCTCCTGTCCCCACATGCCCCACCTACTCCCCATATCTTTTCCAGAGATGGGGAGAATCCTTAGAACAGATTTATGGTGCACACAAGAGGTGGAGAGGGGAGAACTCCCAGTATGCTATGTGGAAATCCTTTTACTGATGGAATGAGTTACTCAGTGCTACTTTGGATCCAACCCATGGAATGGAGTCTGCCTATTCAGGGTTTGAGCCACTCGCCTCCACTGTATTCTCCTCCGCCCATTTCCACAGTCAGCCAATGAGAATGTTTCGGCAGTGTGCTTGAGGCTCAGATATGTTCACATTATACCATGGTTTGTTTTTAACCGTGGTTTAATGTGGTGTGCAAATCAGGCCAGTGTATTTAATATTCTGCCTTTGAAAGATGGGTCTGTAGAGAGGTCTTCAGTTTTACTTGCCACCCTTTTCTACTCCTGGCTAGTCTCTTTGCATTACATTTAATTATAGAGTATGAAATTAAAGAGACAAGAGTTGCTGTTGTTGCTGCTTTTAAAGAGCATGTTGCATCCCTAAGTAGGGACTTTCAAAGGGTTTTGTAGAAAATTATGGTCATATATATTGGCTTTTGTTTGTTTATTCATGCTTCAGATTGGCCTTAAATCTCTCAAATTCTCATGGGTGGGGCTCCTCCGAAAGAAAATGAAACATATGGAAGAAGAATTATGTGTGTCACAACTGCCAAAATGATTTTATGGAGCAAACTCCTAGAGGGAGAGTCATGTTCTTGGTAATCTTGAGGTTTAAATCCCAGAGAAGAAGCCAGGGGATCAAGCTTAGATAACTGATTTTCCCCAACCAAATTCTTTCCATAATACTGATCAAAAGGAGGATCTTTTCACCAGGATTTCATGCCTTGCTGAATCTGAAGTTCTACATGCTGCTTCCTCTTGGCATCTAAATTATTGTCCTCTTTGATCAACCCTCGCAAGTATCACATGCTTCGCAGCAGCTGACGGGATGACATCATCTCACTGGCCCATCTACGGTAGATTTGTTACCTCCTCAAATTTGTCTGCATCACCCACCTGAACCTCACCCCCACCCCACCATCCTCCCTCTTGCTGCCACCTGCTCCTTCCACCAAATGTCAGGGACGGGAGAGAGGATAATACTGCAGGCAGGTTGCCTCACACACTCTTCTGGGAAAAGAACGATGGTTCACTGCCTAGACCTGCCCATGGGAGATGGGGAGAAGGGTTGTTAGATTTGGGATGGGTCCAGATCCAACTATTACGATAAGATATTTGGCAAATGCCTCGTGTCCAACGCTCGAACACCTCTCGGGAGATAATCTGGTGAGCCATGTGGACCGTCAAGGGGAGGAGAACGTGGAAGTGCTCCAAACATCTGGGCTGCAGAGATCAGAGGTGCTAAAACAGCTCACCTGAGTTTTGAAATTAGAGCCATCCAGATGTACCATCCTGGGGGATCCTGTTTTATTAGTGTGGGCCTCACATTCAATTGTTGGGCTTTCCTTTGTATAATTTCCTTTTTGTGGGTGGGAGGGGGACTAGCATGCAACGCACTTGCCTTAAATGGATGCAGACATGTACTTATTTTGTCCTGGTATACCAGATAAACTCTTGCCTTAGGGGCTGTACATAGGAACAGGCACCACATGGAAAGCAATTTCAGTTGCTCCTCGTGGCCTCTATGCCACAAGTTGCTTTTAAATACAAAAGTTCACCATGTGGTGGCAGTTTGAGTTGGCCTGGAGGAACGCACTGGATTTGCATGAGGCTCAGATGCTAACTCATTAGATAGAAACAGCTCTGGTGAAGATGAATTTAAAGTGACTTAAAGTCATTCATGCTTGTGCCAAGTAGTTTCCAGTTTAGCCTGTATTTAAGCCGCTATCTCTAGTAAACATGTTTAATATATAATAGTACCATTAGCATCAGACTACCAGGCATTAAGTTTGAGGCCCTTAAATGGCCACCAGGCAGGGGCTAGTGACCTGTTGGCAACAAGCTGTAGTCCATTAAGAGCCACTGTGCCCAGTAGCCAAGGGTTCAGATACTGTACTACCCTACTTTGAAAGTTCCCCCATGACAACTCAACGTGAGTGGCAGCGAGCATAGCCACTCAAAATGCCTCCTTTGGGGTTGAAGAGCCAATGACAATGCCAGAGTAGGGAGGTCCCGCTTCAGTCTCACCATTCCAATACCTGCATTGGCTCTGAGGCCCCAAAGGTGGCATCTGAGTGGCTGAACTTATTGCCACTCATGTTGAACTCATTTCAGGGATGTTTTCAAAGGTAAAGTTAAATGGTGACCTTTACCAGTCTAGGCTAGCTCTCTGTCTGCCTAGCAGGACAAGCAGTGAGAAGGTCAGCAGAGGCAGAGGAAGAGTGGTGCCACCCTGTTGCCCCAAAGTACAAAGCCCTGGAGTGTCAGCATAAGGAGGGAGATTTTGCCTGAGGTCACTTCAAGCATGTCACTGTTAATGTAAGAAGAATTTGCACAATATTTTTCTCAGCAACCGCTTGTCCTAAAATAAAGTTGCAGCTTCATTTGCCTAAATGGACTAAGCCAAACTGCATCATCAGATATTTGGGCCCTGACATGGGTCTAGTCCAACCTGTTAGGGACGAACAAGAAACATGGATAGCCGTGACTTTGGATAACTAAGCTCTGAGGAACAGATTTGTTGCTCTTCTTAAGCAAAGCAAGCCCCAAAGATATGTCTTAGTCAAAGCAAATTTCATTTGGAGATTCAAAAACATAATGTGAGGGAAATGTGTTGCAGTTTCACTCAGCTGTACAAACAGGATTACACGAGTAATCTTCAAGTACTGTAAGGAAGAATCCTTTTAGCTTCCAATGAATTGGCGACCAAGAAAGCTTTCGTTTGCTACCAAATACACTTGTGCTTCTGTTCCAGCCCCTTCTGCTTCTAACCTCAGCAGCTGGCTTAAATCTGGCCTCATTTCTTGTTGATAAGAGCCTCATTCAAGCATTCACCAAGGATGCACAGAGAGAGGAGCAGGTGTGTGCTCTCTAGCCCCACCCCTGCAAACTCCAGCTGCAGTCTGAGACCTTTGCATGTTGAGAGGGGAAGCGTGAAAGGAGTATCTTCTTGCATTCAGCTGAACACACTTAAATCCTTCATGCAACCAGGGGAGACCAGTGCAATCTGGGTTCCTATTCCTGTTCCTGTTAAGAGTTGTAAGTGCATTCAGTTGGAGGTGTGACAATTTCAACCTTCATACCTCATGTGCAATGGTCGATGGTGGAATCAGCATAGATGGGGATGTCACCAGTATACCTGACCCCGTTCCTCTTTCCATGTATTTGGAAGACTTGTGGAGGTGAATGCCTGAACAGGGCTTGGCCATCAATGGTATATTTGTTGTTCTATCTTCAGATTGCTTAATGCAATGTCACTTTGACATCCTGACATCATCATCGTTATCGCCATCAATGTACATGACACTTTACAGATTTGTAAGCAAACATAAGAGACTTACTGAACCGAAATCCTTTTAATTGGTTTTTACTGTATAGTCATCAGCCTCGGATGTGAGAATGAGCTGGATAGGATTAGATGAAGTACATTTACTGTGTACTTATTTCTGACAGGGCAGCCTCCTGACTGCTCAACCAGACATCTTGGATGGTAGTTGCAGATGAAGGATAGATGCTGGAATTCTTCCCCAAACTTTCTGCATCTATAAATGTAATGTGTCAGGGAGAGGACAGCATTACACTCTTTCTCCTGCAAATGCTAGCTTTCTGCTTGCAGAAAGTTTTCAAGGTGGTGGCAAATTGTTCATGCGATCCAGCACTTGTGTTTGGAACTTGGAACAGCCTTAAGAGACCTAGTTTGCATGGTGTTTCCACCAACCCCCCCCCAAAAAAAACATGTAGTGATCCATAAACAGAACCATTTTAAAATCCAGTGCTATATTTGTGTGTCTCGTAGGGTTTGCCTTCAATTCTGTGTTCATAATCACTGACGCCTACATCCTGCTTTAAAATTAAAAGTCAAGAGTAGACATTTTAGCCTGTTCCCAAAAGGCATTATGCACCTGCTTGCTACCATACAATCTAAATTTTAATTAGTGATTTGGCATGGTCTGGCTTTCTCAAACTAACAGTGTCTTTTATTTCTTCATTTGACAGGTTCGTTACCCCTGGGAAATGGGGAAAAGAGTAATTTTCATATAAACTGGAATAGTTTGGCAAACACAGAATGCCCATATTCCACAAATTTAATTTACGCTGATGCATTTGAAAGATAATCTATCAGATATACTGTAATTACCCAGGAATATTCAGTGCATCTTGAATTGATAGAGAATAGATAGGAAATGCAAAGACTGGTAGCTCAGTTGCTTTAGAGTGACTATACATGTTAGGACACCACATTGGCACTCCCAACTTCCTAGCTTGCCTGAAGGTTTTGCACTAGTTTGCTTAGTTTACCCCTGTCCCATTGGGATATTTGTGATTCTGCTGCACTGTATTTAATCAAGGACAGAGGTGAGGCATGAACTAAGGAATAAGAGGGTATTATGAGCAGAGGGACCAGAAATAGCATCCTTTAGTGGAGGCTGGTCTATTAGACCCATCAACGTTATCCTAGTCTGCCCTCAGTCATCCTCACCTGCCTCATTTTCTTACTTACAACCACCCCAGGTGGCACTGCCTGCCACCTTTGTCCTCTATGGTCTCCGTGTTTGCCTTTGCAGAACACAGCAGGAAGGAGGATGGGGACAAAACAAGAACCAGCTGGCACCACCCATCATTGGCTCTGGCCCCACCTACTGTTGGCCCTCCTGTCTTCCACCCTACCAGTCCCAACAGGCACCAGGCACCATTTGCTTCTCTGTCTTGACCACAACTGGCCCCAGAAAGTCTTCCGTTCAAAGTTTTACTTCATCTGTTGCGCCCGCAGCCTGGACTAAAAGGGACACATCACTTGGCACAGGGATTTTCTAGAACTTACTGCGGCCATTCTCCTATCTAATATGTTCGTTTTCACCAGAAGAGCTGCCTCCTAATATAAAGATCCATGAATGGGAATGGGAATAACAAGAATATATACATTGCTAGTGCATTGCACAGTCTTGCCGTAACAGTTATAGGAAGCAATTTATAGGAAGAAAGCAGGGGCTGAATAATTTTTCATAATATTATGAAGCAGAATGAAGCCTAGTAAAATGTCACTTTGTGAGATTCTGGTTCAGCAGTTCATGACTATGCCAGTCCCCCAAATACCCTTCTTGAGCAACCTCCCCGTGGGGCTCTGTGCAATCAAGAAGATATATCGCGCATTTGCAATAACTGAAGATTACGTACTTGGATTCCAACTAAGGATGAACAAAATTGAACTTCCTGAACTAATACACAAACACACACTGCTCCCAGCTCTCCTTTAAAATTAACACTTCTCCAGCCACATTATGCATATCAAATGCATGTATTCATCAAAAGTGCATTCAACAATGAGTATATTAGTACAGTCATACCTTAGGTTGAATGTGCTTCAGGATGAGCGCGTTTGAGTTGCGCTCCACGGCAACCTGGAAGTAACAGAGCGCCACTTGCACATGCACAGACGCTCAAAATGACATCACAGGCATGTGCAGAAGCGCTGAAATGTAACCCGCGCACGCGCAGACGCGCGAACACGGGTTACGTTTGCTTCTAAATGTGAACGGGGCTCCGGAATGGATCCCGTTCGCATCTAAAGGTACCACTGTAAAAGTATTAGTGAAAATTGGGTACCAAAAGGCAAAATTTCAGAGAAAAAATGCTTGAAAACTGTACAGAAAATTGCATACAAAAGTGCACACATTAAGAAACATGTACATATAACACAGACAATTTTTCAGGCGGACTTTTAAAAAGGCAATCCAACTGGGGAAAGCCAAACTGAACAGGGGAAAAATAAGTAACTGAGAGAAACAGAAATGGACAGACTTGGCCATCCTAGTTCTAAACTTAAATCTGTGTACTGCATGCTTTGGAAGAGCTCAGGATACAGTTAATAAACATCAATTTACTTAAAAATAATAATCAAAATGTAGAGATTTCTGACACTGGATCGATGTGGCCCAATTTCTGTTCTGGATATCTCACTCCCTCCAGCGAGAATTCGTTAGCTCCATTTTTCCAGTCAAGTGTTAACCCGGCAAATGAGTCATTTTCAAATCCAGCTGCATATCTGCAAATATCAAGTATCTGTGAACAAGCAAAGGGCTCCCTCCACTTACTTTACTGTCAGATGGTTTCACTTAGGAACCCAGGGGTCAGGGGTGACAGCATGACCTCATCAAATTAGGCTCAACTGAGAGAAATGTTTAGCACAACAAAAGGAAGTAATCTGAAGTACATTAAATGCAAATGAGAGTGCCATGTGCAAACTTCAAAAAACAACAACCAACGCCTCAAAAAAACACCTGATGCAAGCAAACATTGTTAAGGTGGTGAACAGAGAGAGGCGGTTTCAGATTTTGGCAATGTTTCTCATTGTGCAATCCATTTTATCTGCAGCAGGATGAATATTAATCTCCAGGTATACAAATGCTTATACTACACTTATGTTTCAAGTTTTCTATTATTCCCTAGAGGGATTAAGCTGGATCAGAGTTGAACTTTTGTGGCTACTCCCATCTCCTTTAGTGGTTTGGATACCAAACAGGCCTGGCCAAAGCAGTAATTTGCTTTGGAATATGAAACAATCATTCACGTTTAATCTGGGTTCACAGGGTTAATGCTGCCATGGGCCTCCAGTTTGGTTGTTGTTGCTCCTAATATTTGTCTGAGGAAGGCGGGGACATTTTTCAGAAATGACTAAGTCCTGTTTTCAGTGCAGATATGGGGAACAATGCACTGGGAAGTTCTCCTGGACAAACCCTTATTGAAACGAGCACTAGCATGCCCTCATCCAAATCAAGTCAAATGCATTTCTTTAAAAATCATTCGTCATCCCAAAGATGGGACTATGATACATGCTACAGGGCCGTCTCTGCTCTCACATGAACCTGCCTGTCACCTGCAACTGTGGTCCTTCTCCAGAAGCTCCATTATCAGAGATTAGGTGGCTGGGGTGGGACACACCATAGCTCAGTGATAAAACATAACGCACTGCAAACTCCAAAGTCCCAGGTCCTTGGCATCTCCTAGTAGAGCTGGAAAAGACCTTATGAAGATATCCTGCCAGGCATCATAGACCAGGTGTGGGAAAGCGTGTTCTCATTCATAGAGACCATGTGTTGCGGTGGGGTCTGGCAGGCCACCCCTCTGTTGCTGGGCGGGTTAGTTTGGATGACCATCCGCAGTGATTGGGCGGTTGGGTTGTTGGGCAAATTTTGGTGTTGTCATTTAGGGGGTTGGACCAAAGGTTATAAAATAAAGTCACACAGCTCTGACTGGGCTCTTTTGCTGTGTGCATCGGATCACCTGCCCACCCTCCCTAATTTTAGGGCTCTTGGTTGACCTTGCTATGTCTGTCATGGGGTCGTCTGCTTTGGGGGCAGGGGCCTGGTAGGAATTTTGTCCAATTGGCTGATTGGCTGGTGCCATTTGGTTTTTGCCTACTGCGTAGCAAGTCGTCACAACTAGTAAGGTTGCAGTTCGGCATTGGTTAAAAAATTGGTTGGTAGAGGGGTAAGGATTGGCAGTGCCTGCCCCTCCAATGCTGTGGCAGAAAGGGAATTCTGTTAAAGGAATCCAGGGGCTTGCCATTCTTTTGTCCGTACCCCTGAAGGGGGCTTAGGGCCGTGCAAGCCCCAGGGAGCATGGGGAGGGGTGAGGGTCTGGTGCCCAGCTCCATGCTCTCCCCAATATTGTTTTCCCTTACTGGCTTTCACTGGAATCCGAAAGTCAGTTCTGTCCCTGGGCGTGGGGACAGATAGTCATAACCAATGCCTAAGCAACCACTCACATTTATGTATTTTAATAAAGTTGTGGCCAAAATTATGCCAAAAACCTTAAACAAAAATTATGTTTTAAGTGTGAATTATTTGGGGGTGGATTGGAGGACCTTGACACGCAACCCCCTTTTTCTGTCAAGGGACACATTCCCGTGTTGACACTGGGGAGAACTACAGCCATCAATGAAGATTGCCACATCTCAAGACTGCATATTACTGTCTCTTTCTCTGTGCCTCCACCCCCTACCCTCTCTCTCTCTCTCGGTCAGAGGTGCCAATCTGAATAAACTATTACTCCTGAGTTTTGTTTTTGATTTTATTGTTCAGCTGGTGTTTTTATTGTTTTAAGGCTGCATTTTTATAAGAAAAAAATGCTTAAGGTTGTTTTGTATTCTAATGTCTGGTTCGATGTGAGTTGCCATGAAAAAGTCTCATAATTATAAAGTGGAAAATATTTTTTTAAAAATAAATAAATAATAGAATAGAATACAGAAATCATATGGTAAAAGACAGCATAGAAAGAAACATAAGATGATAGTTCACCAATATTTTTTTTTGGTGCACCATATAATATTTTGTGAAACAAATTTGTACCCAATTCTTTGAATAGCAGGTATAACATGGCAATCTTAGATGTTAGGCTTTTAGCAGATAACAAATAATACATTTTCACAGCATCATTGTAACATGGAATATTATCAATAATTTCTGTTGAAAAACTGTCCCTAGGGGAAGTCTATAAAGAGTAGTACTTACAGGGTGTGTCCTTCACTTTTTCTGAGAGAAAAATACATAAAAGACTATTATGAATTTTAACATATTAATCTTCCCTCCGACTCTGCCAAAGACATCATTTGAAACTGAGGAGCAGTAAATGTTTTCCTCAGAACACAGACTGATACCTCAGAGAAATACCCAGGCCAAAAATTATCTTAACAGGGCTGTAAAACTGAGAAGATGGTGTGCCGTTTTGATAACACATGACTGTTAGAAGATGCAAGCTTTGGTTTTTAAAAAAATATATACAACCTTGCTTCACTGGGAAAAGCCATTTTATTTAAAACAACACCTTCTTATTTGCTAGCCCAGTTCATAATGGATCTGCTCATAGTATGTTCCAACCACATTTTTGGAAGTCTTGTCACTATCAGCCAGTTTGATGCTTCCATCAGTAAAGAGACCCAGCATGGTGTAATGGCTGAAGTGTCAGACTATAAATGGAGAGACCAAAGTTTGAATCCCCACTCAGACATGAACCTCACTGGATGACCTTGGGCCAGTCACTGTCTCTCAGCCTAATCTACCTCACAGGGTTGTTGTGAGAATAAAACAAAGAAGGCAGAACCATTTACACCACCTTGAACTCCTTAGTGCATAAATAAATAAAAGACCAGGACAATATGTGTCCTGGGTAATGTTGCAAAAGAGCCTGCCTCATATCAAGGTTGTTGAACTGCCCAGATTCAGATATCCACAGTGTCAACGCTCTCCTGTGATGTATGACAAGAGATAACTCTTCTTCCTTGCCCTCCTATAGCATTGCTCAAACTACTTTTGTGACACAAGGAGAACTGCTGCGTGTCTCATAGGCAGACTGTAGAATAACAGAGGCAACCACAACAACGAAAATGCAGGTAACGAGAAATGGTTGAGAAGATTCAGGCAGTCACATCTGGCTTCAAGATGCTTTGAGCAGCTTGCTGGACAAAGGCGCTTGGTCCAAAGAGGTCACAGCAGGTTCATTTGCACTGCCAAGAGTGAAACACTGACTGAACCGTCAACAGAATGCTCTCATCATTTTCTCGTTTACTCAAGGAAGGGGGGTGGGGGGTGGAAATGGAATTGTTGATCAGTGGGAGCGGTTGGTCTCACCTCCTCTTGGTCATGGGAAGGTTAGTGCAGATTCAAACACAGGCACTTGCTAAAGGACGCGGAAAGGAAGTTTAAACGACATCTTTCAGATTAGAAAAACAACGATCTAATTGGTGCTGTGTAAGACTCTGTAAGATACGCCTAGGCAAATGCAGCAACGGAGGGTAAGATGTCTGCAAAGTTAATTAATTAACTGGTTAAATTTGCCTATCAGTAAAATCTAGAGAACTGAAACAAAGCCTGTTTTGTTTGCAGTGGTGTGGTGGTAAATTCTGTTGCACAGGAACTCATGACAGTCTCCATTGTCAAACCCCCAAGAAAGTCTGAAAATCCAGGCAGCTGTGTTGATCTGCCAGCCTATCTAACCCTAGCAACAGAGCAGAATTCCAATAATTAGGATTAATAGAAAGTAATAAGATAGTGAGTTGGTAAAGGGTGCTGTAGTGGTTAGGAAAATGTAATTTGGCAGGGGACACCTGAGTTCACATCTCTGATCCAGCCAGGTGGCATGATTCATAGTGACCCTATTCAGAGTGACCTGGGGATAAGCTCCATTGAATTAAGTGATGCTTACTTCTGACTGTATAGGCTCAGCTAGTAAAAAACATTCAGCTCTGACCCCACCCCCCAAATGCACCCTTTAAAGGGGATTTAAGGTGGAAGCAATTTCTGTCCCATCCTGTGTTTGTCACAATCCGTGCTATTTCTGTTCTGCTGCAGTTCAGCTTCCACTGAACCATAGCAATTATCACTCATATTTGCATGATTTCCACTCCTGGTCTCAGGAGTGAATGGCAGCAATTTCTGGTCCCACTTCCATTTCTGATGAAATTCTGTGGCATCCCTAATCTTTAGCCTTTAATTTGAAATGGGAGCAATCTCCATTCCAAGACAAGACTGACTCCAGGCCTATTGTTCTCTTACATGCACTGATGACATCACCTTTGGCCAGGGGTGTGGAGGAAGCCCTGCCCTCACTAGTCCCCCTTCTGGAAGCATCTACAGACAGTAGTTCGAGTGGAAACCAGTCACTTGTACTCTTTAGACATGCAAAGAGATTGCTACTTTAAAAACTTGACTAGAGCTATAAACTTAATAAAAAAGACTGATTTGACCACTTTAGCAATCTCTTTTTTCCCTGTAGAAACCCATCTTACCGATGTAAATTCACAGGCTTGCAGGTGACCCAAAAGATGCCATCTAGGCATCCCAAGGGTCACAAGTGGCGCTGTGGTCTAAACCACAAAGCCTAGGACTTGCCGATCAGAAGATCGGCAGTTCAAATCACCACAATGGGGTGAGCTCCCGTTGCTCGGTCCCTGCTCCTGCCAACCTAGCAGTTCAAAAGCACATCAAAGTGCAAGTAGATAAATAGATACCGCTCCAGCAGAAAGGTAAACGGCGTTTCTGTGCGCTGCTCTGGTTTGCCAGAAGCAGCTTAGTCATGCTGGCCACATGACCTGGAGGCTGTCTGTGGACAAATGCTGAGCACACAACCCCAGAGTCGTCCATGACTGGACTTAACTGTCAGGGGTACCTTTACCTTTTAGGCTACCCCACCCCCACAAATCCTATAACACTACCGATTAATGATAATGAAAAATCCTTTCCTTTAAGTAAGCAGAGGGTTTCAGCAATAAATGTAAGTGGAAGTAGTTTAGCTACTTATTTGGAATGTGTGTGTTTCACTCCCTCTGGCACCACCTGTGAAACTGCTGTTCCCAAGAAGACTTGCCTGTTGCCAACTCTTAATGTTCTTTCAACACCAGGTAAAGACAATATATTTTTCCTGGCCTTTTATAATATCAGTTGCATTGTCCTTAGCTTGCTGCTGCTGCTATGTTTCATTCTGCTTCTGCATGTTTATGTTTATTATTATTATTATTATTACTGACTTGTTTTTACTGTATACATTTTTCCAGTAATTGTGACTGCAACCCTATACCCTAATTACATGTGTATTGTATGCTGGCAGAGTAGCTGTTGTATCTTATATATCAGGCTTCCTCAAACTTGGCCCTCCAGATGTTTTTGGCCTACAACTCCCATGATCCCTAGTTAGCAGGACCAGTGGTTAGGAATGATGGGAATTGTAGTCTCAAAACATCTGGAGGGCCGAGTTTGAGGAAGCCTGTTATATATGTTCAGGCCAAGAGGAGAGAAAACACACAACACAGAAAATGGCCTCATAATGGCAGATAACCTTCAACATCTCCAAGAAACACCACCAGAGCCCACCAGTCAGGAGTTGTGCCAAAGGGGATGCCCACATCCGACCCACCCAAAGAGGGAGCCAATGAACTCATAAGGAGGAAGGTGTGTCCCCAGCACACACCCTGCAAGCTCACCACTACCACAACAGAAGTGATTCTTATATAATCCATTTAGTAGCAGTAGTAATAAGAGAAGGAGGTTCTCTTGTTTCACAGTTTCTCTCTCTCTCTCTCTCTCTCTCTCTCTCTCTCTCACACACACACACACACACACACACACGCACTTACTTGAAGAATGGTATTTCATATTAAAATAAATGGGGGGTAAAGGATAAAGTAAGATACAGTTGCTGCAATGGCCAAGAGGTGTGTGTGGAGAGTGGAAACAGGAAGATGCATTATTGTTGAACTATTATAATACAGCACCCCAATGAACTTATGCTTTTTCCCTTCAGTAATGTCTTCAGGTGACACTTTATTTAATAACACAAAAGGCTCAGAGCTGCTACTTTTAAAATTTCCCTTAAAGTCCTGAGTGATGCATTTTCATCACCTGAATTTATGGGAATATCAGTCCAAATAATTTATGAGTTTTAATTTAAAGAGCCTGTTCCTAATAAAAACCATTAAATCTTTTCTTCAACTACCACACAGATTTAAGCATTTGTTCTTGATAAGTTGCATTTGATATTACAGTTGTTGACTCCGTTTCTTTGGCTGCCGTAGACCTGTAAATGCTAACTTCTAAGGTTAGTATGGAAAATGTTCCAAAGCGACAACTTTCCACTATTTCACCGAAGTTAATTCCAGCGGAGGGTTTTTATGCCAGTTAGTCTAATAACAAAAAAGCAAGCTAGCCTATGCCTCTTTGTAACTCTAGTCATGCTCTTACAGTGGTACCTCAGGTTACATAAGCTTCAGGTTACAGACTCCGCTAACCCTGAAATAGTGCTTCAGGTTAAGAACTTTGCTTCAGGATGAGAACAGAAATCGTGCTCCGGTGGCGCAGCAGGAGGACCCTTTAAAAAAAAAAAAAAAGATATTTATTGAGAATTTTAAAGTTACAAAGAAAAAAGAAGGAAAAAACAAGAGAAAGAGAAAAAGAAATAAAAAAGTAGATAAAAGTAACAATTAAACAATACAAATCAATAAAAACCAAAGTCAAAAACAAAAAACAAAACACACAATGCATCAAAATCAAAAAGCAAAAATAACCAAAAAAATTAAAAACAAATCCAATATTCCCAAATCCTTAACTTTCATTAACTTATTTCATCGACCTCCTCACACCTCCCTTTTTTGTATTCTAGTTGTTAATTATCTCAGCAAATCCTTTCCATCTTTCACAATATTCTGTCATTAAATTACCTTAATCTATTTTAACCTTATCTTACCATAAAAAACCCTAAAACTTAAAACTTAAATCTTATTTATACCAATTTCTCATGACCATAACATATTCTTACATAATTCTTTTTAACATTTCTGCTAAAGCCAAATAATTTCATTCCAACATTTTTCTAATACTCATTAATTTTACAATACTTTTCTAAATAAATTTTTAAAACTTTCTTCCAATCTTCATCCATCGTCTCTTCTTCCTGGTCTCGGGTTTTGTCAGTCCTTTCTATTCCGTCCATCTAGTCCATCAACCTGGTGACCTTATATCCGAGGCTCTTAAGTCTTTTCTATGTCCCTTCCGCAGGTCTTCTTCATGTTTATACCTGTACTTTGCTTTGTCTTCTGCTCCTTTCACTCGGGGAGACTCCAGCTTGACAATATTTTTGTCCCTTCTCAACAAGTCAGCCCCTTTTCCATAGTCAACACTGAAATCCATGTGGTATTTAAAGGCATGTTTCAAGATCCCTCCAAAGTTAAGGGCCCCCACACCTCCGAGCTCTCCCCGGCCCAAAGCCAGACTTGAAAGGTCAGAACATCCCTGCATAGGGGGGTCTATCCCGCCCCCCATCTCCAAGCCAAACAGAACTCCATCTCTCCAAATCTGACTTTTTCCAGGTTCATTCGTCAAATCCAACAACTCATGTTCCTGCTGGGCCACAGCTCCCTCTATCTCTGCCACCTGAAGTCCAGCAACAACCTCCTTTCTCATCTGATCTGTCAAAGCACATTCCTGGATTAATTCCTGAGTGGGTTCTATATAGGTACCCACTGCCTGTCCAAAATTTCCGATCGCAAGAGTCATCAAATCCATCTTCTCATGTAACTGTTCCAATAAAGCACTTGTCTTGCAAAAGGCAAGCACCAGAGCCTCTGAGCACATTCTTGTTCAAGGTCGAACTTTAATCTTTACAGCTGCAAAGCTCCCCAGTTCGACTTTAATAACAGTTTCACAAGCTCCCTCTAGGGGAAACAATTTCTATTTGTATCCATCTTTTTTTTTTTTTTTTTTTAAAAAAGCAGATCTAGCAACAAAGTTTTCCTTTTTCGGATATTTTGTCGATATTTTGTTCCTTTTAAATGTGAAAGGGAACAATGGAATCAATATGTTTCTCTTCTTTTAACTATCTGTCAAAAACGTTTGTCCATAGTCAATGAACTTCCCCAAAACGTCTGTCCTGACACCCCGTTCCCAGGTTCAAGACGGTGGAAAATTACCTTTCTTTACTCTCTCTTCTGCAGGTTTAAACAGTCTAAAAAAGGTTCCCCCCTCTTCTCCTGCTTCCAAGGGGGGTTCAGTAATTTTAAATGATGAAAATTTAATCCTTTACAAACGACTTTCTAAACTCTAGCTTGCCGTGTCTTTGCTTCAATCTATCTACAAAAGCGGAAGGCGGACTTCCTGTTTAGACCTTCCCGCTTTCGGTGCCTAATTAAGAAATTTCATAGTCCAATTTTCCGTTCTACTCATGGGAAGTTGTTTAAAATCCAATTGTCCACAGGAAAAAGTCAGCGCTCTCCTGCAACAGCAATGTGGCTTCACTCCGTGAAAGAAGCAGTCGATTCAAAGCACCGCGCCACTCACCCCACGTCGCTTCGGATCCCCAAAACAGGGTTTCCCCGCGAGTAGTGCCAGCCGAATCCCACATCCACAGGCTTCTCCCGCCTGTGGTTTTTGATGGGTCTCCGCCTCGCCGTGGCGGTTCAGACCCTGTTTTCCACGGAGCGGATTCCTCCCGATCGGAGGAAATCCGCCATTGCCAGAGGCGCCAACCCGGAAGTCCTAGCAGGAGGACCCATTAGCTAAAGTGGTGCTTCAGGTTAAGAACAGTTTCAGGTTAAGTACAGATCTCCAGAACAAATTAAGTACTTAACCTGAGGTACCACTGTACTTCTTTCTGTAGCCATTCTCTGCTGCTTATTTTAAAATGATTATTTAAAATATTTTTAATTGAATCAGAGGATGGTTATTCAGCAAATTTTGTGTGCCAGTGCAAGGATTAGTGCTAGTGCAAGGGGATTCCCCTCCCCTCATGTGCAGCCAGCACCATCCCTAAATCTGCTCTGAAGGGCTGGAATGCACGTGAGAGGACCATTTCCCACATGAGGGAAAGAGAGGAAGTGAAGGTTCCATTGTGAAAGGGAAAAACTCTCACACTGACAGAACCTTAACCATAGCGCTGTGTTGAACACACTCCAAAAATTTCTACTGCAATTGCATTGGATTGATAACGTGTCTGATAGAATCCCTTCCACCCTCTGATTAAAATGATCTCAAGCGCCTCCGTCTGAGGCCACTCAAAATAAACAGTGCTAAGTTACCAACTGTAGCCTTAAAGTGGCATTTTTGACACTAGCAATTCCACACAGTCTGTCCTGAACATGCAATGGGACACAATTGTCGTCATTGCTTTTGCAGCTGGGCAAGCCAGTTGGCTCTTATGGCAACATTTTGTTTTGTTTTCAAATTAAATTCATCTATTTTTAAAAACTATTTCAAAAGATGAATGAGCCCAAATCTTAATTAAATACTTTATGTAAAAATATGGGAATAATATTTTTTAAAGGAACATTTAATCATTGTATTTTCTTGTTTAGGATTAGCAGTTAAAAGACAAAAGACACTAAGTTCCAATTAACTGCTGCCAACAATTAATTTAAATAGCCTAATTGACAACTTGCTTTAAGCTACATACAATCTTGGCATAAAAACATTGTCAGGGGGCTGTTTCTAATGTATTACTTTAGAACCAATGAAAACTGTTGACCAAAGTGTACTTGCTATACAGCGTATATGATGCAAGATGGGCTTGCAAAGATGACAATGATAATATTAGCCTCTTAGGCAAAAACACAAGCTTTACTTTAGAAGTTAAACTTTATTTCCCAATGGAATAGTCTATGTTTCAAAATATCTATGTAATCTCAGAAAAAGTCAATTTCCCCCTCAATATGCAGTTGACCTTCCAAGCTGCTTCTTCCAGAAGGCATTACAATAGGTAGTCTTTGAGAGATTGTTATGGAAATAACTGATATCATAAGGTTAAATTCTTGGACATGGACATATCCTGGGCAACTGAAAAAGTATCTGGGATTCTGGGCTGACACAACAGCGATATTACCATGTACCAAGATGTGGAGACAGACAACAGAGGCAGATTTAGGGGAGTACAACTGGTTTGGTCACACTGGGCAAGAAGTCTCGGGAGTGCTGCAGGGGGCGCCACAGTTATGATGTAGAATGGAAAGCAGATCAGCTCTATGAACCCAGGTGCCCTGCACTACTAATCGCTGTACCACTAACCACCAATCCAAATCTTTATTACAGTCATAGACCAGCCTAAGGTAAAAGCACCTCCATACATAAATACAACATGCTAGATAGGCAATAAGGCAACTGCAGAAGTAGAGGGTGCACAGACTCATTCTCTCAATTACAGTAGACCGGCTTAAGATGAAAACACATAAAACACGTAAATCAAATATTTGGTGCCACTCACCACTAGGTGGCCTTTAGTATGTAAGGGACACTAATAATAATAATAATAATAATAATAATAATAATAATAATAATAATTTATTTATACCCCGTCCATCTGGCTGGGCTTCCCCAGCCACTCTGGGCGGCTTCCAACAAAATATTAAAATACAGTAATGTATCAAACATTAAAAACTTCCCTAAACAGGGCTGCCTTCAGATGTCTTCTAAAAGTCTGGTAGGGGTTACACTGGAAATTCTGGATGCCTGTGGAAAACTCCCTCTGTGTTTATGAACAAATTTGCACCATGGCCTTGCACAAGCATGAGATGGTGTGCTTCAACTACCTAGTAGGAATGGTGAACATGTTTTAACGAGGAGCTTTAGCTTATGAGGTCCTCTAGATCAGCAAGGCTGGCTTTGCAGCTCATGTGCCATGCTGTCATACCTGTTTGCCAAGGCTGAGCTTTGATCCTAGCTCCTTGGCTTCTTTCCTCACTGGCAAAGACTCAAAAGGTCTCTTTGCTATCAGATGGAGATCAGGGCTCGATTTCTGCTAAGCATGTAATGAAGCAAGTCAAAGTGAGGAATACCTAGTTCTATACAAACAATATGTTTATATAGAATTGTCATGTATGTTCAAGAGAATGCAATAAAATGGGCTGAGCAATGGTGTGAAACAGTTTTTTAGTAAGAAAGAAAGCAAAAACAAAAATGGAACACTAGATGATTTCTATTTTATTTTTAAAAATGTGTGTGTTTCTATGGGATATTTGACCTCATTAGAAATTTTCCCCGCCAAACTGAATGTAAATATGTCTCTCAAAATAAGTCCATCACTTTGAGCTCATGTGGCCTATTTGAAGTCTTCCAGCATCTTCAAGAGTAATGCCCAGATGCATCCATTAACATTTTGGGTGCAATCTCTCTCTCTCTCTCTCTCTCCTTCTGTATGTTTGAGACTTAGCTGAGCTTTGTTCCAATAGCCTAGGGGAGATGAGACTTGCCCAATATACAAAACACACACACAGCAAATGCTTGAAAAATTGCAATGATATGGTTGTGTTGGCAGCTTGTGATGTGCTGAAATGAATTTTTCCTAGACAATAACAGGTTGAGCCTGGGTGCTTACATTTGCCAAACACCCTTTTGAATCAACAGGGAGGCTAAACCAGGCAAATACCTTGCTGCTACAGTAATTTTAAAAGATAGAACATAGGTGAGCTAGTGTGTGACTGAATAAGCTTAGATGATATTAGCCACTTCTGTGGCCGACTGTGTGGTGCAATGATGTATTCATAACTCTCCAGGCTGATTCATGAAACTATATTTCTTTGGGGATGTTGGCTACATTCATCATGGATAGGCTTTTGTGTGGGCTTTCCAGGTGGCAAACGGGGCTGATAAAAAATCCCAAGTTGCCAGCACATGTAGATATCTTGGCTACTTTCATAGTTCTTATTCTCCAAGGATCCCTTTCTTCTACACTGTCTACCTCCCAACGTTAAATAGAAAGTGGAAGACATGGTGGCGATACCTGTGCTTCTTTATCCTTCTTAGCTCCCCCAGAAACATGGAATTACAGAATGACGTTCTTGTGAAGCACTGCATGGCTGTGTACACACTATACACTGAAAGCATATTCTTTTCCCCAAAGACGCATGGGAACTGTAGTTTAAACCTCACAGAACTGGTTCCCAGAACCATTAACAAACTACAGCTCCCAGGATGATTTGGCAGCACTTTTGTGCTTTGAATGTATGCCACACTCTTCTTCCATGTCTCTTTTTATATGAAATGGGGTGTGTGAGGGGGGGGGGAGTGTGAATGTAAATGTACCCCGCTGTATACAGAGAATTTTCTTATATACCAGCCTATTGACTAGCCTGTAGTTTTCTCAATCTGCTATTTCTCTACAGTCCCTGTTGCTGTTTTATATAACATACAGGCCAGATATGATAATATATAATATAGGCCAGTAGAGCTACACAGAAAGAGTCTGGCTTGGTTGTCAAGGGTTCCCCTTGAGATCAATAGGATCCCATCTGGGATATGCTTGAAAGGAACAAACCTCACCTGTAATCCAGTGATATTCCGGAGCACCAGCTGTTCATCGTTCCTAACCACCGGTGAGCCACGGGTGTATGTACAATGTGTCTCTGTGCACAGAGAGTACAGAACACAATGAACTCTTGGTAACAGGGGAAGCCTGAAACTACTGTATAAACTACCGCATAAAGTTTTTCAGATTAAGGTTATGCCATTCCTCATTCTTCAATTTCATGGAACCAAAACCATTACAGGAGGTTGTGCTGTTATTGTGTAAAGTGAATTACAGCCCTTACATCATTCATCCTACTAACAATCCGGTGAACAGAGATCATTATAATTCTGATTTGATGGGGCTGAAACTGGGGAGGGGGGGGGAGAGAAAGAGAGAAACCATGAAATGTGAACCATTATCTTCCAGATCCACATTGTCCACCAGCAGTTGACAACAGGGGAAAAAATGAGGCCGAACTGTATTCCACACTGTGGTGGTGTTGCTTGCAATTCCTCAGTGTACAATGAAGTTAAAATTCAATTGGGAAGAGTATGGCCATGGCATCATTTGGGTGCTTTTTTTTTTGGAGGGGGGGGGAAGCAAAACAAAACAAGACCACAACTTTTCATAGAAACCCATTGAAAAAGTCACCAAGTGTGAATCATCACATCTGCATCAAGTTATGAAAAAAGTGGCGCTTGTTAACCTGCTGCTTGAAAACCAGAACACTTTTATCAGTTCATATAATTGCTAACCCCTTATTCACTGTTCCACACTGAAGGGTTCTTTGCCTCCTAAGATCCCACTAATTGCTGACAGATTTGATTTCTCTGTGACAGCGGGAGTTCTGTTGCTGGCCTTTACATCAAGTAATTGCTTTATTTTTCTCCCTCTGCTCTCAAAAACGGAATTCCCTTCTCCCCCTGCTTGAACCTGCGTAATGACTTCTTTCTATGTTATTAAATCCGTGCCATTTAAATCACATTTAGAGATGTTTTGAATAACTGATTCCAATTACTAAGGCTCTTACTAAGAAGCAGCTGAAAACGCAAGTCATTACTTGCCCGTAGCCAAGCGGCTACACCTTGCGGGGAAATCTCTGGTGGACCGTATTGTATTTCTGCCCTGTAAGGTGCAATTTATAGTCGCAGGAGGCTGGTATTCAACAAATATACAGCTGCTGGAGCTCTCTTAACCTGTCATTTGTGCAAAAGAGAGAGAGAGAGAGAGAGAGAGATTAGATGGTATATTTATTTTATAAATAGTGCTATTCCTTAAAGAAATCATCTCATCCTTCCCGTGGTGACTCAGTAAGGGTGCTTAGAACAACAGTGGAGATGAGCAGCTGACCGTGGAGTGACCCAAGTGAGTCATTTATTTGATTAGCCATGTCAATGGATTTTGCCTAAGCTTTAAATGGACATTTGCTACCCTTCTCATGAGCTAGCAATCACAAGCAAAAGTTCTGGACAATAAGAGGGTGTGTGGAGAAAGCAAACCATACAGGTAGGGCCTGCTCAAACAGGTGAGTCTAGAAAGTTCTTGAGCAGGACGGTGGTGATGATGATGATAATCAAAGGCAGATGTCCACGGGAGAGCATACCCAACAGTGAAATGGAACAATAAAGGACAATGGATGACTTCCAATTGGTACCTTGCAGCCATGGAAGAGTTTTTTGATCCGGTGGAGGCATCTCCTGATTCTTCCTCCCACTGGTAATGAGAGCTACAGATACTCAGGAGCCTTCTTCTAGCCATCTTCCTTTGGTACAGAGCCCTGTGGCTTCCATGAAACCACCTACAGCTCCATCATGAAGTGTGATGTGAATATCAATAAAGACCTCTATGCCAACACCGTCTTGGCTGGTGGCACCACCATGTTACTTAAGCATCTCTGGAAGGATGCAGAAGGAGATCATAGCTCTGACATTGAGTACAGTGAAATAAAGAGGATTGTCTCACACTTTTTTGGATTGGTGGCTCTATCCTTGTCCCCTGTCCACCATCCAGCAGATATGGATCAGCAAGCAGGAGTAGGGTATCCATCGTCCACTGCAAATGTTTCTAAAACAGGACAAATGCTGAATGCATTCACACCAGGAGTGATGCTAGTGGGTGCAATCTATTTCTCACCCCTCTGTGCCTTCAGTGACAACATGCATGCGTTTTCATGTATGCACCGGTGAATGTCTCATTTCCTTCAAACCTTGAAAAGTAAGCAAGGAACCTTCTTGTAACAAAGCTCACTTTTTCATCTCATTAGTATCCACTTAAGGTTCCCCCCCACACTGTAGATTTTATCCAGTACTAGTCCTGCTCAGAATAGACCCACTGAAATTAATAAACATGAAGGTCCATTAATTTCAATGAGTCTACTCTGAGTAATCCTGAGTTGGATACAGCTCTCTGTGTATGCATAAAGAAGGCAACATTAAGGTTAATGGTAGTTACAAAACAGTAACTGACATTTCTCAGCTTTTGAGCATTTCATCAGCCAGCTGTAACTGTCTCTGAGTGCCGCAAATTTGTTTCTTTGATGGACAATATTATGAAATCATTTTAAGAAAAAAAAGACCCCTGAGCTTCATTTATGTTTGAAATAAGCCACCACGCTGAAAAAGAAAATCCAAGATCCACTCTTACTGTTGTGTCATTCTTGCTGAAGAAAGGAGTTAATAAGCAAGTCTTACGTGAGCTGTGTTGTCTGGCAACATCATGTACTATTGTGCTGCAAAGTCCGCATGTGAGCTGTGCATTGGTATGCCAGGCTTGGCAATGACTAGGAGAATCAGTGCTGTAAAAGTCTTAATCTTCAAGAGACGGATTACACCGCTCAACACTGAATTACCTCCTGCTGCTATTACCAGGGTCAGGCATCAGGTGGTACAGTAAACTGTATAATGAAGACAGGTGCTCGGTGGAAGGAGGGAAACAACCAGCTCATTCCCACCTCCAGTCTCTCCAGGAAACCATGTGCTTTGTTCTCCTCGAGTCACCAACAGATTCCCCCCATGCCTGCCCACCCAAGACATGTGGATAGCTTGTTCCTTAACTCAATACTGTATATTCCTTTGATAAGCATATGTAATTCCAGAGCTGCCTGACCCTGCTGTTGGGTAAGGTTAACTGGCCCAACCCAGGCAGCTGGTATTGTGGCACCATTAATGGAAAGCAGGTTGTCACGTATTGAGTATCTTGTTACATTTAAATCATCAAAGCTGCAGGGGTGGGGCATTTGGATTTACTTTCACAGGCAACCAGGGCAGATCTCTGAGCAGAGGTGCAATATGCTGGCAGGGTCTCGCTTGTGTTGGCAACCATGCTGCAGCATTCAGCACTATCTGCAGCTTCCAGATCGAGTGCAAGGGAAGCCCCATACAGAGCACATTGCAGTAATCCAAAGATGAAGTCAGCAAGGGTGAGTAAACTTTCTTCCTGTCTGATGATTATGTACCTTCATGGGCAACCTTCCGGGGACTTGCTTCTGTGGGCAGAACCAGAGGCAAAAAGTAGACAAAGCAACAAAGATAAATGTTAGGCTATATTGCAGCAGCCACACATAAGCCAGAGGTTGCAGCAGAACCCATTTTTTCCACCCAGCCAAGCCAGAGGTATTGTCACATTCCAGCAGGCAAAAGCCCTGGAGGTTGATGTGGAGCAAGACAGGTGAGTAGTGTGACCTGGGAAGACTTCTGACTGGGGGCCATCTAGAGAGACTTCAGGGGCTGTAACTGTTAGACCTGAGGTTCCCCAAGCCTGAGGTATAAGATTGCACTGTAATGCTTATTTCATTCACAGAGAACTAATCCTTCACAACCCAAAACGATTAACTTCAGCTCTACCTAAACTGAACTCTAGCTGCTCTCAAAATCGTCCTGTTAAGAATGCTCATCTCTTGGCCTCACTTGCAGCAGGAACAACAGCAATTAAAAATGAAAGGAACACAATCATTAGTTTATTGAGTCATCAATTTTTATTAAGTCTTATTTCTAAACAGAGAGCTTCAGTCAGGGTTGCTTTGCATTGCCCAATGGAGCTGAAATACCTTTCTGTGGACATAACCGTGTTGCAGTAATGCATTGCCCTTGGGCCTCGTTAATGTCAACTGACATGATAAAATTTCTCTGGCTTCTTGTTAAAAAAAGAGAAGGTACTATTCATTATTGTTCATGACCTAGGCAGATTTTTCAATCCATTGCTTGTTTTACACTTAAATTCTCTCCTGTGGCTGCACCTCACATCAGTGGGGTGGGGGTGGGACAAGATGAAATGGAAAAAGCTGGAATGAAAAACTTATCGCATAATGACAAATAACTAACATGAATGCTCTTTTGTTTGTTCACTTTCGATCCATTTTTCCTTTTAGGTACATCCTAATCATCTAAGGAGGATTAAGAGCACAGAATCAGACATCTGTTTACTGGTGCTGAATGCAAAGGTAAGAGTCATAGAACTATAGAATCGTAGAGTTGACACCCAGTCCAGCCCCCTGCAATGCAGGAATCTTAACTAAAGCATTCAAAAGCAGTTTACGTGCTTCTATAGCAAACCAAATTAAACATCCGATCACAAAGCATCAATGCAGATTTGAATTCCTCACACCCAAAATGATATTTTTAAGGCCCCTCACTGAAGAAACGTGCAAAAATTAAGTTTCACCCGCTAAAATGAAACGCCCTAGACTGTGTCAGGCGGTCAGGTCAGAGAGACTGCCTGACAGAGATCGTTCCAAATCAATTCTGGCATCTGTCTCTTTGACTGACGCTGGTCCTGCCCGCGTTCTTCTTGATCAGCACTGCAGGAGTTGCCTCCGCAGTCAAGCCTACACATCAGTCTGCATTCAGCCTCTTCGTGGGATACAGCAGGGCGGTAACTGAGGTGGGAGCCGGGGTTGATCTCCTGGAATAGGCCTGATAGTGTTGCAGTGTTATCTTTGCATGGATTCCCCCCTGTTGTGCAGACACTGTTTCCCATACTGTCACGGGCAGGTAGCAAAGTAAGAAGGGAAGGGGTCTTTCAAAGCATATTTCAAGGGAGCTGTTTCGACACCCACATTTTTGACATTAACGATAGAAAGCAACAAGACTTAAACAAGTATAGGAGGGGGACTCCACAACAATTGTATGGGTATATCTTATTATGCTGATCTTCTTTAGCTCTTAATTTTTCAAATCAAAACTTTTCAGGCATTTGGATTTAAAATACAGTGAGACGTTAAATGTTTCACCAGGAACTGAACAGCAGAAGATGAAAACATACTCCCCACTGAGCTCTGGTTTTCATAAAAAAAAAAGATCGGTTTAATAACTGCATCTAAAGAAAACCAGAATGGTCATATTAAAATGCTGCCAAATTTATAAACTTTGACAGTCCCACATACTGAGATGAACAGGGGAAATTTATTTCATCTGAAATAAAATACATTTTCTCTGTTGCATTTGCTGAAATAGAAAAGTGCACACATCTGTCCCAAATTTCTTGAAAGGAACAATAACTAACAGTTAATGCTATCACGACAGTACCTCTTCCTCATCTCTACTTTCTTGAAATGCATTTACAATCCCAATATATTTCTATTAAAATCCAAATAAATTGTATTGCATGTATAAGAACAACCCCCTTTTTAGGCTGACTCCTACATTGCTAGGACATAATTGTCCTTGATTCACTGAGCTATAAAATGCATGAGTGGATATTTTCAGGAAGACTGTTTCGTTGCCTAAAATCCACATGGCTGTTGTTTCGATCTCTGTGATCACTGAGGAATCAATATGGGAGCCAGAGACTATGGTGCTGATTGCTATCATTGCACTAGATTATTGTGGTAAAAACAGAAACATATGTGAGTGCATTTTGGGGCTCTACTAACCTCTGGGCTGAGAAAAGTGCTGCCTAGAAGTGCAGTTCAGCTCAAATAGTATGAAGTGGTGTCTTATTTCCTGTCTTTGTGTAAAATAGTTAAACATTTGTTTAACTGCTATTGTTTTCCATAGCAATTTGGAAGCCTGCAAGAAATCAATGTTAGCCTGCCATACTACACATACTTTCTAAGGTGTTAAATCCCACAGAAATCAGTAGGACTTGCATCTGGATAAAATACAATTTGCACTAATCAAGTGGGTATTAGGGAGGTTTTCATTACCCATTGACACCAACACAGATTTCTTTTTTCATTAGATTTGAAGGAGCTGAATCCAAATTTCAGGTGTCTCAATAGGTGTGATTTAGCATGTCCTGGTTCAAATGCTTTCTGAATAGTTTTTTTCCAAGACATAGAGTCATCTAGTCCAACCCCCTGCACTGCAGGAATCTCAATTAAAGCACCCATGACAGATGGTCATCCAAACTCTACTTTAAAACTTCTAATGAAGGAATGGCCACTGCCTTCCAAGGGAGTAGGTTTCACTGTCGAACAGCTCTTACGTGGTGAGCTGTGATTTGTTGAACTGTTGGCATTACATCAGCACACCCAAATCCACTGGGAAAGTCCATTCATACAGAGTTCATCCTGGGAGTGGGAAGAGATGGTCATAAGAATGCATCCTGGTGAATATTTGGTCATCCAGATTGTCTAGTAACATCCATGACATATTATAAACACCAGGTGCTTGATGAAAGAAAAGGCAGTGTTGGAGCTAAATGATTAGATGATTTCAGATGTCTTTGGAAGGGAGAAATTGATAGGTCTTTTGCAATGTGAAGCCAATGTTCACATTTTCAAGCACTTCGATGAATATTCAGACTTCATTCATCGTTTGACTTATTTTGACTTGTTTCTTAGTGGACTGTGGCATGAACCAGTTCTGGCAGTAAACATTTTTCTCTCTTCAGTATTTGCATTGAAATGTATCTATGTATATTAATATAGTTTTTGCAGTTGCTGCAATTCATTCATTTCTTTATATCACTTCATTTTCTTGTTTGGTTCATTCCATTGAGTGAAATGAATGCAACACACACACACCCAAAAAACCCAAGGATTATATTCCTACTTGTTTAAAGCCCAGTTGTGGGAATGTGACAGAGATTACATTGATTTGGGAATATTTACTATGCAGCTGTAGTATATAGGAGTTTCTTCTTTCCCAACATTTGAAAGGTTTCTGACAGAACTTGAAGGACTTGAATCATCCATTGGAAAGCCTGAAAACTTTAAATCCAGCCTTGGTGGAAAACAGACTCTATCATGTTCTTAATACAGATCTTGGTCCATTTTCTAATAAATGTTAGAAAGCTGTGAGTGGGCTCAAAGAGAATAAATAAGAAATTACCATGATAATGCACAGTAGTTACAAGAACCACTAAATATTAAACATTTCTTGTGTTTATTCTGGCATGGAAATAAGTTTCCATTTATTTTGGAAAGCAGTTTTTTAGACAAGAAAACTTGGTCAAATGGTGGCTAGCATGCTAAATCAAAGGAGGAAAGGAAGTTATTTGGATCCCTGAATTATATTCAGATTGCAATATGCCATGCTTAGATATCACCAAGTGTCTGTAGCAGTGCATCCTATCATTTTTACCTGCCATCTATTAAAATGATGACATTTGACATATTGCTGTAACATCCTTGCCTCATTGCACTTGCTCCACTGCATCAGCTACTTTGTGCAATGTTGTCAGGAGTCCAGTCCCCGGCTTGATAACACAGTGAGCTTAGTTAATTAAAAAGGATGATTTATTGTCAAAACAAACAGATAACTCCGGACGCCTTTAACACAGCCTCCGCCATCATGAATCAAGATGACCCTTCTGAAGAGTGCTTCCTGTGAGACCAGAAGCAACTGAACGTCTTGAACTGAACTGAAGCTTCTGACGTCTTGTTTTGCTTCCTGTCTTGCAGCCCTCCCATTTGCCAAGACCTTGGGCTGCGAGGGTCAGCTCCCGCCACTTCCCCATTTTCTGAGAGGCTGTCTCTTAGCTCTTTCCCGCCTGCTAAACTGCTTCCTTCTCTGTTCATGGCATTTTGCACTACTCTAGAGCGTTGGCAGGGTTCTGGCTCACTCTCAGTCATTCTCTTATCAGCTGGCATTCCAAGGGGCGGGGGAGTTGGCACTAGCCAATGCTCATCCTGCCTGGCAGTTAACCCTCTCTGTTCCTGGCTACTTCCTTCATGCGGCTGCAAACCTTCCCTGGGATCTGGCTGCAACCCTTCCCTGGGGGCTGGCTCATTCCTGACACCTGTTCTGTTGAGGAAGCTATGCAGAAAGAAACAGGCATGGACCTTGGATTGCTGAGTAACAAAGAACACTTCACTTTGGTTTATATAGTACATCTTATATCACTCTGTTATCACTAGTGCCAACTAGGAACAGTAACTGCAACCACACTTACTTTACAACTACTAGATCCCATATATTACAGCAGGGGTTCCCAAACTGGGTCACAGGACTACCGGTGGTCCATGAGCTTCATTCAGGTGCAGCATGTGGGGGGGGGAAGCATGGGGGAAAGCACCAATTGCATCCCTAAATGCATCCCAGGGTGTGGTCTGAGGACACATGATGCAGCCATCTTCCTGAAGTTAGGTGGCCTGCGATACAGACACTAGCCAGACCTTGAGAATCCCATGTGTTCTTCCTTTAGTTCCATGATAGAAGAAAGGGGGGTATAAATGTACTAAATAATATATATATGCTCCATGCTGTGGAGCAGAGAAAGCTAAAGGCATTGATGAAATCTGAGCTTTGGCCCACCACACACAGCTTGTCCTGAACAGGAGTCTACTTTTCTGCGCAAACCTGGCAAATTCATGGGTCTCTCCTTCCAACTGTACCAAGTTTTGCTCTTTGCGCTCCGCACTTCCCTCCAGTTGATCATGTTTGCTGGCCCTTTGCAATCCATGCCAGACACATTTCTGAAAAGCAAGAAAATAAGTTGGCTTTGGCTGCCAACAAGATACGTTGCACAGCCATGGCTTAATGGAAGGCAGTTGGGTGTTACAAACAAAACAAAACAGGAAACTATTGTCTCCAGGCCTGCTGTGTGTGGTCGATCCCCATGGTAGGGAAACAGCAGCGAGAAGACAACGCTGAACTCTAAAACAGCGACTCGTGCTGAAGCCAAGGAGCAGGCAAACAGCCAAGGAAAACTGGCCAAATGGAAGGTATTATGTGACTTTTTGTGTAAGACAAAGGCAAGCGACATACGTGGGCAGATGTTTGCTTGTTCCTTTAAAACACCAGTTAATTAAGAAAGCAGAGAGAACGATCAATATGCCAAAAGCAGATTTTCTGAAACAAACTCCACCTCTCTGATTTCACCTACTGATACATCTGAGAAGAACAGGTGTTTGGGGGAAGCAATTGGACCAGATCCTTTCCACCTCCCCTCTCTCTATAAATACACACTGATCAGCAACTTGGATGTCAACGTTCTTGGACACTTGGAGCGTCTGGGAACCAAGGTTTTTGAGTACCAAGGTACCACTGTATTAGTTCATCTTATGATGAAACCCTAGCAGATAGTGGCTAGCATGGGATATGTGCAGTAGAGGAACTGATCAGGAGAAAACTGGTTCTGATCAGAGGCTACTGGTCAGTTCTGCAATAACAATCCTTTTATTGTCAATTATCCTTGTCCATGTGCCAAAACAAAGGACTCCCCTGCCCACCCCCCATAAGCTGCCACAAGCTGCTTCAGGTAGGAACAAGCCTGTGATGCCATGGCCCTTTTAGTGTTCTTTGTTAGCCACTAACTCACTTAATTTTGTGTAGTTTAGCACATTACAGGATTGTTCAAGAGTGCCATAAATGATGTCAAACACCATCAGAAACCACTTCAGAAAATCATTGCCTGTAGCCAGATCAAAAGGTGAACACCTGGAAACTAGCAATGCTGGGAAAATAGAATAAATCATTTTTTTCTCCTTTTCCTCTTGAAGATTTGTTAGTTTTTCTGTAAAGAATTTGAAAGGTTTATTTACAGCTTTCCAAATGACCCCTAATTTATTTAGAAGAAACACAGGCGGGCAAATCCATCTTCAGTGCAAATCTACCACAGGCAAAAAAAGGAGCCTGGTATGTTATTTCTCTTCCCAGTTTCTTTTATAAATATTGTGACAGGTTCTCCTGTCGTTTCCTTAAGAAATATTTGTAGAGAGACGGTACAGTATTGCTTAAGCCAATTGTCTAATATTAGCCTTCTTTGGTGTGTTTCTTTACTTGAGAAGGTTTATGCTCATAAACACGCAGACGTTTTATATGCAGTTTAGCTAACCCTAGCATCATAAATAACACAGACATCTGTTAGTTCCATCACATGTTGGTAGTATAATTAAACCATCCATTAGTACTTCCACTTTAGGAACATTACCACGCTTGAAGAAAAAGCCAGTATAATAAAATCAGTTATCATTTCCTATTGCTCTAGATATAGGTATATTAAAAAAAGAAACCAATATATTGTACAACTTCAAAGTAGGTAAAAAAAGGAAGGGAGGATAAACAAGGAAGCTTGCAACAAGCAAATAATATGCAATGATGTCTAAAGAAAAGCTGTGGTCACAGACACGGTTGACCCCAGACAGATTGTGCATGGTATTGCTGCCAAAATAAATTGAATTGTGGGGCTGAAAGGAATCCTAAGAGTCTCCCACCTTTAGCTGTGTACACACTTTTCTTTCAGTGCCCATGTCTACCCCTCAAAGAATCCTGGAAACTGTAGTTCACCCCTCGTAGAGTTGCAATTTCCAGCACCCTTAACAAACTACAGTTCCCATGATTCTTTGGGGGAAGTCATGTGCTTTAAATGTACTGCATGTATGGAACACTCATATTCACTAATAGCACTTCCACATAACAGTTTATTGTGGACTTGGTGCTGCCAATGCATGGACGTTTTGTGGAGCGCCTAAACAGCATTATTTACGTTGAAATTTTGCCCCATTATTATTTTCCTATTTAATCTGGATTTACAGTCTCTGCAGAAAATCCAGTAAGTAAAACAACAACATAGAAACGGTAAATCTGGATTAAATGAAGGCTGGGGTCGGAAAGATGAGATGGCATTCTGATGAGGATGATGTTGGGTGGTCCATGGACAAAACTTCCATGGATGAACAGCATGGCGTCCACAATAAACAGTGGTATGGAAGTGCCCAAAAACAGGATCTGTAACACTTAACAACACAATCCTATGCATGTTTATTTGGAAGCTTGTCCTGCTGGCTTCAATGGGGTTGTATGTACGACCGCAGCCTAAAACATCTGTAAATGCTAATAAATATTAGAAAAGCACAAGTGTGTCCATACAAAAGGAGAGAGTACTTTTAAGCTGAGATCAGGAGGGACCAATGTGCTAGAGACACTATGCACTTACTATGCCCCAAATACCCAGGTATCTGAAGAATACAATTTAAAAATGGTGTGGCAGCTGCTGTCAGGGTTCTGCTGTCAGCCAAAGCAACCTTCTTTCTCTGGTTAGTGGGGCAAATCAGAGAAAAAGAGCAAAACGCTAAAGACTGAGGAAAGAAGAGCTTTCATGCCAGAACCTGAGCCTACTGATGTCAATAGGCAGCAAAATATTAGCTGGACCTAAGAAAGGTGTAGTGTTTATGCCTGTGATGTGACTAAACTATGAGAGAGAGTTAACCCTGATGGGTCTCAGCAGCACTTCCTCAACATTTCAGGGTCAATCTAATGCTTGCAATGGTCTTTGAGAAGCATACTTCTTTCTCACTGATAGCTATTTTCTATGCTGCTCTTCCCAGACCTAGTGCCCTCCAGAGGTTGTTGGGCTACAAATCCCATCATCCCTGACCTTTGGCCATGCTGGCTGGGACTGATGGCATTTAGAGTCTATAACATCTGGAGGGCATGTGGTTGGGAAAGGCTGTCCTATGAGAACACAGTGACAAATTCAGGATCAAAACAGGACGACTGTCCAAGGACCTTTGTAAATCTAGATTGCTTCAGAGAAAACTTCTCAAGTGTATTCTGGTTGCCCATGAAGTAAATTAAATCACTATGGTGTTTACAAATCTATGCCCATTTCCCAAAGTTCTATGGGGCAGGGAAACAAACATAGAGAACTGGTTTAAAAAACCCCCACAAAGCAGGTGGCAGAAAATTTCCTCAAAAGGTCTTTGGGCAAAAATGTTAGCGATATCTTTGCTGCCTACAGGGACAGCCACTAGAGGGACTTTGTGAAGTAGCTAACCCTGCAACCAGGAAAAGATTTTCCCTTGGGACCTCAGAAACCAAGGTGAGAATGAGACTGGCCCAGGGAGAATGTGGTGGAAATTATTTATTTGGAACGTTCCTGTGCTGCCGTCCAGAAAACATTTTCATGGTGGCATATCGTAAGCATAGTTGATATACAAAACACTGGGAAAATAAGATAGCAGAGGCGACAATTAAGGCAAACCCCCTCAATTCAGCAGAATATATAAAATCAGGATAACGGCTCCCTTACATTACCCAGGCAATTAAAAGGGGTTTTGCCTGGTGCTGAAATGATATCCAAGTCAGCATCAAGCAAGTCTCTCTGGGGAGGACATTCCACAGATGTAGAACTTGAGAGGTGCTTGGTTTGCTCAGAAAGAAAAGGGGAAGTCTTTGTGGGCAGAAGAGCTGTATGGATACATCACTGGTCCTGTGCCCACAATAATTCACCAGACTGAGGTGCTCATTTGCCAGTCACACAGAATAGTGCACTACAAATACTTACAATGTTACACTTATGCACCGTATTTTCTTTACTGCATACCTATAAGTTCTTGTAACTATAAATATATTCAGCCCCAACAAGGATTAAAAAAATTAAAGTTCCTATATTTGCTTCAAATCTGAAATTACAAAAATGGAAATTGTAAAATACTGTAAAGCAAACCATTGGCAAAGTTACAGATAGGTAGCCGTGTTGGTCTGCCATAGTCAAAATAAAAAAAATCCTTCCAGTAGCACCTTTAAGACTTTAAGGTCTTAAAGGTGCTACTGGAAGGATTTTTTTTATTTTGACATTGGCAAAGTATAAACCATATTTTGGAAGTGCCAATGCATCGCATTTCATCTTCAGTATGGCTTTCTTAAAAATACCAGACTCAAAATCATCTCATATATATTAGTCTGTTTTAACCTTTCTGCATATTATTTTAGTTTCCAGATGTTCAGATTCTGAATAACATTTTTGAATGACACAGCAAATAAAGATCTTTCATTTAAAGCTACTTGGGGGAAGTGGAGTTTTGATTACGTTACGTTGCGATGTGTACCATACATTTGTATTATTGACATGTACTTTACACTGGGGTGGGGGGGTGGGGAGATTGTTTCTCTTGGATGTTCCCACAATGTATCTCAGCCTCTACAAAGAGACTTGCTCCTGCATAAGGATTTGTTTGTGATTTTTCCTGTGACGCTTCCTGTTCAGTCAGGATGGGGAAGCTGTAGCCCTCCAGATGTTATGTGACTAGCCCCAGCCAGCATGCCCAGTGCTCAGGAATGATGGGAGCCGCAGTATTCCAGCAATATCTGCAGGGCACACAATACAGTGTTTAGTTGCTGGTGGAACATAAATTCAGTCCCTACAACAGAAAATTACTTTTTTGCTTGCGCTGGATAAAATGAGTTTAATCACTGTGTTTTGTTTTAAGGCATCTGAACTATATTTTACAAAGCAGACATATTGAGCTTGAAATTAGAAAGGGAGAAGGTGGTGGACTGTCACATTTACAGTCTGAGACAGATAATCCAAATAGCACCTCCCTACTGTAAAATACAACAGCCTTATAATAATACAGTAAATAGCTCAACATTTGCTACTCTTTAGTAATGATCAAAGTCCAAGGAATGACAAGTTCAAAGCATTCTGTCAGGTTCAGTTTGGGGTAGCAAAGCGCTTCCATCACAAAGACCACTCCAAATTCCAACACTGGCTTCCAGTAAAGAAAGTATTGCTTCCATTATGGATTGAGCAACAGACATAGCTTTGCCCCCAGAGGACCTCAATGGCAACTGGAAACTTACATGCCTCCATCATGGGTTGAACGAGAACCAGCTCATCCTCACGGTCCCTTCCAGCTCTACAATTCTATAATTCTCAGTCCACCACTCTTGCTTCAGAGGACGGCAACAAGTAAGACAGAGATTGAAGGCAGGAGGAAATGCCAGCTGAATAATCCTGCCACTATAGAGACATTTCTTGGACATCATTTTTATTACGAGAATTTTTTTTGGTAAGCCTCTCAAGTTTATAAAGTGTGATATAAGAATTATAAATAAAATGAGAATTAAAATCTATCACCTGAAGCAATTATCTCATTCTTCCTAATGGCAGGACCAGTTGGCTCTTGGCAGTAATGTAACCACCTCAATTTTTGCCCTAGTTAGCAAAAGGATAAGGCTAGATATACTGTATAGGACTCTGTTCCTGCTTCCCCAGTTTAGCTTGCTCTGGTAGTGTATTCCCCACAGGACAATCGGGGTTTCAAATGATTTATTGGCTTATTGTGCATGTCTCCTCGGAAGTAAATCCTACTGAGTTCAATGGGGCTTACTCCAAGGTATGTGTGCACAGAATTACAACCTTACTTATCCTGGTAGGTAGTGAAGAGAACTAAGACTGCAATACTATACACACTTTTTGGAGGCATGTCCTACTGAACTGCATAAATGTGTATTGCACTGTGAAATGTCATGTTCCTAGTGACTCAAATAGCAGGTCAATTGTTTAAATGCTCTCACTGCATTTAACCAAGCAGAATATGACACATAACTTGGCTTTTTCTCTCTCTCTCTCTCTTCTTTATCTCTTTGGAAGACTCTAATTTGTCTTAATGGGAGCTTCATGTGATAAATAATCAGAATGCAGATTAATATTTCATACTGCACTCAGCATGGCTAACCTATTATTGCATAATAAATAGATGTATTAAATGTTTGCTCCTAGAGGTCTTTTCTTGAACTTAAGCATAAGTTATCTAAACATTTGAAAAAAGATTTATAGTTATGAAGAGGCCTATATGTCAAGCAAAGTTTTATGATATGTTCCATAATAAATTAGAAATAAATGGATACAGGTGACTGTGGAATTTATGGCCTTTAATGTTTTAATGTTCCACTAACGGGGGAAAATAAACTATTATTAAGGTCTAAGAGGGTAATACAAGAATACCATCTACAAATTGTCAAATTAAATCCTTATTAGGTAGTTGAGCTGGAGAATACTTTAAATTTGACTAGTAGTCAGGTAAAGGGCTTAGAAATGTGCAGAAGGTATCGGGCTACTAAAGATAGGACAGCAACCTTGATGTAGTCATTTTCTTTCTATCAACAAGGTTCAAGCTATTTGTGCCTGCTAGAGGATTTCAGTTTTGGAAGGAGTCGGTTAAAGTGGGAGGTTGTCCTTCAGATACTGAGATAAGGATATAGGAAGAACCTGCTAGTTCAAGCCAATGGCCCACCTAGCATCTTGTTCTCACAGTGGACCTGAGCACAGCAGTACTGGCTTTCAGAGGTGTACCAAAGAAAGTGGAAGCCTTCTTTATGAAGTGGTTCTGGACTGTACCATTTTGCGTCATAGGTGGACATGTTTGAATGCCCCCTTGGGAAAAGCAGCACAGCAGGAAGATAGCAATGTTGAACCCTTCTCCCTGCCCTAGTGAGCTACAGGAGAAGAATTCAGGCATGTACGCTCTTTCCTGTGGCCTGAAATGGCACAGCCTAAGAAAAGCTTCACTTCTTCCCTCTGCTGCAAGCCTCGATCCAGTGGGCACAATGCAAGTGTACATAAATCCCTTGGAATTGAGAAGGCTAAGTGCTAAATGTATTCTTAATACCTACAGCTCCCATCTAAAGCCTCTTTAATGTACCCCTAAATGACCTTAACTTGATTATAGAAAATTACGATTCTCTCAAGCAGGTTTGACAATGAAGATTTGCTCTTGCCTGTAGAAAGCCCCATTCACCAGAAATAGAAAATTTACAAACCACCTAATGGAGGCACACACACATGAAGGAGCTATGTCCAGCAGAAAAGTATGGTATCAGCTTTGCATGTATTGTGTAGCTACGAATATAGATATTGTAGATATATAAAATCTACTTGGAGAACACATTGTGCTCTAGTGACTGATATATTCATATAGAGAAGGTCTGGATAATGGTGTCCATGCAGTTTTGATCATTTTTAACAGATATTATAGCTCTAATCTAGTATCAAGTATTTTTTAAAAACTGCTTTCCACAATGATTACAAACTATATTTTGGAATCATTTAAGTCACAAGATACAGAATGGTCACTGTGGCTTGTGTCCAACCCAAATTATGATATACTTGCATGTAGGCTGTTCAAATTAATGTGAAGAAGTAGTCATCATGAGTACTTTAAATATCATTGAAGTAAATAAGACCTAGGGGATGCGGGTGGCGCTGTAGTGTAAAGCACTGAGCCTAGGGCTTGCCAATCGGAAGGTGGGTGGTTCGAATCCCCACGACAGGGTGAGCTCCCACTGCTTGGTCCCAGATCCTGCCAACCTAGCAGTTCGAAAGCACGTCAAAGTGCAAGTAGATAAATAGGTACCACTCCAGCGGGAAGGTAAAAGGCATTTCCGTGCACTGCTCTGGTTCACCAGAAGCGGCTTAGTCATGCTGGCCACATGACCCGGAAGCTGTACCCCAGCTCCCTCGGCCAGTAAAGCGAGATGAGCACCACGACCCCAGAGTCGCTCGCGGCTGGACTGGACTATCAGCGGTCCTTTACCTTTAAAAAAAAAAAAAAAAAAAGACCTAAGGAAAAAGAACTTGGAAAGGGCTGCAGTTCATTGATGGAGATCGTGCTGCCTGGCTTAACCTCTGGCATCTTCAGTTAAGGCTGGAGAAGGCCCCTGCTTGAAACCCAAGACATCCACAGATGATCAATGTAAATGACCCTGAACTCTGGGATCAATAGTCTGCCTTGGGATAAGACAATTCTCTGTGTTGCATCCAACCCTTTGTGAATCTGGTAATTTGGTTGCTCTTGAGATAAATACTCCACCTGTAAAAAATATGGCAGGTGGATGGCCTGGGGCAAGGTCTGAATACATGCACAAGAAATTTAAATTTGGCCAACAAAGGCTGGAAAAACAAAGGCTGCTTGGAACAGCCTGCTGCCCTCTCTTTGTCCATATATGAGCAACACGCTGCATGGAAGACACAAGCCAGACACATCTGTGGGTCTGGTGTAAAGGACAAAAATTACTTTAAGGTTACATAGATCCGATCCATTATCGCTGTGTCTGCACATTAACACATCAGTACAAAAGTGGGGTGTTTTAAAAGGCCTCTGAGAATGCCATGATGGCAGTTAACAGCTAAAAGGAACCACATGCCATTAGAGCCCTCTCCCTAATAGGGAGAGACATTTATTTTAAAAGAATCCATTCTTTTGGAGGCCTGGCTTTTAAGGCTAATAACTCACTGTGTTAATCTATTTGATCTACTGGGCTGATCTGCTCCAAAGGTCAGAGACCATGCCTTCTTCTGCTTGTGTAGTTCCAAACATTGTTTCTGCTCTGCAAATAATAATGGTACTGATAATGACACTCCATCAGCTTGCAACAGACAGCAGATAAATCTTGCGCATGTACAGCTGCCTGCACCGATTTCAGCTGGTTCTCTGTGGACCACTGGTGCACAGTCAGACAAGCCACCTGACTGCTTCTGAAAGTAAGGCATCCTCTCTCTTTTTGGCCAAAGTTGTGTTGGAAAACAATCAGTCCCGGCTCCTATTTTTATCTGTTTGTTTGAACTTCTTTATTTGAAGATTTTTCTCTCTCTCTCCCCCAATTACAAAACAGCAATACCAACATTTCACACATTCGTTTCAAATTTTCTAGGATCAGGTTTGTGAGAAAAGTTAAAGCACTTATTCATTCATGCACCAAAAAAGGCATGAAAATTATGCATTCAGGCGCCAGCTTCCAACTTCCATGCCATGTGAGTAATATAGTCTATTATACCGACTTGCAATTTAGGCTTCAGACTCCCACGCCATACATTGATCTTTCAACCCCAACCATCTTTCCCCTGCAGACTTAGGCCGTGGGTCAACCACCTGCAGTCTTGTGATTTACTGAAGGAGAAGCTGCAAATCCCAGCAGCGTCTGACACAAACTTGCCACTGCCACCATCTACATCTCCCAGGTTTCTTAAGTTACTGTGCTGTTACGAAAGCAGCCACCATCTTTAAATAGTACCGCAACGCACAAAACCCATGTTTGTTGTGGCATGGGAGCCCACACAAACATTAGCCCATAGAGACAAGGCTGCTGCTGCAGTAGAGACAGGAGGTACATGAAATGTAACCATTGAGTAGAACCAGGTTTGGGACAGTGGTTCTGGTGATCTTGAATCAGAGCTCAGAGAGCTACATTCATTTTAATATCTCTGGTATGTCTCTTTCATTCTCAGTCAGTGTATCCAGACAATTGAAGTCATATGGAGCAGACATCTAATGATACACAAATCTTCAGAAATGCAAGCCCAGATTGGCAGGAAGGTGAATAAATATTGCACTTCCTCTGAAGGGTTGACACTAGGCCATCTATTGAAGGATATGCTATAGAAAAGATAGGAATCTCCCTGCCTTTTTAATTGGATCAAAGGGAGGAGTTTAATCATTAGGAACTCATCCTGCTTTCGTTGTGGTACAAGATAATATCACCAGGGCAACTACAGTGGTAGCTAGGAAGTTGAACAGATTCCATTCCAGAAGTCTGTTCGACTTCCAAAACGTTCAGAAACCAAGGTGTGGCTTCCAAAGAACATTTGCAAACTGGAACAGGTTTGTGGTGTTCGGGAGTCAAAACATTTGACTCGCAAGGCATTTGACTTCTGAGGTATGACTGTATCTGTAAACAAACACTAAACGTACATAAAAATGGTGAAAATAGTTTCTTTCCCAAATTGGTTTTATCTTAAACAATAGCAAATGCAGTAAATAGAGAGTTCACTTGTAATATATATAGGCCAAGTTAGTTGTGACAGATTTAAACCTCATTGATTTCAATGGGCCTTAAGCATGAGTTTGATTGGGATAGCTGATTGTGAGGGTCCTTTATTCTACTGATACTGCTTCAGTTTAGTATCTGAACAGTACAAGTTAAAACTTGGTAATTTAATGAAATTAGGGGGCCTTTTACACATCTTTCCTATATTGCTTTACTGCCTATAACAGGGACAAGTGAATAAGTATATTTCTCATTAATATCACTTCTGTATATGTTCAAGTCATGCGTCCATCCATATTAGCCTGCAAATTTTTCTCTAAAAGTCTGCAGGAAAATTCACATTTAAACATGTATTTTTTTAAAAGGGCCTTTCTCTCAAAATGCACATTTTAAATGTTATTTGCTGTCAAAATATACATTTCAAGTACATGTTGTTGATGTATTTATTTTTTTGGTGGTGTTTGAGCCAAGAGCAGTATCAGAAGATTTGGGAACTAAAAAAGCCATTGGTTAAATTGGAACTGAACATTATTTCAATACTTGCAATTCAAAACAAGACCAGTTGACATCAGAATTCAGAATGAATGGATTTCTCCAGCATTCCTAGCCTACTGTAAATAAATTGTGACATCCTTGCTGCTAACACCTAGAATCCAGCTTTTGCAGTAGTATCACAAACCACCCTAAATATGCCAGTGCAGGCTAAATCCTGTACATCACAATGGGTAGACATGATGGCCTATTTGCAAGCTGGAAACCAATGAGGAAAGGTTTATTACCCCAGTTGAACCTTGAAGACTGAAGTAGTAGTTCAGACAGGCCCTGCTCTTCATTAAAGTAGTTTACATTTATTAAAATGACTCATTATGCAAAACAACAAGTTGATCATACAGTGGTGCTATTGCCTTAGGCTTATTTGTTTATTATTTTTCTATTTTATTGCATTTATATCCCCACCCACTTTTATCCAAGGAGCTCAAGGGGGTGTACTCAGCCTCTTGGGCTTGCTGATCGGAAGGTCGGCAGTTCGAATACCTGCAATGGGGTGAACTTTCATTCCTCTGTCCCACTTTCTGCCAACCTATCAGTTTGAAAGCACACCAGTGCAAGTAGATAAATAGGTATTGCTGCAGCGGGGAGACAAACACCATTTCCATGTGCTCTGGTTTCCATCACAGTGTTCCGTTGTGCCAGAAGTGGTTTAGTCATGCTGGGCACATGACAGGGAAAGCTGTCTGTGGATAAACACTGGCTCCCTTGGCCTGAAAAGCGAGATGAGTGCTGTACCCCTTTGACTGGACTTAACCATCCAGGGGTCCTTTACCTTTTTTACCTTTTTAACATAGTTCTATCTCTTCCTCATTTAATCCCCACAACAACCCTGTGAGATAGGTTAGGCTGAGAGGTAGTGACAGGCCCAAGGTCATCCAGTGAGTTTCATGGCTGAATGGGGATTTGAACCCTCGTCTCCCAGGTTCTAGTCCAACACTCTAACCCAGGCATAGGCAAACTCCGGCCCTCCAGATGTTTGGGACTACAATTCCCATCATCCCTAGCTAACAGGACCAATGGTCAGGGATGATGGGAATTGTAGTCCCAAACATCTGGAGGGCTGGAGTTTGCCTATGCCTGCTCTAACCACTATACTGCACTGACTTATTTATACCCACCGCCACCCCCATCAACAACTCTCCACTTCTTCCTTTAACATTCTGCCGCATCTGAGTATTGGAAACAGACAGAGCCCATTTTTGATGTGGTTAGATTCTTTTCAAGGTGTGAAATTGGTATGTGCCAACAACAAAGGGAAACATTTCTTTTAATATTACATTTTCATTCCACTTGAAACAGTATTGCTCACTGGCTCAAAGCCAAAAAAACAGAGTGAGAAATATTTCAGGGCATATGAGTGTAATATATATAAAAAAATTAATCCTGGACTAACAATGGATTAAACAAGTGGGACATCGTTTGTGTTAGATCACAAGGAAGGGTATCAAAAATAGAGGCGATAGTTTTGAAACAACAACCAGCAGTGAAAAGTTTACTTCTAATGTAAACCAGACAGTCCAAAATAATTTGTGGTTTGTTTAATTCTTACCGTTCGTCCTGTGTTCTTTTGAGTAAGTTAAACCCATATAACATCCCCAGCTGGTTCTCATTTTCATTCTGGATCTTTAGTATGCTGAAAACTCTAGGCAGTGTCAGGGAGAGTTGGGGAGGGAGGGAGAGAGTCGTTTTTGTAAATAGAAGTAAGTGCTTTATATGGTAGGTGCATTTGGGGAAAAACATGTTAATATATTAGAATAAATTACTCTTCTGTCTTTATCTCCTTATATTTGAGCAAACATCAATTGCAGGCAGGCCATGTGAAAAGAATGCCTTTAAAATGCATGGCAAGTGTGCACCCACACAAAACCATTACTGTAACAAAACCAGCTGTGTGTAATAGAAAGCAAATGATTTATAGTGTTACTTAAGACACTACTTTATTTTACATTATCATAAAAAGAACAGAACTGAGAATTTGCATGACAAACACAAGGACCCAGCAACTTCCAAATCAAATTTATTTAATTTTGGGGGTGGGGGTGGGGAGGCGTATCTGTGCGTTAATAGGTATTAAGCTATGAAGGTGGATTGTTAAGTATTAAAACAGTATTTCCAGGGAGTTTAGTTGCTGGATGTAATTCCAACTGATCTAATGAAAGGGAGGGAATATAAGCAGTCAGTTTGGAAAGACTCTGAGAATTTAATTTGGTCTCATTGAGGTTTATTTACAGGTCATAGTTCATTAGAACCTCATCAGCTGGAATCTCTTTCCTGTCTTCTGACGAGATACATGGGTATCTTGATGGACCAGGTTAATGGGAGAGAGCTCTGAGCTGCCTAGACTTCCCCCTCTTGATCCCACCAAGTTCCACCCCTGTCCATAACTAAAAATGACACATCACCGATAGGTGGTAGTGAACTAGCCCTGCGTAGAAATATTATTATTATTATTATTATTATTATTATTATTATTATTATTAATTCCCGAGCCACTCTGGGCAGCTTCCAACAAAATATTAAAATACAGTAGTCCATCAAACATTAAAAGCTTCCGTAAATGAAAGGGATCATGGGAATGCAATCTTTTGTAAGCAATTACTCCATTTCCCCTTAATTCTCGAATACTGTGAGATGCCCTCACACTATAAGGAGACTAGTGGCACTGGTACCTTATTTGCTTATTTCTTTCTTGGTTTATTTTTGGCACTTTAGATACTGCCTTTTATCCATGCCCTCTGGGTGGGTGACCTTTTTTTTATAAAAAACAATAAAATGGGATTAAAAGTATAATATCAATATAAATACCCACATGAAGCCAACACTTGTGGCATAAAATCATTCTAAAACAGCATTCAGTCCTAAGAAAAATTATTTGTCTCTTAGAAAGCCTGGAAGGTTAAAAAGGTATTTTAACTGGGGCAGAAAATATTTCAACCTAGGCACCAAGGTAGGGGGGGGTGTGTGTGTGAGAGAGGGAGAGAGAGAGAGAGAGAGCGCTCTCATACACACATTTCTGCCTTAACAACAAGCCATCAAGATTGCTGAACTAGTCATTTATAACCTGAAGCTTTTTGGTGTTTGACCTACAACGAGAACAAAATACAGACGGGGGTCAGAATGCCTAAATTTAAAGTACTACAAGGCTGAAGTAAATCATAGGACGGACTATCCAGAACAGTACTAAAAATATTGTAGCCTTTTGTTAATGATACACAAAGAGTCTGTCTGTCTGAATTTGGCGCTTCATTCTGAATAAACAATATGTCACATTGTTACTCCCCCCCTTTCTTTATAAGAATATTTAAAAACAGCCACCCTGTAAGAAAAATATAACAGCATACCATCAAATCATTAAAACATAGAATCATAGAGTTGGAAGAGACCACAAGGGCCATCGAGTCCAACCCCCTGCCAAGCAGGAAACACCATCAGAGCACTCCTGACATATGGTTGTCAAGCCTCTGCTTAAAGACCTCCAAAGAAGGAGACTCCACCACACTCCTTGGCAGCAAATTCCACTGTCGAACAGCTCTTACTGTCAGGAAGTTCTTCCTAATGTTTAGGTGGAATCTTCTTTCTTGTAGTTTGGATCCATTGCTCCATCTCCGCTTCTCTGGAGCAGCAGAAAACAACCTTTCTCCCTCCTCTATGTGACATCCTTTTATATATTTGAACATGGCTATCATATCACCCCTTAACCTCCACTTCTCCAGGCTAAACATGCCCAGCTCCCTTAGCCGTTCCTCATAAGGCATCGTTTCCAGGCCTTTGACCATTTTGGTTGCCCTCCTCTGGACACGTTCCAGTTTGTCAGTGTCCTTCTTGAACTGTGGTGCCCAGAACTGGACACAGTACTCCAGGTGAGGTCTGACCAGAGCAGAATACAGTGGCACTATTACTTCCCTTGATCTAGATGCTATACTCCTATTGATGCGGCCCAGAATTGCATTGGCTTTTTTAGCTGCCGCGTCACACTGTTGGCTCATGTCAAGTTTGTGGTCAACCAAGACTCCTAGATCCTTTTCACATGTACTGCTCTCAAGCCAGGTGTCACCCATCTTGTATTTGTGCCTCTCATTTTTTTTGCCCAAGTGCAATACTTTACAATTCTCCCTGTTAAAATTCATCTTGTTTGTTTTGGCCCAGTTCTCTAATCTGTCAAGGTCGTTTTGAAGCGTGATCCTGTCCTCTGGGGTGTTAGCCACCCCTCCCAGTTTGGTGTCATCTGCAAATTTGATCAGGATGCCCTTGAGTCCATCATCCAAGTCGTTGATAAAGATGTTGAATAAGACCGGGCCCAAGACAGAACCCTGTGGCACCCCACTAGTCACTCTTCTCCAGGATGAAGAGGAACCATTGATGAGCACCCTTTGGGTTCGGTCAGTCAGCCAGTTACAAATCCACTGAGTGGTAGCATAGTCAAGACCGCATTTTACCAGCTTCTTTACAAGAATATCATGGGGCACCTTGTCAAATGCCTTGCTGAAATCAAGGTAGCCTACATCCACTATGTTCCCTTCATCTACCAGGCTTGTAATTCTGTCAAAAAACGAGATCAGGTTAGTCTGACATGACTTATTTTTCAGAAATCCATGCTGACTATTGGTGATCACAGAATTCCTTTCTAGGTGCTCACAGACTGTTTGCTTAATGATCTGCTCCAGAATCTTCCCTGGTATTGATGTCAGACTGACTGGGCGGTAATTATTTGGGTCCTCTCTTTTCCCCTTTTTGAAAATAGGGACAACATTTGCCCTCCTCCAGTCTGCCGGGACTTCGCCGGTTCTCCAGGAATTCTCAAAGATGACTGCCGGTGGTTCTGCAATCACATCTGCCAGTTCTTTTAATACTCTTGGATGCAGTTCATCTGGCCCTGGAGACTTGAATACATCTAAACTAGCCAAGTATTCTTGTACTATCTCCTTAGTTATTCTGGGCTGTGTTTCCTCTGCTGAATCATTTGCTCCAAATTCTTCAGGTCGGGCATTGTTTTCTTTATCGGAGAAGACTGAGGCAAAGAAGGCATTGAGGAGTTCAGCCCTTTCTGTGTCCCCTGTTTGCATTTCACCATCTTCTCCTCTGAGTGACCCCACTGTTTCTTTGTTCTTCCTTTTGCTACGAACATACCCATAAAACCCTTTTTTGTTGCTTTTAACCTCTTTAGCAAGCCTGAGTTCATTCTGTGCTTTAGCTTTTCTGACTTTGTGTCTACACGTGCTGGCTATTTGTTTGAATTCCTCTTTGGTGATTTCCCCCCTTTTCCATTTTTTGTACACATCCTTTTTTAATCTTAACTCAGTTAAAAGTTCTTTAGATAGCCACCCTGGCTTCTTTAGGCACCTTCCATGTTTCCGTCTCATTGGTATTGCCTGAAGTTGTGCTTTTATTATCTTCCTCTTAACAAACTCCCAGCCATCATGAACTCCCTTTCCTTTTAGTATTACTGTCCATGGGATCTCACCCAACACTTCCCTAAGTTTTATGAAGTCGGCTTTCTTAAAGTCAAGAAATTGAGTCCTAGTATGCTTGGCTGCTCCTTTCCGCTGTATAGTAAACTTCAGAAGAGCATGATCACTTGCGCCTAATGATCCTTCCACTTCTACCCCACTAACCAGGTCATCAACATTGGTTAGGACCAGATCTAAAATGGCTGTTCCTCTTGTTGCTTCTCCCACTTTCTGGACAATGAAGTTGTCTGCAAGGCCAGTGAGGAATCTGTTTGACCTTATGCTCTTGGCTGAGTTTGACATCCAACAAATATCCGGGTAATTGAAGTCCCCCATTACTACTATCTCCCTTCCTTTTGCATGCTTGGCCATCTGTTCCAGGAAGGACTCATCTATGTCCTCCGTTTGGCTTGGGGATCTATAGTAAACTCCCACAATGAGGTCACTGTTATTCTTCTCTCCCTTAATTTTGACCCAAATGCTCTCACTTTGGCTTTGAGGTTCTAAATCTTGGATCTCTTCACAGGTATACACATCCCTGACATATAACGCCACTCCTCCTCCTTTCTTGTCTGGTCTGTTTCTCTGAAATAGATTGTATCCCTCCATTATTACATTCCAATCGTGGGACTTATCCCACCAGGTTTCAGTGATGCCTATTATGTCATATTTAGTTTGCTGTACCAAGAACTCAAGCTCATCTTGTTTATTTCCCATGCTTTGTGCATTGGTGTACAGACATTGAAGTCCATTTCCGCTGTATAGTAAACATAAATTTATGATTTTTGTAAGCATAACATACAAAAGAAGTCACTAACACTGAATCAGATTCTCTAACAGAAACATTTGTGAAACACAAAAGTTTTCAGCAGGAAACAAAATATCAAAATTGTAGATGCCTGCCTGGTTACAGTGGGAACAGTGTTCCAAAATCCTGGTGTCACACAGTTCACATAGAAACTAAACAATCAGGAGTTAATGGTGAGACAGGCAGGAGGGCTTATCCAGATGATCTCAGTGATCTAGGTGGTAATTCAGGTAATCTGGTCTAAGGCTGTTTGAAACTTTATTCACTGGAAGTTATTCAAATAGATTTTATTCTTCCATTGTGCTCATTCTACATATCACTATAAAAAAACTACATTTCAAAACAAGACAAAATCAATGCACATTGATGCACACAGAAGCTATATGAAGACATTATAAGGCTGCAAACCTGTGCCCACATTTTCTGGGATAGGCCCCATTGAAAACAGGTCTTATTATTTATAAACTTCTGGTCCTACACATCCAAAGGATTTCACTTTGAGTGTGCAGAGCTATCAATGGTAATATTTTTAATTAAATTTTAACTCAAGCATCTATTGGTTTCTCCAAAGGAAACCTATATATTGCCCAATATAATACCTTACTGTAAAGAAAATACGACAAACATGATATATAAAGAAGACGAAAGATTGTCTCTAGGGAACTCAAAACTTTCTTAAATGAAAATCAATTTATAGTGTTGATTTAAATTGAAAGTCAGGAAGGAATGCATCATATTTCAAAGTATGAAGGTACATAGAACATCCAGTGGGTGCTTTTGGTGCACTTTGAGCCAAGAGGAATAAGTTTGTTTGTGCCATTATCTCATACATGATACATATTTCAGTGCGTCCTTGCCTCCTAACAGAAGTGTCCCTGTTCAGGCTCTGGAGCTTGAGATGCAGGGCATTCTATTTCCCTTCATCTTTATTCCTTCTTCAACAGTCCAGTGAGGAGGAATTAGCATGCTCAGTCCTCATTGGGTTGTTTTGGGGTTCTTCCCACCCCCTATATAGGATTGTGTGCTTTTAGTGGTTGAGTTTTTTGAAAATTGCTTTGTATGTATGCAAACCTGAAGAATTCCCTGAATGTGCTGGTGCCTTCCACTTGATTCTCACTGTCCCTGTTTGGGCTCTATTTCTGTAAGCACTAACTATCTGAGCTTTCTATTGACAATCCTTCTTTATGGAAATAATATATTGGCTTTCAAAGCTGGCAGAATGCAAAAGGCTGAGGGGGTCGCCAAGAAAACGCCGGACCTAAAGTGTATGGAATTTTCATTCTGAAACGGCTAAGCATTAAAGGACAGGGTGGGGCAGTGTACAGAGAAAGAGTTCACCTATTGGATGAACACTGTTCTTGTCCTGAATGCTGTACTGACAGCGTGTCCAAGTTCTGTACAACGAAAAATGGTTAAGATCCTTGATGCTTCTTCATCCAGAGCCAATTCCTCCTCTGGTGTACTTGGAGCCTTGTTTTGTTATGGTTTACAGATGCTGAGGGTCATCGCATGTACACATATCAGGAACATAGGAAGCTGAGTCAGACCTGTCTTCCCTGGCCCTACCTGGAGATGCCAAGGATTGAACATGGGACTTCCTGTATGCAAAGCAAGTGCTCTACCACTGAGCTACAGGCCCTTCCCCTAATATTAGAAGAGGGTGTGCGTGTGGGTGGGTGTGCAGTGATACTGGTATTGACATTGCCTGTTTCTCAGTCCAAAACTGTTTTCTCATGTTGGAGTGGTGGAGTCAGCAAAGACCAGGACTGGCTCTTGTCAGTAAGAATGGAAGCTGCTGATGGTGGAGAGGATAGCTTTTCATTCATTTTTCTGTTCCAGTTCCAGGATGGCACAGCTGAGGAGCCAAACAGCCAAGACTTCCAGCACTCTGTCTCTGCCCCAAACACCTCAATTGGGAGCTTTCCATTGGGGGGATAGCCCACTGGCAATTCTTTACTACCCTCTACTACAGTTATCCCCCTCCATCATCACAATTTCTCTCCAGGCCTGAGCTACAACTGCCCCCCTCCCAGCACTCACAAAGAAGTGCTCGTAGCATTGCAACCTTGGACTAAATTTCCAAGGCAAGCAATTAAGGTTTTAAGTAAATTTTCTGTGCCATGCTGACAAAAAATAAGTAACCAGTAGGCACTTTAAGCAAAAGGAATGCTTTGACTAGACATTTTCCTTGTTTCTTAACATTCTTAGTCCAATTCAGCTGGACTATTTCAGTTGGATGAACGTAAGATTAATTTGGGTTGGGTGTAAGGATAAATCTCTGACACTTATAGTTTCAGAAAACTATTAAGTCTAGCTATTCACTTAATTAAAGAATAATGCTTTAAGGACTGGACTGCCCTCAACAGGGGACAGCCACATGGGAAAGTTCAGATTGTATCTCTCACTCAGACTAGGGTTTGTATCTCCCCTTTCTAATTGTTGCAATAAAAGTATTGCTACTCTATTTTGCAGTCACCTCACATATTTGTAAAAGCCAAGGTGGATGTTGGATGGAAGAATCTGACAAAACGTGTTATTAGAAGTAGACCAGATACATAGATGTCTGCTTCTGGGACAAGGCAGTTGCTGGTGGAGTGTATCCAGGATTTGGCATGCGGGTGTTTAGAAGAGCAGCTCTCAAATTCACCCCAACAAATTAAGTATAGAACTCTTTTAAGAAAGAAAAAAGTGAATTCTAATGCTCTTTTCCTCCAACTGCAGGAAGCACGGTCTCTTTTGTATCCATTGTAAAATGACTATTCAGGCTATACAACTTTCCTTTCTGCCAAACACAAGGCCCTCAACAAATGGTATCAGGATGCAGTGCGAGTCACCAGGATCCTGACCCAGTTGGTTAGTCACTTGGGTGAAGCAGCACCCATTTAATTTAGGCTGATTTTAGTCATACGAGGAAACCGATAAGGTACTGTATGAATTGAACCTAGCCCCATTTTCAAGTTCCAGACTAGGCTAGTAAGGGCGAATGGATTTCTAAAACTAAATTATGATCCCTCAAACTTCATATACCAATCAAAGGCCAGATTTCCCTGGCCTAAATCCATGGTAACTCCAACACTGACTTTCAATAAAAGTTCCTCAGAATTTATAATAATGCAAATGGCAAGAAGATTTGGCCCTAATGTAGCAATTTATTGGCCTCAATTAGAGTTTCCCAGTTCAATCTCCAACTAATCTGCCTAAAGCTAATTTATATTCATATGACGAGAACATATCCAAGATTTGTTTCCAATATTCTTCTAACACTTGTGAGTGCCAAAGTAAATTCAGACAATTCCCATGGCCCTTGCAATCATTTTTGATTTGGGGGTCAGAAAGAAGATGCTCAACAAGCTATTTGGAATGAGTGAAACACTGAATCATTCTTATCTTGGCAAAGAATGGGATAGTACTTGCCTCCAGCCAGACCACAGCAGCCATTTTATGTACAAATTCAAGAACCATTTTTTCCCCACAACATACTACATTGAAATTTTTCTATTTGAATTGTTACTGTATGTGGGTCGGGGGGGGGGGAGGGATTCCTCAGATTATCTGGAACCACACCATGGTCCAAACATGCTCTCTTTGTACCCACCCAATTCATTTAGATTCAGCAACGTTCTCAATTACCGTATTTTTCGCTCTATAAGACGCACCAGACCACAAGACGCACCTAGTTTTTGGATGAGGAAATCAGGAAAAAAAATATTCTGAATCTCAGAAGCCAGAACAGCAAAAGGGATCGCTGCGCAGTGAAAGCAGCAATCCCTCTTGCTGTTCTGGCTTCTGGGATAGCTGCGCAGCCTGCATTCGCTCCATAAGAAGCACACACATCCCCCCTTACTTTTTAGAAGGGAAAAAGTGAGTCTAATAGAGCAAAAAATACGGTATTTCATCATTCAACATTTGTATGACTCTGTTTCTGTGCACTCCCCAATATTCCGAAACTGAAAATAGGGTTGAGTACTTTATATATGATCCTTGTTTTCAGAGCCAGGATCACTACTTCAGTGCACTTACACTCTGTCACATATTGCTGAAGGATTGTCACAGGATCGTACATGGTATTCGCTAATGCACATGCCAGCTTTAGAACCGTTGCAGGTTCAGCTGAGCTGATGTTTACCTCGGCCCTCTAAGATATTTAATTGTTTTTCAATAAAGTAAGAATGATAAAACAGTATGCAATGGATCTACGCATAGAAGAGTAGCAACTCAGAACACATTCAGTAACATTTGCTATCGGGATGGGCAGTTGTATAGTGGAATGGAATGGAAGGAAGACAAGTCTATACTCTTGTCCATACGCAGACACACACAGGCTAACTTACCATAAATAAATAAATAGAACACACATCCCGAGCTCCTCATAAGACAAAAAGAAGGATGGTAATTTACCAGAGACAGGTGTTGGGAAAAATGGACTGTGTCTAACAGAAACAGTTGGAATATATATTCTTATTATTTTATAGTGTTTTGTTTTGTTGGGGTTCAGGAAGTAAGCAATGCATAGCCAGGCCTTCAAATGCAACCTTTCTTTCCCAGCAGTTAGAACAAGGAGAGAACTATAGGAGCCCAAGCAAACCAAAAACACACTAACTTACTCTATTAGCTGACACAACAGTATGCTTGCCTAGTTTACATACCTAACGTGTATATTCTCCATTTTTGAGCAACTACATCACAAGAGTTCTTATTAGTATTTGAAATAATAATTAGAAATATTAAGATCTAGAATTCTGTGAAATCAATCAAATAATAGCAAATAAATTAGGAACTGGCTCATTCACTTCTTGTGAAGCTTCTACGTAAAACTGGTTTGTTGTTTTTAAGGAAACAGCATGCTAGGTCTGCTGAAAACTTAAGATGTTTCTTACACCTGTGAATTTCTGCTTGTGTCTTCCTACTCCTCTGACTCCCATCTTATTAGCTGGAGTTGAGATGTAGGTTTGGAGCTGCACTGTGATGTTTTATCTCCTTCTGACTCATGCATCGCTCTGCCCCCTCAGCTTGCACTCACACAGGTGCAACATCAAAAGCAGGCCTGAACCTCTGTCTGTTACCATACTGTGTTAAAGGATGTGTGGTCATTCTGCTTTTGCTCATGCTGTGTTACTAGTATTTCAAAATTGTCCATAATGGGGAAGTCACTCCCCCCCCCCCCATCACTGCTTGTGCTAATAGAACAACTGCCATAGTGCCTGTGGCGCGACTTGAACTCGTGGAGAGACTTAGAATCTGGCAAAACATGGGCATGCCTGGGAGGAGCTGGAATAGCATACGGCTCAGAAGCCATGCAGCAGTTTCCAATACTGTGTGATTTATCTGAACAGTTGCTGCTGGACCAAATTCTGCTTAAACAAAGCTGTAAATACAAGAAAGCTGTTGTACTATTAAGGCCAGTCACTGAATAGTAATTACTGAAGGGCCACTGGGTAAATTAGTAGCTCAGCTGAGCCCACTCTGCTGGATTCAACTGGCTAGGTTGTACTAGAGAGGCAGGGCTACTTAGTGAATGAATATAGTGGTCCTCATAAACATCCTTGAAATATACTTGGAGTCAAGAGTGGATTACATGCTCTTTATTCGGCTCATAGGGGTGAGGAGGAACGGAGTTCCCCCAGAATGTCTGCCTTATATATGTTATTTACACAATGGGCCCCATGTGATTGGCTAATTCCAGGATTCTCCTGTAGGCCAATCAGGTTGCGGATTCCCTTCCACCTGGAGCTGGATTGGGTGGATCCTGTGGGCCAATCAGACTGCTGCATTCTGGATCCTATTCAACTCAGTACATAACACCCCTAAATCTGTAAAACTGAATCCATTCATGGTAATCTAGTTCAGTTGTATCTAAAGATTCATCATTTGATCTATAACCTTACCTTTCAAAGGGCTCATGGTTGGTAAATTGTGAAGAAGGGAACCCTTGCAAGGATCTTAAATCCCTGGGCCTTCATCCTGTTGTTTAAGGTTGTTTGTTGCCACCAGCTTGTCACTTAACAATTCTGCAGGCTAATGCTATGGATTGGCACACAGTTGGGATGAGTAAATCCCATTACTTCACCAAATTGTGCCCAGGAACATTGCTAAGGCAGATGTGGTTGTCCTTGCATACATTTTCAAGTCCAATGCAGAAAACCAGCAACCCCCAAAACATAAACATAGGGCTAGATTTATAGAAGTCAATGGATTTTTCCACATGAAGTGATTTCAGGATTGCAGAAATAGTAGTCTTGTTAATATGAAGATACTCTTGTATGCCTAAGTAATCTAAGTTTGTATGGAGACAGATATGTAAATACATATGTTTGTGCTCTGGAGACACACATACACAAACACACATACATACATATTGTTAAGTAAATTGAAACACTGCTGGTTTAGAGAGATTAACAGATGGCTTGAATGTCTTTTGATTGTGCCCATATTGGGGGCAGGGGAAACCCACTCACGCTGAAGTTATTGGATATCTCCAGTGCAGAAGCTTCAATGGCAGCTGAATCAAGTCTTGGAGTTGATGTGCCAGGAATTGCCCTCTCCTACAAACTGGAGCCCCTTTGAAAATCATAATGAGCTCCAGACATGGAGGAAAAAATCCTGAAAAATCATGATCTTTGAGCTGAGTGAGGCTGCTTTCAGATATTTACCCACTAATTCATACATGTCAAATTATTTTGGTGGGTATTTCCTTATTCCAGGTTTTCTCCATAGAGGAAATATGTATTATTATTTGTCATCATTAGATAATTTCCTTAACTGGATGCCAAGAACACATTTTAATCTGGGATGTATTGCTTGTTAATTAATTAATTTTATAATGAATGAATTTAGAGTGTTGTTTGTGCTGTACTGTTTTATTGTTGTTAGCCGTCCTGAGCCCGGCTTCGGCTGGGGAGGGCGGGATATAAATTATTATTATTATTATTATTATTATTATTATTATGAATGTGAAAGTGGAACAGGAAGATAAAGAGAATCATTTTCTTGTTGGATGTAAATTCTAGTTAATGTTGATTTTACATCTCAGTTGTAGACACATGACATACAATTAATTAATCAATTAATTACCAATGGATAAGGCCTCCTTGAACAGATCATTTGTTGATGGAAACAGAAAAACAGAGCAATTGGTTTGAGGTTTATGTAGCTTATCTTCAGGCAAAAATTATCAACATGAAGAATAAAGTAAACAGTAAGAAAAAATAAGTCTTGTGTGGTCTTAGAAGTCCTCCTTATTCATAAGAAGTGGGTATAGGATTGGAATACTTGCATATTAGTGTGCTGTCAATTTAATTAATTGACAGCACAATGGTTCTTTTAAAGATAGGGCTATTTTTTCATCTTCATTTTAGGTTGGATAAAGGTAGTTTACTATATTAATGCTGTTTTGTTGATTGAAAAAAATATAGTCAAATTCTTGCATTTTCATTTTGAAGTATCAAAATAGTAATACTATCTTGATTTTCAAGGATTAAATCCACCAAGCCCCAGTGTTGGGCAAGCAAGATCTATTTGTTTCAGCTGGAATTGTCCTTATTTTTGGGTAATCCTATTGCAATGAAGGGCACATATGCCACAAAAGTGTTTGGCGATCTGTATTAATGAATTGCACACATACTAGGTGGTGTATGATTTAAAGTGCCACTTCTACTGTTTGGTCTGTGGAACCAAACTGAAGTACAGTGAGTCCATGGTTTTACAATTAAAAATGCTTATTTTATTGAAGAGCTTTAAGAAATAACATCGTTGCTTTAAGAGGCAATGACAAGGTATGGTCTTGGACATACTTAGGCTGCAGAAAAAGACCTGAGAGGCTGTAAAGGGGAGACAAACACTGATGTATTATTTTGTTCCTTGTATTCACTAGATCAGTTGAAGAAAGATCAACCTTGAAAAGAAATGCAATATTTTAAATATTATGCCTTCACTTTAACACAGCAGAACTACTTCTCCAACAATGGTGTCTGCTGTGACATCACATCCATTAAATAAAAACAAAGTATGTTTTTTCTTCTTCTTCAGTGCTTTTGCTTTTATACAGATACACACAGTTTTAATTCAATAATACATTTAAATGAAATAGGTAAGATCAGTCAACTATGATTTAGTCTGGTGACATTCCTGTTTTCTGTACAATGTTATACCAGCCTCTCTATACCCTGACACGCATTAGCAAGCTTTATTATTCTATTCTGTATTATGGGCTGCCATTCCATGGTCATACTGTTCCAGAAAATGTAATTCCTTTTCTGTGCCTAACTTTAAGAAGTTAAGATTATGCCACCAACATCTCACTCCTAGCAGCACTTTTATCCCAGAGTAATCCCTGTAATACACAGTACCAATCATTCAAAGTTTTGGAGCTCAGCTTGAATCTCCTTTTTTCAGGTGCTGAGCAAGGCAGAGAGAAAGGAGTATGCAGCAACCATAATATGGTACAAATGCTACTATCATTAAAACTTGTGGACTTGCATATTTTGGGGAATTATAATATACTAAAACTAGTTTTTCTCTGAATTTACCATTCTTAATTGCTGTTATTCCATTTGTGGAATTATTGTGGCACTATAATTCTGCTTCAGAACAGTACAGTACATTAATTCCACTTTTTCCCTGTATGCTGAGAATCATCGTTCTGTTTTGTGCTGTTTTCCTACTTTGGGGATCTTTTACTTCATTGTTCTTGTGGTCATTCCACTATGGTCACTGCATATACCTAAATCGTGGCCTTTCCCTATGAGTCCTTTTTGGTGTTTCTCCACCTTTCAATTCAGGTTTGGCTCTCATTTTCACTGTAGTTTCTCAGGCCATCATGACCCATAGAAATGTAATTTTTTAACTATGGGCAATTGAGTAAGAGTTTCTTTGGCACTGAAGGAGATAATTAATTAATTAAGGAGATAGTTTTCCTTAGGGTAGATGCACTGAAATTAAAGGATCTAACTTATGTCATGTCAATTTCAGTGGATCCACTCCGAGTAAAATTTAGCAGAATACCGCCAAGCTCTATTGTGGCAGAAAACAGGTCATGGTTTTAACATACTGAATAATGAGTGTTAAAACAAATTGGTTCACACACAATGTAGACCAGTAGAAATCAATGGTCTTTTAAGACCATTAGTTTCAGTGGACCTATTCCCAGCATGACTAGCTTTAACTATCACCCATTGACTTCAACCACCAGGGTTGATTTTGTGCGAATCAAAGCTCAAAACTGTGTGATTCCTGTGCTAGCACTATTAGCATTCTGTGCTTGCTAAATTTCAAGTTATTTCGAAACTACCGACATGTTCTGCCTTTTGTACATCTGTCATTTCCAACGTTCTCCGTTTTGATGTTCTGGGATGTCTGCTGTGTAGTAAGCCGCTTTGGGCACACAGCTGGTCGCGGGATAGCGGCATAGAAGTACAAAACCGATCGGCTGGAAAGGACCAGGCACCCATCGGGAGGCTTCCAGCGTCTGCCCCACCGTCCGACGGCGGTGTTAAGAAAAAGACCCCCCTCTGGGGTCTCTCAGTCCTGGGGGGAGCGCTGACTTTAAACGCCACACCAGACGCGCGCAGAGAGAGAGAGAGAGAGAGAGAGAGAGAGATGTCCTACAAAGGGTGCTCAGCTGCGCGCCCCCAATCTCGGCGCACCGGTGCCTTGCGGGGAATGCTCCGCTTGCCGGGGAGCCCCGTCCTCCTTCCTCTGTATGCCTTGGGAAAGGATATTTTTTTTGGGGGGGGGAGAATAAATAAATAAAAGCACCGCACCTCGTGCGCGGAGGCAGCTGCGATCTGGGCAGGGCAAAGCGGGAGTAACGAGGAGAGGCGAAGCGGCGGCGGCGGCGTGAACCCTGCCCTCCGCCCTCTGACCGCCCAGGGAAAGAGGCGGCGCTGCTGCTGCTGCTGCTGCTGCTCGTCCTCTCCCACTCAGCGGCGCCGGCTCAAGGCAACAATGGGGAAGGCGGAAGTGGCGGCTTCGGCCCGGCGGCCTCGCAGCCTCTGCCCAGGGGAGGCGGCCGGGCAGCGCTGAGGGGCCGGCGGGGCGTCTCTCCCTCTCGCTCCCGCGGTAGGACGCGCCGCTGCTTCGCCCCAAGCGACGCCTCCGTGGGCGGGAAGCGGCGGCTTTGCCTCTCCCTCTGCCCCGGCTAGGCTCCCCCAGCTGCTTCAGTGAGGGGGGGGGAGGCATTAGAGAACCGCAAGGGGAAGCAGCGAGACAGGCCTGGCGCAGCCTCGCCCGGGCGGGCGCAGGTTTCCCTCAGCAGGTGCCCCCTTTGCCCACCTCCCAATGGTTGTGTTTAAATGCCGCTCTCTTGGGGTTTCCCCGCCCCACTCCTAGGGCGCTGGGTTCGTTCCCGAGGCTGTGGGGGAAGCGCAGAGGGTGTTTGCTAGGAAGGGAGGGAGAGAGAAGTTTCCCTTGGGGACTTTCTCCCTGCTTCTTTAAATCCTGCAGTGCTGGTTTTGCCCTCTCCTCCACCCCGCCACTTTAAAAAAAGCAAAGGGGGTAGCAGGTGGAAATCCCGTTCGCCAGAGTCAGAGCAGTGGGCTTAAGATATAAACTGTGCCCTAAACACAAGTGCAGGGAAACGGGGCTGATGCTAGAAAGAGGGGGGGGGGGGAAGGGAAACAGTTCAAATGAATACTGAGGGCATAATCGAAGCTAGAATCTTGCCCCACTTGTTAGCAGGCTAACCAAGGAGCAGTTGTGCCTGTATGTCCTCAAAGGTCTGTCGGCCTAAAGTGAGCTGCCTTCCTATTAAGTGTACCTGCCTGTAGAACAGGTTACCTGTGTCACTGTTGCTGCTTAAGACCCCCCACCCCGGCCGACAGTATGTTGGCTGAGCAAGCCCAGAAATGGTTCCCAACTCATGTGCAGGTCACAGTCCTGCAGGCCAGAGACCTGAAGCCGAAGGGCAAAAGTGGCACTAATGATACATACACAATCATACAGTTGGGAAAGGAGAAATACTCCACTTCCGTGGCAGAGAAGACCCTGGATCCTGTATGGAAAGAAGAGGCCTCCTTTGAGTTGCCCGGATTGCTGATGGAAGGGAATCCTGAGAAATACGTCCTCTGCCTGATAGTGATGCACAGGTCACTTGTTGGGCTTGATAAGTTTCTGGGACAAGTGGCGATAAATCTGAATGATATCTTTGAGGACAAACTAAGAAGGAAAACTGAGTAAGTGTTATTTTCCTATATATGCTGGGAACTTTTTTTGCTTTATGGTTTACCCATATGCTCCAAAAACCAGTTTATATGCAGAGCAGTATTAATAGGTGTATGACTGTATTACCGTTTTGTGCTTACCTGTGGGCACCTAGCCTTTCAGGATTTTGAAATTTATACATGCACACTTCATTACTGATGTGTGGTCATACATAGTAATTATTCCCAAATGGTAGGTAGGGTCTCATCAGTCAAGTGGGGGCTGAGGATCGCTAGCCTGACAACAGAAAGTATTTGGATGATGCAGAAAAAGCTGTGCAGGAGTTTCACTTTGGATGAAACCAAAACGCTAATCTGATATGCAGAAGAAAGAAAATCCCACTGGTATACCTCCAGACTATGAAGTTAGCTATTTTGGGAATAGCCATTTGAAAGAAATGGTTTATTTTTAAAATACTGGACACCATTTTGGCCTACTCTGTTTTGTAGGTTCACTTTGTCTTCTGTTCTTTCACTCATAAGTTTGGTTGTTCTTCTGTTATTCCATAACACATGAATGTCTGAACCGTTACATGCTTCAGTACAGTACTGTGCTTTTTTACATTATCCCTTAGGACAATAATCAATTTGTTCCCAATGAAGCCTTTGGTTATTGTAATTTATAATGGCAGATGCAATATGAGCGTGTGGTATCTACTTTTGTCGGTCCACAGCTTTTGGTTTATTGGGATGGTATAACATCTCAGAATAACTAGTTTTCCTAGTTACAGGTAGGTATCCGTGTTGGTCTGCTGTAGTTGAAACAAAATAAAAAAAAAATCCTTCCAGTAGCATCTTAGAGACCAACTAAGTTTGTTATTGGTATGAGCTTTCGTGTGCATGCACACTTCTTCAGATACTAGTTTTCCTAGTTAACCCTTGATTCTTGGAAGTCTTAACTATTTCAGGGTTCTTCTTTTTGCACTTAACTGTTGCTAATGCATATCTGTCCCCATAATGCTGTCATATGTTTAACATCTCCCTCATTCATGTGTTACATGTTACAAAACAGCTTATATATATAATTTATTATTTAATAGGCAGTGAATTGTGTCTAAGACTCTTAACTGCAATGCTGTTCATTGTAGGATAGAGTTCTGGGCCTTGAGCATTGCAAGAGAACCATAAAGGTTTCATAATGTTTACTATTCAAATTTTGATACCATGTCAAAATAGAATGTCTGGTTGAAATGTCCACCACTTCAAAGTCTAAGATAAAATAAGGTAAAATGATCATTAAATAGTTTCTTATTCACAGATCACTGCTAAAAATAGTTAATGGAAGACTAATGGAATGTCATGATGAAGAAATAATGAAATGTCGTTTGTAGTCAGTCAAACTGAAATGTTTCTGAAATGCAAATGAATTCATTACAGGGAAGTGATTCACTGATTGCAGTATCACCAGATCCATTGTATTAGGGTTGCCAAACATCCAGAATTTCCTGGACATTGCTGGGATTTGGCCAGCAGAATCAGTATCCGAACATATATATGGCAACCCATGTCAGAAGTGTAGATTTTGTCAAATTTCCTTAAAAACAGCTTAAAAGCTGCTGCTTCTTTTGAAATCTTGCAAAAAAAAAGTTCAACAACTCTGCCAACAATACTCAACAACTTTTGTGCCTGGATTTTCACTTTTTGAAATATGGCACCCCTACATTTTATAAACATGTTGAAATAAACTGACAAGTAAAGCTTGACTGTGATCAGGTACCCTCCCTGCTGGTGTCTCAGAACCCACAAAGGTATGAAGAGGGTGGAACAGAGACAGACTAGACATTGGTGTCTCAGATTGCTTAGGAAGGACCTGGGAGAGCAGGAGACTTAGGGAGCTGTAGACCTTCAGTTGCAATTCCCCCATTGGGGCAAGACCTGCTGGGAAGAGTTGCTGTGCTCAATAGGCCTGAGCTGTTTTGTTTCCTTGAGTAAAAAATTAACTTCATTGAAGGACTTCCGGGTTGGCGCCATCGCCGAATGGCGGACTCCCTCCGAGCTCCGGAGGGAGCCTGCTCGGCAGGGGCTGGGTCCTACCGCACCGGCGATGCGGGGACCCTTAAAAACCACGGCCACGAGGGCCGTGGACATGGAGACTCGGCTGGCACCGCTAGCGCCCTCCCGACTCGTGAAGGAGCCTTTTTAAAGGCTACGGATCGGGTGCCGGGGAGAAGCGTGGTGCTTTGAGTCCTCTGCTATCCCTGCCGAGCGCAGCCGCATGCCATCCGGCGGAGAGCGCTGACTTCTTCCATTGAAAATTCGGACTTTTTAACAACAACCCGTGAGTAATTTGGAAACTGGGTTTAAAAGGAGGGAAAAAAAAAAGAATTTTTTTTCGAATTGGACACGAGCGGGGGGGGATCCAAAAAGGAAGTCAGTCCCCCCCCCTATTGTAAACCTTCCAAGACAAGGACGGGGAAACCAAGGTCCAAAAAGATTTGTATTGCTGATAAAAACTAAGAATTCCACGATGGGGAATTATAAGAACTGTGCTGGAGGACGAACTGAGGGAGAAGAAACGTAACCCCCCCCCCTGGGAACCGGGGTGATTGAAGAGAGAGCCTGGTGAAAAGAGTCGGAGATTTTGACAGCTGTCAAAGTAGCTGTCAAAGTTGGAAAGCAGAGAGGATTTTATTATGAGAACTTTGCTGGCTAAATTTGTTACAATTTGCTACAACTTGTTAAAACTCGGATACAAAATGGCGAAAACATGGATAACAATCGGACTTTTGGATTAGAGAAAACAAAGTTACAACAATCCCCCTAGAGGAGTTTCGGGACATTACAAAGATGGTCGTAAGTGGAAAAATACCATTGGAATTTTACAGGACTGGTTATCTTCTGGGAAAGCTGCAAAACGGAAATAATATTTTGTCTACAGGGTGTTCAGCTAAAGGAGACAATAGAATTTTCTATTGAAGAAAGGAAGGGACTGAACGCAAGTTTTTGTTCCTGAATAACAATAATCCCTGCAGACTTATTAAGCTTCTGAATTAGAACGTTTTAGCAGCGGAACAAGAGGAAACTGGACTACAATTTGGAAAGAACAATGGGGGGAGTTTTATTAAAGATCTGAAGTTAAGTGTTTTAAAAATATGTGCAAGGAAAAAAAAAAAAAAAAAGTCAGCAAGGAGTTGGGGGAAATAGGCGATTTTTGGATTGTAAGAATTCCAGGCGGATAACATGGTTTGGTGGCCAGGGGGAAATTAAACCGGGGACAGGGGGGGAGAACTAAAATCCAAAGGCTTGTCAACTTCTTTTTTTGAACTGGCTTTGTTTCATCTATTATATCTTTCATCTCTTATTTCTGATATTTCTATTATGTGGGGTGTCTTTATTATTAAAAAAAAAAAAGGGAAATTGTGGAATAAAAATGGGGTGGGCCCTGGGAAAGAAATTTTTTGTTTTTTATTAAGGGTATTGATGAGGAATGTAGAAATTTTAAATTCGAATAATGGTCTAAACAAATTAAGTTTTTAATTAGAACCGAGAGCTTGTGGAGCCAACAACATGAAAAAGGAATATGATAGGGGTGGGGGAAGGGGGGAGTCCCAGAAAGTGGATATATGAAAATAAGGTTCTGAATGTATTTTAATTCTTACTTTCTGTATTTTTGGAAATTTTAATAAATATTATTTAAAAAAAAAAAAAAATTAACTTCATTGACACCTTGTGAGTTGTTGCTGACCAGTTCCTGACTCCCACCTTGACACTTGAGCTTCTTGGAGGAAAGGTGGGCTAGAAATATCTAAAAACTTCCAGACTGTGCGCATGTGCACGATCGCACACATATAGGATGCGCCTAAATCAGGAATTGCCTGTATATTTATAATTTGCATTTTTATTCTGCTTGTCTTGTAGCAGCCCTGTTTAGGGAAGTTTTTGATGTTTTATTCTGTTTTTAACTTGTTGGGAGCCGCCCAGAGTGGCTGGGGAAACCCAGCCGGATGGGTGGGTTATAAATAATAAATTGTTGTTGTTGTTGTTGTTGTTGTTGTTGTTGTTGTATGTGAACTTCTTCAGTGTCAGAGACTGTAAATTCCAATTTTGCAACTTCTGTAGTGCATTCCTGTGCACTTGCATTTGAAAGTAGTTTCCATTGAGTTCAATGGAACTTACTCTGAGGCAGCGCTATTCAGTGGCAGGCGGAAAGTGATTCAGGAGATGAACCCCTGGAGGAATGTGACACAAGGGAGCAGGACTGTCAGGGGCCATGCTGTGTCTCTGGAGCTACAAAATTGATTCCATACCCTCACCTTGGACACCCTCCCTCTGGAGGTGATGGACTCTCTCCTTCATTGGAGGTTTTTAAGCAGAGGTTGGGTGGCCATCTGTTATGTAGGCTTTAGTTGAGATTCTTGCATTTGCCGGGTTAGACTAGATGACCCTTATGATGCCTTCCTATCTTCAATTCTATGATTCTATAATTCTATCTCCTGCCAACCTAGCAGTTCGAAAGCACATCAAAGTGCAAGTAGATAAATAGGTACTGCTCCGGCGGGAAGGTAAATGGCGTTTCTGTGCGCTGCTCTGGTTCGCCAGAAGCGGCTTTGTCATACTGGCCACATAACCTGAAAGCTGTACGCCGGCTCCCTCGGCCAATAAAGCGAGATGAGCGCCGCAACCCCGGAGTCGTCCACGACTGGACCTAATGGTCAGGGGTCCCTCTACCTTTACCTTATGTGAATTTAAGATTTATGCCTAAGCGTATGTACACACTTACTGCAGCAGTCATAGTGCTGTTCCAGTTAAGTGTTTTTTACAAAATAAATGTGAAATTGTTACTTGTAGTTGTGGAAGCATCTGCCTGCCTTTTATTCTTTTACACCAATAAGTGAATTTATTAAAGAGAAATTGCTTTTGCCAAGCGATAAACAATATTTTGTTGTTGGAGAAAGGTGATGCACCTCTGCCTACTGCTGTACTCCTCACATTGCAGTTTGGAGTTCCGTTTGTTCCACAATTGCATCAGTATTAGGAGTATCTCTTGGCTAGTATCTGTGCCATCATTTGAAACCATTCACAAGCTGTTCTCCCACTTCTTGCCTTAATGAGTGTGCCATTAAGAAATACCTTTAACAAAGTGTTTTCAAAATATTCTTTGCTCTTGGTGGCTGAATACTCCCCATGGTACTACAATCATACACACACTGTATTTTTCGCTCTATAGGACGCACCCGACCGTAAGGCGCACCTACTTTTTTTTTTGGGGGGGGGAATTCAAGAAAATAAATATGCAGCTCTTGGGGGCTTTTGCGGGAGGTGGGGGAAGTGAGAGAGCCTAGCTCTGTCTCTTCTCCCATCTCCCGCAAAAGCCAGGGATGACCGCGCGAAGCCTCCCCAGGGCAGTGGGATGAAGGCTCCCCGCTGCCCTGCGGAGGCTTCGCGGGCTACCCCAGAGCTGTTCAGGAGCTTGTCGGGGCTGGCAGGGGAAGCTTGGCTTTCCCCCACCACCAGCCCCAAAGATCAGTTCGGGGCTGGCGGGGGAAGCCCAGGTCTCCCCCCCCCAGCCCCAGGGACCACACATTCACCCCATAAGATGCACAGACATTTCCCCTTAGATTTTAAGAGGAAAAAGGTGCGTCTTATGGAGCGAAAAATACGGTATTTCCCCCCACCCTCCCCCCCACCCGCAATTTCAAGCATAATGAAAACCCAGCAAGGCTACTTGTCACCTTCTCATACAGTGCCCATCCAAGAAGTTCCACTTTCTAGTGCTGAAGCGCACATAGCATGCAAAATAGACGAAAAGAGATAGAGGGGGGGAAAGAATGAAAAAACAATCTGTTCTCTTTTCAGTAAGGCTATGTCTCCTGTTGGTTGTATTGGGACAAAATATTAGCCACAAACTTCTGATTCTTGCATATTGGCTTTTACATTTGTGTAAGATGTACACACAGAACACATAGAAGCCATGTGCACATGCGTACACATGTACACAGAGAAGCCAGTGTCCGTTGACCCAAACTTCAATGCATATTGCTTGATACTGTCGTGTACAGTTTGCACAGTTCTAATCTATATGTTTGAGACTGCTTGAGTAAGCTTCCTATGCAAATGTGAAATCCCGGGCTCTGGAGTGTGTATGGCAGTGCAATCTTGACCCATGACTATGCATATTTTAGGGACTTCAGCATATGGGCTTTAGCGTTACTAACTCAAGATCTGGAATACTCTTGCTGTAGCATTGAAAATAGGGGCGAGATCATGTTGTTTTTAACTGCTATTTGGAATGTCCGGTTCTGACTTTTGTAACATGGAAAGGGCTATGAGTTGGCCCAGAAATCTCCCTATACAGTTATACCTCGGGTTGCGAACATGATCCATGCGGGAGGCATGTTCGCAACCAGCAGCGCCGCGTCTGCACACGCACGTGATGTGATTTGGTCTTCTGCGCATGCGCGAGCACCAAATCCCGGAAGTAACCTGTTCTGGTACTTCTGGGTTTGGCACGGTCCGCAACCCGAAAATGCGCAACCTGCAGTGTTCGTAACCCGAGGTATGACTGTATACAAATCCATTTTCAGTCTGCATATTGCTGTTCACAAGAACTATATCTTCAGTAAGGTACTACTGAAATTGAATATTCTGTATGTAGTGATTTCGGAACTGTGAGATAGGACAGCATAATAGTGTGACATTACTATCAGGAATGCACTGCAGAGATGGAAGATGCTCTTTGTTCAGGGGTGGAAAAATTAAGGAAATGTTATCACTGTGATGTTTAGAAGCTTGCCAGCACAACTGGGAGGCAGGTAGCCTATTGCTTTTTCAAATGGTATATGGCTGAATTGTGTATGTGTTGCCTGGAAAAAAACACAATTATGGCAATACAGAGTAAAATTTCAGTTATTTAAATTAAAATTAAGGACGCACAGCTGTGACCCCATGGTTTTAAAACAAAAGTTGATACCTAACAATATAATTTTGATTTCTTTCAAAACTGATGATAAATACAAATTTTATTAAATAGTGGTTTTTTTGCTTTCGGATGCATTTAGCAGACCCAGAGCCTTATATCCAAAGTGACTTTTTAAAGTTGATGTAACCTGAACATTGCTTAGTTTGTGGGTAAATGAGATCCACATATTTGATGAAGTGTCTTTATTGGTAATATTTCTAGTTTTTAATATATTTAATAGTTTCCTCCTTCCAACACAGCTGTACATATGGTTCTCCAAGAGACAGACTTCAGAGTCACTAGAGTATTACAAAAAAAGATATTTAATATTCTGCACAATGCTGAACCTTGTCAGCAATTCCCCCATGTGTGTTTTTTCTTGTAAGAAAAATGAAGGCTACCAGCTGATCTAGAATTTCTAGGAAAGCTTCAGCACATGCAACATGCAGGGCTTGCTTTCTTTTAACAGAGAGAAGTGTGTATGCCAGCCCATAGTGACTTTAACCACGTACTAAGCCACAAACTAATAGCCTGCTGCACGTAACACTTTTTAAGTTGCTGGTGGTTGCACCTTAAAACAAACATATGCCTTTAAAAATAAAGGCAGCAAAGTTTCCTGAAGCAGTGGTGTTATGAGAGGGCCTCTGTCGTATATTTTAATATCTTCATTCTGGCACAAGATATAAGAAACTAAAACAATAGCTAATATAGCTTAGCACATAAATATTTTTATTCCAGAATGGCTCTCCCTTTCATGAGTGTGAAAAATCATTAGCTTTTTAAAGAAAAGGAATAAGGGGTTATTGGAACGGCTAGTTGAGATTTGGAGCAGGTGGTGGTCTTCAAGTCTTTATTTACAGTCCTAGTTTTGTTATACCAAGAACACCCGAGCTATTCATATTGCCTCTTTCATGATTAGAAGTTGAGCATGGCAATATGTGCTGGCGTAAGGCCTATTTGCTAGTTACTTCCTGGGGAGAAATCGTAACCTGCTGCAGGGCTTGGGCGAACTCATTCTTCTCATTCTTCTTGTCAAGAGAGTTAAGAAATGAATAAGTCTGTACCACGTTTGTTAGGTGATCGGGGTGATGCCTCATTCAGTCCATTCCCAGAAAGAATGGAATTTATTATTATTATTGTTTTTACAGCAATCTAAGAGATAAGATATCTCATTTGAATAGGAAGTGGCACAGCCTGGTTCATATTATACCCGGTTGGCATTTCTCACTGGAAAGCATTTTGTATTTGGTTTGGATCAGTATCACATCAGGAGTAAACAAAAGCATTGAACTACTGTACTTTTGAGGGCATTTTGATATATTTTCTAATCCCTGTATTTGGGGAAACTCTTAAATCTCTGTAAGCATCAGGCAGAACAAATTTGGCAATCCTTGTGGTGAGATTCTGTGGCAGAGCCACCACTACATTGTGAGCCCTGCCAATTCACTCCAGCAGAGACGGAGGTGCAGGATGATTTTCATTATCTTTTTTGCCCCATTATTTTTTCTCTCCCCACCCCGCAAACTCTAGTCAGTGGGAGGGAATATACTGTTCCATCTCTCGGGCTGGTCTATTTGAAGGCTTCTCTTTGGGAGGATGTCAGGGAAAGAACCACTCACAAATGATCCGGTGGATCCTTTCCCACTCCTGACAAGCCCAGTTTTGGCATTTGGTGCAGCAGAACATCTGCGCCTGCTGAGCTTTCCATGGGTGCATGGGGAGCGGGACTCGAGCGCAGCAAGTGCCGTCGTGCTGGCGGACTTCCCTCTCCATTAGCAAAGCAGCCCTTGACATCACTTCCTACAGTCCCTCAGCTGGCTTTTGGCTGGTTTAAGGATCATTTCCTAAATTGAACATTGATACTTTCATTTATGTGTTGCATTAAAGGAAGCATAATGGAAGATACATTGGTCTTAATCACTTTTGATTTTCACATTACAAATTTAGTTATTTTCTTATGGGCTTTTTACAACTGCAGTGTTTATTTGAAAAAAAAATTGTTCATAAAGTAACATTTCATCAAATTGTATCATAGGGTGGTTTATTTGGTTGGTTGTTTTAAAAAAGAAGTCGTCTTAATTCTTTTTTGCAGCTTTACAAATACATGGCTCTGGACAAGTGAATTTTTGTTTTCCCTATTCGTCTACATGGGCATCATTTTAACTGAATTTTGCTGGAGGCTGAATGGTAGATCTCATGCTTTTCATGCAGAAGGTCCTGGTTTCAGTCCCTGGCATCTCCAGTTAAAAAAAGATCAAGTAGTAGGTAATGCAAATGCTCTTTATAGAGCATATACCCATATCTATATAGGGTAATGCAATGAACACCCCCCCCCCCCCGAAATTGCTGCCAGGGAGCATTGACCTTACTGGGCTAGGTAGACAGGTGATCTGCCCTGATTTAAGGCAGCTTTTCTTATTATGAAATACATATATTTAAAACACCAGCCCAAATCTCTGGTTGCAGGCAATTTTTATTTCTTGGATTATTTGTTCTTAACAATTACATGATTTATCTGATAGGATTAAAGGGAGATAAAAAAGCAGCAGTTTAAATAAAAAACATTTTTTGATACAATGTTACACAACTTACAGTGTGTTGTTATCTTATCTTGAAGGTGGTTTAGCCTGGAGTCCAAACAAGGAAAGAGAACTAAAGACAGAGGAGAAATAAAGGTCAATATTCAGTTTATGAGGAACAATATGACAGCAAGCATGTTTGACCTTTCAATGAAGGACAAAACTAAATCTCCATTTGCTAAACTAAAGGACAAAATGAAGGGTCGGAAGACTGATGGAACATTTTTGGATACATCCTCTGCAATCATTCCAAGCAGTCACATGCCAGAAACTAACACTGTAACTTCCCTAGGTGAAATAATGTTAAAATCTAAACCAAAAAAGCCTTTCCTGTTGGGACCTCAGCGACTATCTTCAGCTCATTCAATGTCCGATTTAACTGGGCCCCAGGTGACTTCGGAAAAAATTAAATCGGGCACAGTTGCCAATGCATACCTCTTCAGACGTCAGCTTGAGTCTGTTGGTTCTGCGGATGAAAGTGGTAAGTGAAAATTGTTGATGCTGCTTGATGTAAGAAACTTTGACAGACTCTTGCTCGTTGCTTCCAGCCTGTTATCTTTTCGCTCTTACTTTATAGAAATGTGTGGTTGCAAAAGCTCACAGAGCAGAGTATATTGACTACACTGTAAGGTAAAGGCAAATAGGGCACATCAGTAATGTACCAGCCGCAATCCTGTTCAAGCAGCTTATCACCAAATATTAGGTGCAAAGGTTTCTGGAAACAGCTGACAGGTGGGTGATGTTTTCAGGAAAGCTTGAGAGATAAATAATTCCAGGTCCCACTCAAGCTGCAGCGTGCCGTTCAGTTAAAAATGTTCAGGCTGCTAAATAAAATACCATTAAAGAACAATACAATAAAACACAAAATACAAATACAATAAAACAATAATTACTGGCAGTATCAAAACATTAAAAGGAACCAGCAGAGATACAACAAGATTAGTGATTGAAAAGCGTGGGGAAATCAAGAAACTTTAGAGCTCTGTACATCAGAATTGTTAATTTTTCACGTTGTCTGTTCCCAATTAAAGTTACATTCTGTTGATGTGGTATAAGTTAGCTTGTTGGACCAGTGCAACACTAGATTATAATACTGTGTTGACCATTTGGCCCATTTTGCACATTTATCTGGTGGTTCATTGAGTCTTAGGAGCTTGTTATAATATTGTCCTCTAATAGCATAGTAAACATGAAGTAGATACTGAAGCTAATTGTAAATATATCAAGTGTAGCATTGTGGTTGGCACACAGGGGTAAGGAATCTTTTTTTTTAGCCTGGTGGACCAGATCCTTATCTGACCCCCCCCCCCCATCCCCAGAGTCCATCTTTAGGCAGGCAGTGTAGCTGTCATTATGATGCCATGTGATTAGTTACCCCATCCACTCCCAAAGTTTGTTGTGCAGAGCTTCCCAAGCACTCATAATCCAATGGGTTGTTTGTGTTTTTGGGAAACCACAGCACAAGAGGCTTTGCTCTTCTAGTAGCACCAAACATTTTGTGTTGAAACCACTGCTAAAATGGAGCTTCCCCATTCTTTTTTAGCAGGAGTTTCAGTGCAAATTGCTTGGTGCTATTGGCGCATGGTATACTTCCCACACCCATCAGCTAATTGTGGTGGGGTGTCTTGCTCCCTCATTGGAAAAATTGGGAGCTCACTTTAAGCTCCTGATTGTTCCTTTTTAGCCACATCACCACCTTCTTCACACCTGACATGATGTCAGGGGTGGGGGAGGTGAGTGTAGTTTGGTTGCTTTGTTTTAACTGTTTTAATTGTTTTTGCTCTTACCTTATTCTAACTCTTGTGAACCATCCTGAGATCTTATAATGAAGGGTGGTAAAAGGTAAAGGTAAAGGGACCCCTGACCATTAGGTCCAGTCGTGGCTGACTCTGGGGTTGCGGTGCTCATCTCGTTTTATTGACCGAGGGAGCCGGTGTACAGCTTCCGGGTCATGTGGCCAGCATGACTAAGCAACTTCTGTCGAACCAAAGCAGCACACGGAAATGCCGTTTACCTTCCCACTGGAGTGGTACCTATTTATCTACTTGCACTTTTGATGTGCTTTCCAACTGCTAGGTTGGCAGGAGCAGGGACCGAGTAGCGGGAGCTCACCGCGTCACGGGGATTTGAACCACCGACCTTGTGATCGGCAAGTCCTAGGCTCTGTGGTTTAACCCACAGTGCCACCCGCAGCCCTAATGAAGGGTGGTATATAAGTCTAATAAATAGTAATAAATGGGGAGAAGTGCTGGGCCAGAGGTTCCCCACCCCTAAGTTAGAGTGTCAAGCCAGGATCGAGGAGTCCTGGATTCAAATTCCCACTCGACTGTCAATACCTCAGAGAGATCTTGGTCCAGCCTGTGTTTTCTATTTTCTCTACATTTCCCTATGTTCCTTGAAGGAAGCGTAGGAAATTAATAATAATAACACATTGTTTTGCCATTTTATAAAAAACTTGAGTTCAATCATATCCACTTTTCTTTTAAACCATGACAGACTTCCAGAACCTTTTGTAGTGCATATAGAATGTTACAATAAATCTTTAATATAGAAACATTATTTCATTGGGAGTACCAAGTATGTGCCGAAATCTCTTACTAAATCAATGGGACTTGGACATCCCTGTGTTTGGGTGGATCATGCTCCTCCTTTTTAAAAAAATCAACAACAGTTTGACTGATTATTGTAATAATGATCAATTGTGTACATTCAGAAATGAGGATGGGAAATCTTAGCCAGCCGGGTCAGAGATGATGGGAGTTGTAGTCCAGCAATACCCAAAGGGCCACAGCTTTCCCTTCCTGTTCTAAATGCAGTTATGCAAGCTTTTGTGTGGGTATTGCCAAATATGATGTGATGTCTCTTGTTGTATACTAACGACAAAATGATTTGCAGGAAATGTAAAATCTCCGCACAGACGGACGTTAAGTGCAGATACAACTAAAGTGAGTCAGCCAGACAGCACAGTTGATGACAGCGACTCAGCTTTTGGAGCACAAAATGACCCTTTTAAAAATGTGAGTGCTTCGTTGCCTCAGAAGTTTGCCACCCTGCCAAGGCAGAAGAATCCATTCGAGGAAAGCCCCATGTCATGGGACCAAAACGTAGGTCTGTTTTCAAAACCTGCTGAAATAAAAAAAGACATTAAGAAAGAGAAAAAGGAGAAGGTTAGTCTCTTTGAAAGAGTGACTGGGAAAAAAGATAGTAAGCGGTCTGACAGACTTAGCAATGGAGGATCAGATGCTTCTGCTGATTTGAAATCACCTAGTGCACTCGGCGAAAATCATCAGGACAGTTTTGATTTTGATTCAACTAATCCCTTTACAACAAGCTTCAAGCCAACAAAAGTGCTGCCATCTTCTAGGTAAGCTTTAGTGTATTTGAGATATGATGTCTTGGAGTCAGTTTTATAAAAATGAAAACAGAGTTTGGGCAAACCTTTTTTTAAAAAATTCATCAAGGTTATCATTTTTTTTCTTATTAGAAGTATATTTCAAAAGTAATATTTAACCCCAGATGGCTACTGCTATGCTATAAAGGAGCTCACTCAGCTGTTGTGTGGGAAGCTCTATCCTTTCCTTCCCCCAATAACAGCCTTGCATAGCTCAGCACACAAAGGCCAATTCTACCCGTAACTGATTAGATAGAATTCTCTGAGCACTGAAGGAATATGCCCCCAAATCCGCCTTAAAATAATGAGACCCTGTTCAGTGTATCCTTATTATCAAAGTTTTGGACAGTGCCTGAGAGATCAAGCACATTTTGCAGTGTGCTTTCCACCCAGAGAAGCTAGCCTGCCTGATTCATTGCCCAGTTTTGTTTTGTTTTTTGAAGATTCACACAAACTTTATTCAGGAAAGCGTTTTGGCTGCATTGTTTGAGTTCTGTTTTATTGAATAACTGGCTTGTTTTTGTTTAGTTTAAAAAAAGTTGTATTGTAACTTTTTATACTGTGGTGTTTTTTTATAATTATTTAGCATTTTTAGCTACTTAAAAAGGCTTAGGGCTAAAAATGCAGGATTTAAGTCAATTAAATCTAAATAAGAAAAACCTCTTATTGTCCTTGAAATGGTCCCTCCTTTGTAGGGTGGACCTTTTTAGAGGAACAGGCTAGAGATGTAATGCTGACCCATGTTTTGGTCACTCCCACTTTCACACATGTGTACTCTGATTTCTTCCACACAGCAAACTGTAGTTTGCTATTACAGTGTATGAAAACAGAGAAAGTAGTAATGCACACAAAGCTTGTGAGCTGGCTAGCATTAAATCATGGTTTTGGAATTAGATCGGAATGGACATACTGTCTTTCTTATGCTACTAAAAGTAGTAAAAAGTAGATGTGTTCCACACTTTATCTATGATTATTAATTATTATATTTAGTTGCTCCCCCCCAAAGGAAATTAAAGGTGACTTACAAAATGCACATTAAAAACAGATCTAAGCTTACCCTACTGAAAGATAAGCAGAAAATTAAGCTCCAAAGGCCCTGGGTGAAAAAGAATGCATTTGCCTGGAGCCTAAATTTTTTAAAAATGGATTATATTTTGAGAACATGAACAATTCAGCCGACTGAATCTTTGTCATAATTTACTAGGTCTTGATGGGGCACAAAAAGAATTCAAAGAGCAAAGGCCTTTGCAAAAGCTTTAGGAAGAAGCTTCTTACGTGGATTTGCAACTGACAAAATGTTGGACTGATCCCCCCCCCCATGCTGCTAGCAGCGGTTCTCAACCTGTGGGTCCCCAGATGTTGTTGGACTACAACTCCCATCATCCCTGAGCTCTGGCCTTGCTAGCTAGGGCTGATGGGAGTTGTAGTTCAACAACATCTGGGGACCCACAGGTTGAGAATTTTAAAAATGCTCATCAGAGCATCTGAATTATTGCCTAGTTACCTTGGGCAGCAGGCAATTTCTAGTCACCAATGGTGACAAGGTTGTACATTAATGACAAGTCTGTGTTAGGCTCTGGTAGCTCCTACCCGTTAGCATTTGGTGGTAATAGGGTTGTGTTGTTTTTAAGCCCAGTCCACATCTTTGAAAGTTTGCATTTGCAAGCTGCTTGATTGCTTTCATTAGTCTAATTGCAATCATTCATTGCACTGGCTTTCAAGGGGTTAATCTGCAGCTCTCTGTCATGGCAGTCTTGTACAGTGAGCATACCAGAGGACAAATGTCAACTTAATATACAAACTTCCCCATAAAATAGCTAGCACTATGTGCAACATTTCTGTAAAAAAATGTTTGTTTTTTAAAGCTACGCTACAGTAGGCTAATACACTGATGTGAAAATTTCTCAATTTACAGCACTTGACAGGTGCTAAAAGAAAAGCATCTTTAATTTTAATGTGTTGTTAGGCCCTCTTTAGAGGGATTGTGGAAGTTATTAACAAGGTCCTTTGAGACAGGAGACGGGTAATTAACAAGACCTACAGAAAGAGAGTTTGGGTAATTAACAAGCTCTTAGGCACTGGACACAGGGTAACAAATAGTCCAGTAGTTAAAGGGGACAGGTTGTTACTAGTATGATCAAATGCCAGATTTGAGAATGTGAATAGATAGGTGTCTCAGTGAGGTGTCTAATTAGTATTTTTTTATTATATATAAACTCCTTAGATTACATTTCTGCAATATAACAGTCTGGGTAATAGCAACACCCACCCACCCGTGAGGACCCTTTTAAGATCGAAATTTCATTTAAAAATTGGCAATAAATGTAGTGCCCTTTACAGTGATTACTAGGGAGAAAAGAGAAAAATGAAAATGGCATATTAAGAAAATAGTACTTTTAATGAGGTAATTTATCTTTGAATGAGACACAATTCACTCTTAGATAGCAGCAAGAACTGAAGGTGCCAAAGTTGGTGTAGACGTCACTTGAATGTTGGTGGTGGGATTAGGCTGAAGAGATTTGTTGCCCTTTGTCCTCCACAATAGGTAATACCTTTATTCTGTGCTGGTTTTGGGATACATAAAAGGTTGTATCCCAGAGGGGCAGCCCTTTCCTGTAAGATTTAGGAAACGGATCCTTTTCCTGCCCCAGGCAACATTCAAGACCCTTTAGCAGTGGGCATAGGAGCCAGTTTATAGGGGCCAAGGTCCCTTTGGCTCCTCCCAGTAAAATATTTGAGGGGACCAGGGCCCCCCCAAAGTTGATGGGCATTGCCGTTCAAATGGTGTGTGTGCACTGCATCTTGTGATCGATTATGCGGGGCAGGACTGACCTCCCCCCCCCCCATAGTTTGTTCAAGTTGACACCCCTAGAAGTGGGTATCGGCTGAAATGGGGGCAGCACTGAAGGACGTTTGTGCCCCAACCCACCTAGAAAGTGATCATCCCTAACTGAAAGAGGGTTCTAGGTGGAACTCATAGTTTCACTGAAATAAATGGGATTTATGTCTAGACAGGGTAGATCAACTTAAAATAAAATCATTAATGTAAATCAGAAAAAATGTCATTTGGAATCATCAGTTTTAATCAAGTTTCCAATTGACATGTCATATTTCGTTAAATGATGGTGAAAATCTGAGCACTAAACCATATTACTTTGCAACTAAATAAGAATATTGTTTATTTATTCTTGGAACCGGGCCTTGCATCCCTTTGCATCCCTATATATTTTTGCATGCTTTCCCTGTTAAGCTCTAGAGGGAACATCTTTTAAATATTTCCCTTTTTGGGTCTTTCTTGAAACTAGCACTCATGATGGTTGTGAGTTTAGTAGTGCAGTTTTATCTACTCCTATTAAGTTCTTAGGCTCCAAGACTGTACCCACTTACATAAGTATGGGGCTGTAAATAACATGCACACTGGACAGTTTTGTCATTGTCACTCATTTTTGTTTCACTCTACCTTTGGCAGCATAAATTGATAATAACTGGGCCAATGAGAACAGTTATATCATTATCATCTTTATTGTTATTTTTATACGAGTAGGTAGAAGGTTGGTTGTGTTGAGGTGTTGGTGAAGGAGTCTCTGACATTGGATTGGCCTTTCCAACATTAAATCTCTGTCTTCAACATCAGGTGGCAAATTTGATTTATCCTCTGGCCCTGGAATGCCCTTCCAGGGACCACTGGATTGCATCCCAGCAATAGGGCTAACATGCTTATATAACCATCTAAGCTATGTCCCTCTTGTGTCCCCAAATAAATAAAAATAAAATAAATATATGAGCACTTCTCCTCTACTGAAAAGTTCTTATTTTACCGTGACTCCTTTGAAGTTGGGGAAGGAAGCTTTCTAAATATCTGACTCCAGAACAGTCAGGTGTCAGTATGACCTTTCTGTAACATTTTTCAAATATTCTGTATTAAACTTGTTGCTTAAAAGCTATTTCTGGAGTACCTATATTCCAGCTTTACCTGATCTGTAGCTTTATTCACATGTAGCGTTATCATGTATTTGGCTTCTGTTCCACCAAGTTCAGCCTCTTGTGGAAGTTGTAATCTTTGTCTCTTTGGTATCTCTTGCCACCTTTTCATGCATTTCTAGAAAAGTAAGTTCATTTGGTAGTTATTTCCCAGACATTAGTACAGGCTGTTGCTTAGCACATCACCTTCTCCTTCCTTCTGGTTATATTCTTTCACAGAAGATGAGCCAGCTGTACTTCGTAAAACAGAGTTTTAATAAATTTATTAAAATTAAAATTCACAAAAACCTAGTGACATTATAAAACAGTTCTAAAACCTCCTATAAAAACATAACAGAATGCGCAGGTAATTAAAGTCTTGGGCTGGTGTTGAAAAGACATTAAAGTTAATTCCAGGCAAGCTTCTCTGAAGAGGGCATTCCATATCCAAGAGGGACTCAACTGAGAAGTCCCTCAACTAGCAGAGATACTCGAGAGAAGAACGTGAGAGGGTTTAGGCAGGCTTATGTGTGTACGGGTGAAATAACATTTTTTGGTTTACTTTCATTTATATCCTGCTTTTTTCCCATCGTGGAACGTGATTCACATGGTTCTCAGGTGATCATCTATCCAGATGCTGACCAAGACCAAAATTGATGGTTTAATGCTTGGGACATTTTCAGTCATTTAGAGGGAGAGTCAAGTAGCCAGGCTGCAAGCTGTTTAGCGTTTCAAAGGGTAACAACCAGCATGTTGAAGTGTGCTTGGGAACAGTCCCAATCAGTAATCTAGCACCTGTATTTTGTTTCCAAGAAGTTGTCAAAGGCAGCCCCACAACAGTCCTGTCAAAGAGTTACTGTGGCATGAATCCCAATGAAATAAATGATTTAAGATGGTACTGCTAGGGATGTACCCGTTAAAGTGAGATTGATTAACCCCAGATCACATCTGGAGTTTGTTGCATTTTGGGAACAGCGGAACAGAAAACTGAGATAATTGTGTCACAAAGTAACATATATATATGCTGCTTGTTAGTTTAGTCAGAAGGGCGCCCCTTCCTCCTTTTGAAGTAAAATTGTGCTTTTATTTATTGGTGATTTTTAAAAAAAAATAGTAATCATAATTTGCTCTTCCTTTTTTAAACCTCTTTTTGCAGTAATATAAATGATTCCTAGATTACCAGAGTAGCGTTTTGTAAATCTGCCAATATGAACTGATGAAGTACATATACTTCATAATGCAATAAAGTTTTTTTTAAAAAAAAAGTTAATGTGTTTATTAGAAAGTGATTATTGTGTTTTTCAACTTTTGTTTCCTAGTAAATTGCCCTAGGAAAGACACTAATTGATTAAAAGATCTTCTGACTCCTGAAAAAGGAACTAATTACAGGCAAAACTAACATTCTGAAGACAAGAATGAAAATAGCAAAATTTTGAAGTGATTTTGAGCAGATTGACATTTTTTTTAGTCTTCTGTATCATGGCAAATAGAAGCAAAGCAGGTTTGACTTGTATCTTGTAATCTATATTTACAAGCTTATGTTTTGAAATGTTCTTTTGCTACTTCAAACATTTTTTTAAAAAAAACCACAGCTTAAGGAAAAAATTCAATATTTTAAGTAATCTCCGTCTGTTATGTTTATCTTTCTGCTTTCTTGTCTGTCAGTCTCAGCTGCAACATTATTTGCCTCATCTGTGAATTTTCATTCTTCTGCACGCTGATGAGCTTTAATGTTCAGGCTTGATGGCTTTAGGGTGTTGGGCATTAACTTGGAATGCATCTTGTTGACAATACAGGTATTTGTAAAGTTTCAAACAGTCTTAATAGTTCCATTGTTTTCTGTCTTGAGACTTACTGTTTTTCCATATTTGCAAAGTGTGGTTCTTTTCACTTTTCATGAACTATTTTTTACTCTCTCTGTGTGAGAGAGAGTGTGTGTGTTTGATAACCCTGAATATTGGTAGATACTAGAGAAGTACTGGAAAAGCACAAAAATGGTGTGGGTGTGTTATATTTGAGTGAAGTTAATTACAAAGTGTCCCTTGGTTTTAAAATACAAAAAACAACAACTGTAAAATTACAGAATTATCCAATTTGCAGTTCAATTATGAAATAGCCAAACAGAAGTCATAATGAACAGGAACCCAGAAGCCAGATGAAATGGATATGTCTCCCCTGTTTCAGATGGAATGGAAAGAGAGAGAGTAAGGTGTCATCTGCATATTGATGACACTGAACTCTGAATCCCTGGGTTACTTACAGTATATGGGTAAAAATTGTAGGAGAGGTAAATACCACAGGCAAGGGAAAGCTGAGTGAAGTTGGATATGCACTCTGGACTTTCAAAAGGCTGAAATATTGAAGGCACAATGGTAGACAGTTCCAGCAAGAAAGAAAAGTGGGAGGCACCTAAAGAAACTGCTGTGGCTGCATAAGGAGCTTACAGATGATCTGAGATGTAAGCAGTGCATATATAAGAAATGGAAGAAAGGAGAAATCATAAAGAGATGCCAACAGCTGCAGGGAGAAGGTAAGGAGGGCCAAATCCCTGAATGAACTCAGGCTTGCAAGGGAGGTTAAGATAATTAAAAAGGTTTCTTTGACTATGTTTGAAGCAAGAGGAAGAACAAGCAAGCAGTAGGTCCCTTGCATAGAGATGATGGAGAAATGCTATTGGGTCAAGAAGGCAGAACTGCTGAACGCCTATTTTGCCTGTCTTCACTCTGAAGGAAAGCAGTGCCCAACAGAATAAATGATGCAAGGAGAGAGCTGCAGCCCAAAGATAGGGAAAGAGGTGTTAAGGGAACACCTAGCTGCTTTAAATGAATTCACATCTCCAGGGCCTGATGAGAATTCCTGGAGACTGGAGGTGGGGAAACGTTGTTCCCATCTTCAAAAGGGGGAAAAAGAGGACCCAGGTAACTACCAACCAGTCAGCTTCATGTCAGTATCAGGAAAGGTCCTAGAACAGATAATTCAACAATCAGTCTGTGAGCACTTAGAAAAAGATGCTATGATTACTAAGACCCAGCATGGGTTTCTCAAAAACAAATCATGCCAGACGAATCTCATTTTCTTTTTTGATAGAGTTACAAACCTGGTAGATCAGGGGAATGCTGTGGACGTACTATATCTTGATTTCAGTATGGCTTCTGACAAAGTCCCCCATCATATTCTTTCCAAGAAGCTGGTAAAATGTGGGTTGGACAAGGTAACTGTTAGGTGGATTTGTAGCAGGTTGACCGAATCCAAAGAGTGCTCACTAATGGTTTCTTGTCATCCCTGAGAAAAGTGACAAGTGGAGTGCTGCAGGGTTCTCTCCTGGGCCCACTGTTGTTCCGTGTCTTTATTATTTACTTGGATGAAGGTATTGAGGAGATGCTCATCAAATTTGCAGGTGACACCAAACTGGGATGACACCAAACTAGCTAATGCCGTAGAAGACAGAATTGGAATTCAGGATTACCTTAACAGTTTAGAGAACTGGGTCCAAACTAACAAAATGAATTTCAGTTGGGACAAATGTAAGGTTCTACACTTAGGCAAGAAGAACCAGCTGCAAAATATAAGATGGGGAACACCTGGATTGCCAGTAGTATATGTGAAAAGAATATAGGGGGACTTAGTAAACCACAAGCTTAACATGAGTACCCAGTGTGCTGCAGCAGCAGCAAAAAAACAACCCCCCCCAAAAAAAAACCCCCACTAATGCTATTCTAGACTGCTTGAAAAGAAGTATAGTGTCCCAATCAAGGGAAGTAATAGTCCCTCTCTATTCTACCTTGGTCATACTGAGGCTGTTCCAATAGCCTCCTTACAAAAGGGTTAAAATGTATTGGTTTTAAGAATTGGCAATAAATAATCTTGATTTTCAGATCTTTAACTACAAAGTCAAATGAATGTCATGGACACACAAATTATTTAGATATTTGAACAGCAAATGTTGAAATGGATCTACTAACACATACCAAACTGTAGGGGCTTTTAATCTGTGACAATTAAATTTATAATCTTTTGATCCTAGCAACTCTTATTTTTTTAAAAATTGTACAATTAAAACCTTGCCTTTCATAAAGACAACTTTTTGTTTCTTGTATAAACTGCTTTAGAAAATTATGTTCCACGAGGGCATTTTTATTTTTGAGATTCAAAATGGCATCTAAGTCATCTTATAATTATTGCAGTTGCACAATTAATAGCAATACAGAGATAGTGGTAATTATACCAAGGAGTGTATCTGAGGTGCCAAAACATATCTTAAGGCATTTATATTTAGAGTTGTCCCTGTGAATTTTCCCATAGTCATTCTGAGAGAACTAGGAAAAATTATCTACTGTTCCTTGTTTGCTAGCTCTTAAGAAACTATTTCTTGCAATTTAGAGTTGATGATGCATTGAATTTAAAAATGCAACCCTTGGTGGAGTCAGTACAGTTTAATAATAATAATAATAATATTGATTCATAAATCCCTTTTTCTGGTAAGTGGAGGGGATAAATTTTTCATCCTTCATGATTGCCCCTCCTACACAGTAGGAATGAAGGTCAGCTTGTTAATTGTCTCCTCCAATGACAGACTCCTACACTTTAGGGTAGGCCTTGCCTCATTGGTGTCCTGAAGAGCTTGCTAAAACATTTTTTTCCCTTCTTCTTCTTCTTCCTTCATCATTGGCATTTCAGCCAAGCCCATGGGTGTATTAAATTTTGTTGAATGAGTTTCAGAACACCCCTGTTGGATGGTGCTTTGAAGAAGGCTGGGAAGGATTACTTCTTCACTGACACAAGAGTAGGCTTGAAAATAACCATTTTTTCTTGTGTCATTCTGTTGGATTGATGACACACTGGGACTGCCGCATAGTTGTCGTGGTGACTTTGGCAGCTTTGGCAAGGATGTTGAAGTCCTTCAGAGTCTATATCATGGGAGTCCTCAACACCAAACCAGATACATGCCACCTCTGTCAGCTCATGCAGGGAAACTATTGGGCAATGTGGTGGATGTACTCTAACAGAGTCCTCAGTCCTGACTGTCAAGTCTGGAACGGGAGATCAAATCTTTATAGATCGTAGCAAACCAGTCCCCCTACTTATCAGGCACAGTTAGGAGAAATTTAGTCCTAGCTCTTCCACACAGATCTCAGTAATATAAATTGTGCCAGCTTCCTTTTGCAGGATTGAATCATGGATAATTAATGTTTTGTTTTGGACATATTTGCCATGTAACAGTAGCAAGTCATTACTTAGTGCCTTGCAAACAATAGTTTGCAAATGTGGCAGGCGGGGTCACTGAGGTTGGAGGAGGAATCACAAAATGGTACACCCACCACTGGGTCTCTTTAAGTTAACAGCTGGATTACATGTGTCTTTCACTAGCATTTTAACTCTCTAGCACACTTCTGCCTTCCTTCTGTTCCCAAGTATGATTGTAATGAATAAAGACTTCCTCAGTGACAATGATGGGGCAAACCTGATGGTAACATTATACTGTATGTTGTTATTTTGTGAGTGATAAGGCTACCGGTGGGAATTGAAGGTGACTCTGTTCTACCTGTATATGAACAAAGGAATTTATTATATAATTTTGTTTGCTTCCATAGTTTTAATGTGAATCCTGCACATATCGAAGACCTCAGGAAAACTGTGGTAAGTTACTGCTTAATCAATACTCCACTTGATGTCTGAGAGTTGTTTTAAAATAAAACAGGGTAAATTTTATTTAACCCTATTTAAGTGTGTCATAAATATTTACTTTGTTGTATTATATATATAAACATAAGAATTACCTTACTGAAGGGTGTTGCATGTCCAGCATTTTGCATCTAACTGTGTCTAGCCAGATGCTTCTAAGAAGCTCATAAGCAAGGCAGTCTTTCATTGTTGTTCATCCCAACACCTGATATTTGCGGGTCTACTGCCTCTGACCATGTGGACTCAACTTAGCAACCACCATCAAAGCTAGTGTGGTAGTGAGTTTTAGTTAATTATATAAGAACATAACCCTGCTGGGTCATCAAAGTCTAGCATTCTGTTCTCCCACCCAGTAGCAAATCAGATGCCTATAAGAAGCCCAGAAAAAGGACATTAGCACAATAGCGCACTCCTGTTCATGAGTCCGAGCAACTGGCATTCAAAGGCATACTGTCTCTTGGTTTGTCTTGCTCCATACAACCTTTCCAACTCTACATCTTTTTTAATGCAGCTGCTAGAACTGAGCACAGTTTTCAAGTGTGATCACACCATAGATCTACATAAGTAGATTATTATAATGGCATATTTATTTATATTATATTATATTGTCTGTCCTAAACTGGCTGCCAATCAATGTAATGTGGTGATCTTTATTTAGTTCTGTGGTTGTTATGAAGAGCTCTAGCAAATGGAGCATCAATTTGCTGCACTGGCTACACACACACACACACACACCACCACCACCACCAGCTGTTGTAAGAATGTGCTCTCCTTTTATTCTGACATACATGAGTAGAGCTCCTCCTCATGTGAGGTGGGGGGTGGAATCATGGCTGACCTAGGATCCAGCTTTATGTAGAGGAGTTGTACACATGTCTCTTGGAATTCATGTAGGGATTCTTCTCATACTTGCTTAACATGGAGCTGGCAGTGCATTTGACTGGTTTGCTGGTGTGCTCACCAACATAACCCCACTTCCCCTCTTAGCAGGTGAGCATTCCTTACATGAAAGAAAAATAAAATCCTTCATAATTTTACGAGCAGTTACCATGTCCCTCCCACATCGAGCTCTTCCCTTTTCTAGCATGGACAGCCTCATCTCTTCTTCAGCTTTTCCTTGCAGGGAAGTCGTTCTAGTCTCTTAGTCATGTTAATTGAGACAACCAGAGCAGTCAGCATGCAGTACCATAATGGAGTTATGGTTAATAAATTAGCTGCAGCAATAGTCTTTATTCAGTCTTTATTCAGTCTGCTCAGTGGAATACACACTCTTAAGGAACAGATTTACTGGAAGACAATGAACTCAACTAGTCTTTCACAATTCCAAATCCTATGAATCTTTATGAGATGTTTTAGGAGGATTTAACAAAGTGAGTGTGCTAAGTTGATTAGTAAATATATCAAGATTGCTAATACAAATAACAAATGAACTCTCATGATGATTAAAAATGCTCACAAAGTGTAATCTGTTTTTGTTTGGAATATTCAGCTGACTCTGAAAATTCAGGAGAATAGCTAATGTGGTGAGAATAAAAACAAAACAAAACAAAACAAAACAAAAACCTTCCCATTGCTTTAGAAATATACTAGTGCTCAAGCCTATTCTATGAGTTAGGTAATATTTTTATTAAAAATGTTTTAACTTGTTTTGGGGTGCGTTCTAGTGAAATTTAGTCATAACGTAAGTCCATAGGCATATCTTACATATATATATATTTAATATCCAACATTAGTCACACACAATGTATATCTATTGAAATCAATTATTTAAAATGGGTCTACTCTGAGTATGACTAATATCACTCACTGAATTCATTTGTGGCTTACACTTAACTACCAGTAGGTGTGTGTAGGATTGCAGCCTTAGAGTTGGTTTTCAGTATATTGTCTGGAAAATGCTTAATTGGCTTCTATGTATTTTAATGATAACAGCCAACATTATGCAATAAATTGCTAGCGAACGATTTTTTTTTTTAAGAAAGCAATTAGTTTTCCTTAGAGAAATTAAAGGTGATAAAATGATCCAGTTTTGGACTTGTTCCTCTCTAGGAATGAGCTAACCTTTGTTACTTGCAATGCTGATGCCCAGTTCATTTTGGGCAAAATACAGTTAGAGTATGTTTTTATATAGTAAGTTTGAAACACAACTATTGTAAAAATTCAAATGTTGTAAGATTATTCTGTAAGTAGTTTGAAGTAATTTAAATGACGTTCCTCCAATGAATTATTTCTTTTATTCCCTTGGAAGTGGTGTTTGGTAATTAAGTTTATATGCCTTGTGCTCTGGTGATGCCAACACCTGTCTTTGAATGAACAGTGTTTAAACAGGAGCAATAGCCAGTTGAAAGGGCAGCAAGAGCTCTTTAAAGCCTAATTAGGAACTGAAAGGGAGATGAAGCAAGTAGGACAAGAGATGAGAAAGTGGTTTAGATGATATTCCCAAAGCAAAGTTCCTCATTAGAACAATAAACAGATGATCAAAGTATGCCAAGTTGTCATTTTATCTCTCCGTTTCCCAGCAGTTGTGACTATCAGTTTGTACCCAAATAATATTTGGTTATCAAGGCTTTCTCCACATGTTTACACATTTGAAATCTTACCCTTTTCCTTGCTCTTTCCTGAATGATAGGTATCATAGTCTGTGGGATTCTTTGTTGTTGTTGTTTAGGAAGTTACAGCAGAATATTTATTTTCCAGCAAGATTTGTCCTCAGTCGTTGAACACATGTTTTCATTTTACTTGAAGTACTAAAATTGTAGTTTTCAATAGCTATGGCACTTGCATGCATATGACAATTTTACTTGAAATAATCATACTGTCTGTTTTATAAATTAACATCTTAAAGATACATCACACAGAACCATCTGGGATATATTATATAATTAAAAACTATATGACTGCTACTAGCTTTTTTGTAGGTTAGAAGTACGTCAGATTTTCTTACTTTTGTTTACAAACATGGTTTTAGTTTTAGTTTGTGTACATACACACAAACATTTTTGATTATCCAAACCCTTCATTTGTAATGCAGAGATAAAATAACTATACATGAATATACTGAATTGGCTTTGAATTCAAATCCTTAAGACAAAAACTTACCACATTGTAAGTTTCTCTTAAACACATTAATCTACAAGATATTACCTCGAGATGTAAATATTCTTAATTGTGGTAATTGATAAAGGAAAGTTGGCTGAAGTGTAAACCAGTCAAAAATTCTTCTGCTGACAGTTATTATCAAGAGCTCAAAAATTTAACCGTTGACTGATGTTTTAACTTGTAACATTTATACTGGCTCACTAGCTTGCCTTTTCTAATCAGCTATATTTTACACACTAATTTTATATTTTTTAAAATACTTCCATTCTACTCTATTATCCAAGTTATTATTTGGGGTGGGGAGAATGTTTGCCTTTTCCAGGGATCCACCCCCACAATTTTTAGCACAGCCTCTGACATTTCATTATGCTTACTTCTAAGGCTGCAGTGCTAAGCCCCACTAAACTGAGTGAGTCTGAATAAACATCCATAGAATCACACTGAAAATATAATAAATTTATCAGATTGTACAATTGTATGTGTTGAGTTATGAATTATGTGTGTTCATCATAGTGTGAAACATATATAGATTTGATAGGGATACAAGCACTCCATATATTTCAATTTCCCCCTAAAAAACTTCCACCCACCCACAGCTTCACTACATGCTTACCTGGGGGTAAGTTCCTGAACTCAGAGGAGAATCATTCCCAGTAGACATGTATAGGATTGGACTGTAAATCAATTAAATTTGCCCATCAGTGTTGTGAGTTTCTAATTTTATTTTGTAGGCTAGCTCAAAATTCTGTATGCAACATCAGCAGCCCTGTAGGTCAGTTTTAATAGGTCTTCCTTTCCAGCTAACTGCTGTCTCATAATTGTAGTATATTTCTTACTTTGTTCAAACGTTGCAGCACACATTAAGCAGTCTGGAAAAAGAACATAAGCAGCCTGATACATAAACTATTTAGTCCCATTGAAATCTGCTTAAATCCAAGTGCTCTGATTTTTGTATCACAGACACAGGAGGACTAGAATGGGTAATTAGACAAACAAGGCTTAAGAAGCTACATAAATCCTTGGCTGCATTCCTAAAGGTTGAGTTGTGAAAGAAAGGCAGTTCAAACAGTAGTTTTTGGATATGCCTTGGTTTACACAATTCCGTTCTCCACATTCCCATGGTAGACGAGGCTTGGCATGTAAAGTGGCAGAGAGGCGCTACCAAAAGAAAGGAAAAATGGAGCACAGAGGAATGTGTTCTCTCTCTCTTCCACACATAGGATTAGGGCAAGGGGTCAGATTTAAAGAGGCCAATGGATAAATATATTGGGGTGAGATATTGGGGTTAGCTGGGACTCAGAAGGTTCAGCAAGCTTTCAACTAAACAAGGATTTTTCAGTTGTCGGTTCTTCATTGGCCATCCATCTGCCAAAGTGCTTGGGATGCAACTACGGAATCTGGCAAATTTTTGTAGAACCGTTGTCCAGTTCTGTTTGTCTGACAGTGCTGATGAGTCTGGCTGTTATACTTTTAAATAAAAAACCCTGTTTTGTGTTCCTGATACTAATATAACTGCTTTCAAAAGGCAGCAGTATTTTTATACATATTTGTGATTTGATGACTTGCAACCTCAAATGATGACTTGCACTTGTGTAATGGTCATCGCAGACAAATCACCATACCAGACATAACCACAAATACAATACTTCTCAAAGGAGGCAGTTCACTCATTGAGCCACAGGTTTTTGAGCAATCAGTGGTATGTGCATATGTGAATTATCCATAACTTGCTATTTAAATATAGAAAGTGATAGCTGCAGACAAGTCTTAAAATAGAGCCTGGATTCATTAAAAAGCAAGAGTGCAAAAGAATTATCTCACTGTTGGGAAGCAACCAAGAAATGTTTTTGAACCACATCTATTATCCATTTTAATCGTTTTGGATTCTTTTCAAATATAGACTGGTTCCCTTGCAGCATCTTCTGCCAGGAAAGTGGGAAATGTTCCAGATAAATGTTCACTTAATAATGCTGTACTGTGGGTCCCAGATGGAGGCCTGTTTCCCTTAGATCTCAATTACAATCTGCTCCTGCTTTTGCTACAGACCAACAGTGAGAGCTTGAAAAGTTGGTGTACTATAAACTCCTCAGTATTTATATTTTGCTGCAACTTCTCTTTCCTTTCTTACTGAAGTGCTGCCAGAATTAATCAGCAAAATCATTCTGATAGTTGCAATATTCTCCTGGGACTGTGATTGCTTAATGAATTAGACTATATGTAAGCAAATGCTCACAAATCAGAAATGATCTTGTTTGAGACTGACTTCATTATATAACATAATTGTTGTTAGAAAAAGGAGAATTGTCAACCAGTGGTTCAACCCATGTTTTCCTGTGTAATGGCGAACTGACTGAAAAACAGCACAGGGGGTGCTGGCACAGGTGGTGTTGTCAGTTGTTGTCCTGGCTATCAGAGCCTATTCCAATTAAACCACACAGAAGTACACCGGGCAAACACTTAAAATAACTTAAATGTAGTTTTCATGCTAGCATGGGTTACAAAGTACCATGTAAAGCTTGTACTACACACAGTGGGAGATCCCTGTAGTGAATATTCTCAGATGATCTGACCACCCAGTAGAAATATTTCCAGTGGCTCCACATGGTAGGTGTAGCCTAAGAATCAAATCCTTAGTCCACATCAGTCCATTTGGTGCAAAGGATATGTACTTTAGTGAGACAGTATTCCTATAGTCTGGTGCTCTTTCAACATTTCTTTGTATAATGATTCGTAAGGTATTAAGAATCTGGGATTCTGTTACAGCAAACTGCTCACTAATTCATGAAGTTTGTGACCCACTGGGTGTTATCCTCATGTTCCATGAAGATGAGAGTTACACAGCATCAGTGCCTGATGTATTACAGTCCAGTATTTAATGACTGGGTGGAGGAGTTAGGTTAGACAAGATTTGACTATACTTTTCACATTTTTAAAGAATTTGGCATATTACACTTTTAAGCCAGCATGAATTTTGAGCATTGTAAAAATGCATTTACAAGGTATACGTAGGCTTGATGAATCATCTAGCTATGCATTAGCTGAACCAGATAAACAGCTTGTTCAAGGTACCACAGCTGCTTTTCTCTGGTCCTCTTTATGTAAATAGGCTGTTATTGTGCTAGTCAGATACTATGTCAAAGGGGGAAGGAGTTGCTATATGTGGTTTCCGATTCGCATCCTCTCTTCTAGTACTAGTACTGGTATTAATGTGATGTTTGAAGTTCTGTAATGTCCCCCCTCAAAAAAACCCACCTCTCTTTATTCTAGGATGCAAATCCTTTTGATGCTGCTGCAGGGTATCGCAGCCTTACACATGAAGAGGTCTTACAAGAATTAGTGAAACATAAAGAACAACTGAAGAAGAAGGACACCCATATTCGTGAACTTGAGGACTATATTGACAATCTTCTTGTGCGAGTAATGGAAGAAACTCCTAGTATTCTCCGAGTGCCATATGAACCTTCTCGGCGAGCTGGCAAATTTTCAAAAAGCTAAGCCAGTGCCAACACCCGATGGTATTTCTTCAATAAGGTGGACTGCTTATTTCAGTGTTTTGATATCTTCGCTTCCCTTTTTAACTCTTTACATCCTGAGAGAGTTTTACTCCAAATACTGATTAGTATTGTCAAAACTTGCAACCCACACGATCTGCATAACGCTTTTTGGAAAATTAAGATTTAAATTCCATTTGCTATGAAACATTCCTCTTAACATTTACATGCAGGCGTCTTTTGTTTTGTTTTTAAATTTTGTAGTAACTTGTATACCACTATGAGCTCCCAGACACATACTTGAATATTTATTTTGCACTTCAATCAGTCTCTTTGATGTTACAGCATGCTGTCTATGTGTATGCGCACAAGCGGGATGTGTTTTGCAGCTCTAAACACGAAGGAAAATCTGAAGATGTGAGATTTTATTGTTAGCATTTTATGACCAGGAATCACCAGTAGAGGATTATCAGTGAGGAAGTGTCATGTGTTTTTACATAAGGATGCTGACAGCAGTGGTTCCTGAATGGAATGTATTTGAAGCATTTGTGCCCAATAAGAGTAAGGGGCTTTTGAAATGGCAAGTAGCAATTTATTAAAATTGGTATGGATACTAAATATGAGGATATGGCATGCAAATATGCATTAAGTAAAGAAAGCATAGGAAAGTGATGAATGAATACCTCATTTTCTGAAAGTTTATATGAATTATGGGAGATAATGCTGATGGACACATCAGCATTTACATATTTCCTTGGCTTTTGCCAAATTTGGGAAATGGAAATTGTGTGCTCGCTTGTGTTTCCCAATCTAGGAGAGTGCTTTTTAAAATGGGGAGTTGCTGTTCTTTTCTTAAGTACTATATTCTGTGTCCAAATCAAATATTGACCTTCACTTACGAGTGACAGATGTATTTGGTTAAGCATGTCTCTTGACTAGGTGACATTTGTGTATAGTGTTGTGTGCCTGTTGCAAAATGGCAAAATGCGATTCTAATGGGAAGCACTGCCATGAAGAGAAAGATAGTTTGCTATACCAGTAATAAAAACTTTGCGTTGTTTTAATTTGCTTTATACAAAACTTTAAACAGAACGTTTACTAACATGAAGTGAAATATAGGTTTAAATATAAGGTACATGAAGTGTTAAGAAGAGAATTTCTTTTTCTTTTCAGATTTTCATTTTTCTTGCTTGTAATCTACATTTCTCAAGCATGGACATAAAGAGGGTTTCCCCATCCTTTTAGACTGATAAAGAATACTAATTGAAATAGCTCTAATTTTTTGTTGTTACCATGTCAAGAACCTTTCCTTAATCAAAACATTCTTTTAACTAAAATAATAGGGCAGAGCTGTCATCAGAAGATGATGGAAAGGGGAGTGTTTCTATTATTGAATATCCTCAGCCACATTAAGCAGAATATTGTGCCATGGACAGATTCATTTCCACTTTCTTTTAGCAATTTTGTCATTCCTAATACATGAGTAACTCTAAATGTTAGTACTGTGTCTTAGAAGAACATGAAGATCTTTTTCTGTAAGTCTTCGTACTTTCACTTTAGATGAATACCAAAGGATACATATTCTAAGCTATTTTTGTGTTTTAAGGTTAACTACTGTGTTTGAAACAGATGCTTTACCATCATCAGTTATACCAGAATGTATTTTAAAATTCCATTGCTCACTTAAAGCTTGCAGATCCAAAGTACCATACTTAATGACTACCATCCATGATACTGGAAATTACAGGGCCACTGATGTTTAACTTGAACTTCCATTATATGCCAGTTCATTATGTGTCCTCAATGAGCATTCCTCAGCTACAACAGAAGAGTATAAACCACAGAATTCTGAACTCATGTTAATTATTAACTCTTTTATTTTCAATCACCTTTCGAATTACTTCTGTTAGCATCTTAATGTGAAAGATCAAACTGTTTGACTATAGAGCTTTTCTCATACACAGAGTTAACAAGAACTTTAGTTAACATTTTGTGAAGGGTTGTCGTGTGCTTTCAATCTGATCTATAAGTGAATTCAAGCACCTTTGTATTTCCAATATTTAAGTGCAAATATCAGAAACAATGGCAAATACATACGTAAAATTATTATAGTTAAAACAGAAAAATACAGTGTTTAAAGCAACAAAACCTCTTCATAATTTGTGACAAAAAGTAACTACTGGAAATATACTGATCCATATTCTCTGAGCAATTCTGAGCTACACTGTCACAGAAATCATAGAATAGGCACAGGACTGCCCTGTACAAATATATGCTTCTAGGAGCAATGACCAAGTTTCAGCTATAAGCAGAAATTAGTAGAGGCTGCTTATGAAAGGAGGGTGGTTGTTCCTGTACCACCTCGGCAATTCGCAAGGCAACTCTGGCCTGAGAATAATTTTGGTGAGAGCACACTCCAGTATTTGTATGTCTTCAGATTCTATGTTTCTATTTAAACTATATACAATATTCATTTTATAATAAAACACTGCCCCCCAATATTTTTTTTTATTTACCTGTAGCATTAAGCAATTTCTGCTGAGTTGTTTTAGGAGCTTCAAAACCCACCCTTTCATGCCACGTACAGTTAATCACCAAGATGGACAGTATTGGGAATGCCCACATTTTACCCATCCTTCTATTCTTTGTCTTGTGAAAAATTAGCATGAAGGGCTTTTTGGCAATCGTACTTTATTCCTTTTCAAATTGCACCGCCTAAGAGCAGAATGGCTAGCATTTCTTGTAAAGTATATGAAGGCCATTCTTAGGGTTGTAGCTATCAAGTGAAATGTTACTACCAGAAAGAATGTTTAGTGTTATATTACTTTTCACTGCTGTATTTTAAATGTTTATGTTGAACTTGATTGCCACTTTCCAATGAATGTAGACTTATTCATAGATTATGCTTAGCTACATCTATTGTTGTTTGCTGTAAATCAAGGGCTAGTTGTAATGTTCCAGCTGTTAAAACCTTGCCTTGTATTTGAGCGCTTTATGAATGGGGTCATATCCTCAATTAAGCATTTTAACGAACCGTTATTCCCACCTCCCACCCCAAGCTCTTCGCTCAATTAAAAAGGAAATGTATGTCTTAAAATATATTTACTGCTGCAGTGGAATATTATTTACAACTATATATTTTTTAAAAATGTAACTTAGGCTAAGGGTTTCCCCACAAGCTGAGCTCCGTGTGTCCTTAAAAGCTGTAGAAGTGGAAGAATTGAAAATGTATGTAAAATATGTTTGTTGTGTGTCAAAATTCTTTGCTCCCAAGCAACTAATGAAGGATTACAGCACTGATAGATGAACAAGTCTGTTGTGGGTTCTGTTATAATATTTTTCTCCCAGACATTCTAAGGGCTGAACAGGAGAAGCAGGTTGTTCAGCAGTATAACTTGCATTCCGACATCCCCATTTATGCGTGTCCAAATTGACTCTAAATCTAGGTACCATTACCAGCAGTATTATGCAACAGTTACAGCACTTTAACCGATTGACTTCTTTGGTGAAGATTCTCAGATTGATATCTATCAATTAAGGTACCTCTGCCAGCAGCATTGTTGGCCATCACTTAGTCCTGTAGAATATAGGCCTCTTCAGTTGTTACCTGCTATCGGGAGCTCAGCTGTGACATCTGCAGCAGAGAACCTTCTTTATTCATGGCAGCTCCTCGTGTGACTTTACAAACTGCTCTTCCAGTGCTTACAGTACAGATAAATTTGTGTGCAGCCACAAGTAGTGCAGCAGTGGGGTGGGACCACATGCATATCCCCACAACCATTTGTACATGTCCCTTTTCACATGAGCAGTGTCTGAAGAGCATTTCTATGTTCCGGGAATCTGCAGCAAATACAGCACATTCTGTTCTGAATTGGTTGCAACTGTATTTAGTACAATAAGATGCTGTACTAGAGACTTACACCAACTATACAAAAGATATGCGCATGTCTTGGATAAAAGAGGGTTCCTTTGTTTTTGTGCAATGACTAATCATTTGTACGCATTTTCCCCTTCCAAAATTAAAGTCACATCTTATGTGACACCTGTATATATAGAATCATGAAATGCATGAACTATCATTTGGATTGCTTTTGTAAACTTGAACATGTTTTATTTGATCAAAATTGTAATCTTAATTTTAGAGATTCACTCCAGTTATTGTTGCATGTCAGACATCAATAAAATGCTACTGTGCACTCCATAGCCACAGCCATTTGTCTGGTCATTCTAAAATATTCAGTGCAGCCAGGATTTACAATCCACTTCAAGGTTTGTAATACAGTGGTACCTCGCAAGACGAATGCCTCGCAAGACAAAAAACTCGCTAGACGAAAGGGTTTTTTGTTTTTTGAGCTGCTTCGCAAGACGATTTTCGCTATGTGTTTGCTTCGCAAGACAGAAACGTCTTGCAAGTTTGTTTCCTTTTTCTTAACACCGTTAATACAGTTGCGACTTGACTTCGAGGAGCAACTCATAGAACGTGGTGTGGTAGCCTTTTTTGAGGTTTTTAAAGACTTTGGTGATTTTTGAAGCTTTTCCAAAACTTTCCTGACACCGTGCTTCGCAAGACGAAAAAAATCGCAAGACGACAAAACTCGCGGAACGAATTAATTTCGTCTTGCGAGGCACCACTGTATTCATACTGTGAAAAATTAACTAATACAAGTTTGATGATCAGTGAAGCAAATGGGTAGCATAAATTGTCTGGGAATTTTGAGAGTAGTATTTGTACTTAGCTTCTCGATCATAAACCTGAAAAATGGATAAAAGCAGCAATTTTGTAAGAAAATAAAAAGAGTAGTCATGAAGTAAGCAAGTCATTTCAGTTCATTTTAAGCAGTAGGTCTTCTGTTGCTCCTTGCAGTGTGTGTTTCAGTTGCATTAATAATGTGATGGATGTGGTAAGTTCAACTGTAGCCTACACCAGCCCTGCATTTTCTGATGTCATGATTTCCAACACAAGACATTCGCTGTGGTCTAAACCTCTGAGCCTCTTGGGCTTGCCAATCCGAAGATCGGCAGTTCAAATCCCCGCATCAGGGTGAGCTCCCGTTGTTCTGTCCCAGCTCCTGCTAATCTAGCAGTTTGAAAGCATAGCAGTGCAAGTAGATAAATAGGTACCGCTGTGGAGGGAAGGTAAACGCCATTTCCGCACGCTCTGGTTTCCGTCACAGTGTCCCGTTGTGCCAGAAGCATGCTGGCCACATGACCTGGAAAGCTGTCTGTGGACAAATGCCAGCTCTCCCAGACTAAAAACAAGATGAGCGCTGCAACCCCACAGTCACCTTTGACTGGACTTAACCGTCCAGGGGTCATTTACCTTTTTACCTTTATATTCCTGGAGAGTTACCCATGTTAGTGTGCTCCAGCAAAGAAAAAGTCTTCTGGCATCTTAAAGGCTAACACATTTATTTATGGCATATGTTTGCATTCGCAGTCAGGGTGAAGGAATTGTAAACCAGGAAGTTAGAAAGGAAACTAAGTGCAGAAAAGTACAGATGGTGTCAACGCAGACTGTTTTTCTGAATTATCTGGGCAGTCGAATTATCAACGCAGGTAGGAGATATGGGTTGCTGTCCCCAGCGTCCCCTCACACCCACCCCACCTTGACATTCTTATGCAAAGGGAGCTATCTTCCCACATTCACTTGTACATGGGCAGAATAATAATAGTAGAACCTTTTGTGATCAGGAGCCTTGATAAAGCAGGTTCCCCAATCACTTGGAGGCTTCTTGCATTCAAGCCAACATTCATAGAAGCCCCATTCAGACTTAATCTGTTCAACACAGGAAGGTTTGGTCCACAAGGTGGTATCCAGTGCTCTCATTCTGCCCAGAATTCTGCTAATGGAATTTTGCCCACCTCTGATCCCTATGTGCCCTCAAAATCAGCTTTAGGGGTGGGTTGGGGCACCTTCTGGAGAAGATTTTGGGAGGGGGGGAATGGGAATGTAGTTACACCTGTGGCTGATGTTAAAGCCTAGGAAGACCTGTACCATTTGCAAGCATTCCTTTAGAAAACCTGGTTCAAAACAGGATAGTAACCTGTGCTTTAAATTGTGCTTGGAAATGCACCTGCTTCCCATGCAGCCAGTGTAGATAACCATCAGCAGGATTGTACCCAACTGTTCATCCTCCATGCCTAAATCTGTGTCCTTTTTTTTTTTTTTTTTTTTTTTTAATCCTGCCTGGAAATTTCAGTTGAAAAAGTGCCTCAAGACAAGAAATGTTTTTGCTCATTCATTATTAAATTGATGTCCCACCTTTCTTTCCAAAGGAGCTCTGGACAGCAAAAACACAAAAATAAAATAAAATATATCATCTAAGAAATAAAACCACAATAAAAACAGGACAACTACAAATAGAATGAATGCCCATGTTCCCATTGAATGTTAAGGTAATTCACGGCTTAGCGTAAGTGCACTGGCTCATGGGAAGAGGGTTGCTGCTGGGTGACTCCTCCCCAGTACTATTTTGTAGCTCAGCGCAGATTGTGTTACAGATTGTGGTTAAGGAGACAGCTTAACCGCATCCCCCGTTCGGACAACACCCTGAAACAAATCTTAAATATAGTTCAGCTCAGTTGTGGGGTGGGAGGAAGAGATCTGTGTGGAGCTCTGATTTCCAGTGCAAGACAATGACAAATGTTAGGAAGTTTAGCAGATGGGTTAGTAACTAAGCGGTTGTCTGTAAGACATATGTCAGGGGCAAATCTATTGCTTCAGCCTGCTGTCGCCTCCATTTTCTAGGTCTCTAGGACACTTTTATAAATCTTTAGGGATTAAACTAACCAATATCAGCAGGGAACGTCTTAAGAAATCTGGTGTCACAGGCTGACTGTGGCAGACCAGATTGCTTCTATTGTTGCCCTGCGTAGGTGCCTGTCACTTGGTGCCAATAGCTTTAACAAGGAAAAACACTGCAATGTGTCATGTCACCTCCTCCTCTAAATGATTCATGCAGGCCTTGTTAAGGTGATGTGGGCCTCATTCTCAGATATCTGCGGTTTCCATTAGGAATTCCTTGAAAATTGACTCCCCAGGACACCTTTAGAGGTAACTTCAAAGGGTCTCATTAATGAATATCATGCCATTTATACAAGAGAGCGAACAATAGCATTAGAAAAACCTGTGTTCTCCTTGCTCTTTGGTTAAGTCAGTGTATTAGCTCCATAGCAAGATAGAAAAGACAAAGCAGAAATCTGCTTTAACCAGATGTGGAGCTGATCAGTTATCAGTCCTGCTATTCTGTGGTGGTCAGATTTTACCATTAAAATAGCACAATTAACAAGCAGCTAGTTATTAAAATTCACCTAGAGAGCATATTTTGTGTGTGTGTGTGTGTGTGTGTGTGTGTGTGTGTGAGAGAGAGAGAGAGAGTATGCCTGAATACTTTCAAAATAGTTTGTGAACAAGATCATGCATAATTTCATTCCTAATTCTTCTGAAATACAATTTGTTAGAAACTTTTTTGCTCCAACAAGGAGTACATAAAGTGATGAACAGGCATATCAACAAGCAGGAAAAGCCTTTGCAAATCTTCTCTTTAAAAGCCTTCACATTAGAAGAACATATTTTTTATGCATAGTTTGAAAACAAGGATGGCCCTTCCAGATCAGACCAAAGGTCTAGCTAGTTTAGTATTCTGTTTCCTGTAGGTAGGGTTGCCATATTTTGAACAGCAAAAAAGAGGGCACATTTGCCAACCTCTACTTTTAACTATGGATCGCTAGGCCAACTCTACCCATGAAAAAGAGGACGTGTCCTGGAAAAAGAGGACATATGGCAACTCTACACAGTGTCCAAAAGAGGCAGTCCATAAGTGAAGCATGAAGATAACAGCCCTTTCCTGCTGCTCCCCAGAAGCCAAGTTGAGGGAGAAATAACTCATTTTCCTTAGCCTGTTCACCCTATTTAAATTGCCCATGTTGTATATGTCATTAATATGCCACAGTTAATAGTGCCTAGAGCAGTGGCAGCCATGATGTAAACTGAAAAATGAATGGGTAGACACCCAACCAGTGCTCTAATTAATATGCCCCATGGCTGGTATTTTACGGAAAATTAAGGACATTGTGAGAGCTTATCACAGATCTCCCATGGCTCATGTAGCTTGCATCTTGGATTTGTTTTGCCAGCCCAACATTTCACTGTATTTCAGATCTAATGTTACCAACAAACTAATGCCACTTTGCCAGAGCTTCTCCATGCAAGGAATGGGGCAGGCTCTTGTCCAGGAAAGGGCTAAGTCTTAAAACATGACATTAAAGAAAGGCTGCTCATTGTTCCTTGTAACATTTGGTTCTGCCCAGACTCGGAGCCTCTGTTAGACACCTGGTGCAACTAGGCAGAAAGAAAACTGCAAACTTGGAGCTATCCCAAAACGTAGGGTTAATTAGAATGTCACCCTTCTTGATGGTTTTATCTACGTTATTACATAAAAACCTCAACCATAAGCAATAGAATGTTTATTTTATATATCCAGACACACACATGCATAATATATTACTTCAGCTTCCATGTTTAGGAGGCGTCAAAAAGTATTTCAGTTTCAGTTAGATATGAATTTTAGGATTACAGTTTGGTAAATTTCAATCTATCTGGATTATTAGTATGGTAGACAGAAGGATGGTTTTCATGAAGACAGAAGTACAGTACTGACTGTGTTGAGACATGTTTTTCTACATTGATAAACAAAACTACTGAACATCACGTTCAACCAAATAAAAAAGCTATCTGTTCCGCTGAAGAATTCATACAATGCTCAGGGCAAGTTACAGCTGGCTTAAAGAGCAAAATCTTTTCTAGTTAAATGACTTATAAAACCATTACATCAATGAAGCTTTTCAGCAAATTTATTCAATTAAAGGGGATTTGTGCCATTTCAACAGTTACTGGATTATAACACGCAAATTCTTGTAATTTCAAAATTTTAGAGAATCCAAGGCATGGTTTTAAACACACACACACTGCTTTCAGCTCATAGTGTGGTGGAAGATAGAACAGAAGAAGCAGGAGTCCAGCTAAAATGGCCAGTGCTTAGATCATTTTTATTAGGTGATATCCTGTGCAGCAGCAACACCAAAAGTACAAGAATGCAAGTTGAAAAGAGAGTGATCGTACCAATAGATGTGGCCACTCCTACAGAGTCCCAAACAATGTTATCAACAAGAAACAATCAAAAGAGTCGTCCTGGCTCCATTCCTTTTTTTTTTTTTTAAATGATATTTATTAAGGTTTCAAAAACAAAAGATTACATAGATAAAAAGAAAAGAAACAAAATAAAAAATAAAAAAGAGAAAAAATACAAAATACAGAAAAAAGATAAAAAACACTTAAAAACAAATCAATCTTTCCGTACCTTACATTTCATTTCCTTACTTCCCTGACCTCCTCTCACCTCCCTTTTTTGTATTCCAGTTCAATTGGTTAATTCAGCAATTCCTTAGTCCTGGCTCCATTCCATATTAGCTACATACTGAAGGCCCCAATCAACAGATGACAACTATGGTTATGCCATGCCAATGTTGCCTAATTGTGTCTTCCACCCATAAGAGGCAAGCACACTACCAAGAAAAAGTCTACAGTTCTGCCTCACTACAGATTGCTAGGAGCTGTGGTCAGTAGGAGCTAAGCCAGTGTGGATGAGTTCTTAAAAGTGTCTCCAGCCAGCCGTGAAGCTCACTCAGTGACCTTAGACCAGCTATCTTTTCTCAATTACCTACATCACAGGCTTCCCATAGGATAAGATGTGTCATGGGAGAACAACGCATGCCACTTTTAACTCCTTGGAGAAAAGGCGAGATAGAAATGTAATTAACTAAGAACACCATGGCTAGGAGAGCAGCAACTACATTTACAAGCACCACAATGACCCCCAGACAGCGTTAAAATCCTTCAGCAACACAAATGCAGCCATCCTTTTGCCAGTGAAAACACTAAGGTCATATAGAGATGGTCTGCAATTCCAATCATGCAGTTGACAAGAGGCATGCTTGGAGAACCCAAGGACTCTCCAGGAATGAATTTTACATTTTGCCTTGGGATGAGAAGCTTTGCTATGTGAGAAAAACCAATTCGTCTTTTCAGTGAGAAAGAGAGAAGTGTGAAATATACAATGGAAAATGGAAGGTGCAACAACAAGAAGATCAAGGAAGATACCTCCTGGAGCTGAAGCAGGAAAGAGAGTCAAGGCCCATGCTAGGGAGAGAAAAGAAAATTCAGGCTCCACAAGGTAAACTTAACACGTGGAGGTATTTTTAACAGGTTGCATCCCTCTCTAATAAGGATAGTTATTTTTCTTTCTTAAATTTATGCTGATATGGTAAGTAGGTCCCTGTGCAATCTGCTTCTTCCCATTGAACATAGTTAACAAAGGTGCAGGACTCCCGTCAACTTAAAGGTTTGATGTCATAATGGCATTGCTAAAACATGATAACCTTATTATTCCACTCTTATGTTGGCATAAGAAATGTATGTCCTGGGCAATTTTGGAGGAAGGTGAGTGCTATAAACTTAAGAAATATTAATAGCAACCCTATCTTTGTCCACCCAATGAAATTCAAGAAGGTTACACATTAGCACTTCACATAAAAGGCAAATGACGTTTACAAATGATTTTGGGGAGAAGCAACTGGTAAAACGTATGACGCAGACCAGTCGTGATATATACAAGCCTCATCCTGCTCATTGATAGAAGCACCTCTAAATATGAGAGATTTGTAGGGAAAATCAACATGTCTGAAAGCGACATGTATCCTTGATTAGAAAGTCAAAACCATAGTAAATCTCACCAACCGTTCTGAGATAATGCTCTCTCTTCGCTGGATTTCTTTATATATATAAAGAGCTTACTCTGTGTGAAGGCAAACCTGTTGATCTTAATCTTTCAAGTTCCACATTACATTTATAGATGTTTCATTAAGTTCCATGCCAGCTTTTGCCGGGTAAAGTGGATGCTGAAATAAAGAGGGATGGATTTCAAACGATGTAGCTTCACAGTCACCGACGATTGTCTGACTGTTTTCTCTTCAGCAATGCCCTTAACGAAAACAAAACAAAAAACGGCTTTTGAAACTTCCCACGACCACATAAGAAGAAAATAGGGCTGGAATAGAATTAATAAAACAATAGACAAACCTACGTCTACCAAAATTCTACTTGTGCTTTATATTTTCATAGTTATTGATGAGAATTTTGCATAACAGAATGTGGTTTGTTTGTTTGTTGTTGTTTTTTAAAAAAATACTTAATTTTCAGATCAGTAAAAAATTTAGAAAAACAAAATTTCCCCAAAGTTGAATACAAGATAATGATATAACAAAATGATATAACAAAACGAGAGAGCATAAGCATATTATACAGATTTCATATTTGTCAAAGAGGCCAACAAACACCAAATAAATTAGAGCGTCCCCACATAACAAAGATTATTTTCTAACTAATATTTCATCATAAAATATAGAGTTACTTTAACTATTCCCAAAGTATCACTTATTCATTCATTCAGACAATTTCTATTCCACTTACATTTCATGGAAAAGCAAGGTGGCTAACATATTACATAATAATGCAATATAAAACAAAGTACATTTCAAACTAATTCCAGTAAAATAACACGCAAATGAATAAATCCAGCAGACACTAAAACTCAACCTAAACCAAGCCAAAAGTTATTTAATCAGCCAAAGCTTTATTAAAAAGCCACATCTTCAATCATAGTATACAAATTAAAATAAATGAGTAATAATAAACACTTCAACAATAACAAAACCAATTTTGCAGAAGTAATTATATAGAAAAGTACTTAAAAGCTTGTTGTGTAATATTGTGATAATAAGGTTGTTTAGATGGTTTTTGAGAGCTGCATCTTTTCTTTTGCTATTCTTCGAGAGTTAAAGTCTACAGCTGGGTGCTTCCAAGAAATATACAGAGCAAATGTTGCTACAATTCAGTAACAGATCTGGAGGCAATATCCTAAGTTAAGCAGCCCATTCCTGGGGCTTTTGAAACCATGCCTTACTCTTGGGGATATCAAGTTGAAAAATATGATATTATGGCAAGAATGTTAGAAGGAGGGAATCAGGATCATAGAAGTCTTTTATCAATAGAGCATGTTGCTGAATTTCTGAGAACCAAAAACCCAAGTTTGGCTGGGCAGATAATCAAGAACAAAGTTGGGAGCGGCTGGAAGCATTGTCTCAGATGTTCACTTAGAGTTCCACCCACAGTCAGCGTTGGCGCTTGAAAGGTAATGCAACTGGTTGGGGGATTCCCATTTGATCTCCAACATGCATTCTTTTGTATGGAATTTATCATGTGCAGTTGAATCGATACAGCTGTTGAAAGGAAAACTTGCCGGGAAATGGAGCACACAGTTTAATGAGAGTCAAAGGAAGAAAGCTGATTCGCTCACTGTGGAAATGGTTCAATTTTGCAACAACTACTCAAGATATTTGACACTGATGTCAGTTGGAATTGTGTGGTCTGCCGATGCTAGATAGATTTCTTAAATGGAACTACAGTGAATCTTGTTTGTTTTTGCTGGGTTTTAGAGAGAGGTTTTGCAAATGAAGTGCTTTGATTATCCCAACTGAGCCGTTGGAACAGTTTGTAAGGTGCCTTGGCATCTGTGCAAAGCTGTAAGGAACTTTCTAAAGCGGCTAGTTGTTGTTGTTTTTACAAAGAAGCTGCTCTTGTCCATCACACCTCAAGTTAAAAGCTATCCGTCAAAGCTGGAGAACTCACTGCTTTCTGAACTGCTTAAAGAAATGGGTGTGAGTGGCAGAAGGCAGAGTGGATGCAGATGATCTTTCCCTGTTCATTTCTCCATGCATCTGCTCCTGATGTGTAATAACATTCTCCTTAGCCCTTGGCAGGATGATAGATGACCCAACTATCTTGGAGTGAGAGGGCTTAGCCTGAGGTACTTTGTCCATCTGTATGGACTAAAGGAGGACTAGGATTGCAGGAGTGCTCCCTTTCATTTTGAGATGCTGGAAGGAATGCTTTACTCTCGTGAGCTAAAGCATGTTTTTGATCTAGTCATCAGTTAAATAATTATATGGCTGGCATCCAAAAGTGCCTAACTGAAGCCAAGTTCAAGATTAGCGACTGGGAAAGATCTCAGTAATAAAATGTAAAAAAACAAAAAACAAAAAACAAAAACTTCTTGCATGTGGGGATGTTTGAAGAATTTCATTTCTGTGTGGATTCCAATGCAGAATTCCAGTGCAACTCCTGGACTGCAGTACAGAACTAGGGACAATTCTCCTTCAGAGTTTAAACTTCTCTAAACTTTGCAATATAGTTCTCAGCTCAAAAATACATCAAAATATGTTGATATATGTAATTTAGAATGAAATACATTTAGAAATGTACACATTGAAATAATATGCATGCATTTAAAACATGTATTTTGTAAGAATATCTTTAGTATTTTTGTTCCACCTCTCCTCCAATGGACTCAGTGTGGCTATAAAGTTTTCCCCTCACCATTCATCTTCATAATGTGCCTGTGAGGTAGGTTAGACATAAGAGACAGTGACTGGTGCAAGGTCATGCAGTGAGCTCCATGGATGTTTTGAGATTTAAATCCTGGTCTTTCAGGTCCTAGTAAAGCACTCTAAACACTGCACCATACTAGCTCTATGTATCTTAATATGTATTTGCATACTAATTTTCATGTGGATTCAGAAAACAACCTGCCATTTAATGCATATACCTACCTGGGTTCAGACTCAGGTACAGGACTGAATTTCACTTGTTTGCCTTGAAGCATGATCTCTGTTGGGAGAGGGACAGTGGGAGTGAGACCCTGTTGTTCTTACTAGACCTCTCATTGGCTTTTGGTACCATTGGCCATGGTTTCCACCAGAACCATCTACAGGAGATGAGTATTGCAGGCACTGTTTTGCAATTGTTTTGGTCTTATTGGAGCTCTAGTGATAACCAAGAACGGGGAGGTGAGGGGCTGGCAAATAGATCCGGGAGCATTTAATTGGATTAACCAGCCTGTTAATTGAAAGGCACAGAGAAGAATTCAGCACCATGCTATTAGGATCATTCCATCAGCACAAGCATTTCGGCTAACCAGATGTAATGTTCAACCCTCTCTTTCCCCCATGCATTGTTATGGGGATTACCCTGACCCTCTGGAGAAGATTTGGGGGAATGTACGAGGGATGTATGAGGGAAGTCCCATTTTAGTGGGAGCCCTTGAGCTGGCTTCTGCTAGCACACCAGGTTCATATTCTAGCATGAATGAGTTAAGAATATAAGAACAGCTTTCCTGCATCAGGCCAAAGGTCTAGCTTCCTGTTTCTCTCAGTGGTCAGTTAGATGCCTATGGAAAGCCCACAAGCAGGACATGAGGCCAATAGCACCATCCCACTGTTCCACTGTGACTGGTATTCAGATGCATTGTCTGTGATACTCGAGGTAACATATAGCCATCGTGACTAGCCGTCATTGATAGCCTTGTCCTCCATGAATTGGACTAATCCCCTTATAAAGCTGTTCATTGGTGAGCATCACTATAGCCTGTGGGAGTCAATTCTGTAGTTTAGCTATGTGGTGTGTGGAGAAGTACTTCCTTTTGTCTGTTCTGAATCTTCCAGTCTTCAGCTTCATTGGATGGCCCTTAGTTCTAGTATTACAAGAGAGGGAGAAGAACTTACCTCAGTTCATTTTTTCCGCAACGTGCACTATTATACACACTTCTAAATTGTGTCCACCAACTTACTCTTTTCCCCCCTAAACTATGTAGCTCCAAATGTGTAACCTTTCCTCATAAGGGATTTGCTCCAGCCCCTGAACCTTTTGTTTTCCCTTTCCTGAACCTTTCCCAGCTCAACAATATTCTTTTTGAGATGTGGCCCTCAGAACTGGACAAAGTCATCCAAATGAGACTCTGTTATCACATCTTTGAAGGCTTTGTTTATAAACCTCTCTCCCATTTCTGCTTCTGTAGGACAGCTATCTTCATTCTGAGGGAACAAAATCATTCCCTGAGAACCAGGAGCTTTTTGTACCAAGAATACAACAGGCACCCAGTAGGACATGGGACATTGATGTTTAGCACCAGAATAGAGGCTGGGGTGAATCAAGGTAAAGGGGGAAAGCCTTAGCTCTTGTGACCATGTTAATTTGACTTTTGCATCTCATGTTCCTCCTCTCCTCAGCCATATGCCTATGAAGCTGCCTACAGGGGCTGGCGCTACTACCTTATACTTATGTGATATTTTAACTTGCCTGTACAAATGTTTAGTGTTGAAGAGTGGTGCCTAAAGGTTAATTCTGATTTCCATGATATTCTGCCAGGCTTAGCTTTGAGTGCAGAGGGTGCCTCCAAACATTTGAACACTGTTACTTTTGCATGCCTAATGCTGCCAAAATTGTTCAAAACAAATGTTTATAAATGTAGCTCCCCCACCCCCCACATCCGCTGCACTAAGCCTACGGTTTGAGAAGTTATTCTAACAAAACTGCCTAACCCCAGTCTTGGTTGCGTGATCTTTAGTCATTGATGTGGTTGTTTATGGCAGCCTGATAGTCTGTGTATGTTGCGCAGGAATAATACAGCATATGTCAGTACTGAAAATCCCACATCAAGGTGTCAGTGTGCTTGGCAGCTAGGCAAAGATCTCATGAAACTTAATTTGGGAATCCCTGTTCTGAGATGCATGATCTGGCATGCAGTACATTGGTCTCTGAGGCATCTTGTCTACAGTGGTGCATTTCTTGTTGCTGTTGGAGCCTGCTTGTTTGCAAAACTTGAATGTGTTATTCTTGGAAGCTGCCTTCCATATACGAACATATGGGTTGGCATCCAGAATATGAAGTTCTGCAACGTTTTTGTGGTGCAGAAGAAGATCTTACCTGGAAAAGACAAAATGACTTCTGTTAATGATAGCAAGCATTGTCTGTAACTGTCCAGAACCCCACTATTTTATTTGTGTTAGGTACAGACCACAACTGAAAATACCCATGTCTTCTGCAGGAAGGTGTCTTCGGAGCTTAAAATGGTAATAAGAGGCAGTGATTGCTGTTGTATCAAATGGCTCACCCTTTAGCATAGTATGTTGTAAGCTTTCCATTTTAAGCCTTTCCCCCAGCCTTCTGTACAATGTACAGGTACAATGCAAATGTTTCCATGCAGGAGATGCATTACACAGCTCTGTGTAGGTTGGTAGGACACGGCAAATGATTAAAATTCTGCAGTCCCCATGGTTTCATTAGCAGCTCAGCATGTGCTACGATGAAAGCAATGCCATCTGACAAACCTGCTTCTTAATCATATCTAGAGGAAGTTCTAAAGCCATGCCAGAAAGAATATTCAGCTCTGTTTCCAACACACAAGTTCGGATTTCAAATCATCATAAAATAAATGTCTATCCACAACACTTTCCCATTTTCCTTGTGGTATTTGTTATAAATAATATTAGCGTACAAAACCCATATAGTTCTGATGTGCTTCAAAATGCTTAGATTGTGTACATTTAGGTGGGCTACTAGGTAAAGGACTAAACAACTAGTGTTAAGTTTGCTAGGCACCAGCACCAGTTTGGATTGAGACCCCAACTTGGAAGAACAGGTTAAAGTCCACCTATTCTCCCTGCCAAGAGCCCAATATGGATCAGGGGCCATGCTTTCTAACAGTAATAGTAATAGCAGTGCTTCTTTTATGGTGGTACTCACCAGTACACAGTACCGACACTCCCCCTCCAAAAAATAAATCTTGGCTTCTAAAGCGAGTGTGTGAGAAGGGTGCACCTTTTCTCACATGTCCATGGCAGTGGGCCCCTTGGCACTGCCAGCCCCAGCGGTGGTGCTTCTTCCTTGTCTTCCTCCTGTGGTGGCACAGCTTCAGGAAGCTTCCAGGCTGCCTCTGAACCTGCTGCCACCATTCAGCCAGCTCTGAGGTCGGCAGAAAGCGCTTGGCCGGCAGAGCAAGCAGGGTGGGACCTTGGTGGCAGCCAGACCAGGCAGCACCAAGAGGACTCCAACTTCCTCAAAGGCCTCATGGATGGCACAGAGGAGGAAGGCTGGCAAGTCCAGCTCTGGGCACTCAGCAGAGTGCACCAAGCCTAGCCCACCCAGCAGCACCCACAGCTGGTTGGCCAAAAGGGGTACTTCATGGTGCGTACCAGCACCATTTTTTCTAGAAGAAAGGCAATGAGTAATAGTAAAAGTAATAATAACAGCAAAGCTGCAACTGGTAATTGCATGAATGATGTCTTATCGCGTTTGGCCCTTAGCCTTCATGTAGCTATTATGATGAAATATTTAACTGAAACTTTGCTGCCAAGACAATTTTTCCATGGGTGAGTTATGTCTTGGCTAACCTCTGTGTTGTCATAAAGCATCTTCGATAATTATTGCAGTTCTGTTCAGTTTGCAGAGGCTGTCATTTGAAAATGTTTCACTTGAAGTATTTATGTGCAATTAGATGCAATAATTGTAATACGTTCGGCAGCCTTGGATGCTACGCGGCTGCGAGTCTGTTGGTATGTGGTGCACTGTTGAAATGGAGCCCTTGTGATCACCTGCCATTTGGCAGTAATGTCACTTTCTGCTGGAGTGAAAGCATTTCTCACATTTCATGTGGCAATAAATATTGAATTTCGGAGTGTGATCAAGCCTTAGGTTGCAGGTGAATGCAAAAAGTTTGCTCCCAGGGGCACGTGCCGAAAGCGTTTGTACGCTTTTGATGCTGTTCGGCATGTTTGCAAATGTTGCTGCTCTTTCTCTATCCCACCGGGGCTTGAAATGCTGCAGGATTGTCAAGGTTCAGGACATGTTAATAATGATCTGCTGCTGTTCAAACAAAACAAAAGGCCCTGACAACAAAAGCGACTAGGGCTGCCTGCATACCATACACGGAAAGCACATTATTTCATCCAAGGAATCCTGGGAATTGTAGTTTGACCCTTGCAGCAATACAATTCCCAGAGCGCTTCAGAAACTGGTTTCCAGAATTCTTTGGGGTAAAATAATGCTCTTGAAATGTATGGTGTGTACACAGCTGAAGGCAATTTTTCAGTTCTGATGTTGCCTCAGACAGATTGGGAGCTGGGAGAGGATATAGTGGTCTTGGTTTTATAGCTGGTTAGCCATCACATTTTATAGCTATGGTGGACAGTTAATTCTGGCTATGGGGAATGCCTACAGTACTCAGATTTGATATGGCACAAGTTTTCAGGCTAGCCATGTCTACTTCATAATCTACAGTGGTACCTCGGTTTTTAACGTCTCTGTTGACAAACCATTCAGAACCCGAACACCAAAAACCCAGAAGTAAATGCTTCCATTTTTGAATGCTCCTTGGAAGTCGAACGGCTTCCACTGCGTGTTTTTCAATTTTCTCAATTGAATTTGCAGACAGCCCTTTGCGCCTCAGTTTTCGTTTGTTTAGGAGCTTGAATGGTCTGCCGGTAAGGATTACGTTCAAGAACCGAGGTACCACTGTACTTGATAAATGTAGGCTGGTACTGGGTCAGTGCTTTCTGGTGAATTCAGCCACCTCTTTCATATGCTACAGGAGGCAAAGTCTTGCATACCATGCCAGCAGGTTGGTAAAGGGTTAACCCTCTGCCTTCTCCCACATGGGACTCCTCATGTTCTACGTGTTTATCATCAGAGGCCTTGCTCTGTGTCCCCATTCCCATTGATTATTTGTGTGGCTGGGACTTAAGACATGGCCTTTTCCATTGTGGCACCCAGACCATAGAACTTCCCCTGAAAAGTCCAAGGGGCTTCTGCTATGATGGCCTTTCAGTGAAACATAAAAACATTTTCCTTCACTGAGGCCGTTGGTTTGACCTGAGGTGTTTTGCTTTTGTTGTTTGCTCCTTACAATGAGTTTACTTGGCTCTTATTTTAGCTCTCTGTTCTTAGTTACTGTGAATTGCATTTTGTTTTGGGTTTTATTGCTTGCAGTTATTGCAAGCTGCCTTGGAAACCTGTTGGGATAAGTAAACTACTTCCAAGAGGTAGGGATGTCAGAGAATTCCAATGGAAATGGAAACAGGAGCGGAAATTGCTATGTTTGCTTATTCATGCTATGTCCAGAATAGAAATAATCCATACTTATTTGCTGTAGTTATTTTCATTCTGTAAATGACATGTAAGATATGCAATGAATGACACACACCCCAGTTCTATTGTGTTTCCTTTACATTGAAATGGAATGGAGTGGAATAATGTAATGATTATTGATAACATAATTAATTATGTAAAAATTCTGCCACAGCAGATGGAGAAACGAATAACATAGTTTTTGTTTGAAGCTGAACTGCAGTGGAACAGAAATAGTGTTGAATGCAATAGGTCAGGGTAGAAATGGATGTCTTCCTACATCCATATGAAGAAGCCACAGGATGATATCTCTCCTAAGCCTCTGATCTGCACACTCCATTCCCATATATCCTATCCTCCTGCCAATCATTCCTTCCCTTACTCCCCTCCTCTTCTGGCATGCCACTGTCTTCTCCTAGTTTCAGTGGTTACTTCTAGTGCTCATCAATAAGTACTCATCCACCTACCTTCAACAGCCATGTGCACCATTCATTGATAGGTGAGTAACTGTTGCCCAAGTTTTTCTTACTCAGCCCACCAGTCACCATCAAATCCAGAACTGGAAAAACTCAGTTAGTGTTCTCTGAACAGAAGTGAGTAGGATGAAGACTGTGCATTATGAACTCATATGCTGCATTTCCCAATTCCAAACAAGGTTGTTGTTGAATAACTCTTTTCTGCAAACTATTAATGCAAAATGGTTGGGACACAATAAATACTACACAGCTTTCAAGGTCCTGCTAACCACAATTTTGCTTTTCCAGTTACACCATCTAGTCCAAAATCCTGTTCACACTGTGGCCAACAAGATGTTTATGGAAAGTCCACAAGCAGAACCTGAGCTGCTGCTGCTTCTCTTCTTCTTCTTTCGCAATCACTCGTATCCAAGTAAGATTGTCTTCCATAAACATGGTTTTAACAGTGAGTCCGTAAGTGACTGTGGAGGCCAATTCTGGATCCACACGTCCTTCCACAGTGGGGACATAGGTTTCCAGGCGGGAGTTGATCATGGTGAGGGTTTGCCAAACATGTCTTCCTCTTGGTTCGTTTCGTCCTGCGTCTGAGTGTCTTCAAAGCCCATGACACCTTTGGAGTGCTCGCAGGCCAGTGTTTCCCAGTTGTCAGTGAGCTGAGCACAACAACTTTAACCATGCACTGTATGAAGAAGTTCTTTCTTTTGTCTAGTTGAAGCCGCAAGTTGGATAGAGCACCCTAATCTGGCCTTCAACTTCCATTAGCGCTAGCCAGGATGGGGTTGACTTGGTTTTCCCAACCTGATGTTTCCCACATGCTGTGGTCATCATAATTGGCATATTTCTTTCACCAGGGTCTCATGGAGTAGGATGGACCTTGTGTTTTCATTTTGAATTCATGTGGTATTGCAGAATATTTAGTAGCAATCAAACATGGTAGATACTATTTTTAAAATACTATTTTTACTGCAGCAAAGTTTATATGCACTATAAAAAACTGTCCAAATTCAGATCTTTGTGGTTAGTTAATGCTACTCATGTAACATGGAGTAACACCTTTAGAATCTATAGTGCTACTTCAGATTTACTCTTGCACCTGTTGGGAAACAATGCTCTCATGTTTTTGCTCGACAAAGCTGTACAGATGGGCTAATTGAAGCTTTACTCAGTCTACTTAATTGGACGAATGGCCCTCAAAGCTGTCAATAAATGGTGTGTTCACAGTGAGGTAATTAATAACGCCATTTCCTTCTGGTAGACATATCATTAGCCATTATTTCTTGAATCACGACATTGATGTCTTTATTCCAAGAGGTAATTGCAGGTTTCTGGAAAGGGTTATGGTTTGCCCACCAATTCCCTAGAAGTGACATCAGCGCTGAAAAATTAAAACTACCCAAATCTGTTATTTTTGAATTAATAATTAGGAGAAATTTTGAATAGCAAATATGCCCTTTACTGAAAGACGTTTTTGTGCCCGTGTGGACATTTACACGGAGAATAACAAGTTCATTTGATGGAAGAACATTTTGAAACTCAGATAGTGACTCTGAATTGCTTCAGCTGAACATTTCTTCATTTTGCTGTATCGCTGACTTTTTCTGTAATTGCCTTGATACAATACATTAACTGTGCTATGATGTTGTTTTCTATTAGGGCCAAACTAGATATGACGCATGTCACAGTTTGGCATTGCTTAGCTGATTTTGTTAAACAAATAGCCAGCATGGGGGGGGGGTGGATTGGGACTGTGGTATGCAGGGAGGAGAATTTCAGCCCCCTCCCCAGGCAAATGCAGTCCTAATCAGAATCTCTTGGCCCACACCAGCTATTCACCACGGGAGGAATGCTCTTCCCATTGCAAATAGCAGGAATGGGGTGATATTGCAATGGCAATTTTACTCCCCAAATACAGCTGTTCCAATTTACCTTGGAGTGGCAATGGCTATATCTGGTTTCTTTTAGTAAAATTATCACAGAGACTGCTCAGGATGCAAATGCTACATAAGTGTAAATGCATACAAATGCAGCAAGCTTAAACGTCTCATTTTTTCCACTGGCAGGAGGACAGGGACCTTAGTGATCAGTGTTGTGCGGTTTGATTCCTTTTCTGTTTAGTAGTTTCAGATGTCAATATGGTCGAACACAGATCTGGATGCAGTGTGCTACCCCAACCCAGCAGTGATTTGAATCCAGATATCATCTTGGCCTTAGGCACAAAACACTGGCAATTAGGTTGAGATGTGAGATCGGTCCTCCAGGCAGATGTGCAAAGGTTTCAAGCACCACTTTTTTAGGGGTCAAGTGAGTGCCTCTTCTCTTTGCTGCCCTGCCTGTATAGATATGCTGGGCAAACTATGAAACACTCCCTGCAAGGGACCCCTGTTGTGCACAGAGGAACACTAGCTTGACTTGGCAGCATCTTCAAAGAGATAGCAGAAGGGAATGTTGTAGCCCCTGTGAAGAGGAAGTCCCAGAGAGGATTTAGATTTGAGATTTCTTCCCTTGGAAAGAGAGAAAAGGGCCTTTCAACATCATGGAAGGTGGGGCACAGAAGTCCTCAGGGAGGAAAGTGAAGCAAGGCCAAAGGAAGTCCTATAAAAGTGCTATAAAAATCAGCAGATGGATGTGCATCAAATCCAGCATTTCCAACACTGAAGCCATCATATCAGTAGCTGCAGATGCAGAATGGCGAGTTGTAGCAATACAGATGCCAGTCACAGAGGAGGGAACGTTTTAATTCTTCTTGCATGGCAATAAATTCTAGGAAGAAGTTTGCACACACGCAATCTGCCATTCAGTTTAAGTGAATCATTTCCTTTGACAGGATGGCCTCTGCCAACCAGCTGGCTTTGGGAACATGCTTTTCACGAAGTTTGGGTGTCCCAGGTGCACTGCTTGAAAGGTTGCGTTCTGCCCTCTAGCAACAACTGAGTGAACATCCTTGACAGTCCCCAGAGTACATGGCTTTGCGCAATGCGTCTCTTGCAAAATAATGATTTAAGGAATGCAGTGTTTCCTTGGGATTAAGCTGAAGATATTTACAGTCAGGGGGAAAAAGAGAGGACTGTCCCCAAAAGCAGAGCAAGTGGGAGAGAAAGAAATCAGTTTATTGTGGTATGTTCAACACATTTCACACATGAAACCTTTCTTCAAGGGCAACTAAAATAAGCATGTATTCAGTAATTCTGAAAATGCAATGGGGAGAGGATGTAGCTTAGTGGTTGAGCATCTGCTTTGCATGCAGAAGGTCCCAGGTTCAATCCCCTGAATCGCCAGTTGAAAGGATCAGGCAGCAGATGATGGGAAAGACCTCTGCCAGAGATCCGCTGTCAATCCAAGTAGACACTGCTGACCTATGAGGATAAATCATCTGACCTGGTATAAGGCAGCTTCCTGTGTATACCCTTTAAAGTCAAACATAGTCTGTTGCAATCTTCATATATATTATAGTATTGCAGATTGAGCACAATTTTATCCATGTTTGCGCAGAAGTAACCCTGGAATGTGTCATTTGGTGTAGTTTTTTCTCTTATCAGGAGATAGATTTGCATAGGAATGAATTCCTATGAAATCCAAGGTCTTTGATGCCATAGGATAGGACTGTACTTCTCTAATGAATTATTCCTAAGTAAATATTAAAATTCTTTAAAAGTAATAAATAAAACTAACTCATGATAATATGTTGTTGTTGCCTCGTTTAAATTTCACACCTGGGATTGTGCCTGTCTAGAACATCCTAAAACATCCTGAGACGTCTCCATGATTATTACACTAAAAGATGTTAAAGTATGTTTTTATGCATCCTCGTCCATTCACCAGCTTGTTATGTTTTGAAAGGCTTTTTCTAGTGGCCTCACCTGCATAAAACCTATTGCATGGGCATCAATGACATAAAAATTGTGGAAACTACTGCAAGTGGCAAATTGTCTAAAGCACAAACACAAATTCTCAATTGGATTCTCAAAATTAACTTAGGAGAAACACACAAGAGGAACAATCTTGTGATAATGCAGCCTCAAGTAATGTTGGTTGTTCTGGCAGTTGACAGGCTTGTGCTCTGGGGTCAGCCAATCAGTCCTTAATATTATGAGTCTTTTTACGAGCAATAATGGGCTCTTCAGATCACTTCCAACAAATCTATGTTCTTCCACAGAGCTTTGTTGGTACAATTAAACATGAGATGCTGTGTCCTTTGATCTGACCACAATGGAGTTAGAAGTATATTGTTTCTATCTTAGTGTGCACTTCCTCTAGGTCAGTGGTGGAGAACCCACAAGTGTAATTATGACCACCAGGCTCCCTATTTGGCCCATGAAGCTGTTTCAGCCAAGCCACACCCACTGCCCCACACCTGACATCACATATGATGCCTTCCATAAGGTCTATTGCAGGCATAGGCAAACTTGGCCCTCCAGATGTTTTGGGACTACAACTCCCATGATCCCTAGCTAACAGGGCCAGTGGTCAGAGATGATGGGAATTGTAGTCCCAAAACATCTGGAGGGCTGAGTTTGCCTATGCCTGGTCTATTGTGGGGCAGGTAAAGATGCAGCTGAGCTGCAAAGTGCAAAGGCAACTGTGCAAAGATCTGCGCACCCAACTTTGCAAGCTCCAGTGATCAGCCGATCACTGGGGCTTTGCTAGCTTTCTCAAGCTGTGATGATCAGCTGGTCACTGGGGGTTGCAAATTGCTATCCACCAGGCTTGGCAAACCCCAAACTTCAGCTGATTGTTGGGGATTGTGAGGCATTATGGGCAGGGCTTGTGAAGCCTTGATGATCAGTTGATTGCTCCTGACCACCTGTCAACCCTGGACCATGAGGGGTGTGTGTATATATCTATTTTCCTACCCCTCCTCTACCATCACTGGATAACTTTTGGCATTAAGCAGTAATCTGAAGGGCTCAGATTTCCCTTCAGTCACAGATAGAATCTGTCCACCTATTAAGGTAAGCCAACATTCTGAGGTTGCAGAACTGTTGCATCTTATCTCATGAGTGTCACCCCATTTAGCAATTTTTGCACCCCATTACAAAACCACCGTGAACTGTTTCCACGGGGGTGGGTTTTTATGGGGAAGAGGGAATGTGCCCCTATTGCCAAGGGCTCTGAGCCCATATTCCCTTGCCCCAATGTCAGTGTTTCTGTGGCATGTGCATCCCCATCCATATTCTACCCCAACTTGTCGTGAGGAAAGCTGGACCAAAGCAAAGATACTGGAGCCTTGGCCAGGACTGTGTATAGTGTTGGGATACTGCCAGGGAGATAAAGTCCATCATGGCCCCCAAGCCGGCTGCCGGACGATCCATCGATCTCCCGTAGACACGCAGTATCAGCAATTAGCGACATGAGCTCCAGAACATTCTAGAGCCGATGCACACTCTTTATCAGCAGATAATGCACAGCAGAAGTCGCACTCAGGAGAGCATTATTTACAAGTTTTATTCAGCGTTGATCAGAACAAAGAAAAACATGACTGCCTGCATCAGTGTCTCCAGACACAGAGAGAGAAACGAAAGCAATAGGAAACATAAACATCCTGTGAACAGGAAATACGCAGACTCTGTGACTCTCAAAGCCTGCTCCCTTTTAAGGTGGAACGGAAATATCCTAGTAAGGCAGTGAACACTGGTTTCATTGCCTGGGTAACGGAGTGTGTGTCTTCACCCCCCAAAATGGTTGCAAACAGGCATGAAAACCTATGCAAATGAAAGAAGGGTGGATTGGGAACAGGTGGCCATGGTAAGCCAAATTATAGGGTGGACATGATTAAACCCACATATTTGTGGAAGACAATTGCTGGGCTTTTGAGGCTAAACAAAATTACCTTTCTGCCACAACCTGCTCACATTGAGCAGGAGATACAGTTTGAGGTTCATCTGCCTTTCTCCTGTTTTGAAATTTAATTTACCTACCTTGCCTTTGCTGTAACCTGTTTCACTTTCCATGAGATTTCCTGAATATTACTGCAGGAACTGCACAAGTTTGATACCTTTATATGGGGGGGGGGGGGGAACCTGCCAGAGGAAAGCAAAGCCCTGTGCAAAACCTGAGCCCAATTGAATATAAAGTAGATGGGTTTTCCCTAAAACGCAACTGGATAGCTCAGTTCTACGGTTTTGCAAACACACCTCAGAAAATACTGACAATGTAAACCTCAAGTTAAAACTCAGCAAAATGAAATAACACATTAGGCAGTAAGCAATGCACTCATTCTGTTAGTGCAAGGCGTTAACACTTGTGCAACAGAACTTTCCTTCCCGCCTCCTACTGTACATGCAGAAATCCTGGTGCTGACGGAACATTCATGCAGTGTTACTTTGAATACAACCCAGTATCTTTACTCTCAGCACACCTTTAAATACACATCCTGAATGAAAGCAGATATTGAAACTTATACTCATTGGTTTACTTTCATCACACATTAAATAAGTGAACATCTTGGTCAGATATAAACATCTATACATTTCTCATTTGGATTTTCAAAATTGCCAGGTTTGAATGCATTCCATTTTCTATAAATGCATTTTTCAAAAGCTTCTTTTCCCAGCTACCATTGCAACAGATCTATTTTCAAAGCACAATTTATTCTTACTATTACTATTTATTCTTACTATTCTTACTATTATTTGTATTCGTATTATTTTATCCCATTTATAAATCACTTTCCATAAAATAGCTTGAAATATCAGCAATAAAAATAATGAAAAACAATTAAGTGCACCTTTAAATTATGGAAAGCTTTTCCCCCTGCACTAGGTAGTTGTCATTCAACTCCATCTCTTCTTATGCCATTGTGTGGCGTTTGATATGTAGTATTTAACTTAAACAAGCCAATAACTGCTGAATAAAGTTTGCAAACCGAGACAGGCTTTGTATTCCAACCCCTCAGTCTTAAACTGGCCTGATAAAAATCAGAAACTTGTCAGTCTTTAGGATTTTTTAAATAAAATTGGGATTGGGTGGGGGACTAAATTTAGCCATCGTTGCCTCTCCCTGGGCCTGCTGACCCTGAACCAAGTGACTGTAGCTGTGCTAACAAGAGACCCATTGTCCCTTTCATTAATTGAACTCACAGAGGCAGGTAAATCTTTAAGCAAGATGAATGGGCAGCATTTTTTAAAAGTAAAATAATTCACTAGAATTTGGGGTGCATTTCTCTTTAATTAGATGAGTACCAAGTCAGAGGCCTTGTCAAACACCCTGCATTACCTTTATGATGTCAGAATGAAGCCAGGGCATCACAGAGCGGCAGGTGAAGCTAGGCAAATACGACACACTTTTCTCTTGCAGTCTTTTCTCCAGATGAAAAAAGTCATTACCACAATGATACTCCTAATTATACTGTCATTAGGGTACTGCTGCAGTGCATGCAGCCGGCTTGCTTAGGCAAACGGATAGAATGTGGCATGCAGAAGCAGGCCGCCTTTAACTGCTTTGCAGTAAACAAAACTGCCCTTCCAGTTTAACCAGTTAGCCCTTGTTTGACGTGGCACCTTTTTAAAGGGACCACCTTATTTCTGCGATAGTTGTTTTGAACTGTTTCTGACTTTGTGTTTTAATTCTTGTAACCCACCTCAAAGGGCAGGTAATTAAATTAATAATAATAATAATAATAATAATAAGCAATTTTCTTAATAGTACTGGACTTGAACGTAAGAAACAGTACTTTAAGACAATAGGACAGATTTGCAGTGTACCATACCCTCCAATATTTCTTGAGTGAAAATAGGGACGTTTTATGTATGTATGTATTTATTTATTTATTTATTTATTTATTTATTTATTTTACTATTTATTATACTATTTATTATACTATTTATTTTACTATTTATTATACTATTTATTATACTATTTAGGCCCTGCCCGTCTGACTGGGTTGCCCCAGCCATTCTGGGTGGCTTCCAACATATATAAAATCATAATAAAACATTAAAGATTTAAAAACTTTCCTATAGAGGGCTGCCTTCAGATGGCTCAGGAGTCAGATAGCTTCATACCCTCCAAAATTTCTCTGATGAAAAATAGGGTTAGGGAAATGTGGGACATTCCAGCATCAAAACAGAAACCAGGACAGCTTCTGTAAATCCAGGACTGTCCCTGGGAAATGGGGACATATGGAGGGTCTAGTGTATCTGTCACATGTCATTCATTAAGGCCTCTTCCCCTCACTATCTGTGAGGTGCCCATGCCTCATCTGCTAGATGTAAGTATACTGAGTGGATCAATAATTTTGTTGTTCTGAGGCTCAAAGGGTTCTGAGACTGTACTGAATCAACAACAATCTCAGAAGTCTGGTCCATGTGCTTTGTTTTTGAAGGTGTAGCTTGGCTGCCAGGTCCTACTTTACCATGGATGTTCCTCTATTTGGTGGAAGCTTGGTTTGAAGATCAAGAACCTTAAGATGGGAGAGGAGGTCCCTTGAAGTGACCATCAACGGTTCGCACCTGGACAGCAGACTGAGAAGGCATCTGCTAGCAATCTTCTCCACTATAAGGAGATGCAGTTGTTTCAAAATGTATAGCTAGCTATACATGTCATTCAACATGTGGAAATTTAAGGCAAATCTGTGTCCTCTTTTTTGGGGGGGTGACACATTTTCTCTATTTTTTGGTGATTCATAAGTGGTCACCTTTTGTAATATTCCTGTTTATTTTTTCTTTCATACTGAATTAACTGCTTTAAAAAAGTATAATGTTTATGAGTTTGAAGTACCAACCCCCCCCCCAAATAAACCCCACCCTAGGCAACATATGAAACACATCAAAGTCAGGTCTTGCGCATTGGGCTTTATGAACTAATTTAGAGAAAGTGCCATAAGTACAACTAAAAATAAAAATAGACCTGGGAGAGCAGGCAAAATTTTTTAGTTATTTAAATGCTGAAATGGTCCTGTTGTAATACAATTAAATAATAATGTTTTCCTCTCCTGTGGTTTCCCTATATGGTAACAGGCACTTTAAGACAAGGCTGCAATCCTGTCCACACTTACCTGGGAGTAAGGCCCATTGAACTCAATAAAGAGACTTGCAAAGTTTTGTGCCCTAATTCTCCTGATTTTGCAGTTTTGTTCATTTAGAGCTTATCAACTGAAGAGCAGTTCTTTAAAAAAAACACAAACCTGGTACCTGTGTTTCATTACTTAAAATAATATACAGAGTATCATTGTTTGGTAACTTTGTCCTATCCCAGTTATGAAATAAAGGAGGAGGGGCACGTTGACATTTTACCTGGAGTATAACTTGAGAGCTAAAAACTATGGCTACTCACCAAAACCCCTCTATCTTGGAGCTCTTTTGCAGTACAAGTTAATTAACTGGATTTAGATATTTGCAAGATGATATATTTAATGGGATTACGGCTCATATAATGTTCTCTGTGACTGATTTGGAATCTAAGCTGAAGGAACAGAATACTGAGTTTCCAGCTCTTTGAGAGTTAATGTTGTGTTGAAGAAAAGTACAATTTGAACCTCATTGTTCATGAATAGCTTAAGTTATTCAAGTGAAATGGAGCTGGGTCTCTACAAGGGCTATGCCAAGCAGATGCATAAACGCAAGGATGCAGGCTCTGACATTCCTGCCGCCGCTCAAAGTACAGATATACCCACACCTGAACTCCTGGCAAGTTCAAGGCAATTGTGTACCTCATGAAAATATAATGGCCCATTATTCAGGGTCTGTCTCCCAAGTGGGATCAGTTCAGGGCTATGGTCTACAGGTTGACAGATAAACATTCGTTTGTTTGGGATGTTTATACCATGGCTCTAACCCTATATAGCCATAACATGGCATATCTTTATGGCATTTTAAGACTTGAGCATTGTAATGTTTATCCAGTTGTAATTATTCTAATAGACCTGATTGGAAAATTAAATAGTACCTGACTCATGGAAGATCATAAGCACATGCACTCATGCATGTCCAGCAAGTTCCTTACACGGAACAGAAGAAAAGTTCTTTGGATAATAAATTTTTGCATTAAGTAGAAAAAAAGTTAAAGTCCGTTTAATGGCAGACAGAAAGGGAGAGAATAAGCTACAAATGAATACACTCCTGCATGGTTTCCTCTCCTTCCCATAATGCTTAGCTCCTGCTGCCATCCCAATGCACAATGACATGTCTTTTACCAACATGAATTAACAAAATAACCAGGGAATGACATGTGAACTAAGCCTATGAGAACAGCCACTATAATCATGTAAAAGGAATCAGGATATCAACATAAATGCTTATTAACTGGACAGCAGTATGTTCTTTTAGAGGTGTACGACCCAAAGTGGATCCTGTCATGATATCTCACTCGCCATAAGTTACGTACACAATCCAAACTTTCACAAAAACTCTTTATGGCAACCCAGTCCTTCCTTAATGACCAGTTCATTTTGGAAATCAGGGACATGCTGGGCAGTGATTATGAAACTTGTTTTTTTTTTTTTTAATTGTTGTTTTGCAAATATAACAAAAAGTGGAGGGGGGACATGATCAGCTGATATTAACAATGAAAATAACACACACACACTTAAATATAAGCAGTCCAGATGGATATCAAAATGAGATTGACATCCAAATAAGATGTACATTCAAACATAGAAAAGACAGTGAGAACTTCAGACCACTGAATAGTAGGTGGTGAGTCTTTATCCTTCCATCCTTGAGGTATATGTTTCCTTGCAACCATATGGGCTCACAGTATCCACTTTTGTTGTCCAACTGCTTCTCCCCACACCATAGGAATATAATCTAAAAGTGTTTGATCATACACAAATATCAAGGATTTTTCAAAAACAAAGTTAACATAAACAGTAACTTCCGACTAAGAAGCAGACACAACAGGTAACCAGGAACGCTGCTTTTTCAGAACTGCTTGGAATTGTTTTAGCAATTCAGTTGCAAACTTCGAGCATCAAGCCCTTTATAAGCATGGAACAAAGCAGGTCAGGCAGCTTCAAGAGGTAGGATGTGGTTTTATGACCCCCGGGCAAAAAGTGTTACTAAGGATTGTCATAAGGTCATCCAACTGAAGGGTGGTATCCAGTGCTGTTCCTCTGCTCTTTGATCCATCAGTGGGTGTCATTCAGCAGAATGGAAAGTGAGGCTACTTTTGCAAATTCACCCTTCACTCTGCAGCCTTCATACCATCTCCCACACCGTTCAAGTCCCTCCCCAACCCTGTGAAGCAGGCAAGGTAGGGATTGGGAGCAAGAGGAGGGAAGGCGAATATATAAATATTGCCTTCCTCCTCCTCCTCCTATTGATGGAAGCCTCAGCTGGATCAAAACGTCTTTAAAGGGAAGCTATGTGATACAACCAAAAGTGCATAATCCTGCTATATAGTTGTACTCCAGATTCCTCCGATGCCATGTACCAAGTCAGGACAAAATTGCCACCCCTGAAGTGTGAGCTAGTCTTTTTATGGAATAACTGTCATCAGGATTGATCAGTGCAAAGGGCTGCCACCGGACACGTGGCTTGGGTGCCAAGGCACCCAAGCCACAAAGTTCCCAGGAGAACAGTAAAACACACTGAGATGGAGTATTTTGGTTTATGGGTTCAAATAGGCCACAACTTTATTGGTTACAGATGTGAGCAGTTTGGCTTAGGCATTGGGATGAAGCCAGGATATATCTTGACTCCTGCCTGACTGCAGGGAGTCGACGGAAGGGTGAACCACCAATAGGGGGGTGCCCTATGACTTACATCAAATTGGGGCACCCCGAGGGGTCCCCGTAGGAGCTGTGACATGGCCCTAGCCCACATCCAGGCTTCGGACAGTATTCACACCCCAGATCCCTTTAACAGGCTGCAGCTGTCCCCCAGCACAGATGACGCAGCTGGCCGTGATGTAGGGGAGAGGCAGCGTACCTCCACCCCAGACCGGAAAACCCGGCTTCTGGCCACAATGCTGCCCACCAGGTAAAAAATGAGCAGACCTCCTGGCAGCAGGGCTGCTGCCGCTTACCAAGAGGGAAATGGGAAGTATGGAGAGGGCAGTGTGCTTGACACTGTGTAGGTACATCGATGGGAGCTCCTGCTTAGTATTAGATCTTTGATGGTTCATTCGCCCATGCAAGCCAGCAGTTCATCTTGCAAATAATTTACATACAGGTAGGAATCAGTTCAAACAAGATGATGATCTGAAATAAATAGAGCCTTCAGTCTATCCTATGTGGTTCCACATTATTTGTTTCATATTGTAGGAATCATACTGATCCTTTCCCCCCTCCAGCAGGAGTTTTGCGCTAGATGTTGACACAGGGAATTCTGGCCACATCTGTAATTAGCACATGCAAATCTCTGAGACAACGTGTACAAACAAACAGGACAACAGATTTAATAACTAAAAAGACAGAGTACATCGGCTTGAATTTCAAGAGTGAATAATTTGGGGGAGGGGAGGGGAGATAAAACAAAATAAAACAAGGGCTCTTTCCATGCACTTTTGTCACACTGCGTATTGAAACAGTATAATTTGACAGCTGTGATATTTGGGGAGGTTTTAAACATGACAGGTCACAAAGCTGCATCTGACCAGTGGAGCCATACAAGGTAATACATAGATTAAATCCCCATTAAAACCAGGTTAAAGCAAGGTGTCAAACTCTTTTTGGTTTATTGGTTCTAATTTCTTTTCCATACTGGGAGACTATTCATTGTAGAACCGCAGATGCAAAATAATGGAAAGAAGGCATGCCAAACATCAGCATGGGTCCGGGGCTGGAGCTTTAATAACCAAGCAGCAATCATCTCTCCCTCTGAGCCAGAATACAATTGATAGCTTAGCTATAACACACAGTAAACCTACCTGACCACTCTAAATTACTGTGAGGTCAGGTGGCTTTTACAGGTAGGCTTCCCCACAGTTCAGCCTGAGAGAAAAAATTTAATTAGTTGTCCAACGAGACAAATACGCACCACAATTTCTCATTCTGGCCAGCCTCTAACTTGTGTTCCCCAGTATCCAGGGTTTTGTTTACATTGTGTTGTAGACCAAGGGAATGTCTTCCTGAAACAGCTGCTGGTTCCCATTTTCCTTGTGTCAACCCCACTTTTTTTTTTAAGGGCCCTGTAGTCCCACACAGGCTCAAGTCACATGACCATTTCATGAACCAGCTGTCAGTCAATGGCTATAAGCACAACCTGTCACTACTTTTCTGTTTTCCACATGGCTCATCGTGAGTGCAATGCTGTAGCTGACTTGAATGAATGAGGCAAATCCCCACCTGTTTGCCACGCTCACACATTCAATCCAGGGAGATAAAAACGAATTTAAAAACCACACTTTCTACATGTGGTTGTGCAAATTGGCTGTGAGCAAAGTCAGGTTTCCAACACTGAATTAAACTTTTCGTGTATTTTTGCCCATTAAAGTACCTCTCCCTCCCAACCCCCAGCAAAGCCTTCCAAGCAGCCAGTTTCGTGGCAAAGATATTTTCTAATAATGAGGCTCAAAGTCAGCTCCCGGCCCAGGTGAGCACGCACACGTTGACTCATTCAAAGAGGGGCTGAAAAGCTCACATTCAGGATGCATTAATCTGAAAACAAGTGTACTTTTGTGTCTGGGGAGTATTATTTTCATTGCCATCAATTTAGTACACAGATAGTCTGCGATTCTAGACTCGCTATCAGGTTGCCCTGAAGACTGAGACCCCTCACCAGGCCACTCTATTTAATTTAGACTAATCTACAGCTAAGTGAAACTTTGTAACCTCTCTGATTTCCTCCTATCATCATGAACACTCTTATTTCCCCTTCCCCTAAATGACCTACTCTGAGCCTTGCCGGGGGAGCTGGGATCAGGAGGAAGAGATGAGTGACCGCCAGGTAATATTAATGGCTATTTGTGTCTACTGACAGCAATTTAGCCAAAGACAGAAATATTTAACTAGTTCATCCCTGATTGTTTTAATGGTTGTTAATCTGGTTTCACTTTATGCCATTTGCCTCTTAGAGGGAAGAACTCTAAGGTGGGGGAAAACCCACGTCATTACATGAGGCAGTGCTAAATTCAGGCCACACACTATACGCAGACAAGTAACTATAGTATTTGAATGTAAAGGCTCTTCCATACTATTGCTGTTTTGGGGTGGGATTCTACCACACACTGTCAAATGCAGGTTATGCATTTACAGTTAACTGAGAGTTTCTTGTGCAACAAACTCAATTCTCCCAAAGAGCAGACTTTTGTGACAAGGAACGTGACAGGAAAACACACCAGGAAAGTGTAGACTAGCACTTGCTTTGACACAACTCCATCTGACCTCCCAGAGAACAAATCAAAATCAATGCTCAGCCAATAGTCAATATCGTTTAATCTCCCTGGAGGCACATCAGGATAAAGGCTTAATAAACAGGTTGCTATAAGACCATTAAAGCCCATTAAAATATTTTCAAACCTTCACCTCCAAAGCGATGAAGATGTGTGCAGAGGTTTGTCTTCCTAAGCTCCATGGGACTTACTCCTAAATAAGTGTGTATAACCTTACAGCTGTAAGTTGCTTTGAAACAAGTATTTTACTTTTAGTTGGTTTGTGGCTCAGATGCAGTAAGTAGCCAGTGGACAATGAATTTGGTATTAGGTTTGGTTTCTTTTCCACCCATATGGCTATTGAATAGCATTAAGAAAATTGATTCCAACATCCCATAGATTTTTATCTGCCTTATCATCATCATCATCATCATCATCATCATTATTAGTAGTAGTAGCAGTGTTTATGGCCCTCTCTTCATTGAATATTTTCAATTCCAAAGTGGGGAACAAAGTAATAAAAATAAACAGAGGAAAACAACAATACACAAAATTTACAGAATCATAAAAAGGTCAAATAACAGCTTAACAATTCTGTCATAGACAAAACTAGAATAACAAAAAATAATAATTCCAATTTAGCCAAATACCTAGGTAAAAACAAACATAACATATTCAAAGAGATTGAAACGGACATCCAAACAGATTTTATTTATTTCATTTAAAATTAAGATAGAAACAGATTAATAGGTGAAATAAGTTTTTACGCTTTTCTCAATGTTCATGTGCATGCCGTATTAATTTCTGTTGTAATTCGATTTGTGCTTCTGATTTTCCTGAATTCATTCCAGAATGAACATGCATTCCTTTCATGCAGATTTGAGTGGCGTGCTCCCGTGGATGCAAAAATGGTCACATGGGCATCACCATTGCTGAGGCAACACTACCTGTTTAGCTGTACTGTGCTGAAACCCTGCAAAGAAATCAAGAGAGTCACAATAGTGACCTCATAGAATTGTAAGGGACCCCAAGAGTCATCTAGTCCAACCCCTTGCAACGCAGGAATATGCAGCTGGCCCATACAAGGATCAAACCCCATGACCTTGGCCTTATCAGCACCACACTCTAAACAGTTGAGCTAACTTTACCAATGATAACATATTCTTTCTCCACTACCCATTGAAGGTGAGGGCAAAGGGGCTACTTGCACTTGCACTTGCTTATACCATCAGTGATATCAGCTGGAAATATGCCATAACAGAAACAAAAATACCCTGTCAATTTGATGCCAAAACAACAACAGATCATGAGGGAAATGGCTGCTTACATAAGTGAAAAACTGCACAAAAGAGGACTGTGGGGTTTTTCAGGGAATGCTTGCATAACTGAAAGTAAACATTTATTTTATTTTATTGTACTCCCAAAAATGTTTCCTGGCAAAAAAATTGACATGGCCCTTGTTTTTATCCTACTTTCTTTGTGTTCACCTTTACAGCTGACAAGATGAAATGGCCTTGTAAAAACTTGGTACTGACTGAAGTGATGATGGAAGGAGTTTTCCCATCTTCTACACCATAGTAGACAAATGTGTTGGCGGGGAGAGTATGTAAATCTGTGAGAGACGCATGAGCGGTGAAGAGGTCAACTAGCATTTTTTATTAAATCTGGCTATGGAATAGTAGTACTGAGTCGAGGGATTCAGTAACTCTTCCAGGTGTCAGAGAACCTGTGTTGATAACACTGGTTTTAACACCACTTACCAACTTACTTCAGTGCATTTATGTGGCCTCAGCAGTTGCTCAGCACCTTGCTGGAGTGTGACTTTGATGATGTCAGTTCCAGTTTAGAATCCTTTCTTTCAGCAAGCTCAGATGAACAACTGAGTATGTGCAGTGCTATTTCTCTAGAAAGAGAGGTGCCGAAACTCACCATGGACTCCTTCCTTGTTCTCTTATAATGGCAGTGGGGCCTGCCGGAACTGAGTTTCAGCAAATTCCAGCTGGAAAAAAGCCCTGAGTGTGTAAGAACTACTTTGAGGCCTGACCACCACCACCCCATTCATTTGAACATGCTTTGCATCAGAGCAAATCTCTCTGGATTTTACTCCTCAGTGGTAGGAAGCAGTTAAAAGATAGAAGAACTGAGATAAGGCTTTAAATATGCTTGGAAACCTCATTGTGTGATTTTCCTTGCAGCTAAGAACGCTGTCTTGTTGCACTATGCCAGATGCCTGCAACTGAGTGCAATAAGATGGTGACAGATCTTTTAGGAAGAACCGTTACCCTTCAACAGATTGATGTCTGAGTCAGAACGCTAGCCAGTGTTGGCAGCTGAGCATGTGCAGTAAGGCTTAAGCTACTATTATCTTTGCACCACCATTAGTATTGTGTTAGTAAATATTGTGCACTCGCTATCTTCAGTCTTCTAATGGGGGTGGGCGGGAGGGAGAGGGTGAATATGTAATTTCAAATATCTTTAGCTCTCAGCTTAATTATATAGTCTGTCTGAATGAAAATTAAATTTTACCTAAGCTCAGTAGGTAATGTAGACAACCCAAACCAAAGGATTAGTTTAAAAGTGTTTTAAAATATTATACGAAAGTTTTAATTACATGGGGAGGGAAATCATAAAACTGTCCAGTAATTACAGCATATTGATTCCATTTCCCCCCTTGAAATGCTAAGACCATTTCAACACATGCAGAATCAATAAACATAATTAAAATATGAGCTCATCAAAACAGCAATTAAATGTACTTAACAGCTTTTGTGGCTTTTTCTCCATATGGTTATTGTGGGAGTGTGAATCTGGCTTGCTAGATAAATGTAACAAAATGAAGTGAAAGCCTAGGAAAAGATTACTGCAGTAACATAAGCAAAGACAATAAAGTTTAGCTCTATAATAAGTTCCAATAAATCAAAAGTTGACAAAAGAAGCAATGTATACAATGGTGAAAATGTAAATTCTGCTTTATATTTCTGTGAAAGTAACACTCTCAATGACTTTTTTTAAAAAAAAAGCCAAATCAAATCTCTTTCCCATCATAGAAGCTCTTGCAAACATCACAACATGCAGGTTTATCTACATTCTTTTTGATCATGTGTGCAACTTTGTGTATCTTTGGAAACATTGTGTACACTACGAGAAATTCATTCTAAAATGCTGATGAATGTTCATGAGGCCTTAAAAAAAGAAAAGAAAATCACACACCGATGAGCAGAACTGAACTTAAGAATGGAAAAATGAGAGAAACCTAAACTTACAGATTTGTGCATCCATACCACAGACACCACACCCTTTGAGTTTATTGTCTGCCCCTTTACATCCAAGGACACTAGCAGGGCAGGCATTGCATCTAGCTTTCCTTTCAGGTCCCTCTCCTTCCATGTTTAGTTCCCCAGAACGCCAGGTCATTCCTGCCTCAGTTTTAGCTGAAGGTAGCAACAAGATGCCTTAGGTTTTCCCTGTCGGTGGCTTTGCTTCCTGCCACACCTTTAAGCCACAACTTGCCTCCTCACTTTTATTACATTTCTATACAGTGGTACCTCGGGTTAAGAACTTAATCCGTTCTGGAGGTCTGTTCTTAACCTGAAACTGTTCTTAACCTGAAGCACCACTTTAGCTAATGGGGCCTCCCGCTGCCGCCGCGCCGCCGGAGCACGATTTCTGTTCTTATCCTGAACCTGAGGTAATATTTCTGGGTTAGCGGAGTCTGTAACCTGAAGCATGTGTAACCTGAAGCGTATGTAACCCAAGGTACCACTGTAATACCTTTCCTCCGCAGATTTCAAGGTGGCGTGCATCTCCACTCCAGTTTTACCTTCACAAGAACCCTGCGAGATAGTTTAGAATGAGAGGGAGTCACCAGTCTGAGGTCATGCCTAAGCGGGGATCTGAACCTAGATCTCTCCAGCGTTAGTTTATCGCTCTTAACCACTATGCCACACGAGCTCCAGCTTCTCTGCATAGGGCAAGTGAACATCAAGTTGAATCCAGGTAAATTTCCCACTTGGTTTCGCCATCTATCCTCCTCAGCACAAGCCAAACAGCAGTCTAGATCACTTTAATTCACTTCTGATTATATTCTGCAGATTTGGTCCAGGAAGATCTTATATTTTACCAGCTAAGCAAAGTCTTTGGACTTACAGGAAAGGAAGTATATGGCATAAGCACAGCAAGGCTTCAGGCTCCCCCAGCTGGCCCAGATGTACTACTTAGTAGCTTCCTTATGCTTTCTGAACCTTTCTCCCCATTGTTTATTATGATGGTGCTGTCACGATGGAATATATGGTATTAAATTCTAAATCTAGCATGCTACAGTGGCCACATATTTTACCATGTTGTCTTACAGGAGGCAAAATGTCTGGCAATTACATCTGCCTTTTAAAGCAGAAAATTGATTTTAAGAGTGCTGAAATTCAAAACAGACGATTGAGGACAAAAATATCTCTTAGTAATAATAAACCTTTTAATTTTAACCACCCACTCCAATTTTAGTGGAGGAAGCCCACTTGCACCCAAAATTTTGCAGAGACCTAGTGGTTTCTGGCTGACTCAGCTACCAGATTGTCCCTAGAGTTTTAGACCACAGCTATTTGCATTCCTGTAATTCACAGCATGTGTAAATAATGAGCTTTTGTGGCAGGATAACTTTGATGGTGATTTTTGGACTCTTTTGCCATTACATTTGGACAAGATTCGAGAAGGTTTTCTTACAAGCAAAAGTGTGACAGAGTATAAGAATGCAGCTCCACACCAGAAGAAGTGAATCTAAGGAAATAATCCACTGTTTCCCCCTTGCATGAGTGATATGGAGCACAAACTGTTTGAGCCACTGATATCCAGTTGCTAATAACTTGCTCATATGTTTTGTGTTGCTTGATTGCGTGTGTAGGTCCCCAGGCCACCCCTCAAATAACTTCACACATAACACGTAATTTTAGTTTTGGTTTTTTGGGCACTATTTTGGCCACAACTTTATTAAAATACAAAATCAGTGAGTGGTTGTTTAGACATTGGTTATGACTATCTGTCCCCCCGCCTGGGACAGAACTGACATCCCGAGGTCCGATTGGTAGCCAGTAGAAGGGAAAGTCAAACTTGGGGGTCATTTGAGCTAAGCGTCGAACCCATGCCGCTCACCCCAGCAGCTCCCCGAAAGCTTGCTGGCCCTGGTCCCATGACAGGGATTCCCATGACAGGGATTGGGCGGCCCTGGTCCCATGACAGGGATTGGACGAAATCGTGGCAAGCCCCAGGATTCCTTTAACGGAATTCCCTTCAGCACAATAGGAGGGGCAGGCACAGCCTATCCTGACGCCTCCACCACCAGCATATTATAACCAATGCCTAACCGCAACCTTACAAGTTGTGACGAATTGCTGAGTAGTAGGCAAAAACCAAATGACACAGCCAATCACCAAATGGCAAAATTCCTACTAGGCCCCTGCGCCAAGGCAGACGACCCCATGACAGGCAAAGCAAGGTCAACCAGAAAAGAGGGCGGGCGGGGGGGTGATCCGTGCACCAATATTTAAAGACTATGGTCCCACCCACCCAACTTGCAACATACAATTTGCCCCAGCAACCCGGTTATCCAATCACAATGCCAGGCAACAACTATTAACCTGCCTGGCAACAAGAGGCCTGGCCCGGTGGCCCACACCGCAACACGTGCTCTCATTTATTGGAGAACACGCTTTCCCAGAACGAGTGTTCAGCATTCCATGAAAAAAGGAACAAGGTACATATCTAGAGCCAGTTTTCTTACCTGATGCCACACCATGCTCTACACTTGGGAGAAAGGGAGGGGTGTCTCAGATGGAGAGGGAGGCAGAGACAGAGAAGAGTATGTGGTCTGCATGTGTGATCTGGGTGAGAGAGCAGGAGATGGACTTGGGCAGAGAGAGAGAGAGAAGGGAGAAATGGGTGGATGGATCCATATATGAGAAGTATATCAATGTGCACAAGAGAGAGATGCATGTGTGTCTGTGGTCTGCATGGCTATGGTGAGTGTGGACATGTGCTGTGTGAGACTGTGTGTGGTGTGGCCATCTTGAAATTTTTCCTGTTACTGGGGAATGCTCCCTGTTGTGAATAGGCAACGGTGGCAAGCATGATAGTCTGGGAGGGAGAAAGCAGCAGCAATGACTGTATCCTTCTACTTTTATGTGATCCCATGCCTCCCCTCCCATGGCAGCCATTTTGTGACTAGCATCCACCACACTTTTTCAAAATTCAAAATGTGCCCTAAAATAAGCTTCTCATGGGCATCTGGTTGGCCACTGTGAGAACAAGACGCTGGACTAAATGGGCCTTTGGACTGGTCCAGAAGACTCTTCTTATGTTTTTAAGTACATTCTTCTATGGAATCGGTTAACACATGGCATTCAGAATCAAGCAATGAGATATCAGGTGATGGACACGTCTATATGAACCAGCCTCTAGCCTTCTAAATTATTGAACTAAGAATAGGAAGCAGAGTTTGTTATCTTGTGAGGCTTAAACATGCACATTGTATCTACCTAAATAATCACATTAAATTAAATAAATCTGCCATGACAAGCATGGTCTCAAAATTTTATTTATTATTTATTATAATTATCAATCACTCCACAGCACAGTTTTCTGGGTAATGTATGGAAAATCTATAGCAAAACTTAAAAGACAACAATCTATAAAATACCATCAAAATACCATAGTAAAATCCATACCCAGCAGAAAGAATAAAATCTAAAAGCAACAACAGTCAATTTACTTAGTCATATCAAAAGCTAAGACCATATTTTAAAAGCTAAAAATAGCTCAGCTGTGATAAAAGAGACAAGATTAATAACAGTCTTACATGATGTTAATTAAGAATATGAGGATGTTAAAAAGCCCTGGGAGAATAGAAAGTCATACTCTGGCACCAAAAAAAAGCCAGCCATGTAGTAGAGTGGATGTCAAACTCAGGTCCAGCCATTCAGGCCTTCAAAAGGTCTAACGATGATGGTGATGGTGATTCCATGCTTGTATCTTTCATGTAAAGGTCAAATGCCCAAGGCTACCATCCAAAACACACTGAGGGGAAGTCCCATTGTAGTCAGTGGGGCTCACATCCAAGCAGACATATATAAAACTGCTATAAAATAATCCTGAGTAAGGTAATTTACATGTCAACTCAAAAGTACATGCCATTGGTCTTATTCCTAAGTAAGTGAGCATAGGATCCCAACCTTACCTGGATAACATAGTTAGATAGGCTGCATCGGCACAATATTGAATCATGCCATTGGTCCATCTAGCTCAGTATTGTCAGCACTGACTGAAAGCAGCTCTCCTGGGTTTCAGAATGAGAGCCGTTCCCTGCCCTGTTCAGAGATCAGGCATCTTATGGCCCTCAGCATCATTAATGTCCTCCAAAAAGTGGAAACAAAACAGACTTTAGGGTAGGGGAAAAGACAACTTGTAGACTGAAATCTTTTCTTTGAAATCTACATTTCAAGATGTGTAAAGGTAAAGGTAAAAGGACCCCTGACCATTAGGTCCAGTCGTGGCCAACTCTGGGGTTGTGGCGCTCATCTCGCTTTATTGGCCGAGGGAACCGGCGTACAGCTTCCGGGTCATGTGGCCAGCATGACTAAGCAGCTTCTGGCGAACCAGAGCAGCGCACGGAAACGCCGTTTACCTTCCCGCCGGAGTGGTACCTATTTATCTACTTGCACTTTGATGTGCTTTTGAGCTGCTAGGTTGGCAGGAGCAGGGACCCAGCAACGGGAGCTCACCCCGTCGCGGGGATTCGAACCGCCGACCTTCTGCTCAGCAAGTCCTAGGCTCTGTGGTTTAACCCACAGCGCCACCCACGTCCCTATTTCAAGATGTGAGCTGTGTGCTAATTCTCAGCTGCTGAAGCAGCCCTTTTGTCTCAGCCAAAAAAACCCCTCTCAGGTGCTTAATGGTCCCAACAAAAACACATGTGTGTTTACATAGTACTTCAAGCACTATTTGGGGTGAGAAATAGGTTGTGTTTTAGGCTGTGTACACACCATACATGTCTTCCCCTCAAAGGATCCTGAGAATTGCAGTTTATTAAGGGAGCTGGGAATTGTAGCAGTGTGAGGGGTAAACTCCAGTTCCCAAGATTCTTTGGAAGAAGTTATATGATTTAAATGTATGGTGTGTGCACAGTGCCTATGTGACTAAAGACCACTGTTCCTATCCTGTGTGGAATTTTTGTTGTTGCTGTTGTTGCAGGTAAAAAACATGTGGTCACATGTACAGCCAAGTCATTTGAAAATAATCACAAAACAGGGAGCCAATATATACAGAAGTGGGATAGTTTAAAGATGGGAAAGAGCAGAATGAGACGAGCAGTAAAAATGCAGTTAAGAAATTAATCAGCAGTGTTCCATGAGAGCTGCTATATCAGTTTCCATATGTAAACCCATCGCCTCCTGCAAGCAATGGGGATCTTTTTAAGGCCTAACCATAGGTTGGAGGAGCCAGAAATAAAAGGGTTGAGTCAACCATCAGACAGAAACAATTGGCTGAAATGCAGCCAAAACCAAACTACTGGCTTAATCAATGACGTCCGTACCGCACAGAGACTTCATGTTCAGGCTCTAGAAGTCTGACATATCAGCCAAAGAATGAATCCTTTCAATAATAAGCCAAAAATGCTAATTAGCCTAAGAAACCAGCGGTATATGAAGATTATTATTCATAGATAATATGTATTTTTTCCCATTTTTGCCCAGCCAATTGTCTTCAGTGCTCAGAGTGTCTGAAGCAAAAGTTTATTTTCATTTCGTCGTTTCTTCCCCTCCCTTTTGCCTTCTCCCTCCGACCTCAAAAGACTAATTATCAAAGTATTAAGCATGTTTCTAAAATACGACTGAACCCATCATCATAAGCAAATGTGCTGAAGAATGTACCCTATTATTCGAAATGACAGGATGTATATAAAGCCCATATGTTTTCAAAAGGGTTTCTGTCAGTATTAATCAAAATGTTGGCAAATTTATGAACACACTGAACAGCACGCCTGCCATATGGGTAATCTCTCTCCTTTAATATTGGGAATTTGAATTAATAATAAACACTGTAGAGCAACCTCAAATGAGACAGAACCAATAATGTGAAAGCCAGAAAAAATAAAGTAACTTCTGAACTTGATTCTGCAGTGTTCGCTTTTAGTCTTCCCTCAGATGATCTCTGGATGCTCAGATAGTTACCTCCGGCAGTGTCATAAGGCAGAGTTTGGTTTCTCATGCTTACTGCAGTATGCCGTTAGGCCAAGTTGTTGATTGCTGATGGTTTGGGACAGGGCTAGAATTAGGAGCAGTATTCCTGGGCATCTGCCAGGATCCTTGCATCCTGGAGAGCCCCACTGCTGATCCCTACCCTGCCTCCCCACCCCCTCCACTTTTGAGGGTCTAGCTGGCACTCTAAGTAGCTCCCATTCCTTTATTTTGCACAGCGCCCCCAACCTAGCATTGCTCTGGGGCATTGTAGGATGTGTGACAGGGGGACTGGACCTGTTAGACCCTACATCTCTCAATCCGCATACTTTAGGCTGCAATCCTAATCTCATTTACCAGGGAGTAAGCCCCACATAATTTAGTAGGCCTCACTTCTGAGTAGACAGTTAGGATGTCAGCCATAGTTTATCCTAAAATGCACAAGCAGTGAAAGTCGCACAGACACAGTTCTTCTGGAGCTAGGCAGAATATAGCAAAGTATTATAGTCTCCACCTTGGGGCATGAATGAATGCAAAATTTGAACTTTTAGAAGACATCTGAAGGCAGCCCTGTTTAGGGAAGCTTTTAATGTTTAACAGACTATTGTATTTTAATATTTTGTTGGAAACCTCCCAGAGTGGCTGAGGAAACCCAGCCAGATGGGTGGGGTATAAATAATAAATTGTTGTTGTTGTTGTTAACTTAGAGAAACCCGTGGAGGAGAATTTTAGTCTTAGTCATTTTTGCCCCACAATTGCCCCATGCTCTGTTTAACCATGAATACATATCTGGAGTTGGGTTCTATTGTGCTAGCTTTCTCTTTAATTTCAGTGGGACATCTCTATGCCTCTGTCTTAGCTATTCTAGGAGAAAGAAACAGGGTAAGGGGCAGTTACAGCAAGGGTGACTCCAGAAGAAGTTCATTTGCAATAATAAAGGGATGGCATTAGGGGAATAAGGATTTTTGCAATGCGCATTCAGTAGAAGCACACCATGACTCTAAAAGCTAGGAGAGCAAATAAGGTAGCTGAAACTAGCCCTTGCTTTTCCTGCGGTGTCATCCGTGAGCTGCAGTGATCAAACTGCAGCAGATGCTTCAGTCAAGAATGGAATTAAGTTGAAACAAATGGGATAGCAGATGGGAGAAGATCAGAAAAGTGAGAGGTTGCAGAATACAACTGTATATACTAAAAGCAAAGTCAGTTCTCCATGTGCAGTCCTTATGTAGCCAAAACTGCACCATCCACGCACAAGAGGGAAATATCAGCAAGCGTAGAGTAATGAAAGGTTTGAAGATGTAACCCCCCCAAAAAAGAACAACTTTGGGGGCAGAAAGGCTAAGGAAACAAAAACAGATGGCACCACCAAACAATGCAAAGAAGACTGATCATGCTCAGTGGGCATGGAATGCTGTGGGTCTTTTACGGGGAAAAGGGTGGTGATGGGATGAGGTATCCCAGAAGGAGGCACAACTAGTCAGTTTAGTAAGTTTGCATAAAGATTATGGGTGATTATCTGACTATAACCTGTAGGCTGCAGCTGTGCTGTATTTCAGTTCATGCTCTAGCCTCAAGGGGTTGTGGTGCATTGGTTTCAGTGTCTTCTGGCTAACAACATTGAGAGCAGGCTTACTTAGAAGTTCTCCAGAGTGTGCTGGTTCAGACAAGCATATGCATGTCATGTGGGCTCCACTGACATTAAGTCTCAATGTCAGTGGAGCCCATCAGATAGCGGACAGAAGTTTCCTCCGTAAAAAAGGCACTCTCAGATAATTATTCTTCAGCAAATGTTCCAACCTGAATGAGAGCTTACTTTTACTTAGCCTTGCATAATGTATCTACATTTCTGCAGTCTGCTCTTTTTTTCTGATTTCAAAAGGGGCAATGTAAATATTTATCTCAAAAATGCACATGCCTAATCATCTGTATTTATTATATTGTACCAACCATATAAGGGGAAACCTATATATCTGGCCTTGCTAACTTCATGACTATAAATTATTGTGGATGCCTCTCCCATGCCTTCATTTCATAATCTTATCTATATTTATACTTGCTGTTCACTACAGGTTAAATTTATGAGGGCCTCACAAACATGCCTATACCAATGAGACAGGGTTATTAAAGAACTATAGAAAGCTTGCCGTTATCTGAAGACAGCAAAGCTGCATTTATGGCTGTATCTGTCCAGGCCAGTGCAGAAATCTTGATGGGATCATGAGCATGTGAATGGTAAGGCAGACATCACAGCGAAGCCCTGAGAAAAATCATCCTATGGATTCCCAGCCATGTCATCCATTTATTCATGGTCGTTGTTCAGGCATCAGTTTAATCTGGTGATAATTTCACAGTACTTTGTCTCCTGAGTAGTAAAAAGTGTGGTAAAAACCCACACACTTAGACAAGCCTCTTGTTGAAGCTTCATGGCTCTAGGAAGCATGAGAGCATCCATGGGTGTTATCAGGAATGAATGCTGTGAGGTGAAATGGTGGGAATATACTGATAATGCAGAAATAATACTAGCCGTTTTTACCCCTGATCAATAAGAATGGCGTGTGTAGTTTGTAGTTGTCTTGTCATCACATGGTGGGGATAGGGAAATTCAATTCACTTTGCAGTTAAAGGTGAATCTCCCTGATTAACACATTCCAAAATAATCTGGGAACTGAAATGCAGATATTCTTTTAAATTCACACTTATCTGAATTTTGCAATGTGGTTCACCAGCCAAGTAATGTATACAATACACATATACTGATGTAAAGTGTGTGGGGGGGGGAGAGAATAGCACAGAATACAAAATGCATTATATTAGGGAAATTGTTTTCCAAAAATTTTATAATAGGCAAAATTTCATACAACAATTCATAAACAAAAGCATTAATATAAAATGCTAACAAATGTTTGTGAGGACTTTTTAAACAAATGCAAACCGATGCGGAAAATGTGGCAAACTGAATTTAAGATTGGGAAAATGAGAAATTGATACTGACAGATTTGTCCACCCTTCAAGATTGTGAAGGGAGTTTTTGTGCATAAATTGTGGTATGATTAAAGAGAAGTGGATGTTAACAATTCAACACTGGGGAGCAAGTAATTTGGCTCAACTGATGAGTTTCTCCACTTCTTAAACCTGTCTCTGTGGCTATAATTTGAGTCCTACCAGCCATTGATGGATTGTCAGCAAGAATTCTTTTCCACCTATGGTCAGGTTGGGCTGTGGAGGAGGGGGGAAGCATTTCCACCCACTCTGGAAGCTTCTAGTTGTTGCAGAAACATGTGATGTTTTATTGCATGCTGTTTTCGGAGGCAGCTTCCGCCACCCTTTTTATTGCTGTTGTCTGAAGAGCTATTTATCACAGCCATCTTACTCTGACTGATGGCCACTCCCCTTGCACCTGTTCTTTCCTTCATTGCAGATCTGAAAACAAAGAAGGCTCAGAGATTTAACCTGGATCCATCAGTGTAACCTAATTTCATGACACAGTTGCTTTGGCAATAACAGTTCTCTGGAGAATTTTTCTTTTACTTGCAAGTAGATATCGATTCTAAGGTCATTGGTGGAAACTGTATAAATATACCTGAACATGTACAGTTTCAATCTGAACCATAACCCCTGCTGATTGGGAAACCTGCATAGCATGGCATAGACATGTAGGTTGTATTCTAACCCCCCACTTACTTGAGAGCAGGCCCTCTTGAATTCAATAGGACTTCTAAGTAGAGATAGTTAGGATTGTGTTGTTGAATGTGAACCATCATCCACACTTACTTCAAAGGCTCTCTCACAGGCTACAGTAGAATTTATCCCCGAGTAAACATAGAGATGATGGGAGGGTGGTTTTCTACATCTAGAATGGTTCCAGAGAGCAATTTTGTTTATTTCATTTTAATAATTTTGGCTGGGGAAATAGGTTCTTATTTATTTATTTATTTATTTATTTATTTATTTATTTCAATTTTAAAAATCTTCCTCATCTTTAAGATTGATTTTAATAAAAAAAAAAAATGTGTGTGTAGAAGTGTTTCATGTCACCAAAGACTTGCAAGATCCTGTTGCATAGCCTGGAGACATGTGCATCTACTTTGGATCTAGACATCAGTACACAGTGGTAGGGCTTTGAAAGCCCCTCTGCTGCTAATCTACCCAGCCCATCAAGATGTGAGTGCCAGTTGCACTGCACATGTGCCTGCATGTGGGTTCATTTCATCCACAGGTTCAAGAACAAAATCATGTCTGGTATTAACAAGCTCTCTTATACAATTAGATTCCAAGTAAAATTTCGTTTAGTGAATATGGGTGGTAGATTTGCCACAATAGCAAAGAATGGGTATTTTTAGCTCTAGAAGTGAATACATGCTCACTGGGATCTACACAACACTTTGGATGTGATAACCTGGATAGAATTCACCTTACATCTATTTTCCCTCAATTTTGTAAATGGGATTTGAAGCATCCATGCTAATATGTCAGCAAATTCTCCATGGGAGCAAAAAAAAAAACCCTAGGGTTTTCAACATCACCACCACCACCTGTCTATTTGTGTGCCACCTTTCCACAAAATTGTGCCCAAAGTGGTTCACAACATATCAAGTGAACAATTGGGTATAATCATTCCAATATATATGTTTGAAACAATTGGAAATAATACCATCAATAAATACAAAACATGAATCCATAACAGTTTGTATAAAGCAATACAAACGAACCCGTCTAATTCAACAGCTTAAAACTAAACATGTGAGACAATATAGATCAACACAGGAATAAAAAAAAAAGTTGCGTTCAAAACACCCACATGCTCAAGATGCTATGGCTGTTTCCAATAGTTTGAATCCAATCTTCAAACATCCAGGCCCCACACCCCATCTCTCACAGGGGGTACTGCAGACTCTCCCACTCTGGCTGTCACCCAGAGGGGCCTTATGGGCACATTTATCATGGTCTCATGATGGTTACCTCCAAATACAAAAAAGGCTCTCACATAGAAGAAGCAAAAAACTTGTCAGCTGCTGCCTCAGAAGGCAGGGCTTGATCAAACGGGCTTAACTTAAAGCAAGGTAGAACATTAAGAGAAAATTATTGATGGTAAGAGCAATTCAGCAATGGAACCAGTGACCTAGAATGATGGCAAACTTCCTCTTGCTGAAGTCATTCAGTCCTAGACTGGACAGCCATCTGTTGGGGATGTTGTAGCTCTGGATTTCCTGCAGGGGATTAACTAGGTAACTTACAACTCTATGGTCAATTCCACACCATACATTTAAAGTACATGGCTTCTCCCAGTGAATCCTGGGGACTGTCATGCTGGGAATTGTAGCTCTGTGAGGGACAAACTACCGTTTCCCGCATTATTGGGGAAAGTCACACGCTTTAAATGCACACTGTGGATGTCCACCTGTGATTCTCAGAAGTAGTGAAGAAAAGAGAAATACTAGGGTGTACAGTCGTTCTAATTGGGAAAGACCTACTGAAACTGTGTGGGACTCCCTTCCAATTTGAATCCTGCGAAATTCTGTAGCATGGAATTTCCCACAAAACTGCTGTGATAGAATAATGTTTTTAATTATCTGAGTTTTTTTCAAATATGCTAAACACGGCGCATGGTAAGACATATGATACCCAACTATGTATCCTAAGCAAGGCTTTAGAAACAGATTATTGAGTCTGGCGTTTCCAAAGGTTTACAATGAACACCTGTGAGTCCAGCCGTCCCCCCGCAACAATTAATAAATCAACCAAGCCCTCTCCTTATAAAGGCCCATCCTTTGATGTACATGTCTTCTCGGGCTAATGTTTGCGCCTTTCATCTTGATTCAGCTGTTGTATAATAGATGACCCATCTGAAAAGATAATGCTGGTTGCATGGAACATGGTATGTGAACTTAACGCTGTCGGAATGCCAACCAGACTAGCCATGTTAACAATGAAAGGCAGGATCCTTCTGGAGAAATATGATGTTGATTTTGACCTTAGAGGAAATCAGGCTTGCTCAATGCTGTGATGATGATGGCAAATATATGGAATTGATTAAATGAATAAATAACCCGATTGTTTAGTTTTGCATGGAAATATGTGGCACCTAGGTCAGCGCTAATCCTTAATTTTTTTTCCTATGCATAATAGATTCCAAAGTGTAAACATTGCCACCACCATGAACCAAACTAGATGCTCTGAGTCAACAGCCAAAGGTGTGATTGTGAACTCAGAAATATTGATAATGTTTGTGAATATCTTCTGACTACATTATGCTAGACTTTTTAAGTTTATAATGAGAACTCTTTGAAAAACTGCCCAGCTTGTTACTCTAAGAAATCTGAGATATAAAAATGGTCATAATATTTATATCTTCTTCCCCTGGAAATCTCTTTGCCTTTGCTTTTAGTGGCTATACATACCGAAACTTAGATTTTGCCTGAGGACGGATGTCCAGCAACTAATCAACAAGACAAATAAATCTCTTGCTTTGTCTATTTTCCCTTCTACACTTTCCATTTTCCTCTGACACATCAGGAACAGCAGCTAGATGGGATCTCTGATAGTTGATACTAAAATGCTGTAGAAAACTTTGTCCTGAGGAAAGGGGATTGACTTATGTATGTGCATGATTTAAAGGCATATCCACCCCATAGACATTAAAAGTGTTTTGGCAGTCCTTCAGCACAGGAGGTTCTGAGAATTATTGTTCTCCCTATGTTGGTAAAGCCAGGGTACATGCAACAGGGAGTGCTTTGCACTTCACCAGACAGTTCCCAGATTTTTTTTCAGAGAAACCATGGCATCTAGCATGGTATAAATCCAGATGCACATTTGTGGTGCAGACTGGACAGAGGAGGTTCATTTGGAACCATATAGTGTTTCTGACTAAGTTGACTTTTGGTTTATTTCTCACCTTTGTCTTGTAACATGTAGTCTGGATTGATTTGATCATCTGTTTTTGCAGTGCTGCATCATTCCCAAGGATGCAATTTGTTACTGGCTGTGAAACCCTTATTCTAAGATTCATCTCCACCCCCACCCCCACCCCCACACATTTTAATGAAAAACAATTGTCCAGTCCAGGGTTTCCCAGCCTTGGGTTTCCAGATGTTTTTGGACTACAGTTCCTATCATCCCTGACCACTGGTCCTGCTAGCTAGGGATGATGGGAGATGTAATCCAAAAACAACTGGAGACCCAAGTTTGAGAAACATTGGAGTCGTAAGGCTGTGAATATTATATTGAATGTCTATGCTCAATGCTTACTAGAAACCAGTGGGAAGGAATGGTTGATGAACAGAATTTCTAGTGGTCAGATACTACTCAATGCACTCCATAGCTCATTGTCTCTCCCTGTGCATAGCTAAAGAAATTTGTGTGAGTGAATATTAAATGCAGATGGGTGTCTCCAGCCCATCTTTTCTTACTGCAGAATATGGCACAGAAATGGGATGATTGCTGTTCAGCATATAGTGCACGTGCTTCTGCTCCTGTGCCATGAGGAGCATCAGTTGACAAACCTTTGGTAGTCCTTCAGTTAGGAATGAAAGGCTTCCTCCTGCTATAATATATGCTGTAATTTTATGAATGTGTGTTTAGGGCAGGTTATTAACAGGTGAACTCCTCTAGCTTGATACAGAATCTGTTGTACCCTTTGCCCCCACCCCAACCAACGTTCATGAAGAATGCTAGGTGAGAAACATGGTTATTGTTAAGTCTTTGTGAAAGAGGAAGTTTATACCCACAACCCTGCGTGTAGAGGAAGGAGAGGAGGGAAAGTCCTGTTGCACAGGTAGAAATCCTTGTACTGACAGATGTGTTGGTATAATAGCACTCATCCTTTCCAGCTTCACAAGGGCCAAAGGGCCAATATCCTGCTACCATATGCTGGATGTGGAGAAGAGAGCAGAAGAGCATTTTTTATATTCATGCCTTTTTACTGAACTCTATTTTGGGGGGAAGAAATATGTTCTATAGCTTAAAAAGCTACAACCTTTATGGCCACAAATTAACATCTTTATTCTGTATTACAGACACAGGGCAAGACATGATGTTAAATGTTTCTTTATTTCTAATTTGCAGATTGATTTATTTTTAATGCAAATTGCAGGGAGGGGGTTGCTGTCTGACAGTTAACAGGATCAGGGCAGGCAAGGCACCAATGGTGAATTGTACCCCCTCCAAAAGAAGCAAATACCAACTTCAAAAGAGAGCTCCTCCTCAGGACCACATTAGGGGTTTAAATTTCTCTGTCTGTCCTGATCCCATTAATGATCACATACATTGTGCAGAGGTACATCTAACTTCATGCAAACTTGGTCCTGAACTCTTAATTTCTTGGGTAGGTGCAGTCAAACTCAAGCACTTCCAAGTCCCACTGACATCTGTGGGAGACAGAGCTTAGCATCTGCCTTATTATCTGTTGATTCACAGTGCCTCTTCCCCCACCCGCCCACCCTTTGCTAATATCTCATGTATCAGACTGTCATATATTATGGGAGAGCATTCTCAGTCCTGCCATGTTACACTTTCACCTTCCTCATGTGTTTTGCCAGCTCTTTGCACGTGGCAGAAAAGAGGGACTTGCAAAGGAAAGCACTCATGATCCTGCTGTTTGCAGAGCCGAGTTCTCACTGCCCTTCCACGTGCCCCAGCAAATGCAAGACCTAGTAATGAAAGTAAATGTAATGTTTTGCAAAACCTACAAAGTCAACTGATTCATGCATATTTTAACAGTATAATAATGCCACTTAGCTCACATCATTTATTTTAAATGATGTATAGGTCATTTTTATTCAAACAGTTTTTGAGTTTTAACAGTGTCAAAAATTCACAGAAACCCCTATCATAATTCATAAGAACATAAGAACTGCCTTGCTAGATAAGACCAAGCATTCATCTAATATGTTATTCTGTCTCCAACACAGGGGGAAAAGAATTTTATGACACTTACAAATGGAGCACAATAGTAATAGCCAACCCCCGTGGTTTATCCTGACATGTAGTAATCTGAGTTTATACCATTTCTAACCATGTTGTTTCATATACAGATATTTCATGAATATTTGCCACTGGTAGACCAATAATAGTTGAATGTCTATTTCTTAAAATAAAACCTTTACGTGCATTTCATGAAAAATCTATTTGCAACAATGAGCAAGAAGGATTCTCATAAGTATCCCGTATCTATAAACATTTGTGATAGGTGAAAGAGACAATGCCTATTACAAGAGCCTCCAATCAATGACTGCCTCTGGCACTGAAGGTATGGTAAAGATCCTTTCCTGTCTTTGACTGAGCAGTGCAATTGCCATTGTAGTGTCTGGCAACTAATGGTGCAGCAGAATTGAATATAGCTATTTCTCTGCAGTGGGTATCAATCCAGTTATTTAACGTGCGTTGGTTGCTAGTTTGTTTCTGGGCTCAATTCAAGGTGCTGGTGAAACCTAAAATGACATGGGACTTGAGTACTTTATTGTATGTTCCTCCCTGAATGCTCCACTCAGCACCTGAGGCCTTGATTCAGATCTCCCCAACTATCAAAGGCATGGTGATGAGGAGCAGATTATCGTCCCATATCCACCATTAGCTATTTATTATAAGATATAGTATATCTACTATATAATTGTACTCGTATTGATGAGATCAGATCACAAGATTTATGTTTCACCTGATATTGGCAGCATGCAAACAATACTCCTAATAATGTAATACTGTTTTAGAATATATCAGGAGGTCTTGAGATAACGGACAGGAAGTTGGCTCTGCTGTTCAACAGAGCCTGAGAACTCTCTCTGGAATTTCTCCTCAGTTTTTAAAATGGTTTTAGCTAACTTCTTTCTTGACCTTATCTGCCTTGGATGTGTCTCATCCTGAGCTCAGTCTCCTCGCTCATCAGTATGAGATGAGATATAGCCACTTTGTAAATTATGGCAGGATACTGTTGACAAGTCTTGGGACAATTTAAAGCCTAACCAATTTATTGTGACATATGATTTCCTCACAACTACTTCTCTGGAATTTGTCGCATATGGTTCCTGATATGGCCAAAGCCCAGGTCAAGTGGGTATATTTTGCTCTATGTGAGGCTCTTTGTATGAATAGCATTCCAGCTTTGCACAGGTTATGATCTTGATGGTGCAGGTACATATGATAGTCCTCTGCTAACCGAGTAAAGAGGAGAGACATACTTTGCATCCAGGTGAGCCCACCTTCAGTTCCTGGTCTCCTCTATATCTCTGGTACCACAGCTAGAGAAGATTTCCTGCTAGTCTGGGCTAGGTAGACCAGAGGTTTGAACTGGTATAAAGCAGAGTCATGTGTCCAAAGGCATACTAAACTAAAGATGCTGCCTGAGTTCGTAACTATCTGGTTAAGAATACAGATTTGTCCAACTGGTGATGCTTGGCTATATTATGAATGGAGTACCATTTCTCCAACCATTTCTTCTCTGGCTGAAACCTGGAATATGAAATTCGGCGCCTGTGCAGTTGGCATTGAGTTGAGGCAGGCTGCTTCATAGGTGTCCCGTGACCTCATTATTTGTGAGATGTGGTTACCTCTTTTGTGTTCTGTTGCTGCTGACAATACTCTGCAATGTGCATGTCCAGTGAGCAGCTCCTTGCTCTCCCAGTTTGGGATTGAAGCAGCAAAGAAAGCAGGTTGTGTAACTCAGGAAACAGCAGGTGCCCTTTCCCCAGGGACACCCTAGGGCCTTCTTGTATGAAGGTAGCCTTGCAGGCTGCCATGTGTGGCAAGCTTTGTGCATTACTGTGGGATTAATGCAGCCTTGTGGGGATGCGGGTGGCGCTGTGGGTTAAACCACAGAGCCTAGGACTTGCTGATCAGAAGGTCGGAGGTTTGAATCCCCACGACGGGGTGAGCTCCCGTTCCTCAGTCCCTGCTCCTGCCAACCTAGCAGTTCGAAAGCACATTAAAAGTGCAAGTAGACAAATAGGTACCGCTCCGGTGGGAAGGTAAACGGCGTTTGTGCACTGCTTTGGTTCACCAGAAGCAGCTTAGTCATGCGGGCCACATGACCCGGAAGCTGTACGCCGGCTCCCTCGGCCAATAAAGTGAGATGAGTGCCACAACCCCAGAGTCATTCATGACTGGACCTAATGGTCAGGGGTCCCTTTACCTAATGCAGCCTAACACAGCCTGCCAATGTATACCACACCAGAGTTTCCCACATACCAAGGCATAACCATGGGCTTTCACCATAGCAAGTATTGGCTGAAACCTCCTGGTGTTTCACAGCTTTTTAACAACCAATAGGCTAAATCCCTGCCATATACTTGCCTGGTGATCAAAGGTATCTAACTAGACATTTCCCCCCTCATTGGTTGTTTGCATTAGATATGCAAATCTCCTTTCTTGCCAAGCCATTCCTGAATACATTTACAAGGCTATTGATGTTCTTTGCTTCAGTAAAATATAGATCAGAAATACTGACAAATATTTTTATTCAAAGAGTTTGATTATTTCTAGATTACTCTACATGCCAGTAATTAACCTCAGCCAATACCCTCCCGTCATACTTTCAAATGCACTTCCTCGCCAAACATAAAGTTTCATAAATATGTACTAAGTAACCTTAAAGCCCTTTATGAATAATTATGAGTTTTTTAGTTTTTGTGAATCTGCATATTAATTCTGCTCCATAAATAATACATGAAGCCAAATCCAGCTTGCTTGGTATCTGGGGACAGAGGAAGCTGAGGGAGGGATAATTATCAGTTTAATGTAGGAACATACTTAACCTAAAAGATTATCTGGAAAACTGATGACTCTGTGAGTTTATTCTTTGTGCATATATATATATATATCTCACACAACATAAAGGGGGGAAATGGTTAATAATATAATGTTTGCTTTTCTTGGATTCCTGATGTTTGGAGCAAATTGTCCTAATTTTTCTGTGGCGGCACTGAGCACAATATAGTTCCATGCTTGTATCAATATACATTTTCCCAAAGGCCAGCAATTAATGAGAGGCTGCTGAATGAAATGGCTTCACTATTGGCTTCTGTGGGACATTATGGATTTAAAAGATAAGAGAAAGTGCTGCAAGTCCAGAAAACAATTTCATTTCATTAATCCCTTGAGTGCCTCAGGAGAAACCGTCCATGTCCAGAAGAGGTGGAGTCGTGCACCCTTTCGCACACTTACCGTGCATCTTTTCATATAGATTTTTTAATGAAATAAAATGTGGCAGAGTTAACACTTTGCATGCCACGCTCTTCCTGATGGGTGTGCAACCTGGAAAGGGAACGGGGATGAGATATGGCTAGGTGATCGCACATAGAGATTCTCTGAATGTAAGCTGACAATAATAGGAAACCAAAGTGTTTTACAGTGCTAGCTCTAGGCAACTGGAGATGTAAGTTTCGCAATGTACAATAGAGGGAAGAAATATGGATTTTAAAAATTATAAACGTTATTTCTGAAATGAGAAGAAACACATCCATAACTACAATCCAAGAACATACTCAAAAGTTCCCATTTATTTTTCCTCTGTGTCTCTGGAGGCTTAGCAGTGACATGTCAATTACTTTAGAATTCATGGGGTTTCTTTCTCCCTGCTCCCCCTCCCCAAAGCCTTGTACTGTAGCAATGAAGAAGGAACTCTTCTACCTATGAGGCTGTCTGGCGACTTAGGGATTTTCATTTTCCTCTAAAGTGTATGATCCAGCTCACTGCTGATTGAGGTCCTGCTGGTTGCCAACAGCTCTCTCTCTGATACAGTGCGTCCACCATCACCCTTTACTTTTATCAACCAGTAAAAAAAAAAAGACCTGTTTTCTTCAATAGTATTCAATTAATTTTCATTCAGTCAAGATTTGATGGACAGTGCAGATCTGCAGATCTTTCTGGAAGTAAACTCCATTAGGATCAACAAGGCTTACTCCCCAGTAAGTGTGTATAGGATTGCAGCTATAATGTTAAGCACGCTATACGTATCTTGTGGTTGGACTAGCCGAAGATCTGTGAGATTAACTCTACAGACAGGAGTGCTTAAAAGTTGTATACAACCAGCACATATCAAGTATAAATGTGAAGGCACCCAAATTTATTTATTTATGGCATTCAGATGAAATTTAAAATAGGAAAATGAAGAGTTTCGATATTAATTTGGAAAACTGTATGCTGGCCTAGATTTATAGTTCTACGAAGCTTCATCAGTTTCACTCCCAGCATCCAGAATATTGTAAGGTGTATTCAAATCATGCAAAAGAAACTTTTCAAATTTAAGCAAGTCTCTGCATTGTGTCTCTCCTTGTCTTTGTTGCTTTGTTGAGCTCCTTCTTGATAGTAGTTCTCAAAATCTGTCTTCCTTTGGTGTCAGAGTCACAGGCCAAATAGTCTGATCTGGTATAAGGCAGCTTCCTATGTTCCAATTTGCACTGTGATCTAAACCACTGAGCCTCTTGGGCTTGGTGATTGGAATGTCTGTGGTTCGAATCTCCACAACAGGGTGAGCTCCCGTTGCTCTGTCCCAGCTCCTGCCAGCCTAGCAGTTCAAAAGCATGTTGGTGCAAGTAGATAAATAGGTACCACTGTGGTGGGAAGGTAAATGGTGTTTCCGTGCACTCTGGCACTCATCATGGTCCTCCGTGCGGCAGTAGCGGTTTAGTCATGCTGGCCACATGACCCGGAAAACTGTTTGTAGACGAATGCCAGCTCCCTTGGCCTGAAAGCGAGATGAGAGCCACAACCCCAGATCTGCCTTCGACTGGACTTAACCATCCAAGGGTCCTTTACCTTTTACCTTACACGTTGAAAGCAGTACCATAGCACTTTAAACAATCCTGGCTTTCCCAAAACAATCCTGGAAGTGGTAGTTTGTTAAAGGTACTGAGAGTTGTTTGGGGACCCAAGTTCCTCTCAGACAGCTACAATTCCCAGAGATCCATGGGAAGAGGAACTGGTTGTTAAATCACTCTTTGCAAATTATAGGGGTCTCCTAACAATTCTCAGCACCCTCACAAATGTCAAGTCCCAAGATTCTTTGTGTGGAGCCATGACTATTTAAAGTGGTGTGATACTGCTTTAAATGCATAAGGCAATTTGGGGACTAATTGTTGTTATGTTACATTTTTAGCTGCTTTAAAATTTGATAGGATAAGTTGTTGATGTATAAATCTATTAAATAAATAAAGATGGTCACTACATCTGGAAACACTTTGTAAATAGGAGGAAAGGAAAGGAAAGATTGTGCTGGTTACTGTCATAGATGAGAATTTGGCCAGATAACAAAGAGTTCAGAGTCAGAGCAGATATTTTGTGTCAAACTATTTTATAACTGGAGTGCAATATCTTTCAAGAGAACTGAGAATTATTTCAGTGGAACTGAATTTAATTGGTAGGGTTGGGAATGCACCTTGTTTGAAATGCTAGAGAGCTGCTGCTAGTCTATTGAACAAGATGAACCAATGGTCTGACTTGGTATAAGGCAGCTTCTTATGTTCCTATCACATGTTCAAAAAGAATTTCCAAAAGTTAATTACATTTCAGCAGAACACTGAACATATCCTCAGCCTGTTCTTTAAAGAAAGACACTTGCCTGGTAAATCATGAGGGAAATGGGGAAATGGGAGTCTTTTGAGATTACTAGTAGTTAATAATATTATGTCACTTATTAGTATGTACAGTGTCACTGTCTAGCACGTATTAGGAGCATATTTATAAGGTACAGCACCAACTTTATTATTGATAAATGGTTTGCTTAGTGAAGGCACTGAGTGTTTCTTGAGGTGTACCAATGGCTTTCAGAAATTACTGCGCCACAAGGCTTATTTCCTCATTTCTGATGATGCCATGTTATGTGTTGTTTGTGAGCAGTACATGGTGGAAATATGTGTCACAAGGCTTGTTTTGCCGTGTAACAACCACCCTTTGTTAAATACCATATTTTGCCAAAGGAGATGATGCTTCCGCATACCAAAGGCATTTGGTTGAATTATTGCTGGTGTCCTAAAATTTAATAATTACTGATTAATAGACATTTACTACAGCATATCAGAGTTGCTTGGGTGTTTTAAAACATGGATAAATATTTCAAAAGCAATCAAAGAGTATTTTAATTTTGAATAAAACCAGGATTTCAGAGTATATTTTAAAAATACACCATGATCACTAAATTCAAGAGAACGGCAATCATTGTTTAGATGAGGTTGAGGATTGTGCATTTGGATAAACCTTGTATATTCATCAGAATGTGAAAGCTGATTCGCAGAATTTACTCCTCAGGAGCCTAAATTGTTGGATAAAGTGTTTTCGAATCCAACCTTGCCTGAATTTGAGGGATAACCCTGGTAGGCCAGCTGCCCAGACGGCAGCTAGAGACCCTCATTAGGTGTCATTTGCATCCCATTAACCACAGAGCTGTGGGTCATTCACTGCCTGTCAAGCAGACAAGTCATTCCTTTTGTGTTAATTAGCAGAGAAATAAGGAGTTAATGAAGATCTTATGATCTGTGATGATTCATCTTTGTTGTTTCAAATGAATCCCCGCTCTCTAAACACTCTGGCAAGCTCCTACATGTTGAATAATAGAGAACCAGTTGGGAGAGAGCTTGCGGAGGCCTTTAGACTGGTGGTCTCCAGGGGCATTTTGCATGGTGGGCTTTGTTAGCTAAAGATTAGAAGGAGTTAATTGCTTCAAGATGGCTAGCAGATTAGGTTACAGGGTGTGTAGTATCTGTGTAAGCATATGTCAGGTCTTGTTAAAAGATAGGATATGCTTATTTTAATAAAATTATAAAGGGAAGAATTAATTTGTCATTATGCTGGAAATCTTATTTATGAGCCTAATATGAAAATGTACAGATATATAAAGTGCTTGGTTCCCTGCCCCGCCCCAAATTTGCGGATCCCTCTTTAAATCAGCTTGTGATACATTTGCAATGGGTGTGACTAGTATTCTAACTTTCTGTAGCTAGTACATGAGTTCTCAGTTGCCTCTCCCTCCTCCCTTTCAGTACTTAAGGAAAGATGGAAACGTATTTAATACCAGTTTGCATTTGTGGTTTTACACCTCTGACCATAGCATGTGCTTTTAGCTATGTTAACAATGCCATCGTTATTGTTCATTTATATGAGAAGTGGACATTCTCTGGCTATCACTGGAAACTGAAAATTGCTGGAGACTTACAATTTGCAAAATAAACTACAATCTGGAACTAAACATCTAGGATCCCAAGACTAAAGCTCACCCTTAATTTGGCCACTAATAGGAGAAAGCTACTTCCGTTCTTGGTGCCTGGACTTCTTTCACCGAGAAGACCAGAAGCCAGTGGCGTAGCGTGGGTTGTCAGCACCCGGGGCAAGGCAAGTAATTTGCGCCCCTTAACCCGTGGATTTGTGCCCCCTAACCCTAACCCCCAGATGTTGCGGCCGGTGCGGCCGGCCCCCCTGCACCCCCCATGCTACGCCGGCCCCCCTGTACCCCCCACGCTACGCCACTGCCAGAAGCCTTTTTTCTTTTGGCCAGGATTTCCTACAGCAAAGATTTTTGAAAAATAAATAAAAAGGATATGCAATGTAACAGCAGCCTATAGCCCTTTAGTATAATGACAGACAGTGGAGCATTTTGAAAGCCATTCCAAGACATGGAACCAGAAGTTAATACACACACTGCACCCCTGAAGAAGACAAGCTCTTTGGAGAACAAGTATTTTCAGTTGTCGTATCAACCCTCTAGAATGTCATCCCCAAAGAGATTAATATAATATTAGAATTGTAGAGTTGGAAGAAACCCTGAGGCTCATCTAGTCTAACCCCCTGCAATGCAGGAGTCTCAACCAAGGTATCCATGACAGATGGCCATCCAGCCTCTGCTTTAAAACATCCAATGAAGGAGAGTCTGCCACCTTCTAAGGGAGCCCATTCCACTGTCAAGCAGCTCCTCCCATCAACAAGTTTTTCCTGATGTTTCTTGTCATCTGTAGCCAGGAGAAAACAAGCTTGCTCCAGCTTCCATGTGACAGCCTTTGAGATATTTGAAGTTAGCTGTCATATCTCCCGTCTCATCTTTTCCAGGCTAAATGTTCTCAACCATTCCTCATACAGCTTGGTTTCCAGACCTTTGATCGTCTTAGCTGCCTTCCTCTGCATACGTTCCAGCTTGTCAATATCCTCATTAAATTGTGGCACCCAGAACTGGACACAGTAATTCAGGTGTGGTCTGACTAAGGCAGAATAGAGTGGTACTATTACTTCCCTTGATCGGGACACTATACTTTTGTTGTTGCGGCCTATTATAGCGTTCACTTTTTTGCTGCTGCATCAGACCGTTGACTCATGTTAAACTTGTGATCTACTAAGACTTCAAGATCCTTTTCACATGTACTACCAGCAATCCAGGTTTTCCCCATCTTATATTTGTGCAGCTGGTGATTCCTTTCTAAGTGCAGAACCTTACATTTGTCCGTATTGAAATTCATTTTATTTCTTTTTGGCTCAGATCTACAATTGGGTCAGAAATCCCCATAGGTTGGACCCTTTACATGTCTCTTTGAAATCCAGTTGTTTACTTAGGCCTATTCTGATATTTAAGCATGCCATCCTGTTCAGTTGTTGACTACATTGTATTAAATTTGGGGATTTCTATAAGGTTTTTACTGGATTCCGATTTCTAATTTTAACATTTTATTGTAATTACTATTTTCATTGCACTATTCCAAGATATCTGTAAAGTGCTGAGAGATTTAACTAAGAATGTTAAGAAGTACAGTGGTACCTTGGGTTACATACGCTTCAGGTTACATACGCTTCAGGTTACAGACTCCACTAACCCAGAAATAGTACCTTCGGTTAAGAACTTTGCTTCAGGATGAGAACAGAAATTGTGCCCTGGCAGCGCGGAGGCAGCAGGAGGCCCCATTAGCTAAAGTGGTGCTTCAGGTTAAGAACAGTTTCAGGTTAAGAACGGACCTCCGGAACGAATTAAGTACTTAACCCGAGGTACCACTGTATCTAAATTATCTATCTATTAATATATCTAAAACCTATGTGAAAACCTATGCAGAAATGGCCCTGTGATTAGGCACCCCACCTCAGGTTTGGGGTGGTACTATTAACAGATTTGGGAGATGCAATTAAAAGGCCAAAATTGCCCAACCCAACCTATGCAGGCCCTGTTGAGCTCAATGAGACTTACTACCTTATCAGTGCACATCAGATTGCAATCTTAGTTTATTATACTACCATTGGATTGTATCCAATGTTGGATCAGAATGCGTCCATTGAAATTAATGGACATAGCGACCTTAGATCCATTCATTCCAATGGATCTACTATGAGTAAAACTTAGTTGGAGACACTTCTCCCCTCCCCGTTTTTTAACCTCATTGGGGCACCAATGTGGTTTTTCAGCTTCCAACTCCAAAAATACTGAGAAGAATTGACTGATTCCACATGGGAATCCAAGTCTGAGATCTTCTCCACTCTGCAAACGGTGCTCCAGAATCAACAGAAACAAAACCCACCCCATGAACATTTGTTCTAGCAAGCCAAACTTATTTGTCCAGTTACATTCAAATTCTCTCCTCCGATTGGCAGTGGCTCTCCAGGGCCCCTGACAGAGAGAGGTCTTTTCCACCATCCACTCCTTTGAAAAAGGAGATGCCAGGGATTGAACTCACAGGGACCATCTCTCTACCAGCCAAGCATGTGCTCTACAACTGAGCTTTAGTGCCTTTCAACAGGAAACCCATCAGCTGCCTTATTCCTTTTGCTTGGAATAGTTGAACCCATCTTTTAATTTATTTCCATGTGAGCAGAAACACTTTGGTCTAAAGTGGGTGTGTGTGTTTATGTGTATTAATGCAATGGCACCTACAGACTGTTATTCCGCAGCCTGCTTTAACTTTAATTGCATTGGATGAAGAAAAGCGTATTCCCCTTTTGAGATCCAGAAGGAGGAGGGGAAAGGAAACAGCACAGGTGACTCTTGAGTTACTTCTGAGAGAGCTGGGGGAAACAGGGATGTAATTGGACTCCAGGAGGAGGAGCTAGGAGAAAACATTGGCAGGACAGCATCTGCTTTGCAAAGCCAGGCTAGTCTTCAAAAAGAGATTTGAAGCTACCAACTGGCAGGTGTGGAAATATTTCCGCCAGTCCCCCAAACCTGCCTATCCCCGCTTTCCCCACTAGCAACAGCGGGGCTTTACAGTGTGCTTCCTACAACATCAATAGGGAAGGCGAGATAGAGAAGGGTGGGGAGGGGCGGTGGAATAAGCAGAAGTAATTTATTCGGGATCTTTGAGAGGATAATAGCCAATTATTTGTTTATAACACTGGTTAAATTTTCATTAGGCAGATTAATGGAATATCATGTACTGTCAACATTGGACTGAGGGGTGGTCTGTAAGAGATAAACGGGCAAACAGTCGATGTGTCTCCCTGAGTAAATTAGTTTTTGCTTTCCTGTTTTTCATATGAAAATGGAAAAGGTGGACAAGGTGGTGCATTTTAAAACAGGTCTCAAGATGGGCCAAATCAGTTAAATATGAAAGCAATCCTGGTAATAAATACATTATAATAACTTAGCATCCTGCCTATAATTTTGATTTCATGAAAGTCAGGGATAATGTCAGTTTTTAACCTGCTCTCTTAATACATATTTCCTCTTCCTGAACCTAGGCGTCTCTTGCTGTGAGGTGAAAGCATATTACTTTTTCACCCCCTGATTTGTCTGTGTAATCTGTTCAGCATTACAGCTGGTAAGAGCTAGAGGCTCACAGCTCTTTCTTGTGAATTCAGGTATTATCATATACTGGATGGCATGAGGCATTTCCTCTAAGTAGTATATTATCAGCATCAGAACCCCCCTGAGCAGTTCAAGTTGCCTATCATACTGTTTTGAAGTTGGCACATATGGGGACTACTTAACATTTGTGGATGGGATTTTCAAAGCACCTTAAAGGGTTTAGGCACCTAACTCCCATGGGCTTCTCTCAAAATCTCTGTCCAATTTATACCGTAATAAAAGGAGATTGCTGTTGTAACTAGTGCATAGAACCGTCTACATAGCAAGTACTATATAATAAGTCGACTCTTAGAAATGGCAAAATACAAAAAAAAAGTCTGAATTTTTCTGCAGACTTACCCCTTTGTAACTCAGAAGCACAACAGGCAACTTTAAAATAAAATCAGAAAGTATTGTGGAGACACTTCAGTTTCCCTGCAGGGGAGTGGGGAGAATCTAATTTAATCCTGGAATGTTGTCAAACAACTCTGAACTGGCTGCAATTTCATTTGAAAAGCCTCACTACCTTTGGATATTGCGTTTAAAGGTATCACCCACTTGCAGAATATGTTGAGATCCATGGATTCTACCTGACTCATGCTATTTTGAAGGAGGGATAGGCAACCCCTGCCCTCTAAATCTATGCCTGTCTATCCACTCCTTTCCACAAAATGGTTTGCAATTGCATTAAACACCAGGGAGCTGAGAAAGATATAAAAATGATCCACAGTCCTGAACTTCCAGTAGCAAATGAAAAAAGTTCTCTTTGGCAGAGCAGGAGCATAGTATGAGCAGACAGGGTCACCCACTCTGTTCCTCTATCTCTCTACAGCAGCTGCTGGCGGAAGCCAGAGCCTCTACTAGCTAAACCAGACAGTGCCACCGATTATGCCAAATGTTGTCCCAAGTAGGGATGGGGAAATACAATTCAATTGGCATTAAAAGGTGAACCTACCTAATCCACACTTTCTGAAACAACACACAAATTGAACCACAACGATCCTTCAAAATTCACACTTCTCTGAATTTTGCAGTGCAGTTCTCCAGCCAAGCAATGCGTACAGAAATGCATATTCCTATAGAACCATGTCCATAAAAATGCAGATATTAGCAAAAAACTAACATACAAAAATGCATTTGGGGGCAGAAATTCACACTAAAATGCTGCCAAAATTTCATGAGGGCTTTGAAAAACAAATTTGCAAACTAATGTGGAAACTAAAAATAAGAAATGGAGAGAAACTGAAATTGACAGACTTGTCCATTCAATGTGATTCACCTAGTCCTAGGATAAGAGTCTCTTCAGTGCCCTCTTTGTTTTAAAATGATAGTGGGGGTTATTATTTTTGTTTGACTTTACTTGTAGCTCATTTCTTTACTTGTAGCTCATGTCATTACTTGTAGCTCATGTCATTACTTTGATGCAGGTATAATAAATAATAATAAATTTGCATATCTCATCTGATCACATCTCCAACACATTCTATTTGTTGGCTGATTACTGGTGGTACAGCTTTTCCTAAGAATGAAGACAATGGTGACATTAATGCAATACCTGCCATACAGAACAGTGATGCCAGTTTTACAAGCAAAAGTGAATTATTTGTAGTAATTTCTGCAGCACCTAAGAGGCTATTTTAGTAGAGAGTCGGTGACAGGTGTTCCTTCCCATCCTTTACAGAGCCTGGCACTCAGGTGGTTGCTTGCTTTTTTATGTTAATACATACATGGTCTTTTGAACACAAGACTAGAGCCTGGATGTATGTATATTTGTGCCAAAGGGAAGGGGAAGTGTTTGTGTGTGTATTTATTTGGGGTGTTTATATCTCACCTTGCCCAGCAGCCACTGATAAATAGGAAGAAGAGATATTGGACTACGCAGTGGAAAGATGTTGCCTTCACAAGTAAGTTGGGAGCAGGGAGAAGAATTGGTGCCTGACATCTCTCCCTCCAGCCCAGCCCATACATTTGAAACCAGGAGTTGCTTAATTGCCTCTATCACTCTTGATTTTGTTCTCCCACACCCATGAGAGAAGATCTACATATATATTCCATTCACTATAATATTTTGCATATTCCAAGAAAGAAAAGTGCTGTAAGACAATACATTTCAACATTGCTTCTTCGCAGACTGACTGTGATTCAGCTTTCATTATGGAGTTGCACTTCCTTCTGGAATCTTGCAATGCCCTAAAGTTTCTTTCCTTAATAAGCCTCCTTAAAAAATGGCCCAGCAGTGTTTGCAAGCAATTCTCTTTTTTGCACATGCAGATTTATCTCTTGTGCCTGTGAATGCTTTGCATCATATTTATTTGTACCCTCACATTGGCTAATGTGAAGGTGCTGATTTCAAAACTTTGCACAAAATGTACTTTTTACAATATTCTAAAGCTTAGGTGTGAACATTAGCTAGTTATCAAATAGGTTGCAGCTCCTGAATGTGTGATATTCCAACCCGTCTTAGCCCTGGAAAGTTAATGGCCATAAGTTTATTCACCACTAGAGGCCTTTTCAGAAATCTGAGTGATAATTCACAATAAAGATGAGAGAGAGAATGCATCATATATATTGAATATTTTGAGATAAACCTTCTGGGAACTCAAACACTTTCATTCATTTTGGTGTTCCCAACTTGCATTACTTTCATATAAACTTTGAAGTTACACAAGAAGTCTATGCATATATATTTTTAAAACTATAAAACCTGTGCTTCCATTTTTACACACACACACACTTGGTGGCTTCTGAAAACAAGAAATGAAATTGAAATCACAATATAAAATAGAAGAAAAACTAGACAGAAGCAGTACTAAAACATTTAGCAGGGTTGAACATCCAGTTGCTCAAAATCCTTTTCACATCATCTAGATTCTGCAAGATAGGCCAAATGATGTAATTCACAGGTTAAATTCTTTTTGTAGTCTGAAGGATTGAGCATTCTTTCCTTAATGCTTTGATTCTGGTGGATGAATGAATTAGCACAGACTGTACACTTGTTTGGAGTTGTTATGTACCAAGCTTGGATCCTAGAACAATAGGCAGGTAGGAGAGCTTAATCACTATTACGGGTTTTGACAGACTTGGGTTAGTGGCAGTGCAGTACTGAGCTAAAAGGAGGGGAGAAGAGCAAAGTGACTGAGATCTCCTCACCGGGAGCTCGCATGTGCATGCGTGCGTGTGCACATGCATGTGTGCATGTTTGCACACAATTGTTTGGCATTGTGTGCAAAGACAACCAATGTCTGAAATATACATTGAGCTGCAATTACAGTCAGCATGAAAAGTATTCAACAATATTCAAGTTTATGCTGAAATTCTGCTCCTGAAGGCTTCAAGATGCTTGCTTCCATTAGGGTAGTAAATCCCACTCTTGGCTCTGCACAACACCCAGGAGAACGGAGAGCTTTTTCTAGGCAGGGTCTTGCAGAAGCCTCTTCCTTTTACAAGGCAGTAGCAGTCTTGTTGCCAAACAGGTGTAGCAAGAGGCAGGCTTTCTTTAAGCATCTCTCCAAGACTTTTTAAATGTGTTGCATTTGTTAAAGGTGTCGCTGCTCTCTGACTTCCCACAGGCACCTGGTCAGCCACTGTGAGAACAAGATGCTGGATTAGATGGGCCATTGGACTGATCCAGCAGGATCTTATTATGTTCTTATGTGTCCCAAAACACTCCCTCCCTCCTTCCGCACTATTGGCTTGGCTGACTTTTGTTTCCAGGCCCACGACTAAACCATCTTAGCCAAGACTGGAACTTCAATGCTTGCATTTTACAAGAGCTTTTCTAATGTGCTTATGCAATGCTCAGATTAATTTCTTATATCATGATACTGAAAACCTTTTTAAAGGATTAACACACAATCCTCCTTATATATTCTCCCTCTGATGACTTTCTGGGGCTAGTTGGAGCCAAGATCACTGCAAAGATCTGCCAGGCTCCTTTCTGGTTTGTCTTTCAGTGTGTGTGTGTGTGTGTGTGTGTGTGTGTGTGTTTACTGAACATGTTTTCATTTCAACAAGTTTTTAATGTCTGGTGATCTGCTGCTGCTGCTGCTGCTCTGCTTTAAATTGTTTTTAGGCCTGCAACTTTATTGACAGACAGGATCATTTTGCCATTTTTTCTTGTACACAGTTGTTTTATTTTAAATAATGTGTTTTCAGAGTTTATCGACAGAAAAGCAGTGTGAAAATTTTCGGTGCTTCAGGCCTGCTATGAGGAAAAGTGAGGCGTGGAAGTCGCTTTGGACTGGAAGGGGCCCCTCCTACCTATGCGTGCCTTTAATGTTGGAGAAGGGGAAATGCTAGAAGCTTAAACTTCTTCCTTATAGTACTTCAGTAGTGGGGGGGGAGTAGGTGCACTTGCTGAAATCCTCCCTCTTACATGCCAGTTAAACAGCCCACCCCTGCATAGATTTGGACAAGAAACCCAGCAACACCACTGGACTGGTCACTCTTCTTTGGTTTTCCTCCTTTGTCGCTTTTTATCTCCTTTACTGTTGTTGTTGTTGGCGGCGCTGTGGTCTAAACCACTGAGCTTCTTGGGCTTGCTGATCGGAAGGTCGGCAGTTCAAATCCCCGTGACATTGTGAGCTCCTGTTGCTCTGTCCCAGCTCCTGCCAACCTAGCAGTTCGAAAGCACACCAGTGTAAGTAGATAAATAGGTACCACTGTGGCAGGAAGGTAAACAGTGTTTCTGTGCACTTTGGTTTCCATCACAGTGTTCCATTGTGCCAGAAGCAGTTTAGTCATGCTGGCCACATGACCCAGAAAGCTGTCTGTGGACAAATGCTGGCTCCCTTGGCCTGAAAGCGAGATGAGTGCTGCAACCCCATAGTCGCCTTTGACAGGATTTAACCGTCCATTTACCTTACATTCCAAACACATAACAAATAATGTAAAAGGAGAGAAAAAATAATTAATTACTCAATAATATTGTATCAAATTACATGGGCCCATCATTCTCATCACAGATGACGTTAGTTGTGAGGCAGGTAAGGGTGCGACTTCAAAGGAATCAGCAGCTTAAAGTGGGCACCCCATTGCACCTTTGCTGAAGAAGGTGCACTCCCAACCAGCTGATGGGCAGTAGTAACATGCCTTGATCTAGGAGGGGACCTGGTTTCCATTAGGTGTAAACTGATTCTCCCTCCTGGTGCTACTCTTTGAAGCTATTCTGCACAGCTCCTTTCCACCATAGAATCACAGAATCATAGAATCATAGAGTTGGAAGAGACCACAAGGGCCATCGAGTCCAACCCCCTGCCAAGCAGGAAACACAGGAGTTCAGCATCAGTGAACTCCTTTAGCAATCAGTTCAGTTGTTGGTGGTGTCATTTCCAGTCCCCACTTGCTTGCATATAGTAATCTTTCTGCTGTCGACCCATGTGAGATGGGTTCCTTACATTCACTCTTCACTGAACCATCTGTGTAGTTAAATAAAAGGAGCACTGGATCTAATGAGATCTCATATCCTTGGATTCTTATTATTAAAATCCCACCACGTATGATACTAATCTCCATTCTTTCTGGGTTGTTTCCAGCAATTGCTTGAATAGTTTTTATTAATTCAATGTATTATTACTGGTGTTGTGTACAAGCAGGATCATTATATTAGAAAAGTGGTCTTGTACATTCATACCAAAGAGAACACATGTGTGGTGTGTGTGTGTGTGTGTGTGTGTGTGTGTGTGTTTCTGCAGGTTTACCCCCATCCCACCTTGGGGATGCGTCTTCCTGCATCATGAACCTATTTAACCATAATCTCCTTCACCTGTTCAGGTCCAGTATTCTTTTAAAGAAATAGCTGATATAACTTTGACAAAAACTAGTATTTATTATTCACCAATAATTTCTCAATTCCCTTAGCTGATGATTATTTCTAAAGTGTTACTTATATTGCAAAATATTTGATCTGTTCATGCTTCCTGAAACCCTTCAGGAAAGCTATAAATTCTAATGGATGCATTTTAAATGATACTAGATTCATCCACTCTCGGGCAATGTTATGTGTTCATCGTGGCCTTGATCATTTTTGAAGCTGGGTTCCCTGAATAGGGATTTGTAAGTAGAGTTTGGCCCAGTGATTATTCCTGGAGCTTTAAAAATCCTAACTGTGATTTCTTGCCTTCGGGCAAATTCCAATGAGCAGCAATGAAGCCTTATACAAAAGACTCCATTCCTGCAGAAGAGTTGGAATTTTTAAAGCGAGGGGACGGCAGCTCTCTGTCTGATACCTAGTTATGCCAAGCTGGAGCACAGAAGAAATTTTTTACAGTTGAGTTATAAACCCCTGAAAATAGGTTTTATTATGGAAATGCAAACACAACCATAGCTATAGCAACATGAAAGGCAAGGCTGTAATAATGCCTGGACCCAAGCTATTGTGCAAAATTGGCCGAGGAAAAATATGTGATTTTTGTCTCCCCGCCGCCCTGCTGCCACCCTTGCCCACACTTACATGCCAGTGACAGTTCATCTCGCTTTATAGAGGGGGAAAAGCATTAAAAGTAATCTTTGCTTATAGCTAAGGACTCAGAGGCCCCATCTCCAATATTACTCCAGCTATCATGCATGGCTAAAACATAGCTATTGACACTTGAAATGTTTCTTCCTTAGAAGAAAGATTTGCTGCACCCTGTAAGCTAAACAGCAATGAATCTTATCAAATTTAGTGTCTTGCTTCTGGTGCTGCAAGCTCAAGTCTTTTCACTTTCATTTTGCCCTAGGTCATCCTAAACATACTATGGAACCAACAGCACCCAGAAGAAAATAAGTAAGGGGATAAAGAAAAAGGATTAAGGCGGCAGTGGGGAAAGGCTAACAGTGGTGGAGGAATCTGTGGCTTACAGGGGTCCTAATTTGACTGTTTCTCCCAAGCCACTCCCACCTGCTGTCCAGCTGACATTGCACATGGTGTTGGGTGTAGAGCAGGGAGAGATGCCAGAAGTGGATCTGCAAGCACTGCCAGTCAGCTGGCCCTTGGCACCTGCCCTGTGCTTGGGCCCTCATGGTTTAAATTCAAACCATGTAAGCAAGGATCGATGCTTCACCTGACATTATGGTGATGATAGACAGAGAGTGCTTTTTTCTATATAAAAAAAATATGTTTAGGAGTACTCTCATTTTGACTCAAGAAAATCACCATTTTATAGTTCACATCGTGGAAAATAAATACAATAAATAGACAAAAGTACAAATATTCACAAAATGTTTAGGGGTATGTGTACCCCTGTGTCCCCCCAGAAAAAAAGCACTGGATAGATGATGATGATGATGATGAGAGAGAGAGAGAGAGAGAGAGAGAGAGAGAGAGAGAGAGATGTGGTACCCATTTATAATCTAAATTACTGCACGTATACCAGGTATTTGTCTCCCAGGAACATGCAAGTACTTCTGGAGGAATGTATTGGTATCAAACATCTACCATCAGCTATGTAAGAGAAATGCCGTGCACGAACTATTCAATACTGTCTTTATATGTTCACAGATACCATGGATAAATCTTAAATTATGAGAAGATGTGATGGGAGATTCATGCTGGGGTTGTGAGTCAATCCCTGGCATCTTCAGGGGAGGTCCCAGGTAGGTCTGGGAATGTCTGCTGTCTGAAACCCTGAATGGCTGTGGCCAGCCAGTGTAGATAGTGCCACGCTAGATGGACCAACAGTTCCTCTCTGTACTGAAAATTCAGATTTGGTTGGACAATTGGCTTGCTAAATTATTTTTAACTATATTTTCTGCAACCCATTGTCCATTTTGTGGCAATATATTCATCTAATCAGCAATAGTTGATAATTAAGTTGATTCGTTTTTTTTCTGGTCCTACATTTTCCCCTAGTAGTAAGGGCCTTGATTAGTGCTGTTTGGGTTGGTTGTGTGGTTTTGGGTTCTTTTCTTGTGAAGTTCTTGCCTCCTTTTTGATGCCTCCTATTTTCTTGTGAGATATGGTGCCATTCTCTTATTCCCTCAGCTTGTTTGTCAATGCAGCTGCAAGGGAGGAGAGGACCCAATATACCCACTACCATAAAACACGGTGAGGTAATCTGCTTAACTGAGAGAAGCCCCTTTAGATTATTAACAGATGAAATCTAGAAAGTGTAGCATTTCAAAGCTGCCAAGCCCTTGGTGGAGGAATATTTTACATTTCAGTGGGTTCATCTGTTTAACAGTCAACATTTTGCTGTGTGTATTAACCTTGAGTACATATGCTTTTGGTTTTGGATCTTTTATTGGCTTTGTTCTTTATCACCACACTTTCCTTATTACAGACATATAGGAAATCATAACTGAAATGATAGGCCTATTTTAATGCACGGCGTAAATGGAAAATAAATACATCTTCCTTTTATCTTCAGAATGTACAAGGGTAAAAATGAACTTGTCGTTCTAAATGTGGACTACATCCGGTTTCATTCACACATCACTGAATACGTTTTAATTCAGAGCAGACTCGTAATGAGGAAGCCCCAGCGCTGCCCCATTCCTCATGGCCAAAAAAGAGGTAACAGATTTGCATGAAATTTACATGTGCTAATTTATATGTATAGATGCAACTTTGGAAATAATTACTATATACAATACATCTCACCATAGTGAGGAAGACTGTGACCAGGCGACCTGTGTGCCTGCTCACTGCTAGTGGGCAGTTGCTCTCCTTTCTTAGGGTTCCTCATCTGTAAACTGGACTTGGTCTGAACAGCCCTTCAAACAGTGGGCACCTCCGACAACCCTTCAAATGGAGGACAGTCTTCTGTAACGTAAGACACATGGCCAATCCAGCCCCCGACCTGCAAACAAACAGGGATTCCTCATTGCTGGTTATTGTGATGATGGGATCACTGTGCTTTGGTGTCATTTCCAACAATAAGAGTTTTATGTACCTCATAAATGAACCTCCCCTTTTCTTCATTTCCTTCTTCCACATATTCATGGTAGATATTGTCATCGTCCTCATTTCCCCACTCTATAAAACACACACGCACACACACACCTATAAAATATGATACACAGACTCACAACAGTAGCCACAATCCAACAGTGTTATGCGTGCTTACGTCTGTGGATCAAAACCAGTGTGGGTGTTTAAAGGAAACAAACTTGCATCTATATAGTGAGTTGGATCCAGAACTAGTCATGTTGAAATGAAGCTTAAAGTCCCATTGATTTCAGTGGGTTCACGCTAAGCATGACTAATTTGGGGTGCAATCCAGCATTTAACGTCCAAACCAAGCAGTGATGGTGCGGAAACCAGATGGAAACCAAGACTGTAACCAAAAACCTGTGCCCTTTATTCCAGACAACTGGGACTGGGTGTGGTTATTCAGTAGTGAGGTGAAAGCACTTGGCACATTCTCAGAGGCACTGACTTCCTGATTACTATGATATGTGTTCCAGGGATCGCCTATAATTAATGGACACTCGGGCTGAACCATGATTCAGGTGAAACCCTCCTTCATATATTTCCCATTGTTTCACATGGGAGCGCCTTTTTAGAGTGGAAGTCAGGCTAGGACGTTCAGGTTGGAAACGTTTGTAAGAGGATACAAGTGCTTCGCACTGGCATTTGCTTCTCTCGGGAGAAAGTCTTTATAAAAATTTCAAAGCAGCTGCAGGTCTTTGACCTTCCTTTTAATAAATAAATAAATAAAAGCTCCCCAAGGAAATTAACTACCCCAAAAATGACATTAATAGAGCATTAGAGGGGATGTTACATGCTAAAAGTCAGGCAGTTTGGAATTGGGTTCCCATGACACCTCTAACTCTGTCACCTTGGCAGATACACTTTATGCAAGGATAATATGTGTAACTTGAGCTCTTTGGTCTATCTTATCTCTCTCTTTTTGGTGTATGGATTGTTTTATGTTGTTTGGAACTGGCTTGTTTGAATGCAGTTTTGCATAACATTTGTTTCAGCCTGGTCCTGCAAGATGCTGAAGGCATCCATAGTTCCAGTGAAACTCCACAAAACCAGCATTTACCATTTCCAGTTTTTCCTATTACATTGGCTTTCCACGGGGACCAATACCATTACATAGCCATTTTATGTAGTTCCTTTATAATGTATAGCTATGGAGAATCATGATCTTTTATCGTATAAGAATTTCCAGACTTCTAGAATTTCTCACTGGAGATCCTTTGCCAATTTCTTTTTATATTGCAGAGAGGGGTTTCAATTTCTTTGCTGATCCATTGGTATTTTATAAAACTTAGCAAATAGCCTTTTCTTTTGTTGAATTCATTTCTTTCTCCGTTTAGACATTGGTTGTGTTCTAGCCTGCTCATATAGATGAAGGGATGAAGGGGTTACGGGGAATGTCTATATTGCATACGGCTTACTATTTGTTTTTATGTTCAGAGATGGGTCCAAACATGATATGAAATTAAGCTGCTGACTCTCTGTTCTTGAAACCTTCCTAAACTTAGAATCATTGAATTGCATCCCATCACCACTCCATCACCTCTCCATGACCAATGATGCTGGCCTCCTCCCTTGGGCAGCTTGTAGCAGCTTCTGGAAAGCAGGTGAGGAGGAAGAGAAGCTGGGGCTGCTGGGGGCCAGCCCCACATGACACGCTGGCTCTGAGGGGCAGGTAGAAGGCAGGGCCACCAGGGCGGGAAGAAAGGGGGAGTGGAGTGCAAGGAATCTTGATTATTATTTTTTAATGCTTTGTGCATCCAGGTCTAATCTTGCCCCATCTAAGGGGGGTTAAAGAGGGTCAGTTGTGGGGGAGTGAGAAATGTCCCTATTTTCATTTGAGGAACGTTGGAGGGCATGCAATATGAATGTATGAACCAAGGTCTAGTTTCCTGCAATAAATCATATCTCTGGGTTGGATCCATACTCCATTATTTGAGCCTAATTCCTACTGAAATCCATGGGACGTGAAAGTTAGGTTCCTCCTAACTTCTGCCTTTGATTTGAAAGAGAGCCAAGTTCAGCTAACTAGAAGGTGGATCTAACCCGGGGGCCGGTCCACTGTCCCTCAGACCTTGTGGGGGGCTGGACTATATTTTGAAAAAGAAAAAAGAACAAATTCCTATCCCCCACAAATAACCCAGAGATGCATTTTAAATCAAAGGACACATTCTACTCATGTAAAAACATGCTGATTCCCAGACTAGCCGCGAGCCAGGTTGAGAAGGCAATTGGGCCGGATCCGGCCCCCGGGCCTTAGTTTGCCTACCCATGATCTAATCCTCTGCGCTAACTTTACTGGGGAAGTAGTTTATCTAGATGTAAAAAGCTTCAAACTCTCACCTCTCTGAAGTGATTGCAGTATTTATGAAATCACTTGATGCGCCATTTTAAAATGGGGAAGTGGGGAGAACTGTTGATTAGCAGCTCCACCTGTGTAAGTCATTTTGTTTTCACGCAAGGATTAAATGCAGACAGCTGGTTACACGCAGCAGCAGCAGCAGCAGCAGCAGCAGCAGCGGCGAAGGTGGTTTTGTTCAGGCCACGGCGGAGCGGAGTAAATTAAAAGGGAGAGGATTGGGACAGCTGTGCGTGAGTGATGGCAGATACCTCATTCGGCGATTTTGTAAAAATAATAGTTGCGGAGATAGTATTTATGAGAGGGATTTATGGGACAATTTTGCAGCACACATGTGGTAAGAGTCACCAGAGCAATTCATTCCTAGCAAAAGGGTCAACTCATTTCAGCAAAGCAATTTTTTTTTTAATATAACCAATATCCTTTCTGATATGCAATAGGCATATACTCTGACAATTGAAACTCTGTGCACAATGAGCCGATGAGACGGATATCTTTCCAAGTTTTACCTTTCAGGGCTCTCTCTTCCCATCATAATTGCAAACAACAAGCCCCTAAATTCAATAGACCTGAGAACCCAACTGGCCATATGAATCAAAACAGCTCTTGGAGAAATTAGGTTATCATTCATTAGCTATCTATCATTTGGCCACTGGTAGGCTGGCAGGATATGAGGGCCATTTAATTAGGCCCAGCACCACTCTTTGGTGTGAAAAGACTCTCAAAAGCTTCAATTCCCCACAGCTTCACAGCGGGAAGTTGTTGGCGATAATTGACATAGGATTTCCTTGTTAACCAGCAGCAGACATGCTGGATTAAAGCGACAGAGATCTCGAGAAGAAAGTGAAAAGAGATAAGACGCCTAGGAAAGACTTCTGCTTATTTTGCACTTGAGGATGATGAGCAAATAGCAATAACAAACTGGAGAGCTGCTCCCTGCACGTAAGGCCTGCACTTATCAGGCCCATTTCAGCTTGACTGATCAAAGATTGACTTCCCTTAAAATAACATAGGCCTGGGGTTTGTTAGTTTATTAAGCTGCAGGTTTTATGAATTATCACAGTTTTAAAGATGGATTGCAGCTTATGTGAAGGAGGAGAGGATTATCGTGTTTTCATCTAAACAATTATAAAATATCACAGCTGAAAGCTTGCTTGCAAATGACATCATTTTCTCCTGCAAACTAAACAGAGTCATTGTATGCCTTCATATACAGGGTTCCAACAAGTGCACCAACCCAGCAAAAATTAACTCTGGTTTTGAGAGGACAATAGCGTTGTAAATATGTATTGCTAACTTCTAGCACTTGTGCAGCATGAAAGGGAAGGATGTTTAATTTCTAAGATGGACCATTCAAGTCTTGTTACAAAGACGGGGGTGGGAGGGTGGAGATGTGTCCTATTGAGATGTTTCTTAAAATATGCTTCTGATAAATGATACTGAAGCGGATCCACCTGAGTATAGTTAAAATGAAAATGTCTCCTTTAGAGCAGAGACAATTATTGTATATCACTTAATAACTTAACCTTACAACAGCACATGTGGTATTAATAAAAGAACCCAAAGCAGTAAAACCTTGTTACAGTATTTCCTCCTGAGTATTTTTGGACATATGTGGATAAGGTTGCATGCGCAGATAGAATATAAAAAGTTTCAAACTTTATATGCAATAAAGCCGAGATTCCCCTTGAACAAGCAAGGCTGGGAATTCTAATCCAACCATTGCACATAAAGCCAATTCCAAAAGGAATAATTAGCCCGTTGTGATGCAGCTCATTAAGATTACCAAGGTGACAAGCGTAAATATAGAATATTGTATTTCATGCTTTTAAAATTACAATGAACTGGCTGGTCAACTAAACTTCCCTGTAAAGTCTGAGAAATGATTCTCATCTTGCCTTGGCTCCCCCCCCCCCGCGCCCCCCAGCATAACATATGAGTTGGTAGTTCACAGAACATCAGCTGCAACAAGTGGTCTCCATCCTACATTGCGGACCATCAGTGTAAAGACATATGGCGGATGAGGTCACTTTCAATACTATTGGTATAGGTCTGTGGGTACTAAATGCTTGGGTTTAATAAATAGTGGAATTTAATTAGAACTGGCATGTTAGAACCAGGAAATAGACAGACCCAAGTGTGCACTGGGGTGGCAAGAGGTATGGCGGACCCACTGATGAGCCTCTGTTATTAGCACGTGTAAAAGCTAGTTAAGGAGGCACACTGCCTGGGTTGTGTATTGGACACTCACAATACTAGCCAAATCTACCAGTGTTAATGAAGTCAGGCAGACTTCTTTGTGTGGTGACCGCCTTTGGGGTGGGATTGGGGGGTTAACCATTAGGAGTTCAAAGTTTTAAAGGGAAACTATGTTCAAGTGTGAATGAATGGAGTCCTCCTTCCCTCCCTCTGGAGATAAAGAGCTTAGCTTAAGGAAGGGGTTGGCAGTGATGTAACCAGGACGCAGAGAGGGACAATGAAGCTGGGATGTGCACTGCAGAGCAAGTGGGGCTGAAGACAAAGGATGCTGGTGCTGTTACTATGGAGTAAGTGGCCGCATTTTAGGGTGCTGCTGCTTCGAGCCCCTCCATCAAAAGCTTCAGGTTGTAGATATGTGTAAATAAAACATCTAAAGACATTCAAGCCAGCAAGGTCACAATGGGAAGCCCGCAAGGAGGACATGAACACAACAGCACTCTACCCTCTTGTGGCTTCCAGCAAGTGGTATTCCAGGGCATAGTGCTGCCAACCATGGAGGTTAGATGGAGCCACTGACTGTCTTATCCTTCATGAATTTGTCCATTTAAAGTCATCCAAGCTGGTGACCATCGCTGCTACTTCTTCTAGGAGAAAGCACCACCATTTTAATGGTGTGTGAATATGTACTTTCAGCTTCTTTGGGTGTCTATGAGTTGTAGAGTTACAAGAGAGTGGGGAAAGTTTTTCTCTATCCACTTTCTCCACCCGGTGCATAATGGTGTGCACCTCTATCAAGAAAAGCTCTACTTCCAACTATTTTTGCTTCTGTGTCGGAGTGGAGAACCTGTGCTCTCCAGATCTTGCTGAACTACAAGTCACAGTCAGGATGGGAACTGTAGTCAAACAGGTTGCCCACCCCTGTTTCTAGGTTAGAGCTGCCCTTGTGAGTTCCACTGAAGTCAGTAGGACTTGTGAGTGAAGATGCCTAGGATCAGACTGCATATAGTGGTACCTCGGTTTATGAACTTAATCCGTTCTTAAACCAAAACCATTCTTAAACCAAAGCACGCTTTCCCTAATGAGGCCTCCCGCCGCCGGTGCCCTTCCACTGTTTGGTTTCCATTCTTAGACCAAGGTAAAGTTCATAGACCAAGGTAAACTTCTCGTTTTGCGGAAGTTCGTAACCCGAATCGTTCGTAAACAGGGCTGTTCGTAAACCGAGGTACCACTGTATTCTTAAGTCCCTTTGGTAGACTATCAATATTCTGTATTTTTAAATTCTAAAAATGTCTTTAAAATATGTATTTCCCCCCCATCATTTTAACCTCATTTATTTAGAAACTGAGTTCTGATTTCTACAATTTATTGTTCTCCTACGTTTGTAGCATGTTCTATAGAACACAGAAAGCACAGGGGAGTGATTTCTTTCTCCCTCTTCCCTCTCTGGCAAGGACTATTTAATTCAAACATTTGTATGGTAGATATGATTTTTTTTCCATATGCAAGGCATTTGATAAAATCCTAATGTTATAAACAATGCATCTGCTTTTAATGTTTTTAATCCGAAAATTGAATCAATATATCTCCCTCTACCTTTTTCTTTTATTCGGTGTTTCAGCTATACATCAAGCAATCTTTTAACTTGGAAACACACTTTAAGGCAGTGGAAGATTTACTCTTTGGTTGCCATGTGACTCTCCTGACAACCAATAAATGCATTATATTGATGAAGTGAACAAGTCTCTATCTGGTCATTTTCAACTTGAAACTAATAACCACCATCATGAAATCAGGCATGCAATAAGCTAGGTTAAAACGGAGTTCATCAAATAAATCACTCAGGAATTTTTCTATTTCTCTCCCAAGACACGTTGCACATCTGCTTGGTGAAAGGAGTAAAGAAGCAATATTTCTTTGATCATCTTTAATATATATATATATATATATATATATATATATATATATCCCTGAACCTGCCCCTTGGGGTGCTTTTTCCTGGACCCAATCCTAGAAGATGTATTGTGCACCTACAGATTTAGACCCTTTTTGAGTATGTCTAAGACCGAGGTGATGTGTTCACTGCCTACTGATCACAGAATTCAACCCAAAACGAAAGGCATTATTGAAGTGTGATGTCTAGCACCAAGCAATAAATAGACGGGGGGGGGGGGGACTTTAAATAAACTAATTTTTTAGACATCCAGAAACCACTCTGTAAGAAAGACTCTTTTGCAGGGAAGATTGGTTTTAAAATTAATTTTAATTAATTGTATATGCTTAACTCTCAAGACTTTAAGCTTACCTCTGATTGCTTCTAAGTTATATTGCCCTTGTTGTATCTGCCCTCCCTCCTACAAGGCATGCAGAAAACTCATGTAAAGCACTGCAGGTTACAGACTTGTCTTTTTTGTGTTAGTTTATAAAGTATTTCATATCTCTTTATATAGCACTAGGGGTGTGCCATACTCTTCAACATCCCACTGATGAAAATGGTGACGTGGGACCCCCAGATCCAGTTCCTAACCTCCTGCCATTCAGGGGCAAAAGCAGCAGGGGGGCTGGATCAGTGAGGGTGCTGGCTCCCCTCACCCCTGGGTCAAAGCACCAGCCAGGACTCACCTCTGGGGACTGCAGGTTCAGCAGCGTAATGGCAAGCAGGAGCCAGCAGGCAGCATTCTCCAGGGGCCAATCCGCTCCTAGCTCCAGCTCAGATCCCCACACCTGGTAATATGGGGTGCATGTCCACACACACACACACACCAGCCCAACACGAAAATGTGGCGTCTGTAACTAGGAGTGCTTTTTACCATCTCTGATTGGTACTCCAACTGCAACTATCACAAGACCTGATCACAGTGTTCCATGCACTGGGCACTTCAAGGCTCAATTACTCTAACACACTTTACCTGCCTTGTATCTGCTCTGGAAGTTTCAACTCAGGCAGATTGCAGCAGCCAGATAACTCACGGGAACAGATTACATCTTACCCCACAGCTGAGAGAGCTCCACTGGCTGCTAATTTGCTACCAGGACAGGTTTGGCGTACTTGTGTTAATTCACAAAGCCCTCAACGACCGGGGCCCACAACACTTCCATACGGCAAGTATCGAAATAAAACGAGCCTCACATTTTGTTGTTTCCCAGTGCATGTAGAAGTTATGTTTACACTATACTGTAGTCTATTAAGCCAGCCCCCGCCCCCCCAGCTGCAGGGGCAGGAAGGGGGAAAAACCCAGCCCTAGCCAGCTCCACTCTCGTGGCCACAAGAGGGGCGATAGTGGGAGCAGGGGGCTTCCTTCCCCTGGAGGCGGCTGGGCTGCCTGCAGCTGCACCCATGTCCTCGTAAGGAGCAATATCTGCGAAGCGCAGTCAAGTGAGGCGCAATAAAACAGAGTGTGCCTGTATATGCAAATGTTTTCACTGTTTTTATATATACAGTTGTTCTGTGTATGTTTCGCTTGTATTGCAAGTCGCTTCAGGGTGCCTCGTGGGAAGTGATCCAAAAATGAAATTAATAAATAAATTATCATCAGCATTATCATCATTTTCACTGATTGCCCAAGGCATCCAGGAAGAAGCCCTAACTGCTGGATCAGGCAGAGGAATTGTGTGTACAGTATCTATTTGCATGTACGCATACAGTTTCCTCCCCAGTTAGAGAAGGCACCTGCTTCCGTGTTCATATATTATATAGCTGGGCTAGAGCAGAAGTCAAAAGGAGGGATGCAATCTGAAAGTGAGTACTATTTCTGTTTTTTACAGTCAGCAATGTTTGCTCTTTTCTTGTCCTTAAAAAACAAAACAACTTGTGTATAAGCACACATACACATTTCTCTCTCTCCCATCCATTTCTTTCTTTCTCTCTCTCTCCCTCTCTCTCTCTCTCATACACACACATTGGCTTCTAAGATTTCTATTATATACCGTATTTGGTATCAATTGCAATCACTCTATGACTATTTTCTCTACAAGCCATTGCTATGAAGCTGTTGTTTTCTTTTCCTTAACTTTTATCACACACTCTCTCTTCCGGCTAGCCTCCCCCCAATCTGCTGTACTAATCAATTGTATTTGACACCTGTTCAGAGGGTTCTTTCATGTCTGAATTTCTCTACAGTACCTGCCTCATTTATATACTGTATGTAGTTTGGCTGCCTCAGGCAACTTCAAATTGCACACTCAGACAGGCAGGAAGTGTGGGTACTTTTTCATCGAGAAAATCACTGTTTTCTTACAACTTGTTCTCTTTTGCTTAACTAATCTTGATCTTATCTTTGATCTCCTTTATGGGCTTCTACTTTTTTTTAATTGATGTATTTGCAAACATGGTAGAAAGCATTTTGCAGGAAAAGAGGCCTATTAGTCAAAAGAACTTTGAAACACATCCAGATTCATACTCCTTCCTTGCTGTCTTGAGTGGGTAAAAGCCAAAGAAAGCGAACAGCCCTCAGTAAAAAGGAGGAATTCAAAATGTGATTGATGTGCGAAGTGCCATTTTCAGTGGACTCCCTCTCAGATTCATGCTCTTTATCCATCATTCTCACCTCAAGACTCTTTTTAAAGCTTGATTTCACGAGCTCCTTGGGAGCTGATATAGTAAATCACACAACAGAGGATCCTCCCTTAATTGCTACCAATTCTATGCAATGTCTCACTGGGTTCAGACAATTAGTACATACTTTTGGTGGTCCCAATTCTCCACCCCCATTTTTCACTTGCAAGTTCTGCTTCCTGTCTCTTCATCACAACTCTACACTACTTTTCTGCTCTCCCAAAAGGGAGACAGTTTTAAAACCTGTAGTGTTCATTCACCTTCCACCATCAACATGGATTGCACCACAAGGGGTCTGAGATGTGGACTGGGATATGAGAATATTTTCCCCACAACTGACCCAAATAATTCATGTATTCCATTTATGATGCTTCAGGAATATTGACACTTACTCTTGTTAATGTGGTTTATGGAAGGCTGTCAAGTTCCATCTCAGAAGTGTTGTTGCGTCTCCAAGGGCAGTAAAGAAGACACAGACACTGTGTTCCTATCTTGCTCCAGCACTGGTTCCTTTGTTCAGCCTTTTCCCTTGCTTGCTGTAATAAGAAGACTTTTAGTTTTACCTCACAACCATCAAAAGTTGGATGGAGGAATGGGTTGGGAGACACAGGAGCCCCCTTCCTCTAGCTGTCTGTCTGTCTGTCTGTCTGTCTATCATCATCTATATTTATAAACCTTTATACAGCTCGCTAAAGGTGGTTTGCAATTAATAATAAAGGTATAAAATCTAATAAAATACAAAAGGGATAAAGAAATGGAAAGGGCATGGCTCAGGAGCAGAGTATCTGCTTTGCATGTAGAAGATTCTAGATTGAATCCCCACATCTGCAGGTATTGGCTTCAGTGCTGATGATGAATTTAAAACTTTTATAACTGGATATAACCTGAAACTCTAGAGAACCGTTGCCCTTCCATGTATTGTCTAATACTCTTATTAGATGGACCAAAGGTCTGACTTGGTAGAAGATGGCTTTCTATGATCTTTCCTAAGTGGAAAAACTTATATAATGTCATGTGGTTGTTATAAGGAACGGTTGGAATGGTCTCTGAAATGATTCTCTGATGAGATGAGTCAAATGGCAGTTGGGAGCAGCCGAGGAAATGTCACCTCAATACCCAAAAACCTGGAAAGAGGAAGTACACACCAATTGTGAGACTTCTTGATTCCTGAAGCTCTCCTCACCATATTCTAAAATGCTGGATAAGATCAGGAAATAGACCCATCATAAACACCATGGTGTATCAGACAGAGGCAGCGTAGGGGAAGCATTCTCTTTTCTCGCTTCCTCGTAGTTCCACTCAAGTAAAATCTAACCCAATTTTTTATTCATTAAGTTAGCGATTAAGAGGAGAAATAAAAAATGAATTGCATGATGTTTAATATGTTCTGATAGCAGCAGCCTTATCATAGGGACATTGTTTCTTTTTTAAAAAACAAATGCTCCGAGCTTTATATCTCTGTTATTAAAATACTTGCAGTTGTGCTAGTAACTCTCTTTGTCTTTTAGCTCGTAAACATGAAAAGCCAATGCGAATCAGCCACTTTAAATTAAATATAAGAAAACAATTATATTTTGACACTTTAATTGCATTCTTCCCCCAACATGGCATTCTGAACAAGATACCACATGTATTTAGCATGCTGATTATATTTGTAGATTGTTTTGCAAATTAAGAAAATATCCCTAAAAGAGATAAAATAATTGGTTGACTAAATTGTTGTTTCTTAAGGGAACAATATTGAGAAATGAATGTTGAATGGCTGTATCCATAATAATTAGGTTTTAAGTCACTGCTTAAAGGTTTTAGATTTGTAGCCTGCAATTTTACTCAATGGGACTTACTTTTGAGCAGTCATGCACAGGATTGCACTGTTAACCTTTACAATTCTATACGCCTTTCCATTTTGCCACCAGCTATTCAGCTACTCTTTATTATTCATTCAGCTGCAGAAGCTTCATTAAGTGCACAGTTAAGGCTAGGACAAGTGACAAGTCAAAAAGCAAGGAAATGTAAAACTGTGCTATTTATATATGAATTTAGGTATTTTCCTTGACCCTTTGTGCATCACCAAAGAAGAAGAAAATGCATCGCAAAAAGAAGATAAAATACACATTTAACATTTGCATATGCTAATTTATATGTATAGACGCAGATTTAGAAATAATTACAGTGGTACCTCAGGTTACAGACACTTCAGGTTACAGACACTTCAGGTTACAGACTCCACTAACCCAGAAATAGTACTTTGGGTTAAGAACTTTGCTTCAGGTTGAGAACAGAAATCGTGCGGCGGCAGCGGGAGGCCCCATTAGCTAAAGTGGTACCTCAGGTTAAGAACAGTTTCAGATTAAGAACGGACCTCCAGAACGAATTAAGTTCTTAACCCGAGGCACCACTGTATTATAATTTAAACAGACATACAAAACACTAGGGGGAGGGAATTAAAATTAAAACAGCAGGGTGTATAGAACCTTCGTTATTTTGAGGGTTAGATTCCCTCAGAGGTAATCTTTCAGAGGTTGCATGTCAGTACTGGGTGTAACTAGTCAGTCTCTCTCTCTCTCTCTCTCTCTCTCTCTCTCTCTCTCTCTCTCCTAATGGCAAACTATGGAACGCAGGTGGCGCTGTGGTCTAAACCACTGAGCCTCTTGGGCTTGCGGATCAGAAGGTTGGTGGTTCGAATCCCCGCGACGGGGTGAGCTCCCGTTGCTCTGTGCCAGCTCCTGCCAACCTAGCAGCTTGAAAGCACGTCAAGTGCAGGTAGATAAATAGATACCACTCCGGCGGGAAGGTAAACGGCGTTTCCGTGCGCTCTGGTTTCAGTCACACCAGAAGCGGTTTAGTCATGCTGGCCACATGACCCGGAAAGATGTCTGTGGACAAACACCGGCTCCCTCGACTTGAAAGCGAGATGAGCGCCGCACCCCATAGTCGCCTTTGACTGGACATCCAGCAGTCTTTTACCTTTAAAGGTAAAGGTACCCCTGCCCGTACGGGCCAGTCTTCACAGACTCTAGGGTTGTGCGCTCATCTCACTCTAGAGGCCAGGAGCCAGCGCTGTCCGAAGATACTTCCGGGTCACGTGGCCAGTGTGACAAGCTGCATCTGGCGAGCCAGCGCAGCACACGGAACGCCGTTTACCTTCCCGCTGGTAAGCGGTCCCTATTTATCTACTTGCACCTGAGGGTGCTTTCGAACTGCTAGGTTGGCAGGCGCTGGGACCGAACGACAGGAGCGCACCCCGCCACGGGGATTCGAACCACCAACCTTCTGATCGGCAAAGCCCTAGGCTCTGTGGTTTAACCCACAGCACCACTCGCATCCCTTTACCTTTTACCTTTACCTTCACCTTAATGGCAAACTGAACGAAATGGACCAATTTGGTCAGATCAGCATTCCTTCCAAAATGCATCGTCAGAAGAACTAATTTCTGTCTCTAGCAGCAGTGGGACAGACATTTGTGGGTGCTCCTGACAGGTGCCATTCCCCCCCCCCCCCCAGAATGACCTGTCGCAGCCACAGGGCATGTGAAATGTATGTTTAAAATGGAAAAAGAGAAGGAAACCCCAATGAATGGGAGCACTAAAACGAACAGCTAGTGAAGAAGATGACAAACGAATGTGATTTCAATGAGTACTTCCTTGCACTGCACCGCAAACTCTTCCTCCATTTTTCTGTTGTTGCTTTTTTTATTGTTTATCCCCACATAAACCAGGGGGTATCCTAAGAACGTAGATGAAAATAATGCAAAGAAATCAGATCCTCCTATTTGTTGTCATAAATCTATGCGTGAATATTTTCAAATTTTATTTAACAGTTTATTGTTTTTATTTTGAATTACATATGGAGGCACTATAATCTTTCTGATGCTTAGAGCCTCTAAAGGTCTTAATCCAGCCCTGCAGAGAACCAATTTTCCTTGAGCTGGAAGAAAAAGTTATTGGGGGGGTGGATGCAGTGAGTATGTTTCACAGCAGGCTCACTCCTCAAATTGCATATGTCTGCACACACCCTTTTATAAGATAACAAAATCAGCAACAGCTTGTTCATACCATGATAACTCAGTACTTTGTTCATATGTCATATCACTTCAGTATATGCAAAATACATCAATATTTTTAAGCATAACAATATCTCTGCCACATGTGATAAAAAAATTCCAATTCCTTTTAATGCAAAGAAATTTCTTCAGAAATTTTCATGCAGTATTCACAAGGGAATTTCCAACCATTTAAAACTGATTTGTGACTGTAATTTGTAGCTCATAAATCATTATTTCAGTAATTTAAGCAACCAGTGTTTGGGTCATCTAGTATATGTTTATATTTTATTGTCTACTTAAACTGTTAAAATAACAAATTGTAAGGTCACGCTAAGGACAAAGAGTGAAGTAATGATTTAGAAAATGGCAAATTACAAAAGCCAGCTAATTATTTGAAACCAAGCAAAGTTTCAGTATCTTCCAGGCTATAATCGTCAAAAGGCTTAAATCAACATGTGTGGATTTGAGTCAGTTTTTCCCCATTTACATCATGGGGACTATAGTGGTCTGCCAAGAAGAAGGCTCACCTAAGTAGTTTGTCCATTACTCTGAAAGGAGGCAAACTGAAGTCTGAATAGAACAGAACTGATCCAAACAAACCACTGTTCTCCAAACTGCTCTTGATTAAATCCAAATTTGTTGTCAATGACACTCATCTTTATCTGAATGTCTTGTTAAGTGAACATTCTCAAAGTCCTCCAAGATATACTGATATAACTCTGACACTGACAGGACTGTACTAATCTCTCCACAACTAGGATATTCTTGTATTGGAGGAATGTCTTTCTTAAAAGAACTGGGTGAGCTATAAATCTTCCTTCTTCCAGATCTCCCATGCCTCTGCCCCTCTTCTAAGGTGTGGAAGACCTGTAAAGGAGTCACTGGGCACTGCTGTTGCACAAAACTCCAGAACCTATTCCCAAATCAAAACCCTTTTATGCATTTTTTTTTTTTACTCCTTTTGTGTCAGAACACAGTTCATCTCTTCCAGGGTGGCTAAACAATGTGTAGCTGCATGCAAAACTCACTGGGGGTTAATCTTAGCATAGTTAAAATTTTGTTTTTCTGTGCCCGGCATTATGTAGCACAGTACAGTTATTAGTAATTGTATTGCTCTGGTTTTCTATTTGGTTTGGTATTATTTTATATATTTGTACATAGTTTCTTTCTGAATATTGGCCATTGATAAAGAGTAATGAAGAGACTGACTGAATGAATGAAATCTCTGGAAACAAACATGAAAATCTGCCACAAATATTTTTGTAATCCATATTCATCTCCATCTCTAGAACTAGCCTGCCACTCCCTCCACACCTCAACAGCTTGCTTGAAAAACAGGACCGAAGTGCTTTCAGTGTACAGCATATTAAATAAAATCCAATCCAATTGAAATAAATTATCTTTTCTTTGGGGGGGGGGAATCTTCTAAAGCTCATTTCTACATGAGTAATAGAAGTGCCAGTCCAACACCTGCAGGGGTGGAAATAATTTACTTAGCCTTGCTGACTTCTAGGCAGGTTCCTCACTTGATGAATGGCTCAATTAAACATCTGTTAATCACAACATTATCTCATCTTGAGGTGAAATGCCGATTCCTCATAGCCTATCTTTGTGCAAGATAGCATCAAACATTCCTCCACTTGTAAGACTTAGGTGCATCTTATGATTTCAATAAACTTGTCAGGGAAACAATGTACCGACTCTCCTCCTGTCCATCTTGAGAAAACAATTGTGAAGTGTGCACTTTTCCACCTATCCCCCTCCCTCTACAGCCCATCCCCCATCTCCACAACCTCCCCATAACCTCAGGCTCCTGAACTCTCTTGTACATTTTTAGGCCTTGATAATAAAGCAACATCTGCAAACTTACAAGTGCTTTACTCAAGTTAATTGAGTAAATTGAAGCAAGATGCTGGGCAGGGGTGATCTATGATCCCAGGTTGAGGACCTAGAAGGGAGACAACAGATTTACTGCAAAGACAGTGGGCGGCCTTTTGTTCAAGCCCTGGTTCATGGGAAGTTTGAGGTCATGTGGGATTAAAATATCTTTAGAAACAAATGGAATAATTTGACTGAAATATAAGACACACAGTGCCAGCTTATGCCAGGAAACTACGTGTGATTTATTTTCCTTCAGTCCAACACATTTTTCTGATATCTGCCCCATTAAGCTGAATTTATAGATTATTGGGAGAGCTGGTATCCTTATCGCTGACAAATTTGCAGTCTGGGGTTTGACTCTTGTTTATTGCAAAATAAAGAAAGTAGCCTGTGATGACTGAGAGAACTGCTGAGCCACTTCAGAAACTAGTTAAATAAGGTCGTTAAAAAGTGAATTGCAGTTATGGCCTTTTTTTTAAAGGATAGTAAACAAGGATTGTTTTTCCCCCACCCCAAAATAAGTGCAAGTAATTCATGCTGCTATCGTGTGCATGCTTAGTTAGGGAGAGCAAGGGACATATATTATTGTGGGTCTATGCAGGATTACATAGGAAGTTTTTTACTTATATTACATTTTAATATGATACACATATATACAAAATTAATATAGACCCAGTTTGGTCTGTAGGTTTTTGAACTGTGAATACCGGAGTTGAAAAATTACTGAAGTCCCTTGCTGAAGTTCAGATAAATTCCCAAACACTTCTTATCTCATGTTTGTTCTGAAAGTTAATTGTCAAGAAAATAATGGCCTAATTCTCCAGTGCTAGATGGGCAGGGTAGAAATAAATTATTATTATTATTATTACTTGGGTGGTGAGTAACAACCAAACTGTAGCTTCTGAGAAAGAGATGGATGCATTAGCATACTTTGGGGGATCCCAGAGTTTGCAGCAGTAACAGATTTTTAAAGAAACAAACCAGCAGTGACATGAGAAACCCCTGTAATTTTGAAAAGAAAACTCCAGGTAACTGGATGAGATAGAACAAAGTATCCTGGGTGGTGATTTTGCTGAATGCTGAAGAGGAGAACTTCTACTAGTAGGAGAGCATACATTGCAACATTGTATAGTAGGTTTCACTTTTGTTCATTATGTTTGAAATATGTGGCCATGGCTTTTCTCATACTACAAGCGAGGGATTCCTCCATTTACTACCAGCTACTCTTGACAAAACAGTGTGGGAGAGAAAGAGAAAAGAACTGGGCTTTGTGCCAATCCACAATACTGAATTTCTCTGTTAAATCATGTATATGTACAACCACATGGAGAAGGTTTTGTGTAAACTGAGGAGTGCATGTGATGAAGTCTCTACCATGTCTACCACTCTCGTGGAGGAAATCAATAGTCTGACTGACTACAATGAATGACAGCCAAAAACAATGGTGGCTTGTGTGCTGGTAATAGTAAGTGATTGCCACTGCTGAGCAGCCACCAAAAAAGACAACCTTACTAACAGGTAATGCCTGGTGGCGTTGGAGGCAAAGAGAGCTATAACATTGTGCAACTATCTAATGGCAAACTGGGTGTAGTGGTTAGCCTCTCTGCTCAGCAGCAATAGCTACCTACTAATATTAGCCCAACCTACAAGCTGCCACTTGGCACAAAATAGAAAATGTTATTTAAAACATTTATATCCCACTCTTCCCCATACAAGATGATCCCAGAATAGAGTCAGGGGGCCAGCATTGTGATTGCACTTTCCATGTCTTATTTCAGGATGGCATAGGACTATCAAAAGAGCATCACTGGCAGATCTTAGAGTATCAGTAGGTCTGTAAGGGAGAAAGCACCCGTTGAAGTACCTAGGTCCTAAACTCTTTGGGGTTTGTATATTAATGCAAGTACCATAAACTTGGTTCAGTAGCTTCAAGACAGCCAGAGCAGCTATTTCAGCCACTGTTGAAGAAAATGTTTCTGCACAGTAACCATGCTGCAGAATTCTTACTAGCTGCAGATTCTGGGCTGGTGTCCAAGGCAGCGCCCCACAGAATGCAGTAGTGCAGCCTTGAACTTAAAAATGCATCTCTGTGTCCAGGCTGTCTCCATCCAGGGAACAGTGCTGTTTACTGAGCATATATTCTGATGTATTAGGTTAAACCACAGAGCCTAGGGCTTGCCAATCAGAAGGTTGGCGGTTCGAATCCCCGCGACGGGGTGAGCTCCCGTTGACTCGGTTCCAGCTCCTGCCAACCCAGCAGTTCGAAAGCACGTCAAAGTGCAAGTAGATAAATAGGTACCACTCCGGCGGGAAGTTAAATGGCGTTTCCGTGTGCTGCTCTGGTTTGCCAGAAGCGGCTTAGTCATGCTGGCTACATGACCCAGAAGTTGTATGCTGGCTCCCTTGGCCAATAAAGCGAGAAGAGCGCCGCAACCCCAGAGTCGTCCGCGACTGGACCTAATGGTCAGGGGTCCCTTTACCTTTACCTTTATGGATGTTGTATGAACTCATCTACTGCTGCCCTTATCTCACCTTTTCCAGTACATTTTCCTATCACCTTTCTTACCAGAAAAAACCCCTGTTTGCGGGTTGTTTGTTTGTGCTTTTTGCACAATACGGCCAAATCCACTTTAATTGTCCAAACTGAATTCGCTGGTATACAATCAAATCATAAGCTTAAAATAGCGACATTTTGGAACTAGTATTGGATGCTGCCAGAGCAACTAGTGGGGAGGGGGAGAGGGCCCTTCCTTCCTAATGTTGCAGGTGCAGCTAGGTAAAGCGATTTGAGAGCTCAGCTGGAGGTTCAATGAAAGGACAGATTCCCCAATAACAGGACAGGCTCCAAATCAGGCCATTTTCCTAATTTTATTAAAAATAGCTAAGTATGTTCATCTCAATTTCAATTGAGAAGGTTCACTGATCACAGCTGGAAGCACCCAAGTATTGCAACTGGCTAAACAAGAGTCAGATACTTCCTCCCAGTGGATCAACTTCAGTGTGTTCCACTAGCCTCATTTTCCAGGGTGCCTTTTTGCCTGATATGAACATGTAGAAAGAGGACATGTGAGTAAGCTGCGTATTTCTTTTACAGTTCCAGAGTCTCATGTGAAGAGTGGGCTTCTGCTGCTCCTGAAATGGAAACAGCATGCTCATCTCTCTATCTTTAAATTACCCATCTTTAAATAAATTAGATTATTATTATTATTCCTTTCACACAAGACTCTTTAAAAAGTAGAAAGAAGGTGAGGATCTCACCTGTGTATCTTCTCTCCCTGCTTTCTGCATCATCAAGTATCGAGCCCAGTTGAGTGGGATAAATTCAATGGAGCAAATTGCAGTAGTTCCCCTAAAATAGTACCTCAGACTTCTATATGTAACACATACCGTATGTCATATATACATTCATGGCTTGTGTCCCTTCTGACACATATTTTACGAGTGCATGAAGAACAATAACGAAGGCCCTAAATTTAATCAGATTAAGGTAACATTGGTTCTCAAGTTCCAATTCGTTTAGTGTTTTTTTGTTTTGTTTTTTTGTATAACATAACTTACTTCAGTGGTAGAGTTCCTATGGAAGTTTTGTGTGGATTTTTATTTTTGTGTGACAGAGCTAATTCGGGACTAATGGACAAAGGCCCCCTTATACAGACAGTTTAGTATTTGTCCTTTTTGTCAGTTGCAATGACAGACAAGTAATAAGGCAACATTTATGACCGGAGTCACACATATTACAGTTTCTTACATAAATATTTACCCCTTCTGATGAAACACCCTGGCATACTTGGCGTACAATATTCACCAAGATGTTAGCTTACTCCAAACACAATATATTTAATACAAAGCTATTAAACCTTGTAAAACTATCAGAACTGTAAACGATGCCTACAATAAAACTTCATTGTGTGTCCAGCTTCCTAGCCAATGGGGGACTAATGATGTCAGTATAATTTATCACTGGAGGTGCTGTGTAATCCTGGACAGGTTTACAATTGGAAGCATATTAGTGTTATTACAATTGTGGTGTTAGGTATGGAATTTTCAGTTTATTGAAATAAAGTAATAATCTACAAATGGAGTCATATCTCAGTAACTGGGAGCCAGGTTAAAAGACTTAAGCTAAAAGGTACTTCCCATTCAAAAGCTCACAACACAATCCACCAAGCATTGCTTTTGCATGTGACTTACTAAAACTGAGCAGAAATTCATTGATGTTTGGTGAAGAATATTCAGGGTGTCGGCATATAGTCTTTGTACGGATAGTCCAGATTTGCAAGATCTGGCGTTGCAGGGGGTTGACCTAGCTGACCATTTGGGTCACTTCCAACTCTGCAGTTCTATAATTCTGTGCAAGAAATTACAATGGCCATGATTCAAAGAACTGCTTAGCCTCTTCCAAAGAGCACCGGTCTTGGAAATATTAAAGAGCGGCTCCACCCCACCCACTGTTTGCCTCACCACCCATAAGGAGAGGACATTTTAGAAACAGGGTGCCATCAAGGAGAAGGGTGCCATCAAAACCAACCAACTGCAGGACCAAACATTTGTATAGATATTTATAACTCATAATGCCATATACAGACGTTTAACTGGCTTTTCTTTTAAAAGCATGCATGTTCTATGTTGTCTGTTTGTGCGGTGTTTTGTCATTTGAGAAATTCATACGTGTGCAAAATGTGGGTCTTGCAGGTGATTGTTTTCCTGTGTGTGTGCTGTTTCCTTATTGTGTGCTGTATTGTATCCGTAGCACATAAGATGCTGAATCAGGCTCCCCAACAGTGGAACATGAAGAAGAGCCACAGCTGCTGATGTCAAAGCACAGGCATATGGATTAAGGGTGATGTGAAGTTCTGAAAAGTATCCTATGATGCTTTCAGTGGGGGTTTAATATTGTAAACAGGTAATTGTGATATTTTTAATGGGTTGTGAGCAGTAGAGTTTTTTTTAAAAGCTTATTGGATTTCTCCCAGAAAAGGGTAACTCGGGAATTGTGGGGTGGGGTGGGAAATAGAGACTGTCATCTGGACATTGAAAACAAAAACAAAAGCAGGTTGAATGAGGAGCACCCCTCCCACAATAAACACCCACCTGGAAGTATCCTTGGTCATGATAGAATCAGTTATTTCAGTGAAACTCATGACCAATCAGGTGGTATTACAACTGGCAGCCAGTGTTGCAGAACAGATGACTGCATTTGGCTATGATGCATCACACAGAATGTTACCTACACTGCCACCAGGGTGTTTTTTTTTCCAGCCAGAACTCACTGAATCTCAGTTCCAACACCTCTCAGGTGAGCGTCATTGCTATTCAAGGGAGGCGTTCATGGTGAGTTCCAGCACCTCTTTTTCTAGAAAAATAGCACTGACTATCACAGTTATGCGTATCTCAAGATAAGAATTATTAAGCACACACACACTATTAACAGGACTTTTAAAACTGCCCGTGATAAAGAGTTTTGCATTATGATTTAAAGGCATTGCTGGGTCTCACTTTCAGCCAGGTTAGTGACAAAACAATAGGCTAAGTCGTAAGACTTCTCCACTTCTGTCACAGGCCAGGTTTCCCCCCCTGATTCTAGCGAATGGTATAAAGAGATGGTTATGACACTGAGGATGCAGGTTTATGGAGAGCAGAGCAATCAATGGTTGACAAACTCCTGTGCTTTTCCGCCAGCTCTGTAGCTTCCAAATGCGCACATGTGTTGGTGCATTCTGAGAAAAGAGACAAAATGCTACAGGACTACGAACAACCAGCCTGTCTCCTAGCAAAGCTGCAGCTGACTAGCACAGCCAAAACTTTTGGCCTTCCACTGCCTTCTGTGGACGGGCTGTTGCATATTAAAGTTTGGAAATGAAAGCAGGAGCACATGTGAGAGCTGCTAAACAGAAATAGCAGAACCTGAGACTTAGTTATATGCCAGAAGCCACAACCAGATAGAAATCACAGGTTAGCCAGGAAATTACTTGCATTTAATTTGGGGCCATATCTCCTGGGAGGAGGCTGGCCTTTTCCTGTTGTGCAGGGATGTTGCCCCTGGGTATAATTTGCTTTTTTCATAAGAAAGGGTGCTATCTCCTCCTACCTCAAAGAGACCTTTCATAACCGATGAGGAGAATCAAATGGGGTGCATTAAACAGGCCAATTGCAAAGCACTGATGAACTGATTTCCTTACAGCAAACTTCACCCTCGCTTAGCATTTTGCTCCTGCAAAACTCAGCTGGCTTGTTGCTTTGCTGATGCTGGAAACAGCCATTTAAGAGCAACCTGGCCTTTTATGGTGGGGGTAAAATAAAAGTTCTGTGCCATCCCTATGGCACCTTGCATTGCCACACCCCACTTGTGGGACCATTGTCCAGAGGAGGGCTTGTCTCACCCTTTCCTTTTTGACCATCGGTTTTTATCCTAGCTTTTAAGTTGTAACATTTTTTCCACTGTGTTTTCTTATATTTTGACATGATTTCAGGCCTTGGACACTTTTTCATGAAAGACTGAGATATAAATTGTCCTCCACAGAGTCAAATAAAAATCCCTCCTCTTTAATGCTAGCAGCCAGAAAAGGGCATAATTACAGAGACAATTATATGTTTTAAGCATCAAGGTTTTCTGTTGCATGAATTACCCTATGAAAAGCAGCACATATGATGGGCAGGTCTGTCTTTGCACTCCCCTTCTGTGAGCAGGATGGAGATTCTACCCCTTTCACAGATATGAGAGAGAGAGAGAGAGAGAGAGAGAGAGAGAGAGTTCTCGTTGGAGCAAATGGCAGGAGCTGCTTTCACAATGAGAATCGGGCTTACCAATTAGGAAATGACCGCTTACTGTTTTGCTGGTGAGTGGTGGTCGTGGCCCAGCGCAGCACCTCCTCTCTCACCCGGACACACCGCGCCATCTTAGAATGTTTCCCTGTCCCCTCTGGACATGATGGAGGTTCGCTGGTTCCCACCAAACCCGTCCTTCAAATGAGCCAATCCACGGTGGGGCATGGCCATCTACCTAGCCCGGCTGACCACTCAGCACAGCATCCAGTCTGCCAGGAGCTTCACCCACCCTTCCCCTGCCTTCATTAATAGTTGGTTACTGCTCTAACCATTTCTTTTCAGCTAGCCGGACTTTGCTGCAGTCTTCTGACGGCTGCCATATTTGGAGCCATGAAGGAATTTTCCCTGCTCTGCAGGTTCCGCCTTCCCCATAGTACTAGTCACAACTTTGGTGGTTTAGGCCTTGGACGGAATCCTAGAGTCTTTCATCCAATTGAAAGTGGTGTGTGAAGTGTGAAGTGGTGACTCACCCACTCCCTGTTCCCTGCAGCAGTACTAACAGGATACCCCATTAAAGGGGTCTGGAAAGAAGTCTCTATCCAAAGAGCCGACTGTGTTTTGGAACTACAACTCCCATCATCCCTGACCACTGTTAGCTAGGGATGATGGGAGTTGTAGTCCCAAAACATCTGGAGGACCGAGTTTGCCTATGCCTGGCATAGGGCTAGTGGTCCATAGAGCTTCCCTCAGTGTTTGGGGGACCATCCATGTAAACCTGCATTTTGTGATGGATCCACCCCTAAATAGACCCTGCCATGCCTCAGTTCCCCCAGCAGGGCGGGGCTGAGAGGGATACCCACCCAATGCCTATGCCAAAGCTTCCTATATCTGAAATCAATACAGTTGTGGCAGTTTAAATCCCAGACAGTTTTCGTGTCCATTCATTTTACCACACAGCAGTTTGACGTGCCGGGAGGGGGGTGGGACTCTGTGGATGGGCCTGCAACACCCTCTCCCTGAAAATATGCCAAAATGCCAGTGTTTTTGATATTCTGGCTTTTTTATTTTTGATCACTATAATTTTAAGTTTGCATTTTAACCTGCTTTATTTATTTATTTATTTCCAGATGTTTTATATGGGTTCCATAGGCTTTCAGATTGCATTCTGAAATGAATGGACGGATGGATATATATATATATATATATATATATATATAATAAATCTTCATCGCAATACATAATATTTCACCTGACTCTTAGACGCAATCTAAGAGAGAGAGAGAGGAGAGAGAGAGAAAGGATGAAGCAGCGTGGGTAAGGTTCATGTCACATGTTTTGTTCCTCTGAGTCAGATCCTGCTTTGGCTTAGAAATCAATGAGCAGAAGTTGTGTGTAGGATGACAGAGATATGCAAAGGAGTTTGATACTCTGCCTCTAAATGGGTCAGACTTTTATTCATTAAAAAAAAGGGAGAACCGTTTTCAAAGCCCACACTGTGTTAGTGGTAGCTTCCCATTTCTCCTCTTCATTGCTTGCATAAGACTTTATAGCATAGGTCAGACTTTGCCAACCTGGAGCCTTTCAGATGCTGGTGTTGATCCTGTCCCTGTCCTTTTCAGACAGTTACATGCAAGGTCAGCATCAGAAGCCAGCCTCTTCAGGAAGCTGCGAAGGCCCATGGCTCAGTGGGAGCCCCACTGCTCATTCGTGGAGCCTCCTGGTCTGACCACACCCTCTCCTAGCTGTTGTTGCTTGTTCATTTGCCCTCTCTGAGTGTGCAAGCAATGAGAAGGCGCAGTACCCTCCATGCACCTCTCTCTCTCTCTCTCTCTCTCTCTCTCTCTCTCTCTCTTTCTCTCTCTCTCTCTCTCTCTGAAATGGTGTGGGTCAGAGCAAGAGGGAGCAGCAGGTGAATGTGCAAGGAGGAAGTGGACACACTCACAGAGGGGTCTTACTGTGAACACCTTGCCCAGGCCACTCCCCTAGCCAAACAACAACAACCTGGAGCTGGCACCAGCTATATAAAAAGGTGAAGGGACCCCTGACCGTTAGGTCCAGTCGCAGCTGACTCTGCGGTTGCGGCGCTCATCTCGCTTTATTGGTCGAGGGAGCTGGCGTACAGCTTCCAGGTCATGTGGCCAGCATGACTAAGCTGCTTCTAGTGAACCAGAGCAGTGCACGTAAACGCCATTTACCTTCCCGCTGGAGTGGTACCTATTTATCTACTTGCACTTTGATGTGCTTTCGAACTGCTAGGTGGGCAGGAGCAGGGACCGAGCAACGGGAGCTCACCCCATCATGGGGATTTGAAACTCCGACCTTCTGATCAGCAAGCCCTAGGCTCTGTGGTTTAGACCACATCACCAGCTATATATATATAATAGTGCTAATGGATGCACTATTTTGAGAATCACCAGTGTGGTGCCTGTGGGCTTTCCTCTGGTGTCCATAAAATCGCAGAGGCCCACCATTCACTGCCCTCTTGGCCACCAGGTGATAAAGGTGACTCTCCCTTTTTAAAAATTACCTAAAGCTCTGCCAAGAAGTTAGAAGAGAGCTGCTCTTTCCCACTTCATCTTTCACCTTTATGTGCTTTTCAGTACTCAGGTTAACTCTGCTGGATCTGACTTTTACACAGATCACTTGGAAAAGTGGTGTGTGTGAGATGGGAGAGAGAGAGAGAGATCACTTTCTCGCTCTGGGAAGGGGGTCTGTTTTGGAGCAGAAGGCAAGGAGTGGCTGGTGCTGCCCAGAGAACTCATTCAAAAATGCCCCCAGGGGCCTAAATGGTTAGAGACCCCTGCCCTATTTACTAAATCATGGAGCAACTAAACTATTTCCCCAATTTTGGATGCGTCTTAGTATAGTAGCATTGATTGATAACTTGGAGATGTTCTTAGCACTTGAGCTCTCTGATTTGAACCTCTTACCTCTCTGCTCCCCAAAGCCCTGCTAGCTGCCCCCACATGCACCTCAGCCTTCATGGGTTCCTCCCACCACCTCCCTACACATTCCTCCCTTCCTAAAACTTAGGAGTGACCACTGAAGAATGTTCACTCATAGCCTCATGCTATCACTCACAGCCTCTTCTGGCACGGTAGCCTTGAGCATCTGAGTCTGTATTTGGAGGAGTTTTGGTTTGACTTGATTTGTATCTTTCCAGCGTCAGAGTAACCTAAGTCAGGCAAATCTTCAGGGAAAACATATTCCCCCCCATATCTGCTGGCAGATTTTTTTTTTTTTTAAAAACCACATTTTCCCTCCCTACATACTTATCAAAAAGTATATTTACATTATTAATCCAGGATCAGCTTTAAAATATTTTGGTGGGCTACCAAACTGTTTGAGTTTAACCAAAGCACCGTTGAAAAATATCCTATTAGCTCAGAATATATGGGGAACAAATTAAAACAATTCCTGACCTGAGTTTAGCATTATATGTATTGTAATTTCTAGTTGTTGGCTGTGTGTGTGTGTTTTTAAAATGACCCCCCCCCCATCTCTCCCTCGAGTGCAATCTGCTTTAAGGAAAATTGGCATTGAGGAAAGGTCAAGAACAGTTCCTTTCCCAAATCTATGTTGACTGAATTAAAATATCTGAATTTTATTGAACAGTGAAAGGGAGCTTTAAAAAAGTATCAAGGGCCTCTTATAAAAAAAGTATATTTTTTATATCAAAGAGTTGGTTTAAAATGCATGTTATATTAGCAATGTATCCTGTGCTGCATATTAATAAAACAATGGAATTTTTTATTTCTTTTTTCTCATAAATTACATAATTCAAACCTTAAAACACCTTTAATGAACACTGACTTGGCATGCGGCACTTAATAAAACTGGACTAAACTCGTTTTCTGCTTGACAGGCTACCAGTGGAGAATGTGCCCTACAAGTAAATGATTAAGAGGCAGAAATCTTTCCTGAACTACTATTAAACACTTCAAAGATTTTCAAAGTCAGATAAAATGAAAAGCAAATGTGTTTCACTGCCTCTCAAATGCCTCAAATGTTTTAGCAGGTGCAAGCAATGAAACCTTCTGTAGTGACAGCACTTTAGGGTCTGCAAAGTGCACCCGGCTGAATTATGGGAGCGCTGGGCATACTTCATAAAAATGCATGATTTTAGATGAGAAAAGATGTGTGTCCTTAATTTCCATCTTCATAAGGACGGGAAGTAGTGGGGAGTGGGGGGGCAGGGACGATGTTTTGTCTCCCGTTGCTGCTACTAGGTCCCTCTCTTGAGTTAGGGCATTCTTTCATGAGGACCCCACATAGATCCTTGTCCTTGCCGTTTCTCCCTTTTCTAATGAATTATAATAAGAATAGACAAGTAGAATTAACTCTTCTACATCCTCCTGGCTGTACACTGCACACACAGATCATGTGGGAGTTCTTCCAAGAGAGCACTGGAATTCAGTTCATTTGCTGAAATGCTTGCAGTGTATGAAGTGGGAAGTACCTTCATTGGATATTACCTGCAGCTGCTTTGATCTTTCATTAAAAAAAATAAAGTTATGTAAGCATTATGCTAATAAAAAATGGAACATGGGCAAGAAGGCAAGGCAGCCAGGAGTGGCCAAACCAGCCTTGCAGCAATCTGGAGCCAACCACATCTTTCTATCCTCATCCACTAAAACAAGACTCCTGGAATGCTTGGGGGGTTTTGGGGGGGGGGGTTACCAGAGAATATTAGATCAGACCCGACTGTAATGGGTCATAATTTGGGGAGGGGGTAGAGAGAAGAGGGCTGCCCATGGCCACCAAACTTGACTTCCATTTAGAAGCCAAAATAGGATATGAACATGAGTCTTCCAACAATAAGACGCACAACTGCTTCAAGGGGAAGGGGTTTAAGGGGAAAGGTCACAGCTAGTTCATTGTTAAATCCATGCTAATTAAATTAGGATGTTTGAACTTTATTGAAAAGTCCGACAGATCTGAAAACACAAACCATAGCATCTGCTATTGTGCACAAATAAGTGGTGGGTGGAATGAAGGTCTGCTAGCGGGAGAGTGTGAAAGGGAAGGAAAATACCGCCTAATTCCTGACATTTGCCTGACGGAGGGATCTCTTCAATTGCAGAATGAACTTTGGTTCTTATTTTAAAGTTCATGGATTCAAAAAACAAACATGGAAGTAGCATAAGTTGACCTTTGTAATATGTAGGTCCCTCCTGGCCACAGGTCCCCTGGGACAACTTTAGTATGGAAAGCTGTTCAGGCTAAAGTATTCCCAGTTGTTGATCTATTGATGGGAAAAATCCAAGATGTATTCAGAGTGTTCCATTTACTGCTCCTTGCCTTATTTCTTACGTTTGTATCTCAGCTTCCTTCCCAGTGGTTCAGAGCAGCCATTTAGCCTCACAGCTAAGGGGCAGTTTGCTAGGAGGAATGCCTATCTGTCTGTTCCATGAGAGATTAAAGGGGGTTTCTTGCTCACGAGAAACAGGGGCACATATCTGAGTCAGTGTCATGCAGGCCTACCAATACTGATTGGCTAGCTATTTTCTCACTGGCAATAGGCTGGTGATGTCAGCAGGAATGCTAGCCAATCAGCGACTTCACATCTGCTCAGGATTCCCCTGCCTTTACTGTCACCTTATGACTGCCACAGATAAGACTGGCAATTGTCCTCTTTCCCAGTGGCTCCAACTGGTGAACTGCTTTACTGGTCACTTCTGTTCACAACAGCCTTGAGAGGTAGGCTAAGCAGAAAGACAGCAACTTACCCAAGAGCATCCAGTAAGTTTTGTAGCTGAGTCTTCCAAGCTTGGATTTGCCCGAACAGCTTTTCTTTCAAGGATATCAGAGTTCCATTGCAAGCATTTGTACACAAGGTTTATTTGAGGCCCCACTTAAACAATGCCTCTGGGAGTTTGTTTCAATAAATGTATTCCTTGCCCCCACAGGGTTTTGTTGTTGTCATTCGAGGCTTGTTGTGTTTTTACATGTTATATATTTATCCCTGAGTTCCGGAGGAGCATCAAAATGTCTTCCACATTGCGGGCTAAGATATTAGAAGTGTTTGGTACAGAGGATCCTCCCTCAGTGCAAGAGGTTGAAAAAGAAGACAGACATTCCAGCTCCAGAGTCCTATTATTCAGTCTGCAGTCAGGATAATGTAACAGAGTTGAGTAAATGTATACCCAATGACTTGGCATTTCTGGAATCTAGTTTGCTCCACGTCATCCTCCTGTGAGTTGATTAGAGATTGTTACACCATTAAACTGTCTCATGATTGGCAGAATGCCTGCTCAGTTCTAGTGCAATGCTGTTTATTAATAGTAAAGAATGCATCTAACACTAAACGTTAGGATGATGCACCCATTGTGATTCTGCATACGCAGCAGTTAAGCATTATGTATAATCAAATTATATCCCTTTTACCAACATACTGTATTTCAGGTCTAAAGAAAATAAAGTCATTGCCTACAACAGACTTTGCTCTGTCCAGCCATTATTTTTATTTCTCCAAAACTGCCAGGGGCCTCACATTCGCCTCCCCCTCACCCCCACTGCATTGAAGCCCAACTTCAGTAGCATCCAGCTTTGCTGATGCTGCTCTTGACTAAAGCATTTTGCTGTGTGTCTTTCAAGTTATCTCATATCATTTCGAAAGATGGGGGAAGTAAGTGTACCCAAAAATGTTACAGATGTTTTCACATATACTCTTGGCATTTCATGTTTGAAGAATATATTAGGGATACATTTGTTTCTGTCTCTGGATGTCCGAGTGCAGGATAATCGCATGTATCTGAATTGCAAACATCTGGCTCCTTTCACATACCAAATGCATTTCATGCATTTTCCTCCCCCGAACTCGGATGCTTTGTGCCCCTTCTCCTGTCTCTAACCTTTTCTATTTGGTATTAATTTCATGTCTCCCAGGTTGCCTAGATAAATGGAATGCAAAGGGAGCCTAACGGCCAAGCACAAGGGCTTGTGTTAGCATCTGGCTGTGTACTGTTTATTCCACTATATTGGGATAAGAAGCTGACAGTTTTTCACACACATGGCTCATTTGTTGATTTGCTCACTTGCATCTCTGGTGCACTGACATTCACAAGCCAAGTGGCTTCTGGGTTCAACCTTGACTTCCATCTTGATTCATCCCCGTCCCCGTCCCCCCACAAACAGTCTGAGAGACTAGAGAGGCCAGTGTTGTTTGCAAAGCCCGTCCAAAGGGGTATCTTACCCAAACCCAAGCAACATTATATCTTTTGTAAATAGAAAGTGTATCCCAGGCATAGGCAACCTTCAGCCCCCCAGATGTTTTGGACTACAGTTCCCATCATCCCTGACCACTGGTCCTGTTAGCTACGGATCATGGGAGTTGTAGGCCAAAACATCTGGAGGGCTGAAGGTTGCCTATGCCTGGTGTATCCCTTGTGACTTATCCAATTTAGCAATAATATGCCAACCTTTCAATATGCAGAAGATTTGCTTTCTGCAGAATGAGGGTTGAATTACAGATCTCCCATACAGATCCCTTCCTAAGTAATGTCTCTTCAATTAATTTACCCCAGTTAATTTCTACTCCGAATCCCCTTCATATATTGTGCCCCAATTTATTTTCTATCAAGATTGTCCAAAATCAGTTCATCTTCATTAAAGTAGCCCCAACTTAATTTCCTATCCAGACCCTCCCTATTAATCTTCCCATCTTCTTTTCCCCTCAAAACAATAGAGGGAACCTCATTTTACTTAATCAAGTCAATGAACCAGCCAGTTCACTTTCCCAGTCAGTGTCCTACCATTAATGCTGCTTTTGGTGGTAACTAGTGGAGACTGGAGACAGACTCTCGAAGGCACTCTAAATTGAAGAAGGAATCTGGCCATTCAGCAACCAACCATCCCAACAGTGGTGAGCCAGATTCCTTCTAATTCCTCCTTCTTGAAGTGCCAATGCATCACTCCAAACAACTCACAGAGAGGGAGAAAATCCCTTTAAATTTGGGTTGTACTACTGCACTAATGCACTGGCAGCAGAACTTGGTAGCCTAAGATTGTGACCGTCATGTTGCAAAGAAAATAAAATAAATAACAGCAGTAAACATGAAGATATGTAAATTACAAAAGTGACCCTGTTGAGATTCTCTCTGGTGACCCTTGACTTTTGTTAACATGTAACTTTTGAATTGGTTTATGGGTCACCTTATCTGAAATTCAAATGTAGGGTCCTGAAATTTTCACTACAATGTAGAGTCCATTAAAAAAAAAAAAGATTTTGTTCAGATCTTCACACAAAGAAAAGCCTGAAGGATCAGTTAGGCTGCAATCCTAAACACACACAATTAGGGAGTAACACAGTAAAACTTACAGGTTTGCACTGTTAAGTTAAAAAACATGTTTTAGCCAGCAGTTATTACAATGGTATTGTTTTCTATGACAAAACATTTTAAACACATTTTAAAGATAACATAATACGAAAAAAATGTTTGTTGTTGTTTAGTCGTTTAGTCGTATCCGACTCTTTGTGACCCCATGGACCAGAGCACGCCAGGCACTCCTGTCTTCCACTGCCTTCCACAGTTTGGTCAGACTCATGTTAGTAGCTTCGAGAAAACTTTCCAACCATCTCGTCCTCTGTCGTCCCCTTCTCCTTGTGCCCTCAAACTTTCCCAACATCAGGGTCTTTTCCAGGGAGTCTTCTCTTCTCATGAGGTGGCCAAAGTATTGGAGTCTCAGCTTCAGGATCTGTCCTTCCAGTGAGCACTCAGGGCTGATTTCCTTAAGAATGGATACGTTTGATCTTCTTGCAGTCCATGGGACTCTCAAGAGTCTCCTCCAGCACCATAATTCAAAAGCATCAATTCTTCAGTGATCAGTCTTCTTTATGGTCCAGCTCTCACTTCCATACATCACTACTGGGAAAACCACGGCTTTAACTATATGGACCTTTGTTGGCAAGGTGATGTCTCTGCTTTTTAAGATACTGTCTAGGTTTGCCATCGCCTTTCTCCCAAGGAGCAGGCGTCTTTTAATTTCGTGACTGCTGTCACCATCTGCAGTGATCATGGAGCCCAAGAAAGTAAAATCTCTCACTGCCTCCATTTCTTCCCCTTCTATTTGCCAGGAGGTGATGGGACCAGTGGCCAAGATCTTCATTTTTTTGATGTTGAGAAAACTCAAAAAAAAATGTTTATATTAAATAATTAAGGCTGCAATCCCATTCTCACTGGTTTGGGAATTAGCTCCATTGAACTCAATGAGACTTACTTCTGAGTAAACATATATGACTGCACCATAATATAACTAATTCTATTTATCCCTAGAAAGTCTTTGCAGATCTTTGCTGTGGCTGATTCCATACCCTCCAACATTTTTCCTATGAAAATAGGGACTTCCCATTACATAATGATAATTTTACTATTTATACCCCATACATCTTACTGGGTTGCCGCAGCTACTCTGGGCAGCTTCCAACATATATAAAAACATAATAAAACATTAAACATTTAAAAAAACCTTTCGGTATACATAATTGCCATCAGATGGCTCAGGGGTCGGATAACTCTATACCCTCCAACATTTCTCCAATGAAAATAGGGGCACCCTAAGGAAAAGTGGCACATTTGGGGATCAAATCAGAAACCGTGATGGCTTCTCTAAATCAGGGATGTCCCTAGAAAATAGGGACACTTGGAAGGTCTGTGATTCAAACATGGATTCATACTTGCTGACGTATTTGTCATGTCCCTTCAACAAAATACGAATTCCCTATATTATTGACCTGCAGCCTAGCCTAGTTAACAGCAGAGCCATGTGTGAAAATATACTTTCAAAATTCTAGCCAAGTTGTCCCTTCGATGCGAATTTTAATTTGATCTTTGCTGATTCTGAGAATTCCTTGGGCCACATTATGTCGCCAAAATTCAGTTTAGGTTCTGACTTTGTCCACTCAAAGACTATTCCTCCCACCGACACACTACACTGTTTGCCCTTAACTTTAGACAGGCATTTCAACCCTGCTCCCCCTTGCAGGTGACATGAATTTGATTATCTCACTACTCAGCCACCCAATAAGAAACAGCAGCTCCCACTGAGAAAACAAATCAGCATGAAATCACACAATTGATAGGGTTTCCTCCAAGGTGCCCTTAAAATTAATTACATAGAGAGGCCAAGTTACTTTCTCAAACCAAAGAAGTCTGACCTGTCAACTCAGAATGAGCCGTGTTGCTTTAAGTATTCACACCAAGTCACCCTTTAACTTTTGTGGATTACAGAAGGAAAGAGTTGAAGGTACACACACACACCAACACACACACACACAGAGAGAGAGAGAAAAGCCATGGATTTTGCAAAGGGCTGTTGATCTGAATGCTTGTCTTAATTCTCCAAAAGTTTAATAAACAAATATTGGTGAACCAAGGGAATGATGGGGATGCCATTTATGTTGTGCATTTATTTGTATTTGTTTATTTAAAATATTTAGGTCTCACTTTTGCACAGGGATCAGTCCCCAAGGGAGCTTGTGATACTACTTTAAGCAATGATGTGATAAAACAAACCCATGGAAATGACATGAAATGCCCCCTCAACTTGAAGATGTCCGATCGGTCATAGAATGTTTCAGACAGAGGCCTTACACTTGAGGGAGAGATCTTGAAACTTTGTAAAGTCCCTTCCAACCACTTCCATGGATCTCACCTTTCCAGTGTCCAAGCTTTGACTTCAGTAGAGACAAACCTTGACTGTACCAGGAGCAAATAGGAGCCATGGCGGGGGAAGGCTTGGATCCAAATGATCTAAAGATTTCTCGTTCCTACAACATGCCTCTCCAGAATGGGGAAATCTATGCCATCTTGGGGCTGGTGTATGTATTCAAAATACTCGCCCTTCCTCGCTTCTAGCTAGCTATTTGGTTCCATAAGCTTCTGTTTCCCCTGATCCACACTTACAATAGCTGTGCCCCTGACAGAATAAAACTGTGCTGCAAAGCTTGAGTAGCCTTATAGCTGCGCACAACTGGCCTCTTAAAACTCTCCACTCTTGGACCGCCTGGTTTGGTTACATATATATTTGCTCTTAGAAAGCAGGTAAAAGCAGGCTTTTATTCTACCATGCTTTGCAATCTGAGAGCTTTTTATCTTGATTTTATTATTTTTAAGGATGCTTGTTTGTTTTGATTTTTGTAATACCTCGTAATGTTTTAAACAAATGCTTTCTTCAGATACATTGGAAGGTCCTTGTATGAGAAAAAGAGGAGGAGGATATGGGTCCATACCCTTCAAGTGTGCCCATTTCCCAGGTATTACAAAAGCCATCCCGGCTTCTGATTTAATCCTGAAATGTCCCTATTTCTCCTGCCAGTGCGCTATCGGTATGCATTTTCTACCAAAGAATTAAATAAAATCAGAATTAAGGGGGGGGGATTCAGGACGTTGGAGGGCATGTTTCCTGTGTCCCATTGGTGGAGTGATGGTGACACACACCTTTCTTCTGATAGGAAATGCTCTGTTTTGGGGACACACGAAAATGGGGGGGCAAGGGCGGTAAGTTGTGGGGAGTGAGAAATGTCTTTGTTTTCATCTGAGGAATGTGGGTGAGTATGTGGGTGAAATCCCGTGCTGCTGTTTTGTTTGCAAAATGGCTTTCGATCTAGCGGAGGCATCTGCAAACATAAGAAAAGGATGAATTGTTTTCTCTGATACTCCCCCTTCCTGCTGCAGCAAAAACCTGTTATAGAAGTTTTGGGGACCAAACAGAACAACATGGATGGTGGTATAGAAGAGCTGCAGGGAATAGCAGAATTGGGCTTTAGCCATCTCTCAGCAGAAAAGACAGCAGTGGCCATTTAATAAATTCTTAGACAACCAATCCCCTGTATAACTCTGGAATATGTGCAAGCAAATATTCTAATTGTACAGTGGTACCTCGGCTTACGAACGCTTCAGGTTACAAACTCTGCTAACCCGAAAGTAGTACCTCGGGTTGCGAACTTTGCCCCAGGATGAGAACAGAAATTGCGCGCCAGCGGCATGGCGGCAGCGGGAGGCCCCATTAGCAAAAGCGCACCTCAGGTTAAGAACGGTTTCTGGTTAAGAACAGACCCCCGGAACGAATTAAGTTCATAACCCAAGGTACCACTGTATACTGAAACAGATTTCCTGAAGAAATGTGCCGTGAATGTTACGTACTCCACGAACAAAAATACTAGACAAAATGTACCTATTAATTAATGTAGGAGAAAAGGATAATATTTACCTAAACTGCTCTTTGCCTGATGCTTTCACATGTTCAGGTCAAATGATGCCACAGCAAGCAAAACAAATAAAGCCATGGATGGAGAAGTACTTGAGGTCCCTACGTATGTGAATACACATCTAGTGTCTTGAAAAATACAAATATTAATTTCAAACTGAAGTAGTTCTGGGCACATAAGCTCTTCATGAAGTCAGATAAAACGTCAGCCTTTATCGCCAATGTTTCTTTCCTATGCAAGACTTTATCTGTGCCTTGGAAATATCCGTTCTTCTCTTCAGAGACTGCTACTAGTTTCTGTTTGCAAGTAATATGGCTTTGATCCATAACAACTAAGACTGAGTAAATCTCAAATGACTCTTTTTCCTAGGCCATCTGGGTATGGTTTGCTGGATGTATTTCTTCATTTGCAGACCTCACTGAAGGCTGTTTCTTGCAAGGTATTTTCTGTACTCAGTTATGGATCCCTTAGTACAAATGTGTCTTTTTAATTTAAAATACACATAAGCAGGAGACGTCCTTTCCCCATCTGTTGCATCAATGCAGTTTAAATGGAAGCACACGCTGAAGCCCTATTCATGAATTACTAACATTGTAGGATGCTGTCGTGTTTATTCTGCAGCAGGGCTGTGCTTTAGCCAGGGGCAACGTCTCCTTCTTCCAACAACCACCACTTGCACATGGCACTTCAATAACAGTCTTGGCACACTTGCAAGACTGCCCACCAAGTACTCAGAAGGAACCAGAAGGCCCCAGATAGATCAGTTGTTTAGGGGTTTCTGGGACCAGAGATACATGCTAGTAGCAGGAGCCCAGAGAGAGAATCCCTATCAGACTAGCTAATTCATTCTAGCTATGGCAGGGGTTTGCTGTGTCGACCACAGCAAACTATGGTAAGTTCTTAAAGAAATGGGAGTGCCTGATCACCTCATCTGTCTCCTGAGAAATCTCTATGTGGGACAAGAAGCTACAGTTAGAACTGGATTTGGAACAACTGGTTGGTTCAATATTGGAAAAGGAGTACGACAAGGCTGTATATTGACTCCCTGCTTGTTTAACTTATATGCAGAATTCATCATGTGAAAGGCTGGACTGGGTGAATCCCAAGCCGGGTGAATCCCAAACCGGAATTAAGATTGCCGAAAGAAATATCAACAACCTCAGATATGCAGATGACACAACTTTGATGGAAGAAAGTGAGGAGGAATTAAAGAACCTCTTAATGAGGGTGAAAGAGGAGAGCGCAAAATATGGTCTGAAGCTCAACATCAAAAAAACGAAGATCATGGCCACTGGGCCCATCACCTCCTGGCAAATAGAAGGGGAAGAAATGGAGGCAGTGAGAGATTTTACTTTCTTGGGCTCCATGATCACTGCAGATGGTGACAGCTGTCACGAAATTAAAAGATGCCTGCTTCTTGGGAGAAAAGCAATGACAAACCTAGACAGCATCTTAAAACGCAGAGACATCACCTTGCTGACAAAGGTCTGTATAGTTAAAGCTATGGTTTTCCCAGTAGTGATGTATGGAAGTGAGAGCTGGACCATAAAGAAGGCTGGTCGCCAAAGAATTGGTGCTTTTGAATTATGGTGCTGGAGGAGACTCTTGATAGTCCCATGGACTGCAAGAAGATCAAACCTATCCATTCTGAGGAAATCAGCCCTGAGTGCTCACTGGAAGGACAGATCCTGAAGCTTAGGCTCCAATACTTTGGCCACCTCATGAGAAGAGAAGACTCCCTGGAAAAGACCCTGATGTTGGGAAAGTTTGAGGGCACAAGGAGAAGGGGACGACAGAGGACGAGATGGTTGGAAAGTTTTCTCGAAGCTACTAACATGAGTCTGACCAAACTGTGGAAGGCAGTGGAAGACAGGAGTGCCTGGTGTGCTCTGGTTCATGGGGTCATGAAGAGTCGGACACGACTAAACAACAACATGGCAGGGGTAGTCAATGTGCTGTCCTCCAGGTTCAATTCCCTGACCATTCTGCATACTGGAAGTGGCTGATGGGAGTTGTCATCCAGTGTCTGAGGGGCTTCCTCTAAGCAATGGGTTGAGAACTGAATTCCTCCTTAATTGAGAGCTCTCTGTGCAGTGCTGTGGGCAGATGCACCTTCTGAACATACTGGCTTCCCCATTCAGTGAAAGAGGCAGCTCTTTGCCTTTATTGACCCCTGTGCTGAACAAATGCTGAACATTTACAGGAATAATAACTCCATGTGGACTTTAGAGCCCAGTGCATTAGATTAAGGTGTGCAATTTCACTGTCCTTTCGAATTTTTTGAGGACTGCATTTGTTTTTGATGTGACGTTAAGCTGAGCCAGCAGTGTAACATGCTTTGGGGTGGAGATGCAGGTATTCATTGACTGTGGTGGTCAGCAAATTACTGTCCTGGTACTGAAAGTCAAGATACTCCAGATGAATAGAGCTCTTTTCCCCGCTCCAAGTGTGAATTGAAACATTATTGTAGCGCCGATTAGTTTCCAGGGGGGAAACTGTAATTGCTTCTAGATGCTACTCGTTGTTTTCAAGAGCTCTTTAACCTTTAACATTTTCAGTACAAAGGAAGCCTTGCTGTGTGGTGAATCTAACAAGACCATCATTTATACCTGGCAGAGTTCATTAGTCAGTCGTAACAGCTTAATTATTAGCATTTTAATACATTAGTGTTTAACTAGACAGAACAACAAGTCTTTAGGTATGGCATGAAACTTCTGAAATGAAAGCAAATGTTGAGATGGTGCTTTTTATACTGGAGACCAGAACAGGACAATTAAAATCCAAGAAATACTTTATTTGCTGTTGGACTTTAGCTGGTCAGCAAAGTATTACTACTGCTGCTGCTGCTACTGCTACTGCTACTACTATTACCACAATTCGGTACAATTGAAAACCTTCCCCTTTAGTTGGAAATGAAAACCAATCTATGCTATTTTAAAAGGTTTTTAAAAAGATTTTAAAATGGTTCTTCTTCCCCAGCTTCTTTCCACCAGCCAGTTTTCCTGAGCTGTGATTGCAGCAGACTTTTCTGTCCAAGGAGAGCATCCCATGACACAGGAAGTGGAGTCATGCAAATATAATTGCCACACTACTGGCAAGCTGACTGCTCCATCAACTCTGTTCTTAATAAGTAGAAGTCAAAGTACATTCAGATGTTACTTTTCCACATTTCTAACTGGGTGCTGTAAAATTTGGAGGCTGGATTTCCTGGGAAACAGTAGGTACATTTTCTCATGGTATGGCCCCCAAATCCAGAGCCATCATAATTCAATATTACTGCTACCCCTTTAGTTTTTATGCTGTCGTTTCTACGAGGATATATGCTCAGCATTTATCATCCCTGCTAGACAAAAATCTCCAAATGGGTCCAAATTTCAATGTCTAAAATCCTTGGTACAGGACAAGGATCCAGAGCTCATGCTAAAGGTGGCCAAATTTTGTGCGACTGCCATAAAACTTAGGGAATAATCTGTGCTACCATAATGGCTAAGACCTTAAATGACATTTTAGGTTATATTTTAGTGATTAAGATTTAACTTATATATTTTTAACTGCTGCTATATCTGTATTGCACCTGTTATACCCAATTGCAAATTCAAATGTATCCCTATCGTGTTTTATGACTTCTCTGATATTGTATGTGAGCTGGAACTGGTCTGTGGCTGAAATTAATAAATTCATTCATAGCCCTTTAGCTTTTGACCCAATAAATAAAGTGTGGTTGATGTTTAGATCAAATCCACAATTGCATAGCATATTCTGCTTATGGAAAACTTGCAGAATGGATCTGGGTTCTGAACACTTGGTTTAATTAACTGCAGTAAAATAATACACCATGGCTTTTGCCAGAGTGGCCAACATTTATTCACCTGTTATGTCTATTCCTATTAATTGAAGGGAATGACATAGCAATCATGCCCAGACATTTATTGCTAGCATCTTATTCCACATATTTCTAGAAGAAATACCTTCTCAGCCATAGTGTCCATATTTTCCCAGGGGTAATATTTCAGAACTGGATATGCCAACTCCCTGGTGTTAAAATGTAGTTTCTGGATGTATCTCCCAGATGTGAAGCTTTACAGAATTAAATTTTATTGGGAAAACGGATTATCCCCTAGTAGAGAGCATTTTATCACCTCTTCCTTTTAAGCATAGATGGTGCATTGTGGTGTGTGTGTGTGTGTGTGTGTGTGTGTGTGTAAGTAAGAGAGTGATGTGTATACAAGTTGGCTTTCACACTGCATGGTTAGATAGAGAAGCAGTTGCAAAAGGATTATGATCATATACTGGAGAATAAAATTCACAGCCACAGATTATTGTCCACTGATGTGTCTGTGTGAGATTGTCTGTTTGCAGATGTACATACATTGGACACCCTGGGACAACTGATCCCCCACAAGCAGGTGTGGACCACTGAGGGCAGGGTATGACATGCCAAGGAAAGCTTTTTTTTAAAAAAAAAAAAATCCATTATATCACAGTTTCAGGAAGCTAGGCAAGACCTTTATTGCTTCTCCCAAACAAGAGCAGAACAGCAACAAGAAACTCCTGACTCCATCCAGAAACATTTAAATCCAGTGGCATCTAAGCTATATGACATTATGCACACACAGAATATGAAAAGTTGCCATGAAACTTTCAATCAAATTTTGCACTTATTTTTTGCTAAAGTTCAGTAAAAGGTGGAACAGAAAGCCTATCAGTTGGGGGACCCTCCAGAATGGTGTGGGAGGGGGAAATCACAAATCCACTGGGATGGTGTTCCATATTGCAGGAGATACTTCCTTTCTGGGCCATGAAGCACCTCCAAAATCTCAGCCCCTGACAGTCTCAGTGGTCTAGCCAGCCTATAATGAGGATGCACTCTTTAAGATACCCTGATCTCAACTTGCTTTGAGTTTTGTGCATTTGTACCAAAACCTGAATCTGGCCCAGTAGCATACAAGGAGGCTTGCATTTCCTACAGAACCGGTGTTATATGCTGTCAGATGCTTACTCACACCAATAATCTAGCCCATATCCACTCAGTCCCGCATCCGTGTCCCAATCTGAGGCATCAGCTCCCCAGAAACTCAGTACAGTGGTACCTCGGGTTACATATGCTTCAGATTACATACTTTTCAGGTTACAGACTCTGCTAACCCAGAAATAGTACCTCGGGTTAAGAACTTTGCTTCAGGATGAGAACAGAAATTGTTCTCCGGCAGCGCAGCAGCAGCAGGAGGCCCCATTAGCTAGAGTGGTGCTTCAGGTTAAGAACAGTTTCAGGTTAAGAACGGACCTCCGGAACGAATTAAGTACTTAACCCGAGGTACCACTGTATACATATACGCCAGCTGATGTTCCACCTCATATATATAAAGTAAATCCTGCATCCCTTACCTATAACCTATACTGAAAACTATGGAGAGACCTGGTCTGAATAGAGATATTGGATTCTTGTCTCATTACATATGCTAAAGCTATTTTTGATCATCTGCATACCATCCCTTGCTTTTTCCTGTAGGACTAATTGCAGTCATTAACAGTCATCAACAGGTTTACCATACCCATTGAGTCAATCACCCGTCTCCCACTACCCTTCTGAGAAAAACCTCACCCCACCCTCCCACTATATATAAGGGTCTGGTGACTTCTGTTTCGCTGTATCTGAAGAAGTGTGCATGCACATGAAAGCTTATACCCAGAACTAACTTAGTTGGTCTCTAAGGTGCTACTGAACAATTTTTTAAATTTTTATTTATTTATTTCATCTGCATCAGACCAACATGGCTACCTACCTGAATCTATAACCAGCCATTTGCCTAGCTGTGCCTGCATCAATGAAGGATAAGTGGAACTCTCCCTCTTAATATGCCTTTCTCACAATTTTATTATCCACTTACATGCAAGAGCTGTAACCTTCTTGAACCTATTAAAATCAATGAAGGTGATACGAAGCTTCGTGCGGACCAAGCAAATCACATACCTAAATACATACATTGAGGTCTTACATTAGCAGCATAATAGCCCTTACATGTGAGGAATCTGCACAGTGGGGATGCTGTCCCACATTCCCCACCCAATCAGCAGCTGAAAGTTCTGCTCAGTGAACCTGCCACGCTAGTTGATAATAATTGTACTATTAATTGGTGCTGTCCAGACTAGGTGGAATATAAAAGATCCCACTGTGTCCAGTAATTAATGTTTTTTTCCCTTCACCGCAAGATCATTAATAAGGGATTCATCCACGAAACAAGTAATTGGATGGTTTTGTTTCATGGGAGTATTTTTAGATGAAGCATCAGTCTAGAGATATATAGGGGAAATGCACAGTGTTTTATTATATAAACGATTATCAATTGCTAATGTGTTATGCTTTCGTAGTTTCCACATCCATTCAGATTCTAATTATTATTTTACATGGCAAAAAAATACTTTGTTTGGCATAGATGGTGGCAGGCAGGGAGAAAAAGGAGGTCTGCCATATCAGTCAGACTAAATATCCTTGCATCCCATCAGTGTTCCTGTTTTCTCTTTGGTACATATACTAGCTATTGTCACAGGAAGCAAAATGAGGTCAGCTTGTGCTTATTAGCTGGCAATGACGCTCTCTAGTCTGATTGACCCATGAACTGATCGATTTATTTATTTTTTAAAGTGGAGAGTGGAAGTCAAGTTTCAGCAAATAGCTCAAGAAGAGGGCCAATGGAGCCTTTTTAAAACACAGATCAGTTTCATTGTTAGATCAGTTTCATAGCATTGGGTGCATCTGCATCCTGCTCTTTTTTCACCTCCAAAGAGCTCAGACAAGCATTTGACCTGTCAGGTAGGCTAGGATGAGCTCCAGTAACTTTCCCAAGGACATCCAGGGAGCTTCACAGGTGAGGAGGGATTTACAGTTGGTTTTCCCAGCAACACACCCCTCCACTGGCTCTCTTATGTGACTTTTTTATCCTGCAGCAATGTGGAAATTGGATTCTTGAGAAGACCTGGAAGGCAAATCAGCTAAAGGGCAATGTGTGTGTGTGTGTGTGTGTGTGTGTGTGTGTGTGTGTGTTTTAACAGAAAAACACATACTGATATTTTAAAAAGAAAGCAGAGAATTTCAAAATACTTTTCAGATGCAATATTTTTAACAAGTCTTCTGCCCACTGTAGAGGGAAAGAACCATTACTCTCAGGTAGTCTCTTAATTCCTAATGCAACTTCCATCCCCATTCTCAAAATATGCCTTTTGCTCAACTCTGAACGAATAGTCCGTATCCACTGAAGTTACTGCAAATCCTGATATCAATGAACCAACATTTTTTTATTATTCCTTTCAAACTTAATATCATACAATGGGCACAAATCTAGAGAAATCGAATTGTATGTATAATGAGTACAATCCAGAGAAAGATAAGTATTTTAAACTATGAATCTCTATTTTATGCTACTATTAAAGCCAAATAAAAGAATGAATATCAGCTGTGAAGAACTGGATATGTTTTGGGGTGTATAAGAATAATAAGCAATTTTAGCATAACATTATTTCCTGTAGAGAAGAAGGAATAGTTGTTGTTTTTAATGTTGCATTGGAATATAAATTCAGCAAGCAGAAATCTAAATTCTGCCTCAATATTGCTAACAGATATTTCCTGCAAAATCTAGAAGACAACATGGTTGTCATGTACTCCAAGCCACCTGGATAGCTCAGCTGGCTAGAGCGTGGAGCTATTACTGTAATGCCAGGGTTGCAGGTTCAATCCCCGTATGGGACAGCTGCATATTCCTTCATGGCATGGGGGTTGGACTTGATGATCAACAGGGTCCCTTCCAACTCTACACTTCTATGGTTCTATGATTCCTCTAAGGGATGCGGGTGGCACTGTGGGTTAAACCATAGGGTCTGCCAATCAGAAGGTCGGCGGTTTGAATCCCCGCAATGGGGTGAGCTCCCATTGCTCAGTCCCTGCTCCTGCCAACCTTGCAGTTCAAAAGCACGTCAGAGTGCAAGTAGATAAATAGGTACCGCTCCAGTGGGAAGGTAAATGGCATTTCCGTGTGCTGCTCTGGTTCGCCAGAAGCGGCTTAGTCATGCTGGCCACATGACCCGGAAGCTGTATGCTGGCTCCCTCGGCCAATAAAGCGAGATGAGCATCGCAACCCCAGAGTCATCCGTGACTGGACCTAATGGTCAGGGGTCCCTTTACCTTTATGATTCCTCTGCTATCACAACAAAATCAATCCAAAGTGCACAAAGTAGATTAATTCATTTCAATTTCTTTCACAGATTCTAGGAGTTGGAGAGAGAGGGCTTTTTCCTTCTAAGTCCTTGGATAGTTGCAACAGTGACGGGCCCCACACATCAGCAGGTAAGAACACTGATACAATGCCATCTGCTCCAACTGTTTACAAAAATAATTCCCAATCTAAGCAAATCCAATCTCTCCCCCCTCCCCTATTACAGATGGTTTCACCTCTGGCTCCTGAGAATCCATCAGGAAATATATTCTAAAAATCATGTTTCTTTAGAAGCAACATACTTGGAATATTTCCAAGGGAAAGAAACATTTCCCAATTCTAAAGAGAAGGTGGTGGTGGAAGGCACAGTGGGTAGTGGCATCAAAACTATCTTGTTCTTTTCAGTTCATTCATGAGCTCATTCAAACTTTTCATTAATATTCACAAAACCTGAATGCCAGAGTATTGTGTTTTGGTCTGCTCTCGTTCAGCATCAATGATTCAAAACGTTGGTATTTTGAGTAGGCAAAGGTTGGTCCTTTCAGATCAATTGTGGGAACAATGTTTCCTGGCGTAGACAATAAAGACAGAAAGTGCTTTGTGACTCATCATTTGGGAATACAGTGGTACCTTGGGTTACATACACTTCAGGTTACATATGCTTTAGGTTACAGACTCCACTAACCCAGAAATAGTGCTTCAGGTTAAGAACTTTGCTTCAGGATAAGAACAGAAATCGGGCTCCGGCGGCGCAGCAGCAGCAGGAGGCCCCATTAGCTAAAGTGGTGCTTCAGGTTAAGAACAGTTTCAGGTTAAGAACGGACCTCCGGAACGAATTAATTACTTAACCTGAGGTACCACTGTACACACACACACACACATTTATGAATTGCTTTCCTTGAGGCTGCCCAAAGGGATTTATTTTGCAACAACACATATATGCAGTGCTATTTATCTAGAAAAAGAGGTGTCGGGACTCACCATGAAAGCCTCCATCTTTCTCTTAGAATGGCAATGGCACCCACCTGAGAGGTGCCGGAACTGAGTTCCAGCGAGCTTCCCCTGAAAAAAAGCCCTGCATAAATGTATCTATAAGGTACATATGAAACATCAAATATATAAAAAATGCCAATATGCATTCACTACAGATCAGGATAGCTGAAGATGACTGTGGCATAACATGGTACTAATCAGTTTACTGCATTCCGTGTTGTCCACTGGACTGCTTCCCTGAAATGGTTAGTTAATTGTTCACCAATTTATTTATTTTTTAAAGCTATGAGCAATGAGTTTCTCTGCAGGTTAATGGGCTGCTTTTAAAGTGTATCCTATTCTCGCTTAACAGGTTCCTAGCTGCTTTGAGGTGCTGTGCTGTGTGCTTTACTAGGTGTTAATTATGACTATAGTAATTAGCTTGTTAGACTGTCAGCTTGTCAGAAAGTATGTTGATTTCATTTAGGCTTTGTTAAGTTTACTCCCTCTGGCATTTTTCACTGTACCTTTCCTCCTTCCAAAAGCAACTAGCAGGATCTGGGAATGGCATTTGCTTGGAGGGGGTGACTGCGGCAAAAATATAAAGGTATTTTGTCAGAGGTGCCCTTAAGGGGACTTTCCTTCTCTTAAAGGGATTTGTGTTGGATTGCCAAAAAAACAATAGACTCATGTTAGTTTTAAACAGTAAATAGACTGCAGGGAGTGAAATTAGCTTCTTCCCAAGGGGAGCAGGGAATACCAGAAGAAAAGGAAGAAGGGTAAGGAATGAACTGATTACAAATACAGTGATTGATCAAAAAAACAAAAGGAAATTGAAAAGTGGAAGCTAACCCTCCTTGAAATGTAAACTGTGTACAGACTTACTTTTTAAAATGAACAGATGTTTTTGAAATTAGGAAGCAACTGCTGTATAAGACTCTGCTGGGTGCCTAATACTTTAGATTCCACAGCCCTTTGTTTTCTTGAGGCAATCCCCCCTGTGCTATGTACTTTCTACCAAACTCTTGATAAGTCTTCTCAAATTCTACGTTTTTTTTCTCCCTAGTGAGTTTGCATGACACAAATCTCTGAGTATGGTCCTGTGTCAGCCCAATCTGAGCTTGTCAACACAGAAGTTTAGTCAAACTCTTTATTATTTTTTATTGATTATTTATGAACTGCATATAGCCAGCCTATAATAGAGGTTCTCTGGATAGCTCACAAGGAAAAAGAAAGAGGAGAGATGGAAATACTGCATAAATAGTACGAAGAATAACAAATTAATTTTTAAAAATAAAATATTATTTAAAGCTCAGTTTAAAACTCAGAGGTATAGACAGATCAGCAGAATATATTTTTTAAAAACACTGGGTAAATGTAAAGATATTCAGCTGGCACCAAAAAGACAAAGCAAGCCTCTCTGGGGAGACTGTTCTATTGCCAGGGTGCCACAGCAGAAAAATCCTTCACCCTAGTCATTACCCACTCTGTTTTCACCCAAATCCATGGGTGGCAATTACGCAGGCAGTGGCTTGTGCTGACACAGCTGTAACAACAGTCTTTGAATACAATAGCAAATCCATACCGCTATCAGTTGCATCCTTACTATAATAAGGTTACCAGATTTTTTTTCAGTGAATCCGGGGACACTTTCCAACTTTGTATTAAATAGATGGATTTTGTCAGGGGACTGATTTGTAAATCCAGGGACTGTCCCCGGGAAATGGGGACCTTTGGTAACCTTATATTTTAACTCTTTACTGCACTACAATACTTGCATATGTTCAAGTAGACATTCATGGGGAGCAAAGCCCTGGTTTAGGACCAAAGGTTGTTGGTTTTTTTTAGTGTGGGGGGTGTATTGCCCCATCAAGCTACAAAGATACTCCTCTCATTTCCTTGTGGTGGCTTTGCAGACCACCGTTATAGCAACAGTGTCTTTTGTAAGGCACCGGAGCCTCAAACTTGGGGCTCCAGCAGCCGGACTCCTTAATATTTGCACCATTTTGAAAGTGGCTGCTTTCTGCTGGGCTTGAATACCACTGTTGCAGATGGCCAGGGAGTGACATTGCTGCTACCAGCTCAGCAATGATTAATGGGTGCCAATAACACTCTTTCTACCTGCAAAGGTGAATTTAGGAGAGTGTGTCTGCAAGGGACACTGCAGCTATGATTTAGAATAGAGTACAAGAGAATTTTGGCGTCACACAAGGGCACAGTGAAATTTGAGACCCCAAGGTCTTCCGCTGCTACCTGGTCCAACACATGGCTGATTTTGATCTGGGTCCACAGTTTGGCGTGCCCCTAAGTCATAGATTGAGCTGCTTCTACATTGCCTTACCTACTTGATGGCCTGCCTCTTTCTCTGCCTGTCTCAGTTACAAGCATGTCTCCACGATCCCTGGCATCTCAGTTGATGCCAATGCAGCACTGCTGACCCACACTGCTTTATCTGTATAACACCCTTTGTTATCTTGCAACAATGGTGCAATGCCCTTAGTTGTGGTGTTGCGCCAACATGACAGCCCTTGCACCTGCCCACCAGTTTGCTGGTGTGGCAGTTCATATGAGTGAGATGACAGGCCAGGTCTTGAGAGTGCCTGGAAAAAAACCTGATGGCTAAAAGCATTCCACCCCAGTCAGGAACTATAAGGATAATTGTGAGGTTTAGAAGGAGAGATTTACATCCCACACAATCCTCAGGCCATTGTAAGGTGCTCATTACTTACCATTGCTGATTTAATGGAGCACATTGCTTTACCTCACAAGCATATCTCGGCTTATACTAGGCACCGTGAAGCCTAAATCAGGGTTACATCTCACCATTCTGCTTCAAAAATGGGGGACCAGTGCCATTTTTAGAGATTTAACTTGAAGACCTTTAATTGGTTTTGTTGTTCATAAACTGGCATGGCGTTATTATCAGAGAAGCAGAAGATGAAGATGATCAGCAGCCTTTCTCTTGCCTTCTTCCTCTAGCATAATCTATGCAGTAACATTCTTTGTAACGCATCCAACATGGTTCAACTCTGTTTTCATCAACTCATTTGTACTGTTTGGTTTGCAATGATAAAGAAACTGCAGGAGAAAGGAACTGAAGCTTCTGTTTTGCCACCTTCTTAATGACTGCCGCACATGAGCGGCTGCCTCAAGCCCACAGGGACTCGCTACTAATGAGTGCTTATGATGTATTTTATAGCCACTTCCTGCATGAACCGTGGCACTACAGTTGAAATTTTGCATTTGTTGTTATGTTCTCAAGTACAACTTAGGGTTTCATCTTTCAAGAGTCACTTTCCAATAAACCACAAACACCTTTTGGAGCATACACATAAGTTGTGGGGGAAAGAGACTTCTCGTTCAATAATGTCTCTACACAAAGATTAAAGATCAACTCTGTGAATTAAAAAGCACTTGAATAAAGCCTGCATATTTATCAAATGCCAATAGAAGCTGTGGCAAAATTTATGGCCTGTAGGTGCCATTTTCTGCATCCACTTGCTACTGAAATGAAAGCTTTGATTCCCACCCACCCCCCCTCATAAACTGGAAATGGTGATAATGAAGGTACAACAACTTGAATTCTGAACCCCAAAACATGAGTTTTGGCAAAAATAATAATAATACAGGAATCCTTTGGCTTTTGAACAGACTGGCCCAATTTTTATGATGGAAAATAGGCCTTGTGCATTTCCCAGATTTTGAAAGTCTTTTTGTTCCATGTCTACTTCCAGTGCCCCTTCAATTTTCAAACTCATGGGCTGATTGTAGTTTTTCCAAGAAAAAGTAGCCTCTTCAATAGATATTAATTAGGGTGTCTATTCAGTACCAAAGTGCTATGGATTGTTGCATAAAATATTTGAACTGGGAGGTGGGAGACAATACCTCTTGCACACCTCCTTCAGTTAATAAGGTAAGTGCAACAGCACCACAAAATCCTGCCTCACAACATTTCTTGTAAAGCTCTTCCAAGCAGAAAAAAAAGCATCTTTTGCACCCCAGATGTCTTCACCCCTTTTAATCAGGCATTGCTGACCAGTGAGCATCAGGTAGCTGGGAAGAGGAGCTGCCATTTTTATTTCCCACATTTCCCCCAGTGTGTCACTGGAGGCACTGAAGGAAATTAGAATGTGGGCCACCAGTGGGGAGGGTGACAAAATGTTCCCTCAATGCTCTGGAGCAGCACTATAGTAGGAGCAAACGTCCGGGGAGGGGGGTTAAATGATGACTTCATGGGGCAATGCTGCCCACTGCTTCTGTCACCAGGTGGGTGAACCTGTAGTGCACTGATGTGAAAGAGGAGCCACCAGAGAGCACTTTGAAGTAGGCCCCCTCACATCTGGAAGTGGCCAAGGCCATAAATGCCGGAGATTGTGGGTGCCCACAATGAAGGGTTTCAATTTTGCCCATTGACTTGTGGGGCCCCAGCCCCACAAATATATTATTGTGGGTGCCAAAGTACCCACAGCACCCTGGAGTTGGCTTCAGTGACCAAGGCTATGCATTCTTTTCTCCCAAGTGAAGACTTGGTCTTCATTTCTATTGTGACATTTTGGGGGATACTTTATGGCCTGGTTTGCCAGATATCTATTTAGTGGCTCTCCAGTCTGTGAATTACCCTAAACGTCTGCTCATCAAGTGCTTTGCTTTTGTTTATCTGTTTATTAAATGTATATCCCACCCTTCCTCGCAAAGGAGTGGAAATCACTCGTGGGAGAAAAAAAATACAATGTAAAATAAAAATTTAAAACATATTTTAAAAGCTTTACATCATCATCATCATCATCAACAACACTATAAAAACATATAAACAGTGTTGTTGGTTTTTAAAAAACAGATGTAGTCAAATCATGGGTTTGGATCAGACTGCTGAAAAATAAAAGTTTTCTTTCTTAGGGGGGGTGTGGGTGTGGGTGTGTTGGACGATGTCAGAAGCTGGGAAGGAAATGCCCACTGACGCCAAGTAAGGCCACCAATTTATATTTCCTGGCAACCAGTCATAAAAAGCTATAGATGGACTGAAACCTGAAGTCACACTTATGAAACCAGTTCAGATTTTAAAGCCCTAAGCCTCCCTAAGCGTGGGAGGTGGAGGTGAGAAGCTTGCTTTCTATGGCATTTCTTGACATTAATGCCTATAAGCACATAGTTAATGGAAAGTATAATGTGTTGCTATTATACTTGGAGGCTGCTTTTCTATTAATAGCTACCAACGGAGCTTCATTAGGAAGACGTGAGGCAGCACATTTTTGATTGCATGTTTTATATGAATTACCTATACAGTGAAAAATGATGTAAACGGCTTGATTATTTTTGGGGTAGTTCCCCACCCCTCCCTTTCTTGCAAATGTATATAAGGAAGTTATTATTAAACCAAACAGGCAAATGTTTGGCACTGGAACCTCTTTAGAATGTCAAAGGAACCTAGCATAAAGGTGATGCCAAGAGCGTTGATTGTCTTGTAATTTGATTTAGCTCCTCTGTGCAGCAACTCATGTATGCAAGTAGGGGCAAAATGGCTGATGTCTGCAAATGCCCGAAAGGCTAATAAAGCTTGCTGTGTTCCCAGCATGCTCTCTGCTGTCAGAAACCAGCAATTAACTTAATAGGGTTCTCGAAAAGCAGTAGATCCATGAAATGTGACATGTGTTGACATTCTCCTGCTGATCTAAACAACCTCCCATCATTGAGTAGAAGGATATGTTTGCTGTTTGAATTATGTAGGAGCTTGTTATGTGAATTATATAGCAGCACTTTGCAGCATTAAGTCTAATATTTTATGATCTTCAATTGATTAGCTGGGCTTTTAGGATTACTTATAAAGGTTAGGATAGAACAGTCCAGATTTTGACAGCTTGTCCACAAAGCTTTTCAAATCTGAGTGAACAAAAAGAAAGAACATATTTCCCTACCCTTTTTTCCATTACACCACCCCTCTTAATTATATAAATGCTACTCCCCCTCCCCCATAAACACATACACTTCTCTGCCTCAAAATACACACACTCTCTCTCTTTGTGTATCAGTACAGTCAGCGTATTAATCAACATTTATTTTCCTTGCTTAAAATTAATACAGACATGTGCCGGAAGACCAGGAAGAAAATGTTTTCTTTGTGGCACATATTAGATGGCTCTGCCTTACCTTTAGTATTTCTGCATCCCAAGTACCTACCTGGACAAAGCAAGTGTTCCATGCAAAGGCAATAATTCAGAGAGCTACTCATGATGTGCATAGTTCCTTTTGCTGATAGTGATATTGGCCATGTGGAGCAATTGCCACACAGAGGCACCTTCAGCCTTGAAGTTACTCAGTCTAATCCAGATAGGGGGCATTGTGCACAAGAACAGAGTTCCTAGCATATATACCTAGTCTAGAGATGGAAACCCTTTTCTTGTACTGAAGGCCACATCCCTTTGGGGGGGACAGATGCTATTGATGAGGAAAAGTGGACAAGTCAACTAATGTGAATTTTACTTTGGAACAGTAGGCTAGTTTCTGCACCCACACAACATACACTCCTCTCTGTCCTCCATTCAGACAATCAAGATGCATTATCAGAGTTAAAGGACACATTCCAGCCAGGCAAAAACACTTAAGGGAGGTATGGAATAGCACTGCTGAGGTATGTGGCCTGGGGAAAGGGTGTGCAGCTGAGAAGAGGCTGTGGCCTGGGGAGCATTCCAAAAACTAGAGAGAGGGCCTGTAGGGGTAAATTTGGCCTCTAGGCTTGGGCTCCCCATCCCTGACCTAGCTGAACAGGAAACTGCGGGTCTCAAATGGATGCTGCGTGTACAATTCCCTAGACAAATCTAGTTGCTAGGGCTGTTTGCATGTAAACTTATAAAATAAGTTACTGTCATGGACTGGTTGAACACAGAGGAATGGTGGGAGGAACCAGCTAGGGAACCACCGAGGGAAGAAGACTCAGAACCTGGAGAGTGGTGGTGGGACAATGATGGGTGGTTCCAGCTGGTTCCTCCCACCATTCCTCTGTGTCCAGCCAGTCAATGAAACAGAAACTGGTTTCATTCCCCATTTACTTCTCCCCACCAGACATCTGATTGTGGTTTGTTTTAAAGGAAATGTATGCACAAGGTCCCAGCTGCACTACTGAATTTTCCCTTAACTGGGATACAGAACGGACTGCAGGTTTGTCAGTTGGGTATCAAATGGCACAGCCATTCCTTCCGTTGAAGGCTTGCAAGAAATTTAATGTGGACCATTTAAAAGACGGACTGTTCCCCTGGTAGAGGCACATTAGAATGGAAATGGTTATAGTTCTAGGGGGCTATTGGAAAGAAAGGTTCTATTTCACCTGGGTAATACACCACGCGAAGGCATGGTTAGTTGTGAGCATCAGTTGAGGCAGCACAATGCATCTCATCATAGTCTACATGCTGGTTCCCAACTGTCCAAGAGGATTGCAGGGCAGTTCAGACTAAGCTCTTTGGAGCTTGTATCCAATGCAGCACTAAGTAACTGCGCCATCAGCACAAGAATTTCCCCTCTCTTTTCCCCCTCTGAACATTTGTTCTAGGAGTTCGCCCCATCACTCTGGAGCAGATGTGTGGCAGGTGCAAGGTGTGTGCAGGCAGGAAGAGAGCAGGCCAGTCTACTGTGCTAATGTAAATTATTGCAGTGATGGGCTGGTTACTTAGTGCTGCACTGGACACAAGCCAGGATGAGCAACTCCCAGTTGTAGATACAGGGGATATCCTATGGGAAATCATACCTGTCCATTCCAAGGACATTTGTCTTGCTTCTGGAAGGATACTACAGGATGATATTGGGGAAAGAGGCATATGCTACAGAAGTACCATATTTTTTGCACCATAACACTCACTTTTTTCCTCCTTGAAAGTAAGGGGAAATGTCTGTGCGTGTTATGGAGCGAATACCTACGGGTAGTGGTGGGGATCTGCTGCAGTTGTGAGCAGAGGATCCATGGTTCCCCTTCCTTCCCTACTCCATGGCTCGCTTTGAAACAGCAAAGCGGGAGAAGAGCCACTGAGTGGGGAGGAGAGAGGGACAGAGAGCCTGCTTGCTTTAAGGGAGCAAAGCGGGAGAGGAGAGGAGCCGCTTACTCGAGTGTAAGCGGCTCCTGTCCGGTTGGCTCCTTTAAAGCAAGCAGGCTCTCTGTCCCTCTCTCCTCCCCACTCAGCTCGCTAAATAGCATTATTAGCAGCATCCTTCTCCACACACCCCATGCATGCTCCTTGTCCCTTGAGTGTTTTTCCTTCCCTCCCCACTTAAAACGTGGTTACAAAGCCCGGATCCACATGGATCCTCAGGATTTTTGCACTGGGTCACCCCAAATTCACCATCAGACCACATAGCATGTCCATGGCTACATCTTGCACCAAAAAAATCACGCACCCACTGTTGCCTGGGGTCGCAGTGGTGCAAAAACGTGGTTACAAAGCATGGATCCACATGGATCCTCAGGATTTTTGCATTGGGCTACTCCAAACTCACTGTCAGATCACATGTCTGTGGCCACAGCATGAACCACAAAAATCATACATCCACTGTTTCGTTTAGAATATTTTTTTCTTGTTTTCCTCCTCTAAAAACTATGTGCGTGTTATGGTCTGGTGCGTGTTATAGAGCGAAAAATACGGTGTGTCCTGGTTTTGCCTCGCTTTTAACTTTTCCCTAAGACTTCAGCAAGCCCCATTGCATAACTTTTTCCAACGACTAATGACGGGTGTAAAAACAGGGGCACACCCATTAACATAATAATTAGCAGGTTTAATTCACAGGCAGCTTAAGGAATAGGCAATAAAGAACTTGAATCTTTCATAGTTCAGCATTTTACTAGAGCACGTGAGCCTAGCACTCTTACAGAGAAATGCATCACTATCATTAGAAATGCAATTAAGTATTAAAAGCTACATATGTGTTTTTATATATATAAGATGTGGTGCAGAAGCCAGTGGCTTTTGCTTGGATCCATTAACAGCTGAGTGTATCATTACACCAATTGTAGTCCATGCAGAAGAATGTTTTAAGGAGACAAGGCTGCCACCCACACACATGCTGGTGCACAGTTCTTTAATGATTATATAGTATTTTAAGAAACTGATCCTGAAGAATCACAGGTGTTGGAGGTGGGATTGTACATATATGTTATCTGTTGTAAGCTGTTGGGTTAAACAGGCATCATATTGATAGAGAATGTAGCTATTTCCCAAACACATACAGATTAAGGCTATTTAATAGCGTAAATAGCAAGGATGTGTGTGGGCTCTAAGATTCATTTTGTATCTATATTTTTGTATATTTTAACAAATGCAGATCTATTTCTGAGATACTCTGTACTCGCTCTACTTCAATCTGTGTTTTGAGTCCCAAGCCACTCATTCACGATAAGGGGGAATCTAAAAACAGCTATAACTTTTTTCACTTCGAGCCAAAGTGGCTGAACTTTATAGGCATAGGAGTTCCTTCAGAATGGATCTGCTAAATTATAGAGAAATAGGTCCAGGGGCTTTTGTGGGGAAAGGATTTAACTTTTCTCCATAGTCCCTTATGGGTTTATTTTCTGTTCATTTTCCTTTTTTCATATTTTTCTCACCTTGTGGTTGAGTGGTATGCAATCTTGCCAGTACATTGATTCAAAACTTGGCAGATTGACACTGACCACTCTTTCTGGTGAGTGTTTGTTCCCTCCCATAGACTTTATAATGTGTGACTGTCTAGAATGCTGCCTGTAAAGTTCTGAAGAACTGGGGGCTGTTGTTAAAGCAAAGCAATGTAAGATTTAAAAAAGAAAGTACGTGGTGATTTTAACTTAAAGAAATATTCCACTCTGTGGTGGGTGGGTGTACACACACACACACACACACACACACACGAAAGCTTTTCCATGCTCCACAGGCAGCATTTTGGACAATCTCTCTTCTTGCAAATCTCTGGGATGTAAAGAAACATAGAGATATTAAATAGCAGCAAAGGTCTTAAAAAAGAATCACATGAATAGAGCAATAAGAGTCTTTGTGGAGGACCTAATCCTATCTGGGGGAGCTTATTAACTTTCACTCAGGAGGGGGGGAGGTATCTGAATCCCCTTGACATGCCTTTGTCTACAACAGAGGTTGATAGGATGCAACTGAGGTCAAATAATCCATGCCTATGACCATACCTAATCCATGAAGAGCAGGATTTTTCTTGCACACCTCTAACCTTCCCAGATATTATTGACTCACCAGAACAGGAGCGTCATACACTGGAAAGAGAAACAGGCGGCAGTGTGTGTGTGCAGGTGCTGCACTGGCAGGTGTGCTGGCAGGTGCATGACACCAGTGCCACCCCTTCAAGTTGTCTGGAGCCTGCCACCCTGAGGCAACTCCTTCCCCATGCCTCATGGCTGAGCTGGCCCTGACTGGAAACCATTGAGAGAGGCAGCTATCACTTCAGAATGCTATTTGGTTACATTTGGCATTTAGATGTCTGCTAGATAGACACACATTTCCATGATATATGAGAGCTAGTCTAGTCTAGTCCAGAAACATGTGGAAGGCCACAGGCTCCCCGTTGCTTTTAAGTGAATGAGGAAGCCTTTGGGAGGGAGTCGACGTTGCTTTGTTACAAATGTTCTGTCAGCGCAAACATTTCTGCTTGTCCAGCAGAACAGTCTCCCCTCTTCTTCCAGTAATCTTCCAACCTTCTTCCTATCAGCCTCTGTGCACTATTCTGAAAGTTCTCCTCACCAGAAAACCAACCCTGAGCCAATTTGAGGGGCAGTGGGGGAGAGAAGCAAGGGGAACACTGTTGCACTAAAGAAATTCATTATGTTGGCTCCCGCTAGTTGAATCTGGAAGCATGTCTTCAAGGAATAGTTGGATGGGTGTAAATGGTTGTAGGTTTTTTTAATAGCAGGTTTATCTGATGTTCTTTTTAGGACTGTTATCAGAAGTAGAAATAAAAATAACCTTTGAGTTCTATTTTTAATACAGTCATTAGCAAGGTGGGAGGGAACCATAGAAACTATCTGGAATTCCATATGTTACAGATCCCTATAACCAGTTACTTGTAGTGAATTAAATTGAATGCATAGGGTCCCCCCCTGCCAAAATGAGGCTGGAGAAGCCTCATAGTTATGTACCACATGGTTATAATAGTTGTAACTATGTAATCACATAGTAATCACATAGTTACAATGTGAACAACAATGCCACTGTTCTTTCTATTTGAAAAATAATTTTATATTTCTGTTTAAATATTATAATTAGCACATTTGTTTGTCTTGCTTAGAAGTTAGATAGGTAAGATTGACACTTCACTTTTGACTCCAGACATTACATTTAATAAGCATAATTTTCATTCATTTGAGTCTAGACTGATTTTTTTTTTATCAGTATATTTATTGTAGGAAGAAAATGTACATAAAGAAAGTTGGAGTATTTATGAAGGAAAGCTGAATCAGCTTTTATGTTCTATTTTGTCCAACTGATAAAATACCAACTGGTGTGAAAATATACCAATAAGAAGAGTTGAAATCATACCAAACTGCTATTCATATGTGGTTTTTAAAATGCTCAAAGTAATAATAAACTATCTACCCAATAAAAATTCTTCTGTTCATTTTTTATCCATTTTCAAGAATCTTTTTGTCATGTAAATGAGAGACGATGAGTTTTTAATTTGAATTTGAAAAATGTGCTCTGAATACTAAATCAAAGTAAAAGTAAAATGATTTTTTTTTTTGCCATCATTGGCCATGATAATCATGATTTGCAGATGTGGATCTCCTTAAATATTTTGTCACACCTGTGAAATGTATGTTACAACAATAATATTTAATTCATGGAAAATTTAATATTACTTCATTGCTTTAGTATAACTTCAATGCCACATCAGGTGTGGGTTCATTAGGGGGGGGGGGGGACGCAGCCCAAGGTAAGAGATTGGATAATAATCTTCAGGGGCAAATTAATGGGAGAAAAATCCTTTCATTGTAGTTAAAGAAAGCAGAAGTTCTCACTGTGGTAATAAACCTGTCACCAAGCTGTAGGATGAAAGCTCTGATAACTGAACACTTTCCCAGAACAAACAAATCCCTGCACATAGAAAACAAGCATGTGATAATCTGAGATGATTACTTCTGTTGTTTTTTTGCAATGACTTATTTTGTCTTTATTATTTAATATTATTGGGGTGTATGGGGTGTTAATGAAGGTGGGGAACACATTGTGCTTCTTCCAGGGTAGTTTGTCCACCTTTGGTTCCCACCCTGCACTCAGCTCTCACCTGTGGTTCCTTGGAGCTGTCAGCATGTGATAACAACCACACCCCAGGAACAGCTTCAACTGGCTGGCTAAACCAGGTGAGGGTAGCCGATGGGTCTCAAACCCTCAGTGAGTTAGGGACTTCCCCTGCATGCGAAGACAGGCTGTGATGGATTGAGCGCATGAGACGAATAGTGGGTTCAACAGTCAAGAAGGTGATTACTGCATGTGCTGTAGAGGAAAATGAGGGGTAGATGGGACTCCTCAACCTGGGAAGTTAGCTCATCTAGGAGAAGGAAAACTCTGATCCTAAACCTCCACCACCTTATGGCTATACTCATTCATGAGAAAGGCTTCTGGAGTAAACCCTGAGGAAAAATCCATACCCGCTGCCTTGAGGAACATCTTTGAGAGAAAAAGGCTAAGGACTAAACCCTACACAATTCTGAATTGGAGTCCCTAAAATGGTTGGATGGCATCTTGTACGCCTCCTTCCAGTAACTCCTGTAGCCAAGTTGGTGGCAAATGTATTGCTCTATTTTCCTTTGGACCACATCCAGCGAGGCTGAGAGGAGGGTCTTGTCATCTGGGCAGCCCAGGACCTCCATGCACACTGCCTAGGCTTGTGCCCCAGGGAGGTCACTTCAGTGCTGCTAACACAGCAGAAACAATGTGGGAGGCAGCGGTTACAAGTTACCAGTCTCTGTAGCCACAGCAGACGCTGTGATTCTCCAGTGGTTTGACTTCACCCCTGAAAGCACAATCCATTGTCTCTCAAGACAGATGGATGCCAACAAATGTAATATTAATATCTGACAAAAGCACTATGCAGGCATTCAGTCCCTTATGGGCTTTTAATTGTATGAGGGGGGGAGTGGGGCTATGCCCACTGGCTTCACCCTTTGTACTGTAGCCCCATTACCCAGCCCCACTGTTGTCCCTGAGTTGGAGGAGAAGATCTGAAGCAGGGGCCTTACTCTTCACACACAATCTCCCCCATTGATTTAGAGCCTTGCATGACCGGGGTTCTCAATCACATGAGGAGCCTTCACATGTCAGCCAGGCTCTTCGGTCCTTCTCTATTGTGTGGAAGGCAGCAGAGTAAGCAACAGAGGTGAGGCCAACAAACGTAGCCACATTTCCCCCCTCACACAGTTCTAATCCTGTGAATGAGTGGACATGGGAAATCTCTTATAACAATTGTGAATGGTTAAACTCTGTGAACTCATAGTGAAGTATTGAAAGAAAGAGAAATTATTTCATTTTGTCGTTTAACTTTTCTTCTCTTTTGTTGTTTTTGTGCTCTCAACAACTTTACCTAATACTTCTAATACCTTTACCATGTTGCCTATTTATGTGCGGTAATGTGCTTTGTGTTTTACAAAATTAAAAGAAAATGAATGGAACGTGTTAGAGAAATGCTAGCCTAGAATGCTTTCCCCCCCCAAATCCAGTTGTCTTCCTGTTGGCAAGTTATTGAGGAGCACTTAATCATGTGACACACCCACCCAACCACTGCCAGATGTTTTACAAATAAAACCCACCTACAAATTTACTGTCTCAGTGGAGGCCAATGAAAAGTCTCAGCACCCGGCACCTTGGGGCAGATGCTACCCTGACAGAGCCCACTATCGATGCCTACCATACCGCTTCCCTTTTAATTTATTTCCCCGGTTGCTGGGTCTTGCTGTCTTTTTAAGGACCCTGCAACATCCCTTGTAGTTGCACCATAGATCAAGAAACCCTTTCTCAAATGTCTTATTAATCACTGAGGCAGGCACAGGATTGTACTGGCTGCAGATGAGCCTGAGAGATCTATTAGGTGGTTTGTCTGTGAAAGATCAATGACCTTCTCTCCCACTGCCTTTTGGGTGCAACATGGTTGAAGCTCTAGGCTGGTCTTTCTTGACACATCACAGTTTTAATTATGTACTAAAGCCAACTGCAAAACTTCTATTATATAAACCTGGGCTGCACTGATATACCCTCGTTCAAAGCTCTGTGCATTCACATCAAGCTCCTCTGTGAAGTCTTCATCACTGACCTTAACGGAGGGTGCAGAACCATTCACACTTCTCTGTACCCATTTGAATGAATATCTGACCAATTATGGGGCTTAAGGTGGCTCTAACGTCCTACTTCACATAGGATCATTTGAAGGGCTGTGTGGTCCAAGGCCAGTTAAAAGGCATAGAGTAAGGGCCTTGAAATTGCCCATCAGTAGTTGGCATTTGGGTGGTATTCCAACTAGCATGCCCCGTTAGCTGATTTCCACTCTCACAACAGGTCGTTGCCCCCTCTTCCCCATCATGTGCACCCCATATTCTTGGAGGGTTGGAGGAAGCCCTAGAATAGATTTAGGAGGCACTGGGGACGAATAGGTCAGTGTATTTTTTAAATTCACTGTGCCTGAATGCAACACAGTCAAAACAGCCAGCCATGATATGTGCATAGTGAGCTTTATTCAGCTTGGGTTTGTAATTCACACAACTGTGTTTTTCTATGAGGTTTTTTTTTAACACAGGATTGTCCCTTCCCCTCTTGTATATTTTCCAGAACCTCTGTTTTTAATGCCTTGATTATTTCCACCACATCTCTAAAACAATATTAATGATTATTGTCATTTTCAAACAAACTTTTCTCCCTGCTAAATATATATCTATTATTAACAGTTTTAAGTATGAACAAAATATTGTCTGAATAATCTTAAAATTAAATTGTAGGGTTTTTGGGGGGGTTAACTAAAAAAAGTTCTGATTACATTATTTGAACAATAATGATTTTTTGGTGGGGAGATTATTCATCTGACTGATGAAAGAAAGTACCTGATACATATTTTCACTCAAATATTACTCCTATGGAATATTGGCAACATTTAATGTTTCAGACTAAGCTATAAATTCCTTCAGAACAAATCAAATGTCTTTAAAGAATATTTCTGTTTGAAAAGGAATTAAGCCTTCCTGAAAGAATTTTAAAGGTTGTGATATTCACAGTCTGATAAAGCAGCACCTTTAATGAAATTCTAATTAGCAATTTCATGCACTTTGCTATTAGTCATATCAGATTAATGCACATTTTCACAGCCTTCCTTTAATTAAGTGCACTTATTTCAAGTTTCAAACAATTTCCTTATAAGATTAAAACTGTGCTGAAATGTTATTTAGTAAACAGCAGATGTGTGAAAATGTAGGTATTCATATATTTACTGTCAGAAAATTTAACTGTCCATAGATGTACATATTTGCTGTTTCTTGGAGCATGGGTCTTCCATTTGCTTCTCTGCATCTATGATAAAATACAGGGGCAAGATTCTGAGTGCTGGATAATTAAAGCTGCAATCCTGTATACACTTACCTGGAAGTAAGTCCCATTGAACTCAATAGCACAAACATCTGAAGAGACACATGATAGAGTTTGCACTGAAAACAACATTCAAATGCAACTTCAAGTTCATTTCACAAATCTGAATTTTTATTCATGCTTTTAGGATAGCCATCTGCCAGGTAGGACAAGACGCCTTCTGCACCTTTAATAATTGTGTAAGTAAGGCAAAGCCTTGTATTTCTAGCTCCCTGAGCAAATTCCTTCCTGGCGAACTAATATTTCCATTTCCTCCACCTCCTCCTCCTCCTCCTCTTCTTCTTCTTCTTCTTCTTCTTCTTCTTCTTCTTCTTCTTCTTCTTCTACAACAACAACAACATGTAGGATGGTCAGATGCAAAAGACTATACAGACCTCCTAACACAAATTCTATTTTCATATTTTTTACAAAATCTAATCCAGGGCTATTTACACTTTAAGACTAGAGAGAGATGTATGTAATTTTAGTGGTGAGTCTGCTGCAAAAGCACACTGACTGCTTTGGGTACATTTACACAGTTTTCATCAGATGGAGTTCATAGGAAATGTGGTTTGCAGAAGAAACTGAATTTGTATAGGGCTGATCAGCCAGCTCTTATTCTAACCCATAGTCACCCTGCCCTGCTTTCTTGGAGCAGGGTTTTGTGTGGCACTGACTGACTGCCCCTTGTGTTAGTTACAAAGGCATTTTCTCCCTCCTTGGAAAGGCTCTTCAAGGCTAGAGTAAAACAAACAAACAAATAAACAAAAAGACTGTGCCAAAAATATATATTAAAATCAATACACCATTTATAGTTTGATTAAGCAAACATCTGTTCAACCTGGCACATCTGCATGCCAGGATAAAAGTGTGGTGGGTTCTTATCTATGAGATGTTGTTTGCAGATGATGCAGCCTTCACAGTGCACTCTGAAGAAGTTCTGCAGAGACTCACCAACTGTTTTGCCCAAGCCTACGTAGATTTTGGCCTCACCATCAGCCAGATAAAGACAACCATCCTGGGTCAGGACATCGCCAGCACTCCCCACATCAGTATTGGTGACTACAGACTTGAGAGAGTAGATTATTTTGTCTACCTGGGCTCCACCATAACCAGCGACCTTCCCACTGCCACTGAGCTGGACAAGCGTATTGGTAAGGCAGCTATGGGAATGGCTCGCCTCAAATAGAATGGGAGAATGTGGTGCTAATGACCAATGCCAAGATGAAGGTCTACCAGGCTTGTGTGTTGAGTGCTTTATGGAAGTGAGTCATGGCCAACATGCACCCGCCAGGAGTGAGAGCTCATTGCCTTCCCTATGCGCTGCGTCAGGAAGATTCTGGGCATCACATGGCAGGACAGAGACTCAAAGAAAGATGTGTTCTTCCAAGCCCATATTCCCACCATGTTCACACTTCTGTCTCAGTGAAGTCCACACTGGGTTGGTCATGTGTACAGAACAGAACACATCAGTATCCCCAAGGATGTGCTCTATGGGAAGCTGGCCTCAGGCACCAGGCCTGTCGGCAGACCAACAGCATTATAAAGATGTCTGCAAACGTAACATGAAGGCTGGCAACATTAACCCCGCTGTGTGGGAATCGGTTGCAGACCATGCTGTGCCTCAAGACAGGTCATATATCCACAGCAATGGCCAGAGGCAAAATGACTGCTGAGAGAAGAGACTCCATGGTGCATTTGCACCAGCGAAACCAGGTGTCTTCATTTGCCCCAGCTACAATAAAGCATGTCTCTCCTGACCCTTGCTTGGTGTCTGCTCTCCCAGCAAGAGTGTACATTAGTTATGATGGTGAGAGGCATGAGAGTTATTATGTTACGTTCAGTCATGTCACTGTAGCTGCTGTTCTTGGCTAGCTCTTGGAAACAGTGAAGAAACTTTTTTCAAACCTTTGTAAAATAGGCTCATTCTGTAGCCTCACAGAAAAAAAGAAGAAACAGAAAACAATACAGTCATAACTTGGTTCTCAAACTCCTTGGTACTCAAACAACTTGGAACCCAAACACAGCAAACCCGGAAGTAAGTGTTCTGGTTTGCAAACTATTTTTGGAAGCCAAACGTGCTCCATTTTGAGTGTTATGCTTCCGTTTTGAGTGCCACACTGAGGTCCATCTGTTTTTGCTATTTATTTTTTGTTTTTGTTGCTCTTTTTTGTGTGACTATGTGGAACTCAGTTCAGCTACTGATTGATTGATTGATTGATTGATTGTCTGACTGCAGTACATTGTTTATTGCTTTCATTTTATGGATCAATGGTCTCATTAGATAGTAAAATTCATGTTAAATTGCTGTTTTAGGGGTTGTTCTTAAAAGTCTGGAATGGATTAATCCATTTTACATTACTTTCTATGGAAAAGTGCACCTTGGTTTGGAACACTTTGGTTTTGGAACAGACTTCCAGAACAGATTAAGTCTGAGAACCAAGGTACCACTGTTCTATCCTTATAAGGTACTGTAAATAACCTGCATCTGTGTGCAAGCAGATTGGGTCGGGTGCTGAGTGCATTAATTCACATTATGCCTTAACTTTCAATATTACAAGCAACTCAGTGACCAATTCGATATGGAAAATGACAGCCAGGTCTGATATGTAAATACAGGCCAGAATATCTCTCTTTTCTGACTCTTTCCATAAATCATGACATAACACTATTATATGACCATGACAAAAGCCTCATTTTCCATGTCACCTTAACATTGCCAAAACGCAAAGATTTTATCCAACTCCTGGAAAAGTTTGTCACGTGACACAGCACCTCCCTTTCTACCCTTGCGGTCTGGTTCTCTTCAGAGCTTGGCTCTCCAATATATTCACTAATTGTGCACATTTTGAAACACATGTTCTTTTGTTGATGTCATTCATTTAAAATGTAATATTTCTGACATATCTAGAGAGTCTCCAGGGTCTCATACACCTCTTAGCCGTTCTCTTTCAGTAAGGGGTATTTGCATTATGATTACAGATTGACATCTCAATAACCTGGAACATATTCAGTGCTGCATATCTAAGGTGCAGGATTGGGCAGGAGGGGGTCACAATCCACGGTCCACTTTGTCAAGTCATGTGTGAACCATAATTTAGACTAATAATTACCAGACACGAATGCTATGAAACATTAGTGTCTACAGTTTTCTTCCTCTCCAAGTCCTGAATTTTAATGCATTCAGAAAACATTTGCCTAAGGCCAAGGCAGGCCCTTCAAAATACCCCATATGGAAGTATTTTAAAAGTGATAAATGATTTGGAATCTATACTGTCTACTGGTGTGCGTCTCAGGAAAGAAAATGAGAGCTAACAGGTGTTAGATAGGGAATGGTGAGGCATTTTAATAGAATTGTCAAAATGTTGGTACCAGATGTTGACATTCATGCATACAATGAAGAGTGGAAGTCTGCGCTGCCATTTAAATGATTTTTTATTTAAATATCATGTCTGCTGAAGGAAGTCCTTCCCTTATCCAATACGTACGTGTGTGTGTGTGTGTGTGTGTGTGTGTGTGTTGGGGTTTTTTGCACAAACCCTTCACCTTTGCCTATGATTTTCATCACCGTGTAGTTGTGGTAATATGGCTAACATCTGTGTGCTTTAAATAACCCTCACTGGTCAGTGCCATTTCCCCCCTTCAAATCATAACCACAGCAGACCTTTCTCCAGGAGCCTTGAAGTTTATGCAAACCTATCTTGTATTTAGGATGGAGGAATTATTTAAATATTGGAAGTTACAAAATAATCTGGTGATTAAAATATAGGCCATGCAATCTGTGTGAATGTATTTGGTATTTTTTTCTGATAATCATGAAGGTTATGGGTATAGTGGAAACCGGGAACTAGGCTCTAAAAAGGAATTACATGCATTTGCAAAAAAAATATAATTTGTCAATAAATATATGTAATATTAAAAATGCAAAATAAAATAGAAAAATGCAATTCAATATAAATCATTTAAAATAATTACACACATGCAGAGAGAGAGAGAGAGAGAGAGAGAGAGAGAGAGAGAGCCTAATATTGATTGAGTACTAGTCCTTTTCCAAACTCTAAACATCCCTAGATTGACCTTCTAAATTAAATTAAATTAAATTTCTTGCCTTCTACCACAGCTGCTATTGAAGAGATTCATGATGCTAATCTAGATGTATAGCAGTCCAATATTTTCAGGCATGTATCTATTAGATGAATATTTTCCATACAAGATAGGCTTTTATTTTTTCTAGGTTCCCAAAGCATATTTTTAATTTTATCTTCACTTCTGTTTCTTCTATAAGTCAACAATATTTGCTCTCCTCCTTAAACTGTTGTGCCCTCCATTGTAAAACACCTGTTCCACAATAACAGTGAATATCAGGAAATAGTGAGCTTATAAGAACAAATTCTTCTGACTCTGCTAAGGAGATTATGCACATAAATAAATGGATGTATACTTAATCAGGTTTGTGTTTTCCTATCACTTGTTCAATAGGAAAGTCCAAACATAAATCAGATGTGCGTTCTACAGATTCATTTCAGAATTTAAGTGAGGATACAGTCTTTCAGCATGGCACACATTTCTGATCCACCACCTGAAGCAAGTATCTTAATGTGGCCAGTGGGTGGGCCAGCCATGAGGGAAGGCACTGGCACACTTGGGTAAACCCCCATGTTTTGCAGAAGTAGGGGGGGGGGAATCTAAAGAAAGAATCCCTTAAAAATAGGTCAAGGAGGACTGAGCATGCCCAGTGACCATGGAATACTGATCGGTCATTGAGAGGAAAAACACTAAAACCAGATGGAAAGGGAATGAAATGGAATGTTTGGGAAATGAGATGGAAAGTAGGGACACACTGATATAAAAAGAGTAGAGAGAGCTATCCCATTATTTCGATTAGTTAGTTTTCTGGTTCACAGTGAGGAACAATTCTTAAATGTCCTGGGGGACAGAAGTCCAAGTTATCCATAGAAACCAATAAAAAAAAATTCCAATATTTTGATATAGTTGGAGATGGGCACAACTCCAGCCATTCACTTGCTCACTTAGTAACTGGCACACATCCATTAATTCACACTGGGAAGCCTCTTGCCTTAAAAGGTCAAGTTTTGAAGGCTACAACCCTCTGACACATTCACACACACAGAGAGATGTTTTGTTGTTGGGTCCCACTTGCATATACTAATAGCAGTCTCAGTTATGTGGGTGCCATAGTTTACGTGGCCAAAACAGCACCATACACAAGAAGGGGAGATAGCAGTAGAATCATAGAATCGCAGAATCATATAATAGTAGTGTTGGAAGGGACCCCAAGAGTCATTTAGTCTAACCCCCTGCAGTGCAGGAATCTCAGCTAAAGCATCCATGACAGATGGCTACCCAACATCTGCTAAAACCTCCAAGGAAGGAGAGTCCACCACTTTCTGAATCATGGGACTTTCAAGATTTACAGAAATGCAAAAAATCTTTAAAAGGGGGGGGGGTGCTCCAAAAATAGCCTAATGAGAAATGAGCATGTTCAGTGGTCGTGTAATGCTGACTATTAGGATGTGGGGGAAAGAATGGAATCCCAGGGTTGCTTGGTTGGTGGAATGTAGTAAGAGTTGCTGGGATTTTGAACAAGGAAAAGTTCATACTACAAGATTTTATTACAGGTCCCACTTCCATTTCAGACTATTGGAGGGAGAAATAACATTTACTTTAAAAAAAATCCAAAGGAGAAGATTTTTAGACTAACCCTTTCCTTGTTGTGCTAGTTCTCTATGCAAATGAGAGTTTTGTGTTCATTTTTTAGATAGGCAGAAGTTATTCAAACATCCATGACTTAAAATAGTCAAGCAAATGTAAACTCAGTGCAAAATTTGTACTGTACCAATGTGAGCCAATCTCAAAGGACAGGAGGGTAGTTGGCACACTTCTTTTATAGGCCTAAAAGTTTGAACAACCTCAAAATGCACATGAGGGAACACTTCTCTGAAAGCATTCCCATTTTCAAAATTCCCACTTGAGCTTCCCAAGGGCAGGCACCTTTTGAGACTCGAAGCTGTTGTTTTTTTACAAAACCAATTCATCACATGTTCAGATGGACCACAAGAATGAATTCTAAAATTGTAACAGAAGTTGACCAGATCACCATGCTTTTACAACTTGGTCAACTCTCTTCCATCATACATATGCCCACAAACAAAAACCATGACTCAGTCCAACCAACATAACCTGCAAGCCCAATTAAAACCACTAGTTCAGTTTAATTACTGCTACCTCATGAGAAGAGAAGACTCCCTGGAAAAGACCCTGATGCTTGGAAAGATTGAGGGCACAAGGAGAAGGGGGCGACAGAGGACGAGATGGTTGGACAGTGTTCTCGAAGCTACCAGCATGAGTTTGACCAAACTGCGGGAAGCAGTGGGAGACAGGAGTGCCTGGCGTGCTCTGGTCCATGGGGTCACAAAGAGTTGGACACGACTAATCGACTAAACAACAACAATTCATTTGGGACCTTCTCTGCACGTACAATGAATTTATGGACAGCTGGTAGCAGCAGCTTTTGCCTTCCACCATTCACATGGTGAAACACATGTCTGATATGAACACTTGTAGGAGCAAAATTATGTACCTAAGAAAGATTCTGTGCTATCAGGGGCCCTGGTTTTCCCCCCCTCAGCGTTCCCAATTATGTAGAGCTCAGCTACCATCACATGTGTGGATGGTGAGGTAATGGCTACCACCAAACATCTGTGCATTTGTTGTCTACCCACAGAACAGCCTAAATAAATGCAAAATGCATTCCATTGCATTCAATGGGACCTAGTTATCGCTGATTATAGCTAGACTGAGGACACAATGTAAGCGAGGGTTTTTACAGGGTGGGGGTTAAAACATTTATTACTACATATATTTTTAATGGAAAATTAGATTTCATTAACGTTATGTCCTGCCTTACTTTACCTGCTAGGCAGCTGCCATGCATACAAGACTGTATCTCTTGTTTAAAGCATTCCTTCCTCTCATACATAGATTTGCCACATACCAGTGAGCAAATGCTTTTCATTAAATGCAAATAACATATTTTCAAGTGACTTGAGTTCTTTGTACCATACATCATTACGCATACCTAATATATTTTGCAAACCAACAATTCTCTAGCCTTCACATTTCTGAAATCAAATCAAAATAGAAACCCACCCACCCCCTTGTTTACTTTTAGACGTGTATTTTTTTTCAAAGCAAATGCATTCCGTGTTTTAAGCAAGATACCGCCATGTATTTATGGGAGTTTAATAAGTTCTTCCATTAATAACATAGACAAACTAATTTACCAGAACGTGTCTGTTTTAAACTTTGGGAACAAAGAGTGGGAGTATGAAAATCAATCTTTCCTTTGTACTTGAGCCACTGACCCATTGAAGCTTTGAAGATCATTTCTTTAAGAAATTGTGAGGAGTTATTTAACTACAAACAGCAGCTACCTTCCCATTCCAGCTGCGTAATCAAGCGTAATAAATTAGGGGAAGAAAATAAAGGTTCAGTCCATTTTTTTAAAAAAACAAAACACTGGGAAATCTTAGGGCACTCTGAAATAGACTTTTAGTTAAGAAAAGCCAATATTTCCCTAGTGTGGCTATTGAGCAAAAGTTAAAATGTAGTCTTTTAAAAGGATTTCCTGGCTTTAATGAACATTTACTGATTTTTCCTACTTCTCTTCACTTTAATATTTTGGCAGAAGTTAATTGGCAGTGTCCAATATTGTGAATCATTGCCGCACCCGGCAAAAATGTTCATGACCATTTTCTTTTTCTTTTTCAATTCGGACCCGGCATGTACAGTTAATTGTGATCATTTAGTACTAACTTCCTACTCAGCACTGTAGAGATGCTCCCCAGCCCACAAAAAAAAATCAAGTATTCCAGTTCAAGTAAATGGGGTGGAAAAGAGATTTTGCAAATCTTTTTTAAAAAAGAAAACCACATGAATTCACAAAAGAAAGACATTGTCTACTTTGTTTTGCTTGAAATACTTAGTCCTTAAAAATAGTTCTCTCCTATGATTGTCAAGATCTATCAGCCCTGTTCTAACTGTGTATCTCTGAACAACTCACCAAGGATGATGCTAGTTATCTGCTTAGAAGAAACAAAAATGGAAGTGGTCAATCCATCACCTTGCCCACAACTCCCAACCTCTGAAAAGATAATCAGCTCTACTAGTAAACTGACCAGGGCCACATGTATACAGGAGGCCTCTTGTTGTATAGGAAACATCTTCACTGGGGATATTTAAACTAGAGGCTGCCTTGGACAGCTACATTGTAGCTCCTGTAATGAAGTAGATGACCTCAAAGGTCCCTTGTAACTCTATAATTATTTGATTCTAGGACTCTAGGGCCATTTTTGCAGCAACTGTTTGCATGCCTGGTTCTCTGCCCAGCTAAGGATAATAATAATAATAATAATAATAATAATAATAATAATAATAATAATAATACATTTTATTATTTATACTCTGCCCATCTGGCTAGGTTTCCCCAGCCACTCTGCTGGGCGGCTTACAGCAAATCTAAAAACATAGTAAGCACATCAAGCATTAAAAACCTCTTGATACAGGGCTGCCTTCAGAAGTCTTCTAAAAGTTGTGTAATTCTTTATCTCCTTGACATCTGAAGGGAGGGCGTTCCACGGGAAGGGTGCCACTACCGAGAAGGCCCTCTGCCCACTGGAAGTCTGCTTCTGCAAAGGATTTCCTCTAGCTGGAATGGGATAATACTGTTGGATGTGTTTGTGTTATAGTGGCTTCATGCTCAAGTAAGGAAGGGCCAGGTTAAGACATGCTCCCATTGAGCTACGAAAGAGGTGATCAGGATTGCTGGCTCAGAAACAGCTAACAATTTGTGGGGTTTTCTTTGAGGGAGGTAGAGATTATGATCTCCTCCTAGTGAATGTAAGCATAACTATTGATTTCATTTATATCCTGCTTTTCTGCAATTTTTGTACTCAAAGCAGCATCCGTTGTACATATTTATCTGTAAAAGCATTTATATGCCACTTTTCAACCCTAACAGGAACTCTCAAAGCAGCTTGTAATAAAACAATGAAAATGTAAATACAGTGGTACCTTGGGTTACATACGCTTCAGGTTACAGACTCCACTAACCCAGAAATAGTCCCTCGGGTTAAGAACTTTGCTTCAGGATGAGAACAGAAATCGTGTGGCGGCGGTGGGAGGCCCCATTAGCTAAAGTGGTACCTTGGGTTAAGAACAGTTTCAGGTTAAGAACGGATCTCTAGAACGAATTAAGTTCTTAACCCAAGGTACCACTGTAAACAGAAGCGACCTGCTAGGTGGGGCTCCCTTCGCAACAGATGGTTCACTGTTGCTTCCTCGAAGGAGAGGGGGAAAGGAGAGGTGGCGGGAAGGTCGGCATGGTGCAGATGCATGGTCAGAGCCTTGGGTGAGGCATTCCAAAGTTTTGACATCATCATCAGAAATGCCCTGTCCTTGTACGCATCTCTCATACTCCCAGTGCTGATGGAACAGAGAGCAACGGTTCAGGTATATTTGTATAGGAGAAGTTCTTCCTTGGGTTACCTGGTCTCAAGCAGTAATGGGTTTTAAAAGGTAACATGAGGACTTAAATTAAACCTGGAAACAGTGTAACCAATGTCATTGGTAAAAGGTCAGCGTTATTTGGTCCAGTCGTCAGGCTCCAGCCAGGTTGCTCGCGCCTGCATTTTGGACTGACTTCAGTTTCTGAGCTTTCCTTAAAGGCAACCCCACATAAAGCATGAATGTTCAAGGCCAGGAAATCAGCATTATAAGAGTAGTAGTCATCAGCTGTTTGTTGATGCCTGAACATGGTCTCTCAGAATGCTATTGGCCAAAATCCTCAAACTAAAGACCCAGGAGAGAAAGGACCAAAATAATGCACCATCTGCCTCAGCTTTCTGAACCTGGTTACTTCTAGATGTTTTGGTCTCCAGCTTCCATCAGCCTCAAGCAACATTGCCAATGGTCAAGGATGATGATGATTGTAAGTCAAAAGATCTGGAGGGCACCAGGTGGGGTTTGCATTGTTTGTATTGCTTTATTTCAGGCATGGCCAAACTTGGCCCTCCAGATGTTTTGGGACTACAACTCCCATCATCCCTAGATAACAGACCAGTGGTCAGGGATGATGGGAACTGTAGTCCCAAAACATCTGGAGGGCTAAGTTTGGCCATGCATGCTTTATTTGAACCAAGCTATTGCACAATTTCCTATTTTTTGTTGAGTGCTTGTACAACCCAGAAAAATCACAGTGTGAATTGTTGCAGGTAAAGGTGGCAGTCTTAATGCATATTCTTGAGGATACCAGGATAATCTGAGGATACTTAAGTGTGCAGGCCAAGTTTCTCAAAGCCAGTGTTAAACCCTGACCACATCTGTGCATGCAATTCCTAAGTATTCAACAGTGCATGAAATAAAAGCCAGTGCTTACAATCCCCCCACCCCGGAGACAGCTGTAGACATTAAGCAATTAATGCACTGGCTAAATTTAAAAATAATCCCCTCAAGGCATTTTGCATTAATTACAGTGATTAGGGGAGGGGAGCTGGATTTAGCTCATCAATAATGTTTGTTGACTGACTGAGTGGACTGAGCAACGAGCAGGGTTAATAGCGTACATAAAGTTAAGTGGGTGATTTATAGGTATCGACAAACCAGTCTTCAGAATGCTGTGTTTTGTCCTGTGCTTGAGAGAGGCCTCTACCACTTGAGCACAGGAGTATCTGGAGAGTGGCAGACAGAATCAGCCATTACATTCAGTTGATACTCACCATTTGTCAGTGTGGGTGGGGAATGGATTTGAGTGGCCTACATTTACCCCGCCTCTCAGAAGGACTAAGGATGGAACTAGGGTCGAGTCTGAGAGCCTCTTCCAGGGTTATCTTTGCTGCCAATGGCACCATTGCAGCTCAAGTTCTTCCCACACCATTTTAGTAGCATCAGGAGTGTAAAGCCACAGGGGTGGACCTTTGCCGTGGCTCCTTCCCATGCTCCTCCTTCAAACAAGAACAACGGTGCAATGAGAAGTGGTGGTGTGGGTTGAAGCTGTACTGCAGAAACTCTCAGTCCAGTAAAGCTGATATGGAAAGGGCTCCTCAGCTTCAGTTCTCCATGCAAAAATTGAACTTACTACACAAGTTGGTTGTGTGGACCAGCGGCAGGGTTGGCCTTGTTGGGCACCCGCCAAGCCCTACACAAGAGCAGGGGCTCATGGTCAGCTTGGAACTTCTGGCACTGTGACTTCTCTTCATAAGACTACAGAAAGCTGCTTTATCCTGAATCTCAGACCATTGGTCCATCCAGCTCAATATTACCCATGCCAACTGGCAGCAGCTCTCCAGTGTTCCCGGGTCTGCCTAGAGGTGCCAAGGGTTGACATTCTGCATGCACAGTGCTCCCTCCTTGCTGTCGCTGCCTGTTTACCTGTCCTCTCTAAGCAAACAAACAATGTCAGCAGCAAGATGGATCAGCAACTTCCACTCACTAGCTAACTTGACAGTGGTGACAGCGGTGAAGAGGAGGGGGCCCCACTCAGGGAGGGGGCCAGGGATGGCCCAAAGGATTTTTCTGCCCAAGGACCGCACACATTTCATGTATAGAAGCTGACTAGACTGGCTGTTGAACCTTTTTTCAGTACTGGCAATAGGGCAGTGTCCTCTGGCATACTTGAGGACAGCAAACTCACATAGAGGCAGCAGGCACAGCAGCAGGACAGAATGCTCAGGACGAACAGCCAGGGGGATGCCACCACTGCCTCCCAACATCTAGTGCATGAAGCAGTTACCTCACGTTACCTAATGGTGGGGCCAGCTCTAGTGAGGGCCCACTGAAGGCATCTTGTCCAAAGGCCCTCAAAACCTGGAAGACCATGACGACTGTAAAATACTATACACAATACAAAGTGCTGTTTGAATTCCTAGTGGTAATAGCAAAAGGTAAATGTAAAGGTAAAGGGACCTCTGACCGTTAGGTCCAGTCGCAGACGACTCTGGGGTTGCGGCGCTCATCTCGCTTTATTGGCTGAGGGAGCCGGCATACAGCTTTCTGGTCATGTGGCCAGCATGACCAAGCCGCTTCTGGCAAACCATAGCAGCACACAGAAACGCCGTTTACCTTCCCGCTGGAGTGGTACCTATTTATCTACTTGCACTTTGACATGCTTTCAAACTGCTAGGTTGGCGGGAGCAGGGACCGAGCAACGGAAGCTCACCCTGTCGCAGGGATTCAAACCGCCAACCTTCTGATCCGCAAGCTCAAGGATCTGTGGTTTAACCCACAGCACCACCCGAGTCCCTTAGTGGTAATAGTAGGAATCTATTATTTTTCCATGTAGCTTTTTAAAAAAACGTTATTAATACACTGCTTTCCTTATAAAAACTCATGGCACAGTATTGCAGATTCAAGAAAGGGAGGCTACTCTCCCTTTGGCTATAAACCTATAAGTAACAGGCAATGAAAAATTTGAAGGATTTTCCTTCCAATTCATTTTCCAGCCCTTTTCCTCAATATAATAATCATACACTACAGAATAACATTCAGCTGTCCTCTCTCTCTCTCTCTCTCTCTCTCTCTCTCTCTCAACAAAGAATATTTCTGTGCTGCTGTGCTTGTATTTACCTAGAATTCGGTTAATCACATCATTAGAATGATACATTTTGGTGTCAAAGCATTTATACAGGACGAACTTTGCCCTGGAAAGTCAGCATTCTCTCTCTGCCTTCGAGATCATGAAGTACTGGCAGCCCTTGTGTTAAAAACAAGCTTTAAGATCCATTTTACTTTGCTGCAACGCTGCTTTGCAGATACTGAATTAGAGCCTATTTAAACCATTCAGGCATATAATCAAATTTCAGTAATGAGTTATTAATTAAGCAGGGGCATCCATTTCTCTGCTAACTGCCTCATAAACAATCGACAAGAGATTTGTGAATTTTGACTTTCTGACACTATTAAACAAATCAATATTAGGTTTCAGACACAGCAATTCAGACAGTTTTCCCTGTTATTTGGCAATCGTCTGCCTGGAATACTAATGAAAGAATTAAGAGCTGTAGATTTTGCATGTGCTCCATCAAAAAGATTCTTATCTGTAGGGAATTGGGGCCTCATTTGCATGGCAGAAGACTTTGCTTTTGTAGGTACAATTTTTCTCAATATGTCACTCATTAGTATTTATAAAACTGCCGAGTGGTGAAGCCTTCAGCCGCTATTCATAATGAACATTCACATCCCTGCTGGAGATACCACTGAACAAAGCAAAGGATTCATATAGTTATTTATTTTGGACTGATTTATAGCTAACCTGGAGCAGGCATGAGACCAAGGATGAGCATCTCATGCGCCTACTTTTTCATTGGCTTTAAATGAGGTTCTAATTTGCTCCAAATATTAATTTGCTGGCAATTGTTTTTACCTTTGGCACATGCTTCCCCAGATTGCCTTTTTTATTATTATTTTCCACTGTCCTTCGCTCTCCTCAAATCTGTTCCACTCATTGAGTCATTCAAACATATGCTTACCACTAAGAAACCACTAAGACGCAAAATCTGAACTACTGCTGGGTCCAAATGGGAACACAAATGGGGATTTACTGGAGGGAGGGGTGCAAATGACATGCAGTGTGAAGCAAATATACATAATATATTCCTCATGGGAGCAACTGGAGAGAGGCAGAGTGGACTTCGGTGCTGATGAATGTTACAGTCATAGGAATCGCATGGTCCTTGGCATACTTTGGGTGGAAACCAGTAGGATGTGAATTTCGGGTGGGGCTAGCTTGGTACAGACTAAAATTCATCATTGGACCTGAATCTAACTGAAAGTGGCATTTATGAAGTACGGAGACACAAGGGAGTCAGGCAGATGCAAAACACAGAGGAAAACAACACATGAATAGGTCCAAAACACTTGTGCTGCAACTTGCACTTGAATATCTTGCAGGTGGAACCTCAATTCCACATTCGTGTCACTTTTCAAACTACTAGGGCCAGCCCTATCATTAGGAAGCATGAGGTTGTCACCCCAGATGGTAGGTGCTGGGGAAGGCAGTGGCAGTACCTCCTTGGCTGTTCTTGTACTCCCACTCCTCACTGTTTCCCTCTGTTGGGGGACAGAACTACAGCCTGTGCTGCTACTTCAAGTGCTGTGGGGGACACTATCCTGTTGCCATTGCTGAAATAAGATTCACTTGTGAACATAGTCAACTTCTGTACATGGAATGGGGAGGTGTCACCATCTTGCCCTTTGCCTCAGGGAGCAAAAGGTCTTGGACTGGTCCTGCAAGCTGCCCACTGGTGAAATCTTCAGATGCTAATCAAAATGAACATACCGGTACATATCTCCTCCCATGACATAGCCTGAAGGCAAATGATGAGGACATAACACTGAGCAGGTCCAGGTATGGTCAGTGCTTAAGATGGGAGACCACCTGGGCAGTCTATGTTGGGTGCCACCTTGAGTTCCATAGAGCAAAGGTGGGGTATGTACATTATAAACCAGTAAATGAATAAAACTGGAAGCACGTGATCCCCATACAAAAGAGTGATGCACAAACAGTTCTAAATCTATTCGCTACAGTTTCTGTAACTGAGGAACCTTTTGAGGAATGAAGGGAGAGGTGCAAAAGGTTTTATAGATAAAACAGACATAGAAATAATTCACATACATTTTTCAGTGGTCTCAGATTTTCAGTATCCTAAAAGGATCTAGAATCTTCCATCAGAGTTTCTTTCAACCTTTCAGGCACTTCCCCACCCCGGCAGAAAATCATCTGCCGCTCAAGTTCCTCCTAACCATGCAATTCATTTAGTAAACAATATCTAAATAATATCTATGACATATTTCTTCTGCAGAATTTGCAGATAATGGGTCAACAACATATCACACACTGAAGTTTTAATGAGTGCATATTGCAGGTGTTGTGTACTTGCTGTTGTGTACCTAGGCATTTTTCCCATTTCATGTACAGGACTAGGCATAAAAAGAAGAAAAGTGAGGTACACTTCAGGCAAGTATATATTTGGATTTTGTGAAACAGGCTCCAAAGTTTCTTTGTATATCACAGAAACACAGGGGAAGTAGGCAATTCAGGCAATGTTCACATGATGAAGAAATACATATGCACCTCAAATGCAACAGTTTTATTTAATATAACATGTATTTATAATGCACCCCTTAAGTCTGCAATAAGTCTATAATGCAGAATGGAAGTTTATGAACTTCATACAAGGAAGAAAAGGAAACTAGTTTGGACTGTCCAGTTTTCCAAATGGCTAGAACGCTTCTTTATATGATAATCATCTTTTGCAAAGAGAATAGGGCAAATTTAGAGGCTTGCCTGACTCATATGTAGGTTCACCAGACACTTCTATCAGTTTCATCTTGTCTGACAGGTTAATTTTAAACTTGCAAATATTTGGATGAATTAACATATGCAAATAACAACCACAAGCACATGCTGTTTTGAGGAAGGGTGGAAACTTTACTAAAAACACGATATTGTTTTAGCATGCTCATCTTTCCTTTCTGTCTCTCACGGTGTATGGTGTACATGCTATGAGCAGTAATGAAAGCCATTATTTGTTATCCTTCTTTTTAAAAATGATGTGAGGAAAACTAGACTCAGCACTGTCACCGACACCAAGGTGATACAACTCACTTCCATGTAGCACAGGTATTTCACATACATTGCTTGTCTTAATGCAGATTAGCATCTGGTTTTGTTTGAAAGGTTTTTCTCCTCCTATGGAAGGAACTCCTTTCTACTGAAAGACTCTTCCTTCAGCAGACAGAGTATTTCCATCAATGGAAATGAGCCTTTGGATGCAACCCATAGAATTTATGTTGTGGTGGCATTCCATTTTAACCCTCAACCTTAATAAATAGTGTCTTGCCAGCATGACCATCATTATTATGTTATTAAACTTGAGAAGCTAAACAAATGCAGAGGCGCTGTTTTCTGTGACATTTTTAATTACAATCTGTAGGAAGCAATACTATATATATATATATATATATATATATATATATATATATAGAAATCATCGAGAAGTGTGACTTTTAAGTTGACAGTATCCTTTTTTCCTGCAAAATAAAAAGACTTGCATAAATTGAAAATGAGAGCCAAATTACACATTATTCTCATTAATTAACACTACCATCTCAGAAATGTTCACTTAGAAAATGAGGCCATATTGAAGCAAAATGTTCACTTTGTCCAATGCAATTAGAACAGATTGTTTTCTTTCCACTACATGCACTTTATTGGGCCTGGCTGAAGGTCTGTACCAACCTTTTCCAAACTTGGTGCCTTTCAGATGCTTGTACAACTCCCATCAGCCCCAACCACCATAGCGTTGTCTAAAATATCTGGAAAGCACCAGGTTGGAAAGACATTTCTATGGTGTTGAAACTAGAGGGTCATGAGCGTACAGACTTTCCATTTTAATGCAAACTTACCCAAATCTGCTCAGCTGATGTTCATTCCTGCCAACTCTGAGTGGAACACAGGTGATTAGTGACCTGGGTCAACAGGAGAACTCCCCGCTGCATCCAGAGCTAAGTTGGCAAGGCTATGTGAAAGACTTCTTTCTCACTGAGAAGCTGTACCAGCAAGTAACCAGCAAAGATGGTGTGGAATTTTATCACAACCCTGGCAGCCCTGCCTTTTCCTGTAGCCCATCAGGCCCTGATCCAGAGCATGTTTTGAATTTATAAATGTGTTTCCAAAATGACAGCAAAGAAGGATCCTGAAGTTGCTACCAAATTCAGCGGCTTAGTATATGCTAAGAACTGAGCCTGTAAACTTGCACAGCAACTAAAACAGTGCCTCTGAGCATATGCAGAATGCCTTTGTGTTACTATCGATGGCAAGTATCCAAGAAAATGCCCCTCACATGCCTGGGATCAGGAAAAGAACTTCCTGTGAGTGGGTGTGGTGGAGTGGTTAAGAGCGGTGGACTTGTAATCTGGTGAACCGGTTTCGCCTCCCCGCTCCTCCACATGAAGCTGCTGGGTGACCTTGGGCTAGTCACACTTCTTTGAAGTCTCTCAGCCCCACTTACCTCACAGAGTGTTTGTTGTGGGGGAGGAAGGGAAAGGAGATTGTTAGCCGCTTTGAGACTCCTTAGGGTACTCTTCTTCTTCTTCTTCTTCTTCTTCTTCTTCTTCTTCTTCTTCTTCAAGAACACTTGACCTAGCCCTGAATGATATCTCTCTTTCTGGAAGGTTTACTGAAGTATGTTCTCTCTTTAGCTCCAGAATACATTGACCTAACGTTCACTCAGGGAACCTGCAGCTCCCTTAGACCTTGCTTGACTCTTACTCCCACCAGCCCCAGCCTGCATGGCTATTGGTCAAGGATGATGGGAGATGGATTTTAACAATATCTGGATGGCCGCAGGCTCCCCAACCCTACATTAAATGAACAGTTGGGTGAAATGAAAGCTCAAACGGGGAGGATAACCATGGAAAAACTCCTTGTTGACTGGGGCCTCCTGTTGCTTCTCCTTTTCCAGGTCTCTCTGGCTGTTCCTTTTGCCAACCACCTCCATGTTGATCATCAAACAAGCAACACAAGTCATGGGACGCACAGCCGCCTCTCTTTGCTGCGGCAAATTCAGGCTTTTGGCCATTCTGGAGCTCTGAGTGCATCTGGGTCCCTGCTGCACTGGCTGTTTTATATATTCTCCAGGCTATTGGAAATAATGAGGGTGTACTTCAGATCTTTCTGCCAGCGGTTATTGTTTTGATGCACTTTCAAACTGAATGATTGCTCTCTTATAAAGCTGTGTGTGTGTGTGTGTGTGTGTGTGTGTGTGTGTGTGTGTGTTGCAGCAGTCGCCTCCTTTTTCTTGAGCTGAAGCTGGAAGAGCTTTAAGCACAACCCTGCCCCAGTCTCGGCTGTCATTACCAATGCTTTGTCAGAAGGAGGGAGATTACACCATCTCTCCCTGCATGTCATCACAGCTGCACGATATGAAATGTCTGTGATCCTTGATGCTTAGTGTTTTCTCACTGGCCAAGCTTTTTCACTCTATGGCAACAATGGCAAAATTGCTGCTTCACCTGGAAAGTAACCTGAGTACCTCCTATTACCCCTTTCATCGAAGAGGAAACGGTCTAATTGGCCTGAATCATATTCTGAAAATCCTAATAGATGGTACTTGATCATTTTCTAAAAGCTTAATTAAGTCATACTAATCTGAGTTTGTATGGACTTGTGATTGACCTCATTAAATGATTATGGTAATGAAACTGCCTTCAGAACCTTGCTCCTTACCTGGCCAGATACCAGGTACAATATGAAATTACCTTTCTAATAGGCATGCATTGAAAGTATCAATTACTCCAATTCTAACAGAGAATGGAAGCAATAATGAGAGTAATCAACGACAAGCCTATTGTATAGGAAAATGCCTCTTGACTGGTTTGAATAAGAAAATTGCTTCTTCGAGAAAGGGAGCATAATGGAAGCTTTCATTGGACATGCAAAAAATGGGAAACATCCATTCTTTGGGGCAAATGATCCTCATATCTCTTTGCAGAAGTGCCGCTGTCCTACATGAAATTCCACACTGTGTGTGTTTGAAGGCTGCATAGACACAAATATGGTAGTTCAAAGAGCAGGAAAAATCTGCATGAACCAGGAAGCCTTGTGGATGGCAGAATCTAGAATAAATCGACTTTGAGAGCATCATGTTGACCATGAGAAAAACGATTAGAGAGGTGTTGGTGTATATGCAGCCACAGTCTATCATTCATGAATGAAACTTCACAAAGAACAGGGCCAAGTTACACATTACACAGCTTGCATAGCATGCAGTTACTCCTTTGCTTTTTCTTCATTAACGGGTAGTTGGGGGAGAAGGGCTTTCAGCTCAGGAGGAAGAGAGGTTTATCCCTTGTCAGCCATGACTGAGACAAAAATATGATCTCAGCTCAGTCCAATAACATTCTTACTTTTTTAGAGCAGTGGTTTAAAGGGCTGTGGAATGGCCCAGTGATTCAACAAGCCCAATCTTTGTTCAGAAATACATCCCAGGTGATACGGTGAACTTTACTTTAGATTGTAGCCAAAGACTACCATATGGCAAATCAAAACTTATCCGTGGGTTTAGCAGAACACTGAATTGTGAATCTGAAGAAGCTAAGATGGTTTGATCCAGATGAGTAAATTAGTCACACTTAGATCTCATGAAAAAAAATGTGAAAATTTAATCACAAGTAGCTAATTGATTTCAGTGGCAACAAACAGACTGACAGCACAATCTTTTACACGTCTACATTAGAAGTAAGTCCCATTAAGTTGAGAGGGGTTTACTCCCAGGAAACTGGGTATAGGATTGTGGCCTATCCAACTGAATGGATCTGAGAGTGAAAGGGCTAGGCATACCTTAGCAAAATGAACTAAAGAATTATGCGATTTCTACAGCAAGAAGCAGGACTGTTAAATGATGAATCCAATAAAATATAAAATCCCTTATGGGACCCTTTTAGCAAAGAGCATGAAACCCTTGGCTTAAAGTGGTGATGGAGATTTTGGCAGTATTTCATTAGAATTGAAAAGAATAGCACCATTGAGCTTATTCAGTTCCTTTGTCGAACAAGCCAAGCAAGGAGCATTGCACTGGTGAAGATCAAAATCCCTGTTTTGCTTACCTGCATACTGCGTTTCTTATACCTGAGAAAGATGCAGAGGCATGAAAAGAAAATTGGGTGGGAATCCTGGTGGGGCCACATTTTCTGGGGATTGGAAAGAATGACTCCCAAACAATGGTAATGATTATGTAATATCAAAGTACACGTGAAAAGAAAGTGCTATCTCATTTCATGATCACTGTGTGACACATTAAAGCAGTCAAAGAAAGAGGTTTTAAGCCCCATTTAAGTAATTAGTTGCTATTGCTGCTATTGTATTCAAGAAAAAGTGATTGGAGACACAGTGCCTTTAACAACCATCTTGCAAAATGTAACTACCTATATCAAGTGCAAGGAATGGTCTAAACAGGTGATCACATTTGACAGAATGACAAAGGTTGGCTAATACATTACGAGCTTTTTGTGCTTTAGCTATCATATCTAATTTTCTGCATGAAGAGTAAGCCCACTTGATCTAAGGAAATCTGGGTTTCAATTTACAGCTGATGAAGCTTAGATCATTTCCTGCTCCACTTGTAAACAAATGATAAGTGTGGATTTCCCAGGGATTTAGTAAGATGCACAACCATTTTAATGTCAACATTTGATCTTGGTTTCTTTCATGTAGGGTGTGAGAGTTTAGGTGAAGTCAGAGAAAATACAAATCTGAACTGAAGCTTTGAAGCTGTTACTGGACAGTGTTCCTTTGTGGTCCTGACCTATCACTCCTCTGCTTCTTATGCACATCTTTTATTTTCACTTCACAGGAATATGTGAACATGTACAATCTGCTGGTAGAGCAGTGGGAAACCTCTGGCCCACAAACCAAATTCACTCTGCACTCCCTTTGCAGCTGGGCTTGCAGCCAGCATGCTTTAAATTTGGTGCTGCATGCAAGCCCAGGTGCTTCCTAGCAAGATCCAGTCCACCTTACATCATGTGACATCAGGTAATTTGGTGGCCTACCTGCCAAATGTGACCTACATAGAGGCGGCCTCTTTCTGAATTGGCTCACTGAACAGAAATGGTTCCCCAACTTCTGTTCTAGGAGGTAGCATCTTCTCTGTGCCTGGTTTCAAACCATGAGTTTCTTGGATGGTTATGGATACATTTGTCCAACTGGAGATAATAAACAGATATAGTGGGTTTCAGGTGATGGCAGTGCTGCAGGTTCTACTCTGACCTACATGCATTTGTTATAACATCTGTAGAAAGCCCATGCACATATAAGCTTTCTCCATGTGACCAAGAACCTGTGAAAAGCAAGATTCCTTTTTTTAAAAAATCTTCCAGATAGATAGATGATGGATAGATAATCTTGTTGTTATAATGAATGCTCACAGCTCAGGGTGGAGCCTATTACCATGCTGCTGGTCGGCTCCCACAAGCACATACATTCATTATTTTCAGTTGAATGGGCCTGTCTCTCCATGTTGGAAATTAACACATTAGAGAATTCTGTATTAATAATTAACAAATTTGCTGTCTTATGGGCCCGTAAGGAGTGAGGGCAAAGAAGAATATTCCAGAGGGGCAAGTGTGGCAGGAAAATTAAAATGAATGTTGAGATGCAATTGTGAGTGGATTGCACCATTTGAGTGATCACAAGCTTGATTACAAGGGAGCCACCATGCGGAAGATGGAAGAGCCAGTTGGATCACTCCAATGACCCATCTAGTAAAGCATTCTGCTCCCACAGAGGCCAACCAGATGCCTGTGAGAAATCCTCAAGCAAGACACAAGAGCGCAAGAGCACTCTTCCCTCCAGCGATTGGTATTCAGAAGGATACTGCCTCCAGTTATGAAGGCAGAGCATAGCCATCATTGTGAGTAGTCACTGGTGGCCTTTTCATCCATGGCAAAGGCTCCCTACTTTTATACAGTCCGGAGTAGGGAAGAACTTCTTTCCCACCTTCCATCCAGCACAATGAGGTAAACACAATTAGTTCCGAGCCTACCACCTGCCTTATACTCAGGAATACAGGAAGCTAAATGATACCAAGCAAGACAATTCATCCATCTAGCCTAGGCCTGTCGATTAGGACTGGCAGTGTCTATATTTGCTCTTCTCTGTTCTTTCGGGACTGTGCCATGAGGTTTCAGATATAATAGCCATTGATTATGAGAAGTTTATTTGATTAGCATTTGATTGTGACTTTTGTTATTTTCAGCACAGTGGTAAAGCATGCATTAATTGAGATAATGAGTATGAGCTGTAATTCAGCTCAGTAATCAAACTCATAAACCAAGCATTATCAAATTTATAAACTCAGCATGTGCAAGTATCCTCAGTGATAATGAATTCACAGTCAGATTACTCCCTTGCAATTGTTGATAATCCTTGAAATATATCGCACTGGCTTGCATCTAATGTTTTACACTATTTTGTGCAAAGTTCAGTCTCTCTCTCTTCTGCGGATAAAGAAATAAAGAAAACAACCAACAGAAAGCGAGGCTCTCAACCATATATATCATACCAGAATTAAATGTGATTCCCTCACCTGCTGCGCCAGGTATGCTTGCATGTAAACATGGGATTTCCACATGTGAAACCAGAAATGTGCTCCAAAAGTGTGCAGACAGCGAAGTTCCACACATGGTGTTGGGCAGCAAAAGTGGGATAGGGCTATTGCCCTTGTGTCCTGCTTGCAGGCTTCCTATAGGCATCTGGTTGGCCACTGTGGAAAATAGGATGCTGGGTTAGATAGGGCTTTGGTAAGATACACAAGGGCTCTCCCTACGTTCTTACATCTTTCTTTCAGAGCTGATGAAATTTTGTCTGTGCCCTGTGTGTGTGTGTGTGTGTGTGTGTGTTTGTGTGTGAGTTCAATTTTCTCAGCTTCTATGCACTTGGAGCATTTGGGATGAGAATTCTTTAGCATCAAGAAACTGACGCAGTGCTGGTTCCACCGTTGGGGTGGCTGTAGGTCACAGCACCATCAGCGAGCCCCCTGGAGAAGGTCATTATTTTAGGTTGCATCTGATCCTCTTGAATAATTCTTTGCAAAGTGAAAATGACAGCACAGCTAGGGTGGTGGGCCCTCTGCTGGTCTTGGGGCTCAGGCAAATGCCTTACTTTGCTACCCTCTGAAGCTAGCTCTGGACATTAAGAAGTATGAGTCGCAGAACATAAATGGGATCGCAAGAGACAGGCAGGAAGCTGTGAATGTAATGAAAAGCTGAACATTGAGGTTTGGTCCAGATACACTCTAGAGGCCAGCAATCACCATTATGTGTGCAGCAGTGCCCCCAGCACTGAGGTGAATGAGACCAGGTGCACTTCTGACTTTGTGAGCTTTGAATCAAAAAGTGGCAACTAGGAGAGCTGGAACACCACCTTGACATCAGGGACATTCTTAGCAGGTGGCCCAGAAGATCCAAACCTCAGATCTTTCTCACTAGCCCCCAGACCTCCTGCCCCTTCTCCCATTTTGTGTTGTGTTATTTGCTTTGTTTGCAGAATGGTTTTCCCTCTGAAAGTCACCCTAAATTTACATCAATACATACAAATTGAATGCAAATTTCAGTCATGGGCCTGCCCCTCCCCAAGTCTTTTGACCCCCCTGCTTTGCCATGCCTTCTTTATTTGGTAGGTGAAAACTGAGTTTCTTAGGAACTGAAGTTCTGCTCCGAAGACCATGTTCTGCAAGGAACTTTTCTCATATTAAGAGAATTAGAAGTAAGTGAATCTTTAAAAGAGCAGGCTTCTCTATACAGTACGTATGGCATGGCAGATACTTTAAGGTGAACTTATATACATTTTTAAAACTCGTGTATTCATGTCTGTTTTGAAAGTTAGCTGTTTCAGAAAATTGCACTCTTACACATCAATATTCCCTCTCTTTTTTTTATCCAACAGTAGGGTTGCCATATTTCAAACAATGAAAAACCAGAGGGCCCAGGTTTTTGAGCTTTTTTTAGTTTTGCCCAAAGTCGTTGAGCTTTCTTAGTTTTAGTAGTTGAGCTTTTTTGGCATAATCGCATTAAGAATTGCTGTTTTTTAGCTGTTTTTATGTAAAATCAGCAAAAACAGCACTGCCAGCAGGGGCTGACATACGTTCGGATTTTCAATGTCTTTTTGCCGATTTCTGCCTGCATGCTGCTGCCGAATGCGGTATTCCAGATATGTCCAGGAAATTTCAGATGTATGGCAACCCTATAACAGCAAATTCTATTATCATATGACTGCCCACCCCACTCCTACCCCCGCTGAGCTTTCCTTTTTATTTTTGATCTCTCAGAAATGGAAGAGCCTCATCAATTATGTGCATTACGTCTCCCTCCTCCTTTAAGAAAAGTTCACTTTCACTCTTTCAATGCGTTTGGCATTTCTACACAGGTTAAATGTTGTGCCAACAGAAGCAATGCTGATTTCCTAACATTGTTGTATTAACATACCTCAAATTTTGCCCAGAGCAAAGGGAAATGATGTTGTTTGGAATGAGATAGTAATTTACTTTCCATGGCTCTGAGTCCTAAGGCATCTTCTTGGGACATGACAGCCAGCTGTGTAAATTGAAATGGGCGAACAATTGTCCACTGGGGGCTCCATTATCTGAAAAGCTGTCTTCTGTGTGGTTTCCCTGCTCACATAGACAACGGTGTTATTTTATTTTCGCAGAGATCACTGGGGTTTAGCTATCAAATAAATGGACACTTCAGCCCATATCATCTGTCTGCATTAAGGGGGAATATAACTGTCTATGCAAGCTATAGTAAAGGAGCAGTAGCTTCTGGCTCTTGCTATCAAAAGATCAAAAGGAAATGGCAGGGCATCGGGAGAAGGCAAAATCACAACCTCTCCCTGGGCAGCTTGCAAGTGGATATCTCATGTACAAGTTAGGACAGGCATTAAATTGGTCATGCTTCAACTCTTGATTTTGTTTGCATTTAACATCTGCACTTCAGCTTTGGCCTCGAGCCTTTTGTCCTTTTCGTAGCCCTCCTCAACAAAGCCGTGGAAAGCTGATCCCCTATTTACAATAACAGCCCCGGATTGAGAGGTCATTCCTCACAGCAAAATCCAGCGCTGACATTGTTTCATATAATATCGATTCCCATATCCAAGGTGATACCTTAGCTGTCCTTGCCCAGGTTTCGACGTTGATGATTTCATTAGGGGGACTTGATGAAGTCATGAGAAAAACTGTCAGAAGTGTTTAGATCATAATGAGTCTTGTTCCATGGCAGCTGATAAAATCCTCAAACTGGGGGCCATGTGTTGTTCGCATTTATTGGAGGCTCTTTAGAACAACTTCCTTTCTGGCATGAAAGCCTAGGCTTTACTTTTATGTGTTCGGATGTTTGGTGTTATGTGTGCCAATAGAAACCTTTTCCTGTTTCTGAATAGCAATGAGATGATGATGATGATGATGATGATGATGATGATGATTATGACATGTCAGCACAGAAATAGTGTGCGGGTGTGGCCCTCCCACCTACACTCAGTAAGATGCACTATATGGCATAAAACCAGATGGATGGCTTTTGATGCACTGGAGGGGATATTCCAAGCTAACTTCCTTCCTCCTGCTAGCCTATGCTGCTCTTTCTTTTACATTTCTCCTGTCCTCCTTACCCTTCAAAGTCCAACGGCAACTCTCCGCCCCATGGCAATGCAAGGAGGAATTGCCATCCCATTGCAGTTGCTCAGCAACCTTCTAGCCTTGCAAATGGTGGGCTGGGACTGGAACAGGGCCTAGAATTTGATTCAGTTTGCAGTGTGTGTGTAGGAAAGGCACATTAATGCTTGGGGGTGTATTTTCTACCCCAATGATATTTCCAATGTACAGGGGGTTGTTTTCAATTACAAACAACAAAAACTATCTTTTACAGTAAAAATGTTATGAATATATTGTAGGCTATCTAGAAAAAAACTTTATTACAACTCAGAACTAACATCAACTAACGTTAATGGTTTCGTGGGGCATTTTTCTGGCTCCATTAAGAAACGTACAAGAAAACTGTCCTTGCTTGGAGAAATATGGTTTGTGACAACCAATTGACACCTCACACACTTTCTTGACCTTTCCCTGACCATTTGCTTATGAAAAAATGATGAAGTGTTTTACTACCCCATTGGTTGAGGTAATGAACACACCCTCATGGCAAAATTTGATGCATTTTTCAGTCATTTCATGCCACAGGTGTTTGTTTTTTCCAGAAGGAAAACAGTAAGTGGCAACTGAGTGAAATTTGGAGGTGTTGCACAGGTGACCATTTGTGACACTGCCATAGAAGGATTACCCTGTAGGTTCACTTATGTGTGAATTGCACAATGGAAAGTGTATTGGGAAGGCTTTGTGTGGCCATAATTGAATGAAGGTTGAAGATGAATCTTACCTAATTGGTGCTTTCTGAATCAACACAGTGTATGAGAGATTCAAGGGGCCACATCTGGGCTCACAGCAATGATGGGCTAATGAGCCCACTCCACTTTTTCCATAGTCCTAGGGGAATGGCAACCCACACTTTGGGAAACCATGATCCACAGAACACAAACATATATGCACGCCCATAACTCCTCGATGATGTCCCTTCCGCGTATCTGGGAAACTTGTATTTCAGCATGGATAGGAAACTACCTAGACTTTAACAGGTAAATTAAGAAGTGCAGTTTCATGAGTAAACTCTATGATCCCAATAAAATGGCGGTACTTGTTCTTTTTAAAAGGCCTATTTAAGCTCAATTTTATGATGCTTATCTTTATCTTGTGTGTTTTCTGTGAAGCCCTTCAAAATGTATGCAACCACATTGTTATTTCAAGGCTTATAAACAAGATATATCGGCTGTCAATGATTCTTCGGAGAAAAAGTCATGGGAATTGTATAAACAGAAAGTTATGTACTAACTCTTCTTATGTATGACTAAATGCATAAATGTTGCTTCCTTTTGATTCTTAACAGATGGTTTGTTTCTCCAGAGGAATTATGGAGGAATTCATAAACTGGCATCATGGGCATGCTGAGGTGGAACTAAATGAGCCCCCTCCCCCTTCAGCTGTCCCCATATTTACCTTCATGTATTTCCCAAACATACAGACAGACTGTTACACTTCTCTTAGAATCAGGGGACCAATGTTGGGGGCAGGAGTTGCATACTATGCCAAGATCACTGCTTCAAGTCCATTTTTTCAACAGTTTATGCTGCCAATAATTTTGACGCAGCATACAAAAAGATAGATGAACCTTCACAATTTGATGGTATTGTGGAATAGCACAAGGTCAAGAAAAACCCGCACCCAAATGCCACTAAAAAAAAGCAGATGAAATTAATGAAGTTCCTATGGTGAATACAGCAGAACCAATGTCATGTAGTGGTTAGAGTACTGGACTAGGATCTGGGAGAGCAGGGTTCGAATACCCACCAGTGGCGGACCTTGGGGTATCAAATTTCAGTGGCACCCAGTGCAACACCCAAATCCCTCCCCCCTGCCTCTCACCTTTCATTCTACCTCAGACTCGTGGCAGCAGCTGCAGTGCCCTCAAGGCTCCGCACCCAGTGAAACTGAACTGGTCGTGCTCCCCTAAATCCACCTCTGCCCCCACTCAGCCACAAAGCTCAAGGGGTGACGTTGGGCCTTCCTTGTGGAAGGCTATAGGTTATTCTGATGTCAGTCCTACACATAGGACAGCTATTCAAATATTGACCATGGTTAAATTAGTTCGATTTATTTCAGTGGGTCTACTCTGTGTATAACTTAGCTGGCTACAACCCAAAGGTTCTGGTGAAGAGGTGAGCAGTTTACTAGAAAGTAACTACACTGAATATTTAAACATGAATTACTTGCTTCTTTCCAGGAAAGAAAATCTTTATGGTTCCATCAAATTCTTGCTCATTTCAAAGGGCTTGGATCCTTCTGTTACTGGCTCAGATATTATAAAATGTTCCCTGCTTATTAAAGTTTTGTCACTGGCTCAGCTTCAGTTCTTTCTATGACCTGTTTTTGAAGGATTCTAGTCTGCTTAAGATGGCTTAACTTTCAATCATTTGTGTGTTATTTTTAAAAAGGGGAAATTCCAAGAACATATAAAATAAAGTTACCTTTTTTAATCAGTGTTGTTGCTGTATATCATTTCTACAAAACCCAACCCAGAACTCGCATTCCCGATTCTTAGAGGCATAAAGTCAGGATCAAAATATTAAAATGAACATTTAATATTTTGATTGGCATCCTTCTTGTATACAGAATTCCCTTCACTGTAAGGCAAGTTTGTTTTTTTTCACTTCTGTCCAGCACCATTTGTAATTTACTGAGTTTTAAAATAGTTACTTTTTTAAAAAACACAATATTATGTAAAAAGAACAAAGATTCTTACAACACCTTCAAGACTAACAAATTTATTATAGCATAAGATTTTGTGGACTACAGTCCATCGGGGGCATGAAGTGTTATTAAGTGCATAACTTGCTGTACATGTGCCTGATGAACATATTTGTTAGCCTTTTCAATGCCAAAAAAATATTTGTACTTTTGTACTTTTGACTGCAAAAGTTCAGCACAGCTACCCTTCTGGAAAAGGCTACAATTGTGCATGTTATCATTTTGTTCTAATATGAATTTGTTTTGAACATGCAGGAATATATTAAATTAATGATGGGGGTGAGGAATGCTATACCCAATTTTTGCTTTATGGTGTGTGTGTGTGTGTGTGTGTGTGTGTGTGTGTGTGTGTGTTTTCAAAATGCACCTAAGAGGGGAGAAAAGGAGGAGGATGGAAGGATCTCTACTCTGACCATACCTGTATGTGCAGATTCCTGTTGCGGGACACTACTTGCGGAGGTGTGTGTATTCTGCCAGACTCTGTGAACTTTGGTCTGTACAGTCCATCAGTAATATCAGTAGTCCATTAGTTCATCATGTGCCTCCTCCATGAGAGGTCCAGAGGGTGACAATACAAGAACGAGCCTTTTCTGTAGCAGCTCCATTTGTGGAATGCTCTCCCCAAGGAGGCTCGTCTGGTGCCTTCATTATACACCTTTAGGCACCAGGTGAAAACATGCCTCTTCAACCAAGCCTTGGGCTGGTTAATATTTTGTGGCCTTTTAAATGTGTTTGTGGTGGTGGAGGGTGTTATTGTTTTGTTTTAACTATTTTTTGTGTTCTTTTATTCTGTATTTTTATCTTGTGAACCACCCTTCAAAGAAAAGGTGGTATATAAGTTTAATAAATAATAATAATTACCCAATCAGTGCTGAATCTGAAACCCCTGCTAGTCAACTGCTCAACATACTGATAGGGATACTTCGCTCCCTTGCATGGATTCTGGCCGCACACTGGACCAGACTGCCACACATGAGGAGGAGCTCTATACATGTACCTTAGTACCCACAGAAAGCCCATTCATATGCTGGCATGAGTAGGAGGGGTCTGGCTGCTAAGTGCAGTAAGGGTGGGGAAAGGGGCTGACCTGAGTAACCCCCCAGACCCTCCCTCCCCCCATGTTATTTCAGTGCTTCTGATCAAAGTTCAAAGATTGGGGTAGACTATGGGATGATGGGAGGCTACAGTCCAAAGAGGGAACTGGCAGGAATCACCATCTTCGCATTAGCAGAGGAGTGGCCAAGGAACCAAGCCAATTGCTTGTGTCCTGCTGCTATACAGAAGGGGGAAATGGAACTTAAGTAGGAATTTCGCTAATGTTCAGTGATTCTTTTTATTGTTTCCAGGAAGTTATCACTACCATGGTGGTTTGCCTGCAGAAATGAAAAGAAGTCTATGTTGGCTGGATATTTTTATTTATTCCAAGAATAAACATATGATATGCAGGACCAGCACCGTGATATATTTTGGGGAAATGTGTTTGAATAGTCAATTAAAGGATTATTCAAAGCTACTAATAGGATCATTTGTTGTATCAAATTGTTCCCCACTCTGTGAGTGCAAATTAACAGGACAACCCTGCCCATGTCTACTCAGATACAAGTCCCTTTTAAGTTCACTGGGACTTACTCCCAGGCCACTGCTATGGGATTGCAGTTTTAAGCTACTTTTTATTAGAATTTGCTTTTTAAGTGTGCCTTAAACTTATGGTTTATAGACTTTCAAATTTTGATTTAATAAGTGTATAATTTCGTATTTCATGTTTTACTTCACCTTGATTTGCATCCATGTGTGCATAAGTCTGAACTGACTTACACCCTGTTCAGAAAAGGACTGCAGCAAGATCATTTCTAAGGTTTAACTGCAAGAGAATTGTTGTGAGTTACAGGAAATTAAAAAATTCCTGCAATACCAGCCCACTACTCAAAGTCAATCTGTGGTATCCCACAATACACTGTGCTCTGAAGTCGAGCCAGAATGATTTTTGAAGAGTAATTTCAAGCCTTATAAAGGGTCACATCATGTATTAAAGCCATATTTGCTTCTGTGTTTTGTAAATTTCAAGCTCATTACTAAACCTTTGTCTCTTTTGCTGCATGTCTGGCTTTGAACTCTGCTTCATCAATCTGATCCTGAAAAGTCCAAAGAAAAACATTGTCACACATTTTCCATGTGAAAATGTGATAAAACATAAATAGTTACGATCCTGGGGAACAGACCTGTAAAGGTGACAGGGGAAAAAAATCAACTTTATTTTAACAATTGATTTTTATATATGTTCAACTCTCAGACAGGAAAGGGGGAGGCTGGAAAGCATTTCAGCCCCCCCCCCTTTCTAGAATGTGCTGAGCACGGACTTAGCTGGAGATCAGGGGGTCTCAGCACCTTGCGTGATTAGGTCCTCTGGGACGAGAACAATGACTGGGTATTATTCTGGATCTCTTCTGTGTTCTGTACTCAGGTCAGTATCTGACTGAAGCAAGCACAGCACTGAGCTCCCTCTTTATGATAAAACCACATGCAATTTGGCATCAGCAAAATGTGTCCATATGCAAAATTAAATTGCAAATCTGGGAATAATTTCCATAGGAAGTGTTGGGAGAAAAAAGCAGGCTATCACATAATCCAAAATTCCCCCTCTGGATTTCGACTGATTGGTTAACTTTACCCCTATACCCCTGATGTATTTTTAGGTTCAGAATCTCCATAATATAATAGCCCAGGAAAGTGTGTGTGCTCTACGGTGCAGTAAATCCAATTCAGAGTAGGTGTAAATTTGCACAAAGCCTAGAGAGATGAACACACTCCTACCAAAAGCATGACTATTATTCTTCATATTCTACCATACATAAATTTCTGCCCCCTGTTCTCTAGTTCCTGTGCCTTTGCAATTTTTAACTTAAAGTGCTGGGCAAAAGCAAATGAGAACTGCAATGAATCGCACTCTGTGGGTGGGCAGGGGGGAAAGGTGACAGGGGGAACCACCTGGCAAAAGTGCCTGGCAGCAGCATGCCAAACAGTGGCAGACTGTGGCCAGCAGTCCAGAGGGTGGGTGGGCCCTGATCTGCCACCTGAGACAAAGGTCCCAATGTGGCCAATGGGAGGCCCCTCTGTGATTCAGGCTCCCATTTGTCACAACGAGACCTTAGTTGTCAGCACTGCACCTCATTCTTGCACACACAACGCACCACTCATTTCAGGCATTCCACAAACAACAACCGGGGGGTGGGGGGTGGGGGGGTGGAGAGAACACCTGAAATTCTGAGCCCACAATGAACAGACGCATAGATGTCCTTTTCACCTTTTTGCAAGAGAAACAACCATGCCATTTCCAAGGAAGGGACTATCCATTTTGCTTCATCAGCCTTACACAGGGACTGCCACCAATTAACCCAAGATAATTCAAATTTTGTGTCTAGCCACCATCCAACTCTTTCAATCCTGAAGCTCTTGGATAATTTGTTCTTCTCTTCACCCACAGACAGAAGGATTTTACAGCTCTTGTCTTCCCTCTAGGGTGATTGTCCAGCTTGTGGCACATTTGCAGAAAGTTTTGTTCTAACTGTCATATGTTATACTGTCTTACTGTCTTTAGTTTGTCTGTAATTCATCCCACCAATACAGTGGTACCTCGGGTTAAGAACTTAATTCGTTCTGGAGGTCCGTTCTTAACTTGAAACTGTTCTTAACCTGAGGTACCACTTTAGCCAATGGGGCCTCCCGCTGCCGCCACGTGATTTCTGTTCTCATCCTGAAGCAAAGTTCTAAACCCAAGGTACTATTTCTGGGTTAGCGGAGTCTGTAACCTGAAGCATCTGTAACCCAAAGTACCACTGTACTATAGATGTGTGGGAACTGCTGTCGTTAGTGTGTTGGACCTGAGAGACCGGGATTCAAATTCCCACTCAGCCATGAAGCTCAATGAGTTACCATGGCCAGTCACTGTCTTTCAGCCTAAGCTACTTTGCAGGGATTAATGAGGAGCAGAAGAATCAAGTACACCACCTTGAGCTCATTGGACAAAAAGGTGGAACGCAATGCAATAAAATAAATGGATTCATTCCTGGTTACTCAATATTTGTGATGTCTGGGTTAGTCAGAGAGAGTGGGGAGAGAGAGAGAGATTATCCTCTTACTATTCCTGTTACTATTTCTATGATTGAGGCAGCATCTTCAGATATTAAATTGCAATGGGAATAGACCCTTAGTTCTTTTCAACCTGAGATCCCTGGGCCTGATTCAACTAACTTTTTCTGCTTTTTTTTTTTTTTTTGTAGTGTTTTAATATTCTTCTATTGGCTGGGCTTGATGAATCCCAAGCCGGAATTAAGATTGCCGGAAGAAATATCAACAACCTCAGATATGCAGATGACACAACTTTGATGGCAGAAAGTGAGGAGGAATTAAAGAACCTCTTAATGAGGGTGAAAGAGGTGAGCGCAAAATATGGTCTGAAGCTCAACATCAAAAAAACGAAGATCATGGCCACTGGGCCCATCATCTCCTGGCAAATAGAAGGGGAAGAAATGGAGGCAGTGAGAGATTTTACTTTCTTGGGCTCCATGATCACTGCAGATGGTGACAGCAGTCACGAAATTAAAAGACGCCTGCTCCTTGGGAGAAAGGCGATGGCAAACCTAGACAGCATCTTAAAAAGCAGAGACATCACCTTACCAACAAAGGTCCATATAGTTAAAGCCATGGTTTTCCCAGTAGTGATGTATGGAAATGAGAGCTGGACCATAAAGAAGGCTGATCGCTGAAGAATTGATGCTTTTGAATTATGGTGCTGGAGGAGACTCTTGAGAGTCCCAAGGACTGCAAGAAGATCAAACGTATCCATTCTTAAGGAATCAGCCCTGAGTGCTCACTGGAAGGACAGATCGTGAAGCTGAGGCTCCAATACTTTGGCCACCTCATGAGAAGAGAAGACTCCCTGGAAAAGACCCTGATGTTGGGAAAGATTGAGGGCACAAGAAGAAGGGGACGACAGAGGACAAGATGGTTGGACAGCGTTCTCAAAGCTACAAACAGGAGTCTGACCAAACTGCGGGAGGCAGTGAAAGATAGGAGTGCCTGGCGTGCTCTGGTCCATGGGGTCACGAAGAGTCGGACACGACTAAACGACTAAACAACAACAATATTCTACTATATGATATGAATTATTTTGTTTTACTTTGTTTGCAAATAGAAGTTAAGCAGAGATAAAGTGTGAATGACTGGGAAATGAGAAATATTAATTTGCTATACATTTTATACTTTCAACTATTGAAAGTACGGTTCAGTGTGCAGGTGTCATTAAGTCATTTCTGCAGATCTCCATTCACTGAATTAAACAGTTAACAAGAACTCTGCTGATGTGAAAGTCTTCCATGTGGTTATTATAAACTAATGCTGGAAAATATCAGTTAAACTGGAAAACACATGTATGAGGCTGGGTTTGAGGTAATGTGCAACAGAGCCAAAAAATAAAAAAATGGAAAGCAATAACAAGGCCTAAAGTTCCATGTGGCTAATTTTGAGGAAGTATTCATCTTAAAAGCACAAAACTGGTTTTTCAAACAATCCCACGAATTATCATAGACAGACAGTTCAGTATAATTTGAATAACCAGCCCCTGAACTAGGAACTTCAGTGCTATTGCAAAACTAAGCTTGCAGCTTTGGGAAGATGAATAATGGCCGTTCATCCTGGTGTTTTAAGGGGAGTTACTATATATTCCCAATAAGGTCATTACTGCAATGTTCTGAAGCAGGCTTCCTCAACCTCGGCCCTCCAGATGTTTTTGGCCTACGACTCCTATGATCCCTAGCTAGCAGAACCAGTGGTCAGGGATGATGGGAATTGTAGTCTCAAAACATCTGGAGGGCTGAGGTTGAGGAAGCCTGTTCTAAAGGCTGTGTGAAATTGTGTGGCCATACATCTTCTGTAGGAGGCCTCAGAACAAGAGGCTCAACCAGGCCTTCTAGCCATCTCTGTTTGATACCATGCAACTCTCTTGTGATTTATACAAATTTGACTGTATTTTTTATTGTTATTCTGGCTCGTACCCCCAGATTTGTGGGCTCTGTCAATACATGGTTTCTAAAAGCACACCTGTAGAACAGCTGCGTAGCACAAAACTGGGGGCACAGAAAGCCAGCAGTGGCAACAGGCAGGAAGCAGAAAGTGGTTACACCCACAAGGAGCTAGTGAGTGGACTTGGAGGCTGAAAGGCTCAGTGCACAGGCCATGGGGAACAGCCGGGGCAGACCACCCATTGTGGAGGCCAGGGCAGGGACCCTGAACTTTGACCCTGAGGTTCTCGGCTAGAAGAACTACAACCTCTTCATAACCGAGCAAAAGAGAATGAATGAGAAACAAAGCCTGTAGTGTAAGGACGGATAAATGAGTATATTGGTATTAACATCCCTGGATTTTTGGGAAATGAACACACCACAGCTTAACCGCTGCTTCCATGTTTTAATTGGATGGAAATTGGTTTGAGGGGAAGCACATAAAAAATGAGCATTTCTCAAGAAGTTACAGGACACATATGGATTGCGGGTGATGTGTTCTCAGCTTCAAACAAACAGCATTGGGAGTGCAGTGAACCCAGAGTAAACAGTAATGTATACACAGCCTAAGGCTTGCTGAGGTCCGAAGTGTTGTCAAGTTTAAGAGGTCCCGTAGCATTACCAAAAAAAGTGCATTATTCTAACAGAAAAGGCAACAGCGATAGAAAGAATAAACTTTTATATTTGCATATAAACTGGCACATAGGCAAGGATGTAGCTTATTCAGCTTGTGCGTAAATTGATTTCAGTCAGCACAGAACATATGTATATCATCATGTAGAACTTCTGCCCCACCATCTTTGCTAACTTACTTGCGGCATTGCTTGTTTAGCAATGTGACTCCTAGCAATCTAAGAGCAGATCTATTTAATGCTGCTATTGAATCTGGCCACTGGTGATTTTGCTGCTGTTGTAACAGTTGAGGTAGTCTGGGTAATTCATTAAACAGCTCCTGGAAAGGATTCAAGTATCTTTCTATTAAACTAATGAAAATCACTAGTCTGATATCAAAAGAGTTGCAATTATGAAAACCACCCTCATGGCAGAGGCCCATCTTCTTTCATTTGGCCCTGGTACAATTACAATACATGCATACTTCTTAAATAAGATACAGTTTAGGGCTTATGGATGAATGTTTTGGGTTAAAAGGGAATGCTGGTGATACTTTAAGAAAGTTCCAGATGCAAACTGATACTTACATATCCAACTACCAGCCTTTTAAAGCAGTTTGACATCCCTACCAACCTCACCACTAACAGAATTAATTTCTGACAAAATGGTGACAATGGCTAAGTAGAAGTGGTAAAGGGGATAGAAAGAATCTAGCCGAAGTTGTCAAAAGTCTTTAAAGCAATTTCATCGCCTTAAACTTAATGGGGCTGAAAGATAAGTGGTATGGTGTCGTTTTGCAATCCTATGCTATGTGGAGAACTTGATAATCCATCAAAGATGTCTTTGCTTTTCTGCTTGATTTTAAACAGTCATCAGTGGTAACTTTAAACGGTAGATGCATTATAATGATAGTTGCAAATTATTTCAAGAAAATATGAGTTTACACCCCAAAATCTGGATCTGTACTTCCCTGAAGCTGCAGGATTTTAAAGGATATATATCTAAATCTGGTTTCTTAAAGGAGTACACCATCTTAAAAGGAACAGAACCAAATTCCCAAATCTAGCAGTCCATAAATGAAAATGAAGACACTAGGGATAGCTTCCAGTTTTAATTTGAGATGATGCCATGTTAAAATGTCCTGGCACAATGTCAAAAGTAGAGGAGTTAGGGTGCTGTTTAACACTTTCTAACCCACTACTTTTCTTTCATGACTTCGTCCCCCAAGTTATTTTTCCCTGTGAGATTCTTTGGTCATATTTATTTCTAAAAACATGTGCCTGGAACTCAAGGGAGACAAGCGGCTTGTTCTCTCCCTCCCCACCCCCATATATAAATGTAAGAATGTAGCGTTGTCATGCTGCAATTCACCTGGAAACAGACAGGTGATCCTGCCAACTACATCATGACAAGAAGTGGTGAATAGGCAATCCAGGAGAGCTGTTGCCAGGCTGCAGTAAAAAAAAAACCTCCTCCGACCCAGTTTGGTTGGCTCCTCAACCTGCCAGTCCTGGGTCCCCCATCTCCAAGACCTAGATCTCAAGACTGCCTAGTAGTGCCTCTACTGGCCACCTAAGGGATATGCTGCTTCTGGGCCACTCTGTCAGTCTGAAGAGTCAGGTGCAGGAGTGTGGGAACAAGAAAGGCAGTCAGAGGCACCAGCCCCAGCCAACATAACCAATGATCAGAGATGAGGGGAACTATAGTCAAAACATATGGGAGGCACCAGTTTAGAAAGCGTGTTCTAAAATCTTTCACCAGTGATGGAGAACTGGACGCCCAGGAGCCATAGCCAGCTCCCAAAGGCTCTCCAGATGTCTTATCCATTCCTGATCTCAAGGACCATCACTCCACCTCTGCACACATAGAGCATTTTGAAACTTGGTCCCTTTCATGCTAGTGAAGACACAGGGAGGGGGTTCTGTAGCTCCATCTCCTCCAGTGTGGAAGCAGCAGAAGCTTTGTGAGAGTTCTCCTCTTGTCTCCATTGCCTGTGCCTGAGCATATGTGGGCACAAGCTGACTCTTCAGTTGGAAATCTGGTACCTCTTAGAAATTAGATGCTGACCCATGTCCTATGGAATTCTTCCTCCGCCCCTCAACTTCATTGTTATTCAGAAGGCAAACTGTGTTTGTACAAAGACATTTATTATTTTAAAGATGATTCCCAATGTGGAAACGTTAATATGAATATTTGTGGTTAATTCTCCAGGCGGAATATCCCCAAATAATATCTTTAAAGTAAACTAGATTCTTGGAGCATTTCCTTAGATTGGAACTGGGCATGATGTCACATGCATGGCCAATACCAAAGGCATCACTCCTGCATCTCCTTCACTTCATCCTGCTGTTATGTCTAGTCAACACGAAGCACATGACATGGCATCATTGTGCTAGAAGCGCACCAACGGAGCTGCTTTGCATCCTTTTCTGGCACCTGGGGCACGCATGCATGTGTGCACATGCCAGGAGGGGTTGTGGTGTGGGAGGTCAACAGAACCCACCAGGCTAGGCCAGGCCTCACTGTTGGACATGCACCCACAGGGCACAAAACATTTACAGAGCCCGTGCACCAGCTCAGTCCTGGCCACCTATGCATGGTGGGGTCCAGTCAACAAACACGGCTCTTGGCCAGAACTCCCCACCCTGATGCTGGCCAGGTGACTATTCAGTAAGGGAGCAGGGCTCTGAGAGACATCCCCCCCCCCGAGGTAGGCAGGGTGGGACAGGGATCCTTGCATGTGGTCACCTGGCTTGCACCCCTGAAAAATCATGCACACAGGACTATGGGCCCCCTGCCCCCCCCACACACACATTATGCCCCTGCGCCAATGCCCTTGCATGCAGCAGCCGATCAAAGAAAGAAGAGATACACAAACTTGGAAAGGGATGGTGTCGCAAACACTGCCCCTTTTGATATGATTAGACAATGCTGGGAAAAGAGGAGGAGGAGGACAGGAGCTGAGTCATTTTCAGGCAGTGGCAGCTGTACATCTGTCACAATGGTTAGTGTCAGTCTTACTATCTCTAAAGAATGATCCCCAAAACACCTTTTCAAGTCAACTCAGAAAAACTCAGAAAAAGATTCATGCAACTCTTTGCTTCCCAGTTGCTTTCAACAAGCAAGGTGTATCCAGACTGCCAAAAGCCCAGTAACATCAACACAGAGAACTTCCGAAATTGACAGGATGACTTAGCACAAAACAGCTGATTCATTCATGCATGCATATTACTGGGCAAATGTTCATAATCCATGGATAATGAAAACATGGGAGAAGAACGGGGGTTGTGCCCCCTGTTCCCACAAGGTATGGAATTTTCTGAAAATGTATGTTGACCTTATCTGCATAGATATTTCCTGTCTCACTCATTAATCTCAATTTCCTGCCACCCTCTGGTTTCACTACAAATATCAAGAATCCTTGCATACTATAAACATTATTATACATATATTATATGGATATATGCTCTTGGTTTCCTGAAGTAACCAGTACATCAGCAGATAAATATGACAATGCATATATATGAATAAAAGTTTTTGGTAATAAAAATATGGTGCAGAAATATAGTGTATTATGGGTTTAACTCTTTTCTACATTCTTGCATATGTTTTTGCAAATAATTAGTATACCTGGGGGAAGGTCTGGAAGCACAGGAGAAGTGTCCATCTTCAGGCCAGAGTGTTGGCCCTTAAGAAACTTGTTTACCAAGAAAAACCTGGAGCCAAGGAAAGGTGGGCTGAAGGCAGATGCTCAAAGGACTTTGTAGACTTCAAATGCTTGTCAGAACAAGTTGTTCCCTCTTCATGGTGCTATGACAGCTGATCTGACTTGCTATGTGGGGTTCTTCCTGGGATTGAAGCAGAACACCCACAGATAATTTAAACCAGCTTAGACCTACAGGAGTTAGCCTTGCTTTATTAGGCTTGGTGATCCCTGCCTATACAGCACATAGAGCTTCATTTAGTGTTAGAAGAGCAAGGGTGTGTTTAAAAACTTATCCAGTCACCTCACCTGTTGCTCCAGAGCACATTGAGGGAAGATAAAATGCAAGTCATTGTTACCTTTGATCTGATGCTTTGAGGTATGTTCATTATACAGAACATCAACTTCTCTTGATTAAAAGTAGATGAGACTAATTCCTGGCCTGTATATGAGACTAGCAATTAATGTTTTGGAACTAGTTACGGACTTAACTAATGATGCCTTTTATCTCTGAGGATGTGTTTAAGATTTTAGTGCCATTAGTCAAAGAGCTGTAAAAACAGCCTTTGAACAAAACCGAATTAATGCAAAGCTCTGGCACATTAGCATTTTGCTTGGAGTCCCAAACCTAAGAACAGGTGTTTGAACTCCTGGGTTAAACTCTGCAGCCTAGTCCAGTCAGACAAGTTTAGCTGCAGTGGCGCCAGCGGTGCTGCCTTTTGGGTGGCAAGAGAGCCAGACCTGACAGGATCTCTTCACACACTACAACAACCCTCTCTGGGTACACAACATTTCTGCATGTGTCCCCATGTAAGACATCATGGTGAAATACTGGGGCAAGGCACAGCAACGGTGGTTTTTGCCACTTGGCAAGGCACAGCAACGTTGGCTTTTGCCAATGGCACTGCACCAAGAATTGGGTCATATTGCACCAACGATAAGGTGGTCATATGGCCTGTTTTACAGAGAACTGTCCTCTGTTTGAAGGCTGTCCAGAAGGGACAGCAGGTGAGTGAGGAGCGGGGCTTTTAGTTAATCAGTTCATTACATTTACATCCCACTCGTTATATCCCACTCCTCCCGGAGGAGCCCAGAGGAGCAAATAACAAGCAACAAAACAATTAAAAGTATGTTATAAATAATTCCAACACTGGGGAATAATAAACCTTTTAAGATCTCTACATAAAAGGTTTATTGGAAGCAAAAAAAACCACCAAAAGGACAACCAAGATGTCGCCTGTCTAATATTCAAGGAGAGGGAATTCCAAAGGGTAGGTCCCACAATACTAAAGGCCCAATTCCTATATTGTACAGAATGGACCTCCTGATAAGATGGTCTGTGGGGGAGGCCCACGCCTTCAGAGTGCAGGGATTGGTTGAGAATATAAAGGGTGAGATGATCTTTCATGTATCTTTGTCGCAAGCTGTATAGCTCTTTACACACCCAAACTATCACCTTGAACTTAGCCCAGTACTAATTGGCAGGCAGCACCCATCAACACCTAGGACCTAGACCACAGACTGAGCAGGCACACTGTTGACCTGATCACAGTCTTTCCCACTAGGGTGAGGTGTATTGTATGTCCATTTACAGTCACTTTCTTTTTTCTATATAAAATGGTGTGTACATATACATTAACATATACAACTTTTATAAAGATCAGTGTCCTCTTTTGAGCTCTCTGTCTCTTTGGAGGACACTGTAACCAAAACAAATGGACTCAGACATTTAAACACACATGCTTTAAAAAATGAAGCTACTAATGGCACTTCCTGAGAAGGAATTCTAATGTCCCAGATGTCCTAAGCTGCACACCAGTGGATACTGGGATGTTCGCCATCATGCATAGCTCTGCCTCTGGTATGAAAGCTATGGCCTGAATTAAGAAATTGTGAATTCCTCCTCCTTTAACATCGCAAAAATAATGCCGCTGGTTTTTTAAAGAAGAAATGTATATCGGTCTAACACATGGGCACACAGCTGCAAAGGAAAACCTAAATCCAGAGCTTTGCATATTCTGCATAGGCATCACTCAGCATGGAATCTGGAATGTGCTGCAGAATTTGGCTTTCTCAGAATCTCAGCTTTCGTTTTCAAATAATCAAGCATCTTGTTCTTCCGTGCTATGACACAAGGCTGCTGTGCCTTAAACGGCCTCCTTCTCTGCACACACATCCTCCGTTTAATCCCCGTGCCCCTGCTCCTCCTGCCCTTGATGACCTTCTTCACTCCTTGTGCTCTACTCAAGTCCTCTCTAAACTATTGAACATTCTGGGAGAATCCAACCCTTACTAAACATTATGCAGCTATGCTGGGAGCCAGCCCAGCAATGCGCTGGGAAATCTGGGCTTTCTTGAAGTAGTCATGCTAGGAGCTTTACAATAATTAAAATAGACTGCATGTTTGCAATCTAGATTAGATGTGTTGCAGAAGAAGAGAAAGTAAAGTAAAATTATCAGGTGTTCCCCCAGTTAGACGTTTGTACTAGCAGGCAATCTCTGAATGACAGCTTCCTCGGTGCAAGCTGACGGGGTGTTCTAGACCAGTAATCTTCCACCTTTTCAGACTCAGTGGGTTCAAGCAGTTGGTGACTGACCTCTTAACTTTGGCAGTAGTTCTGCTTGCACACAACATCTTAGTTCAGGTTGTAACTCAGTAATACAGCCTTCCGCGCCATAGTGCCCACCAGATGTTTTGAACTGCAACTTTCATAATCTCTGACCATTGGCAATGCTGGTGGGGCTGATGGGGGCTGGAATATAACAACATCTAGAACAGCAGCTCCCAAAGTTTTCCTCTCATGGACCACTTGAAGCTTGCTGAGGTTCATGGTGGACCACTTATTTATTTTTTCTTTCGCAGCAATTCTATTACACTGTACTAGATGCTGTATTGTTTTGAATTGTATTTTTGCAGGCACACTATAAAGGTAAAGGTAAAGGGACCCCTGACCATTAGGTCCAGTTGTGACCGACTCTGGGGTTGCAGCGTTCATCTCGCTTTATTGACCGAGGGAGCCGGTGTACAGCTTCCAGGTCATGTGGCCAGCATGACTAAACCGCTTCTGGCGAACCAGAGCAGCGCACAGAAACGCCATTTACCTTCCCGCCAGAGCGGTACTTATTTATCTACTTGCACTTTGACGTGCTTTCGAACTGCTAGGTTGGCAGGAGCTGGGACTGAGCAACAGGAGCTTACCCCGTCACGGGGATTTGAACCGCCGACTTTCTGATTGGCAAGTCCTAGGCGCTGTGGTTTAACCCACAGCGCCACCCGCGTCCCACACCATGGACCACTTGAATTAAGCTTGCAGACTGCTGGTGGTCCCTGAACCACAGTTTGGGAACCCCTGATCTAGAGGGACCGCATGTTCAAGGCTGCAAAAGTTGGTGCTGATCCATAAGATAAACCAGTCTTCTAGCATGTCGGAGCATGCAGCCAGCCCTCCAATTCACTTGGGAACAAAAATCTTGTTGCATTGACACCTGCAGTTGTTCTAACCTAATTTCGACATGCTGATTTCATATCTGAAGCTGGTTTTGTTCTGTAAGCTCTAGGGTGTTTTGGGGTTTTTTTTGCAATTCATGTTTTTCACTTTTCACCATACTGTAATCTTTGTTTTTCACAGTGCAAGAATTCAATATTTTATTAAACACATAGCCAAAGTAGTACAATATGAGTATAAATGTAAGTGACTTATATAGCATTGAACATGACATGTATAGCATTGAAAATGACATGTGTATCTATGTACAGTTGGAGTATGCAAAAAAATGTATTCCCTTGTCCAGTCACTAAGCATTTCTTCACAATTGTGACAAAAAATATTTCTTGTCTTGGTTGCCCAGGGGAATTTCAAAATAGCTTTTATAGGCACGCCTCACAAACGCTGTTATATTGCATCTTTGACGAGGAAGTGTGTAGCAGCCACATGCATAATAAAAGGCATCAGGCTTGTTTACACATTTTTGTCTACTTGAAGAAGCCATGGTCCAATCTGAAAAATACAAATATCTAGGTTACAAAACTATAAAAATAAAGAAAAATTAAGTTTGCAAAACAATAATTACCATGTGGTTAGGGTAGATCAACGTGTCAGTGTCCACTTATCCCCAGTGACATATCAGCAAAAGTTGGAAATTGAAAGATAATTATAGCATGTACACAAAAATCGATTTCAGATTTGAAATCAGCATTGAAAAACATATAAGAACAGTTGAAAAATCTCATGCAACAGAAAATGGAAGGGAAAAAAATGTTCTCTAGTGTATTGCTGAGCTCACAATAGTGAGATGAGCACCCTTATCCTGCACATATTATTTACACGTAAATAAATTCTATTACATTCAGTGAGACTTCCAGTTTTGCTTGGCATTTCAGGAGACTGTTATTTTTTTGATACGAGGACAGACCACAGACCAAGTATGAATGCCTCTGGATTAGATGGTGAAGATGGGTTATTCTACATTGTGCTTGTTTGAACATTATAACTGTCCTCTAAAAATTCAATTTTGCAAAATACACATAATTAGATCCAGCAGCTCAGTTGGGAAGGCAGGAGAGGGAAACAGGCCTTTTGAAAAAACCCATCTATATTCCCCACTCTTCCCAAAGAATTTTTCAATGCAGCAATTTTTCAAGCAACAATTTGCCATTGCTTGATCTTACATTGCGTAGAGATAACGTAGACCCCGGCTGATCGACAACTTCCTTATTCAGCCTTTGACATCAATTATCTATTATCTATTCTTCTGTCAATATCTACGGTCTAAATCTCAAGCAAAAGAATTACACTTTTGGCAAGGAAAAATGGGCTTTTACTAACTGGGCAAATAACTAGCATTTAAATTGACTACATTCCACCCCCACCCCTTTCAGCACCTAATAAGGTTATGCAAACAGTTTAATCAGCCTAACACCATCACAGATTTGTTGGGGTTAATGATAAAACTGGAATTTAATTTCTGTTCTGGAGAAAAAGGAACCCTGCAGTAGAAAAATCTCCCCACCCCACCCCCACCTCACCAAGATGCCAACTGCACTTCCTGGCACTGTGTGGATCGGACCCCTTACATCTCCTCCTCCCCCGCAATCTATTGACAAGAACTGCTGCTAGATGGTAGAAGTCAGTGTTGTGCCATTATGTCAGGTGAACCTATCTCCCTTCCCCTCATCCACCCTCACTGTTCTGAGGGGTTCTCCCAACCCTCCAGAGCAGATTAGAGGGTGGAAGGGAGAGGAGGGGAGAAGTCCTGGTGCACCAATGGGAATCCTTGGGCTGGTTTCCATTAGCACACCACATTAGTTCAATCTGGTCCTATGAACACATATTAACTCAGCCTAGCCTACCTCACAGGGCTGATGCACGTATAAAAGGGGGGAGGAAAACATACACAACCTTGAGTTCCTGGGTGGAAAAGTAAGATACAAATACAAAAGCAGGATACCGGCATTGTAGGACTGTGCCACTGCACTTCACCCTGTTGTCAATGAATGAAACAGGCAAAATAGGTAGCAGTACAGTAATTGAGCCACCTCCGTATACTGCTATATATTCTCAAAATATCAGAATAGCAACACACCAGTTTCCAGCTCCTGTCTTTTGAAAGGCACACTTCTGTGGAACCACTAAGTGAGGGGAAGGGAATAGAGAACACTTTTGCACACTAGTTTGAAAACACGTCCATCTGCATGTACAGACCACAGGGATGGTAGCTGACACTTTAGATGACGTTATTGCACAAAGGTGCATACAACTGCTAACTGCTACTTACAAAAGTGCACTGTGACAAAATGACCCTACTACATGTGTACGCAGACAGCGAAACCCAACAGAACTCAAATGAACTGCCCTGATCAATACCAAGGCCTGCCCATTTCAGAGGTACAGTAGTAGCCACTTCTGGGCAAACACACACCACAAAAAAATCATGATAATTTGACCAAACAGCAGGTGTGTTACCATCCACTGAGGCTCTATCTGGCAGTGTTTGGTGTGTGTATATGTGTGTGTGTGTGGACAAGGCTATAGGAAAGCCTTTTTATAAAGGAACATTTATAACAATGGAATAATTGAAGGATAGGCTGGAATGCCAATCAAGAAGCAAGTCTTGCCTACTTAGCACATAATGTGCATTTTAGAAAACAGTCTAATTACATAATTACCTAATTATGTTTCATTTGAAAGGGTCATTCTTCTCTTTAGACAATTAATATATTTGTTTAATAGAAAGGGAATTGGCCCAGTTAGGGAGAGGTTTTTATTTATTGCAGAAGCTAAAAAGTTTCCAAACAAGTTGTTCTGCTCTCTGATTTCACTGCTTTCTAAAGAAAGGGGCAATTAAAGATAATGGGAAAGGGGGTGGGGTGTGCGAAGGGATCACAATAACATTAATTGCTTAATCAATGAGTTGTTTGGGTCAAAAGATGTGAGATCAGGCTTTTACTTTGATAACAAAACTTTAACATTACTTAAGCTCCTCTGTTGCCTTTAGTTTCTTTTGAAACAGCCAGGTCAGAGTGCCCTATATTTTTCCCCCACCTTTTGGCTTCCTCACAAGGTTGTGAGATATAACGTAATGGGCAAATTCTGCTGCCATTATTCCAGACTATGTTTGAACACAATCATTTCCCTAGCAGTGTAACCCTATACATGTCTACTGAGAAGGAGGGAGGGGGCAGAAATTTGATTCAGTTTGCTTTTAAAGGTGAACCTACTTAAGTCACAATTTCATATATATGTGTGTACACACACACACACACACACACACACACACACCAAGTGGAACCCAGCCACTGTTTGAAATTTGCACTTACCTGAATTTTGCGGTATAGTTCTCCAGCCAAGTAACAGGGACACAATGCATGAAGTAGAACGCAGGGTGAAGATAAATACACATATCAGTGAAAATAACATACCAGGATGCATTATATTAGGTGAAAATGTTTTGCAAAATTGTGTGTCTTAGGTAGAATTGCCTACAAAAATGGGAGAATTGTGGGAGAATTGTGCTTGTGAATTTTCACAATTACTTGCTTACATTAAAGAAAAATCGCATAAATGTGGAGAACTGAACTGGAAACTAGAAAAACTAGAAGCTGAAAGGAACTGAAATTGACAGATTCGCCGATCCTTATTCAGAAGTAAGCACTACTGAGTTACACCAACTTGCAGTGGCTCTCCAGGGATCCAGAGAGGGGTTCCCCAATCATTCCCAATCATTCCAAGATGCTATGGATTGAATCTAGAACCTTAAACCTGCAAATCATGTCTTCGACTTATGCCCCCCACCCTCAATACAATTGCTGGTGTATTACTTAAATAAATGTCAGCTTAGGGGTTGCTCCTCACTTTCTATCATTTATACAGATATCCAAAGTTAGAAAACCAGCCCGGATTGAAGCAGAAAGTGCATTTCCCTTTTAAACTTAACGTGCAAAGTGGCATTTTGATTTAAAGCCCTCCACAGAGTAGCCAACAGCACAGCAGCTGATCCTTCCGATTGAACACTGCCCTATTTCCTCTACAGCAGTGCGATTCGGAGATGAGTAGCCCAGACATAAAGCTGTTTTTAAGAAAGAAAATGCAATTCCCAACCATTGCTGCTAGCTCAAAAATGATGTTCTCTAATATTTTTTACGTGCTTTTAAGTTCCAATCCTCAAGAGAATGTGCATGCTTCAATGGAATCAAAGCCTCAGCCCATCTGTATAAGAAAAATCCCTTCCCAAGTAAGTCACTTTATGTTTCTTTGTTTGCTCGAGAGACAACAACAGCCTCTATCTTTGCAGTTTTCCGGGGAAGGGAAGACTTCACATGAATGTCAGCTCTGGAGATGGGCAGAGCCATCCTAAGTTCCAATTATTGCTCAATATCCTATGCATGCTCAGCCTGGACAAGGAGGGGAGGGGGTAGCACTGCACCAGGGAATACAAAAATTGTGCAAAAACAACAACAACAACAACAACAACAACAACAACAACCCAGCAGCAGGCACAGAGACAGGAGAGAGTCCCTGGAAATAAAAGCAGCTTACGAGGTAGCAGGGAGCTGCTATACTAGCTTACCAGCAGGTGTGTCACGGTTGCTTATCAGACAGGAAAGGGGTAGGAACAGGGCATTTGTACCTTGCCAGCCTCCCCACTGCCTCCTCACTCCCCCTGCCTTTCTTGGTAAGCAAGAGTGATCCATCAGCTCTGCTGCACTCAGCAAGCAGAAACAGCACTAGTGCCACCAGTCAGGGACTGTGTGGATGAAAACCATCATATGCCATTCACAGGCAGAGAGACACAATGAACTCACAATGACATGGACACACACCACTGTCTCACAATATCTTCAGTAAAACCAGAGAGGCTTTGCCCCAACAAATATGTTCTGTCGTACCCTGGTGTTCCTTGGCTCAAAAGAAACAGTGCTGTTTTGTTTTTGTCTGTTGGTTGCAGTACTTTGTTCTTTTAATTTAGAGAGAAATTGTTTTGAATAACGAAAAGTTAAAATGATTTTTGGGGAGGGAGGAAAACTGCATGCAAGTAGAAGCAAGTTTTCTTCACATTTTGAAAGTTTGTGCGTGTTTAGCTTTTTGGCAATGCATGTGTAAACAGTGTCATGAATTCAAAAGCTTATGTCATGTGGAACAGCTTAATTTCTAGCTAAGAGGTATGGAGTCAGTCTTTTTTTTTTTTTTTTTAAATAATATTTATTAAAATTTTCAGAAAAAAAAGAAAATACAGAAAGCAAGAATTTACATATTTTCATATATCCTTATTTTCATATATCCGCTTTCTGGGACTCCCCCCTTCCCCCACCCCTACCATATTCCTTTTTCATATTGTTGGCTCCACAAGCTCTCAATTCTAATTAAAAACTTAATTTGTTAAACCATTATTCGAATTTAAAATTTCTGCACTCCACATCAATACCCTTAATAAAACACAGAGAATTTCTTTCCCAAGGCCCACCCCATTTTCATTCCACAATTTCCTTTTTTTTAATAATAAAAACTCCCCACATAATAAAAGTATCAGAAATAAGAAATAAAGAGTATAATAGATAGGACGAAGCTAATTCAAAAAAAAAAGAAGTTAACAAGCCTTTGGATTATAGTTCTCCCCCCCTGTCCCCGGTTTAATTTCCCCCTGACCACCAAACCATGTTATCCGCCTGGGATTCTTACAATCCATAAATCACCTATTTCCCCCAACTCCTTGCTGGTTTTTTCTTTTCTTTTTTTTTTTTTTTTTTTCCCTTTCATAAACATTTTTAGAACACTTAACTTCAGATCTGTAATAAAACTCCCCCCATTGTTCTTTCCAAATTGTAGTCCAGTTTTCTCTTGTTCCGCTGCTGAAACGTTCTAATTCAGAAGCTTAGTAAGTCTGCAGGGATTATTATTATTCAGGAACAAAAACTTGCGTTCAGTCCCTTCCTTTCTTCAATAGAAAATTCTATTGTCTCCTTTAGCTGAACACCCTGTAGACAAAATATTGTTTCCGTTTCGCAGCTTTCCCAGAAGATAACCAGTCCTGTAAAATTCCAATGGTGTTTTTTTCACTTACGACCATCTTTGTAATGTCCCGAAACTCCTCTAGGGGGATTGTTATAACTTTGTCTTCTCTAGTCCAAAAGTCCGATTGTTATCCATATTTTCGCCATTTTGTATCCAAGTTTTAACAAATTGTAGCAAATTGTAACAAATTTAGCCAGCAAAGTTCTCATAATAAAATCCTCTCTGCTTTCCGACTTTGACAGCTACTTTGACAGCTGTCAAAATCTCCGACTCTTTTCACCAGGCTCTCTCTTCAATCACCCCGGTTCCCAGGGGGGGGGGTTACGTTTCTTCTCCCTCAGTTCATCCTCCAGCACAGTTCTTATAATTCCCCATCGTGAAATTCTTAGTTTTTATCAGCAAACAAATCTTTTTGGACCTTGGTTACCCCGTCCTTGTCTTGAAAGGTTTACAATAGGGGGGGGGACTGACTTCCTTTTTGGATCCCCCCCCGCTCGTATCCAATTCAAAAAGAAATTCTTTTTTTCCTCCTTTTACACCCAGTTTCCAAATTACTCACGGGTTGTTGTCTAAAAGTCCGAATTTTCAATAGAAGAAGTCAGCGCTCTCCGCCGGATGGCATGCGGCTGCGCTCGGCAGGGATAGCAGAGGACTCAAAGCACCACGCTTCTCCCCGGCACCCGATCCTTAGCCTTTAAAAAGGCTCCTTCACGAGTCGGGAGGGCGCTAGCGGTGCCAGCCGAGTCTCCATGTCCACGACCCTCGTGGCCGTGGTTTTTAAGGGTCCCCGCATCGCCGGTGCGGTAGGACCCAGCCCCTGCCGAGCAGACTCCCTCCGGAGCTCGGAGGGAGTCCGCCATTCGGCGATGGCGCCAACCCGGAAGTGCCGGTATGGAGTCAGTCTTGTCTGAAAATCATACTTGGGCCATTTTACATAGAAGCTCTTGCAGGATAAGCATAACCATGGACGACAACAACAAAACAAATGCAGCAACATGTTCACTTTTCCTAAGTGTTCATATAGGTTCAGTATTATTTTGTCCATATGATAAATGGTGGTTGAAATGGTGATATATATTATAAATTGGGATTTAAGGTCACCCAGTGGTCCTGGTGAAATTAGGGTGAAATTAATTTTATGCTTGTAAACTCCATACTATCCGGCTCTTCATACCGTCAAATATTTATTGTTGCTCATTTCTGTAGCAGATTTTCAAATATATTTAGCATCAAATTTGCATTTTGAATATACATAGGAAGAGGCCTCATCTGAAGTTAGACCACTGGTCTGTCAAGCTCAGGGTTGGCTAGCAGTGATTCTCCAAAGCTTGAGATGAGAGTCCTCTTTTATGCTCTTCTGAGGGAGACCAGGGACTGGATCTCAGGCCTTTTGTCTCTTCAAAGCATGTGCTGAATTGTGGACCTTTCCCTGACAGCTCCTGTTACATTTATTTAGCCAAAGAATAAGTCAATGAGGTAGGTTCAAAAGAGAAACCATTACTCATCTGAGATTGTTCTTCAATAAAGTTCCAATCCAAAGTCCATTAAAGTCAGTGGCCACCTTCCCATAAATGTTGAGTTTGCCCTTTGTCATTTTTAGACTAAACTGTACATGATGCTATTCATGTTGTTATAGGTTTGGGGAGTCATTCGGGATGATATCTGTGGCTCCCTTCCACACCTGTGATCTTGTTGATGTGAGCTAGAAACTATAAGAGGAAACCAACCAAATCAGTTGCTTTGTAAAGATAATGGCCTTAGCCAGCCAGTTAAGTATATCCATTTCCATTAGAAATAGGTTGCTCTGTTGCCATAGTTACAAATGGGGGCAACCCCCTTCACCTAATTGAAAACATCGACCTTTTTTCTTCTTCTTTTCATTTCTCCTTAATTTCTGTGGCCAGGATCCAAAGAAACATGCTTCTCCGTGCATACTGGAGGTCTTCAGTCCCTCTTTTCTCAACTATAGGGCCCCACTCCCAAAGGGCTTCTCTCCAGGGCTGAGGGATTCTCCAAAACAGCATCACAGACAATGTAAGGGACAGGAGAAGGAAAGGGAAATTGTCTCGTGCACATGTACCACACAAAGAAAAAATCCTAGGCCTATGCATGGGGCTGTTAGCAAATGAGCTATTATGTGATTTTATGATGCACCCACAAATCCTTGACTAAGGGGCACATTTTTAAAAGCAGAATTAGGAAAAGGATAACTATGAAGAGTTAAGTAGAGGCCTAAGGAATCTCTACTTGTGGAAATATAGCATAAATGGCGGAAACCTCTGGAGAGACAATATTATTGTTCAGCAATATTATTGTTCAGGAACAGATAAATAAAAAAAAACTAACAAACCCTCTCTGACTGTCTCTGTGCACCCAGTATATGTATCTAAATGCTATGCAGAATTCTGCCATTAGCTAATAATAGCATTAGCAGTTCAGAAGAATGTGTGTGTGTGTGTGTGTGTGTGTGTGTGTCTATATATATATATCTTAGTCTTAGCAGCTAATAATGTAAAATAGGGTGGCATTTGAAGGCATTTGGATGCTGCCAGTCTCTGGGGAGAGAAAGGTGTTAACTTCTAATAGCTTTTCAGTAATAGCCAAGCATCTGCAGTCCCCCATAAAAAGGGTTTTTAAAAATTAATAGAGCTGAATGTGCTTCACACTGAGGAGAATGCCAGATTAATAAGCGCATTAAGGACTGCTTTGGATTGGAAATAATTATGGAAGATGACAAGGAGCAGAGGTAGCATTGGTGATGCTTTCAGGAATGCAGTTTTTTTTAAAGAGGGAAAAAAGCAGTTTAAAGAGCCTTCAGATGTTGGTATTATCCTGCGTGACCAAATTAAGAGCAAATGAGAAAAGTTTATCTGGCATTTTGGAGTATTGAAAGGGCTTAGTGTTATAAATTATACAGTACAAGGATAGGTAGCGGTGTGCAAATTCATGTTAAACATTATTGGCAGTTAAATAGCAGCTGCTTTATGAAGCACTAAATGTTTTAAATTTGGGATGAAAAGAAATTCAGCACACACGCACACACGTAGACACAGACAGACAGACAGACAGACAGACACACAGACACGTTTGACTGTTACTTGCAGTATAACAAACATGCATCCCTTTGCCTAGACATCATTCTACATCATTTCCTGTTTTTGCAGTAGTTACTGGGATGTAAACAGGATGATTGGGGTGGTCAGTATGGTGAGTGTGCTTCCCAAGATGCAACTACAGAAAGTGAACCAGGACTAATGCAGCAACACCACTGAACATAGTGAGACTTCCTTTGGAGCAAACAAAGCTTAGGATCAGGATAATGATCCATAGTGAGGAAAACTGTAACCAGGTGACTTGGGTGCTTGCTCATTCTGTTATTTGGGCACTGATGGGTAACTTTAAGGCTCCTCCTGCTCCCCCCCCCCTTTTTTGTTTTTTTGTTTTTTTTTTGTTCTTTTATACACCAAGCAATCCTTTCAGCAGAGACTCATTTCAACAGACTGGCGGTGAGTCCTGCTGAAATGAATGAAACGTGTAGCTTGCTCCTGTGCATGCTTAAAGGTAAAGGGTAAAGGGACCCCTGACCATTAGGTCCAGTCATGACTGGCTCTGGGGTTGCGGCGCTCATCACGCTTTATTGGCCGAGGGAGCCGGCATACAGCTTCCGGGTCATGTGGCCAGCATGACTAAGCCGCTTCTGGCGAACCAGAGCAGCGCACGGAAACGCCGTTTACCTTCCCGCTGGAGCAGTACCTATTTATCTACTTGCACTTTGACATGCTTTCGAACTGCTAGGTTGGCAGGAGCTGTGACCGAGCAATGGTAGCTCACCCCTTCTGATCGGCAAGTCCTAGGCTCTGCAGTTTAACCCACAGCGCCACCCGCACGTAAACCCCTCTTGAGTTCCATGGGGTGGCTTCTCAAGTGAGTTTGCACCAGATTGTAATGGTAAGGTTATAGCTGTACATACATTTGATCTCTCTCATGGGCTTTCCCAGGATTGGGCCCATTCTGTTTGGATGGCATTCAAATGGTAGCCATGTAGAATGGGATAGATCCATTCTTCAAGATCCAGCCAGTGCCATGTTTAAAGCTTTATAGGATGGGTGATGGGACCGATCACATCTGAAGTGCAAGGACAGCTTAAGGACAGTGCCCAAAGTGGTAAGCTCCACTCACCTCTAAACCTCAATTTATCTGTGGCTGGCATTTAAAAAAAAAACTAAACTAAAAAACACACAACTTGTAAAAGCCGTGGAAATGCAGGGTGTGATGCTAAGTATTCAAAATTCATTATCCTTCTTTTCTTCAGTTATGACCTATGATGAACTGATCTCTCCTGACCATGTTACTTGACGTTATTATTCATCAAAACGTGTCACCTAAAATTAGTGGTGTGTCGTGTTTCACAGAAAATAGACTTCAGGATTTTGAAACGCATTGATCAGGCCAGATGCATTTCACAGAGGGAAATAAAACACTAAGGACGCATTGCTTCCATTTCCATTTTCAGCTTGCTGCTTTTCTTATCAGCCAGATGTTAATGATGAAATAAAAAGACATTTTTCATAATACCAACTAAAGTAAAATTAAGTCGTCGTGACAATGTTTGGAAGAAAAATTCCGCACAGCTTTTACAACAGCATCTGAGATACAATTTAAAAAACAACAACTATTAATGCATACTTTAAAATAATACTTGCCATGTAATTTCTATCCAGTTTCCTGATATTATATTTACAGGTAAGGGGAGCCTAAGAAGATGGTTGAAATGTTTTGTGTAGGTGAGTGATGCTGGTAGCAAGACACTAAAATTATAACTATCATTAAACTGTTCTGCGCACTGTATAGGCAACATGCAGGAGACTCATTATTTCAAATCCAACTTCTCAAAGATTTATTTTTCTTTTGAAACAATTTCTGACAGCTTTTGATCTTCTAAACGGAAAAAAAATCAAAGAAATCTGTTTCTCCAGCATATTAATAGCAAAGGAATTTCTGGATGCTGCAAAGTAGGAACTGAATATAATAGCATCCCAGTTTTTATTCATCTTCAAAGAAAACCAAATATATATTTTAAGACTAAAAAAAAATAGGATACCCTACAGATTTTGAAGGGATGGGATAAACCTCTTTCCACAAGAAAAGATGACAAGAAATTCATCTTGAAGGACACTCTCTTTGCCTCTGTCCATTTAATACACTTACAAGCCAGCTGTCATGAAGTAATCGGCCTTTTACATCTGAAGCAAAATTACCGTGCAGTTGAGGAAGCTCATATGCTTAATAGTTTAGCCCTTTTTTCCTCCCTTTCCGCACTTCATATTGCAGCCCTTTATATCTGCAAATATTCAACTTCATATAATGGACTAAAAAAAATATGCCCCAAATACTTACTTCATTCAGGGATTGGACATGCTGCACATTTCACCTCTTTGTTGCTGTACCAAAGGTAACTGTTCCATTTATTTCTGGGTAGCTACACACCTGCCCCTAAGCTGAGCCTAATGCAAATTCACTAAAACCAAGTGAAAAACTATGAGATCGAGGTCGGAGGCTGCATTTTACATTTAGATTAATCTGGAAAGCAGTAACAACTACCACAGGGTAAAGAAAAGGAATAAATGCCAATGTGGTGGGTCATATGTGTAAATATTTTCTAATTTCTCAAAGTGTTTGAAAATATATAAAGAACGTGTGTAAAGTGAAAAGTTGTTTTATTCTGGCCTTGTCATCTGTTAGTCCCCATACCTCTAAGGGTACACCTGCACTCCAGTCACTGCAGGCAAGGCTTAGCTAAGAACAATCTTTGTTGTGCTAACCATTTCGTGTGTGTGTGTGTGTGTGTGTGTGTGTGTGTGTGTGTGTGTGACTCTCTGTGTGTGTATTTACTATTCTCCGTCAATTAATGCATGTAAAAATTATCAAAGTGGAGAAAAGAATTAGTGAAATTCTCATGGGTGAGATTTTATTTTGTTCCTTTCAAGGTGGCTAAAAAATTTTCTCTCATTCAGCAAACCATCCCCCTAGCGGTTTGCATACTGCAGCCTTCCTGGGTGCCTGTGCTGTCTGAAAACCCCATAATGTCCTTGAGCAGGCTGTTTATATAAACTCAGGAAGCCAGGGAGGCTGCCTGCTTGGCACCTGACAACAGTTCAGTGGGAATTTGACACAGCCTTTGGCCAATTTGCAACCATCATGTATACTCATCCTGCACCCACTGAAAATGTAATGATGAACGGTGAGTGAAATAGAAAAACAGAAGCCTCTTTTGCAGGGGAAGAAAACATTTGCAAGATTGGCAGGCAGGTTTCAGCACATAGCTAAGCACAACTACTATATCACATACTTTGTAAAACATTCATAAAAGTTTGGTTAACTCCAAGTACAGAGGCTCTCTTGAAAATTTGCCTAGCCACTTTTATTGTCTTTGCTTAAATGCTGGTTTTCTCCTGGGCTGATTCCAAAAGACATTTGGCACTTGCAACCATAAGCTTAGCACCAGCTGTTTGTGGAAATGTTAACCCTGTGTATCTGGCACAAGCTTTGCAGAAATTGGTAAATGCTTGTGGCAACTCAGGAAAGATGCGAACTATCAAAAGTCAGTGGGATTAGGCAGAGTTTAGGTCTAAACTGTTAAGGAAAAAGAAGAGCATGGCTGTATGATGCAAGGCACAGCGAAACTAGTTTCCATTATCACTTCTGATCTTCAAGCATGGTCCATGGCAAAGAAACCAGATTTGCTGAAGAAGAAGGAGCTTCATTCTCCAGTGTCTCCCAACATAAAATTGGGGCACGATGGGTCATGCTGCACTGGTTGAATGCCTGCCTGTTGTGGGGAAGATAAAAAAAACCTAGGAGCTCTGTCAGAAGAAAAGTAAGCCATCCAATCTGGGTAGAAAAGTACTCTGTGATCAAGAAGCTCATTCGATCCACCCAGTTTCAGATTTGCTGTCATTGCCTGATGCTGGTGGCAGAGCCAATTGTGCAGCTCCAGTTCTGTGAGGGTGCCACCTTCACACAAGTAATGAGCAAAGAGGGCTAGCAACCCAGTAATAGGCATAGTGCCCCTCCTCTGAACATCTGTGTCTAGCCAGGTCCATCTGCAAAAAAAGTTTATGTGTGCATGTAAAAGAAAACCTAATTAAAATACAAAAGAAGACATAAAATCAAAAGGTACATAAAACAACAACCAAAAATTAATACTCACTGCAAAAGCAAAGTTAAAACACAAGTATAAAAACTGAGAAGCCCAGGTTACAGAAGTTATTTGAAAGGTCTCGTGAATGGCAAAAGCTTCACCTGTCGTGGAAAAAACCCCAAGGATGGTGCCAGGTGGGCCCCCCTGGGAAGGCTGTTCCATAACTGGGGTGCCACCAAAGAAAAGGCCCCACATTTAGTGATTCCCTGCTTCCCTTCTTTTGGCAGAGGCACTTGAAGCAGGGCCTCCGAAGACGAACTTAAGGTTTGCGTAGATACATATTGGAAAAGGCAGTTTTGCAGGTAACCTGATCCCCAAGCCATTTCTGCCTTTAAAGGTTAAAACCAGCACTTTAAATGGGGTCTGCAAATGGTCTGGGAGTCTGTGCAACTGACAAAGCACACGCCTAATGTGGTCAAACCACCCAGTCCCAGTTAAACATCTTGCTGCCCTATTCTGGACCAAATGCATTTTCCAGATTGTTTTAAAAGGCAGCCCCATTCATAAGCCTTTTCAGTAGTGTAAACGGGAGGTTACCAGAGCATTAACTATAACACAAAATAATCTGAAAGTTGGCCATGACGAAACCTATCACATATGTAAGGGGTTTTTGTTTTGTTTTTTTGGACTGCACAAGTCATTCAGAGTATTAACAGATCACACAAAAATATGACTGTTGTTTAGCACAACTGCTACTGATATATACATGAAAACAAAGAAAGTGTAATTTAGCATTTTTGATGCCATCCAAAAAGAAGTGAAAGCTACAGGGATTATTATTGCAAAGAGTTTCATTCACTGGTTGAATGTGACATCTGGATGTGGTTTGTAGAAGCAATTTTTTGATACCACAAATTATTGCCTTGTAAAACAGCTTGGTCTGGAGCCTACAAAGAAAAAGGTAACAATTCTGGGGCTTTGTAGTAAATGACACACTGCAGCCCTAAAGATAGCAAGGGCCACTCCTTGCGCTTGGCTTCAGGAGAGGCAATTAAACTTTATACAAGACAGTTGTCAAAGCAGAGTGGGAAATGAGAGTGGCTGGGTGGCAAAATTAGAACAAGTTTATGGGGAAAGTGGATACCAAGTCTTTGTGTAGATGAAGGGAGAATTCCCAGGATGCAGCTCTGGATAAGGGAGCCATGGATTTAGAAAAAGGGCAACTAACATGAGGCCCTTTGGACATCATTGGACTCTGGCTCCCATCAGCCCCAGCCAGCATGGCCAATGGTCAGGGGTGATGGGAGTTGTAGTCCAGCAACATCTGGAGGGCCACAGGTTAGCCACCCTTGCTGTAAAAGGGTTCCTTTCACTTCCTGCTGGCAGGAGCACCAGTTTGACTCTGCCAGAGCATATGTACCATGCCCACTTTGCTGTCCCTTTCCCAGCAGCAGGGTAGGAAACATAAAGTCAAGGCAATGTTGCCACACTGCCAGCCACCAGTGTCTCCTGCCATCTGATTCTGCAGGGGAACCCTGGCTGGAATGAAATGATTCCACTCCAAAACAAGGTAGGTCCAAAGATGCTAGTGCAGGGCTACAAGTGTGTAGAGAGGTCCCGAGAGCAATATAGCATTTTCATTTAAATGACCTTTATACAAAAGATTATACAAATTGTATTAATCCAAATGATATTTTCACTTGGATTAATTCACTTCCGTCGCTCCCTTCCCATCTCTAAAATGGGAAGAATTCTTCTCTGCTCCCTGTGTTAGTAATAGCAGCTCCTTCCTTCATATAGTAATTGAAAAGCATTCAGATATCACTATAACATGCCCTGTAAGCCCTATCAACCTACAACCCGATAGTTCTTACTTTTCGGCTAGTCTCTTAGGAGCAGCCTCTGTTGGGCTTCCAAATTGCAGATCTCCTCGGCTTTTCATCTTTGTCCTGAATTTCTGGCTCAGTTTAAAAATATCCTCCATTCATTACTTGGGGGTTGTTTTCTTCACATTCACTGTTTGGGTGGCTGGATCTTGCTTTGGCACTAGCCGGTTATTTTAGATGGCCCCTGGGAGTCTTGTCTGCCGTACAACTTTATTTTTCTGTTATTACACTAGCCTGTGCCAATCAGCTCCAGAAACAGGGTTGCGTAATCTGGATAATGAGAGCTGACTGAGATGTTTAATGTAACAAAGGTTTTGATGAAACCCGATCATGCCTTTGGATTTTTGGCAGTTTGGGGCGATTAACTCCTTGATTTACAGTGCTGGAAGAAGGTGCGACGCCTAGCTGTGTTCCAGTTGTCGAGAAACAACCAGAGGGAAATGGTCACTGTATGCTTCAGTCAGTCTATGGAATTTGCAGCGGAGGCTGAGAACGCGAATCAAATTCTCAGCACTGGAAGAGAAATGCAATCAGATTCCAAACTGTAAAGCACAGCAGATAGCCATAATGCCCAGAGAATGGATTCTGACTTTCCGTGTACATCAATGTCCTGTTGGATTAAGAGGTCTATGTGTATTATTTTATTTTGTTCCGCCGCTTTCTCAATCTCTAACACCAGGTACTGGCCTTTGATGGAATCAGCATGCCCATTCCAAAAGATCATTTGTCTTTCCAAATGTTCATTCATGTGTTAAACTGGCCCAGTGAGCACACCCCTGCAGTCATTCCACCTGCCCACACCATAATCACATTTGATACACAGACTTATGAGCTCTGCCTTCTAATAATGTGTGTGCTATGATTTCCACATACGCTATAGTCATACTGATAACGAGGAATAAGTATTTTACTGGTTTCTAACAGGGGCAAGACTCACACACGCCGCATGAAACAAATGGTTGCATAGTTTCTGGTTGATGTGGTCTGCCACAGCCTTCAAGGTGCCATAATTCAGAACTTCCCCCCTTGCAAATGTGAAGATTAAAAGAGGTGGGTTTTTTAATAAATAAAAAAAGAACTAGTACCACTGTATTGATTTAAGGCCAGTCATGCACTCGATTCAGTATAGAATACCCCTTGCAAGTAGCTGGCTGAAGGACTGCCCAGGTGCTGAGGTCTATTAGAGGCTCTCCTCCCTATGTCCTGCCCTTATGCCAACTGGACCTTAGAAGAACTCCAAGGGCTCATCTGGCAAAGCTGCAGCTATAGCCTCCTGGCAGTGACATCACTGCCATGTATCAATAAAGGGGCAGGGAGGCAGTGGGGAGGTCAGGGCTGTGCAGATGCACCAGTGAGAATGTCTCATTGGCTGTGACAGTGCATCCATGCACCTCACCACAGCCTAACCCATCCCCTGTGGCAGATGCCCCACCACTAATCCTGGAGGGAATACTCAGACACAAGATAAAAAGGGGGAAATAGATCAGGAGACACCCAATAAAAAATAATAAAAAATAGGGAGTTTAAAATAGAACCATAGAATTGTAGCATTGGAACGGATCCTTAGGATCATCTAGCCCAGGCAGGGCCAGACTTGGCCTTCCAGATGTTTTGGGACTACAGTTCCCATCATCCCTGACTACTGGTCCTGTTAGCTAGGGAGGATGGGAGTTGTGGTCCCAAAACATCTGGAGGGCCAAGTTTGGCTAGCCCAGCCCCCTGCAGTGCAGGAATATGCAGGTGTCCCATATCAAGCCTGCAACCTTGAGGTTATCAGCAGCTGAGAAAATTTCCCAAGCATGTTTCTGGGAACATCCAATGTATGTTTTCAACTTTTTAATGGTTTTATTGTAGGGTTTTATGTTTTTGTTGCTGTAGGCCTCTGTGATATGTATATCTTTATGACACAGAGGTATACAAATGCTTTTTATTCATAAAGTAAATAAATTCCCAAGATTAGCAGTCTTGCCATAGCTCCCCCTGATATTTGCATAGTGGGACGGTGGGGAGACAACAACTGAACAGAACTGTAGACTCCCAGCTGAGCATGTGAATTAATTCCACTGAAAAGCACTCGTCCTTAAAAGCTCCACCTAGTTCTTTCAAGCAGTGTTTGACCTGCAATGGTCTGTTCACACTTGCAGGTCATCACTTGAGGCTGCAATCTCCAAGTGATGTCCATCCATGGGTATATCAGCCCTACGAACTGATTCACACTTCCTACAGTACACACGCCATGATGTGGCGTCACCACATGCCTCCAGGTGACAACCCTACCATATAATTAGGAGATCTGTGTATTTGTAAGCATGTGCTGGATTTGTACTAGGAAACCACATAGTAACAGATACATCTCCTGCAGCAAACACAGCTGCACCTTCCATGCAGAGCATAAATCAGCCCTATTGCACATGATGTCCTGTTTCCCCCAGACATCCCATCTCAAAGAGAAATAGCATCACTCTGCTTCAATGTTAATTGAATATACATTTTGGTCCTGAGGGCATCTTCCCTCTCAAGGTGTTCTGTCCATGTGTGGTCTCATTTAAAAGTTGTCCATCAAGTCGTTTCCGAGCCTGAGACTGAGAGGTCTCACTGGTTATCCTTTGCATTGAATGCACTCATGTTATAGATTTGAAAAAAATCAATGAAACCTTACAATATGAAAATGGAGTAAGTCAAAAGGTTGAAGTTAAAAATATTTCTCTCCATGCTTTTTTAAAAAAAAAATAGTAATTTGAGTTGTCATTGATGATAGCTTTGAAACAAAACAGAACATATCTATTTCATATCCCAGATCCTAATAAAACAGGTAATGATGGAAACATCCATAGTCCATTGCAAGTGAAATATTAAGAACTTGTTATTCTGAAATATGAATACTCTGACTAAAAAGAGCAAACTGGTTCCCTGACATGTCCCATCTTGCATTCATTTTAATCTGTTCATTCTGTGAAAGGCTGAGTGAGAATTTACACACACACATACAGAGAGAGCAATTTTTGTAAAGGAGCAATTCCCCCCTTCTAAATTATGTATTCTTTACTTATTAATCAGTGCCACAATTTCCTCTGACATTTAACGCAGACATACATTATTTTCATTCATTCCACAAGCTAGTAATTCACTGTATCACTATACACATGGCAAAGATATTGCAAAAGTAAATAAATGTAGGCATATCAGGTTTAACAGCCTCTCTGAGAATAATATCTTCTTCTTTTTAATGTGGTGTAACTCGCAATAAAACTGAATGTCATCACAGCTTCAGAGAGAATGGGCAAGTCTTCATATAAGGTTTTGTTGTTGTTTTTACACATACACACACAGCCCCCCCCTCCAAATCCTGGCATTTGTGCAAAAAGAAGAAGACGGTTCTAATGAGATCCACTGAGATTAGCAGCATTGGATTCCGTGGATCCCCAGCAGGGCCAGGCTATGCTGAGGATCATGGTTTACCAAGAGTGCTAAACTGTGCACTGGCAGCCACAAACCAGTAGCAGCTATAATCCTCAGCAGTAAAAAACACACCAGGTGAAGTGTAGGTGAGTTCACACAATGCAAGACACAGTGATAACAGCAAGAACTTTTATTGAACTAACAGAACAGGACAATGGGCAAAGCGCTTGCTTATATACATTTCTGAAGGCCTGGGCCACTCCCACTCCCAGTGTGATTGGCTGTCTAAACTTCCAAGCTGCGAATCATGACTCAGAGTTGAAGGGCCAATGGCAGAGGCCCAAATCCTGAAATGTTCTGTGAATGGATATCAGGTATCGAATCAGAACACAGGGGCTCAGATTCCTTAGTTCAGACTCAAGCTCAGGCAAACAGAGACCACTGAATACATAACACCAGGTACGTAGCAGGACCTCAGCATCAGCTGCCATCAGCTGGCAGAGAAGAGGCTTAGAACATGAAAACATAAGAGCCTGCTGGACCAGGCCATGGGAGCATGACTGGGCAGAAGGGGAGCCCATCTGGCTGCATGCCTGGGGGCCCTGCCTTGCTCAGGTCCTTCCTTGCACACTGGTGGGGCTGTGGCATGGTCGGTCCAAGACGTTTTGGCACCTGAGGTGAGCCACAAAATGGACCTCCCTCCCCCCTTTCAGCCAGGGAAGAAAGGGTTAGCTGAAGATCTACATCAGGAAGGGTCATCAAGTAGCACACACCCCCCCCCTTTACATTTCTTTTTGCTGTTTCCCAGGCTTTTCAGGCTATCTCTGTATGGCCTCATGACTGGGGGCTCAAGGATTCTCCCCTGTGCCTGTCAACATTTAACCTAGATTGCCATGGTGATGCCAGTTGCTCCTGTGTTCTGTATTTTGGGCTGCTGCTCTGTGAATTCCTGCTCTGCGGGCTCAGCTGCTATTGCTGCTTCTCCCCTGGGCTCAGGGTCTGCTGTGGCTTTGTGCTAGCCGCACTTGTACCAGCTCCCTGTGCATAGGATTGCTCTGCAAAACTGCAGAAAGAGGGGTGCAACTCACAACTGTGTTTACGTTCTTGCTTTTCACTTAAAATAGCAGGGCTAATTTTTATTAAATAAATATACTAATTGGCCCTTGCAAACGCCAGTTTCAACAACAATATTTAATGCAGAATAATAAGCTGTGTTACAAGCAACAGCTTTGCAGACCCTTTGATTGTAAATAAGAGATTAGTTTCAAATTCAGATGTGCTGCACAGGTTGGCATAATTTCAGGTACCAGTCAATTTAGGATGCTTGCCAAGCTGTGGGAAGTGCAGGTATATTTATATCACACCGGGGTGGTTCCTCCCCCCCTCTCCTGTGTTCAGTCTGAATATTTGCCTTCATAAATTATCACAGGAAAACAGTAAACAAAAAAGGGTAGTTTTGGTTTCGTGATGCTTGCCAAACCATAATCTTCACTACTCGCAGCGGTTGTGATCAAGCAAGATTGTTTTAGTCGCCCAGTACGACAGAATTTGAAGGTCTAAGAAGGACCTGAAAGGCCATTAAGGGAGTAAAACTTAATAGGTACCTTGTCTTGTAAAGGAAGCTAGAGATGACATTTGCCACTGCAAACGCTGGATTTAGGGATGTGGCTGCGAGGCAGATCCTCTCTAGCTTTAGTTCACATTGGCAAGCCTGGGTGCGCACAGACTCAGATAGGTATTGTTCAGTCACTGTCAGGCTCCATGTGCCGTGTCACCCACTACATCAATCACAACATCAAGGGTGTTACCCTAATGCTTCTGTCCTCTCAGCTACAATTTCAATGTGTTTATCTGCCTTTGTTTTCATTACATTCAGGTTTGTTGCTGATCTTTTAACAGAGGCACAGCTGAGCTGAGCAATTTGATGGGTTGGTTTTGTATTAATCTGATTAAACTGAATGCAGGGGTTTTTTTTCCATTGCTAATTATTTTTATTAGAAGAAAGATGGCTGGCGGCAGGCCTTGGCAGGCTGCAGGCCTGGTCGTCCTCTTTTATACCTGCTGGGATTGACAAGGCATCTGAACCTCACCTGAATCTCATAACTCTGCTGTAGATGCCTCTGATTAGTTATCATTTAACTCTTGGGGGAAATAATTAGCATCAGACGTCATGTGCATGGAAGTTGCCGAACCAATTAACCAACTAGAAGGATTACTGTTAATAGCACCAGTTTTCCTATAAATTGATATTGCTGGATAGTTTTGATGAACTGCAAAAGCATTTTTAGTTTGCTTTCTGTTGCCACCCTGGAATTTTTCTTTATTAGTGCCACTTTGTTTTGTATGGTTCCTTGCAAATGAAGGGAAACAACTTTTCTGCTTGTATATGTTGATAATATAATTTTAGTTACTGAGGACAAACAAGATTGTACAAAAACAAGATTGGGTGCAGGTCTGGCCAGGACATAAGCGTCCTGACTGTGATAAAGGTGACCTGTGTGCTTGCTTGCTTGCTTGCTTGCTTGCTTGCTTGCTTAACAGCTGTTGGGAACTTCAAGGTCCCTGCTCTCCTTTCTTATGGTCTTTGTACTGGATCTGGAGACTCCAATAGAGAGCATTCCATGTCAAGAATGAGGGCAAGTGGGCACTCTATCAAATGATAGGGCAGGAGTTACATGGAGCAGGGCCTTTTCACTGGTGGTGCCCATTGTATGCCTCACTCTTCCCAGACCTACTCTCTTTTGGCCTATGTTTTGGAGCTTTATAATTTAGGAAGACTTTGGAAGAACTGGTTGACAAGTCTTATCAGTTGCTGATGCATGAGCGGATTTTATTTGCTGCTATTCTGTGCTTCTGGTGCACCAGGGTTTACACCAGCATAATAGAGTTGGCCAGGATGCCAGAAGGGATACAGTTTACAAACTTTCTCCATTATCTGCACAGCAGGGGTTGTTCAGTCAACTGTGCAAAGGCTGAGCTGAAGCATTCTCTGCTGGTTACCTGCTTTCAGCAATAGGAGTAGCTGTTTGGTAGTACCCAATTAGTTAGCTGTCAGATTCTAGAGCTCCCTATTGGTGGCTCTTAGGTAATTCACAAAATACAGAGTCCATTCATAAAACACAGTGTTCATTCATAAAGCAGTAACATAAATCTCCATTGCTACATATTGGGTGTATATTTCAGTGGTTGAACGTACAAGTTTATGGCCATGCTGTAGTGTAGAGCTTATGCGACTGTGAATAAAAGCTGGCTGGGCTCATTGTCTCTGGGTTTGGGGGGGAGGTGACAAAACTGATTTCCAATAAATGCCCCCCCTTTATTTCTATAACAAGTCCTTGAGTCTGTATTCTGAATGGTGACACCAGGGACCTAGAAGGTGCAGGGCTTGTCAGTCCAACCCCTGCACAGTCTCATCAGGGCTGACCTTAAGGCAATTTCAGCAATTGGACCAACTTGGGCCCTGCAGGCCACTCCTAAGAGGGCCCCTGCACCAGGGAAATCTAAATGGATTTTATTTATATCTATAAGATTTTGCAGACTTTGGCTGTGAACTGGGGCCCTACAAAAAAAAAAATCAAGTTGTGCCCCACCACTTCAGATTGGGCCCCACGGGCTAGCCCTGAGTCTAATAGTTGCTGGGCCTGAGTTGCCCTGCTCTTGCATGAAGTCGTGGTTTTACAATTTTGGGAGAGGGGAGACTGTAGCCCTGGGGAGCAGGCAGGCTGGCGAGGCGCCCTAGATTTAGAGGTCTGAGTTGTCCTGCCCTCACATGAAGTATTGGGTTTGCAATTTTGGGAGAGGGGAGACTTCCCACTGGGGAGTGGGTGGGCTGGCCCCCTAGATTTAGAGGCCCTAGGCTTCAGCCTACTTAGCCTATACATAAATCCGGCACTGTCCAGAACAGTGTGGGAAGTGGTCTGGGGGCTTCAGGGGAAAGATCAATGTGCAGATAACATTTCTCCCCCTCTTTCCCACTGATAGGACTATCCTGAGGGGCTCCTACCACAAATGGGAGCAAACTCTGGCTCTACACCCTTGTGTGTAAGTTAGGACGAGATGAGATATGGTCAGCTGACTGAGGCCATCATGTGATACTTCATGGTGGAGCATGGTGAACTTGGCTAGGTCGATTTCTCTTTATATTTGCAACACAAAGTAGACAAGAAGCACTGGTGCAGCCTTACTATTTGTCTGACAGAGGACCATGTTAACCTAAACTTGCCCTGCCTGGAAGCTCTGCCCCTAATTCCAGCTGTTTGGGGAGGGATTAAGATTAAGATTACCCCGCCTCTATTCTGAATATGATCAGAGGCACTCTTTGTTATTCATTCTCATACAGATAACCCCCATTTGTATGGGAATTGCTTTCCAGGTCATCATGCATGCCAGCAGAACGCGGGGGGGGGGGGCAAAAATAGTGCACACATCAGTGGTCATATGCCAATTGAACACACACAAAATGGTTGGTACCTGTATTCTGTGGCTGAATGGTTCACACTCGTTCTTAAGAGTCAGCACCCCACAAATACTTTGCATCAAACAAAATTATACTTTCAGGGTTTGTTTCTGAAGCCCATCAGGATAGTGTGATCGCTTGTGACATTCCATGGTAAATGCAAGCCATGAAGACAGGCTTGTGGTGAGATCATAAAATGTGTTTTGTCACTTGCTGATTGCATGTGATGACTCACCCCATCGATACCTTGCATGTGTGAAACTGACATCACGGATCACCAGGGAAAGAACTTTCATATCTCCTGATATCACATCAAAAACAATCTGTTTCAACAGAGGTGGTTCTCACATTAAACCGTGAACCACCCAAGTGATGAGAGATTGAGTGATACAAATGCATGTGTGAATCAGCCCTTAGAGAGCTTTCTCTCTTCTGGGCTGCATTCATTTCACCAAAACACAAACCAAACCACTCACAGAAAACAAAAGTATAAAGACATCACCATGAAAAAGATTCCATCCTTTTCTTTCACAGCACTGACCTCTGCCATAATGACTGATATTCAGATGCTACTGAAACCTTTTAACTCATCTAACCTCTGGGCAGGTTAGCCATCTGTCACCTGGAGATGAAACATACAACTGCCACCTTGTTAACCAGGACTGATGAGTTTCTCAGCAGCACTTTTAGATGTTTCAAAGACCTACATTTATTTTCAGCTGTAACTGGATATCTTGTTTTAGGATTTGGCCAAGCAAGAAGCCAATCACTTGTGAAGGTTACTGAGCACCTGAACTCCCAGCAATTTTAATAAGCTTTGAAAGCACTTGGCAAATTCTCTCTAATAATCTGCCATTCAGCATGAAGCAGAACTGGGCCTTGTCTACAGAATTAATCTTTGTAGCTATGCTCAAACAGGGCAACAATATCTATGTCCCAGAAATACTTTAAAGGAAAGGGTTGTCAGTATCAAATAGTTTCACTGTTTGATGGTGCTGCCTGTAGCTGTTGGCCCATTAAGCTATTTCATTGTGATTCTGTGTAAGTTATTTTTAAATGCAAGTTAGGGAAAGCCATACATTTGCTTCCAGAGTTCTCAGAAGATTAAATTCTGTCCATGATGGCTATATTTTATTGAATTTAATGAATTTAATGAACCAGAATCTCACCTCCTACAGACAGATAGATAAGATAAATATGTTTTTATTACAGAAAAACAAAAACATAATTCTTCTAATTATATATAAAGTAATTTTATGTTCAAATGGCCTCAAAGAGTGACTGAAGCATGTTCTGCTAACTCCATGCCATGTGAATTCTTCTCAGCTAGAAACTCAGCACGGTGATGGATACATTTCAGAAAGCCTGGACAAGTATGGCTTTTTAAACTACTGGACTTAAAGGCTGGGTGTCATATTTAGTGAGCTGCAAAATTGTTCTGGGTTCTATAGGCTGCTGCTTCATCTGCCAAATCCTTCTCCCAATGTCAATATGCTTACTGGTACAGCCTCCATTAGCTTGCCTCACCTGTACAACAGGCCATGTGACATGGTTGCATTGTCCCCTTCACTTCAACACTGAGAACATCAAACTAGTTCTGTAAGCAGACACATCATTAATTTCCACATAACCACAAGGGTTTGAATGAACAGGAAAGAAGATATTAAAATGCCTTAGTATATTAAAACAGAATATACTAATCTGTACGTTTCCGAGCACAATTCAAAATTTTGGTGCTGACCTTTAAAGCCCTAAATGGCCTTAGCCCAGTATACCTGAAGGAGCATCTCCACCCCCATCGTTCTGCCTGGACACTGAGGTCCAGTGCCGAGGGCCTTCTGGTGGTTTCCTTGCTGCGAGAAGCCAACTTACAGGGAACCAGGCAGAGGGCCTTCTCGGTAGTGGCGCCCGCCCTGTGGAACGCACTCCCACCAGATGTCAAAGAGAACAACAACTACCAGACTTTTAGAAGACATCTGAAGGTAGCCCTCTTTAGGGAAGTTTTTAATGTCTGATGTTTTAATGTGTTTTTAACCTTCTGTTGGAAGCTGGCCAGAGTGGCTGGGGAAACCCAGCCAGTTGGGCAGGGTATCCATAATAGATTATTATTATTATTATTATTATTATTATTATTATTATTATTGACATGCCAATTATAAATGAAGGTCATTCTATTTGAGTTTGGATTTCTATGCAAACAATACTTATCCATGATTCAGTACTCACTAGGGACTTGCAAGATCCACTGAAGGAATTCCAATGGTCATTTTTATTTTCTCCCCATCATCACCACTACCACATCCCCAGCAATCAGTCCTTATTACCCAAACTGGAATTCAGTTAGTTTCTTCCACAACGTCAGGCAATACCAATGAGACGGAAACATGGAAGGTGCCTAAAGAAGCCAGGGTGGCTATCTAAAGAACTTTTAACTGAGTTAAGATTAAAAAAGGATGTGTACAAAAAATGGAAAAGGGGGGAAACCACCAAAGAGGAATTCAAACAAATAGCCAGCACGTGTAGACACAAAGTCAGAAAAGCTAAAGCACAGAATGAACTCAGGCTTGCTAGAGAGGTTAAAAGCAACAAAAAAGGCTTTTATGGGTATGTTCGTAGCAAAAGGAAGAACAAAGAAACAGTAGGGTCACTCAGAGGAGAAGATGGTGAAATGCAAACAGGGTACACAGAAAGGGCTGAACTCCTCAATGCCTTCTTTGCCTCAGTCTTCTCCGATAAAGAAAACAATGCCCGACCTGAAGAATTTGGAGCAAATGATTCAGCAGAGGAAACACAGCCCAGAATAACTAAGGAGATAGTACAAGAATACTTGGCTAGTTTAGATGTATTCAAGTCTCCAGGGCCAGATGAACTGCATCCAAGAGTATTAAAAGAACTGGCAGATGTGATCTCAGAACCACTGGCAGTCATCTTTGAGAATTCCTGGAGAACAGGCGAAGTCCCGGCAGACTGGAGGAGGGAAAATGTTGTCCCTATTTTCAAAAAGGGGAAAAGAGAGGACCCAAATAATTACCGCCCAGTCAGTCTGACATCAATACCAGGGAAGATTCTGGAGCAGATCATTAAGCAAACAGTCTGTGAGCACCTAGAAAGGAATGCTGTGATCACCAATAGTCAGCATGGATTTCTGAAAAATAAGTCATGTCAGACTAACCTGATCTCGTTTTTTGACAGAATTACAAGCCTGGTAGATGAAGGGAACGCAGTGGATGTAGCCTACCTTGATTTCAGCAAGGCATTTGACAAGGTGCCCATGATATTCTTGTAAAGAAGCTGGTAAAATGCGGTCTTGACTATGCTACCACTCAGTGGATTTGTAACTGGCTGACGGACCGAACCCAAAGGGTGCTCATCAATGGTTCCTCTTCATCCTGGAGAAGAGTGACTAGTGGGGTGCCACAGGGTTCTGTCTTGGGCCCGGTCTTATTCAACATCTTTATCAACGACTTGGATGATGGACTCGAGGGCATCCTGATCAAATTTGCAGATGACACCAAACTGGGAGGGGTGGCTAACACCCCAGAGGACAGGATCACACTTCAAAACGACCTTGACAGATTAGAGAACTGGGCCAAAACAAACAAGTTGAATTTTAACAGGGAGAAATGTAAAGTATTGCACTTGGGCAAAAAAAATGAGAGGCACAAATACAAGATGGGTGACACCTGGCTTGAGAGCAGTACATGTGAAAAGGATCTAGGAGTCTTGGTTGACCACAAACTTGACATGAGCCAACAGTGTGACGCGGCAGCTAAAAAAGCCAATGCAATTCTGGGCTGCATCAATAGGAGTATAGTATCTAGATCAAGGGAAGTAATAGTGCCACTGTATTCTGCTCTGGTCAGACCTCACCTGGAGTACTGTGTCCAGTTCTGGGCACCACAGTTCAAGAAGGACACTGACAAACTGGAACGTGTCCAGAGGAGGGCAACCAAAATGGTCAAAGGCCTGGAAACGATGCCTTATGAGGAACGGCTAAGGGAGCTGGGCATGTTTAGCCTGGAGAAGAGGAGGTTAAGGGGTGATATGATAGCCATGTTCAAATATATAAAAGGATGTCACATAGAGGAGGGAGAAAGGTTGTTTTCTGCTGCTCCAGAGAAGCAGACACGGAGCAATGGATCCAAACTACAAGAAAGAAGATTCCACCTAAACATTAGGAAGAACTTCCTGACAGTAAGAGCTGTTCAACAATGGAATTTGCTGCCAAGGAGTGTGGTGGAGTCTCCTTCTTTGGAGGTCTTTAAGCAGAGGCTTGACAACCATATGTCAGGAGTGCTCTGGTGGTGTTTCCTGCTTGGCAGGGGGTTGGACTCGATGGCCCTTGTGGTCTCTTCCAACTCTATGATTCTATGATTCTATGATTCCACATAAGCTCCTCTCCATTTGGTTTTCAAGTGGTTGCAGTTGCAATGCCTAATGGGTTTTTTTAGTCCTAAGGCCTCTCGTGGTAAACTCATCACATAATCAGTTAAAATTTGAAGGTATAGCGTAACAGCAATGAATTCAGCAATGATTCCATAGATTCACAGGGAAATACTGCTAATGATCTCACTTGCTGTAGCCTGTCCCAAAAGATATGTTCAAAGATGTTTTACTATGCTCTCAGGGGACCATTTAATGAGTAATGCATTTGGTACCTATGGGCAAAGAGAACACTGATTTACAACCGTTTAGTGCACCAGATGCCAAAAGAATAAATGTCTGTGTTATAACCATTTTATCTGCAACTAATAAAAATATGTGCCCCTTGTATTCAGGGCCACAGCTGTTTGGCCGTACAACTTATATTTCTCTGTTATAGGAAATAATCATTCAAGAGGATGATTTGTAGACACAGATATGAGCTGTATTTGTTTGGGTTTTTTAGTCCCTTGAGTTTGAGGGGGGGGAGAGAATTAATAGTTATGATGAATTCAGCAATTAAATACATGGGGAAACTGGGGGGCGGGAACCAACACTCCACACTTTTTTCCCCACTGAGGGCTCATTTACACAACTAGTTATGGTAGTACATATCAAAGATGGCATACATCATCTGATACTTTTGTGATAAATATTGCATTCATGATTAAACACTTTCCTGGGACATATGAAATGGCTGTCACAGCTAATGAAATGTGTCTAGTGGCTTCATACATTCCAAATTAAAATTCAGGTATTTGGAGTTCAAAATCTAGTTATTTAACATGCTGATATTAATGCTTACCACAGCCTAGTTCACAAATTATGTGTGGACGCTAAAGAATGTGCATGTTTTTAAATATAAGCTATATAGTAACCTCATATTGGGGAACAAAAAAAATTAAGGAATGGTTCATTTAATATCTTAATTTAGCAAGGCAGGTCCAGTGGATTTAAATCTGTGTACTTTTGGCAGAAGTCCACCTTATTAACGCAAGAGTGAATAAACCAATATTATTATTTTTTTAAAGAACACATACGACACTCGAGGGAATCTAAACTTTATTGTTAATTTGATGGAGTGCTAATAGGCCTTCCATGTGTCACTGGTTTCTCATAGCAGTTGCTTTAAATGCTTGTTTCTTGTTGGATCAACAAAAGAACAGTCTCATATTATAGGAAAGAGCTCCGTGTTAGAGGGAGTCTTTGAAACAGACATGCATGGCCTTGGAAAGGTTCGACATGCTGGCCCTTCCCTTCACCAGAAAGTCAAAGAACTCCTTAAGCCATTCAAGGGAGTGGGGAGGAAATCAGCTTCCCTAACTAATCTATCATAAAAAGATATCTATTATTTTTGAATGATGCAGCTGGAGAAACTTTCCATTGACCTCTAAAGCAGAGAGGCTGCAATGGAGCTCTTATCTCGTTTAACTTTAGTGACACTCTGCTGAAATCAGAGTAGGCTAGTGAATGCAGAGAGATTAAGTGCAGAATGGCCTGCAAGGTGAATGGAATCGGGATCTAAGGAGTGCTGTTTAAGGAGCATTACAGAAAGTAGGGAGAGAAACTTCAAAATGCCTCCGTCTTAAGTTGCCATGTTTTATTTTGTCTTTCTCATCCAGGCATCATTAATCTCCAAAGGACAACACCATTATTTTTGACCTTTTACTGTTGAGGCCATAAGGTTAGGAGGCTTGCTCTAGTAATTACCAATCAGTCTGACAAAGTAACCTTAATTAGTGCAACTTTTTTCATATCACATGTAGGAAAGGGGAATAAGCGAGAACACATGTTATTATGATTTAACACCTTGCTCACATCTCATGTATATTCTTTGTCTTCTGCTGTCACCAATGTAATTAGGGAGCAGAGATGCAATGAATCCTGATTTTGTCAATATCTGCCTGGTTCTCTCTGTTTCTGTGTAGCAGCAAAGGAAGCTAGTATTGAAAGGCTCCCTACTACTTTCTACTTCATAGCAAATATCCATGAAATGACTTTTTAAAAATGTGTATATCCTCTAAAAGTTAATGTATGGAAAGAGTAAATGAATTAAGATGTCAATGTAATTAAAACCAGACAGCTTTTTCTAAAAGGCACAATAAAAAAATAAATCAGGTTGGCAACGAGCAGGATTAATATACAGTAAAAGCTGGGCAGAAAAAGAATGCCTTAACCTAAGAGACATCAGAGATGGAGCCAATTAGAGTTATTTGTGACCATCAACAAACATATAGATAGGAGTGATCCAGCAGTAAGATTGCCATATTTCAAAAAGTAAAATTCCTGACACCCGCAAAACACCAAAATTGTTGACCTTTTTAGAAACCCACCAAAATTGTTCAACTTTTGGGGGGAAACCTCACCCAAAAATTGTGATTTTAAGCTTTTTGAGCTGTTTCTGCTGCTTTTTCCATCGTGTTGCCATACATCCAGGTTTTCCCTGACATTTTGCCGATTCGGCAAAATTCCCCCCAATGCCATTTTTACACAGAAAAACCAAGACAAGTCAGGAATTTTCCTGATGTATGGCAAGCCTATCCAGCAGACATCGTGTACTTGAACTTACAAAAAGCTTTGGGCAAAGTACCTCACCAAAGATTCCTGGGTAATCTTTGCAATTATGGAATAAGGAGAGAGGCCCTCTTGTGGATCAGAAATTGGTTAAACAGCAGTAAACAAGAAATAGGAAAAAAATGGAAAACTCTCTGAATGGAGGGATGCAGAAAGTAGAACCCACAGGGAACAGTATTGGGATCTGTACTTTTTAAGTTACTCATAAATGATCTAGAGTTAGGAGTGAGCAGGTGAGGTGGCCAAGTTTGATGATACCGCGGTAAATTCCTCAGGGTCGATAAACAAAGAGAAATTGTGAAGAGCTCCAAAAGAACCTCTCCTAACTCAGTGAACAGACTTTAAAATGACAATTTCAATTCAATGTAAAAAAGAGTAAAGTGAAAAAGAGTAAAGAGGGCAAAAAGACCAAAACAAAAACCAGTTTCACATATATGCTCATGGGGTCTGAGCTGATGGTTAGTGACCAGGAATGAGACCTTGGGGTCGTAATAGACAGCTCAATGAAAATATGTCAACGCCTTGTGTGGAAGCCAGGAGAAAGGCAAATTCCATGCTAAGGATCATTAGGAAAGGAACTGAAAATAAAACTACAGCTATCATAATGTCGTGATACAAATCTATGGAATATGGTGTACAGTTCTGGTCACTCCAAAAAAGATATAGTAGAGCTAGAAAGGTTCAGAAAATGGTAACCAAAATGGCCAAGGGGGTGAAGTAGCTCTCCTATGAGAGACTTTTGTTTGGATAAAAGGTGAGGTGACATGATAAAAGTCTATAAAATTATGCCTAATATGGCAAAAGTGGATAGAGAATAGTTTTTATTCATCTCTCCGAACACTAAAACTCCGGGATATCCCATGAAGCTGGATCTTGACAGGTTCAGGACAGATAAAAGAAAGCATTTCTTCATTCAGCACATACCGTGCTTTTCCGTGTATAAGACTAGGGTTTTTTTATTTAAAAAATATGTTCAAAATTGAGGGTCATTTTATACACGGATACAATCTCTCTCCCCCCCCCCCTTTTCTCAATTCCCACATGACGTATCTTGCAACATGTGCCTGTAATTTGTAATACCTTTAATTGGTTGGTCATAATTTCTGAAGAACTTCTTCTGCCACCTGCTTTTTCTAGTGTGAGGCTTCCATATCTCTTGGGAGGGGAAAACCTCTGTGGAGCCATTTTAGAATATAGTTCATTAATGCTGTGTACATGATGAAGAACCACTTGGGAACAATGCAATGTTGCCATTGCAGCCATTTTAGGAAATAAAAAGGGCAAAATCGAAGATGTGAGGACCATTCTGTGGGATTTACATGTCAGGTGCGATTTCAGCTGGTGTTTACTCACAACAGAGCACAAATTTTTCCTTTTATACATATATTATGATCACCTCTGTATCCATTTGGATCTACTATATGGATTGACTATTTGTTCTCTGTCTCCAGACGTGGCAATGGCTACCACTTTAGATGGCTTTAAAATGAGGCTAGGCAAATTTATCAATGAAAATTTGAGATTAGACAAATTCATGGATAATAAGACTATCAGTGGTTATTTCTAAATGTTACCTTGAGTATGAAATATCTCTTCTTAATACCAGTTGCTGAGGAGCACAAGCACAAGGATGTTTTGCTGAGGTTCTGAATGTGGGCTTCCCACTGGCATCTAGCTGGTCCCCATTGGAAACATGCAACATTAAATGGACTTTTGCTCCAAACCAGAAGGCTCTTCATATTTTTTTTAGTGTACCCCCCATGTATACACACACTCACATACAAGAGCACACTGGGATATAGCAGCCACTTACTCAAGGCATAGTGCCTTCAGCATTGCAAAGATGCCAATGAGGATTGATGGGTTTATTTCCAGTTATTTGCTACATTGCCAAATGCTGCCTGGATCCAACAAATCAATGCATGGACTCTAATGTACACTGTTCTGAGAAAGATTCTTGACTGGGATACCACTTTTGTTAATAGTTATGTTATTCTTCAAATTTTAGTCCTGTTGTATTCAAGTTGAGGTAGGAGAGGACCCATAAAATCATGAGCAAATATGAGTACATCAGTATGATTTCAAATAGGCTTTTTCATGACATGCAGTCCAAGCTAGGTAAATTCAGGGTATCAGCCACACACAAGTACAGATTTTGTGCTCTGAGCTGAATGAAGCAATCTGAAAGCCACAATCTGTTTGTGTATTTAAGAAAGTCTCCGGTCCAAATGGGTCTGGGTAAAACTTCAGAAGCAAAAAATGACAGGAGCTCAAATCCCTGTTTTACAAGTAGCAAGAGCCTCATTTGCATATTTTTGTTTATTTGCATAATTTATTCAGATGGGGGGGGGAAGCTTTTGGCTTTTATTGGCATGGAATTAAGGTGGGTCCAACCTGCTTATGCCACAAGCTACAGTAATAGAGTTGTAAATGAGAAATGGTGTAATTCTGCCTGATTAGTTATGGAATAGATTGCATCTATACAGATTAGAGATTGCTAATCCTGAAATACAGTTAGAGAGCAAGCTGTCACTTCGAAGGGAGTGACATCTTTAGCATATAATTTAGGGGTTAATGTGGTGTAAGTGTCTGCTTTGCACATTGTCGTCTAATGAAGACGGGGCGGGAATCTCTTCTCATTAGGTTAATGTGTCAACTCTGCCAGGTTACATCACCAGCCTATTTTTAAACAGATATAATTAATGTAAGCATGTAGCAATTTGTGATAATTATTGCCATTAATTCATTGGGATGTTTTCCCTGTTTCTAATCATTGTTCTGAGGCTGCCACCAAAGACTATGAAATAAGTGATGGATTTTCATAAAATACTATTTGAGTACAGAACTCAAAAGATCTGGTTTCACTCAACCATTGCGGATGGATGAAGACTGCCAGATCAACATGTATTTAAAGAGGGGAGGAAAATGAATACTTTGGTGCTGTGATGTCTGCAATGAAGGCATCCGTAATGTTCTGTGGCTCTGTAGTTCTATGGAATAAGTATCATCCATTGGCCACAATCCAATGGCAAATTAAGCATGTTGAGCTCACTTAACTCTATGCTGGATTATGATCAGCACATGATATGATAGCATCAAAGAGAATTGAGGCAGCTCACAACTTCTCCTAACTACTGTAAGGTAAAGGGTAAAGGGATCCCTGACCATTAGGTCCAGTCGTGACCGACTCTGGGGTTGCGGCGCTCATCTCACTTTATTGGCCGAGGGAGCCAGCATACAGCTTCCAGGTCATGTGGCCAGCATGACTAAGCCGCTTCTGGCAAACCAGAGCAGCGCATGGAAACGCCATTTACCTTCCCATCAGAGTGGTACCTATTTATCTACTTGCACTTTGACATGCTTTCAAACTGCTAGGTTGGCAGAAGCAGGGACTGAGCAACAGGAGCTCACCCCGTCGCGAGGATTCGAACCGCTGACCTTCTGATCAGCAAGTCAGCTCACCCCGTCGCGGGTATTCGAACTGCCGACCTTCTGATTGGCAAGTCCTAGGCTCTGTGGTTTAACCCACAGCGCCACCCGTGTCCCTCCCTAACTACTGTAGAACCCACCAAATATTTAATTGGGCTAAAGGGCTCCTCTGTGTAGCATGAACAGTTAAAATGGCGGTTTCAGTCTGCCCAGCGTTTATACTGAACTACCAGAAAAGCAGCAGTCAAGGTTCTTAGGATCTGACAGCTTCCCAAGATTGTTAGGTACTCCTGACAATGTCGCTGGAATCTAGCATAACTCAGTAAAAGCTTTTTGGAGGATGTAGGAATAATTTGCATTGAAAAGCAAGTTCTGTAGATTTCAGCCGCATGACTCTTTTTCAGCATAGTTCTAACTTAGACTGTGTACACATCCTGCATTTAAAGAATCTGTAGTTTGTTAAGGGTGCTGGGAATCATAGCTCTGTGAGGAATAAACTACTATCCCCTGGATTCTTTGGGGGCTTTAAATGTATGTTCACAGCCTTGCTTTTCAGACTCCAACACAATTACCCAAATGAAGCTTTATGGACCAGACCATTAAAATAATGGACACCTTAGTTTCTGCTAAGAACAGGAATCTTCCAATCATGCTTCTCATTCATCACAGAACCTTCATCACTATCTTGGGGTATTATGAATGCACTGAATGAAGCCCTTACCTGTTGGATGGAAAAGTAGGACGTCTTGCACGATTAGCCATTTGTTGATGCTACTGTGATGTTTCTTTGTCTTCATTTCCCAGAGTTGGATGACCTGAGCTCTACTACCAGAAATAACCCATTTTGAATGGGCACAACAAGGAAGTTTTATTCTCAAAAAGGATATGGAGCCCGCCAGGATGAGCAGAACTACAAGCCGTAAGCAAAACGGTCACCTGTTGAGAGGTGCAATCAGGGATCCAGCAAGAGAGAAAGTTTGCCCAAGATGTGTGTCAGCCTGCTGGGCAGAAAAGGAATCAACCCAAACTCCCTGGTGAGAGTCTGATAGTACAAACTCAAGAGCACCTAAAATGTATTAGTTGCCACTTAACACCATTTTCACCTTCCTGTCATGGTCACACACAATCACGACACCATGTAAGGAGCTGCTAAATCAGATCAACAATCCCTCTAACTCAGGACTGTCAAGCATAATCAAGCAGCTGCTCTCCAAAGCTTGTATGCTTCCCCAGAGCCTTTCACCAGAGATGTTAGGAACTTAACCTGGGACCTCATCAACTTAAAATACAAGCTCATCTACTGAGCTGCAGCCTCCTGCCAATGCTCATCTTTGAAGGGTTAGTGATTTGCTTGTTCTGCTGCTGGCATCAAGTGTGCATGTTCTGCTGGTTTCAGATGAATGGATCTCTGCTATTGTCTTGCACCAGTACTGCATGCTGTGGCAACCACGCATGAGGCGACTTGAAGCCATTTGCCTCAGGTAGCAGATCTGCCCCCCCCCCCAATCCAGCTAGGGCTTCCTGCACCACCCAGCACCATTGTCCTTGTGACTGCTGCACCCTTGAGGCTGTTGTGATGTCATGGGGGCAGCCACAGGTGAGGCTACAGTTGCAGTGATGGGGCCGGTGACAGCATTGGCATGATGGTGAGGACAGGGTGAGGACCTGGATCTGCAGGGGCCCTTCAGGGCTCACTGACCACCTTTTTCATGTCGTGTTAAATGCATACACACACACACACACATCCAGCTGAAGAAAATGGTAGGAGAGAGGCTGTAGAAGTAGCTTTTACATGTTCTGAAGAATTACCCTGTGGGGTAGCTACCTGAATGCATGCACACACACACACACACACACACACAGCTGTTTTCCCTCCTCAAATAATGGCAGGCAGTAATTCAACTGATGGATCTAAGAAACCAAGCTGCTTCAGCCACCCCATCACAAACCATGAAGCTGTCCCACAGGGATTTTGCTAAATTTAAGATGAGTAGACTCCATAGGTGGTGTGGCAAGGTTCACACATGTGATACAACAGCCAAAGGACGATTCCCAGGGCAGCAAGACAAGAAAATGTGCACACATGGAGCACCATCGGCATACATGTTCCCACATGGATGTACCTGGAGAAAAATATTTAATTGGCAAAAAGAACCAGGATAACATTCAAATTGGAGACAAGTATGCCCCATCCTAGTTTTGGTATTTTTAATTTGATGCCCTATTTTCAGAAAGAATGGTGCTAGCACATAGCAACACGAGTATAGGCAGAGATGCATTCTGTGCCTTCCAAATCAGAGCAGCTGTAGAACAAAAGCAGGATAGTTTCATTGGTAAAAACTACAACTATAAATGCCTGGTATGCCCTCATCCTAATTATGATCCACTTTCTCCAGTTCTCTCCGGGGATGGGAGACTTGTTTGTTGCAGGAGACATATCTGTTATTAATCTTAAAGTAGCTAGTGGGATCATTTGCAATGTTCATTAACCAGTATCACCTTATGGATTACTAAACAGCATCTATGCTTTTGCTAATGAGCCCCAGTAGTGAAATATTTTACATATATTATAGCGAGACAATTAGGGAATGTCTTGCTTTTAAAGTAGATCTTAAAATAAATTGTTTCGGACATTAAGCAGATACAGAGACAGATAGCTAATATGTAAGTGGCTAACCCTCTAATGAGACATAGAATAAAGCACGTAAAAAATATGTCATTTCCTATTTTTCTTTCTAAATTCCTGTAAGCTACTATAATGGGAAACAGGGACCAGCCTGATGCTCTAAGGACACAGCTATCTTCCTGATGTATTACTCAATCACTTGGCTAGGCCTGCTGTAATATACTATGACATCATCCACTCACACTTGCTAGTTCCCAATTGGTAAATATGATCAGAGGCCTGCAGCTGATTGGTTGCAACATCGCCCACTCACTGTCTCACTCTCTATCTGTCTTCCTCTCTGGCCCCAGCATTAAATCATCACCTGGTCCTTTAATTCTTTCATGTTTCTTCAGTTTTGCTGTTAAGTCTGTGGACTGAGTGCAAGAGTCAGAATATGGACTGACTCATGATGTTTATTCCGAAGATGGTAAAGTCTCTGCACTACACAGTGATTTTACCACCTCATGTTTAGGTGAGCAGGTGTTTGTGTCAAACCAGAGATTTTCACATGAGAGCGATTTCTCGGAAACACCTCCCCCGTGTAAATAAAATAAAATAAAATGAGGCAATAAGATCACAGTTGTGCAATCTTTGCCACCTCAAAGTATAATAAGGCCTGAGATAAGATTGCCAAGGATAAACACAGCAAACTGCAAGAGCTCCATTTTTATTGCTCTGAGGGCACACGAACAAGAAGCAGAACTGTTTGTCCAAGAGAGAAACACGCACAGAGAGAGAACATTTAAACATATAACATCATACTGTCAAACATATGCAGCAAAAAGTTCCATTTGCAAAATAAAGGATGTCCACATTTTACCAATTTTTGGATACTTAAATAAACAGCCATAAATATTATCATATCAAGGACTGGTTATATTAAGATTTAAGATGTGGTCCTAAGGTAGGGAGGGGTGGGAAACCAAAGGCACTTTATAACAGCAGGTAGGGAGAATCTAACATCAGTTAACCCTCACAGAGGGCAGATCTTTCTTTCTTTCTTTCTTTCTTTCTTCTCTCTCTCTCTCTCTCTCTCTCTCTCTCTCTCTCTCTCTCTCGCTCTCTTTGCCCTTGGAGAAGGAGATCCCCTGTTTCTCTGGCTTCCCAGGGACCACAGCATACCCTCCAACACATTGAAAACAAAAACTGGGATGCCATCTTCTGGGACACGATCTACCTGTTTTTTCTCACAAGAGGACAGTGGCCATTTTGGATGCTATAATCTTGCATGATTTCGCACTGCAATTTTCTCCCCCCCCCCCCCCGCCAAAAAAAAATCACTTTTTCAGGTATGGTGGCCAAAAACATACGTTTTGGGGCATCATGTGAGATTGCAGCCCCCAAAAGGCACTTTTTCAGGGGGGAATCACAGTGTAAAATCGTGTGAAATCAAGATGCCCAAAATGGCTGCCATCTTCTCACGAGAAAAAGCAGGATGTCCTCGTTTATCTGGGACACTTGTGGGGTATGCCACAGGATATGCAGGTTGGATGAATTCTGTGGAAGAAGTTAGATAGGCCAACCCTTTACTAAGCTTGAAACCACCTGGCTTTCTAGAAAGTAAATCTGTGAATGGCTTTCTAGAGTTTATTTCCCCTGACAGCAGTTCAAATGTCATTCAGCCTATTATGAATGGCCATAAGAACATTGATGCTTCTTCATAATTGAAGACAATAGCCTCTGCAGCAGCCAGATCATGTTGAGCACTGAGAGCTCCATAAAGCTGTGCTGAAAGAGCCACTTTGCAGGTTTGCATGTCCCACGTGCATATTAATTCATCATATTATCCCTTAAAATATGTTTTCAATGTTTGCTATAAATACAAAGTGTACTTGAGATTCACTTGACTGGCAGGCAGACAGAGAGGAGTAAGATTACCCTCTGAAGAACAATCTGCTTGATTCTTAACAGGATGCTTGAGCCGTTTCCAGTTTGGAATCCAAGCCTATTTTTGTTCGCCTTGCCATGTGGCAAGATGCCAAATGACCACAAACTGCTGAATCAGTATCAAGCTCGTAATTTCGGGTACAAAATTAACATTGATTTAGTTAATGGGAAGCAGTTTTGTAAAATGATGGCAAGGCTTTTCCAAAACCAGCAGTGTGGTTTTGAATTAAGAAATCGCTCTTCGCATCAAACATTATTTACCCAAATACTGGATGTTTTTCAGGGTTGAGATGTTTTGAGTGCCTGAAGTCAAGGACTCCAGCTTCATTTGCTGCTTGAAGTGCCTCCCCCATGGCTGCTCATTGTGTCTCTTTTATTATTGTTGTGTGGCGTTTCATGTTTTGGACTCAGTGCTTTGCTGAACAACCGCAATGCCAGATCAAGCGCCTTACCTTTCCTCCTCAGTACTCCACCCCATGATGTTGCAAAGCAGCTCCAGAGAGATTACTTCAAGCCAGGAGGGAATCATTCATTCTCAATTCCCATTAAAATCCTCTTTCTCCCTAGCTAACAGGAGCTGCCAACAGGGGTACCAATTAATATTATCTCTAGTGATAACTGGGGTGGTAGGGAGGCTCCATCTCTCTTTTTTCCCCAAGAAAAAAATATTATTTTGTAAACTCTTCAACAGGAACAAAAGACAAAAATCATGGACAATTTTGATACAATGGAATACATCAGAATTATTTAAGATATTACATCTGCTATACATCTAAAAGCCCAAACTATATTGCTGTATGTTGATATAACCCTGCCATGAAGATGACTGAATCGCTGGAGGACATCTAAACCTGCCCTCATCATTAATAAACATAAAAAGGAGTACTCTTTTTTAATCAAACTAATTGAGTTGAGAGTCCCCTTGAATAACTTCATGGTGGTTAAGTTAGATCAGGGGTAGGCAACCTAAGACCCATGGGCTGGATGCGGCCCAATCGCTTTCTCAATCCGGCCCGCAGATGGTCCAGGAATCAGCGTGATTTTACATGAATAGAATGTGTCCTATTTAAAATGCATCTCTGGGTTATTTGTGGGGCATAAGAATTCATTCACTTTCCCCCAAAAATATAGTCCGGCCCACCACATGGTCTGAGGGACGGTGGACCAGCCCACGGCTGAAAAAGGTGGCTGACCCCTGAGTTAGATGTTCTAAAAGAGCTATATCCCATATACTGCTATACTACAACTCCCTCTCTGTAATGCAGGTTTCAGCATATAAAGTGATAGCATTGCGTGTTGTTGTTGTTTAGTCGTTTAGTCATGTCCGACTCTTCGTGACCCCATGGACCAGAGCACGCCAGGCACTTCTGTCTTCCACTGCCTCATGCAGTTTGGTCAGACTCATGTTTGTAGCTTCGAAGACACTATCCAACCATCTCGTCCTCTGCCGTCCCCTTCTCCTTGTGCCCTCCATCTTTCCCAACATCAGGATCTGTTCCAGGGAGTCTTCTCTTCTCATGAGGTGGCCAAAGTATTGGAGCCTCAGCTTCACGATCTGTCCTTCCAGTGAGCACTCAGGGCTGATTTCCTTAAGAATGGATAGGTTTGATCTTCTTGCAGTCCATGGGACTCTCAAGAGTCTCCTCCAGCACCATAATTCAAAAGCATCAATTCTTCGGCGATCAGCCTTCTTTATGGTCCAGCTCTCACTTCCATACATCACTACTGGGAAAACCATAGCTTTTACTATACGGACCTTTGTTGGCAAGGTGATGTCTCTACTTTTTAAGATGCTGTCTAGGTTTGTCATTGCTTTCCTCCCAAGAAGCAGGCGTCTCTTAATTTTGTGGCTGCTGTCACCATCTGCAGTGATCATGGAGCCCAAGAAAGTAAAATCTCTCACTGCCTCCATTTCTTCCCCTTCTATTTGCCAGGAGGTGATGGGACCAGTGGCCATGATCTTCGTTTTTTTGATGTTGAGCTTCAGACCATATTTTGCGCTCTCCTCTTTCACCCTCAATAAAAGGTTCTTTAATTCCTCCTCACTTTCTGCCATCAAGGTTGTGTCATCTGCATATATGAGGTTGTTGATATTTCTTCCAGCAATCTTAATTCCGGCTAGGGATTCATCCAGCCCAGCCTTTCACATGATGAATTCTGCATATAAGTTAAATAAACAGGGAGGCAAAATACAGCCTTGTCGTACTCCTTTCCCAATTTTGAACCAATCAGTTGTTCCATATCCAGTTCTAACTGTAGCTTCTTGTCCCACATAGAGATTTCTCAGGAGACAGATGAGGTGATCAGGCACTCCCATTTCTTTAAGAACTTGCCATAGTTTGCTGTGGTCGACACAGTCAAAGGCCTAGTCAATGAAGCAGAAGTAGATGTCTTTCTGGAACTCTCTAGCTTTCTCCATAATCCAGCGCATGTTTGCAATTTGGTCTCTGGTTCCTCTGCCTCTTCTAAATCCAGCTTGCACTTCTGGGAGTTCTCGGTCCACATACTGCTTGAGCCTTCCTTGTAGAATTTTAAGCATAACCTTGCTAGCATGTGAAATGAGTGCAATTGCGCGGTAATTGGAGCATTCTTTAGCACTGCCCTTCTTTGGGATTGGGATGTAGACTGATCTTCTCCAGTCCTCTGGCCACTGCTGAGTTTTCCAAACTTGCTGGCATATTGAGTGTAGCACCTTAACAGCATCATCTTTTAAAATTTTAAATAGTTCAGCTGGAATACCATCACTTCCACTGGCCTTGTTATTTGCAGTGCTTTCTAAGGCCCATTTGACTTCACTCTCCAGGATGTCTGGCTCAAGGTCAGCAACCACACTACCTGGGGTGTACGAGACATCCATATCTTTCTGGTATAATTCCTCTGTGTATTCTTGCCACCTCTTCTTGATGTCTTCTGCTTCTGTTAGGTCCTTACCCCTTTTGTCCTTTATTATGGTAATCTTTGAATGAAATGTTCCTTTCATATCTCCAATTTTCTTGAACAGATCTCTGGTTCTTCCCATTCTGTTGTTTTCCTCTATTTCTTTGCATTGCTCGTTTAAGAAGGCCTTCTTGTCTCTCCTTGCTATTTTTTGGAAATCTGCATTCAATTTCCTGTATCTTTCTCTATCTCCCTCGCATTTTGCTTGCCTTCTTTCCCCCGCTATTTGTAAGGCCTCACTGGACAGCCACTTTGCTTTCTTGCATTTCCTTTTCACTGGGATGGTTTTCGTTGCTGCCTCCTGTATAATGTTGCGAGCCTCCATCCATAGTTCTTCAGGCACTCTGTCCAGTAAATCTAAATCCTTAAACCTGTTCCTCACTTCCACTGTGTATTCATAAGGGATTTGATTTAGATTGTATCTTACCGGCCCAGTGGTTTTTCCTACTTTCTTCAGTTTAAGCTTGAATTTTGCTATAAGAAGCTGATGATCTGAGCCACAGTCAGCTCCAGGTCTTGTTTTTGCTGACTGTATAGAGCTTCTCCATCTTTGGCTGCAGAGAATATAATCAATCTGATTTTGATGCTGCCCATCTGGTGATGTCCATGTGTAGAGTCGTCTCTTGTGTTGTTGGGAAAGCGTGTTTGTGATGACCAGCTTGTTCTCTTGACAGAACTCTATTAGCCTTTGCCCTGCTTCGTTTTGCTCTCCAAGGCCAAACTTGCCAGTTGTTCCTTTTATCTCTTGATTCCCTACTTTAGCATTCCAATCCCCTATAATGAGAAGAACATCCTTCTTTGGTGTCACTTCAATAAGGTGTTGTAAGTCTTCATAGAATTGGTCAATTTCAGTTTCTTCAGCACCAGTAGTTGGTGCATAAACTTGGATTACTGTTATGTTAAAAGGTCTGCCTTGGATTCATATCGAGATCATTCTATCATTTTTGAGATTGCATCCCAGTACAGCTTTTGCCACTCTTTTGATGACTATGAGGGCCACTCCATTTCTTTTACGGGATTCTTGCCCACAGTAGTAGATATGATGGTCATCCGAACTGAATTCGCCCATTCCCGTCCATTTTAGTTCACTGATGCCCAGGATGTCAATATTTATTCTTGCCATCTCATTTTTGACCACATCCAACTTACCCAGGTTCATGGTTCTTACATTCCAGGTTCCTATGCAATATTTTTCTTTACAGCATTGGACTTTCCTTTCGCTTCCAGGCATATCCGCAACTGAGCGTCCTTTTGGCTTTAGCCCAGCCGCTTCATCAGCTCTGGATCTACTTGTACTTGTCCTCCACTCTTCCCCAGTAGCATGTTGGACGCCTTCCGACCTGAGGGGCTCATCTTCCAGCGTCATAACTTTTATATGCCTGTTGTCTTTGTCCATGGACTTTTATTGGCAGGGATACTGGAGTGGCTTGCCAGTTCCTCCTCCAGGTGGATCACGTTTGGTCAAAACTCTCCACTATGACCTCTTCATCTTGGGTGCCCTGCTCGGCATAATTCATAGCTTCTCTGAGTTTTTCAAGCCCCTTCGCCACGGCAAGGCAGTGATCCATGAAGGGGATTGCATGTTAAGATCACCAAAACTGCCTAGAAATAAATTCACACATGACTCAAATTTTAGTTTGAGGTTTGGCATAATTTTGGCCTCAACTTTATTGATTACAGGCTATGATTGGTTTGCTTAGGCATTGGTTCAGACTATCTGAACCTGTCCCAGACTATCCAGGACAGGAACAGAACTGACAACTGCCAGTTGCAGAGGTCAGTCAAGGTAAGCACCCTGGGAGATCAATTGGGATGGGTACAGATCCCTAAGATCACACCCAGAATGCTCCCAGGGGCTCTTGCATGGCCCTATCCCCCTTTCAGGGGTCGGACAAATGCATGGCGAGCCCCTGGATTCCTTTAAGAGAATACCTACGCAGCAACCATTGGAGGGACAGGTCACAGCCATGCCTTGTCCCCTCCAAACACATTAACCAATGCCTGACCGAAACCTTACAAAGTTGTGACGATTTGCTGCACGGTAGCCAAAACCCAAAAGGCACCAGCCAATCAGCCAAGTGGGAAAAATTCCTACCAGGCCCCTGCCCCAAAAGCAGACGACCCACGATGGTATAGCAAGGTCAACACAGACCCTAAATATAGGGAGGGTGGGCAGGTGATCCGGTGGACGAAGCGAAACAGAAGAATCTCAACGCAACGTGCAGCGGTATATATCTATCCCTCAGAAGCAATTTCTGCAGCCCCATTGGCCGGAACAGGTCCCATGCTTCCGAGGGACCAATCGGGTAGCTGTGGCAATCCAAACTTACCCACCCCAGCAACAGAGAGTCAGTTGTGGTGACCTCACTGCAACACGTGCTCTCTGGGAGGAGAACCCGACTTCCAGGAACTCTTCTGCTGCTGCAGTATTAGGTGCAGCTGCTACACCAAAACCCTAATCCAGTGGTGATATAATTGTATTTCTCTCTTTTTTTATATAAATGCTGGAACCCTAGAGGGCACATGGAGCATTACCCTTCTCCAAAAGTTTATTATTATTGAATCAGATAAGCCCTAGAGATGCAAAGAGATAGAGGCAACGTTCTTTCATATGTGTTGGACTTGCAAAAGGGTTAAAAGAGTATTGGGAAATGATCCATAGTGAATTGGAAAATGTTTAAAAGTAATTTCCCCCCCAAAAAACAGAGTCCTTTCTGTTGGGGATAACTTAGACTGAAATTCCCAGGTGTCACAAAAGGTTATTTATGTATGCTACTACTGCGGCCCGTGTTTGTTAGCCCAAAAATGGAAAACAAGGGAGGTCCCAACTAAAGAAGAATGGCAACTTAAGTTGACAGAATATGCACAACTCGCAGACTTAACATATAGAATAAGAGAACGAGAAGAACATACGTTTAAAGAAGATTGGAAAATGTTTATTGAATATATGGGAAATAATTGTGTACAGCTGAAAATGCTGGCAGCATTAAGATACATTCAACAGTGTAAATACATTTTGAGGGATGCAATAACTATACAGAATAGTATAGTTTTTGTAAAATATGCAGGGATTTATATGTAAAATGAACCATGGAAAGAGAAGAAGAGGAGTCATTGACATCTTAAGGATATAAAATGAGTATCTTAGACTGTAAAACAGAAAACATAATAAAATTATATACGAAAGTTTATTATTTATTTATTTATTTATTTATTTATTTATTTATTTATTTGGAGAGAGTAGCTCTCGCCCATGAATCAGCATTTACAATTACATTGATTTGAATGTATACTCTGTATTGACTTTCTTTTTAAATAAAAATTATTGATATAAACACATACATGACTTTCTTCAGTCATGTTTTACTCTGGATTGTTTTATTTGATGTTTGAATTTGTTGTAAACTGCTTTGAGATTTTTTTTAAATGAAATTAATAATAATAATAATAATAACTGATCTCTTCCCTTTGTTGAAATGAATAGGGCAGCTGGCATGTGCAAGAGCATCATGTGCATATAAGATTCCACAAAGGGCTCTGAAATGGGGTAAATATGCCCACTATTTGGTAGCCAGCCGATTCCATGATATTAGATTATAAAACTAGCCATGGTGGCTATATGAAACCTCTAGGTTCAGAGATACAAGTTGCTGGAGAACAACAGTGGACTATTGCCTTGATATCCCCCTTGTGGGCTTCTCAGAGGCATCTGGTTAGCTCTTGTGGGAAACGAGATGTTGGACTAGGTGGGCTGTTGGTGCAAACCAGCTGTTCTCTTCTTAAGTTCATTGGTTTCAAAGGAGACTTCCTTTTCATGCAATTATCCAGGTTCTGTGACCTTTCTCTTTCAGCACAGCTAACTGTAGATATTTTTACTCTTAGCAAGCTTGCAGGAATCGCTGCCACATCTGTAGCTGTTCCATATGCAACTTTGTGGGTCAGTAGGCACAAGCTACAGTCTGTGTGACTACCAAAGAAAGAATCCAATTTCTTGTTCAGCTTGCCAAAATAAAAGGAGAGAGAGAGGGGGAGGGAGTAAAAATCTGGCTATTTGCCTTGAATATGTCAGTATTCTAGTGTATCAGAGGGCAGTTTGTTCAGGTGGAAATTCCTCTGAATACGGCCAAATGCCAAACTTCTGTCTCATTATTATTATTATTTTATAATAAAAAAAACCCTCACACAAAATGACCAGTTCCCTTCCCTGGACTCTGCAGAAAACAGTTCTGAGCCAAGATCTACAAATGGGCAAGGAGATGAGAGAAATAAGCTCCTAGCAGGTATGCTAATGGCACTGGTGAACTGTAATCTATACATGAAACCTCCAAGAAATCAAAATCTCAGAATAAAGGATTTGATAAGAACAACAGAAAATAATAGTATTTTCTTGGGTGCTCTTGATGCTATGATGCCACAGAGCAATTGAACCATCTGTAGATCGTTATCACCATTTCGGTTCTCATTGGGATATTCCCAACCAGCACTGCTACAAATCCTTGCACCAAATGCTTCTCCTTCGTAGTACTTGCCAGGAGAATGCTATAAGTTCGTGGTATTCACAGTCTAGTCCTCCAAGCATGGGGGCAGGGCAAAGTGTTTAGCTACCTGCCATTCTTTGGTGATCCCAGTGGGATGAAAGGTGCATTGTGGGACATAATCAGGAAATGTACATGGTGACTGAAATATCTATGGGAAGCTTTGGGAAGACACCACGAGAGCCAGGGGGCGCCAAATTTTGGCCTCACACAAGGCGCCATATTACCAGGGTCTGCCCCTGTTTATATGCACATTTTACCCTAATACGTGCATTTCGGTACACATTACTTGGTTGGAGAACTGCATTGCAAAATTCAGAAAAGTGTGAGTTTTGAAGGCTGGCTGTTTTTTGGTTTGTGTATTGTTTCTGATAGATGGTTGCCAACAATAGCAAAAAAAAATTCAGAATGTGCAAATTAAGTAGGTTCACCTCTAAATGAGAACTGAATCAGATTTCTCCCCCCACTCTGAGTGCTCACTGATGGTTCTGGGCTGCAATCCTAACCTCAGTTACCTGAGAGTAAGCCCTGTTGAATTAAATGTGATTTTTGAGTAGACCTGGGGTTGCAGCCTTAGGCAAAATTCATATGTGTGTGCATGCAACCCAGAGCCGTCAGCTTGTTTTTAATGCAGACAGTCATGCTAATAGATGGCTCCTGATCTTCTGCTTTGCATCCATCTGTTTATTTGCCTGCCATCTAAAGATATTATTGAATGGTAGCGCACAAATATGTCACTGAGTGTGTGGTGTAATTATTGCATTTTTCTCTGTTCTGAGTAATGACTTTCTGCCATTCTCCTGAGATAATTATAAAGGTGCTGATGAGTTAGGCATCTGTGGGAATGAGATTGTGTTCGGCAAGGAGATTCTTTGAAACATCAAAGACTCCCAAGGTTGAAATACAGGAGAAGAAAGGACCCTCCTTTGAAATTAATGTTAGTTACTTCACATATTGAAATGCATGCACACATTCACAGAAGGGAGGCGGGAGACAAGAAAGGTCTGCATAATTCATTTCAACTGTAAGCACCTCAGGGCTGCGACCTATGTTGCTGTACTCCCATCTTGAACCATATCAGTGAATAAATAGCAATACTGAAACTGGTTTAATGGTTTAATGTATCTTTTGTATCATCACTCACAATCATAAAGCAGTCGCTTCTTGGCTTCGTAGACAAACTCCTAAGCAGTAAAGACAATATTTCTGTGTGAGTGTCTAGGTTCTCTTCCTCGTCCCCAAATAATCACAAGCGTTCCCCAGTGTTTCAAAAGCAAACCTACCAGGAGCACAATATGGTGTAGGTTGTCTGTTGCCATTGTTTTAGAAGGTTGGCACAGTACTGCACAGTTACTGGCACATATACACAGCCTCCCCTCTCTACCTTGTTTAGCAATTTCCCTGCACTCTTGTGGCAGTTGCTTCATTTCCATAAGCACTTTGAAGTGGTTTTTTTTAATGTGTGTGTGTGTGTTTAATGACTGCACGATACAAGAACATCCCTTTAGTCTGGCAATCAACCATTATTTAACCAATCAGAGTCAAAGGATATGAATAATGACCGTGGTTATTTCTCAATAGCTATTGCTATGAATGGGCAAATCCTCATATTCTAATTGGTCGCCATAATCCCTTTGCTCGCATTAGTTCTTGTGCTTTTATTTTCCTAGCCTTTGCCTGAGAGGAGACTCTTTTGACTACAGCTTATTGAAGATCAACCTGAAAATGAGGTGGTAAAATAGAGATACTGGAAAAAAAGAAAATCATGATTACCTTTTAAAAACTACCTCTATTTTCAAAACTGCTCTGCTTCTAATGGCCTTTTAGCTTAAGATGAATGCTGCAGTCTTCTGAAAAAATACAGAACTTCAACCCCTGTATGTCTACATAAGCTACCTTGTCTGAAAATATTTTCCTGTTTCGGAAAGGTTATGCCAGGGGGTTTCAGACAACTAGTGCTGCAGACAGTGACCTCCAAGGGTGTTTGTCTATCATGAATTAGTAGAATGGCAAACGGCAGAGCAAGGTGTGTGATGCTCCACTTAGATAACTTTTTATAACAATGGAAGAAAGGCTTGCACCACCATAGTCAGCTGTTGTGTGATAGATCAGCCAAGTCAGACTTGGTGGCTGTTTTGTAACTGACGGGGATATTGCTGCAGGCTCTTCTGTGATCATATTATGATTATGATTATTATTCATTGTATTTCTTAATCACTTTTCTCACAAAGGTAACTCAAAGTGGTTAAAAACAATAAAAACCTAAAAACACAGTTCAGATAAAGGCTAAAAGAGGCCACAAAATCCTTCAAATAAAAGGCCAAAAGGTCTGTGGGAAAGGAAAAGTATTTGCCTGGTGCCTAAAACTAGGGCATGCCACAAGCAGGGAGTCACCACTGAAAAGGCCCGTTCTCATGTTGCCACCCTCTGAACCTCCCTGGGAGGGGGCACACAAAGAAGCTTCTCAGGTGATGACTGCAGAGTCTAGGTTGGTTCATATAACCTGACTGAACACCAGGGGAAATGACCTAACTAACAGTCATACCTGTATATTATGCAAGATGTCGTGACGCACAGAGCTGAAAGGAGTACTGCATTACACATGTCACTTTCCCAACATTCAAAGAGACTTCAAAATCTTATAGTGACAGAGACTTTTTCTCCAAGTTGAGACAGCTGGATTCCTAACTCAGTGGGCAAATTCCAAACTATGATGAAGTCAGTTTTCCCATCGCTGCTTGGAACTTCCTGCGTGCAGAGAATGTGCAGTTGACAGTTCCAAAAATGCATTGTTTTTATTATTCTGAATGATGACTGTAAGAAATGTGAAATGAGGATTCCAGTGATCTCCAAAACACAGATCTCTGTACAGGTAAAGGTTTCGGATTTTCTTCAAGGAGAAAATATTCTCTACAGATTCCTGTGCCATCCTCATTATATACCCAAAGAATGGGATATATACATAAAAGTAGGTGTATAAGTTCACTCTGCTTGAGTCAAAACAAAGAAACCTAAATTTATGTTATACAAGGCCTTGTTGCAAAAAAAAAAAAAGCCAAAGGGAAATAAATCACATAAGATGTGTCACAGAATTATTTTCCCATTGGCACAGAAGTCCATTAATGACCTAGGAGCCATATTTTTATATTGTATATCCTGAACTATCGTCTATAAATCTCTTGTCCAAATCTGCTTAACTATATGTTATTGTCAGCATCACTGCTATTGTGGAAAACTCTTGCCATTCAGCAGGTATTTTAATGTTTCTGTTCTTTAGACATTTGCAGATCAGCCCTAGGAAGAATTACGCTGAAGGCAAAAAGTTGACTTTATTGCTGTCTGTAATAGGCAGATATTTCTTGCAAGGGATTTCCTGCAATAAATACCTGTGTCATTCCAACTAGGGAAAGTTGTTGCCCTGAAACACCTTGTGGTTGAAATATGGCCTTTGTTAAACTAATGATTACGTAAGTACTACAGGTCTTGTACTAGCATTGCAAAGGGGGAAAACCCGGGGCTTTGCTGTTTTACATCAAGTGGTTCTGGTAAAAGGAAAACATGTCTTTGTCAGAACATGGCTGATTGGATACAACTGCTGGGCACATGCCAGAAGCGAAAGAAAGCATCAAACTAGCTCACTTCAAAAGCCACAGGCTGATTTTTTAGCAGGGATGCCATTAAGGATGGCAGGATCGGTCCATTTTGATCCATTCACATTTTTCCAAACATTCTCCAAATTTCTGTGCTATTTGCAATTTCTTTTTAAAAATATCTTCATGAAAATTCTCCACCATATTAGTGTGAATTTCTCCTAACAGGCACATTTTAATACTTTTTCTTTTACTCATGTCCACACTTTTGCAAGCAATTTCCCCTAGTGCGTTGTTGTAAAACATTGATTCGTATGAGAACTGCATCATGAAATTCTGATAAACGTCAATTTCAAAAGACAGCTGTGTTTCAATTCGCAATTTGAAAGGGCAGATTTGACAGATACAAACTGAATGAGATTTCTTCCCTTTCCAGTTGCTAGTAGCCGAAGTGTTCATAAAACGAAAACAGTGTGGAAAAATATCAAATATAAGGTGTAATATGGGGGGCCAGTTCTGCACCTGTGTCTTTTAAGTCAAGGATGGTATTCTAGGGTCTTCCATGCACAGCAAGGACCCTCCAGGCATGGATGCAAGTGCACAACTCTTTATGGGAGTCAAGTAAGAGCAAAAGTCATGCTACCCGCCAGTGAGAGCCTCACACTGATGGAGTCCATTTGCTCTCTCAGTACAAAGTCAATGGTACTTAAGAATGAAATGAGTTTCTCCAAATATCCCTTTAAGAAGCAGATTTGAAATTATCCTGGGTCTTTCCAGAGGACACAGAACAGTAAAAGAAATGTGTAAGAAACATACCCGATGTTTCACAGCTACATGTAAATCCCTAAGAGAGATTAATGTGTGTGTGGCATCTCTCTTCCCTCTCATAACTTTTGAAAGCAGTTTTCCTCTTATAAAAAAGCAGAGGAACAGGATTTTCTAACACACTTTGATTGAAATTTGGTAGAGGAGAGATGGAATTGGCACAGATATCCATAGCTTGGGTTTGTTGCTTCCAAGTTCTTGTTCAGGTTCCAGGAGGATACTTGCTCACATTCAAAAGCAGGGCTGAGGAACCTTAAATGTGAGGGCCAAAAGTGGCCCTGATACCTCTCTATCTAGCCTTCAAGGCCCCCCCAGGCCACACCTCCTCTCCCTGGCCACACGCCCCACAGGCCCAGCTCCATGCCTTCCTTGAGAGCCCTTTCCTGTCTAGAATGTGTCTGTGGCGATACTTCCATGCCCTCCAACATTTCTCTGGTGAAAATAGGGACGTCCCCAGGGCTGGATTTAGGTTTGATGAGGCCCTAAGCTACTGAAGGGAATGGGGCCCTTGATATGGCCAGCTGTCCTTTGTCAACAACAAATTGCCACTGTTTTTTGTGTTGGATATATGCTATATGATAATTTATGGACCTAATAGGTATCTAAAGCCATTTACACATAACAATATATGTATTTTATCAAAGCAATTTTATTTTGTTTTTTATCTTATATTTTGGAAATATACATCCAGTGGGTTTTTTTCCTTTAAATTTTTTGGGGACCCCCAAGAGAGTGGGGTCCTAAGCTATAGCTTGATTAGCTTATATGTAAATCTGGCACTGGACGTCCCATTCCATGATGATAATTTCACTTTTTATACCCCACACATCTTATTGGGTTGCCCCAGCCACTCTGGGTAGCTTCCAACATACCGTATATAAAAACATAATAGAGCATTAAACATTAAAAAAAATAACTTCCCTTTACAGGATTGCCTTCAGATGGCTCGGGGGTCAGATAGCTCCATACCCTTCAACATATGTCCAATAAAAATAGGGACATCCTAAGGAAAAGAGGGACATTCCGGGATCAAATCAGAAACTGGGATGGCTTCTCTAAATCAAGGATGTCCCTGGAAAATAGGGACACTTGGAGGGTCCGTGCTTCTTACTTATCTGGATGGAGAAGGGGGGAGTGTGTGTGTATGTGTTTAGAAGCCTGTGGCTTTTGTGTGGCTGGAATATACCGTGCTGTTCAAAGGTAAAAGTCATATCCATTCTTCTGCTCACCTTTGCCTCTAACCAGTGCTTTTTTCTGGGGGGACGCAGAGGTACACATACCCCTAAACATTTTGTGAATCTAAGTCTGGCTTCATGAGGGGCAGTATTTCAATATGAGTTTGACCACACTGCGGGAGGCAGTGGAAGACAGAAGTGCCTGGCGTGCTCTGGTCCATGGGGTCACGAAGAGTCAGACACGACTAAACGACTAAACAACAACAAGGAAAATGAGAGTACCTCTAAACATTTTTTTAGAAAAAAGCCCGCTGATCTTAGGGTGAAGGGTGGGGCTATGAACCCTGTTGTTGTTGTTGTTAAGCTATAGCCAACCTTTTCCCCCAATGGGACTCAAGGCAGCTTACAGATAAAAAGAAGAATCACTGAAAACATACGGCGAAAACTATCATTAAAAACAAATAAACATTTATAGAGTTAAAACTATATAAAATCTGTTTAAAACACAGAAGTAATTACAATAAAAACAGCACAGCACCAGCCCTTTCACTAAAAGCAGCCAATTCCCAAAAGCAAGAAGGTATTCACCTGCTGGCAGAAGGACAACAAGGAGGGAGCCAGTCTGGCTCATCGAGGGAGAGAATTCCAAAGTCTGGGAGCAGCCACCAAGAAGGCCCTTTCCTGTGTCCACCCTAAGCGTGCCTGTAAGAGTGGCAAGACCAAAAGAAAAGCCTGGTCTGAAGATCTCAAAACCCAAACGGGCTCATATGAGGGAATATGTTATTTCATGTAGCTTGGATCAAATAAATAAATAAATAAGCCTGGGCTCTGCTTTGGAAAATGAACTTATATTGCTTCTCATTGGGGAGTTGGCTCTGCACAGACAAACGTCAAGTTCTGCTTCAGATTGAAGGTAGAGGAAAAGCATGACAGAAAATGTCCCTACAAAAAAAAAGGTAGCGGGGGGGCGGTTCAACTTAGTGCCACTTCTCTGCACCATCCAGTTTTCTATGCTAGGAGGTTTTGTGTGTTTATCTTAATAGGAGGGAATATTCCGTTATATGACACCCCCCTCTCTGCAGTCTGAAATGGTACAAGTTCATGAGCAGCCCAGTCCAGCATCAAGCATAGCCAGACTGTATTTAGTCAGACCTGAAGCCCCTCAAATGATTTTTCAAAACTTAGTGATTATGCTAATTACATAAATCAGAATTTGCTTTTCTTATTTTCTCTTCAGACCAAAACCTTGAACAACACATGCATTCATGCACCGTAGTTGCTGCTGTTCCAGTTGTTATTAATATTACTATCCACCTGCTATGGATACAATCCTGTGCATATCTACTCAGAAGGAAGCCCTGCAAAATTCAGTGTGGCTAACTTCCTAGGCAAATGTTTGTAAGATTGCTGCCTTAGGTTTTAAAGTCAGGGATCACCTGGAAATTTACAGGTTTATATACTTTGGTGCAGCCTTACGACAGCCCTTTATTCATGTATATTTATTTATTTATAACAAATAAAATGTATGTTCTTTTTCATATAAGTGGTCTGCCTCATTTGCTGCCCTAGATGGAGTCACGACGAGTCAGAATTAGAGCTCCCCAAGAGCCATAAATTAAACCATAAATTAACTTTTGAGAAACAACCTTTAATAATGTTCTTTTCACATAGTTTTCCTGCATGTAATATATATTTCACACTAGTACCGTTCCTGTGATTTATAAGTCTAAATCCACGTGCAAAGCTTTTGTTTGGATTTGACTTGAAAACTGTGTAAAGTAACACTTTGACTAAGATTGGAAAGTTAGGTTAAATCAGGTTCACGTTTCTGAGGGCTCGTTTACACACAGCCGTAGTGTGTATATGGAAACAGAGCATGGGAGCAAGCATTAAGCTCTCGGATCCCAACTGCATGTTACATTGTTCCATAGTGAATCTTTTGTCTCTCTGTGTGTTTTAATGCAAATAAGTTTCAGGTGGCTTTTGGCTGAGTGAAGGCACCAAGGGCAGAAAGGGGCTGCTTAACTCTCTCCTCACTGACCAGTCACCCACTGAATATTTCCCCGTTATAATTGCTTTTGTCTGCAGAGAAAAAAATACTGAAGGACCTGCATCCTATTCCCTCTGGATAGGAAAGCCAAGACGCTGGGGTGCAGTTTTGAGCAAACAGTTTTGAGCACAGCCCCTTCCCATGCCCATCCATCCTCATCCAAGTCCTTTGCTCATGGATCCCTGACATTTTAAATGTTTAGAAATACAGTGGTACCTCTGGTTAAGAACTTAATTCATCCTGGAGGTCTGTTCTTAACCTGAAACTGTTCTTAACCTGAAGCACCACTTTAGCTAATGGGGCCTCCCGCTGCCGCCACTGCGCGATTTCTGTTCTCATCCTGAAGCAAAGTTCTTAACCCAAGGTACTATTTCTGGGTTAGTGGAGTCTGTAACCTGAAGCATCTGTAACCTGAGGTACCACTGTCATCATTACAGAACTAGACCTGACTGAGCCGGCCCAGTCATTAGGCAGGGTGATGCCACTGCTTCAGGCAGCAGAAACCCCACAGGAAGCATACCCATGGGTGCTCCGCCTGCCCCACTGCCTCTGCACTGATTTTTAGCAAGGTTGTGTCCTTTTGGAGCAAGATCTCACCCCAATTCAGCACGAACTTACCCCAAATTGGTGCTGATGACGGTGCTGCTTTTCCACAGGCAGCTGATGCAGCAGGGGCAGCAGGGGCAGGGAGGTGGTGGTGGGAGTGCTGGCTGCAGCAGGGCAAAACAGCACTTTCCATCTTGCTTCCAGCAGCGAAATGGGATACACACACCCCTGGCAAGACATGATATGCAGTTTGTTCCACACACTCCACAAGCACAGAATGGAAGATAGGATTGCTGCAGCGGAGAAACAGCCTGCACATCACTAAGAACACAGGTTTATACAAAACACGGAACTATTAAACTGAACAAATTAAAATAAAATGCCTCTTAGGGGCATATGATGTAGGCAAACCCGGTGTTGTTTTCTTTTTGGTCAGAAATCATTGCTTATATCAACATGGTCTTGGAGAAATCAATGATATTTGCAGATGTTCACACGCTCTTAAATTATATTCTGTGCTCCTGGGACTAACACATGGACAACAAACCCAGATTCTGAATCCTTGTGGTGTGTAAGAAGTTTATACTGCAACACTAGAAAGACATCAATCCACCATCTATCATCCACAGGTAATGAGTGTGAACATATGGCTTATAATCGTCCATTTCATTTAGACACCTGTTTGGACACTTGGACTTCCTACTGAATTTTACTATTGTCAATGTCAGCTGGCAATGGATTTGCTCATTACTACTATTGTTCATTTTTGTTTCTCTTCCTTTTTCTGTTACAGTTGTAAATAAATTTTGGGGGCAGAGATACATGTTAAAATAGGAAGACAGATTAGCTAAATCAAGAGGGGGGCACTCTCCCACATGGGTCAACTTTGACATGTAAGTAGGACTGCCCACCTGTCAAACAGCTGGCATCATAATGGTATCAGGTGATTGACATCTGTCAGTGTCCAAATGAGGTTTCTGTAACTCCTAGCCAGCAGATCAATGGTTAAAACAACCTCCTTTGGAGACTTGCTTTCAGCACCAATCAGCTGATTGGCACTGGGACTGCACCTTCAAAGAAGCTCCCTATAACCATTGATTAAACTGATTGACAATTACAGGAACACCCCTGAAGTCCCAGCAGAGAGAAAAATGATCCTCAAAGTGGTGCATTTTCCCTTCTGCTGAGAAAGTGGTTTGCATTCAAAACACTTCCTTCAGCTCTTTAAATACAAACTGATTCCTCTGGAAAGGAAAATAAAAAGTCGTGTTCAAAAATGGCTAAATGGTTTAGCAACTAAATGGTGAAGCATTGCTGTCAAGGATGGAGGCAATCGTGCAGATGTGCACAAACCTTTCCTACTGTAGATTAGGCTTTTGGGTTGCCAGAACGTAATGCATGAGAAAGATAAAGTAAATGTGCAGATGAATATTTTCTTCTGTTCTTGCTGCAGTTGGTACTTCTTGTTTCATATGAATCACCAAACATTTTTTTTAAACTGAGTGCAAGGTTAAAAAAAAAATCTGATCAGGCGCTGAAAATGAGATTTGGGTTGTTTACTGATATGGGAATCAGAAAGAAATGCTGGCTGAATATATACATCTGATACCCAAGGTTTTATGAATCAGAGTGTTTGTGTATAAACAAATCTCACAGAATATCAGAGTGAGCTACATCCAATTTTTTTCTTAAGAATCAAGGTGAAAACTGTTATTTATATAACACACTGTTTTCCTGGATTGGAAAATGATAGTTTCACACCTAAATCATTTTATATTTATACAATATAGAAACATTATTTGAATAGGTTGTTTTTTGGAATAAAAATAGCAAAAGTACCTTTTATTCCCCAGCCACCTCAAATACTTAGATTTTGTAGATGCTCACATTTTTCCACCTCTGTTTAGCTCAGTTGTTTCTATATAATCACTGTGTCGTGTCATCGCCGCCCCCCCCCCTTATTTCTGGATTAATCCTATTGATGATTCCACCCATTCAGGGATAATGTAGTAAATGGGATAATGCTACTTCCAGATTTGTCTCCATAGCCAATCAGATTTGGCTTTGTGATGAAGTCACTGAGGGCAAGTGAGAGAGGGGGGCAATTTCAATCAATACACAAACATTTAAAAAACAATTGAAAGGGGGGAGGGTTTCAAGCACTGCTTAAAATGTTTGTGATAAACTGTGAGTAGTTTTGAGATAGACAAAGTTCTGAATGTAGAAATAGCAAATGGAAATTTTCTTATATCTTTTTTTTAAAAAAAATCCACACTCTTTTTGTGTGTATGTCAGATGTTAGAGAAAATATTTGATTTGTGCTCATCTGGTGGATATCTTGGCATGCCGGAAAGCATTATTTAATGGAAAAAAATCAAATATTTTTCACAGCATCTCTAATTTACACTGCATCTGGTTGCTTTCAAAGGATTTCTTTGCAGAAAGAATGACCTAAATCAGAAATGTTGCCATTTCTGGCTTGCTTTCTCATACAGACACCCTCGTCCACATCTTCTTGAACTCTGAAAGAACATAAAGTCAGACCCCAGAAATCAGGTCATATAAATCATGGATGATTACCACTGAGTGATGAAATGAATATTTTTGTGTAATGAAATATACACATTTGACTTTTTGAGTTTCTGTAGTTACGTTCATTTCAGTTGAGTTGCTAAATTCAAAACACATGCCAAAGCCAAGGATTAAAGTTTACAAAGACAGATTTTCACATTTCTTTTGGTGAGTGTTTTTGTCAATAACACACATGAAAAGGATCTGAGAAGCTTTATTGCATTCATTTAGCTGCCATAAATCAACAGATAATGAAAAGTTTATTTAAATTAACCACCTTTGAAATGACATAATAAGCACAGGAGTTTTAAACTTACATCCTAACCATGAGAGGATAAGATTCTGGGTCTGACATTCAATATAATGGTCATTAGCTAGCAGAACTGGAGTTTACTGTTAAATTACTGTTTTTTTAATGGAAATAAATGTTGAGTTGGTCAGTTGTAGTTCAGCTGCAGAGCCACTTTATGCCAGGTGTACAGTGTTCTTACACGTGGCATTTTTACCTATGTACAAAGAGAAAGATGTGGTGTAGTAGTAGCCTTTCAACCTTGCTCAGGGAAGTCTAGGAAACCTTGGGTGTGCCACTGACTCTCAGATCACAGATCAGTGATGGAAAACATGCTTTGTATGCAGAATGTCCCAGGTTCAGTTCCCTGACCTCTCCAATGAAAATTATCAGACACCAGGTGATGTGCAAGACGTCTACCTGAAACATGAAAAGCTGCTACTCTGAGCAGATGATAGTGTTACATAGACAAATAGTGAGAGCAGGTATAAGGCAGCTTTCTTGATTCCAACCATTCCAGGAAGCACTATACTGTACCTTAGTAGTAGAACACCTGCTATGCATGCTTAAAGTCCTTGGTGTTAACTGTGAGGAAGCAAGTAGTAGGAAAGGCTATCAGACACATCAGGGAGCCACTGCCAGTCCAAGTAAGCAATACTAGACTAGACAGATAAATAGTCTGACATGGTATAAGTAAGCTCCATCTATGCCTTCCTGAACAATTTAAAAGAAAGGTTGCATACAAATATGATAAATAAAAACAGTTTTACATGGGAAAAAATGCCTATCCATGTGTACACAGGCTACTGTGCCAAAGTAGATAGAATTTCTGGTTTCAATAACAAAGCAAGTTCAAGCCTTTCTTGCCCAGTTCTCACTGGAGCCCTGAGCAAATAATGATCTCTAAACCTAACTCTTGTCAAAGGGTTACAGTAAGTCCACAACTTACATGTGGGGTATGTTTTGCGGATCACACCTAAAACCAAATATATATATAGTCAAAACACATGGTGGGTGGGATTGCCAAACTCATTTTTCCCTGAACCCCACTCCTTTTTTTCTTTTTTGCCACATACATAAAGCGGAATGTGCACAAGCTGTAAATGCAGGTAAATTTCAGGCTTCCTGTATTTTGATCTCAAAACACCACTGTAGTGCAATAGCTTCTGTTTTGCCTGTAAAACTTGAGTTTTAATACCTCTTTTACAATATAAACATTTGCTGGGAATTTGCCACCAAGCACACTTTTCCATTGCCCCCAAAAGGGCATGTGTCTCATTTCCACACATTTTTTTTCAAAGCAAATTGCCATATGTGAACAACCCTGATAGCAGGCAATCAAGAGTCATAGGAACATAGGTAGTTGCCTGAGTGAGACCATGGGTCTGCCTAGCTCAGTACAGTCCCCTAGCAGTGGCCTTCCGTGATTTTAGGGTTCTTTCCTAGCATTACCTGCAGATGCCAGGGTTTGAACCTGGGACATTCTGCATACAAAGCAGATGCTCAACCAGCTGAGGTAGCTCAGGAACCTTTTCTACACAGGTCAGAACTGTGATTCTCCACTGACTCAGAGGAGTCTGAGGGCATCGAGCACTGTGTGGACCTCATCCTGAACCCTGTGAGACTTGTTCTCTGAGCTGCAGGGGGCTTTATATTTGTTCATGAAAATCCACAGCTTTCATGCCACATGACAAACCGCATTTCAAACTGAGGGAAGAGAGTTTCTGACATGGCATGGTGGTCTATTATTTATGGGGGGGGGGGGAGTAAAAAAAACCTTCCACAGTCCAAGTCTCTTATATCAGCCTAAGCAGCTATTTGGAACCTAGTCATATTTTCTGTGCACTGTTGCCCATCTGGAGCCTTTGACATTGGGTGGGCTAAAAGAAAAGAAAACTCTAAAGCAATGCCAGGGTGCACAGTGTGAAAAGCATTAGCACAAGCATTTCCGTTTATTTTGCTAGTAGTGCAGTAAGCTGTGGATGAGGTTTCCTGCCACTGGAGGGTGAAGGGGTGGAGATGCTAGGAAGATCAGTTTACCTGTTTCCTCTATAATTTAGACACTGAGAATTCAGTTGTGCAATTGCAGTATCAAACTAAAAATGCACTGTCTTGGCTTTGAATTGTGTCAAATTATAAGTGGGGGCTGGGCTGGTTGTTTGGTTCAGCTCCAAATTTGTATCACAATAAAAATGCATAAAGCTGTAGAGTTTCCCACATTCTGCTTTCAGTTATGATGAAAGTGAAAAGTAGTTCATCATAGGGATAGTGCCCACATGACTGTCAAATATTTGTCGCTCTCTGACTGGGTCATAAAGTAAGGACATGCATTTATTTCAGGTGAATCGTGAACCATAGGAGGCTCCTTCAGAAAGATTTAGGGTTGTCTGAAGCAAGATCTGTCTGACACACCTGAACAAAAGCAAGAGCCTCCAAAGCGATTTGAGGTGCTTCAGAAATTCAGATTTAAAAAAAAAATACAGGGAGTGCAATTGTCAAAAGTGAAACCTCTGCCATATAAAAGGTAACATGAGAATTGGAGGTGGGGCTCTTTTGTGACTGACAAGTCTAGCTTCTAATCAGGAAGAATGATTTTAGTAGGGGTCTCCAATCACAGTGCTTTGGGGGAAATATGTTGAAACAATGTAGCACTTTGTTCTTGTCTCCTCTGGGCTCTTTGCAAATCAGCAGTGGATGGGTCCAAGGTCCTCCGCCAGGGATGATCCAATGTCTCTCCTCTCACCAACACGTTATCTTTTCTTTAAACATTAGACAAGCACTGTCTCTGCTGTTTTGTTTTATTTTGTTTTGTTTTGTTTTGTTTTGTTTTGTGTTTTGTTTTGTTTTGTTTTTTGTTTTGTTTTGGCACCTACCGAATACCTTCCTCTTCCAACATGCCTTGGTTTTTATGATGCTTTGTAATTTGTTGTTTGCCACCCTTGGGCCCTTTTTGGAGTGAGGATGCGATATAACTTTAAAAAATAATAAGAATTTTGAAAAAAGTAGACGAATGTAATAGAGAATCTTGACTATAGGCTATCCTCTCCTTGGAAAGGTTGGTGTGTTATGGCCTATCTACATTTCTGATTTATAGCATTTCCATACTCATAATAACAGTCATGGCTTCCTCCAAAGAATATTGGGTATTGAAGTTTGGTAAGCAGTTACTATTAGAGATCTCAAGCTTCTCCACACTCCCTTGCAAAACTGCAATTCCCAAGGTTCCACAGCAAAAGGGGAACTTCTCTTCTGTGGGGCAAAATCTATGCCATTTGACTCTCAGTTACTTTCAAGTTCTATGTATATTTGGAGGGTGATGTTTTCAGAGTTCTTTAATGTGTTTTTCCCCCTCAAATGTATTTGAGGGAAAACACTGATATGAATCTCAGCAGTTAACAATTACTTTGAATGAAACAGTTTTAGCCTCTCAGTTTGCAGGTGTTTTCCTCATATATGTGATAATAGTTTACTTTAGATAGACTGAGTGCTGGGATGGGATTTTAGTTTATTTTTATGGTGCAATCCTATATATGTCTACTCAAAGGTAAGCCCCACCAAATTAAATGGTAAGTGTGAATAGGATTGTAGCCTTGCCATGCAGTTCTGTTCATGACTACTCAGGAGCAAGCCCCATCAAGTTCAGTAGGACTTATTCCTAGGAAAGTTAGTATAGGATTGCAGTCCCAGTCAGCTCTCAGAGGGAAGTTAATGGCTGCTATATTCCAAAAATCAGTACAGTAGTACCTCAGGTTAAGAACTTAATTCATTCTGGAGGTCTGTTCTTAACCTGAAACTGCTCTTAACCTGAGGTACCACTTTAGCTAATGGGGCCTCCTGCTGCTGCCACACGATTTCTGTTCTCATCCTGAAGCAAAGTTCTTAACCCAAGGTACTATTTCTGAGTTAGCAGAGTCTGTAACCTGAAGCGTCTGTAACCTGAAGCATCTGTAACCCGAGGTACCACTGTATATAAAAGTCCATATCTCAAAGCCCAAGGTGTTTAATTTAGAAAATCTGATTTGCATCCCAGTTGTAAAGGCAAGGCTTTTGTTTTGTAAATTTGTATGTCAGTCAAAGGCACTTGGGGGTAGAGTTTTCCTAGTAGAAAATCTTGGAGGCATTTACTCTTAAATCTGGCTAGATTCCACAGTAGGAAAAGCTGGCTCTATATTCCACACAGCCATAAACAACAACATCATAAAGATGATGACTCAATGTTTTGACAAGGTTTTTTAAAAATATTTTTCACATGAGCATATGAAGAAATTTTAATCTGGGCTTCATATTGGAATAAACGTGTTCTTCTCAGACACAAGTCTGCCATTCTTTGCCTTCTGGGCCCTATTAATATAATGTTTATGCATTTCATAGCAAAGCAAAATAAAATACTTTGAGCCGATCCCTACAATTTGGGTGTGACTTCAAACAAACAAGAACAATGTTCTTAGGATAATGAAACCGGAGGAAAAAAAGACAACCAAGGCACAATGGAAACATGAAATTATGCATCTGTCTTTCTCCCTTATCCTTCTATTACTTTCTCCCTCCACAGTTCTATGTCTGCTTCATAACTAAATTTTGAAAATCTAGAATGAATGATAATACAATACTAGCGTGAGAAAGGCGCAGAAAAGATTACTGTGGCCATGGTAGGGTAGGGAATAAGTGATCTCAGTAAAATAAGGCTAGCTACTGGGGCTGTGGGTGCTGCCACCTCCATCTGACTCAGGGCTCAATCAGTACTTTGGGGTGTCCCCAAATAAGCCTGGAATGATCTGGGGCCCACCTGCCCCACACCTGGACCCCAAATCAAATCATAGAACCTCACACAGTGTTTAATTGGGGTTTAACTGTGATTAAACATGCTGTCAAGGGGAGGGTGGGTAGAAAAGACGTAGGCAGTCTTCCTGCATCTCCTCCTCTCCCCCCACCCATGCACATTTAATTACATTTTTACTATGGTTACCAGACGTCCCCGTTTCCCGGGGACAGTCCCCAGATTTACAAATCTGTACCCGGACAAAATCCGTTCCCGGAATGTCCCCGGATTTCATTTAACGCCCCCAGATTTATATTTTAAGTGTTGTAGATTTATTAGTAAGGAATGAATGCTGCGTGATTGGTTCAACGGCACAAGATGCATCATATGGAGATTTCCAGCAAAATGGCGGGCACCATGGCAGCAAGCAGCTCCTGAAGCCAGCCAGAGCCAACCGTGCTACCAGGCTGGCTCCGGGCTGCTGAGACTGCCGCTGCCACCGCCACTGCCAAGGGGGAACCGGGGACTCCCGGCACATCAGCTGGGGGGACTCCTGGGGGCCCCCCCCAGACCCAAATCAAGCCGGGAGTGAGAGCACCCAGCAGACTGCCCAGCGGCACTCTGGGGCCAGGAAAACCCAGGAGCCAATGCAGGGAGGATAAGGAAGAGAAAGAGGGAGGAGAAAAAAGAGGGGAGAACTGGCCTTGCCGTGCTGCTGCCGCCACTGAGGGAGAAAGGTAGGAGAACACCGGGAGGGCAAGGACATGTGGTCGAGCCCAGGCCTGACCATAGCCTACTCTATGGTGGCTAGCACTCCAAGAGAGCAGGCCAGGGCCCAGAGGAAGGCCGTACGACAGAGGAGACCACAGAAGAGAAGATATTACTTCTTATTTAAAAAAACAACAACACTTTTTAAATAATCTTTTTCTCTTTTCAAAAAAAAGTGCCCCTGGATTCTTTGGGGGGGAAACCTGGTAAACTTATTTTAAACCCTAATTAAACACATGCTTGGTAGAAGGGAAGACAGTTCAGGCAAGCCACCCATGTCTCCTTCATCACCACCCTCCTCGCTATCCAACCATTCCAGGGGGACCCAATCCTACCCGGGGTCATCTGGGGCTGCCTTAAACCACCCTGGCTGCATTTTTGGTCACCCCGATATCAGCCTGACTCAGTTTGGGATCTGGAATTCAGCCAGAATAGTTCCATGGCCCTAGTGAACATCAGTGGTCTTCTGCTTGTGCAACAGGACTTCATCTACCTCTTGTCACTCCTGCAGCCCCCAAGAACCCCCAAAGTGTGCTCCATAGGGTTTCTCCAACCCTCCAGAGCACACTTTGAGGGCACATGGAGGACTGCAGTGGGAAAGATTATGAAGTCCCATTGCATGAGCAGAAGTTTCCTCATGAAGCACTGGATTCTAATGTCAGTGATGAGGTCATTGCTGTTTCGTTTATATCCCACTTTTCCTCCAAGGTGCTCAAGGTGATGTACATGATTCTCCCTCTCTCCACTCACAACAACCTTTTGAGGTAGGTTAGGCTGAGAGTCTGTGACTGGCCCAGGTCACCCAGTGAGCCTCATGCTTGAGTGAGGATTTGAACCCTGGTCTTCCAGGTCCTGACAGCCTAATCACTGCGCCACAATGGCTGGAACCATTTATAGCATGTCTTTCTGCTGCTAAAGGGATCTTATGCATGTTCCTGTCATGCTAGTTCAGTAAAACAGTGAGAATCCCTGAGAAGTTTCTGAGAAACCCAGAGGAATTCAGGAATGCTAGAAATATGTTTTTAAAAGTATTGTGATCCAGTACTACACACAGCACATTGAATTGTTGATAGACTCGCCTGAAGGCAGACTGCAGTCCATTCTTGCTCACAGACTCAAGAGGAACACAATCCCTTACAAACCCCTATTGTTGCCCCGGGCCCTATAACCTTTCCATTAGGAGCAAAAACAGTTCCAGGCTCTCCTTTTTCAGAATCTCATTCTCTCCTGAATGCTCAGGTGGTAGAGGGCTTTTAATTCAGATACATAACCAACAAAAAGGTCAGATGCATAGGTGATATGTAAAGCAGTGTGAGTTACACATTAACTCTTGGGGAGTTTGTGTCGGTGTAATTTAGATGCACAAAGGAGCCAGCATTGTGATCAATGCCAAGCATTCTATCTGGCAGCAATCGCGGGGCTCGCACAGTGTGTGTTGTGTTGTTCATCTGCACTGCCCTGTTGTGTAACTTGACCCCCAAACATCTGCACATTTGCAATGCTGATCTGCATTAGAGGTTGTAATTTGCTGCACCTTACCGGCTGTCCTAGAATCTTTGCTTGCACAACCCACTCAAGAATTATCACATGGGGAGGGTACTATTCCTGATTATCCACTGTTTGAATTCATCTTCATATCAATTTCTTTGTAGTGTTTCTGAAGGCTGGGTGCAAGACTCAAGCATCATAATGGTGATAACCTAGAGGTGGTGGAAGTCAACCAACATATTTCCAAATGAATAGTTGAAGGGAATTGCACAACTTTCTCACAACATGTGGCTTTAAGGATGAAAGCAGTGTGGTAAAAAAATTGCCCTTCCCCACAAAAAAATTGTATGTTAATTAAACTGAGTACCCTGGCAAACTGAACCATTCTTCCCACAAATCTATATACAGTCGTACCTTGGATCCCAAACACCCTGGAACTTGGATGTTTTGGCTCCTGAACGCCGCAAACCCAGAAGTGAGTGTTCTGGTTTGCGAACGTTCTTTTGGAACCCAAATGTCTGACGGGTTTGGAACCACAGTGTCTGATTGGCTGCAGGAGCTTCCTGTAGCCAATCAAAAGCCGTGATTTGGTTTTCAAACTCTTTGGAAGTTGAACAGACTTCCGGAACAGATTCCGTTCAACTTCCAAGGTATGACTGTATCAAACATTTCTATTTGCTCAATACACTGCTTTGCTGTTCCAGGGGTTCTGGGATCTGAGGTGACTTACCAAAAGATTATGGCAATGCTTATGGTGGTGGGCTATTAATAGATTCTAGAAACATTGAAAGCTCATGTAGGTCCAGGGCCATCCAGAAGGGACAATTCACACAATCACATTGACATGGTGATGACAAAGCAAAAGGAATAACACTACCTGCTTCTGACAGGTGTCAAGAATGCTGCTGAGTACCTGTTGGGCTCAGCCCACAAGTCAAACGTTTTCTACAAGGGACTGAGCCAGCTCCTCTAGACAAGCATCAGCGACACATAGGGAAATTGTGGTGATGCTACCAAGACATGTAATTACCTGTTCTGCAATACAAATCAAGCCTTTTTCTAAATTCTTGTATGTAAATCAAGCTCTGATTCCAATAGGTCTCAAAATGGTAATATGTTCATAATTAAAAACAAGATTCATTACCAATAAAGGACTCTTTCTTTGTGTCTGCACAGCTGACATGACCAAGCAGCTGTCTTCAGGTGGCATTATCCGCCATCAAGGAACATGCTCAGATGTTGTGCACATACTTAACTGTTTGGTCACTCAAAGAAATGGCACTGTCTGCCATTGGCACCTGCTTTGAATGGTTTTACTTTAACCCTTTTGTTAGGTAAAGGTAAAGGTAAAGGTACCCCTGCCCGTACGGGCCAGTCGTGTCCGACTCTAGGGTTGTACGCCCATCTCACTTAAGAGGCCGGGGGCCAGCGCTGTCCGGAGACACTTCCGGGTCATGTGGCCAGCGTGACGAAGCTGCTCTGGCGAGCCAGCACCAGCGCAGCACACGGAAACGCCGTTTACCTTCCCGCTATAAAGCGGTACCTATTTATCTACTTTCACTTGAGTGCTTTCGAACTGCTAGGTGGGCAGGAGCTGGGACCGAAAGACAGGAGCTCACTCCGCCGCGGGGATTCGAACCGCCGACCATGCGATCAGCAAGTCCTAGGCACTGTGGTTTTACCCACAGCGCCACCCATGTCCCAACCCTTTTGTTACTCTTTCCTAAATCAATTCATTTAAAAGTTTGGATCCAAACCAGAAACACCCAATTTTGACAGAGGAACCAGATATGTTAATCTATCCAAGACAGCGGTTATGATGGAGCAGATGTATTTGACACTGCTTCTGGTGTCTCTTCCCTCACAGCCACTGTCTCTGCCTGCAGTTCCAGTTTGTAATGCCATCAGTTTGTAAACAAGAGACATGTGGCCTCAGGATACACCTGGAAGAAGGAGCAATGCATTAAGCACACCATCTTGCCAAGGTGTCCCCAATTAATACACATGCACTAATGACATGACCATGGTTTGAGTGTTCTTTTTAGGCAGCTTTCAGTTTAGTATTCTCTTATTTTAATGATAAGGGTTTTTTTTTTTATCAGTGCTGGATTCTGCAAGCTACTTTGAGCACCTCTGTTGGAGAACAAGAGTCAAGTAGAAACTTAAATATGAAAAAAAAAACAACTAAGGAAAACTTTCACCTGAGCTTTCATTCACAAAGGCTTGCAAATTGTGCCTTCTTCTAATTGCCATGGGGTCACCCATCTCTTTTTAAAAAAATTAATAAGCGTGATCTTCACACCAAAAACATCAAGCTAATTGTAGCTCAATCATCTGACCACCATCATGCCACAATTATGTGAATTGTCCCTAAATCCAAGCAGGATCATGCCAGGTGTGAGCACCAATAAGCAAGGAAAGCAGGTGATAACTGATGTCCAAATTCTGGACTCAGAATCATAATCACAAGAATTTAAACAAGGAGAAGGGATGGGGACTAACCAGGCTGATGCTTGGTGAACAAAAAGGAGAGAGACCAAGTACATGTGTTTCCCACCTTCTCCTATTAAGAATCCAGGTCCAAAGTTATAATAGAACTAGAACTCTCTTGCCAACTGTGTATCAGTGCTCTATAACAATATATCCTTATAAGATCTCATACTATTGACTTCAACTGGGTGAAGCCCTGTCCTTTAAGTTCAAACCTACATAAAATAGATGGAAGGATGGATTTGTCAGCATTTGAAATTTATGCAGTGGTGTACATTTAGAAGCCTACTGAACCACATGGTACAGAACACAGCAGTGCAGTGTAAATCACTCGGGAGCCTAAGAACCTTCCTGTACCTTTTAATTATTTCATTGCAAGTTTCTAGCCTTCCAGGCTGCTGAGAAAAGACTGAATGCCTTCAGGAAATAACTGCTCAAGGCTCAGAAACCAATGAGTCAGGAGGACAGAACTTCTAAATGCAGCTCATTAGATATCCATTTTGTTACCCACCCCACGTTCTTTAATCTGCACCTCTGCTTCTTCAACAAGATCTCTGTGTAGTTTATAATTCCATTATCACTCTGTGGCAGGGATGGGAAACCTTTGGCCCTGCAGATGTTGTTAGACTCCGTCTGCCATCAGTCCTAGACAGCATGGTCAATGGGCAGGGAAGATGAGTTTGTAGTACAACATCTGGAGGGTCACAAGTTCCCTATCCATATGCCGTAGAATGGCAGAAAGTGGGGAAGGAAAGGAAAGGAAGGACAATTTCTTTTGAGAATCTTTGCTTTCGTTTCTAGGGAAACAAGTTTCTGTCCAGTCCTGAAGGCTAACATGGGGTATGGAAATGTGGCCAATGCCCAGTGAAGGCTCTGGATACAGAAGGGGTCTGAGATGGAACAAGATTGGCACAGGACTTTGGTGCCACATGCAATTCGCACCATACATAGCAGGACCAGAATGAAATACGATGAAATGTTGCAAGACTGCACTCCCTAAGCTAATCAAGCACCAAAAAATTGAAATCAAGTTAATTTTCATCAAATTTTATTTTCTTGCATTTATATCTCTCCTTTCTTCCATTGTGGAATCCAAGGTTCCCAGGAGGTATCCCAACCAAGCACTGTCCAGTTCCAGACCTGCTTAGCTTCACCAAGGTGGCAGCTTCATACGACTTCAGAAAATAAAGGTTTGAATGTCACTTTTAACAGGCACAGGTGCCTTCTTTGGAGAGACACACCTGTTCCTCAAGGCTGCAAAAATGAAAAAGTGAGAGGTCAAGAAGGGAAAACAAGTGATATAGTCCACCACAGTGGTAGACCCATTACTCAGACTTTAGTGTTAGTGCATCATGCTGCCTTGATCACCCTCACTTTCAAGGCTTCTTCTAAAGAGGCCTGATAATTTGCAATTGCAAGGCTCTGATTTCTGTACATCTCTGGCCTTTTCTGTTTGCATTATTGAAGGTGGTGATTTCTAGCAATTGCTGCTATGATTTCTCATTCATATTCCTGGGAGGAAATCCCGAGCTGTTCTTCTCAGAATTGTTCTGACTCCTCCCTTTCTATCCTAATGAGCACAATACAGTTATACAACTGCATGCAGCAAGTATGGAAACAATGAAACCCATATGTGCAATTTGTTCATGAATTTGGCCTTTAATTCAAAGAAGCCTGCTGAGAAGCAGAGAGAAAGAAAGAAAGAAAGAAAGAAAGAAAGAAAGAAAGAAAGAAAGAGAAAGACCCTTGGAGGGAAAATATAAAAGCAATGACCATGAGCATTTCTCAAAGCAAGCTACCCACATAGCAAATGAAAGAGTAAGATGGTCTTGTTTTTCTATCACTGGGCATGTATGTTATTATTTATTAAATTTACATCCCACCTTTACTCCAAAGGAACTCTCATCTTGTCTCGTCTCTTCACACTCTTTCGCTCATAGCCCTTTTCCCCCTACTGACTGACCCAATGTTGTTGTTAAGGTCCAGCAGGAATTTTTCCTCTCCCTGCAATCCATCTTGTGTTGCTCAGCTGACGTGGGAACAGCTGATCATGACTGAGTGGGGCTGGACTGCAGGGAAAAGGTGCCTTTGGAGAAATAGTGGGATGGTAATAATAATAATAATAATAATAATAATAATAATAATAATAATATCATTATCTGGAGCCTTTCCCTGGCTTCTTTTTGCTGCTCGGCTAAGCAGTAGTAGCGTATGTTGTGGGTCATGTAAGATAAGGCAGTGATCCAGAAACAACAGAGGGGGCACAGACTGCACACTTCTAGAGAGTGACACAGCAGAAAAGTGCAGAGGTTGCCTCAACTCGAACTCATGTACAGCTCCAAGTTTAAAGCTTGATAAATGGAGCTGACTGATCAGGAGGGGTGTCACTTCCCAACACAAAAATGGAATTTCTGTTCAAGTTAACAAGCTGGCTATTGCATGCTGGCAACTCAGGCTAACAAACAGTCAGTTCTTGTGGTTTGAATCCCCATGACGGGGTGAGCTCCTGTTGCTCAGTCCCTGCTCCTGCCAACCTAGCAGTTTGAAAGCATGAAGTGCAAGTAGATAAATAGGTACTGCTCTGGCGGGAAGGTAAACGGCGTTTCCGTGCGCTGCTCTGGTTCGCCAGAAGCGGCTTAGTCATGCTGGCCACATGACCCGGAAGCTGTACGCTGGCTCCCTCAGCCAATAAAGTGAGATGAGCGCCGCAACCCCAGAGTCGGTCACGACTGGACCTAATGGTCAGGGGTCCCTTTACCTTTACCTTTACCTTTACCTTTACCTTTACCTTTACCTTTACCTTTACCTTTACCTTTACATTGTCATTGCTTGGTGCAATGTAGTCCACTAAAAGCCCTGCCCTGTCAGGTGGGAGGTTCACCAAGAGCTTCCATTGATCCAACATAGCAAGTAGCATCCCTCAAATGTTCCAATGCCCTTTTCAAGTCAAATAAGCTAGTGACTGTCTCCACATCCTGTGGCATAAAATGGCAGAAGGGGTTTATGTGTTGTGCAAAAAATACCACCTCCCTCCCTTGTATCATCCAACCTGCATTTTTCCCCCTTCACATGCTAGGTGATAACAATCCAATAAAACGCCTGATTGATGAACAGGTGCATCAGAGCTACATGCATGTTATGCTTACAGCCATATGTTGCTGTTGTTCGGGTGCAAGGGCTCAACAGCTCTGCAGTAGCCTCTTCCAACTGAGTCCCACGCCTTTCCCTTCTCCATTCCTTCCCCGCACCATCCCCTTTCTCTGCATAGTATAATCAGGTTTGAAGGAAGACTATTTGTTCAGGATTCATCAAAACCTCATTATCAGACTTTCAACCTGTTCAAACAATGAATCAGTGGCAGTCCGTTTGGAGCTGGTTCTATGGAGCTGCAGAGCTGCTCTCCTCCTTCCTCCCCGCCCCACCTCTTATTTTGGCAAAGGCCCCATGTATTGCCGAAGCCCAGCTGAAATGAAAGACACCTCCCCTCCCTCATCTTCACCCTGTTTCAATAAATCAGTCCCAAATCAACGTCTCCTCCTAAGCCTCGGAGACTGACTGGGGTTTAGCCTGTGAGCTTTTCCCTCCAGACAACAATTATGGGGAGAAACATCTGAATAAACACAGGATCATTTACTTAAAGAATTGACAGACCTTCCACTTGAACTGCTTTAAATTATTTGACGCCGCTTTTTGTGTTGTTGGGGGTTTTTCCCCCTCCATAGAAACATATAATTACAGTCATTTACCAAACTGGAGCAGGAATGGCTGTAAGGGGGGAGGAAGGAAAGGAAGCTTCAGTAGACAGACACACAGGCATTGACACAGACATGTACAAGCACATATGCACAGCATAGTTTTCTGGCGCTCTGTCCAAATAGCCACCCAACACTTCTATAATGCTGCCTTTCTTTGCTCTGGCATTTCTTGGGCTCCTGTGGAATTAGATTTGCCTTGATTTTGTTTTGTGGAAGGTGCAGCATTTTCCATTAAAAACTGCATTGGAAAATAGCTATTTCCCACCTTCCAATAATTCCATTGCCTCTAAAGGTGATCAACAGAACATCATTTGGGTGGGTGGGAGATATGGAAGTGTCCTTTTGCAGAAAATAAGCTGTATATGCTGTCTTGGTCCTGCAGCCCACCACCACCACAATGGACCCCCTCGCTTTCCAACATCATTCCATTGGTTTGAAATTCTGATTAGCCAGATTAGGGATGGGATTGCCAATTCAAGGTAGGGATGGGTAGAAATTTGATTCAGTTCGTGCTTAAAGGCAAATTTACGGTACCTAATACACCCTTTCCGAAACAAGATGCAAATCAAACCACAGCTGTCCTTTGAAATTCACACATCTCTGAATTTTGCAATGCAGCTCTCCAACCAAGTAATGTGTACAAAATTGCATATAACTAAAGTAAAATGTGAACTTAACACATATATGAGTGAAGTATACAAAAATATATATATACATTATATTAGGGGGAAAAGCTTTGCAAAACAAATGTATCTATGAGTGCAAACCTGCATGCCAAAATGTTCACATTAGGATAAATTTGCACTCAAATGATGATGAGCTTTCATAAGATTTGTTTAATTGCAATTTTGATGTAGAAATGTAGAAAGTTGAAAAATTAGAAACTGAGAGAAACCAAAACTGACATAGTTACACATCCCTAATTCGGAAGAACCTACAGCTGCAATCCTCAACATACCTACAAGTCATTACACTCAAAAATGATTTACTCCTGAATATACATCCTTAAGAGACAGTGGCTAGAGGGGAAAGGAGACCATGTGTGACCCTGATTTTAAAGGGAAGCTAACTCAGCAACAGAAAGGAAAGTTAAGGACAAAGGCCTAAAAAAGTATATTGAAAGCATACCGCTTGAATTCAGTGGGACTTACTTCTGAGCCGACATGCTGTATCACTGTAAACTCAGCTGGTGGCTTGACTGAGTTGGTTTAAAATGGCTTGTTCCATGGCTCTCACCAGTAGAAGCGATAGCGGTAGGGGGAAAAGAACACGGAAGAGGACTGGGTAACATACAGGAAGTTGTTAATAGGGGGAAAGGGGAGGTTAAACTAAAGAAGTTTGAAGAAATAAGTGGAATATTAACAAGTTGGCTACAATATCACCAACTAAATGAGATATTCAAGATTGATAAGAAAAATGGTTTTACAACTCAAACCTCTCAATTAGAAAAAGACCTGCTAAAGAATAATCAAAAGGTAATGTCTAAAATGTATAAATTATTATTAGAATGGCAAACAAAGGATTAAATGGTCGAATCATCAATGATACATTGCACAATGGATATAGGTCATAATATTGCTATGACAGGGTGGGAAAGATTCTGGAATGGAGATTAAAAATCTACAGCGTGCTATGCATTAAAAGACAATTATATGAAGATGAGATATAGATGGTACTTAACTCCAAGTAAGCTGGCTAAAATGTATAAGTTTGAATCCAATATTTGCTGGAAATGTAAAGAGATGTGGTGGTCCTGTAAGATTGCAAAAGCTTCCTGGGAAATGATCCATAATGAATTGGGAAAAAAGGCCAAAATAACCTTTGTTTAAAAAAAAACCCCAGAAGCTTTTCTTCTAGGTATACTCAGAGAAGAGGTGCTGAAAGACCAGAAAAAAACTATGTATGCAACCACAACTGCCTGAATGATATATGCCAGGAACTGGCCCCAAATAGAAACAATAGGCAATTAAAACTGATGGAATACACAGAGATGGGGAGACTTACCAGAAGATTAAGAGAACAAGATGATAGACTTTTTGTAACAGAATGGGGAAAATTTATTCAATATATGAAAATGAATTGTAAACAATTAAAAACGTTAGCAGGATTGATATAAAAACGAACAGTATGAAATTTAAAGAAATTATACTTGATAAATTTGGAAAAAGGATAAATTTGGATATGCAGTAAGAAAATGATAGAAAAATAAGAAACCATAGAAAGGGAGGGAGGGAAGTTGCAGAAAATATTTGATTTGAGTATATTTATATCCATTGTTGAATGCTGTAAAATGGAAAAACGGAAAATATAATATTTTAAAAAATAAATAAATAAAATTGCTTGTTCCCGCTTCCACCAGTCACATTCTTCTCAATAAGACCAACATATAACCTTAAAAACTAACAGAGTCATTCTAACCAAGTCCTAATGAACTCAGTGAGGCTTACTCCCAGGTAAAAAGGGTGTCTGAATCAGGCAAAGTTAGCTAAGTGAAAGAAGGTCAGTGATGATTTGGAACTTCCAAGGTCAGGTTCTGTGGTTGGGAGATTGTTGATACCTTTGAGCAAGGCGACCCTGAAGCTCCTAAGCAGAAAGAGAGAGAGACCTTCCAAACAAGCTTTGATCACCACTGAGCTTGTCACTTATGATCCATATATCTAAGCCATTGACCAAATGGGTAGCCATTGTCCCAGAAGTCTCCCAAGTTTGCCTCTGCTTTGCAAAGCCCAAGCACACACAAAGCCCTGCAAGAAGATAATTTCTGCTGCATCTTCATTAGAGTCATTCCTTTCCACCTGGATCTTAATCCTAGCCCAGCAGAAATTACTCCAGTGTTAACTTAGTAGTAGTAGCAGTGGCAGTTTTCTAGAAATGGTAATTACAGTGTATAGAATGCCAGCTTTGTACAGAACACAGGTAATACTATCTGCATTGGGCACGTTTACAATCTAGGTCAGCTGAATACAAGTGAGTATCGCTCACCAGCACCTACACAGCTGTTGCTTTTTAACCACCTTCTCCCACAAACCATGTGCTCCAGATTATGAGTGATTCATGGTGGATTTCAGTGGATTTTCAGTAACAGCATTTTTTGAATGTGTGGATTGGATTGAAGACTTCAGCAGTCCTAGCTGCCTCTTGGAGTGGGAGCTGGGAATCAGCAAGTGGAAATAGTTGTGGACTAACTGATCATACAGGTGAGAGGCCCAAATCCTCCCCTATTTTTCTTCAGGTTATTCCTCATCCACCTCCAATAGCACTTCACATCATACATTTAATGCACATCCCCCTACCCCAAAGAACTGTGAAAACTGAGTGCTGGGATGGGTAAACTACAGTTCCCATGATTCTTGGGTGTGGTATGTGATTTAAATGTATGATGTGTGGACAGCCTTTGTCTTTTCAATATCCTAACTCTGAACAACTTTTGGATTTTCCCATAGCACTGAAGACAGCAATTTTTTCCTGTTTTATGGGAAATTCCTAAGCATCTTTATGCATTTAAGAATGAATGGGCAGAACTTACTTCCAGCAAAGGGTCAATGAGACTGGGAGGCTTAAAGGTTGGGCTTTGTTTCTATGGGGCTTCTTTCCAAGCCTCTGTGATAGTCCTGAGGAGGACACAATGCTCTCTACCATCACCAGAGTGTCAAATAATGCTGACTTCTAATAAATCAAGGACTGGACCATATATTTTCCCAGTCAGAAGGTCAGCAGTATCGAATGTTGTTGCTCCCTTGACTTAAAGGAGATGCCTCCTAAATAGCCATGCTATACTCAAAATGGCCCCAAGGTCATTAGGATCCATGTAGGAGAGGAATTTGGAGGGTGAGGAAGGACTGGGAGAGCCCCCACCCACCCAAAACATCTCCAAATCAAAGGAACAGGGACCAAGCACCAAGAAGTGGTGGGGTGTCTTGGTCTCTTCCTCCCTCCCCTCACATGCCTGCATTCTGCTGCTACCTGTTTGTCAAAGGCAGCGGTTCTTTAGGACTCAGATAGTCAATGAAGACCACCAATGTTTCTCTTTAACAGGTTTTATTTACAAGATGAGGAGAGTAAAGAGCAAAGCAAGAGCAAACAGACAGATCATCTTATGGTCTCCTCTGCTGGTGAAGAATCCTTTCCCTTTGGGGGAAAAACAATGAGTCAAATGCCTCACAGGCAGTTGGTGCAGCACCCAGTGTTGACAGCAAGGTCTGCATTGAGACTCCCAGTGGCCCAGGTAGGCTTCAACCTTATATACTCTCCGGAAATGCTGGTGACACTTGATCATCTGTGTTTGGGGTCACATCCCCATGACCTGTCAATGTTTACATGTGGCAAGAAGCCGACTCCAAAGAGTTGTGATGTCCTAGATATCCCCATGTTACTTTACATGGTGCTGAGTCAGTGACGTAGATCTCAGGTGGAGATGCATGGCCTCATATCTCCCACTCCATCAGTCAGCCGGCTTTCTATAGTAAGTGCTGATTCCAGTAAACTGTGGTTAATTCTTACAGAGCTCTAATCTATGAAACTGCAATGGTCTAACTACAGGCAAGTGGCAATTCCAGGCCTGGGCCTGGGCCCCACTGACTGCATCCAATGGGGAAGTTGTCTAGCACCACTCCTAAGTCCTCATAATACAAAGGTCTTCTGGATATGTCCCAAGACAACCTCCATGTATGGAACTGGATAGGAGCATGCCTCTTGCTTGGTACTGCACACACTCACCTGCCTGATGTTGCTCCCAGGCACTTCAGGAACAGGTCAGCTCCATCCACATTTAAACTGCAGTGGCTTTGTGGGCAACAACAGGCTATCTAATCTGCAGTTGTTAAGTCCAGCCCACTTCCCTAAAATCGAAGGAGGTGGACCATTTGCACCCCACAATCAACAGAATAGCATCATATTGAAACTCCCAATGATGTGAGCCAGAGACTTTAACAGTACAATCCTATGCATTTCTACTCCAAAGCAAAACTCAAAGGAAATTATTCCCAGTATATAGGATTGCAGCCTAAAGTTACTTTGCCCCCAGAGGCATAAAAGAAGGAATACTGTCATTCAATTTATGCAAATTCCAATGGAGGGGTTGGCTGGAGTCAGAGTGCAATCCCAGGAGAAACTTGTAAATGTGCTTAACACATCAAGTGCTTAATACACCAAGAAGGCAATTCTATAATAAATAATAATAATAATTTATTATTTGTACCCCACCCATCTGGCTGGGCTTCCCCAGCCACTCTGGGAAGTTTCCAACAAAGATTAAAAATACAATAAAATGTCACACATTAAAAGCTTCCCTAAACAGGGCTGCCTTCAGGTGTCTTCTAAATGTAAGGTAGTTGTTTATTTCCTTGACATCCAATGGGAGGGTGTTCCACAGGGTGGGCGCCACTACCGAAAAGGCCCTCTGCCTGGTTCCCTGTAACTTGGCTTCTCGCAGTGAGGGAGCCACCAGAAGGCCATTGGCGCTGGACCTCAGTGTCCGGGCAGAACGATGGAAGTGGAGACGCTCCTTCAGGTATACTGGGCCGAGGCCGTTTAGGGCTTTAAGGGACAGCACCAACACTTTGAATTGTGCTCAGAAACCCCAGAGTGTGAGTCTCACAGAGTTCAACTGCTGCATTCAGGTTGTCATTCTGAACACCCTTAAAGCACAATCTTTATTAACAAGTCCTACTAAATTCAGTAAACTTTTGTGGCTTACTCACAAGTAAGTCTGCTTGGGCTTCCATAGAATTAACCCTCACTGAAATCCACTGAGTAAAAACAAGAATATTTTTATTTATTTTTTAATTTGCAAGCCTGTTGGGATGCAGGTTCAGTAGGACTATAATTTAGGGTTGGAAAAATCTCAATCCATGTAGAAATAACCTCTATTGTGTTCAATGGGGCTTATTTCCAAGAAACTGTGGCTGAGACTGCAACCTCCTGCTACACTGAACACAGTGAACTTTCGGAGTCAGTAAACATACAGTTGGATGGGACTATACATTTGGTTGTGGACTCCCACTTCACTCGAACCCCACCGACCTTAAGACCTCCAGCACTTTATTCTCTGCAGTACATCTTCGGATTCTGTTTTTCCCATACCATAACAGAGTGTTTCTTCCAGACGTTTGGAACCAGCAGCTGGTTTGGGGCCTCTTGACGTTCATCAGCAAGGGTAAATATTGTGGCTCTCGGCGGGCGAGGAAGGGGTGGAGAGTTCAGGTTTTAAAAAAAATAATAGAGGCACAAATCTAACTTCTTCTCCCTCCTCCCCACCACAACACACCATTCTTCTGCGCGCACTTAATTTAGGAAAAAGCACAACACACTAAACGCAGTGGGACTTACTTCCACGTAAACGTGCATAAGATTGGGCTGCAAGAGGGGGCGGAGAAAGCAGGATCCCAAAGCTTAAATGGTTTAAAAAAAAAAAATCCAACGGAGTTTTGTTTTTCCCTCCCACTGGATACGACCAAAACAACCTTTCTGAGAGAGGTTTACGGTTTGGGTTGAATTTCGCCCGCAAGAGTAAGGAACACCAACCTGCCAAGTAAAATAACAGCGATTAGCGAGATTATGAATGGAACTCGCCGGGGAGTTTTATCTGGGAATCTCTCTCTCTTTGGAGTCCTCGAGACTGCTGTGTCTTCTCTGGCTCTAGTACCTACTGCGATCAAATGCTAGAATAATAAGCAGAACGCTCTCCTTTCCCTCTTTCCCCTCATTCTCGAGGAAGAAAGTCAAGCCCTGTGGTTTTGCTTTCTAAACAGAGCCCCCACCCCTGAAAAGTTTGCTCAAATAATGAGCGAGCTAGATGAATGAGATCCAGATTCCCAAGACCGTCTGGAAATGCCCTGCCGCCTTCTCTTGGTGAGCCAAGCAAGCGCAGGCAACGGGCCCACGGACAGCTCTCCCCTTCCGGGACACGGCTTCACCTCTCCAAACCCACCTCCTCCTGCGCTCAAGCCAGGTGCGCAACCGGATCTTTACCTGAAAGCGAGTCTGAAAACCCGACTACCCGCCACCAGGACTCACTCGTGAGGAAGTCGTGTTGAGTGAAGCGGAACCTACTTCCGTGGAAGCGTGCATAGGATCCGGCTCTGCGTCTTTAGTTCATTTCCACGGGGTTTTCTTCCGATAAAGTGCGCTTAGGGCTTCTTCTCCAGAGCACATTTACGCGCGGAAAAGTCGTTCCCACGGCCACACACAGGAATCTAAGGGAGGTGGGCGGCACTTCTATAGTATCAGGCCTGCTTACTTGGGTGTAAGCCCCATTAAAACCCACCGAACTTGCCGCTGCAGTATTTGAGGAGGCTGCCGGACTTGGACCAGTTACTATGACGGATCTCCTGCAGCTCCCCCTCAACTGTAGTCATATCTAGGATTTTCTCTTTTGTCCCCTCCGCCAAACCCCCCTCTTTTTTTCTTATTATCCATACTGAACAACAGTGAAGAACCGGAAAGCTTGCTTGCTATTTTGCAAGGCCTAATAATAAATAATAAATAATAAAGGTATTACTTTACTGATGCTTGGGGGAGGGGGTCTTTCCTCTCCTCTACCATCTTCTTTTTAAAAGGCCCCAAATAAAAAAAAAGTCTTTCATCTCTACATTCCCCAGCATTCACGTGAACTAGGGGGAGGTAGACTATTTAGAGCAAAAGTACAAAAGTGAGAGGGGAGGAGACCGTGTTGGAGAAAAAAATGTTAAGATTTCCCCCCGTTTTCCTTTCAACGTCTTTCCTTGCTCCTATGCAATTATCTCCGTTATATGGGACCTTATTCTGGTCTCTTGTTTCCCACCCCGTATGCTTGGCAGAACTTTCCAACGCAACTTCTTCCTGTCTTTTGGTGCGAATTGCTCCTGAATATTTCTTCCATAATTAAGATCAGAGCAGATTACGATCTCTCGGCATGGAAATCTTTTCAAGAATAAGTTTCTTCAATGCAACCTCGTCGCCTTCAAATCAGCCTTCTTTTAAACTTGTTGTCATCCTTTGCACATTTTCCCTATAGTAAACAAGGCTTGACCCTAAGGGCAACTACTCCAGAGTAAATGCATTCAAGGTTCTGGTATGTTAGAAAAACCCCTCCCCTCCCCCACCATGTGGTTTGAGGAGCATACACCGATTTGCTAGGAAGTTTGAGATCTACGTGGAGAAACGCGTCGAAAGGATGTGAGAATCGCGACTGAATGAGGTTTTCGAGCGCCAGGTCTGTGCCTGCGCTCATTTGATAACCAGGAATTGAAAACCTTTGGTTCAGGGGTGGGGCGAGTGACACGGGCTTCCTTTACAGGCCAATGACTAATTTAAAGCACATTAAAGGTCATCAATGAAAACCAACAAACGGCAAGAACTTCAAGAGTTAGGAGCGAAACATTTCTCTTCTCCCGCCTTATTTACATGGGTCCTGGCCCAGGAACCCTACAACAAAATATTTTGCGGATAGAAAATTTCATGGGATACGGTGCAGCCTAAGTGAAATGCCATGGGGTGGGGGGTGGGGAATGAAAGGCAAGTTTAGGCTGTAATCCTCCGCTCACTTACCTGGGAATAAACCCCACTGAACTCAGAGCGGCTTAACTTCTCACGAAGCATTATAGGATTGCGCCACTATTCTCTCCGGGTATAATCGAATGGATCCCGACCTGTTTCATTGTGGCTGGATCGAGCCCATTGGGTCCACCGGGAATGAGCAGAGGCAGCCTGCTCACACGCCCCATAAGTGGCAGCTTGGGTCAGCCTCTCAAAGCATTTGCTGTGGGTCAGTCCCCCCAAAAAACCTAGAACGGCTCTTTTGCGTTCCCAGATCCCCGTGTCAATGAACGATTGATCTGAATTGAATGTTGCTGGCTTAAAAAATGTGGGGTAGGCAAGTTCCGCAGAACTAAAAACAGCCAAGACGTGGCCACTTTCCCTTCTCTCCCACCACGACTTCAAGTTGAATTTCCAAAACCTTTCTCCTTCGCTCCGCTGCATCGACGACGATGAAAGCAGACCTCGGAAAAAGAAAGGCATTCACAAACGACCCAAAGAGAGAAAAGAACCAGTCTGGAATCCCCACTTTCCCCCCAAACTTTGCAAGCTAGTGGATCGGCAGTTGCTCAAAGTCCCACACCCCCAGGCTCCCACCCCCCTCGCTCTTTTGGGCCGTAGGATGGCCCTTAAGGCGCCCCTCAGCGGCCGGCGGACGTTGAGAGGCTCCTTTTAGTCCGCCTCCCCATTTCAAAGAAGCTTCGCTGATCTTTCATTGTCCTGGTGGAAAGGAGAAGAAAAGAAACATACGCACAACATTCCGACGGGGAGGGGGCGCCTGGTACCTCCAGCCTTTGATGTTGATTAAGGCTTTTTGCAAGGAAATAAATAACAGTTCAGGGTGGGACGGGCGGGCCGGACTGAGAAACCTGGAAGATGTTTGAGCCTTAAAGCGCACCGACCACGTGCAAAATTCTCTTTCTGAGAGCCAAGTAACATAAATGAGAAGCTCCTGGACGGTTATGCCTGACCGTCAGGAAGACTCTCACTTTCTCTCCTAAATTAGAGATGGGAGAAGCAGAGCGACGGGGTGGCCGGTACCTTTCTGGTAGAATTTCCTTCTAGGCTAGTGGTAACAAACCAGCGAATAACATTTTCCCCCCTCTTTAAAGCCCCAAAGGAGGACATGATATGAATGTCTAATAACCCCAACAGAAAATTCCCTATCTCATTTGATATTTGGTGCTAGGCAGAAGCTAGCCTTCGTAAATAATATACAAAGTAAGAAACCTAATCCAGCCGGCTAGAATGTTTAATTCATCATTATGCGAACTAATTGGAAGGTGATTATATGGTAATTGCTCATTAGTGGTGTATATTTATCGCTGTACCTTATGTCAAGGCCATGGGAATTGTGTAGAGTCTGTTCTCTCATTTCAAGATCAGTTTCAGAAGCAGGCCGGATCAAGTGTGTGTGTGTGTGAGAGAGAGAGAGAGAGAGAGAGAGAGAGAGAGAGAGAGAGAGAGAGTTTGTTTCCTTTTTCCTGACGTCAGGTCCAGCCAAGTGCAATGGAGAGCTGAGCTATAAATATTAGCTGGTTTTCCGCAGACAGGGAAGGGAAGGCAAGGCTGGAAGGCCTGGGGCTGGGGCGGGTCACCCCCTCAAAAAAAAAAAAAAAAAAGGCCCTTCGGGGGATCCTGACAGCGACTGAAACTGCTCCAACAAATACGTTGCAGTGGACATCAAGGATAAGACCCCTCTGCACTCGGAATGTTGATCAACACCGGCGCGAGAGAAAGGTTGCGGAGGGGAAGAGGCGAAAGGGAGCAGCCCAAGTGATGGGGGAGTTGGTTAGGTGGCGGATTCTCCTTCAACCGCTAGGGATGGGGGGGGGGCAAAGATGGAGGAGGAATCGACGCCTGGGAAACCCTGTCTCTGATCGAGCTGGAGCGTGCATGAGTGGGATGAGAACAGAGGGAAAGTGACTGGCCAGAGTGAGTGAGTGAATGAAAATTAATTGTAACCATACAGCCAAAGAAGGGGAAGGTGTCAATGAAGAAATTATCTATCTATATATGGAAAGATTGGCTGCTGTGACTGAGAAACAGCTGGATGAGTGGAGATTCCTAAACTTTTAATGGAGAAGTTTCGTTGGTTTCAGGGGATCGCCTGCTTGCGGGTTAGAAGAGAAAATCCTGCAGTTACAATATCAAGATGAGGACCTGCCCGGTTTCCCCACCCTGTTTTAACCCTTCCTTTAAAAATATGCCTTTAAAGCACTTTAAAGAACAGCCCAAGTCCCAGCACTCAAATAAGGCTGCTGCTCCGCAAACAGACGATGCCCAAAAAAGGCGGCAGAAGTCCGTGGATTTCTCCCCAAACAATGCTCAGATGCGCGTCAGGTGCTGATGTGGCGAGAGCCTCTCCCAGACCAGAGACTCGTCCGAGCCGTGTTGATTTGGAAAAGAAAAGGCTTTTGTGAGCTCACGGGTCAGCCAGGCACCTGCCGGCGTATTAAATTCAGGTGAGGCGTCAAATGACAGCCGCCTCTTTGACACTCTCCCCTCTGCACTTCAGGTTAGAATTTTCCAGGGTACCAGACAGCACCCAGGTAAGCCAAGAGTTGCGTCCTGGGCCTATGGCGACCCTAAACCCACCTATTTACACGCATCGCTCCTTGATTTCGCTCCTATTCCTTTCCCAGAAGACTTCCGTGCATTCTTGGATTCGAAGCACATGGGAACCTCCCTCCCCTCCCCCCCGTCGTTTTCAGGGAAACTTGTTGTCAAGTATGCTCTGATCCTAGGTAGATTTATTCAACAGAAATCAAAGTAAGTCCGACAGCTTTTCCTCCCATTAATTTCAAGGGGGCTTGCCCGATCCTTCTAACCCACTTATGTCCTTGTAAGCCCACATTCGTACCAGCGAACACGGTACGAATCCGGTTTAAGTCTCAGGAGGAAGCAAGCGCCTTTGATTAGCGCACGCTGTGACAATCAGTTTATGAAATCGGCTTAAGTGATTTGCAGATCGAGCTTCTAGGAACATTTATCGCTTCCTTGAACAGCTTTTACTTGGAAGCAGGACCCCACTGGTGTAAGTGGAACTTCATTCCGTGGAAAGTGAGCTTGGAGAGATGGCCCACTTGGAAAGCCCATCATAGGGAGACTTACCTCTGAGTAAAAGGTACATAGAAGAGGGCTGCACGTTGTTCAATTTCCTGTTTCAGACTGAAGGGTGTCAAACTTCACTCCTCAAGCCACTTACGCCAAAGATATTGGGCATAAGCAAATGATTGACATCCCAGATCCTTTACACGTTTACCTGAAGGTAAACGCCAGGGATGTTCAAGAACTTTGCTGTCATTCCTCAGGTGGCGGTAAGAGACTTAACAGCGAGTTTAAGAAGCTCTGGAGTCCCAGCCAATCTAAAAGGGAGAATTAGTATATTGGCCAAAGCTGGAGGGGGTCCTGGGATCCGCTCTGTGCTGTTTGACATCTCGCTTCCCTGGCTCAAGCGCTAATCACAAAAGGCCAATTAAAAGCCCATTGCCTCCGATTAATCAGACCTTTCGCTTTCAAGTGCTGCTTCTCTTCCCTCCGCGCTGCGCTTTAATGGCTGAGAGCGTCCTAGCAGGACAAGCTCCGGCAAGGAGCGAGGTTATTGCTCGGGGTCACCAGGTCCTCTAAACTCCGACTTCCACGGCGCAGCGGGGGCTATTTGGAGAAGTAAATCAATTGATATATGATGAGCTCTAAGTAGTTATGAAACACTGGAGGGGAAAGAGGGGAGAGCGGCGGGGCTGGATCAATGGGATGGGCGCGGGAAGAGGCGAGCCGAGCTTCCCGTCTCATTTCCTAACCTCACGCCTAAGCGGTTCGCCTTTGGGGCTGGGGGCGAAGATCATTCATTATCCAGAGGTGACCGGCCAGCGCGCTCAGAGAAACTGAGCGCTCGGGAGATGTCGGCCCAGCCTCTCTGCACACGCTACGGGACATCTCGTTTACTTCCGAGAAAGCAGGCGGAAGGGGAACTGAAATGAAAGGAAGCCCCACTTTAGAATCCGGAGTCGTCCCCCCCTTCCCCCCCCCCACACACAAACGAATCTGGGGCCGACAGAGTAAAGCTTAAATCATCAGGGGCTCTCCAGAGCCCAAACCACAAAAGACTAGGGAACAAAGGTGTTTCCATACCGGCGGCACCTTAACACGTGTTCCTGGGAGTGTACCCATTAGGTGCAGGCATAGAATTGTTGGAAGGGACTCCAGGGTCATCACAGCATCATAGAATTGTGGTTTTGGAAGGGATCCAAGGCTCTTCTAGTCCACCCTCCTGCAATGCAGGAATCTCAGCTAAAGCATCCATAACATAACTCACGGTCCTGAGAGAGTCTCCTGCTCTACCGACAGAGCTACCCCAGTCGCCTGAGCCTAGGCATGTGTACTAGGGAATAAGTCTCTTTGAATTGGGTGAGGCTTCGTCCCAGAGACCCGCGTATGCGTCGGTCTGCAGGCAGCTGAACTTCCAAGCACATACGGTTTTCCGGTCGGATCCCACTCTGGCGTGCTCACCTCACAGCAAGGCATACCCAAATGAAACGGAATCAGTCTGGGATCGCGATCCTAACCTCTGCCGCTCATTTCTGGAGTTTACTTTTATTATAATCACAAGCATTCACATTCTTTGCCACAAAACCGGGCTCTGCCTTGGTTGTAGAGTTGCCATCTCAAGCCTCAATATCGCAGGACCGTCTCCAAGCTCAAGCAAGGGGACGCGGTCAGAGCAGGGAACTTTTAATCTCAGGGTTCGTGAATTCGAGTCCCATGTTGGACGAAAAGATTCCCGCTTCTAACTCTACGATTCTATACTTCCTCAGATCCACGAGTCTTACTCCCAGGTAAGCAAAGGTTTGCGCCACTGGGTTTAGGATCAGAGCGAGAACGGCAAAAGCTACTGATGGGAGGGGCCTCCGTACCCAGAGGATCGAAAAATATCAAGGCAGTATCCGAGATGGTCAGTGCAGGAGTTGGTGTATATCTGCGCATGCGCACAGACCCCTGCAGAAAACCCGCCACTGGGGCCTCGCAATAGCCTTCCAACCCGAGTTGGAAAATAATCGAAGTGGGAAACGCTCCATAATTCTCTCCATGCGCCCGTCCATTAGGCTGCAATCCTAAACATACTTAATATCAAGCCGCAATCCTAAACATGCATAATAAAAAGCCCTGCAAATTGGGAGTGACTTCTGCAGAAATATGTATTCGCTTGCCCTGCTAGAAGTCAGTCCACTGGAATTAACGCGAAGACTAGGGGAAGCAAGCCGGGAAGCGGAGGGTTCTGATCTAGCTTTCTCATTGACATGCTAGTTGTCTACGTGCAGGGAGCGTTAGCTTTATCTGGAAAAGCATTTAGGCGCAAGGTACACAGGTTTACCACCTCTGGGGAAACTAGGCCAGAACTTGGGGAGAACTTCAGTCTCAAAAGACAAGTCTAACTGGAGTGACAACCTGCTCAGGCTCCTTTTCACCCCAGTTAGACATGTCTTCCGAGACTGAGGTTTGCTTCCTGGCTGACCTCTCCCGAAGCCTGTTTAAAGCACTCCAGACTTCCTAAGAAGCGCGTGTGGAGGTGGCGGGGTGGAATTCTGGGTGAACCTCGCCCCACCTCCGAGTCTAGGTCTGACGTCCCAGGAGCAACCTCTTCTGGGTCGGAAGTTGACTGGTGCACGTTTGCGCCCCAGAACGAAACCGAACCAGATCAAAGGCGCGCCCCCAAATGCAACCAAGGCCTCCAGCTGCGACCGGGGCGCCCTGCTCTGAACCTGCCCTGCAGACTGAAAAGGGGGCGCGCGGACCCGGCGGCGGCGCAAGACACAGGTTTTTAAGAACACACATTCGGGACCGTGGCTTGGTGATCCGAAGTAAGACGAGAATTAGCCTCACAGTACCACAAGCACGCACCACCACCCCATTCAGAAGAGAACCACGCATGCGCACTCATTTCAACTTTTTTTTTTTTTTAAAGGAAAATCAGTGGGACGAGAAAGGAGACGTAAGGAAATAGAGGAGGCATGGAATGGGAGAGAGGCGAAAAAACAAGGTGAGCCAGAAGTGTCAACTGGAATAAAATAATTGGGGGGGGGCAGGTAAACCAGGCCATGCATAATCGATCACATGACGCAGTGCACAAACACTATTTGAATGGGAATGCCCATCAACTTTGTAGGGGCCCAGCCACCACAAATATTTCCTTGTGGGGGCTGAATCCCCCACGGCCCCTAGGAGTTGGCTCCTATGAGGTGAGCTTAGTGGAAATGAAGCCCCATTTGGCTCAAGGGGTGTATAAACCGTCTGGAACTGGACTGGGCATTGGATCGCCCTTTGTAGGTCTGTGTGCGTCACGGAGAGGAACAAAAGCCAGGTGCGCTTCCTTGGGAGTAAGTCTTATTGAAAGGATTTATTAGTCAGCCAAGTATTGGAGCGGGCTAAAAAAGAGAGGGCGAGAGACGGCAGAGCCAGGGCGAAAAGCATTTTCTAGACACCATGAGTGAAGGCGACCGAAGCCGTTCCAGCACCTACTTTGGGAAAGCACCCGGTCAGCCCCGTCGCGGTCCTCCTCCTCCTCCCCGCACCGCCTCCCCTAGCCTCCGCCTCCGCTTCCCGCTTTCCACCTCCGCCACTGTCACGTCCCCGACCTCGCTTTGCGCGCCCCCCCCCCGGGTCCGGCCCATCGGGTCGCATTTTTTTTGCGGAGGGGGGCGCAAAGTTGGTCCCTTCCCCGCCTTCGGACGCCAGCGCCGGGAGCAGCAGCCGCAGCGCGGCCTGCGTAATCCGGGCGCACTTTAAAAGAGATGAATTAATAAAGCAAATGAGGACTTAATAATTCCGAGCGTCCTGCTTCTTATGGAAACGGGGGCGGAGGGGGGGTGGAGAGAGAGAGGGAGAGGGAGGGAGAGAGAGAGAGAAAAGTGCGCCCAAATTGTTTGCAGTGGATCAAGGCGAGCCGCCTTTTGCTTCACTTTCTTTATCTTAATTCCGACTTGAAAAGATATAATTATCTAGTTTGAACAGAGCTGCTATCAAATCCTTCTTTAGGCAGGGAAGGGGGAAGCTGGAGTGGGCTGCAGTGTTCTGAGCCGCTCGGTGGAGCCTGAGATAGCGAGTAATGAAGTTGTGGAGTCCTCAGATACAAAGGGCATTAACCTCATTAGCATGAAACCTTTTCTTCTAGCCATTGTGGGACTCTTTCAGACTCCTAATCCCCCCTATTTTCAAAGCTTGGTTTGTAATAAAGCTTTTAGGGGTTTCCCTCCCCCCCCCCAAAGCTAATAGCATTCTCTGAAGATTTTATTGCTGTTACGCTACATAGGACGCTTAATATATATTTTTTCTTCTTCTCCCCTTTCCTTCAATCTCCTCTCTCTCCCCCTTTTTTGCGGTTTAAGGGAAGAAAGAGGGGAAATTTATTTATTTATTTATTTATCCGAAGCGAGAAGCTCCTGAATCTCGCAGAGGGGAAAAAATAAGCTGTTCCAAAAAAAAATTAAAACAAAAATCAAGATAGGAAACCATTTCGAGGACTAAAGCCTAGGAAGATGGGTAATGTGTGGAGAGGTTTTTTTAAAAAAAAATGAAATGAAATGAAATGAAACAATTGTTTATTATATAGCAGGGAATTTTTTTTTTTAAGGTGCTAAAGAAATCAAACTCCCGGGGCCCGATTTTATTGGAAGAGGCGTTTTAAAAGGGAGAGACAGAGAGAGGAGGAGGAGAAGAAGAAAGGCTGGGGGAGGGGAAAGAATGAGAGATGAAGGAGGAGAAAGAGAAGAGAAGTCTACCTTAGGAGTTTGGCTCCTAGATGTGAATGGGAAACGGCGGGGTTGAAGGGACAGAAGAGGGAATTTCTCCCAGGGCACCTTCTCTTTCTCACTGCTCTCTGGGTGGAAAGTCACCCATTAGGATCGAAAGGAGAAACAAAGAACGGTCATTATAATTATTATGATTAATCACCATCATTGTTTTTTAAAGGCCTAAAAAAGAAAAGAACCCGACCCGGACCTTTTAAACCGAATTTCCATAGCGCCATATACTGGACAAGCACGTGCGCGGAATGCCTAATCTGAACTTTCAAGGCAGGATGCTGAACAAAGCTGGTATTTTCGCGACGCATTGTAACTTCGCCTTATCACAGTGTAAAGGGTAGTCAGATTGTCCTAAATTATGTCCAACTAGCCCCCCTGGATCCACGGATTAAGAGATTAAAGGAGACCACTGGGCAATGGCTCCTCTTTCCCCTTCATATTCCTGGTATGATAATTGCCTAAACTGATTTGCACTTCGACAAAAAAGTCTTTGTAGCTGGAACACTGCAGACGAGGTTTGCGCTGTCAATGGAAAGAAAACTGATTAATGCAGCCTATCAGGCTAAGGAGCAAATGAAGCATGAATTAATTTTTTTGTTGGGGGGGAGGGGGAAAACCAACAACCTGGGGCACCCCCAGAAAGCCAGCTAGCTTCCTCAAGGATTAGGGGAAACTTTTTACCCTTTTCTTTTTCAAATTGGCAACCCTCCCTTCCCCTTCCTATGTCCCCACCTCGCTCTCTCTCGGAAAGTATAAACATTAATACGACAAGGAAACAAATAAAAATCCAACCAGCTTCTCCTGCTCCCAAGGAATACTTGCCAGCCTGCTACAGCTGTGAAACGCCTCGTTTTAGACTTGCTTCTAAAGCGTCGTGCTACGCTTATCCTAAAAACATGCCAGAAGCAGCGCAATCCTATCCGCGTCTACTCAACAGTAAGCCCCACTGAGTCAGACCGGGGACTCATTCTCAAGTTAAGTGAGTGTAAAGCTTCAGGAAGTTCGGGTGGAATTGAAAGGAGTTTACTTGCGTGTGTTGGAGGCCCGGTTAAAAAGAAGGAACGGAACCGCGATGCCAGGTTTTAAAGAAAGAAAAATGACCAAATGAGCTCTATACTCGGAAGTATGTACGGAAGTAAATTCGCGTTGATTCAAGTGGAGCCTCCGATTTAACAAAGCTGTCCTTGACTAATAGGTACCTGGATTCGCCAGCAGAGCGATCAACAAGCCAGTGTTAGAGAGTATTTGGATTTCTACCGGAACTAAAACAGCAGCTATGCAAACGCGCCCACGAAGGAGAGCCCATTTATTTCCAGGAAAGATTACTTCCGATTACTGTGATTTGATAGGAGTACAATCAAGGGGCCCTTTCTCTCTCTCTCTCTCTCTCTCTCTCTCTCTCTCTCACACACACACACACACACACACACACACACACATAAACACAAACAAACCCGAGTTTGCCACCGCCTAGGTGGCACAGTCAGGGCAGGCAGTTAATTCTGACTTTCTGGTGCCTGCGCGTGCATGGCACACGAATTCACACCCACACGTTTTCGTGAAATCCATAATACATTTTTAGATGCACACTTAGAAATTTAGTTGGGCCGGTTCTGACATACTGTAGAAAAAGTCCTCCGTTTGCTCTGGGAACGGTTTGGGGGAGGAATGCGTTTGATGGTCAGGATGAGGAGATCTCTATTGGGCTTCCCTGTTATTTAAACGTCTCCTGAGGGGTGGCTGCCTGTTGCTAGCATCAAATCAAGGTCATCGGGTCTATGGGCCAGCAGAGAAGAGATAAGTGGCAGGGACTTAACCTTTCCGAAGGGAAAAACTGTGCTTAAAGTTGTTAGGCCATATTGATAAATCTTTATTGACAAAATATTGACATTGAGATACTTCTTGGAAGTATATAGTGTGTTAGAATTCTAACAAATTAAACACAAAAAACACAAAAATATTTACATTCTGGTAAAGAAGACATTGAGGAAACATTTGTCATTTTTAGTAGCTCTATAATCTTGGATCATCAACATCAGTGCTTGAAATTTGTCCCCAATGAAAACGGGCCTGGGTCGAAATGATTTCTACAGAGGGATCTGCAAGATCCCTTGCTCCGTCTGAAGTCCTGCGGGAGTTTGAGTACAAACCCCTATCCAAGGAGAAGGGGGATTAAAGGAGGAATCGAAGTTTTAGAATGTGGGGACTAGTTTCTTTAAATCTCTCTTTTTATTATTGTCTCTTTTGCAGCAAAAGTTCCCTTCCCCACCCCTCCACCCTCAACAACCCATCCCCTTTTTTCTTCTTCAAAGGTTATATCCATTGGGGGGAGGGGAAGCAAAAACAAAATTAAAAAAATAAAATAAAAAATTAGAATTTGTTACCGCTACTTCATTGAGTTTTCACAACCACGTTGACGCCAGAAGTTATCATAAAAAGGTTTACAGACTGCACAGTTTCTCGTAAAATAAATTTAAAAAGCACACAGAACCTGTCTCTGAGGAGGGGAGGGGAGGGGGGGAGCGCAGTTCATGTCTGACTTTAGGGACCATTAAAAAAAAAAAAGGCCCTACCCCCCTCCTTCTTCTTCCCCCTCCCTCGAGGTTTTTAAAATTTTTAAAAAGAAAGCATGCAGTTCAAGTTTCTCTGAAACAGGTGTGTCGATTTTGGCTGGGTATGGGATCCTCTCTCCTAAAAGCCTGGGAGACACTCAGAATCATCAATAAGAACAAAATCCCTCGTCAACTGCAAAGTGTCCCGGTACGGTTGCGTGTGTATGCGATCCCTTTCAAAAATTTGGAGCGATCTGAGTTCGAATGGCGAGAAACGGAATATTGGTCAATCACCTCGTCTTGGTGGTTTGGCTTTGATTGACAGATTCCCCTCCCTTCTCTTTTTTGCGCTTAAAACAAAATTGTACCAATGCAGGACCAGCCAAGGCCCCCACCCTTGATGGACTGACTTCTGGGCTGGCTTAAACTGGCCGGCCGGCTCTCGCCCCCTCTCAAACTGCCCCTTCTCTAAAACAGAAACAAAAACAAACAAAAACAGAAAAACAGAAAAACGAGAATCGCCTGGTGGGATCCAGCCTGTTTGCTGTCCCTCGCCCTGGCCGCGCCACTCACTTTCCTGCGGTTGTCGCGAGCCTTTAACACTTGAGTTGTTCGTGGGAAAGTCTGTTAAGTGCCAGCCGGGAGTTTTGCCGCCGCCGCCGCTTCGTCGTCGTCGTCTTTTTATTATTACTATTATTGTGTGTGTTTTTTAAAGTGGGAGATGATTTAATCGTCCGACGTGACGTCGATCTCCTCCGGGCTGGCTTGTTTGGTGGCGATCCTCCACCGGTTAATATGATGAGTCCCCTTTTTCTTTTGTTGGGAGTCCGAGCCTTCCTCTTCCAACTTCTGCCGCTTGAACTTTGTTCTTCGGTTCTGAAACCAAACTTTTACCTGCAGAAAGGGAAACAACACAGGCAGGGCTGTCAGCTCCCTGGCGGCGGATGTGCGGGGCCTAAGGGTCTCTCACTCACTCACTCACTTACACACACACACACACACACACACACACACACACTGGGCGGTTTCTGCACCTTTACCCGGTCCACTGCAGAAAGAGAATAAGCCTCGCTTCGGAAACAGGTCTCCTGATGGTTTACACCAGGTAGACATGTCTGTCTCGGGTGAAATGAACACAGCATAGCAGCAGTGGAGCAGTGGGACATTCTCGCCCTAGCAGCACCCACTAACCCGGCAACAACGACCCTGTGCGCGTCAACTCAAGTAGGGGTTATTGTGATAATTATTTAATGTATTTGCATCCCGTCTTTTTTCTCCCCAATTCAAGGCGGCTTACAACAGTTAAAAACCTTCATTATAAAACGCAAAGCGCTAAAAGAAACTAATAGCTTCTGAGTAATTAGGCACAAGGTCGGGTTTGAAATCGATTTTTTTAAAAAAAGTATTTAGGTCAGGCACTCCAAGCTTCCTAATTTCCCCTCCCTGACTTCGATACCTTCTCCTTGGAAATGCTATGTGGCCACGCAGTGAGATCCTATGGCTGTTTGCTTGGAAGGGGCCGGGCTGTGCTCAGTTTGCTGTTAAGCAATCGCGTGGACTAATCACAGCTTTGTTCAGATTCGGAGAATCCTCTGGCTATAGCGGGACTGGAGGAGATGTGGCGTTTCTCGCCTGCTTTGCATGCTTACTGGGAAGTAAACGCCATATAAATTAATGGGACTTCCTGTTGCTTAGACAGACAATGCCCGGATCAAAGGCAATCTCGTTGACTTCACGGGAGCTCACCTCCTGCCTCGCCTAGGACTCAGTTAAGCCGCAGTAATTGGGGTTTTAAGACTAATCCCCCACTTTGAGCGCAGCCCTTGGAAATGCGCCCCCACTGATTTCAACTTAGGACTGCAGCTTTTCACCCCGATTCTGAACTCATTTGTGGCATTACATTCCATATGAAATCAATAAGGGTTCATGTCGCAGGAAGAAAACAACAACAAATCGTTTAGGATCATCGTGCCGATGCATCTCGCTTCAGCTCCGCTGTGGATCGCACTGGGAGAATTGGATTTTGAATTTCAGTGTAAACAAGTGACTACAGTGGAGATCTGGCTGCAAGCCTTTACTCCGAAGCAGAGGCTACAGCTACGGCGATCCTCTCTTTTTGCACGCGGTGGCCCCGTCGCGCTGAGAGCCGGAAGTGTAACTATGGAGACGCGAAGGCGGGGCACGGCCCAGACAAGGAGCCTCTCCCTTTTCCCTCCCCAGGTGCAAGCAGCCCTCGTGTGCAGAGGTTTACACGCGATCAGGAACCCCAGAAGATCCTGCCGGCGTCTCCGCCGTGGATGTATTTTCGCTCAACTCAGGAGAACACCGAGTCTATGCTCCTCCACTTACTTACTCCAGAGTAGTCATTAGAACCCATCCTAATGCCTGGGGGGATCTGCAACTTATAGGCAGCGCACGTCTGATCTTCCTTATAACCCCAGTGAACCGTAGGCCCAAAGGCTGCACTCGGAAACAAGTCCGCTAGCCTTAAAAAGTGATTTTACTGCCAAATAAGTTCGCTTGTTTACTGTATAGCCTTACATTCCGATCCTAAATAAGTTTGCTTGGAAAGGAGCCCCGTGGATTCAGCCAGACTGACTTCCATTGTGAGCAGAAATTGAGATCGCCTCACTGGGCAGTCCTTGCCCATTCCCATATACACGCAGGTCCCTATATACAGCCCTCAAATTTACACCGTCTGTCTGGCTTCAGAAAGACGCTGTGCATGTGACCTACTAGCAGAAAGGACAATATTTTGTGGCGTCCCGTCCCCCCCTCCCGTATCTGTATGTGTGTGTGATTTGCCACTCTGTGGCAGTCAGGTCTGCACGATGTTCCTATACATATATGCATTGCAATGTACACTTGTGCAGATGGGAACCCATTCGCCCATACTATCTGCTACAGATGTGTTTTAGAAACACCGCACGTACTCCGACTCGCTTTGCTCTCACACGTGTATTCCGTGCACCTACGAATGGTGCGTGTGTGAATGCCGTGTCCCGGTCTCTCCTCTCAAGCTCACATATTTCCTCTCCAGGCAGCTCTCTCTTGATACTCGTGTCAACTGCACTTTGCATTACAAACGGTGGGATTGAGAAGGACATTGAGAGTTCTAAGGGCATTTCCCCCTTCCCCGCCCTCAAATATTAATCGCATCGGCAGCCATTCGAAATCAAGCAATTAACCAAACCGAGATGGTTGCATTTTTAAAATCTTCACCACCACTTATCTCATAACCGGTTTTATATAAATCTAACGTCCGTATTTATAAACTCATAGCTGTAAAACTCTTCTTTCAGCCTGGTCTTTAAAACCTACAGTATGGATAGATTTTCCTAGGGAGCTGAACCCGGCTTCAGGTTTTAAAGGTGGAGGAGGGGGGAACTATTCAACCTTAATTAAATATAATAAAAGGGGGAAGCTGAAGAGCTGCGTTAATTAAGTAGGAGGTTCGAATTTTGCCTGCTCTAAATCGACGTGTCTTTTGTACCCCGAGCCTGCCTGCCTCATCATCAAAGGGGCAAGAAGAACATATTTCCCGGTGATGCTTCGGTGACAGCGGCCCGGGTTGCAAGCCATATGGGGAAGTCCTTCAAGTATCTCGGGGAAGGGGGTGGGAAGAAGGGAGAAGGGAAGCCCCCTACGAATTTGCTTTGGCTCGCCTAAATCTGAATTAAACATAACCAGCTGACCCTGTCAGTCATTTAATTGCAGATCTTATTGATCCCGAAATTATCTCCAAAGAGAGAGGGGGACACACACACACACACGATCCTCGTTGCTGCCAAAGGTAAACACGGTTCGGCTTTTTTTTTTTTTTTTTTAAAGCACTTTCTGCTCTGATTCGGCCTGAAAATGCCTGATAAAGACGCTGCCCGTAAAGGGAGGGGAGGACGTAAATCCGAAAACGGGACCATTTTAATAAGCTCCTTTAACCCGCTTCGCTGCCCCTTCAGAAGCCCTTCGCTGCCAGACGCCCCCCACCCTTCCCTCTCCCCACATCTCGGCCGCATTTTCATATTCTTAAAAAAAAAAAAGCCTCCCATTTAAAATAGCTGAGCGGGGGGATATACAAGGGCGAGTTTAATTCGCTTTTCAGTTTGCTAATTGAAGGGGACGACGGTTCATTTCTCCACGCCTGGTCTCCAAAGGGGCGCTCGTTTTGTCGGGGGCTGGAGGCCTGACACCGCCACAATAGACCCCGACCAGCTTCGGAATCAAGCGGGACAAAGACCACCTTAAATACGGCCTTTGCCAGTGGAAATCAGGCTGTGACCAGGCCCTTGTTCGGCGAACCTCATCAAAGGGGCGACCCATTTACTGGGGGTTTTGTTAGGGGAGACATCTTTAAAACAAAAGGCCCGGCCCTCTTTAAGGCGCCCCCAAAGAAAGGCAGGAAAAGGGGACGGGGGGGGGAGAGAGAGAGAGAATGGGGGGGGGGGGACCGAAAGTGTTACAACTTAATCCGACCAAAGAACGTTACTGTTTACTGGGAACTTTGAACTAAGCTGCGCCTATTTTTCCTTCTTCTCTGCCTTGCTCCCCCCTCTTCGCTTCCTTGAAATGCAGAGCCCCGGAGAGAACATTCCTTTCGAAATAGCCCCGGCGTCTTGGAAAGAGAGAAAAGCGTTTGGAAAAGGCCATCGAACTTCTGTTAAGGGAGGAGAGCAGTAACAAAAGCCTCTGAAAATCGAGATATTTGAAAGGGGGGGGGGGAGGCCAGAGACGGAGCCCCTCAAGCAAACAAACAAACAGAAAAGAAGAACGACGGCATGCATCCTAAACAAAAACCCGAGCAGCCAAACCAACCATCTGGTTTGAAACGTACACACATATATACAGCAAGGCAGCTGGGCAGTCGAACAGATTAATTTGATCTGATCTCCCGCACACACACTGCAAGGTTCACACAATTGATCTTTCTGCCTGGCACACTCTCCAAGAAATGAGCGCAAGTTTCATCTGGGCGACTGTCAAACAACGCCATTCTTCCCATCGGCGGATCGCCCTCCGCACCAGCTTTTTGATGTGGTCTCCCCCCCCCTCCCCAAACCTTATCATTCTATTTCACTGGCACAATTTGCTGGAGGGTCAGCGGGACATACGCCGTTGGCAGGGAAGGGCTTCAAAAAAGAAAAGGGGGGGAGACAACGACCAATATTGCCAGCCCCCGGGAAATAAACCGTCCGGTCCGCAGCACAGTTAAAGACGGGATTTTTAAAGCGGTTTTGTTGCTCTGATGCAAAATGCAGGGGTTTTTTTGGGAGTCCAGTTAACATGCAAAGAACCTTGCGGCTAACACGGTTGTTGGGGCATAAGCTCTCCTGGATTCAAGCCCGCTTCATCAAATTGAACACGTGAGTGTGTGTAGATATATATTTATCACACATTTAAAATGCGTAGTATTTAACGTCGGGCTGGGTCAATAGAACGTCACTAGAAAGTATTCGAAACACTTTCGCTCAGAGTCTACTTCTGCCGAAATGGAAGCGAAATGTATTCAGGTTGGGACTGAGAAAGGGTTTAATTATTGTTACTTTGGTGTAAATGGGGGAATGGATTAAACTATATGGAGGGACCGACCATAGCGGAGTTAACTGTATGGAGGAACCTACTTTCAATTTCAGAAGTAAACAAGGGGGGGGGGAGAGAACTCCCAACTTTCCGCTTGAGGTCTCTCTGTATAGTTTGAAATCGTTTAAATCCTACATTCAGGAAAAAAGACACAACGAACAGAACCCATTTCCCAAACCAAGTCTGCTCCTCGAATAACAAAGCAAACGTTCCCTTTGCACTGCGCAGTTTCACAAACTATAAAACCAAACCAAACCAAAAATCGATTGGATAGTTCTCAGCGATGAACACACATTAAATATTTCAAAACTCCTGATTTTCTTTAATTAAATGGAGTTCAATTTAGAAATGCAATTTATTTCTCCACCTTCAAATTTGACCCTGGATAATCCCAACGGTATGATCCGGAAGCTATTTAAACCGAACTACCTTGATAGAAGATGATAAAAATCTTGTTCATGCCGCTGGGGCGAAATATCCTGTTACTTTGGCTTAAACAGGTAGCCTCTAGATCTACAGTAATAATAATTGACATAACATACATTTTTCTAATACAGTAACAATACCAATGATACTCCACGAGCTTTCTGAAACAAAACAAAACAAATCTTTGGAAAAAGATCCAGAATGCTTTTGTGATGGGGAGGAAAGAAAGATTCGCGGCAGCCAACACACAAGGACAGAGTTTAGAATTCCCACGTTAGCCTACACCTCTATCTTCTTACACGTGAACCTGGCTTCTCCCGCCCCCCGCAGCCCTTGCAAACTCAACCCAGGGCGGTGGGGGTTTGTTCAGAGGCCCAGGCCTTGTCTTTGAGCGCGCGCCGGAGCGGCCTGCCGGGTAGAGACGCTCCTCCTGCACCTCACCTGAGTTTCCGTGAGACTGAGGCTGTGCGCCAGTTGCTTCCTCTCTGCCCCTACGACGTAGTGATTTTTCTCAAAAGCGTGCTCCAGTCTCAGTAACTGGGAAGGGGAAAAGGCGGTGCGGATCCGTTTGGGCTTCCTGGCTAGTGCATTGTGCAAGAGGAAACTCTCCGGGCTGGTTTCATTGCCTGGATCGCGAGACAAAAAAAAAAAAAAAAGACATTCATGAGCCAAGCAAGCCTACTTATTAGCATTTTGCATCTCTAATCGAAGGTGGAGGGGGGAGGGGAGGGGAGGGGGGAACTTGAAGCGGAAAGTCTTCCCATTATTTTAAACCTTTCTGTCTTTGGCACCTTTGCTTGGAAGTGATTTTCCTACTTAACATGTGCTTAAATTCTCACCCAGCAGACTGACTTTTTTTTTGGGGGGGGGGAGGGAAGGAGAGAGGGAGAGAGACAAAAGGTGCAGACCCTGCAAGATCAGAACGAAACTAACATTCACTCAGAGAATGTCTCCCAGGGAAGAAAGCGACGGAGAGGAAACGCCAATTGGTCTGCTTCATATATCTTTAAAAAAACCAAAAACTCCGGGTATTTGAAGGAACGCGTGGGGGGAAAGGTTAGGTGTGCAAGGGGGAGGGGGACAGCTGACTTCCGATTAAGGGGGAAAGAGCCCCCTCAATACAAGAAAGCAACTAATTATTTCACAAGGAAATTAATCTCGCCAACATTCAGCGAGCTAAAGAGCAGAATTCGCAACCATCTTCTAGGAAACCCCAATTTCGAAAAATGGCACCCCCCTCTCTTCCTTCAAGGAGTTTCCTACCATCCTATTCTGACACCGCCTTTTACATGCAGGTAGTTACTTAAAAATAAAATAAAAATCCGCACAAGAACCATCTTTTCGAAGACCTGCACCAGGTATAAAGTCGCCACTCTCGACAGCCTTGAAAACTTCCAGCAGGAAGAGCTACTTTGGCGAACATCTGACAAAGCAAAAAGAACCAGACTCATCCTTTTAAATGGGGATGGGGGCCGAAAATGGGAGAAGAGGAGGGCGGGGGCTCTCTTTCCAGTGCCCACAGAGCCGCCGCGTTTGTCATCTGTCAATTGCTGGAATAGTTTCCTCGCCAGGCTTTTTGCAGATACACCCGCCATCCCCACAATCGCTCTACCTATTTTTGCGCCTCGGTCGTTTCATCCGACGCGGGGCCACAATAACAAGGCAGGCAAATCCCTCCTTTGCGATGGCGCCTCCTTCAGAAAGCTGCTCACGACAGCGGGGGAAATGACTGGGTGAACGAAACCCCTCATTTCCCACCGAGAGGTTATAACGATAATACTAATAACCCTAATCGACTCCCTCCCTTCCCTCCCCCCTCTCCGTCCCCTATCTTGGAAACCATTCCATTTCAAAAGAGGTGTTTGCATGGATTCCCAACCCCTTTGGTTACTCCTTATTGCACTTTTAAAATTAATTGATTTTGGGGGGAACTTAGCAAGGAAGTTAATAAGACTAGTAGGATACAAACAAACGCGGTTTCTGGGTCTCCAGAAGCTCCAGGTCTTAGCAGGACAAATACCCCACAGTTAAAAGGCAGGTAGGAGGGTCTCCTTTGACTGAGTGAGGGCCACACTTCCTTATCGCCCTTCAAACTCGTTTTTATAACGTTTGGCTTCCCGAAGACAAACGGCTTGTGCTCTCTCTCTTTCTTTCTCTGCTGAATTGGGGGGGGGGGCACACGAAAGCAATATTCTAGCCCTGCCCGTTTGTGCTCTCTCTCTTGTTAGTTTGCGCGTGTAAACCCTGGAAAAGTGAAAGGAAGAAAGTTGTTTCTGTACGAAATCCTTTTCCAACTCTTTCCTTGTTTTCGTTATTCTTTTTTTCTGGAAGATGGTCGGGGTGGTCTTATGGGAGATGCAAAAAAAAATATTGGGGAAATATTCCAGCGCGATCCCTTTTAAAAACAAAAACCACTGAGAATTTAGGAGTCATTGACTTCAAACTGAGCGTTCTTCCCCAGTAAAGTTTCACTGGAGCGTGAATGAGATGGCAGCTGCGGAAGTGCCTTGGAACGGCTATCGGTTTTGTTCCCAAGAAATAAAAGGGGAGCCCGTTTTTCTTTTAAAAAAATCAAACCATCATTAACTCTGCAATTTAGCCTTGTTTTGGGCTATCTTGGGAACCTCTCAAAGAAAGCTCTTTGACTTGACTCCACATTTCTCTGCTGAAATTGACTTTGGTTGGGAGGTTAAAAGGATAAATTTACCTGCGAGGTTTTTCTTTAAATCATTTTAAAGTCATAGAAAGAATCGCTTCTGCCCCGCCCACTCCTGCCTTTAGTATTATCAACCCCCTTTGCCCCCACTGTCTCTCTACCTGCCTTTCAGCTCTTATTTTTCTCGCAAGACCTTCGGTTGCTAATTCACTGGAGGGGGGTTGTCCTCTTAAACTCACTCTTTAGGGAAGATCTGGTTTTTTAAATAAGTTTCAAGGAAAGGGCTGCTGAGACCGACTCATTCCTGAAGCCCCTCGTTCCATAACGATCCTCCTGAAGGGGATCAGGGAGACTGCGGAGGGAATCCATTAGACCAAACTGAGGGAGGGTTACACTGTCTTCCCCTTGATCCCAACCCTTCCTATTCTGCAGCGACAATCGCTCAAGTTAACAACATTCTAAAAAGGAGCACAAACTCGAATTCGCTTCCTCTGCAAATAGTCGCCTTTGCAACGGAACTAAGAGAGGTTCAGAATTTCTGCCCCCTCCCCCAGCCCCACACAGACACCCCTCCACGCCCATCCTCAACTCTCTTTTCGTTGCGTCGCCTAAACAAACGGCCTTTGGAAAAAGAGACGTTTCCTTTCCCGTTTTCTCTGCCTTGGTCGGAGAGATTTCTGCACTTTTCCGGGTCTTCCCGACCCCTTCCCCTCCCTCCAATATGTGCAATAGGAAATCCAGCAGCTGAGGGGGGTGGGGTGGAGAGGGAGGCAACCCCCTCCGTCCGGCCCTTACCTTGGAACCGATGGCCCAGATATCTATATCGGTGTATTAGCCAGGGGTAGAAAGTAGAGGGGTCCCTTTGCTGCGACGCAAAGAGCGGGTGCGGGGAGTGCGAGGCCGGCAGCGGATGCGCGGCCAGGGCGTGAGGCGGAGGCACCGGGTGCACCGGGACGGCGGCCGGATTGGGCGGGTGCGAGACGGCCTCTGCGAAGACCAAGTCCGGGTTGGAGTAGACGCCGCGGCCGCCCGAGTGGAAGCCGTTGAGGAAAGGGTTCATGGGGCTTGCGTTGGCATAGCTCAGCGCCGCCGGCCGGATGGGATCCTCGGCGCGGGAGGCGGGCAACGCAGGGCTGTCTTTGGCCACCAGAGACTCGATGGTGAAGCAGCGCTTCGGCGCCGGTTGAAACATCCTGGCGGCCAAGCGCCCGGCACCGGGGCCTCCGGGCGGCGGGCGCGCCCTCCGCTGCGCCCGCGGCTCCTCCTCGGAGGCGTCGAGGTCCGGCAGAGACGATCGGGGCGCCGGGCCCGCCTAGATCCAGAGTCTGGCAGCCGGGCAGCCGCCCGCGGTGGCAGCGGCAGCAGCAAGAAAGCCGTGCGGCCACATGGAGAGGCGAGCGCTCTGCAAAGCTCTGCGCTCACTTCATCCGCCCGACGGGAAAGCGAAGTGGGGAAGAGAAAAAGTTGCTGGGCGAAGTTCTGCCTTTCTTCTTTTTGCCCCCTTCTCCTCCTCCGCCTCCTCCTCCCTTCCCTCCCGCACCTCCGTCTTGTCCTTTTTTGTGCAGCGCCCAAGGCGGCCCCGGCGAGGTCCAGCGGCAATCCAGCGAGAACGAGGCGAGAGCGCGAGCGAGAGAGCGAGCGAGCTTGCGATCGGGTCCCTTTGCCCAAAGTGGTGCAAACGATTTGTTAGTTCATGAGCCTAATTAGTGCCGAGGATCACATAAACAGCTTCCTCTGAAGCCTGGTAAATGGCTTGATGATTGGTCGCTATTACTCGCCCGGAGGTGGAAGGGGGAGACTCTTTAAAGTGCGTCAGAGGGGAGAGGCGAACTTGTGGCCGGCGCGATCCTGGAGGGATGGATCCGGGCCCGGACTGGAATGGACTCCACCGCTCTGTGCCGGGCGAGAACGGGAAGGAAAGGGGGGGGGGTGAAAGTCACGAGAGAGAAGAGAGAGGGGGAAAGTGAGAGAGAGAGACGCAGCAGACGTAGCAGACGCAGCCTGCCAGAGGTCCCACCCGTGTGAGCGGAGTCGAAATCCCTCCAGGATGCAGGTAGGAGCGTGGAAGGTTTCACAACTTTGACGGGCGGGGGGAGGGAGCGGAGGAGGAGGAGGAAGAGGAAGAAGACGACGACTCTTCCTTGGGGTTCAACACCGAGCTCGCTCGCCGGAGCTGGCGAGGAAATCTGGCTTTCCCCAAACAGCCCAACTGAAGAATTGTGGCGAGGATTTTCTCTCGGTGCTGGAAGTGGTGGCAGATGTCTACCGCCTGCTCTCCTCTTCTTCTGCCAGCGCCTTTCGAGTCCGCCCTCTCTGTCGGTTCTGTTTGGGTGCCCCGAGCTGATCTTCAGCCATGGGGTGGCTCGCTTCCCCCTTTCCTCAGAACCGCCCTACAGAGCAGGAAGCCGTCGACTTACTGGAGCTGTTTTCGCCCAGGAAACCTCCAGGAGTTTTCTGCGCCCAGACAAACGCAAAACCCCAAACACCTTTTTGGCGGGGGTGGGGGGGAGCGGGGGTGTGGCTCGCCGCCTTCTGCTGATCTCCAGGGCAGCATGATGACGAGGGAGGAGGGTAGGTGTTGCAGACAAAGCTGGGACTCCGGCAGAGGGACGGGCGGCGAATCCGGCCTTGTCCGCATTTTCGAGATTACCGCGGCGTTTGGGGACGATTTTTAGGGCCGAGTCCTCCCGCTCCCATTGGCTGCTGCGGTCGAATAATTATGATCACATCCTAGTACTGCTGGCTGCTGCTTACTGTTTATTGGTAGTTAAGGATCTATTATCTATTCATCAACCTCCTATTTTTACCAATTACACTCTTCTAAAGTGAAGTACCAGCAGGTATTTTTCACGTTCTCAATTAATGATTTAAAAAAAATCTGGCGTATTTTAAATCTATTACGCTGCGGTGTGATTTATTTCGAAAGGTGCAGAGGATGCACAGTGGAGTCTACATGGAAATCGGAAGGGGAAAGCTTGTTTCCAAAAGCTTTTAAGTTTTCCCTTTCATGGTTTCTCCAGCATCCCTTTAATATTATTAGTAAAAGCTATTTGATGGAATACTTTTTTAAAATTTAAAATTTAAAATTTAAAATTTATTTTAAAAAACCCTGATTATCACATTCATTTAAATATAAGTCGAAATATATCCTGCCTTTTCCGTTGTAACTTGTAGGAATCACATTGTCCAGGTAGCAACAAAAACCAAGAACAAAAAACCCAGACTTTGTGTCACTAGAGCAATTAGATGAAGACTCTCTCCTTCAGTTGGAGTTACTAAGAACTCAGGGGGTGAATTCATATACTTTCCCCCTATTTTGTGTACAATTTCTCTCTCTCTTTCACACACACACACGCACACGCACGCACACATACTTGAGACAGTACAAAGTGCGTTGCTTTTATGCTTACGACCAGATGCCACACAAGCTAGAAATAAATTGGGTATAAATATAAACTCGTAGATGGAGCTTGCATATGGCTAAAATTATTATTAGGCCCTATTAATTATGCAAAAATCCCACCTATTTCTCTCTGCAGCCCATGTGGGTGGAAGTGTGTGGACAGATTAGGAACGCTGGCAGCTGTATGCAACCAAGAAGACAAGAGTGTGTGTGTGTGTGTTTTCTTTAATCTGCCTTTATTCCCTGCGTTTGATGTTTTGGGGTTATCATCATCATCCTGCAATACATTACAACATTCTGGCTACTAAACTATAAAGTGGTCATTTATTTATTGTGCCTTTAATTGGTTTTTTAAAAAATCTAAACGGGCAGCGTAAAGACAATGGACAACTCTTTTCAAAGCCGCCTTGCCTTGCCTTCACCCACCGACCCATTTGAAGTTTTTTTTTTCAATTAAAAAAAAATCCCGCTCGTCTTTTAAAGGATTAGCTCTCGTCGTAAAGCGACCAATTTCGACTCCTTCCTTCACGCCCAAATGTTATGGAAAGTGAATTTTAAAAGTCCAGCAAAGCGGGGGGAGTGTGTGTGTGAGATGGGTGTTGGGGTTACAGGCAATCTCAAGAGAAAATTGGACAACGTTAAAATGTCATATAGCCCAATCCACAACTCAGGTCATCCCTGCGTGTATGTCTGGACTGAAACTCAAGTGACTTTGGTGGGAGCCGCAGCAAGTATTTCACCATAGTTACATTCTGACATCACGGAAGTGGGAATGAGCTCATTAATTTCGGTGTAGGTTATTGGGAAGGGGGTGGGGAATTGTGTGTTTCTTAAATCCTTTGGGTAAGGGCGCCCATCTGCGATCCTCAGTGCACTAGTATGAAAGGGCGTTTCGCTGAAATAAGGGGAATTTACAAATGCAAAGAGATTGGCAGGCCCCAGATCTCACCATGATTTACCCGGATGTGTGTGTGTGTTTTAATGCCATCAACGGGATGGCGGGGCCAGGAATGCCAGATAAATATACTTCGGATGACCCAGGTGCCAAGTTAGAACCTTAGTCCTGCTATTGTCTGAAACGTTCAAAAGGGATCGTATAGTAGTGGCGAGGAAAATCTAGCCCGGGGCTAAAGGAAGAAAGGCAACCAGCTTAAAAACAGAAAAAAGAACCCTCCCAAAACAAGCATTGCCCATAGAAAGAAACCTGACTATTTAAATAGCTCCAGCCAGGAGATTTCAGCCTGCCTGTTTTGAACACGAGAGATGCCTTCAAACGAGTTCCTTAAAAGTTGCTTCTCTGCGCAGGTATAGAGAGATCCCTGTTGTGAATGAATGGCCGGTCTGAGTGGAAGCCTTTGGTCTTTCCAAAGCCTCCTAGGTCGCCTGGCGCGCGGCTGAAAAGTCCCCGAATCGTGGCTCTTTATAGATACCCTCTGAGCTGGCTTTGCCGCGGGATTCTATGTAAAAGGGGTATCGCGTCCTCTAACAAGATCCGGAGCAGGAAGTCTCGATCCAGCTCACCCCACCTCCCGTTTTTAAACCAACGGGGAGTGGAAAACGGAGACCGAACTCGGACGTGGGGAGGGAAGCCCACCATCTCCCCTCGCTGTTTCCCGACAACGCGGCGGCCGGACGGTGCCCTCACCATCCCGCTTCACCGCGCGAGTTTTTCTCGGGCAGAATTAGGTTTTAGAAAACGCGTCGCTCGCCGCCTTAGGAAACTCTTGCCAGGACATTTCTCTGTGGAAGTTAATAATCGCAACCCGACATCTCTCTCCTAGGCCGGTGCCTGGCGCGCCCTTTGCTGGAGGCACCGGCAAAAAATTACCATGCAGAATCTGAACTCTGGATTCCAGAAAGGAAAGAGGATCTTTTGCGAGAGGGTTGGATTATTTGTGACAACAACGAGCAGCGGGGGAAGTTGAGCCAGAGAAGGCGAGGGGGAAATAGGGCGCTCACTTGACCCTGCTGCCTGTGGGGTTAGAAATTATTTCCCAAAGCCCAACCTTTGCCCTAGTGTTGGCGTTTCTGGCTACCGCCCCGTCTTTTCTGAGACTTCTGGGACCCCCTCCAAGATGAGATCCCTTTTAGCTCCAGATCTGAGTCTTTCCACCTTTGCCTCACAACCCCAGTGATCTTTCTTCTCATCGCACAGTTGTCCACTTCTTTTTAGCCTAATAATAATAATAATTCGACCAGCCTGACGAAATAACCCAGAGCCGTCGAGGTCGCTCAGACGCTGCCCAGGCCCAGGCGCCCTTGACTGGAATGGATCAGGATTGCGCCCACAATAAAATGCTGAGCAGGGCCGGGGTGGCGGCTGAGGTGGGGTGGTGGTGGTGGTTCTGGTTGGCTGGGAACTGGAGGGATAATTACGTGGCTTAAATGCACAAGGCAGCTCCTAAATCTCCGCAAATAGATTTAGGCGTGCTGCGAGCCCCCTTTTAAAAGCGTCTTTAGCGCCATAAGCCGGAGCGATTGCGATGGCCCGGGCCTTGCCCTTCTGCCGTTCCTCGGCTGGCGCAGGCAGATCAGACGGGAGCCGAGGTCGGGCCGGGCCGGCGGGATAAAAGAGGCGAGCGGCTGGAAGCCGGACACCAGGCTCGTGGGCAGCGGGTCAGGCCAGGCGGCCCCCTCCCGAGGCTCGCAAACTCCTTTGCGCAGCGCGCAGGTGGATTAGCTGTCCGAGGTGAGAGCGAGACCTCCAGCCAAAGCGAATTGCAATTCCCCACCTTCCTCTGTTCCCAAACCTCAACAGGCACAGAGGAATCCAAGAAGCCTGGGATCCTCTCGGGTCCAGATCCCCAGAAGGATCCCCCTGCCTCCTTGAACAGAATGGAGCGTCCCCACCCCATTTTTCATTGAGCCTCTTTAGGATGGGGTAACGGCTTATTTCTCCTGGTACTGCCCTTCTCTCTGGGATTGCTGGGGGAAGATGCGCGGGATTGGGGGGGTTGTGCGTGAGAGCGATAATCGATCTGCTAGTTGCCCATCTCTCTGCAAACTTCCCAAGTTGCTCCTCTCTCTTTCAGATCCAAGTTAACATTCACAAATCTCTTCCTATCCCCTAAGAACCACACGGCGTCGAGAATTAGAATTGGGTAACTGGGCAATTAATGTTCAAAATTAATGCTAACAGAGTCAGAATTAAAAGTCTGGATGGTCTATTGGAACAGGGAAATCCCTTTTCAGCCCACCCCCGAATATATTGCACACACACCAGTTTAGAAAGGGAGATACATCCCACACACCGACTCTCCCAATAACAGCCAGCAGAGCAGGGGGAAAGCGATAGCAACTTGCCAGCCTGGGGGAGATTCTTCCGACTTGCAGACCATCTGGGGACGTGTTTGGGTTGCTCAGCAGAGAGATTGAAAGGTCTGCCCTGTGCTAATTTTGGACTATCGGAGGTCCAGTTTTGGTACAGGCTGCAGGATAGGACCCAGGCTCTGTAATGTCTCAGTGGGCGCTTAAACCGGAGTGATAGCGTTTACGCGTCAGATGGGTTCCCATGAAACTCCGTGAGTCATAAAGTGGTTCGTGATGTCCAAATATAATCATCTGAGCGAACCACCAGAGACTGATCCCCCTGTAGCCCAACTGTGAATGAAGAACATTAAAACAAAAAGCAGAGAAACAGGAGGAACAGACTAGTAAACAAATGTAGGTGGGACGGCGGTCATTCCCGGATGTTTTGGAGTTGTATTCCTGGATCCCAATACTGGACTGAAATCGTTGTTCCTTTTGGCTGTAGTGGACCAAATTCTGTCAGATACAAATCTTCCTGCCTATTCTGTTTATGAACTGTTGGATTCCTGTTCAGAGAGCATTTCGTTGGAAGAGGCCGCCTCCAGTTAGAGTGGAATTTACCTCCAAGTAATTGCGTGTGTACAGGGTTGCAGCCCTGGCGTGGCTGAACCCTCTTGGTCTTGCTTAATCCAGCAGCAACAGCACCAGTCAAACAGTATCAAAATATATACCAGATCTCGGGCATATATGTGCAGGATGAAGGGTTGAAAAGAAAAGAAAAGATGTGAGGGTCTTGATTAATTCGCATTAACGGCCTTATTTTACATATCGCATCAGATTACTGATATGAAGCAGAAATTAAATGATAATAGAAAATCGAGCGAGCCAAGCCGGAAACTTTTAAGGATTTAATTAGCAATTTTGAAACCCTTAATCGGATTGGAGCTCCAGCCATCGAGCATAATTTGGCGGCACTCTGCCCAGCACATTTTATGTGTTTAAAACTATTTTCCGAATTCGAGTTCTCTCCCTCTCTTTCTTCTTTTTCATGGTATCATTTACTCAGAGAGAAGCAAAATGTGGTTCAAATCATGTTAAGGATAGATGCAACTTTCCACGAAACGTCTCTCTCTAATTTTGTATGGAAATTGTTTGTTCTCATTATTTTGAAAGAGCGTGGCCTAAATATTAATATAAACAAGTTCTAACAGGCCAGAGAAAATGCCAATTTTTTATAAAACAAATTATTACATTAAGAATAATTTTAAAAATAATTTCTATGCCTTTCCTAATTCAGATGCTTTTGCAAATTAACTTGGGCTTTAAGCTATTTCCACAATGTGTGCTCATTACCAAATGTTTTATTTTTAAGAGTCTAGTGTTCAGCAAAGACGTTTTTGAAAAAAGTATTCTCTAACCAATACTTCTTACATCCCTTAACATAATATATGTGCATGTAGCGCCGCCTAGTGGATGACGTCTGGAAAACTCGAACACAGAGATCTTCTATCGCAGAAGAAGAGATCTTTTTCTACACACACATACACGTTTCTTGTAATTTACCCGTTCATCATTAACACTGCTATAAATGCATGGTGTTTTACACTTTCGAGATGTTATTATATCCAAGGCGTGATATAATAATTTTGCTATTTTTAAAAATCATACGCATAAGAAAATTATAAACTTATTTTTACACGGGAAGTGTCTTTAAAGACACACACACCTGGCTCAACTACTGTATCTTATTATGCGCTTTAGTACCCCATCCTAAAGAGCACTTGTGACTAATTTGCAATGGAATGGGGACTAATTTGCACCTGATAAAGTGGGCAGTGGGTCAGGAAAGCTTACGCCACCATAGAGGTTCTACGAGACTCTCTGTCGTTTTCATTTCAAAAAAAAAAAAATCAAAGTATATTTGGAATTGGGATGGCAAACGCACTCCTCAAAAAACAGAGCGAAACGTCGCATCTTTCCTGTGCTAGTTGCCAAAATGCTGGTTAGCGAAAATCATATTTGGTGCTGCTGTCTATTGCATTTCCGAATTATAGGTGCCGAATATATAGATTTCTCCACAATTTTATTTTTTAAAAAATCAGACTAGAGGAATATAGCTCCACCCCGCCCCCTCTCCACATTTTTCTTACATTCCAGAAATGTTTTTATCCGGGCTCTATTAAAACACCAGTTTGCTGCTGCAGCAGCAACAAAATCCACCCCGCTCGTTTTCTTGGACCTTTGCGTGCATTTGAAAATGGATTTTGGACCCCTCGTTTGCAAATCACTTCCGTTGAAGTCTGTATTTTCAGGCGAACATCTTCCCAATTTTCTCCTTTGGATGTGGGAATCAAACACCCATTCTTTGCATCTGGCAAAACCCTGAGGTAAGGAGAGGAAGCGACTTTTCCTTTCCACCTGATCTGTACTGTACTCGGGACGTGCCTGATTCCTAGCCTAGGGATTTGAGGCGATAAACCTCTCTCTCACACACACACCCCAAGACCCACTAGACTAGAATAAACTAAGGGCTATGAAGCGCTGACCCGCTCCGCGCTGGCTGGGACCAGATCGCTCGCGAAGTCCTGCGCTGCCTCTTACGCGCGACAGCAACCTGGACACGTTGCCCCAGGCAGTGCGCCAGTCAGTTCCCCCTGGAAGAGCTCCCTTGATCTCCGTTTGGACAGGGACTTCCACGAAAATTTTCCAAACTGCTGGACTTGTGACCCGTCGCTGGAGCCCCCTCCCCACTTCCTCATGCATGCCTGATGTCCGGATGCGGAACTCTTAAGCCCGATCCAGCGACCTCTTCGCTTGCTCTCTCCAAATCCCACCGCTCTCTCCAGCTGCCCCTTCTCGCTTTGCCTTCGGCGGACCACGTCGCGTCGACAAGGATCAGGAGCCTCGCCAGGCTAACTGGCCCAGGCAAACTCCGCCTCGCGAGAAGCTAGTCCTTCCTAGCGCGAGGAAGAAGGCAGATAACGTCCATGGAAATTCCCAAGCAAGACCATTCCAAGGATCGTGGCACAGTACCTTCGGTGCTGCAATAACCTCCACCACTAAGCTGTGATTATTCCACCACCTCCGTCTCTTAGCATCTTTAAAATGGGCATTCGCTATAATAATTAAAATCATTAGGGAACTTTCTTGTGGTTTCTAGCAGAGTCTGGCTCGAACCTTTAAAAGCGTAGATTGCGTGGATTAAGAATTTGGAAACTTCAGATTAAATCCGTATTTACAAGTTTCTAGTCCTCCTGCTTGGGGGGGAGGGGGATGTACCAGCAGTGGTGAAATCCAGAATGATTAGAATCAACGCAAACCCCAAGTCAATTTAAAGGCTCGCACATCAGATGAACGATAGTACCGCAGCTTCCATTGTCGAAGACTTCCGTTTTTCCGAAGGATCCATGCCATTTTTCGCGTTGCCCCTCGGCTTCGAGTCTATATACCGGGGGGGCTAACCCGCGGGTTATCTACTGCCCTAAATATCGGCCGTTTCTCTCCAGATTCCTTTAGAGAAGAATAGGGGGAAAGCCCTGATCGATTGCCCAGAAGCCTCAAACTTCATAGGTCCTCGAATAGATGGTGCACAAGATGTTGATGTGTATTACATTTATCTAATTCACACAATGTATTCCTTCTGCCAGTGCCTTTGCCGTGCTAAAATTCATTCACTCACTGTCCTCCTCGTTTTCTCTCCTGTAATACTGTATGAGGAAAAATATTACTGTGTCTTCTTGGTCTGCCTTACAACAATTCTCTGCGCAACGTCAACTAAAGGTGGGACTCCAACTATAGTCATACTCAGAGTAGACCCATTGGAATTAAGGGGCACGACTAACTTGGGTGCATTATTTTCAGTGGGTCTGCTCCAAGCGAAGTTTAGCTGGATACAACCCGAAGGGTCTTGTAGGACCTTAAAGGTTAGCCAGCGTTCTTATAGTACAGGCCACATCGCCAGATGCATGAAGCGTAATAGCCGGTTATTAGGGATGTGTATGTAGGTGTGGACAGAGATAGAGATATGATTATTGTAATAGTTCCTGAGTTCACAGGACTGCAAAGTGCTCTGAAGCCTCTAGACCAGTGGTGGCCAGGTAGCGCACCCATTTATCGCGGGCAAGGATTTCACACAACGCATGTGTCCCGCTTGAAGTCAGTGGCAAACGCCTCTGTCGGTTTCCACGGGGTCCTGCGAGGGGCCCGCAAGTCAAGCTCATGCTAAAATGGAGAGCTCGTACTTGAAGTCAGTTGTGACTCGTTGGATACTTTCGTTGCTACAAACGAAAGCACGAGAAATACTTCGACCCCTGGAGTGAAGAAACATCCGGGAAATTTCGTGTATGCGTGTGTGGAGAAGTTTATCCACAATCCAATGACACCCATTTAGTCCTGCGCTCCCGGATGCGCTCCCGGCAGCGCCGCTTCCTGCCACCACTGATCCACAACCAGATAGGCCGGCCAGGCTTCTTTCCGCTGGTCGGTTTCCAATACTTTTTGTTTATTTCCCCATTCAAGAAACTGACCGGCCAAGGTGAGTTTTGTAGTTTATTCTTTTTTTGTTGCTCTCCTCCTCAGTTCCCACCTGGGAGGCAGAAAGAGACACCTTGAGTCGGCTCAGTGGCGTCACCCAGGCCTGGAGCGAATTCGGCTTGACTCCCAATTGTTGAAGCGGTTTGCGGATCGCAGCTTCTTCTGGGCTTTGACGAGCTTTAGGCCTTCCTGGATGAGCTTGGTTCTCCACCCACCTTCTCCTTTCCCTCCCGCTTTCATTTTTCCGTTGCAGCCTCTCTCTCTCTCCCTCTCTCTCTCCCTCTCTCTCTCTCCCTCTCTCTCTCCATTTCCAGCAGTCTGGAGCGTGAATTACAGAGGAGACAGACAGAAGGAATTTAACCGAGGAGACAGAACACATTCAAATAATAAGTCAGCCCCGCTTCTAAAGCACAGATTCAATATTAGCACATTAAAGTGTCATTTAGGATACTAATTAATACTTATTTCGTTTTAAATCATGCTTTTTTCAAGGGCTTCAAGAGCGTAATTTGCTTGCAGTGGCATCTTATGACTAGGAACATAAGTATGCGGAATTGAGACTCACACACACACACACACACAAACCTTTGCTGATTCCCTCCCTCCCTCGCCCAACTGTGCATTTCCCAAACAGCAACGCTCGGCAATCCCACGCTCGCGCCCGAGACTTGACGCGCTGAGATAGAACTTGGCGTTTCTCCTTCTGTGCGCGGAGTTTGGCTGGGCCTAATACGAATGTGACGTTTAGACCAACGCAAAAAGGTCTTCTGAACAAGCTAGAATGAGGTCGCAGGTGAACTGGGAGCCTTGTCTCCTTTCCCAAGAGATCTCCAATATTGGGATTTTTGAAAAGAGGGAGCCCAATAATGAAGGGAGGCTTCTTGGTTAGGGATCTGCAGTTGTACAAACAGGTCCAAGTTGCAATCCACAATTCCCCAGCCTCTTGAGCTGCTCCTTCTCTTTTGAATAGGGTTACTCATGAGAAAACGGCTCCTGTCTCTGGAGTGCAAGAGGGCATGCTCAGGGCTTTAGAATTGGGTCCTTAGCTGTGTGCCTTTGGGAGTAAATTCAACCCAAAAGGAATGGGCCGGGCGGTTCCCAGTCTCTGCCTTAACTTCACACTTCTTCCCTAAGCCCTTTTAGGGAGAAGTTCTTTGAGTGAAATTCTTAGTAAGTTTTAAAAGGGTGGAGTGGGGCAGAACCAGGGTGCCAGTCTGGCATCTAAACCTTAAAGCCTATTTATTATTGTGGATTTTTAATAATGTTGCAGTATATGTTTGAAAAGCAGGTTTTATGCAGCTATGTAGAAGTAAACCTTCAGGTTTTCCCACGTCCATTTAGCTCATCGGCTTAATGCCCACTATCTTAAATTCGCCAGGTAACATTCTGAAGAGCGGACATCTATGAGATGGGTCACAAAAATAAGTTTCCGTATTCTGTTAGTTTTTAATGACAGAAATAGGTTTGTTTGGGGTGAAGTATTTGACAGATATAGAAGGAAAGTAAAGCTTTCATGGAAGCGTGAAAAGGAAGTTGGGAACATTTTAAAACTGAACAAAAAGTTCCCTTAGGCCTAATCCGTTTTGATCCGTAGCTACGATTCTCCTTTTTTGTAACCCTTTTTGAATGCCTGGCACGCCCTGAGTTACGTTTACTTAGACTCTAGAGTAAGCAAATCCGTCGGAGCTAATCCTCCAAGTAAGAGGACTTAGGATCTAGCGCAGCCGAAGCTGCGACGACTTTGCTAAAGATTTGCAGTCACTTTTGCTGACTCCAAAGAGCTTTTGCACCGGAGTAATTGTATCGGGAATCCCTTCCCATTTTTTCTCCTCTTCCCGTTGTGGCTTTTAAAACAAACCTGTCTTACATAAACATTCATTCCAGTCAAGGTACAGAAGCTGTGCGCTTGAGGATTTGCCCGTGGGACTTGAGTCCATGTGCGCTTAGGACTGGACGCTTCTAGTTCCATTGACTGAGTTGGACCTTAAGATCAGCTTAACCCTGTCCGCTGGAATGTGGATCAAGCTCAGTATGTGCGCAGCATCGTAACTTCTTGAGCATAAAAGTCCTACCTTCTCATATTCCTTCGGGCACCTAACGTCTGAACTCCTAAGCTTATCTACGATTATCTCCCCCGTGGACACACCCAGTCTTGCACACCTATGCACGCCAGAGAGCCTACGGGAGCTAGCTTAGATAAGAGGACATTGAACTGGTATTTGAACACAAGGGTTGCGGGATTCCTTCATCCAGCTGAAAAGGTATCCTAAATTGTGTGGCCCCACATGGCACCAAAAGAACTCGAGGGAAGTCCAAACCAGCGGACCCGAGAGAAGATAGACGGCGCGGACTGGGTCTCGTGTATCAGACTGCCTTGTTCGTGACAGTTTACGCACTCGGAGGTTCGTGGGTTGTTGTTTAATTTAACGTCACACAGGGCAACCTGTTTTGTTGGCTCGACTCCGAAACGGAATCAGAGACATTTTTAGCTTAAGCATTGGGGGCGAGCAGGCGGTGGGGCTGCGGGAGGATTTTCTGTTGTGCGAAGCCACGTTTCTGAAGCTGCGCTGCGGCTGGTTTTCGACGGGGCGCCTGGTTCTTCTTGTCTGCAAGATGCCTCTGCCCAAAGGCACCTGAAACAAGCCACTCGTAAAACAGGCTCCGATGAAATCCTTGCTTGTAATGACACAAGCAAACCAACCGACCGACACCTCTTTAAGTGACAAACGGGGTTTAGGGTATTTGGCACCGCAGCCGGGATAAAATGCCAGGTTCCTCGGACAGAACGTCCGACCGTTTTAAAACTGACTTCTAGTACTTTCTGTCTAAGCAAGCCTTGGAGCGCAATGGGACCCTCTCCGGAGCAAACGTCCTTTTGAAAGGGCTCCTGTCCTCCCCAAACAGAAAGGCTTCCGTCTCACTGGATGCCAACCTGGATGTCCTACGTCCGAGGAAGGGAGCGGGAGAGAAATATAGGCAGGCTGCCCCCACGCTCCAGCTGGGATTTGCTTGCGCATAAGTGTGCGTAAAGATCTGGGAGAATGCTATGTTTCGGCTTCACAGGGTACAAGCTGGAAGTTCTCGTCCTCAATCCACTCCCCTGTCCTTGAAAGCTAGGAGAAACATTGCTCCCTTGTTGCATTCCACAGACAGGAAAACAGGAGTGCAGTGGACCGCCCTCCGCCTCCCGCGATCCCTTCGCAGGTTGCCTCGCTGACCAGACTCAATAGAAAGCAGGCGACGTTGCGACGGCGAACTTAGAGCGGCCATCTGTGGTATCAATGGCTCATTGGTCAGCTGCTCCAGACTGCGTTTCTTGGTTGTGTGTGTGAGAGTGGAGCGATTTCAAGTTTGTTCAAAATGGTTAGTTTTGCAGTTGGGCGAAGGGGTGGTATACATTGTGAGCCTGTGTGAGTTTGTGTATATCGGATATCCCTGGCCTAAGATTACAAAAACTCCTTTCTAGCTACAAAGATGCACATCATTATCCTTTTGGAAAGGATTGGGAGAAAAGATGCAGTGCGTTTAAACTGTGCGTTGGACTTATTCAGTGGGTTAAGAATTTTAGAAACACATTTTAAAAATCATTTTGGAAAAAAGTAAATTGAAAATAAAATATTTTAATAAAGATAATAAAAATATTCAAGTCTGACTCTAATTTCTTTCCGGGCCCCTTTTTGGGGTGTGTAAACTTTTAAAATAAAAGATAACTTGAAACGAATGGCTGGGACATAGAGCCACTGTGAGCTGATGCTGTGATTTCTGGGAATGATAAGAGAAGCAGTCGTTGCCCAAATACACATTGTTACACTCCCCTTCAAGTAACTTAAGTTAACTCAACAGCGGAAGACTTTGGAGTTATATTTGCCCCCTTATCGTTACATAAAATGTAGTCAGATTACAGATCTGAAATTCTTACAGAGGTCATTATTGCTTGTAGCATGGCAGGGAGTTCATTTTCATCCCTTTCTCAGCCCTAGCCAGACCAAAATAAAATTGGGGGGGGGGGGGGGGGAATCACCAGCCTTTTCCATGGAGAGCAATGAGAATGATCTCACAACCATTAACGTGAAATATTGGCTTCACATCAGGCAAGAACAGCGGACAACAGACCTGAAAGGAAAAATATGTTCTGTAGAGATTTAATTGGTCAAGTTTTAACGACAGGTTTTTCCTATAGAATGCAGGGTGGGGTGGGGCATTGATCTTAAAGCCAGCACAGATGGTTAGATGTTCAATAGGATATGCAAACGAAAGAAGATCTTTGTGAAGATACAGTGTATGATAAAACAGCCTGTTGCACAATAGGTAACACCTCAAGGCTAAACCACTGAGGTGTGCACACTCCATTACAAGAAGTGGGGTTTACTTCCAAGAAAATTCCTGGGGGTGGGTGAAAGAGGGAGGGGGAGCCAAAGAGGGAAGTTGGGAGAGAATGTTCAACACACACATATTTAGCCATTCCAAAATGATCTAACCAATAGATAATTTAAAAACAGAGGGGGGATTTATGCAGAGATTTGATAGATGCAATGATAAGTGAGGATATGATATCATATGGCAACAGTATTATGTACACAAACCATACAGACACAAAAATAACAATTCCCACACACATCACAAAAAGGTCAGTCATCGGAATCCATTTCTCAAGGATTACTCCAGTTTCTCAAAGTTCATCTGGGACGTACTTTCTTAGGTTGCAACTAAGCTGATGGTGGCAAGGGGTCAGCAGCGCTCAGTAGAATTCTGTATTTTGCTATCTCTGGCTCATGGGAACCGCTTCATTGAAATCATGGAATTATTAGGGAAGATGTAGATAGGACCGTCAGCAGTGGTGCCACCAAGAGGAGACTTTGGGTCCACAACCCGGCTCAGCAGAATGAGCAGGAAAGCCCCTAACAAAACAGGGTTCCCACTTTGAAGGAAGTAAAGTCATACACCTTACCATCTAAAGAGGGAGGCCTTGAAAGGTGATTAAATTCAGAGCCTAAAATTATCTAGCTCTACCTAACTGGCCACCTGGAAAAAAACTGTAGGGTACACACGTGAGTGAAAAGCCTCTGAACATGTAGGTATCCTCCTACTACCGCTAGCATTTCAAATGGTACATCTGAGGAAGGCTAGGCCATGCATTTGTGCTGGAAAGCAGTATGAGATCCCACATGTGAGATGATTGTGGCATGTCATAATCCACATGTAGGTTTCACATTAATTGCTGCATGGAAGGGTCTTCTGTAAGAGAATGTTGTAACATTTCTAGTGAAGTTTTAGTGTCTCTCAGAATCACAGAGGCTAAATAACCAAATCTTTGCAGAGCACAAAGACCTTTGCTATGCTCAACCTTTCTCTCTCCCCCACTCCTCTTTCTAAACAAACTGTAGGAAAGTGGACAATAACTGTAGAAAAGTGATCTGCGGATAATTGCATCAACAAACTAACATCTGTTTGCCACTACAATGCTTTTTTTTTTTCTTTTGCAAGAAAAGGATGGTCTAAGTGCTTGCTGAAACTTGTTCAGACTTTTTTAAAAAATGTGTTTTGAAACTCATTACCATACAGAGAGCAAAGCAAATAGCAGTAGCAATTATTAAGCTGCAAGGAGCTCTGATTGACTGCACATGTGCTAGGGTTCCCCAGCTAGCCAAGCCTGCTTTGCATGACCACTTAAAGGAATTATTTCTCAATCAGCCTAAATGGAACATGTCTGCAATAAACAGGTGATGCAAATCTGTTTTTGCTACTCACAAAAGCCATTCACAGAAGCCTCCATAAAAAGCTATGAGTGCAACACATTTCCGATGCCGGCATCTGCGTAGTGATGGTTGAACTCTCATCATATTGAATTATAATTTAGCAACCAATTGTGAACATTGTTGGGAAATCCCTACCCCCAAGAGTTCTAAACTGTCCTGCATGAGGGTGGTGTGGTTTTGCAGTGGCTCTTGGGAACTGTAGCACAGAATGAAATGGGGGGGGGGGGAGTGGAGAACAACAGCAGTTCTGCCAGGAGTAAGAGGGGGGCACACCAGGGCAGTGGAAACTGGTCCATGAGGGTGAATGCAGCAGTGCTCCACCAACATTAGTATGCTCGCAGCCAGCTCCCACCTGCCTGCCTTCATTCTTGCAGCCAGCCCAGGAACTGTCAGCTTCTTCCTTCTCAGTGTTGCCCTTGTAAAACTCAAGAGGGAGAAGGGTGGGTTCAAAACTAGAATGAATAGGTGCCACCTGTCATTGTCTCTGGTGCCACCTACTGTTGGACTCCCTGCCTTTCGCCCAGTCCATGGACTAGGGGTCTGGTTAGGGGGTGGTTTGGCCTTTTGTGCAAGGCACTGTACCTCCTGACCCTCCCCTCCTTTTCAAATAAACTTTGCTTACAGAATGACAGCATGTGCTACAAAGCACAGTACCAGTGAACACCCAGCTTCATCCTTCAGGTATGTGGGGCCCAAGTAGTGCCAGATATACATACAGGATGAGTGGGCTACAGCCTAGGGCACCCATCTAGGTCCTAGGATGACCTTGGCCTCTTGCCATTTTTTTTTAAAGTCAGCTTTTACTATCTAGGCCCAGTTGCTTAGTAACATTAAACATGTGGCGCATGAGTCTATGACTGTATAACAGTTATACAAATGCTTACTTACCACTTAGTACGAATCAAATGGTAAAGTCAGCTGTGAAGCAATATAAGTGTTCAGATCACTGTGTATCATTACAGTGTGCATTTTGAGAACAAGTGAGGATTCTTTTTATATGACTGTGAATCACTATAATATTTAATTTTGATGTCATATGGCTTTGTACAGCAGGCAGAAGCAGCCCTACAGAATCCCCCAGATACTGTACAGAACATTTGTTTCCAAACAGAAGAAAATCAAGCATACTACCGCGAACAGTCTAAGCAGACTGAAGAACAACCCTGGGTACCCAAGCGGCCAGCTACGCCGCTGATCAAATAATATTCCAGGAGAAAATTCAGACAGCTTTTCCAAATGTGTAAACAATTTTCAAATTGTGCCTGTGTTTAATGGTTACAAACTGTACTGGTAAAAGATAATTTTCTGCACTAAAAAGGATAAAGGATGATCCATGGTCAACAATGTCCCAAGATTGGTTGCCTGATCTAAGTGTTCTCTGCACGGAAAATGTTAAACTGCAACTGACTGATTTTAATGATATAATTGATAAGTTGACGAAACCCTTAATGCCTCCTTTTTGTTTGATACAATGGAGTTTATTTATTTTGGTGTGTAAGCAAAGGGGTTTCCTCTATCTGACATAGCAAGCTGATTTTCATATCCAGGCCCAAATATTTATTTCTTAATTTTATTCTACAAAGCCACCATCTTCATACTAACCTCTGTAAGCATTATACATATCACAGTCAAATAGGTAAAGGTAAAGGGACCCCTGACCATTAGGTCCAGTCACAGACGACTCTGGGGCGGGCTGCGGCGCTCATCTTGCTTTATTGGCTGAGGGAGCTGGCGTACAGCTTCCGGATCATGTGGCCAGCATGACTAAGCCGCTTCTGGCGAACCAGAGCAGCGCACGGAAATGCCATTTACCTTCCCACTGGAGTGGTATCTATTTATCTACTTGCACTTCGACATGCTTTCGAACTGCTAGGTTGGCAGGAGCAGAGACCGAGCAACAGGAGCTCACCCCGTCATGGGGATTTGAACTGCCGACCTTCTGATCAGCAAGTCCTAGGCTCTGTGGTTCAACCCATAGCGCCACCTGCGTCCCTTCACAGTCAAATAGGCATGGTACAAAAAAGAGGCAATTAAATGAAGGTAAGGGGGCCTGCCACAGAGATAAGCAAAACAAGGCCCAATCTCTTCCTTTCTGAGCTGTTTCAGAAAATTATTTGAAAGTTCAGCAAGGCCCCAGTCATGAAGAATCCAAGGGAGGGAAACCAACAGCAAGAATGTCCCCTACCACTCCTCTTTCCTTGATGAAACCGGGGGGGGGCTCCCCCACCTTGTTGTGAGCCCCTCTGCTCCTTCCTTTTCCTGAAAGCCTACCTTCCAGTTGCAGTCAGGGTTGTGTGCAAAGGAGAGGGCTGCTTCTTGGATCTTGGCCCTAAAGCCTCACTAGCAGGATGTCCCCTGTGCAAAGTTCACTGCATGTTTTACTTGGCCAAGGCTTCTGGCTCATCCACAATCCCCAGGTACCCAGGAGTTTTGCATGTGGGTGAGAGTGCCTGAGAAGCAGCTTTCTTTGTTGCCTCCCGTCTAGCTGCTGCTGGATGGCACCTTTAGGGGGAAAGGGGAAAGAGCACAGAATTGGCCCAATTTAGAGCATAAATCAGCTCAATACGTCATTACTAGGATGAGGCTGTTTTTGACCCTCCTCCCATTCTGAAATTTGGCATCATCACTGTCATCATCATTGCATCTACACATGAATGACAACTTGTGTCTGAGAATTGATCTTTTACTTAATTTATTATGTTTACAGTTTAGCTCATTTATTTTTTACAATTTCTAAACAGACTAGGGAATCTACATGGAAGGATTGTAGCTTGGTGGTAGATCATTTCTTTGCATGCAGAATATTCCAAGTTCCATCTCCAGCATCTCCAGATATAGCTGGGAGAGTCCCTTGTCTGAAGCCCTGAAGAGTGGCTGCCAGTCAGAGTAGACCATGTTGAGCCAGATGGACCAAGTATATGGCAGTTCCCTATATTCCCAATCAATGGATGGTTGAGGTAGTGCGAATCTGTTGTACTCCTTCTGTTTATACCTAACTAACTCAAGGAGAAATAAAAGTTCCAAGGAATTGTGTGTATCTTCATTGCAATGGGGGTACTGTACTATGGAGGGCTCAGCCTGCCTTCAGGCTCCCATCTTTGCCTTTTATGTGGTTTGTTGCCAACAAGGTCCCTTCGTCCCACCAATAACATATTTTAGGAGTCCCTCCGCAAACTTGGTGGACATTGGGATTGAAATGGTGTGCGCGCACCACGTCATGTGATCAATTATGCAGGGCGGGACTTACCTGCCCCCCCCCCATATTTTATTCAAGTTTGCACTCCTGAACCCAGCAGTGTGGATGAAGACACAAGAGACAATGTCCAAATTTTACAGCAGATGGTTGAGGCTTTCTAAAAATTTAAAGCCATCGGTGCTTCTACACAGCAGTTTATTGTGGACTAGTGTGCTGCTCTTGCATACGGGCGTTGTGTGCTTACCACACCATGTCATCCTCATCAAACTGTCAACCCATATTTCCCCATTTAATTCAGAGTCAGTTTTTGCAGAAAATCCCATAAGTGAAAAACAAAAAAAATCCACAAAAGGTAGATTCAGATTAAATTGGGGGATGGAGGATAGGATGGCATTTTGTTGAGGAAGGTATGTGGATGCTGTAGAAAACAAAACAAAACAAAACAAAACCTTTCATGAATGAGCAGTGCACTAGACCACAATAAACTGAGTATGGAATTATCCAGTATTATTAATTGGTTGTGGTCGTTGTTTTCTCCTCACTTAAATCTTGTTGAGCAGCTACAAGTTTGGTATAGAAACTGAACCAAGAGTGAGACTCACTCAGAGTCAAGTGATAACACATTCATGTGCTCTTGTGGCTGAGAAGAAGTGGTCTGCCCAAGACCACCTAGTGAGCCTAGGCTTGGTTGGCACTGATTGAGACCGAAGCTTAAGTTCACTGACCAGCACTATCATTGTTACTATTTTAAGCTTGCAGAATTCTCCTTGTATGAAATTGGTTTTGGAACCCTTTCTAAATATTCAATTTTCTCTTTCCTGGCAAGCTAGTCGAATAGAAAACACACCCTATTGGCTGGTTGCGATTCTGCCAGACCACAACTACAAATGCCAATTGCCTCTCAAAACTGTTTGGCACTCAGTTGACTGTAAAATGTGCCACTGGTATTGGGGGGGGGGGGAATGCTGGTCAATTCACATGCATCCCAGTCCAGCAAAACCCTCAGGCTCTAGACAAGTGTATAGCTGCATTGACTTCATAAGGCTCAGTCAACAGGTGAGCTTTGTAGATGCAATTCCCTGGGTAACATAATGAAGGATTAGCAGCCTCTTGAAGACTGGAATCCATGAAAAGAAAATTAAGGCCAACAGTAATGGGTTATGTGCAGGTTATTGATGCCATGAAAAGTCCTCCCACCCTTAAAAAAAAGAAGAAGAAAATAAGATAAGAGAAATCAAGGCATATGCCCCCACAGTCAAAGGAAGATTCCTGTAGAAGTAGCTGTGAATGATAGTTTAGAATCACAAGGACTTGTAGTGGGGATGGTGTATCGTGTCATGAATGACACCTTAGTCACTATCCAAATGGTGCCTGTGCTAATCACACAATCACATTATACACAGCAATATTGTTGGTGATGGTGAGCTATCTAAAAGGCTATCTAAACAAGCAACCCCTCAAATTGTGCTTAGTTCCATGCAACAGCAGTGCAGCCTAGGATCTGTCTCCCTTCTTGTATAATCAAATGGGTTCAGTTATGCTTTCGTTTCTCACAAAATGATCTTCTGTACGAGCCTCCCCAGAGTCTAATGTGCCCATGAAGTAAAAAAATCCAACAACAATATTGGTTGCACAGATGTCAAGTGCAGGTGTTAAAATAGTTTATTACAGTGTAATTAATGACGAAGTGAATGAAAGTTTGTGCAGAAGTTAAGCTCAGTGAATTGTGCCTTGAGTAATCCGTAACCATGTTATACGCTGCAATCTAATGCCCTGCTTTGTAAATCTGGACCACATTGTAATCCCTTTCTCATTAAAAGCATTTCATGTTGGTTTATGAATCACTTTCTGCAATGCCTAAGTACACTTTAACACACTTCATTTCTAGTCTGTAATTTACGACTTTTAAGAGCATCATGTGCTTGAACTCAGAGCTGCTCCTGGGCATCCAAGAAGTAAAAATTAATTTAGGTTCGGAATATATCTGCTGTTACATCAGAATAGTGGAATGTTCCAGGACAGCCCAATTCAGCATTCTCAGGGACCAAGCTGTTCTACAGATTACCGGTATTGTCCATAGTTCAGGAGTATATTTTGCTGAACCAGCCAATACTCATGAGTGGTCATAAGAAGAACTGGATCATACCAAAAACCTATCTAGTCCAGCAACCTGTTTCTCCCAGCAACCAACCAGTTGCATATGGGAAGCCCTCAGGCAGGATGTGAGGGCAATAGCCCTCTCCCACTGTTTTACTCCAGAAGCTGGTATTTGGAGGCATGGTGGATTCATAGTAAAATTGGCTCCATCTCTTATTATTTATTTAAAAGACTTCAAACCCACTTTTCAGGGCACACTGCCTTCATAAGGTAGCTTACAAGATTCTGAAATATATGAAAATTCAGTCGCAACAATTTAGCCAAACAAAGACTTATATAAATATGTCTTCAGTATGTTTTTGATGATGATGACGACGACTAGCAGTGATCCACAGACATCATCCACTTCATAAACCAAAGACTAGCAGTGATAAGGCCATATTTATTTTCCTATTTGATTTCCCCTTCTCTAACAGAAGCTGAACTGCAAACATTCTTATGTTTGTTTAGTTAGCAGTTTGGTTTTTTGTGTGACTATCCCTTGCCTTCCTAACAATTTACCGAATTAGTACGAAAGACTTCACTACAGCAAGCATGATGAAATATCATTTGCACATACGTTTGTTGTTATCACTGACATTTACTGTTTTTACTTGTTATTTTACTTGTTTTACTGTTTTTACTGTTTTTATCTGACGTAAAGAAAGAAACTGGTCATACATGTGGAGTTAATGAACATAGAATCGTAGAGTTGGAAGGGACCTTGAGGATCATGTAGTCCAATCCACTGCAGGAATCTGCAGCTGGGATCGAACCTGCAACCTTGGTGTTATCAGCACCATGCGCTAACAAACTGAGCTATCCAGTTATGATAGTCATAAAAGATGGGATTCATCTAATGAACTCCATCAGTGGAAGCCCTATGCAAGGGCTTGCACTAGCACAATGGGGCTTTCTCTACTCTCCTCCCCTTGCGCTACCCAAAATTCATTGGGGAGGCTAAGGGGGATTGTTCTGTCTGGCAAACTGATATACTTGTGCAGCCAAAACATTTGTAATAGTGCCACACTGAATTCCAACCAAAGGCTTTTAGATATTTAATAGCAGACATAAACTTGGCACATTTAATGCCCAAAGTGTGTTGGGGCAATTTTTTACTCATTTTCTTCACAACAGCTCTATGAGTTCGGTCAGTGTTCCCATTTTACACATGACACAAAGAAGCCAAGCGGTAGTCTCTTGCCCAGAATAACATGGTTAGGGTGGAATTTGTCCTAATGTGTTCATGGTAGTCCAAAATCTCTTTAATCTCCCCAAAATCTTTGTCTTGAATGTCTTTAAATTCTTGTGGCCAGCTAGCGAGAGTTTCATGTCAAATGGTGCTATAAACTGGATTGTGTTGCTAATCTACTCCTTCTGAGATTGCATGTAATAGAATAACTATACTGGCTTTTTATCCCAATTCCCAGAAAAACTAAAATTGAAAATTGTATACATTTAGCATGTGCTGACAACATTTTTATTGCCTCCCCACCAAAAAAAACCAACCTATGTTCTATATCTTATGCAACATTATAGCACATGGTAAGTGATAAATCATTGCATGAGTAAGTATTGAAGGCTCTGGAATGTGTATACACATCTCATCTACGTTGCCTATAATGCATACATCATATACCGGTACTTAAACGAAGCAGCTTAATATAGGCTTTCACCATAGTTATTATTCTTTCCAAAATGGCAACAGTGATTGCTTACACTTTATTAGAGTCCCGAGTTAGAAAGTAGATATAATTCAAGGCCTGTTAGAATTAATATGATAATCCTACCCCCCTTGCTTTCATAGTCTGAAGGCCAAATCTTTGGATGAACAAATTTCACTAAAAGGTAAAGTTAAAGGACCCCTGGACAGTTAGGTCCAGTCAAAGGCAACTATGGGGTTGTGGTGCTCATCTCGCTTTCAGGCCAAGGGAGCTGGCGTTTGTCCACAGACAGCTTTCCAGGTCATGTGGCCAGCATGACTAAACCGCTTCTGGTGCAATGGAACACTGTGATGCAAACCAGAACGCATGGAAACGCCATTTGCCTTCCCGCCGCAGGAGTACTTACGTATCTACTTGCATTGGCATGCTTTCGAACTGCTAGGTTGGCTGGAGCTGGGACAGAGCAACGGGAACTCATCCCATCATGGGGATTCGAACCGCTGACCTTTTGAGTGGCAAGCCCAAGAGACTCAGTGGTTTAGACCACAGCGCCATCCACATCCCTAGCACTGTATCACCACTGTGGCTGAGTACACACCATATATTTCAGCCACATTTTTCCTCTCAAGTTGGTTAAGGGTGCTGAGTGTGTAGCTCTATGAGAAGCAAACTACAGATCCCAGGATTCAGGGGAGGGAGGTGCTTTAAATGTATGGTATGCACACAGCCTGTATGAGTTGTAAAGAACAAAGGACAGTAAATAAAACAGGGTGGAGAAAGCATTTCTTTCCTCTCTTCTCTATTTGATTATGGTAATTCCATTCATTCCAGGTGCCATAGGAAAGCTGCAGAGATAGTGCAGGATAGTGCGCACCCTGGAAATTATCTCTTTCAGCTTCTGCCTTCTGGAAGAAGGTACAGGGTTATAAAGACTAGGACTAGCCACCTGAGAAACAGTTTCTATCCAAATGTGATTTTGGTTTTAAAAGCAGTGTAAGGTAGTCTTTATGTGGATATATTGTATTCAATTATGGGGTATCAGAGTTTTTAGGGGCTGACCGGTCTGGGATAGCTGGGATAGCAGGCTTGTGGGTTTTTGAATGTCTGGTGTAGATTTTTTTCAATTTTGTTGTTCTGTATGGGACAATGACAATAAAGATTATCGTATCGTATCAAAATCTTTCAAGGTTGTAGCCATTTGTCTGACCTGTGATATGATTTGGGATGATAACTTCAGGTAACTTTTTCAGGAATCTCTGACGTAGTGGATTCAGCAGAAGGGAAGGTGAAAAGTTGGGGGTGTGTACCAAATTTTGGCCTTGCTTGGGCCGCAGTTGAAATGTGAAAGACCAAAGTCTGCCCCTGGGACATGTCTTTCTCTACTGTTCCCATTCTTGCCTGGAGGTGATCTCATAAAGGAATCTGCATAAGTCTGTGAAAGAGAAGAGACTTGGCAGTCCGGGAACTGAGTCTGAACAACATGCAGTGCTAGTGCTAGTTGTCTTCTGTGCTTCTAGGCTAAATAATTATTCCACATAAACATTATGTTGGTAAAATGGAGGACTGACTGAAGTTTAAAAACAATAAAGTTTGGGTGACAGTCCAGTGCAGGATCTAATTTTGCGCTCACATGTGTCTGATGAAAGAAGCAGCACAACACAGTCAGGATGAATGAATTATAGTTACTGAAGATCCCTGCCTGATTAACTACAGAGGATGGATGGTATGTAATGTAAGGGGTATGTGGACATACATCGAACAAAGACAATAAAAATAAATAGTGAACAGCTGCCTCTTTTGTTAAGCTTGGATGATCCTGAAAGCTTCCTGAGCCTGGGATCCTGCTAAAAATATAGTATGTGATCATGTGAGATAGATACACAGAAAAACACATTAATGACTCAATGGAAGCTAATTTATATGGCAAGGGAACATTCTCAAATCCAGGCCAGTATGTTAAATAAAGAGAGTCAGGAGTGGACGAATAAGCTGCATCCTTGGCAATATATATTAAGGAGTTGAGCAAGATGGGTAAATAAAACTGAGGTTATACCACGTGGTACCATTCAGAGATGATTGTCACAACATTCTGAAGCATAGGTGGGGAATATTTTTTCCCTGGTGGTCTGCTTCCTTTGCGGGAAAGCAGTGAGAGTATGCATACCAGGAACCGGCAAGGCCAAAGCATGCATATTGTCATAGGATGGTGGGGTTGGTCCAAGCCTGTGGTTTTATATAAGATTCTACAGAAGATTCTACAGAAAATGAGGCTGCTAAAGTGGTCAGACTAGTCCCTTTGTTAAGTTGATGACTCTAGCTAACTCTGTTAAGTTATCCTTTTGCATGAATGAAGAGATTGGTGATTGGTTTCCACGGAACTACGAGATGGAGATACTTTCAGAAGTAGCTAAAAGGGGCAGGCTCCTCTTTGTTTGGCTGGAGGCGATGGCATCAGTAAATGTAAGAGAACAATAAACTTAGACCAGTCTTGTTTGGAACCAGAAGGCACAGCAGCTTGACCTGCTCTCTGTGCTGTGTCCAAATCTATGCTTTGGGTGCTCTAGTATGGGATGAAGAGCTGTTGGCATGTTGATACTGTGAGCTCTTCCATTTTATGCTCAGCCTGTTTTTATGTGTAAATAAAGTCAGCGCCTAGGACTTGCCGATCGCATGGTCGGCGGTTCGAATCCCCGCGGCAGGGTGAGCTCCCGTCGTTCGGTCCCAGCTCCTGCCCACCTAGCAGTTCGAAAGCACCCTTAAGTGCAAGTAGATAAATAGGGACCGCTTTATAGCGGGAAGGTAAACGGCGTTCTGTGTGCTGCGCTGGCTCGGCAGATGCAGCTTGTCACGCTGGCCACGTGACCCGGAGGTGTCTGCGGACAGCGCTGGCTCCCAGCCTCTAGAGTGAGATGAGCGCACAACCCTAGAGTCTGTCAAGACTGGCCCGTACGGGCAGGGGTACCTTTACCTTTACCTTTAAAGTCACATATCTCAAAGACACCACCATCTTCTGCTATCTTCATTATGAGAAAACCAATTCAAGGTATGTGGTGGCACCTCTGAAGCTTCTCACTGCTGGGAGATTGGCATGTGAATAAGAATCCAAAATCCAATCACGACTTTTTTTTTCCAGCTGGAACTCACTCAACAACTTGGGGGGGGGGTGTTCCCCCTAAAAAAAGGTCAACAAGTTCCAGCATCTTTTTCTAGAAAAAAGGGCCCTGAATCCTCTTATTTAGTTTTATTTAACATGCCAACATTTAAAATATGTCATCTTCCCATGGTATCTTAAAACAAATAAAAACAACCCAAACTCATATCAAAGATCAAACAACATTTCATTTATTCTAACCCATGTCTGACATCTCAACAAAAATAGAGCCCCCTACCCCCTTACACAATGTCACTAAAAGCAGTCATGAATAAATATGTTTTTAGAGCATGCTTAAATGACAGCAAGGAGGGGGCTGATTGTATCTCTCAGGGCTGGGAGTTTGTTCCACAACTGTGGGGCCACTACAGAAAAGGTCCTGTCCCCACATTCACTCACACTTAAATGCACACAAACACACATCATTTAAAATGTAAAGAGATTCCTAAGTTGGTGTAGTAAAAGCAAATTCTCCTATTTACTAAAGTTTCTACTGATGAGAAAATCACAGGGAGGAAAGGTCATGTGCATTCCCCAACATCAGGAGCCAAGAACTGCTTCGACCGCTAAATTGCATTGAAACCCACAGGGTTTTGATGGAAATCGCAATTACATTGATCCCCATTGTCTCCTGATATTCACCAGTCTAGAATGTTGGAACCCTATCCAAGACAAGATTTAAAGACTCACTATATATCAAACAGAGCGAGATTCTTGGCTACTTGAACAGGGACATCAGAGAAGAGATATGCCAAATAATTCCCTCAAGATTAAAGACTCAGAATGTTCTGAAAAATAATAACTATAATGGTCCAGGATGTCAACACTATATATTTCATTGAGGATTTCATTTTAAGAACCATTTTGGAATTAAATTTTGCACATTTCCAGCAAGATAATAATTATTCTAAAGTCTTGTGCACACTTCTCCCTTGAGTAACATGATTTAGAATAAATTGCTGCAAATATGGGATTGCTGAAGAATTTCAGTTATCCTGCTAGTAATGGGAATTGTAGGCGCGTAAGCTAGAGAATGCCATTTCAAGCCAAAGGATGCCCATGTTGTTATTACAGCAACAATTAAGGACACTTCAGGCACCAATATGCCAAAACACCACATGAAAGCACAAGAATGGTTTAAAAGATGATCACATTTGTTCTGGCTAGCAATACGCAAGGGGGTGGGGGAAAGAGAACCATTCCAAGCGGGATGTTTCAGTGAGCCTAGGCAGATGAAGGAGCTCTGCTGGCTTCGTGCCACACAGATGTTTATGAATGAATCTTTCAAAATGTGGGATTTGGCTTTAAATAGCTATAGAATAAAATAACCCCAAATTGGTCTGTGCTGGAGAGATACTATGAAAATAGAGGAAAAAGGTTTTCCCACTGTCTGGTCTCACTATTGCTGTGCAATGTTGTGTGCAATGCTTGATCACTTGTTTTGTCTAGGGCTGCAGCATTAGTCTTCTGCTAGTCTTGATCATTTCCTGGGCCAACCGATGCATCTTATGGATTTTCATTAAAAGGCATTCTTTAAGAAAAGATATCTGACAGTGTTTGAAAATGTACTTGTTGCCTCAGCTCCCAAAACTAAAGGTTTCGTTCCAATAGATGATTTAAAATAAAACTATGTGTGAAAAGGTCATTGGGATCCCTGTTTCAGAGTTCCACAGGTTATTCATACGGGCCAAAGACTTGCTCAAGTCAACTTCATACATAGATGGCACCTTACCACCATCTGCCTTCATCACATTAGCCAATGAGTGTCTTCCTTGTGCTTGAGGAGACACTAAGGAGGACGGTCTCTGAAATGCACATGGTGGACTTGTTAAGACATTCTGGGAACCAGTTTCTGAGATAATATCACACACTGTTCACCATGTTAATCTGTACAGTCAACCCAAGAATTGATCCACAAGGATGTTGTTTCTGGCATTGTCTAAAAAGTTAATGTGTCAGAGTGAACTGGCAAGAGGTATGGAGGGCAAGATTCCATCTCTGAAATGTGGGTTCTGTTAATCTTTCCCATAGAGGTTGTTATATCTGTGGCCCTACAGATGTTGTTGGATTCCAACTCCCATCACCCCAGAGAGCATAGCTAATGGTCAAGGATGATGGAAATTGTAGTCCAACAACGCCAGCAGGGCAAAAGGTTCCTCATCCCTGTTTTTCACCAACAAAGGTGGGAGGCAAGAATTCATCCTCCTTCATCTCAGTTTTCCTCTTGGAAAGGCAGCTCTTCTTGCCTTATGATAGTAGCTGTAATCTGCTTCATGTTTTATGGGATTATGGCTTTATATATGCTCTTGAATCCACCTTTGTATTTTGTTCTTGGCTTTTTTTCATCTTGCAATGTATGTACTCCTACTTCAATAAAATAAAATTTAAAACAAAAGAAAGATCATCCAAATTGGCAAGGGAGTGTAACAATGCATGGAGATTCACCCTTTTGAGCACATCAGAATTCTACTATCTGCATGTGATCATTTATACTTCTCCATCACAATATGTGTAACTGGGAAGCCCTTTGATATCTCATTTAAACAAGTCAAATAAACTGTTTTATGAGCCGCTCCTTACAATAAAATCAGCCGGAAATATAATACTATTGTTTACAAAGCACAGACAGAAGTTACAAAATGTACAAGTCAAATAAAGCAAGGATGAGCAGGTAGGTGGTCAATGATTGTCACAATGCATGAAAAGTTTTCTAAATGACACCTGCCAACCAGCCCTGGAATCTGCAGCAGGTTAAATTAAATGGTTTTGGCAATTTTTTGAACTGCATGATTCAGATATCAATCTGTTTGTGGAATGAGGGAAGAATCTGCAAAGTCTCCCAAAGGGATTCAGCTACAGTGTCAGCCAGCAAACTAAACGTCTCAGCAGCAAATATAACCTAATAATAATAATAATAATTTATTATTTGTGCTCTGCCCATCTGGCTGGGTTTCCCCAGCCACTCTGGGAGGCTTCCAACAGAGATTAAAAATACATTAAAACCTTGATGCTTGATGACAGAAGTCAGCAAGGGGTGTGTATTGCAAGGAAAGGGAATCTATCATGCATGTAGATCTTGAACACTGCTTCTTGCTTGGGAACTGATCCTATTTTATGGTTCCTGGAAAGCCATCTAAGGGGCCATGGCATGCATTAGCTTTCCCTCTCCAAGGTTAGATTGAGATATCAAGTAAGATAAACTCTTACCGCCACCACAGCAACTTCCAGAGCCCTGGCCCTACCAATGTTGAAGCTCTGAAGTCAGTAGAGTCAAGAAGGTGGCATGTTAGGGGGGTGTTGGCAATACTGTGGAGGATCAGGGCAAGCTTAGATCTGACAGATCCAATAACTTCCCAGTTTCCCAACACCCATACACCCTGGAGCTGGCAGAAGACAATCTCATTTATTTCCCTTTCGTTGTTTCCAAACCAACCCATCAGGAAAAAAGGATGGAAGAGCACAAAGCACTCCTCCACCCTCACTTCCACCCTGCTGGCAAGAGCCCAGCAGGTTGTTAGACATGAATGACCCACCTGCATTCCTCTCCCCATTCTAGGATTGCAGCTGAAGTGAACCAAAGATGTACCGTATGAGCACATATGTCATGTTATCCAGATGTTGTTTGACTACAACTCCCATCAGCTTCAACCAGCATGGCTGATATTCAGAACTGTGATCTGGCAACAACGGGAGGGCACTGCATTGGCTACCCAACTCTAGCCCATTATTGTACCCAATGGGTAAGAGTTCTTCAAAGTCTTAGGCAGATTTCTTCTCCAGGTGTGCTACCTAAGATCCCTTACTAGTGATGCCAGGGATTTAAAACTGAAACTTAGGTACGGAAAACACATGCTCTGCCACTCAGCTATAGCTCTTTTCTCATAAAAGGGCAGTGGCCCTTGTTGTCTCTCAACATGAGGGGAAGGTAGGAGATGGCCCTCATGGGTGAAACCTGGAGGAAAGAATATTGCAATACCACAACAGATTATGAATTTCTGCACTGGGGCTCAATTCTGGTGGAACTATGGATGACTCTTGCAAGTGCCTTCCAGAGGGTGGAATTCAGTGTGGAACTAAGGAGATGGTTCCCTCAGCGCAAGCATGTCTGATTGCCCAACAGAACATTTTCCTATCACCCTCCCACCTGTACTGTTCTGGGGGTTCTTCTGACCCTCCATGGCATATTTGGGGGAGGCATGCCCCCCATTACACTAGTGAGAGTCCTTGCAATGGTTTCTGCTAGTGGAACAAGTTTGTTGCATTCAGCCCAGTGTCCCAACTTTAGCGTAAACTGAGAGTACACAACCTACCCCCCTTAACTCTTCAAAATGATTCTGGCATGGACATTCTTTTTTTGTGCACTTCTTTGGTCATCACTAGAACAAAGCACTCTTCAGACTACTTTGTGGCAATACAGGGGTTCTGGGATACACCTCTGAGGTCCAGAAACAGCACAAGAACAGATGCTGCTTCTGATCTGGGAAACACTGAGCACACAAACTGATACTCAGAGCAGGGAACCAGCATTTGGTTCTGTCCTGTATCAGTTGATACCTCAGTAATGAGCATTCTGTTCTGCTAGGCGTATACACAGAGCTTCTTTCACTGCGGTAGATTAGGATTAACCAAAGTAGTGCACTCCAGGTATTGATGTACTCCAGCTGCCATCACCCTCAGCCAACATGGCTGATGAGCAGGTATGATGGGAGTTGGAGTCAACAGCATCTGGCGGGCATCCACAGTAGATAATGATAATTGCGCCTGCTCCTAGCCAGCATTTTGGATGGACGCAAGCCGAGTCTTTCTTTCACAACACCACAATAATTCTAATAATTCAAGAATTTCTATTCCTTCTTCCTTTCCTTTTTAATCCTCCCGCTCATGAGTCGGTTTGCTTGAAGAAATATTCTGCTTTGCATGGCACACGGGAGCATTTTCACGCAAATTAATTTCACACTTCATATTCGTAATTATTTTTTACAAAGACAGAATGCTGTGATCATAATTAGGGTGGCTTCCTCTTGACCAGCAAGAAACATCTGTGGGAACACTGGAGCTTGTGGAGGTGGATTGGTTGAGATGAAGCTGGTTAGAAACAACAAACATTTCCCATACCATGTGAATGTATTTCCTCCCCTAAGGTGATCTGGAAAGAAAACCTAAATGGGCCTTTTGCTGCAGAACACAAGTGAGTTTATTTCGTTTGCTAAAAATCTTCCCATTGGTGTCCCTTGCAAACTGTATTTACAGTGTCTTATAAAGCAGACAAATTTGCCTTGCCCTCTACTTTTCTTTCACACAAGTGTTTGGATTTGTTGGAAATGATGAGTAACCAATTAAACAATAATTAAAATACAGATAGGATGTTTTGACAGCATCCTCTTTATCATATTGCTGTTATTTATGTAGCACCATCTATGTCACAAATGGGGAGCATTTTCAGCAAGAGGGCCACATTCCCTCCTGGGAAACCCTCTAGGGCCACCTGGCATGGAAGGGGCCAGAAGCAAAAGTGGGTGGAGCAACAAATGCAAAATTCAGCTGTGTACAGTTTGCCACTTCCTCCATGCATGCAAGCAAGAGGCATTAGCAGAGGACAAGGACACATTCCTACTCTACAATTCCATGATTCCAGCCAGACAAATGAAGTAGGATAGAAAGCAGGGCCAAGGGAGGGTTGTGGCCTCAGGAGAGCTTCAAAGGCTGCATTTCATAAATGCTCACCATGCTTGATCTGTGTACATTGCACTTTGCAAAGCACAGGTATGACAACTCCCTGCCCCAGGGGGCTTACAGTCCAAACAGACATGGGAAAACAGCAGAGGAAGGGAGGAATGAAGTCATGAATAGACAAGAAGATGACTTCCATTAGATGTACTTTGGCTTGGTTACAATAGGGATTAGGGAGTGGATCCAAAGGCTTCCCAGAAAAAGGTGAGTTTTGAGGAGAGACTTAAAGGCAGCTTAATAAGTTTCTGACCATGTGGCTTGGATGAAGACTCCTCTCCAGATTTTTTTGATTTTTTAAAATTCAGATTTTATTCCCAGTGCTAAGTCTGATCCAGGCATTTCACAATAACATCTCCCCATGCATCGCGTAAGACAGCCTTGCTACAGGAGGATTGCCTGCTAGTCTTTTGGGAGTTTTTTAGGAGGTGCAAATAAATTTAGGAGTAGCATGTATGTGTACATAAAAATGGTGGTGGGCTTCTGCAGGGCAGAGGGTGCCTTTCTAGGAGATTATAAATTGTTTGCCACATTCCAGGATAGTTTTTTTTTTAAAAAAAATATTGGCCATGATGGCTGGGGCCTGGAATCCAACAACGTCTGGAGGGTGGCAGGTTTCCCCATTCCTGGTCTACACTGAGTGGTATTTCTCTCCATGGTGCTAGACAGGAACCTTTCTCATCCCTACCTGGAGATGCAAGGGATTGAACCTGGGGCATTCAATATTCAAGACACAAGCTCTTCTATATAGATGGTCCCTCCACAAAACCTGGAGATTATTTGCCTTAGACTGTGGCCCACAGCTTTACCAGGTGGACCAGTAGACAACCCTAAAAACAGAATAGGGGGAATGTATAGCTTTCACTTTGTACTAAGTATACTTATGATTATCATAGTTTAAGTTTGTCTGACCCACAACCATTGGGCCTTTGAAAATCCAGCTTTGTCCAGCAGTGACCAAGACATCTGCATGCGCACTTTCAAGGACACTGAATCTGTCCCCCTGACCTTTGACAAGGCACTTTTCATCTCTTGCCTTCCCATTCACACCTCCTTCCCCCCTCTGTATGCCTTGGCCTGCTTTCGAAATGGAAGGACAGCAAGAAAACAATCCCCATTGACTATACAAAGGCTGGCAGAAGACCAACCATCCCACCCGTGCCATAGCCTCTCGCTAGCACAAAAATGTTGGTTATGCTGCTTCAAATGCTCACTCGGGTAGCAGCCAGGATTTTCACATGGGAGAGGGCTCTGTGTACCGCTCTCCAATGTGAACATAGCGTTGTGTCCAATCTGACCACCTCCCTGCTTTATTGAAAGAGAACCACCATGTGAACCACATATTTACAGCCGTGGGAATCACATGCGGTGTACCTCCACATGGCAGGAGAGGTTGGAGACTCCACTCCTTGCAACACGCAAAGGTTTTTGCCGCACAGGCAAGAACTTAACAGACATTATCTGCATGGGAGAAGAGCGTAGGCATCAACAGACTATGCAAAGATGCTTGAAGCCTGGGGGAGTGTTTGTACTGGGCTTTTATCTCTGGCTGGTGTCAATGGAAACATCTGAAAGATTCGATTGAGGCACCCTCATCCTTTGTCCACTGTGGAGTTTGGCTTTTGCCCAGCTGGACTCAGCAACTCTCAATGTGCAAATAGACTCCCCTCCCTCTCCCCAAACTTGTGCAGGTGCACAAATGGCCCGCACATGCAAAGCCCAGCAACATTAAAGCTGTCGTTAGATTTGCTTCTAATTTTTTTTGGCCATACTCAACCCGACAACCAAGCTACTTCCCTATAGCTCAGCATGTGTGTTATCAAGATGAATGTTCCTTACTCTTCTTCTGAAGAGAGTGGGGGGGGGACACTTTCGACTGCCAAACAAATCTTCAGGGAGATTATATTTCAGAAACAGGCAACAAAAAAAGGAGGAGCAAACTTCTGAACTACTTTGTCTGGCTGCCTTTCCTCTCTCATCTGGTTTCCTCTAAAGAGAAATCTTGCCCAGCTGCAAAGGACGTGGAGTTAGAGTGACAGCCTGTGGCAAAACAGAAGAATTTCAGTACCTTAATCCTATCGATTTTCATTTGCTTTTGATCTTCTTCATTCTTCCTGCTTGTCAGGAAAGATAAAGAGACTGGAGTTTGGGGCTAACTCCACACACTACTGCACGGAAAGCTCTTCTTAAGCAATGGCGGGGGTAAAGGGGGTGTTGCCTCCATTCCCCTCATACCGTTCCATAAGGAAACACACTGTGTGTCAGGACCCAGGCCTATCCTGAGCCTGGGGGCCATCAAGCAGAGATCCAGCCTGTGTACCACACACAGATCAGAGGCTGATGGAAGGAATGGCATGTTGACCAGAAGGACCTGTATAGGCCTTAATAGAATTGCTGGCATGGCCTTCAATGGGTTGCCATGCCAGGCATACAGACCATTCCCCATACACATTCAGGAAGAGAGTTCCAGCCTTCCTGCGCCCATACAGGGTTCTCAGAAGTGGTGGCTTTCAGAAATTCAGGCTATGTGCCACCCTAATTATTTTTGCTATCTAGGATAATATCCACACAATGCAATTAAACCACAAAGATCACTGGGAACCGTAGTTTACCCTTCAAAGAGCTACAATTCCCATCACCTTTAAACTATATATCCCAGGAGCTGTTGGGTTTTTTTGGTTTTTTTTAGGAGGTCATGTGTTTTAAATATATGATGCAGATATGACCTATGATAAGATCCTGTTTAAACACTGGTAGGCCTGACCACCACTCCACCTCACTTCACCATCAAAGGCTTCAAGTCAGACTTGCTATGTGGTCTGAACGAACCAGACATGTTCTCAGTTAATCTGCTATCTCCCTTGCTTGTACCCTTCATATTACCAAGGAGTCAGGATACGCTGTGGTCTAAACCACTGAGCTTCTTGGGCTTGCTGATCAGAAGTTCAGGAGTTCGAATCCACGCAACGGGTGAGCTCCTGTTGCTCTATCCCACCTTCTGCCAACTTAGCAGTTCGAAAGAATACCAGTGCAAGTAGATAAATAGGTACCACTGTGGCAGGAAGGTAAACAGTGTTTCCATGCATTCTGGCACTCATCACGGTGTTCCGTTGCACAAGAAACAGCTTAGTCATGCTGGCTACATGACCTGGAAAGCTGTCTGTGGACAAACGCCAGCTCCCTCATCCTGAAGCGAGATGAGTACTGCACCCCATAGTCACCTTTGACGGGACTTAAGCATCCAGGGGTCCTTTACTTACCTTTTACTTTTACCCTTGTGGTCATCAGGTTCAGAAAAATCCTAAGAATCTAGGCTTCCTTTTGTGTATGAGCAATTTAAAAAATCAAGTTTCTAATATTTAGCCCAGAAAATTCCCCATTTAAAACTTCTGGATGAGGGGCACATAAGGCTTCCTCCTTTAAGCGATCTGGCCAATAGGGTGTGGGTAGCTCTGTTGCTCAAATGATGGCTCACAAACTCCCTATTTTTCCAGCTTATGAAACTTCTGTTTCTTCAGTTACTAGCACTAGCATTTGCCGGCTCTTGGGTCCAGAAATATATAGAACATTTATGAAAGAGCATTATAATAGCAAGCACTTCCCACTTTTTCAAGTGAGTATTTAAGACAGGGATGGAGAATCTGTGGCACTCCAACATAAAAAATCCTCAGTCCACATGGCCAATGGCCAAGGATGTTGGGAGATGTAGTCTGACATGTCGAGAGCCACAGATTTCCAATGCTTGATATAAGTGGTGGGGTGGTGACACTGTGCTAATGATTGCAAGACAAATTCAAGTTGATTAATCCAAAATGGACTAACCATGGAGAAAGGTTCCATCAACATGCAAGGGAAAATGGTGGAAGAAGGAATCTTATCGCAGTGTAACCATCTTGCTCATTCAGGAAAAGAGCAAATCATGTAGGCATGAAAGGTTAACATACCTGCATTATCTTGAGCAGCCCTCCCCCAGCCTGGTGTCTTCCAGATGTGTTGAACTAAATGGCTGGGGCTGATGGAAACCAAAGTACAAAACATCTGGAGGGCACCAGGTTGGGGAAGACTGATGTAGCGTATATACTTTGCAGTTTACCAATGGCAGGAAGGCAGATTTTTCCATGACTTGTCGCTGATTTTGAAATCATACCATGGGAATAATTCCAAAGAACTTAATTTGAAAATAATAATAATGGGCTTTTGCAAATTGTCTCTTTGATGCTTTACCAAGGTAGGCTGAGCAGCCAGTTCTTCCAGCCCGTTTTTCTTTGCAGTGCTTCATTTCTGTATAGTGCTTTATGGTGGCAGAGGGCCTATAGGATATTAAAGCCATTCCTGAGCAGAGTTCTTCCAGTTGGCCAGGCAACCATCCACTATCTCACCACCAAGGCAGCAAACTTTGCTCTTATAATAACAACATGCTGGCAGTTTTTCATTCCTGAAATGTCTGTGCAAGGTTGGGTTTTTCCTTTTCTTCTCTCAGTCGTGAGCAGGAGAACTAAAAAGGAGCGGGGGAGCATCTATATTCTCTCTAAATTCTGCCCGAATTAATAAAATAAATCTTTTTTTTTTAAGTGCTAAATGAGTCACAGATGGGCCTGCCTTTTTGCAGGTTACAGAAATTGCCCATTACAGTTCCTTTAATTTATCAGGGGCAGGGGAGAAAAATAAGATGCCCCCTTGCTCCTATGCAGTAATAATCAGAACCAGTCTATCGGGCAGTCTAATTTGCTCTAAATATGTAATGATAGTTGCAGTGAGGAATATGTGACCTATCTGGAAGTCACTAACGGAGAGAATGGTGGATAGCTTTTTATAAAACCAGGTTTAATAAAAAAAAGTGTTATATTAAGTATGGTTGCTGGTGTATTTAAGCATATGGTTTCCATATCAGGAGCAAAGATGGCAAACACATGGCTTACCTTTTGACTAACCTTTCTTACAGTCTGTGCTCCTTGCTATGGGCTGTGGGGGTATGTGTTCTTTTTTCTGATTAAATGTGTGCGTGGTTTTAAATAATGGAGAAGATGTCCAAAGGATGTTAAGCTAAAAACTCTTTATCAAAATCAACATCAGGCTCACAACATCACATCTTCTTCCTTCTTTCCTACTTATTCTGAGAGGGGTCACGGCTGAAATTTAAGCTATATATCTGGATGGAAGCTTCTTACACTGCTGTTTGTATGATTTACCCCCAAACCAAAAGTGCAGGAAACAGTCCCTGTTTTTAAAGAAAAAGGTATAAAAATCTATCAGCCGTAGCAGCCATATTTGACATTGGTGTTGTAGCAGCAATGCTGACACCTTACTGGTCCACTGTTTGGTCCAAGGGGCTTGATTTAGGCCCAGACAATTTTTTTTCTGCTCCCCACCCCACCCCCTGCAAGACTCCACTAATCTGACTAGCAGAGAAGGGGCGATAACCGCATATCTCAGCTGATCGGCACATTCACCTGGTCGCTGGAAGTAAGTTGGAAGGGTAAGGGAGATGCGTCGCTCAGACTTCCTCCTAACCACTGCTGCAGAATGTCCACAGCATTGACTATGTCAAATTTCAACCTACCTTGTCATCTTTGATCAGATTTGCCAAAAATACTCGGGAGCTGCATCCTGGGATTAATTGCTGAAAAACTGGAGTAGAAGTTCTGGGAGGAGGAAGAGATTCCTTAAATATGCAATGTGCTGGGTGGAACAGGCTTGCCCCCTCTCATATGATTGTCACTATGCAAGGGAAGTGAACCCCAAAATAGTGTTCATGTTATTTCTGATTGATTGATTTCACTTATATGCTGAGATATCTATCTATCAGCTATCTATCTATCTATCTATCTATCTATCTATCTATCTATCTATCATCATCTATCTATCATCATCTATCTATCTATCTATCTATCTATCTATCTATCTATCTATTTTTCCAATATACCCCCAATAATAGCCAAATTGTAACGATAACAATTAATTCCAAATTGTACAATTATCAAAATGTCAATCAACTTCCAATTAATACATTTTAGTTAAAGTGGCTCCCTGCGTGGTGGTTTGGGTGCATTTCCAATCTTTTATCACTACATTCCATAATCTTAATTAATGTCAGTTACTTTTCAGTTTTAATAATACAGTGGTGCCTCGCAAGACGAAATTAATTCGTTCCGCGAGTTTTTTCGTCTAGCGAATTTTTCGTCTTGCGAAGCACGAAATCCCATAGGAATGCATTGAAATCCAATTAATGCGTTCCTATGGTCAAAAAAAGTCCAAACAAAGCCAAATTTGGTACAACAAGAGTTTATTAAGTGCTCTTTAAAGTCACACATACTGTAAAGAGCATTTCAAAAATTGAAGGAACAATAAATTAAGTTTCTAAACATGACAGAAAAACATTTAAAAATCAACAAAGTGTACAGTACATTTTCTAAGACTCTGGGGGACAACTCAAAGAAGGTTCCTCTTCCACTCTTTGCTTCTTGCTGAAGAACCCCCTCCTCAACTGTTCCCCCAGCCACCCACCACACAGAAATTCAAATCCAGAATTTTTTTAAAAAAACAGCAGAGTGGCCCAATGGTCACAGAAAAATCATAAAAATGCAGGAAAAAAAACACACAAGCTTCCAGATTCTTGCAAACCCCTCCCCAACACCAAGTCCTTGAATTCCAAACACCCCAACCCAAAATCCAAAACCCCCCAAAAAAGTTTTAAAAGTTTAAAAGAAGTTTTGGAAAAGCTTCAAAAATCACCAAAGTCTTCAAAAACCTCAAAAAAGGCCACCACACCGCGTTCTATGAGTTGCTCCTCGAAGTCAAGTCGCAACTGTATTAACGGTGTTAAGAAAAAGGAAACAAACTTGCAAGACGTTTTCATTTTTCGTCTTGCAAAGCAAGCCCATAGGGAAATTCGTCTTGCGAAGCAGCTCAAAAAACGGAAAACCCTTTCGTCTAGCGAGTTTTCCGTCTTGCGAGGCATTCGTCTTGCGGGGCACCACTGTAATCTACATAATTAATGATTTCCATTCGTGATGTTACAATATATGAACGCATAAAGCTTCAAGTGAGGAACTCAAACTATTACCTTTATTCTGCCCTGTATGTGAAAACTGTTATGTCTATGGAGATTCCTTCTGTCCATTTATGGTGTTGTCTCTTTCACTTCCCAGCTGTTGTTTTCTCCCATCGTGGCTTGTGGAGGAACTGAATCTTGAAGTTTCTCAGAGGTCTTATCTCTCCAACCCTTGCTTCAGTGTCTCAGAACAGGTGACCGTCTGCTAGAAACCATTCTGTCTCACTAGTAAAACATACTGCAGATCTTTGCCATTTACCCCTCTGCTTAGAAAAAGGTGGGAAGTTTTCAAATGAGCTGAAGACTTAATACTCCTTTCCAATTCCCAGAATCTCTGCAGCATTCTTATCACAGCCTCCAAATTCTTTTCCTTCCAAGTAGAGATTTATGGCTTAATTAAACTTTATCTTAGATTACATTCCGTCAGTAGCACACACAAATCTCAGTCTCTTTTTCCTTGTCTGTTGTTTTTAAACGGAGGTGAGGGGAATTACTCTGTCTTTCCAACATAGTCATACCTGAGCTTCCCCTTCCCCTCCTTTCTTTATTTTAGATCACACACAGTTTCCATTTTTGCTAGTTAATATCAATATTACTCCAATGTCTCTTCCTCACTTGTAAATATCTTTTTATCTTATATTCTGGAGAGGGTTGCTGAATCATAAATATATAAAAACAGCTTAGAATAAACAAACCGTGGGCTTCCCTCTCCCCACCCGACTTTCACGCCAAAGAAAATCTTATTTCAATTCAAACCTTTGATCTATGTAGCTGGTATATTGCACAGTATGTTGTTGCATCCCTTTCCCATCACACATGAGTACTTTAAAGCCAATTAAAGATCCAATTAAATGGAGAAATTCTGTTTCTTAATGGCAGTGTAGGAGGGTTTTCGCCAGGTGAAGTGCTTTTGCACTCCACACCTTCCTGCCTCCCATATTCCATGCCGGCGTGAGAGCCAGGTACCGAGATGAACTGCGAGTGAAGCCCATTCCCCCCCATCCCTGGGGGGAATTTGCAAGGATGATTTACCCTCCGCCATGCTTGTTTTTTGTTCACAGACAATCTTCCACTGTCGCGGGGGCTGCCTCCATTAAGGTAGGCAGGACCGGAAGCCTAGAAGCTGCTTTTACACAATGAGCTGTGTGGCTTATAGCAAACATTCAAAACATTACAAAAGAGAACATTGAAAATGCAAATATACGGGACATGCCGGTAAATTCAAAACAACAAAAACCAACAATTTAGCAAACACAGAATAAATTCAACATTATGAAGAAAAAACACCAATCTAGGCTTATGTACATAAATACAAAGCAAAAAATGAAAGTTAACTGACTATAAAGTATCTTGTACTGGTCTTGCTGCGTTCCAAGGAGCCTTGTTTAAACACAGTCGAATTAGGGAGGTTTTGTTTTGATAAATCACAGAATTTTTTCACCTTCACCTTACGGTGCTCAGCTCATTTGGTTATTTGTTTGCAAGCTGAACATGGGGAGACAATGAGTGATGACACCCCTAGTGTGAACTTTACAGGAAGAAGGAGAGCTAAATGCTGACACTTGTTACACTCTCCTTGGTAGTTGCTGGTCTGCAGCAGTGAGTTATAAATCTATTGGTCCTGCTGCTTTTTCGTCACTTGCCTGATCCTGTGCCCTTCTTTTCATGTGTTGTAATTACTAACATCTGCTTTCTGATCCTGGGCTGTGTGGAATTTGCAAAGGCACTTTCTATTCAGAACAATGGCAACAGCTGTTTCATTTAGCCTTGGGCCAGCGCTTCCTGTTCAGTCTACAGCTGTCCTCCTGCATCCAATTTATGTGGCAGAGTTTCTCTCTCCCTCTCTCTTTCTTACTATTATTAACACATTCAAAAATTTACATTGACTGCATTCTGCACTTGAGCATGGCAGACAACAAAATAAATAACCTAGACTATGCTAGGTGAGTAATGTTTACAGTGGATTACCGGCAGAGGGTTGTAGCAGCCTATACACAAGCCTATACATCTCTCCTCAGAAGTAAGCCTAATTATGTTCCATGGAGCTTGCTCCAAGGTAAGTATGCAAGGCAGGATTGCAGACTGAGGAATTTGATTATTCAAAAATTTGAAGCTGCATATATCTGTCCTTTTAGGAACGCATTTCCAAGCATAAATGATTTAATATGTAATTTAGCAGGTTCTGTTCAAATGCTGAAAGCATAATGAACACCAAGGAATTCTGGCAACACACAAAATTAGACAAAATAATCCCTAGAATAACTTCCACTCTTATCATCTGGTTCAGGTGAACAAACTGTAGGGATTAGCACTCTTCTCCTCCCACAAGAGGGAGATTAAAATAGGAAGCAGAAACTGCAAACTAACCACAGTTTCCTGTGACACCTGCACTTGGAAACTATAATATGTTTAAACTGTGGAATAATCAGAGTGAGCCAGGATCAAACTATGGTCTTAGATTCTGGTTTGCTCTCAATTTTGTGCTGTGCCAAAAAAGTTACTCTGCATTCCCTACACACACACCCATCCTCTTATCAATTTATGAGGGGGGGAAACTGCATGCAAAAATGATCCAATGAACGACGAAATTCTAATTTGAGGGCTACAAGGGTTTTTGTTGCCGATGAAATTTGTTTTCCACTGGTCTGCATTCGGCAGCCTTCCTGAAAACACTATGACTCCCTAGACTGAGATTTCTTGTAAGCAAAAACAGTAAGTGGCTTTGCCTACAAGGTGCTATTTATTGTTGTTGTTTTTAAGTTCTGATCTCACAACTGCAGAGAAGGAGGAGAGGAGTGGGAGCACAAGCCTGAAATCCAGTGCAGCTTATTTTTACAGAAGGAAACTGTGGTTTGCTCTTCCATCTGAGCCAGACGGGTGATTCCATTCGGTTAACCACTGACAACCATCCAGCTCCAAAGGTAGTGATGAAGCTGGAACGATCCAGAAGATAAGATACCCTTCCATATCCATATTACCTAAATAACACATCTGTTGAAGATGTGGTGCTTAACAGCTGTAATATCCTGACATTTTAGAGCTTGAGTAAACATGGGAAGCCCTGAGCACAACAGATTAAACTGAAAGGTTTATTGTTCATCAATCTCCATCCAAGCTTGGTTGCTGTGCCAATTTCAGGCTGTAAACACCAATCTGCCTCCCCCACCTTCTGCCCTGGCTGCTGTGCATTGCAAGGCTGCAGGTGTGCTACTAGGTCTGTTGCTCCATACAGCCCCACCAGTGCACCCTATGTTGTTAAGTGAAACAAGATTAGAAATAAAGGCCAACAACTGCTTTTTGCTTCATCCGGCTCCTGTGTCTTTAACAGGGTTGCTAACTTCTACTGGATGCCACTGCCTTTTTTTGCCTGGAACAGCTGGTTCCTTGGGTGACATCAGCAAAGGTTCGGATTGATTCCCATGCCCCACCGTCACCCCAGCTGAATCCTGCACATTGTATGGTTTTAAAGGGAACCAGAGTGGGTCCAGCTGGTAGTTTTCAGGTCAACTGGCGAACCCTTTCAAAGTTGAAATAAGAAAAGAGGAATTCAGAAGATAAAAGCACTTACCATCACACTGTTGCTCCCTAAATCTCCCTCCTGCTTTTCTCTTAAAGGCTCCCCTGTTCCTTCAAAAGTTGCCCATCAGAAATCCAGGTGTTGCGCACCTCACAGATATTTTCCCCTCTTCTACCCCATGCCTCTCAAATTATGTTTATTCATCTCCAGTGATCTCTTCTTCCTGTATCTTTTCACACTTGACCTACTTGAACTATAAACTCTTTAAGGCTGAGGCCTGGTTTGTCAGTGCTTTTATATCAATCCATCACTCCTTCTGTTCCTTACACAGCTACTCTTTTAATTTCCGACCATCCTGCTCTGCTCGAGTCATTCTAGCTCCATCCAATATTCCATTCAACCCCCACCCGCTTTAACCACCTTCCACAACAGGTTCATATTGTACTGAGCATGTGTGCAAGGGACACTGTTATGAAATCCCGTTGACCAGCAGTGGCCACAAAATCGCCCTTTTGATCAAAAACTACAGCATGTTACACTGCTATTAGACAAAAAGCACATACTAGACATTCCACTTCAGCTAACACAGTAAAATGTTTCCCAAAAGACACAGTACAAATGGAGAACTCTTTTCCACAAAGCCAACCTATCAAAGTCTATGGAACAAAAATGCACACCAAGAGTCAGCATGCCAGAGTCTCCTGCTAAGTATTCAACTCATTCCAAATATTCCATTTCTTATCCTTTCTACTCCTAAATTTTCTACAGCCAAGCTTCCAGTCTGTTGAAGCATTTTCTAACCATACACTGTGTAACCTATTCCCCCTGTCCCCGAATTATCATTGTAATGATGTGATGTGATTCAGCCAATAGTGATTACGATGACTTTGACGGTTAATTCATCAGGATTAAAAGACACAGATCATCATGGAATTGAGGATCTCTGTGTGTGTGTGCACACGTGCGCGCACGTGTGTGCACAGGGGAGGGAGAGAGTGAGAAAGTGTCATAAAGTTGTTTAAAGTGTGTTACAGGTTAACTAATTTATATGAAGTGGCTTTGAGAAAGCACTCCAAGAGCCTGAAAGTTCAACCTGAGATTCTGATTGTGAAAACAGAGCCTAGCAATCTGGATATTTGATCTAGTTCAAAAGTCTCTCTAGTTTGAGAGAACTGGATCCCATCTAGTGTTAGTTCTTCTCGGGGTTGAGCCATTGAAATGACTAACTTAGGTGCATTGTAAGTTACACAACTAACTTAGGTGCATTCATTTTGATAGGTCTTCTCTGAGTATAACTTAGCAGGAAGGAAAACCATAGTTCTAGGATCCTGAATTTCTTTATTATTCCATCAGTGCTTTCAGTGATTTTATTGTTGGCTCATTACATTTTAATATGTGCTGTTTTGCATATTATTTTGGTATTTGTTGCATTAATTTTAATTTATCAGGAGGATTTGTCCCTAAAAGGTATCATCATCTTATTTCACAGATGAAAATAGTAAATAATCTAATATTTTCTATGTTTCCACATTGTGGGTGGTAGCTATGAACTCAGCAGGCCATTACGGATTTCTTGATCTATGGCTCCTGATTTGTGATTTCTAGATATGTGATTTCTATGATCATGGAGATGGAGCAATTCCTGTGTGGTTTGGCCCCAAATTGGGCAAATAATATAAAAGTGAAATGCTTTCCAGGGGTAAAGGTAAAAAGAAAAAAGAAAGAAACGAAAAACTGGATCAAGGGCTGTATCCAATGCTAATCCCACTTAGAGTGGACCCATCAAAATTAATAAGCATAGGTCCATTACTTTCAATGAGTCTACTCTGAGTAAAGCTTAACTACGATCCCAAGAATTGTTTGGCAGGCATGAAATGACCATTAAGGGCCTCTTTTCCTTCCAGCTGGAAAGCAGAAAGTGACAACTGGAGAGCCGACAAATGGGAGATGTTTGCTTTGGTCCGCTTCTGCTGATTGGAGGGAGCAGCTGGGACCTTTTCACATGGCAAGGAATTCTAACAGTTAATGATAGAAATTAGTCCCACTTTTTAAATGTTCTAGTGTTTACTGAGCTGAAGAATTGGAGCTTATTCCTACATTAATTCCTGTTGATGATAGATCAGATCTTGCCCTGTTCCCTTAAAAGGTTTGCCTGCTAGTTAAGCCTTCTCTATGGCTTTTCCTTAAGACTCTGATGATTGGCAATGTTTCCATGCCCTTGAGTTTGCACATGAATTATGGAGAGGAAGGAAGGGAGAAGCAAATCACCCAACCAAGATCCTCTTTCTACCCGCCGCCCCACCACATAGTCACACTGCATTTAGTTCCCAGAGTAAAAGCTACAAATAGTAACCCGTGTGGTATAATGTACAAGCAGGGTCCACTGTCAGAAACTGTGTAAAGGGGCAGGGAATAATTGTAGGACAATCAGAAAATCAATATAGGTAAAAAGCTATGTTTAAAGATATCAACAGTGCAATCCTATGTATGTCTTCTCAGTGGTAAATTCAGCTGAGCTCAGTAGGAATTACTCCTAGTAATGAGTATATAGTATTACAGTTTCAATTGATCAGGGAATAAATGGAAAGTATAGGGATGTGGGTGGTGCTGTGGTCTAAACCACAGAGCCTAGGGCTTGCCAATCAGAAGGTTGGCGGTTCGAATCCCCGCGACGGGGTGAGCTCCCGTTGCTTGATCCCTGCTCCTGCCAACCTAGCAGTTCGAAAGCACGTCAAAGTGCAAGTAGATAAATAGGTACCGCAGTAACTAGGTTACTGCAGTACAATCCCTTGCACTCTCCTCGGAAGCTGTAGTTAGTGCAGAATGCTGCAACACAATTGCTGACCAGAGTTAGGCCCTAGGAGCACGTAACTTCCTTCTCTGCAGGATCTCACGAGAGTTCCATGAAATCTCATGAGATCTTGCTGGAAAGCTGATGCCACCACCACACAATCTGGGTAAGTGAGGCTTTGGCGGGGGCAGGGAGTGGGGGATGCCACCTCATTTTGCCTCAGGTGGAAAAGCAGGATGGGCCACCCTTGCAATGTAAAGCACTGTGTATTCTGCAAACTTAATAACAGGCAATAATGATTGTGACAGAAATGATAGTCAGAGAACATGAAAGAAAATAGCAGCCCTGGTGCTTCAGATCTGACATTTGATTACGAAGTTTGCTGAGTATCTCTGTGGATCAAAGCCATAAGAAAGAAATATCTATCTGGTTTTATTTGGTGGGGGAAAATACTACCTCTGATCGAGATTCAGGATATTATGAGAAGATCTTTATCATCCTGTAAGAGATGTAAAAGTAATGAGTTGGAACTGGGATGGATACAAAGCCAGGCAAATAAGGCCCAATTGTTCCACCCCCAGCTAACTGAATAGTACAGATAAATCGTGTCCTCCATCATGGAGAGCACGTGTTGCGGTGAGATCACCTAAACTGCCTCCCTGTTGTCTGGTGGGACCATTTGGATAGCCACAACACCCCATTGGTTGTCCCTTGGTTGCTGGGGCAGAAATTTGGCCTGTTGGGTCGTCTATCGGCTACCAAGGGGCTATTTAAGCTGCTGCACGTCACTGGGAGCTTTCTCTTTCTTGCGACGTGCATCGGATCACCCTCCCTTCCTCCCTATATTTAGAGCTGTTCTTTGGCCTTGCTATGCCTATCTAGGGGTTGTCTGTCTTGGAGCAGGGGCCTGGTAGGAATTTTGCTATTTGGCTGATTGGCTGTTGCCATTTGGTTTTTGCCTACTGTGTAGTAAATCGTCACAACTTTGTAAGGTTGGCGGTTAGGCATTAGTTCAATGTTTTGCGGAGGGGAAGTGGTTGGCTGTGCCTGCCCCTCTATTGTTGCTGCTAGGGAATTCCGTTAAAGGAATCCAGACACTCGACTTGTTTTTGTCCAATCCCCTTTCAGGGGCTAGGGCCACGCCAGAGTCCCTGGGAGCATATGGGGTGAACTGGATCCTGCACTCAACTCAGTGCTCCCCCAGTATGTTTTTCCTAACTGACCTCTAGTGGAGTCCAGTTGTCAATCCTGTCCTGCCACGGTGCAGGGTCAGGTAGTCAGGAACCAATGCCTAGGCAACCACTCACATGCTGTAATTCAATAAAGTTGTGGCCAAATTAATGCCAAAAACCTTAAACTAAACTTCTTTGACTATTGTGTATTTATTTTGCGGGTGGTTTTGGGAGTCTTCACATGCAACTCTCCTTCCCTCCCCAACTGTGGCTTTGGCTGTAAATGTCATCCTGTTGGGCTTCTGAGAACTTGTCCCTCTGCATTTCTCTTGAATACAATCTGGAATATTTATTACTGTTTCTAATGACCGTAAAAATATGCTGTCCACTCCAGCCTTTACATCCCCAAAACAATTTCCTTTAGCAGATTCACATCCATTCCTATGTTCTTTGGAGGCATTTCTTTAAAGCAAGAATCCCCCCCCCCCCGCCCCCGAGTAGGAAAAGAAAAATGTCATTGTGCTTTCTACGATCAGTAGTGTGTATAATGGGATGGAGGCAAAGACTTGTTCATTGCAAATAGATGCATCACCAATGAAGGGTCAAAGGAGAATCAATCTTGAGTAAGACACCAAGGATTTTAACTTAGGACATGAAACAACTGGTTGGGCCTGGACTAAATTAGTTGCATGGGCAGTGCAAGCCTAACCATGTCTACTCAGAAGTAGGGATAGACATATTTGTTCATTGCAGTTTCTCTTTTTTCCAATCTTAAATTCAGCTCTCCACATTTATACACCAGTTCGTGGATCAATTTTCTCCCCCATTCCTATTCAGAAGTGAATTCTATTGAATTCATTGGGAGTTACTCCTGGGTACGTGGGGTTAGGATTGCAGCCTGAGTTCTCATTGAAATAAATGGGGCTAAACTTAGCCCCTTGACGTAATGGTTCATATTGATTTCAATGTGACATAAGTTCAATCCAACGTCAATGTCTACATGGGAAAAAAGTCTTACTAATCTCAATGAAACTTGCTCCCAAGTAAATGGAAATAGGATTACATGCTTCATCTAGATCCCAAACTTGGGTTTCCAGCTGTTTTGGGGCTACAGTTCCTATCATGTGAAGGAGATTAAGTACAAGAAGCAAATAAAGAGGAGGGATAAACTTTTATGAAGATTGTCAAGGCACCTGGAACTTCAGAGCTGTGAAAGCAGAAAATTTATAGCAACACTATCTCTTTACTACAAGGGAATTGTCCATGATTTCCTGGCAAGAAGAGAGAAGGGAAGAAGATTTTTGTGTCCAATCAGATGACCAGTCAAATTTGGCAGGTAAAAGGGAATACACACACACACACACAGAGAGAGAGAGAGAGAGAGAGAGAGAGAGAGAGAGAGAGAGAGAGAGATTACATGGAGCAGAAATTGTGTTTGGTTTGTCTACCCAATTCACACTTTCCAGAAACGCAGTTATCCTTTGGGGGGAAAGTCACACTGCTCTGAATTTTGCAATGCAGATCTCCAGAATAGAGCATATCTAGAAATGTGTATAGAAGTATAGAGTATATATAGAAATGTGTATAGAAACCGTGTATAGAAATGCATGAACCAGAGGAAAGTGTGTGTGAAAATGCATATGTTAGCATGCAAAAATACATTATTGAAATTGGTTGCAAAAACATGTATGTTAAGCAAAAGTGAATACAATAATTAGTATATTAAGAGAAATGCATGTGAAACTGCTGGCTAATTTTCACAAGGACATTCTTTTTTTAAAAAAAAAAAAAGTATGAAAACTGATGTAGAAATGTAGACAACTGAACTTTAGTTTGGAAAAAATGAGAAACAGAGAAACTGAAGTTGTCAGGTTTATCCATCACATGTATATGGGCTAAAGATGGGAAAGGGAGAAAAGAGGTCACTAAAGTTTGTTCTCTTAAGATATGTTCATAATTGCCTTCAACTCCATCATATATAATGTGTTTCATTTGCTCAATCTCTTTTGAAGACAATCCTTCATTATAATCACTCTGTGATCCATAAAAAGGTCAGGGGGTTTGTCATATGCAGAAAAGAACTCTCCTTGCCAAATTATCAAGCCATTAGCGGTGGGCCTTAAATAAATAGTTCTGTCCAGCCAGTGTTTTCCATGAACACTAGGTGTTTGTAAAAACTGACTCAATCCATAGTTTCCTTTCCATTTAATGGCTCTGTTGCAATTCCCCCCCCCCCCGCCCTACTTCCCTGATTATTAACTCTAGTTTTTCATACCATAGCAAGCAACTCTTCTGCTTATTAGTGTTAGCTGATGAACCTACCAATCCGAACACTTGCTAAGCAGGCCAAGCATGTCACCAACAACATTAAGGCGGATCTGGGTTGATTAGAGAGCAGCAGAGCTCTGTGAACCCAAAAAGATCTCTAGGAGGCAGCCAGAATGCAACAGCTTACATATCAAACCACAGAATGTGCTCCATAGAATAAATATAGAGTCGCATCAGCTGGAACAGTCAATTTGATGAAATTCCAGAAAGTGGGTTGTTAGTCTCATCTCATAATGCATGTATTCTGCTTCTTTTCAGGAAGAAGCTTCTACCACACCAACCATCAATCTCACCCATAGGTGCCAACTCCCGGGGGCCCTGGGGGACCCACAAAATTCCCCATGAAGGGGCTGGGTACCCACAAATTTTGGTGCCAAGGCCATGCATGGCAACCACGGCCCTGGGCACCCATGGTCCCGGGTCCAAGTTGACACACCTGATCTCACCTAAACCAATCTAGAATCGTAGAATCATAGAATCATAGAACCATAGAACCATAGAATCATAGAATCATAGAATCATAGAATCATAGAGTTGGAAGAGACCACAAGGGCCATCGAGTCCAACCCCCTGCCAAGCAGGAAACACCATCAGAGCACTCCTGACATATGGTTGTCAAGCCTCTGCTTAAAGACCTCCAAAGAAGGAGACTCCACCACACTCCTTGGCAGCAAATTCCACTGTCGAACAGCTCTTACTGTCAGGAAGTTCTTCCTAATGTTTAGGTGGAATCTTCTTTCTTGTAGTTTGGATCCATTGCTCCGTGTCCGCTTCTCTGGAGCAGCAGAAAACAACCTTTCTCCCTCCTCTATGTGACATCCTTTTATATATTTGAACATGGCTATCATATCACCCCTTAACCTCCTCTTCTCCAGGCTAAACATGCCCAGCTCCCTTAGCCGTTCCTCATAAGGCATCGTTTCCAGGCCTTTGACCATTTTGGTTGCCCTCCTCTGGACACGTTCCAGTTTGTCAGTGTCATTCTTGAACTGTGGCGCCCAGAACTGGACACAGTACTCCAGGTGAGGTCTGACCAGAGCAGAATACAGTGGCACTATTACTTCCCTTGATCTAGATGCTATACTCCTATTGATGCAGCCCAGAATTGCATTGGCTTTTTTAGCTGCCGCGTCACACTGTTGGCTCATGTCAAGTTTGTGGTCAACCAAGACTCCTAGATCCTTTTCACATGTACTGCTCTCAAGCCAGGTGTCACCCATCTTGTATTTGTGCCTCTCATTTTTTTTTGCCCAAGTGCAATACTTTACATTTCTCCCTGTTAAAATTCATCTTGTTTGTTTTGGCCCAGTTCTCTAATCTGTCAAGGTCATTTTGAAGTGTGATCCTGTCCTCTGGGGTGTTAGCCACCCCTCCCAGTTTGGTGTCATCTGCAAATTTGATCAGGATGCCCTTGAGTCCATCATCCAAGTCGTTGATAAAGATGTTGAATAAGACCCGGGCCCAAGACAGAACCCTGTGGCACCCCACTAGTCACTCTTCTCCAGGAGGAAGAGGAACCATTGATGAGCACCCTTTGGGTTCGGTCCGTCAGCCAGTTACAAATCCACTGAGTGGTAGCATAGTCAAGACCACATTTTACCAGCTTCTTTACAAGAATATCATGGGGCACCTTGTCATCTAACCTGGGAAGCAATTCTGGTATCACAAAGGACAGTTCTTGATAGCATCTTAAGTGTGGAGGTGCATTTGTGTATGTTTACATTTTTAAAAAATAGCTGTCCAATAATACCAGGAGAGCCAGAGGTTTCTCAACCCAGCACTAGGGAGTAGTGTCAAGCCATACCCATACACTGCAGAGTCCTGCTTGAGGAATCTTCAAATGATTAACATTGCTCACTGCAAGGTTCATCATCTCCATAAGATAACTCTCTTGGGGGAGCTTTAACAGAATCCAGCCTTCATCTTAACACTTTTTGGAACATAAATTCATTCCTTACCAATGAAACTGTGGTTTTCCCCAAGCTAATTGCATCTTTTCAGTGCCCTGAGTCAGATAAGCCATATCTCATTAGAGAGGGAGAGAGAAAGATTTAGTATGAACTCAAAGCCTTCTTTAGAACATTAAAGAACCAGAATTCCTAATCAGCACAGTATATATTTTGTATAATTGCACCTTGGCAACTCTTTTTTTGCTCATTAAGTTGAAATGTACAAATGATGTATTTTTTACAAGGCAAAAAAACTCTCGGTCTATTATTGTTTATACATACAGAGTATGCCTGGGATCTGTGGGATCATCTGGTTTCATAGATACAACAGCTAAAATATTATCGTTGGAGTATCAAGTCTATCAGAAAGCAGGGAACCCAGCTTTCAGCCAATGTAAACTGACCCAGCTCTCTCAAAGTTAATAAGTTCATAATAAGTTTCTTTACGCATCTGGCCAAATTTGTGAAGATAACAATCTGCCAGTTGAAAATCTAGTCTCAGGACATAAAGGAAATGAGGACTTGTGCCTTGTGGCACTATTAGGGATTAATTATTTGTCAAGATTCTTCACGATTAATTGTGAGAAATAATGTCTGCTAGCAGATGGAGGGGGTAGGGTGGGGAGGGAGCCTGCACAAATGACCCCACTATCCTGGCTTGAGCTGTCTTGCCCTGAATTAGGTTGGTTTTCTGTACCACCCTGGCAAATGGTAAGGAAGATTTGGCCATATGTTTGGCCCTGATGTGTGATCAAATAAGTGGTAGGATAATGGTTCACCTGGATGAACTCAATGCTACCACATATTCTGGGGCTCCAAATCCCTCACAGTGCACACGTGATACTCTCTCTTAGGATGTTGACAACATTTAAAATTTTCTGTGTCCTTCTTCTGTGATAGAATCTTTGTTTCATTAAGAGCGGTACACGAGAAGACTACATAACCACAGGAAAAATGGCCAAGATTTCAAACACCCAAATCTCTCCTCAGTCATTCTCTGCCGACCATAATTGACTGCCTTGGGGAAGAGTGTCAGGGTTCACACATGACACTAAGCCAGTGAGAGGCAGTGTGGTGTAGCGGTCAGAGCATCAGGCTATGACCTGGAAGACCAGGGTGCCAATCTCCATTCAGCCATGAAGCTCACTGAGTGACCTTGACTCACTGACTCAATCTAACCTACCTCACAGGGTTGTTGTGGGGATTAAATGAGGAGAGGGAGAATGATGTACACTGTCTTGAGCACCTTGGAGAAAAAGGTGGGATGTAAACATCATAAAATAATAATAATATTAATAAAATAGCCATGGCTTAATAAACCATAATTCAGTAGCCTATGATCATGTGCAAACTAGGCCATAGAAAGCCTTTTGAGTTCTACAGGGATTAAGAGGGAGGAAGCTGATAGCCAGACCCACCCGCTGGGCTGGTTAACAACAACAACAACAACAACAACAACAACAACAACAACAACAACAACAGAGGGAGGGGGCACTGGCTGAAGGAAAGACTAAGATGGGTGAAGCAGTGTTCTATTCACCCTAATGGATCAGCAACTGATAGTTTGTCTTGTCCATTAATTTCAGTGAGTCTACTCTGGGGATACAACCCACTGATATCAGTGGAACGTCCAGTGAAAGGGGACCATTGGCAGCTGCAGGGCAGACAGAAATTTAGCAGGTGAGACTTTCCTCCTTCACTTCATCTGCATTCTGAGAAAAGCTAAATTTCTTTCTGAGTTGCAACAATGGCACAGAAGCCTTTGCAGGAAAACACACACACACACTGAGATCACTATTCATAGGTTCCAGGGCTGAGCCTGAATGAAAATAATGTGTTATCTGCTGGGCATTAAACCCAGCTAAAGGCCGGTGAAAAGAAAATGTCTGTGCCTGCTACAGTCCTATGCCAACTTGCAGCTTAGAATAAGCTTTGCAAGTGGTTGCCTTTGTACAAAACGAGTTAAAGTTTAAAATTTACAAGCAGAGCAAAGCAAATCTGGTGTTCTGATAATGCCTGAAAAAGTAGCTGTGCTGGGTTTTACCTATGAGGAAACCTGCAGAAGGTTGGGCTCTGCAGCTTAAGATAAGCTTTGCAGGAGGTTGGTTCTGCCATAGTACATTTTAGCGGGGCTGATGCTGGAATCCTTGATCTATAATGGCTTGTGTGCAGATTTGGACTGGGAGGCAAGCCCAACATATGGCTTTTGCCACCCCACAATGCCGTTCGGTGACAGAGTTTACCCTCCAAACCACCATTTTGTATCTGGGTCCACCCCGCACTGCCATTTTGTAACTGACCTGCTCGGAAGACCCCAAGGATCGATCTCTCACACACTCGCTCTTTCTTTTAAAGTAGATCCCACAAGCCTGAAGTCTGCCTGCCCTCTTACTCTAGAGGAATAAAAGAAATAAGCTTATGGCTTCCTTAGTCTTCTTCCCCATGGTTGTGATCAGCACTGTGAAAGCATACTTAGTTTATTTGCCCATATGGCTGTTGCTGTGTAGTTTGGTAATTTCATATGTTTTATCAGCCTATCTATTCATCCTCCTTTTATCCTGTCAGACCCAAGTATGCTTATTCTACTCCAAATGTGTTCCATATTCCAAATTGACTCTTTCTTTCTTTTTTTGTTTCCTAGTCCCCCACAAGCAATGTGCCGATCCTTCTGTGTTCATATATTGCCATCTAGTGTGAGCAGAAGAAGTTGCAAGCAGATTCATAGCCAGAGAATGATGGGAAGACAAGGAACGCCGTGTGGAGCAGTTCCACCACCAAAGAGAAGCAGAACTGGCTGCACAAGCTGCCTGGGTGGGAGACCACCTGGAAATCATCTGTAAGCTGCTTGAGATACTTTGAGAAAGAATAGGGGTAGAAATATGAAATAAATAATGGGTCCATTTCCCCCCCCCCCCCAATCCTCCCAAGGCACCTTGTTTTCACAAATCCCCCTTGATTATATGTATCTCTCTTTTTAGGTGCCAGGCCAGCATAAATAGAGTTTTCTGACGCTGAGCTCTTCTAAGCACTTCTTTTCCTTGTATTAGGGTCCCTTTTAAATCTTTACTTTCAGAGGTGCTGAGCAGTCAGATAGTGTATGTCTTGGACCAGAATCGGACCACCACAGAAACTCTAAAAGAAATGAGCACATTCACAATTAAAATATGTCTCAGAATAGTTCAAGCTGGGCTTCTCTACCCCATTGTACAGATGCCTTTGGCGACTTCCAGTGGCGTAGCGTGGGTTGTCAGCACCCAGGGCAAGGCAAGTAATTTGCGCCCCCTAACCCGTGGATTTGCGCCCCCTAACTCTAACCCCCAGAAGTTGCGCCCGGTGCGGCCGGCCCCCCTGCACCCCCCACGCTACGCCACTGGGAACTTCCACACTGCACATTTAAATCACTCTTAGGCCACCACAAAACTCCTGACTTTCATCTTCTTTTAGATGGCAGGAAGCACTTGTGTTTCTATTGTTACCTTCGTCTCAACAAAACAAAAACCAGCCATTCTGGCTCTTCACTGACATAGTCAACAGAGTTTACTGCTGGAGTGGCAGGACAACCAACTCGCTATATTTTTAATCCGTTGCCTCTGGAAGTGATGCTTGGTTATAAGCTTCATGTCATAAAACTCCAGACATTGAAGAAAAGTTTGCACCATGGAAGCAGAACATGTAGAGTTTTAGACAGTAGCAGCACAATCCTCTGCACGTCGACTCAGAAGTAAGTCCTGCTGAGTTCAATCCAACTAATTCACAGGTAAGCACATATATAGGACTATTGCTTTAATTGGGATGCAGGTGGCGCTGTGGGTTAAACCACAGAGCCTAGGACTTGCCAATCAGAAGGTCGGCAGTTCGAATCCCTGTGATGGGGTGAGCTCCGGTTGCTCGGTCCCTGCTCCTGCCAACCTAGCAGTTTGAAAGCACATCAAAGTGCAAGTAGATAAATAGGTACCGCTCCGGCGGGAAGGTAAACGGCGTTTCTGTGCGCTGCTCTGGTTTGCCAGAAGCGGCTTAGTCATGCTGGCCACATAACCCGGAAGCTGTACGCCGGCTCCCTCGGCCAATAAAGCGAGATGAGCGCCGCAACCCCAGAGTCGGTCACAACTGGACCTAATGGTCAGTGGTCCCTTTACCTTTATTGCTTTAATTGGACAAGATATGCTCACCAGAGAAATTGTGGCCTTTGTCTTGGTAGCATTACTGGAGCTATAGGTTTCTTCATTTGGTGTTGGCCTTAAAGCAGGGGTGGTAGGGAACCTTTTCCAGTCACATTCTGGTCTGGGCATACTTCCGGGGGCCACATGCTGGTGAGAGGCAGGACAAAGCAAGAAATGCAATATGTAGCTTTGTACAGTAGGCTAATTTCTACACACACTCTCATCCCTCTCCATCCTCCATCCAGGCAAGTCAGAGGCATTATCCATGGAAACAACACAGGCGAAAACACTCAAGGAGGAAATAAAGTAGGGCTGGTGAGGGGTGTGACTTGAGAGAGGGGTGTGGTTTAGGGGGTGTGTGGCCTGGGGAGAGCCCTGAAGGACCTCATGTGGCCTCTGGGCCAAAGGTTCCCAACCCCTGTTTTAAAACCTATCAGCATAATCCCTGGAAAGTGGGAGCGATCAGCACAAGCGCCGTGATCAATAAGCAGTATATTTGTGCAGATGCATACAAAGTGGAACACTGTGCGTATCACCCATTTCCTCCTTTTTAAGGCCACTGCTGTAAGTGGATGAAGCTGTGAACAGTTAGGGTGGAAATGGCCACATATTAAAGAGGCAAAACTGGCTCATGATACTCTACTGTACTTTGTTGATGCCAGGACAGGGCAGACCTCAGGTGTCATAAGCCACCAGATGCTTTCTCTTAATGATATACCACTCCTATTTAATACAGTCCCCGGAGACACTTCTAACAGCATGAGGAGTATTATGCATTAGGCCAAACACAAGGCTGCTACTCTCAGGAACCTTCCAATTCAAATTAGGCAGATAATCTGATGAGACCTTACACAACATCATCATAAAAGAGTGTGCGAGACAGAAGGGGGAATATAACACAAAATGAGAAATGGGCTCTTGGGGAAACATGAATTACAGGGAACAGAGGCTGCGTAATTAGGCACCTTGCATTCTTGGGTGAGAGAAAGAGCAGGATTCTACTCGGAGCCACAGCACACCCTGCGAAATGCATAAGGAAAGGAGGTGAGGGAGGGAGGCTCAGGTCTAGGAAAACCTGGCTCTGCACAGGGCCAGGGTGGTGTAGGGGTTAGAGTGTGAGACTGGTTCAAGTACCCATTTGGCCATGAAGCTTCTTGGGTGATCTTGAGCCAACCACCAGCGTTCAGCCTAACCTTCCTCACAAGGCTGAAGAAAAAACTAGAGAAAGGGCCAAGATGGAAACCCTATTCACATTGGGCGAAGGGAGCACCAGATAATTTAACCACAGAAGGGATTCCACTGCCAATTTCAGTTTGTCTCAGTTTCTAATCTATCCAGTCTTAAGTTCAGTTTGCCATATTTCTGCATCAATTTGCAATTTAAAAAAAAAATCATCATGAAAATTCATCAGAATCTTAGTGTGCAGTTTTCCTAAAATAAACATTTTTGCATGCAACTTTACCTAAAAAATACATATTTTTGCAAGCAGCACCCCTAATATAATACATTTTTGTATAATGATTTAACAAATATTGGTAGGTGCATTTTAGTACAGTTTTTGGTTGGCGATCTGCATCGCAGAATTTCAAAGAAGTGTGTTTTCCAAAGGACTGCTGCATTTTGGTTCAAGCATTGTTTGGGGAAGTATGAATCCGGTAGGTTTGCATTAAAATGCAAAGCAAAGCAAATTACACCTCCATGTAGATGTATGTCATTTTCACTAATACATGCATTTCAATGCACACTTTCCCCTAATATCTCCCCTTTTGTGCATTGATTTGGCTGGAGAAGTGCAAATTTCAAAGGACAGCTGTACTTTGGTTTACGTATTGTGTAAGGAAATTGGGAATTAGATTCACATGAAAATGCAAACCAGACTAAGTGTCTCTTCCCCCTGCTTATTTGGACCTGTAGAACATTTACAGCAAGAGTTGATTCAGTCTTGTGTGGTATTCCTGATCCATGCACCCAACATATGGAAGTTGCCATGTCAAAGCAAATTTAAAGTTAGGATTGGTATTTGGTAGCATGGAAGCCTGTTGGCTACAGTAACGCTAATTGAAATTATTAGGATGTCTGGGATCTGCCCTAAAAGGCATCTCCTCTATTATATAAAAAAGGGGTTTTTTGTGTTTTTTAATGTGGTTCTCTGGCAAATTATTGCTTGGGAAAATCTCATGGCTCTTCCCCTCCAACCCTTCCAGCATGAATGCCTACACTTAGCCCACTCAGCAAGTCTTTAGGAAAATAGCTAAGAGGATTTTCCTCTTCAGATTAAACCATCTCCAATGATCTCACCCTCAGCGAATCAGCAGGCGGTTGGGATAGGAAAGAGTTTACTATGGTTTTAATTTAGGGCAAGATGGATGCATTTCCTTCAACATCATTGGGCAAATTAACAAAGAAAGACATGAACACACATCGCTGAAGCTAAACTGATTTGGTGTGAGCAAAAGCTGTTCCCTAGAACTCTAACCCTTCTCTCTCTTGCCTCTTTCTACTGGATATGTGCTTGTATTTCTCTGTTGGCTTTTAGTCAATCCACAGGGGGAGGGGGATATGCAATTGTAGAAGGAGGAACCGATTATTTAAAAAAGCTTGTTTGAAAATCTTATGGGTCAAATCCAGCACAACCTTAGACATGTTTAGGCACACTCCCATACATGTCTGCTCAGCGGTAAGTTCCATTGAATTTAATGGAGCTGTTCCCCGGAAGTGGATATAACACACAGCATCATTAATCACCCTTAGCTGCTAATGTAGCCAAACACCTATTAGGCTTGCTTCTATTTCCCCTCCTTCCTCCCTTGAATTTTATTTTCCTTCTTGGCTACTATATCTGGCTTTGAACTTTTCTTTTTGCCTTCCTCCCCCATTCTGTATTCAACTGCAAGTAGCATGGAGGATTTTTGTTTAACCTAAAGCCTGCTGCTTTGGCCTTTCTCTCTGTGGGTCCCACTTGCCTTCTGGTTTTGTTCTGTGCCTTTTCCCTTTCTGATCCAAATTCAATATGCTGTTTTGTCTTCAGTTTTCTGCTCCATTGAAATGTGGATTTTTCCTCCTCCTTCTGCAGTAGCTGCTAACACAAAAAGCTCATAAGCAAAGAGGGAAATCCCCAGAATTTAAATGCCACTCTTTATTCCCACCACAAGAACCCCCCAAATTCCTTCTCTTTAATATTATAGTTCCAGATTTTATCAGCGAGACTGGTTTGCATTAACTTTTACAGTGCAGAGACATTAAGTAAAATTTAGAGCGGCCTCTTCTGAGCTGGCGGATTTTGCTTATTTTCATATTTTTGCTCGTTAAGTAGCAGACCACATTTCCATCCAGTCTATGGTCAAACTACTCTCCAGTAGGGCAGCAAGACTGCATGGGTTTAATTTGCAGAAGACAAAAAAAAAAAAAAGTTAATCAGCAGGGGACCAAAGGAGTGAATGAAAAAGAGAATGTTACAGATGGCCTGTTGTGCATCTAGTAAGAAGCTCACTTTCATTGCTTAACCTGTAAGTTTTTCCATCTTTCAGTATGAAGGTCTGCTATCCTGCAAATGCATGAAGAGATGAACCAGTTTTCAAAAGGTAGATGTAAAAAAAAAATGAAAAAAAGAATTCTTAATTGATTAACTAATAGAATTGTCAGAATGAAAACTGACAATTGAGAAGACAAAGTAATGAAACAATGTGCATATCACACAGACTGCTATTTCAAAGCTAGATATAGCAGCACAACTGAGGCCAATTACTGCGCAGAGTACCTTTGGCCACCAAATAGCAGCTCCAGAGAGGCAGTTTTTGGCAGCAGAACAGCATGTAGGCTAATGCCGTTGTCATCGATTGGGCCCCTTGCAGCTGCTTTTTGTTATGTAAGAGGCATGTAAGAGGTCTAAGTGGTATTGTGGGCGGCTCTTCAGGCGTGGTGGAAAAAAACTTTCTTCCCTGTTTAGGGAAGCTTTTAATGTTTAATAGGTTCTTGTATTTTAATATTCTGTTGGAAGCTGCCCAGAGTGGCTGGGGAAACCCAGCCAGATGGACGGGGTATAAATAAATTATTTATTATTATTATTATTATTATTAATTATTATTAAAAAGTTATCACCATACCGTTAGTGATGGGGCTCACCCGATCTTATGGACTAGAAAATCCATTCGCTCGGGTGCCTTAATAGAAAAGGTTCTGCCCTGTGCACCTACTAACTGAAGGTACTTCCAGATGTAGACAATTTCACAGCACTCTAGTATTCTTGTGAGGCTTTAAGATGGAAGTGGAATAGCAACTTTCCTTCTAGAAGTCTAGCCTTCTATAGCCAGTCAGGGAGTACCTTTTCCCCAAGCCCCAAATATTAGGTTTTATTGGGAGCCATGGGGGGGGGGGTTAAATACCCCTTCTCTCTTTACTTTGCTCCTGATTGCAGGTGTGGGGGTTTTTTGGGGGGGAGAACCAGTTCTAATGGCAATCAGTGAACAGGTAGGGAGGAAGGCAAGGAGCCGATGACAGGCAGAGCCGCACATCATTGGCTGTAAGTAAGAAGACAGGCAGGTTTGAGCCGCCCGAGAACATTGACCCCCCACCCTTTCCCTCTAGATAGAGAACTACAGACTTTCATATTATGACCACTAAAAAGAAGTCAAAATAAAAGAGTACAATTGTAGATAATTTTTCCAAAAGAGAAAACAATCCTTCTTTCTAATACATACATTAGGTTAAATATGCCATGTTCTAAATTGTTTATAAATATCTATTAATGGTAGATGTTTTCATAAAATCATAGAGTCGGATGGGACTCAAGGGTCATCTAGTCCAACCCCCTGCAATGCAGGAATCTCATCTAAAGCATCCACAACAGACAGCTATCCAACCTCTGCTTTAAAATCTCCGAGGACGGAGAGTTCACAACCTCCTGAGGGAGACTGTTCCATCGCTGAACAGCTCCTTACTTTCAGAAACTTCTTCCTGGTGTTTAGTCGGAATCTACTCTCTTGTAACTTGAAGCCATTGGTTCAGTCCTTACCCTCCAGAGCCGGAGAAAACAAGCTTTCTCCATTGTCCATGTGACAGCCCTTGAGATATTTGAAGATGGCCATCATATCTCCACTCAGTCTCTTCTTTACTGGAGAGTAAGATTAGCATACACAGTTGGGCCTGATGAGCATTTACTGGTCCCAAGCCAAATCCTGCAGAAAGCCATCTAATTCAGATTTTAATTTTATCCTGACTTGTTTTTAAGAGGTGATTTAATTATTGTTTGATTTTATATCAATGTTTATATTTGATGTTAGCTGCCCTGAGCCCGGTCTCAGTCGGGGAGGGCGGGATACAAATAAAAGTTATTATTATTATTATTATTATTATTATTATTATTATTATTTTATTTATACCCTGCCCATCTGGCTGGGTCTCCCCAGCCACCCTGGGCAGCTTCCAACAAAGTATTAAACTACAGTAGTCTGTTAAACATTAAAAGCTTCCCTAAACAGGACTGCCTTCAGATGTCTTCTAAAATTCTGGTAGTTGTTTTTCTCTTTGGCATCTGGTGGGAGGGCATTCCACAGGGCGGGTGCCGCTACTGAGAAGGCCCTCTGTCTGGTTCCCTGTAATTTCACTTCTCACAGCGAGGGAACCACCAGAAGGCCCTTGGCACTGGATCTCAGTGTCCTGGCAGAACGATGGGGGTGGAGACGCTCCTTCAGGTATACTGGACTGAGACCATTTAGGGCTTTAAAGGTCAGCACCAACACTTTGAATTGTGCTCGGAAACGTACTGGAATAATAAAGGAAACGTTATTGTTATTGTTATTGTTGTTGTTGTTGTTGTTGTTGTTAGTATTAGTATTATTAGAGTTCCAGTATGAAGCAATCCTGTTCTCTCTCTCTTTTTGCAGTTGTTAATAAATAAGTAATCAATTCCAAACCATGATCTGTGACAACAACAAAAAATCTCAAAAGAGGACCACTTTTGGATGAGCTGGGTTTTTTTTTAAATGTATTTATTACAAGTCCATCCCACCTTTCTTCCAGGGACCTCGAGGCAGCATATATGATTCTCCCCTCATTTTACTATCACAACAACCCTGTTGATTGGGGTAGGGCTAAGGTGAAAAAAAGTGACTGGCCCAAGGTCACCCAGGGAGCTTCAATATTTTTTCAATTAATCCTAAAGTCTTTGTTCCAGAAAAACTTTTTTTTTTGCTTGCAAATCGGCTTCATTACATTTTCTTTTCTTTTCTTTTTTGCCTTATGCTTTTTTCCTTTTTATTTATGCACTTTACAGAATTTGATACATACAACTTAATAGAAAGACAAAACCAAAATATATGAAAAAGATCTTCATTTGGTAGGAGGTTGCTGTACGCCGACTCCCTCGGCCAATAAAGCGAGATGAGCACCGCAACCCCAGAGTCGGCCACGACTGGACCTAATGGTCAGGGGTCCCTTTACCTTTAGGTGTCAAAAAGCCTTGGGAGCCTTTGGCCTAGCAATTTTCTACCTGTGCGCACAAGGTTTCTCTCAGTCCCGCATTGAAGGCTGCTCCCAATGAAATGACTCCTGAGTTTTAGGGGTAATTTGGTAAGAAGTGGCCCTTCTGTGGGTGTAAAAGTCCCCATGTGCACAGCCCTGTGGATCACGGCCAAAAATGACTGTAAAACTAAAAAGCTGCCATGGGCAAAGCTTACGTTTTACATATGCTTGCAGTTTGAAGATTGCCATACATAGGCAGGCTACCCTTAAATTGACAGGTTCCAACCTTGTTTATTTTATAAGGTGCATTGTAATTGGGGCATGGGCTTGTTCGAAGATGCTTTCCAGCAGCAGGACGACATGGACGTGAAGTTCGCCTGCCGAATCAGTGCCAGGACTTATTTTTGCTGGATTCCAATTCGCCTGCGTGAGCGAGCACACATGATGGCAATTACAGCTTTGGCACATTTGAAGTCAGCTGCTTGCTGATCTAGAACTTAGATAGGGGCCGGGATCTTTTGGTCCAAGTTGAGAGAGAACATCTTGAATCTGTTTCTGGGCATATGAAAAATTAATTGAATCTCTATGGGCTGAAGTCTTCCCAAATGCTAAACTGTCAGATGGTTTGTGGTCCCCCCTGCATGAAAAAGGGATAACCTGCTCAGCCTTTAAAGTCAGAATAATTTTGTTGGCGGGGTTATTGAGAGATCTGTAATGAAAAGTTGCCACAGTAAGGGAGCCTTGAGCTGGAGGGAGTTTGTTTATAGATGACATGTTAACATTACTGGGAGGAGGACTAAGTTTCTTCAGCTTTCTTTCATCTGCTGGGTGCTGAGATGCAAAGATACATTAGAGTACGGTGCTGATGAAGAACGTTCAGCAAACATAAACCCCATTACAGTTCTCGTTTGATGTTTCTGAAACCCAGGCTTTGAGCTCAACCAAAGAGTTCGGAATAACATCTAAGTGAATGTCAAATATCTCCTAGCAGCCAGTTCAGGGGAATGGTGTGAAAAAGAGCAACAGTTAAAAGCAGAACTTGCAATGGGGCCTACATAGGAACATGAGAAGAGTCTACTGGATCAGGCCAGTGGCCCATCTAGTCCAGCATCCTGTTCTCGCAGTGGCCAAATAGGTCCCTGTGGGAAACGCACAAGCAGGGTATGAGCACAGGAGCCCTCTCTCCTCTGGTGGTTCTAGCAACTGGTATTCAAAAGCATTGACGCCTCCAACTGTTGAAGCAGAGAATAACCATCATGGCTAATAGCCACCAATAGCCATTAAGAACCCTCTCCTCCAGCAATCTGTCCAGGATTGTGGCCTTGAAGCGCGTAAACTGTTCTGAGCAACAACACATGTCACTCAAAAGAATGCAATCAGTTTGACATTGTAAGGCAAAGCAGTCACTGTGAGCCTGCGTTGTGCCACCTGGCACCTACTGATCCCAGCCTGCTGCCTTGCTTCCAGCTTCTAACTCAACTGTCAACTCTCAGCTCTGGGCGTTGTCTCTCTAACCACCAGCCCGTTGAGGGGGAGGAGCACCCATTTGACATCTGGCACAGAGCCACTTCCTTTGTTACCTTAATGGCCCATACTTAGAGGGCCATTACCTCACCAGGAAGCTAGTCTGGCTATTCTAGGAATTTGAATCCTTGCTTAGATTTTAAAACTTGCTGGATTCAGGAATTAGAAGGGTCTTGGCATACAGCCTACCCTCCGCAAACTCATAACACTATGTTTCCATTAAGATGCAAACTGAACCAAAATTCTCCGCCCCCCCCCCCCCATTCCTACAGAGAACTGACAGAGGTCCAACATGCAACAAGAGTTCCTCCCTTTGCCTTAAAAAATAAATAAATCACAGTCTAATTCAAGGTGCCAGTTCATCATTTTCTCAGTTTTTCATTTTAATCAGTGAACAATATCATTTTATTGAAGATACAGGTTAGGCTCGTTCTTATATATAATCTTGTGTGACATAATTCCAAATGGGAAACAGACAGATACATGGCATAAATATTTGTTAATAAGGTTCAATAGATAGAGTAAGAGACAGATGGTGGGGCAGGGCTTGGGACAAACGCTGCAGATACCTTAAAAGAAACATAACATTAGTAAGAAAACTTTTTGATGTTTTATTTTTCCTCGTTCATAGATTTCTAACTTGCACGACGTGGACCAATACTGCCACCTTGTGGCAACAAGTATAAAATGGCTATTTCCTCTAAGGATCAGCTTTATAAAAACCTTTTCTATAGGTGCATCTTTGTTGTATATTTTTGTACCATTTGTATAACGAGTTTGAATTGAAACCATGAAATAATTGTATCGAACTGTCATTATTACAATAATGAGCAATAGAAAGGAAATGTAATCTCCTAGAACTAATTGTGCAAAAGGAAGCTATAGGTTTTTTAATTTTTGTTTTAAATAGAGGCTAGCTTAGGTTTCCCACTAAAATAAAATCCTAACATGATTTGCAATCAAAGTAAAAAGAATACAAGAACCACATAAACAGAATTAATAGTATATTATTTACTCATTCATTCATTCATTCATTTGTTTGTTTATTTAGACTTATAAACCACCTAATTAAAGAGCTGTCCAAGTGGTGCACATAATAAAACTGTAGATAAAACTCTGAACATTTCCCCCCAATATATGCAGTTTTGAAGACATTGTTTGCTTTAGCAAAATTTTGTTAGGTGCAAATTTCAAAGTATAGCTGTGTTTTGTTTTGCATATTGTTTTGGAAAGTTCGAATTTGATGGATTTGGCTTCAAACGAGACCTGAATCAAGCGTCTCCCCCATCCCTAGTCTTGGGCAAGATGACTTGTGCAAGACTTCCACCAGGATGATAAATTATGTCTGTTCTGTGATTGCAGTCTCCAAGGTAATCCTCTCCATATGAGGTCATTTATATTTTGAATCTGCCTTCAGCATGCCGCTTTCAGTGCAAACAGACACACTTGTACTGCATGCACCTCCAGAAACAAATTGGCTAGCTTGTGCTCAGATGAGGAGCAAACGGAAGCAGGGGGTGGCGAAAGAAATGTCACCCCCCACACGTGACCAGTCTTCCACCAAACAAAGGAGCTGCCACACCAGTAGTGACTGTGGATGCATCACAGGTTATGTTTCTGCATTAAGCAGAAACCCAGATTGAATGCAAGAAGACAGAAAGTACAGACTACCATTGGGATGCTGGTGCTATCATGTGAATGCCGTGACAAACATGTGTATGAGCAGCACCAATAAACTGCCATCTAGAAGCACCCTGAAGCTATGTGCCTAACTAGAGGGGACATTAAATGTGTGGATGCATTTTTGTCCTGTCTCCCCACCCCACCCACCCTAAATAACAGCTCAGGTGTTAACAGCATCAGGTCCATTCCCACTCCCAGTGAAAATCACCACCTCCTCCCCACAGCTGCTGTTAAGCCCAGGAGGAAAACTTCCATGGATGCCTCCTAGAGATGAAAGCAGCTTGGGGGGGGGGTAACATAAAAGCCTGCTGGATCAGGCCAGTGGCCTGTCTAGTCCAGCATCCTCATCTCACAGTGGCCAACCAGATGCCTGTGGGAAATGGTCAAACAGTTGGTTCATCAGAATTGCAGGAGTAGGAAAGGGGCAAATCCATGTTCCCTAAGTCCAGTGCCCCTGATTTCCCACTCCAATTGCTATTATTTAAGAAAATAAAAACTGGGATGAGTGTTTATTGTGGTATTGATCAGCATCGTGCATGCCAGGGTGCATGTGTGTGTTTGTGTGTGTTTGCATCTACATGATATTATTGGCATTGAAAACTGCATTCACACATTTAACGTCAAATCTGTTTTTGCCCTTACTCTTCTCTAAAGTAAGTGTGAACTGCAGCCATGACTAGTTAAACGGGGGCTGTAACACTACACTCTTGCATGGCATAATAAAGCATTTATTCTATGAAACATTCAGAACAAACATTCCGGCCAATTCTATGCATGTTTACCTGGGAGGAAACTCCGTTGTGTTCAGTGTGGGACTCATTTCTGGGCACATGTGCAGGGGACTGCAGTATTGTTGCAATGGAAACCTAGGCATGTCTACTGAGAAGTAAGCCCTATTGAGTCCAATGGAACTTGCTCCCAAGTAAGAGTGTGTAGAACCAAAGCCTAAGAGAAGAAACAAACTGTTTATGAAGTCAGACCAGGCTAAATTAATACAGAAGGCAGGAGACAGAGAAAAGCTTTCAGCAATGGGCATGAGTTATAGAGAGTTGTTAATAAGTACACAAGGGCGCCTGTATTTTTCAGCTGTGAAAACGGATATGCAACACAAAATACTTCACGGAAAACAACACTTCTGTTGAAATTGGGCACATGGAAATAAATCAATAGTACTCATTAAGGCACTACACAAGCGCAGCTTTGGCCACTTGTACTGGGAACCTTTAAAAAACTAGAGAGCTGAGAGCCAGTTTGGTGCAGTGGTTAGTGTATCGGCCAAGGACCTGGGAGACCAGGGTTCAAATCCCTCTTGGCCCTAAAGCTGACTGGGTGACCTTGGACCAGTCACTGCCCTTTGACCTAACCTACCTCACAGGGTTATTGGGTTAATTAAATGAGGACAGGAAGAACCATGTACGCCGCCCTCAGTTCCCTGGAGAAAAAGGTGGGATATAAATACAATAAGTAAAATAAATAATCCATAGTAATGGTGATTACGGATGGCTGTTTATTGCAGGATTGGCCATCATCATGCATGCCCACCTGTGTGTGATTGGCATCAAAATGCCAATCCACAACCCTCCCATTTAATCCAGATTTACTTTTTCTGGAAGGAATCCAATCACTAAAAACAACCTAATGACACATTTTGTGCTATCTATGGCCTGTTTTCAAATTAAGCCCCACCTGGAAGCACCCAGAAACTGCCCCTTTGCAATATACAGAGAAAATCTTGAGGAGGCATGAGAATAAATAACCCTTGTGCCCCCTTCCTCCATTTTTTTCTATTTTGTCCTTCCTCGTGCACAGAGACACACAGGACTTCAGCAACATGTGTTAGCACAGGGTTTAAGTAACTGCAACTCCCGAATGAAGCTAAATATGTGCATAGAGATTTTCTTCCCTCAAGGTCAGAGTGTTCACTTGTTTAGAGCTCCGATAAGAATCATGGAATGTGATTGTACTTGATCTGCAGCACTCACCTCAGCTGACTCTAGCTAAATGAAGAGATAGGAAAACAGCCTGGAGATCTCTTTTTGCTCCACTCTAATAGCAGGTAGCCATGGTATAATTTGGCGGGCCTGCAGGGAAAGTAACTTACTCAGGAGCCATGCCACTAGTATTAATTAGGCTACTCTGAAGTAATTTAACTAAGTGGCCATGAGAGTTAGAATTCTATAGGGATCAAATTCCTCAGATAAAAAAAAAATACAGCTGCTCTGAATAAAAAAAAAACCCCATCTCTATCACTGTCTCAGACCACAGCTAAGAAATATGAATTTGTATACTTTCCCCCCTCACCACTGTTGTGTCTCATTCTCAGCAAAGACTGTTGACAAAAGAAGCCTAACCTTTGTACAGATTGCAACACTTTGCTTAGGGGCAAGGAAGCACCATCTGTTCAAAGGCTGCTCTCGCAAACACATATTTTGAACCCTACATGGAAAAACAACTTGAAGCTAACTCCAAGTGGAGGCAAGGAAAGAGTTAACCTCCTCCTCTCCCCCTCCCCCAGTTACTGGGCTCCAAATCCAGTTTATTTCTTGAAATAAGATATTCTTACAGTTGCATGTAACAGGCAGTGAGCCTCACCTGGATAGACTGTTGCTTACACACACCACACCCAAGTACATGGTTTTTGTATGCCATGCCAGACAGTCCAGTGGAGGCTGGTTCTATTAGGGCAAACAGAGAACTGCCCCGCCAACCTCAGCCAGCCCCCACCTGTGTCAGGGACTGGGCAGAGGAGGCATGGTGGAGACTGCCTCCCCAGCCTGACCCTTCCAGAGAAGAAGAAGACAGTTCAGAATTACAACAGGGGTTTGAGGGAGGTCACAGCTCAGAGGAAGATGAGGGGGAAAGCTAGGAAATAATGGGAGAAGAGGAAGAGGAAGCACCAGGAGGGCAACAGCTGATGGATACAGTGTCCTTAGAAAGCATTCCAGACCAGCACCACCCACCTTTCCCAGAACCCAGCAAGCATTGAAAGTAGGAGAGCAAAGAGCTCAAAGGCAGAGCGTACTTCTCAGCACCTGTAGCGATGATGCATGAAGGGAGAGAAGTGGGGTGGAGACTCACTCGGGGCAACTTCATTAATCCAAGAGGCTGCATTCCCAAGCCTCTCTCTGTGACTATTGAATGAAAAGCAGTTGGTAAGAACTTTTCCTTGCCTTATCCGTTCCTGGCAATCTGCTGTGGGGGTTGGATCTTCTGCTGCCTGACAACCTGCCTGCCTTCTTAATACCAGTGCACAGCACCACGCTTCTGAAAAGCAGAACCTGATTTTGGGTAGATTTTATGCACATTAAAGGACAAGAGACTTTCCTGTATCTTGTATGCCTGCCATGTGTACAAAAACAACCACCACCCTTATAACTGGTGGGAACTTTGGCCAATGCTGTTTTTTCATGCATATCCAGGGGGAGAGGAGATGGATAGAGGGGAGGTCTTCTGTGTTTCCTAGCTCCTTGAAAAAGCAATTTTTTAAAACGTTCCAAGCCTACCAAAGAAGGATACCTTCCTTTAAAAGGACCGATGTTCATTTCTAGTCAATACCATAAATTATCATGCAAGAACTGGAACACTTACATCTGAGCACAAATACAAATTTCCCCAAACTTTACAATGATCATAATTAGATTTCTGAAATTGGGCTATGAGTGTACAAAGAAGGTACCTGGACTCTACCGTACATTTATTTTGATTCATTCATTTAATAAAATATTTACTACCAGTTTATACAATATCAGATGGTGGTGTATAAAAATATAGACAATAAAATAGAAAACTTCATAAAAACAAAAAAAACAAAAAGATAATTAAAATATGAGTCCACCCTTCGAATTAACACCTCAGGCCACATCCAAGGCTAATTGGCAGAGCCTTCTCCTAGATCCCTGCCTATTGCAAGGTTTCCCAAAGTTGTAGCTGGTGCCCTTTGATACCGGTAGGGTGGAAGGCAGGGAGGCCAACAGTAGGTGGAGCCAGAAACAATGACAGCCAAAGCCCACTGATTCTAGTTTTGCCCCCCTCCCCCTCCCTGCAGAGTTCTTCAAGGGCAAAGTTGAGACTAAGGATGAGAAAGCTGACAGCCAGTCACCCGCTGAACTTGTTAAGCAAGTCAGCAGGGGCATAGGGTGCTTTGGCTGGGCCACATGATTTTTGATGAAGCCAATCCTCCTCTTTTGCTTACTTCTCCAATCCTGGATCTGCCTAGTCTTCATTTTCCTTCTATGGAGCTAGTGCAGTAGCTAATGGTTTGTACCATTAACTCAGCGTCCTGCTCTAACCAATCAAGATTGATTGATTAGTTATACTGGGAAACATAGAAAATGGGAAACATAGAAAAGGTCTGGAGCTCCTTATATTTCCTCTCCAGCCCTCTGCCCTGTACCCACACCCTGCGTCTTTTGCTGTAATAAAGGATGTGGTTAAAGCTGCCTGGTTCAGATTTCTGGGAGCATTGCTGAATGACTGCATTTAGAACAAAGCTACTGACACTAGCCCCTTCAAAATAAAAAGCATGCAGCAATCTATCTGATCTGCCTGGAAGTATCGTTATTTTAAGGGAAACAGCACAAGTTTGCCTTCACCTTCTAAAAACTGCAATTCAAAAACATACATGCAAGAGAGTCACTTTCACCCGAATCGCAAGGACAAACTCTCAACATGAGCAGAATCCTTGAAAGTGAAGTTCTGTAACCGTACATGGCAAAACATTGCACTCATCTGAAATAAAGAAAGAAGAAAAGGCTGGTCTAGAAGGTAAAATATCCACAATCGAACTCACAATAATAAAAGCAGTATCGTCCATCTTCTTACACCCTTATTCCCAGATGGCCAAGGAGTTTATCATTAAAGGAATCTAACTGTCAACTGAGGGGTTAAAAATATTTCAACGTTCTTATATTCAGGGAGATATCATAGGAAGCCATGTCTACCCTGGCAAGGATCTTTCATATTACTTGCGACCTGGTCCTTCCAATACAAGATGCTCTTCTGATGTTGTTGGACTCCAACTCCCATCATTCCCAGCCAGTGTGTTCAATGGGCAAGAATGGTGAGAGATGGAGTCCAGCAACATCTGAACAGCACAGGTTCCCCATCTTGAAAAAGAAGCTCTGCTACTGAGCTACAGTCTCTCCCTTGAAATCATTACAGAAAAATTCTATGTAAACTGATTGACGTCCAAAGAATCATGCAGCCTAGCACAGATGTGGCCTACCAAATGCTGCTGAACTACAACTCCCATTATCCCTGACCACCAGCCATGTTTGCCTGGGTTGATGGGAGTTGTAGTTCAACAACATCCAGAGGGCCAAATGTTCCCCATGCCTGACCTAGTAGACCTTTTAAGGCCTCTCTGACAGCCACACTTACACACACACACACACACACACACACACACACACACCCCACCCCACACACCCCAGCATCATTCAACAATGCTCCCAGAAATTTGAGCCAGCTTTACCTGTTCAGTTTCTGTTAATTGATTCTCATGGGAAACTTACAGATTCTGGCTTCACACAATTAACTCAAGGCAGTGTCAATTTACTCTTGGCAGAAAGCCAAGGTCTGCTTGGCCTAGAAACTACTTACTCTGATTGGTTAACGACCAGCACTCAACTCTGTTATCTGGGAATGCTAGCACAGTTTGGTGTTAGGTGTGTTAGGAGTTAGAAGTGCTGTGTATGGTAGAGAGAGAGAGAGAGAAAGAAAGGATTTATTTTGCTTTGTTTTGTATGCAGAAACTCTGCTGGTTTTATTTTTCCTTTTAATAAATCCTGTAAATAGTTATTCTGAGTCTAGCTGACTAGTCATTACCGCCGCAACTAGCTTCCTCGCTGTGCAGGAAAACTCTGCTATGTTTGGGCTAAAGCCAATAGGGCTATGCCTGACACTTCAAAGTTCCATGAGGTTATGGCCATTGTGCTGCCAGCCTGAGTTGTGGTGGTGTCAGCATCAACGGTGTTGGTTCCAGTAGTTCCAGAAGTTGTTGTTCCTGTTGGTGCAGCAGATGGACACTGGCTGGTTCCTGACTGTGGTGAGCTGGTGACGCAGTGGACACAAGGACAACAGCTGCAGCGTGTGAGTGCTGGGTGCTGTGGTTCCTGTTTTCTCTCTCGGTGGTTGTGAGTAGCTGGTTCCGGGTTCCAGGGACATCGCTCTCAAGATGGCCTCACAACCAGTTCAGATGGTTTTTGAGCGTCTGAATGACTCCAATTACTTGCTGTGGTCGGAACGCATGCAGGCAGTGCTGCAGAGGGATCGTCTCTGGCAAGTGGTGAGTAAGTTTCCTGCGAAGCCTGATGATGAAGACCTCGATAAAGACCAAAGAGCAAGGGCCACAATTGTCTTGGGGCTGGAAGATTCCCAGTTGCCGTATGTGAGGGGAATCAAGACAGCTAGAGGTGTGTGGCAAGCACTTAAAGAACTCCATGTGCGTGAGACAGCGGTTTCCAAGCTGTTCATTCGCAAGGCATTGTACAAGGCAATGTTACAGCCTGGGGTTACAATGCAGGAACACCTACACAGTTTACAGTTAAAGTTCGCTGCGCTACAGGAAAGAGACTGTGCGTTAGACCAGCAGGAGAAGGTGGCTATTATTTTGAGTTCTCTCCCGGAAAGCTGGGATAATTTAGTTTTGTCTCTAGAAGGCATACAGGAGCGTGATTTATCAGTCAGTTACGTTACTGGGCGTTTGATTGAAGAATGGCAGAAGAGGCAAGAAAGGTCGTTGGCTGCAGAGGCTTCTACAGGTGGACGGTTTGGAAGGAGTTCTCATGCCGTGCCAGAGGTGAAGCAAAAGCAGCGTACTGGTGAGGAGTCAGCGTTTGCTGTTAGGCGTTGTTTCCGATGTGGGTCTTCAGCGCATCTAAAACAACAATGTCCGGAGTTGGTCAAGTCTCAGTTGCCGGTGCAGGAGCAGAGACGAGATCAGCAGCAGCAGCAGCGTAAAAAGAAATTCTTCAAACAAAAACAGTCGGCTCAGCTGGTGACCGCCGAGGTCAAGATTGCTGATGAGAAACAAGCTGTCTGGGTGGTCGATTCGGGAGCGTCTCGGCACATCGTAAATTCAGATGAATTGTTTGTTTCCAAGAACTCAGCACAGCGCAGCCAGGTGGCTCTAGCAGACAGAAGTACTTCCGAAGTGATTTCGGGGGGTGCAGTTTTTGTTCCTTGTCTTCGTGAATGCCTGCAAAATGTACTTTGTGTGCCTTCATTAAGGAGCAATCTGATGTCTGTAGATTGTTTGCTAAAAGCTGGGTTTAAAGTGTATTTTGAAGGAGACAGTTGCATTATTAAGAAGGCTGGTGAGATTTTAGGCACTGCTAAGTCAGAGGGAGGCTTGTTTTGGCTTAAAGCAGGATCTCAAGTTGCAGCAGTAGTCAGTAAATCTCAGCCTGCAGTGAATAACAAAGCTATACATGACAACTGTGTGCACTTATTGCATAGGAAAATGGGGCATGCTTGCTGGAAGAGTGTACTAAAAATGTCTGAATTGGCTGATGGGGGTAATTTAAAGAGTTGTAACAAGTACCTTGATTGTAATGTTTGTAAAAAGGTTAAAACCCACAGAGTCTCTTACCCCAGAAGTGACAGAGTTAGTGAGTCACCGCTACAGCTGGTTCACATGGACGTAATTGGTCCATTTGCTGTAAGCAGGGGTGGAGCGCGCTTTTCACTAACAATTGTGGATGACGCCACGCGTTACTCTTGGGTTTTTCCCATGAAAAATAAGGGTGACGTATTCACTAAGTTTAAGGGCTGGGTGGCATCTGTGGAAAGATTTCTGTCCATTAAACTCAGAAGGATTCAGACAGACAGAGGTGGCGAATTTATGTCAAATGCCTTTAGAGATTGGTTACAAAAGCGTGGCATTGGGCATAGAAAAACGAACGTTTTTTCCCCAGAGGAGAATGGCGTTGCAGAGCGAAAAAACAGATCTTTACAAGATATGATGTTTGCCATGCTTGATGATGCTGATTTGCCCATGTCTTATTGGGGGGAGAGCATGCTCACCGCGTGTTATCTCCAAAATAGGCTCTTTCATCAAACAATAGGTACAACCCCGTACTTTAAATTGTTTCAGAAAAAACCTAAAATTGACCATTTGCATGTGTTTGGATCAAAAGCCTGGGTGTTAATTCCGAAACAAATGAGGAAAAAGGGTGATCCTAAGACCAAACAGTTAGTGTTTGTGGGTTACCAGGAGCTGGGAAAAGGTTTCCGCTTTGCTGAAGGGACAAATGGCATTGTGATCTCCAGGAATGCCAGTTTTTGTGAACATAGTGGCTGGGAGAGACTACATGCCAATACTGAGGTTTGGTTTGAACCTTCCCAGGAGCTTCATGACTCTGAAGGTAAACATAGAGAATCAGAGTCTGAGGGGGAGGAAAGTTCAGATAAGAGCTCTCAAGAAAGTGGAGTTAGCCAGAGACCAGTTGCTAAGCAACAAAAGAGAGGTCGTAGTTCTGAGGAGGAAAGTGGGTCAGAAGAAAAATTTTCTCCCAGAAGATCTAAAAGACAAAACAAAGGAGTGCCTCCAGTGCGTTTTTCTCCAGATACTGCAAATGTGTTTAGTGTAATTGCAGAGCCCAAGAGTTTTCAGGAGGTGTTAAAGTTACCAAAAGAGGAGGCAGAGCTCTGGAAACAGGCAATGGAGGAAGAGATGTCCTCTCTGAATGAGCACAAGGTTTTTACACCAGTAGCAGCGCCTGAGGGGGCAAAGATTGTAGGCTGCAGGTGGGTGTACAAACTTAAACCTCTGGTGACAGGAAAGTACAAATACAAAGCTCGTTTAGTGGCTCAAGGATATTCTCAGAGGCCTGGAAAAGATTATGACGAAACTTTTTCCCCTACTGCTAAGGGGGACAGTGTAAGGCTGATTCTAACGCTTGGAGCAAAGAGAAAACTCCTGTTAAACCATTTTGATATCCAGACTGCATATTTACATGCATCAATATCAGAAGACCTGTATCTAGCCGAACCGCCTGGTTATGAGACAGGTTCCAATAGAGTGTTAAAATTAAACAAAGCTCTATATGGTCTCAAACAGGCTGCAAGATCTTGGAACAAATGTTTCCATGAGGCCTTAGTGTCATTTGGTTTCAAGCAGAGTACAGCTGACAATTGTGTTTATGTACGTGGTACAGGCAGTGATCAAGAGTTTTGTCTGATTTATGTAGATGATGTATTGTATGCCTGTAAAACAGATAAACAAACTAAAAGGTTTGCCAAGCAATTGTCCAGTAAGTTCAAAGTGAAAGACTTAGGCCCGGTTAGGACATATCTAGGGTTGGAAGTGTGCTGGGCCCAAGATGGCAGCTGCCTAATTAGTCAGCAGAACAAAGTTAAACAACTACTGACTACATACAGGATGCAGGATTGCAAAGGGGCAGCGGTGCCTATGGATCCAGGTTTCATAAAAACACTTCATATAGATGAGAGTCCTGAATTTGAACATCCTGATGTATATCATTCTGTAATTGGAAGTTTATTGTATCTAGCACAGTGGTCCAGACCTGATATTAGCTATGCAGTAGGCATATTAAGTAGATTGGTCTCAAAACCCACACTAAATGCCTGGAAAGGGGTAAAACAAGTTCTGAGATACCTCAAACAGACAATTGGCTATATGTTACAATTAAATTCTTCCGAGGACGAAATGTTAAGTTGCTACTGTGATAGTGACTGGGGAAATTTGCCAGATAGAAAATCTGTCACAGGACTAGTCATAATGGTCGGTGGAGCTTTAATCAGCTGGCGGTCACGCAAGCAAGACGTTGTAAGTGTGTCATCAACGGAATCAGAGTACGCCGCATTGAGTGAATTGTGTAACGAGGTGATTTATTTCAAGCATTTGTTAACAGATTTAAATGTAAATTGTGGAGAACCAGTACAAGTTTACATTGATAATCAAGCTTGTATAACCTTAAGTAAAACAGAGGGTTTCAAATCACGTTCCAAACATATCTCTGTAAAATACCAAAATGTACGTTGCTGTGTACAAGACAATATAATCACATGTACTTATGTATCAAGTGAAGAAAATGTAGCAGATGTATTAACTAAACCATTGGCAAAGATAAAGAACAAGCAAATGTGCAAGGGTTTAGGTTTGCTGGAAAAATAATCTCCTACATAGGTGTTTTTTGATGTTAATTGTCCAGCAGAATCTGTGAGGGGGTGTTCAGTTTCTGTTAATTGATTCTCATGGGAAACTTACAGATTCTGGCTTCACACAATTAACTCAAGGCAGTGTCAATTTACTCTTGGCAGAAAGCCCAGGTCTGCTTGACCTAGAAACTACTTACTCTGATTGGTTAACGACCAGCACTCAACTCTGTTATCTAGGATTGCTAGCACAGTTTGGTGTGAGGTGTGTTAGGAGTAGAAGTGCTGTGTATGGTTATGAGAGAGAGAGAGAAAGAAAGGATTTATTTTGCTTTGATTTGTATGCAGAAACTCCGCTGGTTTTATTTTTTCCTTTTAATAAATCCTGTAAATAGTTATTCTGAGTCTAGCTGACTAGTCATTACCGCCGCAACTAGCTTCCTCGCTGTGCAGGAAAACTCTGCTACGTTTGGGCTAAAGCCAATAGGGCTATGCCTGACACTTCAAAGTTCCATGATTACCAACATCCTTTCTTACAGCAAAAGAAGCACCTATTGTGTGTGTGCAGGGCAGCGAGGGTGGGGGAAACAGAGACGTAATAGGAGAAACCCTCCTGACTACACAGAAGCCCTTGCACATGCATGAACAGGGTCACTGTATCCTGGCTATTATGAAGATGCAACTTCCATTAACTTCAATGGGGCAATTTGGATTTTAGATTATTAACACACACATTCACCTGTGAATACAGGTATTCCCATATGTTTGTGAAGTGACTCTAACTTGCCTTTTCCTTACTGTAATTTGAATTTGGTTAATACATGCTATATAAAAATTATTACCTACATTAACCAATATATAACTTTTTCAGGGAGAAAACATTTTCTAAGATGGCAGTTCTAGTGTGAAATATACTGTTATTTTTCTTTCACAGATCTTATCATATAGGACACAGTCCTCCCACCTAGAAACATATTTTGCTCCTTCTGTGCCCCCCCCCCCCCGATTTTTTATCTGGTGCCGCCACTGGGCCCTATCCTGATAACAGCCATGACTGGCTTGGCGTAGCTAGGAGCAAGGCAATCTCTAAGAACTGACCGCACTGGAGGTGAAAGTACCTAAATCTCAGTAACTTTATTATGGGCTATAACATGGGTATAGAAAGGTGAAAAACATAGATGCCAGTCAAATCCCCAAGGGGAGTGTGTTCCATAATTGGGGAGCCACAACACAGACAACCTGCTCCATGTCTCAGCATAGTATGCCTCACCCAACAAAAGCCCATTGCACAGTGCACAGTAGCATACAGGTAAGCAGTTCAGATTCAACATGATGTGATTCCAACTAGTTGAACTAGTCTAACGCTCTGGCAGCCACATTCTCCACTAGCTGCAGTTTCCAAACTGTCTCTAAGGAGAGCACCACACAGAGTACATTACAGTAACATGAGGTCACCAAAATGTGGGTTACCATAGCTGATGTTTCTATCCAATAATGGCAATAGCTGTGGACCAGACAGAGCTGGACCCCTGACATCACTTGGACTTTGATGGAGAAAGCTGAATCATGGTGTATTCCCAGACTATTCACCGGTTCTTTCAAGGGGAGTATAACTCCATCCATATACTCAGTTGCTGGACCTGAAAGTTACCAGCCAAAAGCACCTCCACCTTGTCCAGATTCAACCTCAATTTATTGACCTGCATCCAGCCCATTACTGCCTTCAGATAATGGTTCTCACCTAATTCTGATGACAAGGAGAAACAGAGCTGCATGTCATCTGTGGATGACCCCTTCCAGCATCATCAGATGTTAAGGAGTGAGGGGAACAACATGCAGCTTTACAGAACCCCACACCTTTCAAGCCATGCAGCTGAGCAGAAGTTCCTCAATGCTGCTATCTGGAAATGATCCTGCGGATTGGCACAGAGCCACCATATCATCCCACCTCTGACGCCGAACCCACAGAGCTGATCCAGGAAGATACCATGGCTGATAGTATCAAAACCCTCAGGTGATCAAGGCAAATCAACAGGATTGTACTCCCTCTATCTTACTCCTGAAAAAATCAATAAACCAGGGTAGCCAAGACTTTGTCAGTGCCAAAACTGGGCCTGAGTCCAGATTGAAATGGATCCAGATAATCTGATTCTTACAAGCATATCTACTGCCGGCTTCTCAAGAAACTTTCTCTATAATAATAAATAGTTTCCCTGAGGGTGTTTTTTTTTTGGTCTGTTTTTTTTTAAAAGTTGGGAATTTACCCTCAGTGGACATGTTTTGAGGTTGTGTCTTTTATGTTCTGCAATTTTACCAAGCAGCCTGCCTGCAGAGCGCCTCTAGAAAGGGTAAAGGAGAGACAACCAAAGAAGTCTATGCCAGCTTTTAAAGACAGCCGGCGTGCTGAATAAATCTGCAAAACCTTCTGTGCTGCAGAGCCACGTTAATTAATTGTGTGTAGCTCAGATGTCACTCACTGCTAGCCCATAGGCAAATAAGGGAAATGATTAGTAGTGCTGATACCTAATTGATCTAATCAGCAAGTCTTCACTGTCTCCTGCTGCCTTTAACTGGAATAGTATTAGGACAACTGAGCCTTTTCAATTTCTAAAGAAAGTGTGAATTAACATTTTGGTTAGGGGCCAAGCTACACTGCAGTTCTGTGACTTTTCATTTCAACAGGTCTTGTTTTTTTGTTTTTGTCTTAAAGGAAAATTAGCCACGGGAGCTTAAAACTGTGAAAGGAGGACTAAGTTGAGGGGAAGGCTACTTCCTTTTCTTCAGCTAAAAATCCACACACACACACACCCCGCTTCCTGGATAAGAAGTGAACATCTTTTTGAAACAAGTGAGATTTGCTACAAAAAAAGTTGCAATTGTTTATTCTCTTAGGATGCGATCCTACATACATTTACCTAGGAGTAGGTCGCACTGAACTCAACAGACCCTACTTTCAAGTAGATGTGCATAGGACTTGGTTGTAACTTACCACAACAAAAATACTAGCATTTATATTGGCTCGCTATAAATTGTAACATGCCTATGGTAAAAGAAACCTGGGCACACCTTAAAATGGAGGGTTGTTTGGAGTAGCAGAGTGACTCCATTCTGTCCATATTCTAACTAAATGTCAGTTTGCACAAGGTGAACAGTTGACCCTGGGATTTTTTTTTGTGTGTGTGTATTATTTTGCTGAGGCATTATTTACCCTAGGCCAGTGTTCTTTCAGCTTCTGCATGCTTAGAATTCCAAGAATGGAAGAAGGATTTATCACAGGCTCAGCAGAACACTCTGACCATTTAGTTTTGCAGAATTAGTCATTAATCTACAAATTCTTACCTGACTGAATTGTGGGCTCTGGACTGCTTCATTTTATACATGATATTTCTCCTACAAGGAGACAGTATATCTGTAAGGAGAATAAATGTGTGTAATCATGTACACACTGTCATCTGCAAAACAACAACAACAACCACCACCACCACCACTCCCCACAATCTCAGACAGTCAACCAATCAGCCTTTGGCCTAATCCAAGAGGGCAGGGCTCTTATGTTCTTATATGGTATTCAATAACTCAGCTTTCTGCTACAAGGTTGACTGTAAGTGCAGCCCTAAAACACTGCACTGAGAGAATACAATCATTGCACTAAGACATCATGCCATTTGCAACATACCATATAGGCAAGATGAATATGAATCTAGGGGTATTTCACTACACAGCATCCTGAAGGCGTTTGCCTATACTAACTATGGGATTGCAAGTTGCAAGTGACTTTGCAGCATAAGGGTGGGGTTGCAGGTGGGACTACATGCAGGATGCTGCTGTAGTTCCATTACTATGTGTTGCTCTGTGCAGCATCATTAGCAAAGAAACAGCCAAACTAACTGCCCCAGAGCAACAGCCTCATTTGCAATAATTTTCATAGTTCAGTTTGCTCTATGGAAGCTTTGCGTCGTATGCAATTACTATCCTCTGGCAAACAGTTGGTGCATAAAAACGTATCTGGAAAAGGTTTTCCCCCTCACAACGGCAACTAGATAAAAGACAGTGGAAGCAACTGGTCCAAATTTCTGCATATCAACCTTCAGCACCTTCCCAGCAGCCTTCTACACTCATCATATAATGCTTGCTGCATACTTATAGAATCTGTACGACATATTATATTTATGTCAAATTTGTCATTTCTGGCACAGTCAGTTTTGGCCGTGTAAAAGTATCCTGATGACTTCAGTGTACCGCTAAGAGGGGGGAAAGTCAATTGCAGTATATACTTCTGTTGGAATTGTTAGCTTGTGGTTATTAATGTTATTGACACTATACGTACAGGAAACTTTGTGCTGCAGCTGCATTATCATGTGGTTAAATATGGAGGCACTTTGCAATGCCTTAGAGCCTTTTCCCAGGCTTACTAGAAACCTGAAGACAGAGCAAATCATCAAAATCAATAAGACATTTATTTTAAGAGTGGAGGGTGGGTTTCCCCACCTCCTCCTGGAGGGAAATGCATTTCCTTTAATAGCGTTCATCTTTATGTCACTATTTTGCTCATAATCAACCCAGGATGGGCAAAGGCATTTTGTATTTATTGTGCAACTGTCTCCTGCCCAGACGTGCGTTGCCAGATGATTCCATTAATAAAGAATGACATCCCCAAGGGTGGGTCTCTGAACGCAAATACAGAACCCACAACCCATGCTCTCAGGGAGGGGCCAAAGGAAGCTGAGGGCAGCCACCTGGACTGCTCCTGCAGTTGATCTCCTAGCAGAACTGTTGCTTAGATCTCTCAGTGCAAATGGGGGTGGGGATGCACTTTAAAATCCAGCTGCATGGCTCCAGATGAGATTTACTGAGATCTCGGCGGCGGCGGCAGCAGCAACCTGGACAACTAGCTATCTGCCACCCATTTTGTAAATGGTTCTGACCAGAACTGGGAAAATAATGTGAGCATTATGTTAGGGGTGGGGAATGTTTTTCAGCCTGAGGGTTGCATTCCCTTATGGGCAATGTTTGGAGGCCTCTGAATCCAAAAGAACAAGTGTCCTTGGCAGAACAGGGAGTCTGACTCAAAGGTTATGGCAGGGGATGAGAAATTTCCACAGCAACATAATGCACAGCAACAGCAGGGGAGGAAATACCATGCAGGGGCACCAAGGACACCTTGCATGCCCCCGCCCCCCGCAAATTTGGCAACACCAGTGGTTGTTCAGAATTCGTAATGCATTGCAAGCTGAAGAAAATTGCTTTCGGGGGGATTGGTCCTTTGAAAACCCAAGAGCTGTGCTGTGACAAAATCAGATTTTAACTGTTTTTGGATTGATAACCTTATAAACAAACTCCAGAAAACAAAAGCATTGCACAACAGGAGAAATCAAGTTATAGATAGATTTATATTAATACTTTTAGATTAGCGAAGTATAAAAACCTGATACTATTTTACATGTTCTTTTGCACTCCACATTCCCTCAACTGGTGGGACATTTTAGAGCAGGTTTGGTTTCCTTGGGAACACCGGAAACTGTGGTAAACAGTTGCTTACAGATAAATATATTGAAAAGGTGAACCACAAGCAGGCGCTGCTACTTTGAAAGTGGTATCAGTCAGTCTCCAAATGCAGCCTCTGTTCCCTGATGCCTACCTCTCTAGCCAATCCCGAGAACTGAGAAATTGTTCTCTTTTTTCTAATCCACTTCAAGCAGTTTATTTTAAGCTCTGCTGGCATATTCATTTGTATCCAGAGTACTGGGCAAACTAATAGCTTTGTTCAATATATATTTTATTTTTAAAAATAACAATTTTAATTAATTTTTCAGTTTATACATCTCAAAATAAACATTTTACATAATACCATGTGTAACAATTGACTTCCCTCCTTCCCCTTTGATGGTTCATTTTACTTATCTATCATTCCTGCATATTTTACTATAACCAATCTAATCATTTCTCCATTTTACATCCTTCAAATATTTACCATACTGTTGAATTTATCTAAATGCTACCAGCATTTTCAACTGTACACAGTTATTTTCTAAATATTCAGCAAAAAAAATATTCTACTCCTCTTTGAATAAAGATTCTTCTTGCTCTCTTATTCCATAAATTAAATCTGCTGCTTCCACAAATTCTATCATCTTAAGTTGCCATTCTTCCTTAATAGAGATCTTGCTCACTTTCCATCTTTGGGCTAGCAAAATTCGAGCCACTGTGGTTGCATACATAAATATATATTTTCCTAACAGCTAGGAACTTCAGACTGAACTATTCCTAACAAAAAGGTCTCAGGTTTTTTGAGGGGATTGTTGTTTTAAACTTATTTTAACTCACTGTAGATCAATATTAGTAAGATGTTTATTTTAAGAGTGGGGGAAGAATTCAGATACCTACCGCAGTGAAGGTCTGAAGGCACATGGAATATAAAAAGAAGGGGAAGGGTTGTAGCTCAGTGATAGTGCATTAGCTCTGCAAGCAGAGCAAATCCCAAGACTGAAGATCCCAAGTTCAGTTCTCAACATCTCCAGATAGGACTGGGAAGGATTTCTGCCTGAAACCCTGGAGAGCTGCTCCCATATTCTGAGAACTCACAATGGATTCAGAAGCTGTGGCATGAGCTATTGTTGCAGAATCCCAGTTCTGCAATTTGAATGACTGCTGAAAATACCAGAAAATTTAAAGTTCTTTCCACTACTGACCTTTCCCTTTCCCCATACTAACATGGGCTGTTCACTTTTTTTTTATGTTTTCAAAGCTCTGTAGATTCTCTGTTTGGCCATTAATTCATCAAAGAGCTTTTTAAAAGAGAGAGTGTGTGTGTGTATGAGTAAAACTTATCAAGTCTGGAAAAGGAAAGCTTTCCGCTGGACTTCCGGGGTGGCGCCATCGGCAATGGCGGACTCCCTCTGATCTGGAGGGACTAGCTCCACGCGAAACGGGTCTTTTCCGCTACGGCGAAGCGGGGACCCTTTCAAAAACCACAGGCGGATGAAGCCTGTGACCATGGGACTCGGCGGGCACCTTTAGCGCCCCCCCAACCCGCAAAAGAACCCACTAACGGGCTCCGGAGCGAAGAGGGGGAAGTGGCGCGGTGCTGAGAGTCAACTGCTTCTTCCATGGAGCGAAGCCGCACAGCCGTTGCCGGAGAGCGCTGCCTTTTTCCTGGGACAATTTGGCTTCTAAAATAATCACCCGTGAGTACTTAAATTTCAGACAATTGGACTTTAAATAAGGACTTGCGAGCAGAAAGGAAAATTGGACTTAAAAGTTTACCTCAATTTGGCACTGAAACGGGAAGGTCTAAACAGGAAGTCAGCCTTCCGTTTCTTTGTAGATAGATTAAAGCAAAGACATGGCAAACTAGAGCTCAGAAAATAGCTTGTAAAAGATTAACTTTCATCATTTAAAATTGTTGAACCCCCCTTCGGAAGCAGGAGAAGAGGGGAGATTTTTTCGGACTGTTTAAACCTGCAGAAGTGAGTGTAAAGTAAAGTAACTTTCCACCGTCCTGATCCTGGAGCGGGGTGTCAGGACTGACGTTTTTTGAAGCTCATTGACCAGAGACAAACATTTTTGACAGATAGCTATAAGAAGAGAAACATTGATTCCATTGTTCCCCTTCGCATTTTAAAGGAACAAATATTGACAAAATATCTGAAAAAGGAAACTTTGTTGTTAGATTTGTCTTTAAAAGAAAGAACAAATAGAAGTTTTCCCCCTAGAGGGAGACTGTGAAACTGTAACCAACTCCGGGGAGCTTGCAGCTGTTACAGATTACAATCGTGGGAATAGACTTCTGACCTTGTAGGACAATGTATTCAGAAGCTCTGTTGCGTGCTTTCTGTAAAACAAATGCCCTACTGGAACAGCTACATGAGAAGACGGACTTGATGACTGATGCGATCAGAAATTTTGAACAGGCAGTGGGAAATTATACAGAGCCCACCCAGAAATTAAATCAGGAGTGTGCCCTGATAGAACAGATGAGGGAAGAGGATGTTGCTGAATCTTGAGCGCCAGAGATGAAGGGAGCTGTGGCCCAGCAGGAACATGAGCTTTTGGACTTGACAAATGAACTTGGAAAAAGCCAGATTTGGAAAGATAAAGTTTGGTTTGGTTTGGAAATGGGGGGTTGGATAGACCCCCCCCTATGCAGGGATGTTTGGACCTTTCAAGTCTGGCAATGGGCCGTGAGATGTTTGGGGTTGTGGGGGCTCTTAATTTTGGAGGGATTTTGAAACATGCTCTTAAATACCACATGGAGTTTAGTGTGGACTATGGAAAAGGGGCTGATTTGTCAAGAAGGGTCAAAAACATTGTTAAGCTGGAGTTCCCATGAGTGAAAGGAGCAGGAGACAAAGGAAAATACAGTTATAAATATGAAGAAGAGCTGAGGAAGGGACATGGAAGAGACTTAAGGGCCTCGAATACAAGGTTACCAGGTTAATGCGCTAGATCGATGGGATAATAAGGACTGACAAAACCCGGGACCAGGAGGAAGGGATGCTGGATGAAGACTGGATTGTTTTTATTTCTTTTTTTACTACTAGGATTGTTTTATAAAATTGATGAATGTTAGAAAAATGTTGGAACGAAATTACTTGGCTTTAGCAAAAATGTTTAAAGAATTATGCAAGAATATTATGGTTATGAGAAGTTGGTAAAAATAAGATTTAAGTTTTAAGCTTTAAGGTTCTTTATAGTAGGATAAGATTAAAACTATCACAATAATGATACTCATCTTCTCAGGTTAGAGAAATTGCACTTTGAATATTTGCTGAAGAAGTATGATCCTATCAAAACAAAAGTACTACCTTGCGGGGAGATGTGTAGACTGGACACCACAAATGTGCATTCATTTTGTGAAAAGAGAATTGTCCAGCAAAGGCCATTGTACCTCTCCCATGCACTCTGATAGCACCTTCTGTTCTGTCCTGATGCTCCTCCTCTTCTTTTTCTTAACTGTATAACTAGTATGCCAAAATAAAAATGAGAATAACATTTAACAAAGGTATTTGATTTTCCCAGTAGTGATGTATGGAAGTGACAGCTGGACCATAAAAAAGGCTTATCGCCGAAGAATTGATGCTTTTGAATTATGGTGCTGGGGAGACTCTTGAGAGTCCCATGGACTGCAAGAAGATCAAACGCATCCATTCTTAAGGAAATCAACCCTGAGTGCTCACTGGAAGGACAGATCCTGAAGCTGAGGCTCCAATACTTTGGCCACCTCATGAGAAGAGAAGACTCCCTGGAAAAGACCCTGATGTTGGGAAAGATGGAGGGCACAAGGAGAAGGGGACGACAGAGGACGAGATGGTTTGACAGTGTTCTTGAAGCTACCAGCATGAGTTTGACCAAACTGCGGGAGGCAGTGGAAGACAGGAGTGCCTGGCGTGCTCTGGTCCATGGGGTCACGAAGAGTCAGACACGACTAAACGACTAAACAAGAACAATTTGATGGTGCTGTTTAGAAAATTCAAAATATATTCCAGGCACAGCTTTTAGTCTTTCTTGATGCTAAATCTGGGTAGTATTTTATTTTATTTTTTGTTCCACTGACATCAAGCCTTGGCTATCAGCCCAGGAACATAGAGAAAGAATTGCTGCAGTGAGTCAGATGCATGGTCTACTGAGTACAGTAACCTTACACCTGTAAACTGAGAGAGAATATTAGCAGAGTTGCCTGAGAAGTCCCTCTGGGGAGAACCATCCCCCCACCGCAGGATGACATGACAGCAGCAAATGAAGACAATGCTTTCCCCTTCGCTCTCTGGCAGGAGAGATTGCAGTGAAGTCCATTTGGGACACTAGCAGAGAGGTTTCCCCTCCTCCACTTCCAGATCTGCAGGACTCCCTGTCAAGGACACGCAGCTCAGGGCATGCAGCTGTTAGGATATTTCCGTTCCACCTTAAAAGGGAGCAGGATGTTTGTGTCACAGCCTGCGTATTTCCTGTTCACAGGATGTTTCTGTTGTGTCTATGCTTTCGTTTCTCTCTGTGTGTCTGAGACACTGAAGCTGGCAGTCATGTTTTCTTTGTTCTGACCAACGCTGAATAAACTTGTAAATAATGCACTCCTGCGTGAATCTTTCGCTGTGTGAATTCTGCTGATAGAGCGTGCATCAGCTCTGGAATGTGGCAAGCTAGTTCTGGAGCTCGTGTCGCTAATTGCTGATACTGTATCTATGGGAGATCGATGGTCGCAACGGAGACGACGTGGAGTCATGATGGACTTTGACTCCCTGGCAGTATCCCAACAACAGGTTATGGGCCCAGATTCACGGCACTTACAGGAGAGTAAGACTGCGAGAGAGGTATGTGGGGAGAAAGCGAAAGTGAGGCTTTTCGTTGCCATGGCAGAGTCTCTTTGAACTCCGGCCGGCTAATTGGCCTGGGAGTCGAGCCAAGCAGAACTCAAGATTTATGAGCTGCCGAGATAAGAAGTCTCTGAAGTGAATAAAGCTCACGGCTCAAGTAAAACCCTGGAATGGAGTTTTTACAAGCTTCTGAAGCTGCTCGGTGCCCAAAGTTAAATGGGCACAATTATGAGACCTGGGCTGTGTGGTGTGAGAGTTTGTTGCGACAGTTTGGAGTGTGGCATACTGTGTGTGAAGCCCCTCCAGTTCCTCTGACAGATAGATGGAGGGCCCAAGATTCAAAGTCCATAGACGAAATAGTCTTGTCCGTCTCTCTGGAGGAAATTGCTACGCTAGCTGGCAATGCAACATCACATCAGATGTGGAAAGCTTTGAAAGTAGCCCATCAGCCAATCATCCCAGCCCAGAGTTTAACTGCGTCGGAGGTCCTGGCTGTTTCCCAGAATGCGAGTGAATGCAGGGATGCTGAGGGCACCGGTTGCAAACTGCAGGGGGAGCTGACTGTGATGTCATCCCAGGCAGCATTCCAGCTTCCAGGGGGAGCCAAGGAGTCAGCAGCTGAGAGCTGTGTTTCTCATGGGAGCCAAGGTCATCCTCACAGATACCAGAAGGCCAGAAGTAAACAGAGACAGTTGCCTGCAGATGGCCCGAAACAGAAGGGGGGTGAAGAGCCCACGCCAGTGGAAAACAAGGCTTTGTTTGCTGGCACAGCTTCACCAAAGGCTAAAGGCAAGTCTGATGGCCAGGAGCAGGGGGGCAAGCAGCAAAAGCCCACGCCGGTGGAAGACAAGGTTTTGCTTGCTGGAAAAGCTGCTCCAAAGGCCAAGGCCAGATTTATTGTAGATTCTGGATGCACCCGCCATCTGGCAAAAGATAAGCATCTGTTTATCTCCTTCACGCCTCAAGACGGAGAGATCCACCAGGCTGATGGAAAGACGTACGAATCGCAGGAGAAGGGACTGTGAGACTGGCAAGTCTGCACACAACCATCAAAGATGTACTTTATATTCCAGGTGCTGCAGACAATTTGCTCAGTGTCCCACAGCTGACTGGGCGTGGCTTTGAGATTTCCTTCAAGAGGAGCGTCTGTGTCATCAGGAAAGGCAAAGAGGACATTTTGCATGCAAAGTTTATAGATGGATTGTTCTGTATAACTTATGATGACAATGGTGCTGTTGTGTCTAATGTTGATTCTTGTTGTGTTGCACAAACTAACAAAGTTCTTCATGCAGGATGCATTCATGAGGCACATCGAAGATTTTGTCACATGTCTTGGCAAGCGCTGGCCAAGATGCCTGGATTGGTTCAGGGTTTGAACCTCAAACCCTGTAAGTTTCACATGAAATGTGTATCTTGTGCAGAAAACAAGGTGAAGGTTGCTCCAAAAGGCAAGGAGTCTAGCAGGCAGGCTTCCAAACCCTACCAGCTAGTCCACGCAGACCTGGTTGGTCCACTTGCGCCCTCTTTGGGTGGAGCAAGGTACTTCATGGTTCTAATTGATTCTTTTTCCAGGTACATTCATGTGTTTATGCTCGAGCAGAAATCACAAGCGTTTCCTAGGTTCAAGGCATTCTGTGCTTGGTTGGAGAATGTTCATAGTAAGCGTATCGGCTGTTTGTTTACTGATCGAGGCGGGGAGTTCACTTCTCAGCAGTTTAAAGCTTTCCTGACTGAGAAGGGAGTCCAGCATAGCCTCTCAAGTCCTGGAACCCCATGGGAGGTTTGTGAGCAAGCAAAGCAAACATTGCTTCAAGGCATGAAAACCTTGTTGCATGATGCCAATCTCTCTGAGAAGTTTTGGGGGGAGTCTTTGAACTCGTATGTTTACACTTTTAACAGGAGATTGTCATCACCTATTGGTTGTACTCCCTATGAGAAGATGTTTGGTAAGCAACCTTACGTCAAGCACATGAGAATCTTTGGTTCTGACATGTGGGTACACACCCCACAGAGCAACAAGCTTGGGAAGCGTGGGGCACATGGTTTGTTCATGGGGTACGAAAAAGGTGCATACAGGGTATGGATGACTGATTCTAAGTCCATTAAGTTCACAAAGAGTGTTGAGTACAATCCTAAGTGGGGGGGAAATGTGGGAATTTTCCAGAGTTACCCAGAGGAAGATGAAGATGATGTGAAAAAAGCAGATAATGTTGAGGAAGCTGAGGATGATGATGATGATCAGAGTTCGGATTCCAGCTCAGTGGGCGGCGCTGCTGCTGATGTCAGCGACAGTGATGACACAGCAGACTACAAGAGCGCAAAGGCCTCAGTCAGACCATCTGATGCGTCTGACAATGAACTGGAAGAACCACTGTTCACCATTGGTCACTTTTCTCCTAAGAAGGAGGAGATGAGTCCAGAAGACTTGCGTCTAGTACGCAGATCTGAAAGGGCGATGAAGGGCAAACCTCCAAAGAGATTTGCTGATGAGTTTGCTAAGACAGCTACTGCTGTTCTTAGTAGCTCAGAGAAGGTATGGGAACCTTCAAGCTTCAAAGAGGTTCAGGAGTTAACCTCTAAAGATGCTGAGCCTTGGCTTAATGCCATGAAGGCTGAAGTTGATTCCTTGAACAGGAACCAAACTTGGGAACTGGTACCGGTAGTCCCAGGAATGAGACTGGTTGGCAGCAAATGGGTCTTCAAGGCCAAGACAGACCAGAATGGCAAGGTTGTCAGACACAAAGCCAGATTGGTTGCCAGAGGTTTTTCACAGGTACCAGGACAGGATTACCACGAGACCTACTCACCCACCGTCAAGTATGAGAGCATTCGGCTGATGCTCAACATTGCTGCAGAGGAGAAACTGCATGTTTCCCATCATGACATTAATACAGCTTTTTTGTACAGGATTTTGGGGGAGGAGCTGTATATGCTTCCACCTGACGGGATGCAGATACAGAAGGGAATGGTCTGTAAACTGCGGAAATCCTTATATGGTCTCAAGCAGAGTGCCAGGTGTTGGAACACAAAACTCACTGAGACATTGCTTTCTCTAGGTTTTCACCAGGGCAAAGCTGATCCATGTGTGTTTGTCAAGGAGGAGGGGCAAAACAAACTGTATTGTTTATGTTTTGTTGATGATCTTCTGATGTTTTGGAAGAATCAGGCTTTGCACCAAAGCACCCTCGCTCAACTGAAGGAGCACTTTGACATGAAGGATCTTGGTGAGGTATCCAACTATCTTTCTCTGCAGGTGGAGAGGGACCAAGCAGGTAATTTTCTGGTACACCAAACACAGAAAATTGCTGATGTATTAACCAGGTTGAATTTGGTTGATGCAAACCCAGCAGACACACAGATGGTGACAGGTTACCAGGTAGATAGTACTGCTGAAGCGTTTTCTGACACTACGCTGTACAGATGCATTCTAGGCAAGTTGAATTTCATTGCTAGATGCTCAAGACCTGACATAGCTGTAAGCTGTAACCTGCTTAGCAGACATGCCAACAATCCTACTGTTCAGGATTGGAAAGCTCTGAAGTGCATAGCCCGCTATTTGAAAGGGACTTTGCACTACAGGCTGAGGTTCACCAGTCAGAAGACTGGAGGTCTTGAAATCTTTGCAGATGCAAGTTTTGGAAGTGACACCACTTCTGGAGTATGCTACATGTACAACCACTGTCTGTTTGACTGGCTGTGCAAAAAGCAGACGACAGTGAGCCTAAGTTCCTGTGAAGCAGAACTCAATGCTCTGTCATTTTCACTCATGGATTGTGAATGGTTGATGCAACTGTTTAAGGACATCAGAGTTTCTGTGAAATGTCCTATACAAGTGTATCAAGACAATAGATCCTGTTTGGCTTTGCTGAACTCAGAGAGTTGCAAGCAAAGAACCAAGTACTTGCAGATTAAGCTACATCGTGCAAGAGAGTGTATTGAGAAAGGACTCATTCAGGTGTCCTACATGGCAGGAAATGAAATTCCTGCTGATCTGTTGTCTAAGGTTGTTAACAGAGAACAACTTAAGGTTTATGTACAGAGGTTGCAATTGGTTTGAACCACAGGTACCACAGGTTACACGGAAAGGGGGAGGATGTTAGGATATTTCCGTTCCACCTTAAAAGGGAGCAGGATGTTTGTGTCACAGCCTGCGTATTTCCTGTTCACAGGAAGTTTCTGTTGTGTCTATGCTTTCGTTTCTCTCTGTGTGTCTGAGACACTGAAGCTGGCAGTCATGTTTTCTTTGTTCTGACCAACGCTGAATAAACTTGTAAATAATGCACTCCTGTGTACATCTTTCACTGTGTGAATTCTGCTGATAGAGCATGCATCAGCTCTGGAATGTGGCAAGCTAGTTCTGGAGCTCGTGTCGCTAATTGCTGATACTGTATCTATGGGAGATCGATGGTTGCAACGGAGACGACGTGGAGTCATGATGGACTGTCTCCCTGGCAGTATCCCAACAGCAGCTCAGGACTGTCATTCTTCGGACACAAAATCCAATCTTACAGATTCGCAAGCTGCCTTACTGCATTTAGCCGAAGCATATTCGTGGCCTCCGTCTCTAGACAAATTCATTGCCAACTTTTCCTTTTGCGGTTCTTCTCTCTCTCCCCCCAGCCCCAATATAAGTAAAGCAACCAGCAGGTGACTGGGCAGCAGTGCAGTCTCATTCATATTTCTGGTGCGACAACAAAATGTGACACTTAAAAGGAACCAAAAAGGAAATTATCATTACTGGATCTGATTGAGAGACACATATATGAAAGTGGACAGTGATTCTGTAGTGTATGTGAGTATTAATTCCACCATATGCACATTCTGCATCTTGAAAGTTGTCAAAAAACCCTTTTTTAATATTGGAGAAAGTTGGTGTTCTTAAAAAAAAGCAAAAAGCTGCTAATTCGCAATATGGGAAGTTGCCTTACACTGAGTCAGGCCACTGGTTCATCTAGTTTAGTAATCTGACCACAGCATCTTGGACCTGCTGAAGTTTCTGAAGACTTTCCAAAGACAGCTACACATATAGCATGTAACTAAGGCATGTATCACCAGATCAGACATCTCCAGGAAACGCTGCAGCTTGTGCACTTTTAACTGGATTTTATGGTTGGCCAAGAGCAAAATTGTGAAACACCCTGAAACTTAGTGCAATATGGCCTTTTAACCTCAGGCTTTATAACCAATGATAATAAAGCCACAGAGTACAAACTGATCTTTAGTTATGCTTGAGGACAGTTGGTGCAGGACGAGGAGACCATGCTTTGAGATATAATAATTATGTGGCAGCTTTCCAGTGGTTCCACACTACGGAGTACCCTGGGCACATTGGAAAAAGCAAGCTTCACATGTTCTGTGTCTCATTCAATTTCTTCAAAGCATTGAGCATTTCTCTTTTGACTGCCAGCAACCTGTCCTTGATTTCTCCTAGAGCAAAAAGTGTGGACTGCATCTGTCTAACCTCAGACGCATCCCAATGAAATCAGTGAACTTAATTTAGTCAAGAGTCATGACTAACTTGATTTCAGTGGCCATGTTTGGAATATGACTATGTCAGGTATAGCCCTACAACCTTAGGCTCTATTTGCTATTTAGTAAAATGCTGACTTGAGGAAACAAGCTTCTTAAAAGGAGTAATTAGTTTTTACAGTTTTTAAACTAATTCACTTAGAAATAACATTATAGTAAAAAGAATTAGAAAAGTAGAAGCTACCAAGTGTTTGCAGAAGGTAGAAGCAAGAAGAAGAAGAAGAAGAAGAAGAAGAAGAAGAAGAAGAAGAAGAAGAAGAAGAGAAAGACAGGAGTGCCTGGCGTGCTCTGGTCCATGGGAGTCGGACACAAAGAGTTGGACATGACTAAATGACTAAACAACAACAACAAGGAGTCTCAAAGTGGCTAACAATCTCCTTTCCCTCCCTCCCCCACAACAAACACTCTGTGAGGTGAGTAAGGCTGAGAGACTTCAGAGAAGTGGAGAAGTGTAACTAGCCCAAGGTCACCCAGCAGCTGCATGTGGAGGAGTGGAGACACTAGCCCAGCTCACCAGATTACGAGTCTACCGCTCTTAATCATTACACCACACATACAAAAGAGAAGACTCATATTCCATCCCTAATCTTTTTTTTGTTTTAATCGTTTTAATGTTCTACATTTCCAGTTTCCCAGACTCATCATTCCCGTTCATTTCACGGCAATGGTGATTGGCTAGTGTTAACTCCTAACTCTAGTACGGCAATTATTTTAAAACTCTTCTCTGGATCTCACACCTCCTTTCCCTAGGTCACAGGTACTATCATCAGGGCCGTCTTAAGATATCCGGCGCTGTGGTGCAAAGCTTCCTCCAGTGCCCCCCCCGCGTTTCCCAAAGTTGTTGACGACCTTATTTTAGGGAGGACGGTGCTGCCGGTGGGGCTGCAGGAGGCAGGCAGTGGCTGGAGGGCAGCTCCTCTGGTGGGGAAGAGGCGGAGGCTGGATGCGGTGCCTCCTGGCTCAGCTGGACGCTTCGTGCCGCGGTGGCCATGGCAGACGGAGGTTCCGGGTGCGGTGCTGCTTTGGCGGGGCATGGCGGAGGTGCACGAGGGTGGCGAGCTGATGCTGGGAGGTGCCACGTCCCGCCTCCACCTCTTCCCTGGTGCCCTCCAGAACTTGGTGCCCTGGCGCCCCGCGTCTCTAGCCTCTATGGGTATCTGACCATCATTCCCCTGACTATCATTCCCTTTCATGCTCACAGAAAGCCCATTGAAAATGTCAAAATTCTGTTTCTTTCTTCACCTTGGCTTTGCTACCTGCAAGGTGTGCTGCTCTCTTTTAATGGGGTTGTGAGTTAGGGATGGTACAGGCTGCAAGTTGTCCCCTTCTTTTCTCCTTAGAGGTGCCTAGAAAGGAAGAGGTCTCAGTTCTGATCACACTAGGTGGATATTAGGCAATGACCACATATGCAGTACTGGCACCTCTTTTTGGTTGTTAAAAAGTGTGGCACTTACTGTAACAACTTTATGGAGAGTACCGACACCTATTTTTCTAGAAAAAAAAGCACTGCTCATGACTGATAACACATGTTTCTGTCCAGCCCTTGTAGAGATAGCAAAGCAATGGAAGAAAATTACCTTCATCATATACCCACAGGAGCATGTGGGAAACCAATATTCCATGTTGCTGTGCAACCAAGTTCTTCTGCTATGCTGACCTAAAAATCTTAGGGAGGAGCAAATAAATAAGAGTTGCTTTCTGGGAGATAGTGCATTCATGTGGTCATGCTAAGCAGTACTCCAGTTTATCATCATGTACACACCAGATCATTAGCCTCAATGCCCAACCTGCAATACAGCACTAATAATACCTCATTGCCTTACAGGACTCAACTATGTAAAACTCATTGAGACTTGAAAAGTGTCATATGCCAAATGTTGCTTATAAGAAAGAAATCATGGTCCTTGAAAAAGGATGAAATCTAAGGTGGTATTCAACTCAGTTTTGCTCAGAGTAGATCTGTAGAAATTAATTTAATTATGCTCATTAATTTAGTGGATCTGCTCTGAGTAAAATGGAGTTGAATGCCACCCGTAATGTTTACCCTGCTCATGGGACATTAAACATTTCACAATTATAATATTTTCAACACCCTTCCATAGATTTAATACTGCGATCCCATGCAAATTTACTCCCAAGTAAGTCTCATTGTTTTAAGTGGTGCTTACTCCCAGATATGTATGTATAGGATTGCAGCCTTAGTCAGAGAGTGGAATAGAGATCACATTGCAACAGCAGATGCACTGAACAGCTGGTGAGGAGGTGGTGTTAAGGCCTACAAATCTCTAGTATAAAATTAAACACAGACAACTACCTTGATTTTAGCAAAGGCGGTCGGGAGGATAGCAAGCCTTTCGATAACCTCCCAGGTTCTATGTGGGATCGGAGGCTTGTTGAAGAGAAGATTGGGATGATACAGTAGCTTTTTTGGCTCTACTTTATTTGGCAATAGCCGTGCACTATTACTATGAGGCATTGCATGGCTGCTAACAGCGGTCTCCTGGGCAGACTTAGAAATGCTCCTCATCCAAACAGCCATTGACAGTGTGGGGTGAGACAAGGACGAAGCTTAAAAGGGATGCAGGTGCACAGGCCAAAATGGATTAGCCTGGCTGATAACACTGTTCACCCAAAAGGATTTCCCCATGCATTAATATCTCTAAGCCACGAGCCTGCTTTTAGGCTGAGCAAAGTGGGACGAGAAAGGGGAAGAGAAACAACCTGCTCTCAGTGAAAGCAAGGGCAACAGACTTCTGTCTTAACAGCCTCTCTGCTTTGGAGCTCAGGATGTTGTTTCACTTGCTGTCCACTTCGATTGCCACAGCTGCTGGCTTATGAAAGTCCCTCTGTGCTAACTTTGCACAGGAGTCTGGGGAAAGAGGTGAAGCCAGTTGCACAACATTCTCTTGCTGATTCTTATGCACAAATCAGATGAGACTTGTGTAAGGGGACTTACAGGGTAAGGATGCCAGATGGGGAATGCCGCCGCCAAGTCATTGATACTTCTTTTTCAAATGCAGCTTTCCCCTTTAAGATATGTCAAGGTGCTGTGGGAAAGAATTAGGGTCCTGCTTATGTATATTTAAAGGGAATATCCAAGTTTGAAACACGTGTCCATTTTCGTAAACAATTATGTTACAGGATGCAGGCTTGGTCTGGATGTCACCTTAGGTTTCCTCTAACCCTGTGGTTTTATATCTGTAAGATGGGATTCTGTGGGGAAGAGGCTGCAAAAGTAGTCTTTTTGATAAGTTGATGGTTCTAACAAGTTCTGCTAAGTATATATTTGCATGAGTAAATAGTAGGCCAAGTACAGGTGTGTTCCTATAGGAATTACTAGTGCAATATGATTCCAGGAGAAGGGGGCAGGTCTTCCTCCCCTCTAGGTGGAGGCAATGTCATTCTCAGTGGGTGACTAAAAGGCCAAGGGCCAGTCTCATCTTGCCTCTTGTGTTTCTGGAACTGGGAAACACAGACGACTTACTTGTGCTGAGTCTGAAGACAGGGCTTTGCCCGGCCACTTCAGCACAATGAGGGAGCAAGAGTGTTGATGTTCTGAGCCCTTACATTTCATGCTCATGTGCAAATAAAGCCATATATCTCAAATACAACTGAGTCTCTAGTGACCTTAATTTCAAGGAAACAAAACAAGAGATATGCACTCGCACCCTCAAATCTCTCACTGTTCAGAGATTGGGAAGCATGCAGTGCTTTTAGTCTAGAAAAAATGTGCCGGTATTTACTATGATGTTGTTATGGTAAGTGCCACACTTTTAACGAGTGCTTTTCTTCTGGGGGGGAGGGTGCTGGTACTGTGTACCCTTGAGTACCCCCAGAAAAAAGCACTGAATACATGTAAAAATATGTAAAGGTAAAGGTAAAGGGACCCCTGACCATTAGGTCCAGTTGTGGCCGACTCTGGGGTTGCGGCGCTCATCTCACTTTATTGGCTGAGGGAGCCGGTGTACAGCTTCCGGGTCATGTGGCCAGCATGACTAAGCCGCTTCTGGCGAAACCAGAGCAGCGCATGGAAACGCTGTTTACCTTCCCGCCGGAGCGGTACCTACAGTGGTGCCTCACAAGACGAAATTAATTCGTTCCGCAAGTTTTTTCGTCTAGCGAATTTTTCGTCTTGCGAAGCACCAAAATCCCATAGGAATGCATTGAAATTCAATTAATGCGTTCCTATGGTCAAAAAAAGTCCAAACAAAGCCAAATTTGGTACAACAAGAGTTTATTAAGTGCTCTTTAAAGTCACACATACTGTAAAGAGCATTTCAAAAATTGAAGGAACAATAAATTAAGTTTCTAAACATGACAGAAAAACATTTAAAAATCAACAAAGTGTACAGTACATTTTCTAAGACTCTGGGGGACAACTCGAAGAAGGTTCCTCTTCCACTCTTTGCTTCTTGCTGAAGAACCCCCTCCTCAACTGTTCCCCCAGCCACCCACCACACAGAAATTCAAATCCAGAATTTTTTTAAAAAAAACAGCAGAGTGGCCCAATGGTCACAGAAAATCATAAAAATGCAGAAAAAAACCACACAAGCTTCCAGATTCTTGCAAACCCCTCCTCAACTGTTCCCCCAGCCACCCACCACACAGAAATTCAAATCCAGAATTTTTTTAAAAAAACAGCAGAGTGGCCCAATGGTCACAGAAAATCATAAAAATGCAGAAAAAAACCACACAAGCTTCCAGATTCTTGCAAACCCCTCCTCAACTGTTCCCCCAGCCACCCACCACACAGAAATTCAAATCCAGAATTTTTTTAAAAAAACAGCAGAGTGGCCCAATGGTCACAGAAAATCATAAAAATGCAGAAAAAAACACACAAGCTTCCAGATTCTTGCAAACCCTCCCCAACACCAAGTCCTTGAATTCCAAACACCCCAACCCAAAATCCAAAAACCCCCCAAAAAGTTTTAAAAGTTTAACTTACCAAATGGCTGCAAAAGAAGTTTTGGAAAAGCTTCAAAAATCACCAAAGTCTTCAAAAACCTCAAAAAAGGCTACCACACCGCGTTCTATGAGTTGCTCCTCGAAGTCAAGTCGCAACTGTATTAACGGTGTTAAGAAAAAGGAAACAAACTTGCAAGACGTTTTCGTTTTTCGTCTTGCGAAGCAAGCCCATAGGGAAATTCGTCTTGCAAAGCAGCTCAAAAAACGCAAAACCCTTTCGTCTAGCGAGTTTTTCGTCTTGCGAGGCATTCGTCTTGCGGGGCACCACTGCATTTATCTACTTGCACTTTGCCATGCTTTTGAACTGCTAGGTTGGCAGGAGCAGGGACCACACAACGGGAGCTCACCCTGTTGCGGGGATTCAAACCTCCGAAAGGTCGGCAAGTCCTAGGCTCTGTGGTTTAACCCACAGCACCACCAGCGTCCCGTAAAAATATGTACAGAAGTTTAAATGTTTCATAAAAAGCAGCAAGGGTGGGCATGTATGCATTGCCAACAATAGGAAAGAGGAAATTCATCACTCCCAGAAGAGAACAGATTTGCATAAATTTAGCATAAGGCGGCATGAACTATTGTCAATCACTAGTTTAAGCCTTCCAGAGTTCTTCGCCCCATGTGACTACCACTGCATGAGTGGAAGCATGGCAATGCTCTCTGGCTGACCTCACCGCTCCTTCATTATCATTGTCACCTCTCCCAGAGCTCTCTCACTTGTTGGGGCTGAACCTCTGCAGCAGGGAGCCAGTTCTAGTCCTGAAAGCTTCTTGCATGATCTAGAACCCCAGAATATTAGGATTCTAAACTGTTTGGGAGCCTACATGTATAGAAAAGCCTTGCTGCAGAAGTTAACTTCCAGTGCATGGAGGGCTGTGGGAGTGGTGGGGTATCTGTGTCCCTCTAAATATTTGTTGGATTCCAAATCTCATCAGCCAGCATGGCCAATGGTTAGGGATGATGGGACCTGTAGTCCAACATTGTTTCTCAGCCCTGGGCTAGAGGGAGGCATTAAATAGAAGGATGAGAAAATATGTGTGTTTTGGCTAAGGTTTGGTTTTGTGCCTGTGCTTCAAAATAGAATTTAGTGTATTTTTGGCAATGAGGTGTGGGTGCTGTTTGAATCATAAGGTGGCTGGCTGCCATGTCACTATATTTGGTTTCAATAAAAAATCATTGGTTTGCGTTTCTGCCCTACATTGAGTATTTGCATCTTTAAGATTTCAGCCATTGGAAAGACATTTGTGTCTCCCCACACTGTGCTCCCCCCCCCCTTAACCAGCAATAGTGGTGGTTTCTCTGCTCTACCTCCTCATTGCCTCGCCTCACCCTGAGAAAAGGCCAAGGGGATCCTTCAGAATGAGACCTTCTGGCCAAAGTGGCCAGAAGGATACCAGAGTTGCTCCCGCAGTTTGTCATGGAAGCTAGAAAGGCTGTTTTAAACTCAGGGTGATGTGTGTGTGTGTGTGTGTGTGTGTGTGTGTGTGTGTGTGTGTATATATATATATATGCCAAGTTAATAATGAAGTGAGCAGAGGATCTGGGGAACACCAGTGTCCTCACTCCTCCTCCATCCTAAGATAACTGTCTCACTCTGCCATATTTTGGACTGGCCCTGTCCAAGGATGATAGCCATTGTATTCCAGCAACATCTGGAGGGCTGTAGGTTCCCCACCTCTGCTTTGTGATTGAGATGCCTTTTTTTTTTTTTTTTTTACTACCACCACAGCATGTAGCTTAGGCAACAGTTCTTCCTGCATACTTAAGCACCAGCTCTTTATTCCTTTCCAGGCTTTTATTATGCATGTTTATCTGCAGACCTCTCTTCCTGTGCCTTTAATCATCCTGCTTCCTCAAACTCTCCGGAGAACAAATAGAGGGGTGTGTGTGTTTATAAGCTGAATAATGGATGAACACCATGCTGCATTTACTGTGCTGTGTTTCCAGCTAAAGTACATTATTTCTACATGGCACCATGCTGCAAGACCTATGTTTAAAGCTAATGAGCCATAGATTAGCATCTCGGAAAGTCAATTAACACAACTGTCTCTCTTGCTCTCGCTCTCTCTCCCCCCCCCCTTCATTAGCTCATATTTATATATTATTAATACAGAAAAATACGTGGGCTCCTTCTGTGGTGCATATAATACCTGTGCTATTGCTGAGCTGTGGACAAAATAAATCATGTTAATGGCCCTGAATATTAATCCCAGAAGTGTGGCAACTTTGAAATCAAAGAGTTGTAAGTTGCTTCTGGTAAGTAATCAAACTGCCACAGTAAACATAGCTGTTGATTTAGTTTAGCTCCACACACTTTGCTTGACTGGGCTTCACATTCCTGGCTTTCTGCTGATCTCATATAATGTAAATGTAATAGTCCCTAACTATACATGTAATGTGATTAGCAAAGGAAAAAACTTAAGAGCCCTGTTGAACAGGCCAAAGGTTCATCCTGGTCTCACAGTGGCCCAGGAGAAGCCTGCATGGAGGACCAAGAACAACAACACTTTCCTCACTTGTGATTCCCAACGACTGGTATTCAGAGGCATATTGCCTTCAATAGTGGGGATAAAAACACAGCCATCCTGGCTAGTGGCGATTGATAGCCTTTTTCTCCTTATGTTTGTCTAAGCCTCTTTAAAGACATCCACGTTGGTGGCCATCACAATCTCTTGTGAGGGCAAATTCCCCAGTTTATTTATGCGCTATGTAAAGTATAAAAGTACTTTATTTTTTCCTTAATCTTCCAACTTTCCTGCGTCATTGGAGAGGGCAAGTTTCTACTGCTCCCTATCCATCTTCTCCACACAAAAGACACAATGGAAAAAAGTAGCTTGCTAAAAGACACATAGTTGGAAATCTGCCAGTGTTTATGTTGCAAGATGAATCTATGTGTTGGGAATCAGAAATACTTGGTGTACAAAAATAACAAATCGGAATTAAAGTTGCTACCTATCTGTGACAATTGCCTTAGCTCCCTTTAAAACACACACAGAGAGAGAGAGAGAGAGAGAGAGAGAGAGAGAATGAATAAGAGGACAAAAAGCCATCTGCCCAGTCTCCTCCTCTTTGCAGCAATGTGTCCTGCATTATCTGGCCAGGTTGGATCTATTCACATCCCTTAATGTCATTTTTTTTGTCCATGTGCCACATGCCAATTGCATCCTGATATGTTATGTGACACTGGAGGGCTAGACAGCTGCACCTGTCAGCAATTTCAGCCTCCCTTCCATAAAGTGGTTATGCAAAAGCAGGGTTGCCAGATCCAGTTTCAAAAACAAGAGCTCTTGTGTTGGAAATAAAGAACACACATTATGTTAGGTTGAAATACGGGGTTGTGAACTGAGGGTAGTCATTCAAAACAAAGGAAATACTTTATAATTTCAGTGTTGATATGCCTCTGAATGCCAAGTACTGAGGGGTAAGATATAGGAGAGGGTAGTTGCCTTCATGTGCTTCTGTGCTTCCCAGAAGGTCCTAGGACTAGGGCTGTATACATACCCAAGTGCTAATGAGTGTGTGCATTACGTACATCAAATTTTTTCATGTGTGATTTTGCATATGTATGTCCACACATGAGCCCTTTCAATTAAAATCATCATCTCATTGTTTTCCATCAATGGAAAACAAACACATCAAACACAAGGGGGCAGTTCCATCAAACACAAGGGGGCAGTGTTCAATGGGATGTATTTGAAATATGTGTTCCCACCCACCCTGAATATTTCTCTACCAGACCTGTGCAAAACAGTGAGTTCATTTTGGGCATGCATCCTTTTGCCGGTGCAGGTACTTTCTTTCTTTCTTTATTCAAATTTTGTGGAACACCAGACTTGCTCAGAACAGCTGCAGCCCACTGAGGGTGTTTGGTGATGGATGGCACCCAACAAAACATTGCCAGACGTATTTTTAAAAAACAAAAACAAAAAACCCCCACCCCCACAATGCATTGCAGTACGTTGATGGGGGGGGCAGGTCAGACTCCCACCTATCCCCGCCCTGGATCCATCCCCAAAACAATTCAGAAGACATGTCTGAGAGTTTTTAAAAGGGTTTTTTAAAAGTCAATTTTATCTTAAAAGTATTTATTATTTTATTTCAACAATGTAGAAGTGCATTGTGCAGTAAGGTCACAAAGGACACAATATTATCAATTCTTTGTACAGTGTGATTAAATTTAGACTCTTGATTAATTGACCTATCTCTAGGTAACTTATCAGGTAACTTGAGGTGTGATATCACCACCTGTCTTTTTAACTGAGCAAGGGTTTGGGGGAAGGAGAAGGCCAAAACTGAATGTGCGCTGGCTGGAACAGGCTGCATCGAGACAAAGATGGAGACATGACTGGCTGCTTTAGACCCAAGCTTGCTCAAGCTATGATAGAAGCAATGAGAGCCACTATTGGAGTGTAATGTTCTGCACTTCCTCCATCAAAACTCAGGTTGTAAATATGTATAAAACAAACCTTTATTCTCAAAGACACTAGTCTCAGGTTTGCCTCAAAGACAAACTCTGGGTAAGTGCCAAGACCCCGGAATCTTGCTGTTGCTCAGCTTTTTCAAGTAGGTGCTGTTTGGACTGAAATCTTAAAGCATCACTCAGAGACATGTAGTTTTTCATACCATCCAATAACCATTATTTTAGAGGAAAAGAAGGACAACAGTGACTCTGAATAATTTATATTCCATTGCACTTTTGAATCTGGATAACATTAATGGAAAACCTGAAAACCTGTGTTTTTATTGTTTCCCTTTAGCATCATGAAATCTGTGCCTAATTCAATTGCATTGTGTAACTGGTCCGTAAACAGCATATATGAAGCAATATACAAGTTTTGTGTGTTTAAAACAAGGTTAAAGGCCTTGTTTTAAAAAGGTAAATAAAGGCAACCCCCATCCCCTGGACTTTGATTTGGTATTTTGTCATGTTCACAAGAGCCTAATTTCACACCCAATACCCACTCCCTCTCCGCACCCGCTCCTCTCCCTCTTCCCCTTATTTTTGCATGGGGGGAAAAGTTTACAGGTTCCTTTCGATTTGTCTGTTTCATTACAAAAGCCATCCTTCGTGTTGATTAGGCATATTTAAGTCACTGCAATCCTTCAAGGTCCGGCTACCTTCTTGCTTGAAACTGATATGTTCAGTATAAGCTGTGTGCCAATGTTATCTTGGATAGAATATTTTCATTCATTTTCTTGGCAGTAGTAGTTGCCTAAGTCTGAATCAAAAGCAGGAGAAAGGGAGTGATTTTCACGGAGATCGGGAAACTACGCGGGTGGGAGGAGCATGCCGGTGAAGTGCAAACAAAAAAAGGACACATATTGTTTCCCACGGCATTCGGGTAGCACCCAAGGATTTGATGGTTCTGCTCTAATTATATTTTTGATGTGCTTGTGTATGTTTTACTGTATCGCTTCGGGACGTTCTGTTGTAGGAAGCGGCTTATACGTTCAATAAACTAATGCGCCGGTTGCAATTGCTTTGTCGGTGGGCCAGGTGGGAAGAGAGCAAATAAAATCCAGGCCAGCAAAGCGGGGTGCGGGTGCCCGCGCGCGCCTGTGCCAAGTGTCCGAATTCAGAATCCCTGTTGTTATTCTTAGAACACAGCTTGCATCCTATGCTGATAAAGAAAACACCGCTCCCGCAATCCCCCTGGTGGAGACAGGATTCAGCCCGAGCCTGCCCTCGAAACAGGCTTCGACCAAGTTTCCTTCTTGCGGTGCCTTTAAGGACCCTCACACTTTCAACCCTTTTGCCTTACAAACACTAACCAACCTCTCAACTAGCTTTGAACACAGAACATGCCGGACGCGCGGGGGGAGTAGCGGGAACCAAAAGCAACAGAAGGGAGGAGGAGGAGGGGCCAGAAACAAACACGCATGCGCACTTCCTATCTCCTTTTTTCCGCCTTACTTTTTTTTCCCTCCTCCCTCCGCAGTATTATGAGGTCAGCGCATGGGACGGCGTAGCCTATGACGTAACCCACCCACTCCCGGACCTCCCCAGCCTTTACAATCCAGACAGAAGAGGGGACGGGGCAGCCAAAGGGAGAGAAGTGGCAGTTGGTCTCCTCTCCTCAGGAAGGGGGCGGTGGACACGAGAAGACGAGAAAAGACCCGGATGCCGCGGCCGCTGCTGCTGTGTGAGGCGCAGCGGGCCACAGAGGGAAGGAGTTGTGGATACGGCGGCGGTTTGTCGTCTGGGGCCGGCTGAGGGGAGCGAGCGTTGGGGGGGCGTCGTCGACCGCGAGCTCCCCGGGTTGTTGCTTTTGTTTTTTGACGGAGTTGCGGCGGCGCCCGTTTCCCCTCAAGCCGCTGCCCGCAAGATGGAGGTAGCGGGGCTGGCCGTGGCGCCGGCGGCGTGAGGCGGCGAGGGCCGCGGGGTAGGCGGCTCGCAGGGAGCCGGCGCGGCTGCTTGAGGGGCGGCGAGAGGCGCTGAGGCGATGCTGTCGGTGTATGGAATGCTGCTGTCGGCTCTGCTGGGCTCCTGCCTGACGCTGCTGTGCCAGATCCTGCTCTTCTACCGGAGGAAGCCCGAAGCCCCCGAGGGGCCGTCCTCGGCGCCCAACACCGGCATCTACACCACCCGGGCAGCGCCCGACACCAGCCTCAAGGAGTACTTCGCCGGCTTCGTTGGCGGCGGCGGCGGGGGGGTGCAAGAGGGGGCTGGCTCCCGCAGCGTGCCCCCCAGCCAGTCCCCTTCCAAAAATGACCAGGGCACCCACTCGGACTCCTCTAGCTCGGTGGTGGAGTTCACCGAGGAGACCCTCTATTGGCTCAATGCCATCTGTCTCTTTCTCTTCAGGGAGCTCAAGGACACTGGCTTTGTCAGGCACTGGGTCACCAGGAAGATCAAGGTGGAGTTTGAGGAGCTGCTCCAGACAAAGGTGACAGGCAAGGTGCTGGAGGGGCTCAGCTTGAGGGACGTTGCCTTCGGGAACGTTGTGCCCGTTTTCAAGAACATCAAGATCCTGAGGCCGGTGACCTGTAGCGAGGAAGGATGCCCCGAGGAACTAGACTTTGAGGTGGACGTTGAGTACAACGGTGGCTTCCACTTGGCCATTGATGCCGACCTTGTCTTTGGCAAGTCGGCATATCTCTTTGCCAAGATCTCTAGGGTGGTGGGTCGGGTGAGGCTGGTCTTCACCCGCTTGCCCTTCACTCACTGGTCTTTCGCCTTTGTCGACGAGCCTGTGATTGGTCTTGAAGTCAAGTCACAGTTCGAAGGAAGGCCCTTGCCACAACTTACTTCCATCATTGTCAGCCAGTTCAAGAAAGTCATTAGGCGCAAACATACTTTACCTCATTATAAAATCAGGTAAGGTGCTTTGGGTTTAACTGGAGCAAAGCTATACTTTACTCACATTATAGTTTGGGGAATTGTTGGAAGGAAAACTTTCTATTGACTTATTCTTAATAAACACTGTTTAGTAGTATTTGAAACATGGTAATAACAACAATGATGATAACATTCGCAAAAATGCCTTCTGAAGGTGGCATTTTTAGAAGATGAAATGGTTTGTATACATATGCATAGGTCCACAGATTTTTTGTTTGTCTTATCAAAGCCATTATTTAGTTGTACTACTGACCCCACTCCCCCATTCCACACCTCATGGTGCCCCTTATTCTGTTGTTGTTTTTTGAAGAAAGTGCAAGCAGTAACTCACTGCTGTTTTCTTCCAGTCTGCTGAAAATCTTGATCATGTGGAAAGCTTAAGGTGAATAGAGCCAAACATGTACCTTTGATTTCAGGAAAGCTGGATTTAATCAGCTCAGAGAAATGCTAGGTAGGATTCCATGGCTAGATATACTAATAAAGAAAGGAGCCCAAGACTAGTGGGAGTTCATGAAGTGAAGAAGTTACTAAAGGCAAATCACAATTCTAATGGGAGAAAAATATGAGGCAAAATGTAAAGAGCTGATGCTGCTGACCAAAAAGTTTGGTGATGAACTAACCCCCCCCCCCCCCGAGACTTAGAAAAAATGAAAGGAAGGAGAGGTCGTCACAGAGGGCAAATACAGATGCATACCCAGACTTGTTAGGACAGTGTTAGGAAAACTGAGGCTGGCATACTATGTAATGAAATGGATTGTATGGTTTAAGGAAGAGGAAGGTAACCAGGCCTGCTTCATTGTAAGGATGATGAAATGTTAGTATGTACCGGTAATAAAGAGAAGGAACTACTTTTGCCTCTTGTTTTCTCCTAAAAGGGGAACTGTATGTGACCTTGCGACAGTAGTTAAGGGTCAGGATTGCAATTTAAGATAGAAGAGGAATTGGTCAGAAAATGCAGAAAAGAGGAAGATTAGACTGCTTTTGCTACCAGGAAAGATACTTGGAACAGATTAGGTAGGGACAAATTTGTAAGCATAAATCTTGACAAAACGCAGTGGTTAGTAGAAGCCAACATAGATTTGTCAAGCATAAATACTGAAGGGCTGTTACATAGTTCTCTGCTATCCCAGAGCAAGAGCATATATAATGGGCTTAAGTTACCAGAGTGTTGCATGTTAAGTTAGACTTGGGTTGCATGTTAGGAAAAACGTTTTAGTGGTAAGAACATGAAACCAATAATCAGTTATCTGGGGTATATGGTTGGGCTTTCTTTTGCTGGAGGTCTTCAAGTAGAGACTGGTCATCTGTTGGGGATGCTTTTGCTCTGGATTTCCTGGATCTAGCTGGGGGTTGGACTAGGTGGCCTATGAAATCCCTTTCTACTCTGATTTGCAAAAGCCTTTCTGGAAGGAAAGAAACTTCATGTCTTTCTTTCCTCTCTACTTAGGGAAAATAACTAATATTCTCTCTCTTGCAAGAGATGTAAATAACATCTCATTCACTCTTTGGTACTCTTTGACCTGCAGAGAACTCTGGGAATTGAGGACTCTCTGTGTTTCCTCTTCTATTTATGGACAACCTGGGGTGGGAATATTTTTGTGCTGGGTGTTTGGTGCAGGGATGCTTGCAACTGGCAAACAGGTGAGTGTATTTATGGAACCCTGTTTACAAATTGGAAGCATGCGGGGGGGGTGTTGTTTTTTGTTTTGGTAAACTACATAAACTTGCTAGAATTTTTAAGAGGCATGGTTTTAATGCTCTCTTATTTTGTAGATAGTCTCTGTTGGCAAAATGACTTTGTACAAAGTAGCAGAAGAAAGAGAAAAGTTGTTGTCTGTTCACTGACACCCCTTGACTACACCCTTTTCTTCTAACACTTTAAAACACCCACACCATGTTCAAAAGATTATGTACTCTGTTGATATTTAGTCCAGATCAGCTGCCTTTCACAGTTTTTGGTTTTGTCTTTTAACCACTAATGCAGGTAGAAATTATTTTTCTGTGTGGAGCTTGTCCTGAAAGGAGTGGTTACTTGTCTTCTTCCTTCCTTTCCCTTTACCATCTTTATCATTAGTTGTACAGGGTATTTCAGCTTAATGTTAGATTGTGGATGTGTGCCCATACATTTTAAAAACACCAATTTTGAGATATCCTACATATCTCAATCCCAAATACTAAGTTTAGAGCTTTATAATGTATAATAATAAAGTACTTGGATTTATTCTAAATGCAATAGTAGCTACCATGCAAGGCGCTGGAAGATGTTGGATAGTTTTTCACATAGCATGTGTTCCTGAGCACTAGAAGATTCTGTTTCCATCAGCCTGATCCCCTTGGAGAGGAAGCAGACTCCCTCATTCAGGGGTGGGAGTGCCTTGCAGTGTTCAACTAATCATTGGAGCGATTGTGTTGTTTGCACACTACAAAGTATTCTGCAATTGAACAAATGGTGTAAGTTTTGCTTTTGGGGAATTTCAGTGTAGATGAGTAAGAGGCAACATGAAATAAGCATATAAAATTATGCATAGCACATAGAAAGTCGATAGAGGAAAAAAATTCCCTCATAATGCCAGAATTTTTCGATATCTAATGAAGCTGAATATTGGAACTTTCAGGAAGATTTTGAGTGGGGGGGGGTGCAGAGGGAGGAGAGAAGCCCCATTGTGTGAGTGAACACCTTGCATTACAGTGGATTTTAACCAATGGATATTGGTAGAGAAAATTTAGTAGGGCCTAACTGACAGTAAATCACTGATACCACAAAATTATAAAATCATAGAATTCTAGAGTTGGAAGGGACCCGATCATTATCCATCTCCCTGCATTACAGGAATCTCAACTAGATCATACATGACAGATGGCTATCCAACCTCTGCTTAAACACCTCCAAGGAAGGAGGGTCCACCACCCTTCATGGGAATCTGTTCCACAGTTGAACAGCTAAACTTTACAGGCATGGCTATTCCATAATCAGCCTGGAATATACCACAGTATAAAAGTGACCTCCTTTATTCATCAGATAATACCTTAATATAGACAGAAAATAGACAGCTTTTTATTTTATTTTTCAAAATTTTAATCCTTTTCATATTTACCTAGAAGTCTGTTCCGTTGTGTGTGGAACTTGCTTCTAGATAAGTGGACATTAGTGGCTAGGGTTTCTGTTCCTTCTTGCTTCATTTTTTATTTTTTTTACTTAAGCTGGAAATTTTGGCTGAAGAACCCAAAACACTGAAATATCGTAAAAAGACTTTCCACTTCCATTCTCACAGTTGAATTAAATGCCAAAAAGAGTGAAATGGAAAAGGGAGAGACAACTCTGGTCTTTCCTTTATGATACAACTTTCTATTTTCCTAGTGACTTTGGAAAGCACAGATCTTGGTTCCTCATAGGAGTTTATCTTGTTCCTGGTGACAAAATTGATCTGTGATTATTACATATGTTGGTGTTTTCATTAACTGAAATATGGCCACTGGGTCTAATAAGTTTTGCTAGTACCAAAGGTTAAAAGTTAATTTTTCACAGATCTAGCTATTGTTGTTCTCCCTGTTTGTAGTATGCAGATTCCAGATCTATTATAATCTGATGTTGGTGAGGCAATCTTCCAGGTGCTTTCTGAAGTATTAATAAACCCCTCCTGGAATGATGTACTGTTTCAGCTAGCAAGTCTCTAATTTGAACTATAATCCCAAATTTAGACAGGTTTTAAAAATGTAACTTTGTGGTTATAAGAGCCTTTTCTCACATGGCACATCTTGTATTTTAAAAACATATCTAGTGCATATCTGTTTTTAAAAACAGCTTCTCCCTAGACGGAAAAAAAGGAGTTAGAATATTAATAGCTGCTTCGTAACAATATTGGTTCTGATTTGATATTTTCCATCTCTAGATCAAGTGAAGCTAAAATTGGCTTCTTTTGCTTTTCTTATATCCTTCAGTTGGTTCTGTTGATAGAACTTCTCCCTTGATTAAAAGTTTTCCTGATTTTGTATGTTTGTGTATTCTGATGCTGTGGCCTAGATTTAGTTAAACTTGATTTAATTATAATAATATTGAACTTGGATAGTATTAAAGTGATAATCAAACTAGATATTTAAAGAGGAGGGAATCCTTTTCTAAGGGGGCATTTGCAGGTTTTAAGTACTGTTTGTGTAATCATAGAATCTGTCCAAATCTATGATGCTATGATTCTAAGTTGAATTGTAGAGTTGGAAGGGATCCCGAGGGTCATCTAGTCCAGTACCCTGCAAGGCAGGAATCTCAACTAGATAATACTTGACAGATGACAATCCAACATTTGCTTTAAAACCTCCAAGAAAGGAGAGACCACCACCCCTCATGGGAGTATGTTCCACTGTCAAAACAGCGCTTATTCTCAGAAAGTTCTTCTTGATATTTAGTCAGAATCTCCTTTTTTGTAACTTGAATCCATTGGTTTGGGACTTGGCCCCTGATGCCTTATTGATCATGGGCACCTTTTTCAGCCAATCAAAATGGATATTTGATTAACTGGATAATTACATATTGCAGCCTTGCTTTTGGTAACTAGAAAACTAGCATATCGGGATAAAGATTAGACTAAAACATAAATGTGCTAGACATTTTTTATGGTATTTCTTGCAGGCTGAAGTAATACACGCTGATCAATCTTCTCAGTAAGAAGTATGCCTGAGTTGTAATGTGTTGACCCAGCTGGATCAACCCCAAGGCTTTGACATTTGTCCAAATTATTCTTCTCTTTTTTGGCAAGGTGTCACCTTGGTGTCAAGTCATTTTCAGATATTTGGGAATAGTACTTCCTACCAGTGTATGACTGAAGGACAGAACAATAATAATAGGCAGCCTATTTATTAATTAATAAGATTTGAAAAGAAGTGGTGTGGTAATTACTCCTTTTCAAAGAGGTACTTAAATGAAAACGATGAAGGGATCTTTCAGAGATGAAGAAAAATCACTGTTTTGCTCAAAGAGCGTATGAAATGCTATTGTTTAAAAAAAGCTATTAAAGTATGTCAAGAATTGGAAGTCCTGGAAAGGATAAAGTAATGTAGAGTACAAAAACAAGGTACTTTAACATTTCTAATCACCCATGCGTAGAAAAAATAAGGTTCAGGTAATGAAGCTTTTCCCAATGTGCTGCTCTCCTGTTGTTTTGGACTTCAAATCCCTGCAAGCATGGCAAATGGTTAGGAATGATGAGAGCTGTAGCTCATAATGTCTGGATGACACCATACTGGGGAAGGCAACTTTGACCTCAAGCTGCAGATACATTGTTTGTTATTAAGTTATGTATTTTTTTGTGTTTTTATTGGTTTACAGAATAAAACCAACTCTGTCTGAAGGGTGGTATATAAGCAAAACAAACAAACAATATAGGTATTAAGTGGCAATATGGACATAAAACAGTAAATAGTCTATTGCTTGTCTTCCTTGTTTTGCATTTTGTTCTAGTAAGTATTAGCAATTAAAAAAGAATTAGAACATTCTTTTAATTGGGACACTTAATTCTCTGGGGCAAACAACTGTTGCACTGAAGGTGACTGGTTTACTCTCTAACATCTGTTTTGTGAATTTGCATGTTGAATGATGTCCATTCAGGTGGTAGATACACAAATGCAGCCAACACAGATTTTGAGGCTGTTACTGATTAGATGTTTGCAGGTAAAGACAATCTCCCCAGCTTTGTGCAGTTCTACAAGAGGGTTCCACAAATAAATCAGTGGATGGGTATAATTGCTAGCTGTGGAAGGAAAAGTTAAGAGTTTAAGTAGATACTTTCTAGAGCAGACTAATAGTTAATCTAGTCCAGCATCCACTTTCCCATAGCTGCTAACCTAGTGCATCTCTGTGCCTCACAGGTAGGGTATGAAGGGAATAGGGCACTGCCTTTGTTGCTCCACAACTGCTGATACTCAGTGGCATACTGCATCTGAACATGGAGGCCTGTCTTTGATAGATACCTTCCATGTATTTGTTTAATACTCTTTACAAAATAGCTTAACACTGGTCATTACAGTGTCTTGTAGCAGTGACTTCATTTAATTTCTTACACACTGTGAGAAGAAATTCTTTTTTTATTTCCTGAATCTCCACCATTAAACTTCTTTGAATGATCCTAAGTTCATCCAAGTTTTAAGAAGGTAGGAGACAAACTTACCTTGTTTTATTTTGCCTACACAAATCATAATTTTAATAACTTTCATCATGCCCTCCCTTTAGGTTACTTTTTAAAAATTAATCTAAATATTAATTTTAGCAAAGGTGCTCCAGTCCCATGGAAAAAGACTTGTGGAAATGAAGTATATATAATTAGCAAGAATGCCTATATTGAGAAACAATCCCTTGGGCCTGTGGGACCTCCTGTAGAAGAGTAATGCTTGAAAACAGCCTCCCTAATTGCATTTGGTTTTCCAGCACTCAGATCTTACAATATGCATCCATCCATGTGCTATAAAGTCCAGAGGTCCTTTACCTTTACCTTTACTATTACAAGCTTATAGTAGAGGCTTGCTATTTGTTTTGAATTAGTATGGGTAATTTTGCAGCCTCTGTCACTATGGCTGTTTTGTCCAGGGCCACCATATAGGCAGTGTTGTTTCTGTCTCCTTTCTTAGGCCTATCTTTGTAGACCCTTCATACTTAACCTCTCAATATGGCTCCCTGATTATGGGTTTTCCTCCAATTGGAGATACATCTTCAGGTGATGAAAAGACATCAGACGGAATTGAAGCATCTGCTCCACCTGGCCTTCAGAGGTTTATGAGATGGTCACATCAGTACTGCATAATGATAATCTAAGCTGCTGGTGGTTATTTTTTATCATAGTTATGACAATTATAGTTGTATTGTTTCTTGTTTTGGGGGGACAGTTCTGTGGTTTATTGTATACTATTCATTGCCTGGGGAACTTTTATTGAAGCTTGGTTTACACTAATAATAATAAAAAATATTTGCTACGTGCATTTCAAAAAGTGCTTTGCAACTAAAGCATTGAGTTCTGCTTTTCACACACCTGCTTCTATGAGAAGTTATTTCCACATAAGTAATATGAAAAATCTGCCAGCTGCTGTGTTTCCTAATTCAAGGTCTTGCGAGTTCATCCATTAGATACCTAATCTGCTTAACATAGCTAAATCAGTAAGGGAGCTCTGTATATAATAAGGACATTAGTCTGTTACATAAAAGGAGTGGAATTCTTTACTTTTTTGTTTCGCTTGAGAAATATGATTTTAACGTGCAGGTATGGTAATTTTAAATTGAAATATACTTTTTTTGCAATTTGGCTCTTAGATTAGGTTTGCAGGATGCTAACAGTTTCCCAGTGTAATTCTTTATCTTTCGGAATATGACATAACCATTTTATTTGGCACCTGTGGTGTTTAGGAAAGAATGAATAATGTGAATCCTCATTCTGACCATTTATCAACATATTTCCTCAGATTTGTCTATCTCTATAGTATACTCTTGCATATTGTTTCTCCCTTGCCTTTGTTGAATAGCTAACCATCTTTATTAGAGCTTCTGTAACATTTCCGCATCACAGATACAAAAGTAAAAGGTAATTATTGTGCGGAACAATTGTTAATATTTTCAAGTAAACTCTAGGTAACTGGGGAATATTCTTTCTGGGAACCATTATGTTAATCCTCTATCTTCCTGCATTCTAAAAATTGCCAGTGTATGTTTCAGAAAGCATAAGTTACAAATATAGTTTACGTTTTTTACTTTGAGACAGTTCTTTATCATAGAAATTAAACTGAACATAATTGGTCTCTGTTATAACGTGATTCTTGCGATGATGCCTTGGACATCAGATGAGCTCGTGTGATGGCACAGAACATTCTAACTCCTCAAAGAACCAAGAACTTGGCAACAAAAGGTTCACTGTCTAAGTTATAGAAAGGAATACTTGTCTGTCTGGGTATAGAACCCCATAGACTTTATTGAAAGAAAAGCTGTATGGGGTGAGCTAAGCTGACTGGGAGAGGCCTGGGAAGATAGGGAATGTATGAAGTAGAGTGCCCAGAGGCTAGGCAAATGAAGAAAAGGGTGAAATATATGATCCTGAGGGAAAGGCAAGTATAGGAGCCAAGAGGCCAAAGGAAAAGCATGGGGGATGTGGGTGAGGGAGCCAAGAGGTCATGGGGTGCCAGATCTATGTCCTGAGAGGACTCCTGTGCCTTTGAGAACTGCATTGAAGTGAGAATTCTGCCAGTTATTGCTTATAGTCACTGCAGCATTTTAAATTGAGATGGCAAAAGCAGTAATGGAGTACTTGATTTTACTTCACATCTTTGTCACAACACATTTTTTAAAACTGGGGAAATATTCCTTATTGTCTGTGAGGGGCAACTGCATATCTCATGCAAATATGTGTTCTTAAAAATGAAAAGCACCCTCTGAAATCTGACTGGGGTGTGTTTGTGTATGTACTTAACCCTTTTCCCTGCCAGCCATCTACTCCAAATCATATCTTCCTCCAAACTTATTTTCCACCATGGAAGTGTGAGTAGCAATGCCTAAGTACTCTTGTAAACTTTTATATGGAACCTTTCAAGGAGGGAAAACTGCTGGAGGGGTGTGTGTGTGGAGATTTTGTAATAATTCTGTTTTAAACTTCCCCCACTACTCCGCGCAAAACAGCAGCTCCTTGTGGCTGCTTCTTTCCTCCCCACATAAGGCCCTGTTCGCATGCATTTGTGTATGTACTTTTTAGGGCTGTTTCAAATTTCTTCCTACATTTGTTCTTATGACAGTAATGGGAAGATAGTATTTTCATAACTTGAAAGTAGTCAGACGAACGTTTAGAAGATACATTCAGCAAACCTCCAAACTTCTGTTCAGCAGAAACATCTTTGTAACTCGATAATGGTCAGGGATGTCAGTCAAGGACACAGACCATTTTACTATATGTTTCTTAAAGATTGTGTGAAAGAAGAAGTAACAAGAGTCTATTTTAAGTATGTGTTTTTACATACTGCTTCTGCAATGTTTCCTCACTATGGTAGGATATATAAGCAGCTAGCCAACAGTTAATAACTGCAATAACTGTTATTATAGCCTGATTTTATTCCTGTTACTTGGGAATAAACACCACTAAATTCATTGGGACACATGCATTCAATTTTTAGCCTTTCGTTAAAGTTAAATTGGCAGCACTAAATTACTGTTTTCGATGACATATTTTAAGAATTCAACAACTTAAGAGGTTTTCAAAGGTGTTGTGTGTTGAAAATATGAGACAGAATAGTGGAAAGTTTAATGCTGAATCTCTGTCTCAAAAGGATAAGAGAAATCATTTTATTTTTATAGTCTGATGATGGCAAGCATCTTTCCTGGTGGCAGCTAAAAATAACAGATATATTTAGGAAGCTATGCTTGTTTATATAATGATGTTGGCACACATTACTGAAGTTTTAACTGGTCATACCTTAGAAATTAAAAATGAAAGCAATCATAAGTACATTTAATTAAGAAGCTCTATTTAACTCAGAACTTTCTGAGTATAACTTTCATGTATAAATAAATATGAAGAGGATTGCGCAACATCTGTCTTATGTATTCGCTAGAGCGACTTCCAAAGCAGGTCAGGCAGTGTAGTTTAGTGGGTAGTGTTGGACTAGGGCTGGAGAGATTCTTTTCATATTCTACTCTGCCATGAAGCTCATTCTGTGACCTTGGACCAGTTATTGTATTGAGGTCTAACTTACATCACAGGGTTGTTTTGAGTATAAAATATGTTAGTTCAAGCGCACCAGTCTGATCACTTTGGAAGGATGGGATAAAAATGCAATAATAAGCTATAGATCGTTATTCTATTTAAGATAGTGCTTGATTGAAGTATTCAGCCCTACCCAGTTTTGTAGGGTTGGCAGATGGTAGCTGGGTTAACCTCTTCCCAAAATTGTATTAATCTTCTAGGAGGGTGGGCAAATTTAAAGAATTTTCAAGTTGGTGAAAATTGAAGTTGATGACAAAGACTAACCATTTGTCATCCTCTTCAGGGGTGGTGCCGCACTCACCATGACAAGTGGATTTGTCGAAGCCTGCTTATTCTTGAAGCAATCATGTATTTATATAACATATTATTGACACACATTACTGAAGTTTTGACTGGTCGTATCTTACAAATTTAAAATGAGCGCTACAGTTCAGCTAAACCTAGCTGTAGAACAGGTTCTGTATCTTTTGCTGGTGGAAAATGGATCTGCCTAAAGTTGAAAATCTTCTTTCTCTCAAGAAAATCCAATTTTAAATTATGCTGAGCTTGAGAATTGTTTTAAATTGAATTCACAAGCTGCTTCATGGGGACAGTTATTTATTTTGGGGAGTTCCGTATTGAAAAACATGCCAAATTCCATTCTGCTCTCTTTGCTTTTAAACTTAAATAATATGCAGTGGGTATCTTGACAAGGTTCTGTAAACTGCATTGTGAATGCAGACAAACATCTGCATGTTTGAGTAGAGCACTGTAGTTCTGCAGCACTGGTGAAATTTGTATCTGCAGCAAATGTAGCCATATGATCAGTTATCAGATCTGCAGGGTGTAAAATGTATTGCAATAGTTATATTGTATATGCTAGGCCATAGTAGAAGTCTGTGTTATAAACTTACTGTCTTGGTAATAGTGTATAAACATTAGCTTCTAACAAAAATAACTTGTACTGATTATTTCCAGTACAAGTTTGCTTTTCGGAAAACACTATCCCACATGATAAGGAGGAAATTGTTCTGAATGGCATAATAAAATGATACCATTGTAAAATTTGTTGGTCTTTAAGTCCAACACAGCTGTCCCTCTGGATATCATAAGGGTTTGTTGTGCAATCCTGTCATTTGATATTCCCCTTGTCATAGAGGTCAGTGAAAGGACACACATAAACTCATAATTTCAGTGGCACAACATTGACAGATAGTTCTGATTAGAATGTGTTAGGAGTTATTTTATTTCTTTATGCTGTTCCTGTTGAGAAAACTATTTTTCAGCAGTTATTCCAATACTAGCATGCTAGTATTGTATCCATTAAGATACTAGCATGCTAGTTTCTGCATCCATTAACATTTTATGTATGCAAAGGTGAGCAAATTAGTGTGAACTCCGCTTAGAAGGATAGAAGTCTATAGTAATTTTATCTTGGCATTTACTTGGCTGCATCTGGTTGTAACAATAAGCTATGGTTAAAAACTGGATTTATCATTACTTGAACAAGCCCAGGTGAAACTCAGCTTGTGTACTCCTTGCTCAACTGCCTGTTCAGTTCTAAAGAGAATAGAAGCTTTCACTTTCATTTTTAACTAACCACAAGTTGTTGTTGTTGTTGTTGTTGTTGTTGTTGTTATATTTAAAAAACCCAATTTCATACTGCCCATTAGGTGACAGAATCCTAGGGCAGTTTACAATTGCACATTAAAACAGCAATAAAACAAATTCTATATCAGTCTTCCAAATAATTAATACAGCTACACAATTAAAATGAGATGTATAGCTGCAGTAAACTGATTGCTTTTCTTGTGGCTGATCTCATCCAGAGATTCTGTTTTGTTCAGTATTCTGTGAAGGTCTGGCAAAACGCTGTCTGGATGGCACCAGAATTACAGTAGTGAAGGTACATTATGCACCTTTCGGAGGGGGCAGTTCAATAAATGTGTGCACTACAGAGAAAGCCCTCTCTAGAATCACTGCTGAGCTAAGCTTTCAATGAGATCCAATGGCTCAGGCAGGCTGATATAGGCAGAAGCACTCCTTCAAGTATTTGGGTTCCAAGTTCTTTAGGACTTATAGGCAGACGTCTGAGGCCCAGGGCATGAATTTTGTTAGAACAAATTTATAAACTCAAAAAAGCAGCCAGTCCCTAGTCCCTCTGAGGCCCAGGGCAAGTGTACCCGGCTGCTTCTACTTCTGCACAAGCCTGCTTATAAGCTAACAAACACCCTGAATTGATCCCAGTAACATTTGGCAATAAGTGCAACACCACTTAGAATCCTTGCAGCTCTATTTTACACTACCTGCAGCTTTCAAGTATTCAAGGGCAGTCTCTTGTAGAACATGTTAGAGTAATCTAATTAGAAGGTTACTAGGGCATGGGCTGCTAGGCTATCCTGGTCTAGGAATGACCATAGCTGGCAAACTAGCCATAAATGCTGATAGACACTCTTAGCCATTGAAGCCACACACACCTATACCATCTGACTTATGGAAAAATAGAGTCACGTTTCATCAGTATATTGGTGATGCTATGCTCCATACTTCCTCAATAGCTCTCACCATGGTTTCATTAAACAGCAGTGGGAACAGAATAAAACCCTGCAGGACTCTTCTGCTTAACTGTCAAGGCACCTAGAAGAAGTCCCCCAATGTTTATTGTCTGGAGACAGCCCTGCTGGAAAAACACCCAGCATATCACAGTGCCTCCAATCCTCAACCTCCAAAAGGACACTTAGGGTCAGTGGTATCAAAAAGCTTTTGAGAGATAAATGAGGTTGCACACTCTCTGTCTCTCTCATAATAAGTCATCAACCAGGGCAATTTTAGTGCCGAATCATGACTAGAGTGGGTCTGAACCAAACTAAACTGTGGTTAGTCTTAAAGATAGATTACTGAAACAAGCCAACTTCAAACCATAGAGTATAAAGAATAAGGTGTCTTGAGGAGGCAAGCCATATGCAACTTGTTACTCAGTAAAAACTGAACTTCTGTGGATAACTTGGAAACTTTGTCTGAGCCTCTGGAACTTCCAGGCCCAACGGAGATTTTAGGAATCCCAAAATATATTGATGGAAGAAACAGATATTTGCAAATCATTAATTTATAACATGAATAGGCTGGCTGACTTTAGTTTCAGTAGGGTAAAAAGTGGCTTTTGCTGTTGCAACAAAAACCAGCCTCAACATCTGGCGATAGGGACATGGCCATTCAGTTCCAATCCGCATGTCAGGCAAATACTTTATTGCAGGGATTGGCAAACAGTGGTCCACAGTGTGTCTGTGAAGAACACTTAATATTTGAGTTCTTTGAACTTCTATGTATTCAAATTGTAATTCAATAAAATACAATACAGTGGTACCTCGGGTTAAGAACTTAATTCATTCTGGAGGTCCATTCTTAACCTGAAACTGTTCTTAACCTGAAGCACCACTTTAGCTAATGGGGCCTCCTGCTGCTGCCACGCCGCCGGAGCACGATTTCCGTTCTCATCCTGAAGCAAATTTCTTAACCCGAGGTACTATTTGTGGGTTAGCAGAGTCTGTAACCTGAAGCGTCAGTAACCTGAAGCGTCTGTAACCTGAGGTACCACTGTATAAGAAATTAAAAAGTAATAAAAATACAATTAAAAATGATACAGCACCTAGCACAGCACATTACAATTTCTACAACAGACAGAATAAACATCAAATGGTCCAACAAGACACTCAGCAATTTTCAAGTGACCTATGGGGGGAAAGTTTGGGAAGAGGGTAGGGGCTGGGTAGATTAATTTTAATCAGTGACTTAAATTGGCAAGAAAAAAGGCTGTTTTAAATCAAGTTTCCAATTGATAACTGTTTCATATATTTCTTAAACAAATCTGACAAAATCATGTTAATTTTCAATTCGACATACAGTGGTACCTTGGGTTAAGTACTTAATTTGTTCCGGAGGTCCATTCTTAACCTGAAACTGTTCTTAACCTGAAGCAACACTTTAGCTAATGGGGCCTGCTGCTGCTGCTGCGCCGCCGGAGCACGATTTCTGTTCTCATCCTGAAGAAAAGTTCTTAACCCGAGGTACTATTTCTGTAATCTGAAGCGTATGTAACCTGAAGCATATGTAACCCGAGGTACCACTGTATTGTATAGTGTTACTTACGCAGTTGCTTTGTTCTTACAATCAGACCTTTCATCTCTTCGTTGCAGTGTGTAAATTTTGTATGCTTTTTTCACCTATGGGGGAAAGTTTTTAACCTATTTATACATATATTTTGACTAGGTTCAAGCCGTTTTTTCCATTTCAAGTTGTGCCACCTGAAGAATTTAGAGATTGGAATCTCAGTATACAAAATTTTTCACTAACTGAAGGACGACTGAAAGTTTCCTTAATAGAATGTTCAAGGTATGTTCTTGGTACTCTCTGCATGTCTGGTTTCACTGAATGTCTTCCATTGGATTTCCCTTGTGGATTGTGGAATGGGACTGTAGCTCTTAAAAATAAAATGAGTTTGTTAACCAACACTATTTAAAATTAATTCCTAAATATGTGTTCCTTTACATTAGTTTGCTTTTCTCTGCTAATTACAAAGTCAATTAGGAGCTGTTGCTCGCAGCTTCTATTAGCACATTTTCTTCTTCTTCTTTTTGTATCTTCTTTTTTTTTTTTGTATCTTCGAAAATGTATTTCAAATGAAGAATACCTTTTTTCATTTTGTTGGTGTTCTAAATGGAGTAGGAATAGACTGTAACTGTAACACTGCTTCATGCTTAAGTATTAATGGTGCAATCAAGTGCTTGCTGTGTTCAGTGTGGTTTACTGCCATGTAAATTTGTATAGAAGTACTGCCTTAGCACTTCTTGAGCAAAAATGAGTAACTCTGTCAAGCAGATCTTTAGATAGCAATTCAAATTTAAAATGTATTGTCAACCCTTAAAACTCATGACAATTGCAATTACTGATCTGGTCTACTGAAATCTAAGGCTGGTTGATTTGGAGGCCGGGGATGATTAGCTTTTTGTTATGAGCACAGCTTTGTTTAGTGGGTTCTATAACAGAACAAATATTCAGAGTACTTGTTGACAGTTGCACTTAGAACATCAAGTTTATAATACTAATAGCTCCCTGCCTCTGATATCTGCAAGGTTTTAATTGTTGAAAGATTCTAAAAACAGAACTGATGATAGGAGCTGTCAAGCAGATGAAATACAGATAATTCTCTTGACAGAGTAATGTAAAGTATAACATCAAAATAGCAGACAGCAGTATATGAATTACATTTTATCCGCTGGTATTTTAATATTTTAGTGTGCTAGACAAATCCGTCCTCCTTGCTGATGAGTCCTTGCAGAGCTACAGCCCAGCAGCTCATGGCAATGGGATTGAGAAGGACTATTGGGCCTGATCCTTTTGCCAGCTCTAGGCTGCAGACTGTGCATGATGCTGTTGTGATATGGTAGTTAGACTTACTTGGGATCTGGTAGATCCTGGTCTGGCTTTTAAATATGATCATTATTTTTTCTTCCTATCACACCACTTCTGTGATGGTGTTAGGTGTGCATGCCAGAATACGGAAGCATGCATGTCTTGAGTACTAGGCTGTTAATACAAAATTGATCAATTAAAATATGATCAATTTTCTTCATTCTTTATCACTGTTACATATGTAGTAATAGTGCAAGATTCAACTTTCTGCCTACTTCAGTGTGCATGTTAAGTTTTTGAGAAATTGAGAAACTGCATCTGAACAAGTTCATGTATCCTCCTTTCCCACTAGAGGGGGCAAGTGCTTTATAAAACTTCTGATGTTACTTGTGCTACATTTGTCAAGTAGAATCATGTGGGCTTAGCTATACATTCAAGTTATTTAATATTTTAAGCAGTTCCTTAATATGGGCAAATGTTAAACCAATTACAAACAATGAATGATGGCTTAAAATATATGTTTATGTTAATGCTACTGATATTCTTGTGTTGCAGATTACTTATTTTTGGATCCTATGAGAGAGAAGTATCTATTCATTGCACATTTGAATTGGGTGAAAAAGTTTGGGAAGAAAAAGAAAGATCTTTTATCAAGACGGTAAATTATATATATGCTATTTTATATTATTTTTATGTGATGGCTCATATTTCTCCTCATTTCACTTAATAACTTGACAAGCAAGCACAATTGAATACAAAGTACTCACTTCTTGTCTCTAAGAAGTTCATGAGATAAAACCAATAGGAAACCCCTCCACCTTTAAGAATATGCACATGAAGTAGCTATGTAACCTTTTACCCAATTACATCAAAAATTTTGTTTAAATAAATAGCACTGGAATATTACTATGAATACAGTGTATCAAAATATTAAGGGCAGGATCTATTTCTCACACACTCACCTACGCCGCTCCCCACATTCTTTGAGAGAGATTTCTGTAGATCCCAATGGAAATCTCCCCTGTCAATTCTTGGGCCAGCTAATGGACATAAGGACTGGCCCTTGTGCGCTCTTCCTGTACATATATACAGTTGTTGTTTTCCTCCCTGGGCCCCTGGCCTTCAAATTACAGTCATACCTTGGAAGTCAAATGGAATCCATTCCGGAAGTCTGTTCGACTTCCAAAATGTTTGAAAACCAAAATGCGGCTTCTGATTGGCTTCTAAAAGCTCCTGCAGCCAATCGGAAACAGCGTTAGCCCTATCGGACATTCAGCTTCCAAAAGTAGTTCGCAAACCGGAACAGTCACTTCTGGGTTTGCGGCATTGAGGAGCCAAAACATTCGGGAACTAAGCTGTTGGACTTCCAAGGTACAATTGTACTTGAATCCCAATCTTTAGTAGTGGGCAGAGGTCCAAGGGAAATAAGCAACACTTGGTGAAAGTGCGGGAGTCGCATTGGTCTCCCTATTCTGTGTATCAGCTCCTTTTTGCACAGAGGGCCAGTAAGGGGAAGCAATCTAAATACATCTGGAGGTTTCTGCAGGATTTCTTTTGCAAATAAATACCACCTGCCCACAACCCAATTGCGTACTTTGTAAATATGTGTTTCTTCCCTTAACATACATAGTAGTTACATACATTTCAACACCAGATGGCAGTATTACTACACATATAACTAGACAGCAGAGTAGGAATTAGACCAGCAGGAAAGAGAGAACTGTGTTTTAAAAGAAGTTAAAAACTGATTATGATGTGTGTGTTGTGTTTTAACCTACAAGATGTTTATTCTTGACATTATGGTGATACCAGAAACCAATTACTCAAATTGAAAAAATGTTTAAAACCAGGGTGGATTTGATTTAAATCGAATCGATTTAAATAACGATTTAAATCACTGGTCAGCAAGGCTTGATTTAAATCATTTTTTACAGAAAGGTTCAACCCTGCTGGCATCCTCTTAATATTTACAACCAGAGGAAGGTTTCATTTTTGGAATAATAAATGTTCAGCGTAGTTTTTACAGTTACATCAAAAAATTACTGATGTGGTTATACCTATCAGAAATACATAGATAATTATGAAATTATTGTTTATATTTGGACAACTTTTCTGCTGTACTTTATTGGAAGGAGAAAAATAATCATTTCCTTAATAACAATTTAAACAATTTATTTAACTAAAACAATAACATTATAGCATATGTATCTATGTTTGTTAACCGATGTGGTTAAACAATTAAAAAAAAACCTTAGACTGAGTTTTAGCACACATGAAAAACTTGAAACAAATCCTCATTTCCTGATGAATAGCCTTTGGGCTATAATGTAACTTAAATAGAAAACTATCTTTAGAAAGATTTTTTCTCCAAAAGCATTTTATTTTAAAAATCCAATTTAAATTTTTTTAAAAACTTATTTTTAAATTATTATTTTTTTAAAAAAACTTTGATTTTTATTCACCCTGTTTAAAACTTACTCAAGCTGCTAGTGAAAATACTCAGATTCTCCTTTACGAGCAGAACAATAGTTGGCAGGGGACAAGATTAAGTTTGCAAGGAAGAGAGACTTCAAGCTAGATGAGTACTGTTTAAGGAAATATTTTATGTGTGGTGACATCAGTCAGGAGAGAGACAGAGGAAATGTGTCCTTGTTACTTCTCTTTGACCTCTCAGTGGCTTTTGATAACATTTGGGCATGGTATCCTCCTGGAGCAGCTCTCTGAGTTAGGGGTGGCACCGCTTTGCAGTGGCTCTGGTCCTACTTGGATGGTCGTGTCCAGAAGGTGGTGCATGGAAAGTATGTTGTCAGCAATATGCTGATGACACACAGCTCTACTTTTCCTTTGCTTTTGTGGATGTGGCAGTGGATTTGCTAGACTGATGTCTTTCCTTGGTAATGGACTGGATGAGAGCCAAGAAACTGAAGTTCAATCCAGATATGACAGAGGCATTGTTAGTGGGTGGTTCCCTGGACCGGATGGATGGGAAATTGCCTGCTCTTGATGGGGTTACACTCCCTTTGAAGGAGTTGGTATGTAGCTTGGGGGTACGCCTGGATCCTTTGCTGTCACTTGAGGCTCAGGTGGCCTTAGTGGCATGGAGCGCCTTCCAACAGCTTCGCCTGGTGGCCCAGCTGTGCTCCTGTCTGGGCAGATATAGCCTAATTTCTGTTGTCTATGCTATGGTAACCTCTAGTTTACATTACTGGAACGCATCATAGGTGGGGCTGCCTCTGAAGATGGTTTGGAAATTTCAGGTGGTGCAGTTTGGTGGCCAGGTTGCTCACTGGGGCAAGACAGTTTGAGCATATTACACTGATCCTGGCTCGACAATTAGTTTTGTGTCCCGGTGAAAGTGCTGGTTTTCACCTATAAAGCCTTAAATGGCTCAGGATTGCAATACCTGAAGGACCGCCTCTCCCCATATGAACTGACCAAGACCCAGTGATCATCATCTGAGGCCCCTTCTTTGTGTGCTGCGAGGGTGGCAACACGAGAAAGGAGCCTTATCTGTGGTGGCAAAGCCAGTGACAATGCTGTAGAGAGAGGTAGGATATCTTACACAGACTATCCACAGGATCAGATGAAGCCACAGCCCTTCCATTCAAAAGTAATATTTGAATGGCGAGGATGGGCGGCATAGCTCCATGGCAGAGCACATGCTTTGTAAATCAAAGATCCTTGGTTCAATCATTACAACCTCCATTGTAATGAGGAACATTCTGATTTCCCCATACCACTACTATTTTTTGAAATGTACACCTATAAATGCTTATGTAGAAATTGATCCCACTGAAATAAATGAATTGTAATGGATTAGCATGTGAATAATGGTCCTTTGTGACCTAGAAACTAAATCACAGTATAGGGACCTAAAATGTCATAAGTCTGGATATTTTCAAACAATTTCTTGTTTTGCAAGTTTAAAGAAAGAGCTAAATTTGTTCATGGGCAGTTGACAAAACAGTTTTTTCTTACTATAAATTGCCCTCTATAATTATTTCCACTTGCAAAATACCCACCTTAGGTCTTGCTTTCATACTTTTGTTATGTAAGCAATGAGGATAAATTAGACAGCTTGATGCACAATAACTAAAAATAGTGAGGCTTTAATCAAATCATGTCCCTTTACATATTGGTGTATAATTGATTTTGAACAAAGATTCTAGGTTATTAAACCTGTCTAGTACATTACTTCAAATGTCACTTACAATGGAAGATGGATCTGTTTCAAGCAAATTTATATGGTGCATGGGCTGCAATTTTCCACATTGCCCCTAATATGCTAACATTGCAAATAAACCATTACATGGAGAACCCAAATGTACAAACGTATTAATGGGAAATAGTTGTGGTTGCGCATGGATGCTGTTGAGATAGTGTGGGCATGGTAATAGTGAAACTGCATGTAGAATCAATACTATTATGTAACTCTGCAAAAGTTAAATACTTCAGATAAAATATTGTATATGAGAGGTCAGTACGTATGGGATTTCTGGATTTATTTATCCAGTTCAAAGTTGAGATTAATACGGTAGGTGAACTTATGAAGCTGCCTTACACCAAGTTATCCAGCTTGGTATTTACACTGATGGGCAGCAGCTACAGGGTTTCAGACCAGAGTCTTGCCTAACCCTACCTAGAGATGACAGGAACTGAGCCTTGGACCTTTCCCATGCAATGCACATAACCTATTACCAAGCTACAACCCTTTTCATATGTTGTTGGCTGTGGAATATACAGTAGTTGTTGTAGTTGGAAATTTTCCATTTTCCATTACTAGATTGATTTTAATCAGTAGTTGGCTATGAAGTAAGGCAGGACTTTCCTTTAGACTTTAGATGTTCTCCATTAAGTGACATTGAACAAACTATTTGTTAAAACTGAAACCTGGAAAATTAAACTAGTGTTAGTCTTTTTTCCAAACAAACAAATTGTTGAGTCTTCCGATTAACAAAGACTGCATTTTCATTGAATACCAAACCATGTTTTAGCATTAACAGAATGAACCATAGTAAACCTTGGGTTTGCCTGCTATCTGCTCTCCTTTCTCGCACTGCTCTGAAGAGATGGTTTTGCTTCCATTTTAGACTAAATGCAATTGGTCATGCTTAGCCTTAACCGCTGTTTCCCCCCCCCCCATAAAAATAGGTGCCAGTGCTCACCATGAAGTTGTTAGAGTAAGTGCCACACTTTTTAACCAAAAAAGAGAGGTGCCAGTACTGCATACCCTTGCATCCCCCCTGAAAAAAAGCACTGGCCTTAACTATGGTTAGTAGAAACAAGCCATCTTTAAACCCTGGGCTATGCAGCTGACTTGCTTATGCTAAACATAGTTAAGGTTAGTCACGTTTTAAGGTTTCAACAAAGCCAAACTGTAGCTAATCTTAAACAGAAGTAGATGCTTCTGATCTTCAGTTGGTCACTTTAGAGGAGGAGGAGGAAGGAGTGCACAAGCTCCTCATACTGCTTTCTCTCATAATGCTGAAACATAGTTTAGCATTATGTGCCAACTGGGTTAAAGAAAACAGTCTTACTATATCTCTACCTATTGGTTGGCAGATGAGGCATTCTGAATTTAAGTAGCTATTATAAAACAAGCCAACTTAATCATATGGTTGAATTAATGTCATCCAGTAAATGGCCAACAATGGAGGGTACCAAAATTGATGGCATTCCTAGAGGGTTATTAGCATTAATGGCTAGAGAAGACAACTGGGGTCCATTATGCTGCTACTTCACTGGTAGATGACTACAAGGAACTCTGTTGTTGGCTTGAGCTGGATTTTCATGACACCCAATGTAATAAACATATCAAAATATGTAACCTTATTGGGTCCTCCTTTAGTTTTTTTTTCCCCGTTGCAGGAAATTGCAGTAGATGTGGCATGATACATACTCTAATAAAATGCCATTTTTTCAACTACTTGGTAAACTTGAAGTAGTTGTGAAATAATAGTGTAAATAGACTCAGTCAAATGTCTCTCAGTAATAGTATTTTAGTGAGCTTACTGAAGTCTGCCATTTCAGTCTTTAATCCTGTCAAAGGAAAGAACTGAGATTAAGGCAAAAAAACAAATAAAAAACCTTCCATTTTTGAAAATGTCACTTTTTATGAAAATACCAAGTCTTGTAAAACTTAGCATTTGAAAATACAATGGGGGATAATTTTGAGACTTGCATAACTTTCTGTAATCCATATTGCATGTAAAATGGAAAGCTGTCTGCTTTCTCATGTTGAGCATTAACTATTTGGCTTATTTAGTAACTGCCTTGATTTAAAGTTGTTATATTCTGTTGAAATAGCTTTCCTCTATCTTCTCTTTCCTGGCAACAGTTGCAAACATTACCCTGATGTGCATATTATTATAATAATGTCTGCAGTCATATGATATTTGTCCTTTCGCTCCAAGATCCTTCCAATAAATAAAGGACATAATTTTGTACATACTGTGAATGCACCAAGGTGTGGTTTTTTTAGCTGAACTTGGCTACTTTGGATGAGGAAAAGTCAAGGTGTTCCCAGTCCTTTTTTATGTTACAATTTCCCCTTTCTTAACTCTGTTCTTGAAACAGCAGGTTTACTATTATTAATTAATTAATTAATTATTGTTTGGATGGCTTAGGTGTTAATGATGGTTCAGTGCACTGTAACACATGTTTTGTAAAGGAATATGTTATCCTAGGGTATAAACTTAACTTGGTTTATTTTCTTTAAGCAGCTACAAATCCTAAAAGAAACAAAGAGGAGTATTTATTTTTCACAGATGCACTGTGCTGACAATCCATTTTGTATTCACATGGTAATCTGTTCTATTGCTTATATAAATATTGGACACAAGGCAGAGTTTTCAATATTACTTGCAGACAGCCATGTTTCTCATTTGAAATTGATTTACAGTGACAAGTGATTTCAGCTATAAAGGTGGACTCAGCATGAAAGCTAATTATTTGTGTAAACAATATGGCCTGTTTGTAAGAGTGATAACAATGTTTGTTTTCTTGACCCAACTAAACATGATGGTTTCCAGGTAATGTGCTTAGTTTCAAATGACTTTCTAAAGCATATGTGATATATTATACAGAAATGTTGCTGCCTGGTTACAAGGTTCCAGCGTAAACTAGTTAACATTGTGTCTGTGTATGTGTGTGATTTACTTGGGAGTCCTGGCTTGTGTTCAAACCAGAGTTTCTCAAAATATGGTCTGCACACTTCATTCAGGTAGTCCATTGAAAGGTTGCAAAACAGTCATCTGTCCTTGGCCCTGCAAGTACATATCTAAAAGAGGCAAAGATGAAATGGTTCAAGGGCCAATTGTCATTCTTGGTGTTCTGGTTCATAGCTCCTGCAGCCTTGTTTAGAATCCGTTCCTTCTGAAGCCAAGTGCTGATGTCATAGGTGTTGTTGTTTCTCTTTGGACACATTAAACATGTTTTATGACTACATGAACAAACTAGAATGAGCAGAGTGAAGCCTCGGATTAATATGCTACCTCACCTCCTCCCATATGACCAAGAGAAGGACTTCTGGCATGTAGACTTCAAATTTCTACAAATACTGGCTTGTCAGTTATGGCATAAAACAAACGCTTTAAGTTTCAGAACAAGCCAACTTCAAGCCATGGATTGTGAAGCTGACTTGTTTAATTTAACCTTAAACCATTGCCCCTGATTTTTGTTTAATAAGAAGCCAGGATTCATGGAAATTGAATGTAAACATGCCAGTTCTATTCCCAGCTGTACAGGGTGAGTTGGGGGGAGGGGGGAGAGAGTACATGAGGCCAAGACTTTGCTCAAGCTTATTCTAGATCATGTACATAGTTCTAAACTATGGTTTAACGTTATGTGCAAACCAGCCTCTTCTGCCCAAAAACATATTTTTGCAAGTTACTGGAACAAGCTCAGTATCAAGCAACAAATATATTGCCTTACCGAGCACTTCCTCTCATTGTTACTAGAAAGATGTTCTATGATAGTAATGATCTCAGTTCTCGGAGGAGAGCCTACTCTTTTAATCTTCCTTTATATATATAAAAAAAATACGGCCATTTACTCCTACTTTTGCTTATTTCCTTCTAGCTCGTTGCCAGTCTATATAAAAGGACCTTCCTTCTTACTGCATGATAACCATATTTTTTAGAAGCCTTTGATAGGGGATTCCTTTCTAAAAGGTTTGGAATTCATTTCACCAGGTTGTCCTTATCTTCATATTTGGTGATACTCCAGAAAGCTACTGAGGAATGACTTCCCTTTTAAACATGCTAAACTGATGCTTTCTGAATGTTTAATTGTTAATAGGCGCTTTCTTCCAGTTTGCATTTCTGAGACAGAAACTAGGTTGACAGATCTGAGTTTTCTGGATCTTCTCTGGGTGTATTTAAAACTTGGCTTTACATTGGCCATCTTCCATATACCTGGCAAAGGGAGTGTATGATCTTTTAGGAGAGAATGTTCAAAATTTAATAAAGCCTTAAGCCCAAATATGAATTATGGGGAGGAAGAGGGGAAAGGCACAAGAGATAACCTACCGAAAGCAATAAAAAAAAATACCATGGTGGAATTCAAAGTAGCACTAAGAAGAGTCAGTTATGCCAGCACAAGAATTATTGTGCTGGCATAGCTATCACCTTCGCATGACTTACATGACAGAATGATCTCTCCTGTCCTCCCGCCACATGCTGTTCTGGGGACTCTCCTGACCCCCTATAGCTGATGGGGCACAAAGGGGAAGGAGTCAAGAGAAAGCCTTGTTGTACCAGCTGGACTTCTTGTGTTGGCTTCTGCTAGCACAGCTATTTAGTTGAATCTGGCCAATTGTGTTACAAACTAATAATACTGAGAGTGACATTTCCAGTCATATTTCTTCCTATCAAAGGGTTTTTGAAGTACACTGATGTGGTCTGGTTCACATATGTTAAGAAATTATTTATTATGGGTGAACCGTGTACACTACTGAGATTTTTTTATGTCAAAAAACATGATCAGAAGCTTATTGTTGACTTGTGAACCTTAGTTTAACTATGACTGTGTTAACCTGCAAACCTGCCACACCTCCTTAGCCATGGTTTGTTCAGCCACCCCATATCAGGTGCTTACCAAACCAGAAAGGCACAGGGCAAAAGAGAAACATATCAAACTTTGGAGAAACAAGCCATGGTTTGTTTGAACTTCTGTGGGACAACTTGTGCTTTATTAAACCATTGTTTACTGTTATTGTGCAAATCAGGCCAGTGTTGGGTCTGTTCTCTGCCCCTGTCAAGTGGTAGGTGTTAGGGCATATGACTGTCCAAAAATGTTTGTTTTCTTTACATTGCTGTCTCCTTATTTTTACTTCTGTGCTAAAGCATTTAATCACCCTTGAAGGGAAAGTGGCATTTAAACAATCCATAAATTAAACTTATTTTTGTACAATAAAACTCAAAACAATATTGGTTGATTTAATGACATAGAAACATAATTCCATCTTTACTTTTCCAAGCTATCAAATCATTTAAATGCCATCATACTGTAGAATCTTTTCACTTTTAATTATTTTACCACACTCGTGTTTAGAGGATATTAAAGTATATAGGTCAAAGGATATGAGCCACCAGAGTTCAGTGATGAAAACAGAGGTTTACTCTTCATGATTTTCTGCTGACATTTGAAAGCTAACAAATTTCCTCAGTAGGAAATAAAACTGCCTTATTGATGTATTATGGTAATTGACAGAACTGCGTGATCTTAAAATGATAAGGTAACATAGATCCCTTCGTTTGCAAATAGGAACAAAAAGGGCAAAAATGTAGCATTCTTTCTGTCTCTAGGACTTCAGTCCTTGCAGAATTTCCTGAATATTCTACTCTTTGAAAGGCTCACAGAAAAGATCATTTTTAAAAAAGTATTAAAAGCACAGACAGTTTTCAGCTGCATATATAGAGATGAAATGTCAAATTACTACATGCAGAGGAATAATAGTCATGATATACTGTGCAAATAATACTGATATGTTTCACAAATACATTGTGCTCAAAGCAGTTCACAATAAAATTTAAATAAAATGATAATTATAGTATAAAATTGCCAGTCAAACAATTAGTTTATTTAAAAACCTTCTTCCCTCCAATTGTGGTTAAAATTTACCCCACTGATACTTTTCTTTACACCTAAGTAGTCCCTCTTGATATATCATCATCTGCACAGTTGTCACCTACCCAGGGTACTCCCAAATTTCAACCTTTAAGTTTTATTTCTGTCAACAACAACAAAAACCTGTGAAATCTATTGATTTCTGCCACTGAGGTGCTTTTTCTGTCTCAGCCACTGTAGGTATATTGGAGTAACAAATGTACCATGCAGTTTTTAAAACAAAAATCAACCCAAGGAAGCAGATAAGTGCCCTTCTTCTGATAGAAAACACATTGCTTTTGTTTTGGAACATTTTACTTACCAGATGCATATTAGAATTTCACTTGGGATAGTAAAACATCCCCCTCCCCCCAAATTACCTATGTTATTATCTTAGTTTCAGCTTAAGAATTATAATATTGGGGTAAAAAAATCCTAGATGGTTTTTCAAACAAAAGCAGTTACAAGGAAGCACATGAAAGCACTCCTGACACACAGCACATGGCACTGTTGGGGTCATTCTGCTTCCCTGAGATACACTGAAATTTGGTTTAGTCAGCTGCTGTTGAAAAGTGAAAAATACAGCACAGTGTAATGTTGAACAATAGTCCTTGGGGGGAAATAAACACAAAGAGGTAGAAACATTTTATAGCTCAGGAAAAAGAAATGGAAAAGCAGAAGAGACTATTGGTACTTAGGAAACCATAGACAAGGGGTGCTATCCTAAGATGTTCTTTTTATGTTAACTATATTCTGCTTACAGAAGAGCTAGCTTGCACCTTGTGCTAGAGCTATGCACTGAAAAGCGAAATAGTTTTGAATCTTGCTCTACTCAGCCTGGGACAGTTTTTGGAAATGAAATGCCCTTACTGATGATGAAGAGGGAGGGGCCTTGGTCTGCACCAATGGAATGACATATTGTCCCCTAATCAAGGGGATCAGAGATTTAATTTGAAATGCTGCATAATAGAGTCCTAGATTGGGCATTCTGAGACCTCCCTTAGATCTATGCCTAAATAATGTTTTATAATTTATTCTATATTTTCCCACTAGATGAATAGAATTAGAATTTCTATTCATAGAAATAGAATTAGCTGTCATTGCCATTTTTTTAAGAAAAGAGGAGGAAATATGGATGGGCAAAACCTGGAAAAAAATATGAAAAATTTGGAAGAATAGACATTTTAATCACAGCTATTCTGCCAAGTCAACTGCGATTTCTAAAGGCAGTGCTAATGGCGTGGAGAGATTGGGACTCATTTCTGGCCCCCAAACCCTCTTGATTCTCTCCCCCCACCAGCTCTTCTTGCAGTATTTGAAAATTGACTTTATGAGTCAGTTAATGTGAGATTGTACAACATTTTGCAATAACTGATCCATGCTCAAGTGCTATATTAGAGGAATCTTTTCTATCAGTGGCTGTCAGAATTGAAATATGAAAAATCAATTTTTTCAGGACTGAGAGAACATCACAACTGCATTTAGCAAGAACTAAAAGTCAATGAGTAATAACCATTCAGCATGAGTTACACTAGCATCTTTTTCTAAATTGCTTTCTTTAGAAGAGGAACAGAATTGCATGTAAAACCAATGGCTTCCTTTTTACATGGTGCAGACATTGTCCTCCTAAATGCTGGTTACCCTGTTGTAGTTGTTTGTATCTGCTGCTTCCATAATTGCCATTGCTTGGAATACCTGGGCAATTCATGCTAATCGCTAAAGAGATTGCGTCTTGCATGTCACAGAAACTGGTTATTTCTGAGTGTTCTGAAAAATTACTGCTTTGCAATTCGAAGGTAAACATAAGCTATTACAAGTATGCCCAGAAAAGCCCCCTTTTATATAAATCATATATTCTAACAGTAGAGAATGTTTTCTAAGTTGGGAAAATATGAGCATTTGTACATATGAAGTTGTCAGACGTTGGTCCATCTAGCCCTGTAGTACTCAAACTGTCAGTGGCTCTCCAACTTCTCAGGCAGTTTAACTTTTCTAGCTCCACTAATTGCTTTCCTTTACTAGATGGCAGGGATTGACCCCTCTGCATGCAAAACATATGCCAGGGACGGCCTGTTCTCTTGTGTTGCCTGAGGTGTCCCCCACCCTTCCACCCCTGCCAAAGCTCTGCTTACTAGGGTCATGCAATGGCAGCTTCCAGCAAGATCTCACAGAACTCTCCCAAGATCTCTGCAAAAGCCACCATTGCAGCCACACGACCACAGTAAGGAGTTGTAACCCTTGCTTAGAGGAATCTGGGTAATAACTGCACTTAATGAGGTCCATGGTGTAGGGGCCCATGAAAGGTTTTTCCTTGTGGGGGCTCCACACCTGTTGAATGAACTCCCCTCTGAGGTGTGTCACACTCCAGCATGTTTTTTTGTTTCGTCAGCAGGAAAAAATATGTACCTTTTTGCCCAAGCCTTTGGGGAGGGGTGGTGGTGCCAGGTGGCTGAACGGGTCAGTGCATCTAGCTTTTAACCAGAAGGTTAGTTGTTCAGGTCCACCCAATGACAGCTGTGGGCAGGATTCCTCATTGCAGGCTGTTGGACTAGATGATTTCTTGGGGTCCCTTCCAGCTCTATGACTTCTATAACTTCTGTTGAGAGAGCCTCATTTTGCAGCTGCTGTTGCAATTTTATTGGTATGTGTTTCATATTGTTAATAAATCAGTTTTAGGTGTCTGTTGGGGGCTGCCAGGTGCCATCATACCCACAAATGCCTTCATTGGCATGCCCAGACACTGAGCTTTTATATATTTTTAAAAAGTAGCCCTAGAAAAGTAGTTATGAAGCAAAATGTGCAGGTACACTTCTAAGTGATTTCTCTTAAATGAGTTAACCTGGGTGTTCCCACCTGTCAGTGTCCACCATAAATGTATAAGTTTTTCTGTCCCTGGTTTTGCAGGCTTTTTGTTTGCTTCAGACTGTACCTGGAAAAAACTTACTGTTCCTCTGAGAAGGGAGACAGATGTATTTCCCTGATGCCCATATGATGTTTTTTGAAAAAAGGAAATGGGAAATAGTTTGAGCTTAGTTTATCCCTTACAGCAATAAATGCTCTGTGATTTCAAATCACTTCATCTTTAGTAAAATAAGATTTTTGAATGCAAAATATGTTGATTTGCAGCATTTCAGATTAACTTCTGCTTGAGACCCTGAGCACTACTTGTACTGGAAGAAGCAAATTGTTTGCCACATGGTTTTGAATACAGCATATGATATCTGTAGAGCTGATCTTAATTTGGTTTTCTTTTTCTGTTAACTGGCTTGATTAAAGTCATGGATCACATAGTGTTCTGCTGAGTTGGAGTATGCTATAGTTCACGTAACATGCTTATATTCAACTTTATTTGATAAAAAACATTCATTTTTGCAAACATGGATAGAAAATGACATTGTTCATTATTGATCAGTCCTGTTTTAAACATACCACATTTTGTAAGACAGATTTGTCTAGAGAAAACATAGCAACCTTATGCATTAAATCTTTATTAGATACCAGATTAAATGTCATTTCATTTTACAATTTATTTCTTCCCAGGCAGAACTAATAAAAGGAAATTCACCAAGTGTTGGACTCACTCTGCGCCAAATACAAGTTAAGGAAGGTGAAACAGGGCATGTTGTCATTGAAACTATCACACCAAACTCAGCTGCAGCAGCTGCTGATCTTCAGAGAGGGGATAGGCTTATAGCTATTGGAGGTAAGTAGTAAAACAACTTGGATAAAACTGTGTCAGATCCATCTTTAGCTATCCTCTCTGGACCAGCTTCCCTAATACTATACTAGTCCCTTCTTCCACACATAGCATATTGTTGTTGTTGTTCACTCCTGTCCTGTACTTAAGTGACCTGAGGTTTATTTATAAGCTCTTCTTGCTTTCTTTTCCAGTTGTAACTGTCCTTTTCCTCAAGCCCTACTCTCTCTCTACATTTTCTTTGGGCTCATTTCAATCCATACTTTGTCCTGCTGCTTCACCCTCCTAGAGCCAGTGTGCTGTTGTGGTTAAGAGCGGTGGACTCGTAATCTGGTGAACCGGGTTCGCGTCCCACATGCAGCTGCTGGGTGACCTTGGGCTAGTCACTCTTCTCTCTCTCTCAACCTCACTCACCCCACAGAGTGTTTGTTGTGGGGGAGGAAGGGAAAAGGAGATTGTTAGCCGCTTTGAGACTCCTTAGGGTAGTGATAAAGCAGGATATCAAATCCAAACTCTTCTTGGCTTTCTTTCCCTCAGGTTTTTGTTTTGTTTTGACATCGTAAAACCTCTTCCCAGTTCCAAGCCTGCCTGTGTATGAGGTTCCAATCCTGTCAGCCCTAAGCTGTTAGTTTTACCTACCCTTGGAAAAACAGACACAGTAAAATCTTTTTTCAGTTCTGTGGTTCTAGGTTACACCTACAGTTTGTTCTAATCCAAAACTGTGTTTTTGTGCCTCTTGCTGTTACTTGCTGTAATGCATTACTGTAGATTTAAAGCTTCCTTAACACCTGACTTCCATAATTGCACTGAAAGCATCTGAAGATCAATATAAACACATTTAAATTGTTCCTATTCAGGCATGTTGTCTCCACTCATTAGACATTTCTTTGTTTACGTGCAATTGTGTTTTTCTTTTTCATGAATACATTTTTTTTAAAGTTTATTTACACTTCAATCCTATGATCCCTGAGATGGGATCCTAGAGGATATTTAGAGAATCTCTTTCCCGGGTAGAGAAAAAGAGAGAGGCCCACTCTTGGGTGAGTGAGATTGATCTTGTGAGCTGTCTCCTAACCATTATGAAACTATAGCACCCTTGCATTGCAGATGTCAGTAGTATAGGAGCCAGCTCCTAGAGGGGCCGAGGGGGTTTTGCCATTCAAATGGTGTGCGTGCACTGCGTCATGTGATTGATTAAGTGGGGTGGAGCTTACCTGGGCCCTCCCAATATTTTATTCAAGTTGGCACCCCTGGTCAGTAGAGACATAAGGGGGGCAAGGAAAATGTGCCAGAGGAAGCCCTCCCATTCTCCAGCTCACAACTGAAGTATGGAACAAACTATGCCAGTCCTGGACATGACATTTCTCGCCTGCCCCCCACCATTCAAAAACAGTAGGGGAGGGATCATAAAAAAGGTGGAGGAACCAGAAGGAAAGACAGGGGGGGGCGCTGCTCCCTTCCTTCCTTCTGCCCTGCCACTTCACACCCAATAGAACTTTGGAATCTGAGGGTCCACTAATTTCAGTCCCCACCCCCCCTTGATGGACCCGTGGAATTGCTGTGTTGGAAAGATAAATTTACCTACCCCAGTGCCTGCAAATCAAAACCAAAAGGCACTGACACTGTTCCTCGTATGTAGTGTACCAGTGTGATGCAGCTGCTAGAGTATGTGTGGATAATGCAGATTCAAATTTGCATTTGGCAAAGGGTGACCTTGAACCTAGACTTCACTCATGTGTCAGGGGGGTGGGGAAGGCAGCTTTTACCCCAGCACCATTCTAGAAGGTTGGAAGGTACATTAGAGGTATAGCACATCACCCTCTTGGATATTTTAAATGTGAATGGGGTTCATCTGAAACCACCTTTTGTTAAAATCTTCTAGATAGTATCACAATGTTTCTTACCTGGCAGAACTACAGGGTGGTTTTTTCCCCAGCAGCTGTTGCTTCGCAGTTTCACTTCCCTGGCTATTGCCTGTGCGTAGATTCCAGCTGTACCTAAACATGGATCATGGTTTTTGCAGGCACTATGGGCTGATGCAACAATAATTATTGATAAATTATTACCTAGAGACCTGAAAAATATATAAATAATTTGGCCCATATCACATGATTAGGCACCAACCATTCTGAAATTGAGGAAGTATTTTGGGTTCTTGTGCAACAATATCCAGTAATTCGGAGTTCACGAAACAGATTCCTGAACATTTTTCTATATGTGGTATTCTGGTATATTAGCAACTTACTTCTGTAAGTTCATATTTATTTCTTCATCATCAGTTGGAGTGACAATAATGAAAATATTCTCCATGGCTCCGGTTTGTGTTAATATCTTGTGTCTTCTTCTTTGAATCAGGAATGGTTGACATGGTTAGCTACTGAACAAAGTGTTTCACACTGCCATGTTTGATGGTACCAATCCCCTTTAGGATCAATAAGGAACTGAATTCAGGTGCCTACCACCCTACCACTAGGAGGGGCCAGAGTTCCATTTCACATGTATGCTGTCAAATCTGATTGTCTTGTTCATCATGGAAACAAGATATTCCGGTCAAAGTGCTGCCAAGATCTCCATGTGTCGGGCCCTTTCTGTGCACACAGTTCCCAGTCAGCAGAATCTGGTGTTTGGTATGACCACTGTCCTCATTGAAACAGGGCATGAATGTTTTATAAAGTCAGCTATATATATTTTTTTCATTACTGTTGATTCTTGGATTTTTTTTCTCTTTTTTGACAGGAGTGAAAATTACATCAACAATACAAGTGCTAAAGCTCATCAGACAGGCTGGTGACAGAGTCATCGTACATTATGAGAGGCCTGTTGGCTATAACCAACAGAATTCAGTACCGCAAGATAGTCTTGCACCATTTGTAAACTCAGTGTTTCCAGATGAGGAGACATCAGCAGATCTAGAAAACAAAGAACTAGATTTACAATTTGAGGATTTGGCAAATGAATTAAAGTCATATGAACCCGGAGATGATTCTTCAACCAGTCCCAAGCATACCACAGTGTCATCTACAGCAAAACCACCTGGAACTGTATCACCGCTACCAAGCCGCAAGGGACATTTTGGAAGTCCTCAGGCAACTGGAAAGGCACTTTTCAGAGAGGCAGCCAAACAAGTGGTACAAAAAAGTTCTGAAAATATAGATGCAACCCACCAAACAAACAAACAGACAAGTAAACCTCCTGTCCCACCCAGGCCACAGTTTAAAATCACACCACTTCCAAATGAAGTTCAAAATACACTAGAAACTGGTGACTTATCTGCTGAGAAACCAGAGAAGCAGCCACTTCCTGCAAGTAATGGAGATAAAAATTCAGTAAAGCTAACAAAAAATACTGACATAGAAGAAGAACCTACAGGATCCAAATTAGTTGTAAATAAACCAGAAGCAGTTAAGGAGCCTTCCGATTCCACACTGAATGTTAAAGCAGTTACAAACAAACCAGCTGCAAACAAACTAGAATTAATAAAGGACGCTTCAGAATCATTACAGAGTCCCAAAGCAGTTACAAACAAAGCAGTTACAAACAAATTAGAAACGGTAAAAGAACCTTCAGAATCTTCACAAAGTTCTAGATCAGCTACAGAAAACCATAATTCATGGGAAACACCAGAAATTCCTTATCGCAAACGATTAGGTAAATGGACAAGGACAAAGACCTCTTCCTACATATTTGAAGTAGAAAAAGAGCACAAGTACCTAAATGTTGCTGTTTGGTGTAGGGATCCTTTCAAATTAGGTGGGCTTCTCTGTTTAGGATATGAAAGCATAAAACTTGAAGAAATAGCTTTAGATTGTATAGCTACATCCTCCATGGAATTCATTAGACAATTTAGATTAAATCCTCCTGCACCTAAAGCTTCAGTAACTAGAACTGCATTGCGTAATTTGATTTCTCACAAAGGTTTCAATGAAAATTTTTGTTACGGTGATATTACTATACATTTTAAATATTTAAAAGAGGGTGAACCAGAAGACTCCAGTTTTCTCCTGGAAAAAGAAAAAGAAAATATTTCAGAAGATGAGTCTGCTCCCATTCTTCCCAAAGAGGATCCTTATTTGGGACAGATTATCTACACTGAAAACAAGCATAATTTTCAGGACACCCAGTTTCAGAATCCAACTTGGTGTGATTACTGCAAAAAAAAAGTTTGGACTAAAGCAGCATCACAGTGTGTTGTTTGTGCATACGTTTGTCACAAAAAATGTCAAGAAAAATGTCTAACGGAAAGCCCATTTTGTTTAGGAGCCACAAGACGGCTTGAACGAGACCTTCGCACTTTTAAATTTGATAGCCCTGATTCTCTAAGCGTACCAGCATCTCGTGCCGATACAGAATTGAAAACTGCAAACAGAACAACAGGTTTAACAAGACATATCATCAACACTAGCTCCCGGTTGTTAAATCTTCGTCAAGTTCCTAAAGTTCGTGTTAGTGAGCCAGGGGCTGATGTAGTAGAACCTTCGCCAAAGCACACGCCACATGGTTCCGATAATGAAGGTAGTGACACAGAAACTGGTGGTCCAAGTAGCCCTTCCAAGCAAGCAAGTACAGGGATAAAGTTAGCAAGAAAAGAAGGTGGATTAGATGATAGTGTCTACATTGCTGTTAAAGAAATTGGTCGAGACCTTTATAGAGGTTTGCCTACAGAAGAAAGAATCTTAAAATTAGAGGTTATGTTGGAAAAGCTACAGTATGAAATAGACCAGGAACTGGAAAATAACAATTCTTTAATAAGAGAAAAGAAAGAAACAACAGATACAAGGAAAAAAATGCTATTGTCTACTGCATTGGCTAAATCAGGTGAACGACTGCAAGCCCTAACACTCCTTATGATTCACTACAGAGCAGGCATTGAAGATATAGAAGCTTTAGACCTGGAATCCAGAAAAGAGGATAAATATGAAGACGAAGAAATGGATAATGAAGTTGAAAGTGCTCTAGTAATGGAGCCAGTACTCGAACAACTACTAAAAGAAGGAGAGCTTGAAAGATCTGATGACTTAGTAGATTGATGTTGCACATTTGGCCTTGAGAATGATAAACTGGGAAAATACTTTGCACTTAATCAAAACCACACCAGATACATTAAAATGTAATTAAACACTGGTAAAATGTATACAAGCTGCTTTTCCACAGGTGTTTTTTTAAGTCTCTGTAAGAGTATAGTTAGAGTTTTCTTTACAAGTACAGTTCCCCTTTCTTGTTTTTTGTTGACATAGCTGGTCCAATTTGTGTTTAAAGAACATTTTGGAAGTTTATACTGGAAGATTAATTTATTTGAACTTTTTCTAAAGTTTCATGCTAATACAGTTGTTTTATTTTTTGTTCCGTTCCATTATTAAGTTTAATGTTTTGATTTTTAACTGCATGCTGAAATTTACAGCCATGGGGACCAGTTTCTGAAGATTTTGATTGTGTCTCATTATTTGGCTCTTTGATTTATTTCAGAGCAGGGGTGTTTTGTTTTTTTGCCAATCATGCATCATAGCCAACACAGGCTTTATTTTCAGTTATTTAGTAAAGGTGTTACTACATATCATGATGCTTACTTTCCATAATTTTTTTCAGTCACAGATTTTTGAAGCTTAATCGACACTTGAATACCTTTTTCCTTTATGGGTTTAGCAGAATTGTAAGCTGGGAGAGAATTCTAAAACATGTCTAGTTCAAAGCTCAAATAGGTGCTCATCTCCCCCTCTCTCCTTCCTTAAAGACCACAAACATTCAATTTCGCCTGATCATAAGCTGTACCAATATTGTATAGCAATTTCTTGGAAATGTACCAGCAAAAGATATGTTAATGTAAAAATAGGTGGAAGCCTTATAGAACATATCACTGTAATATTATAATGCATAAAGACCTATTTTTAAGTTGAGTTGTAGCTTTTTCTGTTTACCTAAGCATTGATTTTTCCACAAAATGTATGACTTTTGTGTGTTAATGTTTAAAGGGTAAATGAAATGCTAAAATAATTTACTTCCACTGGTTGTAATGCCATCGTGAACAGAAAAATGCTAGTTAGATACCCAGCTTTTTAATATAGCATGTGAGTTTCCTTACTGGTTCCTGGGCCCAACAGAAATTGGGGACCTTTTTTAAATTTCTTTTTTAAAAGCCCCAGCTGGTCTGCTAAGAAATATATTTGGGGGGGTTGACATTTATGTGTCATAAGGCTTTGTTTTCCATATCATTATTTTAGGCCCTGTGCTATATATACAAACACCTGTAGAAACTGGCAAAGCTAGCACACCTAAAGCCTCTTATTTTGACAGACAAGCAATCAGATATCCTATTATGTTGAATCTGCTTTTCAGTTTGTATAGGAGTGATAACAACCTCTTCACATCTTTTTGGCCTTAAGAATAACCTTTTGCTTTTTAAAAAACATAACTGAGCCGAATATTAAATTAGAATACAATCCATACTAGTAAAAAAGGGTACAGTTCTGCTCTTTTAAAAAATTTGCTTCATAACTTATACTAGATACTTCCAAAAAATAAACCCCTCCAAAAGAGTTCAACATTGTGTTTAATGAATTTTATCTCTCAATTTATTTTCTGGGTTGCTTACCAACTGAGGTGGTTTGGAATAATTCTCCATTAGTTTTTCGCTTGAGTCCAGGTACTGCCTTGAAACACTTGCTCATTTGAGAAAACAGCTGCAAAAATAATATAGGCATTAGGTTTTTTCAAAATAATACCTTATAGTTTATCAGTTAATGAAACGGGCATGAAAAGTTTGGTATCAATACTCTGCTATGATGATTGTATAATAAATTAAATGTAGTGCAATATTCTAAATGTTGCGTGAGAATGGTGGCAAAATAATTGTATGGTAGCAAGGGAAAACATAATTATAACAAACACTGATCTTGAGAGGCAAGCTGTATTAATACATTCCTATTATATTCTTTGCTTCTGTGCTTTACTGTACATAGCTGAAAATAAAAAATGCCACTGAAAGCAAGGATATCTTGATGTAGTGGTATGTAACTACTTGACACTTGCACATATTTATAGAAAGTCTGCCCAAGATGATTGTCAGACATGATTTTATCATGAAAACAAGCTTTAATAAATTTTTTAAAATAAGTTCTCAGTTTCTCTGTTGCAAGCTGTTATATGTATAGGATATTTTCAGTACTTATCTGCAAATATTATCTTATCCATGTTGTAGAGGATTGACATCCAAAGTTTTTATCTTCAAGTGAATCCTTTCAGTGATGCCCTGGAAAACAACTCAGTGATAGAGAACATGCTTTGTCTGCAGATGGCCCCATCTTTACTCCCTGACGTCTCCAGATAGAGTTGGAAAGGCACCTGCCTAAAGCCCTTGAGAGTCACTTCTACTCGCTGTAGACACTACTGAGCTTGATGGGCTAGTGGTATAGACGGCTTTCACTGTTCCTTTCCATTGACTTGTTAGCTAAGGAACATCTTTCACATCCGCACAGAGGATTCAATGATACATTCTAGGTAGCATGCTAAATTTCTCCTGCATTTGGGGGGCCTCAACAATTGCAGGGGATTGAAAGTATTGTAGGCTGCCTATCAGGATCCATTCCGTTGCAAAGCTGCATAGATAAAAATCTACTACATCAAATTAGTATAAATTCCTTAAATGCACTTTAGCATTGCAGACCTAAACTTCACAGTATTTTGATTTTTTGCGGGGGGAATGTTTCAGTCTCACATATCCTGAAACTGGCAATGCAACCTTAGAAAGTTGCTTTAGGGCCTATATTTCATTTTGTGTGGGTTTAACCTGAGTCCAAGAGCACATCCCTTTGTAGCTGCACACTACAGAGCCTTTTTCCTCCTTCCAGAAACATGCATCAAAGTGACAGGACCAATGTCTTTTTCACATGCAAAAACTGACAAATCTTCATATGGATGTGGGCCTACAGGTACAAAATTGCAGTGCAATGTGTTCAGAAGAGAATTTCCACAATTATGCTCTTTGTGAAACAGCTATGGCATATTGTCTAATGCTTGTGGGTATATAAAAAACATTTTGAAATTCATTTTACCATGAAATTAAAGCTTCAGTCATAAAGTACTTCAGATTTAGTATTAATTTTCATTTTAAAATAATAAAGTTAACCATCTCCTCTGACCCAAGTTATACTGACGCCACTTGAAGGGATGTTTCTGAAGTTTAGTCTGATAGAAAAACAATATGCAGACTACAGCATTTTCAGATAAGTTTTGAAACAAATGCAACCATTATGACATAGTTCTAGTTACAGGTAGCTGTGTTGGTCTGACGTGGTCGAAACAAAATAAAATTCCCTCCAGTAGCACCTTAGAGACCAACTAAGTTTGTTATTGGTATGAGCTTTTGTGTGCATGCACACTTCTTCAGATACACACATTATGACATAGATCTCACTTCCACAGTGGCTAGGGCAATCCAGTCTGATGGGTGAGGTATATTATATTATTCAAGGTTCTACTGAAACCATGTATTATTCGCATTAGTACTGTTTCCATTAGAAAAAACTTAAAAACATGTTTGAATAGTTATCACAGGATATTTGATTTATAATTTGAACCATTCAGAAGTATTTTGATAGTGTACAGGCATGTCCAACGGGAAGATCACTGGACGTCTCTGGTAGATCACTGGCTCCCCCCCCCCCAAAGAAGCTCAACAACTTTGACCTGAACCCCTAAAAAATGGGGCTTTCCTCTTCCCTAAAAGCTCAACCTGAACTGCCAGTTTTAAACTCTGAGTAGATCGCAGTCTCTTGGGAGTTGGCCACCCCTGGACTATATAACAAAATAAAACAGGCTTATATCCAAAACTCTGAGCAGCATTCTGCTCCTGCAATAAATAGGGCTTCTTCATCTTCTCTCCCTGTGCCCCCATCTGTTCCACAGGGGGAACAGAGACAGATGTTCTGTTTTTGCAAGTGAAAATCTGTTTAAAGCACAAACATTTATCTGGAAGTTAAGTCAAGCAGTCTGAATTTGTATATGACCAAATCCTGTACTCTTAAGTGACTTTGCAGCAGAAGTTGCAACTACAGCTATAGAAGCACCCTTTGCAAAATACACACAACAGAGTACTCTCTTGTTATCAGTCACTATACTGTCTTGTGCTACAGGAATGGTGCTGACTTAAGGATATGGAAACAGCATGCAGGAACAAGTGTGGTTTGAAACAGCTTCCCCTAAGCTCTCGTATGATCATATCAAGAGCTGTTACAGCAAGAGTGCAACAGCATGATGAAATCATAAGCCTATTTTCTTCCTAGAAGACAATGTTGGAGTCATTCTACTAATCTGTACATCACTTGTAGCAAAACAACATCAAATTGTCCACCGTTTATTTTGGGGGTTTTCCAAGAAATAACATTCCAAGTTGTTACTTTTCTGCATAATTAACAACAATAATTAATCTACAGCATCTCTAATTTTGACCAATATATACACTTACAAAAATATGTAAACAAAGTGTCTGCTTTAAGACACAAACCATCTGTTGATAAATGAAAGAAGGCACAGAGATCATGTTTTACAAACAGCATGACAAGTACATGACACTAAATATTTGATATTGATACATGGTCTATCATTTGTTGGAATTCTATTTTCACAACTAAGGGCACTGCACATCCTTTCATGAGCTCAGGTCCAAATGAAGGACAGCACTTGTAGGGCTCAATGGACTGCTGAGTTGCCTATCAATTAGAAGAGGCAGGGGTATTACATTCCTCCCTTATAGCAATCTACACAGTCCTCGTCTCTCCAAATCCCCTTGCTGCAAGTTACTCTGCCCAGAGCAGGAATACTTTCTAAGGCTGTGGTTCTGTAGTCTCCTCATGCTCGAGGGCCAGCCAAGAGTGAAAATTTGACTACCTAATTGATAGCTCTTAGATTTATATTATTTGGGCAGACACACAGGTCCCCCAGGAGACATTTGTGTCTTGCAACTCTCTTAATTAAAAATCAAAATAAAGCTTTAAGAAATAAAAATAAAGAAAGAAAAAACAATTTCATCCGAATTGTTGAGAAGTTTCAAATCGACTAGGTGAAACTGTTCAGACATCGACCAGTCTTGCTTCTAGTGTCATATATTTGTCTAAACTGTCTTCTCTTGTGTTATATGGGAGGGATTGTCCATCTGCAAGTATTATGCATCTGTAAGTGTCTGACACAAATTGGATTTAATTTGTGGTGTGCATCTAGTAACACTTGTCTAAAATTTAAATCATATAATACACTGTGAATCAATATTTCTATACAGATAGTTTTTCCCCCACCTAAGTTGCACAAATGTGTTGGAAAGCATAATATACAGCCATTTTTGGTGTAGTACCTACTATCTGTAAATAGTAGTTAGAGATGAACCAAGAAGGAGTTCAATTAAATGTATCCTTCACAATTTCCATATTTTATTTTTCAATGATTTTTTCCTCTAGGAATAATGGGGAAATGCATATAATTAGGGGAATTATGTATTCTATTTCATGGTTTCAAGGAAAGCTATTTGACAAATGCAACATTTTCATTTTTTTATATAGTGTACAATCAGATAATTTATCATTGTTAGTTTCAGGCACTCTCTGCTGCTGATCAGTCAAATAGAGAAAATGGTGGAATAAGCAAAGTGTTAATGAATGGACATTTTAAAGGCATAGATCTGGATTTAGCTTTACACTACTCATTTAATCAAAAATATAGTGCATAATGTGAAATGCACAAATTCTTGACACTGTAGCAAACTCCTATAAAAGCTTCCCTTCTCCTTTTATAAGGCAGTAGGTAATCTACTTCATAATCAAGGGCAATAAATAAAGCTACCTTTGGCTTTTTCTTGTTTACTATTTTACCATTAAAAGTACAGTACAACTAAAACGTCTTGATGAGATGTTCCACAGGAAACACTTGTATACATTAAACTACTTGATATGGCTTTCAGAAATTACTCATCACTCTCTGATTCTTCTTCATTATCGCCTATTGGATGTGACTGGATGTTGTTCTGCGTATACATTTTGGTTTTATAGTGACAGTTATGGTCCATAAGTATTGCCTGAAAAAGAACAGAGTTGTGCATTAGTGTATCTGTTAAGCATTTTATTGCTTTCAGCAAGAGATGGCTTAGAATTGGAACCAAGTATCTCCTAGCTTCTGTGCATGCACTGCAGCAACCCTGAGGGCTCTCACACTGAAATCAGATGCCTGAAGGTTCTTCAAGACATTCCACTGTTCCTAAAGTTGCCTCAGGTTTTTGACACAATTTGTTAGCATGAGGGTTCAGAGAAGGTGTTAGTCTCAAATACCCTTCCATGTGAACTCTTCACAGTTACTTGAATTCCAGCATCAATGTGGCAAAGCCTCACACATCAAAGAAAACCAGATGTCTAACATGCACTGTAAATTCAAACTTCACCCAAAATATAGTAACTTTGTTACTGCTGGTTTCCAAAGATAAGCCAGCCTTGTAATTTTTTTTGTCTTGTGCAAACCAAGTTACCCCACTCAATACAAGTTACAGATAGGTAGCCGTGTTGGTCTGCCATAGTCAAAACAAAAAAATTCCTTCCAGTAGCACCTTAAAGACCAACTAAGTTAGTTCTTGGTATGAGCTTTCGTGTGCAAGCACGAAAGAAGTGTATCTGAAGAAGTGTGCTTGCACACGAAAGCTCATACCAAGAACTAACTTAGTTGGTCTTTAAGGTGCTACTGGAAGGAATTTTTTTGTTTTCACTCAATACAAAATACTGATTTCAGCTAATGAAACAGAACATTACAAAATAGTTTGTTTCTCTATTTGCTTATGTACTAAAATATATCAGAATTCAAATACAGCAAAGCGAGAAAAAGTTTGTGCTTACTATTTTTTCTTCCTTGGCAGGAGGGCTGCGCAAAAACAAACACAGAGGAGCGAAGAGGATGTCAACGATTCCTATAATGGTCATGAGCCATGGGAATCCAATTGCCTTTGCAATGGCACCACCAGCAGATGGACCTTTGGGAAACACATTTTTTAAAAAAAGAAAAGAAAGAAAAAGTATTAGGGTACATACATAAGAAAAACAAGAACTAGCCTAAAAGAATCTGTGAGCAAGAAAAAAATAAGTCCTAACATAATATACTGTATGAGCAGAATTAACAAATATACAGTATGCTTGAAAACCTGTGTGTTGGAAAATTATTGATTTTTTAAATGCCTTTTAAAGCCAGTGAAAATAGTACAAATTCAACATGGATTTTAAAACTACCCACTAGTTCAGTGCTTTTGTTTCATTACCAAGCAAAAGGCTTGACAACAGTTCCCATAATTACAGAAATGGAAGGGAAAGAAAGGTATTCTGCCTTCCCTCTATTCTCCTCCCCCCTCCCACCAGTAGCCACAAATTAATACAAGTTCATGAGTCCTCTCTTTTTCTGTAATCTGTGGAAGCAGAATGTATGGGTCTGAAGCCTGCAAGGGCCTGGGCCTATAAGAGGCCTGGGCCAGCTAAGATCTTAAGGCCACATCTCTCTTGGAGAGTAAACAGAAAGTAAGTGTGAAGGTGGGAGAGAAAATGAATGTAGATGAATGGAATGTCAGGGGTTTTGACTTCAGCCTAGCTAGTTTCTTGCTGTTCCTTACTGACCAGGTTGTGACAACTTTGTCATCCCTGTTAAAAGCTGTTATCTCTGTATGTAAGCAGAACACTCTTATTGATCAGTTCAGAAGAGAGTCTAGCTGATGGAGTTTTCAATGCAGTTGCCTTGTCCTAACAGAGACTTGGGTAGATATTTACCCCAATAGTGTGGAGACTGAACAGCGTGACTACAGCCTCTGTGTGATACAGCTAATAGTGCCAATGGGAAAGGGATATTTCTTACCTTCTTCTACAGCCTTATCACCTGCATATTCTATGCAGCAAACCCCACTATTGCTGCAGCCTACCAGGCAGCTGGCATTGCCAGCATTTGCTCCAAGGCCTTTGTAATATCCTTTTGGTACTGTTAGATGCATTTCAAGAAGCAAATTCAGCTCTTACCTAAAGCAAATCCCATACAAAATGCAACATCTGCAATTGCATAGACACTTCCATAGACTGAAACATGGCGCAGATCAACAAGGTAACCCATAATAGGCATCATCGAAGAATCCACCATCCCTGGTTATAAGATAGGGAGAAAACAAATGCTATTTTGAGAAAGACCTTTCATTTTTCCTCTTTCCACAGTTTAGAAAATTTAAAGCATGAATATATGAAAAAACATAATGGTGAGATAATTGCTCATTTTTATGGCCAATATATTGTGTTCAATTTTCCTTATACCATTTTTGAATGTATGAGGTTTTTTTCATTTTAAGATGGTGCCATTGTCCTAAACACAAGATCTGCCAGCAAATGCAAAACCACCCTCTTCACAAAACCTAATGCAGTTATAATCTTGCACAGCCCTCTGACCCTTTTCTCTAGAATTGGAAAACATGATATTCAGAGAATTTTTAAGACCTTCAAAAGAAGCTAAACTTCTAAATATCTAATTATTTCATCACCTGTCCTTCACTGTATAATAAAGACACTTACATGACTTTACTACTCTCAGCACAGTCTAAACACACTTGCTTGAAATAAGATGAGATTGTTAATATGCCTGGTTGAATTACTTAAACTTGAATCTGTTCACCTGTTGCATTTCAAACAATACATAAATTGCTATTTGAAAGGAAAGGAACAGTAGGGAATTTACATTAAAAAAACTATCTGAAAATTTATGTCATATAAATTACAAAGAATTTTAAGTTTTCTGACCCGCCCCCCACCTGCCCCCCAGAAGCTAAAGCCCAAGCCAGAATTATTCACCTGTAGCTGTGGGCCACACCCACTGCTTTGAGTGGCAGATAAAGTCAGCTGTGGCAGTGCTGATCACCCATTAGCAGTGGAAACTGGGAAGGGTTCTGGATTCAGAGCCAACATCCCCCCAAAAGCAACCATCTCTTAGGAAATGCACACAAGCAGGCCCAATTCAGAAAGGATCAACACATCCACAGTCCACCGCTTCCCTTGATTTTTTAAGCACATACATCCATACGGAGTTTGGTAAGCAAAGCCACACATGAAAGTCTGCTTATGGGCCTTACTGTTTAGGATGATATGCTGCAACATAATCATTAAACTCTAGAACACAGCAGAGCATGGAAGGCAATCCCCATAAGTTAACAGAGCACTTTCCCCTTCCTTCCCTTTTCCCATCAGTCACTAGCCTGGTGCATATGAACCAGCCCTTACTTGAAATGCGAGAACATGAATGCACACCTGGCAGGACTACTACTCCCCAGTTATCACACAGGTGGACATTCACCCCATCTAGAGAAATCTAAACTGGGTCCTATCTATTAACAAATATATTAAAGTGCAGATTCTTTTTAACCCTATTAGCATGGGTGGAGCCAGGATTTTTGTGGGGGAGGGCAGGTCTTTGTTGGAGAGCAGAACCAATGTGATTGGTTAGTTATTTCTATTGTTTTACTTGAGTCTCTGAGCGACTCACAAAAAAAATTAGAATACATCAAAAAACAGAAACAAGTATTTTGTGTTTTCCTTACCAATGGCAAAACCAACCCCAAAATTTGGTGCTATGAGTCCATATATATTTCTAGCAAGTGGCACCTGAAAAAAAGAAAAGCAAACATTCAAAATCAAACATCAAGCTGCTTACTAGATTGTATCATATGACCTTCATTTAATTACTGGTGAGTGATCTGATCTATTAGCTTTAATCTGATCTATTAGCTTTCTGATCTATTAGATTTCTGCTAATGTTTATCATACTGCTTTCACTGAAAACGGCCTCGGTCCAGTATACCCAAAGGAGCATCTCCACCCCCATCACTCAGTCCAGACACTGAAGTCCCCCTTTAAGGGTCTTCTGCTGGTTCCTTTACTGCGAGAAGCGAAGTTACAGGGAACCAGGCAGAGGGCCTTCTCAGTAATGGCGCCCTCCCTGTGGAACACCCTCCCTTCAGGTGTCAAGGAGATAACAGAACTATACAATGTTTAGAAGACACCTGAAGGCAGCCCTGTATCGGAAAGTTTTTAATGTTTGATGCTTTATTATGTTTTATAGATTCTGTAAGCCGCCCAGAGTGGCTGGGGAAACCAAGCCAGATGGGCGGGGCATAAATAATAAAATATTATTATTATTATGCTCTGTAGTCAGTAAGTTCTGACATACAGCGATCAAAGGGCAGGGTGCAAGGAGAAGGGTGCAGTGGCCAGGGTATCCTTTTCCTGCACTCTTCATATTATGGGCAATGGAAAGGAATTAACTATGCCAGCTCCAGCTTTGGACTAGTTTAGTCGAGCCTTTTAAAAGTGGGATTTTGGGGAAACAAGAGGGAATTGGATCATGAAGATTCACAGCCTCACGTGGCACTCCCCAAACGTGTCCTGATCCTGGCCCCACCACTGGCAGCTTGTCCCACCAGGGACATCATGCCACACCATTCATTCCACCCACCCACAGAGGTCCACAGTTCATTAGGGCCCTTCAGCTGCCCTCCCAAGCAGCATATGATTGCTCCCTACTAGCATCAAACATGAAACATCTAATAACCCATAACAGTTTAGGTTCAAGTTAAAAGAAGCTAATCAGCCACAGTGACTGTAGCTGTGTAAATGAGGAGACTGTGTGCAACAACAAATAAAGACAGCCCAGATAAAAAACAAATATAATAGAATCTTCCCGCATCTCTCTTCTCCATAGTCTTATGCATGAAACCAAGAAAGTACGAATGCTACAGCACCCTTCAGGGGATTACATTCAAAATAAGATTGAAGAAAGTTTGTGTCATCACTGAATCCCAAATACCCTTCCCCAATTTACATCTACAAATACCCACACCAAAAGGATAGAACCATCAGTAAATTATAGAAATTATAGAAATAACAGAATTTGCTCTTCAAAGTATCAACTTTTACTCACACACAAAATGCTTATTCCCACTATTACCATCCCAATTAGAGCACAAAGCCACCTATGAAAAAAGAACATTATATTTTAGACACCAAGAAATGTAGGCACTAAACATGTGTTTTACTTCAGCATTTCTACTACAATTACTACTAAAATATTAACTTTAAAATAAAGCAGCAGGTTAATTTATTTATCATGAAAGCTGCAGTTTGTTTCTCATAATGCGACTACCTGAAGGAACACTGTAAGAACAGAAAATACTGTACAACTGTGTTAAGGAATTAGATAATGTTTAAATTCAGCATACCGTCCCATTTTGTGTGCAAGGACCCCAAAAATATTAGTTCCAATCAGATAAGAGACACTGGCAGGAATAAAAGCAACGCCTGAAAAATATGAACGGGTTATCTTATCAACACTGGTTTCAGTGAAGCATCGGGAAAAGCAATAAGTTCAGACACAGCAGTTTTGATTAGAACATTTCTAATGAAGGTCTTCAGCCTGAGCCAAAAAAAATTAATATCCGGTTTGTTTCAAGCCTTTTGTTTGATCTAGCAAGATTATCCATCAAATTTAGACCATTGTTATATTTAAAAAATAATACTTGCTATCGGACACCAGTATCTGTGCATAAGTGAAGTAGTGTGTATGTGTATAAAACAAAAGAAAGGTAGCTTCCAAATTAAACACAATAATAAACTGTGTTAAAAGGAGATGAATTAAGATTAAGAGTATTGCAATCCAAGGCTGCAATCCAGACCAGGACAGGGGCAGAATTTATTCAAACAGAGGGGACAAATTGCATCTGCAGCCCTGCTGCTCATGCCAGCCAGAGTGAAGGGGAGGGGGCAGAAGGCAGGCAAACATCTGACAGCCTGGAGGTGGAACAGCAATGAGGTCCCATGTCATCATGTAATGGCAGTGAGGCTCAGCCCCTCTCCTTCCTCACCCCCAGAAAACAACAGGTTATTTATAAGGATGAAATGGGTAAAACTCCCAACACATTGCCCTGAGCTTCTTGGAGAAAAGACAGGATACATATGTAATAACTTTGATCATGCATATTCTCTTTTCCTATACTGAACTTGGGTTATGATAAATGTAAAATACCATATATACCAAGACCAAACTCAAAAGACTTCAGCGGTTCACCTTTCTGTAGCCAAAACCATATCACTCATGCACAAGAACAGGATATCTAGAGATCTACAGAAGTACAAAAAAAAACCCCCCAAAAAACTTTGGAACAAACACTAAAGTAGGGAAGGGGAATAAAACAGCCCAATGAAGAATGAACATGCTCAGGGCACACAGAAAGCTGACACAACCAGGGGTGGGGTGTGCTGAAAAACAGGTGGAATGTAAAGGAGTTACTTGGGGAAAGGAAGGGAGAAAGACACACAGATATAAAAGGGTATGGAACATTTTGTGTAGGTTAACAATTGCTTGATGCAACAATGCATAACAAACCAACCAAAATGAATGCTCAATGACAGCATCATATAACCTCTCATTGAAATCAGGATGTTGTTGTTGTTTAGTCATTTAGTCATGTCCGACTCTTCATGACCCCATGGACCAGAGCACGCCAGGCACTCCTGTCTCCCACTGCCTCCCCAATAAATAGGTACCAAAGTGTCCCTTGATTATGTGCAATATAAACTATATAATGGCATACCAGCAATCTACAGTATTCACTCGATTGTCTAGAGACACATTTTAAAAAAAATGTTACCATTTGTCATATGATCTGAGATGGCAATCACAAACATTCTCAGGATCAGAAATACAATAAATGAAAGAAAACACTTTACCGAGTTGCCATTTTCTCGAACACATTGTCTCCATCATCCAGATGGGCAAAGCTGGTTCCAGCATAGCAATTGCCATATTTGAAAAACATATTGATCCTTGAAAAGAGATGGAAAACAAATTGCTGGAATTGTTTCACTTAAATTCCAATCAACAGCTCGAAAAAGCAACACTTAAAGAAACAAAACATCTTTTGAAGACTTGCTTGTCAAATAATACAACACTGATTACTTCTAAATTACTAGTGTGGGAGGAAAGTCATTTAATCCGTAATTTCATATATACTCCAGTTATCCCCCCCCCCAAAAAAAACCCCCCAAAAGATTTCCCTATTTTCATTGCATTTCAGAGTAGAAAGACAAAATATTTCAGCATGTGATGATACTGTGAACTCTAGTAGGAGCAACACAGTTATCAATAGGAGATTTGCCAATAATTCTATTGCACCTGGTTCACATGCTCCGGTTGTAACAAAATAATTAATCTGAAAATATACTTCTAATTTTGTTCAGAAACAGTTCACTTTGTTGGACACAGATTTGTTTAAAACCTATTCTTCAGGTACTTGAAGCAGAATAAAAGAAGAACACTGAAGACTTTCAGTTGTATTCAGTGTAGTGGTAATGTGAACTTTTTGTCAGCTCATTTGCAATGGAACATGCTCCCCCTCATGCGTCTCCTAAATCTGTTATTGGGGTACCACCAATTCTCTGGAGCAGATTTGAGGTTGATAAGGGGGGAAAGTCTCATTGTGCTAACATTAATCCATCCACCAGGACATTTAGTTAGTTGAATTGCCTTTTATCCCTTTCGTCCCTATGGGAACTGAAGCGTTGATCACTTGTTGGCATCCATTTGTCTCAAGAGACAATGGAGTGCACCTCCAAGGGTGAAGTCAGACCAAAGTGACCTTCCCAGGGTGCAAATCTGGGCAGTGTGTATGGAGGTCCTGGGCTGCCCAGATGACAATACCCCCCCCCCTCTCAGCCTCACTAATGTGGTCCAAAGGAAATCAGAGTGATACATCTGGCAGTTAGGGACTTCCCCTGCATGCAAAGACAGGCTCCAGCGAATTGATCACTTGTAATAAAATAGAATTGTTGCCTGGAGAGATAAAGCTAATGAGAACTAAGAGTGGATTCAAATGCACATTTTGGTACATGTGCATATACTTGTGGATGGCATTCACCATATGGTATACTATGAACTTGCATGCGTGCAAAACATAATCAGATTCAGGATGCAGTCCTAAACATACTTACTGGGGAGTAAACCATATTCAAGACAGGAGGACTTACTTCCACAGAAAACATGAATAGGACTCCATTGTCAGTACTGTAAGTACACACCCAAATTCATCTTAATTAAGGATTAATCTTCATCATAAAAAGCTGACAAAGATCACACTAATTCTATATATATGATGATGCATATATATGGGCTGCCTTACTCTCTGCTGCTTAGCCTGTGATGGAATGGTCACCACTACTTTAACAGGATGCCAGATCCCAGCTAATCAAATGTTTAACAGGACAATGTCCCAATATATTGAGTGCATCTAATATATTCAAAAGAAAATGTGATATTCCATGTAAGGGACATGGGCTAAACAGCATTTGTCAATACATATCTGAATTTCAACTTTGGACTATTTGATATATTCTTGATGTAATATGTCGTGTGCAACAAAACGCACATGGGTTTATTTTGCCATAGCAATATATCATACTAATGCACCATCATTCTGGATTACAATATGTACATGTGACAAAGCAGGCAGTGTGGAATCATCATGCACACACTATCTTCATGCAATTTTTCCTACCTGGAAATCTAGGATGTTTGTCTTATGTAATGAAGCCCTGAATCTACAAACTGCCACTCCACTTTGTCGAACAGCACATTCAGTGCTGAATGTACCTTCAAAACATGTTTATACCCTTTCGATCACGATAAAAAAATACAACAGACTCATGCTGCAGCCATTTACAGCTAAAGGAGCTTGTTATCTTTAAAATTCAAGTCTAATTTGTTTTAAATCACGGATAAATTATTTCTCCTGGGAAAAGGCTCTCCTCTTGTAACACAGTTCAGCAAAAAAATGACCACTGCTGTCATTCTTTGTTCAAATATGCCAAGTTGCATTAGACTCTGTATGAAGAATCCCTAAAACAATATTGTGGTCTCACTAGTGCTGTGGTCCTGAGGGCAAGAAGCAATAGTTCAGGACTGTTCTTACAAAGATAAAAATGTTATGTCTAATGTAATCTTTCCACTATAATCTCCACCTGAAAAACTCATATGTCTATGAGCACAAGGTAGTAGATTTGTCTTTCTATCACAATTGAATACCTGAAAACAACACCGGCTGTTTGCTCACATTATAGTTTTAACCATAATGTGCACAAGCTGCATGCTGGTGCGTGCAGCTCAAGTGCTCCTTCCTTAGTCGGACTAAGTGATCCTTCCGACAGACTACCAAATACAGATCAAAAATGACCACAACAAATAAATGCAAGTGTGCAATAACTGCAAATACCTGCAGCAATTATGATGTATGGATCCCTCAAGAGTGTCAGCAGCGATGCTCCTTTCTGACTCTATCAACAGATAAATAACCTCAGTTTTAGGGAAAGTGTAATACAAGCATTAAAAAAAAAACAATTGTTGAACTACTTACTTCTGGTTGTATCCTGGATGGTTGCAGAATTAGCAATTGTATTGCTGCAGGAAAAGAAATCATAATGTTGGGGTATTTTTCAAAAATAAATGTAGGTGACAATGTCACAATTCAAAGCTATTGGTCATGGCATAGATATGGGAATTTTACTTACCACCATCTAAAAGAGCCAATGCTGCTAACACCAGGAAAGGTGCTGTCTTCCCAACAAATTCATACATTACACTTCCAAAAGGCGGTCCCACTACAAAAAAAAAAAAGTCATTTACACATTTCTTAGGGTGGAATTCAACATAGTTCTAAGTGGGGTATGTACACAATGAATGAGGGCCACTCATGCAACAGGACTACAGTTGTACCTTGGAAGTCGAATGGAATCCATTCCAGAAGTCCGTTCGACTTCCAAAGCGCAGCTTCTGATTGGCTGCAGGAAGCGCCTGCAACCAATCAGAAGCTGTAGAAGCCCTGTCGTACGTTCGGCTTCCAAAAGAACGTTTGAAAACTGGAACAGTCACTTCTGGGTGTTGATCGTTCGAAAGCCAAAATGTCCGAGTTCCAGGGCATTCAACAACCAAGATACGTATTCTGTATTCTGCCCCCCTCCACCAAACCTCTTTTGGGAGTTCACTCAACCCTCCTCCAGGGGCACAGAAGAGGAGAGAGGGGAAGTGGCACTGAATAAGCAGATCTTGTTCTAGCATATTTTAGCTCTGTCACTAAAATGAGTTTATGAAACAGAGGTTGGACAAAGAGATACCTGTATATTAATAATTGAAATATTTGACACTTAGCAGAAAGGAACAACCCTGAGGCAAATAACTCAATTAAATGATATACAGCAGAAATAATTAAGATTACGCAGCGCCACAGGTATATCTTCTCCAATCTGTACCAATATGGAAACTCATACTAATTTGTTAGAAACAGCAGTCACTCACAAGAAGGCAGTGGTGTCCTGATGGCAGCAGCACTAACCCTGCTGGGATGGGGACTGCCTCCACCACAACCACCACCCCCATTAGCTGCTGTTGATTAAAACATTTTAAAGCATGCATTTATTGCAGTGTAGGTACATAAAGGCATCAGTGTATGAAAGAGATAGACCTTTTTTTGGGGGGGGGGAACCCACACATTCTTTTTCAATGAATTTCCTCATACTAACCTAATACCCCCATAGCCATGCCTCCCAAGGCAATCCCCATTGCATTGCCTCTTTCTTCATCATCAGTATACACACTGGCCAGCATACCCATACCTGCATAAGAGGTAAACGAAAAAGGACAAGTCAGTACTGATGGTTGTTCTCAGTGTGAAAATCAGGCAGGAAATCACACAGTGATATGAATAGCAAGGTGCATATGAAACATAAGAACATGTTTCATTTGTTCACAAAAAAAGCTAAACTTAGCAAGCTTGTTGAAAATAGAACACCCAAATGAGAAGGAAAAGGAATCCCAAGAGCCAAGAAGACCTGCAGTAAAATGTATCCTACCTCACACAGAATATATTAATATCATCTGACCTATAAAACTGAATTTTAAAACTTTGAAAGCAAAAGAAAATGATGCAATAATTCTTTTAAAAAGCAACAATAATGGGGTCATTAGACCATTTCGGCATAACAGCAAAAAGCTAGATGGAGAAAATTTATCTGATTAAATAGAGGAAGTAAATGAAAAGTAAAAATTATTTTAACTAAAGAAATACTTAGCTAAAACGACAGTCAAGAATATGTTGGTTGCTCAAAATGACGGATCTAGCAACCACCAATCTATATCATGTAGTGCATATGAATACCTACCAGCTACAGAAGAACAAGAAGATCCGACTCCTTGAAGAGATCTTGCTATAAAAAGTAACTTATAGCTTTCTGAAAAGGCAAACACTGTGGAAAAGACAGAACACACCAACACAACTGTATTAAACTGAACTAGATTGATCCAGGATCTTGAAAAGGCATTTCACAATGCATTTACCATAAAAAACACCACAGGAAGCGTCCCAAACCAGATACAGTTCACACTGGCTTGCAGAAGTGCTTTGCTGAAAATAGCACAGGGAGAGCCAAGCTAACGTCAAGCCTCCATGAGAACATGGATACAGCACAAGGAAACATTCAGATGGATGAGCAGAAGAGCACAGAGTTTCCTCTTTAACTATTCTGCGGCTGCTTGTAAACTAGCAAAGGAAGGCAGGCAAAGTGGAAATGGCAGCCTTCTCTTCCCACTGACTGTGTAGGTTGTAAATAGTGCTGCTGATTCAACATTTTGGACTGGACAAGAAAAGCAAATATTTTAGGCACCAAGCAACACCACCCAAATTGAAGCAAGGAATGATCATGTCCATACTATACTGTTATGGAACAATATAAGGAGGGAAGTTCCTCAGTACACTCATGCATGCTTTAAACTAGTATCCTCATTTGTGTATTTCCTATCCGTCCACCCCTTCATCTCCAGTATAATATAATAATTTTTGGTGACATAGGCAGGGGAGGAAAAGCACTTACTAATTGTTGAGACAAACATGATGCAGAAGCCAGCAAACATGGGAATCTGATAGCCTATTCTGGAAAACAAAACCAACACAATATTTTGGCTTGCTGTTTATGCTTTCCTGCATCTTAAAATACTTTAAAAGACTTCTTTCACTAGAAAGCTGCTTTAGAAAATTCAGTTACGTGGACCTCTCTGTGGTCTTTCCGCTGGGCCTGGGCAGATGGTGTCAAGGGGTAGAGACACTTACTTGATCTCCCAGCAGGCAAGTCACCACTGCTTACTAGGAGAGGCGGGGTGGGATGAGGCACTGACAAGGGTGTTGCAGTGCAAATGCACCAGCAGGAGCACCAAATTGACTCTGCTGGTGCATTTGCACTGTGCCAATCTTGCCTGGCAAGCAGCAGCAAGTTACCTTCTAGATCAGGTAAGTATCTCTGCCCCACCATGCCAACCACAACTGTCATATATTGTGGAGCAAGAGGCAGAAAATTATGTTTAGATTTCATTTTATCTGTTATATTAAATTTATATCCCACCTTTCCTCTAAGATGCACTATATGATGTACCTTTCATCCTCACAACAACCTTATGACAGGACCAAGGTCACCCAGTAAGCTTTATGGCTGAGCTGGGATATGAACGGTGATCTCCCAAGTCCTAGTCCAACACATTAACCAGTGCACCACACTGGCTTGGTTGATTTCTTGGCAGCATCTGTTTTGGGTAATGGCTACTTCCACCCTAAGCCACCAATTATTCTGGTAGACTGGAGGCTTTGGATCAGCACATTTCTCTTCATAATGCTCTGATACAATGCTTAGTTTGTCGTTCAGGAGGTGCAAAAATGGAGCAGCTCAGAATCCAACATGTTTAAAAAGGTATGTCTCCAGCTAAAAGAAAGTACTGCTCTCTGGAAAAGTGTGCATTGTTAGTCTGACAGAAAGCAGGCAGTGACTAGCAATGTATGTATAAATTGCCAAGACTGTGTGAAAAGATGGATCCAGTATCACAGAACTGGCTGGTGATGAGAATGTTCATTAAAAAGAATGGTTTAAACGTTAAGCCATTTATAGATTTATTTTGTTGCAATGAAATAATGTGGAAAAATAATATACTTGCTACAGTTGTCTAATTCTACTTTATAATACCACATGGTATTAGCACATGGTAATAGCACAGTGCTATTATTTGTGCACAGTTAGCTGCACAGCTGTTACACAATACAATCCTCCAAGTGGTCTATAAGTGAAAGCCAGCTTTGCAGCTCAGATATCACATTGTTCCAAAACTCTCATTTACTGTACACCTATCACATGCGAGTGGCACTGTGGTCTAAACCACAGAGCCTAGGGCTTGCCGATCAGAAGGTTGGCGGTTCATTGTTCAGTCCCTGCTCCTGCCAACCTAGCAGTTCGAAAGCACGTCAAAGTGCAAGTAGATAAATAGGTACTGCTCCGGCAGGAAGGTAAATGGCATTCCCATGCGCTGCTCTGGTTTGCCAGAAGCAGCTTAGTCATGCTGGCCACATGACCCGGAAGCTGTACGCCGGCTCCCTTGGCCAGTAAAGCAAGATGAGCGCCACAACCCCAGAGTCATCCACAACTAACAGTCAGGGGTCCCTTTACCCTTTACCTTTACCTATCACACATTTTCCATTTGCAGAAACACTAACAATCTGTTTCACTTGCATCATATTTACTTAAAAGCACTTCTAAACAGATTAATATTTTGAAATCTCTTCTACAAAGATACATTTAAAAGTAGAACAGTATTATAAAAATTAAACACAGACTCAATGTTCCAAGAGTTCTATCTGCACATAGGGTGGTCAGGTGAAAGAGGATAGGACTTCTTCACCTTTAATAGTTGTAGAGGCAGGCACAGCTTGTCATTCAAGCAACACCTGTTGAAACTATATCTTCTAAACAACTATTAAATGGTGCAAGAGCCATGTGCCCTTTTCCATTTGCAATCATCAGCAGTCTGGACAGTTTCACAATTTGGAAGAACATGCATACATATGATGAGCAAACCCCACATGTTCCGTGGATCTGGCTGCCAGACTAAAGTTGTGTACTGTACACACTACAGCAGGGAAGCGCATTCAAAGTACATTTTCACTCAACAAATTCTGGGCATTGCAGCTTACCCCTAAGAGTTACATTTCCACCAACTTTAACAAACAACAGTGCCCAGAATTCTTTGAGGAAAAGAATGCACTTTGAATGTGCTTTAAATGTAATGTGTGTAAAAAACAAAAAGAAAAGCAGAGTAGGGCAGATTGATAGTTCTTTTCATCCCAGATCTTTACAGTTCTCTGTTTCAGAACAACTTCACATGGATACCAATACAAATGTGATGTATGCAATGTTCTTCATGCTGTCTGTGTGAAGATCCTTGGTATTGCATCAGGACTTGAATCCTTCTTGGAAAGGAAGATGATGGTTCCATAAAGGTATTACATGCAGATCTCCTAATTAATGGGCCAGCTGAAGCTCTGACAGACATGTTATGGCCTTTTCCTCATAACATGATTGTGCATTGTGTATGATAGTATGTGTGAGTGGAACATCATCCTGGAATTCCACTTATTGCTCTTTGTTTATTGGCGTCTTCCATGCATGGCTAATGTGGATGTCTCACCAGCAAATGTCACCATAATCAGTAGGTGAAGCAATTGCTAAGCACTCTGTGGGAGTGGATCACAATATTGTTGTTAGCTTTTGCTTCTACCCCTATTTTTTGTGCTTTTGACTTTGATGTTTGGAAACATAGGATTGTGACACTGGGTGGAATCCAACATAATGCTAAGGAGAATGTTCTGTGAGTGCAAGGATTTCCCCAGCAGCAGAAAGGGCATGAGATATGCTATTATAGATTTTTAGCTCTGCTTAGCTATCAGTAATATGCCTTAGTCAGTCTGTTTAAACTGTGATCCATTATGGTAAGTGTGCATTCTTCAGTTATATGCTTTTTGTGCTTTAATAAAACCTGCTTTCCTCACTCAAGCATGCCTATTGCCTCTGAATCCATAAAGTAACTTACTGTGGCAACACAATTGGCCTTAGCAGAATAGATAGCTGCACAGCCTGCAACCAATTTCTGCTACTGAGTTGACCAGCCTATGACCTGTGATACAAATTCCCTTAGGCTGAGGACATTGGCGCCTGCTGAAATTGGGGGTCTTGGTCCCTCACTCCCAGACTTCCAACTAGTTTTTAATTAACCAAGCAAGATGGTGGCCTGTTTGTATGAGATACTGTTTTATTGCGTTTTGAAATATGCTGGAAGCTGCCCGGAGTGGCCGCGGCAACCCAGTCGGATGGATAGGTTACAAACATCATCATGATTTAGATTTAGATTTTATATATATTATTCTGAGATGTAAAAATCCAAAACCTTCAGAAGCTCTTCAATCTTATAATTTCATATTTTGTAGTCGTATGAAATAATGCTGAAAAGTTATGAAGACAAAAATCAATCTTCAAAATATTTACAAGTATAACAACCACTGTTATGTATTTCTACTCCACACATGCTAGTATTTACCCTGGTATAAAAGAGGTTCACTCTTTCTACAAAAGCCTTCATAAACAAGTGCTATTCAAGGAATACAGAAGGAAGGAGATGTTAAAATTATTTAATGTAACTAATAGAAGCCCCTGTTATTTAAAAAATATTGCAGGCTTAGAGGAGATTTACTATTCAGATATATATTTTGGTAAGAGCAATCCATTAATGCGAGCAATTCATGAAAACATACACACAATGCAAATAATTAAAGGAAAAAGGCAAACCTCTCTCTGAAATGCTGATATATAAACTGGCAGATCAGTATTAAATGCCACTTTAGTGCGTAAGAGATAGAGCATACCTATTTGTCATTGGCCCTATAAAAGGGTTAGTAAGCAGCTGCACAGTTGCTTTGGAAGCAAACAACAAACCAACTTGGACATTTTCATTTAGCAGGTCTTTGTCTTCCTTGGGGCAGTCAGAGGATGGTGATGCCTTAGTCATATTTACCACCATTTGCTCTGTCCGAGCATGATAAAAATCTCCTGGTCTTGTCCCTTCAGAATGATTTCCAGTAATCATTGTGGAGTTGTCATAATAGGAGAAGATACTTTGAAAACTATTCAGGCTTAATGTAGATGTCTCCGGCCTAATAGTTTGGATTTCTGTTGCATTTTTTTGGTGTGTAATGCTGTACAAGTAACTGGGAATAATTGGCACTGAAAAAGCAAACAGAACAAATATTATATAAGGAAATATACAAATACCACTATCAAAACATACATAAATGTTATACCTTTGCTGGATCAAACTACAAGAAGATTATGTAAGCTTTCAGGTTATACAGTACTTATTGCCAGAAATCATGGAAGAGTACATAAGTTATCACTGAATCATAAGCTGTGCTCCTTACAAAAAATGTGCAGGAAGTTCTCATGCAAACTGAAACACTGACACCTTAGGCATCCTCCTATCTTACCCTCCATCTTTGGGGAAAACATAGGTGCCGCTACTTTCTAAAATGATGGAAATTCAACCCCTGTCCCCTACTCTTTTCTATATGGTCAAGAGAATTTGCAACAAGGCTCAACAAAGTTCTGCATGGCATCCATTTTCAATGCAAAGTTCACTTCTCTAAAATGCAAGGAAACTAAACTATAAAGTTCCTGAAAATTTTTCCTCTGTTTGGCAAATAGAGAGTGCCAATTTATCAAATATTGCGGGGGAAGGGCTTCTGGATACACTTGAGCATCAGCAACCAGTAATCCAGCTATTAGGCACTACATGTATGAGAGGACAGGTCAAGGGAGAGGGGAAAGACCCATATAGTTGATGAAACAGATTTGAATGTTTTTCGTATGAATAGGAAAATTTAGAATTTCAATTTTTATTATGTAAATTGCTTTGAGACACCTTAGTGCAAATATGTAGCTAATAATAATACAGTAATTAATTTCTTTGTTGGTTTGATAATGTGGGTATAAAATACTTTGAAAGATGTATTTAATAATCTGTTGCTTTTTATGGAACACATTTATTGTTTATTTACTGTTGTGATTAACTGCTTTGAGTATAATTTGAAACAGTGGCATATAAATAAGCATCTCGATGATACATTATTGCAAAATAACAATGGGATAAGTTTTGATGAAAAGAGAAGTGGGATTATGCTCAAATCCATTTCTAAATGGATAGGGCTTGGAATGCACAAACAGCTGGAAAATTGTGAGTGGAAGCCATGCCTAAACTGATTTTTAAATCTAACACAAACCAACAGTTTTAACCAACATACCCCACAGACTCCAATGGTATTTTTGATCTGAATTACAATATAAACTTCCAGTTATTTAAAGTCAAGAATGAAAGTGACACATGCAGTGCACACACATCCCTTTCATAACGCGGTGGAAAGAACTGTCCTTCTGTGTCTCATATATATTTCATTTGCTGAGGCAAAAGAAGCACTAATATTACAAGAGTGGGGAATAAAATATAAACAAGAGATGTTTATACTGAAAGTCACCTAATTGCTATTGTCTTCAACACATCGAAAGAATTGTTCTAATACGCTAAGAATTGTTTTATTTACAATTCCCATCAGCCCCAGCCAGTTGTAGTAAACATCTAGAGAGCATTGTGTACGTATAGTACAAGTTTCATTCAGTATCTTTTATCAGGAACACTATACAGTGGTACCTCGGGTTACATATGCTTCAGGTTACAGACTCCGCTAACCCAGAAATAGTGCTTCAGGTTAAGAACTTTGCTTCAGGATGAGAACAGAAATCATGCTCCAGCAGCGCAGCAGCAGCAGGAGGCCCCATTAGCTAAAGTGGTGCTTCAGGTTAAGAACAGTTTCAGGTTAGGTACGGACCTCCGGAACGAATTAAGTACTTAACCCAAGGTACCACTGTATTCCTCTTCTGCAGGCCTTTTACCAGAGTTCTTTATTTTCATTGTTCTTTATTTTATTATTAAGTTTGTTTATTCTTCAAACTGTTTTACAAAAAGCTTGAACATTAAAGAATAAAGGATATAGACAGACTAAAATGCAGCACTTGCAATTAAGTCCCACTGATTTCATTGGGAGCTAAGTCATAGCTATTTTTTATTGATTTCAAAGAGACTTAAAGTGTAACCAAAGAGGCAGAGAAGCAACTTGCCATGGCCCTGCCTCCTACGTGATCTCATGCTCCTGACAATAAAAAAGCTGGAGAATCCCATATAACATTGGCTTCACCACCACTAGTACCTCGTTCCTTTTATATAATGCAGGAAGCATAAAGCTAAACTCTGAAAGGTAAGATTAAACTTCTGCATGCGATTTAAAATCCTAATTACATCCTAACTGTATTGAAAGGAAGGAAACGAGAACTAAAAATAGTAGAAGCAGGTGAGGCAGCATGTTTTATCAGGAAATATGAGTGACAAAATCAACAGTCATTTACGTGCATCATGACTTGCAGATGTCTGGATCGATTTACTGTGGCAACAATTATATTTATTTAGGAAACCTTTCTGTCGAGATGTGAAAGGCCAAGTGATACAGCAACAAATTTGCAAAAGGTTGTTTTTCAATTTTGGAACAAAATAGCAACTCTGGCAAGAATATATCAAACACCCAGGAAAATAAACACTTCAGAGTGTCACTCAGACACATTGTATTGCTCCCGTTAGAGCACAAACGGCCATAAAAGGGTGTTATTCAAATAACTACCCAAACAGTTACATGGTGCTTTCAAGCAGGGAGAGGGGGAAGATGCAAAGCACCGAAAAGGCAGGAGTATAAACTGGAACAGCTAGGAAATCTAGACAACTGAGACAGGAAAATGAAGATATGATAATCAACTTCAAATGTTATCAACATTTGGAAAGTCCATTTTTGAAGCCAGTCCCATTCCAAATTATTTCACTATGTTGAAGTGGCAGTCTGAATAATGAAGGCAAAGCTAGGTTTATAGTTAGGGGGGAAAACCCACAGATGTCAGATTATTTTTTTTTTAAAGCAAATCTCCTTAACATCAATAACACACAAGACTTGATAGTAGAATTAAATCCAGGTTGACACTCAAGGTTTCACGTGTGTTTGTGTGTGTTATAGTGGGGGAGATACAACAAGACAGAAGAGCACCAGCTCTATAATTTATGGATTTCAGTTTATTTTGGTAAACCTAGACTGCACAACAATAAGGAATTTGTAAAATGGACTTCCACGATATTTTGAAATGCTGAAGAAATCATGTATAGAGCATGGTGGATTTAAACCACTGAGAAAAGAGGCCAACTTAAAGGACAAGTATAAAGCAATCTTCAAAGTTTCTACGGCACATAATTTCTGATTAAGCACTTTATTAACTGGTTGCAACAACAATTAAAACACTTGGGTCTATATTTAAAGAGAGCCTTCATTCTGCCAAGGAGCATCCTGGAACCTAGTCCCTCCCAGCAAGCAGAAGCAACTCACCCACCATGCTGTCCACTACTGAGCATAAGAGTATTTGTTATTCAATGCCATAGAAAGAAATTTTTCATGCCTTTTCATTGGCTACATTCAGACAGCAAGATAAACAATGGTTTATCTTGGTAGCAATGTACTGCAGCAAGCATCATGTTCTTATGTTGCTTTCTCAGGTTCCTCACTTTACAGCACTGTGGATGCATTCCTCCCCGCCTTTTGATGCCTAATTACACAAGATAACATCTCGGTAATGGCATACACATACAACCCAGAGCAATTAGCTCACCAAGGCTCAAAGCAGGAAACTTGTGTTATTCCACGATAGTAACCACTTGCTTCAAACTTGGCCCTACAAGCTGACCAGCAAAAACAAGAGCGGGGCAGCTTAAGAAGATTTCACTATGGGTTTAGTAATGTTAGTAAGTCTACTCTGAGTAAAACTAGGCTGAATACCAACCTAACAGTATTTTGGTATTGATCATACCTTGCTGAAGTCAAATAATGTGGGTGTCGTGTTTACTTCTCTGGCCAATTCTTATTAAATACAAGCAGTGGTGCAAGTTTTTCCATCTGTGGCCATATTCATAATCTATGATGACTAAATGCTGTAGCTTTGCAAAGCTAAATAGTCTCATAAGCTCAAAGATGAAAAAGAGCCTATCAAAAGGAAACATGCATCTCAAGTCCTATCCTCACTGTCATTTTGGTTTGTGAAACCACAAAGGAAAGTACTGTAGATTTTTTTAAAAAAATAATTACATTGCTATTTTTGTCTTATGAATTTTTTTTTATTCAAAGCATTATTTGACGGTTCCTGCAGATATCCACAGAAGCAATACTATTATAATTGTAACTGGAAATGGTTAAGGGATATGTCCTAACAAATGGCTAGTTTTATTTATAAAGAAATCAATTGCACTTTCATAGCAATTGTAGCATTTTAGCCTTCTTTAAAGATTGTTAAAAAAACAAGAGGAAAGAATAAAAAACAACTACGTACCAACTACAGTAAGCAACATGTTGTCCAAGAGCAGAGCAATGAAGACAATCAACAAGATTAGCTTCCGGGATTGCCGACTCTCTCTGAGCCAGCTGAGGACACCAAATTCACTCCAAGCCATGGTTTAGTTTCCCTTGAGTAATGGCTTATACTACAAACATAAAAAATAATATTTTAATACAAATCCAAAATTAAAATGCATCATCCCCTTTTGTTTTCAAGGCAGCCTTCTTAAGGAAGAACATGATTTCCAATCTGCCACCAGAAATGTAAGAGATGTTTGCTTCTCTTTTCCATTCCTGGGCATAATAGGGAGGGGTCAATGAGCCTGCTTCTGCATTTGGGACCTACTTATAATAGCCAAGTGAATCAATGTTTTCCTGTGATCACTATGAAAACAAATGATAATTCCAGCCAAGCTCTCATCATTGGTTTCAGCATTACCATTCTAATTTACTATACAAAAGCCACTTGCCCTTTTCATAAAACTGACTACCAAAAAATAAACTGTGCCAAGTCCAATTATGTAGGATTTAAAGGGGTTGTGAGGAAGGGTGGAGACAGAACTAGCAATGAAGTCCACCAGCACCCAAACATATTAAAATAAGGGCAATAAAGATGCATTCAAATACAGTATGAGCATTAACTGAACTGGTACAAATGGAAGATATCTCTAGCCAGCAGGTTTCATTTCCACTTCCGTATTAATCCCTCTACACATATTTCCCAAGGCAAAGACCATCAAGCACTTCAGCTTCATTTAGAATATTCTCAAAGCACTATGAATGGTCAGCAGTATCCAATGAGTATGTATCTTCCGCTTAGCTTTCAAATCATAAACATCTAGAACTCCAAATGCTACAAATATATACATTTTAAAAAGAAAATATACATTCAAAGAGGACTGAACACATCTCCCTGAATTATGTTTTGTTCCAATTCCCATATTAGAAAATGCTCACTTTCTAATTCTTCACTGCTTAATCTAGTTTGGCCATAAACAAACAGGATATCAGACAGAAATAATGGATTACTAACATCTGACTTCTCAAAACCCTAGTCGAAACTCCAGACCAGGAATCCCTACATTACTGCCGCAACTTGGGCTGTGAGGACAAGATACTCAGCACAATGGTGAAGGGGCAAATTTGCCTCAAAGCGAGACTCCTGTATCACCTTGATCAATCCCTCAAATTCCCCTCTCAGAAAAAATATGTCTCTCCTGTTACTAACCTGCAAACAGGGGAAATTGTAGTTCAACAATCATGTCTGATTCAACAGGTTGGAGAAGTGTCCATCACACAAAGGACACAAAGTAAGGATGCTATTAACACAAAGGGGTATTATTGTGCGAACTACCAAATGCATGTAAACCCCACTATACATTCTCGCTGACCAACAATTACACTCCCTTCTGACTGACAAAGCAGTTTTTGCACCAGAGACTGCTCTTTTTCTGCAATTGCATTTGGGTAGAGGTTCATTACATGGATTTACTGTGTGTCCTGCTAACTAAGAAAACCTTAGTTTTGAACCCGCCATATAGTGGGTGCACTGTAGATGACTGAAATCTCCATTCATCAGAAGAGAATCTGAATGTATCTTTGGCACTGTCCAAAAAACCAGCTTGTGTTACACAACAAGACACATAAAGTGAACTCAACGTGCACTTTCAGAGCACTACCTTTGTGCTCCCTGTTTTCCTCCACTGTCCTCTCCTACAAAGTGCTGAAATATAACTGCCAACAATTAAACCAGCTTGGAAGCCACTCTCTCTAACCTACAAGCAGCTTTCTAAACCTAGATGCGTTGAAAGTCCAGCAGTGAGCCAAATGTTCTTTGTACATGCTCAGAAGAACTCTCACCCAATTTCAGGTCTGATCTTAGTGCGGAAAACACACTATTCACCCCTTACTTTAAGGACTTCAAAAAACAGCAGCCAATTTACAAAGCTAATAACCCACAGGTGCCAGTATCAATTTTTGAGCCAGCCACAGCAACCAAGGTTACTGGGATTAATGCTTCTAGACCACTTCTATTGCCTTTTTTTCAATACTTATTTGAGTATTTTGTCACCTTCATTGCCCAACTAGATACTTTCCCTGCTCCATCTCAGTATCCCACACAGCAGGGGTGGGGCAGCTGCAGCCCTACAGATGCTACTGGACTCCAAAACCCACCAGCCACCCCATCCAGCATGTGTGGCGTAATGGTTACAGAGTGAACCTGGATCAGTCCCTGCCTCACAGGGTTGTTGTGGGGATTGAAGGAGGAAGAGAACCGCGTGCGCCACCTTGAGCTCCTCGGAGAAAAAGGTGGGATATAAGTGCAATGAATAAATAAATGTCGAGGGAGATGGGTGTTCCAGTCCAGCCATGGGCACAGCTTCCCCCCACCCCTGCTTTGCATGGCCTAAATCTCGACGTTTCCCTCCCAAGTATGCCTCACATTCGTGACCCCTTTTTTCCTGCCCGCCCCCATCACTTCTCCACGTGAGCGCCCCCCACGCCTCTCCCTCTGGGCGCGCCGCTCGCCCTCACTTTTTTCCCGCCTTTTCCCTCGCCTAAATTCCCTCCCCGCGCGCCAGGGGCTTCGCTTACCCTCCTGGGCGGGCGAGGCTTCCCCAGCCGCGGTCCCCCGAGCTCGCCGCTGCTTGCCTGCTGCCCTCCGCCTCAGCAAAACGCTGCCTCGTCCTCTCCAGCAGAACTCGAAAGAGCTCCCAGCGCCTCTGGGCAGCTGCACTTACCAGACTCCTCTCTGACGTCACGCCAGATCCTTATCGCTCCCAACAGACTCCTCTGGGGCGCTGCTTGTTCCAAGCAGCACCCAACTCGACTCAAGCGTCTCTCCCAGCCCCACCTCCACCCAGCCCCCGCTTTTACTCCCCGCGTCACCTCGCCGCTGCCTTGGACCAAATGCTCCCCGCTTGCAAGGAGCTACCGGAGGATGCTCTACTCAGGCGGCTCTGCCAGACTTTGGCAAGCGCCTGGCTTGGAGGTCCGGGAAGAAAGCAGCAAAACCATCGCTTGCTGCCGTGCACTTGGTCCCTGTTGCAGCTGCGAGGCGAGGGATAAATACTAGGGGCGCGATGTGTAAAGAACTCACTCAGCCAGCTGGGTTTTTCTGGCGTCTCCAGCTGGGACTCATTGAACAGGATACTGACACTCCTCGCCTCCTCCACGCTGCTGCTAATAGCAGATGCACCTTCCTTTGATATAGACAAATGTGTAAATATTTAGAAACGGCATGGGTCTTTTAGCAGCTTTGTTAAACCACAGGGACCTTTAAAATAGCATAAGTTTTTAAACAACAACAACAGCAACAACAACAACAAATTAAACTCCTATGTTTCCCTGTTGGCATTCATTGTGGCTGGGGAAGCCCAGCCAGATGGGTGGGGTATAAATAATATATTATTATTATGCTTTATAAGGGATCAGCCTGAATTATAATGAATATATATGGAGTCACTGAGTCATAGAGCTAGAAGGGAATCCAAGGGTCATCTAGCCCAACCCCCGAACCTCAACACACAGTCTCCAATCCAATTTGAAACCATACCAGACCCTGCTTAGCTTTGCAAATGTGCTAGCTAATTTATTTCTACACCGTTATATATATTCACTTACCCAAGGACTCTTGCAGGGTACTGGTTGCAGCCGAATCCTACGTATAATTCCTTGGAAGTAAAATAATAAAGAAAAAATACTGATTTTACTCCCAACAAAATATATTTAGGAACAGTTTTCAGATGGCAGTGAGGAAAGGAGAATCTCATGGTTATTCTTCCCCCTCCAAACAAATAATTGAATTCTAATTTCTAAAAGAAGTCAACATTTGACTAATCTCTTTCAGCAGGTTCCACAGCTGATTTGATAATTTGTCCACCACACAAGTAACGTAGCACAAGGAAGGGGGCAGGTCCAGCAAGACTCACAGCCGATTCTCTCAGGCCATTGGTAGACATAGTTCACTATTCTTTGCTTGAACATAATCACTATCATTGGCATACCTATGATAATAATTATGATCAGAGCTTTTCTTCAGCTGGAACGTGGCGGAACTTAGTTTAAGCACCTCTCAGGTGGGCACCATTGCCATGATGATGATGATAAGAGAACAAGGGAGGAGTTCTTTTTACAGAAAAATAGCATGGATTATGATCACTGGGGTGGAACCAGACTAAGGCCTGGGCCCACTTTTCCGAGAGTAAATCCCATTAATGTCAGTAAATTAGCTGAATTTAGGTCCCATTGGAATCCAGGCAAGTTAGCCATGGAGTCTTACTGATTTCAGTAGGAACTTCACCTAACTTAGACTGGATCCCACCTAATGTGTTTCTATGACCATACTAGTAAATATACAACTTGCATTTTGTAAGCAGAGTTACATTCTTGGCTGCTACTAAAAATCTCTCATCCAGAATTTGAAAATGCTTTAAATTCATAAAGTCAGATTTTCCATTGCCAAACATTTTTGTGCCAACTACGCCATGGTTTGCTCTGTGATGAAGTCTCCATTAGAAGGCAGACTTCATACAATGAGTTTCAAGAAAAGAGTACTTGAGCAGATTTTTCTAGCCATCAGAAGGTAGTGGACTATAAGTGTCCTTATTTTAGTGTTCTATATGTTTCGCGGGTGGTGCTGTGGGTTAAACCACAGAGCCTAGGACTTGCCGATCAGAAGGTCAGTGGTTCGAATCCCCGCGACGGGGTGAGCTCCCGTTGCTCGGTCCCTGCTCCTGCCAATCTAGCAGTTCGAAAGCATGTCAAAGTGCAAGTAGATAAATAGGTACCGCTCCGGCGGGAAGGTAAACAACGTTTCCGTGTGCTGCTCTGGTTCACCAGAAGCGGCTTAGTCATGCTGGCCACATGACCCAGAAGCTGTACATCGCCTCCCTTGGCCAGTAAAAAAAGATGAGCGCCACAACCCCAGAGTCGTCCACGACTAAACCTAATGGTCAGGGGTCCCTTTACCTTTACATTTCTATCTAACCATTTTGGTCACTTCTTTTTAATTTATTCTTCCAAGAAGCTCAAGGTAGCATGCATGGTTGTTCTATATTCTCGATTTATTCTCACAACAATCCTGTGAATTAAGTTAGGCTGAGGTGTGATGAATGCCCCAAGGTCCAGATCCTTGCCCACCACACTAACCTAAATCCCACATTGGCTCTTGAGAGAATGAGAGAGACTGAAAGGCATTGCTTAACTATCATGGCATGTTTGGGTCAGACTCATGTAAAGCATTAGGTCTGTAAAGCATTAGGCATAAATAAGGCATTTTTAAAATACATAAGAAGTCATATCAAAGTGTGTATTAATATATTTTCCTGGGATAGAAAATAATTCTCCTCATGATATGTAAATGCCTTCTGAAACCTCCTTATGTACAAAAACTGACCAGAGTGACAGGGACAGACATGCATTTCAAGTTGAAGGTTTAGCTGTAAACATATGTGTAATTACATTTGTGTTTGAAGTCCTAGTCCATCAAAAAATGAACAGTTGTGTAGATAATGCTTTGGTGATAGGGAATCACATTTTTAATGCATTTTAATGAAACATCAATAGAAAGATTGCATCAGAAGAAAAAGGAATTGGGCTTTCATAGAACATCAAAGCAGAATTGGCCTTCAGTTGTATTTCCACATGTTTTGTAGATAGAATAGAGAGGAACAAATTTGCTTGTGACAGAAAATACTGTACTGCGAACATCGTGACATGAAAGGCCTTCTGATCTGTAGACTGCTATTCTTTGCCCCATCTCACTGCAGTCCATGTTGACAATGGCTATTTAGTATTGCTCAAGTTTAAATCGTCGGCTTTCTTAGTCTCTCAAGCCCTCCTTGCCTCCAAGGAGCTGACATTCTCACCACCAGATACAAAAAGCCAATATATATTAAAAGGGATCTTGTCAGTACCTTAGGCACAAATGGTTGAAATTGTTTCTGAGAGTACTTATTTGTGCACAGATATATTATTAATACTTGCATTGTGGTAACATCTAAAGGTCAATTTGGACAGGTTTCCATTGCCACAGCAGAACATGCATGGACATTTGGACAAACTGTTTATTCACAAGTATCCATGTGAATTAAGGGTGTCCTTTTTATTGTGCATTCATGGTTATCTGTGCTCACAAGCCATACTATCGGGACAGTCATGTACAATCCCCCTTTCAATATTATTTCATTTCATTTCATTGTACACAGGTTGTACAATGACAATAAATGTATTATTACTGTTGTTATTATTATTATTTGTGCCTGCAATGGTTTTGGGGGCAGCCATACAACTTCATTTCCAGTCAGGGCATATACTTTAACTTTCTGCTGAAATTCTGATCCACTCTCCTTCCATAGTGTGCATTCGTTTTGTTTGTAAGTCTGAGGGAAAATAGCTCTTCCCCCCTACCCTGCCCACATGACAATAATTATCTGAAAAGGTTCACTGAAATCTATGGGTATGATTAATGTAGGTACATTAATTTCAATGGTCTACTCTAAGTAGGACTTAGTTGGATACTGCCCTTGTTTTAATCTGATGCTTTAGGAAGTGTGTATGTGTGCTAGGGTCAGTGATATACACTGTTAATTTCATTATAGTCTGGTCTGGATCTTATCAGTGAGTGAAGATGTATTTGAAGCGTAACTGCATGCTGCCCTGGGCACTTTGCACTGCAGTTAGCCCATTAAGTGGGCAGAAGTGCTATTTTGTTCTTATTTGATGTGGTTTGTTTAACGTTTGATGCTAAAACAAAAGAAATATAGATGAAGTATTTTAAAGTACTTCTGTTAACAGCCTCCTCTGATGGGCACAGTTCAGCCAAGATCTCCAAGATCATTAGGCTTTGAGTCACAGTCATGACTAGAATCTTTAAATGAGAAGGAAGAAAATAGATGTCTGCTCACAGAAAAGACAAAGGTCTGCCAATCAGCTCCTGGATGCTACTCACATCTCACTCTCTTTTTCTTGTAAGGGACCTATAGAAATCATTCCAAAGTTATCATTTCATTATCCAGAGGTCAATATCTGTGGAACAATATGGCAACATTTTGTTATTCTCTCTGCACAATATTTATATTATAATTATAAACTAAATTTCAAATAATACGACTACAGCCAAAATCCATCAATAGTAAAATCATACTCAAATACTATGGCTGCATCAGTATGCTGGCCTGGAAATTCATGTAGCCTTACTGAAATCCATAGTTTTTTGAGGAAACTCTGTATGTTCATTCTGGAAGATTTTGGTAATTTAGGATTTTCAATATAAGAGCTACCAGCATGCCATATTTATTGCAATATTTTCAGTCCTTTGCCTCGAGTCCATCCCATAATTTTGTCCATCCCAACAGCACCACATTTTTGCACTTAAGATACACTTAAAATATTGAATGTTTACTCCCAAGTGACCTCTGCTCCATTCAGAGTCAAAGGAAAAGGAAGTTCAAAACTACAAAAAGCACGATGCAGTGTGGCTTCAGATGAAATTATATTATAACGTGAAGCAATTTTAAGAATATATATATATATATATATATATATATATATATAAAATACTCTGCAGCCCTGAGAATGTGCAACAAAATTTAGGGTCTAACCTGAATAGAATTTTGAGAAATTATAGTAATTTATGTGTGTCACGACCCCTGGCTCTGGGTTCTTACAAGGCATGGAGGATGTTGCAGACAAGCGGAAGGTTTGGGTGTTGTCTCAAAGTGGGATCCTTTGGGACCCTCTTTTGCACTGTCCCAGCCAAAATACATAACCACATTGTCAGAGGATGAGCTACCAACCGCACAACCCCTCTCCTCAGCTTCACAAAAGCGTAAGAATACAAAACCAGGCAAGGGGCCTTTAGTCTTTGCACAAGCAGAAAGTGGCCTTTGGGGAAACTATCTTAGAGCAGCACAGGGCTTGCCTGCGATTATAAGCCCTCATATATCACCAACTCCTTGTTGTAGGATTTATGAACCATTCGAATAGAGGAGTAATAATGTTATAGCCTGGAAATACCATTAATATCCAAGGAGAACAACAACTTGCTGTGTTAACATCTTCCCATGTTATCCAATGAGGGAAGAAACTTCTCCAGGTTTGGCTCACTGGGAGCTCTCTCAGGTGCTGATCTGGTTACTCAAACTTGGAAGCACTGTGACTGTGCCAACTGTGACTACATGTGATCCTAACTGCTAAATTTCCCTTGAATAATGTCTTGGGCCCTTGCAGAACAGGTTATGATCAACACGAGTGAACTTAGAATAATCATCAGATTATTTTGCTTGGGTCCAGCAGCGTTCCTCCTGTGTGTTTCATTCATCCCTAACATATCACACTTTCTAGCATCCCTCGAAATTAAGTCAAAATTAATCATAACAATTCAAGCACTGAATTACTACTGTTTTCAAAGTAGTGAATTTGAAGCCTCACCTTATCTAGGTGAACATTTTATGAACATTTAATATTAATTTACAAATGCAGATTTGCTTCTCTCTACATTAGAACGTGTTGGGACGCGGGTGGCGCTGTGGGTAAAACCTCAGTGCCTAGGACTTGCCGATCGTATGGTCGGTGGTTCGAATCCCCGCGGCGGGGTGAGCTCCCGTCTTTCGGTCCCAGCTCCTGCCCACCTAGCAGTTCGAAAGCACCCCTAAGTGCAAGTAGATAAATAGGTACCGCTTTATAGCGGGAAGGTAAACGGTGTTTCCGTGTGCTGCGCTGGTGCTGGCTTGCCAGAGCAGCTTCGTCACGCTGGCCACGTGACCCGGAAGTGTCTCCGGACAGCACTGGCCCACGGCCTCTTAAGTGAGATGGGCGCACAACCCTAGAGTCGGACACGACTGGCCTGTACGGGCAGGGGTACCTTTACATTTACCTTTACCTTTACCTTTACATTAGAATGTAGTTTTAATCTACTGGAACTATGACTGTAAAGCTTTTTTGAGGAAAGGCTAATGCAAATCAGTTATTATGAAAATGTTTGTTGATTTGTGAAATACAGTGGTACCTCGGGTTAAGTACTAAATTCGTTCCGGAGATCTGTTCTTAACCTGAAACTGTTCTTAACCTGAAGCACCACTTTAGCTAATGGGGCCTCCCGCTACTGCCGCACCGCCGGAGCACGATTTCTGTTCTCATCCTGAAGCAAAGTTCTTAACCCGAGGTACTATTTCTGGGTTAGCGGAGTCTCTAACCTGAAGCATATGTAACCTGAAGCGTATGTAACCCGAGGTACCACTGTATTTTGGCTTTGTGTGTCTGATTATCCCTACAGTACTGTGTTTTTAATTTTTCAAAGGGTTAAACTTATTTTCCCTTAATAACTCTACAAATGTTCTCAAATACCACACACTTTATTGTGGATGTGCAATTCATTCCATGGTTCCATTAAAATGGCATAAAGATGCCACCATTAGGTTTGGGGGAGGTTTGCATTTTTAATGCTCCCACCTTTCAAAATCTAGAAAAATAGTTTCTCCTTCCATGAAGCAAAATAGTTTAGGTGCCACTGTTCACTGCGTTCAGCAAGCTTTTTACACAGGGAAGGGTTCAAAATACAGGGTCCACCTGCAGCCTGACATACTACCACCCACAATTCTACCAGTTCCGTCTCCTGTTATTTTAGAACAACTTTCAAAACTGACCTTGCAAAACCACTGAGTCAGGATGAGGAGTCAGCAATCCCACTCCTCATCCCAACTGTATCGCTACAGATGTTGTATTGAACTAGTGGGATCTGCAACAGAATGTTTGTGGCATGGAATGTTTAAGTTCCATTATCTCTTCCTCGCACCTCTCTGTTTTCCCTTAGAAAAAGTCAGCATCACTTGCCTGCTGGGCTGTTATTAGATAGATATAGTTGTCCCCTCGGTGGGGGAAAATGTTTTCATTTCAGGTTTGTAATAATAATATTTTTAAAAGAATATAACACAACACTATACAGAGCAGTCATACAAGTTTATGTCAAGATTAACACACCTTTAACCAGTCCAATAATATAATAAAATAAAGTGCCAAATGTAAGATAGTATCATTTAAAAGGTCTACAAACCATGGAGATGCTCCAACCCTATCAAAACGTCCCCTCTTGTGATTTTCATTGTGGCTAGCTAAGGACCAGCACTCAGAGAACTGATTTCTTGTATGTTATATTTATAATTCCTAAGAGACTGTCTTAATTCCACGGACTCTTGACCTGTGCAGTGCTTTTCCAAATCATTTCCCCTGTTCTCTATTCCTTGTCTGGATTCCTGTGTCAATCTTTTCTCCTGTTAAATTCTGCTGCGGCCAAGTCTTGTTATTTCCATTGCATCCTTTTGACACCATAAAAAGTTTTCTTCCGAGGAATCATATCAAGCACTAACAATACAACCTCAATGGAATTTAAAAACACAACATTTAAACTTTGTCAGGCAATCCATTCAATGGGGAAATATTAATGGCCAATGGTTTCAGGAGCAGCTGGCTATATCATTATACACACACAGACACACACTGCTTCCCATTCTGCGCCCTGAAAGGAAGGCCTCTATTGCCATGTCTCGTTACTGTAACAAGAAGAGAGGCTCTGTCAAGCAAAATAAAAGCCGGCTAACAACCAGGCTAAATCTCACATTGTTTTATCTGTCTTTTCAAACCTAGTATTCCGTTAACACTTGACACAGCCTTGAGGGCAACTTTGCTTTAGCTTCATAATCAATAAGAAGCCACACTGACTGCAGTGTTACAAACCTAATTATTTGTTTCTGGAAATTTGTCTCTCACAAAAAGGCATCTGACAAATAATCTTCCCATCGCTTGAGGTTAGAGGAATCCAGTCATTACATGCAAATTGTGTTTATATTGACTGTTTACACTGCTCTTGAAACCTTTTGGCATTTAGTTTTCTAAGCACCGAGCAGTAAATACCACCTTCTAGGCATGGTGGAAGTACAAATGGATGTAACTATAGATCTATGTTTCAAATGTGATTATGTTTGCATGATGACCCGTGTGCAACGGTCCACATTTAAAAAAAATAAAATAAAAATAAAATAGCAATATGCTTCCTCAGAGTTAAATATTGGCTACATCAGGGTGCACCCCTCTGTGTTTATTTGACAAGCACATGTAGCTTAACTGTGCATTGGGCCAGCTAAGAAAGGGAAACAGTCATCTGTGCTCCTCTGGGCCCTGAACTTTGAAAAGAAAATGTCACATCTTGCCTTCAGCCCATAAACAGTTTTCGTCAGGAGCACAGAGGTAGAAAGAAAGGTACAAAGCAAACTTTCCATGAGCATCGAGAAAGGCAGAAAGTGCAGTGGCAACTTAGAGATGAATTGATTTGCTGTGGCATGAGCTTTCATGGGGAAGAAACTACTTAACTGGATGCACGAAGTATCAGATCAGATCCTTGGGGAAAACTGGGGCTCGCTTGAATCAGATACTGAATTTCCCCTTTTAAAACTGATGAGTTTTCCAATTTCATTCAAATTTATAGACTTAAGGACCAAACCAGACATAACACGGGAGATCTACTATTGGATCTCCCTACATGTTATTTTCTTACATAAGGAGTTGGATAAGGAGGCTCTGGTGGGTGGTAGGGGAGGGTTCAAACCACCTCTTCTGTGCCATGGTTCTGATTCAAATCCAGCCCAAGGTTTGCTTTTAGGAAAAGAAAACAATGTAGAAAGATATAATATCAGTTCTCCCATATAAGATCTAGCTGAGCTCTCCTAGTGACTGGTTTGTTTATTCCTTTGAAGTTCATATACTGTTTTTTAATATAAAAGTTCTCTAGGTGGCGTCAGTAGGTCCACAGAGGCTTGCAAACATGCTTCATCAAGACATTGACTAAAGTGCAGAGTGTCAGATAATGTGGGCTTTCACATGTAGATGTTCAGGACTCAAGAACAACCCTTCCCCCAAAGCATCCCAGACCTGACCCAGAAGTTGAGCAGGTATCAATGTCTAGGTCAGGGCTGGTTCTTTCACACAGCTCTTCCCACAGACAACTGGCTTGATGGCAGTTGGTTTAACCATTATTATCTCTCCAATGAATCCTTTATGGGGGGTGGAAAGAGTATCTCCAAGAGGAAATTGTCAGTGCCTTCTTCAGACTATAGATAAGCCAGGGTAGTTATATCAGTTAAACTGGTATAATGACAATGACCTGAATCCTAAGGTAAGTTAACCCAGCAGTCTCCAACCTTCAGAGGCTTGGAGACTTGTTAGGAAATCTAAGGAACTGTTAAGGCACCACAAAATACCTATCTCACAAAATAACAACTGGTGATGCTCAGAACCACCAAAAAAGAGGGAAAACATAACCACCCAAAACAAATAAAGCCCAGACAAAAAAGCAGGCAACCCGCCCCCCATGCAAAGACAGCCCCTTCAAATAAAGAAAAAGCAAAGCAAACCCCATAAATTTTAAAATAAAAAATTAGGCGGGACAGGAGACAGTACAAAGGGAAGGTATCTGAGGGTCGTGTTGGGGGGGGCAGAGTTAATTTAAGAAAGCTTATAGAATGAAACTTTCCTGTTTGCTAACCGCCCCCCCCCCTTTGCAGTCCTAAAATTAAGTCACAGAAGGACCATTTCCCATTCCTTCTGCACTTCAGCAGCCCTTCCTGACACCTCCTGCCATGTTGTTCAGGCGGGCTCCCCAACCTCCGAAAAGCCTTGCAGCTGCCTGCAGCTAGGAGGGAGGAATGGGAAACTTCACCTCCCTGAATGTCCTTAGGTTAACTTTTCTTCCAAGCCAATATGTTTGGATGTACACATTGCTTGCGTTCACACACAGATACTCTTTCATCCACAGGCCAGTGGTTGGTGTTTGGAGGTGCAAATAATCTTGCAGCAAGTCATACCTGAAACCTGCAGTGCAAACCCTATTGAACTCATGTAAATGTAGGATTGCAGTCTTATTCATACAGAATGTTTATATTGCTTTTTAAACAAGTTCTCAAAGCTTTTTACATAGAATTGAAAACTGTTCCTTAGCTTAGTTGAATGTAATTAAAATATCGCTGGAAAATGCATCCATTTTATAAGCACTAACACCAAGGGTAATGTCATGTGCCTGCTTTGTGTTTTTTCTCAATTATGGTGATTTATTTTGTCGCAGGATTAATCCCACTACCCTCCCTTCCCTCAGTTGGTCCTATGGATTTAGGACAGATTTTAAGCAATAGAAAAATTGGTCTAGGAATAAAACGAGCAATATAGTGCTGATTCACAAATGGGCAAATGCAATGTGATACTACAACAGATTGTGAATGTCTGTGTTCTGTTGTGTTAATAAATGCTCCTGTGAGGCTCTTAAGGATAATAAATTGCTGCTAATGGAACATTGTCCCCAGCACGTACAAGTAATTTCCACCTTCCAGACATTTTCAGATGATGTACACATTGCTATTAGAAAATCTTAAGTAAGTTGCCTGGGAATGGATGGGCAGCATTTTCTAAGGCAAACAGCTGCTCTTTAGGATAGGTAGTCTAGCAGTATCTGTTTAGGACAGAGGTTTACTATTCCTGTCCCTTATACATTTACTGCAAAGAGAAGGAACAGTAAGTAAAATATCCTATGATGGAGGATTTAAAGACATGGTGAAAATATACCAGTGGGTTTTGAAGCTGAAAGTCATAATTAGGGCTGCAACAATTAATATGTTTTATTAGTGGAATGCAGCAAGATCCAAAATTCCGAAGTGTCCCACAGCATTTACTTTTTGTTAAGTGTTCGTAGGAATGGCAGTCTCAGTTACCTACATTGAATAAATTATTGGGTTGGGCAATTTTCAACCTGGGAAAGTTTTAATTGCTGGAGCTGTGAGTTTAAGCACTTTCAACTTCTTTTTTGTGGGATGTTGAGGCTATTTTGTTTCTGCTGTAAAAAGGAGTAAAGAACATATAACAGTGGCCTTTCTACTAACAATGGATGGCAGTTTTTGTTCAACAAATTGTATATCCACTTATACTCCCTTCAGTATCTACAAAAGGTACAAATAATCAGTGTTTGGTAATATGCAAACTCATTTAATTGTAACTGATTACTCAGTTCATTTATTAAAATGACAGATTTGTGAACTAAACACCCTTTCATTGGGTCACTGTCCTTGCGTTAATTACCAATGTTCATTAGATTTCCTGATATATGTCCATTGTTGTGGAATGTACCTGACCTGTATATTTTCAGGACCCACCTTGTTCTTTGTTATTGTATTTTAAAAATATTTTATTTTTAGACTGCTTTTAATGTTGTATTTTAAATAGTTTTAACCCACCTGGGACTTTAGGGTGAAGGGCAGGTAATCACCACCACCACCACCACCACCACCACTCAGATCGAAAACATCCAAAACACCATTTATTTGAAACACCATTAGAACAGTTTCATAGATCTGCCTTTAAAGCCTCTTCCTGCAGCAGAGATTGAAAATAAAGATGAGTTGAGGGAAGCGGATGGCATGTTTAGGCTTGATAGATAAATCAAGATCTTTAGCAAACTGGACCACAATGCTAGCGCTGAGTCAACTGTAGCTTCCGCTTTCTTATCTCTCTCTCTCTCACTGCAAAGGCCATTTTGCTTCTGGCTACTCGCCATGCAATGTGAACCAAGAGAGAAATAGAAAGAAGAAAAGAACTGGGATGTAATTTGGTTCAGGGCTTAGCCAGAGAAGTTGTCTTCAGCCTGCAAAATGCAATGAACAGGAAAGTGCCTCTGAACTAGTGCAGAATGTATTGCTTTCATCACAGAGAGAAATACAATACTTCCCACACATCTGGGATCAGGAGACTGGGCTTCTGGGTCAGACGATATGGCTTCTAAACAAGATTGAGCCAAAGCTTAGTAGAAGCTAAAAACTGTGCAATCACATCAATAGGATACAGGCTGCAATCCTATGCACATTTACAGAGGAGTAAACCCCACCGAACCCACTGGGATTTATTTCCAAGTAAACATGCATAGGGTGGCACAGCTATAACCAGTCAAGCCAATTTTTTGGGAACTGCAGAGACCACAGAGATAAACCTCAGATGGAGGCTTCCAAATTTCCTGGAATTTAGGACATTGTATAGGTTAATTCTCACCCAGATGTTCATAGCACGTCCACCAGGTAGCTATTTATGACCATGTAATATGACTTTCAGAATGTTACAAATGCAACTTTTTCTGAAGTCTCTTTTATGTTCAGGCATTGTTGTTTTCAATTTCCTGTTAAGCTGGAACTATTATAATTTGTATGTGAAAACTGATATACGCCATGAGCATGTACAGAGTACCTTTTCCTCACAACTAAGTCAGTCCTACAAACTTCTGCACATCTGGGAAGGGCTTTGAAGCAAGTGTAAACCATGCCACCTCTTCTTTAAATAATAAAGCACACATTTTTATTTAATAATAATACTTGCACAGTGTATGTGTGAAGTATGTGGATCCAGAGTATTTGGATCATATATTTTATAAATACATTGATGTTCTGAATCTTAGCAGATAAGACCCTTTCAAATATGCCAGTTTTAGTCTCCTCAAACCAGACAGACCTGCTAGGGCTAAAAAAACAACCCTCAAAAGACTGCCTTTGTTGCTTCCATCCTTAAATTTGCAATATTAGTATGAATTCCCTCCTTGTAAAAAAAGGGGGGGAGGACAAAGACAGAGTAATAAAGGGGCAAATTAGAGATAAAAGAAGTAATTTACGATCATTGGATGCTCATTACATCCTGCTGCCGCTTTGTTCTTCTGAGAAAGTCAGCTTTAAAGTTTGAATCTAAGCAGAGGATTGTTTCAACAACCCTGAACTACTGCAGTGCAAAACATTTTGTACAGGAGACCATAATTAAGCGAGAGACAGAGGCCCAGATCTATCTCCTGCTGACACTAACAACAGGAGTTCTGATATGACTAAGCTCTACAGAAATCCAAGTTGCATTAAAATGGTTGACCCATGTTTGCAGAATTTTACAGCCCTGAGCGTGCTCCAGGTTGCTACAGACCGGTCAGAATGACCAGGAGAATGTGAACTCTGTTATTCCTTTTATATAAATATTTTATTGCTTTTATTTAAAATACTTATTAACTGCTAGCTGGGGCTGATGGGAATTGTAGTGCAAAACCTCTGAAGGGCACCCAGTTGGGGAAGGCTGGTTCCCAAAGACACAGGAATGGATATATGGAGCTCTTCAGTACAGATCTCTGTCTCTCATGCCCCCTGGTTCTGGCTAAGTTGTCAGCTGTTTTATCAGAGCTGTATAAGAGAGACCGTATTTCTTTTCTTAATGAAAGTATGTTATGCAAAAAATCTCCAGCGTTTCTTTTTTCAGGAAGTCAAGACCATAATAGGCAGCGTATGTGTCTCACAGGTGCAAAATCATTGGTGTTTTGGCCTTCCTGTATTTTCTTAAGTGTTTGGGGCAGGAAGGGTTCAGTGGTGGTCACAGTAGTACTTAAAGGGGAGGGGAGGCCATTGTCATTCTGCAATTAGACCTTTGTGCAATAGCTGACATTTCACAAGCCCGCTGCACTGCTAACACTTGCAATCAGCTGTACCATCAAGACTGTGAATCATATGCTGCCATCTGAGACAAAGGGTGGACTAATCAAAACCTGCACAGGGCTTAAAATTCCAGGAAATAGGCAACCAGTAAAGGAGGAGATTCACCGCTGAATGAAAAGCTTAAGCAGAAGATGAACATTTAATTATGTGACTCACTTGCTACCTTGTTCGATGTTGACGAGATGTTTGACGAAAGATCTGAAAGGCATCCCAGGGCACTGCAGGCAGGAGCAAGGGAACAGGGCAGTAATGACAGCTTCAATCTTGAAGGCCTTTTTTCACAAAAAGGTACACCATTCTCAGTCATTGCCCATCTGCATTGGAGGCATGCGCAGAGATGCTGCTTCCGGCTGCCCTACCCAAAATAAGTTCAAGAAACAGGAGAAGCTTTGGCTAGCAGGCTGAGAGACCAATGACTTGCAAACAGGCTCTCCACACTAATTGCGTAGGAAAGGGAGCTATTCTCAGACCCCCTTTACTAGTTGTAAAAACCCTAGCTGCTGAAACTCTGCCCTTTTTCTGGCTACCCACATAGTCACAGAGCAAAACCAAAAAGGCGGTAGTGAAAATATGTTTCTCAGTCCATCATTTGAACACCTGGCATTAGTCGAGTATGCTTTTATCATAAGCATCTTGTTAAATGCATCAGAGTTTATCATCCCTTGTAGAGCAAGCACTGAGCCAATATTTAAGTCACTTGTTAAAACTGTTTTAAGATATGACATGTGTTATATATAATCAGTGTTTAATCTCTACTGGCATGATCCAACCAAAGCATTTCATTTCAGTGGAAGAGAGTTATAGCTTAAATACCTCCCATTAAAATCAATGAGACCATAGGCCTGCTTTATTCTGACTGGCTGCTGTGCCTTAAATATCTAACATACCTGTGCATGGCTGGAAGCCCACCCTTTGACCAGAATCCCCTGTCTCTCGTCTCAGATCTTGATGTTGTAGGCAGTCAGCATTCAATGGCAAGGGAGGTATTCCTTGCACATGCTCAGAAATGCTCTTGCTGGCTCTCTATTTTGAAACATGCCATATAACAATATTTGAATAAATGCTGTTTATATACATCATACAAAATACAAACAATATTTAATTCCCTAAAAGAAATATGAACACAACAATATATGTGCTTATTTGGAAATAAGTTCCATTGGGTTAAATTACTTCTAAGCAGGGTGGCCAGGTGAAAAAAGGAGAAAGGGCTCTTGTATCTTTAATAGTTGCTGAAGTTCTCTCTTTTATACAGCTATTAAAGGTGCAGGTGCCCTGTGTTCTTTTTTACCTGATCAGCCTGCTTTCAACTTGCACAGAGTTGCAGCCTAACAGCACAATCCTATACATGCCAATTAACTTTGATGAGACTCTGAGGTAAGTGTCTATAGGAGTGCAGCCTAAGACCTGTATATTGATGCCCCAATATCAGTATATAAAAGTTTAATGAAGATTAAATTCTAATTCTCCTAAAATGCATTTTTGCTTTTTTTATTCCTCACATTGTCTTCTAATTTTAATTATGACCTAGACTATAAGTGCGCACTTTTGAGTTGACAGAATATTCTGGGTACTTCTACATTGTTTCTCAATAACAATTCTGAATGAAAATGTGCTAATATTAAGAACAGTATACTAAAGTACTAGCCAAATTGTTTTGAAAATTGAGGGCTTTGCTGCCACAGAGCTGCACTGTGGCTCTGGGCCTATTATTATTATTATTATTATTATTATTATTATTATTACTTCATTTTCGCCAAGTAATGGCTTTGTAAATCACTGCACCATGGGATTTACCTACAACATTAAAATCAGTTAAGGTTTTTGCATGACATTTTATGCTTACAAAAATAATGATGGAATGAGAATACTGAAGCAAGGGATCAAAGAATAACAGTTTGTGTCAGAGGATTCCATTTGGTGTCTTTTGATTTTTTATGTCCACGAGCAATTTGTGTTTCAAAACTATTTATATGTTTCAGTGATGCCATCTGGTGGCCACTGCTAAGTCTGTCTGATGAGTCAACTTGTATTGCACGTAGAACAGAGGCCAGCCTTCCAAACAAAAGGATAGGCATTTGGAAGCACGCAATAAAAGTCCTTGGGAGGATGTATAAGAAAGCAAGTTATTGCTAGGGTGGTCCCTCCCCACCTCCACTCCAGAGCTCCTGTGCCTTAACAGCTGCTTTGTCCAAACCATCTTAGGGTTGCCATATGTCTGGAATTTCCTGGACATAGCCAGAATATTGCAAAAAGTGTCTGGGCAGAAATTGACTAAATGTCTGGGAAGATTTTGCCAGCAAAAAATGGTGCTTCGCCCATGTGCTGCCTATTTACAGTGAAGATGGAGTATTCTGCTATCACTGTGCATTCACTATATTGATATGAGGTTCCTTAATGCACCATATAACAAATTATGCCTACAGTGATTCACTGTACAGATTTTTTTTAAAAAAATGGACAATAGACCTGCCTGCAGGCATATAGTCTAATATGTAAGACTTAGCACTTCTTCATGTGGGCTTTTGAGCTCACACTTTATGAGTCAGCTTTGGGCACCTCAAGAATAGCCAATGAGATTACATCAGGGATGCAGTTACTATAGATGTGAAAGCAGATAATGGGTTGATGTGGCCTGAAAGCACTCTTACAAAAGCCATAGCTTTGGAATTACAGTGCAGTTTGTTGTTGCTGTTTGGGTGCGAAAACAACTTCTCTCAAAATTAGAAAATATCACTATGAGATAGTGAGGCTGCTGTTCCTGCAGAAATCGCTCACAACTGTCCATCTTCCCTCAACTATTTGGCCATGTACCAAGAACAAGAGAAAGAATTTTACATGCCTTCTGTAGCAGGATTGGAGAAGGAGGAGACCAGGTCACTTCACTACTTTCAAACTATGAAAATAGCAGGGGGGAGGGGGAAGTGTTTGCCTTCCAAACCATGCCACCAATTCATCCTTTAAATCAGCAGGTTCTGAATAATGTTTGTAGCAAGCCCTCTACTGAAACAGAAAAGAAGAGGCAAGTCTGATGTCCAATGAATGTTGGGAGATTCAGGACAGATTACAGAAAGTGCTCCTTCATTCTGGGTGCAGTTAAACTATGGAACTTACTCCCAGGGGGGCAGTGGTGGGTACCAACCTCGGATGGCTTTAAAAGAGGATTAGACAAACTCCTGGAGGAGAGAGGGCTATCAAAGTCTACTAGCCATGATAGCTGTGTTCCGCCTCCATGGCCAGAGAGGTAGTCATGCTTCTGAAACCAGTTGCTGGAAACCACAGGAAGAGAGAGGGCTCCTGTGCTTGAATCCTGCTTGCAAGTTTCCCACGGGCATTTGGTTGGCTACTGCTGTGAGAACAGGACGCTGGACCTGATGGGCCATGGGCTTGATCCAGCAGGCCCATTTTATGTTTTCATGTTTTTAAGGCACATACAGTGGTACCTCGGGTTACAGACACTTCAGGTTACAGATGCTTCAGGTTATAGACTCCGCTAACCCAGAAATAGTACCTCGGGTTAAGAACTTTACTTCAGGATGAGAACAGAAATCGTGCGGCGGCAGTGGGAGGCCCCATTAGCTAAAGTGGTGTCTCAGGTTAAGAACGGACCTCCAGAACGAATTAAGTTCTTAACCTGAGGTACCACTGTATATAGTTTTTCCCAATGAAAATCCCAAGTTGTTGTTGGCGTGTTGTTGCTTTTTAATGGAACCGAGTGAGCACAGGCCTGAAAAGTCCTTCAAAAGTGTGAGCATTGCAACAGCAACAACAACAAAACAACTACAACTTTTGTCCATATACCAGAAGTTGCATATTTGTTCACAAATAGGCTCACTATATTTATTTCCTCCCTTGCTAGTGGGGGAAAAAAATCCTGCTTTGTTGCTCCTTTCAAATAGCCCACTTCTGCCCTCCTGCAGGGATCAAGATAGCTGGTTCATAATGGAAAGTGCTATAATTTGAAACCTTTGCATTCTTTTCCCTGGTGCTTGCTGGAAGGCTCCAGTGTGTTTGCACAATGATCATAATGTGTATTTATTAATGGAAGCACACAAAAAATGAATGCTCTGATAAGACATTGGCCTTTTTATAAATGCTGGTCAAATGGCTATGCTCCAAGATGTAATTTGAAAAAATAAAGGCAGTACAGCTGGAACACTTTCCATTTGGACGATTGCATGCTGCACATGCTTTATTTGCAATGCTTTTTAATTGCGTCATTTGGACATGGACAGACAACAATACTGATGTCACCAGACTCTTTTATGTTAGTAAATTGACCAAATTTATGACATGGACATACTTTAATAAGCTAGACTGCAATATATTTGCTACCAAGCCATAAATAGGTTTTCATTACATATGATGTAGATGTGATAGATACTGTAGTGGCAGCCCTAGAAGAATTATTAGGGCAAGCTGATTTTTTTAAAAAAATGAATACATCCACATTTTGAAATTTGATGTAAGTTCTTTCATTTAAAATTTAAATTCATTATGTGGCATAGAGTACAATTAACTGAGGGGGGGTAGAGATTTGGCCAATGAAAACAAAGCACTTAAAAGCATATGCTGCAGGAATTTTGAGCTAAGTAGCAGTAGATTTGGAATTGAACAGGATACTAATTTTAAATATTTCTTCAAGGACCTACCTGGAATAATTTTCAATTTAGAATCTGTTGTACCATAATAATGTGAAATGAAAACACAAAATATAATTCAGCAGGTTGGACCCAAAGAGATGACTTGCCTTCCACTCATGAGAAGGCATTTCAGGGTTCAAATGCCAACTTGGCTGTGAAGCTCACTGGGTCACTTTTCACTTTTCAAACATATTGCATGCACAGCCACTACTGAAGGAAATGGTTTAATTTATTGCAGCCAGGATGCACTTTTTAAAGACAGCTCCCAGTTTATCAAATGTTGGAACCATACCCAAAGCGGAAGCATAGTTTCCACCAGTTGAAGTTGAAACGGGGCATATAGAGCAAATCAGAAACTCCTAGTTATCAGTTACATCTTGCAGTATTGAAGTATGTTTCTGCAGGACAAAACCACCTAAAATGTGAAAGCCTTCACCTGAATTAACACTGCTGGTCTTGTTTGCATTTTAGTCTCTCAGTACTTGACCCATTGTTTGAAATGAATAGCAAGGCAAGCTTATGGAAGAGTAGTATGTGCCGTCTGGAAGCACAATCCTCTAAACATGTGATTGTTTCTTTAGACCTTGTATCACATATGGCAATAGGCAGCAGTGTCAACAGTCACTTATTATTTCCGCAAGTCAACAAGTTGCTCCTTCAGAGCACTCAGCATGGAGCCAGCCAACAGCCAACATAGCATGAAAGCCAAGCAATTCTGCTGAAGCAGAGAATCAAGTATCACCAGCTTTTAGAAGAAGGTCTGTGCTAGAGCTTTTCTTGATTATCTTGTTTCCATGGAATTACGGATACATTCAGATGATCTCCCCCCACCCCTCAAGACACAATTACCTTTACAAGAGCATTTTGCTTCAACTACATGAAGACATTCGCAGTGTACTTTTATTTGTTCGTTTGCGGCAGCCCTTTATTCTTCACACAATCTCAGGCCAAGGAACAACATTAAAATACAACAACAAAAATATTTCATTTAAATACAACTTAATGTAAAAAACCAAAAAACAAACACCAAGCAATGTGCTAGCAATGTACAGTAACTCCATCAGCCAAGAGAGGGCACTAGTCTAGCCAAATGGCTGTGTGAATAGTCACATTTTTATGTGGAGCTGACATTTTATTATCATGGGAGAGGAGGGCATTCCAAACTGGGATGCCACTATTCAGTGTTTTTTTCCTCTAAAAAAAATGTTTACGGGTTCTCTCATTTTCCTACTCATATTGAAATACTGCCCCTCAATGAGGCCAAACTTAGATTCACAAAATGTTTAGAAGAATTCATATCCCCAGAAAAAAAGTGCTGTCACTATTGAGAATGTTCCTTTCCAAGCCAATATCAGGCTTTGACACAGCTCTGTTATGTCAAAGAATATAATCTTGTTAAGTTGGGGGCGAACATATCAGACGACACAGCAATTCTTCCAAAGCAGCTCTTTATTTGTAAGCTGAACTGAGGAGCTCAGTCAGCCTGCTTATATAGAGCTCCAGAACAATTGTAACTGTTGCAACTTTCTAAAACTATCCAATCACTGAACGTCACTTTCAATCCTTCATTTGCATAACTATCTACAGTATCCCCCTGCTGGCCCAGGGTGAGAACTTCAGTACATAACAATTCTATTTTACGTTGTTGGTGTCTTCCTCGGAGAAACTATCCTCAGAATTGGGGTTGATATTAGATCAAGTTCCTTTCTCTTTCATTTCCACATTATTGTGAGAGACGCTTCAAACAGTTGAGCATGCTTGTTTGACATTTCTGACATTAGAGCTCGGTGGAAGAGCACAGATTTATGTACAGAAGGACCCAGGTTCAATCATGCCTGAAACCCCAAAAAGCTGTGGCCCATCAATTTAGATAATACTGAGTTAAATGGAACAATTGTGTGGCTCAGAATAGGTGTCATGGACCCTGTGGTTCCATCAGGATGTGTCATAGTTTGGCTACCCCAGATGGACCAGGCGGAAGAGCCGATGGAGGGCTGGAAGGCTGGCACAAAGACATGGAGAAGGGAAGTCCTCTGCTTTTGCCTCTGGATGTCAAAGAGAGAGAAGCAGATGGGCCAGCTCTCTCCCCTGCCCCTTCAGGGAGTACTGAGCCTCATCAGGGAGCGGGCAGGACTTCAACCAGTCAAAGAGAGGGGCAGAACAGCAGAAGATGGCAGTGGTGCTGGAGGCAGAGGGACAGGACACGGTCTTGTCACTGAAAACAAGGTGCCACCTTCTTTGGTGGGTTCAAATGCACCCAGAGAGAGCACATGTCTGCAAAGCAGGCCCACAGAACAAGAGTGTGTAATGAGAAAGCTCAGCCTGTCTCGTCTTTAAAAGTTTAGCAGGAGGGACATGTTACCTGTCAGGACATCTTCGAAGCCTCCATTAGGTTATGAATCTCTTAGAATCTAGACTTCTGGAGCTTAGGTTTGCTGCTGAGTCTATACCGCTATTAGTCTTTCTTACGCTTAATAATAATAATAATAATTTTATTATTTATATGCCACCCAACTGACTGGGTTGCCAGCCGCTCTGGGTGGCTCTCAACGAAATATTAAAAACACCTCTTAAGTGTTCCACGCTTCTGTTTGTGCTGTGCCTTTCCCCCTTGCCCTGCTCCTTTCCCAGAGAAAACCTGCTCTTTTATGCTAAATTGCAGCAAACGTCAATCTGGAGAGAACCCCAATTGCTGAATGAGTGCTGGACATTCAGCGGTGGTGTTTGGGGTATGTGAATCTGACAATAAGGCAGCTTCTGGTGCTCCTATGGCATTCCATCTCCCCCCCCCCCCCACGCCTATTTTCAATTTTCCCTTTCCACTATGTTTAGTTTGTTTTAGGGTTTCCACGCCTAAGGTATTTTCTAAAGGTTTTCTTTTGTTTATCTGCAAGCCTTGGGGTTGCACCAGGTCTGTTGATATCGTCCTCTTCTGTGTGTTTGGTGCTGCTTTGGGGACTTAAGGGTCCATACTCAGTGCCACTTCAGAGGGGCCACCCAAATTTACATCTCCAGAGTAATTTCAAGACAGCTTCATATTTACCTATGTTTTCCTGGAAGCACTAGTTGAGCTTTGGGTGAAATTGTGTGCGTTACTTTTCAGTTATATCAGGGCAAGCTTAGAGGCATTGTAGAGCATAAGTAAATATCAGGCAACCTAAAAGAAATTCGTAAGTCACTCCAAACAGTGCTGTTATTTTGGAACAACAGTGCCAAATGAAACTAAAGATTAAATACCTAGAATGGTGTGATGCAGGCACAACCTTTATTAGTATTGTTTTGCATACATTAAAGCATATGATAAATTATTCATTAATTCCTAGCAATCAATCATGATTATTGAGGTTACTGAAAGCTTGTTTATTTAAATACTCTTTGCTTAAACCACAGGAAACAAACATAAAATAACTGCTTTTATTGGACAAACGTCATTAACAGTTTGCAAAAAGATCAGGAACTCAGAATGTGGATTTTTATTTTCTCACATCTTACCAGGGGTGTGGTTAGCCCCTCCAAGACCCACATCTTGTATGCTGGGCCCCAGATCTCTGGACTCCTTTACCATTAAAAACAAACTTTTAAAAAATCTGCTTTGGCTTGCATTGAATGTAGTGCTAAGGAACTGTCCCATGAGCACAAGGATTTCTGCTTGTGCAGTGGGACTTTCTTCCCGCACAGGCCCCCTAAATCTGATCTGGGGGTATCCCCAAGCCTCTGGGGCAGATTTGGGGAGGGGCACACATGGGGGAGGGGGCAAGTCCCATTGTGCAAGCAGAAATCCTTGCACTGGCAGGGCAATAAATTAGTGCAATGTTGAGGGGGGGAGCCTTTGTTTACAGGGCATGCTGGGGATGCTATGAAGCACAGTGGCAGAGAGACCCCAGGCCACACCATCTTAATTCACTCAGAAACCTAAATTTGCATCTATACATATAAATTAGCATATGCACGTTGTGCCAATTTGTGGCATGGGCCTGTGCTGTTAATCTCTTAAGTACCTAGCAGTGCTCCTGCTTCTTATACGGGAAAAACAATCAGCTCAGATCAAAATGTCAACTGTAAAAGGAGTCCAGCATCATCAAATGATACATACTGAAGAACTGCCCATTTGTATTGAAGCAGGGTTTTAAAAGTCAGAGCAGTGACCCTACCAGGAATACTTCACTGATACGAGAACCTATATACCTAGTTCTGCACTACTGAACTTTCTGACAATCAAAATGTACTTGTATATAGCATTTGTGTGACAAAGAGAATCAAACCCACTTTCGAGACCAAGTATAAGCACCATTTGGAACATATTCATGCATTAGGATGACAACGCTTTTCTGTGATCAAGGTATACATTAAGTTTCATTGATTTAATCTTTGTAACAGCCCTGCTATGAGATGGTGGTTATCTCACTGTGAAACTGAAAGAGGTTAGTGAGAAGGCACCAGTCTGTTCAGCCAAGTTATCATTGGCAAAATTTGGTATAAGAATTTAAAGTGCTTTTCAGACTGCAGTTTTACACAAACACTGACAGTGCATGCCTAACTCTGCCTCTCTGAAAATATTATAGTACTGTAACTGCAGCTAGAACATTAAATCAGATTAGTTGTGCACACAATGACTGCTAACTCGAAGCAAGTGCATGCCTGGGGGGAGGAATCTTTGCTGTTTGCAGGGTGAGTTTTCATTATGTGCTTTAATAACAGGAGTACATTGTTGTGAAATAAAGTTTCTAGTGATAGTACTGTAGGAAACAGAAGATACGCATTCACTATGCTTAATAAGAAAAATTGCGGTATTTATGATTTTGAGAAATTTTTTGTTTGTTTTGGGTTGTTGTTGTTGTTTCGCTCTCAGCCATGTTTCATTTCTTGAGCTCTGTAAGCATGAGAATCAGTTGACCCTTCACCTCCACATTCCACAAAAGCTATTAGTAACACACACACACACAATTCTGAACACCATCCATTATCAGCAATGCATAATACATAGTTGAGCCATAAAAAGAAGAAGATCAGGATGTGTGAGGAGTGCTTAAACTCTATCCAAGTGTTCTCTGCAAAGTAACAAACAAAGATTGGACATATGCAGGAAAATTTGACATATCCCTCTCAGCCACATATATTTTCCAAGGAACACATTGTGAAAAGCTTCATTGGGAGGGGGGGTAAGAGACCTTGTTATTCATTCAGTGCCTGGCAAACCAATTCAATCTTCTCTCTTGCACCAGGCCCAGGGGTGGGAGTCTTCAGTCATTTCCACCCAGCTCTCCTGGCTAAGCTAGCCTCCAGCCTTCTGCCACTGATGAAATGTCGCAGGTTTCATTCCACTGATGTTATTATCCTTCTGCCTACGAAATGTGCAGGTGTGCAGCAGTGCTTCCTACGGGATCTCCTCTACCCTGAAATGGAGTATTTTTGTAAAGGAGGGAAGCTGCCCTAGGATCTGTTCATCCTGAGCCACTGCTGTTGTGTGATGACACTGGGCCCAGTTGATGCATCAGCTCCAGCACTTTTGCTGCCTCCCTCCACCTTCCATGTTGGCTGCTTTGTGTGTCGGGGCTGGAGATGTGGCCTGTTGCTTGATAAAGCCTTGCTGCTTGGCAGCCAGGATTAGGATTGCACCCTAAATGCCACACTGCTCAGTATTAGAAGCAAGTTGTGCCAATAAAAGGGCTTTTTAGCAGAGGAAGCCGGAGAAAAATAAAGACATCCACTTGGTGACAGTGGTGAAGTAGCCAAGATGGGGTTGGTTGGACTGGTTTAGTTGCCTTCCTTCCCTCTCTCATGGGGCAAGCTACAGCCTAGGCTGTCATAGTGCTTTTCATTAGCTTTGCCTGGTTTATTATCTGTGGCTTCTCCTGCACAAGGCTAGTCTGTCCACAGTTGCCCATGCCCTGATAACCTCCCAATTGGATTCCTATAATGTGTTCCATCTGGGGCTGCCTTTGAAGGCAGCAGTTTGGAAGCTTGAGCTGCTACAGCTGCCAGGATTTTAACTGGCACAGCCTATTCAGGTCATATATCATTAAAAGAGCTCAACTGGCTGGCTGCCCACTTCTATGCCCACTCAAAGTGCTAGCATTGACTTTTAAAGCCTAAACAGCTTGGGATCCCAGTACTTGCAGGAGTGCCTTCCTGCTTGCACTCTCAGATCATTAGCTAAGGTTCTTTCCTGTTATTCTTTATTTTCTTTAGCAAATTTATACACCATTCAGTCAAAAGGAAAGTCCCACCTAAGTGCTGAATGATACAAAACATTACATGAAACAATATAAAATTCAAACATGAATACTGTACTGTCAGTCAAGTAACTAATAATACAAAACTGGTCACATTTTAGGAAAGCTTGATTAAACAAAGATCTTTGCTTCTAAGTTAATACAGATGGAACTTGCTTGATCTTCTTTGGCAGGGAGTTCCATAACATCAGTGCTGCTACTGGTAGAGGTTGATCTGTTAGGGCAAATGGGCAGCTGGCCCACCAACCTCAGATTGCCCTCAGCCATCTCTCACCTGTCCACTTTCTTGCTGCCGACCATTCAGGGGGTGGCTTTGCCTGGCAGTGGCCCCAAATTGTTTAAGGCTTTATATACATACTAACAGCAGCACCTTAAATTTGATCTGTGGGTCCAGAATTGGCCTCCACAGTCACTTACGGACACACTGTTAAGACCATATTTGGCTATGAGTGATTGCCAAAGAAAGAAGAAGAAGAGATTGGACCCAGTAGCATATTGGCTTATTGGCAGATTTTTCAAGCCTAGGAAGATACCTGAGTTTCCAGTGACAGACACCTGTAGGAGCATCCCCCAGACTGCATGCCTGCACTTTCAAAGGTCATGCAACCCTGCCCAGAACAGACAGCTGGCCTATCTTCTGACAACAGAAACCACTTGCCCACAGAAGCTCTGTCATGCCAGGATTCACTCAGTTTCCTAGCCTTCATCCAGCCCACCACAGCATCCAGTCCAGAGCTTATACAGCCACTTCTGGTTCAGATGTGACACAAAAAAAATAGACCTGGTTGACATCAGTGAAGTGAGTGATAACTGGAGAGGGAGCTTTCTCAGCCATGGTGCCTCATTCATGGAATGGCATGCCCCAGGAAGTTCACATGGTAGTAATGTTGCCATCTGAAACTGCCTTGGTTGCCCTGGTTGATAACCATCTCTAGGAGAGACAGAGGGAATGTAACATGGTGCGTTCTCCTGGATTTCTTCTCAGTGGTTTTCAAAGCCACTTGCCATGCTTAGATCAGGGACAGCTGAGAGAAAACCAGCTTCCACGCCAGTGTCCATCAAGGAGTTCTTGCTGTTATGGATGACCCCTTAATTGCAGATTCAATTTACTCAAATATTAAAGACTGTTAGAAAGATGTTGGAAAAAGAAAATTAGGTAGTTTTGGTAGATATTATATAAAGGATTAAGCAAAAATGAGCTGATGAAATTGATGAAAGAGAGGATGTCAAATTATAATATTTTAAATTAAACTACGTAAATGAAAATAAGGTTGGAAGGATTTGCTGAAAAAACGATCTGAACTAGAATACAAAATTGGGAGGTGAGAGGAGGTCAAGGAAATAAGTAAAGGAAAAAAGTTATGTAAAGGTTTAATCTGTTTTTGTTCTATTTTAATTGAATGTATTTCTATATTTTTCTTTTTTATTATTATTATTTTTCTTCTTCTTCTTTTTTTCTCTTCTCACGCTGTTATTGTTATATTCTTTTTTGTATTTTGTATTGTTCTTTTCTCTTTTTGTAACTTTAAACTTGGAATAAATATTATTATAAAAAAAAGAAAAAGAAAAAAAGTAATTGCAGATTCAATTGTCTATATTTTGATGAAATTGTTTTATTGCACATTTTAATTTTGGATGCCTATATTTCAATGATTCTGTATTTTTTATATACCTGTAAACCATGTTGAAGTCCTTTTTTTGCATCAAGTGTTATATAGATTGATTGATTGATTAATCACCATCATATTTTAGGTGCCAAACAACCCCCCTTTTATTATCCCAGGCTTTTAAATTTTAAACATTTTGAAATCTTACCAATTGTCTGTTTTATTTTGTTATTTCAATTGCGTAAACATACATGGAACCAATTTCAGTAAGATGTGGTATATTAATATTGTAAATATTTCATGGTTATTATCAATTATTCTAGCTCACCGTTGTCATTGCCAATGGAGTGGGGGGAGCCAAATGGTTGATATGTCCACACAATTGTAAATATTCATATTTAACAGAGAGGCACCTTCTATATTTCCTAGTGTTCCAAAGAATAGTTTTATTCCATCAGTTTTAACTCCTTAAAGGGGAGGAATGCCCTCACTATCATTTGTGTTCAGCTGCTACATAATCATTCCACTAGTTTACAGCAGATCCCACTGTCAATGAAAATAATCACCCATCGTGATTTTCCATTACTGAATCAAAGGTGGAAAAACAAAAGCATTTGCAATAGCCTGCAGCAGCTGCCCATCAACATGAGTTTGGAACTGATGTTGCTGCCTCTCCTTTTAGTTAGATGGACATTTTTCATACCATTTTTGGTGGGGTATTTTTCCGTCCGATGCAGCAGATCAACTTTTTGTACAGAGAAATGAGCCTGTCTTGTCCCAGCTTGAAAGCGATGATGACAATTTCCATGCCGACCACAATATAAAATGACAAAAACAAAAAGAAGTTGGGGTGTTCCAGGGCAACGTCACCAAAACCAATTGTTGTTAAGGTGATGAAGCAGAAATAGAAAGCGCCCTCGAAATTCAAACGGCTTTCCCAGCGCGGAAGGATGGCGGCAGCGCAGGAAATGTATACAAAGACAATGAGCATCATCAACCAAAATGGCACATCCAGCTTTTCTACTCTTTTCCCTATATTGTCAATATTGTCAATCATGTGGTTCATCATTGCCCCTGAATCCAGTTCAGGGCATGAACTCCATCGTTCAAACTTGCCAGGTCTCGGTGGTGCAAGGAACTGGTTCTCCCTGGCAATAAGTTGTTCAAATATTTCGACATTTCGACTTTGGCAAGGCTTTATTTTCAGTGAAGAATGATGTCTTAGCACTTCTTTGATGTTTAAAGGTTCATGAAGGACTACTTTGGTTTGCCTGAGGGCTACGGATCCAGATTTTGAGTCTCTCTTCTTCTTCCAGCAGGATGCAAGAGAAAGTCTGGCTAATATTTTTGACTGTAGTTGTCTCCCTTTATTGTAAGATGTGGATAATATAGATGAGAGGATGTCTCCCATATCAGTGAGAACTAAGAACATTAGAGGGATGCCAAATAACGCATACAGCATACACAAGTATTTCCCAGGTCTTGTCACAGGGTAGGTATGACCATAACCTGAAACCAAACAGAATCAGAGAAGTACAATTTAAATTCCATTTGATTTGTTTTTTTCACTGGTATGTCAATTAAATCCAAGCTGATGAAATATGCAAAGAATTTCTTCCCTTTATCCAATATTGCTTCCCTGCCACCCAGAACGTGAAGTCTAAAAACAGACAGCTCTACTACATTCATGTATTTCCATTGCAGGTGACAAATACTATGCAGAATTTAGTTTTCCTACCTACAATGCAATACGAAATGGTTTCTTTAAGTCCCCTTTTGTGCATTAAAAAATTTTTTTTTGAAAGTTGCCTCCTTTTGTAGAGTTTATCCTTCGTTTCTTCATGCTTTTCTGCAAATAACAACATTCTTCCAGTACAGTGGTACCTCGGGTTAAGTACTTAATTCGTTCCGGAGGTCCATACTTAACCTGAAACTGTTCTTAACCTGAAGCACCACTTTAGCTAATGGGGCCTCCCTCTGCCGCCGTGCCGCCGCAGCGTGATTTCTGTTCTCATCCTGAAGCAAAGTTCTTAACCCGAGGTACTATTTCTGGGTTAGCGGAGTCTGTAACCTGAAGCGCCTGTAACCCAAGGTACCACTGTATCTAACTTGGGTATCTTTTGCTCAACTAAAGGCTGACTATTGCTAATCCTTGGTTGATTTTTCTTTTTTTAAGTGCTGGTAGGTGATTTAGCAAGATGTTAGCATACTTCAACTTCATCTCTTTGTAATACACCGGTTGACTACAACACAGGGCTAGACCAAGACATTTTGCTGCCTGAGGCAAAGCGAAAGATGGCACTTCTCCCATTCCATGCACGGAAGTTGATCAAACTTGTACTTGACTCTTACATCTGGCAATGGGACAAAATTATCCACCCCATCTGAGGACAGCAAGCTACCTTAGGGCTTTCAGGGCAGTCTGTATGGGTCACACAGTTCTGCCTGCTCCCTTCTCTTTAGTATCTGCTGCCTGAGGCAGCGGCCTCACTCTCCCTTAAAGATCTAGCAGCAAAGGGCAAAGCATCAACAAATCAAATCACATAATGTCAACTTGCATTAATAACATTCCTATATGTTATGATCAGAGTCCTTTCCTCCTAAGAACTAATAGAAAATTGGGTTGGGGGGGGGGGGTACAGTGATTCCACACTGCATACAAAGTACAATATGAAGATAGTAGTTTATGAGGAGATCTGTCACTACATATGCTACTTAGTTCATCAAGAGACATTAGCAAACCGAAGGTTTAACAGCATATCTTATTTGCGTCTACTCAAAAGCATGTTGCACTGAGTTCAATAGGACTTACTCCCAGAAAAGTTCTTATAGAAGTACGCCCAAATACTGCATGCATTCTTGCTACTAAGCGTTCCTACAGTCTTTAGATTCCATTCTCAACTTTACAGCCAACTTGATGTGTGGCCTTGAAGCTTGGAATGCCCTTCCCTCCTTACTTTCCCACCTGGAAGCAACTAATAATGTAGACTTCAGGGATTGGCTAGAGGAGGAAGTTAATTGCTATAATTTAAATGTATGGAGTGGGGTTTTTTTGTTTCCTTTTTATCTCTTAATGATAGTAATCGAAAAGGCTTAAGCCCAGACGCTGGGATTTTTTGGGGGGTGGGGTGGGGTTGTTATTTGTAAAATACTTTAACAATACAGTCTACCCAAATACTAACAAATTCTGCCTGAGGTTACAGGCAAAAGAGAGTGTCCTCCTTTCCTATCTCAAATAAACAAAAAAGACCCTCAGCAAATAGATTGGCATTGCTTTCATGATTTTTCTGGCTTGGCTTGATTTCCTGAGTCCAGGGGTATTTGCCTTACAGGCACCTTCTAGTTCATGAGCCACAACAGTCTGGATTGTGTACATGGATTGGAACAGGAAGGGGAAGAGAACTGGTGGAGGGATAAGCCTTCTTTTGGAGCAGGGAACTATTTTATTATTATTATTATTCTTTCCAGCTTTATGATAGTATGAAATCTCCAGTGCAAGTCTACAGCTGGACAAATATCCTTTTATATGTTTGCTGCTTTAAGATAACGTTGAAAACCTGCTGTACGAAAATATTTTCAAATTTCTTGGAGGTTTTCTTTCCCTGAAAGATAGATTCTTATTTTTCTGCCTCATTCACAACACCTGTATGTTTCCAGTAGTTTTAATAGTCAATGTTATCTATTCTGTTCAACATATAAGGTGGCAAATATGAATTTTTTATAATGATTTTATTCTAGGTTAATACAAATGGACTTTGCTGCAGCTGCTAAGAATGTCATATTCAAACTGGATTCCTTTATTTGCTCATTTATCATTTGCCCCCTAACAGGATTTGAAAACTAGTATTTCACTGGAAATATTTTTTACAATCAACTTTTTGATACTTCAGTTATAGAAACATTTCTATGGCTTTTCTAACTGTGAGGCTACAGCATGGGAAAGTCAGAATGAGTAAAACTAGTATTTCACTGGAAATATTTTTTACAATCAACTTTTTGATACTTCAGTTATAGAAACATTTCTATGGCTTTTCTAACTGTGAGGCTACAGCATGGGAAAGTCAGAATGAGTAAGGTCACTCTGCATGAACTACTTGCATCACTGCAAACTCCCTTTGCATGCTTACAGAAGCAAATCTCACTAAGTTTAATGAGGCTTACTCCTTAGTACAAGGATGGTCAATCTTTCATCTGTCTTTGAGAATAAGCTATGCTGGGCTGAATGCCATCAGTTGGCATAACCAGAGCTGAAAGTGGACCTAACCCCCACACCCATCCTCGTCTTCATTCTCTCTCTTCCACGCTTCTGCCTACACAAGGGGACGGGGACAGATGGCTCTTGACAGACATCTGATCCAATAGCTTTCTGCAACCTAAAGGCCATAAGATCCAAACACACCTGTCATGCTCTACCCTAGCAAGTGGGTTGCGGGTTGCAGCCTCACTGACTGCAGTGGGCCAGCTGTTAAACTGATTCAGCCCATCTCACTTGGAATGCTGTTGCTGGATTGCAATGTATGGTGTCAAAAATAAAATGTCTTATGGTCCATTTTAATCCTCACAGCAGTCCAGGCTAGGCTGAGATATAACTTCTGGCCCAAGGACAGAGGGCAGGTGTCTGAACGTGGAACTACCTGGCCCTCTAAATACTATACCACACTGGATCTCAGTTAGATAGTAGGAATTTGCCACATATCAGGTCCATCTAGCTAAGTAGTCTCTACTCTTCTGTCCCTTTATATTCCTTTTCTTCTAATATACACATTTTTGTACACAGTTTTACCTAATATACACATTTTTGGAAAGCAGTTTTCTTGAGTATAATGTATTTATATATATATATTTCAACAATAAGTTGATTTTCATGCACATTTTACCCTGGAGGAGTGATTTGAAAAATTCAAAGATGTGCGAATTTCAAAGGATGGCTGTGCCAGTTGGTACCTCCTCTGATGCTCATGAAAGGTCTCAGTGAACATCCCCTCTTTCCCAAACTGTTGTCTAAACAGTTTGGGAAATTTTTTAAAACAGAAATCAATGACAGACTATAATTGGCCATTAACTCCAAAATCCTTATTGCCTGGATTCATAAGTGACTATGAATCAGACATGCACTGCCTTGTAATCCCAGAATTGTTGACGATAGCAAAAATGATAATTGCAAAAAGTTGGTGTAGTTCCAAAGTGCTCACAATCAAGAAATAGGTTGCCAATGTATGGCAAGCAGCCACAAGTGAGGAGGGGGGAAGAAAATGCAGAACAGTGTCAATCACGTCTTAGCTTTTGAAAATCATCAAATGACATCAATACTAATTTTTATATTTTATTTTTGTTAAAAATTGTCACGTATTAATATTTCTGTTATGAGATACCTTTTGGATCTACCCTGTTGCTTATTTTACTATAAATTCAATTGCTAAAAATAGCAATATGGCATTTGTCAGCCACAAACAAATTAGGTCCCTATTCATAGTTGTCAACTTACAGATTTGAAAATAAGGGACCAGCAGCCTCGGAAATAAGGGATCAGCAGCCAAAATAAGGGATTTTAGTCAACCAGCAGCCAAACGAAGCCTCAAGCGGTGGTTCCCACAGGGCAGCAACCCGGCAAAGGGGATGCAGCAAGGAAAACCACTGTCACCTCTCCGCTGGGAAGCACTGAGCAAAGGCAAGTCCCCAGGCAACGCGGCCGATTTGATCGGCACAAAGCATGCAAGCTCCACCCCCCAGTCGTTCTTAGACTCCTTATTGGGTGAGCAACGCAGCCAAGCAACACAGTTGGAGTCTCCCTCCTCCCTGGCTAGCAGGGAGGGAGGGAGAGGAGCTGCTTCCTTTGAAACCCGGGAAATTTAAGGGACATCATCAATAAGGGACAGCAGCGGGACATGGCGCTGGGATAAGGGACTTTCCCACCAAATAAGGGATGGTTGACAGCTATGTCCCTGTTACTGTGAATCTTTCAGTATGCATATGTTGCTTAGATGATTCTTTCTTGAAACAGTCATCTTAAATGACTTAGCTAGCAGAAGAAGACTAGATTCACCAAAGCCCACCTTTCCCCATGTACTACACTGGAAGGAAAATGCAAATGTTAAAAACTAACATTGCTCCTTGCTAATATATCTTTAAGAGAACTCCAAGTGAGATTTTACTTGCTCCTTGAATATCATTGGTTATCCACATAATATGTTCATTGAAGTGGTCCCTATAAGTTATTGTCTTTACCTCAATCTCAGGAAATAAATTGGGGTATACCAACTGATGACCTGAAGATGCATTCATTTATTTATTACATTTACACTCCACCTTTCCTCCAGGAAGCTCAAGGTGGCATACATGTTTCCTCTTCCTTCCCATTTATCCTCACAACAACCCTGTGAAGTAGGTTAGGTGGAGAGGTAGTGAACCAGTGAGCTTCATGGCTGAGTGGGGATTTGAACTCCAGTCTGCCAGGGACTCTAAGCACTATACCATACAGGCTATCTGTGCATACAGAGGTAGAGAATCTATCTCTGGTGCATGCATCACAAGAATATGCATAGTGCACATAGCCTAAGCACTAAGAGAGGCATCAATGCTCTGACACTGAAACCAAATCATCATTTATGCATTATGCACTATGGCGGTTTCAGACTAGTGTCCTCCTGACCTGGTTTCTTCTTCCTGGTTTGAGGTAGTGGAAATCATATTTCACTGAGGGAAAATTGGGGTTTTTTTCTGGAGGGGGAGCTCCCAATTTACTTTGATTATATACCAGTATATTCTGACAGGAGATGAAATAATATTATTAGCAGCTGAATTAAATATGAGGGGTGAATGGGGTGTTAAGAGAGGGGTAGTACCTGTGGTGGGGGACACGTGGTTCTCCTTCTGGGGTAGTTTGTCCACTTTGGTCCCCACCCTGCACTCAGCTCTCACCTGTGGCTCTTAGAAGCTGTCAGCACGTGACAGCAGCCATATCCCAGGAATGACTTCAACTGGCTGGCGAAACCAGGTGAGGGTAGCCGATGGGTCTCAAACCCTTGGTGAGTTAGGGACTTCTCCTGCACTTGAAGACAGGCGCTGCCAGATTGAGTGGACAAGACCAGTGGTGGGTCCAACGGTTAAGAAGGGGGTTTCTGCACATGCTGTAGAGGGAAGTGAGGGGCAGATGGGGCTCATCAACCTGGGAAGGCAGCCCATCTAGGAGAAGGAAAACTCCGATCCTAAACCTCTGCTGCCTGGTGGGATATCTTTGGGAGAAGAAAAAGCTAAGGACTAAACCCTACACAAATCCTGAGTGGAGTCCCTAAGACAGTTGGACAGCATCTTGTACACCTCCTTCCTGCAGCAATGTTGGTGCCAAACATATTGCTCGGCTTTCCTTTGAACCACAACAGAGAGGCTGAGAGGGGGATCTTGTCTTGTCATCTTGGCAGCCCTGGACCTCCATACACACTGCCCTGGTTTGTGCCCCAGGGGAGTCACTTCAGTGCTGCTAGCACAGCAGTTTGACTTGCGCCTGCCCCCCAGGCACACTCCATTGTCTCTCAAGATAGATGGAGGCCAACAAAATTAATAAGGAACAGCTCCACCTCCATTGTTCTGCCTGGACGCTGAGGTCCAGCTCCAAGGGCCTTCTGGCAGTTCCCTCACTGCGAGAATTGAGGTTACAGGGAACCAGGCAGAGGGCCTTCTCGGTAGTGGCGCCCGCCCTGTGGAACACCCTCCCATTGGATGTCAAGGAAATAAACAACTATCTGACTTTTAGAAGACATCTGAAGGCAGCCCTGTTTAGGGAAGTTTTTAATGTTTGATATTTTATCACTTTATTATTATTAATACTGTATTAATATTCTGTTGGAATATAATTAAATATGAAATGAATTTGTTTCACGTGTGTTTTATCCTGTTCTCTAAATGTTGTTCATCAACAAGATTAGTAAAGATTTGATGTGATGTGATTTGATTGGGGATTAAAATATGAAGCACAAATCTTCAGAATGTATATAAATTAGAGACACGTCTTTACACATAATACTAACTGACATAATAAAGTTATATTCAAATATTGCAAATATTATTTTTTTAACATCAATAACTTTAAAGCTTTTCCAAACAGAAATGTAAGAAGATTTCTAGATTTGGTGTACCTGGGGACCCTCATGAGCCACACATCCTGTACTCCCTTATATGGCTGCCCCAATGAATAATCCTGGGAGCTTTACCCCATCTTTCTATGGGAAGTTTCTGCAGCCAATGATGACTTAACTTACTTGTTTGTTTCAGCTATTTTTATAACACGTACGTAAAAACTTTATGAGAGGTCCTTGATGTAACTTGCAGTACAATCACATGTTTTCTCAGAAGTAAATCCCACTGTATCCAATGTGACTTACTGTCTGATAAATGAGCACAGGATTGTAGCTTTGCAACCGTAAACCCTATGCATATATATATTTGGAAGTAATCTCTCTGAGTTCAATAAGAGTTACTCCTATGTACATGGACACCGACATTCACCCTCAAATGACTATATTCATGGTGTAATGTAGGTAACTCTGAGATTCTGGTGGCATATGCTGTTGCTGAAGAAGCTACAGGTCCCCACTGGGGTTTATATATTTCTTGCAGACATGCTGATGAGCTCAATTATCTTAACAAGTCAAGTGCAAAATACTTTCAAAAACTCATACTTACCCACTGTTGTGAACACAGTGCAGCAGAAAAAGAGAGAGCCCAGAAAGGACCATTTCTTTTTAGGGTCGCCAAACCATTCCCATTCAATTGTTTCAATCAGCTTACGTGCTTCTTCCTTGAACTCATCAAAGGAGATCTCATTTCCTGTTCATAAGAAAGTGGGATTTAGTATTAAACAAACTGAAAATTATGGTCCTGGATGATGGACAATAAGTAAGCGTTATGGACCATTGAGTTATTCAGCACCGACTGGCTGGCTGGCTTTTATTGAGATTTAGCTTTTTAAAAACAAGTCCACACACGCCTCTCTTCCAGTGCATCATTCCATGGAGAGGAAAGAAATGATTGGACGGGGGGGGGGCGCTTATGATCTGGCAGCTGTTCTCCCCTAATTCCTGGTTGGGGTGGGGTTTTCCTTTTTTTTTTTTTAATGATATTTATTAAGGTTTCAAAAAAAGAATACATAGATAAGAAAGAGAAAAATAAAAAAAAGGAAAATACAAAATACAAAAAAAAAAAAAAATTAAAAACAATTCCATCTTTTCATCACTTCTCTTTCATTTACTTGTTTCCCGGACCTCCTCATACCTCCCCTTTTTGTATTCCAGTTCAATTTATTAGTCCAGCAATTCCTTTCCCTCCTTTTTAATCCTGATCTTTAATCTTAATATATTATAGCATTAGGTTTTTACGTATTGAAAATCCAATTTTTCCATATTCTTTTATACCATTACAGCTAGAAACCGCTTAACTTCAATCCAACATCATTCTAACATTCATTAATTTTACAATATTTCTGTAAGTAGTCTTTAAATTTCTTCCAATCTTCTTCCACCGACTCTTCTCCCTGGTCTCGGATTCTGCCAGTCATTTCCGCCAATTCCATGTAGTCCATCATTTTCATCTGCCATTCCTCCAGTGTGGGTAGGTCTTGTGTCTTCCAATGCTTTGCAATAAGTAGTCTTGCTGCTGTTGTAGCATACATAAAGAAAGTTCTGTCCTTCTTTAACACCGATTGGCCGACTATGCCCAGGAGGAAGGCCTCTGGTTTCTTCAAGAAGGTATATTTAAATACCTTTTTTAATTCATTATAAATCATCTCCCAGAAAACCTTAATCCTTGGGCACGTCCACCAAAGGTGAAAGAATGTACCTTCAGTTTCTTTACATTTCCAACATTTATTATCGGGCAAATGGTAGATTTTTGCAAGCTTGACTGGGGTTATGTACCACCTGTATATCATTTTCATAATATTCTCTCTTAAGGCATTGCATGCCGTAAACTTCATACCTGTGGTCCACAACTGTTCCCAGTCAGCCATCATTATGTTATGTCCAACGTCTTCTGCCCATTTAATCATAGCAGATTTCACCGTTTCATCCTGAGTATTCCATTTCAACAGCAAGTTATACATCTTTGACAAAATCTTAGTTTTGGGTTCTAACAATTCTGTTTCTAATTTTGATTTTTCCACCTGGAAGCCGATTTTCTTGTCCAAATTGTATGCCTCCATTATCTGATAATAATGAAGCCAGTCTCGCACTTTATTTTTTAGTTTTTCAAAACTCTGCAGTTTCAATCTATCTCCATCTTGTTCCAAAATTTCCCAATATTTCGGCCATTTGTCCTCCATATTGAGCTTTTTCAGAGCTTTCGCTTCCATCGGTGACAGCCACCTTGGGGTTTTATTTTCCAATAAATCCTTATATCTTATCAAAACATTAAACAATGCTTTCCTGACAATATGGTTTTTAAATGCTTTATGTGCTTTGACCTTATCATACCACAGATATGCATGCCATCCAAAGGGGTGGGGTTTTCCACTCTAGGGTGTTGAAATAAATGTAAACAGCACCTGCTTGGTAACACAATCATGTGCTTTTACATGTTTTCCATAGCACTGGGCGAAGGCATGGAGAAAATACTGAGGAGTGATAGAAGAAAGAAAACATCATAAAATTAAACCTGAGATTGAATTTAAAGCATAATTTTAACAAAATGTTCCTGACAAATTTGGATCTTAAATATTTTTTCAATAAATTATCACCGTTGCTCCAAACCCATTCTTTCTTAAAATGATGCATCCTGGAACAATCACATTCGTCGAGAAGGACTTATTGCTTCTTAGAATGTGTACAAAACTTGACTTTAGGATTGTAGCATTGTAGGGCACTCACGGTACAGTAATCAGTGTGAAAGAAAGCCTCGAAATGATGAACTGCTTTACTGGAACCAAGGAATCTGTTTCACACCAAAATGTTCATTCATGGGCAGTGCCCCACAACCCATGACCAAGATTGTGGGGTGAGAAAGATCTACACAACAGTAAAGTCATAAAATGGGGAAGAAGAACTAAGGAGCTGCTGTTTTCATAAACCAGAGATAAGTATGATGTTCGGAAACTGGGAGCAGAGATTCCTCCGAGGATGAGAAATCCTTTCACATTAAAACAAGCAAAAAACAAACCAACCACCCAACACAGTATATTGCAGAGTCACAGGTGCCCAAATATATTCAGACATTCAAAAGGACAAGAGAATTGACATCCACTCTGTGAAATAAACTTGGGTTAATACATCTCTGCCAATGCTACTTGTGCACATACCTGATGAATTCTTTGACAGATTCCAAAGCTGCCGCATGAAAGTCTGATATGCTTCTGTTTCATTGCTTTCTCTGTTGCCTTCAACGTGAGAAAACATGAGAGCACCCAGCAATGCGTAGATCACTAAGGAACAAATGAAGCAGACATGAGGGAAGACTGTCCAAAACACTTGGTTGCAGGACTTTTTCTCTGTTTGGGAAGGCGATGGTTCTGTCTTCATCTTCTCAAAACTTTGTCTCGGCAAAAGCAGACTCAAGAAGGCTCCAGCACTCCTGCGAAACCTCTTCCGCTTAAGAGGAATAGAATACACTATTTCTGTTCCATGCTTAAAGCGCTCTTGATATTATAACTGGAGTTATCCTCACAATACCCAAAGGAGCCTGGAGAGAGCTTGCAACCAATCATGTCTGAGAAATATCCGTCTGTCAGATGTTAATACTTTGTGCAGAATGGCTATTGATTTCCACCGGAGCTATAATGCATGCAGATGACAAGCTACAGTACAGCCTCCCCGACAGTTACGTGATATTTGAAAGAAGGGGATAGTTTGGGTACTGTGCAGTATAACTTCCTGCGATCTGCCCTCTGGCAACAACTGAAACGAAATTTCCAGTAAGAGAAAGCAAACTGCAGAGTATAGATAATGGATACAGATAATGGATCGGAATATGATCAGGGGGTGTCCCCAAGGAGTGAAGATGTAGTATCTACTGTGCTTCTGCCATTGTATGGATTAAGGTCTATTTCCCAGGGAATTCAAAATATCACTCTGTTTTGCTATTCCTCCCACCCTTTCATCCTGGCTTTCTGGGTGCATCCTGGCTGCACTAAGACTGCAGTCCTAATGATGATGACAACAACAACAACAACAACAACAACAACAACCCCACTAACCTGGAAATAAGCCCCATTGAATTCAAGTAGTAGACAGGATTAGGACTGTGTTGTAGGTCAGTATCCTGTGTATATATACAGATTAGAATGCCTTAAGTGCCTTCATTATACACCTTTAGGTACCAGGCAAAAATGTTCCTCTTTAACCTTTGGCTGATGGCCCTTTTAAAATGTGTTCTGGAAGGGTAGATTATTGAGTAGAGATGAGTTGGGGGGCTCTGCTGTGGTGGAGCCCCAACCTATACCCAAGTGGACAAGAAGATTCCTCCAGGCAGTCTCCCACCAGCAGTAGGCAACATTAAACCCCCCAAATGGAGTGTTTGCAGCAAGGTACTGGACAGTTTGGATACACTCCATCCAGCGGAAGGGGCTGAGCAGGAAGAGGTAGAGGAGAAGCAGGAGTCAGAGTTAGCAGGACACCGTCTTGTTGCCAGTAACCAAGTGCTGCCTCTGTGGACTGGATCAGATGCACTAGCCCAGACAGAGCATGACTTTGAATGGTCACATAAGTGAGAGAGTATTGCAAGTTAACGCACCCTGACTCATATTTAAAAGCTTGGTGGGAGGGGAAATTGTTGGGACATCTGCATTGCTTCTGTTCAGTTCTGTATGTGTTACCTTGGGATCCTGATTTCTGGGCCCTATGCTTGCTGCTGAGCCTGTAACATTTTTAGCCGAAATAAAGATCCCTTTCTTATTCTCAACTAAGAGCCACTGTTGTTGTGTTTGGGGATGAGAGTGTGACACTTGGGAAGAGGCCTGAAGGACCACATTCAATTCCTAGGCCTGGGAATTCTACTCATTTCTCTCAAACCAGTCTGCCAGTCACTGTTTGCTATGTGCTGTTGTATCTCTGAGAAGTATTTTCATGAAATTGCTGGAACATTGTTTAATCTGCTCCTGAAAGCATCCTGATGTTGGGATAAGAAGATGTTGAGTAGCCTTCTGACTGGGCACAGACTACCTGACCCATTCCTGAGCATGATCCAGTCTACATGGATCAAGAAACTGGGTATCTGTGCACTCCTTCCCCATGTTCAGGTCTGTACTAATAAAAGGTAAAGCCCAACACATTTTCAAAAGTCTATTTCATTTGCTAACACAGAAATGTTGTGCTATGAAAATATTCTGTGGAAATAGGGGGAGGGGGATTACTGCAGACAAGCCTAATTCAATTATTCCATCAGATAAGTGCAAATTAGAATGCAGGCAGTTCTTCTAATTTTCTTGGATCACAGTAGTTCAAATTAGAAAGCTCTTTCTTTGGATACTGAAAGGCTTTTAGATAATCAATAACAACTCTCCCTGCATTATTTTATCAATGAACTGTTGTTTAGGTGTTCCATTATAGTCAACTGCTGTACTTCCAAGCATTAAATGCTCAGATTTCAAGTCCATATAATTTATACATATACTATAAGTCTTCCCTTCCTGCCCATCACTAAGTGATTCATTGGGGGAAGGAGTAAAAGGAAAGGGGGCAATGTTTGCTACATGCCACACTGTACTCGAGGCATTCCATCAGACAAGAACAGCTGCAGGAATCCCCCACCCTCAAGATCACTGACCTGAGTGGGCAGGTTGGCAGGCCTTGGAGATCAAGAGCAGAAGCAGTGGCAGATAGCATGGTAGTGTGGCACCATGTGCCTGTCCTCCTGTCAGTCATGCTGCTACTGCTGCTTGCCAGGACATAGAAAGGGGGGAGATATGTGGTGGTGAAGCAAATGCATTCATAATAAACAAATTCCAATAGTTTGTTGGGAGGAAAATGAGAAACTGGGCAGGGCAAGGGGAATGAACTGGAGTGGGTAGAAATGTGAACAGGACCACTCTGCACATCACTGTTTTGTTGCAGGTGCAACTTGTATACAGTCTAAATTGATGCACCATTTGGACAAACTCTAATTGGCTATTGCTTTGATGCAACTCACTATCTCCATGTTTTGGTGTCCCTGTGGTCACAATAACCAGATATTAATGCTAAGACAAATCTGGGAATGTAAATCAATATTGTCATGTTATTTGTTCCATTTCATCTTTTGAGCCATTATCCCAGGCTCACATCTTACAATATAAGACTACTATGGTGAAGATTATGTATTACCACCAGCGCAGATGGTACTACCTGAAACCATATGGTTAGATGTGACAGAGCCATAGCCAATAACCAAACAACAGCATTTCATTTATATGGACATTGATTTTCATCTCTTATTTTGCCTGCTCTTGCCTGCTGCTCTCTTGAAATATTAATAGGTGGGTTATTGTATCTTCCATTAGGCATTGCTGGGCCAGGATAGTAGCTTTTCAAGGCATTCCAAATGATCAAAAGCCAACACATGCACATTAACGTTACACTAAAATCAATGGTCTTGAGCTCACATAACCCAACGCTAGTTTAAGACCATTAAATTATATTCCTTTTTTACCTCTTTGGTGGCCTCTGTTCAATTATATTAGTTTTTTCAATAGTACAGATATAAATAGGACTTGACCCAGAAGTATGATCTTTTTTATAGATCTCACAGTACCTTTAAATTACAATTCATGCTTTCCCGAACAGTTTTTATATGTGATGAATTATGCTTTACATCCTGAATATAAATTAACTAGACTTCTCATAGAGCTGGAAAAATAATGAAACAGGGTGGAAACAGCCAAAGGTGTCTTTCAGTTACCTTTAATAAATATTCATCTAAATGGATCTCTGAACCAAGTCATCTGTAAATGCTTAAATGGAGGAGCTGAATGTTGTTAAACTAACAATAGATGTGCATTTTATGGAGTAAAGAAGCTCACGGTGTTTGTGTTATCATAAAGGAAAACCTTTTACATTTAGATATAATATAATTCTGTTGGGAGCTGCCCAAAGTGGCTGGGGAAACCCAGCCAGATGGGCGGGGTATAAATAATAAATTATTATTATTATTATTATTATTATTATTATTATTATATTTGGTGATCTCATCAAGATAAGCTACAATCCTAGGCTGACTGTAATATTGTTGTTATCAGTGTGGTTTTATGGTCTTAAATACTATACTTGCTTATTTAGGAATATGTTCCACAGGTATATAAGTGTGTTTAGGACTGAAATATACCATTCTCAGGATCTAGACAGCACCAGAAAACAAAAGGAAAATATTTTTTTGTGTCTGTGCTGGTTGCATTTGAACAATTTAGATTCTTTTCTTTTCTTAAAAAACCCTTATTCTGTTGATACAGCGATTTTTATACGAAAATTATTCAACAGTAAACAATGAGTTGTATTGAAGAGTTGACTGGGTTAAGAATCTGTTTTTGATTGCTCTAAGCACATCACAACGAAGGCAGAAGGAATCTCACACACAACTCGTAATAGCATGAATCTGCTTTTTCTATCTCTTTTGGATAAATTAGTAGATAAATTACACTTGCTCCACAGCATGGAACCAAAAAATCGGTGTCTTTTGGTCCTGCACTCTGGCACAGCCCAAACGGGACATCTGGTGTTGGGATCAGAAGCCAGGGTAGTTTCTGTAAATCTGGGATGTCTTGCTTGAAATGGGACAGTTGTGTGGTATGGGGTAGAGTTAATGTTAGCCACTGAGATACTGGCTTAATCAGGGGAATCTTTCTTTCAAGAGGAATGGGGCATCCGTTTACTGCTTTCTTCTTCTTCCGATTTAAACTGGCGGAAGAGGATCTTTAAATTCCCTGTGGCACCTTTGTTTAATTTAATGCTTCTACAAATATTGCTCTTAGATAAATTATTGATGGGCCTTATTGAGGAATGCCATTTAGAGTATCAAGGGCATATCCCACTATGCCAAGTTTTGTAGTAGCATTTAAAAGAGCCAAATGGGAATGGTGGTTTTGTGCCACTATTATACTTAACAGGGAGATGCCATTACTTCATCCTCAAATTGCACCACAATCCTATCTTCATACTCAGGTCACATTTCTGCTCTACAGCACCTGGCAAGCATTGGTGGTGCTTAGAGAACAAGTTTGTGCTTGTGGATTTAAATAACAGCAGGAACACTCCCAACTCTTGATGCGTGATTCATTCCCAATGCAGAAGGTTAACAGTCTTAAGAGAGAAATACGCTTGCTTTTGACATAAAGGCTTAACACTAATGACCTTTAAGACCAACCCATATTATTATTATTTATTAAATTTGTATACTGCCTTATACCCGTAGATCTCAGGGCTGTTTATAACACAAAATTACAATATAAAAAACACAAATAAAAACAAAAACAGAGACAACCCAATAATCCCCCCCCTTCCACAAAACATTTAAAAGGGCATCGGATGTCAATTAGCCAAAGGCCTGATTAAGGAGCAATGTTTCGCCTGGTGCCTAAAAGTGTAAAATGAAGGCACCAGCCGAACCTCCTGGGGGAGAGCATTCCACAAATGGATAACCAGAAAGGGTCCGTTCTCACGTTGCCAAACTTGGTACCTCCCATGGAGGAAGCACACAAAGAAGGGCCTCAGAGGATGATCTCAGTTTCCAGGTAAGTTCATATGGAAAGAGGCGGTCCTTGAAGTATTGTGTGATCATGACCTATATGTCCACTGACACCATACAGAGGGACAGGGAATGTGATATCTACAATGGCCGCCTAAGAGATAGTGACTTGCCCAAGAGTTTCTAGTTCAAAGTTTCCCACCAACCCAAAGTTTCCCCTGCCCTTGTCGCCACCTTCCCTGACCCATCTTAGTCCTGATGAGCAGTAGTGCTATCACAGTCAAGAGGGTAGTACAGTGACAATACCCCAGCTCATGTGCCACAACTCCATGGGGAAGAAGAATCCCCAAGCAGGACCTTCTGAAACATACCCTGACAAGAGCCACCATACACTATGCCTCTGAGACCTGCTTCTATGTATCCTGATACATAGCAGATGGTAATGGAAGCTGCGGAGGGGTCTATCAGAACCAGCAGCCTGGGGACATCATTTGTGAAGATAATCTAGCAGGACAACTGGAGCCAACTCTGCCCCAATGCCCAAGCTAGAAACCAGATTTTCCAGGCCTCAGAAAACTGGCCTCACTCATTAAACCCTGGACAATGTCCAGCCCTACCATTAGGCAGATTGAGGTAGCCTCCAAAGGAAGCTGATTTGCACGGCTAATGAGAGTGAAGCAATCACTTCAGGAAGTTGGTAGAAGGGCAATAAATTGTTGGTCATCTAATTTGTTTGCATTGGAGGTTTAAATAATAATAATAATAATAATAATTAATTTCAGAGTGGGGGTTAAGAGACATTTGTGGGATTTTCTGCCCGATGGACGTCAACATTACTTGACTAACCTTGAGTACTATGCACGCTGATTTAACATCCCTCTCAAGGCAAAATGAAAAGAATCACATTGTCAATATATAAAGCCCTGAACAAGTCAGGACCAGGTTACCTGAAAGTCCCCCTGGCCCTGCATAGAACTGTAAGATCACTTCAATCCTATGGGGTAATTCTTCTCGGCTCACTGCAGAGGGCATTTTCTTCTGCTGCCCCTGTACTGTGGAATGCCCTTCCCTCTGCCATATGTGAAGCAACTACCATCAGTTGCCTTAGACAGCTTCGTACAGTAAATGCTTACGCTTTGTAAATGTTGTACAAAAGTGTGCAACAATTGTACCCCAGAAGGAAAATAGGTTTTGTTTACGGTTGCTCCAAAGTATTTCTTTGCTGCATTAGACAAAGATGATATCCTTCTATATCATCAAATGTTTATATGAGCAAAAGTGATTAGCTCAGCAGGCCCATTCCATTAGAGAGCCATTTCATCTACCTGTCTGCTTCACGGTTATTTTGTATTTAATCATTTGGGACTGAGAGTTCTTCTGAAGCATACCACAAATAGTAGGAAGCCAATGGACCATTTAAAGTTAAGTAACAACAATAAATTGCCTGGCACTGGTCAGTCTGTGGTGGATTGTGGCCAGATTCTGACCTCATTTACACTGAAGCTACCCAGTGTTTGGTGGTGTAACAGAAACAACGGGAAATTTGCAGGACTACTGATGAGCTATTACCAGAGTATTTTTCAAGGTTGTTTTTTCACTTTGGCTTATTGATTATTCCCTCTAGCTTGTTATGCATAGAATCGATGGTGATCAAAGAATAATACGTGGATTTTTACCTGTGCTGGATTATCCATTATTCTAAGCATTCTTCAGTATAGGACACCAAGTTATATAATGTGTAAATGCATCGTTTTTGCTGCCTCCATGGGATCCTTTTATAATTTTTTGCTGTTAAGATTCATAATGCCCATCCCACTTCATAAATCAAAGCACAGCAGCCATGTACCCACCTGGAAGTCAACTTACCTGTCAGGAATGCTCCGCAATTCCTACATGCACCATTCAGCTATTTACAGCCTTTTTTGACTTAAGTAAAAAGAGCCACAAGAGGGCACTCAAGGAACACATGATTTGCTAAACCAGGCTTTTAGGGAAAGGTGGGGAAAGCCTCATTTAAGATGTTTCACTTTAACAGTTCAAAGGCATTCCAAAATGTCAGGCAAGTATCTGTAGGAAAGTCCTTGGCTACAATCAATAATTGGGCAAGCTCGACTCATACCATTATTATTATGAAGCTGGACTAGTTCATGAGCCAAACCACCCCTGATCCATCTTAGTATTGACTCTGGCAGATATGTTTGCAAATTTAGATTATTCAGATAGCCCGCACTGCATTTTTCTTACCTTTACTTTGCTTTAAATTAGATCAGGTAATAAGGTATCAAGCCAAACACTTTCAGATATCAAAATACCAGAGAGACACAGATTAGACCACAGGAAATCTGCAAGTGCACCTTTTGCTCTCCATTTAGACGACTATGATACACCCTCTCGAAAATGATTTGGCAGGTGCAGAATGCAGACGCCATTGTGATTGTTGCTTCTAGTTATAGGAAATGTACAACTGCATGAGCATCACTGGCTGCCAGTTTGTTTCTGGGACCAATTAAAAGTGCTGGTACCCTTTGGAGCCGTTCATGGCTTGAGTTCAGGACATTTACAGGAATACCCTCTGCTGTATACAGTGGTACCTCAGGTTAAGTACTTAATTCATTCCAGAGGTCCGTTCTTAACCTGAAACTGTTCTTAACCTGAAGCACCACTTTAGCTAATGGGGCCTCCTGCTGCTGCCACGCCGCCAGAGCCTGATTTCTGTTCTTATCCTGAAGCAAAGTTCTTAACCTGAAGCACTATTTCTGGGTTAGCGGAGTCTGTAACCTGAAGCGTATGTAACCTGAAGCGTATGTAACCCAAGGTACCACTGTATAAGCTACCACAGCTTGGTGCCCTCCTTTTATTTTGGACTCCAACTCCCATCAGCCCTAAGGCCAATAGTCAGGGGTGATGGGGTTTGTAGTCCATCAGCATCTGTTGTGCATCACAGATCCCTAGGGCAAGCTCTGTGGGAGACTGTTTTGCTTAAAGACACAATATAGGGAAACCATCTCCCACAATAAAGCAACCAGATTGTGTTTAAGCAGACAGACTATGGAATATGTCAATTAGACTTGTAATTGCTGCTTTTCCCTGCAGTTGAAACTTATTTATTTTTATGGCTTATTGGATGGCTTTCTTAATTGGATTATGGCTCTTTGATATTGCAGTTCCCTGCATTGGGAAACACTTTGCTTTTACTGAAAGGCAAGCTAAAAAGTTTCTAAATAGACAAATAGTGCATGCTTGACTGAAAATTACTATCAACAAGTCAATATTTTCTTTTACAATATACTCAAATGGCCGCTAACCATCTTCTTCAAGTTTGGCCCTGCAAGTTAGAAGAGTGGCCCTGTTAATTGTGTCGTTACCAGTTTAACCAGAGATGACACATTAGAGAGTGAAGCTCACATTCCAGAAACTATCACAATTAACATCACTTGGAATTAACAGCATTCATTGCTTTCTCTGATCAGTCTAAGATTCCCTAGCTTTAATTTGGTTTTACACGGCTTGTGTGTTAAAGGCGCACAATAGCACATAAGGATGTTTGTGTGTAGATTCATCTTACTCTCTGGAGGGGTGTGGGCTTTATTAAAAAAAGAATGGGCCCCTTTTCTTGTGCCATATGCGTAACAAACCAATTCAACTGCCCTGTAATATTTCCAGTCTATGGCAATAATGGATGTATTATTCAAAAGCCTATTCCATCCCATTGCTGCATTAATCTGCAAAATAAATAAATAAATTCATACGCAAATTCATATTTAAATGCATATTTGTCTCATGGATATATGCATTTCTGTATATATTTGATCCTAAAATGCACATGCTTAAGATGTTTTGGCATGTTTCTCGAGCTGAAAAGCAAATTGCAAAATCTAAGGAAGTACAAAATCTTATGGGCTGTATTCGAAGCCCAGGAGGTATGAATTCAATTACAGTGGTACCTCGGGTTACATACACTTCAGGTTACATACGCTTCAGGTTACAGACTCTGCTAACCCAGAAATAGTGCTTCAGGTTAAGAACTTTGCTTCAGGATGAGAACAGAAATTGTGCTCCGGCAGCGCGGCAGCAGCAGGAGGCCCCATTAGCTAAAGTGGTGCTTCAGGTTAAGAACAGTTTCAGGTTAAGAACGGACCTCCGGAACGAATTAAGTACGTAACCAGAGGTACCACTGTAGTTTGCTTCTGGGTAGACAAATATAGGATTTCACTGTAACTGTGTTTAGGATTGCAGCATAACAGAGTTGTCAGATACAAAAGAAGACACTTCTAGAAAAGGGAATTTCAGCCATTATAGTGCACCATGCAATCAACAGTTGTATGTCCATTCAGAAGTAAACACCACAGTATTCAATTGGGCTTACTCTCAAGAAAGGGTGCACAGAATTGTTGCTCCCCACATCACCACCATTGTCCATTAGGGCAAATGGGGCACTGCCCTCAACCAGCCCCTGCCTGCCTACCTTCTTAAAGGTAAAGGGTAAAGGTAAAGGGACCCCTGGCAGTTAAGTCTAGTCGTAAACGACTCTGGGGTTGCGGCGCTCCTCTCACTCTTCTGGCCAAGGGAGCCGACATTTGTCTGCAGACAGTTTTTCCGGGTCATGTGGACAGCATGACAAAGCCGCTTCTGGCAAACCAGAGCAGCACACAAAAATGCCATTTACCTTCCCACTGGAGCAGTACCTATTTATCTACTTGCACTTTGACGTGCTTTTGAACTGCTAGGTTGACAGGAGCAGGGACTGAGCAATGGGAGCTCACCCCATCGCAAGGATTCGAACCACCAACCTTCTGATCGGCAAGCCCTAGGCTCTTTGGTTTAGACCACAGCGCCACCCGCATCCCAGCCTACCTTCTTACAACCAGCCCAAAGGGAGGCACTGCCTGTCAGTTTCCTCCTCCTCATTCTCAATGTTGTCCCTTGTAGAACTCAGCAGGGGATGGAGACACATGAGTTGGCTCCACCTGTTGTTCACTCTGGCCCCGCCCATCATTGACTGTGGCCCCAACCACTGGCAGCCACCCTGCCTTGCTCTCTACCAGCTCAAATGGGCACCATCCACCACTGCTGCTATGCATTGCTTACAGAATATCAGTGCCACCCTTTGCTTAAGTGAATACGTTATAAATAAATAAATGACTAGACTGAATCTAATGTTTATGATCATGGGCAAGGCCTATAAGGAAAGGATCCCTCTGAAGTCTGGGAATCCAGTTTGCTTTTCTGCCTCCCCAAGCTAACCAGTTGTGCAGATTCCATCAGGACTAGCTAGAGGTGTTTCAATTAGTCCCTTTGTTTATGGTGTTTAAAGCTAGAGTGTTGCTGATCTCATTGTTCTTATTTGTATCACGTTTGTCTCAGCTGGAGGGATATTGTGCAAGGCAAGTTGGAGTCCAATCTAGGAAGGAAAATGTTCAGAAGTGTTGAGAAAAAGCTCCAATTTTTCAAACAGCATGCAGATCACTCCTCCACTCATATTATTAAATTCTAATTATAGCCTGTTGATCCCCAAGACGGTGCTTGTTGGTAAATCCATATATACTGTTTCTCAAAGCTTGCATGTTCCATTTCTTAACCTGTTGATGCTTAGTTAAAAGAAAAATAAAAGAGCAAGCATTGCATATATATGTGAAGACAGGCTCAGGTTAGATATATGACTTTATTGTAATGTGTACTGAGTTAGTGAGAAATTCTGGTACTAGAATATATAGATCATTGCAGGCAGTGCCAGTTCCAGGCTTTGGGAAGCCTCTTGGACAAGATGCTCTTAGTGGAGCACCTGTCTGGCTGCTTCCACTATCCACTGAGTTGCCCTCTCCCTTTGGGCTCAATTCACACAACTGCCTAGAGAAGAAAAGGCAAGACAAGTGGAGGGTGCTTGGGGAAGGGCCATAGCTCAGTAGTAAAGCATCTGCTCCCCCAGGTTCAATCTCCATCATCTCCAGATAGGGCTGGGAATGTCCCCAGTCTGAAACCCTGGAGAACTGCAGCCACACATTGTGGACAACCTTGGTGGCGTAGGGCAGCTTCCTGTGTTCCTGTGCTGCCCTGTCTCCTCGTTCTTGTCCCTGCTTGGTTGCCCACACAGAGACGGCAGGTCAAAAGCCAATGACAACGAGGAGGAGAACAGAGTCAGGAGGTCCCAGGGCTTGGCAGTGGGCCCCCTGTGGGGCTGTGGACCTCATCAGAAGCCCAGGGATGCCACTGTCAGGAGCTCCTCCTACACTCGAGTAGGACCCTGGTAGAGACACATGCCCGACTGGCATGTTCTCTCCCTCCTGATCATTTGTTCGGGAGCTTCAAAAGCTTTCTTCAACCCAAACATCACAACGACGGATGCCAACAGCCATCAGCACACTTTAGGAATCCACAGAGTCTTTGCAGCTTGTATAACAGACCTCAGCAACTCAGCATTTTGGCTAATCTGCTTTATTTACATATAAACACACACGGAGTACTGCAACATGGCTCCCTCTCTAGCATCAGACAGCAAAGAGAAAAAGAACAAAGGACAATAGTCCCACTTCACAGAACACAGTAACACAAACATCCTGTCTCAGTCACTTTCCACTCTGTGGAGTCAAAACATAGACCGTCATGTGATAGACAACAATCCCATGACTGCAATCATGGAGCAGGAATTCTAACAGCCATCATTCCTCATAGGCTTATGGAAATGATGTTTTAATCACCTGTGAGGGTGGAAGTGTCTCCTCATTACTTTCCTCTCTCCTCCAAAGCTGGTGATGCAAGGGTAGTAGAGGAAATCAAGGCACTTCTGCTCCTATTGCAGCTGGTTAAAGGAGATAGCCAAGACATCTCTGCTTTCACAACCTCCTTCCTTGTACCCTGAGTCCACAGTCAAGTTGCAGCAGCCAGACAAAATCATCTTGTGCTGCCCATCAGGATGCTGCGTTGCATAATAACTGAAGAGATGGTAATTGTTGTAAATTTAAGACCTGGTGCTTGAGCTCACTTTTATCCTCCCCTCCCCCCCATTCCTTATTCCTTGTGTGTCATGTCCTTTCTTGTGTGAACCCTCTACAACCAGGGCATCAAAAACAAAACAGCAACAACATAGTCATGCAAGCCACACCTTCTGAAAATCCCACCTTGACACAACTGCTAAAAGTGCAGAGGAGCCCTGTCCTCTTTTCCTACCTGGGCACCCTCCACCCCAGTTAAGAACTTTACTCTGCATCTCAAACAAGAACGGGACAGTAACAGGAAACTCCTGATTCCATCCAGAAACAATTAGGCGCAGTGCCAACCTTAGAACACTCTCCACTCAATTGCTGAACTCTGTTTTATCTGAAAGAAAGGCATTGGTGGTGGGTGGATTCTCCAAGCAAAATACCACATCTGTAAGAAAGCAGCTCTTTTGAGCCTCATGGACCTAGCTCAGTCAGTAGAGCATGAGACACTTAATCTCAGGGTTCTGGGTTCTAGCCCCACATTGGATGAAAGATTCCTGCATTGTAGGGGGTTGGACTAGATGACCCTGGTGGTCCTTTGCAACTCTATAATTATATGATTCTATGATGAAAGCCGTGAAAATTTATGCCACAATAAATCTTGTAAGATTTTAAGGTCCACAGGCTTCTTTGCTGTTGACCCTGGTATAAATTAGCTCTTAGCCATACAGTTCAGTGAGCAGTTTTGACGAAGTCCTTATCTCTTCTTTAGCAAATCTGTAGTGGATCTTTGTTGTGATTAATTATAGAAACTTTGTGCCCTTTGAAAGTACATACTGTATCGCAGAAATAATTAATTGTGCCACAAGAGGGCGCCTGATCACTTTGAAGATTGTCAGAATGGAAAGAACTTGGTCCTCCTAGTTGACCATGTCAAGCGGGATGCGTAGAAAGTGCAATCAATACAGCAGTTACGATTTCATTTAGGCCATGTTAATTATATAATCTAAATTGTTAATTAGATAGTTAACATCTAAGAGATAGACTAGTTGCATTTAGTGAACCATATTTCTATCTTAGTCCTGTACCTGAAAAAAGAGAGGACAAGAAGCAGAACATTGCAGCATATCTCCACTCTGTAACAAAGGGTCAGGGATCCTGGTGCCCTGCAGATGCTGCTGCCCCAGGCTACAGCTCCCATCATCCTAACAATTTATCATACTGGCTTGGCCTGATAGGAGTTGGAACTCCTCAACATCTGGAAGGCCACAGCCTCCTCATCACTGTCTTAACAGGAATACTCCTGTTCAGGGTTCAAGTCATCGACATTCATGTCTTCCTCCAGAATATAAACTGCAGGGGACTCCATTCACTTTCCTCCCTCTCTTTCCCGATTCTTCCTTTTCGAAGCTGGGTGCTGATAACACCAAGGTCACAGGTTGGATCCCCATATTCCTGCATTGCAAGGTTGGATCCCTGCATATTCCTGCATTGCAAGGGGCTGGACTAGGTGACCCTAAGGGTCCCATTCCAGCTCTGCCATTCTAGGATTCTATGAAATGGTTACTCCACATACACCAAGGATGCCAATTCTCTTGTTTTGCACTGACTCTGTTTTGGCTCTATTTCTTTCAGCACCAGGGCATTAGGAAACTGAGTGATGTGATTTGCCCACCTTCTAGGGTTGTTGTAAAGATCCCTGAGATACGATATGTGGAGGGTTATGAACATTTTAAATGTGTGGTATAAAATGTTATTGTTGTTATACGAAATGGCTAACTATTGTTAAGTTAAAGAGGTCTGCAACCCTAAGCGTTCTTACTTGAGTGTTAGTCCCATTGAAATCAGGATTGGACTTAGTGTAAAGCCACAATCCAATAAGAGTTAAGTGCACTTAAGCCCATTGATGTCGATGGACATAAGTGCACTTGGCTATCAGTTGGATTATGACCTAAATGTATTTTGCCAGAGAGAGAAACAGTGGAAAGACTCTGTATGAAACACTGAGCTTTTGGCTATTTCATATTCATGAACCAAGTCAAGCATTCACGCATTTCAATAAAGCCAGATTCCAAATGGACACCCTTTTGCAGAGCTTATTAAATTTGTTTCTTTCATCAATTCATACCTTGAAAGTCTGAACTGAATGCATCATCAATTTATACTTTGAAAGTAGGTTAAAGCAACAGACATTTTAGAAGCAATAGCCAGTAACGGTCTTTTAAAAATTGTGTGGCTGAATACTGAACGAGTCCAGGTTATCTTTGTTTAAAAGGAAAGCTTAAAGAAATGATCATCCACATTGAACTTGAAATTTTGAACGGAGCTGATGGATGCATCACATTCTTGAACTGCAACCCTCAAATATGCTGTAGTTGCTCTCTTTTCATTGCAATTCATTAAGAAATTTCAATAAAGGGTGGCACAAACTATGACAAAAGTTATTACCTCGTACTTCATTTGGTGCAAAAACATGTACAATTTCAGAACTCATAAGGGATTTCCAAGTCCCTATTTACAGAAGAGTGAACTCAGCCCCACCTTCATGGCAATCCCTGTTCTCAAGGAGGTCATAAAATTATGTGGTGCCAAAAGGGAAATTTGCAAAAGACACCAAGAATAGCTCGAGGTCCAGCCAATGTGTCAGTTCGGAGACAGTTTTCATTTGTGAACCCTATCAGCCTCTGATATATTATGTGTTCTTTGTATCATTTTTAAAACCGTAGAATAGAAAGCAATCCTAAAACAGATTGTACAGTGTGCTCTAGCAACCGTAGATTTTACATTTGCAGTATTAGATAGGGTGAAATGTTTAGTCAGGGGCTGGGGAAACTGTGGCCCTTCAGATGCCGGACTCCAGCTTCCATCAGGACCACCTGACATAGCCAATGTTCATGGATGGTGGGAGCTGCAGTTTCACAGCTGGAAGATAGCAGGTCTCACTTCCCTGGTTTACCTAAGACTACAATCCTATACCCATTGAACTCAGTGAAACTCCCTTCTGAGGATTGCACTGCCAGCAACACTATACATATAAACAATGGGTGGGACTACATGCGGCTCCTTATTCACTGCCTATTTATGTAAAATGCCCGGGAAATTCGCCCCGTAGCAATTCTTTAACACCAGCATGTTTGCAGCCAGGAGGGCTGTTCTTTTCCCTGACCCGAAAGACGGGCCTCTGCTGCAGCTGCCGATGACCATCGAGGCAGCTTCTTTCTCGCGCTTCTGCTCTCCCTCGGCCGGTGCAGACCCTCGAGCGTTGCTGCGGAGAGATGCGGGGACGGAGCGGGCTCCGGTGTGTCCTGTGGGTTGAAGAAGCGGCGCCCTGGACTATCTTTCCGTGGGGGGGGGGGGGAGAGACTTCGCAGAGGCCCACCACGTGCGTGGCGATGCTGGCTTCGGCGCTTCAAAAGGGCAGAGAGCAAATTTCATTTTTGCAACTGTTCTTTTTCGAGCTCGTGTTTTGACCCTAGACGAGAAGGGTGGGCGCCAGGGGGAGAGTATAACCAGCAGAAATGGGGTTCGGTGTTTATTTCCCCCTTGGCGATTATTAAGATCCTGCTAGAGTTTCGGAACTGAAGACAGCAGTGACCCGGGCGTGATGCCCCCACAACTTTTTAAAAATACCACTTTAGTCACTAGTTCTGACAGCTACGGGGGGGGGCACGTTTGGACTAAAACTGGTGGGCGACAGCGGGTAGGGCTGAATTCAGTCAACGCCCCCCACCCCCCAGCTAGTTCTGGGAAGTGCGGGGAAGCAGAACTGGTTAATGCAGAATCGCGCAGGTATCTGCGTGTGGGACTTGGTTTGTCGGTACAGTATATTATATCAGAATCGTAGAGTTGGTAGGGGTCCCAGGGACATCTAGTCCAACCCCTACAATGTAGGAATCTTTGCCCAACGTGGGTCTCGAACCCACAACCCTAAGATTAAGAGTCTCATGCCGACTAAGTATGATACCTGATTCGGAGGCTTTGAGATGGATGGATTTATCCCGCCAGCCAATTAAACCTTACCAGGAAGGCTTACATTTATTTATAGTGCATTGGCGAACCCATTCTGTATGAGGCGATCGGAAAGCTGCTTCCGGGCTGCTTTAGCATCTGATCGTTCATTCACACGTGCAAATTCCTGCGTTTGTCATGAATTGTCCGTATGCGAAACCTGGGTGCACGCACCGAGGCCAACGCGGTCGACTAGATTTCTAGCCAAAGATGAGCTTTTCTCCATGCTGGCCCCATACAATGTTTCTTAATTTTCTTCCACCGGCGACAGACGAAAGTGGAGCCAGCCTTGATGAGTTTACACCAGAAGAGAGGTCGAGAAAACAATACAAAATTCACAGAGCAGGAAGTTTTATATCTTGGGGGCGGGGGCGGGTTAGGCGCTCTGTCTCCAAGTTCCTTACAAAGTTCCTTGTTTCCTGTGCTAACTTGGAAGTGGAAGGGGAGTTTCTTAGTTACTCAAGTGAGACAAAGATCGTCTGCACATGCTCAGTGGCTCACCTCATCTTTCTTTAGATGGGTGTCGGTGCTGAGACCTGGCTCTGGGCGCTGAGTCCCGTGGAACCAAGCCAAGTTTAGGAATTCCGTCTGGGCTGGAGGAGGAATCCCCACTTAGGGCAAAAGGAACTGGGGCCCGGAAGAGTGTCTGCTGAGCAGAAGAGCTGCTAAGCCGGGTGTCTCCTGGGCGCCTAAGCAGCGCCGCCCTCGCCCAAATTCGACGGAGGCGTTTCTCTCTCTCAGCGCAGAAAAGGAGATGCTACGCCTCTTCAGCGGGGGATACGGGGGTGGAATAGGGGCTAGCAATAGTAATACTTTGCTATGTGTATGCCGCCCATCTGACTGGGTTGTCCAAGCCACTCTGGGCGGCTTCCAAGAAATTATAAAAAAAACCACAGTAAAAACAAAGATTAATTTATTTGACTTTGCCAAAGCGGGCACTTTTGGCTGCTTTGCAGTTCCTTATTTCGTAAAAATAATACTCATGGTGGAGCAGGCCTGCTAGCCAAGGCAGCTAACCAAAGCCTCCATGGGCAGAGGCAGTGTATCTCTGCATGGCGGTGGCGCTGCATTGCAGGAGAAGGCCCATCATCATGCTTGGGAGCCCTGCCTGGTCGCTGCTGAGTGCTGAGCCAGGCAGACCTGCTCAGCCTGAGGGAGTAGATGGAGAGAGTCTTCTTGTTGGGTTTGCGGGTTGCGATGGGATTCTGAAAAAAGACACAAGCAACAGTCTCGTAAGGCTTTTGGAAAGGTGTGTGTGAAAGAGAAGGGGGGAGGGATTCCCGGGATTGTGTTTCCTAACCAATATTTTATTAAAGGTCATAGTTTCTTCAACGGCGAGTCTCCTGCGCCCATAGTTCCAGAAATAAAGTAGCTGCGCGGGGGAAAGGCGAGATGCGAATGGAAACGAGTGGATCATTTCAAGGACAACTTGCTCAAAAGAGAAAGCGTGTACAGAAGTCACCATCGCCCTTAGCATCATGGCACACGGTACGAAGGTAGGGCATTCATTTGCTAAGGCTGCAGTCCTAACCCAATTCACCTGCGAGGAAGCTCCCTTGAATTCAATAGGACTCTCTTCTGAGTAGAGCTAGTTAGGATACAGTGGCTCCGTTTTATTCTACGCTGTTACCAGATGTTTATATAATGATCATTCAAAATAATCCACCCGAGATTAGCGCCTATATTATAGCAGATATTGAATGCTGCAACAGATATGAAATTCAGAAACGGTGTGTACCAGAAAGGTGTGGAACACTCAAAACGTTTAGCACGGATTTATTTTTTATTTTTTAAAAAACAAACTTTTCATAACTTTCCTTGTGTCCACACAGAGATACAAAAATCCTAAATGGGGATCTTATTCTTCTCCCAAAATAGACCCCCCCAAAAAGTGGGGCGTAGATACTAATAAGGAATGATCCTGCAATTTTTTCATTCCTCGATTCAAAGACATACAGGACAATAGACGAACAAAAAAATACCACTTGCGGTTAAAAATAAATATAGAGGCTATCTTAATTTTTTAAAAAAAAACAAAACAAAACCTGAGGGCGTGTGTAAAAAATATGAAGAAGCTGTCAAGGGAAGTGGGTGCAAAGGCGGAGGACAAGTGTTGCAACAGACGCTTCCGACCAAGTCCCATTAAAATAAAAATCAATACCTCCTACTTCCGAGTAAACATGGTTAGGACTGCGCTGTGGGAAATGGAAGGAAACACTGCCTAGATGCAATGTACGGGGAAAGTAAGGAGCTAAAACAGTAGAAAACCAGGATAATGCGACACTGATAGAAATAAAAACCTGAAAATGGGTCTATAGCTCTGAAGATGGGTGGAGACAGCACGAAAGAGCGGTGGGCGACTACCAGAGCGCCGCGCGTGAGCCACAGTTATGCGTGAACTCGGAGGGTGCGAAAGCAGACGTGGCGGCGTGGGGTGGAAGGAAGAGAGCGCGTTTGCTGCCTTTCTCCGACGTGTGTGGTGCCGCCGCCCCCTTCCACCTGGGGGAAAGTGTAGCTTGGGGGCATCCAGTACCCCGGAGCAGGTCTCTATGTGGCTGACTCTATGTACCTGCCCATGATCCCTTCCCTCGCACCCGCGCGCAATCCGGTTCGCTCCAGTTCGCGCAACGCGTCGCCTTTCAGTCGAACAGTCCTCTCGGGCGGGAGGGCTCCGTCTAGCGCTCAGTCCCGCGGCCCAGCAACACTGCCTGCGGCGAGGAAACGGCGCTCGGACCTCTAAACCAGGATATTGATGATTGAAGAAGAGGAAGGTGATTCGCGACGGGGTGGGCTGCGACCGATCGAGCCCTCCCTTCCCCCAATAGTTACACGCACCCCGCTCTCCTGGGAGAAACTGACCGAAGGCTTGCAATCCTATCCGCTTACCTGGGAGTAAGCCCCACTGAATTCAGTAGGGTTTACTTCTGAGTAGAGATGTATAAGATTGCCTTGGAAGAAACAGACGCCCGACCTCGTCAAGTTCCACAGCCACTCCCACCAGGCGATTAAAGAAAAATGCCACACTTTGGAACAGGAGCCTAGGCGACTGGTGCCTGCCTGCCCCACTCCCCAGACACGAGGCGTGGAAAAACACCCGGGAGGAACAATCCGGAGAAGGCATGGGGTCAGTGGACAATGGACAGCATGCCGAAGATCCCAGGCACTTCCAGACTTGAACCCTAGAGAGCTGGTCTCAGTGTAGACAAAACTGCGCTGGATGGAACAGTGTTTCTACTCAGCAGAAGGCAGCTCTCTATGTAGCTCTGTGGTCTGTCTCTGGATTCCTTGAAGTCTGTAGTATCTTGGGTTTCCAAGCATCCGAGGACTCGCCGCGGGGGGAGGAAGAAGAGAGGTGGCGGGAGGAGGAGCGGGATGGGGGAAGTTTGATTTCTTATTAAAGTGAGATTTCATTTCAAAGGCTTGTTCTTTTTTTCCACTACTCTGTGTGTGTGTGTGTGTGTGTGTGTTTTAAACTTTTCTTGCCAACGCAATGTGCTGTCGAAAGAGAAGGGAAGAGACGCTGCTTTTGACAACTCCAGCTCTGTGCCCTTTACGCCCTAAAGTTTATGGTATCTCCCAGTGGTTTTTTTTATTATTAAAAAATGTTTAGGGGTACTCTCATTTTGACTCAAGAAAATCACCATTTTATAGTTCAAATCGAGAAAAATAAATACAGTAAATGGACAAAAGTACAAAGAGTCACAAAATGTTTAGGGGTATGTGTACCCCTGCGTACCCCCAGAAAAAGCACTGGTATCGCCTATAGTTAATGCAAATAGGCGTGGGAGACTGAACGAATTCTTCTTCTTTGGCGATCACTCGTAGCCGAGTAAGGTTGTCTTCCATGAACACAAACTTAACAGTGAGTCCATTATATTAAGCTCCTGAGCCATACAAATCTGTTGGGAATTTTATTTTATTTTTTAAGAGGACTATGTAAGGGAATAACACAACACACAGTTAACTCCCAAGTCCCATTGAACTTGATATGGCTTACTTCTGAAAAGACACGTAAAGGCTCATGCTGTGAACCCAACATTTTATTTAAAAATCAAGGTAGAGTGAGGTTTGGGACTGTACTAGGTGAAGGATCACGGGCTCCCATATAAGCCGGCCCGAGATCGACCCTCAAAGCCTGTGGTTTGACTCGCAGTTCAGAACATCCGATTGGCGCTGAGACCAGAGATAGGATCTTATCGGTGTTGGCCCCTTATCTTCGGAATTGCCAGCGGTGAAGGATCTCCTCAGTGCTGGCTTTCAAGCAGATTACAAAATTTATTATTATTCCACTCAACATTTTATAGATGGCTGTATTCGGTTTCGTGCATTAGTTGCAAATTGGTGGGTTTTGTTTGCTTGATCTGTGCTATTCATTTATTAAGCGCTGCAAGCTTCCTTGTGAGAATTTTACTGTAAAAGGAGGGATATAAACGGACAAACAAATAAAGATGGATGTAGGCTTCTAGAAAGGCCGTTTCCCAGCCCAAGACCGCCCAGATTTTCCCATAAGTAAGTCGCACTGATTTCAATGGGACTTACTTCTCGGTAAATAGAATGCTAGCTAAATAGAACACAGCCGGATCCTGATTCAGATTTGTACACCCATGAAGTGTGGCTTGAGATTGCGGAGACTGAAGCGCAGTCCTGATTTGATTCACAAGTGAATTTGATTTTCCGGAATTTCTTCCCATCGGTTTGTATCCTGCCTGTGACTCAGGTCACCTTGGCCGTTCTGAAACCTTGGGCAGAAGTCCCAGATCCCAGTAGAATATAGATACATATACTTCTAGGGTCTGACTCTGCTGCACTTGTTATGGGAGCTAAAACTGTTTTTTATGTGACGAAAGTTGTGCTTCAAGACCCGCGGTCCTATTCCCCGCCCCCAACAATTCTGTATTCTTGTTGATATTCTGTAAACATTTAGGAGATCAGAACAGCAAGAAAGCAACGACGCCAGGCGCGGAGGTGTCTTTACAAAGCCTTGTGGAGGGTAAGAGATTTGAACGAACAAGGCAGAGAGCTAGCAGAAGCGCGCGCCTCACTTGACGGCAGTTCGCAGTCGCGGTGGCAATAATGGCTGCTTACAGCCTGCTTCTGAAAGTTCAGATAACGGTTCAAACACGTAAGTTTACATACATACACACACACACACACACACACACACACACACACAGAGAGAGAGAGAGAGAGAGAGAGAGAGAGAGGCAGCTTGTTCTCTTTCACAGAGAAATAGAAAAACATCTGGGGTGTGTTTCTCAATATCATATGTTGTTCGCTAAAAACAGCGAATAATTCCGCTGAAACCTTTAAAGATTAACACATTTATGATGGCCAAGAGTGCCAGCTTGAATAAAATATTGGGGGGGGGGGTAAGCTCTGTCCCGCATAATTGATCACATGATGTGGTGTGCACACACCATTTGAATAACAATGCTCATCAACTGGGGGGGCAGCCCCTTCACATGTTTTATTGGGGGAGCAAAGTTTTATTGGGGGAGTCCATAGGAGTGGGCTCCTATGATGATGGGAGAAGTTCTTCTGAGAACTTCGTCAATGGTCCACTTTATTGTGTGCAAGAACAGCGTTAGAATTTGATTCCAGCTGCTTACATCAGCATCGCCCTTCCATCTCCCTCTCTCTCTCTCTCTCTCTCTCTCTCTCTCTCTCTCCCTCACCCTCTTTTTATGTCTGGGCTCAGCCTTACCCTGTCTGTTTGGGTCAGTTTCAGTTTGTAGTATTATCTGATGGGACCTCAGATTTTGGGAAGCCCACCTTCCCTGGATAAAGGCAGCTGGAAGAAGCTGAGTCTAGTGGGGGGATGGGGAAGCTGTGGCCATCCAGAAGTTGTCAGACTTTAAGGCTACATACACATTATTACTTAAAATCCAGTGAGGTCATTTCCCCTGCTGCATTTCAAGTTGCTTTCTTATGTTGCTGTACACACGGGGGGGGGGGGGCAGGGATCTCTTCACCCATGCACAGTACCTGTTTTGTTTCCCTTTGCCAAACTCCAGTTCACTGAAACTATCATTTGGGCATGCACTGTCTTCTGGGCATGTGCAACAGCAGTCTTCAGTGTACACACCTCAGCTTAACTGCAGCTTCTGCTTTGGATGGAAGCTGAGGGACAGAGCATCCAGCAGAGCATTTCTCAAGATGCTACAGGACACAGGTGGATTGTGGTTGACATCATGTGTACATGATTTCAAATACCATTGGTGTGAGCGCACTGGAGTCAGAGTGTGACAGCCAGAAAGTGCCATGTGCAGCCTGCTTCCACTTGGTTGTGGCTGTTTTACACATTATAGAATCCAGAGAGTCTTTACCTCAAATAACTTGGTCACCATTAAATCAATTTAACAAATGTTTGGACACTTAGAGGGAGAAGTAAACTGAAAAGCAAAAAGTAGTAAAAACATCTTTTGTTTGTTCATGCTACTCAAGCATTTGCATGCATACATGTCAGGGCTGCCTCAGGTCTCAGCTCACAAAAGACCAACGCCAAGTTCTTCTTATATACAAAGGTGTTTATTGGAGTTCATTGTTTGCTTCACATCCGAGGCGCGCAGCCCCACGTCTGTTACGCTTAGACCGTTGAAGTCTCCTCTGAGTCAGTCCCTCCCCTGCACCAGTTTAAGAGGCTTGCGCTGCTCCACCTCTTCCTCTCTTTCCTTTTCCGCAGGGTCTTCCTGCCCGCTGGGGTTTCGCCCCTCCTGGATTCCCCTGACGCGGAATCCCCAGATTGCTCTTCCCCCCTCCTGCGGGCTTTGGGACCTGGCTCCTCCTCCGGGCTCCCTGTACTTCCGCGTGCCTCCACATTTGAACTTGGCGCGCGCGCCCAACCTCTAACCTTCCTTTTGACAGTTACACTACTCCCTTCACTACTCCCCTCCCCTTCCGGGAGGGTGGCTTGCTCCGACCTCCCTCCCTTCTCTGCTGCCGGAGCTGCTTCCCCTGATACACTGGAACCTCCACCCCCTTCGCTGCACTCTGGCGGGGAGGCTGGTCCTGACGCCCAGCTGCCACTTTGGGATCCCCCGCTGGCCCCCTGCTCCTGACACGTCCCCCCTGGGGCTCCCCTGGCCTTGACCACCAGCGCCCCCTTCTGGGAATCCTCTGATTCGCTGGAAAGACTCATGGAATCTCTTGAGTCATTGTCATCCTCTTCCTCGCTGTCCTGGGATTCATCCCCATCGCTCTCCATCTCCTGCCTACCCTGTGCCTCTGTCCCTGAACCCCTGACAATACATATAATGATTTATATGGTAGATATATTTTGTTTGTTCTTGAGTATCCATACCTGAATACCTGAATGTCTTATAAGCCAATGTAAGACATGGTCCCAAGGGTGGGTTTCTATTTATCACTGGAGAACTGTGATACAGTCAGCAGTGACTCACAGACAAAGAGAGAGAAAAGGCATTCCAAATATAACATTATTTCCAGAGCTTATGTTTCACCTAACATCCCTTTTAGCATAACCATTAAATGGAGGCAGTTCGTGTAATTGGTCAGCTGCAAGCCACTGAGTAATGGAACACAAAGCCATAAATTGTCCAGTGATGTACATGCATGAATCATCACAAGGTCTGCTCAGAGTTATAACTGAGATAAGCTGCCTTCCTAGGGATGTCAGGCCAATCATTCAATCAGTCATGTAACTGATGTGCATGTGTAGCAGAAACATCTACATTATTTTAGGTGCTCGGGGGCTTAGTAACGTATGGCAAGAGTATCGCTGTTGCAGCTTCTCATTGACCCAGTGTCTGTAGTGTAACAAATAAAGTGAAGTCAGCAACTGAATACTGCTGGTGTGGAAGGAGTAAAGTAGGGATCTGTGATTCCAGCCATTTCTTCCTGTCAGAACTGGAACGGCTGGCTGAGCTCAGTCCAGGAGGAGACTAAGAGTGAGTGATCTTGACTGCTTTGAAAGAAGCAGTTGTGAGGCCCCCTGCAAAGAAAACCTTCTACTGCTTGGAACCAGAAAACCTTCTACTGCTTAAGATTCAGCATCTCCCATTTTAACCTGCCTGAGTACTGAGATATATTCAGAGAGGTCCTTCTCCAAATGCCTTTGCCTTCTGAGGTATTATGGTGATGGCCAAGGAAAGTGCCTGTTCAGTAGTGATGCTGTTTTTGTGCAACTCTCTCCCCAGAGAGGCACACCTGGCATGGAGCCTTTTCTCCTTCCAGCATCAGGAAAAGACCTTTTTGCTTACCCAGACCTTTATGTCTACTTTTGTATATGAATACTGGTGATCCCCTTTCTGAATCTGCTGCTGTACAAGTTATTGTACTGTCATTTGGTGGCTCATTATTATGTTAGGCTATCTTATATACTGTAAGTGTAAGTCACCCTAGGAAATCTATTCCATCAGGAGGGTAGGACATCCAGTTTTAATTAAAGCACAGATCATGTATATTATAATCCAAAACCTTACATTAAAAACAATGGTCTAAAACTCTCCTGAATGAGCTACTTCCATTTGTGTGGTTTTAGTTGCTGCAGGGAGGGGGGGAGGAGGGACATAGGACTGGCTAGTTTAAAATAGTGTTTTAAACTCATCACCTAGATGGAACAACTTCATCAAATGGCACCTAGAAATCACAATGGTAGTCGCAGAAAAGCAATGACTTTGTCATATTGTTTCTGAAAGCTATTCCTTACCCCCATATCTATGATATGGATAAAAACTTCATCCATGACTCCAAGGCACTGCATCATGATAGTAATGTCAGACTAGAAGTCCACCTTCTCCTGTCTGGTTGGCAGGCAGAAGAAATATTTAATTTGCTGCTGCTGCTGTTATTGTTTCTGTTTTTAATTTACCAAATTGAAGAGTATACATACCACATGGTGACCATTTTTATGGCTCAGTCGCTGAACAGCTTTGCATGCCATGCCTGATTCCACACTGGGGTATTTAGAGTGGTGTGAGAATGAATGTTAAAGCCAATGGGGCCATGCAACCCGCTTGATGTTAGCTGAGCCCCCAGAGCTGGTGCTTGTTGTCTCACAGGTGAAGATGCAGAAGCAAGTGGATGTTAACACTGTGTGGAATGGCCCATGGATTTCAAAGGCATTCTTCTAGGCAAGGAAGCAGGAAGGCCCAAAGGTGCAGAGGAGCAAACAGGAAAGAGCAACAAAGGATGCAAGACAGCATCATGCCAGTTAAAAGTGTGAGGCAGAGTGGTGCAGTTGGCAGCATATTGAGTTTCCAATCCTTGTTCATACAGGAAGCATAATAGTCAGCCTTGGGTAAGTATCTCTCAGGACTGTTGAGAAAATATGATGGGAAACCTATGTAGACTGAATAGTGCTATTTAAAATGGTGTTAAATAATAGCCTACATCAAGGTGGACGACTTACCTTTCATTACCTTTGGACTTGGTGACAAAGTATCTGCTAGTGACTGTGTTGCACATTATTGTCCTACACTTTCTTTCATTTTGTTCAATACAGTTCACTTTGTATGCAAAGTGTGGTGGTAAATAATACCCTACATTAGAGGAACTGATTGTATATACAATTTATGTATACAAATAACTTTCATTTAAACTCTCCATCAGAGGAGTTTTTTTATATTGCTTTTCAATATATATCTAGAGAGAGATGCTTCATCTTTGACCTTATATTTTTTAATGCATTGACTTCACATTTATTTTATACAGCAGCTGGGGGCCATTATGAAGGTGACAATATACCACCACTCTTGCTTGCTGGCTTCTATTGGATGAAGTGCTTCTATTATATATGATACTGTGTACAACAGCACATGGTAACGGGCTTATTTGGCAAAATAACAGCATCTTAGTAATTTTAAGGGTCATGTTGATATCTCCCTTTTCTTCTATGTAATGGAGTGTGTTTAGGATTGCTGATTTTGTCCCTCTATTTCTAGAGTAAGTTAAAGCACTAGTCACAAGTGGAAAGAGTTTGAGTATGCCTTCTTGGTCAGATTTCTTAGAGAGCTCTTTGACTGAGTGGCTTATAATCTTTCTAAGTAAGTAAATAAAATTAAAAATTTTAAAAATCCCAAATAGTATGTTCAAGTTACTGGGGTTTTTTTGCTTTTTTGTTTGTTTTGTTGTTGTTTTTTTTGCTAATGTGTACATACTTGGTTTTCAAACAATTATGACCTCCAGCTATGGAAAGATCTCCCCTTAGAGGTGTGCCTGCCTCTCACATTATTGAGTTTCAGGCACCAATTAGAAACGACGAGTATCGGCACAAGATGTTGGACATAATATTATGTTTGCTGACTGGGAACAGTTATGGACCACAGGTATGAAGTTCACGGCATGTAATGCCTTAAGAGAGAATATTATGAAAATGATATACAGGTGGTACATGACCCCAGTCAAGCTTGCAGAAATCTATCATTTGCCCGATAATAAATGCTGGAAATGTAAAGAAACTGAAGGTACATTCTTTCACCTTTGGTGGACGTGCCCAAAGATTAAGGCTTTCTGGGAAATGATATATAATGAATTAAAAAAGGTATTTAAATATACCTTTCTGAAGAAACCAGAGGCCTTTCTTTTGGGCATCGTTGGCCAATTGGTGCCAAAGAAGGACAGAACTTTTTTTATGTATGCTACAACAGCAGCAAGAATACTCATTGCAAAGTATTGGAAGACACAAGATCTACCCACTCTGGAAGAATGGCAGATGAAGGTGATTGACTACATGGAATTGGCAGAAATGACTGGCAGAATCCGAGACCAGGGAGAAGAGTCGGTGAAAGAAGACTGGAAGAAATTTAAAGACTATTTACAGAAATATTGTAAAATTAATGAATCTTAGAAGGATGTTGGATAGAAACTAAGTGGTTTCCAGCTGTAATGCTTTAAGAGATACGAAAAAAGGTTTACAAATGGGTAAAAGCTTAATGGTAAGGATTTGCTGAACTAACAAACTGAACTGGAATACAAAAAAGGGAGGTACGAGGAGGTCCGGGGAAATAAGTGTAAGGAAGATATGCTATGGAAAACTAATGTGTTTTTAACTGTTTTTATTTTGTATGTTTCTTTTTATTTTTCATTTCTTTGTTATACTTTAATAAGGGGTTTTTTTACTCTTTTTGCTGTATTTTGTATTTTCTTGTATTTTTATTTTTTGTTTTTGTGTAATGCTTGTATTCTTTGAAATTTTAATAAATATCATTAAAAAAAAGAAAGAAACGACGAGTATCCCACAGTAATCCAGTATTGTACCACATCAACTCATCTGTATCCTATACTATTTAAATCTTAAATTTCTATCCAGCTCTTCCAAGGGAGCCCAGGGCAGCAAACAACAAGGCAGCAGAACAGAACAATTGGATCTGGGAGAAAGGAAACACCCTCCATTAAGGATGGAAAAACAAAGCATGGAAATGACAAATGATGCCTCCTTTCACTCTCTAAACTAACTCCACCTCTTAATTAGCATTGCCATAATAAAAGAAGAGTGTATCTGCAATAGCTGCGAGTACAGATTCAACCTTGATCTCTATGAGAACAAATGGTTTCATTATTTTTAAACCAACACAGTCAACTCCACTCATTTGTTTGCCATTGTACAAATGTTAGATAATCCTTTTATGGATGTTAACAACTGCCTCTCATTTAGAGCACAGCCAATCTAATAGTTCAAATGGCCACATTTGACGAGCCTTCCTTTTAATTTGCTCAACAAGATTACTTTGTTACAGCATCAAGGCCTTCGTGCTCTTCTAATTCATCTCCCTTTTTTTAAATAATGGAATCATTATTTTCGCTGAGGACTAAATTCCTTTGGTAAGTAATTTATAGACACATGGCAGGTATACTGCACCGAAAACAAGCTGCATGTCATGCAATGGTTAAATGTCTGCTGTCTGCTTTCTCAAGGAGAGCGGCCTTCACCAGTCTGGTGCTGTCCAGATATTTTGGACTTACAAGCCAGGTATGCTGGCTGGGGCTGATGGGAGGACAGCAGGTCAGGGCAGACTGAAGTAGAGCAATGCCTCTCTCTGGAAGCACATCATCAGGAGGTCCCAGTCTATGAGGATGCTAAGATATACGCTTAAATTAAGTGACTATTTAAGGACACCCTATGATTTCTCACTCTGACTGCCTCATATTCCATTCCTCTTTTTTAGATGTTGCAGTAGTAACCAACTGCTCTGAGAGAAAAAGAGCATAGATTTTTTTTCTTGTGGTGAGAAGGTTCACATGCTGAATAACCTGGCAAATAGAAGTATATATATATATTACCTGCTTTACTGATTGAGTAAGCTCTTCTATTCTAGCCTGATCATGTGGTTCAACCCTAGCTAGGTCACAAGAAACAGATACCCTGGGAGTTGGTGGCAAAGCATAGACTATACTGGGACGGAAAGCCCCTTAAGGCCTGATGTCTCACTGAATCGCTAGGCTTACTGGCTATGGGGTATGGCTGTGCTGCCAGATTTTCTTTGGCACAGCTCGAGGTGTGTGGGCACAGGAGGGGTTGTACATGCCATTGTTCTGAGGCTTTGAGCCAGGTTAATGTTGCCTGGAAAAGGGAAGGCAATGTCTTAATAAATATCTGATACTATGTGTGCCCCCTCAAGCAATTGCATAAAAGATAGATTTGCATGAAAGAAAGATGTGACACCATCATCCGGGAAGTTTTTAAAGGTTTAGGGAATATCATACAATCCATTCCTGCCATCTTCCTGCCGTTGTGGCAGATTAAGCCCTGTCTGAGAGTTTCCTAATTTACACTCACTTGTTTAGAGTCATAAATACGTAGATCTCATTTTACTTAAATGCATTAGTTCCCCAATCCAGCAACCTTATTTAGCTAAGTGTATCTCCTATCTAAGGCACGCAGGGATATTTATAAAGCTGAAATTCTATGGAAAAGCTGGTGGAAGATTATTTTATTTCACAGAACAGGGATTCATTTGAAGTACAAAATACAAGTTGAAATAAGTAGGTGCAATAAGGTACAGTATATTTTCTGATCATTATAGCATCTCTTTCATGTTCTAGCTCGATTACAATTTATGCAGTAAATAAGCTCTACATTTTAATCATCTACTGGAAATAGATCAAATACTGTACAAACAAATGCTGTTTTAAATACTGTATCAGAATAGACATCACCTAGGCATGTCATTAAAATCTTGGGGCAGCACGAGGGGACCAGGATTAGATTTTTGTGCAACAAGACTGTGAACTGAGCTCTGATACTAAAACAAATTAGGAATTATTTGTTCCAGTCAGCTGTACAACACAGGTTCTGTTATTTACACTTTCCTGGGCTGAGCATATGCAGAGAAGCATGCTGTTCCTTAATTTTATAATACCTCCACCCAGTCACTATTTTGCACCCAGCTCTGGTTGCTGGACTTTGAGGTTCTAGTAAAAAGATGATGAAGATCCGCCAATCCTGACATCTGCTCACCTCTGAAATAGATCACCTTAGAGCTATGATTCTGTATTTATTGAAGAAGGCCCCTTCGGACAAATTCACCAACAATGCACTATTATTGAGTCAAGAACATGTTGCAAAATACACTTGCAATGAAGCAACAGTCTGGAAGGGCCTGATATTTTATTTTGAGATGTGCAGGGGCTGAACATTACCACGCCTATTCAGTTTGGCACATTTTCACTATGACCTTTTCAGCCAGCTACACTAAAGCAGCATATTTATTTTTTTAATATTTTAAACAATATTTTGCACACTTCAATAAATTATTAAAACTTGCAAAAGCCTGGAAACAGCAGATTCCCCTATCCAGCAACTGTTTCCATCATTTTGCAAAGAAATTAAGCAAGCCTATAATCAATTATAATGAAGTGCTATTGCATGGAAACGTTAATATAAGCAAAAATAGCATGTTACCATACTATTTGTTTTTAAGATAAGCATGTTGCTGAAATGACTTGCTCAGGTGAATTTTCTCTCTCCCGTCTATGTGGCACTTATGCCCAATAGCACTGATGAAACACAGCAAAGTATGCACCTACACACAGAAAACGCTAGATTCAGTGAAGTTCTAAAGTCTTTTACAGTTTTACATAGAGGTTACAGCAATGACTGGTTCATGCTAAAAGTCCCTAGTCTGGAAGAGAAACTTCAATGAGTATGCAGCAAAAGCAGCCATCTCTCTCTCAAACCATCTTCAGCTATCTAAAATGGGTAACCAACACGATGCCCTCCAGACGTTTGAGGACTACAGCTGCCATAACTCCAGATCACTGGTGGTGCTAGCTGGGGCTGATGAGAGCCATAGTCCAAAACATCTGGAAAGCACTACCTCAGCTACCCCTGCTCTAAAACAAGGATGGATAATTTGTACTTCTCCATATGTTGTTGGACTGCTATTCACCTCATCCCTAAGCATTAGCTACACTGGCTGGGGCTGGTGGGTGCTGGAGTCTGTAAAGATCTTGGAAGGCCACAAGAAAAATCCAACAGCATATAGTCTGTCTCCATCTTAAATTTATTAAGGTATCCATCTGCTAAGTCTTTAACATTAACAAATATGTGTTATGCCAGTTGTACGCCTCCAGGAATGTAGTTCCTACTTATGAAGAAATTAGGTTTTCCTCTTCAGAATTCAAGAACAAACAAAAAACAAAGGCAGCACCTGACCTAACTAAGCAATTGTGAGAGAAAAAAGGCATTTGGGAGCTGACAGTTAACAAGACGAAGAATGCATTCCACACAAGAAAGCCGCCTATTCTGGTACACTGGTGGTCATCTGATAGATGGGAGAAATAATCCAGAAATTATAAGAATAAACAGGTAAAATAAGCTAGGATGGTGTTGTGAAAAAAGCAGTGGCTCTGAACGTTAAAGTTATTATCATTATTTGTTAAATTTGTTAGTCGCTTAGTCTTTCCCTAGGCAATTCAAAGTGATTTACAAACAAACCCACAAAGATACATTAAATTCCAGTTCCTTTTGTTTGAAAGAACAAACCAAACCCCTTGCATAATGTCTAGTACCAAATACAACCTATAAATAACATGGACAAACAATTGAACAGCAATCTGTCACAATGGGTGCGGGTGTGGAGGAAAGTATGAGGTTGTGGCTGAAGGATGCAGCAAGTTGCTCCTCACCTGCCTGTTACTCTGAGTAGGCAGGGGTTAATGCTGCAAATAGCCTGCGATGGCTTCTGAGGTTCCAGCTAGCTCAGTAACTTTGGAGTGAGGGGAAGGGGGGAGAACATTCTGCAACAGGTAACAGGCTCCACTTCCAACTTCTCCTCCTTCTGCAAATTTCATCTCTTGCCTTTAAAGGATTATACCTTTGACTCCTGATAGGATAAGCTAATGAAATGAAGACTTTTGCCCTTGTTCCTGAGAAGGCTGGGCTCTCAGCTGGGACTCATAAGGGCTCAAAACACAGGAATTAACCAATGACAGGGCAGGCCCAGGATGTTTTCCTGCCTAAAGGGAAAGACAAGGTGGTGCCTCCTCCTATTCCATGCCCATAAGCTGATTAGATCGGCAGTTGAATCATACACAGCAGGAATAGCCTGGGGACCACCATCACCGCCCTGCTGAATCTACTGCATAAGATGGTCACCTTACTTTACCTAATGATAGGGCCAGCACTCAACACAGAAAGTATGTAAGGCTGATAGCTGTAGACCCCTTCTAAACCATATATACAAATAGTAACCTTTCTGAGGCATGAAGATAGTATTTACCAAAAACAGTGAAAAAAGACAGTTAAGCAATGCCATGCCACATCATCTAATAAGCAGCAAATTCTTAACAAACTAGTACTTGATCAAAAAGGAAAAAGAGGAAAAAAAGCAAAACAAAAAAAAAAAAGGACAGAAGGAAGGAGATGGATGGGATCCAGTGATGAACAAGTGGGCTTCCACTCATGCAATGGAACTTCACTTTCCTCTTCTCCCTGCACCTCCTAAGCATGTCCACAAAATCTAGTCCAGGGCATAGCTGTCAACCTTCCCTTTTTTTGTGGGAAATTCCCTTATTCCAGCGCCGTTTCCCGCTGCTTCCTGCTGCTATCCCGGATTGTTAGATATCCCGTAGACTGTCCCCGGGACAGGTGAGGCTGCTGATCCCTTATTTTCAAATCTGAAAGTTGACAGCTATGGTCCAGGGGTGTCTCCCTAAACCTCTGGAGCAGATTTTGAGGATTCTTGTAGGGTTGGGGGGAGGGGGAGAAAGATGATGTCCCACTGCAAGAGTGGAAGGTCATTCTGCTGGCGTGCAGGCAGCATTTGATTCACCCCCATATACACAACATTCAACTCTATATGCAAAACTTTGCATCCTAAAAATAGAAGGCAAATGCCAATAGCATCATTGCTAGCAATTTAAGTGGTAAGCAAGCACTAAACCTATGACATATTGTTCGCGCATTTTAAAAATTGAGTCAGGATCTCATAAAACTTTTTGATAAGAGTTAGACTTAGTTTCAAAATACTGTAAGTTATTTGAGTTGAAACAGAACCATTGTCCATATCCTCTGTTCCACACTCCTTCACATTCCAATTTTTTAAAAAATGATATTTATTACTTTTTTAACATTTCCAACACAAACAACAAAAGAAAGAAGAATTAAAAAGAAAAAACAATGAAAATACAATACAAAAACGTTACATGGACTAAAAAAAAACAAATAAAAACAAGCAAAAACAGTTTAAAATCACCTCAAACATTTTCAATATCTTATATTTCATTCACTTATTTCCAGCGACCTCCTCCCACCTCCCTTTTTGTATTCCACTTCTATTATTTGTTTCAGCAATTCCTTTCCATCTTACTCTGTTTTCTGTTCTATAATTATCTTAACACATTCTTGCCATACTTTTCCTTTAATTTTCTATTAATCTATTTATACCTAATTCCTTATGACATTTCTGCTAAAGCCATACAATTTCATTCCAACATTTTTCTAACATTCCTTAATTTTACAATATCTCTATAAATGGTCTTTAAACTTTTTCTAATCTTCTTCCACCGACTCTTCACCCTGGTCTCGGATCTTGCCAGTCATTTCCGCTAATTCCATATAGTCCATGAATTTCATCTGCCATTGTCCAGTGCTTCAATGTTTTCAAAAAGCAACCATTCTCTCAACCAGCAAAAAGCAGATGGTTCACAGCAAAATTTAAAGGTCTGGCAGGGCAGGTCCTCCTCCTTCTTTGGCATCCATCAATATCTTAAGTTTTACTCGAGGCTTCCTGCCCTGCCAAACAACTCTAGGAGCATCCCTCTGCCACCTCCTGAAACCCTCCATCCCATCCAAAACTTGCAGTGTTTGAAACAAAAGCAACATCCCCAACAGCACAGCAGCCCTCATCCCCACCACAATAACTCGGCCCAACAGTGACAACTTCTGATTTGTCCATATTTCCAAATCCCCCTTCTCTTCAATCCAACATCCTTCACAGTTATCCTTAAGCAGATTCACATTTTTGGCAGTCATATCAACCCCCAAATACCTCTCTTTCTCAACCAATGTTAGTATCGCCTCCTGAAACTCTGTCAAGCTTTCCTTTTCCAATTCAGATAGGGTTCTGGTCCTCAAATTCATGCGTACTTCCTTAAGTTCAATCATAACGAGTGTCAACTTATGTTCGTCAGGTTGTCTTTGTATGGATGGGACTCTCCTCTCCAGTTGTATTGTTTTAGATTCAGCAGCAAGGGTTTTTCCCCTGACTTCATCTGCAGTTTACCATATCAAAGTAGATTCCTGTGTCAGTTTCTGAGTGGTTTCTGAATTAGTATTCACCTTTTGTCCCAAGTTATTTAAGCTTTCTACAGTTGAATCAATTTCAATATTTGCAACATCCAATTTCACATTTCTCACATCTATTTTCTTGTGGAGTTGTTCCAGCGAATCGTTTATTTTCAAAAATGCAGCCACTAAGGCCTCCTCTGTCAACATCCCGTCTGATTTTTCCTTTCCGTTTGCCATAACACTTAAAAGATTCAAGGTCAATTCAAAAGCCTCACACTTTCTTATCTTGCAGCTGGAAATTCCCCTAGCCCAGCTCCTATCAAGTAACCAATTTCAAAAGCTTCCACTAGGGGAAAGCGAATTGTATTTGTATCGGTCAGTATGTCCTCTTTTAAACACAGTTTCAATAATCCAAAGTTAGTTTCAATTTTCAGTTACTTTCCTCCTTGTTTAATAAAGTTTAATATTTTTTACTGATGAGAATTTAGTCCTTTACAATGGGCTTTCCAAGACTTTAGCTTGCAGCCTCTTTGCCTCAGTCTTATTTACAAAAAGGGGGGGTGGACTTCCTGTTTTGAACCTCCCCGTTTCGGTGCCAAATTAAAACGTTTAAAAATCCAATTCTTCACTCTACTCACGGGTAGTTGCTTTAAGATCAAACTGTCCACAGGAAAAAGTCTGGCAACAGCTGTGCGGCTTTGCTACGTGGAAGAAGCAGTCGATCCGAAGCACTGCGCCACTCACCCCACATCGCTCCGGATCCCCGAAACCGGGTTTCCCCACGAGTAGGGGAGGCGCAAAAGGTGCCCGCCGAATCCCACGTTCACAGGCTTCAACCGCCTGTGATTTTTAGTGGGTGTCCGCCTTCGCCGTGGCGGCCAGACCCGAATTTCCACGAGGCAAATTCCTCCCGGTCAGAGGAATTCCGCCATTGCCGGTGGCGCCAACCCGGAAGTCCCCCTCACATTCCAATTTTTAAGCAGCCCCTTCACATTGGCTGTGGGGAGGACTGCAGGGCCTGCTCCCTTCCAGGGCCTTTTCCAACTGGCCCAGGGGGCGTGGCCCAGGCCCTCTCTCCCAGCTATAAAGGGACTCCTGCTGCGGTGAGGCCTCGGACCATCAGCTGGGTGAGGACTGCAGGGCCTGCTCCCTTCCAAGGCCTTTTCCAACTGGCCCAGGGGGTGTGGCCCAGGCCCTTATTTGGAACAAACTTTTGGGGAAGTGTGGGAAGTGTTCTGCCATTGCTTCCCTGTTCCAGGTGGTTAATGTGCTTTAAAATGTCCTCAAGCAGTCGGTGGCAATTTAAATTTTTATTTCTTTTTTCCCCTTTTTTCCTTTGTTGGGGGTGGGTGGGTGGGATGGATATTTGGTTGGGGATTAATTTTAGTATAATTGTTCTGTTCTTTTTGTTGTTGTTGTTTTATTGGTTCTGTATAGTTTGTGTTTTGTTTTAAGGGGCGGGATCAGGGCTGCCTGGGAGTGGCTACCCAGCCAACACGATGGCTGGGACAAGTTCCACAGGGGGGGAAGCACTGGGACATCCGATCTCGGTGATCATGGGCAGGAGGCGGAGTTACGCTAAGACCAGACCATGTCATTACTGAGGAGGCAGGTTTAGTCGTTGTTTGAAGACTATCCCTGCCTCCGGGTCTGGCCTTGACCGGATGGATACTGGAATCAACAGGGGAAACCCACATGACCTGAAGGTGTTGCTGTGTAATGCCAGGTCAATGAGGAATAAAACCACTGCCATCCACGACCTGATTGTGGATGGTGGATTTGACCTGGCATGTGTGACAGAGACCTGGTTGGAGGAAGCAGATGGGCCTGTCCTTGCCGCTGCTTGCCCACCAGGTTTCTCTTACGCACAGCAACCCAGGTCATGTGGGCGGGGAGGGGGGGGTTGCAGTGATTTTTAGGAAGTCACTAGCTTGCACCGGGCATCCTACTGGGAAGATCCAGTTTTCTGAGTGCATGTTCTGGAAGTTGGGCAATAGGGGCAGTACAGGATTCCTTTTGGTGTACCAACCTCCCCGCTGCACCAAGGATTCCCTGTCCGAGCTGCTTCAGGTCATGGCAGATTTTCTCCTGGAGACACCTAGTTTGGTTGTCCTAGGGGATTTTAACATCCATGCTGACACGACCTTACAAGGGGCTGCTCAGGACTTCGTGGAAAGCATGGCCTCCATGGGGCTGTCCCTGAATAAGTTTGGCCCAACTCATAGTCATGGACATGCCTTAGACCTGGTGTTCACCTCTAGTGACGTGGGTAATCTGACACTAAGTAAAAGTGAAACAAAAGAAGTGCCATGGTCAGATCACTTCCTGGTGCAACTGGACTTCTCTGCGACCCTTCCCCTCTGCAGGGAGGTGGGACCAATTCGGATGGTCCGCCCCCGCCACTTAATGGATCCAAATGGTTTCCAGAGAGTGGTAGGGGATGCTTTATCCCATGTTGATGGGCTTTCAGCTGATTCCCTGGTGGCCCGCTGGAATGCGGAGTTAACCAGGGCTATCGACTGTCTGGCTCCGAAGCGCCCTCTCCGATTGCATGGAGCCCAGACAGCCCCGTGGTTTTCTTCGGAGCTGAGGGCGATGAAACAATTGCTGAGACGGCTAGAGCGTCGGTGGCAGAAAACTCACTCCGAATCTGACCGGACACAGGTTAGAGCTCAACGTTGAGCCTACCAACTGGCGATAGTGACGGCGAAGAAGACTTTCTTCACCGCCTCTATTGCATCTGCAGAAAATAGTAGCAGGAGACTCTTTCAGGTGGTTCGCAATTTAACAGAACCACCTTTACCACCGGGGCCTTGTAAAGACCCCAAGATCTCCTGCAACGATTTTGCAAAGTTTTTTGCAGATAAAATCACTCATATTCGGAAGGAGCTAGACACCACCGTGGGAGCAGGGCTGGGGCGGGAGAGTGCTGGAGCTCTGTCTGGTCAAGTTGCATGGAATCAATTTCAATCCATTACCCCAGAGGATGTGGACAGGCTGCTTGGACGCGTGAAACCAACCACTTGTCTCCTTGATCCTTGCCCATCCTGGCTAATAAAAGCAAGCCAGGAAGGGCTGGGCGATGGGCTCTGCGGGGTGGTGAATGCTTCCCTCTGTGAGGGAACACTCCCAGATCCGCTGAAAGAGGCGGTCATTAAACCGCTTCTTTAAAAACCATCTTTAGACCCGGCCAGTATGGCTAACTATCGCCCAGTCTCAAATCTTCCATTCTTGGGCAAGGTGATTGAGCATGTGGTTGCTGAACAACTCCAGGCACGCCTGGAGGATGCGGACCATTTGGATCCCTTCTAATTCAGGACTCATCATGGGACTGAAACTGCCTTGGTCGCACTGGTTGATGATCTCCGGCAAGCTAGGGACAAAGGTGAGAGTTGTTTCCTAGTTCTGCTGGATCTCTCAGTGGCCTTTGATACAATCGACCATAACATCCTTCTGGACCGCCTAGAGGGGCTGGGAGCTGGGGGCACTGATATACAGTGGTTTCGCTCCTTCCTCCTGGGCCGTGTTCAGAAAGTGGGGGGGGGATGAGTGTTCAGACCCCTGGACCCTCACTTGTGGGGTGCCTCAGGGTTCCGTCCTCTCCCCCATGCTTTTTAAGATCTATATGAAGCCGCTGGGAGAGATCATCAGGGGGTTTGGACTGGGTGTCCATCAATATGCAGATGATACCCAGCTCTACCTCTCTTTCATATCAGAACCAGTGAAGGCGGTGAAGATCCTGTGTGAGTGCCTGGAGGCGGTTGGAGGATGGATGGTGGCTAATGGATTGAAGTTGAATCCTGACAAGAAGTACTGTTTTTGGGGGACAGGGGGTGGGCTGGTGTGGAGGACTCCCTGGTCCTGAATAGGGTAACTGTGCCCCTGAAGGACCAGGTGCGCAGCCTGGGAGTCATTTTGGACTCACAGCTGTCCATGGAGGCGCAGGTCAATTCTGTATCCAGGGCAGCTGTCTACCAACTCCACCTGGTACGCAGGCTGAGACCCTACCTGCCTGCGGACTGTCTCGCCAGAGTGGTGCATGCTCTAGTTATCTCCTGCTTGGACTACTGCAATGCGCTCTACGTGGGGCTACCTTTGAAGGTGACTCGGAAACTACAACTAATCCAGAATGCGGCAGCTAGACTGGTGACTGGGGTAGGCCACCGAGACCACATAACACCGGTCTTGAAAGACCTACATTGGCTCCCAGTACGTTTCAGAGCACAATTCAAAGTGCTGGTGTTGACCTTTAAAGCCCTAAACGGCCTCGGCCCAGTATACCTGAAGGAGCGTCTCCACCCCCATCGTTCTGCCCGGACGCTGAGGTCCAGCGCCGAGGGCCTTCTGGCGGTTCCCTCATTGCGAGAAGCAAAGCTACAGGGAACCAGGCAGAGGGCCTTCTCGGTAGTGGCGCCCGCCCTGTGGAACGCCCTTCCACCAGATGTCAAAGCGATAAATAACTACCTGACATTCAGAAGACATCTTAAGGCAGCCCTGTTCAAGGAAGTTTTTAATCTATGATATTTTAGTGTATTTTTGGTTTCTATGGAAGCCGCCCAGAGTGGCTGGGGAAACCCAGCCAGATGGGCGGGGTACAAATAATAAATTATTATTATTATTATTATTATTTCATGCTTCCTTTCAGAGACAGTTAATGCAGCAGAAAACTAGAAATTAGCATCCAGAAATTAGATATTCCCCTACTTCCTGTAGTGCCATTACTATATATATTTCAGTGTTTTCTTAGCCTCAGGCAGGTTTCTACACTGTGTTATGGTGGGAAATCTTTTGGTTGTCTGGAGTGAGTGAGGAATGCATATTTCTTTCCCATTAAGGGATCACTGAAGATGGGGTATATGGTTCAAAGGCTGGCTGCCGGGCTCCCTAAGTTCCATAGCTGCAGGATCCGCAAGGGGTCAGTGCTTGGAGAGGCCATTCCATGGCTGCACAAAGTAGGCATGGGAAGATGGGGGTTGGGGAAGAAGAGTTAGAGAATGGCTCAAAGTCACTTTGAGTCACTGGCTCAAAGACTGCAGACAATATGTAGATAAAATGTCCAGCAGTGGAACTGACTTGACCAAGGATTATATAACTTCCCCCAAGAAATGCCAAAGCTAGGCCAGAGATGAGTCAGGGCCTAGAAGATCATGCAATGGACTAAGGCAGGCCTTTCATGGTGGATGAATTTGTTGAAGTTTCTTGATTTTCCTGGTTCTGCGGCAGTCAGCACCTGACAATAGGTGGCCTCTAAGTTATGGGGTGGAGCTGATGAGACTGTCTCACATTTTCTAAAAACAAACCATCTGATGTTGAAAAATTGTGCACGTACTTTGAACAGAAGATGCCTTGTGCTGCATAATGTGTGGCCTTATGAATAGTTTCCAACCTACAGCAGTGTCTTGACTGATTAAACAGCCATTCCATTATGCAACTCATTTTAAAAATTGCAACAGTTGCGGTAGAATCGCATCACAGCAAATCCTATAATATATTATGGGAGAGTGCACCTCTCTTTCCAACGTATAGTTTACTCCCTTTTAATTCAGCCTGGAATTTATTCACATATTATGTTGAGGAGATGTGGGGGGGGGGGCGGGGCAGGGGGAGGGAGAGAAGTGTTCGCTGTCCAATATACATTTTACAAGCCTGATTGCCACCATCAGGCCTTCTCTCATTCACTCATACCAAGCAAAATAATTCTAGACTTCACAGTCTTTCTTTGTACATATATCCTACCACACCTATAATCAGTCATTTCTATTCCTGCTTCCAGGAGCTTTTCAGACTGCCAATAAATATAACTTATGAGGCAAGTGACCCAAATGGAACGTGGCATTAATGGGGGGTCGGGAGGGGGGGGTCCCTGCCATAATTATATTTCAGGGATATGCTTTACATTTCTTTAGACCCCCTTTTTAAATAAAGTATCCAAATGATTCCTTTTGTGGCTGTTTTAAAACTGCAGCCACAAATTCAGAAGAAAGTGATGCTGATGATACATGCAGCGGTTTTCTGGTCCTCTGAGAGTTCTGAATGTTCAGAGGCCATCAGATTATTTCACAAACGTAGCATGTTGCAAGTGCTGTGTGTTGCCTTGCATTTATCCCTGATCAGTGTCGCTTCTTGACGTGCTGCCCAGTTTCCCAGTGTGCTTATGTCCCCCTGTCATACAGCAGGATAACCCCAAACTGCCCTGAAAATCCTCCACAGATTTTAATAAATAGTGCCATGGGCAATTCCCTTCCTAACCCTGCTTTCACGCTCTCTTACAAGTCATTAGGAAGTATATTGAACTATATGAAGTGCCCATTTGAAGGATGAGTCAATTAAAGATAATGAAATTCTCACAGCTCCAGAGCCAGAGGTCAAAGCCAAGAATTTATCGTAAATGTAGACTTCTCTCCTCCTCTGCCGCAACAACAAATAAAGTTTCCTTGCCTTGTCTCCCATTATGAAGCGAAATGAAGAGATGGTGTGATAAAATGACTTTGTTGCAGATGTCCAGATACTGAGTCTCCTATTTCTGAATTCTTACACAGAATACCTCTGAGTTCCTAAGGTGGCACATACTGTATGTTCTTCAGAGAGCTTGCTCAATGGATTCACTAGAAGAGTAACTGTATGGAACACAAGGTGATGACTCCCACTCATAAGAATTATACAGTCCTTGTCAAGAGCAGCCCAGGCCCAGGAACGGCTGAGACTTGATGAGAGAAAAATTAGGAGCCCAGTGTGGTCCAGCACTTACTGGGGCCCTGGAGAATCAACATAGTTGAAGCCTTATTTATCAACATGTTGAACTTGAAATATAAGTGGGGCTCAAGACAGTTCATTCCCAGATGAAGTGGGTGAATGAATGTAAGGGTTTCAACTAATGAATCAGATTGGATGGTCTCCTTACCACCAGTTCAGATATACAAAAATTGTCTGCACATGATACATTCATGTGGAGAACTTAGTGAAAAGATGTAACCCATCCACACTATCCATAGATAGAGCCATAGGTGTATTATTGGATATGATGCTATGTATTCTTTTCCACTTGTGACACTATTCTGCCACTAGTATATGGGGCATGTGTGTGTGCGTACACAATGTGACACTTATTGTGGAGTATGGTTAATGTAATAAATAAACCCATTTCCCTAAATACTTCTTTAAAGCATTTGTTCCAGTTTTCATTGGCATTCTTAACAGCTTGTTCTGCAGTTTGGGGCTAGTAAAGAACACTGAGCTAATATTTTCAACTATCTACACTGATATGGCACTCTCTCTTTTATGTTGTAAATGGTTATGAGCTGGAGAGAGGCCAGCCTTATTTGTCTTCATTAAAATTGAAGATGTTTAGCACATGCCGGCTAAACAGAATCTAGAGGTTTGGGCTCAGAATAAATCTCATTAGATTGTTTACCTTACAAGAGCTTCATCTTTTATACTTGGCTAAATATATGTAGCTCTGAGTCTGCAAGTAGATAAACACCTGTTCAAACACTGTTGTAAAAATGCTGAAACCTACTGGATTTTTCATGAAAAACTGGTCATTAGGAAAATGGAACATTTCTGATGGGGTGCATTCAGATGTGGGGAATAATGCGTTCGTTTTCCTGATTATACTGCTAGGCCTTCCGTCCCATTCAACAATGTTCCTTTCGCATTGCAGTACCTGTTGTGTCACGGAACTTTGGCTTTTGACTGATATAGAGGCATGCTGCGCTAAATTTAATTCACACCACTGGGCATGGTGTGATACAGCCACGGACTTCACTGGACAACATGGCTACTCCTCTACTCTTTCCACACATGCCTGCTTCTGTTCCCCCATGAAAACTGAAGGAAAGAATGGTATAATGCCCCAAAGTTTGTCACTTTACTCCCATGCTTTTCTGGTGTTGTTGTTGGCATCTGTCTGTCTCAAGAGACAATGGAGTACTCCTCCAGGGGTGAAGTCAAACCACTGTATTAGCAGCACCAAAGTGTTCTCATCTGGGCTCAAGCCTGAGCAGTGTGTAAGGAGATCTTGGGTTGCCCAGATGACAAGGCCCTCCTCTTGGTCTTGCTGATGTGATCCAAAGGAAAGCAGAGCAATATGTCTGGTACCAGCTTGGCTGCAGGAGTTTCCTGAAGGAGACGTACAAGGCGCCATCCAACCGTCTTAGGAACTCCACTCTGAATTTGTGGAGAGCTTTACACCTTTGCCTTTTCTTCTCCCAAAGATATCCCACAAGGCAGCAGAGCTTAAGGGGGCTGTAAAGGAAAGTAAATTAACCATCAGTTATGGGTGCTTTTGTTGAGATTCCTGCTTTGCAGGAGGTTGGACTAGATGACCCTTGAGATCCCTTCCACCTCTATGATTCTATTATTTCTGGAACCAAACAATATGGAAATGAGTGTTAAACATGAACTACTATCCATTAGTTTTATTGGAAGTGGTTCATTACATTGTTCAAAAACTCAAATACGATGCAGACTTTGAAAGTGAGGGAAATGTTGGGGGAATGGAATCAACTTCTGTGTGAATGTAGCCATAGCCATAGTCAATTTATTTATATACCATTTTTAAAAAAAATATTTGTGCTCAAAACAGTCCTCAAAAAATAAATAGGCTACAATAGAAATACATAATACATAGCAGAAGCTATAATATCACTACAACGTAACGCCAACAATTCCACTGGTAACAATTCTCATTTACAAAACATTATAAAGTGAGCATGAGCTTACTATTGTCAATTAACAATAGTCAGTATTTAGCACACGGTCACTGATAAAGCGAGGAAAAATATTTGGAGGTGATTATTATGTAAAAGAGTATATTTTTGTGATTTTCCTAAAACAAACACTGCATGATTTATAAGGTTGGTGTGTTTTTAGGTATGCAACTCAAGTCAAAGAGACAAATTGAGTGCCACCCAGTGACTTGACTGGGTTTTGTGTTAAGCCCATAGTACTAGAGCATAATGATCAAATTCAAAATATTTTGATTTAAACTGCATAATTGAGCCAAACAACTCCATCTTTTTATTATGCCATACATGTGGATAGGAGCATAACTGAAAGCATGGGGAAAATGTCATAAAGACACCCACACACTATTTTACAAATATAATTATAATTTCTCCTTCAGGTTTATAATAGAACAGGTTGCCAGGTTTTCTTTTAAAACGCTTGAGGCATTTTTTACAAGTATAAAATGCAATTTTCTCCTATTTGCCATTATAAAAACATATTGCTTCCCCGCAGACCACTAATACAGGGATAGTCTCCAATCTTACCTATTGGAGGTAAGATTTTGCAAAGACTAGAAGCACCAAGAACAAGACCATGAGATGCAAGGACCACATTCATGGAAGGCACACAACTTGCCTATACAAAATGCAGTGCTCAAATTATGGGGGAGGGGATCAGCCTCTTACCTCTTGTCACAGCTGCCTGAGCTGCTGTTTTTAGAACAGCATGGGAGAGTCATAGGTAAAGGTAAAGGGACCCATGACTGTTAGGTCCAGTTGCGGACGACACTGGGGTTGCAGCGCTCATCTCGCTTTACTGGCCAAGGGAGCCAGTGTACAGCTTTCGGATCATGTGGCCAGCATGACTAACCAGAGCAGCACACAGAAATGCTGTTTACCTTACTGCCAGAGCGGTACCTATTTATCTACTTGCACTTCGTGCTTTCGAACTGCTAGGTTGGCAGGAGCAGGGACCGAGCAACAGGAGCTCACCCCGTCACGGGGATTCGAACCGCCAACCTTCTGATCGGCAAGTCCTAGGCTCTGTGGTTTAATACACAGTGCCACCTGCATGGGAGAGTCATACTTTGGCTAAAACTGGGGAAGTCATGGGGTGGGGCTTATGGGTTTTATTAAGGGCCCCCTTCCTTGTCCCCATAATTCAAACATGAATAAAAAGTTTCATGGAACCATAGAATTGTAGAGTTTGAAGGGACCCCAAGGGCCATCTAGTCCAACCCCCTGCAATACAGGAATCTCAGCTAAAGCATCCATGACAGGTGGCCATCCAACCTCTGCTTCATATGGTCATCTTTTCTCTTGGCTTACACCAAGTCAGATAAATGGTCCATCTAGCTCAGGATTGACTAAACTGGCTAGCAGTGGCTCTTCCATATTTCAGTCAGAGTTCTCTCTCAGCCCTGCCTGAATATGTTGGAGATTTAACCCGGAGGTCCTTCTGCGTGCAAAGCAGATGCTCGACTGCTTAGCTCCAGCCCTTCCCCTTCCTGCTCTCACTTTATTTGACAACAACTATCAGACTTTTAGAAGACATCTGAAGGAAGCCCTGTATAAGGAAGCTTTTAATGTTTGATGTTTTATTGTGTTTTTATCATTGTTGTGCTGGGGCAATCTAGTCAGATGGGCAGCATGTTTGTTTGTTTGTGAATGACATCTTTGGCCATTATGCTTCCTTGTTCACAGGTTAAAGACTTTGCTCCACCACAGCCAAAGGTCAGAGTGGTCCATCACAATTGTTTGCAGGAAAGCATATATAGGGATGCTGCCTGCTGTAGTGAAGGGATACATTTTGATGTACAGAAGTTCATCATGATAGCTTCTATAGCTACACTGCCAAGGAGAGTAGAAAAATGCAAGGAGCTTCATTTATGCATTTGACATAAGGACCAGCTGACAGTCATAAAATGTTAAGTTGATCTCATTCGCTCACTTCCTTTGTGCAAATATGTCAATAATGATGATGATGTAGTATTTGTACCTCACCCATCTGACTGGGTTGCCTCAGCCACTCTGGCCGGCTTCCAGCATATATAAAAACATAGTAAAATATTATACCTTAAAAAGCTTCCCTATACAGGGCTGCCTTCAGATGCTTCCTGAAAGATATATAACTACTCATCTCCTTGACATCTGATGGGAGGGCATTCCACAGGGTGGGTGCCACTACTGAGAAGGCCCTCTGCTTGGTTCCCCATAGTAGAACTTGAAAGCCTTGTTATCACCACATTTTCTTGCCAGAGCAAGAAGAATCCGTAATCAATTACTCTGGCACTCCAGCAGATGACACCACCGCTGCTGCTGCAGTGGCCGCCACCACCACTGCTCTAAAAAGCATTATGGAGCAGAACTACCCAGAATTCCTCTTCCAGTGCACCCCTGGCTGTTGGGCATGTGGGCCAGATAAGCAATGCCTGCAGTCCTGGTCATATGAATTGGCTCTTCCATATGGGGCCTATGTATGCAACTGCTGCACTTTGTGTGAGTGCAACTCAAATGAGGGTCACAGGAATTCTAAATATCATAAGCACACACATGTCCAATTAATCGGGGGCAAATTATTACTCAGCTAAAATGTTTAATTTATTGATCTAACAACTGATCAGTCCATTGAAAATGCATCTCCCCTTTCCCACATAAAACTGCAGTGCCTATTGAACATTTTGTATTGCCCTCCATTAGGGACTCAAAATTGCATTTTTGAATTTTGATTTCTTTATGCCAGTTATGAACTCACCTCATCCTGAGGGATCAAGATGCACATTTAAAATAACAACTGAATAAAAATAATATTAAAATGTATTAACATATAAAATACTGCATATCATAAGAAACTGAATGTATGTCTAATGTCAGTTACAGTCTCAAGAAAATATTGCAATGTTTGCAGGATTACTGGAAATGCATCAGGCCCTTTCACATGGCCATTTGCAAGTGGTTGCTTGCATGGACTCAAACTCTATCAGCACCACCCAGCATGGCCAATGGGAGTTGTAGTCCAACAGTATCTGGAAGGGCACAGGCTCCAACCCCTGCCCAAGGCAGATGGCTCTCCTCATATACAGGCAATCACATCTCACCTACATATACATGCTGAAATCCAATTTCTTCTTGTGTTGACTCCCCAAAAAGTCTGGGGCTGGTATGTACAGTCATGTGGAAAGGTGACATGTCCAGCTCAACCTTGAATTAGTTTCCAGGAGAAGTAAACCTTAGTGCTGTTCAAACTTTAGTGTCGATGGAGCTTAGGGAGCTGTCCCATATATATATATATATTATTGAGTTTCCATTTTATAGTATTTAAATGCATCTTTATTTGTTATCTTAACTTTTAGTTCATATGAGCTAATTGACTTCCCTCCCGCCCGCCTCATGGTTTTCGTAATTCATTTCCATGTCATAGCATTTGTACCTCTTCCAATTTAAATTTCGCTTATTCCAATTATCACAAATTTTAAATAAGTATAAAAAGGTATTAATCATTAACATTACAAGTCTTTTTATATCAACCCTGCTAGTGTTGTTAATTGTTTACAGTATAAATTTACTCCAGTCTTTTTGGAAAGCTTGATCACGCTGGTTTCAGATTTTCCCAGGAAGCTGTCTCATCCGGAGTCAGGCGATTGGTCCAACTAGCTCTTGACTGACTGACTGACTGACTGACTGACTGACTGACTGAATACAACTCTCCAAGGTCCCAGCCAGGGTTTCTCTCAGCCCTGCCTGGATATCCTATCAGGGACTGAACCTGGGACCTTCCTCATGCAGCGCAGATGCTCCACCACTGAGTTTTGGTCCTTCCTTCTACAAGGATTAGAGAAATTAATGGAATATATCAATGGCTACTAGCAACAATGGCTATACTCTGCCATCATGGTCGAGGCAGTGTGCTTCCAGTTGCTGCAAACCGCAGGAGTGGAGATTGCTGATGTGCCTGGGTTTTGTTTTTGGGTTTCCCATGGGTATCCGACTGGCCACTATGAGACAGGATGCTGGACTAACTGGACCACTGACCTGATCCAGCAGGTCTCTTATTATGTTCTTATGTTCTTTGCTTTTGCTGCTCAAACATGGCACACAAAAAGCCCAGCTGAGAGGATCTATGCCTTGTTTTCCTTTTTTTCAGGTTCATTTTCCTTCAAGAGTATGTCCATATGTTTCCTGCTTTGACCTGCAAAGCTCAAATATACAACTTGGGTGTAGCTGGGTTCTCCCCTCCCCCCCACCCCCACTGCTGCCCCCTCTGTACTGTTTCTTGTTTTGCCGTTGTAGTGTCATTTTTAGCTAGAGAAAGTTAAAAGCCTTCCTTCTCCAGTCCCCCCTTAGAAGACACAAGCAAGGAGCCTAAGAGGGTGGGGAAGGATGTCTAACTAAAATGCCTGGATTTGTGTGAAAAGTTCCCTCGCTTTCTTTCTCTAGCCTGGCCCCTGGAACTCTTTTGTGAATGGGGCCAGTGCAACATGTGGCCTTTCACCCCGCCCAAGAACCAATGCCAGACAGCCACACTCAGAGGATTGTTTGTTAATAGTCCAATTAGATAATTGCCATCTTTCACTCCTTTCGCTCTACATTTCCCATAAAGGCATGAATAAGGAGAGCAGCATGAAGAGGGCTTCTGCCCTGCAAGGTGACAAGAAAGGCTGAAGCATGCTCTCTGCACAAAGCCATGCGCTTGAATTGAATCATTGTAGCCTAATCAATGGTCTTATTGGATTACTGGCTGTTGCGGTTCTCAAAGATATTGTAGCAGAGACAATGAAATAGCTGGGAGGGGGACTTCTCCCCTCCCTTTAGTAGATCACGCAGTTGAGATCTCCCTTGCGCTCGCTCTCTCTCTCTCTCTCTCTCTCTCTCTCTCTGTGTGTGTGTGTGTGTGTGTGCTCTCTTTCTTTCTCCCTCTCTCCCTCTCTTTCCTGGATCTCTCTAAATACAAAGGAGGCTTTTTGAACACACACACACACACACACACACACACACACCAGTCTAGGAGTATGCTCTGCAAATGTTGTACACTGTGAAGGTGCAGAGAATTAGAAGGGAGGAAGGGAGGGAGTGGACCCAAGCCAAGTCTCTGAATTAAGGAGAGGTAGGAGTTTTAAGATGGCTGGCTGTGGAGATAAGTGTTAAGTAGGATTTCTGCTATTTGGCTGGCGATGGGTGGGGGTGGGGGCTGAAGGGGCACCAAGGCACATCTGCTTTCTTGGATCACTATAATCCCCCACCAAGGAAAATGGCTACTTTTTAGTTGTTAGTGGTGTTCCTTTAGTGGGGTGACTTGGCGGTGGCTGTTTGTTGAGGACCCGAGACTCCTTTCCCACAGCTTCCAGGGACTCCGCATCTATATTTGTTTCCTTGGCCGTTTAATTCCGACGTATTAGGCGTGCCTCCTCGGATAAAACCACTCTGTAATCTGGAAGGGTCAAAGGCAAACTGAAGAAAGTTAATAATGGCCGCTAATGGCTCCTAACAATTCAGGCTGAATCTTGTCAAAAGTTTTTTTTTTTTCCCCCTCCCCTCTCCTCTCCCCCCTCTTCTTCTGGAAAGTCTCAGTCGTTTGATTGTGTGTTTCCTGAAAGCAAGGCCAATCATTTCAGTTTATTCACTGGCTAAACTCGACTTGATTGGGGACAAGCATACAAACCACCCATTACGATGTGATATATTATCCAAACAATTTAGTGTATTCATGAGGTAACCTAAATGTGGAGGCTGCAAAATTACCCGTAATCAATTGAAACAGCGAGTGCGCGTCCCTCTGGGTGTCTAACAACCACATCCCCTTCTCTGTAATAAGGGAGGCATTAAATCATTTTAGAGTTGCACTGTTGAGTACCTGATCATTGGGGCGCAGGGAAGCTGGACACTCGCACTAGGACGCTGGGACGGAGGAAGCTGCTGATTGCCTGCCTCTCGATCAGAAGAACCGACCTCTCGCCTTCGAGAGACTTGGCTGTTTACTCGCCGGTCTGACCACGAACCGTGCAATACCCAACGCAGACTTTTCTTCCCTTGCTTCCGACCCCCCCCCCTTCCAACCTACCTACCCTCCCTCCCTCCCTCCTCTTTTTTTTTTTTTTTTTTTACTTTTTAAAAAACCATATTGCACTACATGTTTGGGAAACAAGACAAAATGGACGTTAGATGCAATTCTGCGATCGAAGCCAACCGGGTCTCCAAGAACGGGCACAATAAAGAGGGCAAGGAAAGCAAAGGATGCGAAGGAAATATTTCGACTTCTTTTTTGAAGGATCCACAAGGGACTTTCTCGTCTTCTGGCGGCTCGGAAGACTGCAGCAAAAACAAATCGAGTTCCGCTGACCCGGATTATTGCAGAAGAATACTAGTCCGAGGTAGGGGGGAGTTTGCTTGTATTTTATTTTTTCCCCCTTTTTATGTTGTGTCTGCGACTGGAAAATCCCTGCTAGCGGATTCTTGCTTTTGTTTTGTTTTTGTTTCAAGCCAAGATTTTGCAATGTTTCCTTTTTATCTATTTATTCTGTAGAGCTATTTCTTTCTCCACAATTCCAGGGGCATTTGGGGGCATCCAGTTTTGCGGGGATCTGGGAGACTTCCTATTTTGCCATAGCTCAGCATCCCAAGCCTTGCAGCTCAGCTGGGGGGGGGGGGTTCGTGTCTTTCCTCCCCACGTACTTCTCGCGGTCGCTTCGCTTAATTGTTTGGCTGCTGCTTCTCTGCCCTGGCTTCTACCCTGCAGGCATTTCTTTCTTAGTTTATTTTTGCGTTGCAATGCGGAACAGACAGATAGATAGATAGATACCTGGGAGTAAGCTCTACCCGACCTAATGGGACTTGCATCTATACTCAGAAGTATAGGACTGCGCTGCCCGCTACCTTTGGGGAAGGCTGCTAGTTTGACGTGTCAAAAAAGGAAAAAGCGGGGCGGAGGAAGCGCCCTTGTTCAGGGGCTGAAAGGTAGACGGGTGGTAAAGCTTCGTATCTAGCAAGGGTGCTTCGGTTTTTGCAAGCCTTATGCTTGTTAAATTTTGGCGAGTGACTGGGAGATTTTGCTTTGGAGCCCGCTATACGTAGCCACACCGGAAAGCGGTGTTTATTTAGGTTGGATCCGTTCCGAAGGCTGGGTCGAGTATTTTGGAGGGTCTTTTTAAAAAAACCAAAAAACCAAAAACGGTGTAAAGTTTCCTTTCCAACTGTGATCATTTTCACAGAGTTTGCATTAACTAAAAAACAAGCAAACCCATATAAACTCCTTCCTTTGATTCAATGTTTAAACCTTCCCCTTAACCCTACTGTTTGGGGGTTGGTTGGCTGGTTGTTGTTTGTTATTTTATTCCTTTGTGGAGTATTCTCCTTCCCTCCCTCTAAGTCCGCCAATGCAATAATTTCACAACATTCTTTTTAAGTGTCTGATTTAAATTCCCAAAGTTTGTTTGCGTGTGATAAACGTAAAGAGAAACTTCTCCTAGAACAAAGGGCCCGGTAAACAATAATTAATCCTGGCGCGATCGGTGGACCCCCTGGAAAGCGATCACTTTAAAACAAAACAAAACTGGAGTTCCTTAGGCTTCGAGACTAAAGATGGGAAGGTAAAATTGTGGGAAAGCAAGGCTGGATGAGCGGGAAGGCAATTGGAATTGAGGAGGTGCTCATAAGATGTGGAGAGCTTTAGCGGGCAGGGAAAACGGGACCCGGCTTTTTACATGGAAAAAGAGTTCTTGGGTCCTTCAGAGAGGCGGGAGGGGGGGGGGAAGCCTGCCAGTTTCCAAACAGGAAGGGGGAGCCGGAAGCCGGCCTTCAAGGCGGCCTTATATGGTTAACCTGTGTCCTCGCCTTGTGGTTAAAAAGCCAGGCCACGCAAATATGATCATATCATTGCAAATACAAAAAATGCTAAGAAGGAGTTGCTGTTGTTAGGCCTCTGCTGATTGGACGAAGCTGGTTCTTACACTAAACCAGCCTATGTTGTTGTCGTCGTTGTCGTCGTCGTCGTTGTTGTATCTTTCTATCCCAGTTCCCTGTCTTGTGATGAAAGTTGGTATTTATTTACAGGCGACGCGCTGCTATTTTAAGGGCCTCCGGATAGAAATCAGGGTTGTGGAGCCTGTGGCCTCCCAGGTGTGCTTGGATTTTCACCTCCCATCGGCCCCCCGCCAGTCCAGGCCAATGGTCAGGGGTGATGGGGGTTGTAGTCGTGCAATATCTGGCGGGCCACAGGTTCCCCCATCTCTGGTTTGAAAGGAGAGTCGCCTCGGCTAAACCAGCAGATGAGGCTTCGCTCTGTCGATATGCATTTGCCTTTCGGTGCAGGTCCCGAAAATGGGTTCTTGTTCTCCTCCTCCTCCTCTTCCTCCTTCTGGGTCTAAACGTGCCTCTGTCTCTCTTTGCCAGATGCCAAAGGTTCAATAAGAGAGATTATCCTCCCGAAGGGGCTTGATCTGGACCGACCCAAAAGGACCCGTACGTCTTTCACGGCGGAGCAACTTTACCGGCTGGAGATGGAGTTCCAGAGGTGCCAATACGTGGTTGGACGGGAAAGGACCGAGCTGGCCAGGCAGCTCAACCTCTCAGAAACTCAGGTACAAAATGGGCCAGAGAAACCAATGGAGAGAGCGGCACCTCCCCTCCCCCCGCCGCGTCCCAAACATCCCGGGTGTGTTGCGCTCAGAGGTAGGTGACGCAGTGACTCCAACGCCGTTGCGCTGGAACGGGAGGGAGCCAGGATCGATCCCCCCACCCCCCCACCCCAGGTTATGAAGCTGCAGGGGGGAGTCTACTGACTTGCTACAACATAATAAACCCTAGCGCTGGGGTGGCTCCCTGCATGGCTGTGACCAATCAATAGAACCAGCCCTAGTTCAGGCAGGTAGACGCCTTTCCCAGAGCTTCCCAGATCCGGACTCCAAATGACTTTTCCGGACACTTTCACTTCCCTGCTAGGTTCCTGAATCATAATTTGGTACCATGCGGGGCCAGCACAGTTGAGACCCCTCGCTTTCCGCTCTCGCACCCACAAACATACGTCTATCATCACGTTTAAAAAAAGGGGGTAGGTAGATTCAAGGTCGGAGGCATTTCACAGTTTGGTCGAGGCCTGAGCTGCCTGGAGGGTGTGGACGCTGCAATTCTAAGCAAGCCTAAATGCTTAGACGGAAAGACAGATACGCAAAAATAAGAGAGTTGCGTGGAATGAAGGGTGATTTATGGGAATTGTTTCCGAGTGAACATGGCGTGTGCTGTAAATCGTTGGCAGGCCCCTGCAAGTGAGTTAAAGGTTGCTGTGCGCGTGTTGTTAAAGAAATACTTCTCAAAATTTCTAGACGTAGCTGCACTCCTAGGTGCTGACGTCCAGTTACCTGCACACCGGTTGCCCTGAACTCATTTGCAGTGGGTCGGAAAATGGGAATTGATTTCAGCCTCCCGTGGTGTAAAGTTCGGGTTCTGAAGAACAGGCGAAAAGTGTGTGGAGTGGCAAAAGTACAAAAAAAGCGGGAATAGGATCGGAATAAGTCACAAAAGTAACTTTTCCAAAACAGAAAAGGGATGCAAAATAGATAGGAGAAGGTACAGCGCTTAAGGAGCTACCTTTATCCTTCAGGACTGCTTTGACAGCACAGCAATTGTGCATGTTTACTCTGGAGTAAGTCCCGCTGTGTTCATTGGGACTTATTCTTTTGGGTGCCTTAGAATTGGAAGGAAAAGTCTTTCCAACCAGAGAAGGGAGAGGGAAGGGGTTGTTTTAATCTGACCACATTTAATGTCAGTGGTCAGTAGTGATATGAGCAATAGAGCTCCATTGATTCAACCACGGTCAGGATCCAATCTTGTTTCTTTTGCGAGAATTGCGGGAAAAGATACAAGCGGAGTTTTCAGCAGGCCACCGCCTTTGTTGTTCCAAAGAGCTTTCTCTCGGGAGAGGTCGCGGTGACTGAACCTGCGCCTGTTTACTTGGAAGTAAGTCCCACACTGACTTCGATGAGACTTGCTCCCAAGGAAATGCGTTAACGCTGAAGGAGGGCGCAGGGTTGCAACCCAAGTGCCACCGATCGTCCCTGGATTTGAGTGTGTGCGTTGCTAAAATAAAATCTGCCTGAAGGTACCTTTATGCGGAGTTAAGCCTCTCAGTGACCATTTACTTCCCAGTAGATTCAGACCGGAGGCTCCGCAGGACGATTCTCTTGCAAAAAGTGCGCAGGCCACGCAGGCCCTTTTGTAGGAGACACCACTGCAATGCTTCTTCGCTGCACTTACTCCCCTGCCCTTTCCACCATGTTCTTCTATTATGGCGGGGTTCATTCATTTATTTATTTGGGCAGGCTGCATTTGGTCGCAAGTCGCTTCCACGTGGGCTTCTGCAGCGCCATCCTCTCGCGCATGTTTACTTGGAAGTAAAGTTCCATTCGGTTTCCACGGGGCTTGTTCTCAGGCAAAGCACGGGGAAGATTGCAGAGCGCAATCCTACCCAGAAGAAGTTCAACGGCATATGTGCATAAAGATCTGGTTGTGGGTCGGTTTAGTTTGAAATGAGCTTTCACCAGACTCCTGCAATCCGGCAGTGAAGGAAACTGACTAACAGAAGCATTTGTTGTAATTTATAAAACAAAACAAAAAACAAACAAAATGGTGGGAGGCAGAGCTGGAGATTTGAAAAGAGTATTTTTTAAAAAATTTCACGTCAAACATTGCTTTTTTCAAATTAATTAATTAACGTACACTATGAATCTGACATGCATGAGGTCCGCTTCAACGAGCCTGTTACAACTTTTAAACCCAAATCCTCCCTCCCTTTCCTTCAGCCTTAGAACCACTTGCTACAAAATGGGTATAAGTGGGGGAGTTTTAAGGGCGGGTCCCATTCGCCTTGGGGTTGTATAGAGAGTCCCTGTGTATAGCGCAGGAGGCGAGAAGGCGTTTCTGCACAGGAAGGAAATACTGTATGGAAGACTTACTGAATAAAAGAAGAGCCCGAGGAAAAGAGAATAGGATGAGGCCGGGGGGTGGGGGGGTGGGAGGGAATAATTATATGCTTATAGGGAAATGCTTGCGGGGGAACCTTCAGATTTCCCAGCGCCTCAAAAACCATTCCAAGCCGGGAAAAGGGGTGTCCGGGCCATGCTTATTTCTGCGTCCACCTTGAAAATGCGCTTAAGTCTTGTTGCTACTTGATTAGCTAGTGCAAAAGATGTGATGGAAGATGTGCAGGTCCCTTTATGGATCCCGGGGCAGGAAGAAAGAGGAGAAAGTGCGAAAATGTGGAGAAAGGGAGGTGTGATTTTATTCTTCCTAAATGAAGCGTCTGATACAAGTATTATGGAGGGAGAGAAGAAAGGAGGAGAGGGAGGGAGAAAGAAAGAAAGAAAGAAAGAAAGAAAGAAAGAAAGAAAGAATCAGTGCCAAAAAAAAACCCCCAAAAAACAAAGTGTCGTAGGGAGTGGTTTCTTAATTCGTGAAAAGATCCTACAACTGTAATGAATCCTTCTGACAAGCTAATTAGCATTTCTTTGGCTGTCAGATTTGGCCATGTTGGTATGACAAACGAAACAACCTCCGAGGCTAGAGCGTGGCATGTGATATTAATTTGAGTGAAATAATATTTGAAATGGTGGAAAGCAGACCTAAAGTCGTTGGGGGGGCGGGGGCGGGCGGGGAAGAGATTGAAGGTGTCTCTTTATAAGGCTGGGGGCGAAAAATGGGGAATAGAGCTGGCAGTCGCTTGCCCAGAACACTCTCCCAGCTCCCTCCGGCACGCAAAAGATGTTGACGGGAAAATCCAACGCAAACTATGTACGTCTGTCTATCCATACATACAGCCTGCATGCGCTTCCACAGGCGCTAGGAAAACCTCATGCTCCCAGAGATAAAGAAAGTGGAAGGGAAGTTGCAAATTCGGATGACGTCCCGTACAAATCTTGTGTTCACGGCCTAAGAGGGAGGCTTAAAAAGGATAAAACCTTTAAATCTGTACTACAGAGTTTCAAGAGTGTAGGATCTGAGGCATTACTGAAGTATCACTCACTGGGGATTTTCTTCTTCTCTAAGCAAAGCTTTCTTCCTGGAAAAGATCCTGGTGGATTCCCGGCTCTGGAAGGTTTATTACTGACAACCAGGTGCTCTTTCTTCTCCATGGAAGTTTCGCTACCGGGGCCTGTTTCTACTTAATTCTTTAAACACACACACACACACACAACCACCTCGCGTTGTCAAAGCGATTCCTTCCCATTCCGCCCCACGCCCACCCCGCATCCTTCTGTGTATAAGTTTCCAATGCCTTTCCTGTCCACTTCCCGCACCTGATGAAATGGTAGGCGCTCTCGCCTTATGGAAAGGCGACTCCACAATAATAAATGTGTTAGTCTTTTAAGGTGCTCGAGAGTTCTTTGTTATTTCAGCAATTCTCCGCCACTTCAGCAACACTTTTAAGTGCCCAAGATTGCTTGGCGATTCTTATCACGTTTCAAATGGCCACACACGGTCGCTATCTTGCGCGCGCGCGCGCGCTCACACACACAGAGGCGCGCGCTCTTCTCCCACGTACACGCGCGCCCAACCCCCCCCCCCCCGGAAATCTCTCCCCCCCCCCATTTTTGCCCAAGTGCCAAGCAAACAGGATGAGCTCAGGGCCCAGTCACATGGGGAAAGATGTGAAGGGAGCTTGGAGAGCTTTTCCATGGTGGTCTGGGGGGGGGGGGGTTAGCTTTCCCAACCCCGATCCTAAAGTTGCCCGTGGTTTTCCCTCGCTGACCTTGTCTCTCTCCCTCCCTCGCCCCAACCCCCAATTGCTTCTCTTTGCAGGTCAAAGTCTGGTTCCAGAACCGACGCACCAAGCAGAAGAAGGACCAAGGCAAAGACTCGGAGCTGAAATCCGTGGTGTCGGAGACGGCGGCGACGTGCAGCGTGCTGCGGCTGCTGGAGCAAGGGCGGCTCCTCTCGCCTCCGGGCCTGCCGGGCCTCTTGCCGCCGTGCGCCACCAGCGCCTTGGGCTCAGCCTTGCGCGCGCCCAGCCTCGCCAGCGGCACCGGCGGCTCGGGATCCGCGACGGCGGGCGGCTCCCCGCACCAGCCGGCCGTCAGCAGCAGCGCCGCCGCCGGCCCGGCGCACCCGTCCCCTCCCGGGGGCCACAACCTCTTCAGCCTGCCCGTGCCCACCCTGCTGGGCTCGGTGGCCAGCCGGCTTTCCAACCCTTTAGCGATGGCCGGCTCCCTGGCCGGGAACTTGCAAGAACTGTCCGCTAGGTACCTGAGCTCTTCGGCCTTCGAGCCCTACTCCAGGACGGCCAGTAAAGAAGGCGTCGAGAAAAAGGCCCTGGACTGACGCGCGGCGACGCGCGCTGTATTTATATTTATAGTATCTATTTGTGACGGTTATTTATGGAAGACCCTCCACACCATAGGGGCCCCTTCCCCACCTTCCTCTTCCCATCGCACCCCACGGACTCTTCTACCGTCCTCCTCTTCTTCCTCTCTCTGCCGTCTTCCCCAGCCACCAATCCCAGGCACAACTTTGCCTCTTGGGGGACCCCCGACTTTTACCTTGCCAGCCCATCAGTTCCCAACCGGAGGGCCTCACAGATTTGACTGGAGGCCTCCAATCGGTGGAACAAATCGATCGGCGGCAACGAGGAACCCTCCCCGAGCCAGACATTTGTCGTATTGGTGGCCCACGTTAATGTTAGAAATGGGGTTGGGGAGTTAGGGGGGGACTATGGCAGAGAGGGGCGAATAGTGGAAGGAGACACTGTTGACTTCAGTCTGGCTGCCCCTATGATAAGGACTAACTTTTTACATTATAAAGGGAGTGTATAGGAAAAAGAGGTGATTTTTTTTTTAAGGCGGAAGGCTTGATAGGAGCTTAAAAGTGCATGTGTCCTACACATGCAGAGAAGCTCATACATCCAACTGGGAGGCCATGTTTTTGGCTGCTCCACATTGTGTTGGTTCTTCAAACACACCTCTTATTTCAAAGGAGTCTCTCTTTTGCGAGTCCGAGACGAAAACAAATCCAGGGGTTTCTCTCATGCATCGCCCTGAAGGTGCATTCCTCCTCCGCCTCTTCCAGTTCCCTATTCTAAACAAAAAAAATATTGAAAATTTAAGCTCACCGGAACAAGGGGGTTGAGGTGCGCAATGCGATCCTAAGCATGCTTACTTAAGAAGTCCCTCTTCACTGGGACGCCCGGTAAGTGCGTAAAGGATTGCACTTTAATTTTAAATTGTACATGTCTGTGTTGGGGAATTACCCTTATTTCAGGTACCACAGCGATGAAGTGACATGCTCTTGGAATATTACCCCAGCGATGTTTATGACAGATGAATTTAAGAGAGCACAAAAACTGTGCAATCTGGTGGATTTCAAAGCGGATTCGTTGCCAAGGCTTGTGGTCTTCCAAACAATTGTGTCTGGCTCCTAGCCTTTATTTCGTCATGAAGCCCAGAGGCAGGATAATATAAAACACTTTGATTTGGTTAAATCCCGAATGTTTGTACTATAATACATACGCATTAACTATGATTGGCTACAGAAAACCGAGGGGGTGTTTTTTAAGGGGGGGACCGATCTTGTGAAAATCCTCACAATACCCTTTCCTCCAGAATCTAACTCCAATCTCTAAAATAAAATAAAAAAGATTATGAAGTGCAGGTAAAAGAGAGAGAGAGTCTTAGATGCGAAGGCGTCTAAGACCAACGTTATTATTTGCCTGTTCCCCATATAAACTGGACCTAAACTGAAAGTCTCGAGTTTTCACCACCTTCCAATTTATTTTCTTACAAAATGCTTACCTTTAAATTCCAACCAACGCGTCTTCTCCGGTTTGGTTTTGTACTGGAAAGAAACCAAAACTATTCTGTAACAATCGTTATTTTACTGTTATTTGCTCCCCCCCCCCCCATCCTTCACACAATGTATGTATTCCTGGATTATTATTATTATTATTTTACATTAAATCCCAGGACTTGAAATTTGTCAGGAAAAACAAAACAAAACTACATAGCTAGTTGGGGTTTTTTTTTTAAAATTTTTAAACAATCATTTGATACGTTGCGTTTACAGACTGTATAAAATATGTGCCACCAAACTTTTTAACCAAAAAATTTTAAAAAAGGAAAGGGGGGGGGCAAAAGAAGTGGAATGGTTGATGTAGTGCATAGAATTAATTCTAGAACAGAAAGAGTAAGGAGAGAGCGGGAGAGAACGCGCGGGGGGGGGGGGCAAAACGGAAAACCCTCCTATTAATATTATTGTAAATTATTTACGTCTGAAGTTTCTAGGCAACTAGTGATGAAAATAATGAATGAATCCGCGGGTGAAGATGAGCTCCCCCTGCTACTAATAGCCCTTGTTCTGAATGTTTTGGGTATTTGGCTGTTTTGTATTTATGTGGTGAGAGTGAAATATATTATATCTATGCTATGACAGAGTTAGCTGTTATTTTCGTCTTCTGTTTAGAAAGCCCCTCCACCCACCCAGTATCAACTCCTGCGCAAAAGGCAAAAGAGATATAGCCTTGCCTAGAGGGGGTCCTGCAGTCAACTCTCATTTTGAAACTATTTCTGCCCAGTGTGTACATCGAAATATGTACTGGAGATGGGAAGGGAGGGGTTCTGTTTTGCATTTTTCTCTTCCTGTTTTCTTTTTCTTTCTGACTAAAAAAAATATTTCGACTCCATAATAACCACAGGAATGGCTCATCACCCAATACGTTGTATTTACTGGTCAATATGCAAGTTGTCTTGTGATCAATTTCCCCATGTGTGCTGGCGGGGGGATTCCACCAAGGAACGATTCCAGCGTCTGTTATCTACTATAAATAACAAAGAAAGGCATCTTAGTGGATTGGGGGCTGCGGGAACCGGGAGGGGCGGGCGGGATGCGGAGATTATTTACATGGAAATCGCCAATAAGGGTATGATCCTAACCTCATTTTCTCTGAGGAAATCGTGTCGACCGGGTTCCTTCTCAGATCGCTGGTGGCCATGTGCGTAGCTAAGTGGGGTGGGAGGGAGGAGCAGCTCCCCCCCCCCATCAATAAAAATACATAGTTAACTGAGGTTCGGTCCCCCCCAACAAAAGACCTGCCTCCCCTAACAAAAGGCCCACCCCCTCCAATAACAAAAAGCCCATGGCTGGTGCCACAGAGCCCTAGAAACCATAATGATAAGGTGTGCGTAGAGATATATAAACAGTGTGCAATTTCAGTTTGGCTTTCCTTAAGGACTCCGAGGAAATTGACTGGTCCTTATGTCGCAGCTCTCCACAGTCCTTAGAAACTCCATTAGACCAAACTGCGCAATCCGCACCTGATCAGTGAAAAGAGGATCGGTTCGATTTTCAGTTCTTAAAGAGGAGTAACTTCCCAGCTGAACTACAAAACAGGGTGGGACCTTAAAAAAAAAGAAGTATATTTAATAAATCGTTTATTTCTTTTCTTTCTGGCCAACAGAAAAACATTGTTTTCTTCCCAGTAGGAACTGGGTGCATGACTCGAAATACTTCTATGAATGCAGTTTATGAATATGTTTCTGGATAAGATGGTGCTTAAGAGAAATCAATGGATCCGAAGGATATGTAAGCTAAGGGCCAGTTTCTTGTGGAAAGGTCAATCGCTCCTGTTTTAGCCCCATGTTTTTCCAAAAAGAAAGAAACAAACCCAGCCCAATACACACACAGGGGTCAGTACCACCTAACCATAGCATGGAAGGATCAGAACCTCAGGCTGCAATCCTGTTCACAGCCTTTGCTTCAGAACAAAGTCCATTGAACTCAGTGGGACTTCTGAGAAAACATGTGGCTCAGTCTGCATGGTTATTTGTGGATTAGTATTTACAGTAAGCACCTGTGCCGCTGTAGATCAGAAAAATTCCTTGTCTTAAGAGAAAGGTATGTGTGTCAAAGCAATGAGATTGTGCTTTAAGTTAGACCTTTGCCAGCAGGAATCAGACTAAAACTGCTTCTAGTTAAGAAGTAAGTTCCTTGAAAATAAATGGGCTGTTTGCAAGCCCATAGTCTTCTTGAGATGAGAGGTGAGGCTTGAGATACTTTAAGGGGATGTTAACAATTAAGGAAAACCCTACTGCCACCAGAATTCACAGTTTCCAATGCTTACACCACTCTCTACTTCCTTATTCTGAAATTATAAAATTGCATGGAATTACTGGTACCGTAGTTTAAAGGAGCATTTTGTTCTGGGTTTTTTGCCATTTTAGTTTAGAAAAATTAAGACAGACAGGCACACCCACACCCACCCACAACTTCTACAGTAACACAGGTCTAAATTACAAATTTACATGTGCAAAAAACAAACAAACCCTTCACTCTTCTGTAACCAGGCTTCTACATCGCAACATTGCTAATGTGTAAAAGTGCCAATCACATTGACTGCCTAGATGACATGCTTCCATCTAAGTGTCGGTGAGCAACTATTTTCCCTAGATCATGTAGACAAGGGTTGGGGAGTAGGAAAAGCTCTTGCGCCATGCTACATTAATTAACATATACTTTCAACATAAAAATAATCACCATGTAGAAAAAATGAACCGAGTCACCCTCAAGGTAGTATTAACTGAGTGACTGACAGCACAACTCCATATATGCCTGCTCAAAAGAAAGTCACACTGAGTTTTGTGGCAGTTACTTCTTCCCACACAAAATGATTGCAGCCTCAGTATATTTTGGATATGGCCTTTCTTTTAACTGACCTTTTCAGGGCAATGTTTTATTAGAAGCAGAAAACTCATTTATAGCAAAAAGAGAGCTAGTTGAGAGGTCAGGGGGAAAGCATGTTTTCAGAAGTTTGGTAAAGTTCTAGTGTAAAGGTAAAGGTAAAGGTAAAGGGACCCCTGGCCATGAGGTCCAGTCGTGACTGACTCTGGGGTTGCGGCGCTCATCTCGCTTTATTGGCCAAGGGAGCCAGCGTACAGCTTCCGGGTCATGTGGCCAGCATGACGAAGCCACTTCTGGCGAACCAGAGCAGCGCATGGAAACGCCGTTTACCTTCCCGCCAGAGCGGTACCTATTTATCTACTTGCACTTTGACGTGCTTTCGAACTGCTAGGTTGGCAGGAGCAGGGACCGAGCAACAGGAGCTCACCCTGTTGCAGGGATTTGAACTGCCAACCTTCTGATCGGCAAGTTAAACCACAGAGCCACCCGCGTCCCAAAGTTCCAATGTATTCAGGAACTATTCAGGTATAGACAGCTGAGCATCAGTGGACTATCTGAGTTCCAAGTAGGCATAGGAGCTTTGTTGCTGCTGTTGTTTAAATGTCAGAAATGCTGAAACGATTGTGTCCAACACTCTCAAACTGCACATATGGAGACAGCACATATCACAGTATCACCCCATCATTCAAATTAAAGATTAGAGAGAAGTAGGATTGATTGATTGATTGATTGATTGATTGATTGATTGATTTATGATATTTATATACTGTCATTCAATGGGAAATGTTCAGGGTGGTTAACAATGCCATTAAATGCAATAACAAATAAGGCAACATATACCAAAACAATAATTAATGGCAGCATCAAACATGGAAAACAGCCTAAAACTGTAAGTCAACACCAGAGATCTATAACAAACCAAGGAAACAAAACAAAAGTCCTCTTCTGATACTGTAAAGGTAGCAACACAGGTGCCAGGTGAGCATCGCTGGGGATAGAATTTCATGTATAGGATGCTACAGCAAAAGCCCTCTGTCCAGTCGCAATCTACCTTCACCTGCAGTGGGTGTCCATAGGTGAGCTTTACATTGATCTTATTGCCCAGGCAGGCTGATATGGGAGTCTTCTCCCACAGGTCCCAGTATGTGTATAGCTTTAAAGCACAAGTGGGAAAAACTTTACAGCCCAAGGGCCACATTTCCCTTCAGACAACCTTCCAAGGGCCACATGCCAGTGGTGGGTGCGGCCAGAGGCAAAGGTGGGTGGATCAATGAAGGTAAATTTTACCTCTGTACAATAGGCTAGTTTCTACACTCTCTCACGTGCCCCTCTCTGTCCTGCGTGGGGCATTACTAGAGTCCTAGAACACATTCCAGTCAGGCAAAACTCTCAAGGATAGCAGAAACAGAGGCAGTGAGGTATGTGGCTTGGCGAGAGTTCCAGGGGCCAGATAGAGAAGCCTAGAGGGCCACAAACAGCTCCCAGGCCTGCGTTTCCTTGTCCCTGCTTTAAAGGTAAAGGAGAACAGCCAACAGTCAGTAGCCCAGACCTGTAACATCATCTGTTTTTCTTGGTTTTGCTGTGAATGAATAAGCAGTTGATCAACATTTGAACAATATTTGGTTCATTCCAAGTTATTACCCAACTTGGTCTTCCTTTATTCACAGGTGGGACATGCAACAAAATGGTGTGGTGTTTCCTCATCCTCTGCTAGATGTGCTCTTGTCCAGGATTCCAACCAGGCTGAGGCATTGCCTCCTCCAGAAGACCATTCCATCACCCTTCCCAGTTTTCTGTCTTTCTTCTCCAGCTGCTACCTTAAAGTCACAAAATATTAAGGCATAATATTTCCTGGACCAGAGCCCACTTTACCAGATGCATGAAGTTAAATCCTAAATTGGCAGGCATATATATGCACAGTGGAGTATGGGGAATGGAGAGTAGTCAAGTCAGAGGGAAACAAAACGCAAAAATAATAGTGATAAATGTGCAAAAGCAACATAGTCACAATGAGAATTGATGAGGCACTGTCGGTGATATTGCCAGCATCCTGGCATTTCACCAGCTTGTCAATTTGATACATGAAATCTTATATCCGATAATATAAAATTGTTAGTCTTCAGAGTGCCACAAGACTGCTTGCTTTTGTTTCAACAAACTATAATGGCGACCCCTCAAGAAGTTCTCAATGTTCTATGACTACTAAGCATGCTCAGTCTCAAAGAGCTGTTCTGTTTTTGTTTTTTGCCCCCTTAGTTTTTAAAATATATATTTATATTGTAGAGTTTCCTCAAACATGCTGATACACGCCTCATTTTTAAATGACTACAGTCACTTGTTGGCACTCACTACCTGAGTTCACAATGAAGTGCTATTATTCATAGGATCATAGAATTGAAGAGTTGGAAGGGTATCAAAGGCCATTAGCCCAACCCCCTGCAATGCAGGAATCTCAACTAAAGCAGCCATGACAGTTGGCCGTATTCTTTCCCAGTGATTCCAGGCTTCTTGCCTCTGTTGATAATCTGCTGGTACTTTCAAGGATATATTACAGATTCAGGAGTCACATAATTGCAAGAGCTTATACAAGAGATTGCTACTAACTATGTTTTTTCATAGTTTTAATCTTCCTCGGGATAGAGATCAGTACCTAGGACAGCGCCTTCACCCCTGACTATTGATGGTGTGTTGTTAGTCTTCCCATGGAGTGGTGGGTGATGCTTTCTCTCCCAAATCATCTTGTTTGAAGTGTCTGATTCTTGTTTTTGTTTTCAAAAGTGATAACCAAGGACTTCACATTTCTTGAAGTCCTTGGATCCATTTGAATCCCTTCCAGTCGGGATTCAGGCCTCATCATGGGACTGAAACTGCCTTGGTCGCACTGGTCGATGATCTCCGGCGGGCTAGAGACAAAGGTGAGAGCTGTTTCCTAGTTCTGCTGGATCTCTCAGCGGCGTTTGATACAATCGACCAAAGCATCCGTCTGGACCGTCTAGAGGGACTGGGAGCTGGGGGCACTGTCATACAGTCATTCCGCTCCTTCCTCCTGGGCCGTGTTCAGAAAGTGGGGGGGGGGATGAGTGTTCAGACCCCTGGGCTCTCACTTGTGGGGTGCCTCAGTGTTCTGTCCTCTCCCCCATGCTTTTCAACATCTACATGCAGCTGCTGGGAGAGATCATCAGGGGGTTTGGGCTGGGTGTTCATCAATATGCGGATGATACCCAGCTCTACCTCTCTTTCAAATCAGAACCAGTGAAGGCAGTGAAGTTCCTGTGTGAGTGTCTGGAGGCAGTTGGAGGATGGAATGTGGCTAACAGATTGAGGTTGAATCCTGACAAGACAGAAGTACTGTTCTTGGGAGACAGGAGGCGGGCAGGTGTGGTCCTGAATGGGGTAACTGTGCCCCTGGGAGTCATTTTGGACTCACAGCTGTCCATGGAGGCGCACGTCAATTCTGTGTCCAGGGCAGCTGTTTACCAGCTCCATATGGTATGCAGGCTGAGACCCTATCTGCCTGCTAACTGTCTCACCAGAGTGGTACATGCTCTGGTTATCTCTCGCTTGGACTACTGCAATGCGCTCTATGTGGGGCTACCTTTGAAGGTGACCCGGAAACTACAACTAATCCAGAATGCGGCAGCTAGACTGGTGACTGGGAGCGGCCGCCGAGACCACATAACACCGGTCTTGAAAGACCTACATTGGCTCCCAGTACGTTTCTGAGCACAATTCAAAGTGTTGGTGCTGACCTTTAAAGCCCTAAATGGACTCGGTCCAGTATACCTGAAGGAGCGTCTCCACACTCATCATTCTACCCAGATACTGAGGTCCAGTGCCGAGGACCTTCTGGCAGTTCCCTCACTGCAAGAAGCCAAGTTACAGGGAACCAGGCATAGGGCCTTCTCGGTGGTGGCACCCGCCCTGTGGAACGCCCTCCCACCAGATGTCAAAGAGAAAAACAACTACCAGACTTTTAGAAGACATCTGAAGGCAGCCCTGTTTAGGGAAACTTTTAATGTTTGATGGGTTACTGTATTTTAATATTTTGTTGGAAGCTGCCCAGAGTGGCTGGGGAAGTCCAGCCAGATGGGTGGGGTATAAATAATAAATTATTATTATTATTGGCTTCAGTCATTTGGCTGGGATCTGCAGCACATATAACCTCAATTCAAGCTGTCCACACTTGAAGCTAACTTAACATTATGTTGAAATAGAATACCAAATTGTAAGAGTCCACATTAAACCACAAGGTACCGTGTGGTGTAGTGGTTAAGAGTGGTAGACTCATAATCTGGTGAACCGGGTTCACGTCTCTGCTCCTCCACATGCAGCTGCTGGGTGACCTTGGGTTAGTCACACTTCTTTGAAGTCTCTCAGCCCCACTCACCTCACAGAGTGTTTGTTGTGGGGGAGGAAGGGAAAGGAGATTGTTAGCCGCTTTGAGACTCCTTAGGGTAGTGATAAAGTGGGATATCAAATCCAAACTCTTCTTCTTCTTCTCTTCCTTGTGAAAAAAGTGCGGGATAAGAATGTTTCCTACTTAGGGTGGGCAAAAGGTAACATTTGGTTTCCAAATACATAAGGCAATAACCAACATTAGTCATACTCAGTGGAAATCCATTTAAATCAGTAGACTTTATTTGCTTAAGTCTATTGATTTCAATGGGCCAATTCTGAGTGAGACCAATGACAGTGACGAATATTCCCTAGCTGTGTTTTGCACAACAAAAATATAGTGAATGGAATTCAAGGCACATACTGTAGCTTTGTCTAGCTCCAGGTTATTGTTTAAAAAAACCAAACTCTAAATAAAAGGCATGGGTACATGTTTATAGGAATAAAGGGCTGTGACAGGCTGTCCCAAGGACACAACAGTATCCAGAAATGTAGAATGTTAGGCCAGGACAAGTTCAGGCCTGTTCTAGCTGGGCAGAACACATCTGGGATGTTTTGCTACTATTTGGGAAAGGTAGCAAATAGTGTGTCTCCAAGAAGCCTCTACAGAGGGTTGCAGGACCTTCAGAAAAGTTATTTTCTCCACGACACACCTTCTTTTCACCAGTTTCTCCTCTCTCTGCAATCCTTGTCTGCAAGGGTAACATTGATACCCAGGAGAAGGAAGCTGATAGGCAGTACCACAAACGTAGACTGTAAGGACGATGGCAGGCAGGTGGGGGCTGGCTGAGGGCAAAATGACATTGGTGGGGCAGCGCTCTGTTTGCTCTAGGGGACCAACCTCCATTTCCTGAGCCATATCCCAGACAGTTCCATGACACTCATTGGAGCATTTGGGGGCTGCACTGGGCAAGAGAAAGGGAAGGAAATTCCCACTGACTCAGAAGAGGTGGGGATTGCTAAACCGATCTTTGTTACAATATTTGTTAAAAGGCAGATAAAGGTAAAGGGACCCCTGACCATTAGGTCCAGTCACGAACGACTCTGGGGTTGCGGCACTCATCTCGCTTTATTGGCTGAGGGAGCCGGCGTACAGCTTCCGGGTCATGTGGCCAGCATAACTAAGCCGCTTCTGGAGAACCAGAGCAGTGCACGGAAACGCCGTTTACCTTCCCGCCGGAGCGGTACCTATTTATCTACTTGCACTTTGACGTGCTTTTGAACTGCTAGGTTGGCAGGAGCAGGGACCGAGCAACGGGAGCTCACCCCGTCACGGGGATTTGAACCACTGACCTTCTGATTGGCAAGCCCTAGGCTCTGTGGTTTAACCCACAGTGCCACCCGCTGTAAGAAAATCTTGCTAGATCAGGCCAAAAGCCCATCTAGTTCAACATCTTGCTTTCACAATGGCCAGCCAGATACCTGTGGGATACTCACAAGCAGGATCTGAGCACAAGAGCAGTCTCCCCTCCTCTGGTTTTCAGTAACTGGTATTCCAAAGCATTGTTGTTTAGTCGTTTAGTCATGTCCGACTCTTCATGACCCCATGGACCAGAGCACGCCAGGCACTCCTGTCTTCCACTGCCTCCCGCAGTTTGGTCAAACTCATCTCATTTCAACTATCTCATTTCAGCCTTTCCAAACCATGATGATAAATTGAATAAATTTGTGAATGAGGGTTTGGGTGTGGGGAAGGGAGGCTTGTTGTTTTATGGGGGGGGTTGCTCTTGTATTCTGTATTTTGTGTTTTTATTTAGATTTCATTTTTATGTTGTGAAATGCTCTGAGATCTATGGATGAAGGGAACTATACAAATTTTAACAACAACAACAACACGGAGTCCTTATGGAATAAGCATACGGTGCTTCCACAAATAGGTGTGGGTTGAAACATAACATGCTTCAGAATCACTTAATGCTTTCCAATTTACAAAAGTAAGGGCAAAACAGTTCACCCATGTATGCATTTACTTCCGGGTGTGATACCCCTTCAAGTGATGACTCAAAGTTGCAAATAAGCCCTAAAAGCACAAATTAATCAAATCCATTAGAAATGTAGAATTATTGCGATCACCTCCAAAGCATGTTATTCTTCAAAATAATCAGTTCACACCTGTGAGTCATTGGGGCCTGAGTAATCAGTTGGTGAGTAACCATCAAGCTATGCAAGTTGCAAGTGTGAAAAAGTCCCAGGTTTGCCTGGACCCGTGTTATTCTGGGCACAACAGCTGTCATATGCCACCCCCTCACCTCCACAACAATTAGATATTTGTGTTTTGTCTTCCTGATGATGTTGTTGTTGTTGTATAGTTGTTTAGTCATGTCCGACTCTTCATGACCCCCTGGACCAGAGCACGCCAGGCACTCCTGTCTTCCACTGCCTCCCGCAGTTTGGTCAAACTCATGCTGGTAGCTTCAAGAACACTGTCCAACCATCTCGTCCTCTGTCGTCCCCTTCTCCTTGTGCCCTCCATCTTTCCCAACATCAGGGTCTTTTCCAGGGAGTCTTCTCTTCTCATGAGGTGGCCAAAGGGGGCACCCTGCAATATTACAAGCCTTTGCCGTGGCTTTATGACTCCCACATTTATCCTCAAGTACTGAGAGCTAAATCCGACATTATAGCATCTCAGATATTATGACAAACTATTGTAACCAGAGTATATTGCAGAGAACTTGGGGGTTGCACATTCTCTATCCCCTTCCGCTTTAGTGTTGGAGCATACGCAGGCTGCCTGCTAATTCTCACCTAAATAGTATCTCCTTCTTCACATTAGCATCACACAGGAAGTATGAGGCTAGTTCTGATATACTGATATCATGAGAATGTAAGAAAATCTTGCTAGATCAGACAAAAGCCCATCAAGTTCAACATCCTGCTTTCACAATGGCCAGCCAGATACCTGTGGGATACTCACAAGCAGGATCTGAGCACAAGAGCAGTCTCCCCTCCTGTGGTTTCCAGCAACTGGTATTCCAAAGCATTGTTGTTGTTTAGTCATTTAATCGTGTCCGACTCTTCGTGACCCCATGGACCAGAGCACGCCAGGCACTCCTGTCTTCGATTGCCTCCCGCAGTTTGGTTAAACTCATGCTGGTAGCTTCAAGAACACTGTCCAATCATCTCGTCCTCTGTCATCCCCTTCTCATTGTGCCCTCAATCTTCCCCAACATCAGGGTCTCTTCCAGGGAGTCTTCTCTTCTCATGAGGTGGCCAAAGTATTGGAGCCTCAGCTTCAGGATCTGTCCTTCCAGTGAGCACTCAGGGCTGATTTCCTTCAGAATGGATAGGTCTGATCTTCTTGCAGTCCATGGGACTCTCAAGAGTCTCCTCCAGCACCATAATTCAAAAGCATCAATTCTTCGGCAATCAGCCTTCTTTATGGCCCAGCTCTCACTTCCAAACATCACTACTGGGAAAACCATAGCTTTAACTATACAAACCTTTGTTGGCAAGGTGATGTCTCTGCTTTTTAAGATGCTGTCTAGGTTTGGCTGATGTAACAAGTTTCAAAGCATGACATGTAGGTAACATTCCTGCTGGTGCAGGCTAATCTTTTTTTCTTTCTTTTTAATCAATGCAGAAGTAAGCCAGCTTTCAAATGAACTGGAAATATTGCATGGAGACAGGTTCAGTGAGTGACTAGGTCTCCAGCAGTGCAGAAATATTTCATAAAGCAGTCTCCTTTTAGCATGAAACTGGCCTAATTCATGTGCTTTTATTCAGCTGAACCTTGACAACATTGTACATTTTTGTTAGAAAAACAAACCAGACTGGCTTTATTTTGCAGAGCAATGGAATGCTTAATGTGTACTTGTATACATGTAATAAAACTCTCAGCCTTTTCCACCTGCATAGTAGTGGTAAGATTTATTATAAAATGTTTTTGTTAATCAAGGTCACTACTTTGCTAAGGAGTAGCAGCAATGGAATTACTTAGAAGGAGTTAAAGGTGGTGGCTGTTAATGTTATTTGGTGCATGTTATTTTTACTGAATGCCATAGTCATGAACAGTGTGAAACCCTTGGCCCCAGCCAAAGTGAGAAAGCAATATTATGCCAAGGACTTGTTTAAATGCCATGCAGGAAGGAGGGAGAGGGTGGCACCCCTACTATGGAATGCCCAGTCAAGGCACCAATTTTTCTGTTTTTTAGGCATCAGGCAAACAATTGTTTTCTTTTTTCTTTTTTTCTTTATTTTTAATCTCTCTTCAGAGGTTTCATCTGAAATCAAGATAGATTTAAGCTGTTGGTGTCTCTAGTATCGTCTCTCCCTTACATTATGGATGCTGGCTTATATCATAGATGCATGTTCTGTATTATTTAACTACTATTATTGCTACAAGTTTGTTATGGCCTTTGGCTAGATCAATAAACTTATGAACTAGAAAACTGAATTTAAATGTTTTAATCAAAGCAAGGAAAGAAAACCCAGTTGTTTGCATCAACTGCTGCCCCAAAAGAATTTGTGGAACCAAACTTCTATCAGCACAGCAGAACTCTGAAGACCAGACACACACTGGTCACTGGCCAGCAGTGCTTTCTCTCTGCCACAGTATTATTTATTTTAACAAAGCTACTCTTGAGTAAATGTGGTGTTGCTTGCGCCACCTGCTCTGCATTTTCTGAAAGAAAAACTGCACGTCTTCAAGAAACAGCACCATCTGGTGACTTGCTAGCACAGTGTTAAGTCCAGGCAGATGTGTCCTGAACCGAGGGCTCTTCAGGCAGTTATATGCAGGTTAATGGAAAGGTTTACAGATGGTACATTGTTGAAGCTTCTGGGACAAATTTCAAAGGAGAAGAAAAAGCAGTATCTAGCTTTTGATAATACGTCAACAGGAGTTAGGCTTCTTTGTACCATTTTCACCTTTGGAAACCCAGCTCCCCTATGTCGGTTCATCCAATTGTACAGGATTTGGCAGAGCTGTGCAAATCAACAGCATAGAACACAGACACGCACCCACCACTGTCAAGGCAAGGAGTAGTGGCTGACTCACCAGGAGCAACTCGTAACAAGCAAGTCTGTAGTTTACCTCTTCCACCAAATTTGATCCTGGGGAAAGAAGATCGGGGAAGCAGACGTGCCCATCCTAGGTATAAAAAGGAATGAAGAAGGTTTATGAAGTCAAATAATTTCATTTCTACATTGGGATCAGATTTCCTCCCTGAAGCCTGAATACTGGTTTTGGAATTAGTGCTTGAACCCCAAACCCAAGAGTGGTCTGTACTAGGTAACACAGGTACACTAGCCCAATTCAAATATAACTGAGATGCCTGAAGTGTCATGGAAGCTGCTGAAACACTGCTTTCCTGTTATCACCTCCATCCATATACAGTGGTACCTCGTTCTGGAGGTCCGTTCTTAACCCGAAACTGTTCTTAACCTGAAGCACCACTTTAGCTAATGGGGCCTCCTGCTGCTGTGCCGCCGCCGAAGCACGATTTCTGTTCTCATCCTGAAGCAAAGTTCCTAACCCAAGGTATTATTTCTGCGTTAGCAGAGTCTGTAACCTGAAGCGTATGTAACCCAAGGTACCACTGTACTAGAATTTTTTATTTCAAAAAAGTTAGGAACCATACCAACTGGAGGTAAGCAAAGATAAGGTTGTAGACCAATGTATTTCATTGATGGTGTGGCTATGGTGGTGATAGACCCTACCTTACCATACAAGGCTGGCCTAGCTGATCACTGGTCTTCCATTTAGTTCTATAATTCTGCACTTTTTATATCCTTGACTTAAACAACCTACTCTGTAGCGTAAAAAAGCAAAGACAGCAATGAGTGTTACGGCACTTTAAAGAATAATACAATATGAGATAAGTTTTCATCCCACAATACCTGATTGTTTGACTTCACTATTTCAAGTTGTAAAAGGTGAGTTCCTGCAACAGCAACAAAAAGTTGTGTTGCGTAGTGCTTGAAGTGTATATTATATTCAGCTCCACACTTTTTTATTTTGATACTCTATAGAACAAAAGCAAAGACGACAAAAAGTCTTAGGATACAAAGAGTAACATTCTGCGATAAGCTTTCATTCCACAACATATTCTTTGATATTTGAAATGTATATTACATCTCATATCGTAAGAAGTTGGGTCCTGCAACAAAAAAGTTGCAGTATGTAGTTCAGGGTCCTGGGTATTCCATTCCTTTCCTCTCCCCCCAGGCTTTTCTTTTCTCTTTCTTTTTCTCCTACAGCCAGTCAGTCCACTTCCCATGCCCAGTGAGCACACTTAGACTTTTGGGGGGGGGGGCAGATTTTATTTGTGTTCTTTTTTGGGGGTGGGGGAGACTTGTACCCAATCTAAATTACATTGAAATATTTGATTTCTCCATTTTTATCTGTTGATAGCTTTCACTGGTAACATTTTAAATTAGATTTGCAGTGTAAATTGGGGAATCAATCACATGACATAACGCATGCGCACCATTTGAATAGCAAGTTCTATCAACTTTGTGGGGGCCCCACACCCTCAAATATTTTATTAGGGGATTGAAAGGGACCTTGGTCCCTAGAAGTTGACCTCTATGAAACTCCAGCAGCGAAATATTTTCCCCTATGGATATTTTGAGCACTACAAACCTTGGGCTTATCCCAAGTCTGATTCTCTCTCTCTCTCTCTCTCTCTCTCTCTCTCTCTCTCTCTCTCTCGTGTGCTGGTGCTGTTTTTGTTCCATATGCAAAAGTATGGGTATGAGAAGGGAATGTGTCCCATACTGTGGTGTCTTTACTTTGTCCTATATATTTAATGAGAGAAATACAAAATAAGCTTGCACTCCACAACTGAGGAACATTTTCCTTTGGCCACCCACTATACCAGACCCTCCAAGTGTCCCTATTTCCCAGGGGCGCCCCTGATTTAGAGAAGCTGTCCTGGTTTCTGATTTGATCCCAGAATGTCCCACTTTTCCTTAGGATATCCCTATTTTCATTGGAGAAATGTTGGAGGGTATGGGGTTTTCTGACCCCCAAGCCATCTGAAGGCAATCCAGTATAGGGATTTTGTTTTTTTTAAAAAACCATTTAATGTTTTGTTATGTTTTTATATATGCTGGACGCTGCTCAGAGTGGCTGGGGCAACCCAGTAGGATGCGTGTAGTGTATAAATAGTAGATTTTGGAATGGGACATCCCTATTTTAATCGGAGAAATGTTGGAGGGTTTGCTATATATCACTCAGCAGAGGCATTCAAAAAAGTCCTCCTCTAGTGATGATGATAATGATGATGAAATATGTAACTAAGCACCAAGATCAGATCACCATTATGTTCAGTGTGGCTTACTCCTGGGTAAGTGGGATTGTGCACTAAATGGGTGAATCCATGTGGGTTGAGTTGCATGTTGTGCGCATGGCAGAGTAACCACATGATTCCTTTGCCATAAGAAAGATGCACAGATGCTTGTTCTCTGCATGCCAATTTGATCCTGGGCATTGGGGGTTTATTCTGGCAGTTCTGCTTTTTGAGGTCATTTCTTGTTTCTCTGTCCTTTCTTCCTTCTCCTAGAGTTAAGAGCTGAGATATGAAAAGACAATCTCCCTCTCTCTCTCCCTCAAAAAAGCCTTTAATATCAGGTCCATGTAATTTCTTTAGAAACATAAAGGTCTATTCTCTCATTGATGAAACAGGAGAATTACACACATAACTTCCATTAACATTAATAGGTCTCACCTACATAAAACCAAAGGCACATCAAAGGGAGAATGGACTTTGTGTAACTATTGGTATGGAACCATTCTTTGTTTATTTAAAGGCCCTATATGTCTTGGTATAGACTCTAAATTAGGACTGAGTGAGTGAGGGAAAGCTCTTCCTTACTCACTTCATTGTCATTTGCCTCTTTAAAAGCAATTTTCAAGAAATTATCAGGTAGTGGCATCTTAATATCATGCTCTCCTGCCGTCTACTTATTTTCTGACAAAGACAGAAGCTGATACGGTGTGAAATATTTTTATGTTGGATTTTAAAAATATATATTATGGTGCTACTATTTCTTTGTAGCCAATAGCATCTCAGACACACAGAGAGAAATATACTTACAATGCTTGCAGTGCTAGCATCAATTACCTGCCAATAAGTCTGCAATTCTACACCTACTTTCCTGGGAGTAAGCCCCATTGAACTCAGTGGGGTTTTCCTCTGAATAGACATGCCTAGGATTGCCCTGTAAGACAGGTGCATAACTAAATCACAGTGCTGATACTATATTCTCTCAGACAATGCTGTCCTGTACATGTCTACTCAGAAGTAAGTCCCCTTGCAATTCCATGAGGCTAACTTACAAGGAAGTTGACATAAAATTATAGGCACTTTTTGTTATTTCCAATTTGTTCTTTGAAATAGAATTGTATGATAAAATGCAAAGAATAGTGATAGCTCAGGGTGCTCTGTAGTTTTCAGGAGCTGGTTGCACTGAACAAAACCGAGCTCTGACAAAGACTCAGGCAGCAGGTTCTACCTAAAGTGTTTTGCTTCCTGAAGTAGGACGGCAAATGATCCCCATTTGTCCCAGTCACACACACCTAGTCAAAATGCATAATACCCAGAACCAGTTATTTTGGCACCTGGGACAGAAACCTTACAAGCACCTATTCTTCCTCCCTGCAGCAACAATGCAAATAAATTAAATTACAATTTGTTGCCACCCAAAATTAGCTGCCTGAGGCAGCCACCTCACTCTATCTAATGGTAGGGTCAGACCTGTGGGGCAACTTTGTTCCAAGTGTCTGGGGATGAAATGAGCAGGTGTCCAAAAATAGGGGTGGGGAAATGCAAATTTTCCTTCCATTTGCAGCAACACTTGTTTCAATTTACAAAACAACAACAACTGATGGGATATGAATTTATGAATTTATCTCCCTAGTGGATTTCTCTACAGATATTTTGGGGGGATGGCATAACTTTTTCCCTACCTTGTGCCCATCTCCATGTTCCACTACCGTATCAATATTTTTTGGAATGAAAAATCTGCCCAGATTTTTTATGCTTGAAACTCGCAAAGACAAGGTAAAAACTGCCTTAACCAACACCTCTCAGTCAACCGAGTCTGTGCTGCCCGTTGCTAGTCTTAAATATAATTAGAGTACCATTTTCCCCCTTTTGAAGCACACAATTGCCTAATTCATTATAGACATGCTATATGTACTAACCTAATTTTAGCAGGATAATCTCATAATGGACATCAATGAATAGAGAATTAGTGGAAAAGCTATTAATAAAGCGATATAACAAAACCTCAGATCTTTTCATTTGCAGGGCACACAGTCAGCTTCATATTTTATTTCTGGTGCCCAGCCTGAGCAGCTGGAGATGAGTCTTAGGCATCTCCACAGGAGACAGAAAGAATTAGCTACCATCAAACTTTTCATTAGAAGAAAATGCACTTTGCCATTACGACTTTCACTTTATGGCAGCATTAGCTTAACAGCGAAGAAAAGGACATTCCAAGACATGAAAAGCAGGTAAATTCTAGGCTGAGAAATTGAGTTTCATTCAGCGCTGGTTATCCTTATAGCTTGTATTTTGTCTAGCACTTACATTGTACAACATGCTTTGAATTCTTATCCAATCCTTAGCAGTGGTATATGCAAGGATTTGGCCAAACGCTGCTGTTAAAGCTGCATCTAACCATTGGACCAGGTGCTGCTGCTCTGTTTGCCATTATAATACTAGATCACCCTATCATACAGGAATGGAGGACCTGTGAGCATGCAGAAGCCATTGGAATAAACCTCCCATCATCCCAGACCATTGACCACTCTGGCTGATGCTGATGGCATCGGAGTCCAATAACATCTGGAAGGGGATGCACAGGTTCCCACCCCTGCTGACCTCTCTCTTCTCCTCTCTGCCCCTGTTCCTCTAGGATGATCTAAATAGTATGCTTGCATGTCTCACATATGCCACAAAGCAGGGCAAAATGGAAATTAAGCTTTGCACGTGTTTTAAGTTAGACAAATATCCAGTGCTGAATTTTGAGCACTTTCAAATTTTGCTTCGAAATTAATTTTTGAAGAATTTTGTTCCCATTAAATTTTAAATCTTGCTATCAAAATGGGTGGTATAAATGGATATGCAACATAACAAGGAACAAGTAGATGGGTGGATGGGGAAGTCTGGAGAAATGAGATGAATGAAGAGAATTTAAAGATGTATGTATTAAATTTTGGAAAATAATATTTTTTTTAAAAAAGTCTTGGTGATGAATTTTATCAACAACACCAGCTTTCCAGATTTGATACTTTTGCATACCTTCTCAGCAGAACTGGTGCCAGAATGGGGGCGCAGACACATGGCCGAGCGGCAAGGGTGGGGAGAAGGCGCCTCCTACTCTGTGCTGCTGGCCAGTTGAAGGCTGCCTTCCCTCCTTCGCACAGGGAAGCTTCAAACAACTTCCAGGCAACTTCCAGGCAGCAGCCCTGAGTGAGAGAAGGCCAATGTGTTTCACAGCGACCCATGTAAACATTTTTTAAAATGTTTTAAAATTGCCATTTTTTTTAAAAAAAGTTGGACTATCTGCTGTCCAAGAAAAGATGGCAGAACAATGGACATATAGGAGGACAATTACTGGATGACAGTGTCATGTGGATGCATCATAAAAAGTGAGCGAATGAAGCATGGCAATTCCACACTAAACGCTAGTGAGGAATCTCTCTTAGCCCAGTGGGGGGGAATGCTTCATGTACAAATGCCCAACAAGCAACAACTAACTTTTGACAGCGCCATCCTATACACGTCTACTCAGAGCTAAACTTCAGAGTAATCCTACCCTTCGAGCAAAGCAACAAAGATCCCAATGCATCTGGAAGCCCTACTGGGAGCTGGGCCAGGGCAGGATCTAGCCGCTATGCCCCTGGCCCTGAAACGTTTCATCTCAGGACGCCGTGTTAGCTACCCCTGTCAGGAGGACCACTTGTGATAGCCTCCCACATGTTCAGCCAGAGGTCAGGTCTCTGCTGTGGTGATGCCTGCCTCCTTTCAGCAGTGGAGAAGGGTCCATACTTCGCCATAACTTTCTCCTGGGTAGGACCGTGGCCATACTCCTAGCTAAGTAGATAGGACTGCAGGCTAAGATGGTGGTTGCATGGTACTTGCAGGGGAACAATTAGGCTGCCAAAGCTTGTCACAAAGGTTGCACTGAGACAAGCAATTGATATGGTCAAGTTATTGTATTACCACCAGCCATACAGCAAGGAAAGGGAGATGGAAAATGAGGGATACTATAAACTTAGAAAGTCTAGACATACCTCCCCCCCCCGCAATAACCACTTTCTGGGAACAGAATAAGACCGTGTGTGTGTGTGTGTGTGTGTGTGTGTGTGTGTTATTTCTTTTCAGTTATGATTCGCTGCTTGGATGTGCTCAGAACTTAGGAAAAGAATGTACAAACAAAATTAATGTACAAAGATTTCCTGCAATCACAGGCAAAACATCAGCAGAGAATAAAACTCCTTCGTTTTCCAATTGAAGATGCTTCGTAACCACTATTACTGTCCAAACAATTTAATGTGCAATAGATAGAATAATTTACTGTTTGCACACCTCAAAATGAGCATTCACCTTTGAGCAAGACAGTTCTACCTTCAATATTAAAAGTGAAGTGGGAATTGATTTATTTTTAATGTCCGAGTTTTCAAATGAATAGCTAATCTTTTCTTATTTATCTGGTGTGTAGAAAGTGGTGCAGTATCTGCTGCTCCAGGACAGATGTGCTCTGGATATTCCACAAAGTCAATTTCTATATGCTGTCTGCAGGGAAAGGGTCTGTGCCACCACGTTAAAGGTTCAATTCCTTTATTAGAATCACACCAGCCGCCCCTACGTACCAGGTACAGTTACTGTTCTCTGGTTTCTGTCCTTGGAAAATCCACTGGGTGGTATTCAACCCAGCCCTACTCAGAGTAGACGCACTGCTGTTGGACATGGCTAACTTAGGCTCATTGATTTCAGTGGATCTCCTCTGAGTAGGATTTAGTTGAATACAGCCCAGTGTCTCTCATTTGCCGTGATTTTTGTGCTTTGGGGATACATTAATATTTTGCTATGGTGAGTTGCTAGTGTTTGCCTTCTTTGGGGCGCCATGTCCAACCCCAGGTATTTTGAGTGGGGAAAGGATGAGTCTTGTCTCTAAGGCATATGTAGGTAAATATATAAGTACTTGATCTAGACCTTGGTTTATGGTGTTGTGTGGTTTCAGGAGTGCTGGATTAGCTCCCCTGCTACTCACTGCCTATACCAAGCTCCACCCCTTCCCCCTCTTTGTAAGTAGTAGCGACCCATGGTGTTGGGAAACTGGGAAAGCAATGAAGCCCCACCTGCCCCATCCCACCAACTGCTTCCAGGTTCACCTTGTAAAACACACTGAGCTTTAACAAAAGATCTTCAGGCAGCTGAGATTCAACCTTTAGTTTTAAATTAGAAACGCAAACCATCTTGCAAAGAAATGTTACCATTTAAACTGCTGGCATGAAGTAGGGACTCCCAATGAAGGAAAGAAGTATTCAGATTCAGCCCCCCCCCCCCGATTATTTTATCCCTTCTCTGACTTACTCTAGGCCAATTGGCCTCCAACAAACTTGAAAGCCTCATTATCACCAGGAGAAAAGTTCCAGCAGATGACATCATCACCCTGCTTCAAAAAGAAAAAAGGAAAAAATGAGCTGAAGTGCTGCACTTGCCCGTGTTCTACCTCCAGTACAGACGTACCTCGGGTTACAGACACTTCAGGTTACAGATGCTTCAGGTTACAGATGCTTCAGGTTACAGACTCCGCTAACTCAGAAATAGTACCTCGGGTTAAGAACTTCGCTTCAGGATGAGAACAGAAATTGTGCTCTGGTGGCGGGGTGGCAGCGGGAGGCCCCATTAGCTAAAGTGGTGCTTCAGGTTAAGAACAGTTTCAGGTTAAGAACAGACCTCCGGAACGAATTAAGTATGTAACCAGAGGTACCACTGTACCTGATCAGAGTCGGATGTGTGTGTGTCACCAGAGCCAAGGGTCAGTATTTTCACAGCTTAGTGGCTTGAACAGTGGGTCTGGGGAAAGATTTCTAGTCATCAAAACTGTACAGTTGTTTTAAATGGTTGGGAGTAGGGGAGAAAGGAAGGCTGTTTATTTCTGATTGGTTGGCAGCCCTACCTGCAAATAAACCACAGGTAGAAGTCTGCCAGCCTACAGTAAATCCCAGTGGGAGTGCACTATAAATTTCAAAACAAACCCAACAGTGCATTAGCAAGGAGATCATTATTAATAGTCATAAATATCAAGAGCTTTGGTAAGCCAACCTTCTTTGCAGAGGAAATAGAAGACTAGAGTTCTGGAGAATATTCTTGTTGAAATACAACAATCAATGGGATCCATAAAATAGTAGCATGCGCTACGTACCATCCTCCTGAGACAAAACAATTTCACTCCAGCAACAGTGTTCAAATATGTAGACAGACATCTCTCTCTATATATATTTAAAAGAATAATGTGTAAAGATTCAGTAAGTTCTAAATTTCTGCAGATTATTACCCACTGCATTAAGTACATGACTAAGTGCAGTGATGTAAAGGAAAATATGCAGAAAGCATAGTTCATGACTCCGGAGGACAAAAAGGATTGATGAATTAAATCCTCAGCTCATCAGGAAGGCCTCTTAGGCAAGCCCTATTGGAATGAATGTGGGCTGCAAAGGAACACAGGAGTGGTTTTGTGCAGCTTCCTATTTATTTTAACAGGATTTGAGCAAGAAGATTTCTATGAGGATTGGGCCTCTAAGGCATGCTCACTTGTGTTGCTGTAGACACAAAGTAATCATCTTTTCCATCGCTTTCAATATTTAGCTGATCATCCAGTCCTAAACCTTCTTCTTTGTGTACCTGCTTGGATGGATGTCACAGTGGTGCACCTCTGTCGGCACATCCCTTTTCTGAACATGTGTAATGGCACAAGACACAGGACTGAGCTCGAAGCCATTGCTAATGGAGAAAAAAAGGGGGAGGGGGAATCCCACTGATGGGATTGCAAACTTTCATTTTCAAAAATCCCAAACTGAAATAGTTGGTGTTTGGTGTGTGCAATGGTTTAGCAACACAACCAATTTATCTTGATTTGCTGCCATAGCATCTAAGTGTTATTTTTTATGTTCAGCATGTTCAATTACTGTTTACATCCATGAAAGTCTGCTCCAAAGTGTTTTTCTCCTGGCTATGCCAGTGCTTAATGAAAAAATACAGTTTTTGCTATGATTAAATGCAGATATGAAAATATGCAAGAAACCCTCTTGCTGAGCACTTGAGTACAGTGATAACACACATACCTGTATCTTTTTGTTTACACCATGGGAGGCAAACTTCTTTGACCCTTGAAGCTGATCTGTGAACTTGGTCAAAAAATTCAGAACCACACAGCTAAGGTTTGTGCATCCTATTAGCATAATTTGCCACCCAAGATGTAAATGCATGCTGCACAATGACACACCAAGAGAAAAAATGCACATTGGAACTTGTTAGAAGAGAGTACTTATATTAGATTGTCCTTGCTGGTTTTGATTATAAATTGCCCAAAGTTTATATTATACTAGCTGCTCTGAGATAATCTAGGGACGACATTTATGCTGAACTTTGAGGAGCGGGGGAGGGAGGGAGTGGCAGCAGAAAAGGCACATCAAATAAACATCAAATCATTTGCTGGTTTTGCAGAACAGAAGGATTATGTATGAGATGCTTTTGTTTTTTGTGCCTCTTGGCAAACCTCTATGTTGCGGTAAGGGGAATGGTTTAATTGGATATACACGTTTGAAGATATTTGAGAATCAGATTCTAAAACTGCTATAACAGGAATATAATGTGGATCACACACACACATAACACACAACCCCCGTATTATTTTCTGTCCAGAGAATGTGTGTAGGACCTCACTGTTACTAGAGCTTGCTTTTTCTGAAATACAGTTTATTTAGAGAAGGAACGGTGATGTTTCGCTCTCTTTTTCCCTACCCCAGCCCTCCCCTTTTTAATTCTTGAAATTAAAATGTGTTGGAATGCTCAGTGCAGCTTTTCACTCTCTCCTGAATGGGCCCTTTAGTTTTTCACACCAAGGTGTCCTTCGGGGTGCCAGGTCAGGCTACCAAAACAGCTTCTTGGAGGGGATTAGGACCAATTAACATCTCTGTACACAAAAGCCACTGGCAGCTGAACAGGCGGCCTGGTGGCCTGTTCGGGAGCTGCATTTTAAATAAGGGCCTTCTGTACTTGAGCTCAAGTGGGAAGAGGCGGAGAAAGTTTTTATTTATAATTGAAAACGCTGCTCTTGGATAATGTGCAATGAAAGGCAAAGTGGTGTTCAAAAGTATCAAAGAAATATCATTTGAATATTGTCCTTTATTGTTTCAGTGCTCATCAAGGATACTGTAACAGTGTAGTGACTCCACACTACACATTGAGAATTATTATTTCCCCATCCTATTGGAGGAAAAACAAATTAATCCACAGATTACGCCATACTCTCTGCATTTTGTTTTAAAGTGATGGGGATCTGCATTTTGTGTTAGTGATGGGGAACTGCTATAGCAACGTGATTAAAAACAGGCACCTCCTTTTTAAAATAAAAAGTACCCATTATAAATTGCTGTCACAGGAATTACTGTTTTGCAGAATGCCTTTTAGTTTCTTTATGGCAAAGACATATTTTTAGGAGACAGCAATAGTATTGTTTAATAGACTGAATTTATCCATATTTTTACCCTTTGAGTGGAAAAAGCACGAGGTGGGGGCAGGGAGTGGAAAGACTGGTCAGGTGGTAAGGAAGCAGCACTTATTTTCTCCCATTCCTCCACTCAAACTTGCAGCTTCATACGGATGCTTTTAATTGAAAAAGGGGGTGGGGTGGAATTCTTACATGGATCTTCTGTGTTAGGCCTAGTCTAACCCTCCCCATCCCTGGAGTGAGTTTTTAAAAATATTCTATTGATTGGAATGTTTATTTCAGTGGTGGGGGGAACTCAGACAGAATAAACTACCACTGATTGCTTTTTCACGGAAATGTGCTGATTTATACTCCAGGAATGAAATCTTTACAGCTTTAATGGACTTTCTAAATTATGGCCCTCCAATATAACCCCTCTTCATAATATAACAGGGTGTTGAAACATATGGTAAAGGTAACAAATATATCTGTATGTTATTGCTTAAAAAGAACCCTGCTGATTTGCTGAGGTTTACAATTTGTACCATGTTATGCAGGCTATGATGAAAACTATATCTGCATATTTGCAGCGAGCATCCTTCAAATCTAGCTGCTTTAAAGCATTTTCTTCCAGTTAGCAATAATGCTGAAGATAACTAGAACAGCAGCATCAACAATAACAACAACTGCAATGCTGTTTCATAGATAGAAAAATTATTTCTATCCCACTATTAACCAGGCTTTAAAAGAAGATATGAATGTGAATATATTATTATCATCAGAGGAACCAGATCCTATTGCCTATGTCTCTTTTTTAAAAAAGAAAGAAAGGTAATGAAAAATGGTGCTAAGAGAAAGTTTTAAAGACACCAGGAATCAATGGAAGGGAAAAGGCATAAAAGAATGAAAATAGGCTGTGGTTTCAATGGGTGACAATTAGCTTAGCTCCATTGATGCCATGGAACTTAGCCAGTTTATATCAGCTGAGGAGCTGGCCCAGTATAAGTGCGTGAGCCCGGATCAAAACATTCTTAGCGGTATTTAGTCATTTGTTTTAAGGATGTGAGAATTTCTAACTGCCGAGGCAAACGGGAAACCCCGTAATTATGATCGTTTCCAACCTCGGGATTTTATAAATAACTACAAACTCCACTCCAGTGAGATATTTTAGAGCAAACACGAAATGTTCTCAATGCATGGCTTCCCACCACCACCAGCACCACACACAACTCCCTCGCTCGGTTGCCCCCCTCCCGTCCCTCACTTTAGTTTCAGATACTGTATTGTGTTCCTTCCGACATGTTGATTCTACCTCATGTTTAACGGTAATTGGCAGTGGTCTAGGTGGGGATAGAAACATTGTTATGTTTTGTTCATTTTTCACACTTCAGCGGTTCTCCCTTTCTTTCCATCAATGTATGCTTATTAGTGTATGAAATGCAGGTGTGTGGGAAATAGCAAGCATGCATTGACAGGTTACTTTGTTGGCCACTGCCTAATTAGTAGCATAGTGGATGCACCCTGCTAAGCTTTAGTGTGATGCTGGTCTGTTCTAATTTCCTCACAGCTTTGATATTCGCCAAGAGATTGACGGTTAGCACAAAAAGCCAAAGCGCGACAGCGGCCTGCAGAAACAATGGCCGCTCTTGCTTGTAGACACCACAGATGTGAGAGAAAGCTGACTAAAAACAATTGGCTGACACTGTCTAATTGTCTCCAATGTCAGCATCATTAATGTTTTCCCATGTAAAAAGTAAAAGGCCAAGGTTGTATCCTCCTTTTCTTCTGAGTCACATGATTATGTAACTTACTGAGTTCAGATTAAGTGTTAATTGTATTTGTGTATTTTTATTGTATTTGCAATAAAAGAAACTGAAGCTACCTTGAATTTAATGAATATGTACTTAATTAATTTGACAGCCTTTATCCTTATTACCTATTCAGATAATCACAATCAGAATTAATAACATTTATAAGCAATTAAAATTACAGCCTATTGAATGATAATATATGTTTACATTTCTTTCCCTCTTTTTATTGCTGATATGCAAATTATGAATACTTAGTAGCTGAGATGTTGTTTGCCTGCCAGGATGGTTCTTGCCTGGGTGTTAACAGCAACAAACAACAGCAATCACTTCAATGTGTAATAGTGCCTTTCACAATCAGACAATTTCCTAAAGCACAACACAGGAGCGGGTCAAGACAGTGTTTGAGGAACGTATAGATAATTGCTAAATTGCAAGAATAACAGTTTACCTGGAAAAACAAAACACCCCATAAATCTTTCAAATCACATGTAACAAGAAACTAAAACAAACCACTCTAGGGTTTGGGGGTGAGTGGGGGGGGGGGGAGTTATAGCAGTTTTGCTATTTCCAAGCATTATTTCCATAGGATAAAAAACAAATACCTATTCCATTCCCTGACTGAACTCTCTCTGAATTTCACACTGGACCCCTGAGGTGTGCCATTCTGTTAGGTCCCCTAACAGAATCAGCTGAGGAGAGCAGACATTGACTACAGAGCATACTTCTCAGATGTATGAAGGCACCGAGTTATTGTTACACTTAGCACTTAGGTCGTTGAATAGTAAAACTGCTTACATCCAGGATAGTAAAACGGCTTACATCCAGAGGTCCTGTGGCTGGGACTGGACGATATGGGATTGGGGGGGCAACTCCCATCTCTTGCGGGGGTGCAATTAGTGCCAGCACCGTCCGTTAAGAGTTTGGGTGTAATCTTCAACACCTCCCTTTCCATGGAGGCGCAGATTGCAGCTACAACAAAGGCGGCATTTTTCCATCTCCGCCAAGCTAAGCCGTTGGCTCCTTATCTCTCTCGCCCTGACCTAGCCACTGTGATCCACACGACGGTCACCTCCAGACTGGATTATTGTAACTCGCTCTACGTGGGGCTGCCCTTGAGACTGACCCAGAAACTCCAGCGGGTGCAGAATGCTGCAGCGAGACTCCTTACGGGGTCTTCGCTGTGAGATCACATTCACCCGGTGCTATACCAGCTGCACTGGCTCCCGGTGGAGTACAGGATCAGGTTTAAGGTGCTGGTTTTAACCTTTAAAGCCCTATACGGCCTAGGACCCTCGTACCTACGGGACCGCCTCTCCTGGTGTAGCACCACCCTAGCAGAAGTGGTTTCTGTTCTACTTCTGAGACTTTAGACATATTAGTGGGCTTCTGGCATGCCCTGCGGATACCTTGCACAAGCGTCTGGCGGTAGGTGGTAAGCCTGGCCAGGTGAATCGCATTGTTTGGATCCCAATTAGGATCCTCCAAGGGAAAGTTGTCCTGGAGATGACGGTCAACATTTAAAATATTTCCCACTCTGGCCTGCTCACGCAAATATATCTGTGCCTTTTCAATTATGTCTCTCCTTTCCTCAGTGGTGAAAAGAGTATTCAGGAGCTGGTGGCAATCTGTCCAAGTAGGACTATGAGTATTTACTATTGAAGTCACCAAGTCCATCATAGCCTGAGGTTTTTCTGCGAAAGACGGGGTGTTTGTTTTCCAATTCATCAGATCCGTAGTCATGAATGGAATGTACTGGAGGGTCGAAGTTCGAGGTGGCTGTAGGTCAGCTACAGATTGTACTTTCTCACACATACAATGCGCTGGATACTTCACCACACTCTACCTCCCAATCTTTCCCTTTTCCCTCCACCAGACCACCATCTGATGTACCCAACCACCTAGCGTACTCAGTTCCCCCTTACTGAGACGCAGAAGTTTGATCAAGACTTCTCTTCCTCCCAATTAATTGGAGGGCCTCAACCCCTTGTGCACTTAACCTTAGCTGGTTCCCTGTTTATTTCTCTGGTTACCCCCGGTCCATCGCCGTTAGTGAGCAGGGTATCAGACAGACGAGACTTCTGCGTTCCCCTGGAAAAAAATGTTCCAGTGCGCGCTGGGTAAGCAGTTAGTGGTCCTCCCTCTTGTACCCTGCCCGCTAAGGCGAAGGGGCTGCGTTCCAGCAGACCACTTATCCGAGTCACAGAGGCACTATAAAATGTAGCACCCTATTGCCCTATTCACTCCAAAACAGATGGCTAAAACAGATGGCTCATGGTTTTAAATTTTATCTTAAACAGAGATCTTGGGTTCACCTTCTCACACACCATCAATGAAATAAGAATCTAACATAAGAATCTAACATTTCTTACTTTCTAAATCCTTTGCATAATTACATTTAAGCCAATATATTTCATACATTAACATAGATAGATTTTTAGAAGGAAAGGAACAGTTTCAGAGAGAAGCCTCTTCAGTTTACAACTCCCTTTCCCCAGCCAGCTGCTGTTCCTATTAGCTCTTGCCCTTTAACCTTAGGAAAATATGACTCGAGTCTTCTGTTAAACAATAAAACTTACTATTTACCAACTCTTAATTAGTGTTTTTTGCAGCTTGATTGTATTCTGTAATATGTAGGGTCACTGTAACCTTTGCTCCAAGCCTGTAATTTCCTTTTACAACTTTGAGGTACTGCTATAAATCAGAGGGGCCCTGTTTAGGAAGATAAACATCTGCCAAAGTACTTAGCCAGCTGGTTTCTGCCTGGCATGAAAGATACAAACATTTACAATATATATTTTTAAGCTCATTTTAAAATACAGGTCTTGATCAGATGCCTCACTGGTATGCCCCACAGAGAAACTTACGGTCTTCAAATAAAAACATCTTGAAGGTCCCAGGCCACAGAGAAGTTAGGCTGGCCTCAACTAGAGCCAGGGCTTTTTCGGCCGTGGCTCCGATGTGGTGGAACACTCTGTCACAAGAGACCAGGGCCCTGCGGGACTTGACATCTTTCCGCAGGGCCTGCAAGACAGAGCTGTTCCACCAGGCTTTTGGCCAGGGCACAGCCTGACTCCCTCCCTCGGCAATCTTCGCGGAGCTCTGGCCCAATGGTTGCCAGTGGCTTGAATTAATTAATTTTATAATGAATGATTTTAGAGTGTTGTTTTTGCTGTACTTTTGTACTGTTTTATTGTTGTTAGCCGCCCTGAGCCCGGCTTCGGCTGGGGAGGGCGGGATATAAATAAAAATTATTATTATTATTATTATTATTATTATTATTATTATTATTTACTCCTGGGTGGGGATACCGATCTGGCCTGAGTTACATCCAATCTAGGCTGGCCTAGGAGAATGGGGTGGCATCTCTCAGCTTTGCCTGCTGGGTTTCCAGGTGCAGCATCAGTTCCAGCTTGCTTAAAATGGTTTCTTGACATTCCATCTTACTGACCAGGTGCCACCTCCGGAACGAATGAAGTACTTAACCCGAGGTACCCCTGTACTAGTTTGGATGTTCTACTCAGGTAAGAATGATGTTAATCGGTGGGACCAGAAGCAGTGTTAGGGGGTGGTCCAGAGAGTCCATGCCCCAGGCATTTGTCCCTTCCCCACATTTTTAAAACTTAGATTATTATCTCTCTATTAGCATATGCAAACTTTATGTAGATTGTGTCATGGGCCCCTCCCCTGACTTAATTGGCTAGTTAGTTGTCTCCAATGATCATGAACAGATTATTATCTGTTCTGATTTGAGTTCTTGGTGACATCTGATATCGTCCATGCAGGTTGGGGACCCATTAATTCGTCTGTCCCTGAAAGCTTATGAATCCAAATACAGTGGTACCTCGGGTTATGTACTTAATTCATTCCGGAGGTCTGTTCTTAACCTGAAACTGTTCTTAACCTGAAGCACCACTTTAGCTAATGGGGCCTCCTGCTGCTACCACGCCGCCGGAGCACGATTTCTGTTCTCATCCTGAAGCAAAGTTTTTAACCCGAGGTACTATTTCTGGGTTAGCGGCGTCTGTAACCTGAAGTGTATGTAACCTGAAGCGTATGTAACCCGAGGTACCACTGTATTTCTGCTGTCTCAAATATTTCTGATGTCACACAGTGTGATGGGGCCCCATCGGACCCTCCTGCGGCTGCGATGAGCCCTGCCAGGCCTCAGCGTGCCATGTGATGTCACACCTGTGACGCATTGGGCCGCTCCGCCAGGCACCCACAGTGAAAAATTTGAGGGTGCTTTGGCAACCAGCCCCCTGCCCCAGAGATGGTGCCTATGCATCAGATATAATCCATGTGGGTGGTGGACCCATTAATTCAATCTGTCCCTGAAAGCTTATGAATCCAAATATTTCTGATGTCTCTTGATTTTCCTACTAATAAGTCTGGCAGCTCTGTCAGAGCCCTAGTTGACTTCTAGAGTAGGTAAATGACCTGGGCTAGTGACATAGTCTCTCATAAATATTCTTGCCCTATCCACAGACATCAGCTGCCTCCTTGGTTTTATAAGGAGCTAGAGAGAATGAAATGAAAGGGAAGATTCCTAGAGCAGCAACAGCTGAAGCCTTGTGATAAATCTGACCAAACACAGACTAGAAACCATGTGAGGGCCTACTATGTGGTGGCAATGATGGCCAAAAAGTTTATTCTTTTTCACCATTGCAACTGCTCAGTGTCATCTAGCAGAGGCTTTCCAGGCTTTCCCTGTACAATCTGCCTAAGGCAACTGGTGGCCTGCTGTGACCATTTTGTATATCTTGCAGAAAACCAACTGCACCCATTTTTATTGGAACAGAATCTGATCAGAGATGGATAACTTTCATATTGTCCCTCAAGGATGTGGGCAGATTTCTTGGAGAAGTAACACCATCTACATGTATGCTTGATTCTTGCTAATCTTGGCTGCTCTCTAATTGGATCTCAGAGATAGTCAATGGCTCATTTAGAGAAGCAGCGATTCCGTCACAGGAGCCCTCTAAATGAGCCTGTTCTGAGGGAAAAACTGTTCTTGAACCTGGTAACAATCATTTTACTCTGGCGGCTCATAGAGCCTCTTGAGATGGTACCCAACTGATTCTGACCCAGCTTAAGTATGCTGCCACATTAGACTTCTCAGCATAGAATTTGGTAGGCCAGCAAGCTGTTTTCTTTTATCACACATTTTCACTGGCTTCTTTTTATCATACCTTCTACATTTTCCTTTAACCTTCTATGTAGAGCTGAGAGCAAATGTAGCCTCACAATGCTGGAGAAGGTGGGTGCATGGGTAACAAAACTTTTATGTCAGTCATCTGCAACTCCAGCGTCCAGGTATTTCATAATGGTGTGTTAGGGCCTCACCTCCTAAATCTAGTGAAGATTTGATGTTTTATGTACATATTTTTGGAATCAATTCTAGCACCATTGCAGTGGGGGCTATTATTATAATATGATTATATCCTGCCTTTTCCCTGACACCTTAGGTGTATGGTTTTTCAGTTTTTCAGTAACCCTACAAAATGCCATTTAATTTATTCATTAGTCTTCATATCTACAGCTACTTATCCAAAATGTTGTTCTTTCAATTTCCTGCTACAAATTGAGCACCAAAGATGAAAAAACAGTATTTTGTCAGTTTCTTAACATCACTACAAATGTAATAGTAGTGAAAAATACCCCACAGGTTTATAAAGCACTTTATGAACCTTAAAAAAAAATGTATTTTTTTGTTAGAACCTTTCTTGTGACGCATCAAAACTATTTTGTTTTTCTGATGCCTATTTGCAAGGTTCATGTTAAGCAATACTTACAGATTCTGCTTTTGCGGTCATTTTGGCTTCAATTGCAAAAAAAATTGCAAGCAACCTGCAGCTTCACCTCAGCAGATGGTCAGTTGTGACAGCAACTATCAACTGATGACATTTAGATAATGACTGCTCCCCACACAAAACAGGGGGCGCCCTTTGTGTGGACGCGCGCAGCCCCTGGATCTGGAGCGGCTCCATCAACACAGGCTTGGCTTCGCCTTCCCCAGGTGGGATACCTGGAGGTCTCCGCCTACCTCAGTCAGTTGTCCAATCCCACCTGGGGAAGCGTTGCCAAGGAGACCAGGCCAGGTAGGGGAGGGACTACCGCCCACACAATAGAGGGAGGACATTTAGATAATACTTTCCTATGTTTATAGGAAGACCTTTGCAAACTGTGTTGTTGAGAATTGCCTCTGGCATCTTGAGCCTCAACTCAAACCTATGCTGGACTGTGACTGAACAACTTAACAATACATTTACAGCATTCTGGATGAAACAGAAGAATTGTTCCACCAGTGTGCCCACTAGTCAGGGGATTAGGTAAGAAAAATCTGAGACTGATTTGCACATCGGGGGGGAACACACACCCAGAAATTTCCCCAGAGTCCCTTGCACAGAAATCTAGAAGTGCAAACAGCAGTATTATTATTATTTTTTAGAAAATTCTTTATTATAACAAAATTGAAGGTGGCATGGACACCATGTTCACTTTCAAATGTATTATCAAATTGCAGCTTTTAAAAATGTAGTAGACTTTTCTTTCTTAAGTGCATAGTTTGTTTGGAAGCTGAATAAGCCACAACAGAGTGAGCATCACAAAAGCAGCTCTCCCTGGCAGACATGGGTCTAAGGTTGATTCCTGAGATGTCAAGAGAGGAAGCCTTAGTAGAGGGGTAGGCAACCTAAGGCCCGGGGGCCAGATGTGGCCCAATCGCCTTCTCAGATGGTCCGGGAATCAGCGTGTTTTTACATGAGTAGAATGTATCCTTTTATTTAAAATGCATCTCTGGATTATTTGTGGGGTATAGAAATTGGTTCATTTTTTTCTTCAAAATATAGTCCGGCCCCCCACATGGTCTGAGGGACGGTGGACCGGCCCACGGCTGAAAAAGGTTGCTGACCCCTGCCTTAGTACTTTCACCACTTTGGAACCAAAATAGGTTTTACTGTCTATGCAACTTTGCTGACTAATGTATGGAAAAGCACATAAACATGACATTTGGAGAGTTTGTAAGTAAACCATTTTATCTTCCAATGCTGGAGGAAGAAGGGACTATTTTGGAGCTCACTTGAAAGGATATGTTTTAAAGAACTAACAGCCTATATTTCCATGCTTCACTTTACAGTGGTACCTCAGGTTACATACGCTTCAGGTTAGATACGCTTCAGGTTACAGACTCCGCTAACCCAGAAATAGTGCTTCAGGTTAAGAACTTTGCTTCAGGATGAGAACAGAAATCGTGCTCTGGCTGCGCAGCAGCAGCAGGAGGCCCCATTAGCTAAAGTGGTGCTTCAAGGTTAAGAACAATTTCAGGTTAAGAACAGACCTCCGGAACGAATTAAGTACTTAACCTGAGGTACTACTGTACTGCATATATTGTGATTTTAAATTTCTGTTGGGGTTCTCTCACCAAAGAGTATTTGCCCCAAGCTTGATATTGGCACCCAATAATTATCCTTTTTATATACCTGTTTTTCCTTTAATCAACACTAATCAGCCTCTTAGTGGCCCTTTGCCAGGGCTTCCTGCCTTGCCTTGTAATGATCACAAACTTATTTACATCTGCTGCCTGTTCTTTCAAGAGTCCTTTTCCTCCTTCCTGCTGCTCCTAAATTGATCTGCAGGCCATTCTAACCTGTGGATCAAACTAGATGTATGCCCTTGTGCAAACCTTTATCCAGGATTCCATCTGCTGTCCAAGGGGTAAATTCTGCAGTATTATCCAAGCCAGGCAACTCAGGTTGCCAACCACTGGTATAAAAGCCATCTTGGCAGTGAAACAGGTCACAGCAGCAGCAGTACTCAGCCACTTTCTGATTTGATGTTCTGCAGCTGAATCAGCATTGACCCTTGTAGCTGCTGATCAAAAAGAATTCTCATTCAGTTGGCCTCAAGTCTTTCCTTCAAGATTTCCTTCAAGGACACTTCTAAGCTGTATTTGAGAAGTCTCAATGCTTGCTTTAACATTTTCTGTTTGCAGCTGGTATTATCAGCAGGTTTCTAGGAGATCTGCTATGTGCTCCATTCTCGCTCAGTCATTCCCACACATTTCTCCACAAGGGGAAAATGCCCTATCTCTACCTTTAGGTGGAAGAGACTATATTGCTCAGTTGTAGAGCACATGTTTGAGTAAAGAAGGCCCAAGGCTCCATCTCCATTATCTTCAGTTAGAGTAAAGGTACCCCTGACCGTTAGGTCTAGTCGCAGACGACTCTGGGGTTGCGGCGCTCATCTCGCTCTATAAGCCGAGGGAGCTGGCGTACAGCTTCCGGGTCACGTGGCCAGCATGACTAAGCCTCTTCTGGTGAACCAGAGCAGCGCACGGAAACACTGTTTACCTTCCCCCTGGAGCGGTTCCTATTTATCTACTTGCACTTTGACGTGCTTTCGAACTGCTAGGTTGGCAGGAGCTGGGACTGAGCAACGGGAGCTCACCCCGTCATGGGGATTTGAACCGCTGACCTTCTGATTGGCAAGCCCTAGGCTCTGTGGTTTAGACCACAGCGCCACTATCAGGTGGCAAAGACATTAAAGACCTCTGCCTGAGACCCTGGAGAGCCTTTGAAGGTCAAAGTAGATAATACTGGACGTGATGGACAAAACAGCTTTCCTTCAGCTTCAGCAACAGCCAAATGTTGTTCAGGGTGTTTGATTCAATTTCTCCAACTGACCACATAGTGGATCACCAGTCAACTATATGTTTTGGCAAATTTATCCCTTTGCTATGCATTTGGGCACTGCTTAATGACAGTGTATCCAGATTTTGCATGATAGTTTCTGACTGGGTTTTCATCTGTTTTGATGACACCACTTTGAATCAAGATGGTAGCCCAAATCTTTCAAAATTGCATAACCAATGATTTAAAAACTGCACTGATTCTATAGTTTCTTTGAATCCCTGAGCAACACTGGGTACAAGGCTGCTAGTATCCCATGTTTCATTACAACTCCAGTTTCTTTCTAATTTGTTGTTTTTGGCACAATATATTTGCAAACTGGTATGCACCAAAATAAACCTACGCCCCTCTTAAGTTCCATTCAGACCAACAGAATTGAAATGCATTCAAACAAAATTGAGAGGATTGTGCCCAAATCTTATTTCTCCACCCATGCAAAAGGCAAATAAAGCCTTTTGTTACATAGAGCTAGCACAGACAAATACATTAAATAATGGAGCAAGCCTGGTTGAAAAAGAGCATGCTAGAAAGTAAATGAGATGAAGGCATAGAGTAGTGTGGACTCTGATAATGGTAGTCTGCAGTAATGTAACTAAGAACAACAGTATTGACTTGCAGTCCATTATGAATCAAGGTGTTAGCCTTATTTCAAGATTTTACAGTAGCTTTTAGTCTTTTTAAAAAATCTTCATTAAGGATTTTGAACGCAAAGGTCTTTGCTTACATTTAAAATACTTTCCCTGAGCTCTGAAGCATCATAGCCCCTTGCTAATGGATTTCTGAATGCCATTTTCATCATTCTGTTTTTATAGGTCTTTTCACTTACTTCATTACTACTACTAATATTATTATTACTGTTATTAGTATACATTTTGCTTTTGTGCACACTGTAAATCCTTTAATATTTACCCCTTTTTTGTTTCCATTAATGGAGGGTGGAAGTGATTTACCTATATAAAAACAAATAAAAGCCTAACCCAGCTTATTAGACAACCAACTATATTGTACTGTGACTACACAGACTCTGTAAGCTGAATTGATAGCACAGAAGAGTGGTGCATTTATTGCATTTGAGAACTACTATGAAAGGAAAGATGCTTTGCTAGATCGATATTATATTGAAGCAAAACTAGATGATACATTAAATGTGTGTGCATTTAATGTATTTTTTCTCATTATCACTGTAGCAGCACCAGCTCTCTCTCTGTGTAGGGGGAAGGTCAGAATCAGGACCGTGGCGTGAGCCATTTTCCTTGTGCTTGGTGAAAATCACTGTAAATGCATTGAGATGCACTGAAGTGGTGTTCAAGAACAGTACCCCATCAGTGCAAAGATTTCCACTTGCACTTTCCCCTTCCTTCCCCTGCAGGTGCCCCACACATTCCCTAAATCAGCTCCAGAGGGTTAGAACAGATTTAGAGAGTGCAAGGGAGTGGGCAGTAAGAGGGGAAGAACATTCCATTGTTTATTCAGACATCCTAGCAGTGAAGGAATGCTTATGTCACACTACAACCTCATGTCTTCTGGTTGGCTTAGCAGGGGTGGTCTTGAGTAATATGGCACCCTAATTATTTATTTGGCACCCTTGCCCCTCTCACCTTCCTTTCTACGCATGCTCTCAAGTGTACTACGTCATAGTTGTGGCAACTCCATCGCCCATCTTACCTAACTGCACTGGGAACTCAAACTTTTTTTCTTGCTCTGTTCCTTTCAGCTGTTCTGGACACACTAGTTTTAGCTCCTCCTCTTTTCCCACCAGGAAAATGTCGCCAGCATTTATTTCAGGAACATCAACTGACCATCAATGACCATTAAGTAAGTATGTTGATCAAGCTGCACACAAATTTTTGTGTGTGTTCATTCCCTTAGCACAATAGAACAGCTGGTCCCATAGCTGTAGTTTGAACTCTCTTTGTTTCATGTGCTATAGGCAAGTCATGATGACTATACTGTTATGTTCAACCTTGGAATATGAATCACAAGGACACGGGGAGTGAAAGCTACTGACCTCACTTAACCCTGACCCTGAAGAAGATTGATCTCTATTTGGTCATTGCCTCTCTAATGAGCCTGTCATCAGGGTGCCATTCAGCGCCTAACGGAATGTAGACATTCCACCAAACACAACGGACTGTCATTACTAATATGGCATTTATTTAATAAATACTACTGTTGTTGTCTAGTCTCAATCCATCCCAATGTACTAATTTAAACCAGATGCTAATTACATTCCACTGCCACTCATATCCATCGATAATTCATGCTTTGTAATCGTTGTATTTCAGTAACTATTGGTATAACAACCTTGCTCTTTATAGATACTGTACTGCAACTTTGCCTGTCGGAAGCTGAAATGTGCCAGTGGACAAGCGTAAGCTATCACTTAACAATCCTTTTCTGATTGGTTTTTGCAATTCATTTGGTTGTGGAAGGTTATGAAAATTGCTCATGTAGCACCTACATCCCTGTGCTGTCAACCACTTCTTTATTTAAATATTTGGAAAGGTGGTGTGCAGCCGAAAACCATAAAACAACAATAACACCACTGGTTAAAAAACAAAACACAACACCAGTAACATGTCAATAAAGCTGGTTGGTAAAAAATTTCAAATTCTAATGGTGTGCCTGAACAATACAGTTTCTAAAATATGTCAAAAAGAAAGCTGGGGTGATTCCTGCTGAACTTCTGTTGGCAAGCAGTTCCACAGGGTAGCCTAAAAGGACACTAAAAGTCTGGTCCTTGCTAAAGGCCTGAACTGAATCTCAGAGGCATGGAAACAACCCAAAGAGTTTCATCAAGTACTGAAATTACCAATGCATGGATCACTGTATTCAGGCTATCCTAGAGCTGGAACAGCCAAAGATGAAACTGGAAGAAGGAACTCCTAGCCACAGGAGTCACTTGTGCCTCTAGTGTCAAAGACTGATCAAGGAGTACCCCAAATTGCAAAGCTGTTACTTCATGATGATGCACACATTTATTTTAATTGAAGATACCATTTGGGGGGATGTGCTCATTACAAATGCCTACACAAGTCTAGGACCTCCTCTACACACAACAAATTAATCAAATCAGGCAGTAGTTCTGTCTCCACATATAGACTTGTCCTGATTTGCAATTCTTGTCAACATTGCAGAGCAAATACCATTTCCCCCACAAAAGTACTTCTCCTTCTGGCACTTTGAGCCATCTCTGATTAAAATCACCAGAAAGTATATACAATATTACAATAAAACGCTGTATCATCATATGCACAATATCCATTTCAACAAACCACTGAGCAGACTATGGACTTGTCCACACTTTCCGTGCCTAGAAAACATGAGTCTGGATGGTTTTCCATTTGCCCTGCTACTTTCTCCATGGAAAAACTGATGGACATTTGCTCCGATTCAGAGTTAAAGAGTGAGTTTTCCAGGAGGAAGGTGGCAGAACAAGCAGAAATGTGGATGAGCCCTAAAACGGATGACTAAGCGAGAGTGGAAGCATGATCTGCCTCCTTTATCAGAGGCAATAACAAACTGTTATTAAGATCTATCTAAAAACAAGGAAGGACCAATTGTATTTCCTGGGGAAGAAATTACACAATTTTGGGACCATCACCTAAAAGGACCTGCCTTTCATGGCCACCAATCTAACCTTCCTTCTTGGAGGGCACATGAGCATCAACTCTGTAGTTGCCCATAATAGCCTGGCAGCTTTTTATGGGTGCTGGCACAAGGAGTCTGGACCCTTAAAAACCTGCCAAGGCTTTAAATTGCCAGCACTTTGAATTGGGCCTGGATGTGAATGGGTGGGTGATATGGTATGGATGTTTAGACCCTGTAAACACCGAGACTACTGCATTCTGCCCCAGCTGAAGCTTCCAAACCATTTTCAAAGGCAGCGCCACACAGAATGTGTTGCAGTAGTTTGATCTGGATGAATGGACTCCTATTAACTACTGCCACTTGTATTACCACAGATAGCAAAGGATCCAGGAAGACACCCCCCCAAGCTGTGAACTCAGTCTTTCAGAGGGAGAACAGCCGTATCTAGAAGCATTCTGGTGAAAGTATTGTTATGAGTTTTGGGGAGAGGAAGTAGGCTATATGTGAAATCCTTCTAACCTGTGGATCCAACAAGTGTTAAAATAAGCCAAGCTAGCTTCCTGTGTTGAGGTGATAGTCTGATGGGCAATTAAGGGAAACAAAGGAAAGGATGTCTGTGTGAGATGGCAAATGGGTGTGGCCTTCACAGTTAGTTGAAAGGATGACGCCAGGGTTTAGAGTTGAGCTGCAATGATGTGCGTCAGAAGCAAAGCAGCAAGCTGGAGAGAGAGTCTGAGCAATATTTGATTTCTGTTTGAATCCAAGGCTGCCGCTATGGAGAAACATGACCTTTTTCAGGTGTTAATGCTACAAACACCTCCATTGTAGGCGCAGGTTGTATATATGTGTAAATAAACCATAAAACATAAAGACACCGCAGTCTCCTCTGTGCCTCATTCCTAAATTAAACACAAACCCTGGGTAAGCATATGGAACCCCTGGAATCTTGCTCGGAGATTGCGGTGGCATTCAACAGTATGCTAACTGAGCTAGTCAGACTCTGAAACTAGAGACACCTTGGAAGCTTTCCCAAGTTATTGTCATAGACTGGCTGGATGCAGAGGAGTGTTGGGAGGCACCACCAGCTTGGAGAACCTCCATGGGAAGAAGACTCAGAGCCATGGGATTGGTGGTGGTTTAGTGAGTGGTCAGGGGGAGAAGAGGGAGCAGACTGGGTAGAAGAGGTGTTGGAAGCTGAAGAGGTAACAGGATTTAGTGAGCAGGAAGAAGCTGTAACTGACAGCAGTCTAGAATCAGAGGCAGAAGCAGAGGCTGGAAAGGAGGCAAGAGACAAAGATGAGGTAAGCAACTGAAGAAGCCCTCCTGATGTGACCAGCTTCTCTCCCCTCTGGTCTCCCAGAACCCACAGAGCTATGAAGAGGGTGAAGCAGAAACAGATGTGTCGATAGAGTCTCAGATTGCTTGGGAAGGACCCAGGGACGGAGGACACTTAGAGAGTTGTGGGAAGGCAGGGACCTTCAGTCCTCACAACTGCCTCATTGGGGCAAGATCTACCAAGAAGAGTTGCTGTGCTCACTAGGCCTGTCCTCCTAAGCTGTTTGTTTCTTTGAATATAGAGTTAACTTCACTGACACTGTGTGAGTTATTACTGACCTGCTTCCGGCAACTGCCCCTGACATTTATTTATTTTATTGTGTGTGAGGTTATGATGTTATATTTAGCAATTTTACAGGGTGAAGGTTGTGCAGCAGAAGTCATTCATTTTCAATATTATTACAAAATCTGTAATTCGAAAGAGTGGTGGTGGCAAGAAATGGGTGAAACTTGCGTGTTTCATTCCAGGTGGCCTAATTCTATATTAAAAGCAGCCACACAAATAAATTTCCCATTGTCTCTGACACAAAGAGTAGTAAGCACTGCAAGGCAATGTGCAAAGGTCATCAAAGTCATAAATATTCAAAAGAAAGCTACCATTGTAGAGTATTTATTTTGAAGGCAGGCCAGTGGCTTTGCTTAGAATTTCTTTTTAAAAAAACAACAGCAAATTAATATAGTGGGATAATCTAGCATTCTTATGGAAACTACATAATGAGCAGGAACAAATGTTAACAAGCTGCATCATAAAGATCAAGACGAAGTGCTGGCATAATGGATGGTATATGGCAAAACAGTAAAGAATACCAAACAGACCTTGACCAATGTGCAAATCTGTATCTGCCTCTGTGAAGTTGAATTTACTATATAGTTTTATATAACTACAAAGACCCTGATGTTGGGAAAGATTGAGGGCACAAGGAGAAGGGGATGACAGAGGATGAGATGGTTGGACAGTGTTCTCGAAGCTACCAACATGAGTTTGACCAAACTGCGGGAGGCAGTGGAAGACAGGAGTGCCTGGCGTGCTCTGGTCCATGGGGTCACAAAGAATCGGACACAACTAAAAGACCAAACAACAACAACAGCAGCTCATCACAATATAATAAGTGAATCCTTATTCTATCCATGTATGCTTTGAAGTAGGGATGCATTAGGCATTCAGTTTTCTTTGAATTCCAGTGGAAATGGACATTATTCACACTTCATCCTAATGTGCAGATCAGAACATAATTAGTCTTCAGATTTCGCACTCCTCTTAATTTTGTACTACCATTCTCAGCTCAAAAAATGCACCAGAAGAGGTTAGAAATGTCCATTTTGGGACAAAATGCATTTAAAAATACATACAATGAGATACAATATGTAAGAAAACATATATTTTATGATAAAATATATCATTAAATAGATCTTTAATGGTGCAAATTTTCATACAGTTAAAAAAAAATATTAAGCAGATAAATGCAGAAATGGAATGGAACAAACTTACAGATGAACAATTGTGAAACTGACATGAGCCAGAAATGTACAGTACTGAGTCATCCAATGATTCGCTCATTGAATTCCAGAAGACCTGCTGTGCAGCTGAATTCAATTAGGCCTACAACACAATCCCAGGTGGGGCCAGGGAGTATGAAAAGTGGTGGATCTACCCCACTTCCAATATCCTACCAGCTTTCCCCAGGCCAGGCAAGAAGTGGGGCAGACTTACTCAGACTTACTTTTCTTTCCTGCATCATTTCTCACTCCCAGATTTCCTAGGGAGCAATTATTCACACCAAGTCTGGGAGTACGCCCTTAAAATTGTATTTATTTATTTATTTGCGAACTTTTTATACCGTACCATCAGCAAAATAGAAGTACAATCCAATGAGAAGATATATATATTAAACAATATACATACAATCAGCATGAAATCGTAAGATATACTGTATCTTATAGGATGACTTCCATAGCTCCTTATGATATATAAATGACATGCACACATACCTTGTATATATCTGATTCAGACAAACAGGAGCCACACTCTAGCTCAGCTTTTCTCAACGTTAGTTCCCCATATGTTGTTGGACTACAAGTTCCAGCATCCCTAGCTAGCATGACCAGTGGTTGGGGGATGATGGGAGTTCTAGTCCAACAATGTCTGGGGACCTAAAGTTGAGAAAGGCTGCTCTAATTGCTTTAATGCTTATCACGTGCCATAAGTAGACAGTCACCTATATTTTCTGGCTGTGTGTTTAGTACCATCACTTTGTCTTCCCCTATATCCAAGACTGTAATCCAAGACACACTTGATGGGGAATAAGACTCAACTTAACTCTGTGTCATTCACAGGCCTATGCTCTAAGAGGAGGAGTGATGATGCTGGACGTAATCACCTGGATACCTTCTCAAGCAGTTACAGGTACCACCACATAGTATGCTTTTAAAGTTCCTGCATACAACCCCTAATTGCTGAACAGTGTAATCCAATGAATGTTTACTCAAAATCCCAACTGTCTTCAACTGGGCTTATTTCCTGGCAAAAGGGCACAAACTGAAAACACTAAATCTATCTGGCATAACCGTAAAAAGGGGCAAATTTAGAATATGTTACATGCCCTACCTTTTCAACAATGAATTTCCCAGGAATGGAGAATTTGTCACCATTTAGCATCATTATTTCTCAGGGATGAAGGCTTTTGCTCAGACTTATGGTCTGCATCTTTGTATTTCTATGAATGACTTTGACATCATCATAATCATCATCACCATCATCATTATTATTATTATTTTGCCAGTATAGCTTTAAGACTTCTATCACCATTCAACAATGTTCAACAGAGAGCATGAACACAAAGGGGTTCACACATGAAATTATGACACAGGTCAGCAGCTCAGTTAAGAAATGTAGTTGCAAGGATGGATACAAAAGAGAAACTGTAAGGAAGGCACCCACCAAGTCACCATATTTAATAGGCTGGACAGCTTCCGAAGCACAAGAGAATTCCTGTTTTAGATCAAGATTCAAAGTGCATGTTCTTATGTTTTATGTTCTTAAATGGCTCAGGACCACAATACCTCAAGGAATGAACCTACCCGGACCCTGAGATCATCTTCTGAGGCTCTCCTTCGTGTGCCTCCTCCTCAAGAGATCTGGAGGGTGGCAACACGAGAACAGGGCTTCTCTGCAGTGGCTCCCTGTCTGTGAAATGATCTCCCCAGGGACATTCGCCTGGCGCCTTCATTATACACCTTTATGCGCCAGGCAAAAATGTTCCTTTTCAACCAGGTCTTTGGTTGACCTGATCAACATTCCATACCCTTTTAAAATGTGGCTCTTTTTTGGGGGGGGGTGTATTATTGGGTTATTTCTTTTATTTTTATTTTATATACTGTAGGGTGGTATAAAAATTAAATTAATAATAATAATAATAATAATAATAATAATAATAATGTCATATAGTTGGCTCAAAATTGCCTGGCAGAAGACTGACAATTCCAAAAGAAGAGGTCCTCTTAAGGTAGGGCTGTCATATGTCCATGTCTTCCCAGACATATCCAGGATTCATTGTAGGATGTCTTGATTTTTTTGCAAATTTCCCTAAAAATAGTTCAAAAACTTCATAAACTTCATTTTTTGGGAGATGTTGCAAAAAAAGAAATGAATATATATTCATTGAATGAAGGATACAATGACTCTTCCTCTACTGTATAAATGAAACATTTTTCAATTATACCCCCCCCCCCCCCGCCTGAATGTTTCCTGGGGGAAATTCAGTTTACAGGCTGCAATTTTTTTTAGCAAAATGGTGTTTAAATTTTTGTGCCTGCAAAAAGCATCCTTGTTTAGGCAAGCCTACCCAGATGCCTAGAAGTGCTGACATGAATTTTAATGTTTTAGTGTTACAAATTTCTGTATGTTTTAAAGCAGGGGTCAGCAAACTTTTTCAGCAGGGGGCCGGTCCACTGTCCCTCAGACCTATGCCTCACAAATAACCCAGAGATGCATTTTAAATAAAAGGGCACATTCTACCCATGTAAAACACGCTGATTCCTGGACCGTCTGCGGGCCGGATTGAGAAGGCGATTGGGCCAAATCTGGCCCCCGGGCCTTAGTTTGCCTACCCATGTTTTAAAGTATTCTAATTTTTTCTTGATTTTATTGGTTTATCTGTTTGTAAACCATTTTGAGGTGTTGTGGATTTTTTTACAACCAAGTGGTGTATAAATTTTATGAAATAAAAAAATAATTTAGGAAGGTGGTCTTCTTTCCAGATTTTGAGGCAGAATTTTTTCCCCAAGGGGCACATATGACCAGTGAGGTTTCTGAGAAGGATAGCCATGATAGCCACGCTCGTCCTCCACAATAGCTGGACCATAAAGAAGGCTGATCGCCAAAGAATTGATGCTTTTGAATTATGGGGCTGGGGGAGACTCTTAAGAGTCCCATGGACTGCAAGAAGATCAAACCCATCCAATCTGAAGGAAATCAGCCCTAAGTGCTCACTGGAAGGACAGATCGTGAAGCTGAGGCTCCAATACTTTGGCCACCTCATGAGAAGAGAAGACTCCCTGGAAAAGACCCTGATGTTGGGAAAGATGGAGGGCACAAGGAGAAGGGGACGACAGAGGACGAGATGGTTGGACAGTGTTCTTGAAGCTACCAGCATGAGTTTGACCAAACTGCGGGAGGCAGTGGAAGACAGGAGTGCCTGGCGTGCTCTGGTCCATGGGGTCACGAAGAGTCGGACACGACTAATTGACTAAACAACAACAATGTTTTGGAATACCAGTTGCTAGAAACCACAGGAGGGGAGACTGCTCTTGTGCTCAGATCCTGCTTGTGAGTATCCCACAGGTATCTGGCTGGCCATTGTGAAAGCAGGATGTTGAACTTGATGGGCTTTTGTCTGATCTAGCAAGATTTTCTTACATTCTCATGATATCAGTATATAAGAACTAGCCTCATACTTCCTGTGTGATGCTAATGTGAAGAAGGAGATACTATTTAGGTGAGAATTAGCAGGCAGCCTGCGTATGCTCCAACACTAAAGCTGAAGGGGATAGAGAATGTGCAACCCCCAGGTTCTCTGCAATATACTCTGGTTACAATAGTTTGTCATAATATCTGAGATGCTATAATGTCGGATTTAGCTCTCAGTACTTGAGGATAAATGTGGGAGTCATAAAGCCACGGCAAAGGCTTGTAATATTGCAGGGTGCCCCCTGACCTCGGCTGACCAGCACTCTGAGCTTTACAATGTATTGGAATGTATTGACCTTAAATGGAGTTGTGTTTCCTCTGGGCAGTGATGACCCTATATGGTGATGGGTGTAATAAAGGCCTTGACCGGATGAGGTAACGTGAGACATTGGCAAACGGCCATGCGGCTGGAGAGAGACAAAGGATAATAAAAAAGCTACGGGAGGAGAGAGAAGTTCGAAAGGAGCTGCTCATACCATCCTGAAAATATTGCTGGCTCTCTGTGTCTTTATTTTATGCTAAACTGCGCCATTTGTGACGACTGGCTCCGACAAGTGGTGCCCCATGTGAGGCTGAATAAAAGAAAACGTCTGAGGCTTTTAAAAGAAAACCGTGTGAGGTTTTTCGATCCAAGCAAAGGATATCATCGGCTCACCACGCCCGGCAAGGGTTTCAAGCGCAAATCATCTTAAAAAGATCCCGGTGAGTTCGATCTCTTTTTTTTATCTCGATTTTAGAAAAATGGGCAGCTCTTGTCTACTCCCCAACAGAAATTTTTAAAGACTTAAAATTTCTCCTCTCCTCCAACAAATTGGAAGTTCCGGAGGGTGATTTGATACAGCTCATTCTGGCCATCGAAGAGCATTCCCCCTGGTTTCCTGCAGATGGGACTTGGGAATTGAAACATTGGGACAAGATCGGGGCACATTTTCATGGGCACCCCAGCATTGGTCTTCGGATTCTAAATGCATGGTGCAAGGTTCGTTACGCCATGGGCTCTTTATCACCAAAAAATATCTCCCTGGCTGCATTGCCAACACAACCTCCAGCTTCCTTAGTCCAGCCTGCTGTGTTAGCCTCTGTTCCAATACTTGCTTTGCCAGCAGCCCCAGACCCCAAACCTCCGGACTACAGTTCCTCACCAGAGGACCCAATCCTGCAAAAATACCGTGGTCTGGCTGGCAATGATCCTAATCTTTCAGCGGCAGAACCAGCTGCCCCTTTTCAACGTGCAGTCCTTGCCTGTTCCTTAATTCAGGATACTATGGCATTCCCTGTTATTGTGCCCCCTGCTGGTGCCCCGGCAGGCACCCAAGCCCAACACCAACCTTTTGACTTTAAGATTTTGAAAGAGCTGCAACAGTCAGTAAAGGCCAATGGACTCCAAGCCACATTAGCCCAGCTCTTGGTTCCAGAGGACATAAACTTTTGGCCCATACAGTGTTACCCCCATCAGCTGGTGTTTTGTTTGCCCACGAATGGGAAACTGCCTGCCGTGCTTATGCTCCAGCCTTGTTACAACAAGTCAGAGGAAATAATCCAAATGTTACCCTCGCAGACGTCATAGATGCCATGATGGGGCGTGGTCCCTTCGTTCAAGCTTCAGTGCAAGCCACACTGCTGCAAATCTTATTGAGGGACACTGCTTTTGCTGCTAAACAAGCAATGAGAAAAATCCCAGAACCCAGTATTCAATCAAGGTGGGGTTCAATCAGGCAAGAGGCAAGAGAATCATATTCTTCCTTTATGGACAGGCTGCTTACAGCAGTGAGTCGCCAAACTGAAAATCCTGAAGCCAAACAAATAATTATCAAACAATTGGCCTTTGAAAATGCCAATGAGGATTGTAAGGTTGCGTTACGACCGATAATACACAATCCTGACACAGACACAGCAGCCATGCTTCGCATTTGTCAGTCTGTAGGTACAGCCACCCACAAGGCTCATCTGCTGGCAACAGCGCTAAATGAAAACCAGCCTGTAGCCACCGATACAACTTGTTCCCAGTGTGGCAAACCAGGATCACCGATACCCCAGTGGGGGTAGAACAGTGGCCTCTACCAAAAGAAAAATCCGCAGCAGCGGCACCAGCTATCTCTGGCCAGCTTATTTCTGAACAATTGACTTTCGGCCACATTGAACCATCTTCATCCCACTGGCTCCAGCAGACAGGGAACGGTTTGCTTTTACATTGCCAGCATATAACAATTCGCAGCCCACCCAGCGATATCAGTGGGTTGTCCTGCCTCAAGGCATGCGGAACTCCCCTACACTTTGTCAACATTTTGTGGGTGAAGCATTGAAACCTTTCCGCATGCGCCACCTAGAGATGCTGCACACGAGCTGCATCTGGCAGTGTTTGCCTTCCTAACCATTTGCCTTGCCATCCTTTGCTGCACCGTTATACAAGGAAGAGAAGCAGACAACCAGTCCAGTTGAAACCACCATATTTCACCTCATCGGCTGGCAAGCAGCTGTCGTCAGAATCCTACTCTGGCTGGCAGTATCCACGGCTCAGCCACTTTCGAACTAGAAGAACAGCGTTGTTGAATAAGACTTTTAGGGGAGAAAATTATAAGATATGGAGGGATAATATTTTTGTACAAGATATGATTATGTTTGCCAGTTTATTGCATGCTTCTAAATGTTGGGTGTGTATGCCAGTCATTCAGGCATAATGCTTCATGGTGTGCCTGTCAATGGATCTTTTCAATTTACTAATATTATATCCCCTAAGCAAACTTTTTGGCCTCCAGTATAATTGACCCTCCATGAGCCTGCCCCCATTTGTTTTCAAATTAAAGAGGGGAAAGAATCATGGGGCATATATCCAAACTGTCAATATACATTGAATTTCACTTTTAATAGCTCTTGTTCTCTTACAGGAACATACAGTGACCAATCTCAGTGCTATAGGAGTGACACCAGTGCATGGCTAATAAACTAGAAAGGAAGCCTACCATGCAGCTTGGAATCAGAATTCTTATATTCTTGGCTCCCAGATGGGAGTTGGCTTCGACATTTATTGATTTTAGTGATCATTATAGTAGTTATTTGCATTATTTTGTGTTGCTGTATCCAATGTATTCCTTCTTTAATTTCTATATGTACTGCATGGTTCTCCAGTCCGCGGCCCGCTTCCGGTGTCACAAGAGTCGCTTATCGTGCTCGATATAACCGTATTGGTACTGACATATATGACTCTGATTAATAAAATAAAGAAAGAGGGCATGTGGGAGTCATAAAGCCACGGCAAAGGCTTGTAATATTGCAGGGTGTCCCCTGACCTCGGCTGACCAGCACTCTGAGCTTTACAATGTATTGGAATGTATTGACCTTAAATGGAGTTGTGTTTCCTCTGGGCAGTGATGACCCTATATGGTGATGGGTGTAATAAAGGCCTTGACCGGATGAGGTAATGTGAGACATTGGCAAACGGCCATGCGGCTGGAGAGAGACAAAGGATAATAAAAAAGCTACGGGAGGAGAGAGAAGTTCGAAAGGAGCTGCTCATACCATCCTGAAAATATTGCTGGCTCTCTGTGTCTTTATTTTATGCTAAACTGCGCCATTTGTGACGGCTGGCTCCAACAGATAAAGAATTCAGTCTTGCTGGCAGCATATGGACATGTTTATTGTGTTTTATTGGTTTTGGCTTTGAAAAGGACTATATGTTACTGTATTTTTGTACCATTCTAGGAAAGAAAATCTGTAAAACCACCGCAGCGCTTGAAAATGTGGAGTCCAACTTGCTAGCCTTTATCTTGGTACAAAGGCTGAACATGGACACTGGCTCTTCTGTTGCAGAGATGTAGTATTTAAAATGCTGTCATTCAGAAATAGATCAGCTTTGCCAAGGTTATTGTAATAAAAGGCTTCTTGTGCTGTTCTGTTATTTCCTTGGCACTTCCATCACCTAGTATTATAGAAATGCTGGTGACACACATAGATGAATTTATATTGCTGCCTGCTCATGGTCCCACAAATCCTTAGAGGGCAAGGTTGGGTACAAATCAATAAGCAAACCACCACCTTCAAATTTCTTATGTAACTTCTAGGAGAAGCAGCTATTCTAGAAGCCTCTTGTGACACCCGCCATTCATAGCTGTACATTTCACAGACGGTATCGTTAATTGCATCGGAACAATGTGTTTTAAAAACATTACATTATCTGTTTATTCTGGGCTTTCCCCCCTAATTTATCTTCTCATCAAGGTTGTAATTTCTTTGCCTAGACAGGCAAAATCCGCCAGAGTGGGAGTGGCCGGCTTGCGAAAAATCATGTTAATGCTGCTAATCAAATAGTAAAGTTTAAAAGGGATTCATCGTCATTAGATTCTGCTACTTTAATCATAGAAGGTATTTGGTTATGAATGTGTTTTGATTAGTTAGTTTTCAATGTGGATAGATATACAGCTGACACTTATTCTCATATATTATGCTAGAGCTATTATTTGGTCCTGGCTGATTTGATAGGAAATTTGCATCCGTTAGCAACTCTGTAATAATATATGAGAGCAAATATGGGCTGCATTTTAAACTTATTCATGATGTTAATTATAGACTCAATGGTTTATTGCCATTAATTCTTTATGGCATTTTGTATGAAGGTTTGTTTGTCTCTGCAATTATATTTCCTTACACCTACATAGATGCCTATGGGATTGACCTGCTATACAAATGATAAATGCTCTGCACTCATCCAACTTGTTGTGCAATGTCTCAAGTCCTGCACTTAGACCACCCCATGGACTGAATTAATACATGATACAGTTTGATGTCTGTTGGACCATTGGCCTCCATTAAGGTTTAAGTCAGATGATCTTTGGCAATAGGAGTTGTAGTCAAACATCTGGAAGGCACCACATACTGCTGAAACTTTGTGCAAAATATTTTAACTGTTACATACAAAACTGTCACATTTTCAGATGCTTTATTTGGGTGTCTTGGGTGACAGGCTGAGGAGTGTAGATGATGTAGAAAAAGAGAAAGAGAGTCTCATGACTTCTCTAGTAATCAGGGTATTTCAGTTTGTGTATTAAACTTTGGTTCTCTAGCTAGTATGCTGGAATAACACTACTACATGACAGTTCTTTCTTGGCTTATTAAATGATCTATGGCCCTTTAAATGTGTCTGAGAGTGGGGTTATTGGGTTGCTGTTATAGAATCATAGAATTGTAGAGCTGGGAGGGATCCGCAGGATCACCTAGTCCAACCCCTTGCAATCCAGGAATCTCAGCTAAAGCATCCAAGACAGTTGATCATCCAACCTCTGCTTAAAAACCTCAGACGAAGGAGAGCCCACCACCTCTCATGGGAGTCCAATCCCTTGTCAAACAACTCTTACTGTCAGAAAATCCTTCCTGCTGTTTAGTCACAATCTCCTTTCTTGAACTTGAAGCCATTGGTTCAGGTCCCACCCTTCAAAGCAGGAGAAAACAAGCTTGCTCCCAGGGGCGGAGAAAGGGGGGTGCGGTGGGTGCAGGCTGCCCCGGGTGTCACCACTGAGGGGGGGTGACAAAATGCCGGTCGGCACACACTGCGGGGCCTGCAGCGCACCTGAGCCACACGTCTCTCCTGGGAGAGATGCAGTGGCTTGGGCATGCGCAGGCTCTGTGCTGCCCAAACGGTCTGCCGGCTGCCTCCCCCCCAGCTGTAGGGCAGCTGAATGGGAGGAGGCAGGCAGACTCCGGAGGCTCTGCGGTATGCCCCGCCCCATGGGCAGATTGCCCTACCCTCGCCCCGCCCCTATGAGCGGCTTGCCCTGCCCCTGGGCACTCTGCCCCAGGCACCTGAGCGGCTTCCTCCACTGCTGCTTGCTCAATTTTCCATGTTTCAGTCCTTTAGATATTTGAAGATGACTATTGCATCTCCTCTCAGTCTCCTCTTTACCAGACTAAACATAACCAATTCTCTCAACTGTTCTTCATAAGGCTTGGTTTCCAGATCCTTGATCATCTTGTTCTTGTGTTATATATTTTGTGTTTTTATACTGGAAACGGCCCTGTGTTCTTCAGATGAAGGGCAGTATATAAAATTTAATAACAATAATAACAATAATAATTCAAACTACTCACATGTCCCTGATACAGTGTCAGTCCAGGGCATTATTGGGAAATAAAAACAGGTGGACCCAGCTGCTCAGAGTGCTGCCCACCACTGCTACCACCAGAGGGGCTCCACCCTCAAAGCTGGAGCTGATCTTGGAGAAAACTGGCTTAAGAGTGACAGAATACCAAAATGCAGAATGATACACATGTGGAAAGAAAAGGCAGCCTGAACCTTGCTTGTTGTCTCTCTCTTTAGTAATTTGGCTATGAAAACAAGTCCACTCAGGAAATCTAATGATTCTTGTACAAGGATGTGTGTGTGTGTAAGGGACACACAAATACCCATTTACATATAAATATATATTATGCTTCTTTCAACGGCCCGGAAGATACGTACATGTTATACTAATTCTGACATGGTAGAAACACAAGATCTGTGCTTATGCTGTGTAGAAGTATACATGAGCATTGCAAGTTGTGATTCATTTTAGAAATAATCTAGTTTTTGAACAAACAGGCAAGGGGGTGGCCTCTCTTCCACATTTCTGAACCACATTCCGCTCCACCACAGTAGTAAAATGAATATGTTAAAATGCAGATTATGCATTACTGTTCAAAAATTACCAGTCATAGAATAAATATGTTTTTGGCTAAGAACATATTTTAAAGCTGCAATCCTATATGCAGTTATGTGGGAATAAGCTCCATTGGATTCAGTAGAACTTACTTCTGAGTAGACATGCATAAGCTTGTGCTTTGAAACACCTCATAGATTGAATCACAGCCCTGTAATGCCTCTGAATGAAAAGAGACAGATACCATGCTGCTACATATTGATTCTTCAACAGACAGTGTTGTTTAAACATCATCAATTCAGTTTGTCTCCAGTGCTGAAGATCAATACAACAGATAACTCAGTAAAATGTGCTGCAAATTACTTTAACTCCTGTATATGAAGCTTGCCTTTTATTGCTGTTTGTTCCTCAATGTTTATTTTTTAAATGATTTTCTCCCTTAACTAGCGCAGTTTAGTATTCACACCTGCGGAATTACAGGCCTGAGAGGATTGTTTGTGCAATCTTTTCCAGTTCCTATTTGTTCTATATATGTGATCCATAGTGCAATGAGCACGTTTACTCAGATGCAAGTCCCACTCTTTTTAATAGGGCTTATTTCCCATGTAAGTGTGAAATATTGCAGCATGATGGTGTAATCCTATGCATGATTACCAAGAAGTAATCCTACTATGTTCAGTGGGCCTTACTCCCAGGTCTGAAAGTAAGCCTAAGTGCCTTTATGGACACCTACCTTGGAATAAGCCTCACTGAACATGATGGGACTTACAGATGTGAAAAGCAGTGTAAGCCCCATTAGGAAGAGAGCTGGATCCCTGAATCCTAGGCATATGACCCTTCATTTCCCTCTAAACCCTCTCCCGCTCTGTTAAATGGGGGTATTTCCCTAAATCAGAGGTTTGCAATGAATACAAGAAAGATAGTAAATCATTTTGCAAACTTGAAAAGATTGCTACACAAATGTGCAGCAGTGACAGCCTCTCCCCCAAGATGTTCTGCTCAATTAGTTACTGCTAAAATAATACTTAAATGGACAGACCTGGAAAAGTTCAGATGCCTTTGTGCCAGAACACGTAACAATTTGATGCTGTTGCCTAGTAGATTTTTTTAAAAAAAATCTTTATTGGAATTTGTAATGCTAGCTCTGTGGGTTGCTTTCATATGTTGACTAATTGGTAGTCTGCCGTTTCATCCTGAAGTTGTAAGATGTCATGCCACGAGCTGAATAGGTCATGACAAGTCATGATTTGACCTTCTGATGAGTCAGCCACTCAGTAATCTTGAATGCCTTTGCCTCTTATATGTGCCATATAGTATTTAACTTACTACCACCCCCTTCTTTTAAAAAAAGGCTGTATCTCACTAGTACATCTTAGAGTCTATCAGTAAACATCACCCCACCTTTACATCCCCCACCTATGATCCCCCTGAAGCAAGCACACACTGTTTTGTCCCATTAAGGCTACTTAAATCCCACTGAAGTCCTGAACAGCCCCAGTCAACCCTGCCCACCCCCATTTTTATGTTTGAGTAAAAATGCTTTGGATCAGACTTGGGCCTAAAACTTGCCAAAGTCCTGTATTAATTTCCCCCACAACCGGGAACATGGTGGCAGCTTCTTTTCCTGTGATAACGGGTGAGGAGGAAAAGATTTCTCTGAGCTTATTGTCTGCATAGAGGAGGGCTGGTTAATATATATAGCCTTTAATGTATGTTTGGTAGACCTGTAGGTGGTGTTTAGTGCAAAAGGTTTGCAATGAAATATGTCAGTTCATTTGTGTAAATCTACCATTTAAAATTCTTTTTTGCATTCCATACCTACAATATACATTACCATGATCTTATTTATGTCCTGTAATCAGTGCTTTTTTTCTTTAAAAATGTTTAGGGGTACTCTCATTTTTACTCAAGAAAATCACCATTTTATGGTTCAAATCAAGAAAAATAAATACAGTAAATGGAGAAAGTACAGTGGTACCTCGGGTTACATACGCTTCAGGTTACATACGCTTCAGGTTACAGACTCCGCTGACCCAGAAATAGTACCTTGGGTTAAGAACTTTGCTTCAGGATGAGAACAGAAATCGTTCTCTGGCGGCGCGGCGGCAGCGGGAGGCCCCATTAGCTAAAGTGGTGCTTCAGGTTAAGAACAGTTTCAGGTTAAGAACGGACCTCCAGAACGAATTAAGTACGTAACCAGAGGTACCACTGTACAAAGATTCACAAAATGCTTAGGGGTATGCGACCGTACCCATGTCCCCCGAGAAAAATGCACTGCCTATAATACACTACAAATTTTCATGTACAGCCAAGATGTTTGCAGGTTTATTTCGGGGTTATTGTTTAGTATTAAGTGATGGATATAAAAACCGGCCCAATACATGCTCTTTTGACCCTCGCCCACCATGGCTTATTTGTGCCAGCTGGGAGTGGGGAGTTGACTACACGTGTGTCCAGGGAGTGGTAGTGCGACCATTTTCTGCTTGTTTGATATCTCAATGGCTTTTGATACTGTTGACCATGTTATCCTCCCTTTTATTTGTTTTCCAGTGGTTCCATTCCTATGTACAGTGGTGCCTCGCAAGACGAAAAGAATCCGTTCTGGGAGTCTCTTCGTCTAGCGGTTTTTTCGTCTTGCGAAGCAAGCCCATTGACGGATTAGCGGATTAGCGGCTTTTAGAGGCTTTTAGAGGCTTTTAGCAGCTTATCAGCTTATCGGATAAGCAGATAAGCGGCTTGGCGACTTAGAAAAAGAGGGGGAAAAGGGAAAAAAAAAACCAGGAACTCGCAAGACATTTTCGTCTTGCGAAGCAAGCCCATAGCAGATTCGTTTTGCGAGGCACCTCCAAAACGGAAAACTCTTTCGTCTAGCGAGTTTTCCGTCTTGCGAGGCATTCGTCTTGCGGGGCACCACTGTATGGGGCCAGGTTCAACACATTGGGTGGGGCTATGTGCATATCTCCTGTATGCTGGCCATCGTTTGTGGGTAGGTGGAATGAGGTATCATGTTGATGACAACCAGGTCTGCTTCTCTGTTATATCTAAATGGGTAGAGGCCATAGCTCATTTGAACTGATGCTTGGATGCAGTGGTGTGCTGGATGGAGCCCACAGGTGAGATGGACTCCTGATAAGATGAATACTTTGTAGGTAAGTGGTTCCCAGGTTTGAGGGGTGCCTGTTATCAACTTAGATTGATATTCCAACTATATGCTTTCCTGATCAGGGATAGCTTGGCTACTGTGACTCGTGCTGATAACAATCTCATGAAAAACTTATGCACTTAATGTGGGGCTTCCCTTGAGGTTGCCTGGAAGCTGTAGCTAGTGCAGAACACAGCTGCTGCTAGTTAGTTGAGTACCTGGGCATGCACATACAGTCATACCTCTTCTTGCGAACGCTTCATGTTGCGTTTTTTCAGGTTAAAAACGTGGGAAATGCGTCGCTCTGATTACGGACTTTTCGGGATGTGAACAGCACCCTGGAACGGATCGTGTCTTTTCCTTTGAAATGATAGCAAGATTTCACCACACACTGTGTCCATGAACTCCCTGCCCTTCCTTTGTTTAACTGGGCTCATTCAATTTCATTCCACTGGGACCTTGCAACCACCACTGGGAACAGTGCGTGGCAAATATTTTGCAAGGAATGTAAAAGATGAAAGCTCATTCATTCCCAAAACAGGAGTAATGGCGAGGATAGAGCCATAACAGAAATGGTCTGGGCATGATCACTACATGTCCATGACTTGTTTGTTGTTTTACGGGAAGCAAACTTTCTCTCTCGCTTCCTTAAAAAAAAACAAAACAAAAAAAAAAATCTGGCTTCCCTCCTGCCCTATACGAACGGGGCGAAAGCGGCCGCCAGAAGGCCGGGCATGTGCAAAAGCGGCAGCAGCGGCAGCCGCTCGAGGGCTCTGCCCGAGCGCACGCGGCCAGCCTCTCCGCCCCTCTCGGCGCTCGCAGGTGAAAGCGGCGCCTGCCTGACGCGCTCGGGCGGCGTTTCCGGGTGCCGAGCCAGACGCTCTCGGGCGGCCCGGCAGCATGAGCGGCTCCGAGGCGGCGAGGCAGCTGGAGCTGCTCGGCGGCCTCAAAGACCAAGGTAAGCCGCGCAGGACGAGGGCGAGGACCGGGGGGCCCACTGCACCGGCCGGCCGCTCCTCCTGCAGCGCCTGGGCGCGAAGCCGCAAGAGGCTCGGGGAGCGGCTGGCGCGCCGCTGCCAAAACAAAAAGCACCCGGGCGACCTGAGCGGCGCTTTGGCCGCCCGCCTAGCGAGGACCCCCTCTGTGGGCGGAAGGTCGCGCCGCGCTGCGCTGCCCTGGACCAGGGACGCCCCGCCGCCCAGTGTCAAAGGCAGCAGCCAGACGGCGAGACGCAGGGTGGCGGGGCCGAGGGGAGGGGACGCCGCACGGGCGCGCGCGCTCCTCGCTCGTGCGCTCCGGCAACCGAATCCGCCCCGCAGTGGAGCTGGGAGGGAAATGGGTCCCCCTCCGCGGGGAAGCGCTTGCTAATAGGGCTGGCGTCCCTGAACCCCGAGGCCTGGAGGCAGCTCTTCCACCCGCTACACACACACACGCACGCACGCACACACACACACACACACACACACACACACACACCCCCCCCCCCGGATTCGGAATATTTCCCGTTTGCCTCCTTGTTTCTCCCTGCAGGAAAATGTTGGCAATCCCCTCTCCTCGGTTGCCGGGTAAATCGGGCGGGTTTGATTATTTAATCGGCTTGCGCCACCTCCTCCCATCGGCTGCAAAGGCTTATTGTTTTCTTATCCACCTGGCGCTGCAAGAGGAAAAGACGATTTGTGGGTTTGGGCGCAAGGGGTGATGAAATCCGTGGCACGTGCCTGGCTTTGTACGTCCCCTCCCCCTTACGAAAGAGCCTTATTCCCCAAAGTGAAACAATCCCTTTTTCCCAGTTGGAAGGGTTCCAAGAAAACAGCGTTCGCCTGGTGTTTTTACCTTCCCCGCAGCAAAGCGCAAAATGATTCAGACTAGGGAGTCTCCCCACTAATTGAGCAGAGAGCTGATGCTCATATAGGAAGGTAACTTTTAAATACATGCCTGCTGCCGGTTAAAAATTAACTAAAGGAAGCATGGAGTAGTGGTTATAGTACTAGGCTAAGATTAGGGAATCCCAAATTTCTAAATCCCCATTCAGTGATGAAACTCATGGGGTGGCTGAATGCCAGCTAATGCTCTTGCTGCATGAGCTACCTCACAGGGTTGTTGTGAGAATAAAAGAAGGGAACTGCACATGGGCGTAGCCAGGATTTTTGTTGGGGGGGGGCAGGACTTTTTTCTGGCAGGCCAGAACCTCAGTTTGCTATGTATTTTTATTGATTTAGGGGAGCAGCTGCCCCTCCCTGCCCCCCTTGGCTATGCCCATAGAATTATATGAGGTCCTTGGAGAAAGGGGAAGGTTTAAAATATATATCATCTAGTAGAATTGGGTGGTGGTCAGCTTGCATCCCTGCTTCTTCCATCTATTCTTCCATTGCCTATTCAGGCAGTGTCAGCTCTAGTTTTCAGCTTGTTTTAAACTTCAAGCCATGTTACCAGCCCCCTGTCAGTTCTGTACATGCTGATGGCACACCCTGGGCAGCTTGTGGCATCTGAAGGTTTTTGGTGTTGGCATTTGACCTCATAGGGAGTCAGACTGTTGGCCCATCTAGTTCAGTACTGACTACTGTGGTTGACAGCAGCTCTCCAAGGTTGCAGACATTTAAAATCACACAATTTTATATTTTGTGTAGAGCGAAGTTTTACCTGCTGTCACATTTCCTACTGCCCTCCCCCTTCTGCTGTCCATGCATCTGGGGAAAGTTTGAAAAGGGAAGCCGTGCATGTCTACAGAATGGTCATTCAGAACATGGTTGCAAATCATGAGGCGAAAGAGCAGGCTTGCCTTTTCAGGCATTCCCCAGTGTACGGATATCACAAGGTGAGGCTCACAGGGCATATGTGGGTGCCTGCTCTCCCACTCAATGCAGTGATAATAGAATGTGTGAACAGAGTTACTGTTCTAGGCCAAATTGACGTCACAGGTTTGAAATACAGTGGTACCTCTTGTTACGAACTTAATGCGTTCTGGAGGTCTGTTCTTAACCTGAAACTGTTCTTAACCTGAGGTAGCACTTTAGCGAATGGGGCCTCCTGCTGCCGCCGCTGCCACCGCCCGTCTATTCTCATCCTGAGGTAGAGTTCTTAACCCGAGGTACTACTTCCGGGTTAGCGGAGTCTGTAACCCAAAGTGTTTGCAACCTGAGGTACCACTGTACTATGATACCACTTTGAACAGTCAGGATTTCCCACAAAGAGTTATGGGAGCTACAGTTTGTTAAGGAGAGCCCTCTTCCCCTCATGGAACAACCATTCTCAGAATTCTACGGGAAGAGGGATTGTTAAACCACTCTGGAATTGTAGTTCTGGGAGGGCAGGAGGAGCCTGCTAACAACAGCTCTCACAATTCTTTGAGGGAAGCCATGAATGTTTAAGGTGGTATCATAATGTGTCAAATGAATAGTGTGAATGTGGCCCTAAGGTACAGTGGTACCTCTGGTTACAAACTTAATTCGTTCCAGAGGGCTGTTCTTAACCTGAAACTGTTCTTAACCTGAGGTACCAATTTAGGTAAATGGGGCCTCCTGCCGCCGCTGCACTGCTACCGCACAATTTCTGTTCTTATCCTGTGGCAAAGTTCTTAACCCGAGGTACTACTTCCAGGTTAGCGGAGTCTGTAATCCGAAGTGTTTGTAACCCGAGGTACCACTGTATAGGGAGTGGCAGGAAAACATTATCAAACACTTGCTGCATTACAGTATTTTACACTTACCAGAGAATCTCAGTTGAGGAAATCATAACCAGGATAGAATATGGAAAACCTACCCTCCCTTTAAACTTTGGAGTCATCCAATGTCCCCTCCAGCCATTATCACATATTTCTACATGTTCACACATCAGCTGCCCACATTTACTGCTGACATGCAACCCCTGAATATTGGTTTTTCCATTTTTATTTTTTTTAAAAGACAGTTGTGAATATAGAAGTAGCCAAGTATCTAGCCGCCTTTTGTGTGCTGGATACTTCTGACTGTTGTTTTTGACTGGATACTTCTGACTATTAGAGTTTAGTTCCCAGGTCCTTTTGATTTCAGGGAGATGGAGGATGCGAGTCATAAATTCATGGAGAATAAATTAATGGTTGATAGAAGATAAACCACAGGCTATTTGTCTCAATGACTATTTGGAACGTTCATGTTCAGAGACAGTATGTCACTGGCATACCATGAATGAGCAGCACGCTGGTGGTAAATAAACCAGGAAACCTTGACTTTCTATTGCATATGAACCATGGTTTGTTGCTTCCTATCTATACACTAAACTGTGGTCTGCTGCAGGCTTATGGAAGTTTGTGTTTTAGGGAGCAACAAACCACAATCTGTGATTTTGACATAATTATGAACACAAAGCTTCCTGATTTGTGCACACTGCTTTTACTAGGAGGAGCAAAGTGAGAGCATTTGAGCAGTTAGTGTCAACATGCTGCCTGTTCAGGCAAATCAAAGCCTGACTGCTGATATGGGAATACCTAAATGGCATGGACACTAGTAGCTGCCTTTGCTAGCATTATAGGACAGTGTAGGCCAAGCCTACCCAGATGCTTAGAAAGTTGATGCTGTTTTAATATTATAACTTTTGTATGCTTTTAAGTGTGGTTATATTTTTGTTTTGTTTTATCTTTTTGTAAACTGTTTGACTTTTTTGTTTTGTTTTTTACAATAAAGCAGTGTATACGTGTAAATAAATAAATAAGATTAGCCCTTGTTTCCCCCCGTAAAGAAATGTCTTGTTTCTGGTGGGCCTCCTAGTACTTATTTGATTGCTGGGATTCTTACAAAGAATGTTAGACTAGTTAAAGCTGAATCTAACTGTGCGTGGCAACTTATTGTGTAAACAACAGTATATTTGGATCAGTTAACCCAGATTACTTTGTGCGTGCCCCAGCAGATCCTGCATAGGCACTTAATGCTTCATAAATTTAAAACACAGATGAATGAGACCTTGTGGATTCTAGGCCTCACAAGGCTGAAGCTACCTTACTCCTTTTTTAAAAAAACAAAGACCTAAAAGGCTATTTGTACTCTAGGCACAGACTCCTAGGCATGTCTTCTCAGAAGTCAACCCCATTGAATTCAAGGGGATTTAACGGGGTGGCGCTGTGGTTTAAACCACAGAGCCTAGGGCTTGCCAATCAGAAAGTCGGTGGTTCGAATCCCTGTGACGGGGTGAGCTCCCGTTGCTCGGTCCCTGCTCCTGCCAACCTAGCAGTTCGAAAGCACGTCAAAGTGCAAGTAGATAAATAGGAACCGCTCCGGCGGGAAGGTAAACGGCGTTTCTGTGTGCTGCTCTGGTTCGCCAGAAGTGGCTTAGTCATGCTGCCCACATGACCTGGAAGCTGTATGCCGGCTTCCTCAGCCAATAAAGCAAGATGAGCGCCGCAGCCCCAGAATCGTCTGTGACTGGACTTAACGGTCAGGGGTCCCTTTACCTTTTTAATTCTAAGAATCTGCATAGGCTTGCAGCCTGAGTCCGTGAAGTCTAGCACTTCTGTTAGCCTTTTATACTTCCAGAACTTCTGACTTTTCGCCTCACACTAAGGTTACCTTTATAAATACTTTAGAAAGTGCATCAATAATTAATAGATGTTCTGAGCGTGTTGCAGACGAGACATTGTCAGAAGGAACAGTTTAAAGCTGGGCAGAAGACATGGTACAGGAATCGTCTTGGGCTCGGTGACAACTGGTTAATCTTTCATGGAAAATGTCTCCACATAATTTGCTAAGCAGCAGGTTAAAGTCTGACTCACTTTTTTATATAAAAGCAGATCACAGAGTGATACCCAGTTGTATGTCGTGATCAGAGTAGACCCACAGAAATCAATTGACAAGTCCAAGTCGGGCATCACTCATTGGGTTCATAGTGCCTCTATAGGGCTAGATTTACACATGCCTGGCAAATACTTTTCTATTCTTTAAACATCTTTTAAAAATGTTATCTCAATATTATTTAATTTAGGCTCTTCTAAACTGATAGGGATTACCTGGTTTTAGGTTGTGTCTGGGTGTTTTTGCTCCTTTTGTATGATGAAATTATTTGATATTTTCCCCTTGACTTGAATGTTGGCTGAATTGTTTGTATTTTCTATGGTTTTACTTCTGGTTTTAGATATTAGCGTATGTGGCCCAGAGACCTCTTGTATAAGATAACAAATAAATATAATAACTAAATATCTGCAATTTCTATGCAAGATTGCTTTTAAATGCTGCTTTTGTTTGTTATTAGTTTTAGTGTTTCTCTAAAAAATTTTTGTTGATGTAAAGCTCTCCTGGGAACATATCTAAATGTTATACATTATAAATGTTATAATAAATAAGCACATGACTTGCAACTGGACATGTGAACTGAACCTGCTAAAAAGCATTTTGTTTGTGGTAACAATATCAAAGTTATCTTGTATAGTGTCATAACTGTGGCAGTGTGTGTGATGTTGTGTGAACCATCCTACAGTTATGCACCGCTATGCACACCTTGTGGGGAAAATTAGAAATCAGTAATTAAAATTAAGTTGAGGCTATAAAGTCAAAACACCATTGGTGTTGCAGTTACTGAAGATCTAACTTCACTCATGATCTGATTATACCAGCTAGTTTGATTGTGAGAGAACATGAAGTTCAGTAATGCACAATTACGTAATAAAGGATATATTCTGCGTGAATAACAAAATGACTGGATACATAGCATCCTAAATCTAATTGTGAAGCTGTGGTCATAAAGCAAAAAATGTGTGCAACTCTGCTAGTTCTTGCCTTTTCATTACTGTTTATCATCTTTCCTTCCAAGCATCTTCTTTCCCATCCTTCATTTGTATCATCATTTCATGTATCACTGTTCCTGGAGAAGCCAGACTGAAATCTAATGCAATTATTTTAAATGATTTACATTTGGGAAATAATTTTTTTAAGTCTTTTAATTGCTCAGATTATGTCTGTGATGATTCTATGATACTACCTGAACAGTCTTTTAAAGTCCTGTATAAATGCTATGTGTTATTCCAGTGAACAAAGTGATCTTTATTATAGACTTGCAACATGATGTTTGCAGCTGTAAAGTTTATGGATGTGTGAAAGTTAATGAGATTTCTATGAAGAGCACCACCAAGATAACTTTTTATGTATCTTGTTTTTGTAGCTATTGGTGAATATGAAGATCTAAGAGCAGAAAATAAGAAAACAAAAGAAGAGGTTTGTACTTGTTTTCATGTGATATAAAATATTGTGTAACTATTGATTTTGATGGACCTTGGCACAATTGGCATTTCCCCTTACAAATATTTTATCCATATGAGGAAGTATTTGCAGCAACTTCCATAACCATAGTAGTACTTTGATACCACTGTAATGGTGGAAATTACTGGTATGTATATCTGTGTATCACCAGTTTGCTTAGTAATTTTGTCCTTTATTTACTTATTTGATTTATACCTGCCTTCCACAAAAGGAGCCCAGAGCAGCAGCACTAAAACAGTAGTATTAAAAAAATTCTAAAAACAGTTTTAAAATATTATTTTAAAGCATTCACATTCTCTCAGTCAATGATTTCTTTTTGCCAGATTCAATGTTGTTCAGCCATCAAATACCTGGCTAAACAGGAATGCTTTTAAATTCCTCTTAAAAGTCAGTAATGAGAGAGACAGATGTACCTCTTCAGGGAGCCACCACATATAAGGCCCTGTCATGAGCCAATGCCAACCAGCAGCTCCCAGCAGTGGCACAGTGTATAGTCATACTGTATATGTATATCCCAGTGACTAACAAGGCCATAAACGTCTACTTAGAAGTAAGCCCCATTAAGTTCAGTGGGACTTTCTCCCAGGTAAGTGTATCTTGGATTGCAGCCATAGACTGATAAAAATGAGAACTGCCAAACTTGATATGTTGATATAAGAGAATTCTCATTGTAGTTAGCTATAGTTGACATTGCCCGTATTTAGTTCAGATAAGAGAATTTCTCATGCAAGTTTTCGGCAGAAACCAATAACAAAACTACTTCCTTATTTACACAGTAATTTCAGACTGTCACCACCACCACAATGTGCCTCTTAGATCATGATTCCTATCCTATCCTGGCCTGGATGCGTTTGCAAGCCGGAGCACACACTACAATCATTTTCTTCTCCTGCCTGTTGGAGGTGCAAAGCAAAAACAAATATCAGGTTTCTTGCAAATTCCTCCCTACCCTCACACACAAAGAAATGGGAAGAAACCTAGTGCTCATGGTGGTTACTACAGCAAGTGAAACAGTGAACTATGTGGAATGACTCCCATCACCATTCCTCCCCTCCATCTGAACCCAGTGCCCTCGTCTAATTTAGTGGGAAGGTCTGTAGCTCATTGGGAGAACATCTCCTTTTATGCAGAAGATCCCCAGCATCTACTGGTAGGCTGGGAAAGACTCCAGTCTTGAAATGTTGCAGAGCAACCTTCAGTCAGTGTAGACAGTACTGAACTGGATGGGCCATTGGTCTGAATGAGTATAAGGCAGCCTCCAACATTCCATTCCTAAAAGATGGTCTAAAGTTGCTTGTAGATTGGATGACTGTGAATAAATAGAAGCTTAATTTGGACAGGATGAAGAAATAGCTCATGGTGAGTGGTCCCAACGCTTGGGGAGTGATGGAAATACCCGTCCTAAATAGGATCACACTCACCCAGAAGGGGCAGGTTGGCAGCTTGGGAGTGCTTCTGGTAGATGTCCATGCCAAGACAGTGTCCACAATCACGTTTTATCATATTCTCTTGATTCGTGAACCACACCCCTTCTTAGACGAGAGGAATTTGGTTGAGCATCCCTGGTTTGTAGTCTAAATGTGAAGTGCTGTTTCTTTTAAGCTGTGATCCTATACCCACTTTACTGGTAATGAGCTTTGCTGAGCTTAATGGGACTTAAGTGAGTAGACATGTCAAGGATGGCACTGGTTTAGGTCTGGCACCCTTGAGGAAGCATCTTCTCCCATACGTACTCTATTGCCTTTCGAGATCCATTACTTGATGGGCCATCAGAATATTAACACCCATAAAGCAAGTTTCCCCTGTGGTCTCCCAAAGTTGTGACAGCTGAGGAAAGAATTTGAGAGCTCGTCTTTTTTTGATCAGTTTAAATATTTTTCTTTCTTTTTAAACAGGCTTTAAGTTAATGTGACTTGATACTATTGAGGCTTTTATTGCTTTTATTGCTGCTGTTGGGTTTTTCCATTTACTGTTTTTGTGATTGCCTTTATTGTGTTGTGAAACTTGTACTGAAAGGTGGGCAGTTAATGAATAATTGTTTGACCAACAATGCCAGTAGGTGGATCTTGCTGCGCTCCCCCTTGCCTTTACTGATGCATCGTGGTTGGGGCTTTCCATGGTTGTGGGTTTTGTTATCGCAGCTTCCTAATTCATAATAATTCTGTTTCCTGTACTCTGTTTACATGCCATGATAAGCCATAAACCTTGGCTTACCACCAACAGGCACTTTGCTCAAGCACACTGTTGAATTGTTCCTGTGTCACTCCACCCTTCATGGAGCTGGGAGCAACAAACCACAAGCCTTGGTTTACTGCAGGGTTTGAAAGGCTGTCAGGAGACATTCTTCGCTTTGAAGGAGGCCATCATCTGAAGGGTCATCCAGTCCTGGTCCAGTTTAAGATAAGCTCTACAAGAAGGGAGAGGGCCTTGAAGTTGTCCATTATCAGTTGGCACCTGGACAGAATGCACTATATTTCTGTTTGAATTACAAATTTGCACCTGTAAATATAAATTAGCATATGCAAAGGCCTTTTGTGTGATGAATTCTTTTGGCAGTAAGGGGCTACCCTAGACTAGTGTACTAATTCCATCAGTAATGTCGCAGATAAAACTATGAGAAGAGGCTACAGTGTTGTGTAGTCCTCTCCCCACTTTCCAGCTCGAAACAACTTCTTGTAGACTGCAGTACACCCCTACATCATCAAGACTTAATGATCGTCAACACTAACCAGAATTGCTATCTGAATCAGGTTTTGAAATTGATGCAGATTTGCACTCCCTAGCTGAGACGGAACCTGATACGAGTCATTGATGTAATGCTTTGCCATGGTTAAGGCTGACAAGGGAACGTTGGAGGAAATTCATGTTGCAGAGGTTGGGAAGTGAATGGACATGATTGTGACTAGCTCCTGATCTTTTAACAACGGTTAAGAAAACAGTGGCGTTAACATCTGCACTGAGACAAATTTTAAGAGAGTCAGAATAATAAGTCATTGGTTTTTTTTTTTTGCACATTGCATGTTTTTGTTCATGGAAACAACCAGTTTCTGTTGCTATAAAGCTATACATTTGTACTGGTTCCTTTTCTTTATTTCCACTCACAGTCTTCTTCCCATAAAGTAAATACAACATGCTATTGATTTACTGCAAAACTATCCATATATTCAAGCCTCTGAGTCTGATCAATGTGAACCACTGACATGAATATTTCGTCTTCTCTTCCATACCCTAAGAGGGTTTGTTTTTTTGTGGATGTTTTCATGTGTTAATATTAGAGAAAAGAATACTACTTTGGAGGCAGGGGCAGCTGGTACCTCCAGAATTGCTGTCCTTGACCATTCATTTGCATTCTAAGACATAAAGGGCTTCTTTTTTAATATATTAAAAAACATGGTAGGCCTGCCCTGTTGTGGCAGGCATATCTGGTTTTTCAGTGAGACATTTTAATTCTATCTTCTCCCACTGTTGCTTATCATTTTGTTTTATTTCAATGAATGGATATGCAGGCTGCAGTCCTGAAATTTCAGTAGAATTTGGATTTTGCTAGGTTGAAATAACAGCTAACGTTTCCCAAACTCAAGTCTTTTTATGACAGTTACCTTTCTATAACAATGCCTTGAAAAGCTGCATTGTGATATGGGAGATCTGTTATTTTCCACGTTGTCTTTCACTGGCCTGCCAGTAAGAACTACGAGGCTTGTGGGTGCTAGGGGCAGGGCCTTTTCAGTAATGGCCCCACACTTTTGGAACTCCCCACCCAGGGAAATTTGTATGGCTTCATCATTGCTTGTTATTATTCCCTAAAATGTGCATAGTTAATGGCATGTGTCAAAAGAATGACTACTGGTGTCTATTAACTGATTTTTAGTTTAATTAGTGTGTGTGTTTAAAATTGTAAGCCTCCCAGGTGACCTGTTTAGTGGAGAAGGGGAAGAACTTTAGAAGGTTGTTTGCCAAACAGCTCTCTGAAGTGCCTGCCCCTTCCATTAAAGACAGGTGCAGTAAGGTTTAATAGAAGGGGAGGAGGTGCTTCAAATAACAGTTTGACAAACTTCTCTCTGAAGCCCCTCCCTTTCCTTTGGAGGGGATAGGGAGGTTTGTGAGAGCTGTGAGGGGGTGAATGTTGTGTAAAGGGAGGAGGGGTTGGCCAGGTGATAGGAAAGGGCACTGGCTAAGGAGATGGTGAGTTGGCAGAGTTGGTGAGCAGAGCAAGCAGGGTCAGGAATCCTTTGTTAATAAATAAATAAAGGTAAAAGAACATAGGAGCATGGTTCAATCAAATTTGGAAGTTGCATGGTGGAGAGAGGATAGACATTTCTCCACATTAGTATTCCAATCAGCTTCTCCCACCCCCCACACCAAACAAAGGCTGCTGTTTTTCTGGTGCACCCCCCCCCCCCCGGTAAGGCAAGTATCAGTCAGTATAAGTGGTGTGATTTATATTGTGGAAACTTGCACGTGGCAACGTGTTTTGCCTGCAGAATGGCCTTGATCCAGTTCAGCCCCCTTCCCCTATAGCTGCTTATAACTTAAAAGAAATAAGAGAGGCTGATCACAGATCTCCTGCATCACATCTTGCTTGATTTTTAACCCTTAGTGTCTCCTGTTTGTGCACATACCATATATGTGTAGGGGAAGCAGATCATGTTGCTGGTCCTGCCCTGTCCTCTTTACATTTGTCAGAAGGTGAGCATGGGACTTCTGACACATGTAGAAGTCAGGAGTAGGCTAGTAGGCTGGTCCCCTTCTAGTAGGCTGGTCCCCTTCCTCTTTCACTTGATCAGTATATATGCACATAGAAGGTGAGGATAGGTCTCTACTGCCTGATTTGTTTACCCATTCAAGGGATTAGTTGAACTTTGAAAGAAAAGGTGAGATACCCTAGGACAATTAGTCATTCTTGAATAGCTTATAACTGACTGAATAGATGTCATTCAAATGAAAGCAGGGTCATGGCATGCTAAGGTGGGTGTAATACTTTGTGATTACAAGTAATGGGTGTAGAGGGAGGAGGACTGAATCACCCAAGAATTTGTCTCTGTGGGCAAGGAAGGCTTGTAACAGCAATTCTTAACCATCCAAGTTTGATGAGTCTGAGCATCTGTGATTATATAAACAAGCCCTAGAGCAGTGGAAGAATATGCTTTTTAAGGACTGTACAAGAATCCCCTTGTTGTGCTTTGTGGCCCTGAATCAGGGCTACACATCCCACCCTGGATTCTTCTGCACAACAGTTGAGCGGGTGTGCATTAAAAACTTTTTGAAAAGGTTTGGATGCACATCACCATGCAGGATCAGGTCCTCTTGCTTAACTAAGCAGGAGCATCCGATCCTGCATGGTGCTGGCTGATCCTCCTTCATGAGTGATTTCCCTGCACATAAAGGAAGCTGCTCAAGAAAAGGTGACCAGCACCATGCAGGATCAGATCCTTCCACTTGACATTTGTTAGGAGGAAGAATCCAACCCGGCTTAGTGCTTCTTCATAAGTGGCTTTCCTTACTCCACTTACACTAGCTGTGGGAAAGGAATTTCCTCTGAGATAAGAGCTGTTGAAGCTGTAATATTAAGGTGGAACGTTAAGTTGGGAAATATCAAGGTAGTCTGAGCTGCTAATAACATCTTTAGAGGAAACCTGTCCATTTTAACTTGCATGTCCTCTCCGCAATTGATGGTGCAGCTTATGAATCTTGTCATTTGAACCTTGACGCTTTTTGTACTGGAGTTTAAAAACCAAAAGCAGGAATTGGCTCCAAATTACCATTTGCCTTTCTTTAAAATTTAGTTTTAAGTTAAATCTGCACTTTTAGCTTTACCCTAATTCCTGATTGTTGTTTTGCTTTCTGTTGATTGTGGAAGTTGATTTAATTATTTAAATTCTGAAAATGCCATTGTATCTTCCGGCAGTGTGACAAAATCAAGCAGCAGAGAGATGAAGCAGTCAAGCAGTTGGAAGAGATTCAGAAAAGTAAGTAGTGTTTTCCAAAGGAATAAGGGTTCTTTGCTAACAGATTTATGTTGTGTTGTGACTCAGATCTAACTTTTGGAAATCTGTACAGTAATTCAGTTACTCTGGGGTTTTATCCTCACAGGTTTTTAAAAATTATTTTTTCATTTTCAGATTTAGCAAGGAAAGAAAAAAGAGAAAAAGAAAAAAGAGAAATTGAAATTTAAAAAGAGAGTGAAGATTAGTAATAATAATGTACAAAAATGCTACTAATAACAGTAGTCCAATTAAACAGAGTAAAATACATTACACAGAATGATTATTAAAATCAGACATTCTGTCAGATAAGAGTTTGCTCCCCTGAGGAATTCAACTTACCATCCCTGCAAACTTTTCTCCTTACTTGTCCCCTAATAAAAAGTTAATCAGGTACCCAGTCGATCTCTCAACTGGGAGATTTAAATCTTTGAACAAGGCTGCTCTTAAGTCCTTGTGGATTGGGCAAACCAGTAAGTAGTGTGGTACTGACTAGGTGCGATATGCTTGGCCCAGGGGTGCCAACTTAAAATACATTTTTGGGGGGTGGGAGGAGGTGGTAAGCCCTGCTGCACATAATTGATCACATGACACAGTGCACACACACCATTTGACCTTGGCCCCTAGGAGTTGGCTCCTATGGCTTGGCCCCACAAAGAAACGGGTAACTTGGAGGAGGTGATCTTTGTTTTTGGTTTGCATTACCATCTCTGCTTCTTTAAGGTCATGCTCAGGAATGGGCAATGCTAATATTCTCATTGCCTTGGGCCAGGTTTTAGTGAGGGGTAGCAACAGTGGGATAGACTTGCCCACTTCTGCCTTCTCTGAAGCCTATTGTAAGACCCCTTTGTGTCCCACAATTCCTTTGGCACATACAGAGAATTCGAGAAAGGGGGTCACTTTCTCCCCACTTTGCATCATATTCTTTCCCTCCTCAAAATACAACATGAAGTAGTCCTAATAGTCCTCTTGTGGGATTTCCATTTCCCTATTGTAGCTGGTAAAATTTTCCAGATGTTGAACCGCCACGAAAATGTGTAGGAATGAAAGCAAAAGCTGAGACAGGTTGAGAGGCAGTTTTATGGCAGTTCCTTGAAATTATCCTTTCTCTCTACCCACAAAAAATGCGGAAGATAAAGCTTGACAAGGATGACCTTTTCTGGCACATTAGGCACAAGGATGACCTTTTCTGGCACATTAGGCACAAAGTTTTTCCTAGCAGGGATTCTGCCACCCCTCCCCTGCTTAAATGCCTCATGAGAAGCATAAGTTGATGGAACTGCAGTTATGAGAAAGATTTTATTGTATAAGTTTTAAAGGTAATTGTAGAGCTTTGAAAGCATCATTTACTTTGTTCTAAATAGGAAGCAAGCTGCATATTTTTTTTTCAAAAAAGTTATCGTAGGGCACAAAGGCTGTTAAAAGTAGGCAGGCATTCAAGTGGTATAGTTCTCCCTGTCACAAAGATGCAGCAATGAGGAATTTCTGCCTGTTTTGCGGACTTTTGAAAACAATAAACACTGTTTTTGTGATGTAATGCCAAAAACATATGTCAATATGCTTTCTAGGCACTTGCAACTTCATAGAAAACCTACATTTCAGTTCTGACATGGTGAAGGCATCACCAGTTCCATTTACATTTTCTAGTCAAAGAATCACTTCTGTTTACTGTCTTAATGCAATCTTCCTTCCTTCCTTCCTTCCTTCCTTCCTTCCTTCCTCTTTCTTTCTTTCTTTCTTTCTTTCTTTCTTTCATATCTGTATAGGGGAATGAAATATTCCTTTAAATGCTTCCATTTGGATAGCATTACTTGGGTTGAAAAGTGGCAGGAGTATTTGTTTTCCAAAAGACTTATTCTTTTATAAATAAAATTACTTGAAACGAATACACTAAATGCCAGCTTTTGCCTCCTTACTTTCAACATTTGTCAACTGCTGAAGTATTGTTATTTTTCAATTTTTGGAATACCCAGAATGCTAGCCCAGGGGCTGATAGACAGAGAACATCTTCTTTAGTTCAAAGAATTGCAAGGAAAGGAAATCTCTGCCCTTGCCTTCTTTTATTTACATTTTACGTTTATTCATGTGTGCTTTTGCTATTCTTGCCCACATATGGAGGGTTCTAATTGGAACTGGCTGTGACGGCTGTGTGGAACTCTTCCTTTGAATATCTCTGTGGTGGGAAATGGGGTGGGGACCCAAATTCAATATATTGGAGAAGGCTTGTTTGCTTTACTGTCTAAGGCTCAGGCTGCTAACTTCTTTATGAAGGATCAAGCACATCTACATAACCAAATTTAAAGTGGGTATGATGATGTCTCCCACTGGCGCAAGGAATAAATATGCTAACAACTCTCCCCACCCCCACCCCCTCCACCAAATATCCAGTTTTCCCTCTTGTGTGATAATGGTTCTATTGATGCCATGTGGTGTCTGGAGGTAACAAAGCACAGCTAATGGGAGTGGAAAGCCCTCCCGTGAATAGCTTCTCAAGAGAGGAGATGACAACAGTATTGCAGCCTGTTATGTTAGGTCTCTGTCACCATAGTATGTTTTGTTGCAGTATTAGGCATTAGCAATAGAGGGCTAAAAGAAAGAACCTGCACCTCATACATAGATGACAAAGAAATTTACACGGCTGGGGTTTGCGTTGGTTCATAAATGCAGTAGAAAAACCTCCAGTGAAATAGTCCTAAACTTTAAACTATTTTGAAATAATCTGGTGGAGTGGCTATATGTTGAGGGGGGAAAAGGCCTAAGAAGTCAAATTCCTGTGAAAAGAAGTGGAAGGAATAGGGCAGGCACACACAGGCACCTTGTGACTTGTTAATATGTGCTAGTGATACTGGGAATTCAAGAGCCTGGCAGAAAATGTCAAGGAGTGGAGTCTTAAAATTTGAAAGTAATATTTGCTCTTGTAAAATGCCGTGGGTTTTCCTTTATCTTCCTTTTCATGTGCTTCACCCCCTCCCTTTTTTAAAAAAAGAAAGGGGGGAAAAAGACATACCTTGTAAACATAGCGATAAAATGCCAGGAATATTAGGATTTTACAGCAATAATGGAGCCCATTATTTAAACGACAATATAAAAGGCAATTATTTTGATGAAGAGCTACACGGGCTTTGTGTCTGTGAATAAACTTGGCCTGCGCTCAGCTTCTATTTGTTCTCCCGGCATAAACACATATTGTGCGTGATTCCTGTTTAATGGGGCCCAGTCTGTATGCCAAGCAGCTGCATTTTAGGCCCTATAGCGTGATTTCATAGCTCTCTGAAAATTGGTTCTATTCAGCAGAAGAGATAGGAGGTGGTGGTAGGGGGGGGGAAGCTTCAACACACAATCATTTCTTTTCAATTGGAGCCAGAAAGGTTGATGACAACATGACCATTGTGTGATAATGATAAGACCACTAAGGATCTGTACTTCTCATCAAGGCTTTCACACAACAGCAGATACAATTTAATTCACTGCTCTGTCAGCAGTGCTGATACCATTATGCCGTCTGTCTCCACAGTTATAATCACTGTCCTCCGAGAAATGCAGTTGAAATGATCTTGAGCAGTCAAAGAAACTCTCAATTAAGGCTGCCACTTTCAATGTGTCAGATTGTGTCTTATGCACTTGGTACAATTTTCACTTCCAATCCTGTTTATTTACAATGTCGGCCAGTAATTACGCTTAACATGTCATTTAGTGAGGGTGCCCCTGCCAAGGAGATTGTTGGGTGCTGCAGTGCCATTGAGGGGGAGTTTCTTGCAGTCAATGCCATCAGCGGCTTTTAGTCCCTGATGGGATGCGGTAGTAATGTTGATAATGCAAGTATCACGCTCATCAAGTCATAATTAGATGCCACTCAAATGTGCCACTTGTAATAACAGTGTTGATTCATGTTTTCTCGGCGACTGCAACTACTAATTAGTTAAGTGGTTTTTGGTTGGCCTGCATTTGCTGCATATTATTATTACCCCTGAAAAAATGTTGAGGTTGGAGAGGTTTTTGGCCACTTAGTGTTGCTTTATGAATTTTAATATCAGCATAATAAGAACTTTGGACAGTCTTAGGAAGGGGGGTGTATGTATGTGTGTATATATATGTGTGTGTGTGTGTTCAGATACATTTTACCTTTGGAATTTAATCATAATTGCAGGTTAACTAATCTTTAAATGAACCATGAGGTCTTAAAAAAAAACCCCTTTATATTTTACATGAAAAATCTAGTTAATTTTCACCTCCTACCATTAATGTAAAGTGACTCTTTTTTTTAAATGCACTACTCCTACCATTTAATGTAAAAGGAATCAGAACTTTCTTGGCTAACTTTATGAAACAACAAAGCAGCTTTTTGGACAAATGCCATGTAATCACTTTTTCTTTTCTTTTGACAGTGGACAGATGTCACAACTTGGTGACACATTAGCAATAGCTTATTTTTGCTGTTTGTTGTGATTCTTCAGGTTGGAATGCATTCTACGCTACCATACATCCGGGTACCAAACCTGAACTACCTGGTCTGTGTATCTGCATAATACACACTGGGTGAAATTCAGTGGCGTCTATGTATGGACAAAACGGACATCTGCTTGCACAATGGGACTTCCCTTTCCTCTTCTCCCCAGTGCAGCTCCCTGAAGCTGGGGGTGCAGAAGCCAGCTCACACAATGTTGAATTTTTCCCACATTTCCAAATGTACATTTTACACATTGAATTATACATGTAAAACCTGTTTTGTGTACACTTAGAAAATTGTAATGTGCCAGGTTGATGTGGTAGAAGACTACAAAATACCTTCTTTAGCAGGATCCAACCTATGTTCTTTGCTTTCTTGGCTCAACATCTTTAGATTTCTAGGACATTGAAGTTGGTTTTCCATGCAGCCTGATCCTATATGTGTTTATTCAGAAGTGATTTGCACTGAGCTCAAAGGAGCTTCCTCCCAAGTAAGTAGGATTGTGGCCTAAGAGAGGTTGGCTGATGACCATTTGTTTTATTATTCTTGCCTTCCACTGCAGCATGTGGCAGAGATTATTTGCGGCATTTCCCCACGCTTTGCTCAACTCATTCCATTTTCTGACAGTATGTCTGCAGCGCATGCAGTGCTTACTCCTGTTCTTGGCTTATGACATGCTGCCAAATAGGTAGCCTGGGTTGACCTAATAGAAGATAAACCTCTTAAAGTACAGGGCTTCTGTGTTCTTTTGATTATTGGATCCCAGGGCTGAGTATTTCCCTTGGTGTCTCTGTGTTTCTACCTCATCTACATGGGAAACTACTGCCATGTGTTGGTTTTCTAGGCCCAGCTATAACAACACATCTAGGCTCTTGCGGTGTGTCTATGTATATCTCCTTCGGTTAAGGCTGTTTTCTTTCATCTCTCTGGTGGTACAGTGCCAGATGCTGACAGAACACGAAACATAAATAACAATTATAGCAAACAAGAGGGAGAAAGCCATTGGCTTCTTATTCATTTTCGAGCCATCGCTCACAGCACTGTTTCCCCACCACCACCAATAAAGCCCCAAAAGGCTTGGATTCATGTGTGAAAGAATCATAAAACTGTGCTTCTTAAATTGTGGTGCCCAGAATTGGACACACTACTCCAGGTGTGGTCTGACCATGGCGGAATAGAGTGGGAAGAAAATACATCAACTCTAGTATCCCATAACGATAGACAGTACACATAAGAAGAGCACTGCAGGATCAGGCTGGTGACCCTGTGGGAAACCCGTAAGCAAGACATGAAAGCAGGACTTGTGATTCCCAGCAACAGATATTCACAACTTCATAACAATATCATTTATATGCAGTTGGGTAACTGTCCTACAACTGGAGGCTGCTTTTATTCTGAAGTTTTCTCATTTGGTTTAGAAGATGAGACAGTGAGACTTCTGTATTCAAGGCGGAGATGTCAAGGTTATAGCTCTGCCCTTGGGCATATACAAGGGCAATCTAATGCATTCCTACTTGGGAATAGGTCCTACTAAATGCAGTGAGTTGCATTCAACCTAGTGCATGCCCCCTAAATCTGTTCTGCGGGGTTTCCACAACCTTCCCAAGCGGATTTGGGGATGCCGCAGGACAAGGAGAGGGTGAAAGCTCTAGTACATAAACTGTTCTGCTTGCACATTTTTAAAGTTAAATACCGTATTTTTCCATGTATAAGATGCACCCGTGTATAAGACAACCCCTATTTTTTAAACCCAAAATTAAGAAATTAACTTGTTTAGCTTTTTGGGGGGTTGAGGGAGGTCACTATCGCCAATCGCTCACACGCCTTCCCGCCACTGCCAATCGCTTGCCACAGCCACTGCTTATTGCACACCTCACCACAGCCACCAATTGTCCGCCCAGTTGCCGCCACCAACAGCCCACCCACCCACTTTCCGCAACCGCCAATCGCCTGCCCAATCTCCTGCTTGCTGCTGCCATTAATGGCACCCCCCCTGCATTCATTATCTGTGTATAAGCCGACACCCAATTTTTGTCAATTTTAAAAAAAAATTTTTAGCAAAAAGCATTGTCTTATACACGGAAAAATACGGTACCACCCGGTGGAACTCCTTATTGCGATGTAAATTGGATGGCGGTGACGGCAGTTGTTTGTTTAAATATTTATACCCAACTCTCCATTTAAAAAATGCTCATGGCAGCTTGCAATAAATTTGGAAACAAAATTTCACCGAAGAGTTAAAGAATTCTTAAAGGCACTTAGAAAGGTTATCTTTAATGCCTCAAAATAACTTAAGCAATTTTATCAAATATGTGTAAAATATCATAGATAGTAATGGGAAGTCAGGTTACAGATCCAGCAGTCTGGCCAGAAATATGGGTGCTTTTGAAGAATAGTCATGTGTGACCTTCTATGCCAAAGCTTCAATCTCCAAAGTAAGGCTGGAAGAGAACCAGAAGCAGCTGTCTTTCCATTGCTTTCCTGGCATCCCAACACTGTCGCTGCCACTTATGGACGGAGTGAGGGGTGGGGAGCTCAGTGTGGTGCAGTGCTTAGTGGCAGGAGTTTTGGTTGGCTGCATAGCAGCCACACCTCACCCCCCCCCACCATCTCTCTTGGTAAGCAGCAGTGTTGAGATGCTGGGAGGGCAACACAGCCCACCCGCTCTGTGCCACTGGCCACTCCTAGAGAGAACCCTGCCTGAAACCTCAGCAGGCTCAATGTAAACATTACTGAGCTAGATGGGCCAATGGTCTGACTTAGTGTAAGGCAGCCTCCTGTGTTATGTTCTTATGAAGGAAGAAAGTCCACTCTCACCAGTGTCACGCCTGAATCTTTGCATCTTGAAAATTCTGTTGCACCTTTCAGCCAGCTTTGGGGACTGGAATTAAGCCGTTTGGGACAGAGTTTAGGCTTTAGGAAATATTAAGCTTTGAAAAAATATATAGAAAGCTAAAAATGTACCATATTTTTCGCTCTATAAGACGCACCAGACTACAAGACGCACCTAGTTTTTGGAGGAGGAAAACAAGAAAAAAAATATTCTGAATCTCAGAAGCCAGAACAGCAAGAGGGATCACTGTGCAGTGAAAGCAGCAATCCCTCTTGCTGTTCTGGCTCCTGGGATAGCTGTGCATCCTGCATTCGCTCCATAAGAAGCACACACATTTCCCCTTACTTTTTAGGAGGGAAAAAGTGAGTCTCATAGATAAAAAAATACGGTATTTAAAAACCTTTATTTATACAGTATACCTGAAGGAGCGTCTCCACCCCCATCGTTCAGCCTGGACACTGAGATCCAGCGCTGAGGGCCTTCTGCTGGTTCCCTCATTGCGAGAAGTGAGGCTACAGGGAACCAGACAGAGGGCCTTCTCGGTAGTGGCGCCCGCCCTGTGGAACGCCCTCCCATCAGATGTCAAAGAGATAAAAAACTACCTGACATTCAGAAGACATGTTAAGGCAGCCCTGTTCAGGGAAGTTTTTAATATGTAACGCTGTGCTGCTTGGACAAGTGAAACCGACTTGATTTTTAACACTTGATTGGGAGCCGCCCAGAGTGGCTGGGGAAACTCAGCCAGATGGGCAGGGTATAAATAATAAATTATTATTATAAATTATTATTATTATTTATAGAAAATAATTGTTTTCCCCGCCCTTCCAATTCCTACTGCGGTGTAGTAGTTCGACAGGGACCCGGGAGACACGGGTTCAAATCCCAACTTGGCCATGTAGCTTGGGCCTCGTCACTGTCTCTCCGCCTAATCGACCTCACAGGGTTGTTGTGATGATAAAATTGGGGTGGGGGAGAACCATGTGTGCCAGTTTTGAGTGCTTGGAGGAAAGTTGGGATATAAATGAAATCATAACAACAACAACAATTAGGATGATAAAAATTAGTTTGAAATTATTTTTGTGTTTGCTGTAATATAAGCTATAGGAAGTGGGAAGAGGTAAGTAAGAAAATGTGATTGTTATAAGAATGGAAGGCATGAGTTTTGAAGGGGTGGTGATTTTGGGCAGGGAGGATGAAGGCAAGCATGCAGAAGTAGAGGTAAAGTAGAAGGACTAGAAATAATACAGAATGCACTTTGGGGAGAGGTGAAGCACTGGGAAAGAAGAGTTAATGTTTGGTAGGTTCTGTTAGGAATTTCAGACTGCAATCCAGTGCTCTCTCTCTTGGTAATAAGTCCCATTAAAACAGTGGGCCTTCCTTCCGAGCCAGTCTGATCAAACAGCCATAGGATGGGAATCCTGTTTCTCCTTGTATTCAAAACTTTGGAAATACTATGTATTATTTTTGACCTTAATGTTTAGTTCTTTTTTTAAAGCATTCATAAACATCTGGTCCTTTTATATATATGTTTTGCTTAATATGGATAAAGTGTTAGCTTTAAAGAAGTAGTTGATGTGGAAGTTGAATTAGATTTTCATAATCATAGGATGAATGATCTGAGTAAAATAAAAATCAGAGTGAGGGAAGGCTTGACTCATTAAACACTGTGTGAATCAAATATTTCCCCCTTATGCTTTAGTTTCTCACATGGTCATTGAGGAAGTGAGCTGCATACAGAGCCACCTTGAAATTGAGAAGACATGCCGTGAAAGTGCAGAAGCTCTGGCTACTAAGGTAAGAATATGTATTTTATTTTTCCTCTCTGTGGAACACCTAATCTGAGGGTTTATGAAACAATGATTCATCTTTGGCTGGTAAGCTTAGGTCGCATAACAATGATGCTGATCCTTTGTAGTCCACTTGGAAGGCCCAAGAAGCTGTAAGGTCAGCAGAGGAGACTGAAACCACAATCCTTTACACACTTATTTAGGAACAGAATGATTCCTGACCCCCCCCCCCCAGTAAATACGCAAAGGATTGCTCTCTAATGTTGAGATCCTGTGTACTGCTACTTGGCAGTGAGGCTCATGAAGAGTGAGGTTTAATATCTGAGTTAATATGCATTGTGGGCACATTCAAATGTGTAAGTTATTGTGTTAGATCCCCTGACTAAAGTGCTACTGCTTCTGTCCATTTCCTTTCCTTTCCTTTTCCTTCCTTTTAAAAATACACTGTTAAAAATTATTATTTTTTGCATAGTACTTAGGAGAGGATGCAGTTATGAAAACAACCTAACAGTGTACATCAGTTGCCCAAAGAGGTGTAAGAAGCCATGTCCAGACAAGCACATTCAGACATACGTTTTTCTTTCACACTGCAGTACCTATAGCATTATGGAACTGTGGCTTTTTAACCAAGACACCAGGATGTTGTGCTAAATTTCATTCTGTGTCACTACTCCCCCACACTTTCTGCGCATGTATGTGTCTGTTCCTGCACAATTCCCCCATGAGACCAACAGGAAAGAACTGTATGCCAGTATACCACCCCAAATTATGTCACCTGACTCCCTCAATTTTCTGGGTTTCTGGCTGGGTTTCTGTTTTTCCCCCTGGAACCAAGTAACACAGAATCAAGCACTAAATAGGTGCCATTAGTTTTCCAGTAGTGGCTTTTACATTGTGTGAAGGCTCAATTGTAATATGGAAATTAACAGTTAGGGAAATGTCAGGGAAATGGAATAAACAGGTGTGTGGATGCAGCCAGTATGTCTTGCACCCAGGAAGGGTGTGCCCAGCCCCTCCCAACCTGATACCCCAGTATATATGTGCAATCAGTTCCATACTTGTCAGTGCTGAAGGATGTGCCCTCAGACAGATTCAGTGCATGACAAAATTCCTACATGGAAAGCACTCCAATGTAGAATGTGGCCCGCAACTTAATGAAAAATAGTCATATTATGATTATAGATGCTTCTGTTTTGTCACATATACATATGCAGGGGAGTTGTCAGGGTCCAAATACGTGTGTGCAGTCATGATATGTGACAATCTTGAGTTTTATGTTATTTCTGATAAAAAAGAGCTTTATGAAACAGCCCTGAATTTGTTTGCTTGAGGCAGGAAGCAGGGAGAGGATGGGAAGTTGACTGTTTACTTTTGGACGTAATAAAGGATTTTTTGCTTTCTTTCTTTCAAGCAATGCAATATGTGTCTTAGTATTTTATTTGCTCAATATGTGCAGTCCGCTAAAGATAGATTTGCTTGACTGGGTTTTCAAGCTTTTAAAAAAACAAAGCAAAAAAAGGATAATTCATTGAATGTTTACTTTTTTATTCTGCCTCCCTTCACCACTACCTCCCACATACCATTTTATGCATCTGGGTTAACTGATAAACAAGTTTAGAAATGTCCTGAGTGTCTGCGACATGAAAGAATAATGAGCATTTCAGTGTGTGAATCAAATGGAAAAGTCAGCCAGAGTATTACATTTCAGGTGATTGTTTATGAAAGCAAACCGTGGAGCAAGCAAAAGGTGACCTGTACTGCTCTGTTGATTGCATCTAGGTTGATGAATTTACCAAGTATATAATTTTCTATATTCCATCTCATCAGAAGTGCATTATTATTATTACAGAGTGTTTTTATCTCTTCATGGATACACACACACACACACACACACACACACACGGTTGTGAATAACACATCTGAGCCACTTCATAATCAGAAAATGGATTGTGGCAATTTTGAGCCAAATTTCATTAGCAATGCTGGCTAGTCTGTGTGCATTTGTACACGCCCCTCCCCCCCGCAAAATCTCAAAGTACTTCTTCAGATGTAGCAGAAATCCCACCAGTAGGAAATCTTTTTTAATTCAGATTCATTAGCAATGTACTTTCTGGATATATTAACTTAATTGTTTGCATAATGATACTACATTAGGATTCATAATATAGTCAATCAACATATAACTAAGAAAATGAATTTATGACTGTAACTATCCTTTCTTTCCATTCTTTGCATGGAGTGACACACTCTGACAGCTAAGAGACTAGCACCTTCCTCTTTGGTTTGCTATGTCAAAGCTGACTCACTCTTCGACCAACCCTGGAAGGGTTTCTCACATTTTCTGTCTAGATCTTTAGGAGTGAAACACACTTAGAGAAACTAGCAGTGCAGGGTGACTGGGAAGATCTCCCTCTTTCAAACGTCTAGGTTGAGGATTTGTGATTGAGGACAAGAGTGGTGATCTCTTCTTACTATGTGGCGTCCCTTACCAGGAAAAGAAGATCTTGTGTCTTAGGGCTCATTCATGCTTCCACTTTCCCCTGTGCCTAGAAAGAATGGGTCCAAGTGGTTTTCTGCTTGTCCTCTGCTTTCCTCTGCTCTTTAGTGCTGAATCAGAGCAAATGTCAATCTGCAGAAAACCAGATTGACATTTCAGCAGTAAAGGGACTTCCGGGGGCGGCGCGAACGGCAATGGCGGTCCTCTTCTGAACGGGAGAGGAGGCTCCGCAGGCAACGGGTCGTCCGCTACGGCGAAGCGGAGACCCATTCTGGAAAACCCCAGGCGGCAAGAGCCTGGGGTCTTGAGGCTCGGTGGGCGCCTTGAGCGACCCTCCAAGCGCAAAAGGAACCCCGTAAGGGGCTCCGGAGCGCGGAGGGGGGTTGCGGCGCTGAGAGCTGCTTCACAGCCTGAGGAGCGAAGCCGCGCTGCTACTGTCGGTGAGCGCTGATCCCTTTTCCTGCTAAATTACGGATTCGGACGAAAAGCAACTAACTTGTGAGTAAAAGACTGAGTCACTTGAAATTAGAGACTTTAAAGGGAAAATCTAAATTGGCTTGAACTTGGCTGAAAGCGGAGAGACGTGGAAGCAGGAAGTCCGTCTTCCGCAGCCATTGAACTTGAAAAAAGCAATCAGCTGGAGGAGTGGAGGCTGAAAGAAAGAGATCCTAAGCTTTACAGATCTAAGCATCTATTGAACTTGCATCTTAAAGTAAAGACTTTAAGCTAAAGATTTGGGATTATTACTTGCACTTGACTTTCCTCCTTTTATTGGATTACAAATTAGAAGGTGAAACCCAGAGTCAGGAGCTGCCTGAGCACTAAGGGAGCTGTCAGTACTGCAGATTTGGATACTGTATATTGGAACTTGAAACAATCTGAGGGTATTGAGACCTTTTAAATTTGAAACACTCTTTTTGGAGATAAATAAGCACTGTCTGTAACAAAGTGACCATTTATAAACTCTGCTAAACATTTGTATTTGAAGGTTCTTGGACATTAAATTAGACTCTGAAAGACATTTTAAGCTCCCTCTAGAGGATTGGATTAAAACAGTGACTTTACATGCACATTTTACTTTCGATTCCCTTGTTGTCTGCTTGCTCTGGACCTTTCCATTCCCATGGGAATAACTCAGTGTGACCTTGACTGACAGATAACGTTGGAATGAGTGGCACAAGAAAAAGAGGGAGAGCTAAACAAACAACTTTAACAACTCTAACCTCAGCCTCACAGACACGTAGATCATCTGTACCTACTTTGCCCTCAGAAGTGGAGGGAGAGGGCGAAGCAGAGCAGTTACAATTGGAAGATATGGCCTCAGGAGTATCTGTTTCTGTTCTAGACAAAATTTTTGAAAAATTGGAAGCTTTGGACAAGAAAGTAGATGCGCAATCAGCAAAGATTGACAAAAATACAGAATGTCTAAATAAATTAACTACACAAGTGGTACAGAATGCACAAGCAATTGGACAGTTAACGGAGGCCTCAGCAGAAAATCGGAAATTGGCTGAGGACACCAGACAAAAATTAGAAAATTTAGAGCAAGAGGTAAGACCACTCACTAAACAAGTTGGGGAACATCAGATTTATCTCTCCATGATAGAACTGCGAAATCGTCAGAATAACTTGAGGATTAGATCATTACAAGAGGCAGAAGAAGGACATCTAACTGAGTTTTTGACCAAAGAATTCTCCAAGTTCTGGAATTTGGAAGAAAAGGACTTTAAAATCGTGTCAGCTTTCAGACTTGGAAGATTCATAAAGAAGGAGAGGCCCAGAGACTGTTTGATAACATTGAGATCAAAGGAGGAAAGGGATAAGATCTTGGGCCTACATTTCGTAAAATCACTGGAGGTTTTGGATAGAAGAATTGAAATCTATAAAGATATCCCAAGACTACTGCTGGATCTTAGAGCCGCCTATTCTGAACTTGCTAAACTACTAAGGAGCAACGCAATTCCATTCAGGTGGGAATTTCCCCAAGGAATATCTTTTACCTTTAGAGGGAGAAAGGTTAAAGTAAGAACACTGGAAGAGAGAGACAAATTCCTGTCTACATACGGAGAGGACCTTCAAAAAGGAATTGAACTACCTTCTGGGCCTGAGGCAACGCCAGTACCAACATCAGCACCTGTGGAACCTGAAGATCCTGAGAACAAGATACCACCCCTTGAAAAATAACCAGATAATTCAGGATGTCTCTGCAACTGTTGAGTTGGAATATTAATGGTTGTAACATTCCGGAAAAAAGGAAGAAAATATTTCATATATTAAAAAAAGAACAATTGGACATTATTTGTTTACAAGAAACACATGTGACGAGGCTCCACAGAAAAGTGTTAATAAATAAAAGATTGGGCCAGGAATTTGTATCGTCGGACAAAGTTAAGAAGAGAGGCGTGGTGATATATGCAAAAGAGAGCCTGTCACCTAAATTCCTATTTAAAGATGAACATGGAAGAATTTTGGCTATTGAGATACAATATCAAGGAGAGAAACTGCTGATATTAGGAATCTATGCACCTAATGAAGGGAAATCGGAATTTTACAAGAAGTTGCAGGAGACAATGCTGGACTATCTAGACTACAACAACATCATAATGATGGGAGATATGAATGGGGTCGTATCAACTAACATGGACAAGTCACAAAGTCAAAATGTTACAAAAGACGGCAGACTACCTAAAACCTTTTTTGAAATGACTGACAATATGGATTTGATTGACATTTGGAGGACAAAGAACCCACTAGGAAGAGAGGGAACATTCTTCTCTGAAGCCCAACTGACCTGGACAAGAATCGACCAAATATGGATTTCTAGAGGCCTGGCACCTAAGGTCAGAAAAGTGGAAATCTGCCCAAAGACCTGCTCCGACCATAATGCAGTAAAGATGGATATGACACTATTACCAACTGGATCCTTTAGATGGAAGATGAATGACAATTTGTTTAGAGATCAGGAAATTACCAAGAAGGCCCAAAAAGTTTTGAAGGACTACTTTGAGATAAACATGAATAATATGGTGGAAAAAAGAATAATCTGGGACGCAAGCAAAGCTGTAATGAGGGGATTCTTGATACAACAGAATGCAGTAAAGAAAAGAACACAAAATGAGAAAAAAGATAAGATCCTGGATAAAATAAAAGAATTAGAGAAGAAATTAAGAGTGAATCCGAAGTCACAGCCAACTCTGAGAGAAATTAAACTTTATCAAACACAATATTCTAAATTGATAAATCAGGAAATTGAATGGAAGGTTAAATTAATGAAACAAAAAACGTTTGAGTCGGCGAATAAATGTGGAAAACTGCTAGCCTGGCAGTTGAAGAGAAGACAAAGATTAAATACTGTTACAAACTTAGAGGTTGATGGAAAAAACATCCAGAATCCAGTGGATATCAGAAAGTGTTTCCAGAGATACTTCAAAAAATTATACACCCAAGGGCCGCAAGACGATGTTGAGATTAAACAATTTTTGGCAAAAAACGGACTATCTAAATTGTCACAAGAAAATAGGACAATCCTGAATTCTAAAATAACACGACAGGAGATCGAACAAGCCATCCAGAACATGCAACTTGGCAAATCTCCAGGACCAGATGGGCTGACCTCCAAGTACTATAAGACATTAAAAGACTATTTGATACAACCTTTGATGGAGGTCAGCAATGAAATTATGGAGGGGAAGAGGGCACCGGAGTCTTGGAAGGAAGCGTTCATCACATTAATACCAAAGTCGGAAGCTGAAAAGACACAACTTAAGAACTACCGTCCCATCTCTCTTTTAAATGTGGATTACAAAATATTTGCAGACATTTTGGCAAATAGATTTAAAAAAGTTTTAAATGAAGTAATTCATAAGGACCAGGCCGGCTTTCTCCCAGGTAGACATCTGTTTGCTAATACAAGGAACATTATTGACATTTTGGAACTTTTGCAAACAGATATAAATACAAAAGCAGTTTTAATTTTTATAGACGCGGAGAAGGCCTTTGACAATATCTCCTGGAAATTTATGATGGGAAATTTAAAAGAGATGGGAGTGGGACGGGGTTTTGAGAATGGGATTGAGGCGATATATTCAGAACAGAAAGCTAAACTGATAGTTAATAATGTGGTTACAGAAGAGTTTAAAATTGAAAAAGGGACACGACAAGGTTGCCCTATTTCCCCTTTGTTATTCATTTCGGTTCTGGAAGTGCTATTGAACATGATTAGAGGGGATCGGTTGGTGGAAGGAATTCAGGTCGGTCAGAAACAATATAAATTAAAAGCTTTCGCAGATGACCTGGTTTTGACCTTGCAGAAGCCAGAGCCCAGTACGAAAAGAGTATTACAACTGATTAATGACTTTGGTCGGGTGGCTGGATTTAAACTAAATAAACAGAAAACTAAGGTTTTGGGGAAAAATTTGACTGATACAGAGTCAGAACGGTTTCAGAATGAGACGGAACTTAATGTGGTTAAAAAAGTAAAATACCTAGGGGTAAACATAACAGTTAAAAATCTAAGTCTATTTAAGGACAATTATGAAAAATGCTGGACAGAAATTAAGAGAGACTTAGATAGTTGGTCAAAATTGAAACTTTCTTTGTTAGGCCGAATTGCTGTTATCAAGATGAATGTATTGCCAAGGATGTTGTTTTTATTTCAAACACTTCAGGTTTTGGACAAAACGGAGTGCTTCCAGAGGTGGCAGAGAGACATTTCTAAGTTTGTCTGGCAGGGCAAAAAGCCCAGAATTAAGTTTAAGATTTTAACCGATGCAAAACAAAGAGGGGGCTTTGCCCTGCCAGACTTAAAGTTGTATTATGAAGCCGCAGCGTTTTGCTGGCTAAAAGACTGGCTACTTCTTGAAGACACTGATGTGTTAGATTTGGAAGGGTTTAACAATGCCTTTGGATGGCATGCATATTTATGGTATGACAAGGTTAAAGCAAATAAGGCCTTTAAGAACCATATTGTCAGAAAATCATTGTTTAATGTCTGGACAAAATATAAAGACTTGCTGGAAAATAAAACACCAAGGTGGCTTTCACCTTTGGAAGCCAAGGCCCGAAAAAGACCCAATATGGAGGCTAAATGGCCAAAATATTGGGAAATACTAGAAAAGGATGGAGACAATTGGAAATTGCAGAGTTTGGAGAAAATGAAAGACAAAGTGCGAGATTGGTTACATTACGCTCAGATTAAAGAAGTTTTTAAAAATGATAAGAAACTAGGGTTCCAGGTGGAGAAATCGAAATTAGAAACAGAATTGCTAGAACCAAAGATTAAGGTACTTTCAAGGATGTATAACTTGCTGTTGAAATGGAATACACAAGACGAAACGGTTAAATCGGCTATGATAAGGTGGGCACAGGACATTGGGCACAATATCATGTTTGAGGACTGGGAGAGGTTGTGGAGTAATGGATTGAAATTTACTGCATGTAACGCTCTGAAAGAAAATGTAATGAAAATGATTTATAGATGGTATATGACCCCAGTCAAACTTGCCAAAATTTACCACCTGTCTGATAATAAGTGTTGGAAATGCAAAGAGTGCGAGGGAACGTTCTTCCACCTCTGGTGGACTTGCCCTAAAGTGAAGGCGTTCTGGGAAATGATTTATAATGAACTGAAAAAGGTATTTAAGTATACCTTCACTAAGAAACCAGAGGCTTTCCTTTTGGGTATTGTCGGTCAAGGGGTGGCAAAGAAGGACCAGACATTTTTTATGTATGCAACAACAGCAGCAAGGATACTTCTCGCAAAACATTGGAAAACTCAAGATCTACCCACACTGGAAGAATGGCAGATACAACTGATAGACTACATGGAACTGGCTGAAATGACCGGCAGAATCCGTGACCTGGGAGAAGAGAGGATTGAGGAGGACTGGAAGAAATTTAAGAACTATTTACAAAAGTATTGTAATTTGAGTGAATGCTAAATAAGATGCTAGATCAAAATAACTGAGCACCACTAAATTTAGAAGTTTTTAAGAAAATAAGTAAGACTGTGAAATTTAGCTCCTTCTGAGAATTATAAGATTATGAAATATAGAAGGGATATAAGAATTTAAATAAGATGATAAATTGCTGACCAAATGTTACAACGATGAAAGTGGGAGCGGGAGATGTGAGGAAGTCCAAAGAAAATGTGAAAATATGTTAAGATCAATGTTATATTGCTTATTATGTTTATTTTTATTGTAAAACCTAATAAATTGCTTTAAAAAAAAAAAAAAGACATTTCAGCAGTAAAGACAGCTAGCTTCCTGAGGGGAAAGCAGCAGGACAAGTGGAGTCTGGATGACTTTTTGCTATTATAAATGTTGGACAGGGGAGGTTATGAGAAAGCACAAGTGCCTTGTGTCCCCTTGGTGATTCTTGATATAATTCAAAATAAAAGTTGGATATCTCCCATGGTCAGATCTGCAAGCTGTCCTTGCATTGTGACCTTGTGCATCTCCCAATGGGGGTGGTTCCATTTTTTATCATACAGACAGAACAAACACAAGGAATGGGGAATGCCACCTGTTATGGATCATGTGGTCCATAACTTTGTAAGATAGATTCATTTTCTTTTAGTTGATTGCCTGTATAGCTTTACATTGCTTGGCTGCCTTGCTTTGATGGGTTTAAAAGAGATTTAGACAAATCCATGGAGGATAAGGCTGTCAGTGGCTACTGACCCTGATGGCCATGTTCTAGACCAGAGCTTTCCAAACTCTGTGTTGGCTGGAGTGTGTAGGTGTTTTGTACTAACACCCCTTCACTCCTCCCAGGGCTGGAAATAGGTTGGCTTAACCCCTGGTTTGCTAGTAAAACTAAATTACTGTGTCACGAAATGATATGTGTATAAAAAGTGTGTCAACAACAGGAAAAGTTTGGAAAGCTCTGTTCTAGACTGCTGGAGTTTGCTTCTGAATACCCTTTGCTTGTAGCAGCAGGAGGAAAAGTGCTGTTGTAATAATTTATTATTACGGTCAGAGACCAGTAAAGAGTGCTGTTGCACTCAGGTCCTGCTTGCAGGCTTTGCATGGGCATCTCGTTGGCCACTAAGAACGGGATGTAGTACTAGATGGGGCACTGGCCTGTTCCAGAAGGACTCTTCTTATGCTTGAATAGAGGATATAATTGTTGGAAAAATGCTCCTCTGAGCGTCTCCCGGTAGGCACGTCTCTGGAATGGCATGTCCCTTCATCTCCAGAGTGCCTCTCTGCGACACTTTTCATATGAAAAGTGCACACAAGTCTTGTAGCATCATACAGCAAGAAGAAAGAAACATCCGTAGATCTAAACTACATTTTATTTACATTCTATAAAGACAATCCATAATCACGTCTGTGTTCTCCAAGCTCTGGCAGAACAACTGTTGCATACTGCAAAAGTGAAACCACAGTTACAATAACACACTCAGACGGAAGAGATAAGACAGTCTTCCATTCCCACACTCTTCTCAGACATCTCATGTGACTTATACTAATCACACTAGCAGCATCGGCTGCATAAAATATCCTAACAATAATTGCACTTGTTCAGCTATCTATTTTATATATCCTCTACACTATACTACAGAGACAGGCAAGCTTTTTTCCCTGCCAAGGGCTGCATTCCCTTGTGGGACAGCAGTAAGGGACCACATACAGCAATGAGCGAAACATGGGTAGGGACTGAGCAAAAGGTGGGCTAGGCCACTCATCTATTATTATTATTATTATTATGCCACCTGACTGGGTTGCCCCAGCCACTCTGGGCAGTTTCCAGCAAAATATAAAAACTCAATAAAACATCAAACATTACATGTCAAACCGAGAAGGCCCTCTGCCTGGTTCCCTGTAACTTCACTACTCACAATGAGGGAACCACCACAAGGCCCTCAGAGCTGGACCTCAGTGTCTGGGCTTAAAGATGGGGGGTGGAGGCACTTCTTCAGGTATACAAGACTGAGGCTGTTTAGGGATTTAAAGGTCAGCACCAACATTTTTGTTTTCTGTCATCTCTTTTTCTCTCTTTCTGCAGCTCCTTTCTCTTTTTGCTGCCACTCTTTCCCTTGTCTCCCCATCACCTTCCAACCTGAATGAAACTGATTCACCCAGCCCTAGCTACAAAACCAGATCCAGCTATATACTGTGTTTCAAGAAACTGGAGGCTGCCAGTCTCTCCCCCACCCTAATCAGTCACTATTATGTGAGGACCTGTCCAAGAAATCAAAACTAATGTAACCCCTGCCTGCTACAGACAGAGATCATGCAAGTTTGGGAGAGTTTACCAATCAATTTGGGCAAGGCCATGCTTGCTGCTATAACACTGTCCATGTGTGTGGCAGAAATTGTGCCTACATTTCACAATTCAAGGGTTTCCAGTATCACATGGGGTACAGCTAGGAGCAGGGTACAGTGGTGCCCCGCAAGACGAACGCCTCGCGAGACGAAAAACTTGCAAAACGAAAGGTTTTTTCGTTTTCGAGTTGCCTCGCAAGACGAATTTCCCTATGGGCTTGCTTCGCAAAACGAAGCTTGCCCCGGGAACTGCGGGTCTTCTCTTTTGAAGCAAGGGGCGGCGGGGAGAAGCGATCTTCTCCCCGCAGCCCCAGGTCCGGGGACAGCGGGAAGCGCTTCCCGCTGCCCCCGGACCTCTTTTGAAGCAAGGGGCTGCGGGGAGATCGCTTCTCCCCATCGCCCCTTGCTTCAAAAGAGGTCCGGGGACAGCGGGCGCTTCCCGCTGTCCCCGGACCTCTTTTGAAGCAAGGGGCGGCGGGGAGAAGCGATCTTCTCCCCGCAGCCCCAGGTCCGGGGACAGCGGGAAGCGCTTCGCGCTGCCCCCGGACCTCTTTTGAAGCAAGGGGCTGCGGGGAGATCGCTTCTCCCCATCGCCCCTTGCTTCAAAAGAGGTCCGGGGACAGCGGGCGCTTCCCGCTGCCCCCGACCTCTTTTGAAGCAAGGGGCTGCGGGGAGATCGCTTCTCCCCATCGCCCCTTGCTTCAAAAGAGGTCCGGGGACAGCGGGCGCTTCCCGCTGTCCCCGGACCTCTTTTGAAGCAAGGGGCGGTGGGGAGAAGCGATCTTCTCCCCGCAGCCCCAGGTCCAGGGGCAGCGGGAAGCGCTTCCCGCTGCCCCCAACCTCTTTTGAAGCAAGGGGCTGCGGGGAGAAGCGATCTTCTCCCCGCAGCCCCAGGTCCGGGGGCAGCGGGAAGCGCTTCCCGCTGCCCCCGACCTCTTTTGAAGCAAGGGGCTGCGGGGAGATCGCTTCTCCCCATCGCCCCTTGCTTCAAAAGAGGTCCGGGGACAGCGGGCGCTTCCCGCTGTCCCCGGACCTCTTTTGAAGCAAGGGGCGGTGGGGAGAAGCGATCTTCTCCCCGCAGCCCCAGGTCCGGGGACAGCGGGAAGCGCTTCGCGCTGCCCCCGGACCTCTTTTGAAGCAAGGGGCTGCGGGGAGATCGCTTCTCCCCATCGCCCCTTGCTTCAAAAGAGGTCCGGGGACAGCGGGCGCTTCCCGCTGCCCCCGGACCTCTTTTGAAGCAAGGGGCGGCGGGGAGAAGCGATCTTCTCCCCGCAGCCCCAGGTCCGGGGGCAGCGGGAAGCGCTTCCCGCTGCCCCCGACCTCTTTTGAAGCAAGGGGCGGCGGGGAGAAGCGATCTTCTCCCCGCAGCCCCAGGTCCGGGGGCAGCGGGAAGCGCTTCCCGCTGCCCCCGGACCTCTTTTGAAGCAAGGGGCGGCGGGGAGATCGCTTCTCCCGGTGCTCCGAAGCGGGGCGGGGGGTGGGAACACCTTCCCCCACCGCCCTGCTTCGGAACGGTGCTCCGAAGCGGGGCGGGGGGGGGCGGGAACACCTTCTGAAGGCTGGCGGGGGGCAAAAGTCTCTGTCCCCCCTGCCTGCCTTCCCAGGGGCTTTTAAATCGCCCCGGATAGCGGAGAAGTCCTCCGCTGTCCCGGGGCGATTTTAAAATGCCGCCCGCCAGCATTTTAAGATTGCCCGGACAGCGGAGAAGTCCTCCGCTGTCCCGGGGTTTTTTAAAATGCTGGGGGTGGGAAGAAAAGCCCTTATCCCCCCCCAGCCTTCAGAAGAGGTCCGGGGACAGACTGTCCCCGGACCTGGTCTGAAGGCGGTTTCCCTAGGAACGCATTAATTGATTTTCAATGCATTCCTATGGGAAACCGTGCATCGCAAGACGAAAAACCCGCAAGACGAAGAGACTTGCGGAACGAATTAATTTCGTCTTGCGAGGCACCACTGTAGTTGCTATGTCTTCAGGAATGCATTGAAACTTTTCAGATTTTTCAGAAGTGGATGGGGAGGGACCTGTCCATCAGCCTGTTCTCTGCACCTGCACTGATTTTTATTATGCATGCTTTCTGCATTATTAGGTCTATGGCAGCCTCTTACACATCTTGTAATACAGAATAATTTAGGGGGTAAAGCTATGCAAGCCACTGAGCCCCCTCCACACCAAGTTGCAGGATTATGATACTTGTCTCTATCTTGCATAGATCATGGAGACTGCCTGCTATGATTTTAGCAGGTGTTTTCAGGGTTGCCCTAAGTGAACCATGTCCTCATTTGTAAGGCTTGGCCATGCTAGTATGTAGTATTTTAGTGCAGTGCATATTTCAGAATATGACAAAAGCATGGCATATTATAAGGGCTCCCAATGTGCAAATGAGTAGGATAATCTTGTCAATTTCTGCTCTTTTGGTTTTATTAAACATTGGAACTTGACTCCATATTTATAAAACCTCTTCCATTGCTGATCTGGAATAATCATGGCTGCTGTGAACACTTTCCTTCTGTTCATGAAAATGTACATTCAGGGGCAAAAACAGTAGAAATGAAAGGAATGGAGAGTGCTAAAATAAGCATAGTGATTGTCTAGCATAGTCTTTCTGTTCTCTCTCTTGTTCTGCTGACCTCCTTTCAAAATTGATTTTTCAGACTCTTTATGAAAACCTTTCTTTTTCTCCTAACCCCCACCCAACCTCCATTTCTGCAAAACTTTTCTTTGAAATTCAGAGAATCAGTGCAGCTTTCTGTGGTTTAAGTCAGGTAAGCCATTTAATCTTGAATCAAGATGCTTACTAGACAACCACACTTAAAAACAATGCAGAGGCAGGGCAGCCCTACCATTAGATATGATGGGGCAGTTGCCTCTGGTGGCAGGTGCTGTGAGGTGGGGAGAGCAGCATTATGAATGTAGAGGATAGAGAGGTGTGTTCCATGTGGCCTGCCTCTGCCCCTCTGATCTTACCTGCTGGGTGGAGGACATTGTCCATTCCCCAAAATGGCCCACTCCAGAGTTTAAGTAAAGCTAGGTAGCACCTAGAGCAGGGCTGGGCAACCTTTGGCCCTCCACACATTGCTGAACTACAAATTCCTGACCATGGCCACGATAGGTGGGATTGATGGGAGGTGGAGTGCAACAACATCTGGTGGGCACCAGGTTCCCCAGCCCTGACCTAGAGGTTCACTTCCTCTGGAGTAACTCTTTCTGTTGGACAAAGGGAACTGCTGGATACAACCCATTGCTCTGCTTCTGAAGTCTGAACATCCCACTCTACTCCAGCCACCAGAAGCTGTTTTTTCTTTCTTTCTGAAACGCTTGCTTGACACACTCCTCAGTCCCATCTCAGCGAGTGTTTCAGATTCGTATCATTTATGCTTGGTGGCCTTGGGATGACGGACATGTTCTATTTCACTTAAGAAAGGAAAGAGAAAGGGCTTTTTTGTTTTAAGCAACAGAGTATGTTCTTGGAATTTTGTAGCTGAACAAAGAAAACAAGACTCTGAAAAGAATCAGCATGTTGTACATGGCAAAACTGGGGCCGGATATAATCACTGAAGAAATAAACATTGATGATGAAGAATCGTCCACAGATACGGAAGGTAGTCCAGGGGCATGTGACTCGGTGCTTTGCCAGCAGATGATAAAAGGTGGGTGCTTCTGAATTAGGGTGGGGTGCCTTTTCAAAAAGTGAGCATGAATCAAGTTGAGTTGTACTGTAATGAGTAAATGTTTGTCTAGTTGTATAAGAGATTTTAGATGCATAATGGGCTTCCAGTAGGATTTGAAACCAACAAATAGGGCCCGGACAGAGATGAAATTTTCATCATTCATGGGCTCTTACTTTGGACTGGGTCCAAAGCTGGCTTTTACTGAGTTAGCCACTGATCCATTTATTATTATTATTATTTCAAGAATTTTGTGTTTTTATAGTGTAAACCACCCTGTGATCTTTGGATGAAGGGCTGTATAATAATATATAATAATAATCGGGCAGCAGCTTTTTGGGTTTTCAACAGGAATCTTTTGCAGCCATACCTGAACATGCCAGGGATTGAACCTATGACCTTTTGCCTTCAAAGCATGGGCTTTACTACCGAGAACTGCAGCCCTTTCTAAGGGATGCCTGGTCTCTAGGGCAGGCTGAGAGATTCATGGTGCACTGCAGAACTGAACTCAAAACAGTTGAGAGCCTGCTGCATCAGGCCAATGGCCAATTAGTTTAGCATCCTCTTCTCAGAGGCCAGCCAGATGCCTGTGGAAACCCTGCAAGCAGGATCCGGGCACAAGAGCACTCTCCCCTCCTGTTTTTCCCAGCAACTGGTATTCAGAAGCATTACAGCCTCTGAATTTCTGGCTTTTCAGACTATGATGTGTCTGCAATGAAAATCAAACTAAGACAAAGGACCAGACAAGGCAAACTTGTAATGGTATCTGCATGTAAGGCACCTGCCTTCTTAATAATTTAAGAACCTATTGATGACCGATTCTTCAGCTTTTCCTGCCGGTGTCTGTCTTTGTGTGCTTATTGTGTGTGTTTTTGTCTCAAATGAAAAACGAACTCTTCCCACCACCGCTCTTGAAAATGTAGATCTGCGGGATCAAATTATATCTCTTCAGGAGGAAAAGAAGGCCTTAGCCATTGAGCTGGAAAACCTGAGGAGCAAATTAGAAGAAGAAATTGTGGATGTAAGTATTGTGTCAGGAAAGCAGAGAGTTGGTGAATGTGACGTTGACTTTTTGTGCCTAGTTTTTGGTTTATGACTGTCCACTGTTAATTGGATAATACCTAATCCCGCAGGTTCATCAGGATTGTTAACTGCTTCTTCATTTTTAAGGGTGGGTGGCTTTCCGTTGTCCGCTTCCCCTCTGAAATATCTATTTTCCTTTCGACGAATCATTATCTGTTGGATCCTAGAAAAAGGAATGTGGTAAACAATAATTTGTATCAGCATCTGAGTGTTTGTGCACTCAGATGGATTGCCCCTGATATTACAAACTAACCAGACTCCAGTGCAGTCCCATACGAGGGCTGAACACTGGGGCTTTTATGGTAGTTTGGGAGGGTTAACCTCTCCCAACCAACTTTTTGTCAGGTCCAGTGTCAGGATTTTGGAGCTTTGTATCACAACCATCAGCTGGCCTCAAAATCCGTAAGAGGAGATGAAGGCAGAAAGTATGACTCAAAAGCACTCTTAACTTCACCAAAGTGGAGATCAGCAACCCCCTCATTGCTGTTTGATGCTATTGTATTACCCTGTACAAATCTGCAGCCAGAGAGAGACTTAGCTGTGTGTCTATTAGCCTCCTGCCCCCTCCATCTCCCACAAGCGATCTTGCTAGCTAAGATTCTACATCCTTGTATACAAGGGCTTTAAAATCTTGCTGTGTATGAAGTACTTATTGCTACTTCTCAGCTCTCGGTTATTATTCAGTAAAGCATTTTAAGGTATTCCAGCTGTTTCTGTGCAGCTTTGGTTGGTATGCTGAGCAAACATATTAAAAAGTAAATTCCTTTGAAACCAAGGCATGTGTCAGAGTAACTTAAGATTTCTCGGTTAGCTAGAAAAATTATGAGCAAAGACTTCTTACAGGCACATCAGCAAGAGCAGAAAAGAACATGGAAGAACTCTGTACAGGCCAATACCTAAATGAAATACCAGTGTTAGCATATTGGTTGAGTTACAGCCAAGTCTCATACCATGTAAATCATTAAGTGTTTTTGTTTTCCTGATGATCTCTGTTATGTTTTATGCTCAGTCAGTAGAGCATGAGACTCTTAATCTCAGGGTTGTGGGTTCAAGCTCCACGTTAGGCAAAAGATTTCCTGTATTGTAGGGGGTTGAGTTAGATGACCCCTGTGGTGCCTCCCAACATTTCAGTTCTATGATTCTATGTCTTCCCCTACTACGCAGGCAAATAAAGTCAAAGAAGAAAATGCAGTCTTGGCAGCCGAAGTTCAGAAGCAGCAGAAGGTGTTGGAAAAATGTAACCGAAGTACGTACCTTTGCTTCATAGTCATCTTCTCCTCCAGTTTGCTTTCTCAGCACTGCCATTTGGAGAGCCTTGTTACTGCAGTTGTTCTCCTATATAGATGCAGCAAGGCCCAAGTCAGAAAACATATCATCTAATTTTGTGTACTCTTTTTAAAAAATCTTCTTGGTTTTATTTGAATATTATTTATAATTGTTGTATATTCTTTTTATGTACACTGCTTAGGATTTTTAAAAATTTAATTAGTTTATAAATTATTGTAAGTAAATAAAATAAAAGCCAGAATCAGGGGAGCAAGGCTGATCCAACAGACTCTTCTTACGTTCTTACCTATAGAACAGGTTTCTCCATTACTAAACATTATCAATACATAGCTCCCAGCCCCACAAGTTGATTGCAAAACACTGGTTCATGAAATTGGGACCAAGCCTGCTGGCTAAAATTACCCAGAATGTGCACAGATATTGTGCAGGCTCTTTCGTATTGTTCTGCCCACACAGCTCAACCGGGACTTGAAAGTAGTAACAATCAACTCTTCAAAATCTCTTAATGACTGCTCACAAGCCCTGATTTTGCAGCATACTTCAGCTCTAAGAGTCAGTTTTCAGAATAATGGCATAGAATTTCAAAATCTATATACTCAGTAAATCCACTGTGTGCCTGGAAGCACTCCCTCGCCAGAGCCAAAACAGTCAAAGCACCATGAAAAAGCCCTTTGCAATATGAATTAGAAACTGCCAAGAGGCAACCAATTTTCAACTTGCATTTCATAAGGAAAGCTGCGACAGTGAGGAAGATTTAAAAGAGATTTGCTGGGCACCGCCAGAATTTTGTACCTGATCTGCACTGCCAGAATATTGCAAACCAAGAATCAGGCCTAGTTGCAAAACTCAGTCCTAATGACCTGCAGTGGGTCAAAGCTGGAACTGGTTAGGACACCCTCTCCTTATTGTCTCACTGCCTTTTTGCCCCTCCCCATCTACCTTCCAATAAGCAGCAGTGATGCTACCAATCAGGTGAGCGAGGCCAGCCCACAATGCTGTTTTAGATTTTGTTTAGATTGGGCTTAGATTGTGTATATCTGGCTTCGGTGAAAGGCAGATTATAAATACTTCTAATAAATAACAACAAATCTTTGTTCTGGGAAAAACGCAATACATGTTTCCTTCCCCCCAGCGAAGCTATTTGCACAGAAGCCAGTCTTCCACCCCACTGCACTACAGTTCTGGGATTATTTATCCACTAATGCAGTATTGCAGCTAAAGCTTTTATGGTGGCATGCAACCATAAATCTTGTGTAATCTTGTTTCATGGCCTGATACAACATGTCATTTTGAAGTTTATATATTTGATGCACTTTGTATGTGAATTGCAATGGCTTGCAGCTGATGGTCACTTTTATTTTGCTTCCTAATTTGTTGTTCATCTTTGTGTGTTGTTATGTGTTGTGGTGTGTTTGGATTTGTTTTGTCTTTTTTGTGCTTTAAATAGTGTCTGTACTGGCAGTAGAAGAATATGAAGAGCTGCAAGTAAACTTTGAATTGGAGAAAGATCTGCGACAGAGAGCAGAATCCTTTGCACAGGAGGTATGTAAGCCAACAGAATCTACAGATCAAATCAGGTTTTGAAACATGGATTTTTAAAAATGACCTAAGTAAGGAATGAAGGTTATATATGCCACAGACATTAAATATGTGCAGCACACAAACAGTCTAGAATAAGGTGGGGGAGGGATGTATTCATAAGTAAACAAAAGCCAAGACACAATGGTCAGTTGGGGGAATGTTTGTTGTTATTATTTGTCCTTTGCAATAATGGTCAATATTTTACAGAATATATTTTTTTAATGTAAGAATACAACATTAAAATCAGTTAAGACCATTTGTATGTATGTGTCCAGTCAATCTGTCAAGGTTCATATATATGCCACAACTGTAGTATTTGTAGATTGTATGTCTACACAATTGTATATTTTAGCTTGATACAGGTTTTCTGAAGTAAAGGGCCATTTACTCCATAGCGGCTTCTGTTTATTTATAAATAAATACTGTCTTCTTTCCACTCTGCAGAAGGGTGTACATTTATCATGCTCGTTTTAAGAGTGTCTAGTCCCAGAATCGGACTAGAGTGCATCTGTGGCCTTGACCATATTTCTGTGACACTTTGGTGTCCTTTTGTGTAGTGCATGCTTTTGGGTATGCACAGGGGCTTGCAGGAAACAAATTATTGTGTTAAATTGGAGGCCAGTTATGAAGTTTGCCATGTGGCTTATCTATCAGCATTGAATGTGGCTTATCTGTAACGCTGGGGCTTCATGTGGTATATACTATATGCTCTCTGGGTTGTGGGTTGGGGTCCTAATCTGTAAAATGCACTCAGCTTTTGCTTCAGGGTGGGGCCATAACTCTGTGGTAGAGCACATGGCTTATATGCAGCAGGTCTCAGGTTTGATTCTGCATGTGGGGTTGGCAAAAACCCCGGGGAGGTTCTTAAACGAGCAATGCAAAGAAATAGAGGAAAGATCAGCTACTTGTTTTAAACAAGAAAAACTTGCAAAAGCACCACGCTTTCATTTTGAAAACATGAGTATCTTGGTTCAGTAGGCATAGCTTGATTTTCAGAAGCACTGAACTTCCGCATCACAAAATAGATTTTGGTGAAATGTAATCATCATGTGCAAGAAATAGCTCAGGGCTTCAGAATACAGCCATATGCTTATGACGTGTTGGATTTCACATTTCATTGCCTTGGGAAATTGGCGTTAGACAACAAGTTCAGGAAAATTTTTGTTTCATTTTGTTTCATTCAAGTTAGCGTCTTGCTAGTATTTGGAAGCTTGTCTCTTATAAATTTAATGCAGGCAAGCAGATGCTACAAAATGTACTGAATTCTTTCATAAAAAGTCTCTCTTGTCCATTGCAATGCTAACTTTAGAAACCCACCAGTCTCACATTCAAATGAAGTTGAACTTGTTCAAGTCGGGATAGAGGTGCTCATCTTACCACACCTGTTGCAAAATCACTTGCTAATGTTGAATTGAATGACACTATCAGATTAAATTTAAAGCACAGATATTATCCCATAAAGGTATGGAGGTGCGCTTGAGAATATGTGGGTGATATCTGGCAGCAGCGGAGCTAGCCGATCGGGTGCCTGGGGCGGGGCCAGCTGCCCGTGGGGCCTCCAAGGCGTCTGCCTTCCTCCTCCCACTCAGCCGCCCTACAACTGAGGGGGAGGCAGCAGGCGGACCGTTTGGGGCAGTGTGGAGCCTGTGGGCGCCCACGCCACCGCATCACTCCCAGGAGAGATGCGTGGCTTAAGCGTGCTGCAGGCTCCGTGGTGATTGCCACCCGGCATTTTGTCACCCCCCTCAATGATGACACCTGGGGCAGACCACCCCTCCTGCACCCCCTTCTCCTCTGCCCTTGATATATGGTGCAGCCTGACACTGAGGGTGTATGTGGGTTGGGAGCTAGGAAAGTTCCATTGACCTGCCTATCATTTTGCTCAATTTGACTGCCTATGTGTAAGTAATAAAGGTTCCATACACAATTTAATATGTGCATAATACAGTTATTTTTAAAGTGCAATGCCTTTACTTATCTTGGTTACTTAGGATGCCCTTGTCATTGTGCAACACTTGGCAGACATTGTATTTAAAATCCAGTATTGAACATTTGCATACAAAAGGTCAAATGCTGTTATCTGCTTCTTCCACCCCCCTCAACAGTAGAGGAAAACGCTTATAATTTCCGACAGCCATGACCTCCTTGTATAAGAATGTTGCTCCTCTCATGAGATTGCATGCTATTGATTCAGAGATATCAATGGGCTTTTTTAGTGACGAGCTCCACAATAACTCTCATTTAGATGCATTAATGGCCTTTGGGTTATTTTGTAATAACTCTTCCATTAATATGTGACGTGTCTCTAAATGGGTTGAAAAACCTGCACTTATGAAAAGATTCTTATGTATAGCCTAGTTCGCAAAGGATGGGAGCAAGGGGATTTGCTATGTGACTATAATTAATGTAACACCCCATAGCTTCAGTTGTCATATACAGGAATTGGGTGAGGTCAGGGGACAAATACATTAGCCTTAGAATCTGAAACCTGTCACCTGCAGAGTATAATGGAAGATTCAGCTTATTGGAGGGAGAGTGCCAAGGAATTCCATTGTAAAGGAATCTAATATTTGTCATACTATGGAGCCAATCATATGGCAAGATCTGCTGGGTTGAGAAGCTTAGAATGCAGATGATCTCCTGCTTAATCAGCTGATTTTAGTCTCAGCTGTCATTAAGTCCCCATTTGTGACTCAGCCGAAAATACATCGGTGTAACTTGCTCATTCTGGCTTAGCCAGATAAGCCACAGCTGCCTGACTTGAAACCATTGTAAGTTCTAAAAAAGGGGTGTTCTTGGGGGCGGGACCAGAAAAGAGGAACTTAGGCTGCATCCTAAGCCTATTCAGCTTGGTCACATGACCTGGTGACCTGGCATACAACACTGTTCTTTCTGTGTTTATTTCTTTCACTACATTTTCCACATGAACTCGTTGCAGTGTAGGTCCTTGTCTTTGGAACTGTGATCAGCACTATCCATCATGACAGTGTTGAAACACCTGTTAGGTTGAAGGGCGTAAGCCAATAAATGCCAAAATCTACCACTCGGCCATATTTTACCTCATTTGCAAACAGGTGATTGACAAAGTTAAGAGCAGAGAGCACTGGTCATATTTCAGTAGATTTGGAAATATAGTCAGATCAAGTGGTGCATGGGCTATTTATAAAAACAAGCAAGTGTCCAGATATCTGATTTCGTTTCCGTTTTTGTTTAATGACGTGTTAATAAGTCATATAAGGGATAGTAAGAATCTATCAGCCACCATGCTGTGGTTATTTACTGTGCTGGTAAACAAACAGCATGGAATTTGGACAAGAAATAATGTGGCATTCTGTTTCTAATACAGCAATCCTAAAACACATTTTCTGCTTTTCCTGCACTACAAATGAATTTCTTAGTCATTTTTAAATAATTACTTTACTTTTTCTTTCCATAAACAGAAGATCCTACCTTGTGCCGAAATAGGCAATATTGTCTTTCATATAGATTTTTTTAAAAAATCCCTCACCTTCTGATACCAGGCTTAGTCTTACATCTGTTGTTCATTAAGAAGGAGTCTTAATGAAGTAGGAAAGCAACTTCAGCATAAGGAACGAAAGGAAATTGTTATGGATTTTGTTATGAGTGCTCAAATAGAGAGACACCATCTTTTAAATATAAAAGATTAATTTGAAAAAATATTTCAGTGCAGCACATGTCCCAACTACCGTAGATTCCGGTGTATTAGGTGACTGGGCTTATAAAATGACCCCCCAACTTTTGCTGTTAAATTATAGAGTTTGGCCACCCGCCAAGCACTGCCAGGGGCAGAGTGCGCACCACTCCGCTGCCTCTGCCGTCGCAACAGCAGCAGCAGCCCGAGGTGAGGCGTTTGGTGGGCTCCCTCCCGGCTCCCTCCCTCCCTCCGGGAATACGGCGGTCCCCATGGTGGCAGGGCAGCCGAGCCCTGGCCAAAGCTGCGCACCACCTCGCCACGGGAAGGGGAGGCTGCCACAGTTGTTGCTTCTTCGGGAGGTGGCCAGGGATGGAGGTGGGGGGCGGCTCTTACCATCCTTCTGCCCGTCGCCATTCCAAGTCAGCCGCCGCCACCTGCCACAACCATACCCAGCGTATAAGATGACCCCTGACTTTGGAGAAGATTTTCCGGGGTTCAAAAGTCGTCTATTACACCGGAATCTACAGTAATCTGAACTTCATTTATCTATACCTGATCACCCAAACATCCTTAACATATTCCCGTGCAGACCAGTGGGTGGCTTGCCCTGCCGCTCCAGGTGCCGGAGCAGCTAGCTACGTCCCTGACTTCTCTGTCCCCAGAAACAAGCCATTCGAAACTATAAAAAAAAATGGGGCAGTGTTTGGGGGTGGGTGGGGGACAGATCTGAAATTAGACAGTTCCATAAAGATTCCTAAGAGGAATAGGAAGCTTCTTTTCCAGCTTTTCCACCATTGTAAAATAATGCCTTTTTCCTTTGGAGCGAATCTAATAGAAGACTAGGCAGACTTTAGGGTACAGTCCAGTCATTTGCTCTTAGCATTGACCTGCTGAGATCCTGAACGTTTCCTAGATAGAGGAGGTGGCAAGATTCTGGTGTGTGCTTGTAGATTTTCCTGATGCCTGCTCCATCTGGATGCTAGATAACCAATTACCCGGGTTTGAATAAATGCTGGGCAAATGATCTAATTTGCAATTTGGTCATGTTTGGTAGATGTTTATTGAACAAAAAACACTGAAGCGGCAAAGTCAGCTTCTCCTGCAAAATGCTGGCCCCGACGAACAGCTTTTGAAAGCTCTGGATGAAAATGCCAAGCTGAATCAAATACTGGAGGAAGAGAGGCTGCAACACCAGCAAAAGGTAAGTACTGTACTTTTCAGAGACTGTGGTGTGGCTTTGTTTCTGACACCTGTCTTCCCAAACTGAAGAATATATAGTAAGCAGAAGTAGCTCACTGAGTGGGACAGAGCTTTGGGCCACTGTTGCTTAATGGGAGGGAGAAGGGGAGAGGTGAGGCAATGGGGAGGTCAGTGCAGTGCAAACACACCAACTAAGCCAGGCATCCCCAAACTCAGCCCTCCAGATGTTTTTGGGACTACAACTCCCATCATCCCTAGCTAACAGGACCAGTGGTCAGGGATGATGGGAACTGTAGTCCCAAATCATCTGGCGGGCCGAGTTTGGGGATGCCTGAACTAAGCCAATCTAGCACCCCTGCTAGTGTGTTTGCACTATGGTTCCCTTTCCCCAACTCCTGTTTCTTCCTCCCAGTAAGCAACAGTGACCCACCTGCCAGGAAGCTAGGGTAGTGGCTCTAACCCGCCTTGCAAGCCACTTCTGTTTGTAAGTTATCAAGTTGGTTTAATTTAGTTTAGGTTGTCCTGTTGACATATCACTTCACACATCCAGAGGGGTCCTGAAGCAATTTACAATAATAAAATTTCAAATGCATTAAAAAGCCAGTAAAACATTACAAATATGAAACACTAAAAGTGGTCGTCCAACTAAAAAGTTGTCTAAACCAGCGTGAAATATCCATCCCCTTCTGCACCAAGACATTGTTAGTGAGATTCTGGACTGCACAATGAAGCTTTAACAGTGTTAACAGCATCACAAATAATTGGGGGGAGGTTCTGACCATCCAAAGTGGGTGCTGAAGGGGCTAAGCCAGAGGGGCAACGCAGTCAGCCGTTCTGGGGCTGGAAGACCGCGACTGTGATTCCTGTGATGCAGGGGGTTGGACTAAATGACGTTTGGGTCCCTTCCAAATCTACAGTTCTGTGATTCTTTGGCTTAAGGAGAATGCCTGGGTCTCCAGAGAGGAGCTTGTACAGTGGTACCTCGGGTTAAGTACTTAATTCGTTCCGGAGGTCCGTACTTAACCTGAAACTGTTCTTAACCTGAAGCACCACTTTAACTAATGGGGCCTCCTGCTGCTGCCGCGCCGCCAGAGCACGATTTCTGTTCTCAACCTGAAGCAAAGTTCTTAACCTGAAGCACTATTTCTGGGTTATTGGAGTCTGTAACCTGAAGCGTATGTAACCTGAGGTACCACTGTAATTGTTTTGTAAACTCCCTGGTCCCCCCCCCCTTTTTTTTTTTGCTGCTGCTGCAGCAAACTAAGGACCCATCCACACTACCATTTGTACTGTAATTTCAAGTCATGGGTCCAAGTGCTTTTATTTGTCCCATTGCTTTCCCCAGGGAAATCCATTTTTCCCTGCTGATTCAGAACAATCCACAAAAAGCTCAGCTGACGTTTGTTCCGATTTAGCAGTAAACAGCGGGTTCTCCCAAGGAAAGTGGCTGCTAAAAAGAAGAATGTATTGGACCTATGACTTGAAATCATGGGACAAGTATGGACGGACCATAAGTCAAATATTTTTCTTAGTATGTACTCCAAATCCAGAGTCATAGTTAAGCTCTCTCCAGACGAATCAGGTGCTGTAAGTAAGAGCAAATTTTGATGCAGGTTGGCACAGCGCAGTAGTAAAAAGAACTGGGCCATGAGCTCTTCTCCAGAAGCCCCACATGCTCAGACAGTTGTCTAAGGCAGAGATTGGCTTAGCACAACAAGTAAAGCAGGCCACTGAGACACCACACTGTGGCCTTTAAAAGGAGGAGGGAGCTTCTGGGTGTCTCTTCAAATAAACAGGAAGTGTGTTCCCTTGTCTTTTAAGTCCTGAAGAAAGAAAGCAGGCTAACAAGCTACATATGCAAAGTAGGTGATACACACATGAACAAATGGCACCGGAAGTATTTGGAATATTCTGGAGATGAATTATTTGGATTTCTATTGGTTTGAATTTGGTGGAGATTTTAGCAATCTACAGTACTGGAAGCAATTATTGTTTGGACAATAGTTAAAATTGAAGCCATGTTATTTTCCCCAATTTTTAGGAATAGTAAAAAGAAAGCAGTGATTGCTTCAAAAGCATAATGCACACATGTTTGTGTATTTATACATTGGGAGTAATTCCCAGATTCTGGGAAAGGATTGTTTTCCAAATTTGTTCAAATTGTGTACAGGGGCAGAGAGGTCTTTATTTTACTGTGTCTCAGCCCTTCAACTTGACTATTCTATAATTCACCTATTGCAAACAGCAGGGGTTAAAGAAAGAGTGTTCAAATAATAACATTTAACAAAGGCAACCGTTTAATAACTTACATTAGTGTTTTATTTCTTGAGATAAAAAAAAAACATGTAAGAAGGTGTACTCTCCCCTCTTTTAAATCCTCTTTAAAACATTTAGGCACTCCAGAATTGAAGTGTTTTGTAAAATAATAATTGACAAAACAACATTCTAGTTGAATACAAACCAAATTATGAGATCTTCATGGCTCTCCAAGGGGGAGATTTTTGTCCTGTTCTTCATATATTTTGATTAAATGCTTGTGCCAACATTGGGCTAGATGAATGGATTTTCTGATTTTAAGCAACTGTCAGGCATCTCAGGAAATTAACCATGCTGCAGGTATAAAATCTGGCTTGTGAAATGTGTAGTCCATGGTTTTCAGTAGTAGTTAGAGTGGAGTGGAGTATACAATAGTTAAGACTGTAGCTTCAAAACAGAGTAATATCCAACTAAGTCATACTAAGAGCAGACCTGCTAAAATCAATGAACTTGAGTTTCTCAAGTCCAGGCATCCCCAAACTCAGCCCTCCAGATGTTTTGGGACTAGGGATGATGGGAGTTGTAGTTCCAAAACATCTGGAGGGCTGAGTTTGGGGGTACCTGCTTAAGTCTATTGAGTTCCATGTGTCTACTCCATGATTAATGATTACTCTAAGCCTGGAGCTGGTGTGAAATGGAAGAAAAAAATGTCAGTTCTCTTCCTCTGTTGATCTGCCCTCGGAAGACTTAGGATGCAGTCATGGATCCCACTCTCCCCTGACCACTCTGAGGATTGCATTATAAAATTGCATTATAAAACTTGGAAATTCTGGAGTAGAACAGATTTTTAAAAACAAACAAACAAACAACCCAATACATCCATAAATGCTACAAATGCTTCCTCATTTCGAGCATGTTTTTTAAACCTTGAACTATTAAGCACTGGGTTTGAATAACAACATTTAGAGTATGGTGGTACCTCAGAAGTCGAATGGAATCCGTTCCGGAAGTCTGTTCAACTTCCAGAATATTCAGAAACCAAAGCACAGCTTCTGATTGGCTGCAGGAAGCTCCTGCAGCCAATCGGAAGCCTCGTCAGACGTTCACGTTCCAAAGAACGTTAGCAAAACGGAACATTCACTTCCAGGTTTGTGGCGTTCAGGAGCCAAAACGTCTGAATACCAAGGCATTCGGGTTCCAAGGTTCGGCTGTATTCCTGTTGAATATTGTCAGGATCCCAGTTTTTCTACTGCCAGATAATTTTTTGTGTTCTGGGGAATTATTAGCTTGACTTGGTTGGGTGTGCTTCTTTGTTAAGTTGGTGGGTGGGACAAAACAAGATCTTGATTTTCATTGCAATTTTGTATTTGTCCATAACAGGTTGAAGAACTGGAGGAACAATTAGCTAACGAAGTCTTGAATAAGGAAATCAAATCCCTTAAACAGCAGCTAGAACTTTTAGAAGAAGATAAAAAGGAATTAGAGGAAAAATACCAGATTGCTGAAGAAAAAGTTAAAAACCTAAAGCATTCAGGTAAAATATTGAATAAATTTGATACGGTATTCAATCTTAGTATGATGGCTGTAAAACAGATAGAATTAAATGTGAACTCCAGTTAAGACATAACCATGTGGTTTCATGATAATCAGTGCTCGGAATTTCCAAGCTTTATTCGTGACTAGAACTTCATAATGTTTTGTAATGTATGTTTACAAAAGAAAGCAATCCAACTGCCTCATACACCAGGCTGTCTCTCTGTGTGTGTTTTGGATTGAGTGGAAGCATCCCACTGCTCATTTCACCTGGCTGAGGGGCAGAGAGGCCTGTTGGTGGTATCCCCACCATTGGAAAGTCCCCAAACAGGGTGTTCTAAGGGCAATGAGGAGCTGAGCCAGCCCAGGATTGACTGGATCTTGATCCAGTCCTCCAGTCCTTGTGGCCAGCACTGGACTTGATCTGCACCCTGTCAGTGCATCAGCCTGGAGCTTGTACAGGGCTTGGTTGCCCTCCCACCACTGTCTCTGTGGCCACCGTGAATGACTGGCTTGTGGATGTAGTTGCTCCACAGGCAGGGGTGAGTGAGTTTGGATTGCAGCCTTAGCTAGGTGCACTTATTCTCCATTCAAACCAGCAGGACGTAAGTTGCATCACGACCACCTTGTCTAACCCTTTTGTATTCACTCAGTTGGTATTCTTTCTTCCAAATGCAAAAGTCACATAGGGATTAAAAAAAATATCCTCACAACATTCTAGTTGCAGAAGTTATTAGTATATTCCAAGAAATGATTTAGCGCTTTGCAGTGAGAGTTGGGAAGCAACAACACGTTATGTGCCCTTGTGCCACTGACATTTTAAAAAGTAAATGCTGTGTCGAAGGCTATGCAGAAGGAATTAGCTTTGCAACTCCCATGGGTGTTAATGGCTAAAATCCATGGGAGCTGTGTGGCTAATTCCCTGCACATCAGGCAAAACATTTACCCCTCACTATCTGACTGTAGAAACTGTCTGACTTGCTGGCTATTATTTGTCCAGTTTATAGGCTAAAGCAAGACATCAGGAGCACTGACAAAACCACTTAGAATGCATACAGTATGGATAAACTACTGTAATTTAGTTGTTACCAAAGACTTATTTGCCAGGATGGTGCCTGACCAGCTTACAGCATCGTACCTATTAAATGCTAAAAACTGTAATTTACTACTCTTTATCTAAGATTGCCATTTCTTAATAAATTCAAAATACAGTTACCAGCAGGGGAAGTACTGTTTAACTATCCTAAAGCAGCTGGATTACGTGGATGGAAAATGTCAAAAGAAAAACATACTAATGCCTTTGTGCAAGGTCCTAAAACTGTTTTACAGTGTTGTGTGTTAAATTAATCACAGCGTTGTAAAGTGACTAGAAAACCTATGGAAATTACCAAGGGAACCCACTCAGGGACCACTATAGGACACAAAATAAATTACCTGAGTATATGTATTGACTACATTTCAACTTGATGGCGTCCTTTAATGGCTGCCACATTCAGCTATTATCTGAACGATAAAAATAATGGTTGTTTACTATATCAAAAAGTGAGAAGGAAGAAGCCACTAATGATTCTTCAGGGATTTCAAAGTGGTAGCATGCCCACCAGAGCTATGTATTATGAAATACGAGTAAAGAAAACCAGTTATCAGTACAAAAACATTTAGTTTTAAGAGCCAAAGCTGGTTGCTTTTCCCAGCATGCAATTGTGTGTCCTAGATTTATCTTCCAAGTTTAGCAACAGAGACCAGCCGAAAAGGACACTATTAAGTTGGACCCATGAACTCAGAAAAAAGAGAGAAATGATGCTTCTATGGAATCCATACAGTTTCATTTGACTTCAGTGATCAAATGATCCTTTATTTGCAAAGGGCCTGGATCTAGATCTTTTCATCCCTCCTAATTGTTACTCCAACACTCCATAAACATTGAACATGCAAAAAGGAAACCATAGACTATATATTTAGGGAGTGCTATGGTCAGAGAGGTGTTTTCTCCCCGAAAACTAAGCAGACAGCTTCTTTACTTTTAGGAGCAAAAGTCTGGCACATGACGGCGACAGCCATTACATTTCCTCTCATACTTGAATAAAAAAATTCTTGCTTCCTCATTAGGATAGCACTAGGAACTGCTGTCCCTGTTTGTGTTGCTCACTAAGCCCACCTACAGGAGGAAGTGGGTGGCAGTGCAGGGCAAAGAAGGGAAAGACTTTGTCCTCCTCATTCCCCTCTCCAGTGCAAATGGCAGTGGGCTCTTAGATTTGGGGACAAGCTGTGAGGGGGGAGTTTGGGGTGAACTGTGGTGTGTGTGTGTGACAAGGACAGGGAGCGTGTGAAAGCCTGCCTGGACCCAGCCACTTGGCTGCAGGTGGCAAGGGTAAAACAGGGAATGTGGGAAGACTTGCCTGGGCCACCTGGCTGCCTGCTCACTCATCAACTTGCTCTGCCATCCTGCTCAGTCGAGTTGCCTGCTTGCTTTTCTTGCTATCGGTCCACTTGCTATCATGCTATATACAGTTTGCATGGTCGACTGTTGACAACCGCACAAATGGCAGTGTGATGACATTTCCTCCTTACAAAAATACTAATATAAGAAAACAGACAGTGATAGAAGAGAGAGGCAGTGATATCTTCATCCTAGTTATTTTAATAAAATCTCCAAAATGCAGGTTTCTCAGGTTTTGATTTTTGTTCTTGTTTTTTTTACAATGTGAAATTATTTCTGTATAGGGTACTAACTTACTGACTCTCAGTACCTAATTGATTCTGACAAGCTGTATCTGGGGTTTCACATAGTCCATTGGGCTGTTAATCCGTTTGCATTCTAAGGGACTTGCTTTTTATTTTGCCAACCCCCTGCATACATCATTTAAATACACACGGGTAGAGGAGCATTTTAGCTGAGGACTTGATTCTGTCTCTGTGCAGTGGAAGAGCTTCAAAAAAGAATACACCAATCAGAAAATGTTATACCACCACCACCTCCTCCTCCTCCTCCTCTTCCTCCTCCACCTCCTCCACCTCCAAATCCAATAAGGTAAGTAAAATTATATACTTACTGATTCTTTACACTGTTTGCTTAGAAGCATGAGTGGCCAGGATGAAGGGGCTGCATCACAGCCCTGGCCTCCTGATAGTGACATTGCAACCACTTACTCAGGTGGCAGGGAGGTCAGAGCTGTGCAGGTGAGTGGTGGGGGAACTGGATTGTCTCCACAGGTGTGCCCTCACAGTGCCACGCTCCTCACCACCTCTCTCCTCTCCCTTTCCCTTCTGGTAAGTGGCAGCAGTGCTACTGCTGCATTGCTGTGATCCTCTCTGCCCACTGCTCCTGGTCAGAAGTATATGATATTAGGACAGGAGTCGGCAAAGTGTGGCCCATGGGCCGGAAGCAGCCCATGGAGGCCGTTTAACCAGCCCACAAGCCACCCCAGAACCGAGCCACCCACTCGGCGAGTCCTGGCGCACTGCGGTAACCCGGCACAGGTCTCTTCCGTGGCTTCAGAAATCGTTTTTGTGCATGCGCAGATGCCAAAAATCGCTTCTGCACAGGCATGATTTTCGGCATCTGGGCATGCGCAGAAGCGATTTCTGGCATCGCAGACATGCACAGACGCAATTTCCGGCGCTGCGCCAGTCTGACCCACGATCTCCACGGGAGTGATCCGGCCCAGGTAAGGTAAACCTTGCCGACCCTTGCCGAGTTAATTATAAGCATATTGAGGATAAACATGCACTTTTGCCTCCTAGGAAGAAAAACAGGTTGGGTGAATGGATGAAACCAAATTCAAATACATATACTCAGTTCACATGTAATTTCTACAAATTTAACCTGTTGCATAACCCATTCTGCAGGACAGTCAGGCTGTTAATACCTGTCTGCTTTGGGAGTTGGTGAGCTCTTTGCTGGAGGTGTTTGGTCAGAGGCTGGGCAACCATCTTTCAAGGATCCTGCATTATAACAGGAAGCTGGATTAAATGACCACCAAGGTCCCTTCTAACTCTAAAATTCTATAATTATATTAATTATCCCATCTACTAGCAGTATATCCCGCTGCCTATATGCAGGTGATTTCAGGAATCAGCCATGCACTGCCATTAAGAAGTTTGGAGTTATTCTCTTTGTCTCAAAGCAAAATTATGGCAGATGGTTTACAGCGGTCCTGGGACATTGCCTGAATCCAAACCCATTAAAACATAGTAATTGTTAGCTGTGTGTGCTTAGCATTCAGCAAGAACAGACATTATAACATAGGGGGGAAATTGAAAGGATGAATGCTTCATTGCAATTTATTGTTCCAAACTTTCTGAACAAGAGTGGTTTTCAATACATGTATCAATGTGTAACTTAAATATGTGCAGTTTTAATGGAAACCTAGCCTGCCATAAAGCATCCAATTCAGTCACATGAATTCCCAAATAGCCCTGTTTTGTAAGCCTCCTGTTTCCACCTTCCTTTTGCCTCATGTGATTTGCTTAATCTTTTTACTCAGCCCAACTGCTTTATTTACTTCCAGTGCAATTTAGGTCTATTTGAAGAGAACAGCTACTCCGTTGATTCTTTGCATGCCATGCTCCCAGTGTGCTCAGTACTGTATCTCTTAAAAGCCTTTCTGTGGTATTCCAAAACCAGGCAGGAGTATAATCCGTTTTAAATCTATGAAGTGCTTAATGCAGAATAATATTCACACATGATCTAAAGCCTGGATGAAGGCACACTGTAGGTTTGCGTTTTCAACAACTGAATGAATGATATCTTAAGTCATTATAAAGCTATTTATTGTCTGTTTAAGATATTCTGTTTTTTAATGTTTGATGTTTTATTGTGGTTTTATATATGCTGTAAGGAAACCAAGCCAGACAGGTGGGATATAAATAATAAAATTGTTGTTGTTGTTGTTTATATGCTGCCCATCTGACTGGGTTGCCCCAGCCTCTCTGGGCGGCTTCCAGAAAAATATAAAACACAATAAAACATCAAACATTAAAATGTCCCTCCGCCTTCAGATGTCTTCTAAAAGTCATATAGTTGTTTATCTTTTGGACATAGGATGGGAGGGTGTTTCACAGGGTGGACGCCACCACCAAGAAGACCCTCTGCCTGGTCCCCTGTAACTTCACTTTTCACAATGAGGGAACCGCCAGAAGGCGCTTGGTGCTGGACCTCAGTGTCCAGGCAGAATGATGGGGTTATTATTAGTTATTTTTATTATTTTTTGTGTAACCTAAAGCATTCCAGATCTAAAACTGATAACAGATTATGGAAGATTTTTTGCATGCGTTCTTACATTTGATGAGCACAGTTACTAATATCTCAGAATAGTAGCTATATTTGCATCAGATAGTCTGCTGGACACACTGATTAAACTATTAACGTAAAACTTAATTAACCCTTAACTCTTGTCTGGTTCCTGATAGTGAGATTGAAGTTGGAAAGGGCTTTGATTCTAGCTTTATGTACTTTGATTCTAGTATATATACTTTGATTCTAGTATTACATACTAATAAAGAAGATATTTAATGGGAAAAATATTTTCTCTTTTACTCCCTCCCTACACCCTAGACTTAGTCTTGTGTTCCTCCAACCATCTACCTTATTTAGCAATTCTTTTATATGCATCTTCATGCTGGTCTTTTAAATCATTCTGAACTTTCATGTAGTTGATATACAAGCCATCTCATTTCTACACAAAACAATGTCCTTTAATTCTTTTGAGGTTAACACTGGCGTTTGTGTTTTCATTTTTAGTCTCTAATAAGTCTCTATTCACAGGTCAAGTGGCTGTCTTTATGGGGGTGGGGGTAAGCTGAAAGGAATTTTGTTTATTCTTTCTCCTTCCATAAAGTTTTGGGTCAGCTAAGTCTTATTAATAAGTCCAATATATATAAAAAAAATCACACCAATTACACCATTTCAGGGTGTTAAATTAACAAATTGTAAATTTGTTTTTGTAAAGGTGTTAAATTAGGAGATTGTAAAATTGTTTACTCACAATAAAGGAATTTTTTTAAAGTGATCCATTAAACAAATTGAGTTATGTCCTGTTGTCAATGCAACACCCCATCATTTGCTCTCACTTGCTATGATAACATGATTGGCCAAAGAAACAGGAGTTATCCAGTTAATTGCAGTTGTTTCTTTACATGATAGAAAGTTTTAGGTGGCGAAGCCCTCCTGCAGACCAAACAGCCTTTTGCTCATGTACCTCTTCTCTTCTGTTGCCTTGTCAATGTGTTAAAGTTTTGGTTAGGTTGCTTTTGTTTTTGTTTCTGTGGGATCAGTGGCGGAGCTTCATGCTCCTGCACCAGGGGGTGGAGAGCAGGCAGGGGCGGGGCTTGCGTGCAACCTGGGGGCGTGGTGTGCCGCCCGTAGGGGTGTGCCGCCCAGCGCGGGCGGGGGGCAGCCGCCATGGGACCCCACCAGGATCCCGCTGCCAGGGACGGGGCGCACCCCCTGCACGCCTCTTCCTCCACCAGTGTGTGGGACAGGCTTACTTAAAAAGAATAAAAAGAGGCCATATGCATGTACGTATATGTTTGGAACCACGGTACTTGAAGAACCAACTTGTTTTGTACAATCCTGCCCAAGAATTGAGATCTTCCAACTGCCTCTTCAGTGATTCATACGCTGATAGTGTGTGAAAGGGCTTTTTCTGTGGCGGCCCCACCACTTCATGTCCTCACTCTTTTCTCAATTTGTTCATATTTTATAGTGTGTTTGTGTGTTTGTTGTTATACCGTCAACATCTCTGATCTCATGGAGGGAGAATGGAAAATAAATAAATTAAAATAGATAAATAAATGCATCTAGATTCCTTTTAAGAGAGACAGGGATAGGCATCCTTTCTGTCCATTATACTTGTAATAGACATTGCACTATTGTCACTGGCATACTTCACAAAGGATAAAATATGGTTGGGGCACACTTTGATCCTTTTTAACACAAAGAATGAAAATTGGTCAATTTCAATTTAATCAGCATGCAACCTGTCATGCAGGTTAGCCTTTATGCTTTGGAAGTGTTCTTGCCGTTCTCAAATGTGCTTATCCTCCAAACATTGCAGGCAATTGTGGTGGCTGTTTCAAAGATCACTGGATTGATTTATTCATTTGCCTGCCATTTAGCATTTTAAAAGGTGCTCAAGACATCCAGGTACAGACACATAATAATAACAACAGCTCCCCCTATTCCCCCCTTTAAGGCATGTTGAAAGCTTTTTGTATTAAAGTAAAAGGAAAAGAGGAAGGAATGACAGCAAACCTCTCATATTTGGTCAAATATTGACTTGGCAGTGCCTGTTTAAGATTAATATCATGCCTTGCAGATTGAACCAAAAGCATAGATAATGTGAGGGTTTTTATTTTCTGTTCTCATTTTGTTTGTTTACCAGTAGCCCTATTCCAGCAAATACATACTGTCGAAACGAGGGGACAATATAGAGGCTCCCTGCTGGGTGGCATTGTTCTCTGGAGTGTAATGCGTTATGTTAACGTTCCTAACCCTTCAATTTTTTATTGTGTGAGAAGGCTTTATTTTGTCACACATGTCACGGTGCCATGTTACCTTTTAATATTCAGATCTTGAGTATTTTGCACTATGCCTTGTCAACAGCAATCGTATAACAAATAATACGTTCTGTGTATTTTTTAAATCTTTTTTTTTTAAAGGAGGTGTGACATTTCTGCCTCTGCCTGGAAGTGTTTGAACACTCATGTCAATTAGAAAGCTTAGCTGTTTGTCGGTTAATGCCAGCTCTTTCCACAATGCATGTCATAGGAACAGGCCCCGATCCTACATGTGTTTGTTATACCTTCTCGTCAAATGGGACTACGGGCAACGAAGCATGCTAAGTTGGTTCTGAAAGTGCAGGTGTCAGGTTCAAGAGAAAGCTTGAGTGACTCTCTTCCATCTTTACTTTGTGAAAGGTCGCTGATGTCAATGATTCGTAAGAAGTCTCATGCAAATAGCAGCCTGGCGAAGAAAGAAAAGGCATCTCAGCAAGGCTCAGGTACAGCACATTTTCTTCCCAGCAAAATGAACCTTGTTCCTAGTTCAATAAGGTGATATCTGAGCTTTTCATTTCACTTCACACAGTGCATCATCGGAACTATGGAACCTTTTTGCTTTAGAGGTAGTGATGTCCACCATCTTGGATGGGTTTAAAACAGAACTGGGCAAATTCATGGAGGATAAGGTTATCAATGGCTGCTAGCCATGATGACTATGCTCTGCCTACATGATCCAAGGTAGTAATGCTTCTGCATACCAGTTGCTGCAAACCATAGGAGGCAAGAGTGCTCCTGTGCTCAGGTCCTGCTGAAATCTGATTGGGCACTGTGAGAATGGGATGATGGGCTAGATCAGGCATCCCCAAACTCAGCCCTCCAGATGTTTTGGGACTACAATTCCCATCATCCCTGACCATTGGTCCTGTTAGCTAGGGATGATGGGAGTTGTTGTCCCAAAACATCTGGAGGGCTGAGTTTGGGGTGCCTGGGCTAGATGGACCACTGGTGTGATCCAGCAGGGCTATTATGCTCCTATGTTCTTGAATTGTAAGAACCATCTTTAGCCCTTTTCAGTCATTCAAGCAATGAGGAGGGTTGTGTACACTAGCTCCATCCATATCCCAGTGCCCATCTCCCGTGGCCTTCCGCGTGTTGGAGGGCAAATATGTGCAGCAGGGAGCCAATTTAGGACTGTAGCTGTGTGTCTTCAGGTTCTGAACCACCATCTCCACAGTCTTCACTGTGGCAGCCCCTAATATGTAGAACTCCCTCCCCACAGAGGTGTATCTGACACCTTCATTATACAGCTTTCAGTAAATGCTGAAGATGGCACCTGTTCACCTTGGCATTTGACACTTGAGATGTATATTTTTTGGACCCACCTTATTTTTGTAAATCAGAAACTGCTAGTAGAATTCCAGGTTAACTTGGTAGCAAGTCAAAGCATTGAGTGAGTAGTAGCATGAGCACCTAATATGAGCTGGCAAAGTAATATGAAATATATTAAAATAATTAAAAAAAAATAACCATTTCCCTTCCAAATCCCATCCTTAATTCTAGCTTTATAACTTCTGTGGTACGGTTTGGAAATCAATATTCTTAAGCAGTGTGAGTCAGGAAGGCTCTTTTTGGCTCTTTGTTTTCCTCAGTTTACAATGTAAGGAAGGAACCTCTTGAAAGAAAGGAATTTGACTTTTTTGTTGTTTTGCAACAGGAGAAGTATCGGATCTGAAGAGACAAGCTGTTGAAGAAATGATGGATAGAATTAAAAAGGGGGTTCACCTTAGACCTGTTAATCAGACCAACCGTTCTAAGACAAAGGTTTGTTAACAACTTGCATGTAAAACATGCCGGGGGGAGAACTGTGTTATTATAAAATACATGCTCTGTTCCAGGAGAATAGAAGGGTCCTGAAGCTCCTCTAGTGCAGTGTGCTTCAACCTTAAGTCCCCAAATATTGTTGGACTACAACTCTCATCATCCCTGCCTATTGATAGATAAACTGTAGGTTGCTAAACAGTAATCGGAGGGGGAGGCTCACTCTCCCAACTATCTCTTCAAACTGACCCCTAGCTAATGCCTGTGAAAGCAAGAGCTTGCCATAATCTGTCAGAAGGAATGGGGTGGATTATGTTGGGCAGGAGGAAAGGAGGGTAACAGCCGCTGAGGCACTCCAACCTGGATTGCAGAGTTAATGCAGCGTTATATGACTAAGTTATAAGACCACACTCATTGACCCAGGCTGATAGCAAAATAATAACTTTTTTGAAAGTTTCCCAAACCATTTTCTACTATTAAGGTTCATCTGATTTCTATTACTTCATTCGGAAGCAGTCACTGGGTGAGATCAAATTTCTGCGCTAGCTTCCTGCAAGGTAGGTCACTGCTGCTTACTGAGGTGGGGGGAGGTCAGTGTTGTGCAAACACCCCAGCAGAGCCAGTTCAGTGCTCCTGGTCAGCATGTTTGCACCACAGCAACCTCCCTTCCACCCCACCCCACTCCCTCCTAGTAGGCAACAGGAACCCACCTACTGGGAAGCTAGCATAGTCTAGCGTATTTCTTTGTGGTGAAAACCCTCTTCCAATAGCCTTGCCTCCAGTTTTCCTCTTTTGCACGCCTTAAGTGCTTTAGTCAACGTCTGCAAAATCGCATTACCTAGATGGGTGTTTTGTTTTCATTTACAGCCAGAAGTACCCAAACCCTCTGAGAGTGCAATGAAAGAGTTAAAGGGAATTCTGGTAAGAAAAAGAGAGAAAACGACAACTTTGCATTATACTTTGTGTCCTTGTGTCATTGCTGAAAAGTGCCCCAAGGGAAAGAAGATGGGCGGATGTAGACAGATGTTCAGAATTATGTTTTCTTTTTCTTACTTAATTATGCAAGCTCATGTGACATTCCAAAGATTTCACCTAGGGATGGGGAAGAAATTCAGGTCAGATCACATTTAATGGTGAACCTACCTAATTCTCACTTTCTGAAACATGCCCATCATTCAAATTTTGTGCTTCTCCAAATTTTACAGTGCAGTTATCCAGCCAAGCAATGGGTATAAAAATTAATATACTAGGGTAAAATGTGTATATAATGCATACATGTGTGAAAATAACATTAAAAATGCACTATATCAGGGGAAATTGTATGCAAAAATGTGTACATTAGGAGAAATCGGCACTTACATGCCGAGGAGACCTTTTTTAAAAATCATAAAGTAATATGGAAATGTGGAGAACCTAATTTAAGATTCGGAAAATGAGAAACTGAAATTGACAGATTTTACGCCTGCCTAATTTCAGCTGAATCTTAGTACCTGCTCTAATAGATCTAACTGGTTCCATGCAAATCGCTTCACTATGAAAAGTAAAAGGAACACTCGATAAAACCAACTTCTAGTGCATTCGCCAGGCTAGTTATTAGCACAGTGAGACAGGAAAAATAAGGTTGGGAGGTGTAAAGCTAAATCCTTATATGCATATTGTTACTGTGCTAATTATGCATTTTGTGTAGGTCTCCGTATAATTGTTGTAAACAAAGTGATATTAATTTGTTCCATTTCAAGCTTGATGTAAAGCACCCTACTTTATTTCCTTTGCTACTAGATCTGTAGCATGAGCACAATACTAAGGAGTTACGTGTTAATAATATGCCTCCTCTGTTAAATTCAGAATACTAACAAAATGCAGGATTTAAGTTAATTGAAGGAAACATTGGAAATTAAGTGCTGTTTTGCTGAAAACTTGAAAGATGTGCCAATTTTAAGAATTAATGTGCTGCATTTTCCATTTTCTTCCCAATAGTCAAGAGAAGCATGAGCACAATTGAGGTTTTACATGTGCAGGCTAGGAAATGTAGTTTAGTATTGACCCCGCACCAGTTCCATGGGGAAGGAGACTAACTCTAAAAGGTGTTTGAAGAATTTGCAGTTGTGTGGCTTAATACATGCTCTCAACACATGCCCATTGGCTGGTTTGTGCCTCCCATGGAAGGTTAACTGGGTAGATCACACTTCATTGTGTGATAGGGTGGTTCCTACTTCCTTAAAGGAAGCAGTGATATGGCCATTCCTGAAAAAACCAACCCTGGACTCACAGGTTTATTCCAGCTGCTGCCCAATTACCAATAGACCTTTGTTAGGCAAGGTGATTGAGATGGTGGTAGGGATTCAGTTACAGATGCTCTTGGATGAAGCTGATTATCTTGACCCATTCCAACCCTGGGCTCAGACCAGAATTAGCCTTTGTATTTCTGATAGAGGACCTTCTTCAGGAGAGGAACAAGGGTGTGTAAGCCTGATGATTCTGCTGAATCTGTTGGTGGCTTCTGATGCCATTGATCATTGTAACATCTTGGACTGTCTCTATGAGTCAGCAGCTGAGGGCACTGTTTTATGGTGCTTTCACTTCTGCTTACAGGGTCAGTTCCAGAAAGTAGCATTAGGTGAGTGTGCCTTAACACTCTGTTAGTTGATCTCTGGGGGACACTGCACAATTTTGCCTCTAGTGTTATTTGATGTCTATATGAAGCTGCTGGCGGTGGTCATTAGGAGAATTGGGGCAAAGTGTCACCAGTATGCAACAGTATATCCTGGTGCCAAGCCATTCATAGATTGAAAGCATCATCTTGAATTGTACATAGAAACAAACAGGGAGTCAGTGAATTTATTATTATTATTATTATTAAGGCTGTTGAGATAAGTTCCAAGTGACCAGTTCCAGTCAATAATCAGGCTACTATATTCTGAGCCAACTGGACTTTTTATGTAGTCTTCAAGGGCATTTATGTAGTCTTCTTGTATGAAGAATTTTTGGTAATCAAGTCAGGATTACATGCTTTCCAGCAAATTTTGATGTATGGTTATGGCATCTTCTACTGACCGTCACATGGCCGACCATTTTACTGATATATTTTATTTTAGGAAACGATGAATACATCTGCAAGTTCAAGAAGCCTAAAATCCCTTGAGGCAGATAGTAATGAAACAGAATTAGAAAGAATTTTGCGGCTCAGGAAGGTGACGACTGATCAAGATAATAGCAGTGAGTTACCAAGATATTTTCTGATCCTGCAACTGAATTATGTTATCTCTTCAATGCTGTTCCAAAGGTCTAATTGCCTTCCTTTTGAAACCTTTAACATTTCAGTCCTCATTAATTGAGTGAGCTCTGATTGCTTTCCTGGCTGATCTATGGTCTTATAAGAGCTGCACTCTAACATCCCCAGCATTGTTCAGTAAAGCCATTCTAGACAACCTTCTGCTCTGAAGTTCAGACACTGACACTAAAGCCATTGTGATCCTTTCCACCGATATGCTTTCTTTTCAATAGGTTCATAAATTAACACCTGTGTAGCATAGGAACAATAACTGATAGTTATCATATAAGCTTGTACATCAGGAATATGATTTCAGACTCATAGGAAATAAGAAAACCTTATTCATTGTTCCAAGAGCAGTTGTACATACAAATAAAATTCTAATTATTTTCCAGAGTGAGCACAGCCAGATAATACATCAGGGAAGAAAACCTTGAAAAAGTGAGGGTGTGTGTGTGTGTGTGTGTGTGTGTGTGTGTCTTAAGTGGCACAGTCTTCAATAGAAAGTGGTGCATATAGTGATCAAAATTGATCTGGACTAATTAATGCTTTGGCACAATGCCACTCTATAAGTATATAATAGTGTAATTTAATAATGCAGATGCTGTATTCTTTGGGTTTTAGATCCAATTGGAATATTGGCTTCTTCTGAATCCAAATCTATGCCAGTGTTGGGTTCCATTGAAACACAGTCTGGATTGAACAAGAAAACTCTGGCAGCAGAACTTGGTCCCAGTTCTTTGGGGTCAGATGAAAAGTGTCACAAAATGGTTGAAAGCACAAGTTCCGACATTCAGTAAGTAGTTTATGTTTGTTGATGATTCCCCTTGCAATGAGATCAAAAGTCATTAGGTCTTTCAAAACCCCTCCATTCAAAAAATAGGGGTTGACATTGCAAGAAGATCTAGACGTGTATGACAGCAGGTGTAAAACTATGACTTCCTGTTCCTGCTAGCACTTTGTTTTTAAATCCTTCTCAGTGGAAAACACCAAGCACAGTGCAGACAATAACATTTGCATTTTAAAAAAAGATTGTGATTACTCCTCATATTCACTTGTATGATTTCTGTTCCTGACCTTGTACGAAGATGAGAAGTGCAGCAGTATTTTTTCTCTCTCTCTCTCTCTTTCTCTCTCCCTCCCCTATCCCTTTTACACACTTTAACTAGGAGTGTCACTTCCAAACTCAGATCTCCTAAAAAAAAAAAAAATCCTCTAAAATATATATTCCATTGTTGAGACTATTAAACAGCAACCTGCCAACAAACAAATTGACAGATGGAAGCAGATAAAGACCATTGGGAGACCCTTCCCTAATTTGGCCATTAGCCTTATGGACAAACAAGGTACCAAAGTAGACTGAAGCACTTGCATATCTCAGCTGTGGAAACTGGAAGCATGAAAAATTATTCCAGTGCTGGATCTTAGAGCCTTCTAGTTAATGCCCTAAGTTTAATCTAGTTGAGATAACAAAGGCTTTGGGCATTACTCTCTGTGAAGATGGAAAACTGAAATATCACTCTTTATATCATTAAATGTCATAATATGCCGCCTCTTATTTGTATTTCATTTTTCAGTGTTTGGGATGTATACATGTTCCCATTTAAATGACAGCTGCAGTTCTTGGGTTGCCACAGTCCTGAATAACTGAATTATACTACTGCAAATTAGCCATTAACTATTTAGACAATATATCTCAGCAGCAGTAGCAATGCATATTCAATTTTGCCAGGAATATGTGTATTTTCTTAGCCTAAGATGCAGCTGGCGATGCAACTTTTAATCAGCGGTAAACAGACTGCTGAGCTACCTGGAGGTGTTGTGATCAAGAGCTTTGAAGCTCCCATCTGTTTGGCTGAATAAATCCGCAGTTTGGTTTGCCCAAGGTATTACCTGACTGTACATTTTCTTTCAAAGTGCTGTTTAATCATCAAAGAGTTAATCCTGCTTCAGAAATGCACACTTCAGACAGATCCGGTCGAGGGTCAGTTTGTTTTATAACAATCCCCAGCTTTCTATAAACTTCTCTGATGCTTTCAGTTTGGTCCTCTTTCCAGGATGTTGGGCAGTTTATTACTTAAAGAGGAAAAAAGGAAATAGGTGAGACAAATCAGATCAGCAAAATGTTATAATCATGGTTAATTAAACCTCTGATTTCCTGTTCTATCAGTTGAAAAAGGAACACCTATTCTCAAACAACTGCATCTCATAGTTCAAAGGGGTAAATCTCAGCAAATGAAGTGGAAATTCAATTCACGCCTATTTTTGTGTGCTTCCTTTATCATTCGTAAAAACAGACTAAAAACCTTATTTCTTATTTCTCTTGCTTTTATGGTTTTCATTTCATTCTGTTTTAAAAGTGTGTTTTTTAAAGTATGTTTTGAAAGGAAATAGCTCTCTCCAGTTGTATTTTGTTTCTTCTCATTCACACATCCCTGATAAAAGATTACCGAGTTTCTATCTTTCCGATTAAATGTGTTTAATTTGACTGCATTATTGTTGCATTTGTGAGCCACTAGTGAAGCACAAAGGCAATTTAGTTCAGGGATGTGTTGTTGTTTTTCTGTGAACTACGGTTTTGTTCATCTGTGGATTTCCACTGCTTTGGATGGATAATGTTAATCAGAAGATTCTACTTACTCTTGCTACCTTTTTTGTCTACCTTTTATTCTAGTAAACTAAGTGGAAATTGCATTTGCAAGGAAGGAAATGAAATAATTGCGGGGCCCAAGGTCTCCCAGAATGCGTGATGAATTGACCATGAAAAGGATCTTGTATCGACTGTCATAGTTGTTAGGAGCTGTAAAAGCATACGTGAAACTCTGTTGATTATGCAGCTTGCCTATTCAGCAACAACCAAAAAGGACACCTTCTTATTTAAAATTATATGCTTAAAAAGTAAAACAAGTGTCACTGGCTTTGTAGAGGCAGTGTAGTCTTGGTGTGACCTAATCATGCAGCCAGGAGACAATGGCCATTTTATGAAACTGCTGAATTGTGGGTCCATTTGGCAAAGTTTACCTGGGGCAATCTGAGCAGCCTTTCAGAATCTACTGCTAACTAGGGGAGTACCCCTCTGTGGGGGCTACAAAGAGCAACTGCTACAGGGGCCACTTAGGTGTTGCCAGAACAAGAGAACACTGATCAGTATTTTTAAGAATTGCATAGTCTAATTTATATTTATAGATACGCATTACAAATAGTCTGTTGCAGAGGTGCTAACGTTGCTGGACAGTTTCAAGACCTGATTTGCTTTCAGCTGAATGTCCTTAGACGGCCCTTTAGGCTAAAGTAGCTGCCATACATGGGAATTTTGGGGTTAGGGCTTGCTTTCTTGTGGAACCTTTGCCAATTTAAACCCTCTTGGGTTTGCTCAAATGCCTTATAGTCACATTATTTTGTTTTGTACTTGGCTGCCCTATTTATATAAGCATTCCCTGCATCTATGTTTGCATGAGTCACTGTTTAAATATTGTAGGCGTGTATAATTGTACAAAACTCTGTGGCACTTTTTAAAAAGTGGCAAAGAGAGATTGTTGACATCCATCTACTTTGCAAGACGATGGATTATGCCTCTGGGGATGAAGTCAAACCGCTGCATTAGCAGCACCAAAGTACCTTCCTCAGGATGCAAGCCTGGGCAGTGTGTATGGAAGTACTGGCCTGTCTAGTCGACAAGACCCCCTCTTGGCCTCACTGATGTGGTCCAAAGGAAAGCAGAGGACTATGTTTGGCACCACCTTGGCTGCAGGAGTTGCCAGAAGGAGGCATACAAGGCGTCACCCACTCAATCTGCAGAGCTTGTCATTGCAAGCAGGAGAAGTCCCTCACCCACCAAGGGTTTGAGACCCATCAGCTACTCTCACCTGGTTTAGCTGGCCAGTCGAAGCCGTTCCCAGGGTGTGGCCACTTTCACATGCTGACAGCTTCTAGGAGCCACAGGTGAGAGCTGTGTGCAGGGTGGGGACCAAAGGTGGAAAGACTTCCCCAAAAGGAGCACAGCATGTCCCCCACCAGAGGTACTAACACTCCCCTAAGACCCCATACATCCCAGGGAGAGAGAGAGAGCAACAATGATATGAGTAGCAAATAAGCACTGTAGTAGGATGACAGAACCATTCTGACAAAACATGAGTCAAGCTTTGTGATGTGAGGACGAGGGACAGATTCCACATTACACTTGAACACATAGTTTGGTGTTCCATGATTCTTCAAATAGCAGTGGTATGGGGGCATTGGCGTAGCAACAGACCATTGTTCAGGTTTTTTTAGGGTAGCCGCTGATTTCAGGGATGGGAAGTGGCTCTGCTGCCCTCAAGCTCCCTTGCTGACCAGAATCCCAACGCACAGCAGCCACCGTGCCGCACTACAGACCCCCGTGGCACCCAGTGGACCCCCCCCCCCAGCTAGCTACACTACTGTGTGAGGGTGATCAGACTGTAGTGAGATGGGAAAGATTTTATTTTCACCCTTCCTCCTTGGACTGTGATCCTGATAAAAATTTGAACCAGTGGCTGTTTCCCTCCTGTACGTGTGCTTCCCTGTCTCCACAGTCCTGATTGTTATCAGATTGCACTGCAGCTGCTTTTTAAAAATAATTTTAATTTTTTTTAAAAAAAACAACCTATGGCCTGGTTTGAGATAATCATTTCCTTGGTTTATGAAGCTGGCCAGTTTAAACAGGCCAGGCCATAGCATATAGTTTGGCTGTTAGATATAAACTTCAGAAGGCTTATTTCTAATTCATTGTGACTAAAATGTACAAAGGAGAAACAAAGGCTAAAGGAACTACCATGTTTAATGGCAAATTTGTGCCCACTTATGTATACTTAAGACAAAGAAGAGCAGTTGGATTAATATGTTACAGCATGGAATTGCAGCATGGAGTTGATTAAAGAGCAGCATGCTATAATTTCAGAAAGGCTGTTGTGAAGTCAAACAACTCATTTTATTACTACTACTTCTGTGGAAAGGACAGTGGGTTAAAGTTGCACCAGAACAGATTTAGCTTTCATTGTAACAAATATTGTAAGAGTACTTGGTCTGTTGTCCCAACAGCTTGTGTGATCTTCTCCTGGGTGTTTTTCCAAGAAAGACCAGATTAGTGTTGTTGCATGTTGCTGTCATCATACTACTTTAAAACCGGGGGGGGGGGGGGATTTCAGGAATTGTCAACTGCTTTGTAAGCAACAACAGGAATGAACAAATCATGTGCCATGTCATTGTATTCCTCCAACGGCCCATTTATTTAGTGTTCTTGCAATTTGCTCTATTTTCAAAAACTTGTAATGCTTTTGCACTGATTTTGGCGGCCTGGAAGAAACTGGTGATTATCCTGTTTATTGTTATATTATAAAAAGAAGGCGAAAAGATACAGTTTGTAGTTGAAGAGAAGAGTTAAGACATTTCCCAGTTGATTTATGCATCCCAAAATATGAACACTGCAGGTTTAGGTGCCTGCCTTAACTTTCACGCCTCATAAGCAGCCAAACAGTCTTGCCTTATTCCTCTTGCTTACAGCTTAACCTCTGCAAATCCATGGTTTCTCTTGGTCTTTTGGCCACAATGTGTTTCCACCTACATCCTGAGAACTTTTCCAGTATGCTTTCATTTAGGTTAGAGAGAAAGCTTACATAAGTAAATTGCATATTTTGAGGGAAGAACAAAGTTGATTGATGGAGGATGCAAAAGAAGGAGCCATGACTTGAGGGAGATGGGCACTGGAACATGTATCTGTTTCATAACAAAGCGACATTCAAGTCAATAAAGGAAGAGATCTGTTAAATCACACACACTAGTTTGCAACAGGTTGGCACTATTTCAAAATAAATAAATTCAATTTTTAGAGTTTAAAAGTAAAGTCAGTCTGCTAGTCTTATATGTTCAGCTATCCAATATCATTTATTTATAGTCCACTGTCCACTAACTCAAAGTCACAGAAAGTGAAATACTTTTAAAAAGAAAGAAAGAAATCAGAAAACAGTCACAGAACGTCTTAGGGAGAATTGTATTGGCTTGAATAGTTACTTAGTTATTTTTTCATTTATACACAAGATTGAATTTTGCAGTTTAAGATAAGCTTTGCATGAGGTTTGCTGTCAGTATTAAGAATTTATCATTAAAGTCCGCTGTACATTTGAACCCAGCTCCCATGCTCAACCCAAGTTGCAGAGGAAGTGGTTTAGGGATGAAAGACCAAGAGAAAATACCAGTGGATGGAGGCTAGGTTGTGTATAATACATGAGACCTAATCCAATTGTTCTCTGCAAAATTAAACACAGCAGGAGTTTCATTTAGGCAGTTTCTTCACAGAAACTAGGTGCTAATTTTGTTCAGTGTGGAACAGTTCCTGACATTCCTGTGGTGTATGTACATGGACGGGAAAGTTGCTGTATCTTACTCTTCCAACCTTCCCCCTACCCCCTTCCTTTTACTTAGTACGTTCTCTGCACTTAGTAAACATTTCCATGTAGTAGAGGACTCGGTTAACAGAAGAAGCCACATATTGGGTAAGGTTTAATCTGATGATTTTATACAATTAAAGGATTTTCTCTTTCCCTCAGCTGTAATCTTAGCACCACTGAATTGTCTACTGGCACTGCAGGAAACAGCTCAGCCTTAGAGAGAGTCAACTACAAAGGTTTTCTGTGTGCAGTTTGTGCATGGGCAATTAAGCTTTAACAACAAATTGGAAAGAACAACAGGATGTGCTGGAAGTTGAGAATCTTCTTCCTTAAAAGATTGATGCCTTGTGGATGGCGAAAGAAGGGTGCATAGATACATCAGAAACATGCTTGAAAACTGAGCAGTTTCAGCATCTTCTCGCTGCTCTTTATTGCATGCCATACAATGGCTAGAAGAAATCCTAAGAATATTTCCTAAAAATGAGATCTAGCACAAGGTCTCCAATGTCATGTCCCAATTCATATCCACCTTTCTGTACTGCAGGAGCCCTTAGCATTTCTGCTCAGTATTTTCTTTATGTATCTAATGTGTTGTATAAGTACTGCTCAATGAGATTACTCCCGGGTAACCCAGGAGCCTGTTACTTCAAACAGTAATACCCTGATGGTTTGTAATCAGTACTAAGCATAGAACTCTATGGGTCTGACCCAAGGGCTCTAGCTGGTGCAAAATGTTGTGGCTAGACTGCTGGTGGGGACAGACTATGACCAGCACATAGCTCCAGTACTCAAAAGTCTGCACTGGTTGCCAGTATGCTACCAGGCCAGGTTACAAGGCCATTAACAATTTGGGTCCAAGATGCCTCAAGGACTTCCTGATCCCCAGTGTCCCTGTCCAGTCATGGAGGTCTTTTGGGGAGGAGGTCTTTGGGGGAGTCACTGATAGTGGTCTTCCGTGGCTCAGATGCATGATTCGCATTCACCAGGAGCTATGTGTTTTAATAATTCCAAAGTGACAAATTAGTTTCTCGTTCCCTTTGTAGGATTGGAATTAATGCAGTCTGGAGGCTTTACATTCAATGGAGATATCCCATAAACTTCAGATAGAGAACGTTGCTCTAGACTCTAGAGCAAGATATGACAGTGTTTCCATTACTTCTACAAATTATAAAGGCCATTTGTCAAACTGGCATGTATTTTGGAGAATCGTTTCATTTTTTTTAAGGTTTCAGTTTCAGATTGTAGTAAAGCAAATGCTGCATCAAAATCAAGAGGATTTGAGTATGATGGGATGCCACATGGAAGGTTGTATAAAAATACCTAAATAAATCAAGTTTCAATGGGAGATCAAAAAATCTAAGGCACACATATTCCTTAGCTTATGCTGTTGTGTTTGCTGTTTGGATTAATACTTTTTGTTTGCATGAAAATGGTGAACAGGTGACCTATAACCCTGACGCTCATGCAGAGTACTGTATTATCACTTTTCCTTTTCACGTTTAATGATTTGTGTTATCTTTTGTGATATATAAGTCCTTGCACTGAGAGTGGCGGCAGGTGTTTGAAATTCTTGACTGATAGCAGTTATTATTAGAATGTTTGTGTGAGCTTACACAATAAAACCCCAAGCTGTTACTGTTTATCTTGTTAATTATGTCTTTAGTTCTTAATTAAAAGGTTAATAGCATTAGGCTGATGTTTAAAATCTGAACTGAGTGCTGCTGCCATTACATAAACGGGAAACTATATCCAACCTTTCTTCAAAAAAAAATTGCTTTCTTCTTCCTGCACAACTATTAATTTGCATATTGACTTTCAGAACCGTATTATCAATAGAGTATGCACAGAGCTAGAAGTTAAGACTCTCTGTCACTTCATATCTGCCTTAACAAGTACTAGTTAAACACTATGCCATACAAACTGGTTTATAGGTCAAAAAACGCCTGAGTGATCCTTCATGGCAATACAGCGCAGACTTATTTTTTCTCCTCCCAACTGCCTCCCCACAAAAATAGTCTGCACAGATAGCATTTTTAAAAATCAGTTTCATTTCAGCTGAAACTTATTCCAGAGCAGAAGAGCAAAGTTTCACCAATACCGCTGAGATTTTTCTGGTCCGAAGTAAGGGCTGAGTGCAATCCCACAATGATCTGCTCCTGTACAAATTGTGTTCAGAACAATAAAGTACCACTGACAGTTACAATAAAGCTGAGCGGATTGTACTCTTTTATACAGAATTCAAAAATCTGTTTTGCACTGTGTCGTTAAGCTGTGCCAAATTTCAGCTCAGGATACAGTGTGGTAAGTCAGCAGTAAACACTTGAGAGAGATTTTATGGTTTTTAACAATAATATTGCACCGTAAATAACAGCAGTTGTGTAAAAAGGGGACTTGGGGGCGGAGATGCACCAAAGGAACCCTGAGCAGCAATTTCTTATTTTGTGCTGGTACATAATCACTGGGTTTTGCCATTAAACTGTTATAGTGACAGACTTTAATCTCCCATTTTTCTGTCCTCAAAGGTGATAAATATGATTGCTCTGTTATCCTTTTTTATTATTGTAAATGACACAGGCTTCACACTCTTTGGCAGTGCATCAGCCGTTGGATTGCTGCCATCCACTAATGCAGGCCCCCTGTGGAGATCCCAATGAAGAATTATACTCTGATTCACCAGATTGTGTTAAATAGTCCAGCTGTTGAGATTTTGAAAGATGGTTACCTCTAAAGTGATTTATTTTTTTAAAGACCTTGGCATTTATGGCTTTGACCATTTTGATAGTGTTGGGGCAATCAGCTTTTCAGAGGTAGCATTTTCTAAAATAACTCTTCTTGTTGTTTGTCACTTCCAAAGTTTCATTCACGGTGATGTTAAGGGGGGGGGCTGTTCCACTTTCAGCAAAAAACCAAAATAAGCACCCGTCAGAATCTGCATAAAATAAGACTTTGGGATTTGAATAATGACCAAATGGACTTGCCAAATGGATCGGCTAGAGCCAGGTTCTGAATTAGTTAGTCTCAAGTTTGGTGTGATTGTGGTGTATATAATTTGAAGTATGAAGATCACAGAGGAAGAACAAGGTTTTGCTGTTCTCAAGTAGCAATTTATTGCTGAAGAAATCTGGCACCTGAACATAAAATTCTGCAAGGATGACAATTTGTTTTTTCTGTGATCTGGCTTTCTTTCTTTAAAACTGTAGGGCTTTACGGCTTTCCCGTCAAATCAAATACAAAACAGTTGAAATGGCAGCATTTCTATTTCACCTTGCCCTTGCTGAGTTACCTTCCTTCCTGAACAATTGCCCAAACTGCTCCAATAATAATTGGGCCAATCACATCAATTTCGTTCTCCCCAAAGGATTCTTCTTGTTCTTTCCAATACTTATAGCTTCTTGGCAGCTACCATATTCTGCCCTCAAAATAGCCAAATAATCTGTACTTAGTGTTTTTGAAGTTGGTATGCAAGCCAGTTAGTATGTTAATGATTTGTTCCTATATTTACATGTTGCTTTGTGCTTCCAGGTCATCAACCAACATGGGGCTTAAAAATAAGGCTGCTGGTACAGAAAAGGAAGCAGAATCCATGGTACTACTGAATCCTGAGAAAACCAAAGAGCACACGCCTGGACATCTGAATCAAGACAAGGAAACTGAAGGAAAAGGTCAACAGCTTCATAAAGATGCTAGCGTTGGGAAAACAAAAGAGACAGACAGCTCTCATTGCTAATTGATGTGCTAAAAGGCATTAACTTCTGGAAGTTCCTTTCAGTGAGCTTCAGTTGTTTCATTTGTGTGTACTGGGAAGGGCTTAATTCTGTAGGGTTGTATCCAATTTAGTTGTACTCAGAGTAGATCCTTTGGGTTGGATTCAGCTAAGTTGCTGCAGTAGCAAAAACCAGTGCAATAAGTCTCTCTAGCACAACAAGGACTTCTCCTGCTGTGTGCCCCCTGCTACCTCCCCAAATCTGCTGACGTCAGGAAACCCCAAGAACAGCACAAGGGGAGATCATTCCATCTGGCAAGCAAAAATGCTTGCACTGGAACAATTTCCATAGTGCAGCCTGGAATTCTACACATTGAAATTAATAGGTATAAGTAACTTACGTCTATTAATTTCAATGGGACTACTTGGAGTAGTGCTTAACTGAATGCAACTCCTTCTAGTTTCTAATCATGTAACCATAATTGTTTATTGAAATGACCTTAAGTTATATACAATTTGACTTTCTCCTGTAGCAGCAGGGAAGTTTTTACTGAATTATCGTATTGGGGTTTTATCTTAAATTATGCAGTACATCAAATTTTATTTCGATATTATTTTATATTGATGCCTTGTTTAGGACTGAAAGCTCACCCAAACTGATAGATTGAGCTTTATTTAGGTAATCACAGAAATGCACTTCTACTGATAGATGCAGCCACAAATCAGTTTTGGAAAAGGAAAGATGAACATAACTCACCTTAATAAGAAAAGATATAAGTGAGCCTTTTGGCCATCTATGTAGTCTCTTCACACAAGCAATCCAACCAACCAAGAAGTCTTTCCTTAATTAACAGATCTGGTTAACAGATTTGGAACAAGCCAGTGTGTTGAGCCGCATTTTGATGTTGTTCATTGAGGATGTATGTGCAGCCAAAAGGCTTGTCCCAAATGTACTGGGGACTTCTCTGCAAGACCTATGAAATTTTGAGCTACCACCTGATTAAAAGGGTCTTCAGCTACAGTCTTGTGCATTCACTAGGCTGTAAGTCCCATTAAAAATAGTAGAACTGAGCACAAATGTTTAGAACTGCACTGTTAATTAATTGTATTGCTTTTAATAGATCACTGTTTGCATATATCTGCATATGCCGAAGAGGCACAATTTTTAAAAGAAAAGGTAGATTCTCTTGGTTATTAGGTTATATACAAATATGTTGTAGGAGATATCATCATAAAAGACACATTCCTCCTTCTGTTTCATGGGGAATGCCAATGGTGCTTTTTAAAAGTTCTGTACTAAAATTAGTTATTTTTTAAGCTGTTCCCTAATTAGGGCACCATTTTCAGTCATTCAACAATGCAATTCTGTGCATGTCTACTCATAAGTTTTTCCATTGATTCATTGGGCTTTACTCCTAGGTAGGTGGCTACAGAATAACAGCCTTAAAAAAATGCACAAGAGTTTATGCAATTTCCATTCGTTTCAAAGAGGCTTCTACAGGAAAAGTCCCCAATGGATTCATACCCACATAGCTATACCTCAGTAGCCCAAACAAATTTTATATAAGGACTATTTTATCCATCTTACCCATAACAGCTGTACTTAGATACTTTTGAAAAGCAAAAACTCAGTAGTTCTGCCTTATAACAGGATCTTGTCAGCAGTGTCCCCCTGAGTATTGTTTTGCTGTTGGCAGGATCAGTCAGAGAAGTTGGCAATAGCAAGCTGATGCTTCCAAGGCATGGCTTTCAATGCCACTGAATTCCTTATGGAAAAAAAGTAAATGAGGCCTGTTTCCTTTAAAATAATCTACCTGTTCAGACATCATACAATCCATCTAGGTTTTGCACTGCTATCTATATAAATGGCTTAATTTCTCACCTAATTTCCTTTCAACTGATATTTAATAAATAATAATAATAATAATTTTATTATTTATACCCTGCCCACCTGGCTGGGTTTCCCCAGCCACTCTTTCTTTCTTTCTTCATGCTTCTGCAAGCTTCATACTTAGCACCAAACCTGTCATTAATCCTGGTTCCATTTTCACTGCAGAGAGAACCTGGAATTCATTTTTATGCCTTAGCATAAAATGGTCTGATTTTGCTTGGAAGCTGCTCCACGCAGAGGGCTCTTAATGTGTGGTGGTTCACCACGTGGACCGTAATTTCTACAAGAACCATCTGCCAGGGATGTTTTGTGCCACTTTAAGACAGGCAGCATAGTGAGCTGCTTCATGCAAAGAACTGACCATACGGATGCTGTTTCATATGGATGCAGTTTCATGCAACTTCTGCTTGGTTGCCATTTTGTTGCTTAATTCTGTCCCCACCTGGCTTCATCTGTCTTCCTGGATGAAATAAAATAAATACTTGCTCAGGGAGGCAGACTAAAGCAGCACCCCAGTTCTAAAACAAGGAAGGCAAATCTGACCTTCCACCATGGTTTCACCAGTGGTACTCATACTACGTAAGGCACTTTTCGGCCATGGGCAGAAGCTGGCTAAAATCCTGAGTGTCATAGTTTTCACTTATGAATCAAAATCATAGTTAACAGATGGACATTGAACATTGTTAAGAAACCCAGATTCATTGCATCTTTCAGTTCTTATAGTTCCTATATCCATAATGTTCAAAATCTTACTCCTATTATAGGTTTGTAGTTTCCTGCATACAAATATTGTAGAATTAAGTGCATTGCATCTACCAGTACATCATTGTTTATTACTCCTTTTGTTACATTTTTTCATGTTGTAAGGCGCCTTGAGTATGGTAAGAACTGTGGAAAGGCAGCATACAAATAAAATTATGTATGTTTGTACTGACAACCACACTCAATGCACAGTTCTTAAAAATGAAGTAGTTTGCCAGTTATCTTATACCTGGAAATGAGAGGCAAATTGTATTAAACAAAAGCATCTAAAATACATGCAGTAGCTGCTAAACTGCTCTAAACACCCAAGCAAATATTTTTGTCTGTACACTCAATAAAAACAAACCAGTCATCTCTCTGGATAAGACAGCTGTTGTTGTCCAACTAGGCCTTGTGGCACACCAGGCAAGGTGTTAATGGAGTTAGATAAACTTAGGAAAACTAAAAACCTTTCTATAGTCAGAGTATCATTTCACCACCCAGAAAATTCATGGTCCTTCCTGAGAGTTTAGACCATGTTGTGTCTCCACACAACTTACGTTAACCAGTACTTAGCTCTCATTATGCAGCCATGGCCTCTTCCCTGGAAAGCTGTGGGCATCATAGTAAGTGTGCCAGTTTATGTGGCATTTTAAAGTAGCTGCGATCTTCACTAACACCTCTGTGCTGCATAGGAGAAAAGTGGTGGTCATGGTTTTGCTGCCTGTGGCAAGAGGATAGCCTACAGTTTCTTGCAGTCTTAGCCATGAGTGCTGCCTCAAACGTTCTGCTCTTTCAAATAAGGGCTCAGCATTTCTGTTGCCTGCATGCACTTCACTGAAATGTCTACTTCCGTGCATGTTTCTAATTTACTGTCAACCATGTGCAGCTGTGACACACTTCATCAACTTCTTTGTTTATCAATAACCCAGGAAGAATGTCGTGTGTAGGCACATCTAGAACATGCCTCCAGCTCTCGGTGGTGCTCCTCTAATGGGACTTTGGTTGCTAATTGCTGAGACTTCCATTATTGTTTTTATCAGCACTTTGCACATTTTGGGTTTCTACAGCGATCAGAAATTAGTATATTTGACCATTTTGAGGCATCTCTTGAGGAAAGAAACCTTTCCCCAACTGTTTTTTCAACTAAACATTCAGTCTACCAGTATGTCATTTCTTGATTGTTCTGCCAGGCTGTGCAAACCCTGTGCGCATGTTACTCACGTGTAGAGAATGCATGCATATGGACCAGAGCATTTTTTTAAAAGCCAGCTTTATTTTTAACAACCACACATAAAGTGTGGTTGTTGGTAAAAGAAGGCCAACGCCCAAGCACCTCCTCATGTGTAGGGCCTCCATGCAGTTAGGACACCCAAACATCCAAGTGTCCAAAATACACAAAGCCTTACAGACAAGGGGGCGTGTTGCTCTTCCTGTGCAGACTGTGGCTGGGGTGCTGTTTTGGGGGTTTTGTTGGGGAGAGTTGTTGCTGTGGTCCTATTTTAGATCCTGTGATTTATGTGAAAATTGTTTGTCCTGCTTGTACATTTTAATATTTTCTTTATTGTTTATTACTCCTTTTGTTACATTTTTTCATGTTGTAAGGCGCCTTGAGTATGGTAAGAACTGTGGAAAGGCAGCATACAAATAAAATTATGTATGTTTGTACTGACAACCACACTCAATGCACAGTTCTTTAAAATGCTCTGGTCTGTACTAGAGTATGCCTTACGCATGAGTAACATGTACATGGAGCTGCAGGCAGCTGAATCATTTCACAAGACCAAGTCTATAGAAATCTTGTATTGAGCTGACCTTCTCTCGTGGCTCCATATTTAATAAATGTAGGTATAGTATCTAGGATCAAGTATAGGTAGCAGCTTCTGTCTGTTTTAAAAGGCTTAAGAGCAGAGTAATAGAATCTCATATGGAGACCACCAAAATTCCTTTCTCCATTAATTCCATTAATTCTCCATTAAGAAACATTGGCATGTGCTGTTCTGCTTAAAGAATATTTACTTGTAAACCAACATGTACATGGCCACAAAGCACCAGCCTATATATCAGGCATGTCCAACCAGTAGATCATGATCTACCGGTAGATCCCTGGCTGATCCTGGTAGATTGCGAGATCATCCCCAAAAGCTCAACAGCTCTGCAATCCTACCCCCCAAAAAGCTCAACAACTTTGGGCAACCCACCCACCCCCTCCCACCCACCCACCCCACGCACACTCCTCCTCCCTCCAATGACAATGGGTAGATCACTGCCAGTTTTTTTTTTTATACTAGGAGTATATCACAGTCTCTTGGGAGTTGGACATGCCTGCTATATATGTTGCAGTTCTTCAGTGAATCAGCATCAGGCTTCTTTTATTCTACTGTAAAATGACACCTGAAAACAATAACCTGTCAAAACATCATGGGGTTGTTGTTGTTGGGTTTTTTTTAACTAGGTGAAATAGCTTACATAGCACAATTATGACATCACTCATTTCCCAGTGAAGACAGTGACAAATGCGTTTTTTACACAGTTTTCACGTTTCCAAAATCAACATACTTTTTACACTACAGTGAACAGGTGCAGTCAGGACTTTCTCCTTTAAAAAACAAAAAACACTTGAGCAATTTAATGTTAGTTTGAAATTGGGTAGTAATGTTCTTGAATGCACTGTGAGATTTTAACGATAGGAGACAATGATCAGTAATTAGGATTAAATGATGAATGTGTTTGGTTTGTTAGCTTGGCTTTATAGTAGTTGTTCAATGCTTATCTCCTGAAAAGCAAAATCATTAAAAGCTATAATCCTTACACACTTCCCTGGGAGAAAGCCCCACTGTCCGAGTCAGGGCCAGCCCTGCCATTAGGCACAGTGAAGCAGCAGTCTCTGGCAGATTTTGGATGCCATGAGAGGACAGCAAATAATTATTTAATTTATTATTGTGTTTTTACTCCCAGGAAGAGGTGGTTGAGGGATTTTCTGCCTCAGATGTCAAAGTAACTTGACCAGCCTAAGGTACATATGCACCATGACCAAAGGTGCACAATTTGCTTGCACTGCCTCAGGCAGCAAAATGTATTGGTCGAGACCTGCCCTAAGTAGATACATTTAGGACTGCATTGTTAGTGTGGTAACGGTGTGCGTAATTTTTATTTTTATTTTGCATGTTTGTTAAGCAAATAATGGGATCGATCTAATCAGTTAACTGTTTCATAAATATGGGGAAACATGTCCATTTGCTTTCCATGAACTTGCCCTTCAGTAGGTTTTGTTTCCTACTAATTGCTTTTGCACTTAGATATCAGTTTGATTACAATGAATTTCATATGACAATTTCTAAATGTATTTTTCCTTGAATTCTTACAGGAGAATATGCAAAAAAATTGAAAAATGTATTTCTTTCTAGTTAAATTATTTGTTATACTATGATATAAATTATTTATCTTTTTAATGCTGCTTATTAAAAAAGGTTTTTGACTTTTTTCCCAGATATTGTGGCATTTTGTTGTTCTTTCCAGCTTTAAGACAGGGGTGGCCTGTTACATCAGTTTTTAGTCTGTCATGTAGCAAAACTGGTGACTGGCCGTAAGATACAGGAACCAAAGACGGGTCATTATGACAAACAGAGCCCCAGAAAAAGCACGGGGCTCGCAGACAGTAATGAAAGCCAGCCCAGTCAAGGTCATATGTATGTATGAATGAAACTCTTTTGTATACAGGTTATATCATACCAATTAATATCCATGGAAGGAGTCAAATCAAAATATGCATTCTTTGTGTGCAAAGATAGAGGTCTTCTGTTGAATGGGAAGCATTTGCTGAGAAGGTTACTCATTGCATTTGGTTGCACAGCTGCATTTGAAAATGACCACTGTAGACTCCAGGGCTGGGACATGTTTTTCAGACAATGGGCAGTGGTGGTGGGTGGGGTTAGAGCCAAAAATGAGCAGAGCAATGGATGTGACTTTCGCCTTGTACAACAGGGTATATTCCTGCCACATCAGGCATGCAAAAGGCAGTATAGTTCAAGCATATTTAGTCAAGCCAGGCAAAAGCACTTGAGGGAGAGTACAGAGCAGGACTGGTGAGGAATGTGGCCTGGAAAGAGTCTCAAAGGCCAAATAAAGAGGCTTGGGTGGCCACATTCAGCTCTGAGTTAATTTCCTCACCCCTGATCTATTCAAACTTTCAGAGAATTTTACTTCAGAGATATATAAACCTGAATTGTACTTTGACTGCTGACACTGTTAATGGAAAGGAAAATCAGCTTGGCAAAGTGATTTTTAAAATTGTGTGTGAAAATTAATGTCCTAAAACAAAATTATGGCAAACATTTTAAATTTTATTATTATTATTATTATTATTATTATTATGCTTTGGAAAAAAGGACTCAAAAGTGAACACTGCATTAAAAAAACACATTCATAAATGGAGTAACAGACTAGTAAAGCATGCATTACTCATGGATTCTGTGGTCCTTCTGTCCTACACTGTTTCCCCGATTCAGAGTGCTGTCATATCTTTATAGAACAACTGTTATTCCATATGGTAAATTCCCATTAAGCTGTGTTAAAGGATGCATAGCAGAAATATAAACATTTTAAAGGAAAATAAAACCAAAGGACTGACTGTGTCATGCCAACTGTTGCCCCATTGTGGTAGTCCTGTAGGAACATGTTGTTGGCCTCAAAATGAAGAATTTAGGGGTCAGTTCTGGGCCAAAAAACGCCAAGTCTGAAACATCACTTTCTATGTAGCAGAGCGCTCTGTCCTTGCAGTAATATCAGTAGACTCAAGTTCTTCCTCCTCCTCTTCTTCTTCCTCTTCAGTATAATCAACAAATTCATGATCCTCTCTGTCACCTGAAATGGAATATTTGTATCCTGAGTATTTTTTTTTTAAAAAGCATATATTTACAAAAGTCTTTCAGCAAAAGCAATGTGATTTAAAAGTGTTTAACTTTAGCAGGCATGTACCTATGGAGATTAAACTGGTATGGCTGGGATCCTGGACATACTTAACTAGGAGTACAGATGTAGAATTGCGCTGTTAAGTCACGTGCAGTGTAATGCCAGGCCTTCTTGCCTCACAGCTCACACTCGTAGCAAATACACTACACCGACTCTGTAGAAGCATGGACTGTTATTCCATTCGTAAACAATTCTATTCTACTACATCTGTGAATCTGTGAATACAGCATAGTTCTTTGCATACGTGCATTTAAACAGGCGACATCCAAGTTGTTTCAGGTCAATCTAGGAGATGGGAAGCATATATACTCCTTGTTTATTCATCCAGCCCTCCTCACTCTGCTGAAGGAATGTGAACTTCAAACTCATGTTCCTTAGCTTATAAGAGAGGCTATGGAGTTATGCGCACATACACTCATTCCCTGTAATGGCTTGGCACAGTGCCTGTATCTGTGTGTATGCACGAAGAAAGAAAGCGGGGAAACCAGGCCTTGGCTATGCCATTTGGGGATTCCTGCATAGGGATTGTGCCCATAGATTTTGCACAGCCTAGGGAACAGCTGACAAGTATAAAATTTCAATGACATGCCATGGGAAATATACAAGGAAATACTGTTTTCATTTGGGTTGATGCCACTGGCAGAATGAACTGGAACATAGGAAGCTGTCGTACACCGTGCCCGATCATTTGTCCATGCAACTGCTCTTTCCAGGGTCTCCGGAAAAGACCTTTCCCATTACAGTGGTACCTCGGGATGCGAATGGGATCTGTTCTGGAGCCCCGTTCGCATCCTGAATGGAACGTAAGACACGATAGCGCATCTGCGAGTCGCGTTTTGCCGCTTCTGCGCATGTGCATGACGTCATTTTGAGCGTCTGCACATGCACAAGAGGCAAAACCTGGAAGTAACGTGCTCCGTTACTTCCGGGTTGTCGTGGAGTGCAACCCGAAAGCGCTCAACCTGAAGTACATTCAACCCGAGGTATGACTGTACGTGCTATCTCCTTTTAGTCAGACATGCCACAGATTGAACCTGGAACCTCTGGGTGCAAAGCCTTTGACCAATCTCCAAGCAGGTCCCTTACCAGGACTGCTACCACATCTGATATTCAATATGAAGTTGCCATGTAGCTTTTTCACACAGCTATATTTCTGCATCTTTATATGGAATGCTACAGAACAATTTTCAAAGCATCATCTGCAACATGCCTGCCTCCAGCTAAAATTCTGTGTGAACAAAAAAAATCCCAATAACATTAAAATGTTCTCCATTGGCCTTGAAGATTCCAACCAATTAATTCTGATCATGAAAAGCTTGTTGTAGGCTGTGCCTAAAGGATGTCTTATTTTAACATTCAGGTAAACAGACAACTCATTATAAGGACAATGTACTTTGTGGCAAATGTCATCCTGTTTTTTGCAAGTGCTTATTTATAGTCTTTTGATTCTCCTTCCCTCCTGCAGAGTGTTTTCAATCACTCCTTTTCCAATCTTTGTATTCTTATTCATTAAACACCGAAAACAATGTAAGAAAGGGGTGTGTTTTTTTACCAAGTCTTCCATTCTTGCCGAGTTCTTCCTCTATTGCAAGAAGACGGTTGTATTTGGCGACCCTCTCGCCACGTGAAAGACCTCCCAACTTGATGAACCTAGTTCTCAGTCCAACAGCCTTAAACAAAAAAAATTACCATTTTAAACCTCCAGTGTTGAGGGGGAAAATGAATCCCCTTTCCCGCTATTTACATAACTTAGGTGCCTTAGAAGCAGACTTTGATTATGTAACATTCATATTTCCCATCTCTATGTGGAGGCCTACAATTCAGCATTTATGCTTGTGTTTGCAACACTGCCATATGCATGGCCGGAGCATTTATTCCACAGGACAGTGAGTGTGTACTGAAAATGTCCTTTGCTTTGTAATGCTGTGCTAAAATTTGGCTTCTGGTTAATTTTTTGCTTCCTACATGTAAACCCCATGACCTTCATGTAAACAGGTCATTGACTGGACTGCTGTAAGGTCATAGAGTAAGAGTCAGGCGTGGCATTTTAACAAATACCTTGGCTATGATGAGTCAAAGGAAAAACTCTGCTAGGAGGGAATTTCATGCAAGCTCTAGCATTGGTGGGATAGGTAGGGAGAAAGAGCTATCCAAGCCAGAGAAGAGGAAAGGGAAACCACATTGAGCTGAGAGTCAAGAAAACAGTATAGTGCTGAAAGGAAGGGAATTGGAAGCTCAGGAGACAGCAGGAGGCAGGGTAGGGTGACTGGGAGGGGGGTGGACTAAAATTCACACATTAATTTTAAATAAGTGGCCAATTTTTAGTGACATCCTCTATGCAATTATGCTTTAACACAAAGAGACTAGCCTGAGTCCATTAAGACCTGTTATTCAAGAAATACTGTCAGTGCTCTATGTTTTGAATAATTTGCTTAACTTTTCCTTAAAATGTCAGCAAGAGACAATACATATTTTCACTGTGCTACCATTGCCTACTGTTGTGCATCTCTCCCCCCCCCCCCATAGTTCAAAGATTAACTCTCTTTAAAAGGCGACTCTCTCAAAAAAGCCAATTTTCTAAAAGGTTACCTGTGTTTCAACTACAGACAACATTTCTAGTGTGGGCCACGTCAAGATAAAAAGCAGTATTTGAGCAATTGAACAGCTTTCGCTACTTTACTTGCCAGGTCTACAAGACTGTCATCCGAAGTCTCTCCATCTGGACTGCCTAAAATGGAAATGCGCTTTCGACCTGTATAGGATGGAAATGAAAAGTGCTTTTTGTTTCTTCATTTCTCTATCCGGCCAAAAGACTATCTGTTTTCCATTGTTTGCCTTTGGCTATTACAATAGTTTTTTTTTTCTTTTTTCTATGTCTTCTCTTGTTCTGTTAAATCCATGGTTCATAATCCATTTGAGTTTTGATAATTTAAGCTCACTTATTTAAAAGGACTTGAACTCATTTAACTCAGTGTTGGATTGTGGGCATTCTGTATAACAGCTGAAATACTTGCTCTGTCACTTTCTACAACTACTAATGACTGAACATATCATTTTGGTAGCATATTCAAGACAAAAGTGAGGCACTGAGGCATTTAATTTAATCTAAACTTATACAAAATATAGCTGCAGATTAAAGAAGAAAGGGGGAAAACCACTTCTCTAGCTAGTATAAATTATATTCTGAAGCTTAGAGTTCATTTATTTCAGCAGCTTTGTTACATTTTGAAAACTTGTAAAATGTCCATAGAAATATACAACAGAAACGATTCATATGAGAGATACGCCCTGTTACCCTGGCTCTATACAGCACTTTGAGCGGAACTGTATTCCAAGAATTCATTTAATATATTTTGAACATGAGCCCACAACTCTATTGTTGTGCCATGATGAGAGCCAATTATATCTAATAAGCATTTCTAACACTGTCAATTACTGTATTTAAGTATAACATGTTACATCCTTTTACAGATCGTATAGGCAAACCTATAGTGTATACTTCATTTTAATTCTGTTCTTTTCTCACCATCTAAAAGCTGAGTTATTTTACAGAGGTCAGAAATTTTAGCTTCATTGGTATATTTTAGGACAAGACCACTGCATTTTGGTGTGTTGTGGTTCTCCATAAGTTTAGATACACTCTTGCACAATTCTTCTGCAAAAATATAGCATTTAGATCCCAACGTGTTGCGTAATGTGATCCACTGCTGGCAGTCCTATACAAATAGCAAAATAACGAATTAAGAATTTCAGAAGTTAATGCCAGAAACCAGATGGATACTCTGTATTTTCAGTATAAACTTCAGTATGTGCTGTTTTAGAGAAGACAAATGGGCCCCCACAACTAATACCTGCAGCCCTACAGAAGTGCTTCTGTCCAAGGCTCTAACCTGCTTGGAATAGGAACCCAAAATACGCATTTTTGGGTTCCCATTCTTCCCTCGCTACTTCATATAGCTGGGACAGCCAACAAGGGACCCTCCAGATGTTGCTGGAGTTCAATTCCCATCAGCACCAGCCAATTGGTGAACGGTCAACCCTTCTAATCAGATATTTATCCCAGTTGGTAGTGGGTTTGAATTGAGTATGTGCTGTTTTTGTTTTAAACTATAAATATATATACTCGGTGTGTGTGTATCTTAAACATGATTTTACACATGTAACTGTTTTCTCTCTGTTTTTATTATATTGCAAATCACTTCATGAATGAAATAATTATAACAACCGCCATATATTTGATTGCTATACAGGAAGGTGGGATGTGAGGGTTCTCCAAAAGTCACACACCCTCTTTACAGGCCAGACCCTGCCCCCCACTGGCCCTGCTCTGTGCCCTTGAGGGATCTTGTTTTGCTGAAATGTATTCTTTAACTCTGATGTTTCTTGCAGGTCTGAGGATGGAAAGTGTGTATATGTGTGCTGTGCATATAAACCGCTGAATTTTGTCAGACTGATACGGACCCAACCATACAAATGTTAAGTCATTGCTTCCCCCACTTTTGGCCCTGTTCACTCTTGGCACACAGTCCCTGGAAGGTTGCCCACGGGGATATGCAGCTCTTGGGCTGAAAAGCGGTCCCCATTTCTGCGTTGGACCTTTTCTTTTCCTTTTCCCACTTGGCTGGAAGGTGTATGGGAAGCTGCCTACAGACTTTAGCATAGCTATTACTGAGCAACAGCGTGTTCCCATCCAACAAAGGTAGCAGCAAAGGCAGTCTCTGGCATTCAATGTAAACTCTGAATTCCCTCTTCAGACAATAAGAAAGGTAGTTTATCTCTAAGCCATCAACATTCTTTGTGGTACTGGAAGCTCACAGGACTATATTGTGCTATTTATTTAGCCATTTATTTTCCTTTCCTTTTCAATACCCAGAGAGGCATCAAGTAAACAGATGAATGTGGTAAAGCCATAGTCATCTTTGTTCCTAATAGGAAAAAAAAAACCTGCCATCTTCCCTATATTTAAATTTGTTCTTGTTACATTTTTTTATACACAAAAGAGAACAATTTATTTTAAAACAATGCATTTTTATATGACAGTAAAGCAGAATTAATAGTTATATATTTAACCATATGTAATGTTTCCTGTTTCACATTTCCCCCCAATGTACTTCACAACACTTTATCCTTTTTTTAAAAAAAAGTAAATGTGTTTATATTTATGTGTAACAGTTTGCAACAGAAGGCTGATTTTTTAAAAAAAATCAATAGAGTGAATTTTCCCGTCTCATTTAGGTCTAAAGGAAATCAATGTTATCCATTATGCTTTGTCTGCCAACATTTCCTTATCCATACCTCTACAACGGAAACTAGTATATTTTACCAATATTTTGCTAGTAATTCTAAAGCAGCAAGATATGTATTTCCATCCTCTCTCGTATGTCTCCACTATGATTTCTGAGAAAGACTGACAAAACATTTTCTCAGTATACAATCTGTATGCCATGGGCATGTACCGCTTCTTAATGGCTGCTCCACAATTACAGAATTCTCTCCTTTTGGAGACTTGCCAAAATCACAGCCTGATTGTCTTCCCAGAACTATTGTAAGACCTCTTAGTTTTGTCTGGATTTTAATGGCCTGCATTAAGAGGGGACTGGAGGCAGTTATATTGGGGAGTTCAGTCTTGCTCAGATATGAAAGCATTTATCCTATTTTATAGCAGTTAGCTGGCAACTAGACTGTCTGACAGTCCAATCGAGGATCAGTATCACAAATTTAAAACTTTGAGGCTCTAAACTACTTGCCTATTCTTTGGCCATTTGGGCTCTGATGGCAATCTATGTTGTCATGTGACCTGGGATAGCTCAGCTGGTAGAGAACGAGACTTGTATCTATAAGCATATATCTATTAAATGTCTTAAGTCTACTGAGGTAGACTTAATTCAAGGTAATGGCATTGCCACTGATTTTTACTTTAATGTATTTATTTATTATAGTCACTTATAGCCCTCTTTTCAGGATACAAATCCTTCTAAGGTAGTTTACAACAAAACACAAGTCAACAATATATAGAGTTAAAATATCAAATAGTTGAACACAGAAATGTGGCAAATATTCTCGTCCTAGTTAATTGTGCCGCTGTATTTTGCAATCCTTCTCTGAAAATGAGACTAATATGATGCATGCTTCTCATACATTTCATACAAACAGGCCCTCAGCCATCTAAAGTTTGATATCAATGGGAATTAAGCATTATAATGGAGCTTAAGTTACAACAAAATCCTATTCTTGTCTACTCAGACATATCCCGATACAGGATTGTCATCTTAGTCAAAATTCTGTCAGATTGATTTCAGTAGGACTGAAGTGTGTCTAACTTTAATTGGATTGGGGCCACAATGCTGAGGAATGAAGCTCAGTGAAATTTTCTTTCCTCTATGACTTCCTCTTTTCTATAAAACGTACCCCTCCCAAAGTTTAAGCACGTTTTATGTGTTTCTTTTATTGTTGGGTTCTCCTCAGGGACAGTGATAAAAATACCAAAACAAAGAGAGAAAAAGCTCCTACCTCTTTCCTCAGTGGATCTATTAATGTCATAATAGATGGGAATTTACGAATTAGGTCCACATACACATCCACCATTTCATCAGGGCTCTTGAATGTTCCAAGTATCACTTCATATTTTCCCTTAGACTAAAATTAAAAATACTGAAAGGTAAAAATCACTATCAGAGTTGAAGGTGCTCACTTTTCTTTTTAATAGATAATGATAGGAATAAAGTACGATAATTAGAAACATTGAGGTGCTGCAAAGGAGCCACTGGTCTTTTGCATGAATGAAATCTGTTGATAGACTTCTTTCCCTTTACAGAGCCCACCCCCTTGATAGATCCCTTTTGGGGAGAGAGGGAGAGGTACTGAAAAAGACAAAAGAATGTTGAAAATAAAGATACAAAAAATTAATGCTTACACAGTCGATTAGTTCATGAGCAGCACAATTTATTCCCAAGTATACATCTATTCCTAGTTCCAAGGAAAGGTGTGTACAAGCAGACTGGATCAAAGCCAGAGGTTGTTCAAGACTTTCAAACCCTGTTACCAGGCAGCCTAAGTGAGACATCTTTTTAAGAACAGGAGACTGTAAATGAATTTAAAAACACTGGTATTAATTTCATATAGCCATGTACAAGAAGTGTTCTGCCAATCTCCAAATAAGACCCCCAAGCCCATCCCCTGCTGCATTATATAGGTACCATACTGTCCTACAACCTAACCAGATAGGATATTCTCTCCCTGTATAGCTATTTTATAATTCAGTTTATGACTGGATTATTATTTTGTATGTGCATCAACTGTATATAAATTATCAGCATCTACATGAAGGCAACCAGTTTCTTGCAGATGGCCTGGCTAATGTTCCCAGTTTCTATGAACAGAGGACACACAGAGATAACAATACTATTTCCAAGCATGCTGTTTCATACATTCAGATTTGACATACTTCCACAAAGTTGAAAAGGGAGAAAATAGAAATATATTGTAGTCCTTAGGCAATTAAACAAAAGAAACAGGATGAAACAACTCTGTTGCTTCCAAATGATGCAATATTCCTATGAAGTTTAATAAAATATGAAACAAAAGTAATGGACATGATTCACTTAAAATGAAGCATAGTTAATCTGATTCAGTTGGAGAGATTTAACCATGTGCCGAACTCTTCCACTGAAGTCAATTTAAAAGTGGGCAATTTGTGCCAATAACAATAGAAACAGAAGCCATCTTGGCCCTAGAATGCAAACAATGTAACACTGAAGGCGTTGGCAGAATCCTACCAACACCAGGTGTTGTAAAATCCTACGCGTATCAACCCAAAAGGCTGCAATTATATGCATGCTTATTTGTCTCATCCCCCAATCCTACTAAATCAGTTCTACGCGGGGCTGCCCTTGAAGCTGACCCAGAAACTCCAGCAGGTGCAGAATGCCGCGGCAAGGCTCCTTACGGGGTCCTTGCCACAGGATCACATTCATCCAGTGGTTTACCAGCTGCATTGGCTCCCGGTGGAGTACAGGGTCAGGTTTAAGGTGCTGGTTTTTACCTTTAAAGCCCTATGCGGCCTAGGACCCTCGTACCCACGGGACCACCTCTCCTGGTATGCCCCGCGGAGAACCTTAAGGTCCACAAATAACAACACTCTGGAGGTTCCGAGCCGCAAGGTGGTTAGATTGGTCTCAACTAGGGCCAGGGCCTTTTCAGTACTGGCCCCGACTTGATGGAATGCTCTGTCACAAGAGACCAGGGCCCTGCGGGACTTGACACCTTTCCTCAGGGCCTGAAAGGCAGAGCTGTTCCACCTGGCCTTTGGTTTGGACTCAGTCTGACCCTTATGTTTCCCTCCCCTTATGGTTTTGATTTATGGGCTACTATTAAAATGAGGCTGCATTTTAAATTGTATTTTAACCCGTATTTTAATTATTTTTGTTGTTGTTGTTTTCTTTCCTATTACGTTTTATTGTAATTTTATTGGTGTTAGCTGCCCTGAGCCCGGTTCTGGGTGGGGTATAAATTAAAATTTTGTTGTTGTTGTTGTTGTTGTTGTTGTTGTTGTTGTAAGAAAAGTCTATGTAATTATCAGTTATGTGCAAGTAAGTGCTACTTAGAGTAGACCCACTGGAATTAATAGTGCTAAGTTAGTCATGTTCATTCATTTCAGTGGGTCTAACTCAGAGCAGAACCAATGTTAAATATGATCCTGTATATTTTTATTTTTCACACTACACTTTTCACACAATATTTATTTAGTTTCCTCTCTTACCTTATAAAAATGGTTTTTAGCAACGGTTTAAATAAAAATACATCCATTTAATGTAATCATTTATTAAACATTAAATCTAAGAGTATTACAGAGAAAACATTTTTAAAATGCAATTGTACATGTAAAAATTTCCACTTAAATTTACCTGCTCTTCTCTCCCTATCCTGGAGAGCATCCGCTACTCACCATCCAACCTACATAACCCATATTTGTTCATACATACATCCTCACAGGGGCATTGCTAACTCCCAGTCTAATTAATAAAATACAATAAACATGTTCTACATTTTATGCTTTTTATAATTTTATGATGTTTTAATTATTGTAGTGTGCATCACTATGATATTTTTATTGAATTGGTTGTTTTAGGAATGCTCTTATGAGAAATAATTTTTAAAAAATCATTCCTATCCAAATTGGCTATCAATAATAAGTAACTCTTACCGGTACTGGATGGTTTCATATTCTGCTTTTGAACACATGACTGAACCTAGCTCATAGGCAGTGGATGCACCACATTTTGAGTCACTAGAATACCTAGGAAATCGCAACCTGTGGACTGATACAGATCCAAGTAACAGGATCTAGAGACAAAACCAGCATGACTTATTTGAGCACTATGCTGCCATCATCACAGGAGTAACATTGGTTCCAGGTTTAAGAGACAGTGTGTGCCTCCATTTCCTTCTTCAATCAGTGTGAAGTGCAGTAGGAATTTCTACAAACCTGAGCTTCTAATGGTTGATATAATTATGTCAGAAAGGGTGATTGATGGAAAGCAATCTTCTGTTCTATTCACAATATAGTATAATATAAATCCCTCCCAACAAATAATGGTACACAAGTCTCAATACATCAAGGGCCATCACACTTGCTAATAAACCTATCACCTTATGATTCTAACAACTGTTTTCTGCAATAATCCACTCCTCAAGTTGAAAACTGTATTGTTATTTTTTCTTACCGGAGCTTTTTTTGCAGCATCCCGTGAAGTCTTTTTACCTTCTCCCACAGAACTAGGCTGTTACAAAGGTTTTAAAAAATTGTTTAGAAACACCAACATTATATATTCAGGAAAAATAGTAACCAAAAAATTAGCCATCTTTTAAATACCGTAATAGCTTCAAAGATACTATCCAAGATAAAGGTTGGGTATAGTACAGAACACAGAGTTTGAAACAGAATGTATTTATTGCAAACTGACAACAGATATCCAAAACATCACTATGAATAAACCTCCCTGATTTTGAACAGATTATTTGCAGCAAACAAAATGAAGCACACTAATGACTTTTTTCAGAATTTAGGCACATGAAATATAAATGACATATATAATAGTACACCACATCCTAAGGGCATCTGGAGAGGTTGTATTTGTCAAAGCAAGTAACAGATATGTGTCAATAAATAAACGTGAACCGTAAGCCAATGCAAAAGCAGCTAATCATTCATTCTATTGAAAAAAATTTAATAGACAACCTGGCACCTGCATAGAAATGTGAAAAACAGACACAATAGTAACTTGAGTCCCTAATTAAATGGGTCTCTCCATGAGTTTGAGGTGGCTTTCTTGTTTGGTCTTCCTGGTGCATAAATGAAATAAATGATTGCCATACTGTATAAAAAGATAATGGGTTTGATTTACTTCTGGTGGCTTTTACTTGAAAGGTTAACTTGTCAACCAGGGCAACAGACTGGACTTATGTATACCTTCTGTAAAGCAAGGTATATATGCACACAAACATACACATAAACATATACATAAACACACACACACTCCTGAAAATACAAAAATGATTAATTTATAACTTATCTTACCATGTTAGTAGTTTGACTCAGCAACTTCATTACTTCTCTCTGAATATCCACACATCTTTCTACACCCTGCAAAATAAAAATAAAAAAATCCCACAGAACCACAATTTTTTTCCCTATTAAAAGTAATTGCCCTGGCTCCCATCCCAAACACAGTGACAGTATGTGTGTAAGTAAGCTTTATTCAAGGCTTACAGCAATTTAGGCCACACTACAGCTGCAGATCACCAAAGGCAGTCCTAAAAGTTCATGAGTGAATGAAAGCTAAGAAGTCTTTAAAGGGGGGGGGGGGGGCACAGCCCTCTACCAGTTTCTAAAAGTGAGACATGGTCACTTGCGACACAAGCCTCTCTCCCAATGAGACTGGTGGCACACACTTCTCCAAATGGGGCATGGGCCTGTTCCCAGTGGTGCAGGCAGCACTGAGTTCTCTGTGAGAGGTCAGAGGTCAGACCCTCTGACTCCTCCAGCTGTCCAACCGCCCCTCCTGACTGGTTGATGCCTTCCCCCATTGCTAGGGAATTCCTTCCCTGTTTGTACGGGCTTGACAGGGAGCCAGGGGCAATGGAGCTCGCGGCATCACGCCCCTTGGTCCACTCCATGCTGTTGACATGCTTGCACTCTCCTCTTCCTCTGACAGCAACTGCCATCCGTCCCAAAGTAGCCAGGCTCACAACAATTACATTCTGAAAACAAGTGACCTTTTCCAAAAGTTACTAGGTAAAGGTAAAGGGACCCCTGACTGTTAGGTCCAGTCGTGACCAACCCTGGGGTTGCGGCGCTCATCTCGCTTTAATGGCCAAGGGAGCCGGCGTACAGCTTCCGGGTCACATGGCCAGCATGACTAAGCCGCTTCTGGTGAACCAGAGCAGTGCATGGAAACGCCATTTACCTTCCCACCAGAGTGGTACCTAGTTATCTACTTGCACTTTGACGTGCTTTCGAACTGCTAGGTTGGCAGGAACAGGGACCGAGCAACGGGAGCTCACTCCATCGCAGGGATTCGAACCGCCGCCCTTCTGATCAGTTACTAGTATGCTCATTAAACTGCAGATATTCACTTTAATAGACATGTTCCAAGTTGAATGAGAAGTTTTGGAGAAACCGCAGCACCAGTGGCAATGTTCTGAGTGGATTAAGAGTATCTTAAATCCTGCCAAGTAGGTAAATCCAGGTATTAGCAGGAGGGAAAGCAAGTATGAGCATAAAGAACACCTTGCATGGTAGGCAGGGTATCAGGACTACAACCAGCGAAAAGTACTAGCCAGGCACCTACTAACTTCTGAAATAATACTGCTTTATTCAGGTATTATCATTCAAGCTCCATGTCCTTGAAAAAATGGTCTTGTCTTTCACATTATTATTATTATTATTATTATTGATTAGATTTATATACCACCCTTCATCAAAAGATCTCAGTGTGGTTCACAAGACCTTGAGTTGTGCCTTGATTTTGAAGAGGATACAAGATTATCATCAGCTGTGCCAACATGCAATTATACCTGAGTTAATTTTGTTTACACACATGATGTGAAATGGAATGAAACATTTGCTTTAACCATTTTTTCCCCATTTAGGAACTGGTAATTGGGGATCTCTGCCAATTCCCACCTGATTCAAAAGAAGATTACCATATCTAGTTAAATCTCTTTCCCATCTCACCCACTTCATTGCTCTCAGTTGTTCTATCCATGAGTGTACCATTATACATCCTTAATCTGAGAGGAGTGAGGTGGGATTGAACAAAAGGTGCCTGGGAAGGTGATTTGACAAAAACATTAATCTATGAAAGTGAAATTTTAAAACTTATCTTCAAGGTATTTGGAGTCATCATAATAATGACCTTTCAGGAGAATAACTCATTCGTTCTATATGAATGTGATGTCTCATTTTGTGAAAATGAAATGCCTACTATAACAGAACGCTGCTATATCTTTCCATTGTCAATATTACTCACAAGAGACACATCCACGGGCAACTTCTCAGATGTAAATGAATGGGTCTTGTGCATTAAAAGCACAGCCATTTATTACACACTTCCATATGCATGTTTCCTCCATATACTTATAACCAACTCAGAAATGTTTTAGATTCAGTGAGGTAACCATGTTGGTCTGATGCAGTCGAAATAAATAAAAAAGTATTTGTCCAGTAGCACCTTAGAGACCAACTACCGTATTTTTCGCCCTATAGGACGCACTTTTTCCCCTCCAAAAATGAAGGGAAAATGTGTGTGCGTCCTATGGGGCGAATGCAGGCTTTCGCTGAAGCCTGGAGAGTGAGAGGCGTCAGTGCGCACCGACCCCTCTCGCTCTCCAGGCTTCAGGAAGCTATCCGCAAGCCTTGCAAGCCTGGCGGGAGTTCCCGTGGGCTCGCAAAGCTTGCGGGCGGCAGCCTGCAGCCCGAAGCACGGGGTGCCCTCCAGAGGGCGCCCCATGCTTCGCACAGGTGTCCGCAAGCCTTGCGAGCCCAGCGGGAGTTGCCGCCGGGCTCGCAAGGCTTGCGGATAGCAGCCTGTTCTGGGGGCTGGGGTCGGGGGAAGCTCGGGGAGTGGATGATTTTCACCTTTATCACAACTGGAGAGAGTAGACTGAAACCACATACTTTATTCCTGAGGACAATGCCCTCTTCCCACCTAATGCCTGGTATTTAATATGTGTAACCCCACATCATCAGAAATTATGCCACGATTGTAACAAGTAGTGAGGCAGTAAGGCTTCAATCCTACACCCTGTTCACTCTTACTCCAACTGAAGACAGCAGGTATAAGCGTAGAGAACGAGAAGTTGGATTATGCCATAAAAAAGCAATTAACTTCTTACAGGTTGATTAAAATATGGCCAAGTGCTTTTTAATATTGTGTTTTATTATAAACAAAAGGGAAAACAGTTGCACATGGTACCTGTTTAACTGGTAACCAGTGTGGAGGTATAACCATCACTTCTTTCAATAGATTCAGTTTTCCAGGTGATGATTTTCCACAACTCAAAACTGTTGCCATTGGAAGTGGCAAAGCCAGTTCTTTAGGCGATTCCTAAAGTGGAAAAAGTCATGTGGGAACTATTTTAGGCTTCACTTTGAAAATTATCCGGAACAGAAAAATGATTACATATGCCCCCAAATACTATGGACTGCTGGAACTGTAGATGCAGCTTGATTGCTCCATATTATTTATTTACTTAATTTCGACATTTACATACCATCCCATCCCATGCAGTTCCCTGGGGGGCTTACCTGCTGGTCAACAGCACCCCCCCCCCATTAAATTAAGTAAGAGCACACTAAGCATGGGGCAGCATCGACTACCTGGACGCCTTTAGAATTAAAACAAAAGGAATTAACTGCTATGTCACAAAACATGACACTTGCATGTTAGTGACCAAGGGCACAAATTTGCACAGCAATACACCAGGTGATGACTAAGCCCTGGCTCTAGCACAGAGATATCTGCCAGATTCATTATGGCCATTACTATGGATTCTGGTGGAAGAAAGAGCACAGAGCTAAGCCATACTTGTATAATAAATGTACTAGAATATGGTTGCGATACAAACCACATCAACATTGAGCAAAAGGTTCCGCAGAACTTAGGCTGCACGTATGTCTGGATTACTTCTTATTCCTATCTTGAGTGAGAATTCTGGATGCTAAAATCCAGACAAGTACCTGATCGTGTTTCAGCAAAGCGATATGTAAGTACAAAGGCATGTCACGAAGAGTCGCAGCAGTCTTTGCAAAAGCAAGAGATGTACACCCAATAGCCATGCTACCCATAACTACAGGTTCCGTGGGTTCTGCAGGAGGGATTGGCTTCTCCAGCACAGACATCTTCTTTGCTGAGAAAACAAAAACATGTTTATAGTTTTCTATTGACAATATCAACATCATAGGGTTAAGTAAAATATGGCTATGAAGTCAATTAAAACAAAGAATCTGGACTTCTTATTCTAGATCAATTCTATTGGCGTCAAAGGCACTGCTCCAGAGATAGGTGTTTTGAGGACTGCCATCTTAACCCCTTATAGTAAGACACTTCTTCTAACGAACTTTCTAACACTAATCTCCTGTTGTGATGGAACAGGACTTTGAAGCATTTTGTTTGTAACTAGGCTGTAAAATGGTTGCCCTTTATGTTGAAAACTCGTGTATATAGGGTTCAAAAAATTGCAGGAAGGTGAAACATGCAAGGGATACTAGTTCGGGAAGTTTTGCACGGGAACCTGGTAATTAAGGAGAAACAGAAACCTAACCAAGACTCTTGTCCTCAATGGGAGGGGGTAGTTAAAATATTCCATATAAAAGTTGAAGAGTTGCAAGAAAGAAAAGGGGCTTGAATTAAACTGTAAAATTAACTTTTTTTCTAAAATAATTTCCCCCAAAAGTGTTTAACTTGATACATTTAATAAAAGCATAGCTTATTCGGGACCAGGGAATTTGGTCTGAGACCTTGTTATTCAACTCACCCCTGCCAATTTGCTACCAAGCTAGATTCACGACCTTGCTACTGGTATAAGAATCCCTATACAGGTGGCGACCATTTACGCATGTCCAATTAGCACTCAACTGCCGACGCACAGGTCTTTTGCACCCAGAAGAGGGAGGAATGGGGGCAGAACAGGGCAGGCTTATGTGTGCTCCGCAGACACGTGCTTTGACCCAGAATACAACAGCTGTGGAAACGGTAATTGCCAGTGCAGTTCTGCATCTAAGAAACCACCTCTCCCCCCTACATACCATGCTGGTCACTTAGATCTAGGAATAGAGATCTGTTGGTATTTATAGCAAAGCATGTAAACCATGCTGTGACTTAGGCACATGCTCTGAGAACTGTGGCACCAGTTGTCTGGAATTCATCTTCCACAGATGGGAAACAAGCCTCCATGTTGTCATGTCAAAAACTTTTCGCCCAGCCCGTCCCAAATTAGTATATGTCTGCAGTTTTCAATAAATAAAATTTATGTTTTTTTATCTGCTTTATATTTATTTCTCTACACCATTTCCACACTACTGAATATAGGAGCAGTTTATAAACCAATTAATTAAATACCACTCCTCCCAATATAGACAGGAGCTGGACCGCTTAAAGTGGTCCAACAGAAAGTTGAAGCTGTTGTTTAGTCAGGGAGTCAGAGGAGTCAGAGAAGAATAAACGTCATCCACAGTGGCAATGGTGAGAGGAAGGTGGGGTTGGTTTGGCTGGTTGGCTTGCCTTCTTTCCCTCTCATGATGCACGCTATAACTCATGCTGTCACACCTAACCTTTAGGCTTAAATCACATCTGTTCTTAGACATAATAATCTGATATTTTGACCTCTGCAATGAAGGCTTGTTTCAGTCTTGGATAGAACCCTTCTCTTTTATTTCCTTTTCTCTTCCATTGCTTATTATTATGCCCTTCATCTACCAGCACCCTTAGATCCAGACTTTCCAAAGAGCGTTTTATATGCACAAAACTTAAGAATCCAGAGAAGATTTTGAAAATTACTTGGCTCTCACTTGGACACCTTAATAATGGCTGGATTTCTGAAGCACAGAGCTTAGCAACCATGAACTCCCACTGTGACATTTATGTCCTCAAGTCCTCAAATTCTTATCATCCAATGGCTTGCTTTGACTCTAAAATAGGAGCTGGCATCTTTTGAAAATCCAGCACTAGTTGTGGGTGCTGAATGCCTTTGAAAACCTGACCTTTTAATCCAAGCACTTAACAGAACTTTCGAACAGCAGAACATGAAAGCTGTCAAGTGCAGCTATGGAACTCTATGCAGACACCCAACTTAAGTGTTTGAAGAACATCATATATTTGATCTTCCTTAGGTCAGGAATGCACAGCAATGAGTGCATTATGAATGAGGTGTCAGGCATGAAGCAACAGGCTGTTCTCCAAAGTTTCTCAAAAATCACCTTTATTCTCCATAAAATGACAAATTCTACTCTTCAGAAGTTCAACTTCTCTATAACGGCTTCTATTGAGACTACTGAAATTCCAGTAATTAAATATTTTCTCCCAGAAAAGTAAAAATGATTTTGTTATATTTGCTAAGAAATCAAGAATGGCAATTAAAATTATCAGTGAGGCAAATGCAGCAATACAAACTTCTGCTACAGTACTACTTTTAAGCAAATTTAACTCTGAGCAGTATTTTTAGTACAAAATGGGGTGCCAGTACTCATAATCTTCATAAAAATGCCACGGACGCTGGCATAAAATGGCTGTCATGAGCTGCTACAAAAGGGGGGATGGTACTCCATACTGGTGAGTACTGTCAGACAAAAAAGCACTGCGAGAATCATGAAAGATACGAAATGTTAAAGAGTATACGAATAAGAACACTTTCTTCTTATCATGAACAGGTCACTGCAATTACGCAAAAAGCCAATAAGAGGAGAAACATTCGACACATTTCCCTCGAGTTAAACAGTCAATGGGTGTTGCATCCTTAAGACTCTTGCTCTCAAGGGTCAGTATGATCTGGATGTTGTTTCCATTAGAGGAACGTTACTGAACGTTACAGATAACAAGTGGCATGGCCCTGGCTGGCAACTAGATCAGCTAGCAGTTCAATTTAAAGCCAAAGGGTGTGGCTAGGAGACACCCTAGCCCCCTTCCACTGTGCTGTTTTCCTGCCCTGCCAGATCCCATTAAACAAACATAAACTTCACAGCAGGTGTGCTGTTCCATGTCCCTCTATTAAACTGATTCCTAATAAAATGAACAAATCAACATGAGACAATGGAGTGCATATTCACATGTCAAGACAAATAATGCAGTCTGATACTCAGATAAGGCATTGCCCAAGAAAAGAGAGCTAGGTATCCAGATCAAGTGTTTCCCAATCTTTTTCTTTTGTTTTGCCTGTGTGATTCCCATTTTGAAGCATCACATAGCAACAAAGGCAAGCAAGCCACCCACCCACACCTCAATCTACAACTGCCATGACTTTACTTGGGATCATTAAGTCCAGTATGCAGAGTGATATGGGAATATGTTGAAGGGTGGAAAATCCAGGAAAGCATAATGGGTTATGTGCAAAAGTTTCGTTTATTTATTTATTTATTTATTTATGTATAACATTTTATACCCCTTCCTATAATAATAAGTGGCTTACTCAAAAACAATAAAAATGCAACATTGATAACATTTCTATAACATTTCATAAAAATGTGATAGCAGAAGCATGCTTTGAACTACCCTTCCCTTCCACAAGCTTAGGTAAGAAAGTAAATGTGGGTCCTTATCCCAGAAAGGACTCCTACTTGCAGAATAGAACTTCACCATGCTCTCCTCCCCAGGTGGCCTCCCAAATCTGTTCTGGGAGTTCCGCCAACCCTCCAGAGAAAGATTTGGGTGGGTGTGCAAGGGGCATGTAGGAAGAGAAGACGGAGGGGAAGTTCCATTACACAACCAGAAGTTGTAAGAACGGGACAACTTCATTGGATACAAGCCTGAGAGCCATGATACCCATTTGCTAAATGGAACGGGATGCTATCTACTTTATAGATACAAGGTCTATTCTATAACCTGCTTTGTTTGGCTTTTTTTTTCCAGAAGGAGCTGGAGCAGCTGAAGCACCAGAAGCCTCTGCTTCCTGGATTTCTTTCTCTTTCTCCTTTTCAGCTTCCCTTCTTTCTTCATCTGCTTCTGCTTTCTTTGCAAAATATTCACTGTAATAAAAGGAAGAGCAGTAACCGCTGGTTGCTTTAATACTTCAAAAAACTTCTTGACACACGCAAGTCAGGGTACACTGAAATTTGTTACCTTCACTTCTATAAATAGTAATACATTTCTGATAAAACACATAACACAAAATTAGAGAGGTATTTTGTATTTGCCGGGGGGGGGGGTCTTTAACCTCCCCACTCGCACTTACTGTGTAGTTATATTTGCAGAAAATAACTTCTAGGGAGTACATGAACTCAGAGAAACCCACCACGGGAAAGATGTTTCCTGGTTGCTAGGTAAAAAGGAAGGGCAAACTATGGAGATTCTAAGGACTACTAGAAAATAAGGCAGAAGCGGATAAAGTACATGAAAGGGAAACAGCAACTCTTTCGGACCCAAGGTATTCCCATTGCCTGGTGTCCAAGCAACTCATCTATCACAGCTCTAATTTTACTCCTACCTATCAGTGGTTTTAGCCCATGGGTGATCATTTCACTAAAATTGCTTAGAAGGGTACCTGCACATTTTGCTTAACTTTCTAGGAGGGCTTAGAGACTTACTTTTTTATTTAAAATAAAATGGCAGCAGGCTCTGACACAGTAAAGTTTTTCATGGGTTCCAGGCTGGTATCCTCCAAGGTAGATGATAATTATATTTACAGACTAAGCTTAAACTCAATCATAATCTGCCTCCAGACCACCAGACTGTTATGGTTGAACCACAGCCATTTCAAATCCTCAAGTATGCCACATGCTGGTAAGCACAAGTACAATCCAATACAAGTCTGCTCAAAAGTAAGTCCCACTGAGTCCAAAAGGGCTTACTCTCAAGTATAGAATTGCAGCCTGAATTACAGTCTTGTAAGTGCAACATAATGGATTTTCAAAAGAAATGAATTGCTATATAACATGCAGAATAAATATGTGAAACTTACCCTAGAAGTTCATCAGCTTTATGCTGGTCAGTAGGTTGAAGGCCTATGAACATTTCATTCAGTGATTCATTTATCCATTCAATTGCTATCTTTATAGATTCCTCTCTTTCCCTTTCATCAGCATCAATTGCTTCTGGTGAAGCATTTTCAAGAATTTCAGCATGAGAAGAGATCATGCTGGAACAAATCCTCTGCAGAACAGTATTTAAAAATAGATTCATCATTGAAATTTCACATAATAAACACTACATTGAAATCATTTTGTGCTAAAGGTTTATTTAAGCTTTATTTTTGATGTATGGAGAGGGTTATCACTTTCACTGTCGAATGTTATAAACTCCACATGTCAAATCTTTTGACAAGGTATTTAAAAGAATTTTATTGCTAGAGTAGAATTCTTCACAGCTCCTTTCATTTCAATTTTGTTTAGTCCATATGCTTCTTTGACCATGTAAACTACACTGTTTATATGAACTTCTGAATAATGCAAATGCCTCTAGGTTATATTATTAGAAAATCGTAAAGTTGGAAGGGACCCCAATGGTCATCTAGTCTAACCCCCTGCAATACAGGAATCTCAACTAAAGCATCCATAGACATCCAACCTCTGCTTAGAAACCTCCAATGAAGGAGAGTTCACAACCTCCCAAGGGAGACCGCTCCACTGTCAAACAGCTCCTACTGTCAAACAGCTCTTCCTGATGTTAAGTTGGAATCTCCTTTATTGTACAGTGGTGCCCCGCAAGACGAATGCCTCGCAAGACGGAAAACCCGCTAGACGAAAGGGTTTTCCGTTTTGGAGGTGCTTCGCAAAACAAATTTCCTATGTGCTTGCTTCGCAAGACGAAAATGTCTTGCGAGTTCCTGCAGGGGTTTTTTTCCTCCCCCCCCCCTTTTTCCCAAGCCGCTAAACCGCTTATCAGCTGATGGCTAAGCCGCTTAACAGCTGATGCTAAGCCGCTTATCAGCTGATCGTTAAGCCGCTTATCAGCTTATCCTTAAGCCGCTTATCAGCTGATCGTTAAGCCGCTTATCAGCTTATCGTTAAGCCGCTTATCAGATGATCCACTAAGCCCGCTAAGCCGCTAATACTGTAGCACTAATCCGCTAAACCGCTAATGGGCTTGCTTCGCAAGACGAAAAAACCCGCAAGACGAAGAGACTCGCGGAACGGATTCTTTTCGTCTTGCGAGGCACCACTGTAATTTGAAGCCATTGGTTCGAGTCCTACAATCCAGAGCATGAGAAAACAAGCTTGCTCTATCTTCCATGTGACAGCTCTTTAGATATTTGAAGATGGCTATCATATCTTCTCTCACTCTCCTCTTTTCCAGCTAAACATACCCAGCTCCTTCAACCATTCCTCACAAGGCTTGGTTTCCAGGCACTTGATCATATTAGTTACCTTCCTCTGCACATGTTCCAGCTTGTCAATACCCCTTGTGGTGCCCAGAATTCTAGGTGTGGTGTGACCAAGGCAGAAGAGAACAGTACTATTACTTCCCTTGATCTGGATACTATACTTCTATTGCTGCATCACACTATTGGTGGTCCACTAAGACCCCAAGATCCTTTTCACATGTACTACTAGTAAGCCAAGTGTCCCCCATCTTATATTTGTGCATTGATTCTTTCTGGCTAAGTGCAGAACCTTACATTTGTCCCTACTAAAATTCATTTTGTTAGTTTAGACCCAGTTCTCCAATCTGTTAAAGTCATTTTGAATCCTGATTCTGTCTTCTGTGGCATTAGCTACCCCTCCCGGTTTGGTGTCATCTGCAGACTTGATTAGCATCCCCCTCATGGGCGTAGCCACGTTTTTTGTTATGGGGGTCCCAAAAAGTTGTTGAGCTTTTTTGGTGAGATCACGGCTAAAATTCCCCCTAAAAGAGGGCATTACAGGGGCCAAGCTTTTGTTAGGGGGCAGTTAATTAAGTATTTTTTTATGCTTTTCAATAATTTTTGAGGATTATAGGGGGCAGCTGCCCCCCCCCTTGGCTATGCCTATGATTCTTCCCCCCACCCAATTTCTTCATCAGTTGTTTATAAGGACGCTGAACAACAACGGGCCCAAGACAGAACCCTGCGGCACCCCACTTGTCACTTTTTTCCAGGGTGACGAGGAACCATTAATGAGTACTCTTTGGGTTCGGTCAATCAACCAGCTACAAATCCATCTAACAGTTATTTATCCTTTGATTCTCTATTGAATATACCTTAATATTGAATACACCTTAATATACATTTTTGAAGAGCAAATACACAGAAACACTGGGTGTCTTCTGCCCTTCCACTCATGCCATTTCTGTTACCCAAGTGAGGGATATGTACTCATGGAAGTGTAAACTTGGGGCTACCCCTCCCATGATCTCAAGTGGCACTCTGTGAGGGGTGGCAAATTTGCATCTAGGTACAGGCCACACCTCCCTGCTTCCTCCATGGAGCAATTTCTTCAGGAATGCAGAAAAGTCCCCCACCCTACCCCCGCACTTTCATTCTCCAGATCATACTTGTTTTCTGGCTTCTTTACTTTCCCTCTCCTTCCCTGCTCTTTCCTTCTCTAGTTCACCCTCCCTTGTTTCCGACATTCCTGTTTCTCTCTCCTCCCACCCCTGTTATCCATCTGCATTTAGTCCCCCTTGCTTCACCACAGCACTTCTCCTCCCCATTTCACAACATCGTCTTTTCCGTAAATCTATCAAGCCACTAACCCCCAGAGTCCTGCTCAAGTGGCACGCTGCATGCGCAGCTGCCTCCTGATGGACAAGCTCCCAGCTTTGCAGGAGAGAAGCCACGGTTTCCAGTAAGCCATGGTTCAAAGGCAAGACAGAGGTCAGCCAGCAGAATGGAAAGAGGCAGTGGGTTTTGAGGGGGGTGAGATGAGCCCTACCCCACAACCACAGTACCTTCTCTCCATCCAGAAAGACATTTCAGTTAACAAAAAAAACAAAGAAAAAAACCTCAAAGAGGATGCAAAGCAGGACTGAAGAGGACTGGCCTGGACCTCAACAGAAAGGCCTAGAGGGCTGCATTTGGTCTCTGAGCCTAATATTCCCTGCCCATGCCCTAACCCAGCACTCTTAACAAACCACAGTTCCCAGGGGGGTGCCATTTTCTGGTTCACCTCAGGCAGCAAAATGCCTTGGGCCAGCCCTGTGTAGACTTCACTGTTGGGTGTCTCATCCTTATCCTTATCCCTCAACCCTAGTGAAGACATTTTATAAAAAGTCACAGCAGACAAGACCCTTCCAAATTTCAAAAGGGTATGATGTCTAATTTGCCCCTAAACTTTTTTTACACTCAGGATCATGGTGCACAGGCAAAGGAAACATTACCACTTTCTACCATGCAGTAGTCCTGAAGAAACGCTCCACCAAAATTGCTACCAGCCCTAGGACACATTCATTAGATTCTGTTCACATTAATAGCATGAGGGGGGATTTTCATCAAGGAAAAAAAGAAGTATTGGAAACCCTTCTCCAAGCACCATGGTCCCAATCCTGACACACACATAACACACAGCAGCTAGTTAAGGGGGAAAACACCTAGATATGTTAAATGCCTTGACACATTTTAACATCAAACCTACTTTGGGCCTTTTGGTTTCATCATATTGAGACAAAAATTGGCAGGGGTTGACCAGTGTCCATATAAGCTCACGGACAATGTTATTTGCAGACAGCCCTCAGTCTGGCAGTCAGATATCTCTGGATCAAATAGAGAATTAAGCACATAACAGTTCATACCTTGACACAGTTCCTAACTCGGCATGACACTTCCACTTCTAACGTTGGCCGACCAATCCCATCAAGCACCTTTTTCCCAACTAATTTGGTTATCACTGGAGGCTTTGATAATTCAGAGAAGTAGTTTGCCTGGAAGATAACAATTATAGCAATTATTTCCCATATATTTAAAATGAGATTTCTATTCTCCTAGTACACAGTCGTCTGCAGTGAAACTTTTCCCTGACATTTATCAGACTGCTCATTTAGTAGTTCCTGCACCCATGGCTTGGGATCATACCTATTACCAACAATATTATCTCCTTTCTTTTTAAAATCCTAATGGTACCCTCTTGGCTTTCACTAAAACTTCTGGAGTATGGTAAACTGTAATGATACCAGTTCATCTGTGATGAAGTCAAGGATGGATCACAATAAATTCTTGGATTGTGCCACTGACATTGATTCTGCAGGATCCTAGCCTGCCCTTTGGACTAGCAGGAATTAATACAGGGACCAGCATTTTCCCTGACACACGCTAGTATAGGGCATGCTGCCTGGCAATCAGGAGAAATGATCGATCAGGAAGCACTCCAAAAGGCACTATGATGTTTTGTACTGATGGCTGAATTTCAGAGGTAGAGGTCCACAAATTTTGGCAGGTCTTGGTAGCCTGCCCAAATGTGAGCTTGCTATGACATATAATACTATTTCTGCTTCCGATGACATATGGTATCATAAAAAGTATGTTCACATTTTCTAATTCCCTCTTTTATTACCAATCATTTAAATCACATTTTCTAGTGGGCTTCGTGCATTATAACCCTTGTTTTATTACTATCCGAATTAACACTGAGATTATGTCATAAGATTACCATTTTACCAATGGGAAACAAAGGCAGATCATGACATTTACTGTATATGCTACAGTATATTGTTCAGAGGAAATTCATAAGATTATACAGCATGTAAGTATACTCTGCCAACCTACCAGTATACAGTCATGTGGCATGAATCTCATGAAAGTCCTCTTTACAATAGACTTGCAAATTGTACAGGATGAGAACCCTTCTACCTCCTAAGTGTGCCTTGCTCATCATAATGCAGGTGACAGTACAAATTATACTGATATGTAGCAATGTTAGCATATGCTAACCATTCCCTGCCCAATTTACTTCTATGTTGACCTGCACAGGATTGCTCTGCAAACAAATTTATTATGGCACGGGTTTTCATGTACCAGAGTGCACTCTTCACATATGATGATGCAGATTTCAACCCATAAAATAAATATTTTGGTGTTTAAGGTGCTGTCAAGGCTCTCGGTTGTTGTTTACTTAAGCAGTAAATTTGCAGCCACTATATACCCACTTAGCTAGGAGTAACTCTCGTTGGATTGAATGGGGACACACAGGAGCTCAGTGGGACTTGCCTCGGAAATATCATGGAGAAGCTCGCCCTGTAAAGGGCCAAAATACTACCATGCAGATGCACACACCAGGAACACACGACCTGCATTAAGGTCACTGGGAGTTCTGCACTCCCACAAAGCCGGTCCCACACCTAAGGCGTCTCCCGCCGCCCCCCCCCCTACTCCCGGTGCGCGTGCGCACCAGGCACACATCGCACCATCCTCCGGTTTGGGCCAAAGGCGCATGCGCAAGCGGGGGTGCCGTTACACAGGGGTCCGGCTTACCAGGTGCCCGTAGAAGTCCTCTGGGCGCTGGTAGAACATGGCGTTGAGCACCTCCTCCAGGCGCTGCGGCACTTCGTTGCTGCGGTAATACTCCGCAGCCTGGTGTTTGAGATCAGTAATGGTGAACCGCCGCTGCGGCTGCTGCTGCTGCTCGCCCGCAGCCCGGTTCCCGCAATACTCCATGTCTCCTCGGAGAAGCGCCGGTGCTCCGTTGCTAGGAGACGGAGCACGCGCGCCTCCCGCCCCGAGATTACCGTGTTCTCGCGGGATCGCGTTCCTCCCGTTTCTCCTCCTCTCCTCAAGTTCTTTCCTTCGGGCTTCGGTCGAATAGTTGTGCCGAATAGTTTAGCAGAGCCCATTCGGAATCCGTCAGCCCCGACTTCTGAGGGAGGACCACGACGAGGAGGTTCCTGCTGAGCCCTGTTAACGTCTCCGGCGCGGCGCCGGCTGATTAGGTTCCTCCGGAGATTGAATAAACTTGGGACACGGCGGGTTGTAGCGCCACCTGGTGCCCAAAGGCGGGAAGCGCAGTCGAGTCTTTGTCAGCTCAGCCGGTTTCCTGTCTTCACCTGGGACAGACGCCTCTGTGCGCATGTGTGTGTGAGAGAAAGAACGTGTATGTGAGAGAGAGAGAGAGAGAGAGAGAGAGAGAGACACCCTCCTGTCATTCCGCTCAGGCTTGTGATTGCATTTTGGTCCGTCCCCGCAACCAATTCTGTGACCTTTTGACCAATTTTTCAACTGCTGTTTTTTGCCTCCGATTCTGTTTTCGTATGTGCGTCGCTTTTCCATTTGCTTGCTCCCTGTGTTGTTTTTCCTAACTTTAAAAAACAAAAAACACTTATTTCCCTTATTCAGCCCTGTTTTCTCTCCCTTGTCTCGGTACTTATTTGTCTGGGACTCATGCCTTCTTTCATCAGTGCTTGCAGCCCAAGCCTTCCCCCTTTCATGTCAGGCAGGGAGCAGCCAGAGTTTTTTTTTCTTTCAACTCCACACTACAGGGAAATCATCAGGAAGTGCCCCCAAACCGCACTGCCAGGCATTGCTGTACCAATGGAGCCCCACTTGGACTTGGGGGCGATGGGGGAGCGGCAGACAAAATGGCAGTTAAGAGCTCTGCACCCAGCTCTGGACATTCTTTGGCTGTTTCTGCTACCACAGCGCACAAGTGTGTCCTTGCCTGTTGAAATCTTTTCCAGCATTGCAGAGGGCACATTATATGGGAGAGCTTCCTGATGTCCTTTCAAGGGGCCTCCTACATGGACAAGTAGGACTCCTTTCAGAGGAGGATACTGCATCCCAAGTGCAAGGGGCCTTGTAGACATGACATCATCTTCCACCCATGAATTTTCTGGTTTTACAGCATCCCCTCTAGCTATTACTTTGCTTGCTTCTGCTGCTGGCCAGCCTAACATACCTGGTATTGGGCAGCCTCGTTTATTACCAGCAGCTCAGACACTGCAGTTTTCAACCTGAATAAGGGAATCCTTAATGGGAATTTCCCAGTACCTGCATGTGCTACCCATGCCGGCTGCTCAGCCAGTGATACAGCCACCTGCAGCTGCTGTCACACAAGCTGTTCTATCATTCCTCACCATTAGCCATGCAGCCTGAGGCTCATGGGAATTGGACTCCCCACTGATATCTGCAACACCACAGGCTCCCTGTCACTCATTTAGAGACACTGAGCAAGCCAGACAGGTGCCAGCTGGTCCTGCAAGGCTTCTTACCTGCTCTCTTCCTTTGAGTGACACAGCCACCCAGAGGAGGCTCAGTGAGCCCCATGGTCCTTGCTGCAGTTTCCACAAGGAAAGGTGGTCCAAGACAGGAGCAGCCTCAGCATGACCTCTCTTTGTCTCCTGTGCTTTCCCTTTGGGTGGTGAAACAGCCTTGATTAGGCCCAGTGGGCTTAATTCTCCATGCTGCTGAGACTAAAGTAAAAACCAGCATAGGCAGTGGCTTTTACTGTCATTAACTCAGCAGTGCCATTGTATCCAGCCTTGTAGCTAGCAGAGGCCTCGCTCTTGTTTGTTCCTCTTGTCTTTGCACAGCACCACAAGCCACATGTTTCCCCACTAGGCCATCCAGAGGGTGAGAGAGAAGCAGAAGCAAACCCCTCCTGTTCCGGTTGAGTCACTCACATGTGCTAAGCAGCAGCCAACCATATCTGCCTTCATGAAACTCCATTCCATTTCACTTCTGCTGGTTTTCCATTCCCCTGCCCTCCGGTCAGCATCCCATAGCCACTGAATGTGTTCTGGTTTTTTTGGTATTTTGGAGGTTTCTCACCTTTGGCTTTTTCCTAAATATTTGTTGTCCTTCTGCAAAACCTTTGGGTTTCCTCAGACCTCCTAATATGCCCTTTTATGCAGGGATGGTGTTTTGTCTAAAAAAAAAGTTTGAAAACAGAGGAAGTGGTTCACCTGTATCATGAAAGCCCTCCTGCAGCTCAGCTTCCAAAAATGATAAGCGGCCCACTCCAATTTTCCAAAGAAAGGATCAGATTAATAATAATAACAGCAACAATTTTTTATTTATATCCCATCCTCCCCGGCTCAGGGCGGCTAACACCAAATATAAATCACAATAAAACGTAATAGAAAAAAAACAATTAAAATACGGCTTAAAATGCAGCCTCATTTTAATAGTAGCCCCTAAATCAAGACCATAAAGGGAGGAAACACCAGGTATTCACCCGAGACAGCTATCCGTGCTGGTCCTACATGGGCCACCAAAAAAGCCAAAGGAAAATTTATATACCAAATCCCATATAAGGTGTCAGAGTGAGTCTAAGCCGAAGGCCAGGTGGAACAGCTCCATCTTGCAGGCCCTGCGGAAAGATGTCAAATCCCACAGGGCCCTGGTCTCTTGTGACAGTGTTCCACCAAGTTGGAGCCAGTGCTGAAAAGGCCCTGGCGCTAGTTGAGACCAATGTAACCTCCTTGAGGCTCGGGACCTCCAAAGTGTTTTTTATGGACCTTAAGGTCCTCTACGGGACATACCAGGAGAGGTATGATGGTCCTAGGCTGCATAGGGCTTTAAAGATCAAAACCAGTCCCCTAAACCTGATCCTGTACTCCACCGGGAGCCAGTGCAGCTGGTAAAGTACTGGATGAATGTGATCCCATGGCAAGGACCCCATAAGGAGCCACGCCGCAGCATTCTGCACCCGCTGGAGTTTCTGGGTCAGCTTCAAGGGCAGCCCCACGTAGAGTGAGTTACAATAATCAAGCCTGGAGGTGACTGTCGCATGGATCACTGTGGCCAGATCAGGGTGAGAGAAATAAGGGACCAACTGCTTAATACGGCAGAGATGGGAAAATGCCATCTTTGCCGTGGCTGCAACCTGTGCCTCCATAGAAAGGGTGGCGTCAAAGGTTACACCCAAACTCTTGACAGAAGGTGCTGGCACTAATTGAGCCCCTGCAAGAGATGGGAGTTGGATTAGTTGGACAGATTAAGAAAGAAAGTTTCCCACATTGCTATAGGATCTGGCTTTATTCACACATCATGACAAACCATGGTTTATTATACAAACTGCTGTGAGTCTTGGACTCATTTGCTCTTCACTCTCCTCTAGCAGAGTAACAAAAAGATCAGAAGCTTTCACTTCCAGTTTTGATTGACAAGCTCACTTCATAATTCATGGTTTGAATTTGGCCTGTTTTAAACAAACCATAGTTAATAAGGGAGTTTGGGGGAGGTGGGAGACACACTGTGCTCCTTCTGGAGTAGTTTGTCTACCTTTGATCTCCACCCTGCACTCAGCTCTCACCTGTGACTCCTAGAAGCTGTCAGCCTGCGACAGTGGCCACATCAGAAATAGCTTTGTCTGGCTGGCTAACCAAGGTGAGAGTAGCCAATGGGTCTCAAACCTTCAATGAGCTAGGGACTTCCCTTGAATGTGAAGACCAGCTCTGGCAGATTGAGTAAATGAGACCAATAGTGGGTCCAACAGTCAAGAAGGCAGTTTCTGCAAGTGCTGTAAGGGCTCGTCAACCTGAGAAAGCAGCACATCTAGGAGAAGGAAAACTGTGATCCTAAACCTCCACTACCTTGCAGTCTCTTTGGGAGAAGAAAAGGCCAAGAAGTAAACCCTAAACAAATCTGAAGTGAAGTCCCTCAGAGGGTTGGGTGGTGCCTTGTACGTTTCCTTCTGGCAATTCCTGCAGCCAGTTTGGTCCAAAGACACTGCACTGCTTTCCTTTGAGCCACATCAATGAGGCCGAGAGGGGGTTCTTGTCATCTGGGCAGCCCAGGACCTCCATCACACTGCCCAGGCTTGTACCCCGGGGAGGTCACTTCAGTGCTGCAAGTTAAGAATAAACAGATTTATTTATTTGTCAGGTTGAGATTAAATGATGAACTGCAGTTAATCAAAACCAGAACTATTTGCAGATACCCACAGAGGGATAAGGAAGGGAATGCACTTAAACCCAAGGCTCTCTGTGGTTCATTCTCATCATGATAAGCCATGGTTTACTACAATGTTCAAACACAGCCATAACATGTCATTTGTTTTACTCTGTCCCTTTCTACATTTGCTCTTTCATTCAACTGTGCAAAGAGGTATGCTATAACTGCATTTCAACATTTGAAGCTGTTTATACACATCACAATAAATTAGGCACTGTAATGTTTTCATATGAAAATGGTTAGTTCTTTCTTCTGTGTTGTCATTGAACCTTGATGCATTGCCTTCCGTAGACCATTTACTTGAACTTCTGCTATCTTAAACATTTCCATCTATAAAATGGGAATAACTTCGTAAGGACTATTTATTGTTGCATACAGAAGGGCTACAGAAAAATCCAGGGTTATACTTAGTTATTTATGAAGTTTGACAATATTCATAAGCAAGCTTTAAACTGCTATTTTTTGTATAAACTGCTTATTGCAGAAAGCTTTAGGCATAGTTTGGTTAGAGATGTGTTCGGCCTTTTTTATTTTTGAACACAAAGTGTACTGTTTCTCAAGACTTCTCAAAGGTTGGTTATGATCTTTATTGCTATAAATTTTCTAGCAAGTACCTCTTAGGATCAAAAAAAGACTCTTTGAGCAACAAAATTGCTGAAGATTACCATCCTGAAAGGGACACAGATTACAGCTTGCAAAATGTCTAGGAAGGATAAAGCAAGCAAAAGCCCCACCTGACTTTACTTCTGTATTTAAAAACCCTTTACTTTTCATGAAAAGAAACATTTCACAATCTAAATGATCACTTTTAGCCTGCAATTTCCCATAAAACTTTCACTTTGTTTCTTTTTTCATTCGTAATGTTGTTGAACTAACTGAAAATTGATACACTTAAAATGCTGTTAGCTGTATACTTCCTCAGATCTAAAATCAATGTTTGTGAACCTCCCTCATTGTGTGCTCACTTTGGTGGGCTGGGAAGTAATGAAGAAAAATCTTCACTGAATCATTTTCTTTTCCTTTCACATCCTTTCTGAAATATCACAGTATCTCTCCAGGGAGTTAATCCCTCCTCGTGTCTCTGTATTCACCAAAGAAGTTTCTAAATTGAAAAGACATTCCTTAAAGGAGGTGTGATTGTGATTGCAGTGTATTTCTACATCCCATGAGATCTGGCTAAATTGTGGAAAAGTCTCCTGCGACATCACTTTCAGTTCCATATGTCTCCAGATAAAGTGACTGTCTCAAACTTTGGTTAGTTTCATTTCCTCTAAATTGGGTTATCCTTAAATTCCTGCTAGATCCCCAATTCCAATTATGTGGAATTCACATTGAATTGCAGTTTGGAAGGAACTGTTATGCTTCCCATTGGAAATTTCATTTCAAAGTTACATTTTTGATAATGGGGCAGCCAAGCAATCTGAGACTGCACATGTGTGACAATAATTTCTCCTCTGCCCTCTTCATGCCTTTCCTGGTTCTGGGAGACCAGGGTAGCTTGTCACTGCAGGAGAGGAAAACATCTGTGCCTCTTTACTCATCTCTGCCTCTTGACTTCCCCCACCCCACCCCACTCTCCTCCTCCTCCTCCTCCTCCTCCTCCTCCTTCTTCTTCTTCTTCTTCTTCTTCTTCACTTCTCTCTGCCACAGACTCTCCCTGCTCACTAATCCCCGTTACCTCTTCAGCTTCCAACACCTTCTATTTCCAGTCTTCTCCCTCGGACCACTCATTGTCATCCCACCACCATTCCCCAGGCTCTGAGCCTTCTTCCCTTTAGTATTCCCCAGCTGGTCCCATCCCCCCCACCATCATTCCTCTGTGTCCAACCAGTCCCTGACACCATTTGATGTTCTCTAGTCAGTTCCATTTCTTCCCTTCCAGCCAAACTGGTCTGCAAACTCCAATAATTTGCAGGCTGGGGGACTGCACTACTGCTGTCTTCCCCTTTGATGCCTGCATGTGTTTGAGGAAAAGGTGTAACTTCTTACTGTATGACTAGTACCTAGACAGCAGCATTTTGATTCGTTTTCTCAAGAAAATGAAGTTGCACTTAAACTGCACAGAAACAGCTCAAGGCTCACCAGCTACAGAGTAGTCATACCTGTGCTGTTGCATTTAGTGTTCTTTTTAAAAATGATGACTACATAAAATTTATAACATGGGGGTTTTAATTTTGCATCAACATAGCATTTCTCCATAAAATGTTATCAGGAGTAAGGGGTATTTAAAGAATATTTTTTCCTGCCAGTTAGTATGAGATGGCCTTCCAGCTTGATTAATGCTCTGGGATACAAAAAAACAACTCAGACATAATTGCTTAGTGTTCAGTACAACTCCCATCACAAACTTCTTAGCTTATGGGAAACCAGCAGCAATTTCCCCCTAATCCATTTGGAGACTGTAGTGTGTACATTTGTATGTGCTGTACAATATAGGTTATTTACATAGTAAGAGAATGATCTCAAGTCTCACTAGGATTCTATTGTACTGACATTATGAAGGAGCTGTTGTAAGCTATCATGTCAAGGCTTACTTAAAGACTTATTAGTTCAAGGATCATTGACACAATAGACTATAATGACTCTCTTGGCAATGTTGTCATTTGTTGCGTTAATGGGCTTGCAGACTATAAGCACAAAATTTACATTTTGTGCATGTGTGTATGTTTCTATATCAACTATTGCTATGCCTATGCAAAACTCATAATTTAATCACAATTTCAAAATGGAAGATCAAATTTAGCTTAATAGAATGACAAAACTTTTTGACAATGCTATGATGAAATATTAAGATACAAGCAGTAACAAATTTGGATGTTTGGCAAAATCCACGCTGTTTTTTTCAGGTGAACTCATGCTACGTTAAGGTAAAGACAATAAAATATTTTGCATCCTGAATTATTCGTACTGTGGTTTTTGAACCAGATGATGTTAATATATATTCTAAAGGTTTGAATAGCCATTTAAAATAATTGTAGGCTGCAATCAGTCATTCACTTACCTGGGACCAAGCCCCCATAAAACTCAGCAGAGCTTGCTTCTGAGAAGACACACCTAGGATTACAGTTGTGCTTATTGTAACCTAACTATGATAATATTGAAATTGGTGACTGGAATGAGACTTGATACAAGTCTTAAGATCTCCAATAGACTATTACCTCTGCTGGGAGATGTGGGTTTTCGGGAACATTTTGAATCTAAAGATATTCTGATATCCTAACTCAGTTGAGATATGATTTAGCATATTTGACTCAGTGAACAAAACTTTTAAAAGAAGCATATAATGTTAATTTTGCATGGTGTTAATGTCTCAGTGTTTTCCTTATTCCCCAAATAACTGAAGTTTTTAATAATAATAATAATAAATAATAAATTTTATTTATATCCCGCCCTCCCCAGCCGAAGCCGGGCTCAGGGCGGCTAACAACAATCAAAATAAATGTTTCATTTAAACAAATTGAGAAGTTTACTGGGAAGTTATCTGTACTGGCATCCTTATAGTAAGTATTTTAAAATATGACAGTTAAATAATAATAATATTAATAATAATACGGTAATAATAATAATTTATTTATACCCCGCCCATCTGGAGTATAACATTCTCTTATTTTCTTTAACTTTTAAGGAAAATAAAGACTGTATTTTTTTATATAAAAAAGCTGAGATAGATATTGTGTTCTTCGATTACTACAACTATGACATGTGTTGTTTAATTCAATATTTATAGCTGAGGTACCAAAGGTATATTTAGCTTAAGTGACTATAACAATTGTATTAGTAACTTGCCTCGCTCTCTATAGCTGCAATCAAAACATGGCAGAACCAATTTGTTTTGAATTTGTTGTCCATTAGTAGTTTTGGTGTTGCAACTATCACTAACCAGTGGCGTAGCGTGGGGGGTGCAGGGGGGGCCGGCCGCACCGGGCGCAACATCTGGGGGGGGCGCGCTCACACTCGCAGCTCTCTGCCCCTACCTGGCTCACTCACTCTCTCTCACTGCAGTGCTGGCTGTGCGAATCCGATCCAAGCCGCTGGGTTGCCGCCCACTGTGGAGGGGGTGAGTGCCAGGCGTGCGGTGCGGAGAGAGAGCGAGGGACTATCTGGGGGAGGGACAGTGCAGCGGCCGCCCAGTGCAGCGCTGAGCGTGGGAGAGAACCACACCAGACCAGACCAGGCAGCAGCAAGAAGAAGCTGGCAGCGGCGGCAGGTTAGGGGTTAGGGGGCGCAAATTACTTGCCTTGCCCCGGGTTAGGGGGCGCAAATTACTTGCCTTGCCCCGGGTGCTGACAACCCACGCTACGCCGCTGTCACTAACTGAAGAGGTAATCCACTTAAAACTGCACCTTGACTCTTCTGTAGTTGAAAATTCCAGAGAGGAAAGAAAACAGATGCACTGCTGATTTATTATATTGTATAATAATTGTATACTTTATATAGAGGAAATTTGGCAAAGGAACAATAACTTCACTATCGTAGGTCATTAGGTAACATGGGACAAAAAAATAGGTATCTACTTCAATTTTAGCAGTGTGATAGGAGTGAAAACGACTAGGGCTCTGGAGAGACATTTTACATGAAAGGTAAAAAGAACAAAAACAACCCCCAAACCTAACACATCTGAAGAGAAGGAGCTGGTGTCAATAAGCTGCCACTGCTGTCTATTTTTGGAACAAACTGGCCTTTGCTTGAACTCCCAATACACAGAGAGTTCATGTGAAAAGTTTAAGCAACATTTTATGCAATTCTAGGAAATGGTTACAGACAAGAAGGAGAGAAAAGAACATGACAAGTGAATATATTGCTATAGTAAAAAAAAAACTAAAAAACAAACAAAAAACTCCCAACACTAAATATCAAAGGAATTTAACTTGTCTTTGCCCTTTATTCCCCCTCTTGGCATATGCCAAAATTGACACACAACAAAGGATGATGGAAAATGAGCAACTAGCAGGAGATGCTATGCATTGTTAGTCATCCTCAGAGTAGACCCACTTAAGTCCTTAAACTAACAGGGCAACTTCATTGGATATAACCTTTAGTATAGTTCTTTCCTCATGTCAGATTCTTACCTGATTTGGTTTGAAATTACCAGTGTCTGCTGAGATAGTGGTCCCATTAAGATGGTCCATTCCAGAAGATTGATGAATCCAGATGGTTTCATGATGAATCTTGGGATTTTTTTCTGTCACTCAATTTACAACCTTGTTGAAGCCCTGGTTGACCTCTGGAATAAGGAAACAACTCAGGCAGTTGATAGAATCGCTCCTGAACATCCTTTCCCTGCTCATGCTATGCTAGCTCCTTGGTGGTCCAAGGGTGTGGCAGCAACAATATGGCAAGGATGACAACTAGACTGTGGCAGAAAGTCTAGTGACAAATTCAATCAAACACAGGCTGCTGAACATCTTAAAACATTATTCTGTGGTAACAGTGATGATGTTTTATTTTCTGCCACCATTGTACCTGCTCTGAGTTGTCCAACAGAGTTGCTCCAAGTGGTCAGAGAGGTTTTGTATCTTAATCCTTAGGTTCAAGAGGAGAACAGCAGTGAAGTGTCTTTATTGCGGTATCTTTTTGCATTCTGCTGCTTTTTAGTGCTTTTGTTTTTGTTTTAACGTATTGTTAGCCACTTTGAGCTTTTTAAAGGAAAGGATCAAGGAGACACAAATTCAAAATTCTCAGTCAACCAAAATGCTTACCTTAGGCCACTTTCTCTCTGCCTAACCTACATCACAGATAACATGAAGTGGGGACAAGCATGTACACTGCCGTACATGAAATAATTTGCTTAGCCAATTCCATGGAGCCAACACGAACATTGCAATGAGGATGTTTATGCGACCTTTCTTTTCTAGAGCAGGTTACGCATCTCTGAGGTGAAGACTTCAAGAGCAGGAAGGCTTATTATTAATTATACATTGATTTAAAAAAAATAAAAAATCCCAAGATACCAAAAGTAAAAACCATAAAACCAAAATCCACATGCACAAACGAGTTCATAATGCAAACTGGGGTGAAGGAGACTCCTTGCCCCCAGTTGCAATCTACATTCCCTCAGGAGGAATTGTTTGGGGTTGTATCTCTGTGGTGGGCAGAGTAAAAAGACACAGACAGAGCCAAAGATGAGTATAATTTTCAGCATTATGCGATTTCATAGTGCTGGCATCTCTCTCTCTCCCTCCCCCTTTCTCTTCCCGACTCCACACCTCTTTAAACATTTTAGCTCTCCCCTTTTTTGCCCCCTTCATTAACACAGATTGGAACTGATCGCTTGCAGTGAGTTCCCCTCCCCCTGCCACAATTTTCCTTATGTTTTGGTTCTGCCCGTTTCTGATTTTCCCCCTCCCACCACTCTATTTCTTCCTTGAACCCCTTCTCCTTTTTGGGGGACATTGGCAGCTGCATCTCTAACCATCTTTGAAACACAGTGCAGAAAAGGAAGCTATTCTCAGGGGGAAAGAGTGGGTGTCTGGACGTCTGGATGGAGTTAGTCTGCATAGGACTTCTGGGCCGCTGATTCTCCACTCGTGATCTAAACCCATTAGCAAGCCAGCTGCACACACAAAAATCAAGCTAATCCCAATGCCATTCATGTTTCCTCTGTTGCAAAGCTCTTGTGCCCTCCGAACCCAGCTGTCAAAAGTAAGAAGTCAGAGCTAAATATATGAAATATTAAAAATCCCAGCAGGGAATCAACCAATATTCTGAATGCTCAGACATTTCTGCAGATATTCTAGCATTTCCCCTCTGTTAAAAGAACAACCCCTCTTTGTTAGGTAAATGTTACTGCTATTGTATAATGTTTTTCATTTTTAAATAAACAAATATTGAGCTGGGAATCCTGTTTAAAATTGCAACAGCTAAGTTGGTGTTTTGTTTCAGTTTTTGGGTTGTTGTTTTTTTGCAAAATCTCTTCAGTCTGAAGAAAGGTTAGGCATGAAATGGTAGCTCTCGCCAATTCTGTTCTTTTTCACACCTGTGGTGTAATAATTAGCTATTAACAAGATGAAATTTGATTTGAATAACTTGTTGGCTCACATAATATTCCTCAGGAAATGGTGGTTGCCTATAGCTACTGAGCAAATCTCTGTAAAACTGGGATTTTGGCGTCTTGTGTGTCAGTGCTGCCACCAAGTGACGGGCAGGGAGGACTTCATAGGATCTTGATAGTGCAGAGCAGCAAGCAGTATCTGAAATTTCTGTTTGCTCTTTTCCAAGTTTTTCTCTGTTGTATCCCAGGGCTTGCTCAAGCTTTAAGGTGACCCTGAGCAAAGTGCCCTCTTATGCCTCTGCTCACACTAATGAGCACTATGTGGATAATGCCATCATACAGCTTAGTCACTAGGTGGTGCTGTGCGTAGGTGTATCTGAGTGAGATCAAGAGTTTCCTATTGCTGTTCTGTCTTGCTTAAGAGAGTGAAGTCCTTGTCCAGATTACCCACTGGCGTGGCCTCTTAACCTACCATTAAAGGTCACTTCATTTTTACCTGACACTGGCAGAAGGGCGCCCAGGATGGCTGGGAGCGGCTATTTTCATTTCCCACAATGCTGCAGAGTGCTCAGTGTAACATAACTCCTGGGCACTGGAAAAATGAAAGTAGAACCTTGCAGACCCAAATGTTTGATATGGAGGCAGGGGATGGTGTTGACAGACTCTGGTTGTCTTTGGATGTCAGGTACAGGCACCAGGCAGGATACTTCCTATATATGTGTGATATTTCATATATGTTATATATATATATATATATATATATATATATATATATATATGTTTTGCATACTGTTTTTCCGAGGGGCATGCATTTTTGTATGCTACGTTCAGCATGTACGTGCACATTTTACCCTGGTATATGCATTTTTGTGCACCTTGCTTGGCTGGAGAACCGCACTGCACTTTTCAGAGAAGTGCTCATTTTGAAGGACAGCTGTGTTTCAGTTCGCTTAATGTTTTGGAATGTGCAAATCAGGGAGCTTTGCCTTTAAATGTGAACTGAACCTGTGTATTCCCCATCCCTAGGACAGAGTTCCATAAGCGAGGCCCCAATACCAAAACTCTCCTTGACTGTGTATGCATGTTAAATCTTGAAATTGAAGGGAATAGCTAATTCAGTGGCTAGGATTGCAGCCTAAATCACACAATCCTGGTTAGGATGCTTTGTTTATTTTTATATATATATTGCATTTGTATCCCTCTTTTTCTCCAAGGAGCTCAAGGCAACACACATACTTCTTCTCCCCCTCCTCATTTAATCCCCACAACAACCTTGTAAGGTAGGTTAGGCTGAGAGTGAATGACTGGCCCAAGGCAACCCAACAAGCTTCATATATGAATGGGGACTTGAACCCTGGTCTCCTGGTTCCTAGTCCAACACTTTAACTTTTCCACTACACTGGTTGCTTCCATTCCTGAATCTGGCAATGTAACTTCAATCCTACGTGTGTATACTCCAAAGTCCCACTGAGTGCAATGAGACTTACGCCCCAGTAAATATGCACAAGATTGCAGCCATGGTCTTCTTCCAGGATTCATGTACCCTGAATTAAGCGGCATTAATGTACATTAACAGTTTGATTCTACACATTTTCTCATAAGCAAGTCCCACTGTGTTTAGTAGGACTTATTTCCAGGTAGCAGAATAATGATGATGATGATGATGATTTCCCCTTCCTTAAATTCTTTCCTTAAAATTCTTGTCTTTATATCCTATGGAAATTCCTGATTTGCAGAGGGAATGCTCAGGGAAAGCTGAAAACAACTTCACTGTTATTCCCGGCACATGCACGAAGGAGACATATCATCCATATGCAGAAACATCTTTTTTTTAGCAACCTTGCTCTTGAACTGCCCTAAGAGCTTCCCAATCACTGCGACATTTCCAGGAACAGTTGTTGCAAAGCAATGTTTCCCAGGGAATTGCTTTATCTGGTCATTGGAGCAGCCCTGTCTCCCTTCCCCTTTATCTGCAGCAGTGAAAGGAAGGAAAGCCGATCAGGCTAAACCATTACACAAAGACAAGATATGCCCACCGTGTGGGGAAGATGAGGGAGCTTCATCTTGTTAGCAGGTGCCTGAGCCACAGTGCTTAGGGTTGCGTTTAACAAGGCTGGCCCTTTAAGACAATGCTGCAGGCTTACCTCCTGCAGCTGTTGACAGGTTTGATTCATCTCTCCCAGAGCCCATTGTGGCCACAGTGGGAGGCTCTTGCGCAAATGTGCTAAAGCAAGGCAGGGAGCCAGAGCTTTTCAATGAGCTTCCCAGCTGGAGGGCTGCCCCCTAAATGGCTGGGTTGGGACGGGTCTGTGATGGGAAAGGGGTTAGGCACCTGAGCACCATTGACTTCCCAAGTACTCTGTGCTTAAGGTTACTGGCTTCCCTTCACTGTTTTTTCTTCTTTGCTTTAAATGCTTGAGGTATTTAGCTTTAAAGCACTAAATGCTCCTTTATGATGGGCTTCTTATATTCTCCATGGTTACCCCACCCCCCAATCATCACCCCTAAGTGTATCTTGCAGAATTTCTGTTGACAATTCCGCCCTGGGAAGGCCAATGGGAATGTTATCTCTGTCAGCCTGTCATTTGCATGCAGAGTCAAAATAAGGCATCCCTTTTATTTACCCAGTTTGCAAAGCACAGACACAACAAGCGTCCTTTGGATTATCTTGAAAGCAGGGATTTGCAGGCATTATCTATTTAAGACCCATCTATATATGCACGTGCTACTGAATACTTTGGTTAATGGCTGGAAAAATGAAGATTCTGGTGTGAGTGACATGCCAAGACATTTTTAAAAGTATTTTCCTTAGGACTGAAATATTTAGCAAGTTCATCAATTATATCAAAAAACATCCAATTTCTGTAAAAGAATGGCAGATGAAGATGATGGACTTTTTGGAGCTAGCCGCCCTGACCGGAAGAGTCCGCGATCAAAATGAGGAGGAGTATCAGGAAGAATGGAAGAAATTTAATGACTATTTAGCTAAATACATAAAGTTAAAATAATTGGAAAAAGCTTGCAATTACTAACTAGGCCTAGGATTTAAATAAGCAATGTGAGGAATTATTATGTTTAATGCTGAAATGGGAAGATTGACTGATGTTAAGGGATTAAGTTAAGATTTTAAGAACTTTGATTTGGAAAACCATTAAAATGATTTGCATTGAAACGAAACTAGGGGGACACGAGGAAGTCAGTTAACAATGTTAAGAAGATTAGTTTTAATAAGGATATGATTTATGTTTGTTTGTTTATTTGTTTGTGTGTTTCTTAATTTTGTGAAAACCCAATAAAAAATTTTGAAAAACAAAAAACACCCAATTTCCTAAGTGGTGGATATTATTATTTTTAGGACAAGTACTTACCAACTGTATTAAAAGCAGCTCCTCCCCTGAGCTGATGAAGACATGGCTCTTATATGACAAAGTTTGCTGTAACACAACATCATTTGAAAACAAAGAAACCACATTTTTCTTTAGAAGTGTTGAATTTATAGTCTTATTATGCAAACTTATGCAGATTTGATCAATTGGCTAATGAATTAATCAACTAATAGGCTGTGGACTCTCCTCCTTTGGGGGGTTTTAAGCAGAGGCTGGACGGCCATCTGTCATGGATGCTTTAGCTGAAAACTTCTGCATTGCAGGGGGTTGGACTAGATGACCCTTAGGGTCCCTTCAAACTCTACAATTCTATGATTAATCAACTAAAATTTCTTCAATCAGCCAGTAACCCTAATTTTAGATCACTGCCCCATTAGGTTACAATTTTGTGTGGAGCATTACTGATAATCCCATGGGATGGGGACACAATCAACACTACATTCTGAATTTGCATGAGGACTTAGCTCAGTTGGTTAGAGCATGGTGCTGATAATGCCAAGGTTGCAGGTTTGATCCCCGTCTGGGACAGCTGCATATTCCTGCATTGCAGGGGGTTGGACTAGATGATCCTCAGGGTCCCTTCCAAGTCTACTGTTCTATGATTCTATGAGGAGAGGACACAGTTCCCCCTTAGGCTAGTCGGGGGCTCTCTCACCCTCCATTACCTCAGCTCTACTCCCAAGGCACAGCGAGGAAGACACTTCAGTTGTCTTTTGGTTCCTAGAAAACAAGTTGTACCTCTTCCCCTTCTTTACAAATTAGCATTGCCTGCAATGACAGTCTTTTTTGCCAGATCATCCCCAGGAATGTTCAGTGTCACACCTCCAATCACACAGAGGATTCTAGCCCCCCACAGCCCCACTTCTTCCATCCTGGAAGGCTGTAGCCCATTGTCATGGAGGGACCTTCTCATAAGTGGTCCAAAGGCTGTGGGAGATGTTCTGGTCCATCTCTGTTGGACACTTATGGAACTGCGGTTGTTTCCCAAAACACTTTCTGAGACACTTCAATTTCTGGGTGATAGACCAGGTTTGTTAGGTTTCGTTGTTCAGTTAGTTATGATGGTGATGTTTTGTTTGAGAGGATTGTTTGGAAATTTATTTTTAATACAACTGTTTCCCATATGTTAGTTGTTAGTTGCACTGGGGTTTTTTTGTAGTTGCACCGGGGATTTTTAATTGAAGATTAAATGCCTGTTTGAATGAATGAATGGCACTCTTAATGTTCCCTTGAAAATCTGTCCAAACAACCCAAGGGACCTGGAGAGAAAATGAATATACTGAGTGCTCACTTTTTCGAAGGGAAGTGAATAGGGATGATCAAGAGAGCCCTCTTGGATCAGGCCAAAGGCCTATCCAGTCTATCATCCTGTTCTCACAGTGACCAACTAGATGCCCATGGAAAACCTGCAAGTGGGACCAGAGTACATGTGGTAATCTCCCTGCATGTGCTTCCCAGCAGCTGATATTCAGAGGTTACTACCTCCAAAAATGAAGACAGAATATAGCCATCATGACTAGCAGAATGCAGACTGCGCCAGCTGTTACTGGGATATATCATAGGCATAGCAAGCATGAGCGTAGTTGTTAGATGTGTAAGGACTAGAATGGTGCAGGGTAATTTTCTGGTTGTACCTTGCAGGCTCATTTCTACACATTTCCACACTGCAAATATGTACACATCCTGACATGTCTTCTGCATGACTCATCAAAATACCTGCAGGGGAAAAGTAGAATTATAAGATTCTCCCCTTTGGACCCAAATGAGACAAGTTAAGAAACAGATACCGACATGAACCTGTGCATGAACTACATAAACAGTAGTTCAAGTGCAGCCTTGGCCATCTATTTTGGAGGCACATGTGCAGTGCTTTTTTCTGGGGGTACGCAGGGGTACACATACCCCTAAAAAATTTGTGAATCTTTGTACTTTTGTCCATTTCCTGTATTTATTTTCCCTGATTTGAACTATAAAATGGTGATTTTCTTGAGTTAAAATGAGAGTAGCACAAAACATTTTTTTTAGGGAAAAAAAAAACACTGCATATGTATAACATGTTTACACAGCTGCAGAGTTCAATATGTTTACTTCATGGTCATCCTTCAAGTATTTACACATGCTACAGCAGATACTGATGTAAAAACTGCACTAACTCCTATTCTCCCTCCCTGTCCCTCCACATGTAATTCCGTGTGTGATGAATAGACTTAACTCTTGGGAAAACACTGATTTTGACTTCGCAGAAGGAGTGGTGCTATCTTTTAAGTTACTGTTGATTCCCACCCCTCTCCTTTCATCTCCAAAGGGCAGGAAGGTTATCATGTCTGGCCTTGCTTTTGCTCTGCATGTGTCTGGATCGGCTGGTGGATCCCTCTCTGCTGCACACACATCCCGCTGTCCCTGCTCCTCCAACTTTTGTGAGTACAAGCAAACTATTCATGAAAAAAATATGCCTGTGTGAGGTGGTGTGGGGGACGATGCCACTGACATTCCCTATTGAAATACTCTGGCTGTTCATTTACATTCACACTTTTAAAAAAAGAAAAAAGAAAAAGAAAAAAATGTTAACTAATGATGTTAAATGCTTTGCCAAAGGTCTTAGCAGGTCAGTTGCAGAAGGACTATTTCGGCCTAATTAGAGCTCTTGGGGTAGCCTGGGGGCCTCCAGATACAGCGGGTGACAAGCTGGGAGATGACAGCTTCAATTGGCTGCAAGGGGAAGGTTGGACCGGTCATGTTTTCTAACTGAGCCAGGTGTTAGCTGAATGGGGGGTGAGGGGATGTGGCCAGCCTCAAGCTCTTGTTTGATCTCCCTTTCTTTTATTTGCTCTATTTTGAGTCCTTCCCCTTGCCTGTCCCATCTTGTGTCAAGGTCAAGAATGGCCTTCGCTAAATCAGGAGTTTCCCTCCCCCCACCCCCGGGAGGTCATTAGCAGCAATCCTCCTCCTTTGCCAATAAACCCAGAGGCGTTGGGGCAGAAACAATGCAGAGGCTCCAGAAAGCCACCCACTTCACATTGTGAATCTGAAGCCAGATGAGATGAATGAACATGGAAGGTGGCAGAGCCCAGCCACCCCATGAGCTGTGTTTAAGCCACATTAGAAACCAAAGCTAATATTGTTAGTCATGCCTGCACTTATCAAATACCCTCTACCAGACCAGCCCTCCATCGTTCAAAAGGAAACTGCATCCAAAAATAAAGGCCCGGCTTGTCCTATAACTTTGCATTTCACAAGCACCTGGACAGAGTGACAATACTGATTGCCACACCGACTTTTAGGCCCCCATCCAGCAATGCCATCTGAGCAGCAAAAGTCTGTGGAGTGTTCAGAGTTTCCTTGGCTGCAAAGCCTGCCCCAGCCATGCTCACTAGTTGGCATATTCGGTGTGGAAGATTCTCACTGAGGCTCAGAGCAGCTATGCTGAAGAATAGCAGAGTCTAATCAAGTGTAACAGATGGCTCGATATAACTATAATGTTCAAATGGTTAATTTTGTCATGAGCCAGGTTCCGACACTGGAGGGGGAGGGAGAATTATGGGAAGGAACAGGGATCACCATTTTCCAACCTGACATCAGCAGCTTTGGAAGGGGGAGCAGGGGTGCTGCCCCCCTCCCTCCTTTCTTGCAGAGCAGAGAGCCTCAGTGGAGGGCCATGGAGGTGGGAGCAGGAGGCAGTAGTGACTGAACAGGAGCCTGAACAGGAGGGTGCAATCTTGTTGCCTTGAATCAAGCAATGCCTTCACAGGTGAGCAATGACCCACCCATCCTGACTGAGCATGCATCAGCAATCCTGACATTCCCACAAACCTCATGAGTCAGCAGGTCACTTCTCGCCTTTAACAGCTTGGTGAGTGGGGCATGGAAACCTGTTGGGATATCTTCATTGCTTCCATCTGGTTCTGAACTTCTTGCCCTGCTCTTGAACTCCTGAACTAAGGCTCCTGAGCCCTGTGTTTTCTGCTGGGCCCATACTGTTACCTGTCTGAAGAAGGATCTCTTTCTTACTTACAAGTAAGAGCCTCTGCTAGCTCATTTTGGGGCGGGGGCCAGGACAGATTTCAATGAAACATTTTTTACCTGACATGTACATTTTGCAAGATGATCCTATGAGAATGCAGCATACCTGTATTTGTTGTATACACACGGTGTTCACTTACAAAAACATACGAACAAGTGTAAGAAGAGTGGAAATACGTTGGGTCACAGCACAGCATTAACTAGACCATGTTCACCTCCCCCATCTCCATAGATTTTTATCCTCAGAAAGATTTACAGCATTCTGCAGGAATGCATTTCTTTTCTATTCTATTATTCCCAGCTAAAGATGCACAATATTTCCAAACAGTTTCGAAAGATTGCAGAGAAAATAAAATGATTCAGCGCAAGGGGGAAAATCACTGAATGCTTTTAAAAAAACAACCTCACAACCACCACATACTGTATGTCTGTGAGAACTAAAGCTGCCTTTAAATTCCCTGCTGGTTTAATGAGAGCACCCATTAAATGTTCCGGGTTTAGAAGGATAATTTGCCAAGCAGAATCCTCACTGCAATGCATTGGCTGCTTTGTAGGGTCTCCCCCTCCCCTCTTTCTACAAAATCCAGCTTCAGTTTAAATGAACAATTGATCTGTATGGTCACGGGAAGGTAGGAAATTGTCTTATCTGTCACTTGTTCAACATTGGCTTCTTTAAAGGGAAAACAACAATCACAGTCAAAGATGCTTCACTGCCAGGAAGAAAATAGAGGCTGTAAGTGGGCAGATGAATTATGCTTTTCCAGTGGGTTTTTTTCTCTCTCCAAAAGGAAGCATTTACTGAGGGTGAAAATTGTGGTGGTTTTTTTTTTTATCTTATAACAACTGAAGAGTAGAGCTTGTAAAAACATGGAACACCTACACAGACACTTAATTTTTGTTGCATAGGAACACACATCAAATAGCTTTCAGCAAAACTAGGTGGGCAATGGGCTTTTCTCATTGTTTACCTCTTACGTCAAGATCCTTAACAAATCCCTGTCAATCATCTGCGAGACCTAAATGCACCAGAGTTTAAGCCATTACAGTCATAAGAAAAGAAAAGAAAAGAAAAGAAAAAAGCACAGTACTTGTAGAATACCCCGTAAAATAGGAATAACAAATCTAAACGGCAGGTGGATGGAGTTTAAATTTTGCTTCGCTGCTCTTGAAAATGGTAGCCTAAAATCAGATTTCCGAGGCAACTGCCATTTACAATTCAATCAGGAGTGCTTTAGCTTTGTATACACAGCAGACTTCCCTTTGGGGGGCCAGTGATAGCTAGGAAACATAACCACGTTTGTTGCCACTTATAGCTTCTGGCTGAAACCACTCCAATGTATTTTCTATGATCTACCACCCATGGGCGTAGCCAGGGGGGCAGCTGCCCCCCCCAGATCAAGTAAACCAATAGAAATACTTAACTAACTGACCAATCATGTTGCTTCTGCTCCCCCAACCAAGTCCTCCCCCCCACTAACAAAAATACTGGCTACACACATGCTACCACCCATCTTGGTCATGGACAATGCGCCCTTCCCTCTCACAGGCCTTGGATGGTAGGCCCGTACTGGATGAAAGCATCTGTGGTGGTGGTGCCTCTTCAATTAGATGCCACAAAAGCATTAAAAAAAAATCATCCCACACTTTAAAATATAGATATACTGTATACCACATGTGCCACATTCAAGGCCCTTGAGCAGAGGCAGAGAGCCTTCCAGAAGTTGCTGCACTACAGTTCCCATCATCTCTTACCATTGTCCAAGCTGACTGGAACTCATGGGAGCTGGAGTCAAATAATGGCTGGGGGGCCACAGGCTCAAATCACTGCTCTAGAGGATTGTATTTGTGGCATATCCGCCCCGTCCCTTCATCCTCAGTGTGGCACACTTTCTCACACTATTGCTCCCTCCCTCCCTCTTAAATAGTTATGCAGTTTTAAATGGCTAAGAACAATTCAGTTCCCTCCTCCATCAATATGTGATAGGCTCATAAGGCTGACCCACCTAGGTGCAAAAGAAAACGCAGAAGTGGAGAAACGAACACGCAGTTTCACCGAGGAAACACAATGAAAGAAAGATCAGCAGGCTAACAGAGGGAAAGTATGAAGTGATTAACAATGTTGTACTATGTGAAATGTGTCCCTTTCATCATAAAGCCATTTTTTTTATTTTATTTTATTTTATTTTATTTTCTCTTCTCTTTTTCCTGTTTTCTAAACTGCAATCCTTTATTAGTTAAATTTTTCAGTACTTGGTGCAGATATAATATGGAATAAAAGCCATTTTCTAAATAAATTTAGATCTACAAAGATTGAGCTAAAAGGGCAATCACAAGTAGGGAAAAAACACACTGGTATCACAATATTCAGGACATTAAAGTCTAGGCTGAGCTACAGCTTGCAGATGAGTCAGAATCCAGACCTTTGAATGCTATGCCTTGAGTGGAATGCCCCACAACTATCTAAATCCCACTGAAAAATGATGTTCTTGCACATAACATAATGCACATATCTCTGGCCATTTACTTTGGATTAGTGCAAGGCACAAAGAACAACATATGCAAATTCAGTTACTACATCAGCCTAGGTAGGAAACAGCCTACAACTCATTTATTCTGCTTGAAGGAGGGTTGTTAAGTGCTCCGAGTTTGAGTCAATATAGAATATTCTCAAAAGCTTCATGTTTTGACAGCCCATCACCTCTGTGTGTGTATATAGAAATGTTCTTCATGTGCCTGTAAAGCAGAGGTGCAAATTACACAGAGAAAATTATGGATCAGGAAGTGCTCTTCTTAAACGATACGACTGTGCACAGTCCACTGCAGGACGGCCTGAGCTGACACATGCACATTTCCATACAAATTACAGTATACTGCTGCCAAAAGATCAATTAGAATGTCTGAGACCACAGCCTGCCACTCAAGCAAAGGGTGGTGGGATGCATGCATTGGGGATAAAGAACCAGAATTTTCCCAGGCTCAGGGTAGAAACAGATGGGTGGTAGTGTTCCCTGCAGGGTGAGGCTTGCAGAATCACTGAGAGCAGCAGAGCAGAGGGCTTTTTTTGGAGGGTGGGGTCCAAGCAGTTAACACTTGGTTTCCAGCTGAGAGAAGAAATTACATCCTTTTAGCGGGGTCTTGTGCTGAGAGCCCAATTCCACCCCCACTCTGAGTCCAGGCACCAACCTTGATGAACACAAAGCTGCCTTCTGCTTCAGAATACACAGTAGCTTGGGCTGCAAGATCATTTTGTTTTATCTCACCTTTCCTTTTTTATATAGCATTGGCTTTTATAGCAGTGGCTTAGGAGAAATGGCCATGTTAAAACAATGTTACTGTGAGTACGTGTAAAAAATATTTCTCTACGCCTCCCATTAGTTAGCATAAAAGAAAGGCTGTAGGAGCCAGATATTTCGTTTTGGTTTGATAAAACCAATCCTTGTAATGAAGAGCCTGTACCGTATTTTTCCGTGTATAAGACCAAAAATAATGTCCAAAATTTGGGGGCGTCTTACACATGGGGGCCATATCCCCCCATTTTCTTAAATCAGAGTCCCCAAAAATAGGGGGCGTCTTATACATGGGGGCGTCTTATAGACGAAAAAAATACGGTAATTAAAAACACAGCACTGATGTAAAGAGAAGATTCCTTTTTCCTAATTAATTATTCATAAAAAGATCCAACTGAAGGTCAGCTTAGAAAAATCTGTTTCATAATTTCTTCTTGAAACTTTTGGGAGGATGTGAACATTGAAGCGTTGGAGTTCTAAATGTTTCACCCTTTCCTGGATGCTAGCTGAAGAACTGATCTTAATTAAAGTATTGAGGCTGGAAGATATCTCTTCACCTGTTCTGGTGAAGACAAGCTAATGGTTTTATCATTTCATCTGTCCCTTAAGCGCGCTTTTTTCCCCAGCCAGAACTTGCCAGAAGTCAATTCCAGTATCTTTCAAGTGGGTACCATTGCCATTATAAGAGAGCAAGGAAGGCGTTCATGGTGAGTTCCAGCACCTCTGTTTCAAGAAAAATAGCACTGCCCTTAAGGAGGAGTCATTGCTCATGAACTGTGCTAAAATGTTCATAACTCAGTCGTGATATGAAGTACAGTCCTAACAGTGCAATCCTGTACACTTTTACACAGAAGTTAGTTCTAGTGAGTTCAATAAAGTTAACACTTATGTTAGGTGGGTATTGGATTGCAGCCTATAACAACTGAAGGATATCTGTGGATTTATTTGAATTGGAGATGCAATTCATCTAAAAAGGTAAAGGACCCCTGGACGGTTAAGTCCAGTCAAACTTGACTATGGGGTGTGGCGCTCATCTCACTTTTCAAGCCGAGGGAGCTGGTGTTTGTCCACAGACAGCTTTCTGGCTCATGTGGCCAGCATGACTAAACCACTTCTGGAGCATGGAACACTGTGACGAGTGCCAGAGCGCACGGAAACACTTTTTACCTTCCTGCCACAGCAGTACCTATTTATCTACTTGCACTGCTATGCTTTCAAACTGCTAGGTTGGCAGGAGCTGAGACAAAGCAACTGGAGCTCACCCCATTTTGGGTATTCAAACCACCGACCTTCTGATTGGCAAGCCCAAGAGGCTCAGTAGAGCCCAAGAGGCTCAGACAACAGCGCCACCTGCTCCCTAATTCATCTACGTGTATATGAGGGTGCTATGCACATAGTTCCTTTCTAAATTCAGATGCTAGGGATGTGCCTCCCCCCCCCCCAAAAAAAACAGATTAGCTGTTCAGGATGCAAAAGATGTGCAGGAATGTAGTGGGATGGCCCCTATTGTGCTCTGTGAGTGCAGTCATTCCTAAATTCAACCGCAAGATGGCAGTGCATTGTAGAATATATAACAGCTGGCTGCTTTCATTATGTGTAAGAGGTTGAGACATCTCCATGTCTAATTTTAGGAAAGGGTGACTTTAATAATTACTGGGATGAATGGAAGCCTGGGTTTTTGGATTTTGGCATTTGTGTAAGGTTAAACAAACTACAGACAAGAACAGAGAAAGAAAATTAATAGGCTAGCCAAGTAAGTCAGCACATAAAACCTCTTCAGAGGGATGTTTAGCTACTGGATGTTCAAGACTCCATTAGAAATATTTCTCAGGGGAGTTTTAGAAGATCTCTGACATAAAACTGAATGTCTGATTCTGTGCTTCCTGTTTCCTAGCCAATTCTCACCCTACACTTCGTTTTTGGATACCCAAATACAAACTCTATGAACCTCTCAAGTGTGAAGACCACACACATCAAATCCCTTTAACATACTTGGAACAGATGCTTGATCATTCCGTTACGTTGCCTTTCAAGAAGAGTTGGGAATACACGACAAATTTCTCTCGTATGGACAACTGGCCTATTTTGCTTTGTTTTCCTTGGGTAACTATAGTTGCATACAACAAGCAGAGTGAGCATTATGTCCTCTAGCATTTATGTACTTTTGATACATTGATTTATTAGGCTCTAATAAATTCACTTATTTGCGGGAAGTGTCCCTGAGATAATAAAGTAGCCTCTGTTTCTGAAAAAGAGGGAAATTGTGCAGTGCAAACCCATGTATGTTTATTCAAAAGTATATTAAAAAAAACCCCACTGTCTTCAACAGAGCTTACTCCTATGTAAGCCTTAGGATTGTAGCTGTACAAAGATGAGAATCCTTTCAAAGAAGTCTTTGGGTACCATTGATCATTAGATGTGCTTTAACCTGTCTGGAGATGGGATTTCCAAATACAAATATTATGCCATATTTGGCATCCATTTGATGGAGTGCTATAGCAAGAAGAAAGCTCAGCTGTGAAAAATAAGTGTCACTTGTTACATGGTGCTATTACGAACTGGAAATTAAGTGATAGCTGCCTCCAAGATAAGGGGCATCTGGCAGGCAGTGGGGCATAAAGCTTTGCAAAAAGAGCTTAGCACTCAAGAAAAGATAAATTGCTGTTAGAAGCAGAAGAGGGTTAGAAAAGGAACCTATGAGCGCTCAGAACCTTAAAAGCATCAAGTAATAATATAACCATGGGGGAGATCATTTCCTGACAGTTAATGTCTAAACGATGACCTTTTGTCCTCTGCACCAGCTGCCAGGAAGTGCATTCCCTTCTGGTTACTAAACTTGGAAATGCAATGTAAATATTTTAAGGGGAAAAGTGAAGTAGACTAGTAAACATGAAAATAGGATGTCTTGCAAAGAGATGCTGATTTACACCTCTTTACTAATCCATTCCTTCCCATCCCAGATTTGAGTAAATGTTTATTGTATCGATCATTAAGCCTTCCCCTGAGCTTAGCTTATTGCTTCATTATGGAACAAGGTTCATCTTTCCTTTCAAGGGATTTTGCTGGGTGTTGTGGCTTCTCTCCAAAGGCCTGCGTTTTTCTCCATAGAACTTGATAATAGTGCTAAAAGCCACGGGAACTTAACTTCTCATTTTCCATTGCAAAAGGATGAAACTGCTTTGGGTATCAATATGAGGGGAAACAACAACATCTGAAATTGTGCAGTATGAATGGCCACACATTTTTAGATTAACCTCTTTGGAGAGCAACAAATTCATGCAACCTAAATGAGAGCTACATGTCTAAATGTCAGTTTCCTGACAAACAGAACCCAAGGAAGGACAGTGTAGATAGGCAGTGACTGGTTTCTTGATAAAAGGTAAAGGTAAAGGGACCAGTGACTGTTAGGTCCAGTCGTGGATGACTCTGGGGTTGTGGCGCTCATCTCACTTTACTGGCCGAGGGAGCCTGCGTACAGCTTCCAGGTCATGTGGCCAGCATGACTAAGGTGCTTCTGGCGAACCAGAGCAGCGCACGGAAATGCCGTTTACCTTCCCACCAGAGCGGTACCTATTTATCTTCTTGCACTTTGACGTGCTTTTGAACTGCTAGGTTGGCAGGAGCAGGAGCAGGAGCTGAGCAACGGGAGCTCACCCCATCACGGGGATTCGAACTGCCGACCTTCCAATCAGCAAGCCCTAGGCTCTGTGGTTTAACCAACAGCGCCACCCGTGTCCTGATACAGTATCTTGATATCTCCTGTCAGATGTCATGGGACAATATAGTGCTTTACCCAAGGTACTGGCCTTATTGTTGGAACAAGGGCACTGGAATTTGACACACCATAAAATCATAGGATTGTAGAGTCTGAAGGGACCCTGAGGTTCATCTAGTCCAACCCCCTGCAATGCAGGAATCTCTACTAAAGCATCCCTGACAAATGGCCACCCAACCTCTGCTTGATAGACTTTCTCCCTCCCATAAAACATGATGGCATTCTAACTGGTACAAACATCATTCCAGACCTATTTGGGAAAGACTGGCAACTCACAAAAGGGACCAAGACAGGAAATCACCACCACCACCATCAACATGCTGACTCAGGTCCTGAGATATTTTATCTCTCATTCCTACCACTTCTAGATCAGTGTATTGGCTTCCGCTGGATGGTTCCTCACAACTAAGCAGCTCACATTGACAGCAGTATCCTCTGCTTCCTTACCAGTAATTGCAGCTAGTTAAGCAAAAACTACCTCTAGACAGAAACAGTTCAGCTTACTCTTTCCTAAGTGCCTTGCATTGTACTTGTTTGCGCAAAGTATTGATCAGGCATCTTATTGCAGTTTGTGCTAGGCTGGTGTAAAGCCATCCCTCAGACAGCAGCAGTGCCTGCTACTTACGGTATGGTATATTTTAAGGAAATGCCAAGTAGAAGACAAAGAGGCTGACATGAACGGTTTCTCCTACATGTCCTCTGCAAAGTTGTATGTACTTGTTGGCTTTCTGTCTTTCGTTGACAATTGTGATACAGCAACACCAAATGTTTAAACTAGTTTTAGTGGGAGGTAACTTTGATTTCAGTATTTTATATATACATTTGATAAGGTACACTTGTGGTTGAATTTCTTAAACAGGTGATCACTACGAAACTCAGGAAGGGGTAGAATGAAGATACACACAGACACAAGCCATCTTGTCTGTACTGCTAGATATTTCAGAATTTCTGTGTAAAATCATGGGTACATCTGCCAAGTATTCTCGTTCAGCCTTGGAGTAATCATACATTGTAAATTTGTCAGCTTATCTTTGCTTATATTTCCTGTGTCATTAATCACATCTGGTCACATTTATGTAGAACCATACAGGTGGAGGGGACCCCAAATGTCACCTAGTCCAACTTCCTGGAATATAGGAATCACGATTAAATAATCCCTGACAGATGGCTCTCCAACCTCTAGTTAAAAACCTCCAATGAAGGTGCAGACCTCCATGGCAGCTATACCCTGGAATAAAGAAGAGAGACTCAGTTAACTGGGTGTTAAAAAGCAACCCATTTAAGGGCACCACCCTCAGATTTACTCATGATGACTCCGGGCAAGAGAGGAGGTGCTGCTTAAAGCTGGCACATTGCATAAAAGAAGCATCCACATCCTAATTAAGAAATAGGAAGACAGCTGGCAGCACCTTAAACAGAGGCAAGTGTTTGGAGAGGGACTAGAGAGGGATATTCCTGTCCTTCCCCATTAAGTATTTTCTGCTTCTACCTAGTCTCTTTATTATTATTACCTTGCCTTTTCCCCTGATGAGACTCAAGGTGGCTTAGAGATAAATGTTGAGAATATAACTTGCTGCCCCCTCTGCACATGATGCTTCGCTCCTCAGTTGGCCATTTGCCTCTTCTCTTTCAGCACTGGCTGCAAAAGCACCACCTCAGGAAAAGGGAATCTGCTCTTTTCCATCCTTCCTTTCCTGTTGTTTGTTTTTCCCTTCTGCCTTGAGTCTTGATTGAAGCTTTCACACTGTTTTCTTCTCTCTCATCAAAAGCCATTCATCTCGATGCCGCTATAACCATATTTGACGGTGGTTTGTTTGAGATGATGAAAGCAGGCAAATTGGAAACAGACATTGTGGTGCTCTAAGCATTGGGATCCACGTGAAAACACTCAACACTAGGTGTATTAGAAACTGAAGAAACACCCAAACCACACAGCCAGAATGGAAACCCACGGTACATTTCATCCATGCTGAAGTGTCTTACTTGACATCTGTCCCCAGATCCATCCCATAAATGTGTGGGGAGTCAGAGTATACTTTCCATTCTCACTGATCTGCTGTACATGCCCCACCTCCAGGGATCACATCCACACCATATATTTAAATTAGATTGCTTCCCTCAAATAACCCTGAGAACTGTTGTTTGTTATGGGTGCTGGGAATTGTAGTTCTGTGTGAGGTGAACTATAATTCCCACAATTCTTTGGGGGAAGTCATGTGGTTTAATTGTGCCTTGAATGTATAGTGTGGATGTTCATGTAGGGGGTATAGCATTAAATAAGCCCCATTTTTTTCCCATCCAGGACCATTTTATCAAATGGACAAATGGGACAGTTGCTGAGCTTCCCACGTCTATCAGGGCTGACCCAGGCTAAGAGTCAAAGCTTGTGTGTGTATGCGTGCGTGTGTGTGTACATACAGAGTATATATATAACAAGTCTCTAGTCCTTGTAAATTCAGAGATATCGATCAAAATACGCACGCATTATCATCTAATTGTTTAGCAAGAAGAAACTAGCCGTTGATGTAGTTGATTTGCTGTAGTCAGTGAGAGAAGTCACAGCTAGGATTTGCATGTAAGAAGAACAGTGGTGTTCATAGTGACAGGAAAGTCTAGAGTCACAATTCAATTCTCTGGAAATAAAATTGCTTGTTCATTTCTCTACTATTTGAGTTACCCCTCCCCAAGCAACAATAAGAGCTGTCCATTTTAAAAAAAACCCATGGATTACCAAGCAGCAACATGTCAACCCAGAAATAAAAGATAGGGAAAACAGTTATTCATGCTCTGAGTCAGGTTTTATTTTGTGCAGGGAAAAGTTTTGAAGGTCATTTATGGGTGGGTGGGTGGGTGTTTTTAAAAAGTTTTTAAGCATTTAAGAACTTGGGAAGGGCCCTGCTGGGTCAGACCACAGACACATCTAGTCCAGCACAAGACCCACAGGCGGGTGACACAAAGGAGGTGGAGAAAGTAGCAGCAGCAGCAGCAATGTCCTCTTGCACAAAAAGACTCACTCTAACTTTTCTGGATCTACAGTAAGTCTGTGTCTTTTTCCCTAGTAGTAGTTATCATCTGAAAATCTCAGAAAACTCCATTTATGGTTGCTGATTTTCATCTCTCACACAAGCTAAGCCCCAAAGGTAATAATATTTCCCTTGATTTTCAGTCAGCTGAATGGACTCCATTAAATGCTTGAGCAAATTGCTCATTTTTATTTTTCTGTTTTAAACATTTGTCCCTCGTATTATCTTTACGAACCGTTCAAGGCCGCTATGAAAAAACACTTGCATGCCTGCTGTGAAATAACAATAAAACCACAGCATAAGCAAACGAACCAAATTACACAGCAGCAAAAGTGTACGCAAGGCAAACCATATAAAGAACCATCCAATAGCCACAGTGTAGGACTTTGATGCTACAGTATGCATTTGATGTGAACATGGCCATTAGCTGCTGGTGCTGCAGGTGTGGGGTACAGAAAAGCCACAACAATGTGATGTTAGGATGTCAGCTGCACTTGATACAAAGAGAGGACAGACTAAGCAAGCAAACTGCTGTTTACAGTAGCCATTGGTTACAGGGCCGTCTTTAGCATATGCACCGCCGGGGTGCAAAGATCCGTCCAGCGCCCCAAAATTTAGTTTAGCTGCCCCCAAATTAGCTTTTATTGAGCTTTTTTGGGGAGGGGGGAAGCCAAAGTTGTTGAACATTTTTAGGGGGGAAACAGCTCACCTGTAATGATGCATCGGAAAAAACTGCTTTTGTTTCCTGACTCGTCGGGAATATTTGACACTATAGAGTAACAGAGCAATGGAGGGGGGGGGGATTTTCGCTCCATTGCTTTTCACTGCCGCCAGTTGAGAGGAACCAATATACAGTAGGTATACATTTGGTGCCCCCCAAAATTCAGCGCTCAGGTGCCCCACACCCCTTGCATCCCTGGGTAAAGACGGCCCTGATTGGTTATCTAGGATCCTTGAGACTGGATCACCAACCTAGACAAGAAAGACACACAGTTTCCTGAACAAACTGGGCTCTGACAGCTATCTAGAAGGAAAATGCTGTATTGGGATTCAGGGAGAAAACAAAACATAACTAGGCCTTCAACATACTTTATTCCAAATATTTTCCTATTGTTAGGAGACCACTGTTCCCTTCACAGAGCTACAATTCCCTGGGAAGAGAGATTGACTGATAAACCACACTGGAAATTGTAGCTCTGTGAGGGGAATAGAGGTCTTTGAGCAACTCTTAACAACTTTTCCCAAGGTTCTTTTTGAGAAAGCCAGGACTGTAAAAGTGGTATAATAAATAGTGCTTTAAAAATCAATGGTGTGTGTTTCTCTAACTTCCATTGAACTCAATGGGGACTATTTCTGGGCAGACATACTCTGTACATTTTCCTCAGCAAATGTCTACTCAGAACTTGGTTAGCATTTTGAAAAGTCAAAGCAAGCACCCACCACCTTTCCCTCTGGTCCCATGTCTTTGTTTTTCCATCTATGATGAATCTGATAAGCTTTGAGAGCAAAGCACCTTGGTGAGGCAGAAACTGACAGAGAAATTCTACTTTTGCCAGCTCAGTCCTTTTGGCTCCATTGGATATGAAAGGATACAAACCTAGCCTGGAATCTGAAACCTTGCCTGCAGTGACCTTGTTTTAGCAAATTCTATTCTTATCTTCTAGTACTCCTTCTTGTCTGTGCTGCCAGTCTTCGCTGTTTCTCAGCATGTATGATTTCTACTTTTAGAAAGGCCTTTTCTACGTCTCTTCACTAGATGTTTGCATTTGATTTCTAAGGAATGGGATATGGCCATTGTTCACTCGTCTTCCCCATTAGCATGTATCATTACTACTCTTTTTATCCTACCTTCCTCAAAGGAATTCTGGGTATTCCTGTCTTTTATCCTGATAGCAATTACAGTGGTACCTCAGGTTACATACACTTCAGGTTACAGACTCTGCTAACCCAGAAATATGGTAGTACCTTGGGTGAAGAACTTTGCTTCAGGATGAGAACAGAAATCGCGCAGCAGCGACGGGGCAGTGGCAGGAGGCCCCATTAGCTAAAGTGGTGCTTCAGGTTAAGAACAGTTTCAGGTTAAGAACAGACCTCTGGAACGAATTAAGTACGTAACCAGAGGTACCACTGTACAGGATGTAGGAAAGACTGAGAGAGACAGCGTACCTAGAGTGCAAGGTCACCCCAGTGCCGGATTTATGTATAGGCTAAGTAGGCTGAAGCCTTGGGCCTCTAAATCTAGGGGGCCTCACCAGCCTGCCCTCTCCCCAGGGCTGCAGTCTCCCCTCTCCCAAAATTGTAAACCCAAGACTTCATGCAAGGGCAGGGCAACTCAGGCACAGCAACTATTAGACTCAGGGCTAGCCAGTGGGGCCCAATTTGAAGCAGTGGGGCACAACTTGATTTTTTTTTTTTTTTTTTTTTTTTTGGTAGGGCTGCAGTTCACAGCCAAAGTCTGCAAAATCTTATAGATATACCGTATTTTTCGCTCCATTGGACGCACCGGACCATAGGACGCACCGGATCATAGGAGCGGGAGAACAGGGAAAAAATTTTTTTTCTTGTACTCCCCCTCTAAAACAAGGTGCGTTCAAGGTACATTCACCAGAGCTTGTGGGGCTGGCGGTGGGGGGAAGCGCTGCTTTCCCCCACCGCCAGCCTCAAAGATCCCTGAAGCCTTTGGAGCGCAGCGCCCCGCTGCCCTGCACAGGTTTGCGCGCAGCCGTCCCCAAGCTAGAGCAGCGAGACGGAGCCCTCCGTCTCGCTGTTCTGGCTTGGGAACAGCCTTGCTAGCTTCTGCAGGACAGCGGGGTGAAGGGACCCCGCTGCCCTGGAGAGGTTTGCGCGCAGCCGTCCCCAAGCTAGAGCAGCGAGACGGAGTGCTCCGCAGTGCTCCGTCTTCCTGTTCTGGCTTTGGGCTTAGCGGCGCAGCCTGCATTCGCTCTATAGGACGCACACACAGTTCCCCTTAATTTTTGGAGGGGGAAATGTGCGTTCTATAGAATGAAAAATACGGTAAATAAAATCCATCTAGCTTGTCCTGGTGCAGGGGCCCCCTTAGGAGCAGCACGTGCGGCCCAATTTGGCCAAATTGCTCCAATTGCCTTAAGGTCAGCCCTGATGAGACTGTGCAGGGGTTGGACTGACAAGCCCTACAGCTTCTAGGTCCCTGGTGTCACCATTCAGAGTACAGACTCAAGGACTTGTTATGGAAATAAAGGGGAGGGCACTTATTGGAAATCAGTTTTGTCATCTCTTCCCCCCAAACCCCGAGACAATGAGCCCAGCCAGCTTTTATTCACAATCGCATAAGCACTACACTACAGCATGGCCATAAACTTGTATTTTCAACCTCTGAAATATACACCCAATATATAGCAATGGAGATTTATGTTACTGCTTTATGAATGAACACTGTGTTTTATGAATGGACTCTGTATTTTGTGAATTACATAACAGCCACCAATAGGGAGCTCTAGAATCTGACAGCTAACCAATTGGGTACTACGAAAACAGTGACCCCTGTTGTTGAAAGCAGGTAACCAGCAGGGAATTCTTCAGCTCAGCCTTTGCATTGTTGACTGAACACCCCCTGCTGTGCAGATAATGGAGAAAGCTCATAAATTGTATCCCTTCTGGCATCCTGTTTAGGGAAGCTTTTAATGTTTGATGTATCATTGTATTTTAATATTCTTTTGGAAGCCGCCCAGAGTGGCTGGGGAAACCCAGCCAGATGGGCGGGGTATAAATAATAAATTATTATTATTATTATCCTGGCTGACTCTACTACGCTGGTGTAAACCCTGGTGCACCAGAAGCCCAGAATAGCAGCAAATAAAATCTGCAAAATCCACAAAAATAAAATCCACTCATACATCAGCGACTGATAAGACTTGTCAACCAGTTCTTCCAAAATCTTCCAAAATTATAAAGCTCCAAAATACAGGCCAAAAGAGAGCACATCTAGGAACAGCGAGGCATACAATGGGCACCACCAGTGAAAAGGCCCTGCTCCATGTAACTCCTGCCCTGCCATTTGATAGAGTGCCCACTTGCCCTCCTTCTTGACATGGGATGCTCTCTATTAGAGTCTCCAGGTCCAGTACAAAGACCATAAGAAGGGAGAGCAGGGATCTTGAAGTTCCCAACAACTGTTAAGCAAGCAAGCAAGCAAGCAAGCACACGGGTCACCTTTGTCACAGTCAGGATGCCTATGTCCTGGCCAGACCTGCACCCAAACTTGTTTTTGTACAATCTTGTTTGTCCTCTGTAACAAAAATTATATTAGCAACATATACAAGCAGAAAAGTTGTTTTCCTTCATTTGCAAGGAATCATATAAAACCAAGTTTGCTGACCGAACCCAAAGGGTGCTCATCAATGGTTCCTCTTCATCCTGGAGAAGAGTGACTAGTGGGGTGCCACAGGGTTCTGTCTTGGGCCCGGTCTTATTCAACATCTTTATCAACGACTTGGATGATGGACTCAAGGGCATCCTGATCAAATTTGCAGATGACACCAAACTGGGAGGGGTGGCTAACACCCCAGAGGACAGGATCACACTTCAAAACGACCTTGACAGATTAGAGAACTGGGCAAAAACAAACAAGATGAATTTTAACAGGGAGAAATGTAAAGTATTGCACTTGGGCAAAAAAAATGAGAGGCACAAATACAAGATGGGTGACACCTGGCTTGAGAGCAGTACATGTGAAAAGGATCTAGGAGTCTTGGTTGACCACAAACTTGACATGAGCCAACAGTGTGACGTGGCAGCTAAAAAAGCCAATGCAATTCTGGGCTGCATCAATAGGAGTATAGCATCTAGATCAAGGGAAGTAATAGTGCCACTGTATTCTGCTCTGGTCAGACCTCACCTGGAGTACTGTGTCCAGTTCTGGGCACCACAGTTCAAGAAGGACACTGACAAACTGGAAGGTGTCCAGAGGAGGGCAACCAAAATGGTCAAAGGCCTGGAAACGATGCCTTATGAGGAACGGCTAAGGGAGCTGGGCATGTTTAGCCTGGAGAAGAGGAGGTTAAGGGGTGATATGATAGCCATGTTCAAATATATAAAAGGATGTCACATAGAGGAGGGAGAAAGGTTGTTTTCTGCTGCTCCAGAGAAGCGGACACGGAGCAATGGATCCAAACTACAAGAAAGAAGATTCCACCTAAACATTAGGAAGAACTTCCTGACAGTAAGAGCTGTTCAACAGTGGAATTTGCTGCCAAGGAGTGTGGTGGAGTCTCCTTCTTTGGAGGTCTTTAAGCAGAGGCTTGACAACCATATGTCAGGAGTGCTCTGATGGTGTTTCCTGCTTGGCAGGGGGTTGGACTCGATGGCCCTTGTGGTCTCTTCCAACTCTATGATTCTATGATTCTATGATTCAAGTGGCACTAATAAATAAATGTTCCAGGGTGGCAACAGAAAGCAAACTAAAAATGCTTTTGTACTTCATCAAAACTATTCAGCAATATCAAGTTACAGTATAGGAAAACTTGTGCTATAAACAGTAATCCTTCTAGTTGGTTTAATTGGTTCGGCAACTTCCATGCACATGACGTGTGATGCTAATTATTTTCCCCGAGAGTTAAATGATAACTATCAGAGGCAGCTACAGGAGAGCTATGAGATTCAGGTGAGGGTCAGATGCCTTGTCAATCCCACCAGGTATATAAGAGGCCTGCGGCCTGCCCAGGGACTTCTCTGTGGCAGCCCCCAAGTTGTTGGATTCCCTCCCCACAGAAGTGTGCCCGGGTTATTCATTATGCAGCAAATGCTGAAGGTGCACCTCTTTTCCCAGACCTTTGACACATGGGATGTAAGTTTCCAGGACCCACCCTGTTCCTATGATCTTGAATTTTAAATTGTTGCATGCTTGGGATCGCTTGGAATCATCCTCCAGAACATCTGTGGGCTGCCCCCTCACTCCGTATGTTCAAATCTCTCTGTGAAAATGTTCTTCTGAGGCCTTTGGGTCTGTTTAGCTACTCTTATTATACCCAATGCAATGGTTTGTGAATTTTAATTCTTTTAAAATAGCATTTTAAACTATTGGTTTTTATTGCATTGTTTATATTTGTTGTTTTAGACTGCATGGCTCTTTGGGGTAGAATTTCTTATTTTAAGTGTGTACAGAACCATGTACATTGATGATACTATATAAACAAACAAACAACAAACATAATAATTGTAACCCACTCTGGGACCTGTTGGTGATGGGCAGGTCATACATTTAACTACAACACTGACAGCAGACTCCAAGCTTCGCAAAGAAAGCAGGCAGACAGCACATTGTGGTAGTCACCAATGTAGATACCGCTGAGGGGTGTAAAGGCAGCTGTGCCATGTGTGGGGGTGTGGGTGGGGGTGTGTGAGAGAGAGAGAGTCCCCTGCCCACAACAGCAGAGGTGACATCAACCACTGGAAAAAGCAAAATGTGTGCAGACTTCCTACTTCCAGCTGGCTTAGTAGTTCCTGAGGCTTAAACTCACAGCTTCCAGAGGCTGCTTTTAGGTTTAGCATTGGAGAAAAGTTACAAGAGGCTGTGGGCAACTTTGAATTGGTCTCCCAGTTTTCCAAACCAACTGCAATGGGTCTAAATGGTGGGCCATTAACATCAATAAATATAGCAGTAATATAAAATTGGCTCTTCCTTCTTTTTAAAATGTTTCTCACCCGCTGCTCTCCCCTCACTTTAAAACTGTGAAATATTATTACCAGTAGCAATCTATGTGGTAGCCAGAAACAAGTGACATCCCTACTGAGATAAGGAGCAAACTGAAATAATGCCTTATAATCAGTATGGTCAAGGGTAGTGCATGGTATATAAATACTGGTTGCTAATAACTCTTTATTTCAGTTTACTTATGCTGTAGAAACAGGGATTTTTCTTGCCGGGAAGTAATCTGTTTTCTGTACATTCACCCTATCCAAATATTGATTCTCTCCCTCTCCTCTTGCATTCTGCAGACAATTTCAGGAAGCAAAGATTTATGCTCACATCAGAAAACATCTATTTTGAAAACTATGGGAACCTTGGATCAGCAACAGTAGTTTGAGAAGCTCTGAGATGAGGCGCTGTGCTTTCAGGTTGTTTGGGTTTCCAAGTGTCCTTGCTGAGATCAGCAGCCACTGCAGGGTTATGAAGTCAATCTTGTCTTCTTTTTCAGCTCACTTCCTCCCTTAAAAACAAAACTAAACTCTCTGAATGGAGTCCCATTTCACATCAAAGCTAAAGGAAAGCATGTGAGTTGGTGAGCACGCTTCCAATGACTGAAAGCAATCTCATTGTCTACACTAAGTGAAATGCCGTGACTTAATGCATGGTGATAAAGGTTGTGGTAAAGTAACATCTAGGGTGAAACAAGTGAAAGTAAATAGATAACAGATGAACTAGTTTGTAACTGTTACAACTAAATAATAACAATAATAATTTTATTATTTATACCCCACCCATCTGGCTGAGTTCCCCCAAAGACGTTGAGATCAACAGGAGTCTCAATGGCCAATCCCAACTTCATCTGTAGTAAGCGTATAGTGGAAAGTTGAGGGAAATCCACTCTTCTACGCTTGCTTAAGCAATGCGCTTAATCCACATTAAATGAACCTGAGGATGCATGCGGAAAGTACTTGTTACCTTGTATGATACAGTTTGCCTACCCCTATAGCTGAAATCCACCACATTACATTTATACCCTTTCTCTGCTCTATGAGCTTCTTGTCTGACTGGTGATTTGAGCCTTATTGGCTGTGAGTCCTGGAAGACCTACCTGCCTTGCAGACCTTTTCCACCTTGACTGAGTCTGGGGCTGCTGAGCAGAATTTTGGGCTGGGGTATTGTTCAGGGGCTCTTGTTTAGGGGGGTGTTGTTGCTGCTGCTGTTGTTGCTGTTATTTTTTTGTATCTTTATCCTGAAGCTGAGGCTCCAATACTTTGGCCACCTCATGAGAAGAGAAGACTCCCTGGAAAAGACCCTGATGTTGGGAAAGATTGAGAGCACAAGGAGAAGGGGACGACAGAGGACGAGATGGTTGGACAGTGTTCTCGAAGCTACCAGCATGAGTTTGACCAAACTGCGGGAGACAGTGGAAGACAGGGGTGCCTGGCGTGCTCTGGTCCATGGGGTCACGAAGAGTCGGACACGACTAAACTACTAAACAACAACATAGCTGAGTAAGATTGTCTTCCATAAACACGGTTTTAACAATGAGTCCGTAAGTGACTGTGGAGGCCAATTCTGGGTCCACACGTCCTTCCACAGTGGGGACATTGGTTTCCGGGCGGGAGTTGATCACGGTGTGGATTTGCCAAGCGTGCCTTCCTCTTAGCATGTTTCTCCCTTGCATCTTGAGTTCGAGTTCTTCAAAACCCATGACACCTTTGGTAAAGGCCATTCTCCAACTGGAGCGCTCACAGGCCAGTGTTTCCCAGTTGTCAGTGGTTATACTACATTTTTTTAGATTTGCCTTGAGACAGTCTTTAAACCTCTTTTGTTGACTACCAGCATTACGCTTTCCATTTTTAAGTTCGGAATAGAGTAGTTGCTTTGGAAGATGATCATCAGGCATCCGCACAATACAACCAGTCCAACGAAGTTGATGTTGAAGAATCATTGCTTCAACAGTGGAGATCTTTACTTTTTCCAGTACACTGATATTAGTTCGCCTGTCTTCCCAAGTGATGTGTAAAAATTTTTGGAGACACTGTTGATGGAATCTTTCGAGGAGCTGAAGATTGCATTTATAAGTCGTCCATGTTTCACAAGCATACAGTAAGGTTGGTAGTACAATAGCTTTGTAAACAAGCATTTTATACCCCAATCTGGATCAGGACCAGAGTGAGAGCAAAGCTTAAAGCGCCGCTACCACCCACACTATGGTCCCAGTGCAGATCAGGCTTCCAGAAACTGCCATTTGCATTGCCAAATAAAGCTCCATTAAAGGAAGAAATCTTTTTTTTTTTTTTTTTTTGGCAGCACGTAATATATTATGTCAAAAGCTCATCTAGATAGGAGGAGGGTGTGTGTCGAGTGTGTGTTTGTGTGTTAAGGGTGTATGATTTTGTGCATGTCCAGCTCTGTCCACTTTTGGGTCTAGCCCCACCCACTGCTGAAATATGCAGCAGAAAACTTCCCACTGAGGTAATGCAGCCAAAAAGGCTTTCAGAGCAGCTTACAAGAATCATTACTAAGGCTCATAATCTTTTAAATTCACCTCTCCTTAAGCCCTACTGAGTCCCACTGATAGCTCCTCCTTGTGCATGTCTGGTGCCATGTAGTCTACAGAAGAAGCCAGACTTGGAAAATTAGTATGCTGCTCATATAGTCTGGCGTGACCTGCAACAAAATGTTGCAGTCTGCATTGTTCCAATTCAGGGTTCCAGCCAGCCATGCTCTTTTCCAGAATATTCCATTCAGTTTCATCCCCCCCCCCTTTTCAGTTTTCTGTACCCCCTTCCCAATAGTCAGCCAGCACTTCGTTGACATTAAGTATGCTTGATTCTTTTAAGACTTTTTTTTGGGGGGGGAGTTTCCACCCCTAGGGTTCTCTCCCCGCCCCCACTTTTACCATCCTTGGGATTTCCTCAAGACTGTGAAGATCTCCCTTTTGTGTGTTGTTGGTGCCATTTTGATTACATAAGGATGCACACTCTGAAAATGAGTTCACTTTTGTCATACAAGATGATGATGACATCCACACAAATCAGAAGACTTGAAATATGAGCTCTAACATTTCAACAAATCAGAAAGTGATAATAAGAAACTCTTTGATATGACGTACCCCTTGTTGAAACAGAAACAAATCGAGTAGACATCTACTATCGATAATTTCTGCTACATGCAGGCACACATGTCTGTACAAAGCCTTTTTTTAAAAAGCCATTCTTATTTTTTATTTTATTTTTTTTAAAAATTAAACTTGTTTGTCAGGCTTTCCTGGTGTGATACACCTTGCTTGTTCCTTTCTCCCCTTGCACACACAATAATTTTAACAAGGGCTTTTGATGCTTCACTTCTATTTAGAAGCGCCTATATATTTAGAGAAGGAATATCTCTCTACTTCATTTTAAATTGGACCCTGATGGCCAGTGTACATTAGCCCTCACTCCATCATGTGGAGGCTGCTTTAAACGGCTGTGTGTGGCAGCTGTCTCCCCCTAATATATTGCTTCTGTGCCTGTCTTGACAAGCAGTTTGGTTGATTTTCCCCACTGAGCTGCATGATGAGCCAATGCACACCAGCAGTCAGCACATGGGGGGAAATGACACAGGGAGCAATTTAATGCAGCCTGCATGTGGTGGTCACATCATCATCCCTTGCATCCTTTTAATTTGCACGCTGCCCTGAGTACTGCTGTGGAAGGGTGGCATTAAATGCTAGAAATCTGTGTAGTTTAAGAATGCTGAACTGAGGTGGTTTAGTTACTATGTGCCCTGTTCTGACCACAAGCTATGGGGCCTGATGGATACCTGAGGGAGGCTTATCAGCCAGATAGCATCAGGCTAGAATTGCAGGACCTTGGATAGCTCCAGGCAGAGCACCTGTTCAGATAATGTTTAGAGCTCAACTAAGCTCTAAATGCAGGTGGGGCTGTGGTCTAAACCATAGAGCCTAGGGCTTGCTGATCAGAAGGTTGGCGGTTCGAATCCCCGTGATGGGGTGCGCTCCTGTTCGGTCCCAGCTCCTGCCAACCTAGCAGTTCGAAAGCACGTCAAAGTGCAAGTAGATAAATAGGTACCGCTCCGGCGGGAAGGTAAACGGTGTTTCCGTGCGCTGCTCTGGTTTGCCAGAAGCAGCTTAGTCATGCTGGCCACATGACCCGGAAGCTGTACGCCGGCTCCCTCGGCCAGTAAAGCGAGATGAGCGCCGCAAACCCGGAGTCGTTTGCCGGGTTTGCGATTGGACCTAACAGTCAGGGGTCCCTTTACCTTTACCTAAGCTCTTCTGGGCTTCTCATGGAGCTGACTACCTCTCCTAGGCTCAACTCCATCCCCAAGGCGTGGAGGACCTTAAAGTGGTAGGTCTCTGGCTTGGAGTCTATAATTCACACACTACTCCATTCATTCCCACATAGAGCTCTGGCTCTCAGATACTGCGACCAGCGATCCCAGGTCAGGGGTCTATGACTTGGGAGGCTCATCACTGGCAGACTCGGTCTCAGTGTCCTGGCCTATGATTGGTGTCTCTGTACCTTCCAGAGCAGCAAAGCTCCTCTTCCTCTCTGTCCCCTGAGTCCTGGCTGTCTCTTAAGGTGAGGGTCACGCCTCTACAAATATCATAACTACCTGACAGGTTAAAACATGATGGCACAGGTGAAGCTGATAGATTTCTGGGGCTCTATCTTCTTGTTTCTGGACACACCAGGACAAAACTGGTAGTACTCCAAGAAAGATTGCTTACAGGGACTGTGCTCAAAACACAGAGGTAGGTACAATATTGCTATACTACAATATATCTATCAAGTCAGCATAATGTCTTGTCTGAGAGCTTCTCTCAGTCCCTGAAAGGCTATGTCATTAAGCGCTGATGCCAGAGGAGAAAATTTCTGGAGCCAACGACTTGTCTGTATTTTCTCCAAAATTTTCAACTTAACTTCCTGAGTTTTATTTGATTGCCCTTTCCCCATATTTGCTAACTCAACCAAATCCAATCACTGTTAGTTTCATAAATACCTTCTTAAAAAAAGTAAGTTGCTAAGCTTCCAAGAAAAACGTTTTATTTCTGTACCCACTCACAACACACGCAACCATACTCTTTTTGCCTTATTCACAACACCTACAATCAGGCTTGTAACTTAGGAAACCTGACTTGAAACAGATTAATGCTTTTGTGTGCTTGACATTCAGAAAGATGGCTCTATCCAACAAATTCCATTTTAATGTGGCTCTTTGGGTTGTTTCAAGTGGGGGGAGGGGGGAAGGATGCCTGTCTCTGTGTTGTACTTCCTATTACATTTATTGTTGGTGTTCTCAAATATCTAATTTTAAAGCCAACAACGTAATACGTATCCAGGGGTCTGTTAATTTTTTATTTTTGCTGTTAGGAAACTCTAACATGAAATGAAAGTTGTCCTGGTTTCCTGTTTCCTATGAGTTTGCCATCAGATTCTAAATATATAACTGTGGCAGGCTAAAGGCCAGATGTTATTCTCTGCTGTGTGGTATCGAAGGGGAGGAGAAGGGAACCCAGAGCTCCACAGCCTGCTGTCCTTATCTCCCTGGGAATTTCTCTCATAATGATGAATTGCAGGGTCTCCATTGCCAGAGCAGCTGATGCCTAATTTAAATGCTGAGGCTGAAATCCTTTATGACCACTGATGTTCAACACATAAATATTTCCAAAGCTTTTTTTATCTATATAAACAATCTGTGCAGACATTTCACAATTCTGCCTCCTGTCCTATAAATTTGTCTCTTCAGCCTTTTGTGCTATGGTTGTTCCCAGGGCTTAACTTGACCCAAGGCCATGTTTTCAGCGGCAGGGTTCACTGAAGGAGAGGGGGAGGTAGATCTTTTCTGGACTCAAACTCCCATCAGCCTCTGCCAGCATAACCAATTGTGAGGGGTGATGGGAGCTGTAGTCTGAAGACACAACACTGGCTTCAATGTGCTATGCAACTTTCAGTTTACACCTAGGGATGCTGTGATAATCTTCAGTTTTTGGAAATATAAAACCTAGCAGTTATATCTGAGGTTAACTCAGAGAGAATCTCTTTCTGAGCATTTGCAGATACCCCTCGCCAACAGTCGGCCCCCTTTTAAAATGCTGTTTTTTGTGGAGTTTTTGTGTGTGTTTTTTAAGGACAGAGCTTTCAGTTTTCCAACAATTTTGTCTGCTCCAAGCAAGCACTGTGAGCTTCTGGCCCACTGGTTGTCCCCTGATGCCGATTATGAAAAGGACAAGCAGATAAAACAAATGTATCTTTCTTTTGCTATGTAAAGATCATATGCTAGGTTCTAGTAAAGCATTTTATGGCCCTCTGAGAGATTTTTCATTGTCTAAAATAAAAATAAAAATGCCAGTTTGGCACAGTTGGGACTCATTTTCCCGAATGCTGTTTTCAGCAAACATACAGATTCCCCCCCCCCCAAAGAGATGTAACCTCCTATCCATGAAACCATCTTTTCTGAATGCAAACATTTATGACAAATAAACAGCTTTGCTCACCAAGCATGTACTAGATCCTAATATCTTTCCCCTCAGTGATTCCTTGTCTACTGTATTTGATCATACAGTATACCTCTGTGAAAAGCAGTATTCTTTATATAAAAACAACAACATGATCACAAGACATTGTAAGATGCATGAACCCTGTCATTTGCCCCTTAACTGTGGGGAGTTCTCCTTCTAAGGGTTGTGTTAAGCGGTTAGCAAGACACCTTTGCACAATAAAGATGCATTTTTCCATTGCAAGGATGTGCTGTATTGGCTTTTAACACGAAGTATTTTTTTAGCCTAGGAAATGATGCATGAGGAAATGAACAGCGGTGGAACATCCACCGCTGTTCCACTATGCGGAATGCAAAGTCTTCAGGACATAACTCATAACCAGCAACGCTACACCTGAAACCAAGACGGTCACCACTCTGTATCCATTTATGTTTTATTTGTTCTTAATTCTCTCAACCCTGCACACCCCTTCAGTGCGTATAACTGCATAGGAGTGCACATCCAACCAGTTTCCATTTAATGAATGGCAGCAAGCAGATTTTTTGCTGCTTCTCCATCCACATGACAAGCCTATATCTCATCCCTAGTGGGCCGATGGGACATCTCGCCATGGACACTGCGTCCCCTCTTATGTTAATTTTCCGCAGTGGCTCCAAGACACTTTCTGATGCACCTTCCATGATCATGTGAGGAAGCCCGCAGACTGGAACCGGTTCATGTCTGGCAGACGCATGGAGATACCAATGTGTCTGAAAGATGCCTTAAGTGGTCAGATGCATTAGGTACAGGGATCCTAATTGTAGCTGCGATTTAAGTAAATAAAAGCCCAAGGGACAACCTTTGGAATTAAGAATTGTTACTTATTTTTTATTCTTTTAAGGCAACGACAGCATTCTGGTTTGGGCTCGTCCAAGCCTATTCCTTGGAGATCTCTATTGTCACTTGCTGCCACGATTCCCTCCCGCGCCGGTGCGTGAGGTGGGGTGGCAAAGGGGAGGGGGGACAGGCCGCTCACTTCCAAGGGGAGGGGCTCTGCAGAAATCCGAGCAGCCAGAGCCTTGCAGCAGGGAAGAAAAGGCTGGTGAACACACTCGCAGAGAAAGAGACATAGACACAGGGGTCAAACGCTAAGCCCGTCCCTTTGGCTGTCTGCACAGCCAGCCGTGGGTGGGGAAGGAGGAGGAGGAGGAAGGCGAAGACGCGAGCAGACAGAAGCCTTGGCGTCGCCGCTCGCCTGCAGAACTGGGAAGGGAGCGACTGCAGCGCAGCCACCTCGCCCGCGCTCCCAATGGCTCCGGCTGCCGAGTGAAGCGAGCGACGAGCTCGGTCCCTGGCGGCTGAACACGCCTGGCGAGGCTGAAGGACGGAGCCGAGGGCGCAGTGAACGCCTCCAGCCATGGCGGGGACGGAAGGCGTCACGGCAGGTAATGGGGCTTGCGGGGAGGGTGGGCAGCGCGCCTCGCGTGGAGGGGGCTTGCCTTCGGGAAAAGCGCACCTCTCCAAAATGCGCGTCGTAGGCGATGCGGGAGGGGGGGGAGCCCCAGATGGGAAGGCGCTGAGGGTCTGGGCTCGTGGGGTACGAGGGAGCGGGGCCGGAGGCAGGAGGGGGGCTGAGGGCCGCGATCGACCCCCGGCTACATCGTGGGAGCCGGATGCCGGCGTCGCGGTTTCTCTCCGCCCCATCAAGGAAACTATCAATAGCGCTGGATCTTGGGTGGTTCTTGCAGGAGACCGTCTAGATTCAGAAATGAAGCCGAGTCTCTGGGTAATGGATGCGCAGTCCCTCCCAGAGGCAGGTATTGCTTGGACGCCGCTGTGTCAGCAGCCTGAGCTGCATATCTGGAGGGTATGTGCAGAAAACGCAATGCACCCACATGCATGCATGCACGAGTTTATGCACACGTGGGATGTGGCAACGTTTTGTGTACGAGTCATATGGCGGCAGGAAGGTGCATACTACAGGAGTCGACGTGTAAATGTTGCTTTAGGATTTGCTTTTGCGCAAAAGGCATCCTTAAGGCAGGACTTCCCTTCATTCGTGAACAGACCTTGCACAGTAATCAACACCTACCTATGAATTTGCAACGCGGCACACGTAGGGCAGAGGATGGTCGCAGGCAGCCTTTTATATTTGCGCGGCTGCTGCGCGTACGTCTGGAGACGCCTCGGTGTGCAAGTCCAGTTAACAGCCCATGACTTGACTCCACTATCCTGAGCCTCCGGGACCGTCTAAGCAGTAGGAAGTGGGCGGGGGCAAGATCCTTGAGGAGGTGATCTTGGGCGGGGGGGGGGATGCCTGAGGCTAATAATGATTTTTTTGGAGAGGTGCTTTTTCTCCCTACTCCCACGCTTAGTTCCCCCACCCAGCCCCACTTCTCTTCCTTGCAAGTTGCGCTCACAGAAGAGAGCAGGAGTTACTATACTTGCAAAGTGCCTCCGCCCCGTTTCTGCAAAAGCCGGCCTGCCGTCACGTGGGGCTTCGGGGGGAACCGATTGCGCCAGATGGGGAGGCGAAGCGGCCGGCTATAAGATCCAGGTGAAAAAACAATGCGGAGGAATCCGAGGCGGGCACGTCCCCCGCCTCCGCGGCGTTTCTCTTTCTCTCTCTCTCCGGCCAGGCTGCAAGGAGGGGGTGCGCCCCACCTCTCCGCATGTGCTCTGCGGCTGGGCGGGGCACTGAGCCAGAGATCGCCCAGGCTGGCAGTGCAGCGAAAATTTCCCAGAAGCTGCGATGGCCAGCTCCCTTCCTTGCTCCTCTGCCTCTTGCGGATCTTTTCCAGGAAAAAAAAAAAAAAGCGGGAGGGGCTTCTAATTCTCAGGATTCAGGAAGGATATGTGAGGGAGCAGACAGAAGCGACTGAGATCATGGCGAACAGGGATTGGAAGCGGATGGGTGGGAAACCTCATTCTTCCAGCGGTTCCTTTTGCAGGCTTTTTTTTCTCTTTGGGAATCGGACACTAGAGTCGCACCACCCAAATCGCCGACAGCCTCGCTTAGCTGCAGTGGCCGGTTCTTTCTCCTTCACTGCCGGGCCCTGCTTTCCCCCTATTCCTCACTTATTCCTTACTTATAAGCAGTGGCATAGCGTGGGTTGTCAGCACCCGGGGCAAGGCAAGTAATTTGCGCCCCCTAACCCGTGGATTTGCGCCCCCTAACCCTAACCCCCAGATGTTGCGCCCGGTGCGGCCTGCACCCCCCACCCTACGCCACTGCTTATAAGAGGGCATGCCATTCAGCACAGTGACACTGCACTTTGCGCAGCCTCTGTGAGGTTACAAAGAGCTGGTCCGCAAGGGGACTCTTAGGATGGCTTCATTGGGTGCTCTGCCTTGCATTTCCACGGTATGGGTGGCCGGAAGCTGTGACCCACCTGATGTTGTAGATAGCTCAGTGGGTAGAGCGTGAGACTCTTAATCTCAGGGTCATGTTGGGCAATAGTTTCCTGCTAGATGACCACTGGGGTCCCTTCCAACTGTACAATTCCAAGATTGCAGCTCCCTTCAGCCCCAGCCTGCATGGCCAACGGCCTGCATCCCGAGGGCTACAGGTTTTCCCGATGTAAACCTAAACCAAGTAGAAAGTAGAGCATACACCCCCACTTAGTATTATTTCAGCTCCATTTTTTTTCAACACTGGTCCAAACGGCAATTCGGCTAGTATAATTTCTGGGTGAAAATGTCACTGCCCCCATTTTGCAACTTGCATATGGTTGGTGGTGTGCATTCCTTTCTAAGGGGTTATCCGTATTGCGCCCCCTTTCCCTTGCTCTACCTGCCAACCTGGCCCCTCATGTCCCTGCCCCATCACTGAAGGAGGCTCTGTTAATGGTCCCCCATGGCTCAGATGCACAGCTTGTAACTGCTTGGACTCCCCAGTTTGTGGAGCTCCCTTCAAACTGAGATTAGACAGACCTCTTCGTTGTCAAATTTCAGGTGCATGACTAAGACTTTCTTGTTCCAGCAGGCATTTTACAATAAAGGTTTATTGTTTTAATTGTCCCATTTCCCATGGGCTGTACACCACTGAGAAGTGCAAATAATTAAGTAGTATATGCATGTATATTATTTAATAGATCAAGGAGAAGAGACTAAAATGGGGGTGGGCATAATGGGCAATTGGACAACCCTAGGCCTGGCCCTGTTTTCTCAAGATTCTGTGGTGTAGGTGTGGCTGGTGAAGAATTGTGGGCTGCTTGAGGGTTTCTCAGAAGAAACCAGTGCTTCTTGATTTCTGATGTATCTGATGGGCTGGCTGGACTGATAAAACACAAGCAGGTAATAGTGACGCTTTAACCTGTGTAATTTGCTTCGTGGTTGTGAGTTTCATAGAAAATGGGAAATCCTTTGTCTTTGAGTCCTTAAATTTGTACCCGTTTACATTGTGGTGACAGTGTAAAGAGAGACTTAAATCTCAAAGCCGCTTCATCTGTATGCAGCCTGCAAGGAAGTGGTGCATAATCAAGTTATTTAAATGCAGGGCACTTGAAGCAGGGAGGAAAGGACATCATTTACGGAAAGTGGAATTGTGAAAAGTGGGGGGGGGGGGGACAATCTTTAAGATAGTTGGTTTTTATTTGCTGATAGTGAAGAGTGCTGGAAGCTAATAATATCTATTTACTTCCCGCAAATTTAAAAGAGTGTTGCTCTTTTAAATCTGTCTCCCAAATATCAATTTGGAAATTGCTCTTTTTTGGCTGAACATGTTCAAAGCATTAGAGAGAAATGGCACTGGAGAAATGAGAAAAGTGGAAAAGCTGGTTTACTCAGCTGTCATATGATGGATGTCACATATTTCCCCCCACATGATTGTTGAATCTGGTATAAACTGATGCTAAAAGAAAGCCAAGTAGGAAGGCTTCTATGGTATTCAAGAACTTGATTCAAGTAGAGTACCCATTTGTCATATATGCAATGCTGACGTCTGGTTTATTCACTGATATACATAGTGAACAACAGTGTTGTTGTTTAAAAAAAATGTAAATAATGATGTTGCATTCTGAAACTGTTACATGGCAGAACTAATGGTGATGAAATTTGATTGTAGTAAAAACTTTGCTACGAAGACAAAACTGCCTAAATCAAACTCAAGCAGTAAAAGATTGCAGCAGGCATCTGCTATTAATTATTTTTATGGTTCCAGGTCCTACAGCACTGCGGTCTTTTGAGCATAAGCCTCAGACAGACAGCAGAGTTGATCCCCTGAAGCTTTAGATACCACCAACCCAAAGAAGTGCAATGCATTTGGCTTGAATGGTGTCTGTTTAGCAGATCTTTTAGCTGAAACATAGCGCTTACAAATATAGAGGTCCAGACTGTAAAAAAGAAAAAGACAAACAAACCAAAGAAACCTAGGGAAAACCTGTTTGGTCTGCCCTCTCCAGAAACACTGGAAAGTGTTGTGCGATGCTTATTGGGTGGTCTTCTGTGGGAGTGAGATTCAAGGACATCAGCTGCAGTGGATCTCTGAAGTCGCAGCACAGAAAAGGAGTTTGCCTTGTACAAGTGAAAAAAAGCAATTAGTAGCTTGCAGAAACTTTGAATTGTTTTTTTTGTAAAGGCAGAGTTGGGGAACTTGTTGCCCAGCAGCTGTTGTTAGATTCAAGTGCCCATCTTCCCTGATCGTTGTGTCTACTGGCAGGGGCTGATGGGAGTTGGAGCCTAACAACATTTGGAGGGCCACAGTTTCCCCTTTCCTGCTTCCAAGCACAGGAGCCCTGCTGGGTGATGGGAGAAGATGCTCTCCTGCTGGAACAAAGTGGCAGAACTTCCTGTGAGAAGTAGCACCTCTGTTCCAATATACTGTCAGTTCCATTGATATTAACTGTGGTGTCAAAGACTGAGGGGCAGGATCTCATCCACAGATAAAGCTCCCTTCCCATTATTTCCCCAGAGTCTAAATAGAAGCTTGAATTACTGCTTGTGGGCCACTCTGGGGGCACCCCTTTCCACTGGGAACTAGGATAGAAGGCTCTGGTGAGATCCTATCAGAACTCACAGTAGGCCAGCAGGACTAAGAGCAACCTTTGGCCCTCCTGATGTTGCTGAACTACAACTCCCATCAGCCCCAGCAAGTATTGCCAATGGGCAGGGGTAATAGGAGCTGGAGTTCAGCAACAGATTAAGAGGTGGAAGTGGCATGATGAATTGGTATTATGAAACAGTAGTGGGTGGGTGGGTTGGTTGGTAGGATGCTGCTGTCACCTGACACCTGGTGGCATTGCTGTTGCTTACTGCCTGGAAGAGGGGAAAGGTTGGTGTCCAAACGCACCTGTGGATCCAATCTGGAGCTCCTGCCAGTGAATTTGCACTGTGTTCACCTTGCCCCCCCCCCCATGGTAAACAGCAGCTGTGACGGACCAGATGACGGTGATGGCCCAGTACAATGTCCACCACTGGAAGCAAGTGAGGCACCGCTGGAAGAGATGCTGTTCTAGCATTTGCCCTGGATATGTCAACAAAACATCCCTGAGCTAGAAAGTAGCATAGAGTTCCTCTATCCTAAGGTTGCAACAGAAGTATTCCAGTATTCAAGCACAGATCTTGTATTTGCGCATCAAGTCTCATAATGCATATCTGTATGTTCCAAATATGAAATTGACACTGTAGGAAGTGAATCATTGTTTATTACATTTAATTAAATGCTTTTACAAAGAAAGGTTTTAAAGGAACCGAAACCTTTTCATTTAAGACCCAGTAGAACTACAGTGCTTTATTAACAAAGCTTTATTTCTTATTTGGTCTGTGTACATCTAATCAATCCTATTCAAATCTCCAGGAGTTAAGTACTACATAATTTGGTGGGTCTTACTTTCAAGAGCAGGGACGCGGGTGGCGCTGTGGGTAAAACCTCAGTGCTAGGACTTGCCGATCGCATGGTCAGCGGTTCGAATCCCCGCGGCGGGGTGAGCTCCCGTCTTTCGGTCCCAGCTCCTGCCCACCTAGCAGTTCGAAAGCACCCTTAAGTGCAAGTAGATAAATAGCTACCGCGTTATAGCGGGAAGGTAAACGGCGTTTCCGTGTGCTGCGCTGGTGCTGGCTCGCCAGAGCAGCTTCGTCACGCTGGCCACGTGACCCGGAAGTGTCTCCGGACAGCGCTGGCCCCCGGCCTCTTAAGTGAGATGGGCGCACAACCCTAGAGTCAGACACGACTGGCCCGTACGGGCAGGGGTACCTTTACCTTTACCTTACTTTCAAGAGCATGCTAGATAATTATCCATAACTGGTAATAACAATTGATAATAACTGGTGCAATGGGCAGAAAGGAAATATGGGGCTACCACTGCTTAGGAGCATCTAAAGGGAGAAATGCCCATGTTCTTGCTGTGAGAGTGTTGCAAGGGAGGCAGAGGCAGCTGTGGCAGCATAGGTTGATGGCATCAATGCACCCCTTGCCTGCGATGGGTGCTTCTAGTGCAAGGGTGAGGAACTGGATCTGACTGGTGGGTTGGATCCAGACCCCTCCCAAGCCCAGCAGACCACTTTGACAGGTGGTTGAGGTCGCCCACTTCTCAATTACTGAAGGGGAAAGACTCCCCGGACTAGGAACCTGATCCACCCACAGTACCTCCATCTTTTCAGGACATTATATGGCACTTGTAAAAGTGCAGGTCCTGCAGATTGAAGCGGTCAGGTTCTGAACTGGGGTAATCCAATTAAGAGAGTAGAGATGCCCATTCTTTATGCAAGGAATCTCCCGAATCACTATGAAGACAGTCCAAAAAAGGCTGATTCAAGTTGCATTGGTATGGAAAGCACATTTCACCCCAGGGGCATCTAAATCTAGGGCGGCGGTTACAGCAATTACCATTAGGAAACATTGTAACACTTTTGCAGGCTGAGCCTTTGCATAATTACTCAGAAGGAACTCTCAATGTGTTCCGTGGGGCTTATTCCCAGGGAAGTATGCATAGAATTGCATCTTTAAAGCCGCCATCTCTTCTCTGAAGTTGTAATCCTGTATTGTATACACTTACTGGGAGAAAGCCTGATTGAACTCAGTGGGTCATATTTCTCAGTAGACATATGTATACAGTGGTACCTCAGGTTACAAACACCTCAGGTTACAATCAGTTCGGATTACAGACTCCACTAACCCGGAAATAGTACCTCGGGTTAAGAACTTTACCTCAGGATGAGAACAGAAATTGTGGCGGCAGCAGCAGGAGGCCCCATTAGCTAAAGTGGTACCTCAGGTTAAGAACGGTTTCAGGTTAAGAACGGACCTCCAGAACGAATTAAGTTCATAACCAGAGGTACCACTGTATAGGATTGTGCTGTAAAGTGTCTTTATTGACCTCTGTTTTCAAGTGTGACTATTTTTCCGAAGCTTTCATCAAATTGGAGTTTGTGGTTTTGAGCTATTTCTCTGGGTAAGATCTGTTCATGCGGTTTTCCTGACAAAGATGGTCTGCTCATAACATTTACTATTCCCAATAGTATGTAGAAGCATTTCCTCCTCTCATTTTGGAATGACACAAGCCAATGGTTCTGCCATTGTTCATGATGCAGCAGTTCTGATGATACAGGTAGTGCTATAAAAATTAGGAGGAAAGAGGGATTAAAGACCGAGAACAAACCCAATGCAAGTTGCTTTAGCAGCAATTTGTGACTTTTAAATCCCTAAAATGAAAGAGCACTGCCGGTGCCAGCAGCTGCAGAGGATCTCCAGCTTCTGAGCTTGCATCTGTAAGAAAGTAGGATGGATCATTCATGTCCTGGAGGGCAACATCGGTCTTCACTTCTTGCAGGATGATGGAATAGCCACAAAGAGTGGGTAGTTCTTATAGCAGGGATGGGGTGCCAGTGGTCTTTCAGATGTTTCTGGATTATAGCTCCCATCATCCCAGAGCAGTGGCCCATGGTGGCTGGGGCTAATGTGAGTTGGAGTTCAGCAACACCAACCTTCCCTGTTCTTGTCTTAGAAGATGGTGGAATATCTGAGGAGGCTTTCAGCCATGGGCTGAAGCGGTCCTTTCTGCTTTGTGTTCACATTACTGTGCGCCATCATCTTTGCACAGAAGGAGCAGGAGATTTAACCATGTGAACCTATACAGGGTGATTCTAACCCCCACGTTTATTCAGTGGGACTTGCTTTTTTCCAACTGTACATTGGATCTCCAACCTGGATGACAACAATCCTGAGATTGCTTCTAGGAAGCAAGTTTCAAAGCTCTGCAAATGAAGAATGCCATAAAAATAAGATGAAGAAATACGGTTTTGTTAAGATCAGCCTGACTGCATTGATGCACTGGAAGAAACTAAATGCTTTTTGACCACATATGAAAACTCCCAAATAAATAATGACCTTTAGATTTCACTGTCTAGGCTACTGAGGACTTGATGAGGCAAAAGCAGGGAAAGGGGAAATGCTGTCCTGGCTGCTTGTTTCTTGGATGCAAAAGCCTCTTACGGCAGTGCAAGCTTTAAGCAGTACCCCCCACTGTTTTGATTACAGGATGTGTGCTCCACTGTGGTGTCCATGGAAACCCCAGAGAAGAAAGGTGCAATATTAGCTAAATTAAGCTACACTGGAATACAAATCAACCTCTTCCTTCTTGAGAGGTGTTAAAAATAAAGTAGTAACAGGCACATGGCAAACATCATGTTTTTCACACAGGTTTCAATATTTGTGAAATTGTCATAGTCGGAGCATCAGTGCATCATAGTCCATGAACTGAGTCATGTTCAATCGCGTGTGGCTTTGCAATGTGTGATATGCGCCAAAAGAAATACAGAATTGCCACGTTGTTGCCTATCTGGGCAGTTTTTTTCTTTTAGAAATAGCAGCTGTGTCACTTCTCACAATCCATGTCATGCAGGGAGAGGGGACTGATGCTTTCCTCTCAAGCCATTCCCCCCTGCCCCATTCCCTCCCAGAATTACTGTTTCCCTGGAGATGCCATTGCAGGAAACAACATCATTTCAGGGCTATTAGCAGCATGGTCAGCAGGTAAATGGACGCTCCCTATGCACTGCTATTTCAGCCTGATTCTGATGCCTGCTGCCCCAGCTTGTATTTCTGAAAGTAAAAGAAACCTGGGATCTATAACCATGTGGCAAACATATCCATCTAATCCAGTTATACGTTCCATGTTTAGATCCAAATATTAGGAGAGAAGTCTTGTAAGAAACCAATGCAGTTCTTTTCAAAGAGGTAATAATGCCTTAGACCCATCTTTCTACATGTCAAAGCAGAGTTAATTCCCTTCATCATGTCCAGATCAAGTTTTCTGCCTTTAGGGTTCTTTGGTACCGTGTTAAGCATGGATGTGTCAGTTTCCCCGTTACCTGTCAAGATGGGATTCCAAGCTTCAAAATGGTTCCTCAGATTTCTTCCTTGCAAGTTGGGATCCCCGAGTCATATCCAATATACTTCATTTAAAGTCAGGACTTTTTTTCAAGGTGAAACAATGTTGATTTTTGCCATTTGTTTGTCAGGGTTTGGGGAGAGAAAAAATTAAACAACCATCTTGGTTGCATGACATCACCACTCTCCAACTAGTGCAGTTCTTAAATTACCTACAAAAATATTATTATACAGTGGTACCTCGGGTTAAGAACTTAACCCGAGGTCTGTTCTTAACCTGAAACTGTTCTTAACCTGAAGCACCACTTTAGTTAATGGGGCCTCCTGCTGCTGCCGCACCGCCAGAGCACGATTTCTGTTCTGTTCTGAAGCAAAGTTCTTAACCTGAGGTACTATTTCTGGCAGATCTGTAACCTGAAGCGTAAGTAACCCGAGGTACCACTGTATCCTGAAGATGGTTCTTCACAGTTATAAAAGATCAGTCAGATAACCTGTGATCCAACTCCAGTTTCTCTACTTAACTCCCTCTGAGCTGGAAAAGAGGGATGAGGCATGCAAGACATTCCAAAATAGACAAGTGTCAGGTCAAGGTAAAGTCCAAGTCCAGGACTCTAACCACTACACCACACTGGTGCAGCATGCAACTGCATGCAAGAAGTTTCCAGAAAGAGCTTCCATCTCTGCTGCCATTTGCATTTCACTCTCTGAATCATTGGCCATATGCTTAGCTGCCTTTGAAGACCAGTCAAAATGAATTAGTTTCAGTTCATTTGTTATTAGAAGAATGTAATTTAATTGTCAAATTTAAATAATTATGTCATTAATAACAGAGACAAGTAACATAGCACTGATGTCTTTATTTCTGTGACTGTTTTTGTCACATTTGACAAAGTTCGTGTCATGAACTAACATGCGTCTTTTTCACTTGTTTATCTGCTCTGAAGAACATTCAGCTGACTAAAAGGCTCCTCATATTTTTTTCAGATATCACTTCAACAGCTGCCTATGCATCTCCAGCTAGAAGTCTGGGAGACCCAGGGATAACACCTCTGTCCCCATCCCACATTGCGGTGAGAAATGTAGCCTATATATTACTGGTATTATTTTCTCCCCATCCATGGCTAAGAGTTTATTTTATTTCTTTTAAAAAAAATATATCTATAAACCACACTTTCATATAAAAAAATCACAAGGTGGGTTACAGACTAAAATGATAGCATTATAGTAACTGGGTTACCTTGGGCCAGTCAGTCTCTCAGTCTAGCCTCCCTTGCAAGGTTGCTGTAAGGTGAAAAATTGGGAGGGAAAGAATAGTGTAAATGTACGAAATGTATAAATAAACAAAGGTTGAATTTGCTGCAGGCAGGGGAGAACTTTTGGGATAGATCCTTTTTGCTACTGTCCTGAAGCCGAGGATGAAAATAGTTTGTGTCAGCAGCACTGACCTTCAGTCTATCAAGGCCTGGAATAGCAGACCAATGTGGTAATGTTCTAGACTGAGTGATAGCGTTGCATGACAAGGCCAAGAATGTTCTGAGCTTGCAAAATTTCACAAAGTCAGGCTTAATCTTCCACAGAGAGCCCTATTTTGACATTTCGTGTGGCTTAGTTAACGATCATTTACAGTTTTTATTGTGATGGTGAGTGAGAATTATGCTTCATGCTTTGTATTATAACTTCACAGTTATTTCAACGCCCTTTTTTCTCTATGAAAGTTCATTTCTCAAATGAAATTTCATTCAAGCTAGAGACTCCATAAGAACAGATGTTTCTTCAGCAGCAGCCAACCCCAGACTGAGCTTTTAGTAGAAGTCTTGCCTGGGAGGAGCCCTTTTTATTTAAATGGACCCAGCCTGCTTTAGTAGTTGGTGGCTCTGACAGAACAGGGGCACCTGAGGTGGAGACAGAGAAAGGCAGCACAGTCTCTGTAGGCCAGAGAAGTAAGGGCACATCTGGGACTGATCCTGAAGGCAATTCCTATTCCCATTCAGAATCCAGATCACATCCCCTAAAGACTGATCCCAAGGTCCTTCTCTCTGAGTAATGTCTACAGGCTCTTAGGAGGAGGTAAAGAAGATAAACATTTCCCCCACTCATGGCAGGTTCTGATTTGAAGTGAGTTACCTTATACGTTAAAAGTACATTGATTTAATAACTACACGCCATTGTGAAGCTGGAGCTTGCTGTTGTGTTTTTCTCACTCTTTCCTGAAATCAGTGGCTGACCCATTTAGCTTGCAGAACGTACAAAGAATTTTGAGTGCAGCCATCATTCTTCTGAGGCAGCATCACAGTCACAAAAATTAAGTATTGGCTTAGTGATGTGCTAAATTCCCATTCCAGCTAGCATCTGGGGCCTGATGGTATTTGGGGATTGCCAATTTCTGTCACTCCAGAGGAGATTATTAGTGTCGTGCTTGGCATTTAAATAGAGCTTGCAGCCCTTTCTTGAAATCACATAACAGCAAATATATTTCTGTTCTTTTGACAGAAGGACTCTGATGCAAATGACGCAGAGGAGCAGTCCTATCCTGTTGTTGTGGCTATAGATTTTGGCACGACATCCAGCGGCTACGCCTACAGCTTCACCAAGGAACCAGAATGCATTCATGTAATGAGGTAAATGTCACCAGTGCAGCCTTATGTGCATAGTGAGTGCAGGGCCTGTGCGTATACACCAAGGGTGAGGAGCTCTTTTCTGTGCAAGGGCTGCGTTCCTCCCAGGGACCTCTTTCCAGTGTGGGGCAGGGCCAGAAGGAACGGTGTGCAGGGCAAGAGAGGCTACTCTTACCTTTTATGCAGGAGGCAGCATTCTAGCCAAAAGCAGAGGATTCTACACTGACACACACCTCTCCATCCTCCATTCAGATAAGCAAGAGCAGTTACCTTAGTTTAAGGACACATTCTAGCCAGAAAACCAAATTTGCCCAGGGCATAGGTGTGTGGTTTAGAAGGGTCCATGGCGTGTGGACCAGATAGAGAATCCTGTAGGGCAGCATTTGACCCTAGGGTCTGAGGTGCCTCGCCTGAGCAGCATTTTCGCCACTTCAAAACATTAGCTTAAGAAAACCCTGTGGGAAGGTCATCAAATGGTTGGCAGTGGAACTGCTGGGAGGTTGGGGTGGTGAATGTAATATCCAGGCTAACTCAAGGATTGTGATGTGAGTGCCAGGCAAAGAAAGAATTCCATTACTGGGCCTTGGAAATATGAAATGTATTTCACTGAAAAAAGAGTTCAGAATAGCTGGGTAGTTTGGGGCAATGGGCATTTTATTGTCTTGCACTACCTGTACTGCTGTACTGCAAACTGATAGTTGCAGGCTCAGGAAGTTAGTAAAATGAAATCAGTCCGATCCAGTCAGCAGATCCAGCGGCTTCTTCTCTTTCGGCTTTGTAACAAGAACATTTGGGGGAGACAATCTCATGAGCGTGTTAAACCTTCACATCTTTATCAAATGTGAAGCTTCACATTTAAACTGTAACATACAAGCTGCGTGATGACTGGTAGTGTAGAGGGTATTTTAAAGACAATATTGACATTATTAGAATCATTAGCAATATAATATTTATGTACAGGAAATGACATTTCTATCTGCAGTGCTCTTGAGAAATCTCAAAGTTATAGCCCTGCTCTTTTCAGTTTAAAAATGGGCTGCTTTTCCTCCTGGTGTATATCAATCCTTTTTCTGATATTTCCTTTCCAGATCTTTTTTTAAAAAATTTAAAAATGCTTCCTTGTCTTTAGTTGTTAATACAGCAACAGCATAAATCAATGAAGTGAGTCACGCAGACAGATAATCGAGTGTGAAGCTTACTGTGCACTGACAGTAGGCAAATGAGAAATCGCGAAGCCAACCAAAATCATGGAATCATTAAGCTGGAGGGAAATTCAAGGGTCAGTAATCCATTCCACTGCACTAGCCCGATTCGTTAGACCTAAATAATTCCTGACAGATGCACATTCACTCTCCCGTTCCAAAAAAAAAAAAAAAAAAAAAAAAAGAAGGGGGGGGGAATACACCTTCAGGGAAGATTTTATGACTTTCCCAGACAACTTGTTTCATTCTGCCATAGCATCCATTGGCAATGCAAGGGCGAAGATTGGACAGCAGTGTCGCACTCTGTTTCCACCAGTGTCAAAAAGTTTTCTCCTGTCCTCTGGATTCACCAGCTGCTGCTGGTCCTGCTGGGAGGGGTGGGGGTGGGGTAGGAGTGTTCTGCATTGTCGTACCAGATGTGCTGCCGTTCATGCAACCAGCAATTGTGGGAATGACTTTTTAAAAGTAAATTGCAGGCATGGGACCTTGAGTCCAAATTAAGGCCCTGGCATGGGGAATATTAACCCTTTGCCCTCCACCCCCGACTGCGACCACATTCTGGATTGGCGGGTCCACACCTGATATTTTGTGTGAGGGAAAGCCTCCCTTTAAGAAAGCTATGCACACAGTCCTCTCATCCAGTTGAGCCTGACCTTGCAAAGAACCAGAAGAGAAAGCGGAATCCTTCTTCTGTTGCTTAACATTTCTTTATTACTAGCAGAATAGTCTGCAGAGAACAGAAGAAGTCCCTATCCAGAGTTCTCCTAGTCTACATTAAGGATGAGGCGGTGATGCTCAGGGTTGGTAAATGTGCAGTGGGGAAGAGAATCAGGAAAGTACAGAGGTCCAGAGATGGTGAGGGATAGCTGTAGCTCAGTAGTAGAGCACATGGTTTGCATGGAAAAGATTGCAGGTTCAATACCTGGTCTCTCTAGGTAGGGCTGGAAATGACTCCTGACTGAAACTGCAGAGAGTCACTGCCCATCAGCGTAGACCAGGGGGTTGTCAACCTGGTCCCTACTGCCCACTAGTGGGCTTGTCAGGATTCTAGGTGGGCGGTAGGGGGTTCTACAGCACAAGCTGAATCCTCCTGCCATCGAGCACTGGTGGGTGGTAAGGAAATTTTACCATCAAGAAAGATGCATTAGTGGGCGGTAGGTGTAAAAAGGTTGACTACTCTTGGTGTAGATCAGGCATAGGCAAACTTGGCCCTCCAGATGTTTTGGGACTACAACTCCCATTATCCCTAGCTGACAGGACCGGTGGTCAGGGATGATGGGAGTTGTAGTCCCAAAACATCTGGAGGGCTGAGTTTGCCTATGCCTGGTGTAAACAGCCCTGAGCTAGATGGACCAAGTGGTCTGTCTTGGCATAAGGTCCCAGAAAGGTTTTACTGAAAAGGTGGGTACAGTGGTACCTCGTGTTACAAACACCTCAGGTTACAAACACTTTGGGTTACAGACTCCGCTAACCTGGAAGTAGTACCTTGGGTTAAGAACTTTGCCCCAGGATGAGAACAGAAATCGTGAGCTGGCGACGCGGTGGCAGCAGGAGGCCCCATTCGCTAAAGTGGTACCTCAGGTTAAGAATGGTTTCAGGTTACGAATGGACCTCCGGAACGAATTAAGTTCGTAACCAGAGGTACCACTGTATGTGACAAGCTAGCTTGATAAAGAGAGGAACAACTCTACCGTCGGAAGCACCGTGGCCTAAAACATGCCCTTTAGGTTCTCCTTCCTTGCTATAATTAAGTCCAAAAGTTCTGCTAACTAACGTAAACAGGCATTGCTATGCTATTAATTTTCACCAGTGGAATCCTTTCTGGAAGAATTTTCTTCGCTTTTAACCTTTGCACGTCATCATATAATGAGATCTATATGGATGGCTCACTGCAGCTTTTGGTGAGCTCACAGATATGTATTCACTGGGGATCACAGACATTTAAAGCCCTATTTCCCAGTAGGGTTATCTTCGTCTACATAAACATCACTATGAGTTAGAGGCTAGGTCTACAAGAACATGGCTTGGAAGGAAATATTCCTGTAATAACAAAACAGTAGCATTAGATACATATTTTAAAAAATGAAACATGGCCCTAAAGGCACAAGACTCCTTCAGTTGATAATCCTAGCCCAGGGCTTCCGTTCCATGCCAACAATAATATTCTGTAAGAAATGGGCATATTAAGAATATTTATGCACAATTTGTTCTTCTTTTCCTTATCATACTGTGGTGTAAAGGACTGAAGTCTAAACCCTGGTCTACCCCCCAAATCCTCCTCAGCCCCTTCCCTTTCCTCTTTAAGATGTCATGGTAAAGGTAAAGGTACCCCTGCCCGTACAGGCCAGTCTTGGCAGACTCTAGGGTTGTGCACTCATCTCACTCTAGAGGCCGGGAGCCAGCGCTGTCCGCAGACACTTCCGGGTCACGTGGCCAGCGTGACAAGCTGCATCTGCCGAGCCAGCGCAGCACACGGAACGCCGTTTACCTTCCCGCTAGTAAGCGGTCCCTATTTATCTACTTGCACCCAAAGGTGCTTTCGAACTGCTAGGTTGGCAGGCGCTGGGACCGAGCGACGGGAGCACACCCCGCCGCGGGGGTTCGAACCGCCGACCTTTCGATCGGCAAGTCCTAGGCGCTGAGGCTTTAACCCACAGCGCCACCCGCGTCCCTTAAGATGTCATGAGGCATTGCATATTTCCACCCTCATCTATGTATCCTGCTATATTGTATAAAGGGGTGGGGGAGAGATTATCTGGCAGCTGAATTGTATGTCTGTGTACTGGTTTGTATTAGTGTCCAGTGCAATCACTGAATGCACACAGCCTTGCTGTAGCATCAGATTTTGGGCATCCAGTGTATACTACAAATTAAAGGAATTGTGTTTTCCAAAGACTAAATCTTTGCAAATATTAGCCATGATACCAGTGAGATTACTGATGCTGATGGAACTAAAGTTCAAAGATGTTCATCCCAGAAAGGGGTCTAATGCAGTTTCTATTTAGGAAGGAATAGATGGCTGTCACAGTTATTCAACTCGTAAGTGCACTTTCTATTAACATAACACTCCATGAATGAGTCAAAATTACAGTCATTAAGGACTCTCAATCAAAACAGTATATTTCTTCTTGCGTTGAATGTGCAGCTGGTGCGTAGGATTTTACAGGCAGCAGTTTTGGTTCTGTCTCTGAACAATCAAGTTTAGAATAGATGCCCTCTTACCTGGGTTCTTCCCTTCTCTCTCCCCCCCCCCCCCGAATATCAGAAGCTCATTAAAATCTAATTAAAGTTTGAAATTGTCCATCTTAAGGTAATGTCATTTACCTTTTGAGCAATAGGATTTTTGTACATTCTGGTGACTACAAACAAACTCACTCAATATACTTGTATCCCTAAAAAAGGAATTAAACATGGAATTGTCTCTAACATGGAATCAGCAGTTTATAGAAATGTCTATAACAATAACTTTATAGCATCAAAAAGAAGAAGAATGTAAGAGTTTTGAAAATCAGGAATTTTTGAAAATCAGATGGTACAAAATGAATTCCTCATGTGAGTGGGATCTACAACAGTTAAATTTTATGTATTTATATTATTTTTGTTAGCTGCCTTCACTATTTTTCAGAAAGATGAAATACAGATTGAATAAATGTCTAAATCACTGCAAGGCAGGTTTTTACATACATATAGCAAACAAGGGAGAAGTGAATAAGTTTTAGTAAAAAACACCACAGAAATAAATAAATAATAATGAAATAAATAAAAATAGAGATGACTTGGGCCACATTCTGTACTCATAGCATTCGATTTGTATAAGCAGATTGCCCAGACGCTGTAGCTTATGACTCCCAGTTAGAGCCATTTTGAGATGCTCCAAAATATAGCCAGTGGACCTGGTCTGAGATCTGTAGCCCCAAATAACAGGAAGAGAAATCAGGAGCTTGCCTTCATAGAGATAGTTCTCAAGAATTGGATGTAATCATTCAGCAAAGCTGATCTTTGCAAGCATGGAGACTTCATTCCTTTGCAAGACTGAATGCACATTTGTAAAAGGGGAATTCAGAGGCTGGGGACGGATGATACTGTATATACCCGGGGAACTTCTTGTGCTTTTTGTGGTGCTGAGAGTGATGAAGCTCTGGTGTGTTAGAGTGCTTTTCCTATTAATGATTTCACTAACTAAACCAAATTTAAAGGCTGTGATATCTAGCTCTCTGGTGCTAGTGCATTAATGATGAGTGAAAAGTGACAGTGAAAGCAGCTGGAAGACAATCTGTGCTGGATGTTGCAGAAGTGGCTCTGTGCACACTGCCAGGATTTTCTTCAGGCCCCTTAACATCTACCCATCTAAATCTCATTCACTTTCTCTCTGAAGCTCATTAACAGTGTCACTGCTTGGTGTATTCATATGCTTCCAGCCAGATTCATGAGTGCTGAGGAAAAGTCAGGCTTCTGCAGCCTGCTTCATCCCTTACATGCTTCTCCAGCAAACCTGAATAGAAAAGCCCTGTCAATCATGCCAAAGGTCTTCTGGTCCAGCATCCCTTTTCTCCCACTGTGTCTAGAAAAACCAGATGACGCTCCATTAAAAAGGGAGATGGAAAGCGCAAAGAGTGCACAAAAATAAAGACTTCAGTGTCCCAGTACATTGTAAAATGCATTTCTTCTTCCATGGCACCTCAAATAATAATAATTGTACACAAATACAAATTATATAATACAATACTATTAAAACAAAGAATCACTAGCTATATTATCTGTTGTATAATTGTTTTAATAGTAATATATTGCATATATATTGCATCATATATTGATGATGATTCTCCAAATTAGAAATAAGCAACAATTTAACAGTGTTATAACGTTGATTTGTACTGAGTACAACATTCATTGTTCTTATTTGTCGTGCCCTTGAAGATTAATATTTTGAAATATGTTGGGCCAGTAACATATAGATTTTTGTGTACCCTTGAGATTTCCTCCCCCGCCCCCATTTTCTCTTCTCCAGGCTTGTTTGCATGGAATGCTAACCATGGTTTATGAACCACGGTTTAGTTAACCATACTAAACCATGGTTTAATTGGTCATCTGAGCAGTTTAACCATGGTTAAACCACACATGTCCATGAAGGTTTGTTAGTTTATAAATCTTGGCTATCATTAAATATTGCATGCAAACCTGAATCATATCCTTAGCCATGGTTACGGAGCTGTCACCACCCTAAAGCTATGCTTTGAGTGATCATCTGCAACATGCTTTTCATAATTTTTCTGAATTCCCCCTTTTTACCTGTACATACCTGATTTTATAAAGCTGTTTTACTAATTTGATGAGCCTGTTTTATTGTTTTTTGTGATTTTTGTATACAACTTAGGGATGTATCACTTAGGGATTTTTATAAAAACTATTAAGTGATTTAGAAATGCTTTTAAATAAATGTATACACTCCAAACAGCTGTTGTACTCTCTGGGCTGCATGTTAAAATATCATAAAATTTCATTGATTTTAAGTCTTTTGTATTTTAGGCGATGGGAAGGAGGAGATCCTGGTGTGTCGAATCAGAAAACACCAACCACTATCCTTTTAACTCCAGAAAGAAAATTCCACAGTTTTGGTTACGCAGCCAGGGATTTCTATCATGACCTAGATCCTAATGAATCAAAGCACTGGTTGTATTTTGAGAAATTTAAGATGAAGCTTCACACAACTGGTGTAAGTAGCAAATGAATTCTATACTTTTCCCTAGGGATAGGGGAGATGTTTGATTCAGCTCACATTTAAAGGCAAACCTACGTAATTTGCACCTTCCAAAACAATATGGCTGTTCTTCAAAGCTTTCATAAACATGGCTTATTGGGAGAATGTCACAATAAAATGCCAAGGAATTTTCAGGAGGACTGCTTTGTGGGATCGGAATGCAAACTGGTATGGAAGTGTGGGAAGTGAACATAAGAGTAGGAAATTGAGAGAAACTGAAGCTGACAGATTTGCTCATTTCTGCTTCTGCATAAATATTTCTTTTTCCTGGTGCTAGGCAGATGTTATCATAATGCACGCAACATTCTAGCTAAGCTTTGTTTAATATGTGAAACTGGTAACTTAATACTTTTCTGCAGTATTTTTCTTTTCCCTCTATCTGAAAGGTTATTTAGCCTTTTAAAATTAATACCATTCATGTCACCACCAGTTAAATTCTGTTTCGCTTCACAAGCCATCAACACATCATGTCATGCCTGGAGGTGGAATTTCCTTTAATACAGGCAGGTTGCAGGAATTCTCACTGATATATGTAGGGCTGGTTCAGACTTTCTGTGGCAGATGTGTCTCCCAGTGAACATCATCAAGTATGAAGGAGACATAATGTCTTGGCAGAAAAACAGGGGCAGGTAGGGGCCATGGATGGCAGTCAGCTAGGTTTTACTCAGAGTAGACCATTGAAATTAATGGACCTAACTTCATCATGTTCATTAATTTCTGTGGGTCTACTGTTACTAAAGTTTAGTTGAATTCCACTCCATATCCTCATCTACTACCACATTTAGGCACATCTTATATCTTACAGCATTCACTATGTCAAACACTGGCATATGCAGAGCTAGTGTATCTGCTGTATGAATAATAATTTTGCATTTAGTGGGCATTTATATAGGACATTTCAATCATGTTTATCTTGTGAGAATGTTAAGGATAATAGGGAAGGATATATTGAATAACTATTATCCTTCCCTCACTCACGCTAGTGAGTGATGTAGCAGAGCAAATTCCCCTCAATATAGCTGGAAGCTATTTTGCAGATTTGTTTGAATCTCTTAGTTATTTCCTGGTGTCCCCTTTAATCCCTCTTAAAAGAATAAAGACACAAGAGTCTTTTTTGGTAAAGTAACAAAAAGTTTACTCACATTTCAGCTCACGATATGATCCCTGAAAGGAAGGCTTTACTTAGTGGTTACACAACAAAGTGTGAGTTCATTTCCTATGGAGACTGAACTCATGTGCTGCTGGCTGAGAGCCTGCAGACAGCAAACTTAAATTAATATAACAAAATGGCTGCAGGAGAACAGCATGGCAGCAAAAGATAAGCAAGCAAGACAAGACATAAGAAGACTGAGAAAAATGGTTGCGTGACTTGGCTCTTTTGCCCATCTCCCTGGTCACATCCAGGGGGAGGAAGCCCCAGACCAGTGGAACAGGAAGTTACACTGACTGGATGTCCCCCTGCCTGTGCCAACTCTAGGAAAAGAAGGAATGTTGCATTTGACTGCACTAATGGATTATATCCCACAGATCCCAGTAATCACTGTGTGGCTGCATGTATAGGGATCATCCTAGAGTTATTTAAAAATACAGATGTAATTTCACCCATAAGCAGAGTGAGAGTTAAGTTCACAAGTAGAAACTGACCATTCAGACACATAACATCTTTTAGCTTGGTTCACTGAGTTCCAGACACCAATTCCCTAATCTTTGGGGAGAAAGTGACAACTGTTTAGAGCAGAGTAATGCAGAGATGGCTGGAAAAATGGTAAAAGTAGACAAGGGGGGAGGGGTGTTACAGGCAGACTTCACAGTAAGCTTTGAACAAATGAGTCTTGCCTTTCAAACCAAAGGAAGAAACATTGGGAGATTTCGGCAACTTCCTTTCCTGACAGTCATATTATTAGCTCTGAAGTTCTAATGTATAACAGAGCCTCTTTGACATGTTAATTCTACCCTCATCCAAAAGAACTCACACTGTGCTTTAAACAGATCCAGGCAGAGGAAAGCATTTTGATAAGGAAAGTAGCCAGAGTTGAGCCCTATGGCTTTTCTGACACTTCTCTTTCCAATACACTTTCCTGTGTTTTATAACTAAGGAAAGCCAAAAGATCTGTAGGTTCTGGTTTCATAATATTGTGCATTCTGATCCTAAGCCTTTGGCATAGTTGTTGGTTCTTGTGCTCACATTTTCGCCAGTTGCATGTCATCTCAGACACTTACAAGAGCACCTCACCCTACATGTGCCCACTTGACCTCTTTGATCGGCGGAATTGGCACCACCACAGGTGCCATGTAACACCTGTTCTGCCTTTGTAAGAACTTGATCATTTGGTGTGGCAGCGCCTTAACTTTGGAACTCTCTGCCTATTGAGATCAAGCAGGTGCCTTCCCTGAGCTCATTTTGGTGCCTGCTAAAAACATGCCTACCTAGATGCTTAGAAAGTTGAAGTAATTCTACGCTGTTTTAGTACATTTGTATGTTTTAAAGTAGGGTTGTATTCCCCCCCCCTTTAATTTTACTGGGTTATCTTTTGTAAAGTGCTTTGAGGGTGTGTGTGTGTTTTTGGGGGGGGGGGTGTTACAATCAACCAGTGTATACATTTTAGGAATTAAAATAATATTTAATAGCTGCTGGGCACACAGAAAGCAGCATAGGGGGTTAAATCTGCCCTACTTTGAAACCAAAACCAACAAGCAAAAAGCTTGATCCTTTATGAAAATGAAAAATGTCACAGCTAGACACCGCCAACCTTCGGATGTTTTTTGATGAGAACTCCCATGATCCCTGGCCATTGACCATTGGGGCTGAATAGGGTTGTAGTTGAAAACATCTGGAGGGCACCAGGTTGGGAAAGGCTGAATGGTGAACTTCACTGTCAAAAGGAAAAGGTGCAATGCTTGGAGTAACATTTTTACCTAAGTGATGGAGCTCAGCAATAGCAAATTCCATTGTCTCCACTTCAGAGGAATGGATTTTGACACTTACCACTTCCTTTTAAACATGTTCTAAACATTTCCTTCCCCCCTAGAATCTCAATCTGGAAACAGACCTGACAGCTGCAAATGGCAAGAAAGTCAAGGCACTTGAACTATTTTCTTACGCTCTGCAGTACTTCAAGGAACAAGCATTAAAGGTAAAGGAACACTTCCTGTCCCCAGCTCTTTGTATTTATAACTGCGACAAATGCTGGCCCAACAAATTTAACCTTGCCATACTTCAGCCTGCAGCAGTTCTTGATGTAAACAAAGTGGAGCAGCTGCAGGAGATGCAGAAACGGTGATGGTGATGAGGTGTCCTAGATACTTAGATACAACCTTCTTCCTCACCAGCAAGACATTTCTGCAGAACTCCATAATTCATATGCTGTTGGTTGTACTCTAGCTCTGTAGGAATTAATGAAAGTCGTTTCCAATATAATTTTAAAGTAACCAGAATATTTTGGCTACCCCTCCAAGGTCCTCCTACCTGCTCCACTCTGGCTTTATCCTAGGAGCTCCTTCTAATAGTCACGGTTACTAAGTGTTCGGAGCCAGTATACCACTGCGTACCAGCTGCCAGAGGTAAACTGTTGGTCTTGCTTGCAAGCTTTCTAGACGTATTTGACTGACTACTGCTGGAAAAACTTGAGTCCAGGACAGAGATGAGCTCAGTGCTCAAAACCGGGGGGGGGGGGGGGGCAACAACCTCCCAAATTAAATCCCAACTTTTGTTGCTATGCTGTGGTATACTTTGTGCTATATTGTTCCTCTCTTCCTGCCCCCCAGACTTTCCAGTCTTTGCAGAAATGAGCAGACAAACAAATTCAGGCAGCCTCACAATGCAATACATTTGTTCTTCCAAACATACATATAATTAAGCTATGGAACTCCCTGCCACAAGAAGTGGCAATGGGGTTGATAAAGATGATGATGATAAGAATAATAATAATGATGATGATAATAATAATAATAATAATAATAATAATAATTTATTATTTATACCCCACCCATCTGGCTGGGCTTCCCCATCCACTCTGGGCGGCTTCCAAGAAATATCAAATACTGTAATAACCTCAAACATTAAAAGCCTCCCTAAACAGGGCTGCCTTCAGATGTCTTCTAAAAGTCTGGTAGTTGTTGTTCTCTTTGACATCTGGTGGGAGGGCGTTCCACAGGGAGGGCGCCACTACCGAGAAGGCCCTCTGCCTGGTTCCCTGTAACTTGGCTTCTCGCAGTGAGGGAACCGCAAGAAGGCCCTCGGTGCTGGACCTCAGTGTCCGGGTAGAATGATGGGGGTGGAGACGCTCCTTCAGATATACTGGACCGAGGCCGTTTAGGGCTTTAAAGGCCAGCACCAACACTTTGAATTGTGCTCGGAAACGTACTGGGAGCCAATGTAGGTCTTTCAAGACTGGTGTTATATGGTCTCGGCGGCCACTCCCAGTCACCAGTCTAGCTACCGCATTCTGGATTAGTTGTAGTTTCCAGGTCACCTTCAAAGGTAGCCCCACGTAGAGCTCATTGCAGTAGTCCAAGCAGGAGATAACCAGAGCATGCACCACTCTTGCGAGGCAGTCCGCAGGCAGATAGGGTCTCAGCCTACGTATCAGGTGGAGCTGGTAAACAACTGCCCTGGACACAGATTTGACCTGTGCCTCCATGGACAGCTGTGAGTCCAAAATGACTCCCAGGCTGCGCACCTGGTCCTTCAGGGGCACAGTTACCCCATTCAGGACCAGGTAATCCTCCACACCTGCCCGCCTCCTGTCCCCCAAAAACAATACTTCTGTCTTGTCAGGATTCAACCTCAATCTGTTAGCCGCCATCCATCCTCCAACCGCCTCCAGACACTCACACAGGACCTTCACCGCCTTCACTGGTTCTGATTTAAAAGAGGGGTAGAGCTGGGTATCATCCGCATACTGATGAACACCCAGCCCAAACCCCCTGATGATCTCTCCCAGCGGCTGCCTTAATAGCCTTAATAGTTCTGAATTTAGATACCTCTGTGTTTTCGATTATTCTGGGGATAAAACAGGGTAAGGCCATCACCTTCATGTCCTGTTTGTGAGCTTGCTGAAGGTGTATGAATGCCCCAAGTTTCCCTTGTTCCTTCCTAGATTCTCTTCAGTTAGCTGTTTCCTCTGCTGCTGCCCCACCCACCACCCATTTTCCTCGTTCACCAGGCAGGTCTGGCCTCCCCATTGGGCAGCACAGGCTGGCTACCTCAGGTGGCGGATGGTTCAGGGAGAGGGTGCAGCGAGGTGTTGTCAGACAGAGCTGTCTGTGCCCTGTGGCATCTGCCTCCCAAGTTAGCCTGCTGTCCTCAGCTGGAGGATGCTGTCCCCTCCACAGTGCTGAAGTTAGGTTCTGCCGCCAGCTTGGCTGTCTTCTATTTGTGTTAGGAGGGCATCATCTTGTCTTTCACACTAGGCAGCACAGTGTCTTTGGCTGGCCCATGTCTGCCCAGAGTATGATTACTTCGCCCACAAAGCCCAAACACCATTTTCCCCATTAGTTAGAGAATCAGGTGCCAGGAGGAGCGCTCCCCTTCAGCCTTTTCCTGCATAGGTAGTGAAATACCTGCTAGCTCTGTTCTCTCTACTCTTTCTCCAGATGGGAGAGCTAAGGTGTGCAGTTTTAAATGGGCCAGCCATGGTTCCAATTCTTTGTCACAGAGCAGGCGCTCATGTGGTGTTCAAGGCTAGTCTGCAGCAGAGCCAGCTCTACATTATAGAATCGTAGAGTTGGAAGGGATCCTGAGGGTCATCTAGTCCAACCCCCTGCAATGCAGCAATCCTTTGCCCATTTTGGGGCTCCAACCCACAACCCTGATATTAAGAGTCTCATGTTTGCCAAGCTTAAATAAGCAGATTGCTAGAAAATTAACCTACTCTGCTTTTGTGTGTGCTTTGAGTAGGCTTAATTTATTCTGTTACATCTTTCCCCCACCCACAACTACAGCAAGAAAGATAGGAAAAAATATGCTACCCGATGTCAGGAATACCAAACTCGGGATATGATTTGCTTGTACAACATCCCTGGTACTTTCTTTTCAAATAAAATAATTTTCTTGTTTACACCAAAACAGCCAGCACACCATACAATTACAAATACATATACAAATAGTGACAAGTATCCCGAATAGCACATAACCCAAATGAAAGTCATGATGCAAGGATTTCTACAAAGGATTGCCATAGCAACGTATCACATTCATTTTGACAGCATTATGATTCATTGGAATGGTTGCCAGCATAAAGTGAGCCCACCCATGTTAGTTATTGGCTTGTGTTTCAGCAGAAACTGTGTTTTATAACAAGATAGCTCTATTGGCAAGTACTATCAGGATGAGTGAGAAACACAAGGGAGCTTGTATAAAACCAAGAGCAAAATAATATGTAACTGAGGAGGTTCACCACTGCAACAGTTCCACAAATGCAGGGTCTTCCTAAGCATCATTGATACATGCAGGGTCTCTATAAACGCCATAGACATACCAAACTTCAATATGTATGACAACACATTTTATTATATAGCCGCAGACAAATAACCAAAACCGAGAACAAATAACCAAAACCATACAATTTCTAACATACATAGAATTAAAATGTATGGCACTTGCTTAAATGAAGGGCAGAAACAAACCAAGATACAGTAAAATTGATGAAATCTCTTGACAGGTCTTGGCAGCAGATTGAAGAATCCGTTAACTGTTTCTGTTATTATTGGGACCATGGGGAGAGGGGAGGACTTTTCTCCCTGTACCCTTTCCTCACTTAAAAACACCATTTGGTGCCGCCTTTTGCTCTAGAAACATTTTTAAACATGCTGGACCTAAGGCCATTTTTAGTAGATTGGTTTGAAATGTGGCACATTCATAGACCTCATCAAGTAGATCATGGGTACCAAGTACTAAGTTACAAAAGCTAAGCAGATGCCATTTTTAATAAACTATAGAGGCTTATAGTGGCAGAGCCTTTTTCGCGTGCATGTCTAAACTAAGGGAACACTCCCATGCCTCTTCAACACAGCAAATATTTCTCAGCCTGATTAATGCTTAGGAGCATCAATTTAGAGGAACCTACCGCTTTCACTACAAAGGCATAAGGTACACTCTTGTATTTGCCTGATTTTGTTTGTGTAAGATGAAGAACTTGCCCTTCATCATGGTATGTTTTCCTATGGACCTCCTTGAAGGTGTAACTGAAACCCAGGTTTCGACATTCTATGCATTTTTGGCATGTCAGCCAGTTATTTAAACAGCCTGACATAGACATAGCAACAGAAACCCTGAAAAGTGCCAAATTATTTTCACAGGAGCCACTGGGAAACAACATCACTTCTAGAAACAGCTGGTGTCAATTTTGCCTCTCACCACAAGTTTGCTTTCTTTTATTCCAGGAGCTGAGCGATCAGGACTCTGGGTTTGAAAACTCAGAAGTGCGCTGGGTCATCACAGTGCCAGCTATCTGGAAGCAGCCGGCAAAGCAGTTTATGAGGCAAGCTGCGTACAAGGTAAGTATTGAAGGTGACCATCAGCCAAAATGGCAGGCAGAGGGAAGCTTTTATAGCCTCTGAACTGTGCATCCTCAGTCAGTTCCCTTGTTAAATGTTTCTTTCAAAAGTCATGAAAAGTAGGTTTATTGTTAGGGAGTTGTTTCATTTGGAATCGAAAATGCAGAAGGAAACAAGATGTTTCTAAACAGCTCCCTACTCTGATGGGCACAAACTTGCTTAAGTTGCAGACTTTTGGGAATTAAAATCATGTTTTCAAGCCACACCCACAGACTTGGAAGCAGAAAACTTTAAAAGCAGTTGTTCTCTAGAATAAAACCAACAGGAACATTTACAGCAGTCTGGACCCAGAAAAAAAAGGCCATCTGAATTTCATGACCATCAAAGTGCTGCCTGTATTCTACCTACCTCATTGGAACATGAACCAGTCACTGAAATATATGATTACAAGAGGTAGGGCTTATGAAAAGCCAATTGGGAGCTGGCTTAGAAAAATGACATCATGCATCATTGGCAGGACAACCTCTGCCTTTAAGCAAGGCGGATTAGCATTTAAATTGAGATTTAATGGTTCATGCAGACAAATGATACACAAAACACTTCCGGGAAGGACCTGATTAGGGTGAAAGGTGTGTGACAGGCAGGAGAACACAAAGGGAATTAAACAACCATGCATTCTAGTTAGGACTGGTTAGTTTGCATTCTTTTCTGACTCCCCAAATTGGAGTGTTGTCCCTTTTAAAATGAAAGTTAGTCAAAGCAGGCTGATAAAAGCCTAGGTCATTATGAGTGTGATGGAGAAGGAAGAATACTTGGTCTTGTGTAGATTCCATTCATGTTAGTAGAGGGGAGTGTTCGAATGGTAGGAGCATTCATTTAAACCCCATAGAAAGTCTCAGATTCTTCATGATGCTTTTGATCAAGTAATCAAAGAAGAAATGACATAGCTCAGTGGCAAAGTGTTTGCAAGCATGAGGTCTCAGGTTTAATCCATGGCATCTCCAGGTAGGTCTGGGAATATTCCCTGATTGAAACCCCAACTTATTGTCAATGTAGGGAATAGAAGGGGCAATACTTGGGTGCAAAGCCTGTGTTCCTAATCAGTGTCTAGTGAGCAGAAAAGGTCTAAATTTCTACTCCACCCAGAATTTCTAGCTGCCCAGAGTGGTTGGGGAAACCCAGCCAGATGGGCGGGGTATAAATAATAAACTATTATTACTCAGAAATGCCAAATTCTCAAACCAGAAAGAATAATTTTGTAGTCAAACCAAATTAGTCATGATTGCCTACATTGACTTTCCTCTTTATTCCAGCGGGGAGGGAGGGTTGTGCAAAATTTGGTGTTATTGATGGGGATTCAGATAATAGACATTATTGGGTGGGGGACATTGAAGGTAACACAGTGGCTGAAAGAAATTGTGGTGTCTGAGGGAGCTGTTTAATTTGCAAAATTCCTGCTCACTGACAGTTGGGAATGCAACACCACAGGGATTATATTTTGGTTTCTGAAACCAAAATACAGAAGAGAATAGGAAGCTGTATCTGCATGCACAAGCACCTGTTTCATGGTCATATTTCATATGGTCTCATTACCCACCTGAATCTATTTCAGGGCCTTAGCTCAGTAGTGTTCTGCTACTTTGCATGTCCAGTCCCTGGCATCCCCAGATAGGAATAGAAGAGATGCCTGTCTGAAACCTTGGACATCTGCTGCCAGCCAGCACTGAAAATAAACTGAGGTGGCTGGAATAATATTTGACTCAGCATAAGGCAGCTTCCTATGCTGATAAGATGGCAGTAAATGGCAAAAGGTGTGATGTAGAATTGAGGGGAAAGAAAGGTGGTGCTCACTTTGTAGCTTAAAGAAGCACATGCCAACCCTCTCACCTTTTGATCACTTCCTTCTTCAATGTTTAGTAAATCCAGAGAGAGGAAATTGATGATCCTTTGTTGAGTCCAATCCTGTTTCAGTTAAGTGATTTTATTCAGACATAAATGTGCCCCTGTCCTTTATTTTAGACGTGTTTGTCTTTGCCATATCTGCCTACCATTTTCCCACTTGGATTTCGCGTATTTGATTGTGTGCAGCTAGGAAGAATTACACAATCCACTGGCAGTAGGGTGGTCAGGTGTAAAAGAGGGCAGGATCCATGCATCCTTTGTGAAGGCAAAATTCCCTCCTCAGCACATGTATTGAAGAGGAAATTCCCTATTACATGGGGCAGAATCCGTGTCCTCTTTTTGCACTTGGCCACCCTAAGGGGCAGTACAACTATGCAATGCATGTTTTCTAAATGTTTGTTTGGGTATTTTGAGTAACCTCCTAAAATGCTGTTTAGACCCCCACAATCACTTTGAATATCTTGTACTTGTCTCTAATGTTGAGCAACATTTTTCTCAACAGTCTGTAGTGTGGGATTGCTAATGCTAGTGCCAGAAGCAAATCACTTAAAGGTTCTCATGGAAGGACACGGTTGTAGGTAAAGCTGAAACATTAGAGACTCGTGTATTATCTTTGTCTGTTGTCGCTTGCCTGTTGTTTGTGTGCATGTGTACCTGTGGAATGGTATCTCATAGCCGCAGGGAGAAAAATAGACTAATGTTCTTGCAGCATTTCCCATCTGTGGCGCAATGGAATGTTGTTGACTAATGTCCGCATCTGTGGTAATTTTTTTTTGTCTGTGACTGTGTGTTTACCAAACAGATCAATAAATAGTGATGAAAGAGAGCTTAGGAAGAAATCACAGGGAGGTGACTCCACAAAAGCCGTATCAGTTCATATCTACAATTGTGTTGTGTATTGTTGTAAGCTACTTTCTGTAACTTTTGAGGATGAAAAGTAGAATAGAAATGGATGGGAAGGAGGAACTAAAATAAGAAATTCTGATACTGGGCAGATAGGACTAAAAGAAGGAAGGAGATGCTGTGGACTAGCAGTCGGCAGTACAGTGATTTATGATCCCAAAGGACAGATATAGGTCACACTGAGCACTCTGAAACGTAAACTACTCCAGACTAATAGTATTCTACATTCAAATAAGTACATTTAAGAAAAACAAGTCATCTTATGTCTGAAAAATATATTTGGCAGAAGGTGCAGCTGGAAGAGAAGGGAGTATATTTTGCATGACGTCCATAGCAATGTATTAGTTATAGTGAGCCATAATGGCACTTGTCGGTTTGTGGAAGTTGTCCATGCACATACCCCACACTAAACAAAAAAGCCATCCTGTTTACTACTAATAAAATGGTGTTTTGCTACCCAGGATGTGTTTGCCTCTAGGCAAATAGTCTACAATATGACAAAGTCCTATAGAAGTGGGCTACACAAGCAATTACATCCCCCATGTCCTTAAAGATAATGGCATCTTCCACAGATACTTTCCAGAGCAGTAATGCTGTGTAGCATCATGTTGTCTTTCATACTTGTGACTGCTGGCATACAAAGATATATCTTAGTGCATCTTTAAGAAAGGATGGGCAATAAGAAGATTATTCATGTGAAAAGGCTAATGAAAGGGATCATAATGGACACACATGCAAATTACATCTGCATATATTTGCTTGAGAAATTTTGGCAAGTTTACATTTTTTCATTAGGAGCTAGCCAGAATATTCTTGTATCCTGTTGTGATTGCTTGCTTCATCTTTTTCCCCTGAAGAAGGGATGCAAAAATGTAGTTCACCAGATATTGTTGGCCTATAACTCCCAGGAAGCATGGCCAACGGTCAGAGGTGATGGGAGTTTGATGGGATATTGTTGGCCTATAACTCCCATCATCCCTGACTGTTGGCCATGCTTCCTGGGGCTGATGGGAGCTGGAGTCTAGCAACAGCTGGAGGAGCACAGGTTCCCCTTTCCTACCCTACATTCAAAACCCTTCAGGAAAAATTGTAATAAAAAACATTCAGCACCCCTAAGAATTGGTTGGCTTTTTGTTTATTTTGATCTCTTGCTCTGAAAGTTTTTTAAAAGGCTCCAGACTTCTTGTCAAATATCCACTATAAAATGATGGATGGTCTTTGAATTCTCTGGTGTTGCCTCTTCCTTGAACTGAGCTTCAGGTGCTTAACCTTGATTGTAGAAAAAGGGAATGAATGCTCTTGGTCAGAAGGGTTTTCCTTCAGCTTGACAATTTTATTTTTTTATTTTTGGAAGGGAGACATTCTTTCAGCTCCCATTTCACTACAAATACTTCAACCACAGCATGTGCACTGCCTGGAATTTCTGTCACATGCCAGTAGAAATCACAATATTGCGGAAGCGGCTGTAATGTTTTTTTGAAGGGACGAAGTTCAACCCTGTTAATCAAGAAACAGCTAGAGGAGTTAAGAAATCTGATGAAAATTATCCTGTCCAGTAATTTCTGCAAGTCTCCTTTTGAGGAAATGCTCTTGACAGGTATTGAGGGCTTACATATTTATCTGTTTTCCTGCCTTAACTGTATTATCTAGCTTTTACCATTCAGTCTATACAGTATGGGGGGGGGGGGCAATGAAGAAAGCTTGAAGAATGCTGTTTACTACACACTTAAGTTATAATTAGTAGGAACCCCTCAGAACAAAACAAACACAGATGATCCGACCAAAAAGGTCTATGTATAGGTCATTAGCAAGTTAAAGACCAAATTGGATTTCAGTTTTTGAATTTACCCAGCAGTCTTGTTTGTGCAAGACTACAATCCCTTCAGCCCAATCCTGTAATCCCATTCTCCTCAGATTACAAACCCAATCCTAAAAAGTAGTGCACTGTCCCTTGTTTTCAACATGTCCGGTGTACCTGACCATATAGTTTCGACTAAGCAGCAACATTTTTCCTTTGCCTCATGACAGTTTCCTCTCTTACATCACAAATAAGAAGTTTTATATGCATGAGCAGAATGGCATCCTCAACTTGAGACGAAGGAAGGCATGGCGTTAAAGATAAACTTTTGGTTTGCGTTATTGCTGAAAGCAGATAGCTCAACACTCTGCCCATTAGAAAGTATCTCATTTCTTTTTAAATTTGTGTGTAATTTGAATGTTATTTAAAATTGGTTATATTTAGCAACACACTAGCCACATACAGCATCAAACACCAGTGCTACCTGCACTAGATCTTTAAAGCAGGACAATGCCACTTTAAACAGTTGTGGCTTCCCCCACATAATCCCAGGGACTGTAGTTCCTTAAGGATGTAGAGAGTTGTTAGGAGATCCCTATTCCCTTCAAAAGAGCTGCAGTTTCCAGAGTTCCCTGGCTAGATTGTTAAACCGCTCTGGGATTTGTAACTCTTTGAGGGGAATAGGAGTCTCCTAACAGCTCTCAGCACCCTGAACAAACTACAGACCCCGACTCCCATTGGACCCAGCCAGCAGGGCCAGTGGTTAGGGATGATGGGAGCTGTGGTCGAACAACATCTGGAGGGCCACAGGTTCTGCACCCCTGCCCTGGTACCACTGCTCCAGGAATCCCCACCCCCATTTCATGGCAAGATATGATGGAATTCTGAAGCTGGAACTATGTTTGCATTTCCTTTAGCTTGTATACATAAACATTTTTGTGATTGGTCTTTGCAGATGCAGCTTTCCTTTTTGAAGGAACTGGAATATTTCAGTGCAGGATTCCTAGGGTCCCCCCCCCCCCGAATATCTGATTTAGTGTTTTCTATTAGTAGAAACTAAAGAAGTATTTTGGAGGGTAGCTAATGTATTTGATATTTGCAACAGGCATATTATAGTTGTTATCAGTTCGTTGCTAATTCCTGCATCTGGTGTAGAAAGGCAAAAAGATATTAGGGAACAAAGGCAAGTGATGATTTAAAGCTGCAATCCCTCACTGCTGCCTTCATTTTCTGCCTGCAGAATATCAAAAGCAGTGCAAATTAGACACATTAGCAGTATTAGGGGAAATGGAGAAATCCACTTAATTGTCACTTGTTGGTAGAGACAGATTGTTGTCAGAGAATGGATTGGTGTTATTACTGCAAGTTCCTGTGGATGTGATTCTTCTGGTTGATACTTACAAATTATCTTTTCTGCATAAGCACTAATGTTTGTTATGAAGCTATAATATGCTATAAGATTGCAGCATTTTTGAAGCCATAATTAATTAAGGAAACTTAATTGATCATGGTGTTAAAATGCATAGAGCAAGAAGCACGTGCTAACAAATTTCAATTTACATTTGCTAATTGCTGTGGTTAGGTTTGCACAAATATACGTTCCAGGCTAATGGAATACGCCCCCGGTCCTTCATTTTTACATGTAGCGCAGCAAACTGCTAATAGCTTAGGTACTCAAGCAGCGAAGGACCTGTAAATGACCAGAAACATTTTAGAGCATTCGTGCAAAAATATGACCTCTGAAACTGAAAGGCTTATACAGACTAAATGAGCTATCAAGTGTTAGCGCTATCTATAAAAGCTGTTTGACTGAGCCTCGGCGCTTCATGGAATAAAATAAAATGCATCGCTGATTACGCCCTTAGTACTATGACTTCATCCATTGCACCAATGCATCTTGTCTGCGTTTCTGCAGCAGCTGTGGTTTGCGAGAAGTAAAAGCCACACTGCTGCAGTGGAACAGAGTTCTTGCTGGGTAGAGCAATGGCTCTTTCCAGCTTTGGAGGGGGGTGACCTGACAGGATCAGAATCTACTGATCTGGTCATTAAGAGGTTTTCTTTAAAGGATTTGTATACCTAAGGTCAAAACAAAATAGGACAAAGTGTTGTAAACAGTGATTTCTACATCATCCTGGTACACAGGAAAAGCACAGGCTGCCTCATTTTTGGTCTGGGATGCTTGGTATATCAGCTTGTCACATGCACAGCAACCACCCCCAGAAGCATCATAAATCCCATAGGTGCAGTGGCAAAGCAATCTCAAGGCTTCTGTATTAGTGTAATAAGTGGTTGGCATCCCACATTGGGCTAATAACACAGTGAACATGATTTGTTGATACTCCAGGTCAATTTTCATGCCCGTTTTTTCCATGTACTGATTTCCTCAAAGCCATTTCCTGTGGAAGCTCCCAGCCTGCTCAGATTTCACTACATTCTTCAACAACTCCCAAAACCAAAGCTTTAAAGCAGTTTTCTTTTTTGAGGAGAGTCTTATGTCCTAAGATACACCACGGTTGGGGTTGGGGCAGGTATATGTTTTGATCGTCACTAGCAACATGGCATGGGGAGGAAGAGTTGTACACCTTAATGTAGTTTTTTTCCTATTGGCTTTGTCACTTCACTCTGGTTCAGATATATTGGCTCCAGTCCTTTCCTACTGGGCCCCACCTGGAGCTCCTGGAAGTGGGTCCCCTTGCTGCAGTTTAGGGTTCCAGGTCTAAGCTCAGGACAAGCTGAAGACCACCAATTTAAATGGATCCAGGAGACTAAGTTCAGGCATACTTCCGTCTCCTACACACATGAGCAGAAATAAATGTCAGAGAAAAACTGGTTCAACTGCCTTCACTGGTTGAATTTATTTTCAGCGTAGCCCTGATGAGCTGTCAAATCAATATTCATGTAGACATGAAAATAATTGGTAGCAGAAGGGCTAAATGCCACTGCTGCCATATATTAGGCATAATTCAGTGAGCATTATTTGATTTTCTGTTGAAATAGTTCATTCCAAAAGTATGATTGCTGCAAAATACCACAAATCCTGAAGACTTTGCTTCTTTATATCTCTGATCCTAAAAATATTATTCAACTCAGTGATCATTACAAAAGCACTCAAAAAACTACAATTTTCAACAACAAGGCACCACCTCTCTTACTCTCTTGGATGCAATTTCCGTGAATCTCACCTGATACAGAAGACAAGAGTGAGGACTGCATTTGCTTTTTGGCTTTCCAAAAATAAAAATTCTCCCTCTGAGCTAGAGATGAAACAAATTTAGGAGGGGATGTCACATGCATGTTTGGTATGTTCTGAGTGCATGTGCCACAGAAGCTTCAGTCAAGTGGTTAAGCTCAGCACATGCAGCAGTTGCTTAACAGAGTTAACTTTTACTTTGCATGCAAAAACACATACTACGACATAAACACACTCTGTAAAGTTGTTACAAGTAGGAATCTCTGATCCCAGAGAGGGTACTTTGCGTCAACGTTCTTGCTGTGTCAAAGTCCCCAGCAAGTCTGGAGTTCAGCTGCTTCCAAAGTTCTTCACAAAGAATTCAATTTTCTTCCGCGTTTCCAATCAGTCTCCATTGCTCAGATCTCCCCAACACTTAACACTATAACTTGAGCTGAGCTAATTTGACCATCTTTCCTTTGCTGGTTATTGCTTCCTGTACTTCAGGACAGGAATGGGAAACCTGTGGCCCTTCACTTGTTGTAAGACTCCTCCCATCAGCCTCAGTCAGTATTTCCAGTGGTCAAGGATGATGGGAGTTGTAGTCCAGCAACATCTGCAGGGCTGCAGGTTCCCCATCCCTTCTTTAGGGGTTAGCACTAAAATGCTGAGAGTTCCCATGTTGAATATGCTGGCTTGTCTCTTTGCTGTTGCCATAGATTCTCTCCACACACACCCTTAATACTGTGGTATGTTACGTAACATACATACAGTACATAATACAACCTTCAAGCTGTTCCCCACAAAGACTGTGCGTGCGTGTTTACATGCACTCTGTCGTGATGCTTCTTTTTGTTTCTCTGTGCTTGTGACACATTGTGATGAAGGCTATTAGGTAGAGCCTCTGGTAAGTATTGCAACTGACAGCTATGACATGACAGTGCAATGCCCCCCAGCCTTGTGTGGGACTAGGAAGCAAGTGTAACTATGGCAGCACAAGCAGATTTTTACAACCATACATATCTTTTGATTTAAGCCATATTATGCCTCTCCTGCTGAAAGAGAAATAAGGAATCTTTAGTGCTGCTCTGTTTCAAAATGTTTGCAAATAGTGTTTTATAAGATTCCCAGCACAAATACTATCTTATGTGCCGGGAAATAATGTGTACGGTGCTTACAGAACAACCTTACTGGTAGATCAGAGGAGAACTAATACCCAAAGCACTCCTAGGAACATGGCCAGAGAGTGTCATGGTATTTTCCTATCTAGGGGATTCCTTTTTAGGTTTTATGATCACTCTCCATGGCTTCCAATGGAAATGCATACATCAGCTCCAGGGCTTGTGTATGTTTCTTACTGTTTCGGGGTGGGGGGTGGGGTCCAAGCCTTCTCCAAGCCCACCTTGGCCTCTACCACTGGTGGTATGTCAAGGGCTGCTGAGGGTTTCAGTGGTGGGAAAGGTCTTATGAGGTCAGACCATGGGGATCCATGGAAGGAGCAAGGAGCATTTGGGTCTCCAGCTCCCACTGAACCATGATCTCCATATCCCCAGCTTTCTTTTAAAGTTAAGTGTCAATTATCTGTAGAACCTGAGTCATGAAGCAAAATGTAGAGGCATGATTATTCTCATTTTTCCATGAAGAAATAGCCTGCTACTCCCCTCTCTAGGGTTAACTATTTCTACCTGAATGGAGCATGGCAAGCAATGAGTACTGCAAAGAAGGAAAACCAAATCAGGAAAGCTGTGTGCATTGGTGCCTTACAGCATTACCTGATGCCATGCTATGAATATTTTATGCTCTCTTGAAAAAAAGAATAGTGATAGAAGTTGCAGTATTTCAGATGCCAAGTCTTCCTTCAGTTCCGTCCTGTATATCTGCACAGAAGTGAGCCTCATTGACATCAGTAAGGCTTACTCCTAAGTAAGTGGGTATGTGATTGCAACCCTAGATACATAGAATCTTCAGCATTCAAGGATTAGGTCTGTGAATTCAGTGTGCATAACTCTGGCAGGAAAGTGTCTAGCGTTCACAAGTGCATGGTTATGTTTTTGAAAGTATTATTGGCTAGCACAAAATCTAGAAAATTAAGATATTCAGGAATATAGCAGGTATTTTAGACTACAATCCTGTACCTGCTTATCTGGGAACAAGCCCTAATAAACTATATAATAAGACGCATATAGGATTGTTATGTTAGCAGCCCAGGTATTTCCATTGCACTAGGCAACCTGCAGAACAGATTAGGTTTCCTTTACATGATTTGGCATTTTATATTCCTTACAATTAGGAAGAGTGTGAGAGCAATGTAACTGTGTTTTAATGCTGATGAGGCAGAGAAGCCAAAGCTAGTTGTCTGTTTCTTTTGGGGAAACTTTTTCATAAAATTGAACTAGATGCTTGAAAAGGAGATGGATTTACTCTTTTTAACATACCTTTTGTTTATTTTGCTATATCATATGCAGCTATGTCATTCTATTCAGTAGGGGAAATGCATGCGTCTCTCCTAGCTATGAATCCTTGAAATGAACTAGATGTTCTTCCCCCCAACCATGATATTTAGCATATGAAAATAAGAGAAGCGAAAAGAAAGAAGCATAGGTGAATGAATGAAAACCTCAGGATTCACAAAGCTACTTCACTGTGAAGGCAGCTGATCATTTCCTCTCCCCTCCTTGTTTGATTCCTTTATTCACAGGCAGGAATGGCATCCCCAGAAAACCCTGAGCAGCTCATAATTGCCCTGGAGCCAGAGGCTGCATCCATCTACTGCAGGAAGCTCCGCCTTCATCAGATGATAGACTTAAGCAGCAAAGGGCCTGTCAATGGTTATAACCCAAGTGAGACCATTGCCACTGGCTTTACACCAGGTAGGGCTGATTTAATTGAGCTATGATTAGTGCTCAACCTAATTTTCTACTCACCCTTTCTTGCCAAAATCTTTCGTAGCAAGATGTTTTCCAAATTTCCCTGCCAACTCTTGATTTTCACACTGGGAGAACCTGGATAGGTAATTGCCAGCCCTAATAATAGAAACTACCCGGTCAGGCTCATTAAAGTGTGAACTTTTCAGCTGTTCCACAGTTTTAAGTGTTTCGGAACAGTGTTATCAAATGTGAGCCAGTGCCAAAGGTGGAATAAAAATTCTGAGAACGTTTTCCAGATGGATAGGGGAATTCTATACCCATGCTGATTTTATGAATGGAAGAGAATGGAAACATGCTTAGGTTAATTGATCTGTGTCCGGTTGGGGGGGGGGACGAGCAGCCAACCCAACACCTGTATTGCTGTAGCTTACCTGGACAGGGGTGGGGCAGGTTGGTTGCTAGGTCAAGGCTGCTTGGACATACCAGCAGGAGCACCACACTGGCTCTACCTATGTGCCTGCACAGCCTTCCCCTTGCCATCATCTCACCCCAGCCCTGTTTAGGGTAAGCTGTAGTGACGCCAGTCTTGAGTGGGTGGCTCTGCTCCAGCACACAGGCCACTGCTGCCTAAAAGGGATTCAAAGTGTGACATAACATCTCTGTTGACGAGTGTGAGCATAAAATTAGAATACTATTTCTTCCAGATTACCTGTTCCAGGCACTGGGGAAACAAATGTTTTGAACATCTGTTGAAACATTCTCATGGGAAAGTTCCATCAAAACAACCAGGAATTGTGCAAGACTGCAATTCTGGGGACAGCTGTACATTAAGCAAGGGAATAGAGTGGATGACCTTCCAATTCTGTGGTTATATGCTACTCCTAGCATGATATTAAAAGAGTAACTTCCAACCTGTTGTTTTCCTTGATCTAAAGAAAACTATGATGCCGCATTCATTCATAGTACAAAGAGTGCTTGCAATTAAAACAGTTATTCTTTCTTTTTTAGTGATAGTAACGAACAATGTGCATATCTTGAGTCCCCAGTTCACAGATGGTTTGTTTAACGTATGCAACTCTCTTATGAGCCAGCAAAATAGAAGACGGGAGTTTGCCTTTATGCTACCATGACTCTTGAGTGTCTTAAAATCAGCAAGCAATTTTGCAGAGAACACAGTGTCTATGGCGCTGTGCATATTTGAAAAATTGGTAACACACCTGATCCCCTCTAAATATATATTTTCATATCACAAGTACTATCCCTTAATACAGATTTAATTTAGTCAGACTTCAAATTCTGTGTTGATGCGCCCTCTGCTGGCAGAATTGTGATTTATTCAGAACTAACGAAGATCCTAACAGAGATTGTGATTTGTTCAGTTAAAAGCCTTTAGCTGCTGCCACTGTCCTGTTTAGAACCAATTTGTTGTAAGAATTAAAGGAATGTCTGTGAATTGGGGTCATGGCTTTTATCCCCAAAACATTAGGACAAGTACTGAGCAATATGATGACTAGCCAGCTTTCAGTGTTCTTCCATTTTGCGGTCTGCAGGGTACACATCCAACTTGTTCATGCTTTCTTACAATGAGTCTTTTGTCTCTGTCATCCTCTAGCTAAAGAACACATTCGGCGTAACCGTCAAAGCCGCACCTTTATGGTTGAAAATGTCATAGGAGAGATCTGGTCCGAGTTGGAAGAAGGTAGTATCCTTTCCTGAGTCACCTTGGCCCTTGCTGCCTTTTGGTTAGACCTGTCAGCAGCAGCATCTGTGCAAAAATGTAGTTATATCATTTGACTCTAATACATGGCTTGTGATTCCTCTTATATTAACAGGCGACCGTTACATAGTTGTTGATAGTGGAGGAGGGACAGTTGATGTTACAGTCCACCAGATAAGGTTACCTGAAGGACACTTAAAGGAACTCTACAAGGCAACAGGTGAAGCTGCATTCTTCACTCCTACTCATTGTAGAACATCTGCATTTAACCAGTAGAGGGCAGCACGGCAGGGCAGTGCTGCTCACTTATGCTCTGGTGGGTCACATAGCTGCTGCTTACCAAACATACCAACAGGAGTGCCAGATTGGCTCTGCTGGTGTGTTTGCACCGTGTTGAACTCACCACTGCCTCGCCTCTCTACCTCCTGATAAGCAACCAACCGGAGGTTAGGTGAGTGGTGGTTCTGTATCATGCAGCCCACCACTGAATTTCATTGTTATTAAATGAAGTGATGGCAATGTTCACAGACATCTGTATGCTCTGTACCAAGGGAACTCTGATTCTGTACCAAGAACAAGCAGATTACGTTGTTGTTGTTACCATCACCGCCACCCACCCTTTACCAGCAGATTCTGAAGCACGTTACAGTAATCTAAAAATCAATGTTAAAAATAGTTAAAACAAATCACAGTCACAGGAATAGGGTGGGTCCTGAAAACACACATCTCAGGTGTCCAAAGCTAGCTGACAACTGCATAGGGAAGGTGTCTGAGGGGAGGGATGTTCATAACTTAGGGGCTGCCACAAAGAATGCCCTTTCCCAGACCGTATGCACCAAACTTCTGAAGTTGGAAGAATGACCAAGAGGGCTTCCACTGCTATCAGAGAAGTCTTTTATGGAAGGAGCCAGTCTTTCAGGTGTTAAGTAAATTTACATTGGTTTCTTTTTATTTAACATGCTTCCCCCATCAGTTTTTCAGGAAAGGCAAAGAGCATTGGCAATCAAAGAGAGGAGGGAGGTTTTGAAATTTTAGGAGGAGTTGAAGCCAGAAGACAAGAAATGGGAACTTCAGGAAAGGGGGAAGAGATTATAAATAGTACATTAAACTTGTGTGCCTGGACCAGAATACATAGTACATTAGTTACATATTCGTGTCTTTAAGTGTGTACTCCATAGGAAGCTTCTCCACTTTGGAAGTTCATGGATTCCAAACAAACGAATAGGGTGTTTGAAATGATTGAACATGGCTGAGTTGGGTCTATTAATTTCAGTAGGTCTCCTCTGAGCAACAGTTGAATTCCACCCATGTATCTGAATTCTGCTTATGACATGCTCTTCCTGAGGATGCTTATGCAATAATCACCCCCCTGAATTCAGAACTTAATCCCTACCAAGTGTGTTTAAGATTGCAGCTCCAAGTTTGCCTCAACTGCACACAGTATGTTTTTCTATGGCTTGATTTTCGAGTGCATATCGCAATGCCCATGCAATATTTAAAATATGTTGGTTGCATCATTCCTTAAGTGATATGTTTGATTAATGGCTCTAATTGTCTCTGATGCAGGTGGGCCGCATGGTTCCTTAGGGGTAGACTATGAATTTGAAAGACTCCTGTGTAAAATATTTGGAGAAGATTTTATTGAACAATTTAAGATCAAGCGACCTGCTGCCTGGGTTGATCTGATGATAGCGTTTGAATCACGCAAAAGGGCGGCAGCACCAGATCGGACTAATCCACTCAACATCACCCTGCCTTTCTCGTTCATTGACTACTACAAGAAATTTCGAGGACACAGTGTGGAACACGCCTTAAGGAAAAGCAAGTAAGTACTTTTAAGTTAACAGAATCCAAAGAGATTCTTGTGTTCATTGCCACACACGCAAAAAAGGAATAATCAGTCCAAGTAAGACTGAAGAAAATAAATTCCTGGCAATATGTGAAGGAGATGGCATTTTATTGTATGACATATACAAACTGCTTCATGGCCTGAGGCATCAAAGATAAAAATACAATCAAACAAACCCAACAAATTCTACAATATCTCAGGATTCAACTTTCTTAAAACAAAAGCATCTTTGGTTGGCACCTGAACATCATGGTAGAAATAAAAAACTGACAGAAGGCAAACCAAAGCAGCCTTTTCTTCAGCATGGGTGGTCTCCCACTTACTCTCCCATTACATGAAGGTGTTCTATTTATCATGGCCTTAGCTAATGTAAATAAAAAATCTCATTGGTTACATAGTGAGGATGTGACATTGGAATCCTTTCATTTCCAGCTGTTTGAAACATCTTGACTTAGTAACATTATTTTTGCTAATTGAGCAGCATTTCATTAAAAAGCATTTCTTTTAAAAGCAAACTTTCTTATCATGTTCTGTTTACAGTGTAGATTTTGTGAAGTGGTCATCACAAGGAATGCTGAGGATGAGTCCCGATGCAATGAATGCTCTTTTCAAGCCTACCATTGATGAAATCATACAACATCTCAGTAAGTATCAAGGGTGTGTTTGAATGTCTAAGGACTTTTAAAAGACCCACCAACATGAACAGACCTAACTTAGTCAATGGGGTTACTCTGAGGAGAACTAACATTGGTGGGAAAGAATGCCAAGTGAGTAGAACTTAGTTGGATACAACATTCTAGATCTGTAGAGCACCTAGCCTACTTTGATTCCTTCACAATGTCATTCTGTGAATCATATTGGATTCCTCTCATTCCATTTAGTGAGTTTTCCTGTCATTTGTCATTCTGTTCTCTTAATACCTGCAAAGGTATTACTGTTATTCTGACCATGTGGATTTCCCTCTCCACCAAGGTGATTTGTTTGAAAAGCCAGAAGTAACTAATGTGAAGTTCCTCTTCCTGGTGGGCGGATTTGCTGAAGCTCCGCTACTACAGCAAGCTATCCAGAATGCTTTCGGCTCCAAATGCCGAATCATTATTCCTCAGGATGTGGGGCTCACAATCCTCAAAGGAGCAGTCTTATTTGGTCTGGATCCTGCTGTCATTAAAGTGCGCCGCTCTCCCCTGACCTACGGGGTAGGAGTCCTGAATCGTTACGTGGAGGGCAAGCACCCTGCAGAAAAGCTGCTAGTGAAAGATGGCACCCGCTGGTGCACGGATGTCTTTGACAAATTTATTTCTGCTGACCAGTCGGTGGCTCTTGGGGAGACTGTGTCGCGCAGCTATACACCTGCCAAGCCTTCACAGCTGGTCATCGTGATCAACATCTACAGTTCGGAACATGACCACGTCAGTTTCATTACTGAGCCAGGGGTGAAGAAGTGTGGCACTCTGCGCCTGGATCTCACAGGAACTGATACGTCCGCGCCAAGCAGGAGGGAGATCAAAACACTAATGCAATTTGGGGACACTGAGATCAAAGCCATGGCAATTGACGTTGCCACTTCTAAAAGTGTCAAAGCTGGTATTGATTTCCTAAACTACTAATGCTCCTCCCCTGCCCACCACCCATTAGTTCAACACTCTGTTCTCTCATTTTTCATGCGTCACCAAAATGGACTTGCATTTCAGCCAGACAGAAAAAGGAGAGAACCATTAGAAAGGAAACATCAGGCATTTTTGTTGTCGTTGTTCTCAAAATTATCTGTTCAGGAATCCGAAATTTACATGGTTATCAGGTGCTAAACATGAAACGGAATAATCCAAAATGGCTAAATGCATTGTGAGAATTAGTCGTTGAAATATCACTGCCCTCTTGATGGGGAAAACAAATAGTTTTACTGGAAGTATTCCACATGTGCTGTATTTGGGGCCCCAAATGTCAAAGCTCATATTCATGGTCCTACATTGAAGACCCTAATGCAGCAAATGGCAGGCTGTCTCACTGACACCAACAAGTGCTTCGGACAGCAGGAGGTCATCACTGCAGCCCTAAGTTAAAGTGGTCCTCTCAAGTGCTGCTGTTAATTGTCAGTGGAGATTTATAGGTCTTTAGCAGTTTTAAAACCAGACCTCTCTTATTTATATGCTTTAATACGAGTGCTAGAGGTGAAGTATCTAGCCTTTCTTTGTAAAATATGAAAAAACAGCACTTACCACCCAGGCAAAGTACATTTACTTGTTGGGGATATATGGTGACTGCTTCTGGTGGCTTTTGCTTCTGTTTTAGCAAACTTCCAAGCCACAAAGCAGATTTGTTAAGGCTGCAGCCCATTTAAAGGAATCAATTAAATTTGCAAAACATTCACTAAGTATTGCAAGGAGCATACATTTCAAATTAGCAGTCTCATCTTAGGACAGGCACATCCTTTTTAGGTGAAGGGAAAAAGGATGATGTTTGCCACCTGCAGTTTGTAGAAGTAGTTTGTATAAATACACATTGTATTTAAAACAATGTGTTGGATCCAGACTTTGTGATCTCTAGAGCAGACCCACTGAAATCAATGGCACAGGCTAATTGATCAAGTGCAGTGATTCCAGTGGATCTACCCGAAGTGTTAATCTAACCTGATTAATCCAGGAATAGGGGAACCTGTAGCCCTCCAGTCTCCACCAGTCCCAGTCAGATCACCAATGGTCAGAGATGATGAGAGTTACAGTCCAACAACATCTGAACGCTCTCCCTGGATTAGCCATTAACATTGCAGCCCAAGTATTTGAGTATTTCTTCTTTTTTGTTCATTGGAAAGAGAAGTTTTTTTAAAAGTCTCCCTTCTCAACAGTTTTTACAAATTTAAGAGTTCCCACCTCACATTTTACTTTGGGACTTTATGTGGTAGGTAGGGATTTTTATTTTTTAATTTTTTTAAAAAAAAAACATACTTCCAGCTAGCTGTTGGGCAGACCTAATGCAAAAGAAATGAAGGGGTATGGTGGCAGTAGCTGCCCAGAAAGCACCTCTATTCTCAGGTTGGAGAAAGCAAGGAGCCATTTTCACTATCTCTCTCATACTTGTTAAGAAACAGGAAATATATACTGTGTTGGTCCTAGAAAGTGAGATCCAGTAAAAGAAAAGGGATACCAGTAAAAGAAAAGGGCCAACTTATTTCACCTGTTCATGAAAGAACTATATAAAATGCTTATTGTTATTTAGAATGATTCATCAGGAAAAAAGAAAACAGGTTGTTATATCCACAACTCTACAGAGAATAGTTAGTTACTGTACCTGTCATTCATTTGCGTCCAAAATACCATATTTTTTGCTCTATAAGACTCACTTTTTCCCTCCTAAAAAGTAAGGGGAAATGTGTGTGCATCTTATGGAGCAAATGCAGGCTGCGCAGCTATCCCAGAAGCCAGAGCAGCAAGAGGGATTGCTGCTTTCACTGTGCAGCAATCCCTCTTGCTGTTCTGGCTTCTGAGATTCAGAATATTTTTTTTCTTGTTTTTCTCCTCCAAAAACTAGGTGTGTCTTGTGGTCTGGTGCGTCTTATAGAGCGAAAAATACGGTACTTGCTTTCCCATTCTCTTCCATTGATGTAACTGTATACCCAGCCCTGAAAAACATAAGCAATGAAGTGGGCCATTTCCAGCTTTCCTCCTCACCAGCTTCTGTGATAAAGTACATCCGGAAGAAGCTTAAAATTTATTGGGGGTTGGGGGGAATTGCCAGGAGATACTGTACATATAGGCAGGACAGCTGTATTGCATTTGGCCTGCAGAGGGAGCATGAACACTGGTTTCTCCAAGAAATGAAGACTCTCCTGCCCCTGCTCCCACACAACCTAAGAAAGGAACAAGGCACATATCATGAGCACTGCCAGCTTCAAAACTCTCAAAAGCTTTAGGCAACAAACTAGATCCCTTCCCGGTGTGAATTAGAGCAGCTGAACATAAGAAATCCCCCCAACACAGAAGTTGCTTTAAACTGTGGTGTGATGTGGCAGTTTTGCCATTACTACATACCAAATGTGATTAGAGGTGGCTTGGGGAAAATATGTTTCTCTGTGCTGCAGGTCCTTCAAGACTGGCAATTTGCAGCGTGGAGGCAGCTTCCATGCCATGCAGTCTAAAGCCACAATGCAGGGCTTTTGATATGTAGTCACTTCCAGATAGACTGGATTTGCAGCCAGACACCCTCAACACCGATGGAGAAGGTCAGCCATGTTTCCCCGCCCACAACATTTTGAAAACGCATTGTGATCCACTGAACCCCAGTCATGCATCCAACGCACCAGAACGTTAACCGTAATTGTGTAGTTACACCCTTTTCCAGTTAGCTATGCATGAGTGAAAAGCCATAGACCCTTTTTACTTTTAAAAATGTAAGATTATTGATCAGGCACTTATATTTTAGGGGCCATTGTGCAAATGCTTAAAAATTCAGTGAAGAATTTTAAAGGGGCCCCATTTGCATTATATCCATTATATAATTCCCTGATAGAATGTGAATAAGCTTTGCTGAATTAGCCATCACAGGAATGGACTGGATAATTCTAGTCACAGTATCTAGCTTGCTGTTCCTTAAATAATTATTCTACTGAATAATTAGAAAGTGTGCATGCTGGCTTTCCTTTGTTTTCATCCTGTCTGCTGTGTTTTAAAGGCAAATGTTTTGTTTTTCTGTATGTGTAAGTGTGTGTGGCCTTCCATGGTTTACAAATAAGCAACTCCTTTGGGTGAGCTATGAACAATATTACGTGATGTATATACAATATTTAAATATTGTACAGATGCTTTCTTTCTAAAGTGCTATTTTCTTGTACAGAGTGCTCTTTACCTCTGTTGATTTGCATTCAGTGGTTAATTTTAAATAACATAGTTTCACAGTCTGCTTCAGTAATTATAGGCTTTTAAAGATGGTGAGATATGAAATGCACAACGATGATCTTGTAATAACAGGAGGGGAGTATGAAGAGTGTCAGACAATCCCACACTCTTCTTGCTATGCAAAGAATAGCATACAGAAACACCTTTGGGTTTTGAATTCTTTTTAACAGCCCCAGTTCCATTTGAAGTACCGTAATGCATAGGAATGACAATGGTTAAAGTCCTTTTGTACATCAGGTCTTCTTCTCCTACCTGAAAACTAGGTGATCATTTGGGGCATTTATTACCCCAAATGATCTCCAGTTTCAAACCGTATGCTTTATTTCAATGATATCTCTTTATTCCTAGATTCAGGCTAAACACAGACCACCAGCCACATATGGAGAGTGCAGCTTGCTGCCTGCCAGGTACTCTAAAAAAAATAGAGGGATTCTCAAGTACCAGAATGGCCACAAAACATGGCCGGTTCATTGCATTTGACTTGGTGATTTGCCAGCCGTGCAGGCCCCTACTAGACTAGAACAGAATGCATATGTCGTCATAAGCTAGAACACCAGGGGTGGCAAGCTGGAATGGCAAAAGATTGCTTGATATTAATTGTGTTGGACTCCTTTCGGTCTTCTACATCTTCTGATAGGCAATTGCTGCCTGGAAGATACAACACAAGATCATCTTGCATGACTGCTTCCTTGCTTTGTGACATGGCTCTTCCCAGAATCCCAGTTGTCTTGGAAGAACATTGTTTCAAGTTGTTGCATCTTTGACATGCAGTCAAAGGAGCAGGGGCCTGGTATAACCAAGCACCTGCCAGGGCCAAGGATTCCACCACCAGTCTTTCAAGCCCTGCTACATTGCTTCCTTTTGCAGCTTGTCCCTGTTCACCTGCCTTCTCTGAGTGAGCAATAAGCAAAAGAGCAGTAACCCAACACCTTATTGTCTCCGGCTGGGAGGTGCTGCACTGGGAAGAGATTTCATTCCGCAGGGACTCCTGCAAAATCCTTACCAAACACTATTAAGTCCCCACTGCTGGAAACTGCCAAGGTGGCAAGAAGGATCCAAAAAGGACATAGATAAATGGATCTCTGGTAGTGAGAATCTCCTAAGACACTATCCAGCCATTATTTCTGTAACTGTCAGTCATTTCTGATCCTTTACAGCAGCAGAATGCTATCTTTATATTCTTGCTCATTTTCTCCTTTCCATAACTGAGATAGTCTCATTTGCTTCTTTTCTCCCAGTCACAAAACATGATTAGATGGCCAGTCCTCAGATTACATTATATATTTAAGTTGACAAATCAGCTCTTAAAATGTTAAACTCGCTTTTCATCACACAGACAAATTTTAAATGTGGAATTCTTCAGTTTTCTAGCATACGTTCAAGAAAATGTTCTCACTACATTGTCTTTAGCCATTGCATCTATATATTTTTAAATATGGGATGTTTCCCTAATACATTGTTATTAGAAGCATGATTCCACTTTCTGTATGGAACACTACAAAGTGTACTATAAAACCTCTTACACTTTCTCTTCTGTGAACAAAAGTATGTAAAAAAATTATGTGTATTAGCATATCTGCATCAGTAGCACATTTGAATGTCTTATCAAAATAGCTGTCATTCCAGGTTAAAAGTGCTATAAACCTGCAATCCTGAGATTTCGGTCTATAAATTATCCACAAAATTATCATACCAAACTTTTTAAGTTTTCCATCCTGTTCCCTAAACTTCTACAGGGATATTATTTCACTTGGATAGTAAGATAATTATATTAATCTTGGTGAGCTAAATTTTGCATAGCAATACAGCAGTTTACAAGAAAGAACTTTCGGATGGAGGTATGTGAGTGATCTGATTAATTCCCCTGATGTAATTTCCTCAGTGTGCTTGCAGCCAATGAAGGGAGGTAACTCGTGGATGGCAGCAGCTCCTTAGAAATACATCATGCAGCAAACTAACCTCTTAAGGCTGTATTCTTGCCCATCTGAATCCCTCTGAAGTACATGAAACTAAGGCAACTGCAAATACGTTGGCTGAAGTACTGTATGGGCTACTGAACTGGCTGTTATGTGTACTGAATATTTAAATATAATCAGACTTCAGTAACTAGTTTTTAAAACTCTGCTATAGTACTGTTGCTATTATTGTGAGATTTATAATTTTTAAAAAAGCTTATTTCCCCCACCTCATCTTCATCAGCCCCCCAAAAGTGGTATAATTTTGCTGGGCATGCTCTCTGCCACTTAGAATCCATCCCTATTCTCCCAAATTATAGCAAATTAGGTTTGGTGTCTAAGGGAACCTTTTAGAAATAGAATGTGATGCTATACCTATAGGCTTTTGTATGAGCCCTATGCTAAATTTAAAGGAAGTGGCACATGAATGTTCACTTGTAAGTACCGTAGAAACTGGTAAAGTGATAGATGTTTGCCAGATGAGAGTAAGAAACACAATTTTCCATGTGTTTTCTGCTGCAGGGTTGGTTGATTGTTGTTTACAGATCTTGATCAATAGAAATTTAAGGGAAAGGTTCTGCTCTGTGCCAAATTACAGAGACCCAAACTTTTACCCTGACAGCAAAACTTGCTTTGCTTTCTGTGGAAGTTTCCATCTGAACCCAATCATGGAAAACTAAAGCAACTTACCATAAACCTGGACATTAAAAATGATGGCAGAGTTTATAAAATACTGTGAGTTGGATGCGGATTAAGTTGAATTTAGTTCCCATTGAAATAAGCGACATGATTTAAGTCATGACAAATGTTTCATATTGATTTCAAAAGGAACTAAATTCAACTAAGTGCAGTACTATACATGTTTACTCAGAAGTAGGCCCTGTTGAGTTGCCAGGTAAGTTGGTATAGGATTGTCTTAAACTGGATCCATCCCAGTGCTATTAAAGAAACCTCAACCAATGCTCTAAGCACCTTGCAGTAATCCAAATAAACAAGCATTGAAATATATTATTAAAAGATGTAATTTTCTTGCAGTGATGTAACGGCAGTAGCAAAACTGCATTATTTACACACTTTAAAATCCACAGCACATTGTGTAAAGGTTGTTGGGCATAATGCTACAATATTCATCTCTGCTTTGATAATTCATCAAATATATTGTAAAAAAATAAATAAACATCCGATCATTGTAATCTCATTCAATTTCTTCCCTGTGCAAGACTACAAACCTCACTTAAAGTCCTGGAGCAGATCACAGCTTTTCACTGTTGCATCTTCTGAGTACTGTGCTCTTCAAAATGTGTCAAATAAAACACAGTAAACTGTGAGGGAAGATGTCTTCTGCTGATTATTTATGGCTCCTGTGTTAAAAGTTATTTCTAACATGATGCACCATCCAGCAGAAAGGAAGGCCTCTTGTACAGATGATCCTAGTCCTGTGCATTGCAGCTACGCTCCGGAAGCCTCTCTGTTCCCTGCACGTGTTGTAAAGGTCGTGTGGATGAGGTCACAATGCCATGGGAGGGACGGGGCACTGTAGCTTGAGCTCTCTTGTAAAGGGTCGCAAGGAAGCAGCCAGCTTGGGGGATGGTATTGCTCGCAGAGCTTGTCATGGTAAAAGGCCCAGTCCCGGCTTCCTGAGCGAATTGTTCGTTTGGGGGATCTCTCCTGTACAGGTCAGCCTTTCCAGGGCTGCTGCATTTTCTTCTCTTTCTTGTCAGTAGCTGACCATTGTTTGCTGCCTCTCTCACTACACCCTTTGTCTTTAGCCCTCACGCGTCTGCATTTGTTATTGCCAATCTCAATACTGTTATTCTCACCTCCCCCCCCCTTCCTATCTCCTTTGTGCTCTGAGGACATGAAACATTGCAGCAGCAGAAGCCAATGGCGCTAGTAAGGTAACGCAGGGCTGCTGGATCCTTTCCGCAGGATGTGTGCCTGTGGCAGCCAGGAACATAAATAGCTTTTTAAAGGATTACACAATTTCATTGCTATCGCTATCCACAGCATAGGAACAGCCTATCAAATCCCCAAATGAAACCTTCATGTTCAGAGGCACTGTATCCCTGAGCACCAAATACTGGGGAGAAACCAGAAGGCAAGCTTGGGTCTAACTCGCAGCTTGTGAGCTTCCCAGAGGCTGGCTGCTGTTTGGAACAGAATAATAGGCCCTTGTTCTCATTTGGAGGGGTTTTGTTCCTCCATGAATTTTTCAGGCTTTCCTGACCAAGCAATGCAGCAATCCCAACAAGCCCCATTGAACTCCGTATTCTTACTGATTGGGCAAGTGCAGGATAACTAGAGTTGCACAGGAAATGAAGTCTAAAGAGTTTTGAGTCTGCTTGGATGACTTGCTGGCCATAGTTTGTTCGCATGCAGAGAGGTGATGGTTCTTTCCTAATGTTTTAACACAGAGAAATGGATGACTGCTCATAGCAGGGGTGGCTCCCTTGTGGTCCTCTAGCTGCTGCCAAGTTATAGTTTCCACCAGCCCCAGGCAGCATGGCTGATGGGTAGGTCTGGGAACTGTACTTCTGCAACCTCTGACTTAAAGGTTCTGACAACCTGAAACACCAATATGTTTTGATTGCGATAATTCTTAGATTCAGTTGAAAGTCTTAACTTTCTTTCATCAGAGTTTGAAAAAGCATGGAACCATTTCAGCGACAAGTAGATGAGTGCAACCCTTTGATACCAGGATATACAGGTAAAAAAACAGAGTCTTGGCCTGAGCTTTGTTCCCATTTCTCAGCTGATAACTTGGCAGAGAGCAAAATAACATGCTAAAAGGGGCAGCCAAATAATCATAGCTTTTCACATCGGCTCCCACTTTGTTTTGATGCACTTTGTACTCAATATGGCAGTAATAAACAGGATTATGATTTTAGTAGCCTGTTAAAGCTATCTATTTGCTATTGTATGCTGTGAGGCAGGCACAGGCAACCTTCGGCCCTCCAGATGTTTTGGACTGCAATTCCCATCATCCCTGACCACTGGTCCTGTTAGCTAGGGATCATGGGAGTTGTAGGCCAAAACATCTGTAGGGCCAAATGTTGCCTATGCCTGCTGTGAGGATTGACCCAGCACCCTAGTTTTGCCTGATGAATGAGGGAAAACACCTTTCAATCTCAGGCTCTCTCCCAAGGGGTGGGAAGCTTATGCGCCTCACGTCTACAAGTTGCTGGGCTACAACTCCCATCATCCCTGAGCACTGACTTACATCACTAGCAGAGTGATAGGATGAGCCTCGAATGCAGAACAACAGCATTATTGGTGAAGAGTAATACTGTACAGTACACAATACTATCTAAATCGGTCCCTTCATAAGGCTGCTAAGTCTAGAGTCTACAACTACCTAACCGCACCACAGATTTCACGCTCCGCTCCTTACACTGTACTGAGACACCAAAACACAAGCGCATACCTAGCTCTCTTTCTGAAGATCTGGATAGCAATTTTATACTGGCAAATTAGGCTCTCTTCTGCACTCAGTATTTTTTAGAGTGTGTTACCTGCAGAGTGTGTGTGTGTGTGTGTGTGTGTGAGAGAGAGAGAGAGAGAGAGAGAGAGAGAGAAGTATGTTGCTGCAGAAATGCCTCTGAGTGATAATGAGAACTAGAATGTTGTTATGAATTCTCTGAATTCTCAGGGTACAACTTGGAGGGTGGTGGTAGTACTTTGATTCCATAACTATTTTATTGAAAATTCTTACTATGAATTCTGCTGAGTTACCTTGTATGACTGACATTATACAATACCTTAAATAAAAAAAAAAACAGAAAGCATAACTAAATAAAATAGGCAGCTACAGTGGGCACACCTGCAAAATCTTGCTAACACATGCTCTATTCTAACATACTTTATTGTCTACAAATGACACTGGCTGTTATGGCAAACTAAATGTTGAGACTCAGACACCTGCTAAATTTCTAGTTGCTTGGGTATAAATCTCAGTGGTTGGTAATGTGACAGTAGGCTTTGAAATGCTAGGAAGGTGACGGAAAGCTGATGTTCACTTTCTTGTGAAGAATTCCAACACTCATCCCTACCCTCTGACTAAAAGCCTGGGAATCAAAAGCACCCAGGTTTGCAGGCATCAGACACTAAATCAGTATGCACGGCAGCTGCAAAACTTTGTGTCTGGAAACACCCAAATTTCATGTTGTGCAAATTAATCAAATGGCAACAAATGTCACAGTGACAAGCTGGCGATGGGCAGGTAAGGATGATCACTCTGAAAAGGGCTGGAGCTGAAAGCCCACGTATATGACCCGCCAGATCATCCTTTTGACGCATTTACTATGAATGCAACAGAATGTTAAGTTGGCTCCCACCATGGACTGTACGAAGCCTGTATACACAAATAATGAGTAAACAGTGGGATTATCCTTATGATAGTCCTGGGGCTGCAGACACACACAAGAAGTTTTGTTAAAGGAAAGCCTAGACTAGTCCGCTGATGGCTTCTTCATGATGCTTGTGAACTTCTGTTGCCCTTTCCAGGCTACATCCCTTATAGATTCTACCGAATTGGAACTAGCTTCGGAAACGATTCTGTGTGGTGTGTGAATGCGTTTCGTGAGGCTACTCAGAGAAAATGTGACCAAATGGAAGAACTGAGGCTCACAGCGGCTACAGCACCCCAGCTGCCACCTCTTTGCTCGAATGAAGAAATAATAAACGTACTTGATGACTATAATAGCAAACACCATCCAAATGTGCTGGGTATAGTATACCTCATTTCTAATTAGTTTGGGCTTAGGATTCCTAAAATACCTTCTCTCCCTTCATATCCCCAGCTGATCCGTGTTCTCTGCAGGAGAGGGCATCCTGCAGGTATTGTCTTGCCAGGAGGCCTGTTCCACTATGATACAGTTACTGGAGATGCAGCTCTTGACCCCAAGTTTCTGCAGAGTAGCAGAGTCCATGTTGTTTTCACATCCACCCCATACCTTTAAAGAACATTCTTTTCCCCAAAGAATCCTCAAAACTGTAGTTGACCCGTTACAGCTACAATTCCCAGTGCCCTTAACAAACTACAGTTCCTAGGATTCTTTGAAGGGGAGCCATGCACTTTGAATGTGCTGTAAGCATATGGTGTGGAGAGGAGGTGGGTCAGAGACAAGCTACCACTCTAGAAAACTCATTGCACGTAGCACCCTTAGAGTCACCGTCATATGTGGCAAGCTTGAATATTTAAGGCGAGACTCAGAGGGGTGGGGGGTGGTTGCTGCAAGCTTGGTGACTGGCTTGCTAGACTGAGTTAAAGTGTATGGTTCCCATTCAAGAGGAAGCCTCCTTTTTTCATGATGCTTGCCCTCTGAGGAGATACAGGGTTACAAAGGGAGCAGATGTCATGTTAGCAGTGAGCTAGCTTAGGGCATGCAACTGAACAGGGGGGGGGGGGAGGAAGAAAAAGAAGCTTGGCTTGGCTTGGCATGTTATGTACACATTGCAGATCTACAGATGAAATTTAGTTCCAAATGAAACCTTCCACCCACCCTGATAAGCATATCTATCCACCATGTTTGCCTGCTTCAACATTTACACGAACAGGCTCTGTTCAAGGTGCTGTACAAGGCGCTGTGCAGTTTGGGACCAGGATTCCTAAAATACCTTCTCCCCCTTCATATTCCCAGCTGATCTGTGTTCTCTGCAGGAGAGGGCATCCTGCAGGCATTGTCTTGCCAGGAGGCCTATGCCATACAAAGTTGGTCTGTTCCACACCTACCTTCTGGAAGTCTCACTGGCTACATATGAGACAGGTGCCATCTCTTCCATCTTCTTGTCTGTTGAAAACTTTCACCTTTAACAAGCCTTCTAAGTCAAGAACTTTTTTATCCTAGTCTGCATCTGTATTGGATTTGAAATTGTATTTATATATTTAACTTTAAAAAACCCCACAAATACACACATACACAGGTCTTGTGAAATTGCTTCACAATTCTTCATAAGAAATGCTTCATGACTGAAATTAATTAATTAATAACAACAGACCCAGGGCATCATCTTTAACCCTAACCTGAAGCATGAGCACCACCTTTAATGCTTTAGCGATTCCATCTCTGTCTCTTAAAAGAAACCCGCAAACTGGCGGTTGTGCCACTGATGTAACCTGACCTTAGATCAGGGCATGTTCCACTTGTGGCTATACCACTGTACTGTTTTGTTCCTGGGCCTGACTAGCCCACATCCAGGTCTTGAAACAAACTTTCCTTCTTGACTCTGTTTCCTAACTCCCTCCGGTGTGGTGTAACAGAGATAAGTCTGAGCTTTCAGCTTTCTGCCATAGGACAGATTTCCATCTTCATTCCTGTAACTTGGTAAGCTGATTGAGCAGTGGAGTAAAAGTTCTGTTGGATGTGAGTCATTGCACACACAAAAAGCTGTCTGTGAATGTTTTCTCTTCTTTTCTTTTTAACAGAATGTGGAAACTTTTAGGCAGTTTTTCATTTTCTTTTAAAGCAAAACACTGACCTTTGTTCCTCTGCTGTCGTGCACAGATGACAAATTCTAGTATCAAAAGCATTTTTGCTTTGCCATAGAGGGAGCTCCCGGCAGTGATCCACATGTGGCCTGAACATGGGAAGGCAGAGGAGATCTTAAGTCTGTTTTGATGAATTGTGGTGGTTAAGGGGGTAATGACGGTTCCCTCTTTGAGAAAAGTACCAGTCACTTTCTCCAGGTCTTTTGAGAGAAACTCTATCTTTGCAACTAGCAGCACTAAACCATGACAAAGGGCTCTAATAGCTTTGTTATTACAGATGAAGAGCAACAGAAATTGCTTTCTGTCCTGAGTTTTTTATCTACAGCTACATGGACCTGCTCCATGACCTCTAAAGCTCAGCTGGAGAAATAGAAAGGAAGCAACGTGCATTTTGAGTTATTTCTTCCGAAAGGGAGGCTTCAGACTTGTAGAAACCTAATATGCAAGTACCATAAGACTTGCAAAAAAATATTGCAGTGTGATTTACTCCCATTCAGGATGTTCCATTCCATTCACCTTCTTATCTGCTTTTCTGTCTCCCCACATCAACCACAACAGTTGGTCAGCTATCCATGGCCACTGAGTCTTCATTGGGCTGTTTGGAGTCCCCCCCAAATTATGTTTGTACTTTTGCAAAATTTGGTCCTTCAAAGCCTCCTGATACCTTCCTGTTGTACATGGGTCATGGTATTTTGGCTGTGCTTGAATAATTTAGATTGCTATTAGTATATATGATTATCTAGCAAATTTGCCATAACACAGACTGATACCCATGGTTTTACTTACTACCTAGCACAGTGGAATTTGCTTTAGGCTCTACTCTTGCTGGAGTGCAGCCAGCACTGGGTGCCTCTACATACTGTAAATGGAGAACTAACAGTGCTTGCAACCTCTAGCTTTGAACCTTCCTTAGGACTTCTTCAGTGGTCTTCTCTCAGGATATTCGGATTCTTGATCCAGCCCATGAATTATATAGAACTGTTATTTCTCTTTCTCACTGATGGGAATTGTATACAGCTCTTTCCCACTTAGACCCTTTCTCTTGAAACTGGAATGTTTTAAAGAGCACCTGTCTTTCTTCCTGTAGTAAATTCTTTGCAATGGTTGGCTGAGTATGCAATGGTGGAGTAATACAAGGTTTCACAGATTTCAGGCTTGTCAGATCTACTTCATGTTTTCGTAGAACCCCAAGATCTACCAACCAGATTCAGGTGAAAAAGACTTGGTGCAAGTTAAAGAACATTGCTAATGCAATGGACCTCATTTGTGTCATTCTCCTCACTCTATGTAGGGTTATTTTTAGCCTCCGTAAGCTTTCAATTAATGCCCCATTTCATCACTTTGTATTTGGTCTTTGGTAAGCTCTACATAATTGCATACAGAGTTGTGTGAGCTTGTGTTTCTTTATTTATCTGTATTCCTTTGTGTTGTGTTTTGCCCATTTCATCACTTTGCAGGGCCTGTGGAAACAAAAAGGAGTCTACTTGAGCCACCTATTCCAGGCTGGACTGGCTTTGTGCCCAGGTCTAAGGTTACAGAGTTTGGTCACGGAGCTCGCTACCATGTGATGGCAGAAAATTGCTATCGAGATTTTCAGAACTCCTTGGACAGAGCCAAACAGGATCCTGCTACCAAGGAATCCATGTATGTTGGCATAAAGATCTTTCACTGGGCTGGGCTGCAGCCGAGAAATCATGTGGATATAATGTTACATAATGTTACTCATTCATCTATTCTCATCTATTGTGTTATTTTTATATCTTTTCCTCCTGTGATTTTATATTATTATTAAACACCTTGATCATTTTGCATGAGCAGCTGTTAGCATGATAAGACAAGATCTTTGTCGCTGTGAATCCTACAAGACCTGTCTCTCAGGATGATGAGAAACTATCAGGGTGGAAATAGTTTAGGGGTTTTTGTTGGTTATATTTGTGGTTATATTTTTGTAATTATGAATAACTTTTGATGTGAGTCATGAGTCACCTTGAACATGGCTTAACTAGTATGGAAATAAATGATGATGGGTGAAAACATAGAAAATCTTGGATATAAATTTCAAATGTCAGGATTGGGGACACTTCAAGTATGGTTGGACTCCAACTCCCATCACCCTTAGCCAGCATGGCCAATGGTCAGGGATGATGGGAACTGTAGTCCAACAGTATCTGGAAGACCACAGGTTCCTCATCCTTGTTCCAGTATAACCCACCATAGGTGTATTAAAACAAACAAACAAACAAACATTGTGAATGTAAGGTGGCAAAAGCTTCCCATGTCAAAATGGTGCCAGGCTGACCCTTATGTCATGATGCTTCATTGGTACCAAGGATTGGAGGGAAGAAGTTTGTTTTAGATCCAGACACACACTGCTTGCTGCTGTTGTTCCCCTATAAAACATCAATGTCAGGCAGAAAATCCAAATGGAATGCATTTACTCTGCCTCTATGGAGCAGGAAGCAAGAAATCCAAACTCCATTGGCTACCAAATCCAGCCAATGAATTGCGGACTTGCATACCATCCAATATTTCTCTGATGAAAATAGTGACGTGCCATTCCATAATGATAATTTTACTATTTATACCCCATACATCTTATTGGGTTGTCCCAGCCACTCTGGGCAGCTTCCAACATATATAAAAACATAATAAAACATTAAACATTAAAAAAAAAACTTACCTATACAGGATTGCCTTCAGATTGGTGGGGGTTGGGTAACTCCGTACCTTCCAACATTTCTCCAGTGAAAATAGGGACATCCTAAGGAAAAGTCGTCGTCGTCGTCATCATTTTATTTGTATGCCGCCTTAAAAACAATGCTCAAGGTGGCTTACAACATGACAAGATTTACATAATTACAAAAGTCATAAACAATAAATAAAACACATAAAAAAAAATACACAACCAAATGGAAAACAGTTTCCACATAAATCAAAATCTAAAACTATGAATACAGCATTAATATCACAGTTTAAAATGACATAGGTAAAAAATAACAGCAATTTAAAACAAACAAACAAAACCCCAAAATGGAGCCCTCTCTGCCCAGCAGCAGCGGCAGCAGTACTTTATGGAGCCCGTCAGGCCCCACCCTAGGCCATATGGTGAGTGGCAGGACTGGGGCCCCCAGGCGCTCAGCAGGGGAGTCCTCCTGGGTAGCAGCAGCAGCAGCCGCAGCAGCAGCAGCAGCAGCAGTTCTTATATGGCCAAAAGTGGGACATTCCAGGATCAAATCAGAAACCAGGATGGCTTCTCTAAATCAGGGATGCCCCTGGAAAATAGGAACACTTGGAGGGTCTGGACTTGTCTTAGCCATATGAAAACCAGAGACATTCTGCCTTCCCAGAAGCATTTGATAAGACTATCACATGCACTGTTTCAGTCATATGCAAAGCTGCACATAATATGTTGATACAGTCAAGAAAGTTGGAGAATGGCAAGCACCGAAACATCATTTATTTTATTTATTTTGTAGGAAAGAGATCCCTGCAGCCAAACTCAAAGAATCACGCCCATACCAGAGATTCTACAGGCCGGAAGGGATGATGCCTAAGTATACTGGGCATATTCCACGTAAGGCTTTAGGATTGTATTATTTGAAACTAGCCACTTACTATGGGCCTGTTCACAAGGCCATGTTCACCTGTCTCAACTTTTGGACTGGAGAAGAAGAGAGTCAGCACCAAAAAAAAGCTGGTGCTTAGTGATGAGAGGGGTATTGCTCGATTTGTTTTGGTCCTCAGAGAAAAAGGTTCTTTATGTGCCTTGCTTGGGCATGTGAGTTAAAATAACTCAGTCAAAGGTTATCATGCTTTCTACTATATCTTCATTGAGTTGATTGAATAGGTGTTCTGAAGCAGGGCACACAAGAGCCCCTTTGCCTCCAAGGAAGACTGTTTTAGTCTTGTAGAAGTCAGTTGGCCCATATCCTGTTATACTGGGCCCACCATCTGTCGCTGATACTACACCACACTTTGACCACTATGATCAGCAGAGTATGCACAGCTCCAGCAAAGCCATCTAGCAGAACATCGGTGTCTTCCTGCTTTCCAGCCTTTTCCAGAGTTCCTGGTTAAGAAAACTCCTTTCCTACACAGTTCAGTTCAAAGTATAAAATGTTTATTGCCTCATGATTCCTGTGTGTGTGCACATGGGTTGTGCCCCCTCAAAATTGTGCACCCACGGTTATGGGCCCTGCTGCCTCCCACATTATCTCCCTGCAAGTACTCACCCTACGGATGGGAGCCCACCAATTTGAACCTCTCCATAAACTGCAATGAACATTTAGACCCCTTGACTGTACTTGTCACATGGCTTTAGGCATTGAAATAGGCCTTTTTGTCTTGTAGATGAACGTTCTGGCATCGGAAAGACCTTTGGTAATGTGAGCAGAAGCTGTTCTGTCTGCAATCACCCGGAAGTGAGCTATGGCATTTATCTTGATAAGAAACGGAAGGCTGTAAAGTTTCAAGAACCGATCAAGGAAGAAAAGATCCCCTTAACTGCAGCAAACAATTAAAAATATACAGAAATACCTGAGATTATATGTGAATAATCCTATCATGTTGTTTGTTTAACCACTTGGTATGAAATAACATTATTTACATTTTAAAATATCAAGTTGTTAGACAGATGATTATGGTTTTGAAACTGACCCTTTAAAAATCTACACCAGTATTTCTGCCTAGAGCACACCTGGATCACAGCTGCTGCAGCATCAGTTACTGCTCTAGCTGTTGACTTCACACCCTATATCTTATATATTTGAGCTGGCACAGAGATCTTGAGACTGTGTGGAAGGTCATTCAGATGCTAAGATGCATAGTTTAAAAACTCTTTGAACTAAAACATAGTAAGACTTTCAACTAGTTTCCTATCCTGGTATTGCCATGCATCTGTCAGCTTCCCATAGTATGATAGCCTGTCCAGATGTGGGTGATGACTCAAGCCATGAGCTGCACATCTCCTGGCTCGGTGCCACCATGGAGTTTGCCTGGTTTGACCTTTGCATCTGGAAGTGACATCAGTCACAGCTGTAGGTAGACTGCAGACTGAGCCAAAAAAGGAGTAGACAGTTTGCCTTACTGCTGCCTACAAAAGAGACTGAAAGGATCATAAGGCAGAGGACTGAGTGAGTGACAGGATGCATCCTTCACAGGTTGACAGAAGTGGTGATTCAGGCCAGTTCAGTGGCCCACCACAAATATGTAAAGGGAGGGCTGTAGTTTATTTAGAGCATTTGTACCCCACTCTTCAGCCAAAAAGTCACCTAGAGTGGCTAACATACAATCAGTTAGAACAAAACAATCCCTGCCTGCAGATTTATAATCTTTCTCTGTATAAAGAAAAGTGACACACAAGGAGAAAAGAACAGGGAGGGAAGATGAAAAAATAAAACCCAGGCACCAATTCTTAAGCAGGTGTTCTTTTAATGAGCAGCTGGCACAGTTCAGGTGTAGATGGTGCCTGATACAGCTGGTGTGGTAGAACACTTGTTTTGAATGCAGGGGAGTTTCTGGTTCAATCTCCAGCATCTCCAGCATCTCCAGATAAGGCTGACAAATGCTCCTGCCTGAAATCATGGAGAGCTGCTACCAGTCAGTGCTTGGGAAATGCTGCGTTCTAACAACAGAAGGGGCAGTTAGTGAAATTTAGGTTCCCTGCAACAATGGTACAAAGAAACAGGCATCTGAAAGAGTTGTTCCAGTGGGTTTCTGAGGCACATTTAAGAATATGTAGATTTGCTTTCAGTGCATTTTTCAAAATTACCTTGGGGTAGTTTTTCAGATTTCCTATCGCAACTGAGGTACATTTATTTTCACCTCCTTTTTCACTAGAGTATTCCTTTGCTTGCATTTGTTTAGTTAATGGAGCAGCCCCCCATTTATTTTATCTAAAATCTGAAGGAAACGTTTTGAGTTCAGCTCTCCTTAATCTGTCCTGTAATATCTGAAGGGTTTGTGTGTATCTACAATATTTGATTTTGTGGGAGGTGGGTTTTCTTTTTTTAAAGAAATGTGTTAATTTAATTACACTGATTGTTGGTGTAGCAGTGTGTGTGAGGGTGTTGTATAGTACCTTGCTGAGCATTTAAGTTCTAAATCTTTGACTTAATCTCGTAACCTTTAGACTTTGATTTTCTTCCTCAGCCTATAATTTGTACAGCCTGCCATCAGAAGAGGGAGGTAAATTAGGCGGCATCTGCTATATTACAAATTATAATTATTAACATTACTTCCATTAGAAGCTAGCTCTTAAAATTCCTTCTTGGTGGAATAGTGCTACTCCAGTAAAGCCATATATGGGGAAATGGCATAGGCCACCAAAGCAGCGGAACTAATAGGAAGAGATTATTCAGGTACACAGAAATAGCAACGGAATATCCCATCCTGGACTTTACCTCTTGAGGCTGAAAGCTTGGGGTTTTCAACATACGAACCTGCCCCTTTGGTGGGGGCACTGGAGAGGGCCTCTCCAGTGGCTGCTCCCAAACTTTGGAACTCCCTAGTGTGGCTCGATTGGCTCCCTCTTTGTTTTCCTTCCACTGGGAGGAAGTTTTATTCCGGCAGGCCTTTGGGAACTGACTGCTTTTGAGGAAAGGGCTTTAAATGGTGCTGCTTTTAGTTCTTTTACTATCTGTAGTTTAATAGATTTAGTTGTTGTTGTTGTTGTTGTTGTTGTTGTTGTTTTTACATTGTTTTAATTCCATTATAGCTTAGTTACTTTTAAACTATTATCTTCTGTATTTTTTTTAGCCTTCTATGATTGTTTTAATTTTTGTAAGCTGCCTTGAGTCCTGGTTCTGGAGGAAAAGTGGAGTGTAAATAAATAAAATAATGATAATACTTCTGAATATTTTTTATTTATTTTTTTAAGAGAGAGAGATTGAAAGATTACAGGTTTAGGGCTGCCTAGCTATCATAAGGCAGGAAAATATCAGACATTGGCTTTTGTAGCTTTGGATAGAGAAGGGCTGTACTTCAGTGGTAGAGAAGAAAATAACCTTATACTGCAAACAGCCCATTCAGATTTAAGTCTTCTGTGTGTGCCTTCAGCAAAGTAGCTTCCACATTTTCCCATTCCCCTAGTCCTGATATTCATTGCTATTCCACCGCTTCCCATCCGCACTGGTGGGCAGAGCTTGAGTGCAGGTATCTGAGCTGTGTTTGTTTCCCCAGTCACCCCTTCACTTGGCTCTCCACTATATTTTTTCATGCTGGGCATTTCTATACCCGTGCACCTACACCTTTTGAAAAAAACGAAAACACCACCAGCCACCAAAATGTCTCCACAAATTGCCCACCCTCCCCGAAAAATACCTTACAATACAATGTAAATGAAATAAAGTTTAGTTGCATAGGAATACTTACAACATACCAGATTATCAATCTATACTAGGATGTTATCACACTGTTCCTTCTGTAACCACAGTGGCAATGTTTTCAGATGTTAATAGTGAAAGCTACATTTTGAAGTCTGAACTGTACTAATAAGCCTCACCAGCTTTTCAAATCAAATGCCTCTTAATTGATACAATGCTGATCAAATCTTGGAACATGTTCCCTTTTAACGTTCAAATCAAAAACTTTGCTGTGAATAACACAATATTAAAGTGAAGAAAGACCAATCTGCCTGGTACATATTTTGAACATGTTTTGTTGCAAATAGCATTCTAACAGATAGGGCTGATTATATGGTAAAGAGCATAATTTATATATCACAAGCAGTGGGGGCTTTTGTCACTGACATAGCTAAGGAATTTGACACCTTTACAAGAGAACAATACATGTCAACCAAAATATATACCAATTAGACCTCAATGAGACACTGAAATGAATGATGCAGGAACATGTTGTATTTACAAATAATATATGGTTAACAGCCACTTGCATTTTCAAACAACAAATCTTTTTGTGTTATTTGGGGGGGTGGGAATAAGCATTTGGAAATGGTCACAAAAATATCTCCATTAGCACTGAAAGCTGTGGAAATGGACAGTAATTTGATGTTCATTTAACTTTGCATTTTATGTGATAGCTTTCCAAAGTGTTTGTTTAAACACTACTCAACAAACTGAATGCTGTTGCACTTCATTATTAAAAGAGGACGTTTGGTAACCCATAGTTAACGGTGAATACATTGATGTTAGGAGCAATTGCACCAGAGGACTTAAATATGGGGCGGGAAGAGGAGGTTTTCTATGGAGGATCCGGAAATAGAGAGGAGAAGAGAACACACTTTCGACCCCACTCTGCTCCCAGTGCTACCCATGTCCAAGAAATGTTTGTAAAATTATACACTTTGCAAAAGTGGCTACACCAAAGGTGAGACTGACGCTTGAAATCCACATAATGTCACCAGGTGTGTTTTTCTTTTTCTCCCAGGTGCTCCTGTGTTAACAAGTTACAATATAACCCTATACAATGGTACCTCAGGTTAAGAACTTAATTTGTTCTGGAGGTCCGTTCTTAACCTGAAACTGTTCTTAACCTGAGGTAACACTTTAGCTAATGGGGCCTCTTGCTGCTGCTGCACCCCACCGCGTGATTTCTGTTCTCATCCTGAAGCAAAGTTCTTAACCTGAGGTACTATTTCTGGGTTAGCGGAGTCTGTAACCTGAAGCGTCTGTAACCTGAAGTGTATATAACCCGAGGTACCACTGTACAGTACATGTCTACTCACAAATCTGCAGGACTTATTTCCAGGCAAGTCTGTGGGATTGCAGCCTTAATGAGAAGCACAAATTTAGCTTTTTCCAGGCATGAAAATGTTATGGTGGGGAAAGAAATCACCTATCAAATTTCTTCTTTCTACAAAGGTAAAATAAAGGCATAGGAGCCAAGTTCAGGAAAACTAGCAGCCTGCATAATGCTAGGTGTTTTCTAAATATGAAATCCATTTCACTATTACAGTATAGGCAAATGTAATGCTTGCTTGAGTTTAAACGAATTAGCAAAGGCAAAAGATGTTTCAACTTCCTTAGGAGGAGTAAAAATGTATTCTAAGTGCACATAATCAATCTAATGTTTATGCACTGCAGCAAATATGCATTTGAAATCACAGGGAAAGGAGCACAAAACATGGCTCTTAGGGTTTTCTCTTGCATTATATTTCCTTGGTTACTTCCTGTTGTGATGTGATATATGAGAACTTTGGTTCCCAATCCGTCTTTCTCTAATAGAGTCAGCACTCTTTGTAGACCAGAATGTGATGCAAATTTCCCAGAGATGGAAATGTGGGCTTAAATATTTTCTAAGGCTTGTTCACCCATTTCACTAACTGCCTCTACTACACATGTACATAAATGTTTGTGTGCATATGTGTGTACACTTGATTTGTACAGCTCAACTATTATTCCTACTGTACAGTGTGGTTTTTGTTTTCAAAGTGGATGTGCTCTACAAGAACACCATTTAGCTACTGCCTATGAATCACATTGCACCCACTTTCTTTGTTGTTCTTCGGGAGCATGTACTCTTACGGCATAAAGGAAGTAATCTACGCAAAGTGAGACAGCCTGGAAGTGCCTGGGGAACTCCCATAGGCAAATCTATAATTTGGCAGATCAGGTGGATTAACCTATTAAACCGGATAACCACATGAAGAAGAGCATTTGTCATAGCACTGGTATATTAATTGAACCAGAGTGTACTTGCCTGAAGCATCAAAACTCCTCTCTGATGTAACAGTGGAATCCCATGTATTATTTAGACATTCAGATGTACTGCTGAACTCAGTGGGAGCTATTCCCAGTTAAGTGTGTGTAGAATGGCAGCCTAAAATACATGCATTTGTAGCTTGCCTTGCTCTGCCTTGCTCAGGTGTGAATTAGCTACTTTTGCATTTTTTGACTGGTGTTATATTGTATATCTCAAAACCTTGTCTAAACCTATCATGAGTTCTTTGTTCTCACCAGACCCATTTTATACATCTTTGTTTCTATAAAACAACAATTGTCTGTATCAAACTCTGTGAGGAAGATGATTTTCTAAATTAAGTGGCTTTCTCCTGTGTGAATAATCAACGCTTCTTGGGATATTAAAAGTCCATTTTCAAGGCATACATAGATAATTACATCCCGATCAAAGGACCTCTTGCTAACACTTTATGCTTAGCTGAGATGTGTGTGTGTGAGAGAAAACAATGAACAGTTTAACAGTCTTTCATGGGTTGTTTTTTTGCATATTCATAATTGAACCACTATATTCTGCAACTAAATTGTTAAACACAACGAATAGCTTCCTCACATACTCATGAACAGCTATTCTATAGCTCTACAGGTACATAATGATGACTGGCCTGGAAAGCTAAAAGTGACAAGAGCCTAACATTGGATGAAAACAATCACAAAATTCCCATAAACATTTTTGAGGGGGACAGAAAATTTGTTTTTTTAAAAATAGCCCTGGGGTTCTCTTCTTCTCAATCAGTTTTTGGCTTTGTGACTGAATATCCCTCTTGGCTGTCTTAAAAGCTTTGCAGTCCAATCCAGCCCTTCCCCAATCCTTAGCTTGGGTGGAGGGAGAGTCCTGCATGCGATGGACAGCAAGAGACTGTTTTATGCCATTGATTTGGTGCCACCTGCAGCTTTGATTAACATACTCTTTCATTCAAGCCATTTATAAAAATATTGAGCAATGCGGTACCCAAGACCAAACCCCAAGGCACCCTCCTTGCTACTTCTCTCCAGGTTGACAAGTTGCTGTTGATGAACGCCCTTTAGGTACAGTCCATCAACCTGCTTGTCCATTTCCACTGCATTTCCTTCAATGGGATGTGTATTTGGATGCAAGTAAAAGGTAAAGGTAAAGGGACCCCTGACCATTAGGTGCAGTTGTGGCCGACTCTGGGGTTGCGGCGCTCATCTCACTTTATTGGCTGAGGGAGCCGGCATACAGCTTCCGGGTCATGTGGCCAGCATGACTAAGCCGCTTCTGGCGAAACCAGAGTAGTGCACGGAAACGCCGTTTACCTTCCCGTTGGAGTGGTACCTATTTATCTACTTGCACTTTGAGGTGCTTTCAAACTGCTAGGTTGGCAGTAGCAGGGACCGAGCAACGGGAGCTCACCCCGTCGCGGGGATTCGAACCGCCGACCTTCTGATCAGCAAGTCCTAGGCTCTGTGGTTAGTTAAGCTTAACCGGTGCTTTTCTTCTGGGTGTACTCAAGGGTACGCAGTACTGGCACCTTGATTTTCTAGAAGAAAAGCACTGGTTAAAGTGTGACAATTACTGTAAAAACTTCATGGTGAGTACTGAAACCCTTTTTCCTTGAAGAAAAGCACTGAGCTTAATTATATACTGTAGTATGCTGGATTAAAGGCCTGTAACCAGTGCATATACAGTTCCTCAACCTGCAAAGGATGCTCTATTCATATTGATAGGGATAACACACATATATTTGCATTTTATGCAATGGGATCTGTGCCATCCATTACAATTTATTTGGCACTTCATATATTCAAGAGCGCATGAGGCTGGAATGTGCCTCCTCTAGGCAAACATTCCCCTGCAGTTTTGCTGCTGTGGACTATTGCAGCTTAGTATGCCTATGTTTGGGTCTTTTAAATGGAAAAGGCAACATTTTCTTTTTTATAAATTAGTCATCTCTTTCACATTCTAGTACAGAAAAATTATCACATAAAATAATACAAAAGCAGTTAACAGCCAAATGTCCTAGAAAGTGGACTGCGGAGGATTATGACTTTTTATTAAGATTTGCATAAAAGCTTTTGCTATTTTTTCTTGTTATTCAGCACGGTGTAAGTGTTTGCAGAACATCTTCTCTCACTGTGTCACTACCACAGAAATTGTATCTGAGGATTAAAAAACACATATATATTCATTAGTTTAAAAGTGTTAATGTTTCATTTTTATTGCAAGTCCATTTTAGTAGGATGATTTAATTTTGCATCATACACTCCCAGAAAATGTAATAAATACAGAGTGTGCATTTATTTAATTTTGTATCAGCATTTTTTATAATTGTGTTGATTTTATCTTCATCTATTGAATATCTCTAATGCTAGAAAAATGCTGTTTATTTAAATAACATTCTAAAAGGTTACTTAAAGAATCTTTGGGGGGTGGGGATTTAAGGCCCAGGCTTTTTGCAAAAGGAATATTATACATCACCACATTGTATCCCTGTCCAGGGCCTTCTTATGTCACTGGGACCAATACTAAAGTACTTATTTCCTGCAAAGAACTACCCATGTTCATTCACTCTTATACTTTGATCATATTTGCAACGTCCATGCAAACATCTTACAAAATTCCTAGCAGTGCACTAAGGCAGGTGTTAGGAACCAGTGGCCCTCCAGAGGTTGCTGAACCACGACTCTCATCATTAATAGTCATTAGCTGCTGGGGCTGATGGGAACTGTAGTTCAACAACATCTGGAGAACCAAAAATTTCCCACATCTGCACTAAGGGAAGGTTTTAGGGGCACACACAGCAGAAATAATTGGAAGGTTCCCAAACACAGTAGGGCTGCCTGATTGCGCTTAGTTTAAAGTGAAATTAGACCCCATACAATCTAACCAAGGGAGGCCCATAAGACCACAAAGTCCAGAGGGAAGGGCCATAAGGCAATTCACTTCAGCGGCTAACATTGCCTAGCTGAATGAATAATGATAACTTAAAAACTTACATTTAAATGTCCATTCCTAAAGATACTTATCTGGGAGCAACCTTTGCTAAACTTAATGGAGCTTATTTCTGAGTAGACATGCAAGGGGTGGTCCTAAAGATTCTTACTTGAGAATATATTTATGTGTCACATGGTTGCTGTTCATATAATTTATTGTTATAAAATTAAATTAATTAATTTTAAATGACACATTGGACACACAGGGGTTTCTGTGTAAGATTGTATAAATCTGCCCTGCACAACTATCAGTTTTAAATGCAACACCCTAACAATAGCTAAATCAAAACCACAAGAGTCAAATTATGTACAACATACACACTCTTTCCAATACTATTTTTAAATATGTACCCAACCAATGCCAAGGCTAAGAGAGATGTGAGACTATGACTGGCCCAAGGTCACCCAGTGAGCATGGCCGAGTGGGGATTTGAACCCTGGTTTCTCAGGTAGGTCCTAATCCGATGCTAAGCACTACACCACTGGTTGTGTAGCATGAATGGCTAGCCTGTGGCCTTCCAGACATTGCTGGACTCCAAATCCCATCATCCTTGACCATTTACTACGCAGGTCAGGATTGGTGGGAACTACAGTCCAGCAAAGTATTCAAAATATACTAAAAACAGGCTACTGATTAGCCTCTTTCTCCTCAAAACCCTCCTGCAACAGTGTTGGGCCTCTGGTATGTTTTGAAGATAATTGTATATCTTTAATAAATATTTATGGGTTGGTGCTTTTTTGTATAAAACAGCAAACGGATACATACACTGTCCCATCTTCTCCATCCTGTACTGTAATCTTTGCTGCTCCCAGTTTGGGCAAAGTTGGGTTTATGATATTGTTGTTCCACAGAAATTTAACCTTAGTAACTGATCCAACATTAAGTTGTACATCAATTGGGTGGGTATAAGTTTCATCAGGTTGGAGTTTCCCCCTTGGAGAGAAAAAATATGATACATATACACAAATAGGTTCTTTTTTAAAAACACTTATACATACATATGTCCATCTTCTCCATCTTGCACCTGAATCTTTGAGGCTCCCAATTCGGGAAAGGTTGGGTTTATGATATCATTGTTCCAAAGGAATTTAACTTTAGCTACTGCTCCAATATTGACGTCTATGTCGGTGAAGTTGATATGTATAGTCCCAGGTTTCAACATTCCCCTTGAAAAATAAAAACAGGTAAGTGATTTCCTTCATTATTGACTGATCATGCTGTGTCAGGTTAATTGACACAAGAGGATGTGTTGGCCATTGGTCCAGCCACTGTGGTTTCTAGGATGTTGTGTTCACAAGTGCACCATGTACTATTCAGTACCTAATACTGTAAGAGGTAACACACATAATCAGATTTGAACATCTCATTGGTATTGTCACATCTGAAGATACCAACACATCGACCTAGCTTCTTTTCCATCAGCTCCTGAGAATTTCACTTGCAATGCAGAAAGGGTGAATTCAGACAACCACTAAGTGAGAAGAAGGAATGCAAGAGTTTACTGCAAGAGTGGTCTGCAGCTCTTGCCCACATGGTAACCCTAGGGTTCCCATCCTCCGTCGACTGTTTTGAAAAATTGGGATTACTCAAGTAGGATGATGAAGCTGGATTTAGTGATTATGGACAACCACCTCTTAAGCTAGCACAGTAAGGTGAAAAATAGGGCACAAGGCACACAATCGGGTATGTGCAAAAGATGCAAGGATTACTATTGCAATATGTACATAAGAATAGAATTCAACTTTAAACTTTCAAAAAATATGGAGAAATGTAATAAGATAACAAGTAGCCAGCAGGAATGCTGAGAACCAAAAATCATGTGACCAGCAACTATACCAAGACCCAGATGCATTTCAATACACTAGTGGTCTCGCTCAGCAATTATTGTTGTTGTTGTAATATAAATTTATTTATTTATATGCCACCCTTCACCTGAAGATCACAGAGCAGTTTACCACAAAACACAAAAATTACCACAATAACAAACAAAAACAATACATCACCCACCCCAGTTTAAAAGGCCATAGACTCTGAAATGCCTCATAACTGCTTTATACAAAGTCAGATAGTCCATTTGGGTCAGTATATACAAATCTCAATGTTGAATGTTACTTGAGGTGAATCATTTGACTGGTCTTTATAGATATCGTGAGCTGACCTGTAAGGTAAACAAGTCTGACTAGACCTGACTAAGGCTAAGGTAAAAACCCTAGTCTGATGAAAAATTATTGACAGGAAAGTATCTTATCCATATATTTTTGTGTGCACATATGGTAAGTCTGGAGATCTATAGGTTGATATGTGTTGCTCTGAGGTGCATTCCAATGCCCCACATTGATTCTAGGCAAGTTTATTTCAAGAGAAGGCAACACTACCACATCTCCACATGGTTAGAATCACCACAGCCAACTAGCACCTTTAAAGTGTGTAAATTATACAAGATGGGGAGAGGAGAAGGGAATCAGGGGGCAGCCCCTCCCCTGACCTGCATTTGAAGATTGGAATGGAACAGTAAACACAAAGACTCTTTGAAAAAAACAAAGATCCTAAAAACTATGACAGCTTTATCCATGTAGATCTCAAAAGGTCCCTCAACTCTATGCATCCATGGAAGACATGACATGGGCAGCATATATAGTTGGATAAGCATAGGCTCATTTAAGAAAGCCTACAGTCCTTCATGTGATTTGGATAAGATTATTATACATTATTGCCTGGGGAGTTGCGAAACCTGCCAAAGGAATGCTATTATCCCAGTAGATAATGCATTGTCTAAACCATGATGGAGAAGAATGAGGGCCAAATGCATGAAAGGGATACAAAAAATGTGCTCTATATATATGTGGGTTTGTTTACTACTGTGTGCCAGAGTTTCTTTCCCCTCCACCATCCTTATATTGCATGACAGACAGGTGATATTTGGCTTAGATTAAAATGATTTATTGTAGAAATCATTTAAAATGTCCCTGCTATTAAATCTACTTTTCAGCACTAAAACACGTTGCTGCTGGCTAAACTAAATAAATAGCAGGCTGGAAAGTGACATTTTTGAATAGTTATAATGTACCAGGGCTTTTAGCTCAGACAGTCACAGCAAACAAAAAGCGGAAGCTTAAAATCACATTTCGGAAAATACCAGAGGGGCGTTTTCTCCCTCTTAACGCAGATGACATTTGAAAATAGAGTGACTAATGTGGAAAAGTGTGGGTGGTATGTGTTCTAAATAATTTATGAGACCAGGACAGTATTCAACAAACAAAATTCCACAGCATTGGAAACTTTGGAACTCCTTGCCTATTGACATCAATTAGGCACCGTTGTTTTATTTCTTTCAGCACCTGCTTAAAACATTTTCACTTGGATAAGCCTATCCAGACACATAAATGTTGGTGTGCTCTAATTTCTTTTTTAATTTACTGCTGATTTTAATTGTTTTAAAAATGTTTCTAATTACTTGTCTTTAACTGTTTATATAGATAATTGTAATATTTCTTGTAAATTGCTTAGAATCGACATTCAATCAAGCAGTATATACATTTTGTTAACGAAATTAAAATGCCCAGAAAAATCCATGTCAATAAACTTGATATCACGAAATTAGATATCACTTTAAATTAGAACCCTGACCCATTTCTAGTTTTGTTGCTAGGAATTTCTTTCTGTCTTTTCAACCATTTATATATCACTTAGCACCATCATCTTTAAGAGTTGTGCAGTATGGTTAACATGATGCAATAAAGATAAAATGACTTAAAACTAACCATGGAATGAGAAAGCTGACTTAAAATGCCCGCTGAAATAAATTTTTAAAAGGGCCTCATTAGTTTCTGGAATTTCAACTGGAAGGGGATCCTTCTGATATCAGTTGGGAGGGAGCTCCACAAAACTGAGCCATGGTTCAGTTTTTGCATCCAAAATTGTTGGTGGGTTCTCAGGGCTGGCTCTATCATTAGGAGGAGTGAAGCAATGGCCTCAGGGTGGCAGAATCTGCTCTCCCCCCTTCCCCCTGTGTGTAGGGGGTAATATATTGCCTTCTCCTGGGCACCTTATAAAACGAGCTGTGAGAAAATAAAACAGGAGTCAATTAAGGAAGGGCTTTTGGTTAAGGAGGGGAAACAGAAAAGTTGTGCGAAAGTTGAAGGGAGAGACCTAACAAAGAAGGGAATGAAGCTGGCAGTGAAGAAAACAGAAAGGCAAACTCTGATAAACAAATATCAAAGGGAGAAACTACCACCCACATGGCAATGGTGAACTGACATTATTGATCAGTTTCTGCTAGAAAGAGTGAGGCAAGTGCCTCAGGTGGCAGACACTGGAGGGCTGGCTGTTCCTCCTGAAACCCTGGGTCATTCTTCTCCGTTGGAAGACAGAACTGGGTCTGCCACATGGCCTCTCCCAAATCCATTAAACTAGGCCGCTGCCCTTGGATACTGTGGGAGATGGCTGTCCTATTGCCAGAGCTGAGGTAAATTTCAACTGCCACACCAGTTGGCTTATGGACATGGGGAGGGTTCTTGTCATTTGCATCAGGGGCAAAATGTATTGGGCTGGCCATATCATCGATGATCTTTTTCAAGAAATTTGAGTTGCCAGCTAACCAGCAGTGGTTTGAGGCTAGGCCATGGAGGGCCATTGTCAGGGATGGGTCACTGTTGGCTGTTGCCAAGCAACCAACTGTGGCAGGGAGCTGGGTCATTTATTCCGCCCTTTCCTCAGTCACCTGAAGAACTGTATTTAAGTTTTATAAAGCTATACTTAAGTTTTATACTGATTATAAATAATTCCAAGCCAGGGACTCACAGGGAAATGTGCAACATTGCCCATGACGTTAAACTGGGGGCAGAAAAGTGTAAAAGAGGGCAGGACTCCTGCAACTTTACAGCTGAGCTGAAGTGGGAATTTCAGCAGGTGTACCCTGCATGACTTCTACACAACTATTAAAAAAAGGTGCATAAGCCCTGTGCTCTTTTGGACCCACCCATCTTAAATTATTTCATTTGAGTTGCTAAAACTGCAAATGTACTGTGAAAACCACCACAACAGGGTGACTGGGCAGCAAAATGTCCGAAAAGAGTTACTGTAATTCAAACTGATGTGGATTAGGAAAACAAACACCCTGATTTGATATATATGATCCCTAAAGTGTCAGCAATTAGTAAATTTTGTAACCTTTAGTGTGCAATCCGAATTCCTGGCACAAAGGTTGGGGGGCTGGTTTAGGCTTATCAGCTACTATACCTTGACTGAGTTAGGATCCAGTGGATCCTTGGCTAACCCAGCTCTGTCCCTTTCTGCCCCCACAAATGTCTTCTTTCAGGGGCTTTTGCTTGCATCTGCCAGCCCACATTTTGGCAGGCATAAGAGGGCTTTTCATACTGGAAGGGTGCACCTCACACTGGTAGAGCCTAGAAGAGTAGAGCTGAGCAGAGCACACTTGAGAAGCAAACTGGGTTTTTGCTGCTCTGTTATTTGTGTTTATTTTTTCATTTGTATCTGCATTTTTGTTAACTACCTTAGAGGCTTTATTGCAGAAAGGTGGGTCATAAATTCATTAAACAAGTAGGATAACCAAAGAGAAAAGAGCCCTTGAGGTTAATGTAGAAAACTCCAGTTGCTAGAAAATTGTTAGAAGATGAAATAGAATGTATTGTAATGGAATATAAATCTGTTGTTTAGCTTTATTTGCATTTCTGTTCACCCCATATGAAAAGAAAAATATATCAAATCATCTTGGAGTGCCTTACAAGTAGAAAAAGAGAAACAGAAAAGCAGGTGTCAAGTAGGAACACATATTTTAAAATCTAATTTTCTACCCACTGTACTTACTTGAAAATCTGATATTGCTTTGTGTTCCCTCCACTTCCGTATAGGGCAATATTTATGTATCCACGGACACTGCTTCTTCCAGACAGAGTGACTGATATTTTGTACCTCCAACCTGAACAACACAAATAGCAAGATTTTGATTTTCATCAGGCAAGTTCCTATGATTCTTGACATTTAACTCTTCTTACTTTGTCTTAATTTTGTGTGTTGATATCAGATATTACTTTTATGTGAAGGATTCAGACCAGGGGAACTTTAGACATCATTTGCAAAAACAAATGTATTATGCAATATCCTCTTTCACTTCAAGTTGTGGAATTAATTGAATATTTGTCTAGGCAAAGAGTATGGCTCCAGGCTATAATTCCTGGCTAGGGCAACTGCTTTGCATGCGGAAGGTCCCAGTTTCAATCCCTGGAATCTCAGCTGGGAACAGCTGGAAAAAACTCTTGACTGAATCCCTGGAGAGCTGCTGACTGTGTAGACAATACTGAGCTAGATAGACCACTGTGAATCAGAACACAGGTGCTCTGAATTATGGCACATTTGGTGTACATCTGTTTCTGATCTCTGTGCACAAAAGCTTGCTTTGTGTGTGGCTCTTGCTTGCTGAAACACTACACCTGTCCAGGCACAATTTAGCAGCATCTGAAGTGTTGTCTTGGCTTTTGGGAAAGATGCTGCCTGTTATCTAGGATCTTTTTTGCTCCACATACAAGATGGAAATCCAGACCAATAGAGCAAACTGTAATCTTTGTAACAAACTATTGTTTCATACAGTTCTCTGAGCTGCCAATATAGGATGAAGGTCAGCCTTCAGAGTTTACTCCAAAAGTGAACTTACGGGCAAAATCCTTGGCATCTCCAGTGTTCAGATAAAGCTTTGTAACTGAAGAGGTGAATCTGCCTTTAGATTCAATTGCATAGTGACCCATTTTAGGGCATCCACCATTTGGACATGGGAAGCAGCCATCCTAGTGAAAACAGGAAAACTCATTTTATTCATATTGCAACAATTATTTCTCTCACTTGTTGCACTGTTGGGAAGCCATACCTAATAACTGTTCAACACCTCTTTCATTGTCCTGCCCTGGACAATTGACTTCTTGTTGTGGCTCAAAGATCAACTTGGAGGTCACGTGCCAGGGTACTGCCAGGTACTTTAAGGACCCAAGACACAGACCCATGACACAAATTTGCATATGCTATTTTTTATTTACAGATTCCCTTTGGCAAATTAAGCTCTGCACTATGGAGTGTGCCAAGTTGTCCTGCAGGCAAAGTGGTGCTTTTTAAAAGGTTTTGCAAAGGCAGGACACCCAGGGCTGGTGCAAAAGTCCTCCTGGCCCACTCACTAATGCCACACCTGACCCATGCCATATTCTCAAGACATTTCAGAAGCAAATTAGCACATAGAAGAGAATTAAGGCAGCCTGCTGTCCTTAAACCTATTATAAAAGTCAAAACGCAGTATCATTATAGAGCCTTTGTTAACTAAGCCTTGATTCTACAGTGCACCTAATCTGCAAGCACTAATTGTGTGTGTCCCTTGAAGTTGTTCTCAGTGGTCTACATTATAAGAATGTTTGCATGGTTGATAACCCTTTAAGTTTAAGATGACAGAAGTTACATTGTACATGTCTTTCCCTTTGCATGGGAAAATAGCACCCTAGAGTTTATTTTAGCACTTTTACATTTGAAGAAGTTGACAGTTCCTATTCAGAAAACAATGACAATAGTAATATGAATCTAGATACAGGTAGGTAGCTGTGTTGGTCTGATGCAGTCGAAATAAATAAAAAAGAATTTAAAATTGTCCAGTAGCACCTTGGAGACCAACTAAGTAGTTCTGGGTATAAGCTTTCGTGTGCATGCACACTGAAGAAGTGTGCATGCACACAAAAGCTTATATGCAGAACTACTACTATTTATTTCAATAGTAATATGAAATTAATGTTAATCAGTCTTCAATTCTCACTGTGACTGCCTTGCATCATTCTGCTACTAGTCCAGTAACCTATTCCCAAGATTCCAATTATTCTTTTATGGACCTTGACCTGTTGTACTGGTACAACTGCCTCAGAGTGAGTTGGTTCCCATGGCTTGGCATTACATGGTTAAGTCTCCACTTCATGTGCTTCCTCCTCCTCTCATTCATTGTGCTTAATTGGTTACTTTCTGGTTTGTGACAAACTACAACTTACAGTTGCATCCCAGCTGGCAAACTATGGTTCGCACTTGCCCTCCAAACCAGGAATGGAAGTCATGATTTGCAACTGGTTTGCAGTCCCAGCATGGAGGGTAGTTGAAAACCAGTTTTGTTATTTGGTAATTTCAAACAATGATTTGAAGCAAATTAAATGGCATATGAGAGGGGAGGAGGAGAAGGAGGAAGACCCCGTGAGCACAGGTCTTGTTCCTGTACTCCTGAAACATGGTTTGGCATTACACATGAACAGTCTTTTTCTTCACACTTAACCTAGTGTTAAGGGATCTTAGCAAACTGGAAAACTGCATTCTACTGCATGTGCATGAAGAAGCAATAACATGAGGTGTTGTTCCTGAGATACACAAACAACATACCGTTTCAAATAAGTTGTATGCTGCGCAGGGGTAACCCAAAAATCCATCTGGGAAGACAATGCTATCTGAATAATACTTGTAGCTTCGCAAGTGGTTACAGGCCACAAAGTCACGGGTTCCTGTGTAAAAGAAACTGCTGTTATGTGCTATAGTTTACTTTTTTATTCTTCTTTGTATCACGTGCTTTGACCAAGGCTATGTGCACAGCTTCTACTTTTATCCCCCTTTCTGAATTTAACTACATTCTTTCTAACTGTTCACAACCACATTTCAAGCTATGGTAGATTCCAAAATACTCCCTTGTAAGATTAAGAATACATCAGCATTGGTGGGATAAGGGGAGGCAAAAGATTGGTCACACTGGGTTACTTTAGCTCATGTTTGTTTTGCTGCAAAACAGCAACAGTTAGTTGCCTCTAAGGTTTGTTCTCAGCTTGCTGCTTGTGGTTCGTTTGGGGAAGATAAACAATGAGCCTAAATTCAGACATAATACTAAGCCCAACCATGGCTCAGGTTCCAGTAGCATGAAAACTACTGCAAAGCATCCATAGTTTTCAAAAACTGCACTAGCACACTTCTTCATTCATACTTAGCCATGGTTTGGCTTAGCATTATGTTTAAATCTTAAATCTGAGATTTGACTTCTAGTAGTATCCCAGGTTTCATATCCTGTATGTAAATAGTCAATATCTGCTGCTAATATAATCCTTGATTCTTGATTTTTTTTAACTTTGATAGTCAGTGTTTGTAACAAAATTGGTATTGAACAGTTCTTCAGTCTTTGACACTCATAGGAAAAGCCACTGGAAAGTATTCTAACCCTGCAATTGGTCCCTGTATCTTTCTGAGTGGCCTGTGCTTTATTAATAGTGCACAAACAGCATTGGGTACTATGACCAAAATTAATGTTGAGGGGTGAAATCTCATTCTTAACATTCAAAATTCCCCTTGAGTGATGTGTGAAATCGGAAGCATGGAAAACTGATCTGCTTCATCCCTAGCTCATTGTATCTGTTAGTAAAATCCCTTGTTCCTTTTCAATTCCATTTTGAATAGAAAAAGACGTGATAGAATTTGATTATTTTCACTGCCAAAAGCAATAATCACAAATGCAGCAACATACCCAAATATCAAGGTCATTCCTCATATGCTAACACCATTGTCTAGCACTGCTGCCAAGAAACTAAGTAAGAGAGATTAATTATGTTCTGTCCTCAGTCTTCAAATCATTGGAATAGTTTAAGCGGTATTTACTTCTTTCATAGGCAGCTTTTCTCAACTGAATTAATTCCTGTTTGTTTCTATTCTGTATGCTAATTAGGGAAAATATTGGATGCAACAGAACTATAATTAAGTAGGTATCTTTTTTATATCTGCCATGATATTGACAGTTTTTATGCCTGTTGAATCAGTGTAATGGAACAAGTTTTTCATAAATGAATCAGATAGGAGGTTTGGGGACATATAAGGATGACAAGGTTTGGGATATTTTACTAAGGAAGATTCATTAACACTTGCTATGCTTCTATAATGCAATCTTGATTTGTGGGGTTGACAAGAAAACACACTGTTTTTATTGCTGTATGTCATGATTTCTAGCCCTGGACTATATTTCATTTTCTTAAATTATCAAAGATTGAAAATTAATAGTAAATTCAAAAAATTCAGAAATAATCACACATGTACTTATATACATATTTGCTAATTATCAAAATAGGTACACAAAATATGTACAACAATTATCTTCCTATCTACTATATATTTTTGAAAGTTGCTTATCTCTTCAGTATGGGTTGTATCCAATGCTAGTCAGAATTGATCAACTGAGATTAATAGACATGGCTAACGTAGGTTCATTCATTTTAATAGGTCTGCTCTGAGTAAAAATCAGGCTGTGTATACATTACCATTAATTCTGGCTTCAGTGCACTCCAATACAACATGTTTCCTGCATCAAGAGTACATTGAAAAGTCTCCTTTCCTCTACTTCTGCCCACCCACCAAATCTGCTCCAAAGGGCCCCCTTAATCCTCAGGATCAGATTTCTAGGGGGCACAGTGGGCTGAGGGTTCCACCACACAAGTCAAAGTCTGATGCATGAACAGAACAGGAGTGTTGGAAACAACCCATTCATCTACACAGATTTAAGCATACTAAATTCCTATTAATTTCAGCAGAAGAGATTTGAGTATGTATTTTATTCTCTCATGGAAGTCAGTGGGATTTAAAAGGCTAAATGAATCTACTGTTGTAAGTATTTTGGTGGCATAACATAAAAAACTAAAGAAGGTATTGAACTGTAACCTCGAGACAGTCTTTGGTGCCAAACCTTCTGTAGCACCAGTGCTCTGGAGCTTAGTCAGCCAATCAGATAGAGGGCACCCCTATAGGCTGCAGTGCTGGTCTTAGTGCTGTCAGCTGACCCTACAGCAGTGGTATCCAAACTTTTTTCGAAGAGGGCCAGATTTAATGAAATGAAGGGCGGTGAGGGCCGACCAAAGGGCCAACCAAAGTTGTTGACCTTTTTTAGGATTGAAGCTGTTGAGCACCTTTAAGGGTTGGAGTTGTTGAGTTTCTTTTAGGATTGAAGTTGTTGAGGTTTTTTTTAGGATTTTATGCTAGGAAATAAACTGCCACAGGGGCTAGATTAAACCGGCCAGACTTTGGACATGCCTGCCCTACAACAGCCTAAAGCTGGTCAACTCACCATGCAAAGCAATCATAAGATCATAAGAAGAGCCCTGTAGGATTAGGCCAAAGGCAGCATCCTATTCTCATGGAGGCCAACCAGATGTCAGAGGGAAACCTGCAAGCAGCACCTGGGTGCAATAGTGCTCTCCCCACTTGTAATTCCCAGCCACTGGTATTCCTCTGCCAGTGGATGTATAGCACAGCCACCATGGCTAATAACCATTGATAGCTTTATCTTCCATGAATTCTCTTTTAAAGACATTCATGTAGGTGACCATCACTGAATCTTGCAGTTGCAATCAAGAGGAAACAGACATTATAAAGCTCTTCCTTATAGGCTGGTCTAGCAGTCAGCAACTGATTGAAGTAACTGTGCAATCCCTCCTCCGTCTCTATCTTTAATCCAGCCTTTGGACTCCAGTCTATTCATGACCACACATCCTACCTCTGTCCCTCTGTCCCTGTTTCCCTGATCTGATACATACCTTCCCAGATTCCATCAATGTCAACTATTTGTGAAATAGGATTCTTCTTACATCCCGGCATATATTCTCCTCCATTTGGATAAAAATCAAGGTGTCCTATAGCTTGACTTATACCAAACCCTGGAAAGTTCATAGCAGATAAGCATATGTTAAATTTGAAAGATCGCATGCATATTATTGCACATGTTGTATACTGCAGTCAACTTACCCATGTATGGAATGGTTGGGGCTGAATCAGTATGAATAATGTCAACAAAATCAGCGTGACTTTTATCCAGTCTGACCTCAGTTGGTGTGCCTTGAAAATAGGGTTGAGCAGGATCCAGTCCTATAAATATTTAAATGTTTTGTTTCAAGAGATGAAAATTTACAGAATATGTTGAACCACAGTTAACTGAAGTAACAACTAACAACATATTATTGGAAATGGGAGCGGAGCTGGGAAAATTCTGATTCCCATCAGAACAACTTTGCATTCAATTATTTGCCAGGAAATCCCCTCAGACAAATTATCTGAACCTGGGCAGGATTGTAAAACACCTGTAGCTGCACTGATCCTGAAATATGCCCTATCCTTGCATCTCCAAGGCAGTGTTATATTGCTGGGCTTTCAAATGCCATTCTACAGTAGACTAGGCTACACCCAACAGCAACACATGCCAAAGTATATTCACACTTTCCCATTCATTAAACACTTTCCCCCCAATATAATGAGCTACTATAATTACATAAGTACAACATGGCAGATAAGATTCAAAGTCCATATTGATTGTCTTGATACCAATTTGCATTGCACCAACCTACCAGTTATTCTTCCAATTCCTGGTATTCTTCTTCCCATCTCACCACCTGCATGTGCCCCAAGGCTGTGGCCAATGAAATGAACCATGGATGGAGAGTATCCATACTTTGACTAAAAAAAGAGCAATTGTAAAGAAAACAGCATACACACTGGTAGATGTGTGTTATGGTTCATTCAGTTTGTAACTCAATCTACACAAACCTTTATCCTTACAAGCTGAATTCAGCTTGGAGCCACTCCATGTGTGAGAGAGAAAGGGGGAGGGGGGAGGGGGGAGACTGACTTTATGGGTAGCTTTAAGGTGCTGAAGGACATTGCAAAACTACAGAGTTGAAGAAAGACATAGCATATTTTTGGATTTCATATCTTTTAAATAAGATGCCAGCTAGGTTAGATCAACTTTCCTCCATATGGTGCCCTCCAGCTGTTTTTGATCACAACTCTCATCAATCCTAGCCAGTACATTGACTGGGGATGATAGGAGTTGTAGTCCAAAACAGCAGGACACCACAACATTGGTGAAGGCAGCATCAGCTCTTAACTGGTGCTTGTTACTTAGCACAAATAATATATATTGAGATGGTCTGTAGCTCAGTGGATATAATACCTTTTGGATTTTGACACAGGAGTTCTGAATTTTGTTCTTAGCTGTGGACTTCTGCTTGGTGGCATTGGGAAAGTCACTATGGTTATTTTGTTTCATTTCTAAACCATTTGTATGTTATCTATGTATTTATTTTATATTAAGGGTTCTATTTTTGTCTGACTGCTTCGCATATTGCTGCATTAAATTTGAATCAAGTGCATAATTAATATATGGCTTTGCAAATCTTGCCCTAGTGCTTGCGGTAGTCAAGAATGCATATTTAAAACTGAAAACTAGGATTATACTTCCTTGCTAAAATTTCAATATTGGCTTAGCTACAAGTGACAACCTTTTCCTCTCCCCAACAAAACATCTTCCCGGAATATGGTAACTGAATTTTGACACTAAACTTACTCTGTCCACCAGATGATATAATAAATTGTTTCTTGTATAAAATAATGCTTGGAAAAGTATTTGGGTGGGGTTTTTTGCCCAGGTTTTATCAAATGATTTAATCTTTCTTGTCACGGATGCCTTCCAGTAACTGTAGGATTCATAACTATGGCATAGTGAATGGAACTGCTCTTACCTGAAGGACATTTACAAAGTAGGCCACTTCAGCTCCCACCACACGGATATTGTTCGATGCTTGGGTGTATGGACACCTGGAACCACTACTCCAGTCTATGCAGATGCAGTTCACATCTTCCACTTGAAACATCCTCTGATGCAAACAGAGTAAAAACAAACTTGAGGGACAGCGTTCTGGCTCCACAAATCCTGAATGTTCTCTTTGTGCTAAAGCACCACTTATCCTATTATTCACAGAATTGTGCTACGTAGCCACCTTGGCTGGCAGCTGCCTTAGGCCATTTTACCTTTGTCATGTTTCATCGTTCATTTCCTTGTGTTATCTATTTTCACTATACTAGTAAAGTTTGGAGGCAAGTGCTACTCCTAAGTAGCCACAGTGGCACCACACACATACATACACACACACACACACACACACACACACACACACGGGAGAGGTATTAGCATACTTGTAGAAACCCCAAGGTTTCCAGCAATACAAAAAAGATGCAACATGCAACCCTGATTTTCAAACCCTCCGAGTCCAATGATCACCGAATGATGAGTGTTGAGGAGGTGGAAACTGGAGAAGAGAGGGGAAATGGAACGGAGTATCCTAGAAAATGGCAGGGTTGGCTGGCTGGAACCCTGAACAAGAGCACTCCACACTGCAGCATTTCTAGGCCCCACATGGCCTAACTGTTTTGCAAGTGAGTCAAGTAAGAGGAAAATCACTTCATATTTTAAGTATCAGAGCCTCAGAAGCATTTGAGTACGACAGATCTGGCTTCATTTTAGGGTACTGGATGACATGATCTTTAAATCCCTCCAAGAAAATACTTTAGTTAATCCTGACAAATGAAAATCTGAACTCACAATTAAGTGCAAGTTCATAATTCTTATGGTTGTTGTTGTTGTTGTTGTTGTTGTTGTTGCATGTTTCCTATGGCAAATTGGTAACAGGCAAAGAGCTATGATAATTGTGAGGGCTATATGTCTGGATATGAATGTATTTCAGAGCTATTTCATGAACATTACATTGTACTGTACCTTGCACATGTCTGACAGCCAGTTTTCTTCACCTTGATCTACAAATCCATGGGTAATGAAGCGAGTTATCTTGCTGGCATTAAAGTTTGAAGAATCAATCGTTTCTGGATTAATTGCAGTGATTTCCTGTGAAAGGTATGAAAGAATATAAACTTTAACTGCTTCTCCCAACTCACCTAAAACTGAGTGAAAGTACCAAACACCATCCATAATGATTGAGATGTGTTTTAATTCACCCACACTGTCTGTGAATTTCTATATGTTTCACAGAGGTGTTTCTCTGAGGCCACCTCCAGATGACCTGCTTTTTGAGCACTCATCCTGATTTGTTTGCAGTGAGATTAGATGGTGTTGGCCATTTAATAGGCATTCATTAAGATCTGAATGTAGGGATGTTAGACAACATTGTTCAACACTTTCCAGTTCATTTTTCTGCCACTTTCCTTATTCCAAAAAAATCTGATACTTTGGGAGAAGTGGGTCTGCAGGGCAAGACCTCCCAGTCAACTATAATTGTGCCACCTGAATTTGCCCATATGTGATTGAATCCTACCTGAAAATAGCAAGCCTGGAAGTGCCCTTAGAGTATTATCCCCTTTTATTCTGTGTATGGGGAAATCTTGAAATTTTACATGGTTGTGGGCCTTACTTGGAAGTTATTAGGGTTCTGCTTTGTGTAGAGAAGGAAGCGAGTGTTTATTCTTGTTGGGGACCAAGGTAACTTTGCGATTGGTCGTTGTACAGTTCCAGCCCATGGTATATCATCTGAAAAGCAGCCCAGTCGGTCATAGCAGACTTCTTTTCCTGTTATATGGGGAGCAAATAACCAAAGCGTGAGTGACCAAAGTACTAAAAGAATTCACAGTCTTTCCTTTTTTGATGTTCAGGCAAGCTCATGTGAAATAAGACAGTTATTTAAGACTGCTTCCAGCAATTGTCTCATGTTCAGAATAGTGGCACAATATAATGCAGAAGGACTTGTACGTGTTAACGGAGCAATTGGTTTGTGAATAAAATGTTTAGATAGGTTCATCTTTCCATTTTGGTTTCTTTCTGTTTTCATTTTTTCAATCTTAAATTTCAATCTTTAAAATTAAAATTCATCAGCATTTAGCATAAATTTCTCCAAAAATACACACTTTTATGTAATTTGGCCAATGCAAACATTTGTGTAAAGCCGTTTTCCTTAATATACTGCACTTTGATGTGTTAATTTCAATAACAAATGCCTTTCATACTTTACCCTAGTATATGCATTTTTGTACACATCACTTAGCTGAACAACTGCATTTCAAAATTTGGAGACATGAATTTTGAAGGATGATTGTGTTACAGTTTAATAATAATAATAATAATAATAATAATAATTTTTATTTATACTCCGCCCTCCCCGGCCAAGACCGGACTCAGGGCGGCTAACATCAGGTATAAAAACAATTGATTAAAATGCAACTTAAAAACAGGATTAAAATACAACTTAAAATGCAGCCTCATTTCAATGTTGAAAAGGCCCTGGCCCTGGTTGAGGCTAATCTGAATTCCTTAGGGGCCGGAACCTCTAGAGTGTTGCTATTTATGGACCTTAAGGTCCTCCGCGGGGCATACCAGGAGAGGCGGTCCCATAGGTGTGAGGGTCCTAGGCCACAAAGGGCTTTAAAGGTCAAAACCAGCACCTTAAACCTGACCCTGTCCTCCACCGGGAGCCAGTGCAGCTGGAAAATCACTGGGTGAATGTGGTCCCGCGTTAAGGACCCTGTGAGGAGCCTCACCGCGGCATTCTGCACCTGCTGGAGTTTCTGGGACAACTTCAAGGGCAGCCCCGTGTAGAGCGAGTTACAGTAGTCAAGCCTGGAGGTGACTGTCGCATGGATCACTGTGGCCAGATCAGGGCAGGAAAGGTAAGGGACCAACTGTTTGATATGGCGGAGATGGGGGGCCACTAGGGGGCGCATTGGAAGATGGCCGACAATACCATCTCTCCGACCCACACGGGGTAATTAAGAGGCTGTTATGGAAGTAGGCAGCCTCCCTTGTTGCCCCAAGGAAATGGGGAACAATGCCCTTGCCTGCTGTGCCCATAAATCACCCCCTAATTCGAAAGAAGGGGGTGAGGGCCCTAGGCAGAATGCCCCCGTGTGGACCTCGGCTCTCCTGGACGCTGTCTCTGATCGCACACTAGTTGCAGCAATTTGGAATAATTAATTACAAAAGAAGCAAATGCACATATTTCAAGTGAAGAAGGGGAGTGAAGTCTGCTAATTTAAGTGACCTCTGCGAAAGAAGACGACGGGCTGGAGAAACAGGAATATTTTATGATGAAGATACACCAAAGGCTGGGTATGTTGACAACGGGGCTGAATGGGGGGGACGACCTTTTTTACTTTCCTTCTATGTGATTTACAAGAACCCCTCCTCATTAGAATCGTCGGTTGAACTGACCCAAGCAGGATGATTAAGGTCTGTGTGGAGATAAACTTTAACCAAAAGTATGCTTTATGGAGACCGAGAAGCAATAAGAGCTTTTGGGAATGGCGCAGCAATTAATTCGGAGTCGCCATCTTGCTAAAGGATTTATAGCCGGGAGGAAGAACGGACTTGTTTTCAGACTGCATTCCTAGTGAATCTCCTCAGAGGTTTTGAGAAAGGAGGCAGATTGGTGAAGATTAATGACGCTAAGACTGTTTTGATGTATGGAAGTGATGTTATATGGAAAACGTCTGGATATGGCTACTGGATAAAAAAAAAAATATCCACGCAGGATTACAAACTGTTCTAACCAGCTTGCGGAGACTATCAGAGGTCACAAAGAGAAAGGAAAAATATATGAAAATAACAACAAGAGATGTGGAAAAATAATAAGAAAGGACTGGATAGTACTGTGAACATCATAAGGTTAGATTTGTGGACATTAAAACGGCAGTAAGAAGCAAGAAGTTGATTCGGAACTTGAAATATGGGTACCCCCAACAAAAATTTAAAATTCGGCTGTGTAATTTGGAATTTATGTAATTTGGTTTGATTTGATGTGATTGGTCGGTTAATAAAAAATTATTCTAAAAAAAAAATGATATGGCGGAGATGGAAAAATACTGCCTTTGCAGTAGCTGCAACCTGCGCCTCCATGGAGAGGGAGGCGTTGAAGGTTTCACCCAAACTCTTGACAGAAGGCACTGGCACAAGTTGAGCCCCCGCAAGAGATGGGAGTTGTCCCCCCAACCCCATGCCGTCCCGACACACCAGAGGTCCTCTGTCTTCAAAGGGTTTAACTTCAACCAGCTCCCACACAGCCATCCAGCCACAGCTTCCAGACATCTGGTCAGTGTGTCCGAGGCCGACTCAGGATGGCCATCCATCAACAGATAGAGCTGGGTGTCATCAGCATATTGATGACAACCCAGCCCAAAACTCTGGACAATCTGGGCAAGGGGGCACATAAAGATGTTAAAAAACATCGGGGAAAGGATTGCGCCCTGCAGCACTCCACACACCAAGCGGTGCTGCGACAACATCTCCTTCCCTAGCACCACCCTCTGTCCCTGACCTGAGATAAAGGAACGCAGCCATTGTCGGACTGTGCCCTGAATCCCCACGTCGGCAAGGCAGTGGTCCAAAAGTTCATGATCAACCATGCCGAAGGCCGTCCCGACCCACCTCAGTCCAGTTGTCTACGGAGATCATCTGTTAGGGCGACCAGAGCCATCTCGGTCCCATAACCAGGGCAAAAGCCGGACTAGAATGGATCCAAAGCCAATGTTTCCTCCAGAAACCTACCAAGCTGTTCAGCAACCGCTCTCTCAATTACCTTACCCAGGTATGAAAGATTCAAAACTGGGCAGTAATTGGATAGATCTAAAGGATCTAATGATGTTTTATTTAAGAGCGGACACACCACTGCTTCCTTCAGCTCCCCTGGGAATGTCCTTGTGCCAAGGGACAAGTTGATGATCTCACCCAAGGGGACCCGCACCTCGTCTGGGCACGCTCTAATCAGCTAAGACGGGCACAGGTCGAGGAGGCAAGTGGTGGGCCTTCCAGCTCGGAGGAATCTGTCCACATCAGCAGGGAGTATCCAGTCGAAATGGTCCAATACTGGACCCAAGGACAGTTGAGGGGCCTCCAGTTCTATTGCTGTATCTAAATTGGCAGAGAGGTCATGGCGGAGCAGCAGGACCTTCTCCACAAAAAAGCTCGCGAATGCCTCACAGCTATGGGTCAAATTCGTATTTAAATTTGGCTGTCCCACTGGGGGCGTTAAAGACCTAATTATTCTGAAAAGTTGTGCTGGGCGAGAGCTAGCAGATGAAATGGAAGCTGAGAAATAAGACTTCTTAACAGCATTCACAGCCATCTCATAGGCTCTCAGTTTGCGTATTGTTTCAGATAATCCAGATTAGGGAGGTTCACCTTTAAATGTGAACTAAATCAAATTTCTCTCCCATTCCTAATAATACATAATTAGGATCTAAATCCCAACACTAACTTGCACCTTAATTTCCCTCTCACCATCTCTCCATCTGCAGTAAGGAAGAACTCAGTCTCTCTTACTACAGTATTACTTCACTTTGGCATCCTTCAGCAGACTTACTGGGATGTGTATCACACTGCTCAGCTCCCTTTCCCTGACGCACCGTATCTCAGAGTTTGGGGATCATGCAATGCCACATTCAAAGTAACAATTGGATCTCACCTGCTGTTGCATCGAGCAGTACAAGTGCCAAGCTCCAAAAGGCAAACATCTGAAATGGATTTTTAAAAGAGTAAAAAGATAGGGCCAAAGAAGGCAAGAATCAGTATTAATTTTGTCAGAGTCTCAATGGCATATTGAAGACAAATACATGCACATATATATTGAGAAGACTGATACCAGTGATAATTACATAAAGGAAAAGGGTTACAGTGACAATTAATAATGCATTGCACTTGACAGTTAATAATGGTATTGCACTTAGTCTTTAAGAACAGACCAACAGGCCGTTTGCCTGTTTTTGCTGCAGCAGACTAGCACAGCTACCCCTCTGGAAATTATTGATTTTGTTCTCACTGTTACAATAGCGTTAGTGCACAGTGAAAATGCATCAGTTGCAGCGCTGACTTGATGAGATAAGATGTGACTTACCGCACCGTCTTTGGATGACTCCTTCCAGCAAAGTCTTCACTACCTACACATGGTCTTTTTATAAAGTGTCATATCCTTGGGGGCTATTATTGAAAGCAAAAAAGTGTACGAAGATAGAAACTTACGTGTATTTCTGATTAAGGTTATCATAAATACACAAAGCACAGCAAGCATATCACAGATAAAATGGACTGAGTGACCAGGCAACATTCCTGAATTACATATAAATGTAAGAGCAAATATCCTGGTTTGCTAGGGAAAGTGATATTGTCCACTCACCTGGGGCTCGGGGGGGGTGGGTGTTTGCTGCACGGCGTGGCTGAAGGTGGTCCAGGGAGGCCAACATAATCCTGTGCAACCAGGAAGGGGATGGCCACCCGGTGCTGCCCAACTGGACCTTCCAGGTGGGTTGGCCTGACCCTCTAGGCCAATTGGGGCAGGGGCATGCTGGCTGCAATATGCCCACCCCTGGCATATTTAAGAGAGCAGCTTCTATTTTTGTGTGTGATTTTCTTAAAAGGGAATTAAGTTCCTTTCATTGCACTCCCATGGTCAAAATATCAAGAATGTAAATGTCAATCAGCAGGACTGCCTTTGGGAAGGAGTATTCAAGGCGTCATATATTGTGGAAAAATATCAAGCCTTCACACTCCTGATTAAAGGCCTGATTAAAACTGTATATAAAGACAAGGCAATGGCATTGGAGAAGACCACAATCAGTCATAATCTCTTCTCAACTGATCAATGTGGTGTTCTGATTGTATAGTGAGCTAACAGCATTTTTATTGTGATCACAAATTTATCCCAACCCAGTTAATAAGAAAGCACAAGAAACTAGCTTTACAGGGAAAACATAGGAGAAGCAGCATTACTGAAGTCAAAACTTCCAGCATTCCATACTTCTTCATTCTTTCACGTTCTCTCTCACCTTCATGCCAACTCTATACATTCTGCTTCCACAATGTGTATGGAAGAAAGCAGAAAGTAACCTTTTAAAAACGTGGATTGCATGTTTTGCAGCAACTCCCTTAATAGGTGCTGAAATGTTCTACTGGAAAAAATACTTGACTGTTCTTCACAGCTTTCACTTCTGAAGCTTCTAAAACTTGGAGGGGTCAGTTTTCAGCCTGTGCTTGCAAACCATCAGTCTCACATCCTACCATAGTAATAGGGGACCTGCATTCATCTGAAAAAAACCTAACATGTACAGGATTTCTGAAGTATTTAAAGAGGACTTTCCCAGTTGCTTTATTTTAGAATTAAGGAAGAAGAAAGTTTTTTTTAAAAAAATAACTGAAGCTGCAATTCTCTATACACTTACCTGGGAGTAATAATAGAACTTACATCCTGAGTAGCCATGTGTAGGATTGTGCTGTAAGAATACACTCCTATTGCATGTTTATCTAGACATCAATCCTATTAAGTTCAACTGAGTAAACATGGATAAGATCAGGCTGTACAGATGACAGAATTGTGATTTGATGACAATGAATTAATATCCTGTACAGAGGCACTACGCAGTAAACATGTATTCTCACACCCCACTGATATGCTTGGGATAAGGTGGTACATATACCCTTTCTCTTTTTCAGGCAATTCCATTTCACCTGTGGTCTTATAGCCAGAAGCAGTATTCCTAGAATTGCATTTTATTGCAGGCTTTGGTAGCTCCAGTCACTAGATGTGTGAAGGAATAAAAGGACACCACCTGTGCACACAAATACGAAGCTGCCAAATTATATAAGAAAAGTTCCATTAAAACCAGCCAGCTGTTTTTGATTTGGATTCAGGGACTTATTCCACCTGTTGCTTAGCAAGTATGGAAGGACCTTCACCTTATTTTCTCAAAATATACTTTTGTTGTTGCTAAGATTATTGCAAATATTTAAGGCTGCTTTTCTGGTCAAACGTCCATCAGAAGCAACTTATGGTTCAAAACAATGACACATAAAAAGAACACAAATATGAAAACCACAACTCAGCAACATTTTATTTGTTTGTTTTTGTCTGTGTGTGTATAAAAACATAATTCAACCAGACTGCCACCTAATTAATAAACATAATACCTGGAAAGCCAACTGAAAAACATAAGTCTTCAGCATCTTCCAAAAACACTCCCACCTGCATGGCTTTAAAAGAGGATTGGACAAATTCATGGAGGATAAGGCTATCAATGGCTCTGTCTTCAAGGAGCAGAAAGAACTGTATGTTCATAAATGTTGCTACAGCTTGTTTTGTTTTGTTTTTCCTGATGAGGAGCAAATCAAAATCTGTAAAGGTAATAGGGGACTTTGCATTTTGACAGACGGAGCTCACCCTCTGAAGCCCCCCATGATTTTTAGCATTGATTATTTGTAGCATATGCTCTGCCCACAGTGCTCTGCCCCATTACTTACACAATGATACAATGTGATGGGGGCTAAATGGTTTGGAACAACTGCAAGTCCTTGATCTCTAGGCTTTTGTATGTGCTGAAGAGACAAAACTCACCTGCTGCAAAATATTTGAACTTATGTGCACAGGGTATCATTTAATATATATGAAATATATGTTCATTTGTCAGCTGTTGTCAGATGATGGAAGCAAGTAAACCATTAACGTGTATTGGACTTCTGCTATGTACAGAAGCAGCTTATCTGTTGCTCTCTCTTTTAAAAAACCCTGAAACCCTCACCCACCCGCTTGATTTGTAGGAGTTTTAGTTCAACAGTTCATACTGTAACCTGCAGAGTGAGCAGATAACTCTGAAGATGTGGCATGTTTCCAAGTTGCTAAAGTACTAGAATAAAGAGGGTGAAATCAATGAACATATTTTAAGCTACAGTGCCCTCCAAGTTACTTAATCTTGAGGTCCCACAGGACCTTCAGTTTATGGAACTAGTCTTCAAAGAACCATGTTGGAAGGAAGGTAATGGACTATTGAAACTCAGGAGTTGAAACTCAAATATGGCAGGACTGTAGTTATTGTGTTGTGTTGTGAAGATTTTGTTGTTGGCATCCATCTGTCTCGAGAGATAATGAAGTGCACCTCTGGGGGTGAAGTCAAACGCTGCATCTGCAGCACCAAAGTGTTCTCCCCTGGGCACACGTGTGGGTAGTGTGTATGGAAATAATCAGGCAAAAAATGATAAAAAGAATAACTGTCTCATGCGTTTTAGTCATGTGTAATCAGATATGTACACCAATTTCTTTCTTTATGAGGAATTAGTTTATAAATTTACTGGATAGATAGATAGATAGATAGATAGATAGATAGATAGATAGATGGCATTCTCTCACCATTTATAGACTTTTGTAGAGAGAGTTTGGGATTCTATCACGGGTACTAAAATAAGAAAGCAAGCAACATTTTTACTCAGTTGTTGCAATATCTTTATTGTGGGGGTTGTTTTGCAGCCATTCATTAATTAGTCTGACAAAAAATGCATACATACCCCTGCTCTTCAGCTAAAAGGCACACAGCTATTGTAACAGAAAATAATATACCATCTCTACGAAGCACTAAATACAATATTTTGTATGAGGGTTCAATATAGTCTGGAGCAGCTATTGTTATGTACATATCATGCTTTGCTACTTGATGCTCAAAATGTGAGGTGGGATGTCTCTGTAGAAATGTGAGCAACAGATTCCTATTAAACATACACATATAAATACACACACGCACACACATTTCACCATTTGGACATATCAATTCAATCAATTCAGTTCTGGATCTGGAATGAACTCCCAGCATACATCAAAACATCCATTTTTTATGTCTACAGTACTTTCATGTATTTAGAAGCAGATAGAAATTATAATAATGACTTCTTGTTTTAAAAACAAACCATGATTTTGCACAGAGCAGACTAAGAAAGAAGCACAACTATGTTTCAAACCTTCAAGCTCTTTCAGTGGCCAAGTGAAAAAAGCAGTTCTATGTTCTTGTAGTTTACATATACATAATCTGCTTCCTTTTAATGCTCAACAAGGTGTAAGTATTTGAGGAACTCCATGTGTTGCTGTCCCACTGCCACAAAAGAAGGATCTGGGAGAGAAAAGGCAGAAACCACCATGTCAATAAATCTCTCACTTCCAATAAGTTTTTCTTGCACCTCCTCAATATATTTCGCTGAATGTTGAAAAGAAGCAGAGATAGCCAAGTGTGAGCATAAGACTGGTAAGTTAAGGAATGTACATGATTTTCTCAACTGGAAAGTTGTGGTTTGTTCCAACAGAATTGTTAATTATTCAAGTAGTCTTTAAAGCAGGAATGGGGAGCTCTGGCCTTGACTACTGAAGAATCTCAGTGGATGCTGTGACTGCAGGGACTGGTAACTTGTAATTTCTGCCTCCTGCATTGTTTTTGCTGCATTCACAGCACCAAAGTGACCTCTCTAGGGCACAAGCCAGGGCAGTTTGCATGGAGGTCCTGGGCTGCCCAGATTACGACACCTCCTGCCCCTGATGGTATAAATCATGAAATCAAAACATTCAGAATAGCCATACTTACTCATGCCCATCCTTTCCACGGACTAGGCGCACTCTTTCAGCTCCCAGTTTAGCCCAGAATGAAGTGAAGATCTTCTTATGCCAAATAAATTCAACTCTTGAAGCTTTTACAGGATTAATTTCGACACTGATGAGCTTTGAGTAGGTTTGCCCTTGGTTAAGGCTGCCACTGAAAATGGGCAAGCAATGAAAGTCATTAGAGAGCATCAATATAACAGTTGTGCTTTGCAATTGTCAATTTAATAGTCAGGTAATCTGCGGAATTATTGTTGCTCATTCACATTTCGTGTCACTCACGTACATATATTTCAAGATGGATGAGCAGGTGAGGCTGAAAGCCTGACTTGTTAAAGATCACCCAATAAATCCATGACATTGTTGCACATTATTATTACATAGCAACTTCTAAAAGAGGGCATCAAGGTGTTATAAAATCTGCTCTGAACTTTTACAGTGCTGTCCGTTCTCCATTGTAAGGACTGGTTGATCATTTAATTGTTTTAGTTGTTTGTGTTATTTAGGCATCATATGATAAGTTTAAATTGAAACAGCTTCCTTTCTAATCTGACAACTTTCTGTTTTTGTTTAGGATTTCTTTTAAGAGAAGCAGGGGTGGCAAAAGACACATACAGAGAAAGAGAGAGGCACAGTCAAAAGAGTAAAAGTAGGTTCCATATTTAAGGTTAAAAATTGTTGGTGTCCATAGCAGCCCTATACATTCCTCAGAGCACCAGCAGGCTGTGGACTGTCATACCTGCAATTATTTAACTGTGACAGGCAGGGCCGTCTTACCCATAGGCAGTAGGGGTGTGGGGCACCCGAGCGCTGAGCTCTCAGGGGTGCCAGGCCGAGAGTCTGGGGCCCAAGAGTAGAATCTGGGGAAGAGCCCGCCGGTCGGTCAGAGCACTGCGGCGGACTCTTCTGCTGCGGGCGGCTCTGCACCACGAGTTCAGGGGCAACCGAGCCAGTGAGATGCTGAGGCGGCCAGCCGGCTCTGCCCTCCTGCACGCCTGGGACTGGGCAACCTGGGGAGGGGCACTGGGCGGATCTTTGCACCCCAGCGCCGCATATGCTTAAGACAGCCCTGGTGACAGGCAACCGAAACTATGTGTACATTAACATCACAGCATATAAACAGAACAGCTGACTTGTGAAATATCTGCACACAACTTATAAACATGTTTAATGATGATTAATTGAATCATGTATGAGCAAAACTGCAAAACCTGCTATTTCACTATATCATAAAACATACCTCCCAATTTGGTATTCTTTTGTCTTTCCATCTTTCATTTGGAAAGCTATGTCCATTTCTCCCTTCACACCTGTCATTCCAGATAGCTTGACCGATATATTATATAGCCAGCCTACACAATAAATATATAATGAATCAAGATATGAAAGTAGGAAGAGCAAGAACTGCAAATAGAGAGGAAGAATTCTATGCATTTAGCATTCATGCCTGAGGCAAATGAAAAAGCAACCGTGGTTACTTTAATAGCCTTTAATTTAAGAAATTTGGGAAGAGGTGAGTTGAACAAGACTTTCATTACTTGAAATTTGGATCCAGGCCACTGTTGCTGTGTTGGTTCGAAGCTTAGATTATTAAAATAAATTTAAAGGTGTATGATTTTAAATCCACTGCAGTGTGGGAAGAGCTTAATTTCTTTAATTGTTAAGAAGCTGGTGCTGTATTTGGCCCAGTTATCCCCCCCCCCCTTGAATTATAAAACTAGCAAAAAGAAAGGGAAAAAAGAAAAATGTGCAGTGCCCAAATGTGTGAAGTATTTCATTGCCTTTCCCCATGTATTTTGCCCATGAAAAACAGCATTTATTTGTACCTCGATCATCAACATTGCCCAATTAGACAATCCTAATTAGGAATGGGAATTTTATGTTTAAGAAATGAATCTCAATGAGGTCAGAGAGATATGCTTCCTGGTTATGCATAATTAGGATTGCAGCATGAAGGTGTGTGAATATTATCCATGCATATGTGATTGCTTCCTGTGCTTGTTGATATGTGATCTTTAATCATTTCACACATTGAAATGCTGTAGCTCAGTGACAGAACACGTGCTTTGCATGCAGGAGGTCCCAGGTTCTATCCATGGCATCTCCAGATAGGATTTCTGTCTGAAACCCCGAAGAGCAACAGCTAGTTAGTGAAGACTGTACTGAGTTAGATGGACCAATGGTCTGACTCAGCATAAAGCAGCTTTCTATGTTTCCTATCGAAGGTTTCACACTTGGAGAGAGAGAAAATTGACCAGGAACTTTGTAATCTGTTCCTTGCAACTTCAAACACATTCTTGGGGCTTTGTACAAGGTCACCTGGGATAAGAAAATCCACAGCAATCCTCCCTGCAGTGTGTTGGCACTTGGAAATGATTCCAGTTGAAAACATGTTCATTTCTCTGCATGGAAAACAATGGGGAAGTCACAGCTATGTGTCCTGTTTTGATTCCCAAAACTGTGATCACTGCATGGACTGCTGAAAAGTGTATTGTATATCAACAGATTTCACGGCAATGACACACATGTGTATCTGTACTGAACTGACTTTAATTTGTGCACTTACTGGTAAATGGCTTCTTAGGTGCTGTATCTAAAAAGTACTTTGGGTTGTTATTCCTCAGTTTATTATGGAACCGATCAGCATAGTGGCCCATCATTGGACAGCCTTCTCTGGGGCATGGAAAGCAATTTCCCTAGGAGAAAATAATGAATTGGTCAAGAGAGCATTTGCTTTTTTCCATTCAAACATTTGTTATGGTGTCAGTTCAAGTATCCTTTGTTGCTGTTCCGCCTCATTGTCTCAAACTATGAGGGGTATGAATTATTATTTTTGTTCTGCAATTTTCCCCATACTAACCTGGAGTACTCAATACCTGCAGTCCTAACCCTGAGTATTCAAAAGCAAGTCTGGTTGAAGTCAGTGGAACTTAATCCCTGGTAAACAAGGTTTGGAGTGCAGCTGATTCATGGGATTGTAACCAACATACTTCTAACTTTCTTGTTCCATCAACACAAGGTTTCTGCTTACACAATGGATCATTCTCCCCTCTCCTCCACCTGCACACTCCCTAAATCTGTTCTAGTGGTTCCCCCAACTCTCCAGGAAAGATCTGGTGAGGGCTTGGGGCATGCCTGAGGAAGGGGGAGGGGGAAGTCCTGTTGTGCAAGCAGAAATCCTTGCACTGATGGGATGTGGTAGTTGAATTGCCCTTAATTTCTACAGTGAGAGGTCTTGGTATTCAAGGCTGCCTGACACTCACATTCTGCTCTGAAAGTCTTTGTGCCTAACCCTTGATGTGTACGGAGTCTGTGCAAGTTTATGTTTAATATTACATAAAATGTTGGATATTTTAAATGCATTGTATTCAAGTTACTGTAAAGAATGTTTAAGCACATGGCCAGTATTTTTCCATGGAACTGGTGTTTTTTCCACTCAAGGTGAGGCAGCTTGAGGTTGTGACTGAATCACAAGGTTTGAATACTATTACAAATGTTTATATATGCTAATGAAATTGCTTGCGTGTGCAAAAACTATGTGTAGTCTCTCTCTCTCTCCGGGCATTGGCTCAGCATGTAGCAGGAAGGAGAAAGAGAGACAGAGTGTTTTGTATTCCTAACTACATTTTAGTAAAATCTGTTCTCAAGTCTCACACTGGGCTCAGTCAGACTGTGAGAAAGAAGTTTTGTAAGATTAACATTTGAAACTTGAGTTCTGCTAGTAAAACTTTGAAAATGCAATGCTTCTATGGAATAAAATTTAGATGCAGAATATTTATTGATTTCATAGATCTGTAGTACATGCTAGGCCCTGCCCTAGTTGCAGAGTGGGGGTGGAAGGCCCCTCATTGGCACTGTGCCAAGTCCTGTGTCCCTTGCCAAGTCTGGTATAGGCCCTGCTATGCTGATATAATCTAATCAAACTAGACTTACCTCTTGGAAGGATTCATATGATTCACATGGGTAAGCAACAAATCCTCCAGGAAAGAGAATGCTGTACCTATAGTACTCATGGCTTCTTGAGTGGTGACAGTTTCCAACACCCTCCATTTCTGCCAAAAAGAAAAAAGAAAAGCCTCAGCGAAGAGCTTTACAACCCCACCCAACATCACTTATGGTACAACAAACACCAACTTATGCAATTCAGGACAAATATGGATGCAACATTTAAGTGTGGTGGATGGTCTTTGTGCTCTATCTATCAAATCTTGTCTACTAAATTCAAGGCTCTATGTAAGAATAGCACCTGCATATTTTGCATGCTACAGCACCATCCTAGAGCTCAGGTCCTATAAACCACAGAGTATGGCAGAGATAGCACAAGCAAAGTAAATTACAAATATACATTAGAAGCCACACGTGGAATGGAGCAAGTTGCCCCCTTTCTGGTTTAAGCTTGCTATATAAGCAGACTCTGCATGTATATGCTATAAACTAGGGCTCACCAGGGCACATGGTACCCACAAACACCTTCATTGGTTCCTTTGCCTTTGACTCTGACCTTTCTTTCTTTCTTTCTTTCTTTCTTTCTTTCTTTCAAATCTCTAGCCCTCCTAGAAAAAAGTTATGGTGCAAAATGTGCAAGTACTTTCTAAGCGATTTCTGTGAAATCAGAATGTGTGTGATGTGACCACCTTCCTGGTGTTGTTGTTACCTCTGTGTGTAATCATTATTATGTGATCTCCACAGTTAGAACCAGTAGGACATAGCTGACTTCCCAAGGTAAACATAAAGTTGTCAGGATGGTTGTCTCTCTAATTTTATGATATGGCACTCTCCCCATAGCAGCCATACTTGTGACTGGTGTCCCCAGCACACTTTCAAAACTTGAACTATGCCCACTGGTCCAAAAAGTTTTGCAACCCCTGCCTATACAATGCAGACAGGCTTACCTGTATCAAAGTCAGTTTCAACTAGTGTTGTATTCTCATCATCACATCCTGGCATAACTCTTCCACCATTGGGGTAAAAGTCAAGATCACCAGTGGCATTGAACATACCAAATCCTGAAACAGATTCATAGGGCAATAAATGGTTTGGTCCATGCTTCAACTTTCAGCACAAAATTCATGTGTGTTTGGCAGTTACCTATTGTGGGAAACGTTCCAGCATTGGTATGTATGACATCCACAAATTGAGCATCGGAAGGATCCAGCCTGACCATATCAGGGAAACCTTCAAAACCTATCCCAGCTGGATCCAAGCCTAAAAAAACATAAAATAATCCAGTTAGGAATTAGCAAACCTGTTTTGTTTTTTTCTGGGTCCAAGAATACAACCCATCAAATCCCTGACCATTAGCCTTGCTGCTTGGAGCTGATGGAGGTTGTAGTCCAACAACATTTGAGATCCCAAACTTGGGAGACACTTCTGCATCCTGATTAGGAATGGTAATGAAGGAGATTTTTCTGTCTCCCTTTATCTCTGTGTTAGGACTCTATTTGGTTTGTTAGAGCTCCATATTTGCTGTGTGCCAAGGCTCCGTGACCCACACTTCCCTAGTGGTTAATAAACACATGGACATAAGTATTTCGGTTTATGGGTTCAAATAGGCCACAACTTTATTGGTTACAGATGTGAGTGGTTTGGCTTAGGCATTGGGTATAGCCAGACTATATCTCTACTCCTGCCGGGAGTCCATCTAAGGGTAAACCACCAATAGGGGGAGCCCTATGACTTACATCAAATATGGACACCCTGAGGGGTCCCCATTGGGGTCATGGCATGGCCCTAGCCCACATCCAGGCATCAGAAAGAATCCACACCCCCGGATACCCTTAATGAGGAGGGGCAGGTAGAGGCTACAACCTCCCCTCCATCCAAACAAAGGCTTACCCAATGCCTAAGCTCACAAAGTTGTGACGATTGCTACAAGGTAGGCGAAAACCAAATGGCTGGTGCCAATTTGCCAAGTGGAAAAAATTCCTATCCAATCCCAACAGTATTGCAGACAACATTTGTCCATAGCAGGGTTGTGTCATTGCAAAGCATAAAAAAGAGGGTGGGTAGAGAGATTCGACAAAGGGCGAGAGAGGAGAGGCCCCTGGCTGCACTGTGGTTTATGTTTCCCACGGCCACGCCCCTACCAGTGCTGATTGGACAGCAGGGCCACCCCTGGGTGTGGCCCCACCCAGTGCCCATGACGTGGTTGGGATGGCACGAAGGGGGTGTCAATCTCTGCCCCCCGCCAGATCACTGCGGCAGCCTGGATGCCTGGCTGCAACCCCACCCACTGGAAAAGGTGAGCGGAAATATTAGCAGTGCTCTTCAGCAATCCATATATGAACCCTCACCAACTCCTCCTAGTAGGAAAAAAAACCCAGATTGTTTTAAGTGGAGATTAAGAAAATTCTGTATTCGAATATGAAAGGATAGAAATTGAGAATACATGAAAGGAGACTAGCTAGGTAGAACAGTATAATTTAATTTTAAGTTAACATAGAGAAAGGATATATTAATAATAAATTATTAATAACAGTTGTTTGTAGAAAGGTAAGGAATAGTTTAATTAATCGAAAATTAATTAAATTAGTTCTTGAAGGATGGCAGTGTTTAATGACATATTATTATAATGAGAAAGTTGGGGTAGGTTAGCTAAGGATCTCTGATTGATTTCAAATGATGACTATGGATTGTAATTGCTATGGGAAAGTTGTTCTAATCCTTTGATTGGTTGTTTGTAATCACAGGCTAGCATAGAAGTGTATAAGAGTTCATGCTCCTGTGTGTCACTTCATAGCCTCTTTATTTTTGGGGCTGTCCCTGTGAACATTTTTATTTCAATGAAGGCCTATATTTTTACATGCAGCCTGCACCCTTTTCTTTGGGTTTCTGGAAGTGCTACCTCCGGTCTAGGAACCCCTTTTAAATTTCTTCAACAGTAACATCTACACCAGGCCTTTATGCTGACACAGTAAATAAGGCTCAAAATGATGGTCTGCTATCACATGAAACTATAGAAACCTCCTTGCCCACCCAGTATCTTTTGTCCTAAAAATCAGGATAAAGCACATCTACTCCCTGTTGCTAGCTCCTTTCTTTTCACTCCCACCTTCTTTTGCCAATCTTCTGCATGGCTGGAATGTGGTGAGAAAGATGAAATGCAGAATGTATGACATCTTTTTCAGTCAGCTATACTGATATGATGTAAAGCTTTGCCTTGCAATTGTGTTACTGTGCATTTTTATCAATGGTCCTTATACTTCCAGCATTTCCTAGTGATGTTGCATTTGAATGAGCTTGGCCATAGGTAAGCATCTGGTTTGCCTTTATCAATCAGATGAGATCCTACATTTTCCCACTGACTATCTTTCACCAATCAAGCTTTCTCATGTGGCATTCACACCATCCATTTAAAGCACATCCCTTGTCCCCCAAACAGAATCCTGGGATCTGTACTTTGCTATGGGTGCTTGGAACTGTAGCTCTGTGGGATTAAACTATAGTTCCCAGGATTCTTTGGGGGAAATGTGCTTTAAATGTATGGTGTATACACAACACAGATTAAAATGCAGTTTTATAGGAATTCATACCAGTTATTCTGCCAATGCCTGAAAATTGTCTGCTAATGCCTCGAAGTCGTCTTCCTACTTCTCCAGCAGTGTGAGCACCAAGACTATGACCAATGAGGTGGATCTTGGATGGACAATAGTGATACGCTTTCTAGTGATTCAAGAATGGGGGTGGGGAATATATAAGCTTAAATGATTAGTAAAGGAGACATCATTATTACATTATGCAGCAGAGAGTTTTGCACAAGCACTGTAATGCAATTGACATTACAAGACTCAGGGCTTATATTGACACTGGCTGCATTGAGTGAACTGGATAAGTTAAGGATTCTTCGGCGGGGGCAGCAGAAGCAAGGTGGGGGGCACTTCCTGTTTTGCCTCAAGCAGTGAAATGAGACATACCGCCCTTGCTTCAAAAGATGAATAAAACTGTACAGTATGTGCAACTTGTTGGCAGTGCAATAAAAACAGAATGAAAAAAATGAATGCAAAAATTACATAAAAGGGTATAAAGTGGGAACGGAATGAAATCTAGGACGTTACATACAAAGTTGGTATCCATTTACAACATGCAGTAATACCTCATCTCAAGTACATTTGACTTGCACAATTTCGGCTATACACAGTTGAAGGTAGACTGGTAGGGTTGTTCTCTTGAGACTCCATGGAACAATTCGACTTCCTCCAAGATCTTGCAAGAGTATCCCTAACACTTCTAGAGTAAGCACAGTGAGCAGGCCTTCCCCAAGAGACAAGGCCAAGAGCTTCAAAGCACTTTTCACAGTGGGTAACTCCAAGCGGTCCTTGTGTGAAAAGAGCTCTGAAGCTCTTAGCCTTGCTTGTGGGGCAATGCCCACTTAGCGCACTGGCTGTGGGAATGCTGAGGGTCCTCTCTTTCCCTCCCCCCTTATAGAAGGCAGGCTTTGTGGGGTGGATCCAAGGGTTTGGCAAGATGCAATTTCCACATCTATGCATAATCCCTGGAACTGAACTCTTACGTAAGATGAGGTGCACCTGCATTTGACCTGGCTGAATTCATATGGAGAAGTTGGTGCTACAGTAACAAAACAGATTTGGGATTTTATTTGAATATACTTGGGTCTGCTATCTGCTTAGAATCTTCTTGCATGTATAATATTTCTATTATATGCATTTTTATTTTCTATACCTATGGAGAAAAACATAAAATATATTTTTTAAAAAGAGCTGATTTGGTAGGATATAGTATCTGGCTCTGAAAGGTAACATCATACTTACCGCTAAAGTGTTGATAAGATAAGCTGTTACAGCCCCTAAAACACGAATGTTGCTTGCGGCTGTGAAGTAGGTACATTTGGCACCATCTTCCCAATCTACAGCAATGCAGTTTACGTTCTCCACCTTCACCAGCAGCTATATCACATGTATGTTTCAGAAAAAGTAATATGTTAGAGGTTGCTAATGCAATCAGAAACACTGGAGGTTCTTTCAAATGTACTTGATCACCAGTTTCAAAGGATTCAAAAACTAGGTAGTCCAATCTCATACCCAGAAGCAGGGCTAGCCTTCTGCCCACCTTCCACAATCCAGTCACAGTGCACAACAAGTAGACAGCAACTGTACAGTAAGGTGTGATTTTAGAGCAAGACACCAAAGACTCTTGCAAACCAATGCATCCCCCGAGTTTGAAGAAGGCAAAATGACCTACTGATTCCCATTGTTATTATTGTGAGCCTGTGTGTTTGCATAATGTTCACCTGTTCCCCATGTCCTAGATTCTGTAACTGAAGAAGGAAACTAGTCAAGATAAATCTCATACCAAGCACATCTCCACAACCCAGCCATATTTTCCAGTACTGGTAAATCCATGGATAACAAAGCGAGTTTTCCTCAATGGAGAGAAATAAGAATTTTGAACAGTTGATTTTTCGGTGTATAACAGTTTCTGTTGGGAATTAAAAATATAAAATTAATTTATTTTAAGGATCTTCAAAGCAAAGAATGTTTTCTCACTTATTCTCAGGTACCAACATCCTCATAAAGTTCTACTGGCTAGAATTGTGCTTGATTTTTCAACTGTTGGCACTAATGTCTTGTGAAAAGATCCTAGAATCTGAGGTTTTCCAAATCCTCAAGTGACTCATATGTTCCTTGCCAATACAGATTTCAATGCTAGCTCATCTCTAGCCTGCTTTACAAGCATATATATATCAATTCCTATACAGTGGTACCTCGGGTTATAGACGCTTCAGGTTACATACACTTCAGGTTACAGACTCCACTAACCCAGAAATAGTACCTCGGGTTAAGAACTTTGCTTCAGGATGAGAACAGAAATCGTGCGGCGGTGGTGCAGCAGGAGTGGGAGGCCCCATTAGCTAAAGTGGTACCTCAGGTTAAGAACAGTTTCAGGTTAAAAACAGACCTCCAGAACGAATTAAGTTCTTAACCCAAGCTACCACTGTAATGAATTAGTTATCCATCAGGATGAGTGAATATCTCTGTATCAGTTTCTCTCAGTTTCTCATTTTCCCAATCTTCAGCTCTCCATATTTCCACATTTGCAAGCTATTTTTTTAATATAAAAAAGTTATCATGAAACTTCTTCAGCATTTTACTGCCAATTTCTCCCAATAGGCACATTTTTGTATGCAATTTGCCCAAAGTACACATTTTTCCAAAGCATTTTCTTCTGTTATGATGCATTTTCTATGTTATTTTCAGTAATATATGCAATTATGTGCACACTTTACATGAGTAGATGCACTTCTGTGCACATTCTTGGCTGGAGAACTGCATTGCAAAATTCAGAGGAGTGTGAATTTCAAAGTACGGTTGCATTTCAGTTTGTGATTTGTTTTGGAAAGCGTGACAGGTGAGTTAGCTTTCAAATGAGAACTGAATTGACTTTCTCTCCCATCCCTCATTAGCAATTATATACCACAGGCATAGGCAAACTCAGCCCTCCAGATGTTTTGGGACTACAACTCCCATAATCCCTAGCTAACAGGACCAGTGGTCAGTGATGATGGGAATTGTAGTCCCAAAACATCTGGAGGGTCGAGTTTGCCTATGCCTGAGATACCATTTTCAATGTGGAAAGAGCTTCATAGTTTCTGTCATTCACAGGCATGGCAACCCTGTCAGATGGTTGATGTTATACAAATGGTGAGAAAAGGAGGCTGAGAACCTCTGTCTTAGCAAATGCCATTGTCTGATTAGACAGGATCAAGCCAGCACATACAGGCATACACAGATATTGCCAACAGTTCTTAAATAAACAATTAAAAAAGGTTGTCTCACCTGTGAAAGATTCCCAGTCTCTCTAGTGAAAAGCAAAAAAGATATATTCATGCTTTCAGGAGATGCTGGTAAGCCAAACAACTTTCTCCCAGGTATTCCTGACCAAGGGGGCTTATCAGAAAAGCAACCTAGATCTTTATAGCAGACTTCATTGGCTAGAGAGCATGCAAGGCAAATTGTTAAGTACATGGCATTCACCAGACATAGCATCACCTATAGCATCACCTATTACAAATGTCTCATATTATTATAGTGAGTTTGATCTACACTTACAGGTAAATGTGGTTAGGACTACTGTCTAAATTTTAGTGGTATAAATTAGCCTCATATATCCAACATGCTTAGCTCTAGTTAATGCATGAAGGGGTTAAGACCATAGATCAAGCTATTCTGCTAGACTTCACTAGGTCACGCACGCTTAACTTGGAACGAAGGAAGTCAAGTTTCTCTATTCACTCCCTTTCACCATGTGAATCTGACCAGAGAAGATGTCTGGGCTAATCACTCCAAGCCCAGACCACATGTTTAGAACCATTTTATCACCAATTTTGAAGCTAAGCTTTACTGCCTCTCTTCTCTTGCTGCTGTATGGAAAAGCACATGAATCTGACCTTTGAAAGTGTTTGTAAGTAAAAAACATTTTTAAACTTTCCAATCTGCATGGTCTTTTCTGTGCTAAAGGGGAATACAGGGGGAACCTTGTAAGTAACTTAAAAAGGGATATTTTAAAAGTCTAGTTGCCTACATTCCCATGCTTTACTTTGCTGGAAGTTTTGTGATTTTAAATCTCTGCTGTAGCTCTCTTACCAGACAGGAATTCAGGAAATTTTTCTTTTATTAACCAAAACCAATCATAATCAACAGTTTTATGCACTGAGTTTCTTGTGAGCCACTTAAAGACAATTGTAATTAAGCAATATAGAAACTGTTGAATTGAAATAAATTATAAAGAAGTTAACCATATCTTAATTCCCATTAAAATCAATGGGATAGGCTAGACATTACTTTAGTAGCATAATCTGCATTTGACCCATTGCACTTGTAAGAATGCATATGTTTAAATGTGTGTCCACAGATCATTTTACGGATGTCTCTGGTTGGATGCTGTAAATGTGTACATGCATAGGTTCTATGCAGAAACCTAATAAATGCGTAGAGGTTGACAATAAAAGCCTATTCTTCCTCCATATGTTTACTATCCTGGAATAAAGGTTGTCCACTCAGAACTGTAACAAAAGAGCCTGGTTGTCACTAAATTTCAGTCAAACATCTCGGAAGTATTGCGACTAGTCCATCTAGTTTACTACACTGACTGGCAGTGGCTCTCCAGGTTTTCAGGAATGGAATCTTTTCCAGTCCTGCTTTAGCAACTTTGTGGATTGAATCTGAAAACTTCCACATGAAAAGCAGATGTTCTACCACTGAGCTGCGGCACATCCCCTAAATGTCACATTGTCATGCCACAAATTGCACAGTGAGTTTCTAGAATGTTTCAGTCTTTGGTTCTCTGCCAGTCAAAAGGATGTTGATGCCATTTGGTGGCAAACTGGGAGAGGCTTTAGCTTACTTTGTCTAATCATGAAATTGTTCTCTTGAAATACATAATGTGTAAAGTATTGCCTCACCTTCTGCTGTGCCAAGGAGGAGGAAAGCACCAATCCAAACTATAGGAATCTGCAATAAATTTAAATATACATGTTATACAATGTTAAATATACATGTTATGCAATAGATGTTATACATCTATGCTGTGGCAGTTTTACTATTCCAGAACCACTCATTTGCTGAAACAAGTTACTTAACAGTGCAGCCAATATCAGCACAGTACAAGGTCCCCTTCCCCCATGAGCTTATATCCTTTCCAGCTAGACATGAAATACTGTGGGTGCTGTTTATTCTCTTCTCTGTAGCAAACATAACTGGGATGCTTTGGGGCTTAGATATGTGACACGCAAAAACAAAGCCTGTCTCGATGGGAGACTTGAGCTTTTAAGGCGGAGACTGTAAGCCCCTAAGGTGGCGAGTGAGTTGTTAATAATACCAAGAATACTTAGTACAACAAAAGCACTGTTGGACTGTTTGCATCATGCGGCAATTACTGGACAAGATGGTGAATGAAAATGGACCAGAAAAGATGAGGTTAAAGAAGACACAGATCCTTTGGAGAATAATATTGATAAAGGACTGCCAGAACAGGAGAGTGGAACACTAAAGCTAGAGGCAATAGATGGTGAAATGGAGAAGACCTTCACACAGGTGCCTAGAGGAGTGAAACAATCAAGCAGTGGAGTTAGGATTTTAGAGGAGTGGAATGAAACCATGGATGAAGAGATTAAGAAATATTCTGAGCTGGTAGAGAAAGAGCTGAGAGAGAAAAGATTGTGTGCTCAATTTGGAGTGAATTTAGAGGGAAAAGCTACCAAGCCTCTGGCAACATTCCTGAAAAAAGAATGAAAGAAGCGGAAATGGAAGGAGTTAAAAAAACAAAAACAATCCAGATGAGAGATTACAGCCAACAGGAAATGGGATTGGAAGGTAAGGAACTGAGTGTGAATTAATGAATATACAATAATAAATAGCTATGGATCACTGTTTTAATAAAAGACCACAGCAGAGAGACTTCTATGTGACTAAAGATGGAGGATATATTATTTTTCAACATGGAGGAATGGTTCTTGAAGTTTTTGGAGGTATAGTTGTTATGCTGGACTGGGGAAGACTTTTTGGCACTTAAGAATAATAATTGGAGAAGCCCTTTAAGACTTTTTGTTTGAAAGGGGAAATGAACAAACTTGAGATGTCTGGATCTGGAGACTGGGAAAATATCACCTAGCAGAACGAGGAACAGCTGCATTTCATTCTGCAATAAATACTTTGAATAACCTTTATATGTATATAACTGACAGAGAATTGGAAGCCCTTTTTATTTCTCCCTCTTTCCCTTTTTCTTCTTTAAGAAGAATCATTCTGCCCGGACACAGAGGTCCAGTGCTGAGGGCCTTCTGGCGGTTCCCTTGCTGTGAGAAGCCAAGTTACAGGGAACCAGGCAGAGGGCCTTCTCGGTAGTGGCAGCTGCCCTGTGGAACGTCCTCCCACCAGATGTCAAAGAGAGAAATAACTACCAAACTTTTAGAAGACCTCTGAAGGCAGCCCTAATAAGGGAAGTTTTTAATGTTTAATAGGTTATTGTATTTTAGTGTTTTGTTGGAAGCCACCCAGAGTGGCTGGAGAAGCCCAGCCAGATGGGCGGGGTATAAATTTTTGTTTATTTATTTATTTTATTATTTTTATTTTCCTGCTTCTTTTTCTTCTTTTTTCCTTGTTTTGGTGTATGATGGAGGAACCCTCCTCTTGTGTTGCAAAAGTCTTTGGGCTTGTAAAACCCAGCAAAGCACTTGTAAACCAAGGCAGGCAGTAGTATCAAATACAGTACATGAAATACCTAATTCTCATTCCTGGCCTCCTACACTATGGCAGTGCTTCTTGGAATTGAACCAAGATAGCAATTAAGAAGCATAGTATGGGGTGGGTGTGAGAATCATACTGCAAAATATTTGATATGAATCAGAAGGCACATGAATGTGGAGATGTCATTAGTTAACCACCACATAGCCTTAGTCTTCCACATAGTCTTCCACATAACCTTCAAATGCTAGGAATTCTGGCATTTCCTTTTGGTTCAGTTTACAGCAGTAAACTGCTGTCATACCTCGTGTTGCATTAGGTTCATGTTGCGTCTTTTCCGCTTGTGAACGCAGCAAACCCAGAAGTGTATACTTCCGGGTTTCACCATGTGTGCACATGCAGAAGCGTTCTGCGAGCTTTGCGCATGTGCAGAAGTCTTCTATTGCACCGCGCACTTAGAAACACTGCTCTAGTTACGGACTTTTCAGGCACCCCGTAAATGGCACCCTGGAATAGATTGAGTCCGTAACTAGAGGTACCACTGTATTTTTTAAAATATCATTGGTTGTCTTTCCATATTAAGACTGGATAATAAAACCTAGTTTCCCAGTTGCATTTCCATTCTCTTTACAGAAAATAGTCTTTTCCACATCAAATAAATTACCCTGAACATCAGTATGTATAAACATTCACTTACCATTCTAAAGCCTGAAGTTCAAAAATGCTGTGAAATCCCCTTTCAGATGGTTCTCTCCTGCTGCTATGCTATTCCATCCTCTCCCTCCTGTGCACATAAGAATCGCAGAGAGAGAGAAGTGACAAAGAATATTCTTCCGGAAATGATATGTCTGGAGAAGATCCAAGTTGGTGGGAGTGTATTTTCCCTCTATGGATGCTAATCATGCAGTTTTATATGCATGAAACAGCCAGGCAGCTTGTAATATATGGGCTTCTGCTATTCCTTCCTGCTTGCTTCACCCTCTGTCATCTTTGACTCATTGTTTGTGGACCGACTCCCTCTGAAGTTTCACCATTTACTTCAATAACAGACATAGGAGGAGCTAATATTTTGTATGTTACTTCCTGAAGTCACATGTGTATTTAAATTGATGAAAGAGACTGTGGGGATGAGAAATATGGAGTTACCTAATGCTTCTTCATCTATGAGTAAAGAGTTATCCAGTTAGGACCCAGGGCCTGTGCTACTTTTGAAACTTTAATGGGGAAGGGCTGTAGCTCAGTGGTATGAGCATCTGCTTTGCATGCAGAAGGCAACAGGTTCAATCCCCAGCCTCTCCATGTAAGGCCTGTTTCAAATCCTGGACAGCCACTGCCACGCAGTGTAGACCATCCTGGGTTGGGTGGGCCAACAGTTTGAAGTCTAAGACACTGTCCTGCTAGCACTCCAATTGGAGAACAGGCTTTACCAAATGTGTCAAGGACTTTGAAGATGAACAAGCTCAGGGTGAAAAGGAGAAATGAGCTAATAGGAAGGCACATTTGGCAGACCCTCACAATGATCAACTCTGCCCAGAAACCTATGTCCCCACTGTGGAAGGATGTGTGGATCCAAAACTGGCCTCCACAATCACTTACAGACTCACTGTTAAGACTGTTTTCATGGAAGACAACCTTACTCAGCTACAAGCGATCACCAAAGAAGATAAGACAGCTTTCTATGTTTCTAGATGTGGTTGCATAATTTCCTAGTCCTTTAAAAATAATTTCGGCTGTGAATAGCCCTTGCAGAGAAAATAACTCATGGTGTAGCAATACTGAAGGGGGGAAAAGAAACCAGATGCTTTCTCTGTGAGTTGGTGGCCATTTATTACATACTGTACGTTAATATTTCCAAAATGGAGAATATTGTGCCTGCTGCATCAGTACAGCTCTGGACTTCCTGATTGCTTTCTCTTTCTAAAATTATGTTTGTTTGTTTGTTTGTTTGTGCCTTATCTCCTTTGGGTTATGAAGACTACTATGATATGGTTTGGGACGTGGGTGGCACTGTGGGTTAAACCACAGAGCCTAGGACTTGCTGATCAGAAGGTCGGCAGTTCGAATCCCCACAATGGGGTGAGCTCCCATTGCTTGGTCCCTGCTCCTGCCAACCTAGCAGTTCGAAAGCACATCAAAGTGCAAGTAGATAAATAGGTACCGCTCCGGCGGGAAGGTAAACAGCATTTCCGGGCGCTGCTCTGGTTCTCCAGAAGCCGCTTAGTCATGCTGGCCACATGACCCGGAAGCTGTACGCCGGCTCCCTCAGCCAATAAAGCAAGATGAGCGCCGCAACCCCAGAGTCGGTCACGACTGGACCTAATGGTCAGGGGTCCCTTTACCTTTATGATATTGTTATGGGTTTGCAGGGGGCAAGGATCACCACTAAAATTCCTGGGTGCCAAGTTCACCCCATAATTTCTGAAATTGTAACCTGAGGTACCACTGTACTAGACGCTTCAGGTTACCCATTTTCGCGTTGCGCACCACGCCAAACTTGGAAGTACTGGAATGGGTTACATCCAGGTTTCGACGCTCACGCATGCGCAGAAGCACTAAATTACAGTTTGCGCATGCGCAGAAGCACCAAATCATGACCCGCGCATGTGCAGATGCAGTGCTGTGGGTTGCGAACACTGCGGGTTGCGAACGTGCCTCCTGCACGGATCACGTTCGCAACCCTAGGTTCCACTGTAAATGCGGGGCTTGAAGTCAAGGCAGCTTCCTCAGGAGCTGGTTTAGAGAGGTGCTATCTAAGAAAGCCTCTCCTCCTACCAGAGGGGGAGGAGTTGTGAGCAGGAGCCGGTTCCCGCATTGGCAGGGGGGCGTATTCGGCCCCCTGCATCAATTTCCCGGCTGCTGCACCGCGCCCATCAGCCAGCCAATAGGGCTGGCTTGGGGGCGGATTTTAGCCACATTCAAGCAGCCACAGCAGCACCGTGCCCTCATGCTGCTGCCTGGAGTCGTCGGATCACCCGCCCACCCTCCCTTTAGGTCAGATTTATGCTTTTGACCTTGCTATGGACTTTGGTTGGTTGCCCTGGTTGCCCAGGGGGCCTGGTAGGAATTTTTCTCCATTTGGCAAACTGGCAACAGCCTCTTGGTTTTTCACCTACCTCGTAGCAAATCGTCACAACATTTCAGGTATTGGCGGTTAGGCATTGGAATATGTGTTGTGTGTTGGAGGGCAAGTTGTGGCCATCACCTACCCCTCCCTTTGTTGGGTATTCTGTTAAAGGAATCCGGCAGTCATGGATCCTGTCCAATGCCCTGCTGGTGGCTAAGGCCATGGCATGATCCCCGGTGACATCAGGGGTAGCTTCCAGTTGTATTTGCATCAACAAGCTCCTACCACTGGTTGTTAACCTTCGGATGACTCCCTGCTGAGTGGGGTGGAGTCATATATAGATTGTTTGATCCATTGCCTAAGCCAATACCACTCACATGCTGTAACCAATAAAGTTGTGGCCTTCTTTAGCCCATTAACCTAAAATACATGTGTCCTTGTGTCTTATTTATCCCTATGTGGGTGGTGGGTCCTCGACTCACAACAAAGGCAAGTGATAGCAGAGCCATTACCCTGACGAAAGGTGAGACAAGAAAGGGGAGGCTACCAGGGGACATGATGTCTCCACAGGAAAAAGTGCCTTTTGTAGGAGTCTTTTGAAATGGAGGTCACAGAGAGATGGTGAGATGCTGGAAGTAGAACAGGATGAGTTGTTTTCTGCAAAGACTTCTTAGAATAAGTAGGAGGAAGTAGGCAGAACTCCATGCAGTGCTGGCTAGAGATGGCTGCACTGAGAGACTGGGAGCCATGACTGTTTTGCACTTAAGTTTGCTGAAGCTATGAGAGGACCAATGAGAGACACTCTTGGGGTATAATGTATAATAAGCATCTGGAACCCCTGGAATCTTATATAGTCACTCAGTGGAGATTCAGGTGGTGTGTAACAATATGATACAGAAGATCCCTGGTGAAGGAATGAGAAATTGGCTAAGTGGTCACTGCCCACCCTTACAAGGGGGCCCAACACAGCTGGAGGTTGGCAGTGTCAGCTATCTCCTCCCCTGGCCACGCTGGAAGATGGCAGCCTCCCTGGACCCACTACGGAGGCACCATGCAGCAACAGCCATCCACACTGGAATCCCCAGTTAGCGGATAATAGTGAAGAAAGTTGAGTGAGGATCATACAATATAATATGAATAAGAATACTTATTTGACATCTGGGAAGTGGAAGGGGGAGATGATGTTCATATTTTTCTTTGTATGGAGGTTATTGTGTTTCATTTATGTGTAGTATTGCAGTTTCGAATTACTGGTTTGCTTTGGGCATTATATGACATCCATCCAGTCTAGGAGAGTGTGGGTGGCAGAGGTTACATCTCCTGTCTCACAGTTGATAGATAGTAAACAACTGTATGAATGTCCTAAGTGCCATTTAAAATACCCAGGGCTGGCCTCACCATTAGACAAAGTGGAGTGTCTTCCTCAGGCAGCAGACACTGGGGAGCAGTGAGTGATACTAAGATGTTGTGGTACAGGGCTATGTGTGCTACATGTGGGCTGTCCTAAGTTTACCTCACACTGCCCACAGATATGGTGGAGAATGCTTTCGTCAGTCTTGAAGGAAGATTCAGCTGCCAGTCTGACTGGCTTCTGTATGTGGAATTGGGAGGGGATGCCATCTTGCCTTTCACCTTGGGTCAGCCCTAAAACTTACAAACATCTGATGCATACGGTCTCCTAAGGTTTTGCAACTGTTCCCATGGTTAATGAGGCCTTTGCTTCTTTGCAATACTTTGTAAGCCTCAGGATGTCATTCACGCCCTTCTGATTGTCATGCTGATAGAAGCCTAATAACCTCACCCATGCAACACTGATATGACAACAGTCACGGTATGGGGCTCCTTGTTAAACACATTATCTGCCTTGCTAGGGATACCTGTTTCGACCAACAGATAATTAAGTCTTATCATTTTCATCAAGGGAGAAATGAACCTGGGGAATGAGAAATAGGTACAATGCACAAAATAACTACAAACAAGCACAACTCATCTGCCCCCAAAAGGTAAGGCTCCATCCATCTAGAGAAGGGTCACAGAAGCCTACCATTTCTAAAATGGCGACAAACTCAAGACGAATGCATATTTCTCTCGAGTGTGTGGCTGCTGTTTTAATTCCTGTCCAGCCATTGTGCCTTTGGTAGAATGCTCAAATGAGCATTTCATAGTGTATCTGAATGCCATTTCTACACATAACCCCACCCCTCAGATCACTCAACTTGTCACAGAGAGTTCAGGTAGCCAGGCGTGTACAATGAGCTCAGACACAAAATAAGTCAGTCAGTGCTTATAAAACTTTATTTGCATTTTGAGTGTGGCAGCTCTTTCATAAATGCCTGAGTTACCGCCTTAGGGTTCATTAGCCCCACAATTATCTTTCAGGCAGTTTCACCTGAAGTACTCTCTTCCTCAGTGTATTGTAGATTTTGCCTTGTAAAGAGCTGAGTTCAAAACATGTAGAATGCTTACTGACTAAACAAACGAACACTGTGGCTTTATTCTTCTGTGGCATTCATTGCAATAAAACATGTGCCACACTGAGGGACAGGCAGTTGAATTAACTCCCTGTGATTTGGCTTATATTTAAAGTTTAACAAAAGTGTTGCTAAAGTAAGAGTAGGGCCCAGAACTGAAACAGGGGCATGTTGCAGACCCTGCTTTTGTTCCCTGGTCTCCCTGATTGAATGAACCGTTTCTGATGGCAAGGAGCTGTTTCAGTATGTAAGCAAGTACAGACTTTCCCCTTATGTTTGCTCTGAAGAGCTGTCATTTCTCAGGATTATCTTTAAGGTACTTAGGGCAATGGAGACTTTATGCAGAACCTGAAGCACCACTTTAGCTTATGGGGCCTCCCACTGCCGCGGCACCGCCGGAGCACAATTTCTGTTCTCATCCTGAAGCAAAGTTCTTAACCTGAAGCACTATTTCAGGGTTAGCGGAGTCTGTAACCTGAAGCGTAAGTAACCTGAAGCATATGTAACCTGAGGTATCACTGTATAAGAGAACAGCGGAGGGGTTCATGGTGAGTTCTGGCACCTCTTTTTCTAGAAAAATTGCACTGGGGAGCGGGGAAAACATGACCCACTACAGCTCCATGATATCCTTTCTAGTATTTATAGTTATGCCTTTCCCTGTCAAACATCATGAAGCATTCCTTCATCAGAGATACACAATACAGAGATACACAATGGAGAAGCAGAAAAACAGGTGTCTATTGCATACACATAGTCTAAACCAAGCCTCCGATACCACAAATGCATTAGCTAAAAATGTGGGGTCTTTTGGAGCTGTTCTAATATTAATGGGCATGCAATCCGTATGAGGAGACAGCCTGAAATGATTACTTGTTGAAATGAAAAACTTGCATTTTACAAGTTTATAAATGAAATACTTGGAGAAGGGCCCCTCTAGTGGTGAAAGTGATGCATTTAACTGACAAGGAAGAATATTTTTGTAAAAACCTACAATAGCAAAACAACAAAAATCCCAGCGGTGTAGCTACCCACTTGGGTGTCCAGTGTGGCGCATCTGCTGTGCAAAAGGGTGGAGGTGGGGTGAGACGCCCTTGGTGCGGGGCAAGGCAGGACGCGCTGGAATCTCAGTGCCCCAGCTGCATTCTGCTCTGGCGCCCTGCAGGCCCATGTTGCTTTTTCGAGCAGCGCGGAGACTGCAGGGAGTCCGCCCGCCCCCGCCCTCTGAGCTGTAGAGTGGCTGAGGGGGAGGCAGCAGGCAGACACAAGCCCCACACTGCTCAAAAAAGCAGTGCGCCCCACCCCACCCCAGCTACACCCCATGCTTTTTTCTGGGGGGACACAGGGATGCATACCCCATAACATTTTGTGAATCTAAGTTTGGCCTCATTGAGGGGCAGTATTTGAATATGAGTAGGAAAATTAGAGTACCCTTAAACATTTTTTAAAAAAGAAAAAAAAGCACTGGCTGCTACGCCTCTGAAAAAACCTAAACCAAAAACCCTTTAAAACCCCTGCATGATTAGTAAGAATATTATGGTGGCATAAGGTTTTGTGGTTGTTAAGGCTGGACCTTTCTCGAGCAATGGGCCGTCTAAGGCCCTCTTGTTCTGAAAGTTATAACTCTAGTGATGATGATAACAAAACATTTAAGGGAACCCATTTTTAAAAGAACTGACCAATGACACCTATAAAGGAAAAATAGTTTATTCTGCATTGTCAGTTACAGCTGGCAAAATGTGTGTTTCATGCAAAGTGCTCATGTGTGTTTCAGCAAAGTGCAAGTTTTTGCTAAATTTCAGTGTAGTCAAAATACAAAATTTCAGCCTCATCAAAATACAAAATACAAGATCTAGAAATAAAAACAACAACTATTGAGTTAATATTTTTCAGGATAAATAAATGGTCCCCCCTTTAAAAAAAATATTGAAAGTATACTTCAATAATATGGAAAACTTGTCTTCTCCCTTTCATCAACTCATCTTAGACCTTCAGGTTGCACTGGTAGTGCTATTAGAGAGAATGATAAACGCTGTACCCAAAATGCAAAATCATGCTTTTAGTCCTTGGGCTACAATCACAAAAGGCAATTCAACTTCAATCTTCACACAGATTAGTGGTTTAATGTTCTATTAAACATAAAGAAGCTACACCATATGGAATTAGCTTCATGTATTTAAATATAATTGCCTGTAGGCAGATGATGTTAATCTCATAAGCACAGCACATTCTTTTAAAAGACTCTATGCATTTATGCAAAGACATTTCATCCATTGTGATTCCTGTGCAGTACAAAAAAAACTTCCCCACATCAGAAGTTAGGAAGCCTGTAGAGTCAAGATTTGCTGGGGTGCATTAAGATAATCCTAAATACAATTAATGCCTTAATACAGTATCACAAATCTGGTACCCCAAAGGTATTCCAAAATGTACACAGAGTCCCCAGCAGACTGCATTCATTTGAAGAGCTTTATATGCACAGAGCTGCCCTATCCACTGAAATGTATACAGCAGCTGCCTTGTACAGTGGTACCTTGGGTTAAGTACTTAATTCGTTCTGGAGGTCTGTTCTTAAACTGAAACTGTTCTTAACCTGAAGCACCACTTTAGCTAATGGGGCCTCCCGCTCCCGCTGCTGCACGATTTCTGTTCTCATCCTGAAGCAAAGTTCTTAACCTGAGGTACTAGTCTGTAACCTGAAGCTGTAACCTGAAGCTTATGTAACCTGAAGTGTATGTAACCCGAGGTACCACTGTATAGGGCCTCTTTATGTCTATACACAGTACTGGTAAAACAATGGTTAGATTCAAATGCACAAAGATGAGCCACAGTGAGTCTTGCCTTAAGTTCACAGACCCTACTCTCTCCTCCTACAACAAGGCCATGAAGACCATTACCTTACTTCTTCCATTTTAGATAAACCATAACTTCCTCACTGGGAGGAATTACCTAGGTGAGCTCTAAGAGGCAACGGGGTCAAGAGGTCTACATGACTATCAGACTTTGAAAAGCTGGAATCACTGGATGAAGTTCATCAGTTTTGTTGAGTTAATTAAACTAAATAGTTTTAATAGGATTTTGAAGGAATGTGCAATTAATTGTTACTGTTTTGAATTTGAATTTCTTATCTTCCTTAGTGGGTTGTGCAAACCACTATTCTGAATAATGCTTTTTATAGTGTAGGGGGGACTGGGGGTGAGTGTATGGAACCAAGTAGGCAGTTTGTCAAAAGTTTGTTGCTGAGTTATGTATGTTGATATCCTGCAGAGCTGCTGCCAATCAGTGTAGACAATATTGAGTGAGATGGATCAATGGTCCGACTCAATATAAGGCAGTTGCTATGTTCCTGTCTGTGAGAAGAAAAATCTGCTTGCTTATTAGCACCAAATAAACTCAAGTACTCCTAAATTCCAAAGAAAACTTAACATTCTGGAACACAATTATATTCACACTTGCCACAACAATGGGCAACTGTTTTAATTAATAATTAAGACTGCAACCCAAACACAGATACCCAGGAATAAGTCCTACTGAGCATAAGCCCTTCTGAGTAAAAATGCAGAGGCTAGTGCTACAAACATATTTGTACCCTGCCTAATGAGCAATGCTCCAAAAACAAACAGACCCAGTGCCATATACCTGTCACTGTTATCTATGCATAAGGCCTGCAGAGAGCAATCCCATGAAACAAAGGTTGTGCCAGTACCCACCATTCCCAAGCAGTCCGCCATTTTTAGTCTTGCCTTTAGTTATTAGGTTTGTCTCTGATCTCTCTCTCTCTCTCATGTGAGCACAAGGTTCCACACTTCCATCCAATCTCACTGATCTGTATTAATATATTTTAAAGGATACACTCAACAGGTCCAGACCAGCTTTCACAAGACTCCACCCACATAAATAACTACACTGTTAATCATAATTATGACATTCAAAGCACACAGGTGCGCAGGTTGTTTTCCTTATTAATTATAATGCACTCACTCCTCAAAATATGAATAGAATTTGTTCATCACAGCCCAATGTTTTCCACAGATTTCCCCAGCAATCATTTCTCTGCAGGATGAGGACCTAGTTTCAGACGAGCTGACTTACTCTGCAGAACAGGGATGAGGAACCTATAGCTCTACAACTGCTGTTGGACTCCAGCTACCATCATGCCTGACCATTGGCCATGATAGCTAGGGCTGAGTGGAGTTGTAGTCCAACAACATCTGGGAAACCACACTTCCCAACCTCTGCTCCAAAACAGCCTCCCCCAACCTCCTGCTGCCCAGATGTTTTGTCCAGCTTTTCTCAATCTGCTACAGTTCCTATTGTCTCTTATCAGTCAGTGGCCATGTTAGCTGGGGTTGATGGAAATTGTAGTCCAAAACAGCTGGAAGTCACAAAGCTAGTTTTCAAACAGTTGGGGGGGGGGAGGGCCCTCAGTGTAATCAACAAGATCTATCCCACCCACCTCCTCCCACTTTTACCCTAATCTCTCTCCCTCTCCTCCGTCTTACCCCTTCTTTAAATATTTGTGAAGGGGAGAATTGTCTTAAAAAGTAACGTTTCCATTTCCCCCATTTGCCCTGGCTGCAAATGAAGGTTTCAAGACCCTGCATACCACTCACCCCACTGTAGAGCAAATATTACAACTCTATAAGCATCTCAGTAAGAGAAAGCTCCTTGAACTCCATGAGGCTTATTTCTCCAAGTAGACATGTACGTGGACTGCACTGTAACTCAGGAAACAGCACTACAAGGCACAGAAGGCAACTATACAAAAACAGAGGGAGTACTTGCCTATGGCGAGGGAGAGGCATATTTGACAACCAGCTGCCTGCCTGTAATCAAGTTCTGATTTGTATCTTCAAAGTCTTTGAGAACGTGTTGTGTACACACAGAGCAACAACATGGGCACAGGGAAACTATAGCTAAGCAGCAGGATCTCCTTGCCCACAGTGCACCAAATCATCTGAACAGTAGATGATGAACAGTAGCCCCCCCCCACTATGATTCTGTGAGTAGCCACTCCGAGCACAGGATGCTGGACTCAATGGGCCATTGGCCCATCCAGCAGGATCACCTTATGCTCTTATCTAAAAGAGGAGAGAAACTTACTATAAAAACTCAATATGCATTGGTTTTATTCTATTGCCCTTAAGATGTCAGTTGCCAAAGCCTCTGGACCCATTGTTAGGGGACATTCGGCACAGAAACATGTGTGTATACCTTTAAGAAGTTTCTGGGATTAATTGGCTGCAGCTGGCCGTGACTATAAAAGGAAAAAAGCTGAGTTTTGTAGCCTGCCTGCAGGAATAACACCCCCCAGAGGTTGTGTTTATTATTTAGTAATAAAGTCTTCGTTTCAGTTTTGGGTTTTTACACCTATGTCTCCTGGAGTCACTCTGTCCTCTGCCACCAGCTGGAAATCCCCCTCCAACAGGTTATGGGCCCAGTCCCCAGTCCTGAGTGGGCAGAGACAGAGCGTGAAAAGAACCCAGAGACTGGAAGCAACTCAGTGTTTCTCAAGCAGCTGGCTGTGTGAAGGCACCGGCAGGGAGTGTCTGTTTGAGACCAGGAGCCGAACATTTCTTCAAGCCACGTGTGAGTAAGGACTGAGTGGAAAGCTGAAAGCTGGGTGGAGCCATGGCTGGACTTGGAGCTGGAGCTCAAGGGGGAGCTTCCTATTTTCCAGTAGAGAAACTGGGAGAGTCCAATTATATGTCATGGAGTTTACAGATGCAGGCGTTTTTAAAGAAAAAACAATGTTGGACTGTTATTGTTAACCCTCCTGTAAAAGAGGAGGATGAAGAAGTAGATGAAGCAGACCAAAGGCTGGAGGACAAAGCCTATGCCAATTAAATTTTGAGTTTAGAGAAGTCTCAGTTATCTCATGTGCGAGACCTTGAAACAACAAGTGAGATTTGGCAAACACTGAGAGCGATACACATTAGAGACACTGCTGGCAGCAAAATTACTCTAATGAGAGCTCTGTGCCGAGCCAGACTAAGTGAGAGTGAATGTGTTTTCAACACACCTTCAAAGAATGCGTGATTTCTTTTCACAGTTAAATGAACTTGGGGGACATTTTTCTGAACAGAGAAAGGTTTATATTGGGCTGTCTTCACTTCCTGTGTCATGGGACAATTTAGTGATGACTCTGGAGGCAATTCCAGAAAGCCAATTAACAATGCATTTATTAACTGGGCATTTGCTTGATGAGGAGGAAAGACGCCATGAGAGGAAGGCCACAACCCCTCACCGTAACTCCAGAAATGGGAGGCAGTCCAGTAAAAGATATGCAACTGATGAGGAGCGGCAACCGAAAGAGGTTGTAGATCACAGAGAGGAAGCAGCTTTCACAGTCAGAAGATGCTATCGTTGTGGGTCAACCAAGCATTTAGTACGTCAGTGCACTGTGTCTGTGGGAGAAAACACAAGAAAAGGGCGGCCTGCGTTTGCTGGGAAGCGAGGAGACAGGAAGAGTCGAGTCCAGTATGTTTCTGCAGCAGTTCAAGGCACCAGTCACGACGTTGGACAAGACTGGATTTTAGACTCAGCAGCGACAAACATTTTTGTTAAGTCTGCACAAACCCTTGTAGAAAAGCAGCCTTGTAAATCTGTATATGTAGTACTAGCTGATGGAACAGTGCATGAGTCAGCTGGAAAGGGTAGTGTGAATATCAACTGTTTAAGTACCAAGTTTACCAATGTTTTATGTGTACCAAGTTTAGAAAATAATTTGCTTTCAGTTACAAGTCTTGTTAAGCAGGGATTTAAAGTAACCTTCTCTGGTTCAGGCTGTAAAATAGAGAAAGCTGGAAAAGTGGTTACAGCATCACTACAAAATGGTTTGTTTGTTTTGAAAGACCAGCTAGTAAGTGAGTCTGGGGCATGTGTTAAAGCCTGTAATAGAGCCTTGCATGATGAGTGCCAGCATCTGTGGCATCGTCGTTTGGGGCATGCCAATTTCCGCAGTATTGCAAAAATGCCAGAATTAAGTAAGGGAATTAAAATGAAAAAATGCTCAGTTTTTCTAGACTGCAATACCTGCAAGGAGTCTAAAAGTAAGCAAGGGTCTTATCCTGAAAGTACTAGAATTAGCAAGAGGCCATTTGCTTTAGTACACTCAGACCTTTGTGGGCCATTTGCAGAGTCTGAAGGAGGAGAAAAGTTTTTTTTGGTTCTTGTGGATGATTATAGCCGGTATACTTGGGTATACTTGTTAAAACACAAAAGTGAAACTGGTCAACTGATTAAGAATTGGGTCAACTATATAGAAAGGCAGTTTTCCTACAAAGTTACCCAGTTGCAGAATGACCGTGGAGGCGAGTTCATGTCTGAAGCCCTCCAGGTAAAGAGAAGTTCTCTTTCTGCAGTTCTCTTACTGCACATAACTGTGGCATTAAGTCTTGCTATGAGAACTATTGCTTCTTTTCTCTTGCATTCTGGGAAGTCTCGCTTCTGCTTCTGCACACACTGTACAAACCTGTTCCAAACACACAAAGACATTTCTCATTCTTCAGTTCATTTCAAGTTCATGAACAAACAATATGATCTGTTCTTAATGCTTAGCTGACCACATCTACGGAACATGATTGTTGTATTCCTTCATGTTATGTTCTCTCAATATTAATCTTTAGTTATAATTTAATTAGGAGGTTTCATGCCTGTCTAGTTCCAGCTCCGTTTCTCAGCCTTTGATCTATCAGTGATAAATGGTTATATGTAATTCCCGCCTTGTACCTATGTGAACCAATCAGCAACAAGTTGCTTTGTGTTTGTATCAACCAATCAGCCACAAGCACACCTGTGGCAATGTTTGTAATATTCAATAAAAGAGAGTTCCCGGGGCTCGCCCCGGCAGACGCCTCTCATATGACACCTGCCACTCGTCTGTCGTGGATTCATTCCAACATCCAGGTCTGGTTGAAAAAGCGTGGTATTAGTCACCGTAAATCGTGTCCTTTTTCGCCTGAAGAAAATTCAGTTGCAGAACGCAAGATAAGGTCTTTGCAAACAATGCTAGATTCTATGCTATGTGATTCTGGCTTATCCAGGAAGTTTTGGGGGGAAGGAATTCTGTGTGCTAACTACATACAGAACAGATTGTTTCATTCTACCATAAACAATACCCCTCATTTTTTGCTTTATGGAAAAAAACCCTTTTTAGACCATATTAAAACTTCTGGTTGCTGGGCTTGGGTTCACATCCCAAAAGGACAGAGAAGGAAAGGAGAACCCAAGGCAAAGAGACTTAGGTTTGTTGGCTATCAAACTTGGTCAAAGGGGTATCGCTTTGCACTAGGGCGTGGCAGAGCTGTGATATCAAGACATGCAGAGTTTTGTGAGCAAGATGGTTGGGTTCGTTTACATGGAAATTCAGAAGTTGTGTTATCTTCTGATGATACAGATAATTGTGAAATCTGAGGAAGAAAAGCCACAAATTAAAGAAAGTTCTAAAAGTGATAGTGATGAGGACTCAGGGGGTGAGGGTCCCAGTACACAATCTCCTAAAGCTGAACCAATTTCTCCTGAGCAAGATGAATCAGAAGGGGAAGATAGTTCAGAGGGGGAGAGTGTTCAAGTTAGAAGATCACAAAGAAGCAATAAGGGGGTACCTCCAGAAAGGTTTACTATACAAGAAGTTAAAACTGTTGCTGTGAAGAAAGAACCTTGTGATTATGAGGAGGTTTTAAAGTTACCACACCAGGAAATAGTAATGTGGAAAAATGCAATGAAAGCAGAAATGAAAACTTTAGCAGAACACAATGTGTTTACCATAGAGCCATTGCCAGAAGGAAAAAAGGCAGTGGGCTGTAGATGGGTGTATAAAATAAAACACTTGGCAGATGCTGGTGTTAAGTACAAAGCTAGGCTGGTAACACGAGGCTTTACTCAAAGAAAAGGTGAAAGCTTTGATGAAACCTTTTCTCCTACTGCAAGGAGCGAAAGTGTACGCTTATTGCTAGCTCTTGCAGCACAACGTGGGTTTAAGGTAAACCATTTTGATATTGAGACAGCTTATCTTAACGCAAATCTGCAAGAAGAAATTTTTTGAGGCAGGTGAACAGAATTCTGTATATAGGCTGAACAAAGCAATTTATGGGCTCAAACAGTCAGCTAGAAATTGGAACGAGTGTCTTGATAATGCTTTAAAAAATCTTGGCTTTAAAAGAAGCTTAGCTGATAACTGCTTGTACACTAAAGGAAAGGGTGATAAACAATAATTATGTCTGTCTTATGATGATGATTTGCTTTACTCTACAAAAAATGACAAGCAAGTGGAAAAGTTTGCAGAACAACTAAGAAAGGAATTTAAAGTAAGAGATTTGGGTCCAGTAAAAAATTATCTTGGTCTAGAAATTCAAAGAACAAATGATGTTTTTTGTTGAGTCAAAAAGATAAAATAATGGAGTTACTTGAAAGAAACAATATGCAAAACTGCAAGGGAGTAAAAACCCCAATGGAAATAGGTTTTTTCAAGGATGAAAGAGAATGCACAGAACCTGTAAATCCTGAAATGTACCATTCAATAGTTGGAAGTTTACTATACATTTCATTGTGGAGTAGACCAGATTTGAGTTATGCAGTTGGAATATTGAGCAGACTAGCAAGCTGTCCCACAGAAAATGCCTGGAAAGGTTTAAAACGTATTTTCCGGTATTTAAAACAAACACTTGATTATTGTTTAAGATTACCATCTTCAGGGTCTACAAAATTGCAGCGTTACGTTGACAGTGATTGGGCCAACCTTCCTGATAGAAAATCAATTTCTGGAATGGTATTTCAATTTGGGGATTCCTTGATAGGTTGGAAGTCCAAAAAGCAAGGTATCGTGACCACATCTTCAACAGAGGCTGAATACTGTGCTTTATCAGAGTTGTGTAATGAAATAAAATTTTATGTTCAGATCCTCAAGGATTTAGATATACAATGTGATTATCCAGTTCAAATATGGGAAGACAATCAAGCTGTAATAACTTTGGCTGGGTCTGAGCAGTTTAGAAACAAATCAAAACATTTAGAAATTAAATATCAAAATGTGGCTGAAAATGTGAAGCAAAACCTGATAATGCTGAAGTATTGTGAGAGTATGCAAAATGTGGCTGATATATTTACAAAAGCACTAACTTTTGAGAAACATGCACAACTAGTGACAAAATTAGGAATTGTTGTGCGTGATGTGTAAATAGGTTCTGTATATGTTTAAAGTACTATTGTTTCTGTTTGAATGAGAGGGGGTGTTAGGGGACATTCAGCACAGAAACATGTGTGTATACCTTTAAGAAGTTTCTGGAATTAATTGGCTGCAGCTGGCCGTGACTATAAAAGGAAAAAAGCTGAGTTTTGTAGCCTGCCTGCAGGAATAACACCCCCCAGAGGTTGTGTTTATTATTTAGTAATAAAGTCTTCGTTTCAGTTTTGGGTTTTTACACCTATGTCTCCTGGAGTCACTCTGTCCTCTGCCACCAGCTGGAAATCCCCCTCCAATACCCATTGCCCTACAGATGAGACTTTCATACTGCATGGGCACTTACACAAGAGTTGGGGAGAGATTTGGATCAATTCCTCTTTCAATGGGGACATACCCTAATTTGCACCTCCTGAAAAAAGGGAAAACTTGAACCCAATTATCCTGCATTGCAGGGAGAGGACTAGATGACACTTGGGAATCCCTTCCAGCCCTACAATTCTATGAGCTTCCAAAAATTCATGATTCACATTTCTCTGGATTTTGTAGTGTAATCCACCAGGGAAATATGTGTACAAAAAGGGGGAAGTGTCCATAAAAATAAATGAAAACAACATACAAAAATGCAGGAATAAAGATGAGCTACACAAACTGCAGAATACGGAGTGGAGCTGAATGTTCAGTGAGAACATTTTTGCTACCCCCCCCAAAACCCCCACAAATATTTAGGTAAGATGAGAACCCCTCTCCCTCTCCTCCCGCCTCCAAAAGCCTACTGTTTACATGGTGGTTCTCTGCTGTTGGCTTCTCCAATTGCCTGTAGATGTGGTTGTGCAACATCAGTGAAGGCCAATAAGGTTGTGAAGAGCTTATTCTGGAGATCCATCACTGCCTGAATGCCCTAGATTTGGGAAGTCATAGTGGAGGAGAACTAGGTTGGGCGAGGAGTGGTATCTGAATGTTCTTGATTGATTGAAGCACCCCCACCCTAAGCAACAAAAAGGAAATAATGTTTCGGGGAGTGTTCCCCAACATTTTTGTACCCCTTTGTGCCCATAAAATTTTTGAAATTGGGGGACCATTTTTAGGCAGCTGTACCAAAATCAGAGACACCAGTTCAGAAACATAAGTTTGCTCAAAAGCTTTTCAACCAGATCTATGCCAATGACAGTGTACAAAAAACAAAGACTGTGAACAGTTTATGGACTGTTGAACTTTCTACCTATTAGGTCTTCTCAGAGTTGAGCAATCTTTCCGGTCAGAATTTTGCAAAGCTCTTACATTTTGCTAATGCAGAAAATTCTCTCTAGATACATGTCTGTACTGCCACCTGGTGGGTCTTATGCCACACTGCAGATTATAGTATCTTCAGTAAAGTGCTAACATTAAAAAATATTGGCAAATTATATCTGAAAAGTGGAGAATTATGGGAAGTCCAATTTAGGGACACACATATACACAGGTGTTTCAGACAACATATGATGAGTCTTCAGAACTATTTGTTGTTGTTTAATCGTTTAGTCGTGTCCGACTCTTTGGGACCCCATGGACCAGAGCACGCCAGGCACCCCTGTCTTCCACTGCCTCCCGCAGTTTGGTCAAACTTCAGAACTATACATAGATTCAATTATAACATTAGGTCTTGCTTGTTTTTGTTTTTGAAATGGCATTCAATTATGTTATTGGTTTTAAAATGTCAAAGCTTCTGGGTCATCTTGAGTTATTGTTTGACACTTGATACGTCACTTAAAAACAGGACAAAAGAGGAAACAGATTTGTATAAAATGTACATATGCTAATACATGTGTATAGATACACATTTACTATAATTTAAATATTTACCTATTTATTACTTATAAGATTATTTCTAAACTGCCAACTCTTAAAAAAATCATTTCAGTGTACAATAAAAGCAATAGAAATAGAAATACATCTCACCATCATGGGGGAAACTGTAACTTTGGTGACCTGTGTGCCTGCCTATTCAGTTTGCTTTCCAGGTGCTCACTGATGATGGGCAACTTCAGAGTCTCTCCCACTCTCCCTTTTTAGGGTTCTTCATCATTAAGTTGGACAGGGAATGGACAAATAGAAGACTCTGTAAAGTAGGACATATGGCCACCCCTATCCCATGAGTTTTGAAAAGGTCCTCATTGTGTGAGGAAACCTTGCCTAATACCAAGAAGCATCAGGAGTCTGAGCTTCAGTAGTTGCGTTTATCCATGAGCATCATAAGCAGCTCAGCACAGCAGCGAGGACTTGTTACACAGGCAAGATTCTGGTTCTGACAAGTTCTTTGGAGGGAACCACATGTAGGGAAGGGAGTTTGTATTGAACAGTCTGTAAAATGAGACCGGTCTCACTTGCTACACTGCCCCCCACGACCTTTCACAGATCATAGATACTTTTGCATATATATATTTGAAGGGCATCATGTTGTGGCCTCTTTTCATCAGTGGAATACACATCAACAGAAATACAGTTGCCACCTGCATCAGTGTGCCTTCCTCTCCTCAACAACCATTATCTAGGGGTGGAAGAAGTTTGAGATACTGCAGCATAATTTTAGTCCTACTGGTATAGATATATATAGATTGTAGATAATATAGATATATAGCCTGGAAAGGGCTTGGTCTTCCAGCCACGGTGCTTAGTCCCCTCTAGTTAGCTTCAACCATTTTCAACCATGCATGATCTTCCGGAGAACACGAGGGAAGTTGTGATCAATTGCTGGAAGGAACATGGCAGCAGGGTTGGATGGTACAGCTGGTTTGACAAGGCAAAGACAGCTGAGACTGAGATTTGCACACGCAAATATCCACATAATGCACCTACTGAATTACATTTTGCATCTGACTTTATATTCTACTTTTCCCCACTAGGTGGACTCATGTCAGCTCACAGTATCTTTTGTGTGCAAAGAAATATAAGTACCGTATTTTTCTGTGTGTAACACGCCATATGTATAAGATGACCCCTATTTTTTGGGACCCCAAATTTAGGAAATGGGAGATTGCCCAGAGTTGTTAAGCTTTTTTGGGGAGGGGGAATGCAGCCAACCTTGACGCAGCCACCAATCACCCGCCCAACTGCCGCAGCAGCAGCCAGTCACCAGCAGGCCCTGCCACAGCCACCAATCACCCGCCCAATCACCGCTTACAAACTCATGCTCGCAGCTAACCCCAATTGCCCGCCCCCCCCTCTGTACTATCTGTGTATAAGATGATCCCCAATTGTTAACATTTTTTAATTAAACAAAATCATCTTATACACGGAAAAATACAGTATATTAAAGGAAAAAGGGATTTCAGACAACCAGTATAAGATAATCTATTTTTTCTACCTAATAAAATACTGAAACAATAAAGAAATAACAATAAGGTGGGGAATTCTAATAATAAGTAAGAACTAAGGTAAAGAGGTCCCATTCTAAGTTTCTATGTCTCTCAAGCCCTTTGCAGCTAGGTGTTACTTGGCAAAGAGTTCTAATTTAGGGGATAGAAGATTAAATAAAATAATCCTTCTCATATCCTATTGAAGGGGGGGAGTAATTAATTTACCTAAGGATAAAATTAATAAATCCTAAAAGCTTCTACTTTGTTATCCAAGGGTAAATTGCTGCAGAATAGTAAACAGTCCTATGTATTGAATGCATGTTGTAATTGTATCAGAAAGGATTATCCACACGCCACACCCCTTGCCAGTGAAGCATTTAAAAATGACACTCTTCACTCAACAAGTTTGTATGTCTGCCAGAGATAAGAAAATTGGCAGCCTCCTGTAGGCATGAGTCAGTACTATTATGTTTCCAATTAAATAGTGTCATTTAGACTTTGATTGCTAAATATCACATTTAGTCTAGTGCGTAACTTGCAGCAGGAGTTTGGTTTTCAGTTCTGTTTTCCTGCGGATTTATGTAGAAAGTCCTTTGATAAATTACATTTTTAGCCTGTTCTGGTTGCACTTCCATTCTGTAAAAGCTTTGTCATTCACAAGCCCTGGGATAGTTTAGTGTGCAAAATCTCACTTGTAAGTGTAATGCATGAAGTTTTGTATGAGTCCTGCTCACATATATTTAACTTCAGATCACACTGTCTCCTGGGTTTATAGTCCCTAAGCTGCAAAAACCCTTTCTTGTTCTCTTACATGCATATTTTCCCCAAGGCAATGCAGGTTTTGATGACATTACAGCATATGACTTGGCATTAAAATGGTAATAATATCAGGAGAATTGCATTTGAGACATGTAAAATGTGGTGATATGTAATAGCAGTGAATGTAAATGCCGCATTTACATTAATTCTGGCCCTCTCATCCTTTTCTGTGTTGTTGGACATCAAGGTGTTGTTGGACAGTTACTGGAAGCAGCGGATGGTGGAGGGGGCATTCACCTGACCTCCAGTCACCTGCTTTGCTGCTGCTGCATACCCTGGCAGAGAGGGAGAGGGGCAAGGCAGTGGTGAGGTCAGCATGGCGGAAATGCATTGGCAGGGCCAATTTGGTGCTCCTGCTGGTGCGTTTGCACCATGCTGGCTGTGCTAGTGCTTCACCCCTCCCACTTTCCATCCTTGTACTGGAGGTTTGGTGGTGGCTGCCACCCTACTCTGCCACTCACTTTTGACAATTGTATCAGCTAATGGGTTAGGTTACCTCTAATCATGTAAGTCGGTATTCAGAACCTCAGGCCTAGAGGCCAAATGCAGCTATCCCTCTCTATCTGGCCCCCAAAGCTCTCTTCAGAACATACCCACTTGACAGCTACACACCCTCTCCCCAGGTCACAACCCTCACCGGTTTTGTTCTCCAACCACCTCAAGAGTTTTGCTGGGCTAGGCTATGGCCTTGAACTCTGATAATACTTGCCTGGATGTATTGCAGGCAAGGTATATACCTTGCAGAGAGGTATATGAGTGTGCAGAAACTATCCTACTGTAAAAAGGCGAGTATTCCACCCAGTTTTGTCTCTGGCCCGACCCACTCCTGGCACACAGCCCCCAGAATGTTCCCCAGAATAGAATGCAGCCCTGAGGCTGAAGAAGGTTGCCTACTTCTGATGGTAAGCTTATGGACAAAGGGTTCAGCGATTTATGTTGTCGGTATAACCTCCCTTTTATAAGAGAATTCTAGCCATGGCCCAGAAGGGTGGAAGCATCAGAGCAGTGTTTCCCAAACTTGGGTCTCCAGCTGTTTTTGGACTACAACTCCCATCAACCCTAGGTAGCAGGACTAGTGGTCAGGGATCATGGGAACTGTAGTCCAAAAACAGTTTGGGAAACACTGTATTAGAGTTAGACTTCCCTTAAAGGTAAAGGGACCCCTGACCATTAGGTCCAGTCGTGACCGACTCTGGGGTTGTGATGCTCCTCTTGCTTTATTTGCTGAGGGAGCCGGCGTACAGCTTCTGGGTCATGTGGCCAGCATTACTAAGCCACTTCTGGAGAACCAGAGCAGCGCACGGAAACGCCGTTTACCTTCCCGCCGGAGCAGTACCTATTTATCTACCTGCACTTTGACATGCTTTCGAACTGCTAGGTTGGCAGGAGCAGGAACCGAGCAACACGAGCTCACCTGTTGTGGGGATTCAAACCGCCGACCTTCTGATCGGCAAGTCCTAGGCTCTGTGGTTTAACCCACAGTGCCACCTGTGTCCCTTATATAGTGGCAAACATTCTGAAGCAGAGTGTTGCACATCTCCAAGGAAATGCAAGTGGTTTCCACGTCACCGCTCCTAATATATACTTAAGGTGAAATTGGGTGCCCTAGCCTGACACAGTTGTTGCTCCCTTCATAAAAGTTTGCAATGTATTAGTAGGAACTGACTGACAGCTGCTGAATAGGTTTAGCTAATAACAGGAACAAGCAGGGACAGATGCAACAGTCATGCCTTCTGTCAAAGAGCATTAATTTCAGCCTTAGTAGCAAAGACAAGTTGCTTGTCAATTTCCATCAGAGACCCCAGACAGTACACCTACATATACTTATTCTAAGTGTTCTCTGTCATTAGGGAAAGTGAGGCATTTCATTTGGGATGCAGAGAGTGCTGGAGCTGAGGTTCACTCAATATCTTGAATGCTATGATAAATTTATATCCCTTTAGATGGAGATTACGCTAACAGCATTGTGCTGCTGCTTATCTTGAAGTATATGTCATCCATCTTGACTGATTACACGGACAGTACATTGCTGACACTTTAAGATGGTAACGTTCTGCAAGCTGACAGCAAAACGTTATCTCTCAACTTCTCCACAGTACTCCTACCTCAGTTAGAGAGAGAAAAAAGTCACACTGAATGCACTATGGGCAGAGTGATGCACCCTAAGGTCATTGATCTGGACAAACCTAAAGGGAGGACGGAATGCGACTGCAATAACTAGGGCTTCCCATTTCCTTTCCAAGCAATCTATCAGAAGCAGTGGCTAAGACCTTTTGAATCTATTGGGGTTTACTAGCTGCAGTCCTATGTATACTTAGCTGGGAATAAGCCCCCATTAATTCAGTGTGGTTTACTTTTGAGTGGACATATATAGGATTGCACTGTGAGCTGTGCATTATAACCAGTCTGGTTCAGATCTTGCCTCTGCTATGACTTGCTAGATGGCTTTAGGCCAGGCAGCCTCTCAGCCTCAGATCACAATTTGGGGGTGGTAATACCAATCAGTTTTACCAGGTGTTGTGACGATTACAGGAGCCATGCTGCAGCAGCAAAAACAACAGAGCTCTGGTTTGTGGCAACAAACAGACCCAGCTACGTCTTTATAAGATAATGTGTATGAGCCCTTTGGACATGTCTGGGGAACTTTTTAAGCTGATGAGAATTCCCCTCCCAAAGCAAGTAACCGTTTTGGTGAATCTATTTTGGGTGGCAGTCAGGGGCACAATAGGGAATGAAAGAGTGAAACTCCCCCTCTCCACCAGCTGCAAGCAGGGCCATAGCTAGGGGGTGGTGAGTTGGGCCCCTGCCAGGGGCGCAGGCAGGAGGTTGCAAAACCCGCTAAAAACATGTCCATAAATATGTCTATAAATAAAAATATTGATTATTGCCTCATAAGAAAAGGTTTTAAATAGAGGGTGAATTGAAGGGGGGCGTTGGAAGGAGAGGTGGAAAGAACAGCTAATTTGTCAGTGGCTAGGGGGCTCAATCTGGACAGTTCTGCCATGGCTCTCACTGCAAGTCCAGTAATCATCATTCTTCCTCCAGCGGTTGTTCTTGCATTTTTGCAAGTAAGCATTACAAATGCAAATCTACATTTGCCCTTAGCCAAACTTGCATTGATGCAGGGATTTTGGGTAGTGGCTTGTGAGCTTCCCCGAGGTGATAGGATGATTCTGCTGAGAACTCCTACTTGCTGCTACATTGCCTTTTGAGATTCATCCCCAACTAATGTGTTTTCTTCTTTGTTCTGGAAACCTTCAGCACAATCCTATACATGTCTCCTTAGAAGTAAGTCCAACTGAGTTCAATGTGGTTTACTCCGAGATAAGTGGGTATAGGATTGCAGCCTTAGAAAACATAAAACATATCAACTATTAGACATAAACCACAGAGTCATTTTATTTCATCAGCAAGACCGTCTTCAGTAAATGGTTCAATTATTTTTTACTGAGTAGTGTTGCTCAGTGCAATCTTGAATAAAGCACTTGAATACAATTGCAACTTTTTGTTGTTGTATAGAATATAACTTCTGGTTTCAAATTCATCCTTTGCTTCTGTCAGTTTCCTAGGAGCTTTGGATGCCTGCCTTCTGTTTTATTGTTTCTTTGCCTGTTGCCTTTTACTACAGTAATGAGCTTTCATGGATAAGTGGATTCTTGAAGGGAGGGGGTTAAACAATGAAGCTTTGAATTGCTTCCATCTCTTTCAGGATAGTTTGCACCACAATTTAGTCTCAAAACTGTTGTTGGCCTACTTTTAAGAAAGCTTTTTTATATCTTAAGCCAGAGGAAGCTGCAGCATCCTTTCATGAACTTTATTTATTATCTCTCCTATAGCGCAAGAGATGGGTGACATGCAGCCCATAGCCTCATTTCATCTGGGTGGCAAGAAGGGGTGAAGGGGGGTTGAGAGAAAAGGGGGTGGACCCACCCACTGCTTGTTTTTTGACTCCAACCCTACTCACTGCTGCTCTGCAGCCCTTGGCAGATTAGCCCTAAGGAAATGCAGCCCCAAACATAAAATGTTTGCCAGCTCTGCTGTAGAAGTAAAGACCAAAATGGGGAAGATATGGGGGGGGTGCTGTTTCACTCATGTCCTGGCTACGGGTTTCCCATGGTGCCACTGTGTATAAAGGTTGCAAGATTAGATGGGCCTTTGGCCTGATCCAGCAGGCTCTTAGGTTCTTATGTATAGCTGAATTATAATATTTTTTGTTGTGTTTGTCCTCCTACACAGAATACATGTAGCAGATTTAGGGAAGTGCGACTGGTTTGGTTGCAGTGGGCATGGAGCCTTGAGGGTGCCACAACTATGATTTACAATGGAGTGTGAGAGGCAGAGGGGCATCAAATTTTGGTATTGCCCCACAGGATGCCACTGAAATTTGAGACCGCGAAATCTGCTACTGCAAGATCCACTACAGCCAATGTGGTGCCCTCCTGATGCTGTTGGACCAAATGGCCCAGCATCCCTGGCCATTGGCTGCGCTGGCTGGGGCGGATTGTAGTTGGAGTCCGACAACCTCTGGGGTGCACCATGTTGACTGCCCCTGGAATACTGAGTTCTATGGCTCTCTGCCAAAGACCCATGGTGGTGTGTGTGTATTTAATTTTGCTTGCCATTCTGGCCTTCTTTGAAAGGAAAGGTGGGATAAATATGGGCAAAGAAAGAAATTCAGAGTGTTTGTTGTGGGGGAGGAAGGGAAAGGAGAATGTTAGCCACTTTATCACTACCCAAAGGGGTCTCAAAGCAGGATAACAAATCCAAACTCCTCCTCCTCCTCCTCTTCTTCTTCTTCTTCTTCTTCTTCTTCTTCTTCTTCATAGACTTGTAAGGGACCATGTATCATCAGTAGCCTGAAGCACCTTTTACCAGCAGAGACTAATACATCAGCTACAGCCTTTCCTTAACAGAAATAACTTGGATATAATGATGATGGATATTCTAGTAACATCTAAAATTGACTGGTGTAACATAGTGCTGCCTTTGAAGATGGTTTGGAAATCTCAGTTGGTTCAGAATATGGCTGGTTCAGAGTATGCTGGTCTTGTTTCTCATGTACCAGATGGAGGATACTGTATTTGGGGTTTAGTGTTTACATAGCAGTTCAAGCCACTAGATGGTGTAGAAGGACTCCTTTCTCTTTGACAGAGAACCATGCTTGTTGAAATATTTCTGATTTCAGATGTTGCATTTAGCTAAATAAATGCAGTTGTTATCCCTGTGTTGTGCACTGTCCATATACCAACCCTCAAGGTTGTGCTTCTGTTGTGGGCATACCGTATTTTCTCAGCATTGTTGTTGTTTAGACGTTTAGTCGTGTCCGACTCTTCGTGACCCCATGGACCAGAGCATGCCAGGCACTCCTGTCTTCCATTGCCTCCCACAGTTTGGTCAAACTCATGTTGGTAGCTTTGAGAACACTGTCCAACCATCTCGTCCTCTGTCGTCCCCTTCTCCTTGTGCCCTCCATCTTTCCCAACATCAAGGTCTTTTCCAGGAAGTCTTCTCTTCTCATGAGGTGGCCAAAGTATTGGAGCCTCAGCTTCAGGATCTGTCCTTCCAGTGAGCACTCAGGGCTGATTTCCTTAAGAATGGATAGGTTTGATCTTATTGCAGTCCATGGGACTCTCAAGAGTCTCCTGCAGCACCATAATTCAAAAGCATCAATTCTTCGGTGATCAGCCTTCTTTATGGTCCAGCTCTCACTTCCATACATCACTACTGGGAAAACCATAGCTTTAACTATATGGACCTTTGTCGGCAAGGTGATGTCTCTGCTTTTTAAGATGATGTCTAGGTTTGGCATTGCTTTTCTCCCAAGAAGCAGGCGTCTTTTAATTTCGTGACTGCTGTCACCATCTGCAGTGATCATGGAACCCAAGAAAGTAAAATCTTTCTCAAATAAGGGAGGCTTTTAACTTAGATAAAAAGATTGGTTTCCAGGAGGAAAAATCCAAATTGGAAACTGAATTGCTAGAGCCTAAAACTAAGAATCTGTCAAGAATGTATAATTTGTTGCTGAAATGGAATACACAGGATGAAACGGTTAAATCTGTTATGATTAAATGGGCACAAGATTTTGGACATAATATTATGTTTGCTGACTGGGAACGGTTATGGACCACAGGTATGAAATTCACGGCTTGTAATGCCTTAAGAGAAAATATAATGAAAATGATTTATAGGTGGTACTTAACCCCAGTCAAGCTAGCAAAAATCTATCATTTGCCCGATAATAAATGTTGGAAATGTAAAGAAAACGAAGGTACTTTCTTTCACCTTTGGTGGACGTGCCCAAAGATCAAGGCCTTCTGGGAAATGATATATAATGAATTAAAAAAGGTATTGAAATATACTTTTCTAAAGAAACCAGAGGCCTTCCTCTTGGGCATGGTCGGCCAATTGGTGCGAAGGGAAGATAGAACTTTTTTCATGTATGCGACAGCAGCAGCAAGAATACTCATTGGGAAATACTGGAAGACACAAGAATTGCCTACCCGAGAAGAATGGCAGATGAAAGTGATGGACTATATGGAATTGGCTGAGATGACCGGCAGAATTCGAGACCAGGGAGAAGGGTCGATGGAAGAAGATTGGAAAAAATTTAAAATATATCTTCAAAAATATTGCAACATAAAAGAATGTTAGAAAGAGGTTGGAAAAAGAATATTAGGTCGTTTTGGCAGATATGATATAATGGATTAAGTAAAAATGAAGTATAGAAATTGATGAGATAGAGGAGGATTAATTATATTATTGAACGTTAAAATAAGTAAATGAAAAGAAGGTTAGAAGGATCTGCTGGAAATACGATTTGAACTAGAAAACAAAGCTGGGAGGTGAGAGGAGGTCATGGAAATAAGTAAAAGGAAAAAAGGTTAGGTAAAGGTTTAATCTGTTTTTTGCTTTATCTTAATGTAATGTATTTTTATATTTTTTGTTAAGTTTTTCTTATTGTCTGTTTTTTGTTATATGTTTATTTTATTTTGTATGGCTTTTCTTTTCTTTTCTGTAATTCCAAATTTGGAATAAATATCATTTAAAAAAAAGAAAGAAAGTAAAATCTTTCACTGCCTCCATTTCTCAGCATTAGGTAAGCTATATTTTGTAGTTGTATTTTTAAGTGTGTTCACAGAGTCTGTGGGGTTTTTTTTTAGAAAACACTTACAGGATTGTCATTGGCACCTATTAGATATCACTTGTGATGTCAAGGGTGACAAGTGAAATAATCCAATAATGAAAAAGTGAACTGCCAAAGTAGACAATGTCCCCCAATACATTCCCAGAAGCTTGAACCACCTGTGAGTTTAACTCATCATCACAATCATCATCATTTTTCAAGGCTGCGTACTCCTCCACTGTACCAGTCTTGCTGGGGAATAGTTAGCTTGTTGGGGTTTTTTTAAGTGAATACCAGTAAAGCTACCCCTGCAAACTCTCAGGTGTCCTGACCCTACCAAGAGGGTCCTCTTGGTAGTTCCACCACCCTCAGAAGTTCAGGGTGGTGGTGGACTGAAAGAGGGCATTCTCTGTGGCAGCTACTAGGTTGTGGAATTTCCTCCCCACAGAAGTGCATCTGGCAGCTTCATTATATAGTTTGCATCATATGCTGAAAACATACCTCTTGACCTTGGGCATCTGACATTTAAGTTAGTTTTAAACTGCTTTTAATACTGAATTTCCAAATTGTTCTGACCTGAGCCCTGATGGTGAAAGGCACACAATAAATTGAATAGCAATCATAATAATGCTGCTGCTGCTGCTGCTGTTGTTGTTGTTTTGCTTTTAATTAGTGCTCTGAAAGATGCGCACTTTCTTTTCAGGCACAATAATGAGCATATAACATCAAATGTATGGCTATTCTGCCCCCATGCTTCCATTCTTTGTAATGGGATATTATGCATTTTTAAAATGAGGACTTCTTGTTAAAAGACTGTAACGGAATAGAGGAACACAATCATTGATGGCTTGGCTGATCCCTCACAAGAATCAGCCAAAATATGAAATACTAATCTATGATACTGTAGGTGCATTTTGTTCATTGTCTAAGCCAGTCTTCCCAAACGTGGGGCTCTCCCAGTATTTTGGACTACAACTCCCATAAGCCATGTTGAGTTGCAGCTGGGGGAAGGCTGATCTGAACTGATACTGAACTGAAACAGTATTACTTATCTAAAGATGGATGCACAGTCTGACTTATCTTTGAATCCTGTGTTTATGGAAGGCAATCAAAGCAGCAACATAACATATTTAGGTGGAATATGTTTGCTTCAGCCACGTTTCCCCTCTTTGAAGCTGAAGAATTACACAAAACGAACACAGGGATGACAGATGTGCATGCTTAGGACCTGTGTCACATGTTAGGGCACACAAGTGGGAGGTCAGGTCCCAGTGCCCTACCAGTTGGGATTCATGGTTATGAGTGTCTCTGTACTCCAACTCAGTTTAAGTCAAGGGATATTATTTAGACATTGACACAGAACAGATCTGGAAGCATATGAGGACAATCATAACTTTTTTGCCTTTCTTTGCTAGCCAAAGTAAACTTTTCCGACATTTTCTTTATTTGCAAAGATTTGTTTAGATGATTGATGTTCTTAATCTTTTTTTGAAATCAAATCTACTGAGTTTCATTTATGAGCATTTTTCTTTCCTCAGAATATCCGGTGTATTGCTAATAATCCCATGTATCCTTAGCAATTTGGAAATGTTCTGTTCCCTAGCATTCTAATTAAAAATGACATAAGATCCATCTTTTCTTTCCTCATTATTTCAAGAATTACTCATCTTTGATTTAAGAATCATAGACGTTCATACACACACTTTGTGCAAGAATAGATTAAATGAGCCCCAGACTGTTCTATGCGTAAGACAATGGTGACTAATTTGAACATTTTCATATACAATATGTCACCATAAACTAAACTTACCCTGCATAAATGTTTCTTTTAACCATAACTGTATTTTATTCCAGTGCTGCTGAGTGATTTGTTCAGACCGTACTGATTTATATTGATCACAATTTTATCTGAGAAGGCTTTATTCCACTTTGTCGTTACACTGATTTTAAACCTTCTATTCATTTTTGTTGGTATAATGCCACTTGTTCTTTTAAACTGAAACACATGCAAAATGAACACACCAGAACTATAGGAGTTGTGAAAACCACATTTGGTTGAATAGCGTTTACTAGTAGAAAATGGGTAGTCTACTGCAAAGTCACTATTGGAAGTCCATTGTTGAGAAAATGAACAATGAAATTCCCTAGCACACTTATTGCAGGCCCAGGTCCAGGCCCAGTAAGTACATGGTGAGGTCTGCAGGTGCCAAGTAAATACTGGGACACATGGGTTGGATTCAAATTGGAAACAACTCTGTTGATTACAGACAAAAAGGTTCGGCTTAGACATTGAGCACGTATCCAATGATCAACCAGCCCACCTTCTGGTTGATGAATATAGATATAGGGGTTCCCCTGCAGTGTGAACTGCATCCAGTGAACCCAGTTGGTCAGTGGGGAGGGGGCTATGGCCTACGAGCCCCTGAGTTGGGTGTCTGGACATGAAACACTGCCCTCCAAGATCCCATGTCCCTAAGGTTGTGATGATTGCTATGAGGAAGGCAAAACCTGCAGACCCAGCCTGAACATTTTGCAGGCAAAATTACTCTCTGGCCCTGAAAACAGCAACTGATCAATATCCATAGCAAGGTCTGAAAACCAGGCTGTCACCCTTATGACAGCCATGAAACCATAGCAAAATAGGGAGGGTGGAACAGACAGCCACGTGGGAACTGCAGTGCCAAGTACAACACAGCCCACATTCTGTTCCCTTTGAGTTACCTGGATGGGTGAAGTCTTCCCCCAGGGCTGCTCCAGTGGCCCCGCCCACTAGGAACCCAGGTTGGTGCTGATTGGCCCCCAATGTCTTGCAGGATCTCCCTGACCTCAACATGGCCACACAGGGTGGGAAACCAGTCTGCCAGTCAGGCCAAAGCTAGGAGCTGGCTCACACACACACCCTGTTATAACACTGAGCCTACAATGCTGCTTCTGGTAAGAAGACAGGTGGGCAGGACAAATCAGCCCGAGTCATGTGGCTGTGCTTCACATTGATTGCAAATTGCATGGAGAGGTACCCATCTGCAAAGTATGCTGCTAGGGTATCATCAGAAGTTCTTACATTCTTATCACACTGTATGACACTCATATCTTTCACCCTATAAAGTTACTGCCTTATGAAGCAGGGGTGATTATAGAGCTTAGAAATGAAATGATGAATCTGAGTTAGGAAGTATCTCAGAACTTGAAATTTCTAAATGTTACTGGGACTGGTATAATTTACTGTGGGTAGAATGGTGGACAGTGTTTAGTAGCGCTGGCCTGCTTTTTATACCCAGGGAGTGGACCTGAGTGGAGACTGTAACACTCAGGTCCTCTGCCTAAGCCCAGCCCCCCAGACAGCCATGGATTGGCTGAATTTGAACTGAGGTCCTGGCAGTGCCCAGAATACTCTGCGGTGGCCGCGAAGAAGCGGCAATGATTGTGAAAACATGGCGAGGCTCAGTGGGCATGGGGTGGCACTGTGGCAGGCCACAACCACCACTCACCACTGAATTGGGTAAGCAGCCATTCCCTTTTTTATTTTAAACAGCACATGAAGTTCCATTCCGTGGATCCTGTGGTATCCCACTATCTGTAATCTGTTTATAAATGAATGTCACAGGCTCATTATTCCATATACAGTGGTACCTCGGGTTACATACGCTTCAGGTTACAGACTCCGCTAACCCAGAAATAGTACCTCAGGTTAAGAACTTTGCTTCAGGATGAGAACAGAAATTGTGCGGCAGCGGCATGGCAGCAGTGGGAGGCCCCATTAGCTAAAGTGGTGCTTCAGGTTAAGAACAGTTTCAGGTTAAGAACGGACCTCCAGAACGAATTAAGTACTTAACCCGAGGTACCACTGTATTGTAATATATATCTGGAATACAAAGCTTACTCTAAAATCAAGCATTGTACTTGTATTCTTCCTATAATGAGGTGCTCTGCCAAAGAAGATTCAGACATGCAGCTACAAAGGAAAATGTGTTCTGCATAACATCCCATATTGACCTTTCTGGCTCCTCTCAACATTTTGCAGTAAAAAAACAACCCCATGTTGATACCAGAGTTGGATCACTGGTATGTTTTTATATACAACTTGTTCTTCCCACTCATTTGCTCATAAACAAACTCAGCTCCAGGCCAAGTCTGCATCTGCCAGTCCTATCTGTATGCTACTGTTGTATATTTCCTCATGCTCCCTCAAACACATCACACTAGTGCCTCTTTACACTGCAGAAAAATGAAATAATGTTCTTTAGTTGTCTCTTCTATTCCCAGTGTGATTTGTGGCTGGTGAAGAAGGCAGAGAAGGTCGAATATAGTACAATGAAAACTAAACTGAAACCTAAACTGTTAGATGCCAGACTTCCCATTGTGACCTGAGCACTCCATTACGTAGCCCACAATTACCAGGGCGAATTCCTCCCTCCCCACATTTTGAAAACCATAATCATATGTTAACTCATGAAAATATGTCTAGAGCGTGAAAATCTAAACTGGTGAGAAAAACCAATCACATGCACAGGTGAAGAACTTGTGTGAAATAATTTTTATATCACAGAATAGTAGGCACTTAAGTGAAGCAATCAGTTTAAAAATAATGATTTTTAAGTAAGATTAATAGACAATATTCATATATGACATGTTAGATCTAAATGACCTTTAGAGAAAGTTAGACTAAGTTCTACCTGAACAAGACAATAAGAAATAACAAGCATCCAAACCTCTGCTGAAACTTATTAAAAAGGGATCACAGGCTGAAATAAATCTACATTAAACACTAAAAGACAAGGTGGCTAAATATTCATAGAAAATCTCCTTCTGGTAGCACTGACTCAGAGGGAGCACCATTGTTTCCTTCTCCTGGTTTAAAAGGGGTCGGGGAAGCACACAAGGAACCTAACAGCACTGGGAAATTGCACAGACAAGCACAGAATTGAGATAATAGTGACAAGGTCCACGTTATGTTGAATTGTGTGCTTCTGCCAGAGCTGGTGAAGATAGAATGCAGGCAGGCTTTTAATGTTGAATATGGGAATGGGAACACTGCCAAAAAAAAATCTCTCAGCAAAAAGAAAATGATTTGTTTACAGTTGCTAGACACCCTTGCTAATGAACAGACGAAAGAAAAGATACAATATGTGTTGCGAAAAACAGGTTCCATGTTTTACTAGCAGGAAATGCAGAGGATGATAAATTTAACAACAAAGGCTTACAAAAGCAGCATTTACTCAAATGCTACAAAGACTTGTTTCTCTGACATTTGAATCAATCCACCATATGTTATTTATTTGACTGGAGATTTTTTTTTGTATAACAGTTTCTGCAACAATAAAAAAAGAGACAGTGGTAAATAGCTAATTGTTCCGAGCATTATCTGTTCTTTACTGTAAAAGGTAAAATAACTAAAGATTTTTTAAACATTCTTTGGTATTTGCTCACACAAGTCTATATCCATGCAAAATCTGTGGAGAGGCAAAGTGAATTGTGAGACAGAGGAAGGCCCCCACTCCGCAACTACAGAGTGATTATTTTGGGATGAAGGAGAGAACAAAAGAATAAGTTTTGGTTCTCCGTTTCTAGAAATGGGGAAGGATTAGGTTCACTCCACAATTTAGAAACCTTCTCCCTAGTCTGCATCTGACGATCAGGCTCGGATCAGAACGTAGACATGTGGCTTAGATCACACATCTACAAACCTTTTGAACAGCATGGTTTGATTCAACATATATTTCTTTGTATGAGGTGATCTGAAGGGCTTCCTGGTTCATTCTTTCTTTTAAACGGCTTGCAGCTGCTTGCAGCTGCTAGAAAGCACAAGGATTGCTGCACTTGTTGAAAATGTTTTAAGTAAAAAGCCCCTGGAAGAAGCAGTACATTATGATGTTCCAACTGTTCCTTGGTAATTGTATGGAGAAAAAGATCACTAACCTGAGGCACTTATAGGGACATTCTACATGGGGGCGGCCATCTTTTCCTCCATACAATTACCCAGGAAGCAAGATTTGTACACAGCTACAAACAATTTAAAAGAAAGAACCAGGGGAACCCTTGCCCCACATCATAAGTACTGTACTTACAAAACAATTTCCATCAGTTGAAAGCATGGGATTATTTAAAAGGGTTTTCCCTTAAAACTTGCATGGATTTGGGACAAGTGAACTATTCAAATGTGTAGACTGGATTGTGACTTTTTTGTCTATCTCAATACAGTGGTACCTCGGGTTACAGACACTTCAGGTTACAGACTCCACTAACCCAGAAATAGTACCTCGGCTTAAGAACTTTGCTTCAGGATGAGAACAGAAATTGCATGGCGGCAGTGGAAGGCCCTGTTAGCTAAAGTGGTACCTCAGCTTAAGAACAGTTTCAGGTTAAGAACGGACCTCCAGAACGAATTAAGTTCTTAACCTGAGGTACCACTGTACTGCAAGACCCAGATCCCTCCCATTTTATATAACTATGGCCTCCTATTGTCCCAACAGCAGCTGTTAGGTTTAGGTTCAGCAATAGCACATGAAGGCAAGTTCAGTTCTTTCTCTGTTTCAATTCCAGGGATCACCATGGATGAGAAGGCAGGACTCACCCAGAAGCAACTGTCAGCAAAGAAGGGAATTATGCATGTGACAGCAATGGTTGGAGCTGTTTTGCAGAGGAGGCAGCATTTTATCTCAAATCCCTAATACTTTCCACTAAGGTAGGGAATCATTATCTACCAGTTCTCCCAAGCAGTGCCTCTCTTGAAACAAATAAAGTCATGGAAGTCATGGGAAATAAAGGGAGTGGCATGGTTATAATGGGAACTAAATTTCTTCTTACTAGTAAATCACTATCTGAAAGGCAAAGAACTTCCACCTGTCTGCTAGTATATTGTTTATTCAGAAGTGTTGTATGTGCAGAAAAATAGAATCTCCCCAACTAAAATGATCAAACATGATAAATGTTAAGTTTAAAGGGCATACCATCTGCAGAAATTCAATTTCCGTTTGAAGAGCCTCACAGGCATTTTCCATTTCATCTTCTCTGTAACTCTCCAATTTCTTTTTAAGCCTGTGCCAACATTTAAAAACAAAACACCTGATATGGTGAGGCTGTCAGCTGAATCTTTCTCTTCTTCACAGCAGTCCTAGTTCTTAATTCAACCTTGATCATCCTAGCTGTCTCCCATTAAAAGTCCTGTAAGCTCCCCAACAATGTGTGGATCACATGTCACTATCCAGTTATAAATCAGAGAGACTAAAGTTTGCTAGATTGCTTGATGTGATTTAAACTGCATTACCCAAGACTGTATAAATCACTGCACAGTACTGGCAATTGTTTAGTGATGTGAAGAAATTAGACAATCTCCAGGAAGAATATATATCTCCATAATAAGTGCTGTAAGACAAGCTTAAGTTAAAAGACTGTATTTTTTTTCCTCTGTGGGTAGTGTGCATATTATAACCTATGACGAAATTATATCCTATCATTCAAAAACTTCATGATCCTTGCCTTTTATAAGTTCTTATGAATCTTGTTCCCAGAGTTAGTGATGTTCTCTGCCTATTGCTTACCTTCTCCAAGGGTTTCAACAATCTCTTTCCCACTGCCAAAAGATCAGGTCATTCTTTAACATTTTGTGGAGCATATTTTAAGTCAGGAGTAGCCAATATGATGCCCTCCAGACACTGCTGTGTTACAAGTCCCATCAGCCTCAGCCAGCATGGCCAATAGCCAGGAATGATGGAAGCTGTAGTCCAAAACATCTGAACACCATCCTGTTGGTCACCATGTGTTAAATAATGGATTGCTGGTGGTGCACCTCTCCTCCAATTTACTTTAATGAAATCTACGACATACATTCGAGGTTCTCAACTGCTTAAAAGGGAAAAAGACATCTAGTGTCTAATATTATAGCTACATGGATCTTCTGTACCGTCTGGATCATGGCACTATCAAATCTCATTGCTTCTCATAAATTACTATGCTTTTGTGTTATTTTACAGCATAAAATTTTTAGAATCTCATGAAAAGATACTGTGTAGCAATATGCATTGCCTCATGACACAGTAAATGTATTCCAGATGCTCAAAGATTTCTTGCTGCAAATGTGTCAGCACCACAATGCACAAAGGTTATGTCCCACTGTTGTCCCATTTTCCAGAAAAGGGAGAAAAATGCAGGCAAAATATGAGGAGCTGACCAATATCTTCCATGCCAGGAGGCAGACCAATGCCATTTTAATGTTGATTGCTGGAAGAAAATGCTTTTAAAAACAACAACAACAAAACAAACCCAGAAATATACAGGCATCCCTCCCACTTGCGCATGATCAACTTGCATGTGATCGTGTATACATGCAACACCAGGAAATAATTAGATGATTTAAGTCATACCAGGAAATAGAGGGAAAGAGCTGGAGAGTCCCCGTGGTTTGCAAGAAGACCCTTCCTGGAGCCCAGAGGACTTCAGTGAGGGAGGAAAAGAGACTGGAGCAGCAGCGGGGCTTTGTTTAGGCTGCTCAGCCTCCCCACTGAACAGCTGGTTTGTAGGGTACTGCAACAGCAGCCACTTTCCTGAGCATCCTCCTGCCAGCCCTAGCTTCAATTTCAGTTGTGGATATTTTTGGTACAGTGTTTCTGATTTTTGGACAGTAGTATTTTGGAGAGAAAACGACAGAGAGGGCATTTAAAGAGTGCTCCCTAGTTATGCAATGTTCAGTTATGCATGCAGGGCCCCGAAACATAACCCCCACATATGTGGGAAGTCATCTGTAGTGTGAATGGGAGAAGAGAATATAAGAGACAATCTCCTTTTCCAAAGGTTACCATGTGTTTATCCCAATCCCTCTGCCAATAAATCCCTCTACGTTGTAGAGAATGTTCAGGCATTTTCTAAGGTGCGCACACTCAATTCCTGTGGGACACACAAAATGTTTTACCTAGAACAGTGTTCTCCTACAACTGCATGTTAAAGTCGATTATTAGTAGTGGCAGGCAAGCGGACATTCACCAATCATCACCTTGAGAAGCCTTCCCCAATGTGGTGCCCTCCAGATGTTTGCGACTCCCATCATCGTTGTTTGTTATCAGGAGGGCATGAAGTTAGGGGAAGTTGTTCTTCAGGAATACCTGGTAAACTTCTGAAAACCTTAGGTTCCCTGGAACATAGCTTCCACATAATGTAGGAAATTGTGCTCTTTGAGACTACATTGCATTCTTACAGAAACATTAGTAAGAGCTTTCCTTGAAAAGAGGAATTATAGTTACAGAGAGCAGCAAAAGATTCACTTTCCTGTTGGACACCAAAAATGTTTTGCAGAACAATAATCAATACTGCACGTTAGTCAGTTTTAGACTGAGCCTTCTTTAAAATGGAAATAAGTTTGAATTTGACAGTAAGTGCCACATGGGGAATGTTGTGAGCATGGTATGCAGTATATGAAGTGTTACACCAGCACAGAAACAAGTTCCTACTTTAACACCTGCATAACATTTCATCAATGGCAAAGAAAGAAATTAATACAGAAACGTCCAATAAATAGGCTATATTTTGGTGGCAGAAGACTAAAGAAATCTACTGATGTTTGGGGATTACGGCCTTTTTATTCTGGCTTGTTCTATGCAGCATCTGGATTGAAGAACAGGCAGGCAGCTCACTGAGTGTCAGCAGCAATAACAAAAGCAGAGCAGAAATGGCGACTAATGGAATGGAATGGAAGCTTCTTTATATGGGATGTCTTCTACTTGGGAATGGAAAAGCTCTGAAACTAAGGAGTCCATATACTGAGTACTACCCATTATATTTGCTTAAGTGGATACTTGCTGGACCAAGAAAAAGCTATTTCAGATCTTTTAATGGTCCACAGTATATGCAGCAATAAAGTTATACTGCAGTCCTTGTCATACCTGCCAGAAGATAGTAAAATGGAAGATAAGTATAAAGTTGTGTTAAACCCATTCATGATAATAGAGGAGCAATTTCTGGGGTCACCGTGGTTATTTTGGGATTGCTAAATGAGCCCATATAGGGAAAGGATTATATTCTGGTGGTAGTAAATATATCACAGTGTGGGATCTCGACTGAGATTTTATATATATTGAATGTTAAGAAGATTCAGAAGCTTACCTTGTATATAAACAGCATTTCATTGCTTAAATATTACTTGGTAATATCTCTTCCACACAAAAGGGTTATGCTGAACATAATGGCAACATGTAACCTTGAATTAAAAGGAGTAAAAGGAGTACTAATCCAAAACCCAGCTCCATAGTTCCACTTTTTGTCTGCTTTTATTTGTATATGGTGGTCCCTATCACTTGCAAAATTGTCTTTCTTTCTTTCTTTCTTTCTTTCTTTCTTTCTTTCTTTCTTTCTTTCAATTACATTTCTTTGTTAACTAGGAACAGATGTATTTTCCCAAGTACAGCTGCAGTGTATGTGCCGGTTTAAAGAAGAAGTCCTAAAATGAGCATGTGCAATACCCTCGATCTTCCATCACATCATGCATTTTTGCCTTTAAAAAAAGGCACAGGCACAAAGCCCCTGAGCCTGATCCTATGGTTGTTTTTTGTTGTTTCTGCTATGCACTGCAAACAATAAGATCTGCCAACCAATTCATTTACCTTACGGAAATATAGTTTCAAGGATGGCAATACTGTTTGTGTCCTGATTTAGCTTAAGCATTTGAGATGGCCACAATACAACTAATGTATCATACACGTCTATGATCTGGTGTACTTTTGCACCTGATCTATTGAGTCAGATAGCGCACAGCAGTATAGCATAAGACAGTCAAACAGCTGTGTAAGACTGGTTCTTTGCTATGGCCAGGCCCAAGGGCCCACACACATCCTTACTAAGAACACAGGACCCCTCCTGGGTCAGAACCTAACAGCCATTCCCTCTTGTCTGTCCCTTGCGTCTGGTGCTCAGAGTCCAGGAAGGCCGCAAATTTGCAGAGTCTGTTCCAGCTGTAGTGTAGCTCAGACGCACATGCAGGAACATGATTGATGTTGAAGAGGCCAGGAACCACCTTGGCTGTGAATCCTGGAACACCTGCTCCCTGCCTTGCAGGCCTTTTTCCACCCAAGTGGAGCCCTGACTGGCCCTGACTACAAAAGCTGAGGCTGCTGAACACTCTTCAGTGGTGTTGCTGCGGCTGCTCCTGCTGTTGTTGTAGTAAGGTGTTGCTGCAGTTTTTTTGTATCTTTGTTTTAGATCTTCTTGTGATTTATGTGGAAATTGTTCTGTTAGGTTGTGTATTTTTTTAATGTTTTACTGATTGTTTAGGACTACTTTTGTTATGTTGTAGTTAAGTATTTTTTTAATGTTGCAAGTCACCTTGAGCATGGTTTGAACAGTGGAAAGGCGGCAAACAAATAAAAATATGGATGTATGTATGTTGCTTTTGCTTGAGCTGTTAAGATAAATGTCTAACTGCTACTTGCAAAGTGCTCTGAAGCTGTAAGGCACTAGATAAACAATTACACATTTGGTAGAAACATTTGCTTTTCTCGCTGAGTTTTGCAAAAGGCAGTAAAAGACATTTTTGTTGCTTCATGCTCCCATTCGGCTGCTTGATTTATATGGTTAATTCTTTGTTTTGTTTTGTTTTAAATAAAAAGCTAGGTAATTTCAATATACCCCAGACCTATCCCTTCAAGAAACAGGGAATGTATCTGAAGTTACAGGCTGCACAATCAATGTTGTGGAGACACTTAAGTAATGAATAAATAATGGAAATTTATCATTAAGTCTGGAGTGAATGAAAATATTTAAAGTTATACTTAACCAGAAATTTGTGAAAGTTTAACACTAAAGTAATAACAAGAATATTAACCATATATAAGGTTCACTATTTGATGCACTTTAAATGCAAACTTTAAATGGGATGAAAACATACTATGAATATTTCGCCATTTGTCTGAGCAGGACAAAATGCATCTCTGAGCAAAGTTATTAAATGCCAAAGACCTTACTGAGCTAATGTGTGCATACTGTGTTTCAACAGTTTGGTCAATTAGCAACATTATATTATGTATACTGTATTTGTTTAATAGTTCTGTGGGTTTTAGGTCTGTTTTACCTAAATTTTTATTAAGTACACAACTTAGAGAGCTCTTTGACTCAGTGTTTTATAATTATTTCTAAAAAATTAAGTAAATAAACAAAATCAGCATGAAATAGCTGGATTTGAAACTAAGGATATTCAATCCAAATACCAGTTAAATGAATGTAGCCTGATACAATCTAAAGAGTATTGTATAACAATGTGAGAGAGTGACTTTTAGAGCAGTCCTTAACTCCTTGCAACATGGATGTTTCTGTTTCCTGTTCAATGGGAAGAAGAGCTTCTACTAGTTATCTTAATATAGTAGCACTGTTCTTTCTATCCTTTTAAAGGAAGGAATAAAGATTCATTTTAGATTCTTAAAGGGTATATTTATATTTTAACTGCCTTTCTCCCACCTTGCTTTTCTCTCGGCCTGTTAGTCTCAGCAATCAGCCTAACCATTCAGTAAGACTGGTTTTATTTTTGCTCTGAAAATCTATGCTTCAATAATTACTGTGAGATTTTGGAAGCTTGAAATGAGTTGATCCAATAAAAGATTATTTCCCATACTATATGCATCTCAACCAGCAGAACCATCACTTTTCTGAAAAGTCTCCACAGCAGGAGCGGAAGATATAGGTCTAGAGGAGGACTGTTCTGGCCTAACACATTTAAAAAAGGGTTACAAACTAATTCTCAGAAACCATTTGCCTTTTTAAAAGACCTGAAGCTTGTGCGTGCTGATCAAAGGGCTTGAAGGGCTGCAGGGGAAAACTCATGAGCAATTGGTATTCTACAGTGGTGCCCCGCAAGACGAATGCCTCGTAAGACGAAAAACTCGCTAGACGAAAGGGTTTTGCGTTTTTTGAGTCGTTCCACAAGACGAATTTCCCTATGGGCTTCTTGCGAGTTTGTTTCCTTTTTCATAAAGCCACTAAGCCGTTAATAGCCGCTAAGCCGCTAAGCCGTTAATAGCCGCTAAGCCGCTAATAGCCGTGCTTCGCAAGACGAAAAAACCGCAAGACGAAGAGACTCGCGGAACGGATTAATTTCGTCTTGCGAGGCACCACTGTATCTCCAAAGCCATGGGTAGGCAAACTAAGGCCTGGGGGCCGGATCCGGCCCAATCGCCTTCTAAATCCGGCCTGTGGATGGTCTGGGAATCAGCGTGTTTTTACATGAGTAGAATGTGTGCTTTTATTTAAAATGCATCTCTGGGTTATTTGTGGGGCATAGGAATTCGTTCATTATTATTATTATTTTCAAAATATAGTCCGGCCCCTCACAAGGTCTGAGAGACAGTGGACCGGCCCCCTGCTGAAAAACGTTTGCTGACCCCTGTGGACCAAAGCTAATGAAGTGACTACTCACATTCTGGTAGTTGTAACAAAGGTCACGAATTGGAAGTGCTCTTCCAGGCACCTTCATCACCGTCCAAATACTGCTTATGCAGTAGTATGAGGGAATTGTGCACTAATACATAAATATCAACACAACCCACTATAAATTAATAGTCCTTAATCCAGCATATAGGCAGCAGGAAGAATGTCCAAAATATTATATTTGTGAGACATATAAACTGGAGTAATGTTTATAGATAACATTACCAAACTGGCAATACAAGGGCATTCTCATGAAGTCAGAAGTTTGGGAACCTGAACCCTGTTGGTTCAGCCTCTTGTCAGAAGTACACTTTTTTGTAAGTAAGTAGTACTCTACCTAACAAGCCTGATATCACTCATAGACAGAATGCTTTCTAATTGAATAATTTTTTGTGAGGCAAAAAACATTAACCAAGTGACTAAAGATGCAAGCATCAAACTTCAAAGCTGGAGACAAATATCACTTGTGTTCATACCTACTAAAACTTACGTAAATTGACAGACAAACTGCTCTCCCAAACTACGTTTCCTGTGTATGCATTTGTGTAAGGAAAATTACTCCCGAGCAAATTTCCAATGACAGACTTTACCCTGGAGCACGTTTTTATTGTTGGATTATAAACCTTGAAATTGGGGTTCATAATAGAAACCCTGACACAATTCTAACTATAATAACCCCACTGGGCATTGGTATAAAAAGTTTTAAGAAATCAGTTAGCACATTGTCATTACAGAAACTCATTCAGCACCCCAGAGATTACTCCAGAGATGGGTATTTCTTGCTTATAAAATTTAACATAAAATTAAATTGAACATATTTGTTCAAAACCAGCAGAATCATGGCCCTCGGCAATGCACTGTTAATATGAAGGATTTGTTCAGCTCTAGTGGACATATTTCCTGGATGATTTATGTGAATGCAGTGTCATTTGTTCTTTCATGGTTTCAATAATGAGCTTTCTTAGGCTATAATAAGAAATGTAAGAAGCAATCCTAGTTCTTTCAGATTAGTCAAGTAAACAAACAAACGCCTTAACTATTAAATAACACAAAGCAACTTCAAACTATTTCAATATTTCCAGGCTTCTGAAAAGAGTGCAGAAGTTCACACTCTAAAAAGAAAAAACCCTTCTCTAAAATTTCCCTCTGAAATGGACTAACAGAAGAAGAATGGGGAAAAGCAGAATGCCATTCAAACTTCTAACTGTAAATGAATCCAGTCGCCTCATATTATCTATGAATTAAAATATGGCTTTAACCTGTTCCTATGGGGGGATGGGACATGAAAGGCAAATATAAACCGAGGTTCTGCTTTTTTAGTATTTGTGCTTTCCCACTAATCTACAATAAATTAATTTTGCATATTTTGATTCGTTCCTCTTTTCACTCTGTTTTTTGTGACTTACAGTTAATAATAATTACATTTTGGTTCACCTTAAATGGGTGGTATATACTGATAAGGTAAAATACATTTCCTCTTCTAGGCAATATACTCAAATGCTTTTAAGGATTGTATGTTAGTAGCTGCAGCACTGATATCCCGATGTTGCACACAGTATGATCTACTACACAATAAGCTTTTAAGGAATGGGAAACTCCAGGTGTTGTTGAACCCTAAATCCCATCAACTGTAGCCATGATTAGGGATTATGCAGGGCAGCTGTAGTGAAGCAACATCTGGAGAATCACAGATTCCCCAATACTATGTTAAACATTAACTCTCCTCACATGCAGTTAGCATCAATGTGAGTAGAGGGTTTCCTGCAGCGTGTTTAAATTGGCCCTGATTCCAATATGTAAGAAGTAATCCTAGTTCTTTGAGATTTGTCAAATAAACAAACCCCGCAAGTGACATATAGGTTTATGCATGTGAAGGACCTCCAGTACCAGGGCCATGTGTAGGAAATAATTTATGAACCAGAGAGTCCATGCCAACACCAAGCAAAGCGGGTCCCACAATTACAAATCAGAATTCTCTCCATTCTTTTTCAAGGAGGGAAACTGTGTGAGGTTTGGTTGTCAGTTTGGATGCCTGGCCCATATGTTACTTCTGCATATGGCTGTGAAAATGGGGCTGCTTTGCATGGGATAGTTTTAAACATATTGTGGTGTTGTCTTCACAAATCATATGCCCACTGTAGGACAGACAAAGCAAATCAGATCATATTATAGGTGTCTCAAACTGACACCATACGCCATATTGCTGGAGAGTTAGGCCTGAGTGGTGCATTCTGAAATACCAATTTGCCCCAGAAAATAAATGTATCACAATAGTACTAAAAGCTTTAGGCAGTAGGTAACCATCTTTATGCTAAACCTTTTACAGTCCCACAAATAAGCTTTCTTCTAAAGAATGCACTGCTTTATGACACGTTTTCATTTGGCTTTTACACTTAACATCTTAAAGCTCTGTATGTTGTTAAAGCTGTTTTGAAGTTGGTGGCTAGCATGCTGAGAATAGTGAGATTCTGCAATTGATTTTCATGGAAGGAAATGGCAGTATTTTGTCCTGACACATGATCATATAATCCAGTAGGATAATGGGCCTTCTTCAAAGCATGCTACATTCTAGTTTGATGGCTTGGTGGATCTTTGCTGTCAGTGGAATGCATTTTGTTACTGTAATATTTCTTTCAAACTAGCAGGACACTTCAAAGCATCTGAATCCTCTGCTGTGACACCTAACCTGCCACAACTGGTGTGAAAATGAAAGCATCTTTGTGAAAATGTCTACTAATATTGAAACCCTTTTACTACTGTAGGCACTTTTCTGAACAAGGCTTTTTTTTTAAAGGACCAATTCTTCTTTCATCATTAATAAAAAAAGATGTCCGTCATGAATATAAATGAGGAAAGGGGAAAACAAAACGCAGGTTTGGCTCCAGAAAAATTGTGAAGAGCAAATTCAAGTTGGTGTGAGCTTGCTTCTGGTTATACCCTGGTAACAATGATTTTAATGGAACTGTGGCACAGGATTGTAGCTTAACAGTCCACATGAAATATGCCGAGCATTTTTCAGGGAGTCATTCTGCTTCTAATGACTATGCCTGTCTCAAGGTCTAGCTTGCATCTTAGTTCTATAATACAGGAAAAGTAGCTAGAGTGCGAAGACCTCAGTATGCACAGTCAGATCCTGGAAAGACTCTTGACAGCAAAGATGGCTGAGTCACTGTTAATTCAAAGGCTCCTCAAGCTGCCAGGTCTTCAATAAACATCATTCTCTCTCTTCAAGATGATACAACATTTTTGCTTTCTTTATTTAGTTACAAAATTAGTAAAAGAAGGGGTTTCAGCTCAGACGTAGATCACATGTACTGCATATGTTCAAGTCCTATTATTATCTTTGTCCTAGACCACTCTTACCTCACTTGACAACCTTTTATTGAATGCTTTGCAGACTAGACGGCTAGGAATAAGCATGGTACCTGACCTGCTTGTTTCTTATCTTTGTTACAGCTACCACCTACAGACTATGTATGCTGGTGAGCACTGGCTCTGATGCGCCAGAGAGGTTTGTCAGTAGAGGTGTCACAGCCTTCTCCTACTGGGACAGCTGCAGGAAAGTTTCTTCCCATCACCTAACATCGTATGGTGCCATGCATGAGACAGGTAAACCCACATGTTAAACTGAAAAAGAACAACTGGGAGTACAATCTTAAGTCCAGCTGATGGTAGAATTTGGTGCTTTTTTCTGTTGCCTTCTCCCAGGATGGAGAAGGCTAAAACATCTCTACTGGTGACAAACATCACTGGTCTTGAGGCAACAGAAAAAACTGCCTAATTGAAAAAAAGGGGTGAATTATAGATGAAAAGAATCAAGAGCGTACTTAAGACAGCTATCCCAATTTTTTTGTTGCAGCCACAGCCTGAATTGGTATGATGTCCAAGAAACCTGTGAGAGGTGGGGGACTTCTGAATCTGGCCCACTGGCCAGATCAAGTTCCACAGCCCTTCTTCAGACAAAGCTAAGTTGTGGGCGCTGCTCTAAACAGTGGCTTGGCTGTGTTCAGCAGCCTGGCTGGCCCTCATTTTCCAAGGGCTTAGCAGACTGCCCAATGGAACAACACATAATGGTAACATAATTCCCAGAGGAATTTCTATAGTTAAAAAAAGAAAAAAACTACATCAAATTGGAAGTACTCCCACCTGAAAGGTGTGGTATTTGACCACCCTCAAAGACTGTACAATCCTGTGAAATTACTAAATAATAATAATAATAATAGGGACGCGGGTGGCGCTGTGGGTAAAACCTCAGCGCCTAGGGCTTGCTGATCGCATGGTCGGTGGTTCGAATCCCCGCGGCGGGGTGAGCTCCCGTCTTTTGGTCCCAGCTCCTGCCCACCTAGCAGTTCGAAAGCACCCTTAAGTGCAAGTAGATAAATAGGTACCGCTTTATAGCGGGAAGGTAAACGGCGTTTCCGTGTGCTGCGCTGGTGCTGGCTCGCCAGAGCAGCTTCGTCACGCTGGCCACGTGACCCAGAAGTGTCTCCGGACAGCGCTGGCCCCCGGCCTCTTAAGTGAGATGAGCACACAACCCTAGAGTCGGACACGACTGGCCCGTGCGGGCAGGGGTACCTTTACCTTTACCTAATAATAATAATAATAATAATTCATCTGGTCTTGGCTGCACAGCAGTCATGTTAGTGAGGCAGTTTCATTAGCCATACTTTGAAACTAAACTAAGCTGTTCTATATTTAATTAGTTCTGTCTCCAACAAGATTCCAAAGTGTGTATTGTCCTCAAAAAAGAAACAATTAAAAAAAATCGAACAATTTAATCAGTCAACCAACTCCTATGGAAGTGTGTTATTTTCCTGCTGAATTGTCTTCTTGTCAGGTCTATTGATGTTATGCCTCTTTCATTCAATGTTAAGAGATACATAATGCAAAACAGCTTATCATTTTGAAAGACCAACCGAAATCCTTTTCCTTCTGGAAACTACCTCTATGCATCAAAAAGTAATCAAAGCTAACTAAAGTAATAGCAACTCTTGGTGCATGTTAGGAGGTATTATCTGTAAGATTACTTTCTTAATCTAGAGATGTTGCATGAAACACACCAGGCTCAGTTCTTCAACTAGTTGTTATACTTGCCTCCTGAATTAAAATTCAAGCCACAGAAGAATTACCAGCATAGCCCACTCCACAAGTGCCAGCAGGCCAACATCCATCCAAACTTCATCTTAGGTAAAGGTAAAGGGACCCCTGACCATTAGGTCCAGTCACAGATGACTCTGGGGGTTGCGGCGCTCATCTCGCTTTACTGGCTGCGGGAGCCGGCGTTTATCCGCAGACAGCTTCTCAGTCATGTGGCCAGCATGACTAAGCCGTTTCTGTCGAACCAGAGCAGCACATGGAAACGCCGTTTACCTTCCTGCCAGAGCGGTACCTATTTATCTACTTGCACTTTGATGTGCTTTCGAACTGCTAGGTTGGCAGGAGCAGGGACCAAGCAACGGGAGCTCACCCCGTCGCGGGGATTCGAACTGCTGGCCTTCTGATCGGCAAGCCCTAGGCTCTGTGGTTTAGACCACAGCGCCACCCGCGCTTTTCCTTTAACCTCAATTTATCCAGTCAGGTCACTGGTAGCAAGAGTAGCATACCAGTCCCAGTACTGGAAAAAGAAAGGTTCCACCTCCACCACCACCAACCTTGGCATGCAGTGTACAGGATAAAAGGCCTTCCTAGTATGTTTATTTTAGGAGGGATTTCAAGACAACCCCCTTCCTAATTCAGAAAGGGGTCTGCATTAAACTGTGGCTAAAACAAAGTCATCGTCCCCCCCCCAACCCCGTTTCAGCTGGCAATTGGGGATTAAATCCTGCTGTATGGGCCAGTGCACAAATAAACCCTACCTCCTGTCCATTAATGGATGTCACCAACTGATGTCAGCTGATTTGACAAGTGGGTGTGGTTTTGGGAAAATCATCTTGTGAACCACACTGGAACCTCTGGTGGGTCTACACTGGCTTGTGGGGTGGAGGTAGCCTACCCCTGCACTTGTCTAGGCCCCTTGCAGATGCTTGAATGCTCTTCTTTCTCAAACTGAGTTTACAAGAAACCCGATGCTTTGCACAGCAGCCAGAGGATCAGAGCAGAACACAACACTCACTGGCTGACCCTTATGTCAATCATGCAGTCACACACACATCCTTCTCTAAGTAGATTTTCAAGTGCCAAAAAATGTCTGGGTTTTAAAATGCTTAACAATTCACTTTAAATCCAGGTAAGTATGTAAGGGGCTTTGTAAAAGACCCAAAGTGGACAGTTTTCCTGAAGCTCAGGGGAAGGTGCAAAGAGGAAGAGGTAATCATTATTTGATTTCTAGTCTGTATGTGCAGTTTGAAAAGGCAGGAAGAAGCACAGTTCACTCCTGTATACAGCTCTTGCATGCAGGTCAGGAACACCACCATTGCCCAGAAAATAAGGTTTAATCCCTGAGCCCTTAATGGCGGTGAAAAGCAAATGTCAAAACATTCTTATTGGTAACAGGCTATCCCACAGTTACATGGATATCTTCCCACTGTTCTATGAACTGTTGACTAAGCATCTATTTTTTTTAGTTAAGGGTACTTCCTGTTTGAATACAGCCTTTGCTGAAGAGGTATCAAGATTTGAGTAATACTGCCATAGGGGACCAAGTTCAGTGGGGAATATGGGGAACCCAGAAATAATAAACTGGTATGGTGTTTATCTTTGTTGTGATATGTTATCTACAATTATTAATGCTGTTCCTTTATTCAATCCCTACAAAATAAAATGTGAGCAGTCATAGTCTAACTGAATTTTGTTGAGTTGGACAATCATTGCCTACTTGCCTTTATGCTATTCAGTAGCAGGGCAGGAGCATTTTAATTGAAATCAATAGGGCTTAAATTAAACACCTTCACAGACCTTTGAAGGGCTTGGGTAAGGAGGTGCATACTGATGCTTCAATCTTAGATTAAGGAAATACAATATACATGTGTAAAATCTTGAATAATGGTGCACTCATCCAGTTCTGCCTCTGAAGTAAGCCCAAGGTGTAAAATGGCAGATTTCCCAAAAGTGCAATCTTTGACGTGGTAGTAGCATTTTGTCTTCTGGTGTTCATCATATGATTTGCAAAATAAGTAACTATATTTATCAATAAATCTTGACAATTCTTTATAATTGCTTTGCATCATATTCAGCAAATTGCAGAACTGCATTGCATTACTTTTCATATAAACATCAACACTTTTTTCAATTATTAAAAAACAAACATACCTTGCACTATTTAAATATCTTACTGATTCAAATAAGATTATAACTCTGCACCCACTTACCTTAGGAATACAGGAAGGTGTCTTAAGCTGAGTCAGTCCATTGGTTCATCTAGCTGATTGGCTGAGGCTCTCCAGGATTTCAGTCAAGAGTTTCCCCCAGCTCTACCTGGATATGCTGGAACTGAACATGGGATCTCTTGCATGCAAGGCTCATGCTCTACCATTGAGTTACTGCCCTTCCCTAAAGGGAACTTACTTCGAGTAGACATGCAAAGGATTGTGCTGTAAGTCATTTGCAAGCCCATGGACACTAACTAACTTTGATCTTCAGCACGTTTATATTCATAGTAAACACCCCTTTCCTAATCATGCTGTATTGAATGTTAAATGACACTGCAATAGCAAGATACTCCAGGAGAAGTGTATTATTCAGAACGAAGATGACAACCTCATACATCAGAAAAGCTAATGTACCATAATAGAATAAATAATGCAAAAGCAAGCTGTAGTGTGCTGTACCACATCAGCTTATGGATCTGCAACTAGTATTATCATTTAAAGTCCCCTTTTGATGTATGTTCCATACATACGGTTTTGCTCCTACACACAAATTCTGAAGCAAAACATTTCATTTAGAAGATTTTGTTCATGCTTCAACTCCACTTGAAGAGAAGGAAAGGGGCTTGGCAGATCTCCTTTGCTTTACCCCTTTAAAATTCTTCATTCCCTATGGAAAAGGTGCCAGGTTTAGAGAATGACTGAGCCTCCTTTTGCTCTCCATGATGCTTCCTCCCATACAGTCACTTACATAAACACACATGCCATATCAACCAGATTCATGTTGTTATTTTGCTTAATTATGAACGCATGTTAGCTAAAACAAAATTCATCTCAGATCTATGCATTTTGGCAGGATATACCTTTACCTTGCACATTCTGGATCGGTCTGCGGTTTTTCAGAAATTTTATTTTTTTCTGTTTCTAAACACTTTGTGGTGTTTTTAGCTTCTCTTATTTCTTCTTCAAGATCTGAAAAAGAAACAATACCTTTCTATTATGATTTTATAATACAGTACTTTATTATATAATGGAAACTGTAAGGAAGGGCTGTAGGTGAGTGTGTATGTAGCTGAGCACATACTGAAGGTCCTGCTTTCAGTCCTTGGTATCTCCAGCTAAGGATGGGAGAGAACCCTGTCCGAAACCCTGAGGAGGAACTGCCAGTCAACTCAGTCAGTACTGGATCAGATGGACCAATGGTCTGCCTTAGTCTAAGGCAACTTTCTATGTTTCTCAGTTGTTTTGCTGCACATTAAAAGAACCTATTATTAGAATGAAAAATTTGGATTATAGTTTTATGACATAAAAAACATTCAGCTGTATTTAAGTCATTCCCACTCTTACAAGAATATGTGATCATATATCAAAAGCACGTGAATACTAAAGGCTAGAATACAAAAAATGATATGCAGGTGCATGGGAGAAATGCATGAAAGCCAAAGCTTCAATAGTGGCACTTGGTGTAGCAGGTCCTATTGCACAAGATACAGTATAGGATGTGGAATGATTCCTGCATTACAGGCAGTTGGACTAGATGACCCTTGGGGGTCCTTCCAATGCTACAATTCTATGACTGTATTATTTTTAAACAAAGCCTTGGATCCAATGCAGTCTGAATTGCTAAAGCTGCAAAGAAGGGCAGAAAATGTTTTAAATCCATATTCTTTAAATTATTTGTTCATTAATGCCTTGATTAATATTAACTAAAAAACTATTAAGTCCATGATATAGATATAAACATTCATCTGTTGTTGAATGTTTTTTTGATCAGAATCATTTATCAAATGCACTCACACTATGTCTGAACATCAAATCAGGTGGTGATCAAGTGAACAATATACCTTTGAGTTTTCTCTGAAAAGTACACAAATCCTTCTTCAGTTCATTCTTCTGCAGCTGAAACATTTTTAACTGAGCATTTTCATGTTTCATTGACTCTATTTCTAAGAAAGTGATAATTTTAAAATTAGGTTAAAGATTTAAGTTTCACCACATAACCAAAAAACTCTGTTGCAACTCTTCTCAAGATGTTTTGAAAAAATAATTACATATGTAACCATATATATAGGCTATGCGCATTTAATAATCCCTTATGTAATAATACCTCTTATGTAGTGACTGACATATGTAAGTTTTACCTATTGCACTTTTGGTAATTCTGGATGACATCCAATGTCATGCAAATTTCTGGATGAAATTTTGGTAATTCTGGATGACATCCAATGTCATGCAAATTTCTGGATGAAATTTTGGTAATTCTGGTGTTTTTTTTAAAATAATATTTATTAAAGTTTCACAAGAAAAAAACCACATTAATAAAGAAAGAATTAACAATAAAAAGAAAAAATACAAAGTAAAAAAAGAAAAAACAATTAAAAACAATTTCATCTTTTCCTCACTTCTTTTACATTTCCTTGTTTCCCGGACCTCCTCTTACCTCCCTCTTTTGTATTCTAATTAAATATGTTAATCCAACAATTCCTTTCCCTCCTTTTTAATCCTAATCTTTAATCTTGATATAATATAACTTTAAATTTTAGATTTTACATATTAAAACCAATTTTTCCGTATTCTTTTGGCCTGTACAGCTAGAAACCCCTTAACTTCAATCCAACATCATTCTAACATTCATTAATTTTGCAATATTCTGTAAATAGTCTTTGAATTTCTTCCAATCTTCTTCCACCAACTCTTCTCCCTGGTCACGGATTCTGCCAGTCATTTCCGCCAATTCCATGTAGTCCATCATTTTCATCTGCCATTCCTCCAGTGTGGGTAGATCTTGTGTCTTCCAATACTTTGCAATGAGTATTCTTGCTGCTGTTGTAGCATACATAAAGAAAGTTCTGTCCTTTTTTAACACCGATTGGCCGACTATGCCCAGGAGAAAGGCCTCTGGTTTCTTCAAGAAATTTTGGTAATTCTGGATGACATCCAATGTCATGCAAGTGGAATTCTCCTCCTCCCTACTGTAGCCCTCTGCCCAGCAACAAAAAATTCTTCTCCAGAGAGCCCCCTAACTCTCTGGAGATTTTGGAAATATACTGGGCGGGGGCATGGTAGCTTCAGAGGAAAAAAGGGGAAATCATTCTGCCAATGGTGTTCATTCCAGTGGTGGACAGATACCATTAGACTTCTGTTGGTGTTGGTGTTGGTGTTGGTGTTGCCAGCTGGCTTGGGCTCTATTTGTGTGGAAAGGCAGAATATAATGTATAAATTTAATTTGGTCCTAAGTGTGAACATGTCTTTTTTAGTTTATTAGAAACTTGGGTACTTATTATCAACAACAACAAAATTACTCAACATACTGTTTGTCAAAAGTAAGAGCTGCAAATGCAAGCAAAGCTAACAAAATTTATTTGTATGATGGCAACAGCTGTGCAGTATACAATCACTGTAGTTTATGTGTTTTGTTGGAGAGCTAACAGCTTTCTATTTGTTCAGGAGCTAATAGCACAGTTTGAACTCTGTTCAATGTTGTATTAACTACTGCTGGTTCTCATTCTTTCCTTCTAAAGCTTCTTGAATTCTTGAGTACCTTGTACTAAGAAGGCAAGATAAAATCATCAGGTGAACTGTGCTACCATAATCCAATAAACTGTCCATGAGAGCCTGGCAAATTGTGATACATTGTTCTACATTGGCACAATCCAACAGGGGGGAAGTGTTTTACTGTTGGAGAACAATGGCAAGTGATTCAACATTTTTTTTGTATAATAGCACAATGATCCTGTGAGTGTCTAAGCATCTTAAATAAAGATTATGACTCTGAATGGGTGAGAATTACAGTGTTTGTATTGTACCTAGTACTGTTGGGAAAGGGTAGTTCTTTAGGAGGATCTATGCAAGGCATTAATGGGCTGATCCAAATGCTACTTGCATTTTTTGTTAAATCATTACATTAAAAATACATTTTTTAAAAAGGCAAAGTTGATAGCAGTGTCAAAATAGAAGCATAACAATTATTGTTATGTAGATTCTTTCCAATAATACGTATGGTTGAATATTTTCTTGAGTTCTGTTACACCAATACATAACAACGCTGCTCCAATTCTCAGTAAATAATTTATCAAGTTGTCTGCCTGCCCTCACTCTTACAACATTAGCTAATTTTATCAGATGAGTCAGTTCCCAAACTCTTACTAGCCAGTCTTCTAACACAGAAATAAGTGTCCTCCCACCCATTATAACATATCTATATGAGCAACTGTTAACAAATGTGTTACCAATTCTGTATCCACGGGAAAAATTCATAGCCTTAACATATCCAGACAATACAACCAATGGGTCTACCATCAAACCATACCCTGCTATGAGTTTAATTTCATCTATTATAGTCTTCCTGAATATCACATTTCAGTTCTCGAATATCACTATGAAGCATAACAGTGTTTGATGCTCCACACCTTCAACATATATTAACTGCCCCACTGCATATACTGCTAAGTGCTGCAGGTGTTAAAAACAGGGAAATGCTAATTTATATTTTTTTAACCCATATCTTATAAATTTGTTCACATTTTTGTGAAATGTGTTGCCAAATCCTTTCCCATACTTCTGGAGTGTTTTGTCTTTGCTCTTGGCCTCAGTTAATTTTATATGTGTTTCTAATTATATCCAGTTATGTGTGACGTTGCAGCTTGTTAGTGTAGGGGGCAAACATGTTGTGTTTGTCAGCTGAAATACAACTTTACTTGGTTTACAGCAAGTAAGTGGGACTGGCATAGCAGTAGAATGTGGCGTTTTTTCCATCAGTCTTTGTTGTTGGAATGCTGGTTGCCATCAGTCAGTTGTGAAGCAACTAATACGTGTTGGCCATCATTAGACCTTGATGTGGTGCAAGCCAGGTATCTGGGGGCCCCTGGGCAAATGAGGGACAGGACTGATGCAAGGCATGGCCCCTGCAAGCTAGGGATCTAATTGGGCCATAATGCAGTGTGTGCATGTTCCATATTTCATTGCCTTGAGAAATGTGACATGTAATATAATTTCCAAAGTAGTATCTTACTGGCTGCATATTGTCACATACTATTGCTTAAGGAAGCAATGGTCAGCTACAGGGGGCTAAGCAGTTACAGTGGCTTTTGAATTGCAGGAATAGATTTGGCAGCAGCTCCCAAAGCAACAACAGTGGGAGATTCTACTACTGTATTTTTGTAATTGTTTGCTGCCTTGGACTCGTATGTGAGGACAGGCAGAGTATTATAATGTAGAAGGAGAAGACGTATTCTTGGGGGGGGGGAGTATTTTGTGCATTTGTTAGAAAAGACAAACTATAGAAGTTAGGCTTTTGATTTGCTAGCAACACATGTAATTACAGTTCATGGATGAAAAATGCAAATGCATTTTTAATTCAGTGTTATCTATGCTAGCTAAAGCTCAAACTGGCTTGCAATAAATATTTGCAATGTCTGATGTTTAGTAGTGAAAAACAGAAAACTTTATACAAAAACTATTCTCTTCAATCTTTAGCAGTGACTCATGGATGGGATTGCGACTTGGGCAAGGACAGGTAAGAATCTTATCTCTGACCACCTGTCGTGTTCAGCAATCTTAATATGTTAGAGTACCATGCAGTTAATGTTCCCTGCAACAAGGAACATGCTTGGTGCTCCAGTATAGCATGCTGTTCTTCACTCTAGGAAAATCATTACCTTGAAATTTAATAGGACTTTTCAGCTTGGAAGAAAATTGTGAAATTGTAGTGTCATGGAACTGCAACATAGTCATTTATATTCTCAGATAGTCCAAGATAAAATAATTAAATTCAAGACATACCATTTCTCAAAACATTTTCTTTTTCCTCTAATTCACATATTTCAGCCTTGACTCTTTTTTTAATTAAAAGCTCCCTTTTGGATGTTAACCCATATTCACTGTTGAACTCTGTAATTTCCTTCAAAAATCTCTCATCTTCTATGGCAATTTTTTTTTTGGTACCCATCTAATGGTGACATAAAATAAAGCAACAGAAAGAAAGAAAGAAAGAAAGAAAGAAAGAAAGAAAGAAAGAAGACTTAGTTAAAATACAATAGAAAACTATATATGAATACTAAATATGAAAATTATATATGAATGTATGTTTAGAGACATGTAAAAGACTACCTGTTATTTATTCTAAGTATTTAGAATCAACCCAGGGTGCAAATATGCAAAATGTAAACCACATTAAACAATAAAATCAAAACAATATAAAATAAAGAACAGATTTCAATTACAAACAAAACCACCAACAGCAACAAAAATTCTAATGCCCAATGTATGTTTGATTAAAGACATATGTTTAATGTTTGATTTGACTACAGGAAATACAGGAACTTCTTCATTCACAAAGATTTTTTTGTGAACATAGACGTTGTAAATATTCACTCTGAATGTGCTATGGAAATGAATGAAACATGCATTTTCCTATCATCTACTATAACATGTTCGCTTATGCAGGGCTTGAAGACTCTGAATAATATTTCAGTGTCATGTTCCTGTCTGTGAACTTTTTCTATAATTAAGCATACTTAATGTAAGGTATTTGTCTTGCCTTTCACCAACATGATCTGAAAAGCTCATTCTGTTATTATCTCAGTTCTCCTGCCAATCAGGTGGTGTTATGAGGGGGTCATACCATGTAAGATAACACACGGTGTTCTGTAGACTCTTGCAAGAAGCACATGACTAAACAAAACATGAATTTGTAGATTCCCTTCTTCTTTTTTTTGTAACATATATGGCATGAAGACAGTACATTGATTTCTGTGCATTGCTTGGGTGTTTTTTTTGACACAGCCATACTGGCCCTGAAAGTTGCCAGAGAGCAAAGAGCTGGTAGAAGCTTCATTGCAAATGGAGGTTGCAAATGGAGGTTTGGGCCTCTTATGATGAAGAAGGGCCGAAAAGGTGTAAAGCAAGGTGCTTTCTGATTGAAAAGAAATAGATGCTTAATGTTAAGAAGATATTTGAAATTTAACAGTGGAAACTTATACACTACTCACTGAGTAAGTCTCATTGGGCTGCATTGGGCTTAGTCCTGCTTGGACCAAAACCTTAGTTAGTAAATATTAATAACTCTTGACAAATCTCAAGAAATTGAAAAAGGTGAGTTCTTTGGGGTCATCTGCATTCCTAGTATCACTTTGTGTGCATGGATCTCCTCATTCCGCCCACTGAAAAGGCTGTCAGGCAGGACTCCTACTAACAGTAGCCCTTTGGAAAGCCCCCATTCCAGAGGTATGGTGGAGCTGAGCCAGCCTAGGGTCTGCTAGATCTTGATCCAGCACCAGTGCTGTCAGTTGGCAGCACCAATGTGGGCCCAATCAGTATGCCAGCTGCAGGCTGACTCAGCTCAGAGAGCATTTTTGCCTGCTGTTTGCCTTTTGCCCCAGAGGGCCTAAGGAATGAGGCTGTGAATGTATATGGTTGGGCCACGACAGAAGTTTGTATTGTTCAGCTAGTTATCGCCAAAACCCACTGAAAGCTATGGGAGAACTTTGTTACAATGAACTTGTTCCGCTGCTTTCAACAGGACATATTCAAAACAAACAAACCCTGAGCTGGACTGGGGACAAAGATCCTGGGCCTTTTGTGTTCAGATATTAGCTCATGTACAATTTAGCTAATGCTGGGTGTCAAAAGGTTGAGGATTTCTGGTCTAGAACAGTCTCACTGAGAACATACAAATGTTTCAAGCAGAATACTCTTCTGATTAAGAAGTTCAGCTTTCTGGCTTTCTAAGCCCTCTTCTCTTTTCTTCAAAAGCTCCAAGTCTAATAGCTTTCCAGATAGCAATTGAGCCTGTAAAAAACACACACAAATTTTAAAAAGAGTCATTAAAAACACCCTGAGTGCAGTTGTAGTTATACAAAGTTATTTTACATATGCAGGGCCTTTTGCATCAGAACTCTAGCAATGTGAGGTCTTCAGAAACTGTATTCTTTATACTGTTCTGTGATTTAATTAACCATACATAAGCAGTAGTGGCTGGTTTCAAGGAGCAGCACCATGGAGTCACTCTCACCAAAGACAACATTGGGATAGGGCAGGGTAGCAAAGAGGTTAGGGTTGTGCAGAAACACTTGTAGGCTCACCAGGTTCTGTCTGGACAGCTATGACCTAACCACTACATAGGTTTTGTTTCTAAAATTGTTTCTAAATTTAGAATTTGTTTCTAAATCAGGTTGTGGGTGCTCAGTTTTACCTGACCAAAGGGTTCCCTCACTACTGATACAAACTTGGCATTATTGCTGCCACCATCAGAAGCCAAAGCAATGGGGAACAACAGGGAATCTAAATTAAAAGTTTCCAATATTTTAACCTCTAGAAGAATACAGTGCCCCCAAATGTCCCTTAGGATATCCTCCTCATGTGACTGCAACCAAGGACTAAACTCTCAGAAGCACCTCCATCCTAAAAGAATTGCAACACAGGAGAGTTTTCTTCTCCCTTTCCTTCATTTATTCTTTACAGCAGCATAGTAATTAGGCATGTTCAAATAGTAGAAAACAAAAAAAACAAGCTGGGTCTTTTAAAAAAGGATTAAAGTTTACTGAGTACATATTTATATAACTACAAATTAACAAATGGAAAGTTCACAAGTTAATGGCAAGCTCTCCTCTTTCCTGCATTTGACATTCCCCCTCCCCTTCCCACCAACCCCTCCATTCTTACAAAGAGTCTGCTTATTTACCTTGGTAACTGAGAATTTACTTCTGGGCACCTTAGTTATTCCCAAGGAATATTCCCAAGGACTATCCTCAGGAGGGTAATCCAGATCATCTCCGCCAAGCTAAGCAGTTGGCCCCTTATCTCTCTCGCCCTGACCTAGCCACTGTGATCCATGCGACGGTCACCTCCAGACTGGATTATTGTAACTCGCTCTACGTGGGGCTGCCCTTGAGACTGACCCAGAAACTCCAGCGGGTGCAGAATGCCGCGGCGAGACTCCTTATGGGGTCTTCGCTGCGAGATCACATTCATCCGGTACTATACCAGCTGCACTGGCTCCCGGTGGAGTACAGGATCAGGTTTAAGGTGCTGGTTTTAACCTTTAAAGCCCTATACGGCCTAGGACCCTCGTACCTACGGGACCGCCTCTCCTGGTATGCCCCACAGAGAAACCTACGGTCTGCAAATAATAACATCCTCAAGGTCCCAGGCCTCAGAGAGGTTAGGCTGGCCTCAACTAGAGCCAGGGCCTTCTCGGCTGCGGCTCCAATCTGGTGGAATGCTCTGTCACAAGAGACTAGGGCCCTGCGGGACTTGACATCTTTCCGCAGGGCCTGCAAGACAGAGTTGTTCCGCCAGGCCTTTGATCAGGGCGCAGCCTGACTCCCTCCTCTGGCAACCTGCACAGAACTTTGCTTAATCGGTTGCCATCAATTTGATTTAATTAATTTTTATAATGAAATATTTTTAGATTGTGTGATTATTTGATTTTTTGATTATTTGATTGTTGTTAGCCGCCCTGAGCCCGGCTTCGGCTGGGGAGGGCGGGATATAAATAAAATTTATTATTATTATTATTATTATCAGCGATGTCGTGAGTATGACTAGGCAAACACTCCTGTTTGCATCTTATAGTTGCAAGTACAACCAATGCAGGCATGCACACATGAGCCTTGAATAGGCTTGTCCTTACTTGCACCTCTCTCTTCTTCTACTAAGCACAGAATGTCACTCCTCCATATTGTGCAAAAGATAAAATTAACGCCACTGCCTGGGGAGAATGCTAGTAGTAACCTGGATAATGTAGCTGCTCTTTTGCTGCTTTGCATGGGCATCCTCCACTCTCTGCTGAGCAGCAGAAGTGAGTCCTCTTAAAACAATACAGGAGACCCTCTGCACCCAAGAACAGTCATTGAAGGCACATATCTACACAGCGATCTGTGCCTTCTAAGGCTCCTGCAATCAACTGTTCATTAAGTGGCTGCCCCTTTCTGCAGGAATATTGGAAATAAAAGAGTAAGCTGGTAGAGAAGAGATAGTGATCTCTCCTTCAGCCATCACATCCCACTGCAATACTGGCTGCTGAGAAAGGGGTTTTCTGGCTGGCCAGCCAGACCATTCAGTGGATCTTCAGTATGGGACTGCTCCCTAAACTACCTATTCAATATAGTCTTTAGAACAGCATTTTTGAAAAGGAAGCATTGAACCTTGAAAGGCAAAATGCTATAATTCAAGTTCTAATTACATGCTACCTAGTTTTTCAGAACACACCAAAAATTTATATTTCCTGGGAGCATTTCCTTGACCACAAGCAGTCTCTGTGAAATAGATGTCAAAACATCTTTGAACTCTGAGGTTCAGCTACATGAGCTTTTTTTTTCTGTGCCCCTATATTTACAGATAGGAGACTGTGCAAATTCCTAGACATATAAAAATGTGGAGTAAAACTTATAGGAATTTGGAAAAGGAACTTATGTGAGTAGCATTGCTCAGTGCTTAATATATATTACACTAGAGATCTCCAGAGAGACTGGCATAAGGTTATGTTTCTGTACTCGGGGGGGGGGGGGATAAGTCATGCCAATTTTAATAGCATTCAGTATTTATTTCATCCAGTTAAGGCAACGCATATTGGCTTTTCCTACACTTATAAGGTGTAGTCTTAAAAAGAAACCTGATACTAACTAAACATGCAAGTTAATAGGCATTGACCTTCATGTAATTAATTCTATGGGTTTAAAGCTTTAATTGCTTTAGGAACGCTTTTCCAGTTTTCCTCATTAGTAATTCACAGTAATTGTTCCCTCACTTTCACAACCCTCTGTATCTACCATGGAAACCATAACTGTAAATTAGAATGAGTCAATAGCAAATTAGTGACATGAAAATAGAATTATGATTGTCATAAATTAGTTTTACAAGCAGCAACACAATGACTGTCATTGTGTAATCTGGCAGAAAGGACAATGGGGCTCCTGTTTTGTGACCTGGGTTTACTGCTAAGGCAGAGGTCATGTAAAATACTCTATGTGATGTCAACCTAATACATACTTCTGCACAGCTCTGTAAATTCTGTCTTTCCACATTAGATCTATTTGGCTTTTCCTACAGATTTGTGGTGTTCAGCAAAAAAGGCCTACTGAACAGGGTAGAAACATTGTGGGCTTTTTTCAAGTGGGAACTCCAGACAGTCCTAGAAACCAGGCAGCTGCTAGATTTGGTTTGAATTGCCCTCAAAATGTTCTTCACTAAAATGACATAGTATTATTAAATAAATAAATAAATAAATAAATTTCAATACCACCTTTCATTCGGGGATCATAGGATTGTTTACAATATAAACAAACAAACAAAAACAATACCCTCCAAAGTTTAAAAAACATAGATGACCCATTTTCTTTAATCTATCATTCTAATTACTATCATCTGTACCTCTGATTCCAACTTTCTTTTTTCTCCATCCAGTTGTTCTGTTAGTTGTTTAGCTCTTTCATTAGCTAGGGTTATTTCCTGTTTAACTGCAACACAAAATGAACTTTTAGACACAAAGAAGATATTTGTGCAAGCAGTATTATAAAATTTGCTGCAAAAGTAAAAAAATAGGGCTGCAAAAGTTTCATTAGTGAGGGACATTTTACAGTGGGAAATTCACTATGAAGTTGAAGGTTGCATGTTTCTTTTATGTATTATGTATACCGCCTGAGAGTTAATTTTATTGTGTACTATTGTATATTCTAATTGATTACTAAATATTTGATTATTTGATTCAAGTTGTTTATTTTAAAGTCATATTTTATTATGACTTATTTGTATGGGATCAGACTGTTATAAGGTGAGTGATGTTTGCTGTATATTTTGTTGTTTTTTCAGCTTTTAATTGCCTTGTGCATATACAGAAAGGTGGTATACAAAGTAAAAGTGGAATGAAATAAGTCTGAAGTCAATGCCAAGAAGAATCACACAGCCTCATCTGAACTCAGTAAGCTGTTCTAGTTAGAAGTTATTTGTGGCTAGCCATAAAAAAGCTCATTTCCCAGAGTTTTGCTTCACTCAACTTCACTCAGTAAGAGTCTCACACAACTTCTCTAAAATCAAAAGAAGATAATCAGAGAAGGGGACACAATCCAAAGTTGTTTATACTTACTCAGAAGTGAGCCCCATAGTGTTTTGCATACCATTTAAATTGCCTATTTTGCATTTTTACTGTAACTCATGAATGCCCCAGGACGGGGTGAGAGGACAGCCCCTCCCCCCCAAAAAACCCATAATTCACTGGTTCTCAGTTTTCATTTAAAATGCTCAAGTCTAGGATTCATAGAACTGGAGCTGTGAGAGAAAATGTCCGGGCGCTATTCCCGTTTTCTGGTGCTGTGAACACTTACTACGCAGAGTAACCCAGGATTGAGGTAGGCATTTAAAACAAAACAAAAAAACACAAGCACATTAGGTGGGTCGAGGGGATTAATTTGGTCCATTTAACGTGTGCCCAGATGGCAAGCGCTTGCTTCAAATTCCACAAGGATGGTGTGGCCACCAACCTTGGTGCATGAGACGTTGCATGCCCTCTACTTTTTGCTCCGTCAGGAAGATATACTGGAACAAGGAGCCTAGGCTCATTTTAGCTGTGTCTGCTGGAAAGGGAAAACGAGAGATGCCCTTTTCAGCCAGAGCGCTGAGCTCAAATATGAGGGAGCTTGCTTGAAAGTGGCGCCTTGGCAACTACTATTTTGTTCCTTTGCTCCTCGCCCACACAGAACCACCCAGCTGCCTCCTCTTTCTTCCTGTGAGGCGGCTCTTTCCATAACAAGGGCTAAGCTGGTAGAAGTCTGGACAGATCCACTTCACACTTCTGGCGGGGGTTACCTTTTATATTCCCTTCACCAACCCCCCCCCCAAACAAATGCCCTGCATGAACTGAACTAGCACACGATGGAGAAAGTTTTATCATAGTTCCTCACCTTGGTGTGTTAATTTATTTACATCCAGGAATTATTTTTTATGACGGGGGAGTATTCAGAAACATGGCCTTACATCTGCTGCTTTGAAGTGGTACAGTCAGCAATTCTCCCTGCTCTATTTACATTCTTATTTGCGAGGTTAGGTGTGTAGTGTATTTACAAAGTGTCTTAACCTTTTTTCTTTCTGAGGCTTCCGCTCATCTCAAGGTGGCTTACTTAAATTTAAATCACAATAAAGCCTATCGGTAAGATACAACAAAATACCAGGTTGTAGTTAAAAAAAAGAAGTACTTTTAAAATAATTACTGATAGAAACGGTAGATGGCAAGCACTATCGTGGAATAGGCGTCCTATCTTATGTACAGCATATATTATCTCAAAAAGTACGGTTTTAATTTATTCTTTGCTTCCAATTGTCTGTTTTGCTCATATACAAATTAAACTGAGTAGTCAGCTGATAAGACTGCAGCCCTACATCCACTTACCTGGAAACAGGCGTACTGTATATGGGATTGTAACTAAGGATGGGAGTGGCCCTACGCCCACTTGCTCAGAAGTTAGTGCCATTGAGATCAATGGGATTTGCTTTTCAGTGCACTTGTATAGAGTTGCCCTGTAAGGCAGCAATTCTTTACACATTTAATTCAGAGTGAATGGCATAGAACAAAATGGAACTTATTTGTGAATAGACATAGGTTTGTGCTGCATAAATTATATGATCAATTTTAATTGAGTGAAAACACTAGTTAGAATAGTGCTTCAATTTAAAGAAAAGTGTGAGAAAAGGAATATGAACATGGGATTAATTCATGGTGGAGAGCACTTTTGTCTTTTTTTTTCACCTGCTACCTACCTGCCTATCTTACTTGGAAGCAAAACTTTCTCTTCTTTTTCCTTTTAAAATGTAGTAGAACAAGCAAGGTAAGGGAAGGGTTTTGAAGGTGAACTTGTAGGACTTGTAGGAAACTATATTTAAAAAAAAAAAAAAAAAAACAGCAGTGAAGCTTTTCAACCTTAAAGGTCAAATGAAGAATATAGGCAAAAATGGAGCTTTAGGATGTCTTGATATACTTGAAAAAGATTGGCGTAAAATTAGGAGAGAGCATAATGGTACGCCTGGCTCATGATGGAGGAGACATTTTCCAACATTTTCAAGATGATATTGCTAAGGGATCAACTGGTGCCTTGATCAAGCTGTGAAAAAGTTGCTCCTGCTGGGCTTGGTAGACACAGGAACAGCTTGCCAGTAAAATAAGTAAGTTAAATATCTTTGGACTGCTTTAGGCATTATTTTCACAGCACAATTGCTGTCAGAATGAAGCACCACATGGATCCCTTGTGTGCTGGAAGCAATGGTTTGTATTCAATGTACATCCTACTCAGAGTAGACGCATTCAAGTTAATAGACATAACTAAATGACATTCTTTTCAGTGGGAATAATAATAATAATATGCCGCCCATCTGACTGGGCCACTCTGGGCGACTTCCAACAAATTAAAACATCAAACACAGTAAAACATCAAACATCAGAAACTTCCCTGTACTGTACAGGGCTGCCTTCAGATGTCTAATGAACCAGTCAGCAGAAGTCCTGTACAAGGATTACCTCTTGTACTTTCCCTCTGCTCACCCCAAAAATGGCTCTGGAGAGGGGGTGGTCCAGAGAACCCCTAGAATAGCATGCAGCGGGAGGAGAGGGAGGATTGTTCCATCTGACAAACTGAAATGCTTGTGCTTTGCGTAGTGCATCATTGAATTCCTCCCTCTACTTACACCTTAGCTGAATAGAACCCCATATGTCCCCAGTACTGTGGTTCACACAGTTTCAACTACAGCAGCTAGTCACTCTATTTTCAGAGGAGGTAACTTTCTGGCATGCAAGAAACTGATTAAGCCATGTGGGGAGTCACTTCACACAAATAACTGCCTGTGTTGAGCAGCATCTGTCTCATGGATGGGGACCTATGCGCCTCCAAATATTGTTTGACTCCAATCCTCATCAACCCCAGACAGCATAGTCCAGTGTGATGGGACCTATAGTATAACAACATTTAAAAGTCCTATGTACTTCACTTCTTCAGTGGCTACCAAAACCACAAAATGAACTTTTAGACACAAAGAGGAAATATGTGCAAGCAGTGTTATAAAATGTGCTGCTTGTAGAAAGATAGACTACATTTGAACCAGGGATCTCCTGATTCATGACTCCATATATATCTACAGTTTTATGTTATGTATATCTTTGTTTTTAGTTCAGCAGGAATATTTCTCTCTCTCTCGCTATATATATATATATATATATATAATGAAAAATATACGTAAAGGGTTGCAAATTAGTGGCCAAATAGTTTGGAAAACATCATAGCTCAGGCTGTTAATGACAATTTTATTGTACATCTCAAAAATAAACAGTAAGATTTTTGTAAACATTTGCCTTGCCCAAAGAATGATTATCTTTTATCTTGTAGGTTGCAAAAGTACCTCCATGCTACCATCTACATCTGAATCTGAATCAAAGAGCTGTAATCAGGTCATGTTTTTTCCTAATGTACTTTAGAACTCATAATTTCCTTTTGCAGTCAGCCAATGTAAGCTTATGTTGTGTAACATCCTGTTTTCAGATAAACAATTAAAGCAGATGAATGTGTAGATTATTACTAGGATAGTAATGGATTATTTCAAGGACAATGTTTGATACTCATAGTGCCAGGTTCTAATGCAAACAAGCCCTTAAATGTTAATGTTTCAGAAGATAATGCATATCTCTCAGAAATGCTTAGTAATATTATTACAGTAACCTTTGCTTCCTTTCATATTCTTTCACATCACCTAGTCTTGCCTAGTCTTGCTATATAATTCTTGCAAATGTTATTACTTAAAACTTACGCATTGGGCCTTTTTACCAATCCAGTCTAATAAATAAATGCCATTTCCCCCTTTGTTCACTGGAGCAAATGCCTCTCTTCCCATATTTCTGTTTCGTGGAACTCCTACTCAGATCCAGTGTACCTGCCAAAACAGATTTCTAAACTGAAATGGATTCATAAATATTTGCAGAGTGTGTATATTGCTTTAGGACTAGGCTTATGTACTCAGCACTAGAATTGTATGAGTGATCCCTGTAGAGGATTGAGAATTATTACATGCCCAGTGTCTGATAGTTCCAGCATTTATTATATTTCATCTATGAGTTTGACCTCATCATCAGCCTAACAAAGACCAACATCCTGGGTCAGGATGTTGTTGGCACTCCACACACCAGCATTGGTGACCATGTGCTTGAGTTGGTAGACGATTTTGTCAACCTGGATTCCATCATAATCAGCAACCTCTCCATTGACATTGAGCTGGACAAACGTATTTGCAAGGTAGCTACGAAAATGGCTCACTTCACCAAAATGCCAACGTCTAATATAAAGATGAAGGTTTACCAGGCTTGTGTGTTGAGCATGCTGCTTTATGGAAGTGAGTCATGGGCAACTTACACATGACAGGAGCGATGCATCAATGCCTTCCATATGTGCTGTGTCAGGAAGATTTTGGGCATCACATGGCAGGACAGAGTCTCAAACAAAGATGCGCTCTCCCAAGCCCATATTCCCAGCGTGTTCGCACTTCTATCTTAGAGATGTCCATGCTGGCTTGGAAGATGGCAGGATCCCCAAGGACATGCTTTATGGAGGCCTGGTCTCAGGCGCTAGGTCTGTTGGCAGACCAACTCTGTGTTACAAAGATGTCTGCAAACGTAACATGAAGGCTGGCAACATTAACCCTGCCATATGGGAATCCCTTGCAGACGATTGCAGTACCTGGATACAGACAGTCAGGTTGTGTATGCACAGCAGTGACCAGAGGAGGAATAACTGCTGAGAGGAGCACAGAGAGAAGAGATGCCATGGTGCACTTGTAGTAGTAGCAAAACTGGATGCTGTCATCTGCCCCACCTGCAATAAAGCCTATCTGTCCCATATCAGTCTCTACAGCCACAACAGGTGTTGTAACTTTCCAGTGGTTTGGCTTTACCCCCAAAGGGGCATTGTTCCATTGTCTCCCGAGACAGGCATGTGCCAAGAACAACAACAAGGGGGTCAGAGCTTCCATTCAGACATTATCAGCCATCCTTGAAAACTGCTCAGCCAACTATGGGTAACTGCTCTAGAAATCTGCAGCTTGCCAATACGTAAGAACAGTAGCATCTGAACAACTGCCCACTGCTGCATAGTGTTATCTTTAGAAGAAGGCCCATGTGTGTCAAAGATATCCTAAACACTTGGCACATTTGAAAAGTACACAGCCAAACACAGAAAGGACCAAAATATGGATAAATTTAAAAAAGGAAGGGAGTGGCTTTATCTACACATAATGCTAAATAAATCTATGGCTTTAGCCTTAGAGTGTATGAGAAAGTGAGAAATGAGTGGTGCACACAGAGAAAAATCAAAGGTGCTTTGTTCCTCTCCCATTTTTGTCCTGCTACCGCAGATATGCAGATGACACAACATTGATGGCAGAAAGTGAGGAGGAATTAAAGAATCTTTTAATGAGGGTGAAAGAGGAGAGTGCAAAATATGGTTTGAAGCTCAACATCAAAAAAAGAAAATCATGGCCACTGGTCCCATCGCCTCCTGGCAAATAGAAGGGGAAGAAATGGAGGCAGTGAGAGATTTTACTTTCTTGGGCTCCATGATCACTGCAGATGGTGACAGCAGCCACGAAATTAAAAGACGCCTGCTTCTTGGGAGAAAAGCAATGACAAACCTAGACAACATCTTAAAAAGTAGAGACATCACCTTGCTGACAAAGGTTCGTATAGTTAAAGCTATGGTTTTCCCAGTAGTGATGTATGGAAGTGAGAGCTGGACCATAAAGAAGGCTGATCACCGAAGAATTGATGCTTTTGAATTATGGTGCTGGAGGAGACAAAGAGTCGGACACGACTAAACAACAACAACTGGAACTTAACTGTGGTTAGGCTTCAAGTTACTTTTGAACCTTTGCTTGTGGTTTATCTTCCCCAAAGAACAAAACTTGAATGCCGGTCATGGTTTCTTTGGATTAAGGCAAACAATGAAGCCAGCTTCAGTGTTCATTGTTCAGTGTTCAGGTTAAACACTAAACCAAACCATGACTTAGCTCCTAGTAGCATGGCAGCAGGAATGGGGGAGAAGCAAAGTGGCTGTGCTTTGCTCACTGTGCACTAGCATGCATTCTCATCCACACTAAGCCATAGTTTAGCTTAGCGTTACATGTGAACCAGGTCCCTGTCATCAGTGATGTCTGGATTAGATTGGACAGTTCTAAACGTGGTTTATTGGGAGTTTGTTATGGGCAATTTCAGAAACAGATTAATTCGATGTACTGCAATATCCTACTACTCCCAGAATCAATGGTGCATTGCCAATGAATTTGATTGGCTGAAACCACAACTTAGTCCTTTGTTAGTAAATTTGTTTGTACTACAACATGCCACTGAATCAACTTGTTCCTTTGGACTGGAAATGAATTACTTTAAATTGCATTTTTTAGCTTCCCAGAAACTGCTGAACTCAGACAATTACAGCTGAGCTATATCCACTTTACTATAAGCTAGTGGGTTCCAAGTCCTTTAAATCTAAGGGTGCTTCCCACAAGAAGTAAATCTTTTTTAAAAGTCACTAGTCTCTGTGTTAATAACATCCTCACTGATATTGCAAGTGTCCAAAAATTAAGTCTTTTTTCATTTCTTAGTACAGAAGAGTCTCATTTCTTTATGACATGAACAAGGTAGTGATTGGCAACCAATAATTTTCGTCTTTAATTTAAATTATTGCTTTCTATTACTCTTCATTTCTGGAAAACTATCATTTGGATTTTTAAAAAAGCTTCCTATATTTCATGCTGTATTAACCATTTTTCATAAGTTTTTTAAAAAGGTATTAGCAATAAAAAGGCATGCTTACATCCCTATTTTTACTTTATTTACTTAAAAGTAAAGCAGAATAATTTCAATAGAAGGAAGATCTAGGTCAGGGTTAGCTTACGTGGTGTCCTCCAGATGTTTTGACTACTATCAGGTCCAGCCAGAATGGCCAATGGTAAGAGATTATGGAAGTCCAAATTATTTGGAAGACACCATCTTTGCTACCCCTGGTCTAGGTCAATGTGCTGAGTCTCACAACTTCATGACAGAACAACATGCTCTGTCTCTACCTTATATCTTCTCTTTGCAAATGAGGCCAAGAAGGTGAATTTGTGAGGAAATCTGTGGGTGAGGGGAGAGCTTTTGGTCCTTCCTTTTGGCCATCACTTCCTCCTTCAACTCCCCTGGCAGAAAAGTCCTCCACCCACACATGGAAGGGTTTTAGATCCATGCTTCATTTACTTGTCACAGCACTCTCAGGTGTATTTAGGATCACTGCCTTTTTGGAATTAATCAGCATGGAAATTAATGGTACTTATTTCTAAGCAAATTGAAGGGCTCACAGGTAATATTAAACCGTGCTTAACATTATGAGGATGAGTCACAGTATTTGTGTACTTCCCCATTCCCTTACCTCCTCCGCTGTGGCCATGAAGAGAGATCAGAAACTTGCAATACCATTTTAGATTAACAACAGTTTAGCATTATGGCTGAGCTCTAAACTGTGGTAAAGCTTGTTTCAGCAAACCATAGTTATAAATAAGCACAGTTTGTCCAAATTCAGATGATATATGGAACTGTGTTTGATTTAAACAGAGACGAAAGCTTCTAAACTAGCATCCATGCTTGGACAGCAGGCAGTGGAGTGTGTGATCTTAGGGCCCCTTCGCTTCATTCTTGTAGAATTAAATTATGCTTTGTCTAAACTATGGCTTAGCATTACATCTGAACCAGCCTAGTGTATTTACTATCAGAGCACGAGATTGTTTAAAATAGCACAACCAAACAAGGTACAAAATAATGTATTGTTGCAAGTGAATATTTTATTCAGCTTGGCTAAAATGGAAAATTGTATTTATACTTCTAGAAGCTGTGATATGGCTTTGTAATAATTGTGTCAGATTATATGGAAATTTATGTCTGTTGCAATTCGAGTGATTGATGTGAAATGTCGTGAAGAACTTGTCTCATTGTGCTTTTTCCATATTAAGAGGCTGTTCAGTGTTTCAAGATTAAGGGAAATGGAATGACTTTGTTAAGTAGTAAGCTGATATTTTTTGACATTTAAAAAAATCTATATGGTTTCAAAACATTTAACACTTGAATAACTTGATGAATGTCTCTGAAAATCACTGGGAAGTGCACCTACCATTTTAGTTTTGCTTCAGAATGAATTAGACTCCTTAGCATTTCTGTAGGAGGTAAACAAATTTTCAGCAGATGTTTTTTGTTAAGGGAAGCAGCTCTTTGTATTTTGATATCTCAATTTCTGTCTTGCATCCAGGATTTTATATAATTCCATCTGTGGGAAAATACATTGGCTCTCTTCCTCTGTAGGTTATTATAAAAGTGAGGATTTTTGAAAACCCTTGAGTTTTCTGTCTATTGTGTTTGTTCGTAATCACACTAACACCTGTTTTATTACTGTTTGGCAACTGTGCTAAAAATGAATAGACACCCACGAATATAACTACAGTATGTTCACAATAAGCCCCTTGATATTTGACTCATTTTGCCCTGTTGATGCATTGAATAGCTGGGCTGTGCCATAATTGGCCAGGTTAAAAGGTGGCAACCCTACTGTGTATGCGTGTGTGAGAAATGAGCACTGTGTGTGTCTGAAATATTTTGCAACTTCTTCTTTGTTTAAATTAACAATGTACCTTTCTAATACGTTGCCCTATTTTGTTTACCACCTACTACTTCGGGTATCAGCCCTTTTCACACAGCTTGAAGTGAGTGCATGGAAAGGAGGGTGTTGGGATTGCACCCGCCAGCCCCACCCTTAAGTACCATGTATTTTGTCTGTACAAGGGCTTGTACACCTGAAATCAGTAAGTTTTGTATGTGAGAGATCTCTACTTGTCATTTTTGCAGGGTGCAGTTTTTACCCTGCAGTCTACACTCATTATGATGAATGTGCACAGTAGTGTTGGATCAGCAGGGAAGTGGTTGCAGGGGAGACAAAAGGGGGCACATGCCCTAGGTGGCAGGTTTGGGTGGAGCAGCAAAATCGGAGGCTATTATTTGGATCTGTCCAATAGCCTTCCCTTTTGGGTGTGCCTTTGCGCCAAATTAACAACACTGCTACGGAGTCCCATTAAATGGGGTTTTGACTATGTACAAGACCACTCCAAGGGTGAGGAAAGAAAAGCAAGATGCCCAGTGGGTGACCTGTTCTGAAATATGCTCCCCACTTTAAAACAATAAGGCTGGCCCTTAAAGCCTCCAGGTGGTACATTTGTTGTCCTGCTGTCTGTGAGGTGTGGTGGTTCCCCCAGACTGCCAGATCTGCTGGGGACTTGTGAATAAAGTCTCTGCAATCCCAAGGAGAGATAAGAAACCATTGTAGTCACCAGTGCTGTCTAGATGTCTGATCTCACAGAACCCAACCAAGGGCTATTTGAATTAGCCTTGGCAATATTTAGAACCAGATCCACCAACTGCTCATTTGCTCCTGCCTCTGAAGGCCTGTGTGGGTCCTGGATGGAGACAGAGAGATGATTGCACAGTGTCTGGAATATCACAGTTCTTCCTCCCCTGTCTCTCCCACCCCCTTGTGTCCACCCAAATGAGCAGTGGTGCTGTCAAGGCAGGATTTTGGGGCAGATGTCCAGGGTTCCATTGAACAGGATGAACAGGACGCCCCCCAACACAGCAGGACTGCCTTACCAATGTTTTAAAGTAAACAAAGGAATATACTGTAGTTAAGAGCAGTAGACTCGTAATCTGGTGAACCGGGTTCGCGTCTCCACTCCTCCACATGCAGCTGCTGGGTGACCTTGGGCTAGTCACACTTCTCTGAAGTCTCTCAGCCCCACTCACCCTCAGAGCGTTTGTTGGGGGGGGGGGAGGAAAGGAGAATGTTAGCCACTTTGAGACTCCTTCAGGTAGTGATAAAGCGGGATATCAAATCCAAACTCTTCTTCTTCAAACTCTTCTAAAAGGTGTTAAGGGTGAAGGAGTAGGCAGATGTATAAGATGGCGTGACTGGGGGTCTCCCGAGAGCAGGAGGCCTGCCTTGCCACATTCTGAAGTGAAATAATACACATTACTTTCCAAAGAACTCCCACACACCTCACAAAGCTATGAAGTCCAAGTCACCTAAATGCACATTTTTAGGAACGAGGGGCAAAATTCAAAATCCCCATCTAGCATTAGATTTAAAATGACACACTCCCAGCTGCTGCTACTAAACCAAGGTACTGAGAATGACAACAATAAGCACAAATTCTGTTTGTGACCTATTTTTGGAAGGGCCCCCTTAGAAATTCCTTGGACAGCACACCACTTATCTTTTGGATTGAATGAGAAGGTCACCAGTGGTGAAATCATACAAATTCAAAACCCCACCTGGGTGAGGATGGCCCAGGAGTGTAAGACTGCCAACCAAAAATAGATCTCACACTCTCTTGCCCTTGTATTTTCTTCTTCCTTCATGTGAATCAACCTCATAGAAAGCAGGAACAAGGCCATAACTTTTAAGCAGCTTTAAAAAAACCACATATAATCCTGCTCCAATTTCAGATGAAAATGAGGGCACCACTAGCAGGCAGAGGAATTTTCAGTGAGACCACAGTGCACAGGAGCAGAGGTTTAATTATTCCCTCCCCAGCTACAATTCCAACAAAAATCACAGCTCTTTTCTAGGGCTGATGACAGAGGAAGGGGGATCATCACTGGGAAATGGTTACCGTAAATTTCCCCAGCACACTGCAGACCAGATGAAATCAGCGCATTCTGTACCTGCAATCTAACAAAAGAAAAGAAAACACCTTGCTGTGCTTCCTGGTGATGCTTTCAGCATTTCATCTTGGTGGTTTCTGGACTAGCCATCAAACCGATTCAATTCATGTTTAGAATCTGGGATATAGTTATCATAAGGCTTTGGTATGTACATATGGCGTCAACATGGCTTCGGCATTCTGTTGGTGGGACTGCCCCGAACATAACTCAAGAACAACGTTTTAATGCCTTTTGGTTTCAATACTAATTTCTGTTTTATTTTGAACAAGAAACAAATATTCTGAGATAGCAATGAATGCAATGTGACACTTCTTTGGGTTTTTTTTTTGCTGAATATCCTGAAATATGTGTCTGACTATTGTAATTTCCTTTTGCTGAATTGAACTATTGATACTGGAAGCATGACCTCTTTTGTGACAGTAGATCTTGACTGAAGAATGCTCCATTACCTCATTTGCACAGCATGGAAAGAAGAAAAATTGGACTATTCATTGGCAGTCATGGGGAATGAGAACAGGAACTAAATACATCTGGGCATTGAATGTAGCTGAAATGTATGGTTTATGGGTTCAGACCAGGTCAACTCCCAAAAAGGGCAATATTTTCTCTGGAGAAGACAGGCATTCCAATCCACAAATGGTGTAAGCTTTCAATGCAAGGGGACTGTAGGGCAGGGAGCCAAGAGGAAAGTGAAGCCATTGAAGAGGACTGGGTGAGGAGCCATGGATGACAAAATATGATTTAGTGCTACTGGATTCTGGCCTAACCAGTTTGTGAGCTGCAATCTAATAGAGAGGTTTCCCTGAGCCAGGCTACAAAAAAATAAATATTGGGGGTTCATTAAAACCTGACTCAAAGGAGAGCTGATCTTTATAAGTCCCAGCTGGATCAAAACTTGAGCCGGAGAAGAATGGTTGACTTTCTCAACCCATCAGTTTCCCCCTGTGGTACGTAATGGAGCAGTACTGCTTTCCAGCTTTTTAGCTACATGCAGGTAGAATGAGCCTCTTGCTACCTCTGAGAAGGTCATTTTTTCAAGCCCTCAGTTTGACAAGGAAAAATCACCAAAGCTCTTCCATATCTTTTTCAGAAGAATTTGTGTAAATTCTGAATCAATGTAAGGAGAGCTTTGGAAAGCACACCCATCTTTAAAGTCTTCTTCTTGTGCTTTAATTCAATTTGACATTTGAATCCCTCCTAGAAATGTGTCCAGAAGGCAAGCCTTTCAAAAATCTGTTCAGCACAAGGGTCTTTAAAAAATAATTTGTAAGTTCATACATTAGTATAGCTCTTTTCAAACAGTAAAAAAAAGAAGACCCATCACCATATCACATGTTTAATATCATGTTAGTTAGAATTGTTATAAAATTAGATATTCAATTATAACATAGAGAAAAAAGCATAAGGTTTGATATGACCATGGTATTTTTTTTAATCCAAAAATGAATGAACAGGATTATTTCTTTATGCATTTATCACTTTGTGGGCTTTAATGACCTCCAGGTCCAGCTATTAGTGACTACCAGTGGCGGGGTAGTGGTGCTTTCCTGGCCTCCCATTGTTGACATTACTGCGGCTAATAACAGGACCTCAATCTTTGATTCTTACATACAAGCGTGGGTGACTGTGTTTTCATGTCTGAATTTCAGTAGTTTCTTTCAAATACAGGTCTCTGTTGGCACACATCATCACACTCTATGCATAGGTGAAGCATCAGTTATGAGAAAAACATCACAGATAAAAACAAACAAGTATTATTTATAAGAATAAGCACTCTCACTATGGCCATTTGAGTCCATTTGATTGTCTGTTCTGCTTACTTATGTGAGACACATAGAAATAAATCTTGTTTTATCTCACTGGAAATACTTTATTTTGGTAGGGAGGAGGAATAGGAAAAGGAAACAAAATTGTAATGAACAACAAATGCTGTTTTCTTGTCCAATCATAACACATTCTCATTCAGATTTCTGCACATAAAAATTACCTGTGTGTGACCTTCTCTTTAAATACAGTAATGTAGAAGATGGCACTATGCGATTAAAGTTTAAAATGTATATGTATTTATATTGGCTTTTGCCATACATCTGTATGAATGATTTTTTTTATCTGATAATAGCTACATTACCCATCTAATTACATCTCCCTCTCCCTCTTGTTTTTGATAAAAGAAGGCAGTTCTTAGACATTTCCATAACTGGATATTTAAAACTGAGGTTAGTGTTGTTTTTCATTGATATTGTCAAGTCGTTCAGGGTATTACAAAGAATAAAAGGAATGGTGTCCTTTTATTAAAGAACAAAGGCACCTTCACGTAACACCCACAAACCTGATCTCCACTATTATTCCACAATGGCATACGTGAGCTGGCATTCTGTGGAAATTACTTCACCCTATAAAAGGAAAGCCATCTTGGATTTTGGGATGGTGAAGAGACAGATACAGTGGTACCTTTGGATGCGAACAGGATCCATTCTGGAGCCCCCTTCGCATCCAGAAGCAAACGTAACTAGTGACGGCACGTCTGCGCACGCGCCCGGCGCTTTTCACCGCTTTGCGCATGTGCGTGACGTCATTTTGAGCATCTGCGCATGCGTGAGCGGCGAAACCCAGAAGTAACGCGCTCTGTTACTCCCGGGTTGCTGCGGAGTGCAACTCGAACGCGCTCAACATGAAGCATATTCAACCTGAGGTATGACTGGACTATGTTTCACAGTCAGTTCTTATGTAGTGGGAAATCTTGGTACAGAGGTCCTCCAGGCCACCAGCAGCACCTACGCGTTGGAAGCTGCGTAAGCAATGCCACCCTGCCTGCACTCTTCTGCTGGCTGCTACTAATTTACCGTAATCCATAGGAAGTGCAGTGAGGGAAGAAGGGATTCCCAGGACCACTGCTTGAGTAGCACATTTAATCTCCATGGCTGCAGCTCAATGGAGATAACAAATTGTGTGCACTTGTCCACCATTACAATTTCTTCTTCACAGAACTCCTTAGACTACTTTGCAGAACAGGGGGACTGTGACGAAAATGGACTCTGTTTATTTGGATTCAGCTTTGATAGGAACTGTTGTTTATTATAAGGGAATGCATCTCCTACTTGGCTGTAGGGGAATTATAGATTTAATGTGCTATACCTGACCTACCCTGAGGCTCAGTTCAGAAGGCAGTAGAACTTCATGGTGGATGTGAGAGATGGCACCTCTCTTGTCTGAGGGTGGTAAAATTAAAAGGCTCCTAGGCTTCTCGTCATCTGTAACCGCCAATTCTTTTCCTAGAATACTCTTTGAGAAATGCTGCTTTAGTTACTGATCCATAATGGAACCTTTCCTCTTATCTGATAACTGCAAAGTTTATTCAGGAGTCTGTGGCGAGGGATTTTATTGAAAGCTCTTTGAAAGTCTAAGTACACAATGTAGACTGGATTAGAGCTATCATATGCTTGTTGATGCTCTGCAAAGAATTCTAAAAGGTTAGTGAGGTAGGACTTACCCTTGTAGAAGCCAAGCTGGTTCTGTTTTAGCAAGACTACTTTTTTCAAAAAAAGAAAATACAACAGATATAAAGCTGTAAAGTAAATCAACGAATACTCCTCCTAAACAATTCACAACTGGAAAAGTAAACAAACAGAAACATAGGTAAAGTAGAATCCGAACATGTACTGAACTAACACATGAATGAATAAATGAAAGATCCATCTCATTTAAAGCACTTCCAATGAACATTTAAAGCACATGACATATCCCAAAGAATCCTGGGTATCAGACGTGCTGCCTTGCCCCATGACAGTGAGTGCCCGGGGCTTGCTGACATCACCATGGTGTGTGCACATGCTGACATGACGTTGGCACACCCTGCAGCGTGCTGACATCACGCATGTGGCGGGAATGTGCGCACGCTGCCAAATAGAACCTTTGAGGTCCTGGCCCCTTCATAAAAAAAATTGTGGGTGCCTGGGCACTCAGGGGCCTGCATAGCTGGCGCCTTTGCTGGGAATTGAAGTTTTCTCCTGACAGAGCTGCAGTCTCCAGCATCCTTCACAAACTACAGTCCCCAGGGTTCTTTGGGGGACGTCATGTGCTTTAAATGTGATTTGGACATGGGTTAAATGTGTGGTGCAGACCTGCCGCCAATCACAATTAAGAATTGCATTAACCATAAATCTTACAGTAAAGCAGGCATGGGGAATCCCTGGACCACAGACCCAATTAGGCCTTGTAAGGGCCCAGTTGTGGCCTGCAAGGCCATTTCCCCAAGGCTACACCCACCTTCTCCACACCTCGCAGCATATAGTCTCTTGAATCTTTCATCCTGCCATTTCTTCCTATCTTTCAGAGTAATCAGGGCTTGTTCTTCATTATGCCTGACAATTCCATCTTTAACAATGCTTTCCACAAGTTTCCCAAGAACAGATGTTAACCTAACAGCCATGTAATTTCCCAGATCCTCCCAGGGTCCCTTTTTGAGAAAAATTGTGTTGCATTGGCCACATTCCTGTCCTCAGGAATGGTTGATTGAGTAGTTATTAGTAGCTCCACAGGACTTGAAATACTGGATAATATTGCGTGTGTGATCCCATTTCCTCAAACACATATGCAGCAGAAAGGAAACAGATGTCATCCGTTTACAAATGCCAAATTGTGCAACACCACATGTATCCATAATGCAAGAGGTTTTGAAATAGCATGAATACACTGCTAAAGCAAGCTGATCATATGAAAACTCAAGTTTTAAACTCTATAATGAGATTGGCCAACCTTTTTCCCTGACAGGGGGAATATATATTGGTGCCTATATTGCCCGGAGCCAGAGCTTAAGTCAAAAGTGTTCTGGATTGCTCCTTTTGTGGTGGAATTACACTGAAAGGAGAGAGGGACAAAACTCTTGGACATAAAAAGCCCTGGAAAATGCTATAATACAAGAAAGCTTCCGCCTCCTCGTGGACCATCTAGTCTAATGGATCACTGCAACTCATGAGGCTGTCTCCATGTAAGGCATCTTCACAAAGATTAAAGCAGGTCGCTGAGTCACTTGAGAATGCAAACGTTAAACTTACATTGTCCAGAAATGCTCGTGTAAATTTAAAAATGACCCCCACATTCTGTCAAACGATAACAATCAGATGATAACATAAATAACAAAAGAAAAGCTTCATGTATGAAACCATGTACAGTCCCACATCACCAGTGGCGTCTGTGGGATATTCCATTCTACATAATGAGGACTTCCTCACTCAAGTAGGTAGATAAGTTGAATTTTTGTAGAAATGTAAGACTCTGTCTTTTTAAAAATAGTTTTTGTTTTTTATTCTTTTCAGTCAACCAGATGTCAGTGCAAAAGAGGTTCTCTTCGAATTTAAAGAATCTGAGCCCAGGAATTTCTGTTTTAAGTACCAGAATGGAACATCTGCATAACAATCGACTCCGGGTTGTCATCGTCCCCCCCGGACTACTTTCTTCATTTCAGCAGTATAATTTTGGGGTAGGGTGGGAGTGGGGTAGTTGTTGGGATTGTTTAAAAAAACTGAGAGTCGGAAATCCTTGTTGATCTACTTCAAATCACCCCAAGATCTACCAGTACCTTCTGGCCACCCTTGCATCAAGAGGGCAAAGTATAACAATATTGAACACATTTCATTAGTAATATATCTGACCTCTAGCAGTCTCCGAAGCTGAGCTCCTTCCTGAATTGCAGATTTATTGCTATGCGCTTCTTCAGGGCCTGGCCCAAGGAGTATTTTCCCACACACTTTACATAGCAAAATAAATTATGAAAAACATATACCTTTTATTCAAATTCAAATTCAAATTTTATTAAACGGTCACAGACCAGGTTAACTCGTACAGCTAGTCAGCGAAGCATAACACCGGAAAAAACAAAGGACAATTTCAATACAGATTAGGCCATAACAGCAATTTGAAATTAGACAGCATAAATAAAATTAAGTATTTGCCTTCGCCTGCATATTGACATTGGAAAGCTCTTGTTTCCTGCGCCTAATAGCGGCTACACAGAATTTAGCAACATTTTATCATTTCTTGAAATTTCATTCTGAATATAAGCCACATTCCCCCCCCCCCCCCAAATTTGGGCCGTGAAAAGTTAAAGTGTGGCTTATATTCGCAACCTTACCATGCCCTCCCCCCGAAGGAAGCAGCCCGGGAGCACAGGGCCATGGTGTGCAGCCTGCCCAGCACTCCCAAGCCTCCCCCGGCGCCGGCTTGGTGAGGTAGTGCCAGGAGTGCCATAATGCTGGGAGGTGGGCTGCACCCACAAATAAGCCTTGAATTTTAAAGACGTGGCTTATTTGCAGGTGTGTCTTATATTTGGGGCAATACGGTAGATTCAGAAATTGTGTCAGATCTCATCTGTGGCTGATTTCTTTAGCACTGTCTTTATGCAGCAATATAAAGGTTACATGAAGAGAACACAATCATTCGTACAGGATATGTCATCTGTCTCCAAACTTGGCAACCCTCAAATAAAAAATATGGAGTGTTATGGTGAGATTAACGATGATGATACAAATATTGTTCTTGCCCTATTATATGTCACTAGAGTTGTGCAGTTTTCAAAAGGCAGTTGTTGACAGTTGGTTTGCATATATAAATACAATTGTATGGAAGCCTTGACTCTTATATAAATAGCAGTGGTAATTGCATTGATCGGTGGAGAGACTAAAAGACTAAAACTGGGATACTTTGTTAGCAAACTTGATTATTTACTCTGGTGTTCTATCTACAGTTCACCCTGGAAGGTCCAAAACTTCAACCAGTATAAACATTGTACACAGCACTTGCATGAATTTTAAGAGCTAAGTTTGGTTGCTTTACCCCTCCAGCCTCACTTTGTTCAAACCTCTGTCATTGTTTAATACTGCCACTTTCCTGTGCTCTCCATCCCCTCTCCCACCCTGACTTCATGCAAATCCAGGATTGTGATGCAGCAGCACAAATCCTCCAACAGCAGCTGTGCAAAGACAGCCTTACAAGTTTATGTATATAGGTATGTGTGTGTGTGTGTATCCTAGATCCCTAGGTTACTTAGCACCAAACACAGCAATTATATCAGTAATGAATTTGTCCATCCATGTCAAATAATAAAACGTTTTAGTGATATAGGTATGTATGTATCAGGCTCAGAGTACCTATTTAGCATTCAACAGACTGACTTGCCTTCCAAGGTTTTGGCACGCTTTTCCCTTTCAAATTAATTTGTGTGTTAATCCCTTGCAAGAAATCAATTTGAGTCCAAAAGCTCATTAGTTTGAATATATATTTTTAATTAAAGTATGGTTAGCTTTGCTTTTTTAACTCCACCAATTTTCCCCCCCAAAGTGAGCAAGCATCTGGGCAGTAGAATAACAATGGGTTTGGGTTTGTTGTTCTTTGCTGCCACTCCCTTTTCTTCCAGTTGCCCCTCTTGTTTCTTAGTGGCAGTCTGAGATTGGAAGTGTTATCTCTAAGTGGGTGTGCTTGAATAATCCACATTTGGCTCCAGAATATGGCATGGATCCTAAGATGACTGTATAGAAGGAAATCACAGAAGGAAAGTGTCCCATCCCTCCATCCCACTGCAATCACTGGCACTCCCTGAAAAGCCTCTCCAGAGGGCAATGGGGACCCCCCTGAAAAATATGGAGTGGGAGAAAGGAGCTAATAGGGGAGGGGGAATCAACCAAAATCAAGCAGAGATTCTCCAAATTTTGGCTGATTCTCCTCTCCCACTGTACTCCCGCCCCATTATTATTCAGAAGGGCCACAATCCTCTGGAGAGGCTTTTCGGGGACTCAGGCAGGTGCCTTTTGTTCACTTATCTTAGAATCGGAGCCTGTGAGAGCAATCTTGTGCACACTTACGTGCGAGTAAATTCCACTGGACACAGTGGGACATAAAAAGGTAAAGGACCCCTGACAGTTAAGTCCAGTCGCGAATGACTCTGGGGTTACAGCGCTCATTTTGCTTTACTGCTGAGGTAGCCGACGTTTGGCGGCAGACAGTTTTTCTGGGTAAAGTGGCCAGCATGACTAAGCCGCTTCTGGTGAAACCAGAGCAGCGCACGGGAATGCCGTTTACCTTCCCGCCAGAGCAGTACCTATTTATCTACTTGCACTTTGATGTGCTTTCAAACTGCTAGGTTGGCAGAAGCAGGGACCAAGCAACAGGAGCTCACCCCATCGCGGGGATTCGAACGGCCGACCTTCCGATCGGCAAGCCCAAGGCTCAGTGGTTTACACCACAGTGGCACCCGCGTCCCTATATAGTGGGACATACTTCTGAGTAAATATGCATAGGATCCTGCAGCATAGCAACCAGTTGTGCTTCAATGGAACCTGAACAATTCACATTTTTGGAAGAACCCAGTGAACTGCGGTTGGTGGAAACTTAGTTGATGAAACCTTGCAAGAGGATAGAAGTGGAGTAGGTTTCTTTGAAGATAAGGGACTCAAAGAGCAAATTGATGAGTGAAGCAACCCAGGATGTTTTAGTAAAACTGGGGAGACTTGCTTGCAAGCAGTAGCTTGGGAGGAACAGAAGGGAAGAACTGAACTCCTCCTATTAAGTTATTTCCAGTTATCCTTTCAAGTGTCTCTTGCTGTGAGTCATCCTCAATTTTGCAAAAGTCCTGGTTTCTTTTTATGTGTTGAGAATGAGATTGTCAAGGGGTTAAGAGGAGGACATGAGGCTTTGGAAAGAGGAACAGCTTTTTAAAAAACGAAAACAGTTCGAGATTTCTTGTAAAAGGATATTGAAAATGTGTGTGGCCAGCCCAAATGGTCTTTTTTTGCTACTCTTTCCCACTACATTATAATTCCACATTGCCCAAATAGTTTTTCTTTTAAAACAGAAGCAGATTTGGTAAGTGAAGGAGCATCTGGCAAGTAGCATTTAACTATAAGAAAATAAAAAAGTTCAGCTGGATCCAAAGGCCGCCTGGTCCAACATTCTGTTCTCACAGTAGCCAACCAGATACCTATAGGAAGTCTAACAAAGGACCTTAGTTACCACAGCATTGTTCCCAGTTATGATTCTGAGAAACTGGAATTCAGAGGTATACAGTGGTACCTCTGGTTAAGAACTTAATTCGTTCCGGAGATCCGTTCTTAACCTGAAACTGTTCTTAACCTGAAGCACCACTAATGGGGCCTCCCGCTGCCGCCGCGCGATTTCTGTTCTCATCCTCTTAACCTGAGGTACTGTTTCTGGGTTAGCGGAGTCTGTAATCTGAAGCGTCTGTAACCTGAAGCGTCTGTAACCCTAGGTACCACTGTACTGCCTCCTGCAGTAAAGCATAACGGTTGTAGCTGCTATTCACTGATAGCCTTCTCCTCCATGAATTTGTCTAATCCTTTTTTAAAGCCATCCAAACTGATGGCCCTCACTGCATCTTGTGGGAACAAATTATGTAGTTTAACTATGTGCTCTGTGAAGAAGCACTTTCTTTTCTCTGTCTTGAACCTTCCAAAATTCAGCTTCAGTTGATGGCCCCAGGTTCCAGTATTATGAGAGAGGGAGAAAAAGCTGTTTCTATCCTCTTTCTGCACACATGCATTTGGAACTTTTGCTGGAGAAAAACAGCTAATTTGGAGTAGAAAAAATTACCAGTAGAAAGAGATAAGCGCTGTGGTTTCCCTTGAAAGAGGTTCCTGTTTTTCTGCCTCATTCACCGGGTGTTTCTTTACAATTTTGGTGGGTGCTGGGTTGCGCTTACCATATAATTTCAAAGTAGACAACATGTGTGAGTGTGTCGCTCTCTGTGTCTGTTTCTTTCCATTCAACAGTTCTCCAGTGCTCTGGCTATCTGTGTTTCCTGGGCTTGTTTGTTCATACAACTCCAACTACCTGCATGACACTTCCAAAAGTATTAGAGGAGAAGTCCCTGCACTGAGGAACATCCAATTGATAATTCATCACGGGGGAAACAACAGAGGAATCAGGAAAATGGAAGCAGGTAATCTGGCCTACGTTTTATAGAGTCTGCAGACTTCTGAAAATGGCAAACATATGTTTTTCCTTGTGTCATCTTGAGATTTGGAGTCCATTTATTCCGAGTGCTTCCAAATGGGACCTTAATGTTCAAACAAATCACTGAGGTATCATAAAATAGTCATTGACAATAAGGTTTTGTTTTGTACTGTACTAATAATATTTTAAGATGTATTGGATTGCTCCCCAATAGGGTAAATTCTGATTAAATGCAGGGGAAAGATGCTAGGTGACTTTTAAATGCCAACAATGTTGTTTTGGCCATGCAAGAAACTTGCATGCAGGAGGCACACCGATCCTACATTAAGCACCAGTTTGGAAGCACCTTCAGTCTCTGTTCTGTTTTCTTTCTGTCATATTTTCTAATTCTTTGAGTTTTAGATTATTTTCTGAAAAACGAGAGTTGTTACTTGCTTTGGTCAATAAGAAAAAAGAAATTGAAGGAAGCCTGCATTTGTTGAAGCTGAATTCAAATACTGAGAGTTGTATTTTATAGAAAATAAATGGAAATCTTTTGTGTTCAATTTGAAATTTCCTTTCTCTTTTTTTTAAAAAAAAGTCATTTCTCTAGAATGATATTTTGTCAGTAATCGAGTCAGAATAATATGTCCATTATTTTAATACTTTGATCACAAGCCACAAAGCAGAGATTTGGAGTTATTGACTGTTTTGCTTACTTTGGTGTTTCAAAAACTATCTCTAAAGGAGGAGCAGGATTTAATTCTCTGCCAGTTGGATCATCAGCGTCTGCATTCAGATGGCTAACAGGTTTGTTTGGGGCTTTCATAGAATAAAAATGGATGTGCTGCATGCTGAATTTTGATTATGAAAACATTTTGACAGATGTTTCCAGACAGACATGAAAGAATTAGACCCTTTTATCACCGCAAAAAAATAACAACAAAACCCTGAGGTGGTTTCAGTTTACATGCTCAAGATTCTTTTATCAAATCTATTACCCATTTTCTTGCCTGGGTGTGCAAAATTTGCTTGTGATGATCACCAACTGAAATGAATTCTTAAGTATTAGTGTGTATAGCTGAGAATTTAAGTGCTGTATTGTCCAGTGGTTAGAGTTCTGAGAATAAAATGGGGTGATAGCTTGCTTCTTAAAAGGGCTTTTACAGTGTATTATTACACTGTAAGGAAAGTATGGTATTTTCAGTCACAAACCTACAGTTCCAAGTGCTGCACACACTGTTTAAATCACATGGGAGTCAATGGGATTTAAGCCTCATAACGATGTTCAAGATTACTCCCTAACATAATAAATTAGTCTATCAGTACATACTCTTTCTTGGAAGTAAGTGCCACAGAGCTCAATGGGGCTTGCTCCCAGGTAGATAGCATAGAATTGCTGTCTTAATTAGCTTTCCTTTTTGACCCATAAAAAAATCAGAATAAGGGTGATTTAAAAAGGACATTGACTTGTCAGGAGTCACCACATTTTCAACTTTTATTTAATAGATCTTGTCTACATTGAAGTGAGCTATTACAGCTGCCCGAAAAGAAAGCACTGTTTGATGTCTGTAAGCATAGTCAGCAATCAATAATTTGAAATTTGTGCCATTTGTACCTTTAAAAACTGGCACGTCGTTTTTTATTCCATTTAATCTGCTTACTGTAGATGAAAGTGGGGGTTGAACTGATGCCACAAAGAACATTTACTCATGAAATGGTGCTCGTTTATCCAGCAGTAAGTATATCATTTTGACATTTATTTGCAATATTAATTGTACTTATTGATTAAATTTTTGCACATATTGTAAATTGATTCAAAATACCGCAGAAGGTGACATTATTCTGGTAGCTGTGTGCTGCTATGGTAAATAATCACAATAAAAAGCATATTGTCCGTTAAATAATATTTTTTAAAAGAAACTGTAAAACATAGAGCTAATAAATTAAAATCTTCTACATATTTCATTCCTGGCAAATTGGAAATGGAATGATGAAACATTAAATTAAGACCTCTAGAGGGGATTATATTGACCCCATCTGCACTACACTTTTAAAGCAGTATCATACCATTTTAAGCAGTCAGAGCTTCTCCCCCACCCCCACCCCAATTATGTGGAAGGTAGTTTGTTAAGGGTGCTGAGAGTTGTTAGGAGATCCCTATTCCCCTTCACAGAGCTACAGTTCCTAAAATTCCCCGAGAAGAGGGATTGACTGTTAAACCACTGTGGAAATTGTAGCTCTGTGTGGGGAGTAGGAGGTCTCCTAAAACCTCTCAGCACCTTTAAAGAACTACAATCCCCAGGATTCTTTGGGGGATGTCATGACTGTTAACAGTAGTATGATACTGCTTTAGATACATAGTACAGATCTCTATCTTGCCCCACCACCTTGATTGCTTTGATAACAGACTTTGAGCCCTGAACCCAGAGATCAGCCCATATAGCGGTGGAACACATGCTTGGTGCTCCTTGTGTGACTCTGGTTTCTCACTCCAATCCAGCAGTCAGATGATGGGCTCCGTTGCTGGATCAAGGAGGCTGTCTGAAGACCACAACAAATCTTATGTTAACAGAAGTGGGTGATAGAATCCCATGAGGTATACTCACCATAGCAGTATCAATTCTCAGTAGTTTTATGGCTTATGCATCCAAATATGGCATCACCTGAATAAAATAAGGAGGTATTGGCTGACTCAGAGGAATTTCCAAGTTTGCTTGCAGAAATACTATGTTAAATTTTTTAGTAAAAAACTTAAAGCTGTGAGGGCTCTACCCCATTTCCTTCTCAATGTAAGCCAGTTGAGACTGAGCATTCTTTGTGGCCATGGAATGCTAGCTGACTGTTGGGGAGGCATGGGAAACTCAAAGTCAAGTGGGACAGGGAATATAATGGAATGGAGTATCTAGAATCCTGAATGGGAAGCACTTCATGCTGCAGTATATTGTGGCAGGTCCAACCTTGTTTATTTACCCTAATGAGTCTTAGGACTTTAAACCCTTAAGGATCTAATCCACAAGAATAATTAGTGTAGCTACAGGACAGCATTTAGTAACCATGCTGAGATTTGGGTGATTGCTGCTAATCATTAGCAGGCAGATGTCCCCCAATTCTCCCTTGACCTGCTTTCCTGCTGACTAACTCTCCTGCTCTGTGCCACATTCACGAATGCTCCAGGCCCAGTGGGGCTGGGGAGAGGAGATCTCTGATAATATCTGCCAGTTGTATTTTGTGCTGCTAGCTTCAGCTGGTTGTATTTTTTACTGCTAGCCTTTGTATCCTTATTCTGCCACTAGAGAAGAAGAATCTCCAAAGCAATGGAAAGTATGTGTCATGTGATATGAGTTACAACATCTAACTATTACATTCTGCCACAGTCTGCCTGGAAATAAGAAATGGGCAGTCCACAGGTTAACTTAAACAATAAAACTTCTGGGAGAGGAATGGCATGAACTCGTCTTTGGGGCTACTCAGACATAACACGGAATTAAACCAAGGTTTATCTGCTAAATGTTAGCATTACGACCATAATCAGGCTTGAGCCTTGGGTTCACACATTCCTTCCTAGTTCCCCTTTCTCCTTCCTTGGCACAGAGATTAGAAACTTCCAGTCACAAGCAAGTAGCAAACTACGGTTTGGTATTTGGCCATACCCAATTAACTGTGGTTGACACAAACCATTACTTGCTTGCAAATCAGGATTTCAAACCATAGTTTAATCCTAGTGTTCAGGCAAATAATAGTTTATCAGGTTTGGTTGGAATGACAAATTATGGTTTCCTTTGCTAAACTCGTAATGGAAGGTGAGGAGGAAGGGGAAAGGAAAGAGTGTACAAGCTTTGACTCATTTGTTTGTTCTCATACCATTAAATCATAATTTAGCCTTACGTCTGAATACAATTCTTATGCCCCAGATACAATATATGTATGCACACATAAATACACACATACCTATATATTACCTGACATGTGAAAAGCCCACCTTCTGTAGACTAGTGAGAGCCACTGTGTGCTGCCTGGGAGCAATATGCCTTGGAAATGAAATGTGACATTTTCCACTGAGTTATTATAGCCACTAAAATAAATGACACTAGATAGAGAGAGCCATGTCAAAAATAAAATTAAACATACAGGAAATTAATCCGTGCAGAACCAATAGCAAAAATTATGGTTCTCTTTCAAAGATGGTGTGGTCTGCTACACTCACTCACAATTATGGCTATGATTGGCTTTGCAAAGCTTCCTCTCCCCCCCCCCCCCATGCCAATTCTCTCCCTTCAAGTGCAATTCTGGCTCAACCACTTAAACTGTGAATAAACAGCATTTTCTCCAGACACATCATCTTTCCTGCTGACTCCTCCTTTTCGTTTCGATTTTAATACAATGAAGAGTTGCTGGAACTCTCATCTTATGCCTTATGTAAGATTTTCTTCAGTGTAATTTCACTGAATGTCCAGATGGAGAATAAAAATAGTACTTTATTAGAAGGGCAGGGGGCTTTGATGGCTAGGCATTGCCCCACTCATCAGACTGCTCTGGTAGTTGTGGAAATTAAAAATGGTTCTCCCACTTGTACCCAGACCTGAGCTGAAAATTGTACAGAATATCTACTTGCTAGGCTGTTTTAGTCCATGCCACAAAAACTTCAGATATTGAGAACTTTGGGGATTACATAGGATATGCTTATAAGAGCACGCACAAAATAAAGCTGATCACAGTCATTAGCTTAAAACTACATATTTCGTAGCTAATAATTCCCGCTCCCCAAAAATGTGCATTTGAAACAAAATGCTGATTTTATAAAAAGATACCTGCAGATGACAAGCACCTAAAGAGACACCCTCTCTCCTTTCACACACAGGACTTCTATGATAGACGTGTGCATTGCCTAAAAAGAAATTGCATTGCATAAAAACAAAGAAAATGTGTGTCTTGGTTCAGAACCATTGTTTCCAGCCCTGTGCAAATATTATTCAATAGACTGATATGGATAATTGGTAAACGTGTCTTTAATCAGAGTCCTAACCGTTGTGGATTAGTGGTTTTCAATCTTCTTACACCCAGGGGTCCCCTTGACTTTTGTGTTGAAGATGCTGCTGGAGTCTGCTCTAGAATGCCTGCTCAGTTCATACAGAGTGCTCCCCATGCCACTGAGGCTTCATTGATGCCTCTTTGGTACTGAGAGAGCACCCTAAGCATACTCTGCATGATGCAGGGGAAGGTGGCCAGTGATGGGGGTCTTTCAGGGAAGCTTGTCCACCATGACTGATCTTCTTATTGGGGAATCTTAATATCCCTGTAAGGACCCACAGGATTCCCTGCAACACTGCAGACAGCAAGGATCCTCTCAAAATACCACTTGCATTATCCACTTGCATGTTTCCCCTCTTTATGCAAGCCATAGATTCTTTAAGCCACAGCTAGGGGGCTCTGCTTGTCCATCTTTCAGCTAACAAGGCCCTACTGGGCAAAAGGAATAGGAACAGGTCACCTGAAAAGTAACTTCTTTCTCTAGGTCTTAAAGAAAGTCCTAAAGTCTTAAATAACAACCCAATCTCATTAATTACATCATTTTAATAAATGACTTGGTATTTCTCTATATATTTAATTCATGTGTGTGTTTTTATTTAATGAAAGATTTAGGAGTTCCTTCATTATTAAGGTTATTCTGTATTAGAATCTTTAATGGAATTTAGAAACTAGCACTGTAATTCTATGCATATTTCATCAGAAGTAAGTCCTAGGTGAATTTCCTCCCAAGAATACACTTTAGGTATATATAGAATTGCAGTCTAAACCATATTTAGAAACAAATGTGTCAAGTGTAAGAGAATCTGTTTTTAAAGAACATATTACTGTATTTTTCCGTCTATAAGACGCCCCCTATTTTGGGGGACTTCAAGAATATGGGGAAGATGTATCCATGTATAAGACGCCCCCTAATTTTTGACATTATTTTTTAGGAAAAAACCTACTCTTATACATGGAAAAATACGGTATTTAATTAATTGTGTATAAAGCTTGGACGTTTAGAGAAACAATTATTTTTGCAAGCTATAAAACTGCATAGGTCTAACTACAATCCACTGGTGGAACATTACAAATGCAAACATTTGCTAGATAGTGGGATCAGCACATCACATAGAACAATGTCTGAACCATGCTACCATGCCTGCAAACAAACACACAACTTGTCATCTGTCTCCAGGCTTGCTAAAAAAAACACACCTCTCAAACCTCTTTCCAAAGACATATCAGTTTATTACACTATTTCTATCCTGTCATTTTTGAACCAGTGAGTCTGCAAGGCAGGTAACAGACTTGAATAGAACAAGAACAAAATACCTATTAAAACAATAATTTTAAAAATACAAAAAACCCCCAAGAAAACCAGCCAGCAACTAATTAGGCAGCAGTAAACAAACATCAAAATCCCAGATGAAGAAAACAAAACAAAGCAGCAGAGTATCCAGAGAAAGCAGGATATTTAAAACAATACAGTCTAAACCGCTTGATGCTAAAAAGCTAACAGAAGAGAACAAGCTTCACAAGGAAGAGATCTCCAAATCATCTATTGTACTGCAACAAGCCTGTGTCTTTCTCTAGTTGACCAATGGTAGAGGGATCTAGAGTAAGGCCTCTGTGGAAGAACTTAAAAATGTTAGTGGGTGTGTATGGGAGAAGGTGGTCCTTTAAGTATCCTGGAGCCAGATCATTTAGAATTGTGACGGGATGGTCCTTCAGATGTTGTTGGACTCCAACTTCCACCAGCTCCATTCAACAAGGCAATGGTCAGGGATAATAGGAGTTGCAGTCTAATAAAAGCTGGAAAGTCAGGGGTTCTCCATCCCTAATTTAGAACTTTAAAAGTCAACCCCAACACTTTGAGTTAGGCTTGAAATCTTATCTGGGAGCTAATTAAGCTTTTTCAAGACTGGCCGTCTGTGTTCCCTGTGGCCTGCCCACCTAACCATCTAGGGACTGTATACATCATCTTTTATGGCATGGCTAGGTCACTTTTGCCTAGGAAAGGGTGCTACAATTGTGGTATCAGCCTAACCTGGTAAAAAGCACCCTTGCCGCCACTACCACATGGGCATCCAGGAGCAACGCTGGATCCAACCCCCCCCCCCCCCAAATGCAAACCTGAGTATACATGGAGACCGCAACACCATCTAAAGTGAATTCCATACCTACTCCAGAATCAACAATGTACTCCATACTTTTGTCTTGTCTGGATTAAATGTCAGTTTGTTCACTCTATCCAGTCCATCACTAATCCAGCAAATGTATTACAACCTACACTGCCTCCTCTCTGGGGTCAGCTGGCAAAGAGGAGTAGAGCTGGGTGTCATCTACTTGCTAATGATTAGCAGCAATCACCCAAATCTGGGCATGATGTCACATGGCTTCATGTTGGTGTGAAATAGTATGGGAGACAAGATAAGCCCTCTTGGTGTTTTGCAAGTCAACAGCTATAGGGTAGATTATCAGCCTCCTAGCATCACCACCCACCCTAAAGCAAGGACTTTAAACACAGCAAACCAGTCTTCACCATGCCAGCAAGGAGACCCAAAGTGATGCCATGATCAATGGTGTCAAAATCTGTTAAGAGAGCCATAATAGTCATCAGGCCATGGAAGCATCCAGCCAGTTTATCTTCCAGCAAAGTTCAGTGACTACAGCAACCAAGGCCGTTTCTTCCCCAAAACCAGCTTGAAATGGATCTCAATAATCAGATTATCCAAAACTCCAGACACCAAAGCTGAGGCAATAGCTAATGTCAGGGACTGGTTGAACACAGAGGAATGGTGGGAGGAACCAGCTGAAGAACCCTCAAGGGAAGAAGGATTAGAGCCAGGGGATTGATGGTGGGATAACGATGAGTGGTCAGAGAGAAGTCCAGAATGAGAAGCTGAAGCAGGAGATGAGGGAGACCAAGGGGCAGAGAGGAGTCCGGCTGGTGAAGAGGCACGATGTCTCCCCTTCCTGCTGCGAGGCATGAAGCAGGAGAAGCAAAGACATAGGTGCAGTCTCTGATTGCTTGGGGAAAGCCCAGGGGGGGAGGAGACTTTGACAGCTGTGGGAAGACGAGGATCTTAAGTCACTACAACTGCTTCATAGGGACAAGACCTACCAAAGAGGAGTTGCTTTGTAGCAACTCCATGCAGATCCTGATTCTTCTAATCAAGAGTTAACTCCGCTTACTTTGTGTGATTTACTGCTGGCTTGCCTCTGACAGCTGTTGAGCATCTTATTGGTGAAAGAAGGAGAAAGCTGTCTTCTAACCTACTTCCTCATAGCTGCATTAATATGAAGTGCCTAAAACTTTTAATTGGAATTCTTTTGGGAGGAAGCAAGTGAAATGAGAGATGCTGTCAGCAAATGCAGTTGCATGGGCTGTGATATTTAGAGCAAGCAAAGCAAACAGGCATCAGTCTCTGGTGATTTTGATATCTTGGCTCTCTGTCACTAATGAAAGGAAAGCTTTCAACGGTGTCATTTTACATAGGCCTTGGACTGCCTGATATGATATTACATCAGTAGTTTAGCCTCGGCTTTAATTTGTGCTTAGGCTGAGCCCCAGAACATAAGGGAGTAAGACAACAATAATGCATTTACTGTATTAGTAAACTCAGGCGATGAGCGGTGACAGGATGGTAGCCCAAACAGGGCCACTGAGTTACAAGAGAAAGGTAACAGCATGTTATTGGGATCCTGGGGTTTGCAGAAGTAACAAAAATAACAAAAAATGTAAGCACCTAAGGAAGGCAGCCCCTGCCCAACAACAACAAAGGTCCAATGAAAACTGAGCATGTACCATGGAGTGTAGAGTCCCAATTGGAAAAGAAAAATGAAATGGGGATGGGTAATGGATTGTCCAGCTTGGAGATACTGGCTGACTGCAGCCTGAACAGGAACACTCTTTTTAGGAAGTGGGATACACGGAAACATTTTACTTCAGATCCCACTTGTCTCCTGCTAAAGGACAGTCTTCAAGGCATTGCCATTATCTGTCAAAGGGCAGGCCCTTTCTCCAAGCGACTTCGCAACTTCAAGGCAGTCTTTTGCCCTCAATCTCGCTTCACTCACCTCTCTGCCCTCTCCTCAATATGTTCCTGCAGTTTCTGGCTTCTCTTGCTAAAAGGAAAATATTATCTGTGCCTTTTCGTTTATTTCACTGAGACTGAGTCTATGCAAAGAGTCCCAACGAGGTCTGGCAAATATGTATCATATTCTCTGGATGTGGTCCAGCCACTGTTAATAATTTAGCCTACCTGTCAATTTAACCTTATGTTGACTTTCACGGTGTCCAGCAGGAAAAGACTTAATAAGAAAATAATCTACACATGGAGATGGCTTGCAAAGCAACCCTAACTGTGGATGAATATACTAATTATTGTGCATTGCCATTTTTTGTTTGTTTGTTTGTTTATGTATATATTCCTGGGATTTTTACCCTGCTTCCCCGCTAAATCTCCTATGACAATCTGTTTTATAAGCTTGTTACCTGGAAGTACAGATCCCCAGAAAGAAAGAAAATCCAAATTGTTCCATCTTAACTGTAGCTCCTTTATGAAAAAATGAAATGAGACTTACATAGTTGGACATAGAACAAGCTTCACTTTTCTATTTTAGGGGAAATAGCAAGGGTTCAGATGAAAATTATTGCACATTTTCAGTTTCCATTTCAGTCTCTCCCCTTCCCCTTCCATCATTCCACTCTCAATTGTTGGCAGCCATTAATAAATTCATTTTTCAGGGTAAAAGGTATTGCTTGGCGTTCAAAGCCTTATACAACAGATGTGAGGGAGGGGGACTATTGAATGTTGCTTTATACTACAAGGCATTTCAGATCTGCCAAATGCCCCTTACACTATTGAAGTTAGATATGGTAGAACTGACAGGGTCTCATTTATCCTATATGTTCCCTACTGCCCCTGTTCCATTATCATCATTCTGTTCTGGATTCAACTTTAAGGAACATTCTCTCAGAATGGGAAACAAAAGGCTACTTTAGGAAGCATGATTTATTTATTTTTAAAAGAAATTATAGATCTATTATTCAGAAGCAGCTTCCTCTGCCCATTGGTGACTTGTACATAGGATGGTTGCTTCTCCTTCAGCTAAATAATCTTTGGTCAGATTCACACATCCACACCCAGGACACCAGGCCTCTTAACAAAGTTATAGGCTTGCAGAACTGTATAAAGAACTGGTATCTATTCTATTGGATAATTTGATAGACTAAAGTCTGCATGGAAGGTGACAGTGGGAGTATTCTGGAACCTAAACAGTGGGATAAACTATTGATGGAGAAATCTGTATAATCTATCTCAGCCCATATGAGGGAGACCACATTATATCAGCAAGAATATCTGACTCCAAATTGTTTAACAATAGAAACAACAACATCCTCTAAATTAGACTACTAAAATGAAGAAAGCTTGGGGGTAACCAGGAATGGATTTGTGTGTGTTGAAGAACTATGCTGTATACTTGATGGAGCCTCCAATGGTCTTGAGAATCAGAAAGAATTCTGTGCAGCTCCCAGTTCTTTTGCAAAGTCACAGTTTATTAATATGCTGCATTTTTTTGCTCAAAGCAATTTACAAAAAATAAACATACAATGGTAGCACTACAGCTGTAACCATAATGCATAATAAGAATCACAATGTTGCTACAATGTAACAGTGGCAATTCAACAATTAACAATTCATTTAAAATATATCAAAATTAAGTAATCATACAGATTACAGTATCTCAAAGTAGTTCAAAAGGTAATAGTGTTAGTACCTTGCAACCCCCCCAGTGTTTATAACTAGACTCAAAAGGTCAGAAGAGTTCTTCTGTCAGCAGCTCCTTTATGAAAAGGACTCTCAGGTCAGGAATGAGGCGCATCAGAGGTGGAAGAAACTACCTTGATATCCAGCATAATAGCCCCCACCTCACTCTCTCCTGTGTCCTCTTCTATATGCACAGAGTGCTTCTCCCTTTCTCCTACTCCTATTTCACTCTGTCCATATTCAAGAGAGTCCTTCCCCAGTTCTAAAGCAAATGTGAAATCATTTCCAAATTCTATCAATATTAGCAAGCAGAATGCTAGTTAAGCACACTGACCATTAAGTGAATCTATGTAAGTATGTCCAGTTTACATAATTGATCCCACTTTTAAAATTGGAGTTTTCCTTCCGGTTATCGGCCCTACACCCTTCTACTAGTGTTTATGATTGCACTTGATAATTGCTTACCGGTGATGTGGTCCTCTTAGGAATCAAAGCAAAAAATGTTTGAATGAAACTAGGCAATCTTCTGAGTATAGGGGTGTTTTGAAGGCATCTCTTTGACGGCTATCACTGCAAAAACTTTTCTTTTTCTTTTAACAAACAATTGACCTGCCAATATGCTGAGTTTTAAGCTCGCTGGTATATTATTCTGAACCATGCTCATATGAATTTTTTTTGCATTTTAAAATAATTTTATACGTTTATATGTTTGTTGAATTTGTGACCTTGTCTTTTTATGTTGTAAATTGCCTTGAGCAATTTTAATGGAGACAAGTTAACATTTTTTAAAAAAATAAATGAATACCAAAATGGAACTGGTATAAATTATTTCATTTCATTTTGAAGTCTTAAGAATTGACCAAAATGAAGCTCATGGATTCAGCGGCCTTTCCCAATGTTTGTTCCATAGCTGTGTATTGGCAAATTGTCAGTAGCCAGATATGTGGTACAGACTTTTATTTCCCTCTGCTTATTTTAAACCTGTTCTATATAGTACAAAAAGGGACAATATAAGTTTGTAGGGAGTCTATTTAAGGAATGACGCCACTGTATTAAAGGAAGTCTACATACCTTGAGTGCACTTTGTGGCATGAGTCCAAAGTGAAAAAGGCTGTAAAAAAAATGTAATCATCTTCTATAAATATAGTATTGCACCTGTATTGTATCAAAAAATGTGCATGCTGATCCTATAGTCCTTCTACATCAGCAGCTGCTATGTCAGGGCTAATGATGGTGTAAGTAGTCATTATGCTATATGCACACTCAGCAGCATAGTCAGAAGGAAACTGGAAAGCAGTCATAAACGTTTCCTGGAGAAGGCAGATCTGGCCACATGCCTGGTTGTACACACACATACCTCTGAAAAGACGCAAAACTGCAGTTAATGCAAAATGCTGCAGCCAGAGTGCTGCCAACAGCCATTGTTCAGAAAATGAGGCTTCATTATTGTTTGATCTGCACTGGCTCTTTGTAGTTTCAGAGCACAAATGTTGGTCATTCAATACCTTTAAAGTCCTAAGTGGTTTGGGACCAGGATTTTTAAAGGATTGTCTTCTTTCTTATGAATTTGCCTGCATGTGGAAGGAATCAACACAGGTCCTGCTCTGGTTACCACCACCCACAGAGGTGTGGTGGGTAAAGACATAACAGGGCCTTTTCAGTTGCTGCTCAAATACTCTGGAACTCCCTCCCCTATGAGACCTATCTGGCTCCCTCTTTGTTGGCATTTGCACAATCAAGTCTGTCATACTATGCTTTGGAATAGCTTTGTTTTTCTTTCTTACTTTGATATTTTGTTATTTTGTGCAGCTGGAGGTTTTTATTGCTGCTGAGGTTTTATGGCTTGTTACTATTTCTGTTAATGTTATTAAAAATGGGGGGGGGGCAGAAAAGTGGTGGGTTAATATCAACAAACAGAGAGAGAGCTACAGAAACAAGTGCCAGAATAACAATGCTCACAGGCACTTATAACTTGTAAATTGCATGGTTAATTGGTGAAGGCAACAAGGACACCAGACAAGGCATGGTGGTGGCCAAATGACCCAATGATATCATCTATCCCAGTATGCACACCAATGCACTACCAGGTAATCAGAAAGAAGACACAGCATCTTCTACAGAACATGCCACCATAGGGCAAGAATAAACACATAGTGCTCTAATCTCCAGGACTCTCTACATGCAGGAATATAGTCCCTTGTCAGCACTGATTCAGACAGCCTTCAAACTGCTACACTTTTACCAGAAAAAAGCAACTAGATGCAAACAGGGAAGGGCTGTTCCAGTTGCATGCATAGTAGGTAGTGTTTGGTCCAAGTCTGGTTTGAAGATAAAGAACCATAAGGGAACATAACAGGGGCATTGAAGTTGTCCATCAATAGTTAGCGCATAAACAGCAGACTGAGCAAGAACAAAGGTCGCCTGGTCACTATCTTCCCCTCTGGTGAGATGTACTGTGTGTCTGCTTTAAAATGGCAGTAATTATAGCTAAATTTGCATCTACACACAAATTAGCCTATGCAAATTTTAGGTATATCTGTGTCCTCTTTCTTGCAATAAGTGGCCACCTTAATGCACAGAGAATCCTAGGGTGCAGCGGAAGGAATCAATTCCTGCTGTCAGAATAATGGTCCCACATCGGCAATTATCAGAACACTGCCAACATCACCACCATATATTGTGTTTTTGTGAGGGGGCAAAGCACTTATATGTGAGAGAGGGCCACATGCACAAGGAAGAAGAGCAGAAATAGGAAGCACCAGGAGTTGCCTGCTAGATCAGAGAGAAACAGCAGTATATGGAAAACAGGAGGTGGGGATTTTAGTCATGCCAGGAGGAGATGGTGGAGTGACCACTGCCAGATAAAGTGTACCTCCTGGGTGTCCTGCTGCCAGCAACAAAGATTTTGGGTGTAAGGATGGGTGAACAGTACAACTAACACTCAACAAGCCACACTATAGACAGATTCCCAAGTCACACAGCTACAGGAGCAGATAGAAGGTAGACTCATCACTGGTCTTTCTAGTCTCCAGCTCATGGTATGCCCCTTTCTTTCTCCTCATCCCATTCATGGCACCCAGGGAGAGCGCCCATATAGACGAGAACCAAAGAGGGGCAGTGTGGGTCTGTAGACCAGCGGAAACGGAGCAGACATGTGGTCCCATCTTAATCCTTGATCATGTTCTCACAGAGAAATGGGAAAAGCCATCCAGATACTGTGAAGGGACTGCTGTAATATAGGGGAGAAAAGAGGATGGTACAAGGATCAATTCAGGTACATATTTGGATTCTAGCAATGTCTTTCTTTTTCAGTCACACCTCCCCATGATCTCTTTGTTGATTTCCCGCTATTTATCCCAGCTAACCTTACTGCCAATTCCCACATCACTTGCGTGCAGACCTCTGCACAGCTTAGCACACCAGCAATAGTAATGAAAGTGAGTGCATTGCTCTGGCCAGTATGCAGATCGCGGCTTCTGATGGAGTACCATGGCAGAGAACCCACTGTTAAAAGTTATAATTTCAATATACATAAAATGCTTTGCTTGGATGCATTGTATTTTAAATGCTGTAATGGGAAGTTTACCTTAGGCAAAAAGGTTCCACTTTGGTAGAAGCATCAGAGAAGGTTGGTCTTCTTACATTAGAGTGAGATAAGCTACCTGATGATTCATCTCCGGAAACAAGAGCTGCAGAGCTCTCACAGCAGGAAGCTGAAACTTGAGAAGCTTGTGTGTGTGTTTGTTGGAGATGGCTACAAATGTATAGTGCGGATGTGGCCGAAGTCTTGAACATGGAGGATAAGGCTATCAATGGCTATATTCTGCTTCCACTGTCAGAGGCAATACACCTCTGAATACCAATTACTGGGCACTGGAGGTTGGGAGAGTGGTATTGCAATCAGTTACTGCTTGTGGGCTCCCCTTGGGCATATGGTTGACCACTGTGAGAACAGCATGCTGGACTAGATGAGCCTTTAGCCTGATCCAGGTGGATCTTATGATTCCCTTCCACTGTATCTCAGCTCTGTTTACTTTTTGCCCTTTCTGCTGGATCTGCTCCTCTGATGTATGACTTTGAGCAGTGGTATCCTCTTGCCAGTACAGCAGTATTACTATACACGTGTATATGCTTCCTGCTCAAGTTATTGTGTTCCTCTGGTGTTGAGGTGTTCATGTTAAGAATGATCCTATATAAATTGAGGACTGGATTGTTCTAAAAAGTTGATTGAAACATGAGGTGGGAAATACGTAGACATATACAAAAACATCTTGAGACTTGAGTCAACAGACAAAATTCAAGTTATACACATCAACCAATATACTAAGGATAACGCAAATTTCTTGATCTTTGCAGGAAACTGTTTAGGTTTAATATTATGCTCATCTGTGAGTGTAGATTATATTAATTATATATGTAATGAAGCTTCTAATTCTTAGCCTGTGTCCTGACTTGGTTTTAGTCCAAATAAAAATAAAAAACACTGTTGGCTTGTTAGGTCTGTTTGGATATTAGTTGTTTATTTTGCCATTAATATGGAGCTGAGTATCAGTTTTCAAGCCTCCTTAGCATATGCTTTATATTGTTCTGTTATTTAACATTTCTGTTGATGTTTTTGCAAATGGTAATTCTCATACACAGCTGCCATACCTCAGAGGAGTTATTGCTGATTTATAGTAGTGATAGGAATGGCTATTTATACCGTGTCTATGAAACCTATTATATTATATTTTCAAAAAATAAGATAGCCGGATCACATCATCCAGATTGTACTTGAAGACATCTGCAAGGTCAATTTGTGGCTATATTTAATTAGCATTTCAGAAGACATGATCACACTTATCTGCTTGGAAAACTACTTAAAATAGCTCAAGTTATGCAGCATGTAACACCCTTGTATTGATATTACAAGGAATTAAGTTCTATTTACATAAGATATTTAAAATTGAAGTGCAAGTCCCACTCTAGATTGTGGGCTTAACCACAAATGTTCCAAAGTCATTTAGTTTAATGGCAAAATAATTACTAGATGCCGCCTATGGTCACAATCCAGAGAAATGAAGGAATCCTATACACCCTTACCTGGGATTACATTTCAGTGAACTCAGTGGGTCTTACATCAGAGTAGACATGCATGGGATGACTGTTAAGGTCCCATTGCACCCTAAGGCAGTGTAATATAATAGGCTGAGAGCTGGATTTGGAACAGGGAGTACAGCAATCTCTGATTAGCCATGAATCTCAGAAGCAGCTTTGATCAGATTACAAACCCTCACCTGACGTAAACTATGTCATGGGCTTTGTTGTGAGAACGATGAAATGGGATATCTCTATGATGGAAGAATGGGATGCAGTATGATCAGTAAATTGTTGTGCATACTTCCGGCTTCGCACAACACAGTGCCCTTCAGATGATGTTGGACTCCATCTCCCATCAGCCGTAGCGCGTACAGCCCATGGTCAAGGGTGATGGAAGCTGTAATCTAAAATATCCGAAGGACCCAGGCTTGGGGAGGCTCATCAGTTCTAAGGGCTCTGGAAGTATAATTAACTACTATAACAATTTGGCATTTGTATTAGCTCATCAGCTATTTTGAGCCACCAGCGTATGTACTGTGTAACATCTCCTTGGTTTGCTTCCTTCGTTTATCGGAATGCTTAGCTATCCATAGGTTTCAATGTTCCAAAGTCATTTAGTTGAATAGGATTTTCTATATGGATCCTCATATAAACAGTGCAGTGGTTCATGATCCTTTTTCCTAAGGCAGATTCGTCATGAGCTGACCAGTCATTTAGCATGTGGCAAAGCAGACCAGCAATCATTTCAGTTCACCTTCAGAGCCCTCCATAACACCTAATTACATTCCCTGCAGTGTGTGAATAGCATTGCATGCATTCTTCCTCTGAACATGATGCGTTTCCCACACTTAACATATTAACAACTTGTAAGAATGCTGGGTATGATCCATAAACCTGCTGTGCCGCTAAGGGTAAACATAAGAAAGTGGCTTACAGTTTCAACTGGGTGTTTTTTCAGCCTAACTTGGAGATGCCAGGGATCAAACGTTCTACAATCAAAGCATGTGTTCTAACACTGAACATTGCCCTTCCCCCTGTGCTGTGCTGTGTCCTAAGCTACACTGAACCCCCCCCAGGCCTTCCAGCCCGAGAAACCCCACAGAAATCTGGGGTCTTGATACCACAAGACTTTACCACTTGCGCAATAATCTCTAAGGCTATTAGGAACAGTCATAACAGCTGCTACCCCAAAATTGCCCTGTTCCCAGCAGAGACCTGTTGCACTAGCAAAGACCAGTCACAAGCTGCATCATAAACTGTGTATGGGCCATCTAGTACCCTCGCAGCATATATGGGGTGGGGTGGCATTCAACTATCTGCACTGCTGCTGGAAGAGGTTGCACCAGTATAGGCCAGCAATATTGTGATCCTATCCTTAGGCTGTAGGACAAAGCAAGGTTACTTTTTAAAGTTAAGCGCCACTGAAGTCACCGTTAAGACTTCATTGACAACATGTGGCTAATGATATGGTCATCTTGTTCCATTCAAAAGTCTATTAAGAAATAATTTGTGGCCTGCATTTGTGAGTTTTCAAAAATAATGTCAAAGGTTCTCTCCTTTGCCATTTAGTCATAATTTACCTCTCCCACTGATCAGTTTAGGCTGCAGTCCCAGGCACAGTTTCCTGGGATTAAGCCCCATTGGATTGACTTAACTGATGAGTAAACCTATACAGTGGTACCTCAGGTTACATACGCTTCAGGTTACATACGCTTCAGGTTACAGACTCCGCTAACCCAGAAATAGTACCTCAGGTTAAGAACTTTGCTTCAGGATGAGAACAGAAATTGTGCGGCAGCGGCATGGCAGCAGTGGGAGGCCCCATTAGCTAAAGTGGTGCTTCAGGTTAAGAACAGTTTCAGGTTAAGAATGGACCTCCGGAACGAATTAAGTATGTAACCATAGGTACCACTGTACAGTTAGGATTGTGCTGTTACCTTTATGCATATGAATAGACACTATTCACCATGATATGAACTCCGTTCTTTAAGTAAATGAGAGACAGTTTTTGTTCTACTGCCCAGGATCTTTGTGAAACTTTTGACTCTTCCTTCCTGCTTCTTTGCAAACGCCACAACATCTGTAAATATTAAGCTGACTTGAGTTTTGCTATAAGTGCAAAGGGGACAAAATCTGGAATTTTAGCCTAATTTGCATTTTTGTTAGACTTTTTGGGGATCTCTATATAAGTAGCAATTGTGTGAAAACAACGAACAGCTCTCTGCTTGAACCATCTGTCATGAAGTTGTGACATATGTTAGCTTTGTCTATTCAGCAGCCAAGTGAAAATTGATACACTGAACTAGTATTTGGCTCAAATTATTGCATATCTGAATATATATCATAACTGCATGCTTGCGCATACATCTCTAAGCCTCATGAAATTTGCAAGAGATCTGTCATTCATGGAAAATTCAGCATATTTTATGTGTAGTTCTGCATATAAGCCAAATGCACACAATAGCTTGCAGTACTGTTCTCTGGGCTCCTTGTACTCTTCAGGCCAGGCTGGCTATTGTGGAGCCCTTGATAGGTTGTGGACCACAACTTCTATCAGCCCCAGCCAGCATGACCAGTAGTCTAGGATGATGGGAGCTGTAGTGCAGCAACATTTGGAGTGCACCATGTTGGCTGATTTTGTCTTGATTTGACAGTCAAATATTATGCATGCTCACTCAAAAAGAAGTTTCACTGTATTCAGTGGGGTTCAGTCCCTAGGAATGGTGATTAGCAAGGGTGCCAACTTGAATAAAATATTGAGGGGGGGGGGTAGGAAAGCCCTGCCCCACATAATCACAAGACATGGAGTATGCACACCATTTGAATAGCAGTGCCCATCAACTGGGGTGGGGGGCTCAAATATTTTATGGTGGGGCACCTTACAGTCTAGTAAGAGGTCCCATTGACTTCAGTGGGCCTACTCTCAGATAAGTGGATACAGAATTGCTGCCTTAGTAGGTAATAACAAAGCTCTTCTGAATAGTCACTTTTCCTCTAAAAGGGGTATGTGTGTTCTCTAACACGCCCAGGGCCAGATTTAGATGAAGAGAGGCCCTAGGCTACTCCACTTGTGAGGCCCTTCCCCACCCCCACCCTCACAACTAGAAGAAAATGGAAGAGTGTTATAAACAATATTGAGTGAAGCCAAGGATGATGACGGGTATTTAAAATTCTGCAATTCACAATTTCTCCTCTAAAGGACATAAGATATTATTGTTAAATACCATGGTGATTTTTAAAAATGCATAAAATTAACACTGAAAAACTTTTGCAATAACTGAACTTTGGGCAGGCCGGGTATTCCTATTATATACCTGGTGGGATTGACAAGGCATCTGACCCTCACCTGAATCTCATAGCTCTCCTGACAAGTGCTTTGGTCTGCAGCCACAGTGTGGAAATAAAGGATGAGATTGCCCACCAGATACCAGGCACTCTACTATTCAAATTAGGCCCCAGTGTTTTTGTTACAACCCCCTTCTCAATTAAGTAATCAATTTTAATCTATAATTTAAATTCTCAAAACTTTCTTATTCTTAATTTGAGCAAGTAAACTACTGCTCTTACTTCATTACAAACAGTATTTCTACGTGTAACACACTTGCAATTAACCAACTAGAAGGATTACTGTTAATAGCAACAGTTTTCCTATAACTTGATATTATTGCTGGATAGTTTTGATGAACTGCAAAAGCATTTTTAGTTTGCTTTCTGTTGCCACTCTGGAACTTTTCTTTATTAGTGCCACTTTGTTTCGTACGATTCCTTGCAAATGAAGGAAAACAACTTTTCTGCTTGTATATGTTGATAATATAATTTTGGTTACTGAGGACAAACAAGATTATACAAAAACAAGATTGGGTGCAGTCCTGGCCAAGGACATAGGCATCCTGACTGTGACAAAGGTGACCTGTGTGCTTGCTTGCTTAACAGCTGTTGGGAACTTCAAGGTCCCTGCTCTCCCTTCTTATGGTCTTTGTACTGGACCTGGAGACTCCAATAGAGAGCATTCCATGTCAAAAAGGAGGGCAAGTGGGCACCCTATCAAATGACAGGGCAGGAGCTACATGGAGCAGGGCCTTTTCACTTGTGGTGCCCATTGTATGCCTTGCTCTTCCAATACCTGCTCTCTTTTGGCCTGTATTTTGGAGCTTTATAATTTAGGAAAACTTTGGAAGAACTGGTTGACAAGTCATCAGTCGCTGATGTATGAGCGGATTTTATTTGCTGCTATTCTGGGCTTCCGGTGCACCAGGGTTTACACCAGTGTAATATAGTTGGCCAGGGTGCCAGAAGGGATACAATTTAGAGCTTTCTCCATTATCTGCACAGCATGGGGTGTTCAGTCCACAGTGCAAAGGCTGAGCTAAAGCATTCCCTGCTGGTTACCTGCTTTCAGCAATAGGGGTCGCTGTTTGGTAGTACCTAATTGGTTAGCTGTCAGATTCTAGAGCTCCCTATTGGTGGTTCTTAGGTAATTCACAAAATACAGAGTCCATTCATAAAACACAGTGTTCATTCATAAAGCAGTAACATAAATCTCCATTGCTACATACTGGGTGTTTATTTCAGCGGTTGAACGTACCGGTTTATGGCCATGCTGTAGTGTAGTGCTTATGCGACTGTCAGTAAAAGCTGGCTGGGCTCATTGTCTCAGGGCTTGCGGGGGGGGGGGGGAGGTGACAAAACTGATTTCCAATAAGTGCCCTCCCTTTATTTCCATAACAAGTCTTTGAGTCTGTACCCTAAATAGTAACACCAGGGGCCTAGAAGGTGCAGGGCTTGTCAGTCCAACCCCTGCACAGTTTCATCAGGGCTGACCTTAAGGCAGTTGGAGCAATTTGGCCAAATTGGGCTCTGGGTGCTGCTCCCAAGGGGGCACCTGCACCAGGGCAATCTAGATGGATTTTATTTATATCTATAAGATTTTGCAGACTTTGGCTGTGAAATGGAGCCCTACAAAAAAAAAAATTGAAGTTGCTCCTCACTGCTTCAAATTGGGCCCCACTGGCTAGCCCTGAGTCTCATAGTTGCTGGGCCTGAGTTGCCCTGCCCTTGCATGAAGTTTTGGGTTTACAATTTTGGGAGAGGGAAGACTGTGGCACTGGGGAGAGGGCAGGCTGGTGAGGCCCCCTAGACTTAGAGGCCCAAGTTGCCCTGCCTTTGCATGAAGTCTTGGGTTTGCAATTTTGGGAGAGGGGAGACCCCCTAGATTTAGACGCCCTAGGCTTCAGCCTTCTTAGCCTATGCATAAATCCGGCACTGATCATGCCTTTATAAATGGCATTTGCTTGCTTTCTATAATCGCTTGCACTGGGTGCTATAACTAGATTTTAAAAACCCCTAGTGGTTTTAATATGATAAAATCTTCGATAATAAAAAACGTGTTAGTGCTTTGCTGTTTAACGGGTAGCTTTAACTGTGTGGCATTAACCAAACATTTGGTATCAACAGCCGCAGTAAATTAAAGCTAGTGGGAGTTTTATCCTTGAAAGGAGGGAAAGGTAATGTTGCAAAACCTTCACTAGAGCATTTCTTTTTGGCGAATCCCCTGCGTGATTTCCTCATAGCCCAGGGCTGAGAGGAATTGCCACTTCTTTGAAGTCTTCCTATCAGTAACAATGATCGAGGCTTCTGAGGCGCGCGAGGAGTTGAGAGACGCCCCTCCCTCATGCGGCGTCGATCCAGACTGCTGCTCCTTCCCCGGCGCGAACCGGGAAGGCGGCGTGTTTCCGTGCGCCTGAGCGCGTCCCCCCAAGCACAAGCACGAGGACCCCCGAAAGGCGAGGCGGCCTAAAAGTTTCTATCCGAGGCAAGTTGGGGAAGGGAAGCGAAGAGGCAGGCGCTGCTGCTGGGCAGTACTTTGAAAACTGCAGGCCTCCGGTCGAAACTTAAGTCACCTTTCCAAAATGGACACCCACCACCTTGGTTTGTTACGAAAGATTCCTTCAGGTTTTGCTTGCGGAAGAGTTCAAGCTCATTCCGAGACGACATTGCTAAAGAGCTACCCTAGTTGGGTCGTTTTTTAAAAAAATAAAAAATCCCGCCCACTTCCACGTGCGAAGAAAAGCGTGCATTGTGGCGCTTTCCTTTGGCCATAAAGAGCGCCAAATGCGTCGTTGAACGCAGATTTGGGAGCTTGCTGCGAGGGCGAGAGAGAGGAAAAAAACTTTGGGGAAGGCAGGTTGGGTGAAGTTGCCCGCCGCGTTTGCGTTCAAAAGAGGGCGACCCTATGGACATTTATGTCTCCAGAGAAGCAAGTCCCATTGAGCTCATTGGGTTTACATGCAGGTGAGCGACGCCAGGACTGCAGCGCTGCCTTAAGCTGGGCGAACGGCGACACCCGGGCGCGCGGCTGCACCTGCTGGAAGAGCCTCCTCCGCCGTCCCTTTCCGCGGGATCAATAGCTCCGTCTGCTTGCTGCGTGCGCCTCGTTCTCCAACAGAGGGGGCAACGTGAGCTCAGAAGAAAACCCCGGCAGCGATACAAAAGGCGTCTCGGAGGGTTTACCAAGCGCAGTCTCTCCCGCTCCTCTGTGTCTCCCCCCTCCACGCCGCCGTTCAATGAGGTGATGGGCAAAGCTAACTAGAAACATTTCTAAAAGCGCCTGCGGACTCGAGGAGGTGTAAACTCCGTCAGGAAAGAGACGGGAAGGGGTGGTGGTGGAGGAGGAGGAGAGGAGGAGGCGCAATCGGGCCAGCCCGGAGCCGCACAGACACCATGATGAGTTGGAGTCGCCTGTAAAGGAGAAGGAAAAGCGGATTTGGCGGAGTGATCGTGTGTGGCCGCGGGACTGGGGACAAGCGGCTGGATATTGATTGCTTTCTACCCCCTCTCTTGTGTTTTTTTTTGTGTGTGCCTCTTTCTTGGAGTCGCTCCCCGGGGGCGAAAAAGTGCCTCCCCTCCCTAAGAGGCAGGCGAAAGCTGCTCTTGTGTGTCGCACTCGCGCGCTCCCCCGGCGTGAGTCCCCCTTTCTCCCCCTCCCTCCCTCCCTCCCTCTTGCTCTTTCCCCTCATTGAGAAAAACACACTCCTGTTTTCCAAGATGCTGGGATGTAAGATCTGAGAGGAGAGCCTTCGTCTTTTTCTTCTCCCTTTCCTCTTTTTCTTCTTGCAGAGCAGCCGCTCTTGCTGGTACTGGTGCTGTTGGACGGAGAGGACAGAGGCGGGCGGGGTGGGGGATTTTTCTCGGGAATTCCGTGGATATGAACTTGGGGGCTTTGGAACCGCGCTGGTTTGGAATATCGACGTGCTGATCGCCTCTTGGAGTGGCAGAAACCGAGCGCACTTGGGGACGACGACCGGCAAAAGAGCAAGATGTCTCTGGCCACCTTATACTTCGTTTTGCCCTTAATGGGTAAGTGTCTGGTGTTTTCAGGCTCGGGCGGGTAGCGGGGGAAGGGGGGCTCTGTAAAGTCCAAGGCTTTGCTTTTGTGGGGATCTGAGATGTGTGTGGACCGCCGTCTGCCAGCCTGCTCTTTAAAGAGGGTTCCCTGAAGTTTTCTGTAGTTTTTAAATCACCGCTTTGGCAAACATCCTTTGACAGGGACAGAGTGCTCATCAAAAGATCAGAGGAGATCTCAACTATCTGTTAGCAAGTTGGAAGGGAAACTTTCAAACCATCTCAACCTTGGCAACTTGCTGAGAAGGGAAGTGGGGACGTTTATGCATGAGATGGATGGTTGCATCTTCTGTTGGGGAAAATGCTTTATGCCACAAATCTGCCCTGTTTTGACAATAGGCATGATGTACAAATGTGTGTGTGCATGCCTGTGTTTCCATAAGCGAGAAAAGAAATACGGTAAGGAGAGGAACTGGGGTGGCTAAGATCTGCTTTGACTGCTTCAGTGAAAAGTCCTGGATGGAGAGCAATACAGGAACAAAACCCTTGTCAATTTGTACCTTTCCTGTAGAAAGTATAGTAATCACAGCCTTTTAAAGAGATCTCTCTCTCCTAGCTGTTCACGACTGTCATTAAAATCACAGCAAACCCTTTGTGAAAACTGAGAGCAAGCACTTAACCCACTGTTGCTGCTCTCAGCAGCGCATGAAGGAGAAGAGCATTGAATTGAGAGAGGGAGTAGCTCTTTTACTACACAAGTGAACCCCTGTGGTTTGTCTTGTAAATTGAAGTAATCTGGGAATTCCTGGTCTGGCTGTAGTTAATCCAATAAAATTAAACGAACACTTTTCTGGAAATAACGTAAAGTCCAAGATCCAGGTGTAGCAAAAATTCAGTTACGTTCCCAAACACTTTTGATGCTGGAGAAACTGGCTGGAGGGAGAACCTCTCTGTATGTTCTATTGGGGCATTCATTTTGTAGGGATGCAGTTTTAAGTACTTGATTTGTAGGGTGGGGGGTAGGGAAGGAAGCTGGATTTTCTGTTGGGAAGCTCTGTTTCCCTCCTCCTCTACTATGCTTGACGGGGGAGGAAAGGGAGCTCGAGTAAAGCATTCACTCCCTTGCTTTCCCCAGTACAATTATTTATGTCCTTTCAGAGTCCCTCCTAAGTTGGCATCTCTGTCTACGCACAGCCTCAAATGTGTTTTCTTCTCCTCCTTCTCTTTGAATGTAGAAGTCCTCTTGTCCGCAGAAGTGAGCGGGCTGCTTGGAGGGGAACGCCTGGATTGTGTGAAAGCCAGCGACCAGTGCCTCAGGGAGCAGAGCTGCAGCACGAAATACAGGACACTGAGGCAGTGCGTGGCAGGCAAAGAGAGCAACTTCAGTCGGGCGACAGGCCTGGAGGCAAAGGACGAGTGCAAGAGCGCCATGGAGGCTCTCAAGCAGAAATCTCTCTACAATTGCCGCTGCAAGAGAGGCATGAAGAAGGAGAAAAATTGCCTACGTATTTACTGGAGCATGTACCAAAGCTTACAGGGTACGTTACAAAACACTGAACCATTCCACACTCCCCCCCCACTTTCTGATTAGCATGGGGTTCCCCACCTCTGCCCCTCTGATCTACCATGAGCTGACCTTGTAATTCTTGTTGTGTTCTAAGGACCTTTTCCAGCCACCCAGGCAGAGCAGCTGTTGCTGCTGCAGTCGCCTGTTGTTGGGAAATGCAGGATAAAAGATTTCCTCCAGGGGGACTCAGCTGACCTTTGTAAACTGAAGTCAAAAGATTGGGGCATTAGGTACTTTACTTCTCTACCCCAAAGGTTCCTCAGCACTTGTTAATGAGATCAAACTTCACAGGGTTGAGGGGTCACTCCTCACCCACTGTGTCAAACTGTAATTAATTGTTTCCTAACTGACCCGAAAAGTTACACAGGGTCTTCATTTTAAAAGCGGCCTCCTTTCCGCTTGTGTACTTACATAAGCATATGGCTTGTAGGATTGTAGATACTTTAGGGAAAAGGGTCCAGATGAAGAGAACCTACTAATTGTTCACTGTTTAGAGTATTGAACTTGATAAAATGTTCATTGATTCCTGATGCAGCAAGACAATACAGTATTGGAATCTGACTCTGTTGATTTGGGAATTTAAGACCCAGTTCTGTTGTCCTTGATATGTTTTATAATATCTCTTCTAAAGCTTCCACACCTGTGGCACCTAATTGAAATCAATATTTTAGTCAATGACAACACTGAATAATTTAATGACTTTGGATTTATTGGTTTTAGCTTTCACACTAAATTATACCTATTACTGGCTAGTCTCTACTGGATATTACATCCTCTCACTTTTAAAGGAGAGTGGCTGCTTTTACTGGGCACATCTGTACCGAAGTAAGTCCCAGTGAGTTCAATGGGGCTTACTCCCAGGTAATTATGTGTAAGATTGTAGCATTTGATTCAGTTTCATTGGTTCCCCTTGTTCCAAGTAAGGGAAGATAATATCTAAATGCAAAGTAAGTCACAACTCTGGATATATGGGAATTTACTTAATAGTCTTATAATCACACCACACCACAAAACTTCCCTCCGCTTGTATCACTTGAAATCAGGGTTATTTCAGGTAACCACCTGTTCCATAATCATTCCATGTCATGGTGGAGGAGGAAGAGGAGCTATTGGCAAAATACTTCTCTCCTGAAGCTTCTGTAATGTGAAAGAAACCAGATTTTAACACTAGCTTCTTAAGAATAAGTGATATAGGATGGGAATGAAAAAAGACCTTCCCTCATTATTTTAGACTATATGCTGGGGTGATGCAGCATGATGCTATTTAGCATTTGTCTTCACTACAGCCACAGTAGGGAGGAGATAGTTCTGTGGAAGCTATCTTTCTATGGTAGAATCACTAACCCTACAGCAAAGGGTACAAGAAGATGGGGCAGGCCTAGGTTTTGGAGAAAGGGCCTGGGGAGGAAGTGGTGACCCAGTTGGGGCAAATAAGTAGTGGCTGGTTGGATTTGTATGTTGAGCTTTATAGGCTGGAACTTCTGGTTGTATTGAGGTTTCAGAAGGCAATAAACATGAGAGAAAAACAAAGCATTTTTTTTCATTGTCCTTAGGGAATGACTTGCTTGAAGAGTCGCCTTATGAACCAGTTAACAGCAGATTATCAGACATATTCAGGCTAGCACCAATTGTATCAGGTAAATGGATTTATGTTTCTTTTTCTGAACTGTGAGCTACTAGCTAACTTTCAAAATTGCTTGTGAGGTTGTTTAATAATGTATTTCCTTCCATTTCAAAATGAGCACAACTGGTTCTGTAGTAAATGTAAGTTACAGTCTGGGTACCTATGGAAAAACCATATGGGCCTACTGTACCACGAATTCTACTTTCACACATGGTACAGTCCTACACAGGTTTCATTGGATGTTCAACTCGATTGTGTATAATGGGGGTTGATTGTAAGTGTGTTTAGGATTATAGCCCAAGATTGCAATCCTAAATGCATTTAGTTGTGTGTGAGCCCCACTGAAAGCATTGGGACTTATGTCCAAGTAGAAATGTATAGGATTGCAAATGTATTGATGTGAGCTCAATCACTGTTTGTCCATTATAAATGCCTGACTCTTTAATAGACAGACTGGGCGAGATTGCATTTGCCTATCTCATCTCTGGATGACTGCAGCATCAAGTGATCACATCAGTTTGTGAAACAGTCATCCCAGACCAAATACCACATACAGAGCATTCAGATCATCTGACATCAACTCAAATACAGTCCATACATTAATTTGTGAATCACCAAGTACTAAGACATCCCAGTGATGAATACGTATTGTGTATGAATAAGATATGTGTCACTGGTATTTATTGGAAATTATGTTTTACTTTTTGTTCAGCATAAGTAGCTATTGTTAGACTGCTGCATGCAGTGTATAAATGATCAATACTTCTTGTAACCTTGCATTTTTTACTTCTTATATTGTGTTATTGGGCAAAAGAAGTGGTGGGGGGGGGAGGCTAAGTACACCTGCAGGTGGCAATCTAATTCTCTGCCTCCAGAATTTACAGTGCAACACCTGGTGGTTAACGTGGCCTGTGTAGATTACCTCGTTTGACACTTAAGCACTTAAGGCAAATGAAATAATTCCCTATCACTTCTGGGAGAGGAAGAAATGAGTGTCTCCTTTATAATGATTTTTTAAAACTGCTTGCATAAATGATTCGTTTTCTCGTTGTTCTTTCAGCAGCTTTGCTTTCAAAAGTCTCTCCTTGTATGATAATCATTAACAAGTCTAGTACTTTCTCTTTTATGGAATGGGACTGGATGCATTTGTGCTTCCAAATTTAAATTACATTTCTTGTGGATAAGAAATATTTACTGACACCATATATTTTAGGCATTGCCATAATCTTGCAGTCTGTTACATTCAACTATAGAATTCACTTTATCCACAATATAGGACATTTCTGTTGAAAACTGGTAATACAGTACCTGAGATACCAGCCAATATAACATTTGCATGTTTGCACTTAAACTCACTGCTCAGTTCCTTGGTGAAGACAGGAACTGTGTTGGCTAGACTGTGAAATGGTGGGGAGGGAGGAGAGACCTAAAATATTAGAGTAGCAGAGTGCCAGGATAAATGGTGTAGAGAGGAAATGGTTTCTTGAAGGCTTTCCAAATAAGTAATATATGACAATTTCATCTGAATAGGCCAATGCAAACTTTGCAAAGTGAGCTCTTAATGTTCCTTTAAATCAATTTAAGATCAATGTTTATCTGCCTTTTAAAATTAATTTGATCAGAACATAAGCTTCTTTTCTGCCTCAGTTCTGATTTCTTTTTCTTTTTTAGCAAAATGGGAAGGAGTGGGTTGGAGGTGTTTTATTTAGGTGTTAGATTCCTGGAACTTGGTGCAACAGTGATTATAACTGATAAGTATGATCTACTTAGGCAAATTGGATCTGTTCAGTATTCCTCAGTCTGGTATTTCCACACATTCAGTAGAAGTTAGAGATGTGCAGGATTAGTTTTGGAAAGAATCACGAAGAAGTTTCATTAGCTTAAGCTTTTTGATGAATGTGTGTGTTATGTCTTGTTTGTGTGTGTGTGTGTGTGAGAGAGAGATAGAGAGGTGTGTTCATTTTCTCAAAATCGAAGGCATAAATAATATTGCTTGAAGAATGTGGTTGATTTTTCCAGTAATAAATCTATATTTATCAGTTTGGAATAAAATTATTGTAAATCTGCTTCCTTTCTTGTACACATATATAATTAGTTCATGCAGTGTATTTTCTACTTCACATAATTTAGTTATTGTTGACAACTTCCAGTATCTGGTGCACCATATCTTTGCTCTAGCCATGATATTTCATATTAACTCTTGGTTTGCCAAAGGCACAGTTTTTGTTGAAGGTCAATAAAAGCACCAAAGGAGCTAAATGAAGTTTAATATCTACTATTTTTTCACTTTTTATAACAATAATTTTCCAGAATTTCTGTGCTAATTCACTTGACCGCAGCATATGAAGATAAGTGTCTTTTTATACTTCCAACTATAACCTGGTTATAAAGCTATTCTAACAGATTGGTAGTATTGAACAGCAGTAGATACCTCTTAATTATACTTTACTGTGCAGCTAAGGTTAAATTATCAAACCCTTGCATGTACTGTACTCTTTCCACTTCACTGCCTATTTAACCAGGGTACCAGAATTTTTGTGCTGTATTCTCTGATTTTGATTTTTGCTGATCTGATTAGCAAACTTGCTTAAGGCAGGGCTTATATCTGCTCTTCTGCCAAACCTGGTCAGTGTTTACATATTAAGCATACTTCAGACAATGCTTTCTCTTGTTTGGGTTATATATAAGTATAACTGAGGTCAGATGTTGTCCCTTTTATAAGACAACAATTTTGTGTGCCTTCTGTGTAGCTTTTCCTTACTGTGCTCAGAACAAGCTTCTTAATAATTTATTTGATGCAATTTGGGAACTATCCATAACTGTCTTTTGGAACAATTGTGGAGTGAACAGTAGACTGATGAAAATGAATTGTTCACTCTTCTTACTTAGTGCATGCTTCTTTAATAAATGCAAGTTATGATTTTCCGGTGTCAGATATATGATGAGCTTAGCAGTTCTCATACTTGTGTGCGTGTGTGTGTGTATTGTTTTTTACTGACTGCGTGGTTGCTTTAGCTGTAGTCGTAAGTGTATGCTGCTGCAGTTGAAAGGCACATTGTGCTAAGCAAATAGGGCACAGTTATGCAGCTTTTGATTTTAGAAATTATTTACTTTTCCATGTGGAGGGATATAGTTGGTAAGAGTGAAGGAGGCTGGACTGTGCAGACTGCTTTTATATTAATGTGGAAGGGGACAACAGCATTTACACCAGCCCTCCCCAACCTAGTTCCCTCCAGATGTTTTGAACTACAACTTCCATAATCCCTGACCATGGATCCAAATCATCTAGGCTGTGGAAACATCTAGAATGGGGAAGGTTGTGTAAAGTAGGGGTGTTGAGGTATTTTTGGACTACAGCTTCTGTCATCCTTGACCATTTGTTGTGCTGGCTAGGGCTGATGGGGATTGTAGCAAACAACATCTGGAGGGACTTTGAATTAGTTCTGAGACTTTAGAGTCAAGTCCTACAAATGTGTGGTAAAGTTGTTGTTTTTAAACCTGAACAGTCTTTCAAATATAGAATTCTAGAATTTTGTGTTTGAATGGACATGTTGTGGAAGGAAGTGGGGTATAGCTAGGTGTTGTGGAGAAATGGCCTCCTTTAATATGTCCTCTCATAACTTTTATCCTGCATCTACCTGAAATACCAGGCCAATGCTTGAAACACGACTTGTCTGCCATCCTTTCCATTATCCTGTCTACGGACCACATGACCTCTGAATTAAGGATTTTCAAGCTGTGCAGAACTAGACCCCAACTTACTTAATTCTTGTCTTCAGAATTTGGATATGCAGCAGTAAAGTACCAGGAGTTATCTTCCAAGTATACTTCAAATTAGATAGAATATTTCTCCTTTTTACCAAGAAAACCACACACTGAATGTCCTTTATTATTACTTTATTGAATTTATATACCGCCCTATACCTGGAGGTCTCAGGGCAGTTCTCAGGAGCTGCAGTAGGTCTGTTTCCTTTAGTGTGGTCATGATACTTCTGTGAATGGATAAGGCACATGAGTCTTGCAAATTATTATTATGATTATTTATTAAATTTCTATACCACCCTATACCTGCAGGTCTTATGTGTTGGTCTTTCCCACCTGATCACCACTGGGCCAGAAGGGATAGCTGTGTGGGGAAAAAGCCGTGTGATCTGTCCCATTCATGTAAAGACTTTCTACACATACAATCCCCAGTGGCAAAAAATAGCGCCAAGTGGCTTCATGCTGCTGTGGATGTGAGAGGAGAGGGCTTTTAAATTCACCCCATTTTATTCTGGTACATTAATTTCAATACTTACTGCCAACAATCTGGCAGTCCTGCTGAAGACTTCTATTAATGAAAACAAACCAATAAGTAATGTCAGCAAGGGATATCCAGGTAGACTTCCCCTTAGGCATAGGCTTCTTAGATAGCTCGATCAGCTCAAACTGTACTTGCATGTAAATTTGGCAATGGCTGCTTGGTATCCTGACCAGTTTTGCTTGGACCCAGTTGACAGGCATGGCATAAACATAGGCAGAAATGCACATGACTTGTGCCCGCTGCTCTACCAGAGCTTTTGCCGCATGAATGAACTGTCAGTCTGAACCTTTATAGCAGGACTGCAGCTCCCATCATCTGTTACCATTGGTCAAACTTCATCTCGAAGGCAGCAGATTAGCGCCTGCAAGGCAGCAACCCTGCTTTATTGGCAATAATTGCTTACTGTGGTGGTCCCTGACTATTTAACTGTAGTGAGGAAAATAATGGCAATTAGGTATAAGTTTGGGTTTTTCTGTCCTACTGAATGTTGGATGGCAGCTGCAAGACTCATTTGGGAAGGAATTTTTATGCATAGCGACCAGAGACTTTTGAGTATCGTTTGCAGTGGCTGATGCAGCATGAAATTGAACAGGCCCACTGAGTGGGTGCGCACACACCTGTACACATTTCTAGATCAGAGGCAGCGTCCAGTGGATCAACTTCTGATACAAGTGTGAAATGAAATAATCAGAAATACAGAGGTGGGTTGTAGATGGTGCTGTGAATTAAAAATGAAGATATATTCATCTACTTTCGTATTGCTTTTATACAATTGTGCTGGGATATTGTGTGATAACAGTTGGGGGTGGGTGGTTTAGAATGCAGGAGTCAGAGCTGTATTTTCATTGTCAAAAATTTATTCTGGAAACTTGATATGGTGGGGAGCTTGCTCTTACAATGCTACTGCGTTGGCACACAGGCAAAACATAGTTTTTAATAGTAGCATTATTGTGCCATTATATGCTTTTCTAAAAATAAATACAACTCAAGATGTACAGAACATAAGAATTCTTACCGAAGTCTTTTCAGTAGCAAAGCATATAAAGTTTACATTTTTGATTATGATTACGAATGAGAAAATGGTTACTTGCTGGTGGTAGCAGATCTTGATACCTAACGTACAGTGGTACCTCGGGTTAAGTACTTAATTCGTTCCGGAGGTCTGTACTTAACCTGAAACTGTTCTTAACCTGAAGCACCACTTTAGCTAATGGGGCCTCCCGCTGCTGCCATGCCGCCGGAGCATGATTTCTGTTCTCATCTTGAAGCAAAGTTCTTAACCTGAAGCACTATTTCTGGGTTAGCGGAGTCTGTAAGCTGAAGCGTATGTAACCTGAAGCGTATGTAACCCGAGGTACCACTATATTAGGAAGCAACAGATAATTAAAGATGTGTGAAATTCAAATATGTTAGATATGCGTACTAGAGAGTAAATTGATGTATAAATTTCACTTGCAAGGGTTAAAAGTCGGTAGAGTGGTGGAGCCATGCACACAAGCCCCACCCCAGTGTCCCCTTCACACACTGGCTCCTCTCATAATTTCATGTGTTGAGTGTGAAGGTGCTTAGAAGCCACTGTGCTGTCATGAATCGTGTTGAAGCAGGTTTCCCTATCCCTTGAGGGCTCTGAAACACATTCAGCCAAACAAACATCGAAGCCTCCTGCAGACCTCCACTCCCAGTGCGCAAAAATCTGAAAGAAAGTCCACTTTTTGAGAATGTTAGCATGTGTTCAATATGTTACTACCTTTCTGTAAAGTGTGTCTGTGCTAACCGTTAATTTTTTATGTTTATACCTTTTCAGAAGCATTTTCATATTGTGTTGGTACTTTTCAGCCAAAGCATTTGTATTTTTGACTTACCTTGAAGGATGAGTGGATATGAGCTATGTTGTGGCATTAAGGATGGGCAAACCTAGCAAGGAGAGACTTGGGGCGCTGGCCTCTTTTGGACCATCCTTCAGCCACCAATATTTGGGTTATCATTTCAACCAGCCTTCCATCCTGTCTAGTGTTATCGCTGCCAGATACCAAACAAGCTCATCATAAAATCACATCTGTAATTTGATGCTGAACACCTTACTGTACCTTTCACCTTCATCTGGCTCTTGTCATATTTGTTTACCCTCCAGTTCTCCATCTCCAGTGATAAGTGTTGTGCTATGGCTTTATGGCTGTTGGAGAAATGGGAGATTTGCAGAGGATTGATATTTAAGAAGGGAATTCTCATGGGATGACACGATTAGAACTCCTTATGCCTGATGATTTCTCACAGTTGCTTCAATCTCACTTGTCGCATACTTCAAATCTAAGGTAGGCAGAGTGAGTGGTGGAATCCTTTACCTGCAGAGCTTCCCTGGGAGTTCTTCATGATGGGGAAGTGGAAGGGGCTAATGTAAGTAGAGGACAAAACTAGAAGGTGTCTGTGATGAATCAGCTCAGTGGTGCAATTTTGAGAAAGGAGAAATCTTCGATAATAAATACGTTGTGGGCAATGACTGAGAAGGGGAAACAGCATAGGACATTTTTCTGTCTGGATCAGAAAAGGGGAAGTTTTATACTGCTTTCACTTTTTATATATTTATGAGTTGTTATAAAACTCATAACATTGAAAAAATAACAACTCCAAAGCAGTGCACAAGAATTTAAAAAATACAATGTAAACACCCAACAGGAATAGGATAAAATACAGTTTTACAGTGCCACAATGATAAGTAAAATACAGGGCACATGTCCTTACTCTAGGAAGGCTTTTGTAAACAAAAAGGCATTGGTTCACTATGCGAAAGGTCCTGCTCTACAGAATCGGGATGATGTGGGAAATGATTATTCCCCTCCCCCAGCTTATTGACTTCCGCTTCTTTTTACCGGAATATGGAACAAAATGTAGGGGCATTAAGTAGACTAGGACCTGGAAGATCAGGGTTAAAATCAGCAATGAAACTCACTGTTTGACCTTGGGCAAGTACTGTTTCTCAGCTTAACCTACCTCAAAAGGTTGTTGTGAGGATAACATGGGGGAAAGGAGACCCATGAATGACACTTGGAGCTCCTTAGAGGAAAGGGGTCATGTAATACTGATAAATAAGATATGGAATCCAGAAAAAAGCTCAGCCTAAAAAAGAATCTTGGATACAACTAGGATATTCAGTCTGTCAGGCTGATGGTGAAACAGGCTGCAATGAACATGGTCAGGGACTGGAACAGCCCATTCTGGCTCACTACAAACCCTGCGACTTTCTCTGCTCCCCTTTGTGGGAGGGGGAACCTTCACAATGGGGGCTGAAAAGCGGTAAATCCTAATACTGAAATGTCAATCACATTGTTTTTCTGCTCAGTGACACATGGGAGGAGCATTTTTGCAATAGGTGTGTGTTTGGATTAGGATTGACAGAATGGTGCAGACACCTGATTGACTAGAGAGCAGGCGATTGACAGAAATGTCTCTGCAAGCCTCTGTAAATTCCCTGAGGTAAATAATGTGTGTGGGACAGGCAGGTGTGTGTGGCTTTGAGATTGGGGTGGGGTGTTGTTTTTTATCTTGGCATTCTTATTGGGAGAGCTATGCTCTGGTAACCCTAATACAGAGCTGTCAAAACTGTGTTGCGACATGTTATTGGGTCAGCTGTGGTGTGTAGGTGTGTTGCGTGAACACTCCGAGTGCTCTTCCTGGGGCCGGAAAGGGGCTAGTTTAACCTCTGGTTTGCTAGTAAAACTGAATTACTGTGTCGCAAAATGATGCATGTCTAAAAAGTGTGTCACTAACATGGAAAGTTTGGAAAGGTCTGTCCTAATAGAAGAGTTTCCAATGCTTCCCACACACAGTGTTGATGGTGGGGCTGCTCAGTGTGACTGATCCCTTTTTATGTGTTTATCTTGCTTGTGCGTAGCATGTATGAAAAGGACTCTTGTGTCACTATTAATAGCAGAAGTTCTGCTGGTCTGCATGCAGCTATAATATTGGAAATGGTGTTGGTATCGTAGCTGCATTGTTTAGAACAGTCCTGTCTATCTTGTAGTAACAACAACCAGAATATGCTTTTGACCTTGATGGCACCTTTTCGTCATACAAGTCAGGCGTCCATTTTCAAGTAGTTTTACATAAGAAGCTGATATGAATATGTGGAAGTGTTTGTGCCCACTGACATTTCTGACTGTAGATTCTGGTAGCAGAGGCAGCCAACTTTGCTTCCAGGCAGACAGCAATTATCAGTGTTGTGCATGGATGCTAGTAGCTGATGCCTTTTTGTGTGTGTGTATTTTGTGTGTGTGTGTGTGTGTGTGTGTGTGTGTGATCAGATTGATCCTTGCAGAGAAGGAAATCTTGTAGCTTGACTGCTTCAGCAACTTGCTGTTTGCATACTTTGGGTTTAGATAGCTTTCTTGGTTCTTATCTGAATATCTTATGTAATGTTGTGAGTTTCTTGGCCTTTTTTAAAAAATGCAGTTACTCATGGAACATTTCCAGTGTCCAGTCTTCCTTTTCTGCTAACGCAGTTGCCTCTCCCCATGAGGAAAGGGATGCTGTTGTGTCAATGACATGTCAAGCCTAAATTCCCCAGCTGAATAACCTCCAGATTATGAGTTGTGGAACACTTTTGGATGGGTTACCCCTGGCTGCTTGGTTGTATATGCATTGAATTTTGCAGAACAGAATATTGCTTCGGAAAGAGAGTGGGTGAAGGAAGACAATAAGACAATCCAGAACAAAGGTCACTTCTCTGTTGTTAAAACTTTGTAAATCATGATTGCAGTGTGTTTACACTTTATAGATTTTAGCTTTTCCTGATAGTCAAATATCTGGTTTCCCCTTGTCTTTTTTATTATACTATTTACAATTTACTGCCTGGAATTACTCTGGCATCAGTTGAAGAGTTTGCAGCATACATCAACTGTTGATGGTTTCTTAGGAACACAAACACAAAGTGTGTGTGTTTTAATAAAAAGAAATAAGATTTCTTGTATTTTAAGAGGCAGTGTAAACAGGCTATTCTGGGATTAATCTTGCTTAAGCTTTGGGAAAGAATATTGTTCTAGTATATAAATTTTAGAAGCATGATTTCATGAACAGTTTTTGCTTTGTTGCAGAGCAGTTTTTCCACAGTAAACTTGACAATTGTTTGTGTGTGTGTGTGTGTGTGTGTGTGTTTTCATATTAGCATTTTGCTAACATTGTAAAATGAGCAACATGGCAGTTTTCTGTAGCTAAAACTCATGCAATTACTTGGAATCATTGCTATTGAAATAAGTCATTAACACAATTTCAGTTATTTACTTGCTCAGAAGCACTTAAATGGCAGAGTCGAGTGAATGAAAGGCAATTTCTGCAAATGTCAAGTTATTGTCCTATGTAGACTGCTCTCACGCTACAAATGCAATGTAAGAGATATGCAGCACAGCACAAAAAAAATGTAATGGCAGAAAAATAGCCCATTTTGGCTTTAGAAATGTAGAAGTGACAGGTTTTTCAAAAGAGCTGATGATATCAGACAATTTGAGCAGCAGAGATGCATCCTTGCCCTCAAAATCTACATGAATCCTATTACTCTCTAGTATCCAAAAATTACATTTTTCCATTAAAGTTTTGACACCAGCTACTGAGGTGCAGAAGATGTTTTTGATTACTTTTTTTAAAAAAACCTTGTCTGTAATGCCTAGTGCTCAGGCTTGGGTATGTCAGCATAGAATTCTCCATGCTTTCTTAATCAAGTGTCCATCTTCATTGCCCTAATGGATAATTCCATTGATTTCACTTGACATTATTTTCCCCCTTCTGCTGTTCATTCCTTACTCTTTTAAATCCAGGCTTAGTGAACTCCCATCAGTTCTTTGGGAATTATCTCTATCTAATTACTCCAGATCCATAGTTCCTTGTGCCTTTGGTTATGTATTGTCATTGATTGTAGCTGCCACAGATAGAGCTCTCCGTTTTGGCCCTCTTCCATTTTGAGTTCGTCTGCTATCATCTCTTGGGCTTCCATTTCGCCTGCAGAGGTTAACTGGCAGAGTCTAAGAAATTAGGCTAGAATGCCTTTGCAGTACTGATACTCTCTGTTGCAGCCTTTACCTTCAGAGTTGGACTCTCAGCTCTCCCTCAGTTCCAGCCAGCAGGGCCAGTGGGCAAGGATGATGAGAGATGTAGTCCAAAACATCTAGAAGGTACTAGTTGGGGAAGCTGTTTGACTGAAATGGAAAAGAGAGTGCCCCAGCCTCTTATATACTGGCCTGGGAACTCTTTGAGGATGCATAAGTCAAATCTCCTCCATTTCCTATTCCAGTTAATGCAACACACTGCCACTCATTAATTATATGAGCTATGGAACTCCTGGGCACAAGAGAAATGCTACGGCAAAGAATTTAGGAATTTCCAAATATGGATTAAGATAGTCATAGAAACTGATGTCAGTATTTGCAGCTGATTGTGCCAAGCTCTACCTCCATCTGCCCACCATTTTATGACTAGTTTAGCCTTCACCACAATTTTGTGATTGGTGGGCCTCAGTAAAGAGATTAAACTTGGGTAGTCTCTTGCTTGCTGTCTCTTGTATCAATGCTCAGAGCAAGATAATTTGCAGATCTGCATGGTTTACTTCGTGTTTAGATGTTACTAAATAAACATACAGTGGTGCCTCGCAAGACGAAATTAATCCATTCCGCGAATCTCTTTGTCTTGCGGTTTTTTCGTTTTGCGAAGCACGGCTATTAGCGCTTAGTGGCGCTTAGCGGCTATTAACGGCTTAGCGGCTTTAAGAAAAAGGAAACAAACTCGCAAGAACTCGCAAGACGTTTCGTCTTGCGAAGCAAGCCCATAGGGAAATTCGTCTTGCGGAACGACTCAAAAAACGTAAAACCCTTTCGTCTAGCGCGTTTTTCGTCTTGCAAGGCATTCGTCTTGCGGGGCACCACTGCATTACAACTAAAATTTCTGTTGTGCCCTAACAACATTAAAGCTATTCAGATATCAGTAATTTAAGTATGGATATTTTATGATAAAACACTGACCCTTTTTTTTAGATCAGTAGGGAACTGATCTAATTTTTGGGAGGAGACAAGACATTTGGAGTGTTGTTATGGGAGAAGTAATGCTTTTCAACGACAAAGCCACAAAAAGTGCTACCTGCCCATTGGCTAGCAAAATTAAAAATATTATTGCATAGATATATAAATATGTAGAGTTTAACAGAGATGAACACTTAGCAGATTTACATTAGTGATACCTAAAGTGGCAGATTAAAATAATCTCAAGCTTTCTGCAGAAATGCTGATCAAGCCCATTGATAATTATTAATAATTATGGATGCTGCTTGATTAAGCAGAAGAAAAGCTATTCAATTTTTCACCTTTTAAAGCTTTTGGAATGAAGTTCTGATCAGGAAAGCAATCCTATATGCTTATTTACATTGAACTGGTGTTGTTAACTTTCATGTGCATAACTGGATGTGGACCCATTTGGGTCTGTGGAATCCTTGTTAATTGTCATTGATGGGTACATAAAAGATGGCGCGTTTGCAAACTCTCCATGAATGCACCACAGATGCTGTGCAAGATTGTGTGAAAGGGTGTGTTTGGAGTAAAGAGAGAACCCTTAGAGCGGAATAGTTGTAGCTCAGTGGCAGAGCCCATGCTTTGCATGCAGAAATCAAACAGTTCTATCTTTTAGCAGGGCTGTTACAGACCCTGAAGGGCCACTGCCAGTCAGGGTAAACCTGACTGGGAATATTTTTTTTCCTATAAAGGACTGTATACCCACAGGAAAATGAGCTGCCAGAGCCAAAATTTGGGTGCAGCCAGGACTGGGATCTAAGAAGCAGCTACGTAGAAGACAAATATAAAATGGTCTTCTGTTTTTGTGATTTATAAAAACATTCAGATATGAGTCCTAGATGTGCTCCTGCTTATGACAAGCTTCATTTAGAAAAAAGGATCTTTTTGCCTCGTTTCCTCTTACTGCAGCCTTTCTTTCTTCCCCCCATCTCTCATGTGTGTGTGCGTGCGTGGCACACACACACAATTAGGTATGCAACCAGGGTGCACAGTGCAGAAGGTTTTTTGGGCATGCTGATGGGTGCAGTGCTGCACACAATGGAATCCATCGATCCCCTGGCCCAACCAAGAAGATATTGATACAGATGCTGATGCTATACTTATGCCCATCTCATTCTCCAGCAGGCTAGGCAGGGGGGATAGGCACTTTGAAAAGGCTTCGTTTGGTAGTAACATAAAGTGCCCAAGAACATTGCCAATCTGAGAGCTCTGTTGCATGCACTTCTCCCTGGACTGATCCTTGCCATCTGCTGATTGCTCTCCCTTGTTTCCCCTCAATCAGAAAAATAAGAGAGAGTAGTGCAGATGCAGCCAAGAGGTACAGAAGAATCACTGCAGGAGCTAGATTTTGGAGGGGTGGGGCTGGCCTGTCAAGTCTCTTGTGTAACCTCTTCATGATGGGGATGAGGACAGCAAGCACTGCAGCCACCTCATGGTGGAAGGAGGAAAACCTTCCGTCTTCTCCAGTGGAAGGAGGAGAACCACCAGAACAGGCTGTCTTGGGGTACTAGATGACATTTAGCTGTGGGCCAGATTTGGTGCAGGAGCCGGGTGCTTCCCACCCCAGGCGTAGATACCAACGGATCTGTGGTCTGACTTGGTATAAAGCCGTTTCCTGTATCCCCAGCTTATAATAAACGTTTCAATAAAGACTTACATCCCAACATTGTCATGTAGTCAAAGTGAGGGGGTCAAAGCTGACATCTTTCCCCTTGCAAATTAATAAAAAGATTTTAAGGGACAGCAAAGGTATTTCCTCTTATAGAAAGTCATGAAAATGATGTGTGCTCTTATATTAATTGAAGGAGACAGAGAAAATGTGGCATTATTTTATTTGGCTGACAGCCATCTCACTTAATTTTAGTTTTCTTAAAAGTGAAATGGAGACTGCAAAACATGAAATGTTCAGATAGCTGATGAAGTAAATGGCTTTGATGCTTGGAGAGGTCAAATTGTATGTGTTTCTAAGCAAGCATTCCCCAAGGCAGACGATGTGCAAGATGTCTCTTCCTGTTGTTAATGCCCCACCTTCACAGAAGAAAATTAAAGAGGATACTATGAGGAAGATGACTATGGCTTTAATCTTATCTGTAATTTTGGTGTTGAAATCGTTGGCAGTTTGGAGAAGTGGGGTTTATTTGACAGCTTTGTAGTGCCTACTGTCAGAGGGGCAGGGGGAAGACTTGAGTTGATCTATAGTTGTGCTCTAGGGGAGATGTGGGAAAGAAAGCAATGATTTAATAATGTGACTAAGTGGAAGTTTTATAGTTTTTATTTTAGTTCATGCAGTTTTAGGTTCCTTTTCAAGCAAAAATCATAACGTTTCCATTCCAACGGCTGCAAACCTGAGTAAAATTATTTTTAAAAAGAGAGAAATTAAATAGAATAATTCATTACATTGGTTCTTCATTTAAGAAAAAGCCATTGAGCAACCTGGCTGCTGAATTCCACACCAGCTGAAATTTCTGAACTGTCTTCAGAGGCAGCCCCATGTATAACATGTTGCAGTAATCTAACTTAGATGATACCTTGATTGCAGACTGAGTTCTTCATGGTATATGGCACATCCTTCCAAGAAGAGGAAACTGTCTTATACTGGTGGCACTGGTATTTCATTATGTTTCCCTTCTGTCTTCTTGTGTGGATATAGACCAGACACGGTCCAGTTTAAGATGTTTATTCCAAATGATCTTGACATCCCTTGAGCTTTACTCAAGGGCAATAGTCACTTGGTAAGTTTTGCACAGATTATATATGGTCCATTTTAAAGTGCTGTTTCTCATCCTTTTTATTGATACATTTCATACAATTTATAAATACCCCTTGAATGCAAAAAACCTTGGGCCTACAAGGAAGGTGGAAGACTACCAGGCAGAGGAGATGCAGCTGGGTGGGAATAGATTCAGTCGTCTCAAACAAACTCATTTACTGTGAATTTGTTTTCATTGTGCCTCAATAAACTTATGTTAGTTTTGTATAATTATCAGTGAAATGCACATTTAAAGAGCCTGAACATCTTCTCCAATATGTACAGTACATCCGCACAGTGTTGTTGGCACAATAAGACTGTGACAGAAACATTTACTCTGGAGCACACTGATGAAAATTGGAAGGTACTACATTGACTTTTGGGAGCTTTGGTGTTTCTGGACCGCAGACAAAACCCTGCACAGTAGGGTTTTTTATTTGTTATTAGCCTTTTTAATAACACTATAATTATGCTTTCCATAGTTAACTGGTGCATAATTTAAATATGCTTACATTTCTGCAAAATGTCAGGTTTCTTCTTTCGTTTTTTTAAAAAAATGATCAGTTAAGTTACACTGGTAATTGTGTGTGTTCCCTTTAAAGAGTTTTAATTAGGCATTTCAGAGTTAATTTATAGCAGGCCAGGAATGGTCACAGTTGGCTGGCTAACTTTGGTTTATGTCCTTCAGTGCCTCTGTCACAGCTTCACAGTATGTAGGTAACTTTCATTAATGCTAATGGAGCTTAAGCTTGTAAATTCTTCATGGTATCAATAGGAGAGTAGATTGCTTTTTATTTCATTTATAGAAAACTCTAAAAGTAATGGGCTGTGGAACTACTTTTATAAATCAATCCCTTTTCAAAGCCTACAAAACAGTAATACACTATTGTTCCATTTTGCCTTATTCCAAAATTAAGACTGCAGTCCCAAGCATATTTACTGACTTCCAAGTCCCACTGGCATCAAAGAGCCTTCCAATTAATATGCTTGGGATCAGGGTGCAAATCTGCAGAACCCCAGCACAAACAAGAGATTACTATTCATTGCTTTAAATGAGCAGGAGATTTAAATATGTGCATGTAATCCCATAGATGAAAGAAAACTAAACAAAAGGCATATCAAGAAGCTAATCAATAAGTAACTATACCCAGGACAGTGACTTGAGGCAAAAGAAATTGATTTGGTAAATAGCAATTTTTCCTCTCAAGCTAAACTCAGTGGGATTTTTAGAAAACAATTGCAAAAGACTGTAATGCAGGCTATAATCAGTGTCTTGGCCAAAGTACTGTAAACAGAAGGAAATTAAGATGCTGTCATTTAAAAGAAGGCTTTGATTTACAAGTTGCTGAAATTATTTTCCACAGACCAAAGAGGACAAATGTTTTCCCCCACTCCTTCAAACAGTAAAGTGCACTAATTTAATAGCTTGGGATTTCGTTGTGGGAATTAATACTGAAGTAAAGTGTTTCTGGGCACTTGATTTACTCTGAAATCAGAGTGACAACAGAATCTGGGAGATAACTGCAGGACGGTTTGGTGCTATGTGAATTCATGGTGGCCAGAGAGGCCACAGCCCTGCTCCAGTAAGCCACATTTCCATCTTACTGCAGACCTGGGCACAGTGTTTCTCCCATGGATAAAAGATGGATGTATTGACAGGATAACAAACTGACACTACAACTTTATGGGATTAAAAATTGGCCAAAACTTTATTGATTACAGATGTCAGTAGGCTTTGAGTATGTATCCTGAATTTGCCTTAAGATTGAAAGCAGAGATTTTGGTCAAGGTCATGCCTGGGTTAAGGACCATCTCGAGTTGCAGGTCGACTAAGCTGACACTCCCCAAGCTGCAGTTGGAATTTCTATGATTCATTTGCCCTCTGCTTGGCTTCAGGACAGAAACTTCTGTCCTTTACTATAGACCCTTTTACCGGGCTACACTGTGGTTTAGCACCTGCATAGGGTTGGGGTGATGCACCAAATCAGCCCCACATCCAGTATTAGACTCCATCTAATGCCTTATCCACTGAAAGTTGTGATGATTGCTATGAGGAAGGCAAAACCCTCAAGTGGGCCCAGTTTGAGTGGAGGCAAATTCCTTCCCAGCCCTGAATATGGTGACCATTTAGAACAACAGCTAGGTCTTGGAACCATAGACCCAAAAGAGCAGTATATAGGGTGGGCGGGAGGGTTGCCATTCTGCCAGCTGCACTGGTTCAAATGTTTCCACAGTGGACTGGAGTGAAGACTTCACTCTGATCTGCTGCTCAAGCTCCACCCCCCCACTCAGGCCATGATTGGCCAATTCAAATGAAGATTTTGATGGGCAATCCCACAAGCCCTCACAGCCAGCCAAGGAGAATTCCAATGGCCAGCTGCAAGGGGAGAATGTTTTCTTTGTGCCCTGGGAAAGCTGCACCAGGCCCCAACTGTTGTCCACCCAGAATTGGGGTAAGACTGAGGAAGGAGCAAAAGAGAAACATGCCTGTAGTTCATACTTCACCATAGTTTGGCTTAGTGTTACATGCAAACTGGCCCCTAAAGAACATGAGCCATGCTGGATTAGACCAAAGGCCCATGTAGTTCAGCATTTTGCTCTCCAAATAGCCATGGGATACCTATGGGAAGTCCACAACCAGGATATGTTTGAAATAACTCCTTCCTGCTCACAATCCCCAGAGACTGGTATTCAGTGACATCCTGCCTCTGATACTGGAGGTAATATATCACCATCATGAGTAGGAGCCATTGATTAGTCCATGATGACCGTCCATGAATTTTACAGCTGCCGAAGTTGGCTATTATCGTCTTGTGACAGTGAATTCCAAGTTAAACTATGTGTTGCTTTTATCTCTTAAATCTCCCACTTGGTTGATCTCAGGTTTTAGTATTATAAGAGTGGGGGCAGGGGGAGGGAAGGACACCCTCTCCTTATCCACTTTCTGCACACCATGCATAATTTTATATACCTTTATCCTCTCCTCTCCCCAGCTCACTTTTTTTCTTTTCTAAACTAAAAATCCCCAAATCTTTTAATCTTTTCTCATTGGGGAGTTCTTCCAAATCGTTGGTCACCTGGTTGCCCTTTTTCCAGTTCTATAATACCCTTTTTGATAGGAGGTGACCAGAACTGCACATGTATTCCAGTTATGATTGCACCATAAATTTGTATGAAGGCATTATGACATTGGCAGTATTATTTTCAATACCTTGCCTAATTACCCTTAGCATAAAAATCATTTCCCCCCACAGCTGCCACACACTGATATTTTTATCAAGTTTTTGATCATGACTCCAATATCATTTTTTCTGGCCAATCACCAGTTCAGACCCCATTACTAGATTTAGGGTTTGTTTGTTTGTTTTTGTTCCAGTGTGTATCACTTTATGCTTGCTTACATTGAATTGCATTTGATATTTTAATGCCTGTTCACATAATTTGGAGGGACCCTTTTGAAGCTGCTTACAGTCCCTGTTTGTTTTACCACCATGAACAAACTTTGCTGCTCATTCCTAACTATTTATGAACAAGTTAGAAAAAGTCTTGGAGAGCCCAACTTCTTATATATCTATATTTTGAGAACTATGTTTATTCCTATTTTCTGCTCCCTAATCTGTAACCAATAACTGATTCATAAGAGGACATGTTCTGACTCAAGAGTCTCTGGTAAGGAAGCTTTTTGAAAGCTCACCATGAAATGGCTACTGGAGTGTCTATTCACCTGCTTGGGTTCAGACAATACTGTCTGTGGTTAGGATGCAAGCTTTTCAGGGCAATGCAAGCCTGAGTACAACCGATGAAGCATGCCTACTTCTAGAATATTTAAGACAGAAAGGCCAGGGGCTTATTTTCAAAATGTAAATTTTGTAAACATATGCAGAGATGCAGAACAGGTGGTAAGCAAATCATTTTTTTGCACGCAGTTGTGCCATCTGCCTACAACCTGATCGTAATCACTTTTTTTTTAAATGGGTATGTGACAAAATTGGGCATGGGCCCATGTTTGATTTTTAAAATGCAATTGTTAAATCCTATTTAAGTTGTTCTAGGAACAAAGACCAAATAGAAACTTAGAACAAATAAAGATTTGAGCTGTCAGCTTTGTATTGACCAATTATTGCTTGACCACATGGGGATGTAAGAGGCTTGACTGCAATTGGGATGCACATAGCCTTTACAAAAACAGTATAGTATCATTTATAGTGCAGTCCCATGCATGTCTCCTCAGAAGTCAGTCTCATTGAACTTAATGAGATTTACTCTCAGACAAGTGCGTAAAGGACTACAGCCTTAATTTGAAAATTTGGAGGGTTTAGACATTTGACTGTAACAAAGTTGTCTGCATATACAGGATAATAAAATAGTATATGGAAATAGTAGTGTACGTGTTGACAAACAAGACTTCTGTGCACTGCTCCTGCATGAACTCGTTCCACCCCACTCATTCCCATGGAAAAGGAAGCCGCACCCCAACATCATTTAGGAAGAAAAAGTCATGCTCGTAGTTTCTACCCAGAAACATTCAGCCATTCTTCATTTTTTGATTGTGTGCAACCTCTGCTTCCTAGCAGAAGCCTTGCTTGTCAAGTAGCAAGGGGCTGAAAAATTCAAGTGGAACAAGTTACTAGACAAGCTGTCAGGTAACAACTGTTGCGTGTTGAAGTCAAGTCAAAAGAGGTAGCTTCTAGTTCACCAGCATTCAGTGAAAGCTGCCAAGGTAGCTCTGTCAATTGCATTTTTGACTTTATTGTTTGGAGCTATGATATTAGTGCTTTTAGATGTAATACTGTTGGCTGATGGTCAAGGCAAGCAAGATGGGACCATTTCACGGGCGGGGAGAAGGTTGTAAATTCATTTGTAACCTGACTTTTTCTTAAGGGCAAAGATTTCTCCTTATTTCAGAAAACACTTCTAGCAGTTTTTACCCAAATTTCTAATAGTGGAAGAAAAGTTGTTCCTTCTGACCTATTCTGTTCTTTTCTACTGCTCGGTGTCTTTTGTCATCGTGGAGAAACTCATTGGGGCTAAATGTTTTATCTCCTCATTTCCAAAATAAATGTTGAAAGGGTAGAGGAAGGCCACCTCTATAAATAAAATATCCCGTCTATCAACAACATATAGAAGGATTTGATTTGGAGGTGGTGGTGGTAAGGGTTTTGCTTTTCAAAAAAAGTGCCTGTGATTTAAGCATTCAGTGGGCTGCCTTCTAGCTGTGACTCCCAGGTGCGTGCTTATAAAACCGTAGCAGCATGTTAGAGGTATCACTTTTTGTGCTTTTATGTTAGGCATGTTTTAGTTATAAAGCAATATTAGCTTGCGTTCAGCAAAGAGAGTATTCGGATATGAGAATGTTCACACTGGTGGACTGCACATACTCTCTTGCTTTCACTTTGAAACCATTCTCCAAACAGGAAAGATGTGTGCCTTGGGGAAACCTTGCACTGACAGTATTCATGCACTGATGAGAACTCTGCTCCCTGCCCTGATACAATCATGTATAATTTTTATTTAATGCATTTTTATCAAGAGACGTAATGTAGTGCCACTGCTAAGACAATAAGGACCCAACTGCACTCAACATTAAAAGCAGTACCAAAGGGGGGGGGGAGCAGTACCGAATCAATTTAAATAGTTATGACTTCCCCTAAAGAACCCTGGGAACCATAGCTAGTTAGAGGTGCTAAGCCTTGTTATGAGACTTCCAGGCCAGGCATGGGTGGGGTGTCATTGCTCACTTGGCTTCCTAAAGCTGTACATCGCCATCAGTTACAAAGTGGAGGAGGGGCAAGGTGGCAGGGAGCTGCATGGGGGGGGGAGCACACAGCTGGTTGGCTTTGCTGTTGCATTCACACTCCCCCTTTTGGTAACTTGAAATGACTCACTGTATTGAAAAGCCAGGTGATCAAGACCATTCTACCCTCGCTGTCCTAAGTGCTACTGATCCAGGCACAGAAATGTGAGGACTCTATGAAGCTAGCTCAGTTAACTATTTTGTGTTACATATTTCTGGATGACTGCTTGCAGTTTGGGAAAAGTTAAATGCTTTTGAACTTGAATGTTGGTAGTCAACACTTGGCTCCTCCATCAGAAGGTTAAGAAATTTCCCATGTAAGAGGAGCCCTGTTCGCCAGAGGTCCATCTGGGCAAGGATTCTTTTCTCACAGTGGCCAACCAGATGCCTATGGAAAGGCCGCAAGCAGAATATGTGTGCAGCAGCATTCTCCCCACTTGTTATTGCCAGCGACTGATATATGGAGGCATATTGCCTCCAACAGCAACGGTAGAATATAGCCATAGTCATCTTTTTGCTGTTTCATTGTACATTATATCTCAAAAAGATACGTGAGCCTGCTGGTGCTTTGTTCCATTGTCCTTTGGTGATGTCATATGCGTTCCTGGCTTTTGAAATGCTTATGGGAAGTAGATAGGATTCCTAGGCCAGGAGTGCTCTGTTTCATTCTTTTGGTGGCTGTTGATCAGGAAGCCCCAAGTATTCTAGAAAGTGTTACAAAGTCAGTTCAAGTCATCACTGAAATACTGGCATCATCATCACAGTCCACAGCAAACCACTCCTAATTATCAATTGCTCCAAAGAACATGGCTCAGCAGAATTCTGCCATTCAATGAACCAAAGTTATCTCCGTCAGCAACCTTTACTTAAACCTTCCAAGAGACATTTTATTCAAAGAGTACTATCTCTCATTGCAGTTCTGAAATGTATCCTAGGATGTCTGTCATGCTTCATTACATTTTATACTATAGTTAAAATTTAAACAAGCATATTTTCAGCATTTTTTCCTTGACTAGAGATTAGAAAATGTGGAGATCAATCCAAGTAAATATGAAAGGTGTCATTTTTCTGTTTTGGATGGGTGGGTGACGGAATAGAAGAAGGTGACATTTTATAGTTTACATAAATAACTTTTTTTGATGCTGGGAAAGAAAAAGCTTTGCCCCGGTTGTTATTCCCTGCATCATATATTAAAAAAAACCCCCACAGCATTTAATACTGTGCTATAAGTTTGGCAAGATTTCTTTTCTATGAGAAGAAGGTGCAGCATTTGAGTCTTACTCTAAAGCAAGTGGGACATAGCTTTTCTCATAAATGTATTTTATTGTGGCTAAACTATTAATCAGTGATATATAACTGTTAAGTTTGTATAACTTCGCATTGAACTATTAATTATGTTTTCCAAATGATGAAAAAACAGAATTGATTCAGAGCTAAGTAAATGATTTAAATCTATTGATACATAGAGAATATGGAAGCTATTTCAGAGACAACGTACATGGGATTTGTGTGTTTCTTTTATATCTTGTATGTACAGTATTGCCGGAACTTAAGAATGTTGTAAACCAAAATCCCCTTTGTGCAAGTAAAATTAACAACCGGCATTTTTTTTAAATGTGTCCTGCTCATCCATGTATGTTCATTACCTAAGCACTGCAGTATCCAGTGATATCTTGCATATGTTTCATGGGCAAACACCACAGGTAGAATTTTATTATTTCATCAAGCACAATGCTTTTTAGTGCAGGCAGTTCACACGTTTAGTCACAAGCTATAGATTCTTTGTTCCCTTCGTGAGGTTGAGATTGCTACTCTCTCTGGCTTGCTCTGCACATCATGTTATCCAAACCAAAGCTTAGCGCAGAAACACAGACTCCGGGACAGGAGATTGCCGCCACTTATTTTATTTTGCCATGTTCATTTTGCTGCTGCGTGGCACTGAGTGAAGTGATAGTTTGCCTTAGATTGTGGCAGTACCTGAACCTGTGCTTTAAGTCTCCCAGACAGACAGCAAATAGGCACCCCTTAGAGCTGGTGCCTATGCTATCTCTCCTCTGAGGCTGAGCCTGCAGACTGACCAGTAAGAGAGCATAGACTCAAAACAGATGTCTCCCAAACCACACCCATCAACCTCGATCCTCTTGACACAGAAACAGACAGTGCTTGTACACCTGCTACACAATGAAAATACTGAGGATCTGTTTTGAATATTTCACAAAAGTCAGGTTTTCCCCCCTCCAGTACAAGAATAACAAGGATGGTGTGTTGGCAGCATGCCCAAAAAAGGGGAAAAAACAACAACTCTACTACTATAAATAGTAAGCACAGAAAGGCCCAAGGTAGCATTACTTTGCTAGCAGACATATCTCTTAGGTTTAAACAATGCCCTAAACTATTAAAGGTTTGAATAGGACAATTTAGTGTTCTAGATTTTATACGTTTAATCATTGTTTAAATATAATTGTAGTAAAAATTGTTCATTTTCCAAATATTTGTTTTAAATTATGTAGTTCAGTATGCTTTCTGAACCAAGCTGATCTGGAAAAATGTGTGCCTTCTAAATACCCCGTGCAAGGCCATGTGTCATTTGGGAAAATTTGTGCAGAGAATTGGCATCCCTAACCACAGGAATTAATAAACGTAATACTGGAAACAAGGGACCTTTTGAACCTCTTTATTCAGAGCAGCATGAATTTTATAACTGCTGAGTGTACTTCTAAGATAATTAACATTTTAAGTCTATACAAGATAATTCTCCCTAGTAAAGAGGGAAATGAAAGAGATTCTAGTGGTTGACAGCCTTCTCTTTTGTTGTTTATCAACATAGAACTGAAATAAGACTAGGTAGCCATCTTTGACTCATAGGTAGAAAAGTTTATTCCAAATGATGTAGAATAATCATTGCACGACAGCGAGGGTAACTTGCCTGTGCCACATCTTTAAGACATTTTGCCCATCATAGAGACATTAGAATTGATGCCATCTTTTCCACCTTGCAATTTAGTTAAGATTGCAATTCACAGGAATCAGAGAGTAGATATCTTAGGGAATGGCACTTAGGCAATGGCTTCGTAGCTCTGCTGTCAACCATCCTTTGTGCTATCGTAGTTACACATAGCTTCAGGATTGTGGTGATATTTCCCCCCCTGAGAATGATGATTATGATTTATTGAGGCTGATAGCAGCTAAGTTATCTAACGGAAAATTGCCTCAATTCAGACATCATAATAAACCATGGTTTGTACAAAAACATCATAGCAAATTACGGTTTAGAACTGCTTTCTTCTTCTTATTTACATCTACTCAGCTCTCACTCAAAAGTTCGTTTATACCTATGGAGCTGCAGCACCTGGAGGCATTGTGATGGCCGTAACTATGGTGTGTTAGTTCAGCCCTCGTGCCAAGCTAAATACTTAGCACAAATCATGGTTTGCAAAGCCACTTCCTACTATGTTTTCTGATTTTGGCCTGTCAGTTGATCATGAACCTTGATTTGTCAATTTGGGCATCACAACAAAGCCTAAGGCAGGCTGGTGGTTAAGTTGAGACTGTGTGGATGTACCAGCGGGAGTGCCAGATTGGCTCCAGCAATGCACCTGTCCAGGCTTCACCTTACCACTGCTCTGCACCAGCACCATCCAGGTAAGCTGCTGTGCCACAGTGTTGGGATCGTAGCTCCATCATACCAGCTGCTATTTTGCATATGGAGCTGCCCCTCCATTGAAGTCAGTAGGAAATACTTTGTGGGAGTGCTTTGTTCACATCAGAATGCATACAAAGAATTGCTGGTTTGGTGCAAATGTCTTGGTCTAGCTCTATAGAAGATTATACACCCCCATATTCAGAGATTGTAGTGTACAATACCTTCAGCACCTTTGCTGACAAAACACTGCGCTTGGTTAGCTTTTGATATGTTGTTGCATTTTATTGTATTTTATTGACTTGTATGTTTGTATACTACTCAGAGGATTTGGTTGATGTGCAGTATAGAAATGCCACTGACAAACAGTCATTGGACTAACAAAGGATGGCTGTGTTTCTATTACTGTAGGATAAAACCCAAATTCCTGGAGGATGCTCTGTGTCTTATTTTGTATTCATGTACATGGAGTGCCTTCTGATTTGAGTCAGATTTTCAGTTTTCTCATTTAGTTCCCCCTTTTCTTTTATGTTCCCAAATATATGTTAGAGAAATGAAAATATTGACCCAGTTAGGAAATGATGAGCTGCTTTCTGTCTTTTTTCCTGTTTTTTGTGTGTGTGAGTATGAACTTCAAAAGTATTTTGTTTCTTTCATGGGAGCGGGGTTGTTCTTACAGCTTTTACTTGGGAAAGACCACACTTCCTCACCCCATTTTCAAATGGTTGACTTAATTTTTAGGTCAACCAATACATCATGTTTCTTACCCTTTTGAAGTCATTAAATTAGACTAAAGGTAGTGTACAGAGCATTTTTAAAACCGTAGCTCCTTAACAGGTGACAATTGACTATATAACGTTCTCAAGAAAAATGAATATTCAGTTGTGTAAATTGCAATGCCTTGCATCAGGGAATTTTTTCTTCTGTATGGAGATAGGTATCAGTTTCCTAAAATTAATTATAGAGGTGTGTATAATTGTGTGTATGTTAACTGTGTATATGTTGAGCTTAAATATCATTTGACAGAAGGAAATTCCCCTTGCAGAGTTCCTTGGGTAGAGTGATTGTCTGTTAAGCATGTCTGCGAGGGGAATAGCATTCTCCTAACAACTCTCAGAACCCATAACAAACTACGGTTTCCAGAATCCTTTTGGGGGAGCCAGAACTGTTTAAGTGGTGTGATACTGCTTTAAGTCAGGCATAGGCAATCCGGGCCCTCCAGATGTTTTGGGACTACAACGCCCATCATCCCTAGCTAACAGGACCAGTGGTCAGGGATGATGGGAGTTGTAGTCCCAAAACATCTGGAGGGTCCAGTTTGCCTCTGCCTGCTTTAAGTGCATAGTGCAGGTGGGGTGCCAGGCTGTAAAAGCCCTGTTTTGAATGCTCCCCTACATAACAAATGCTCTAAAAGTAAAGCATGGGAACAGCTAGCAAAGGGCTTGGATATAATATTGCTCCCTCATGGGCTCAGTTGCCATTTGTAAGGATTTATTTATTTATTTATTTTTAATGAGGAAAGCCGTCAAAACTGGAAAACCCACCCATAACCCATAGCCAATCCTTGCATCCCTTTTAGCATGCTACCAATTCCTTTCCACCGCTTCTCTCATATGTGTAGAACTGTATTTTATGTATCTAATGCTGCACGAGAAGTGTTCCACACACACAACGGGACTTCCCTTCCTTTTTTTGTGTGCCCCAAAAGTCTGCTCCAGAGGGAAGATCCACTGCACAAGTGAATTGGTAGCATCAGATACAGTCTGACGTGGTTCAGTCTACTCTTCCACCTCAGCATTTCACCACCTCATTCTATTGCATGTGTACACCCAGACTGAAGTGCAATGTGTTCATATGGATACACATTGGAAGGCTGTCAATTTGCTGCCCTTCTTTTGAGAATCTGAGGTATCTAGCTGGCTCCCATTGGAAATACAATTGGGTTCACCCTTGGCCATATCAAGTCAATTCTTAAATTATTTTGCTCTTTTCTCTTCTTGCATACTTCTTTGGACCGTAACAGTTCACTCTGTGCCTCTTTATACTTGACATTGAGGTATATTTTTAAGGACCTACTATAGTCGTGACTGTAATTTGTTTTAAAGAGCTTTTAATGTTGTATTTTATATTATTCTGACCTGTGATGAAGGGTGGGTAATAATAATAATAATAATAATAATAATAATAATAATAATTTAGCAGGTAGTTTTGTTATTTTGTAGCTTAAAGTAATGCCACTTGACTTGCAGGACAACTGGAAAATGACTAATCTATTTGCCTACTTCTAATGGTTTTGAACGCCTGTTGACTTGGAGATTCTTCTTTCTCACTTGAACTGCAGTTTGAATAAGGAAAAAAACAAAAAGCATTTCTTATCCTGATCTTAACTATTTTTCTGTGCAAGTCAGATCAGACTCTGCCACTTTCTAAAGCCCTCTCTGCTTTCTGACAGGCTTGAACGAGAAGCAGAGTTGTGTCATAAGTTACACAGTTGAAGTTTTTTTTTTATAAAAAAACAACAACAGCAGAGAATAAATTGCTGCTTTTTCTTAGCTTCTCTGTACTACAACACAAATTAGAGAATTGGCTGTTCCAGAAGCCTTCTGCACATCCCAGAGGTGGGGATGGATTTGGTAGTGAGGATGGATAGAGTCTAGTCTTGTAAGCCAAACAGATAACTGTAGATTTACGGATGTTAATAGTTGTTACACATTAGGAGAGATGAGTCCTCTCACAATGTCTTCATGCAGCTCATCCTTAATTTTTCTGATTGTGACACGAGGTTGGCAGTTTTCCTATGAACCTGCCCACTTGCTGCATTCTCCATCAGAAGCCTTCATCCAAGTGTTGCTACTGGAAAAACTGCATTTGACTGGGTGGCACAACAGGGCCTTTTTTGTTATGGTACCCTGTCTCAGGAATTCTCTCCCTAGAGAAGTCTGATTGGCTCACTCAGTGATTATTTTTGGGGGGAGGGCTCTCAAAACTTTTTTTAAAAAATAAAATAAATAAATTAGTCTTTTAACCTGCTAAATGGATATTTACCGGTATTTCTTTTCTCTGTTTAAATGTTATCTGTTCTGAGTAGCATGATTTTAATGTTGCAGGCTGTCTCAGGGCCCTTTTGAGGTCTGAGAGGCAGGATACATATAATTTTTATACATAAATAAGTAAGTGCTTGCATTGATTCAGAGTTCCCTTTAAAAAAAGAAACAAAGGGGGAAAGTGGCAACAGAAAGAAACAGCAGACGTTTCTCTCACTTTCTATGTCCTTCCTGCCAGTCAGGCAAGGCATTCACTAACATTATTACAGCATCTTTCTCCAGGCAGCTAATCTTGATGCTCTGGCAAAAATCCAATTTTGTTTATTTACTCCTGTGCTTCAAAGGTTTTCTTTTTAATTTTAATAGCTTTGGGTATCCTTCGCTTCCTTTCCTAAACTTGTAATGTAACATCACTGCTTCATTCCTCCCACCTGAGTTGCTGTGGTTCACATCATCAGGACTTGCACTTGAGTGAAGTGTAATTGTAAAATGGCAATAATAGATTGTTTTTGCTAAAGGATTTTGGGTGGAAGAAGTCACCTTGTATAAAGTGTATGTGTGTATACTTGAAACCATAAATTGCGGTTCATCTTTTTTTTTTTTAATACAAGTTTTTAAGACACTTAGGAATGCTCAAAAGAATTTGTTAGGAATCAGTCCAGTCAGCAATATGGACCCAAAAAACCCTGTCTCAGAGCATAAGCTTTAATTACTGCAGACACGCAGAGGCTCTCTGGCTAGACAATGCTTTGGAACCAAGCTCTCTGTGTAATGGCTATTGACATCCCTTTATATATTATTTTAAAATTTGCAAGTTGAAATAAAAGCCTTACCAGAGAGTTATGTCTTATACAGTCAGGTGCAGCAGATGTTTGCATTTGAGTTTACTAGCTGTTAGCATTCAATAAGACCTGTCATATACCCTATGAGCTCTCCATGGGGAGTATGTATGTTTATGATTAAATTAGCCAGTGGACTCATAAATACAACTCAAAAAGCATTTATCTAGAGAAGTCTGAAAATATTGATTTGCAAAGTAGGAGACATGACTTTAAAAGCAGTTTGAGACACATCTGCTTATACGAAGGAGAGGAGGGAATGCTTCTATAAACTCAGGATAAAAATATATAGACTCGTTAATTATAACCTTAAAAAATGATAAAAAGAAAAGAAATTAACTGAGTGTGGCTTTGCTCCCATAACGTTGAAATAGGTCTTTGTTTTGATAGCAGTGCTCATGTACTTAAGGGATGCCCAGCATCCCAGTCCTGTGATCTCCCTAATGACTCAGTAGCTCGCTAGAACTTGCTGTCTTGTGCCAAGGACCATGTGTGTTAATAATAATATGAATAAATAAATAAATAACTTGTATTTATATCCCGCCCTCCCCGGCCAAAGTTGGGCTCAGGGCGGCTAACATCAAATATGTAACATTAGTATAAAATCAAAGAATAATTAAATTACCTCCTAAAAACTCTTTCTGGTACTCGTGGATGGTCTGGTACTGTGACTGGGATGGGGAAAGGAATAGGACAACCTCTTATGGGCCCATAGAATATGCAGAGCCAAGCACAGAGCTGGGTTAACTATAACTTGAGCCCAGTACTGGCTTGTGTTTTGGGGAAGAGCTGTGGCATTGCCTTCGCATTGCAGGCGGTACTGCAGCTTTCCATGATGTAGCTGGGGCAGAGCAGCAATGAGGTTGGGGCTGAAGGCTGCAACAGCAAGAACCCTGGATTGGCTCTGCCATCCTGCTTCAGCCCCACCTAGGTAAGTTGTAGCAACGATGCTTCTGCTTGAGCCCAGTTCAGGTTAACTTTTGTGATGTGGTTTCTGGCTGTGTTAGGCTCCTACATTGCAGACCTGAAGTTTCACGTGATTTGTTTGATTTGAATTCCTCCGCACTCCTCCCCATCTAACATAAAAGGTATCTATCTATGCCAGGATACCATGATGATGGGCACTTTGGGGCGTTACCCATCATATGGGGGAGCCAGCTATGCGGGAGTAGAAGCCTGGATGCATAGCTAGTGTTGGAGTAAGGCAGTTGGGGGGCTTGGGGAAGTTAGAGGTATTCTAGGAAGATGAGTGTTGTTGTTGTTTAGTCGTTTAGTCGTGTCCGACTCTTCGTGACCCCATGGACCAGAGCATGCCAGGCACTTCTGTCTTCCACTGTCTCCCACAGTTTGGTCAGACTCATGTTTGTAGCTTCGAAGACACTGTCCAACCATCTTGTCCTCTGTCGTCCCCTTCTCCTTGTGCCCTCCATCTTTCCCAACATCAGGGTCTTTTCCAGGGAGTCTTCTCTTCTCATGAGGTGGCCAAAGTATTGGAGCCTCAGCTTCACGATCTGTCCTTCCAGTGAGCACTCAGGGCTGATTTCCTTAAGAATGGATGCGTTTGATCTTCTTGTAGTCCATGGGACTCTCAAGAGTCTCCTCCAGCACCATAATTCAAAAGCATCAATTCTTCGGCGATCAGCCTTCTTTATGGTCTAGCTCTCACTTCCATACATCACTACTGGGAAAACCATGGGTTTAACTATACGGACCTTTGTTGGCAAGGTGATGTCTCTGCTTTTTAAGATACTGTCTAGGTTTGCCATCGCCTTTCTCCCAAGGAGCAGGCGTCTTTTAATTTCGTGACTGCTGTCACCATCTGCAGTGATCATGGAGCCCAAAAAAGTAAAATCTCTCACTGCCTCCATTTCTTCCCCTTCTATTTGCCAGGAGGTGATGGGCCCAGTGGCCATGATCTTTGTTTTTTTTATTTTGAGCTTCAGACCATATTTTGCGCTCTCCTTTCTCACCCTCATTAAAAGGTTCTTTAATTCCTCCTCACTTTCTGCCATCAAGGTTGTGTCATCTGCATATCTGAGGTTGTTGATATTTCTTCCGGCAATCTTAATTCCGGTTTGGGATTCATCCAGCCCAGCCTTTCGCATGATGAATTCTGCATATAAGTTAAATAAGCAGGGAGACAATATACAGCCTTGCCGTACTCCTTTCCCAATTTTGAACCAATCAGTTGTTCCATATCCAGTTCTAACTGTAGCTTCTTGTCCCACATAGAGATTTCTCAGGAGACAGATAAGGTGATCAGGCATTCCCATTTCTTTAAGAACTTGCCATAGTTTGCTGTGGTCGACACAGTCAAAGGCTTTTGCATAGTCAATGAAGCAAAAGTAGATGTCTTTCTGGAACTCTCTAGCTTTCTCCATAATCCAGCGCATGTTTGCAATTTGGTCTCTGGTTCCTCTGCCTCTTTGAAATCCAGCTTGCACTTCTGGGAGTTCTCGGTCCACATACTGCTTGAGCCTTCCTTGTAGAATTTTAAGCATAACCTTGCTAGCGTGTGTAATGAGCGCAATTGTGCGGTAGTTGGAGTAGAGCCCGATAAAGAATTGTGGTGTTCTTGCAGCAGTTCCACTAATACTATAGGTGCAGGTGATCACAGGATTAGAGTGCTGGGCTACAATTTAGAACTGATCTCTTCCAGGTAACTGTGATAAGTGGCATTATTTAAGGATGTGCACTTTAAATACACATGGATGTAGTGGAGTGCACTGTCTGCCTGATCAGCATACCACTGAGCTAGAGTACTTGGGTTTAAGCCAGTTGAGTCCTATAAATCCAAGTTTATAGATTGGACTCTTTAATAGTTAATAACTAATTGGTCAAGTTGCATAAGTCTCTCCTAATCTGACCTGGTGAAGGCCGGGGGGGGACGGGGGACGGGACCATCTAGACTTATCCCTTCCATACAGATTTGCATCATTCATTTTGCATTTTTCTGTTGTGTTCAATTGTTGTTTTTCCAACATTTCTTTAAACTCAGCTGTTATGGGAACATTGCACTTCAGAAAGCACTTGAAGGAGAAAATCACTGATATTTAGTAGACTGGCTGTCCATTTTGCATCATTCCAAAAATGATGATTAAGGCTGACTATTTGAAATGGATAGATATGATGTGAAAAGAGCTGTAAAATCACTCGGAACAATAGTATCAGATTTGGGTGCAGGAAACATCTGCAATTTCATATCCTTCTCAAAGGCAGAAATAAATACTGGGGGAGAATGGCAAGTCAAGACTTGCCTAATACTAATAAGGGAAAGGAGGCCAACAACTAAAGAAATAGCAAAACAGTTCAAAACACGTTTCACAAAGGGATTTTGAGCAGCAAAAGTGGAACAATACTGTCATAATTGATCTATAAGACTTGCAAAGAATAGACATGAGGGTCTAAAAAAGCTGTTCTTTTCTGTCCACAGTCTTCAGTGTCACCAAGTTTCGGAAGGTTGTCTTCAGGAAAAAAATTACCTTGAAAAACATGGAACATTGGCATTGAGAAAAATGCTATAAAACAATTTGACTGGTTCACACATTTAGAAGTCAATTCTCATTCTTCTCTGTGTCTCTTTGTCCTTGTAGTTTCTTTCTCTCCTAGTGCAAGCCTGTATCTTCACTTCCTTAGCTCTTGTCTCTGTTCTTCCCCAGCACCTGACTGAAAGCTGAGGCAAAAGTTTCCAAATTTTGTTTTAAAAAGTTGTCAATTCTGCAACAAACCAAGGTTGTAAGTGAATTAAAATGTATAGCACTTACACAATTTATAGCACTTACACAATTTATTCTAGGCAGTTTTAGAAAAAATATTACAGGATTCTAACAGTTTCTTTTCTTACGTCTGTACCAATTGAGTTTGGATAGCATGCATGCATGACAATTAATTGTCCATTGTTCTTATTCAAAGTCATTTCCCTCCCAATTAGCTTCAGGAACTCTCATTTAAGCAGGCTAGCTCCCATTTATGTTTGCAACAGAAATTAGTTTTCTTTGTTTCATATGTTTTCAGGTTTTTATTTATGTATTCTTTATTAAATGTATTTCCCAGTTTTCAGTAGTTTTGGAAGTTACTGTCTACTGCAGTCTAGACCAGTTTTGTTAAAATGTAGCTCCTAGTAGCCGTTGGCAGGGCAGGACCACTCTGTTTACCTGAATCCCATCACTGCTAATGCTGTGGTGTAACTGGAAGGGTGAGAAGGAGGCTTGAGGTGGCAGCAAGGTCAGTGCAGTGCAAACACACTTGCGGGAGGGCTAGCTAGGCTTTCCCAGTGCATAGTTATTTGGAAAAAGTCAGTTTTAATTTATGGCTGCTCCTGTCAGACATAGTGAAAAGTGACCATTAATAAAACAGTAAATGTTTCAGAGAACGTTCAGAACAATCAGATTCTGTAAACTTGCTGTTTGCAAGAATTCCATCGATTGATAGCTTTTTCCTTCTTGTAGTGCCAGAACTCTTAAAACTTTTTAAGAATATGCACAGGTTGGTGGTATACAAGACCTGCCAACAAGTAAAAAGCCACCATGAATCCACAGGTCCAAAGTGTAAACATTAGAGGATTCACCTGTGTTTCAAAGGCTATAGAAATCACTTTATCACTTGGGGACTGAGATTGACAATATTGTGACCAAGGTGGTGGTACCAGGAAAACCGGCAGTCTTAATTGGGCCAAAGCTACGTGAATCATATATGTATATAAAAAAGTCTTCAAAGTACGTCAGTCAGTCCTCAATGAAAAAGTCCCTTTGAAACAATTTAAAGGATCCTCCGACTGCCACAGAACCAATGTCAGCTTTAAGGAGAGAGTAATTGTCTGGTGGATTCATCACTGTAATGAGAAGTTTGTCATACATTGACCTCAGACACATGTGTAAAGTGCAAGTCTAAAGCTATGCATCCCCTAGCCTAGAAGTAGCTTGTGAAATCTACACATCAGAAGTTCAACATCTGACCACCTACCTCACAACTATATTAGTGGGTAAAAAAAAAAACCTTAAAAAATTGCCAAACCTATTTATTCTCTGCAAAATAACCTACCATTCAACAAGAAATCAATAGTTTAATTTTAGCACCTCATGTTCGCCGGATTGCCTCTCAGCAACCACACAGGTTAACAAATGATTACTTCATTTGATTACTAGGTCAGAATGGGGGAAAATAGAAATCAACCCCATACACTTTCCTCTAAAGATTTAATGCAGCACATTCCTGCAATAAAGGCAATTTCAGCATTCTGTGCACATGGGGCCAACGAATATGGACGAAACAGCCCCCACTACTGCAGTTATTCAGTAATCTAAAGTTTGCATACAGGCGAGTAACATCCAAGAATTTTCTGCTGACAGTTTGTTTTATAATCCATGTGTGATTTAAAAAGAGCACTGCATAAGATGTAGGGTTGATTGCTAAACTAAAATAACTCATCTGGATCAATTATTTCAAAATTAACTGAATGAATTAAGCATAGCAGAATTATGTTTTCTGTTGTGGATTATAAAGTAAATTTTAAATATGAATTGAACAATATTAATAAAGTGCTTATTTCATTTATTTAGCTTTTGGACGAGTTAGTAATTTCATTCCACATTTCCCACATCTTAATTTTGCATTGACACTTATCTTCAGAATCATTTAGAAAAAGGGTGTAGAAAGGTGAGCAATGTCGTGAAGTAATCAACATTTAAATATTTTTGGATCAAATTTGGAGTGAGATATAGTACCAAAGAGAAGATCATTGGCAGTAACAGTGAAGTGAGCATTATTTGATCAAACTGCTCCAGAAGTGGATATGATTTTGCAACTGCCTGTGCTTGTCCTAGAAATCACTCTTGAGATGGCAAGAAGTTGACAGGGGAAAAATATACTAGCAGTTGTTGCTCAAATCTAAAAAACAGCATCTCCCCTTTTCCTTATTTCCTCTGAGAGCTTCCAGATACATAGGTGGAAATTGGTGGCTTTCTTACTAGCAAGTGTTTCGAAGATTTGGAGTAGATGCCTAGCACATGGTTTTCTATTAGTTTTGAATGCTGGGTGGCAAGACGAGTAAGCAGAAGGGGCTACATTGTTGACATTGTAGTTGAGACCATACATAGTACTGCAGTGGTACCTCAGGTTACATACGCTTCAGGTTACACACTCTGCTAACCCAGAAATAGTGCTTCAGGTTAAGAACTTTGCTTCAGGATGAGAACAGAAATCGGGCTCTGGTGGCGCGGCAGCAGCAGGAGGCCCCATTAGCTAAAGTGGTGCTTCAGGTTAAGAACAGTTTCAGGTTAAGTACGGACCTCCGGAACGAATTAACCTGAGGTACCACTGTATTTGTGAGAGTATCAGACAAAAAGAATGTCTCTGTATTGGTGTATTACTCAGAAGGCCTATATCTACCTTTCATTCTGCTTAATATTCTCTTTGAGGTTGCAAGTCTGTCGTGGGCACTGACCTTTTGAACTTTCTTTCCTCAAATATGATGGCTAAACCTGTGAGCTCACAGGAGAAAGAAAAGAATAGAAATTCTAAGGTCACAGGAAGGAGAACAAAAGGAAAGACCCGTCCACAGAGGAGGGTATAGTACTTGCATCAGTGAACTGTTGGTCTTCATATGCCCTGAGATACCTTTATTTTTATTTTGTTTTATTACATAAACTTTATATACTGCTTGGTTGTAAAACAAAACAAAAACCCTCAAAGCATTGTACAAAAGTGGTGCTGACTAGGGGTGAGTCAATATTTCAGTTGAGATTTCTCTCATTTTCTCATTTTTCCAATTTTCAGTTCTTCACATTTCCACATTAGTTTGCAATTCTTAAATTCTCTTGAACATTTGTCAGTATTTTAGTGTGAATTTCTTCTAATATACGCATTCTGCAGAGCATTTTTGTATGTTATTGCATCTATACACATCCTTTACCCTAATGTATGGATTTTGGTGCACATTACCTCGCTGGAGAAGTGTGAATTTGCAAGGATGGCTGTTTTGGTTTCTGGGACGCCCCGCCCATCAAAAAGAAAAAGAAAAAGTGAATTAAGTAGGTTTGCCTTTAAATGCAAAGAATCACATTTCTTTCCCATCCATAGTACTGCCTGTTAGAAAGCTGTCAGATTAAAAGCAGCAACAACCTTGACTGGTGAGTGCGTTTGATTGCATTATCATTCCAAAGATTGTCTGCATTTAAAAAAAAAAAAAGTACAGCACATGTGATAAATGGGAACGTATCTTATTCTGCCATTTTTAGACAGTATCTCAGCCCTTCACCACATGGTAACTTTATTTTCCGAGATGCTGTGGAAGAGTCAAAAGTAGTTTAGACCTGTCATCAACCTCAACACCACTTTCTCTAATGGTGCTGAATCTCTGCAAGTTATTTCCAAGAAGAGTTGACGGTGCCTAAGGGGCGCCTCAGTGATTGACAGCCATTGTCAGCAAAATGTCATTTGCCCGTGTCAATAGGATTGGGTTCCTGTTCTTTCTCATGGGGAACCAGTTAGAAATACCCCCCACTACACAGTGCTTGCTGAAATTATATAAAACACAGAATCCTGATTAATTTCTACCCCACTTGAGCAAAAGTGGAAACTCATTTTGATCTCAAAAACAAAATTGTGCCAGTTGTAATAATCCTGGCCAGTGCTGATGTAAGTAATCTTAATTTACTACTTAAAAAGTCTTTATATGTTTTTGTGCTATTCAGCAGACAGTTCATTTTACAGCTGTGACTTCATAGTGACATGTAAAGTGTGTGTGTGTGTGTGTGTGTGTGAACATCGTGGCTTAACCTTTGCTAAATGACAAATGTTCACCCCACTGTCCCCATATCCAGTAAATATTTCTGGCAGCCTGTGGATGAACATGAAATCTAATCATACGCCTAGTAAAACTGACAAAATGTTAATATGGTAAATGAAAATGTGCCTCTTATGTGTGCAAAACTCTCTTTTTCATGTAGCATCATCTGCATCTTGTGTATTACATGGGTTCTGTTTGCATCCTAACTGGAGACAAGATGTCACTTGAAAAAATTGCTTACTACTTCATGGGAGACCAGTATGAATACAAGAAATGTTATGCTGAACTCGAGTAATTTCCCTAAAATGTTCCTTAAACTGAAAATACAGGGCACAAGCCAGTTAACAACCTTTAGTGGGAGTTTTAAGTATGTCTTTATGTTGCTCCCTTAAAATTCATAGGACTTTCAAGTGCTTAGCTTTGGCTGGATGATGTCCATAAGTTCTGTTCCCCTTTAAAACGTTAAGCTAGACAGGCATGTGTTATTCTTTGATTGTTGTAATTTCTCTCTCTTCCCCTTTCCTCCCTTCCAATGCAAGAGGGAAAATGTTGATGTTCTATAACCATCAGCAGAAAATGGCACTTGCCAAGGTTTAAATCACCTGGTGAGGCTCCGCTCTCAACTGACAGACTTACACAAAGACTTTCTGTCTTGTTTGTGTGTGATCCATCAATGAGAAGATAATATGGCCAGCCAGCAGAGAAGACATCAGAGCTTGAAGAAACTTTAAATGCAGAAAGAAAAGTTAACCAATATTTTTTAAAGCCTTCCTCTGCATACTTCCATCATAGCGCCACATCTTTTTGTTCAGCCTCAGTCTGTTCTTCCAGTGACCATTTTGGATTTGGCATGGTGTTCAGTGCAGAAAATGCACTGTGTACATCATTACTGTGTAATGAAGAACACCCGCTCTAGCACACTCCCCGGTATCTGACATTGACATGCTCTCTGGTGCTTAAATTGGCTTTGACTATTTCAGCCACAGTATTGCAATGTGTTACTCTCTATTCCATCACAGAATTACCCCCTACCACTGTATAGGACTTCACCTGTATCTACCCTTTCACTTCCAAGCCTCTAGTTGCTGCTTTATATTGCTGAAGGAATCAGCAATACTGAGAGCCAAATATGACCACCTACTCTAGATAAACCTACTGTTGACCCCAATAAGCTTCTGCTTATAAGGGAAAGCTGTGTCATAGCAACTGGAATTGCATTCACAAGATCAGGAGGAATGCCGTGTTTTATCACAAATAGATAACTCGTGTGTATGTGTGGAATGAGTTAACTTGGAACACAAAAGAAGACCAAGACAGAACAGAGATGATTGATTCAACCTCAGTACTGTGATTCAAAGAGCAATATGCTTTGAAAACACTTGCCTCCAGATATATGTGATTATGAAGCATGCATCTCATGTGTGCAAATTTTGCACATCATGTGTGGAAACATCCCATGGAGACCGGTATGAATACAATAAATTTTGGAGGGGTGGTCCTGTTACTCTCTTGCAGGAAAAATGGCCAAGAGTCATGTCGCAACTTGAAGGCAAACAGATTTAATTAGTTCTTTAAATCATTTTTATACAAGAAATGCCATTCCAATTCAGAATTTGCCTAATATATGATGAATAATGTTTGAACCCATGTCTCCAATAAGCCACACAATAAAATTAGAAAATACAGTAAAGGGGCAAAGCAAAAAAAATGTTGAGATGCATTGCATAGGAAACTGCTTCATGGTCACTAAGAAATGACTGCAAGGGATTTGAAGGGGAAAATTAAATATATTGTATGTGCCAAGTTTATGCCGGGTGAAGAACATGTCATTGAGAAGGCTGCTTGGAACCAACATGGCCACTAATATTTCAAAATGGTGCATAAATTATGGCCTTGTGACTGCATGCCTCAACATTTTCTAATTGCCCTTGTCTCTGCGAGTCTAAATAACTATTTTGTGTGTTGGTGTTTTGTCACTGGTGGTTAAATACTTTTTCCATACTAGCTTTGCTGTAGCTAGATTATTGGCTTCTGAGAACAAGATGCAATACTCCAGGAAACATTCAGTGCTGTTTTTGATGGATTATTCTGCAGTGATTATTCTTGACGTTATGTAAGTGTGAGTGTGTTTATCTGTTTTGGCTGGGGAAAGCCTTCCTATGTGCTTTTTATTTCCTACACACCACCCCTTTCCCAGCTGCTGCTGCCAGCACAGTTTTCACCTCCTGGCCAGTGTGCGTAATGTTCAGCTTCTGTAGCTGCTAGCAGTATCTGTCAGTTACTCAGCCAAGAGATAGGGCACACATACAGAGATGTTTGGCATATTCACTTCTGTTCCCTGGTTACCAGGCACATGCCACCTGCTACCCATTGGCCCAAATTCTTCTATCTGATCTTTGGTGTGTGGCAGTGGGCTCAAGAAATTCCACTGGGCTGGATTTTATGGTGGCACATCGGTATTGGCTTGAGTACTATTGGGTATCAGTTCGTTTAGAAAAGCACAACACCGCGCAATATTGTTTTGCCACTTCATGTGAAACTCCAAGTAGATTTTTGTGCTTATGTGCAAAGCCTGTGGTTTGATGGATTTTAAGCCTCCCCCCACCACCCCAATGACAGGAGCAGCATTCATGCAGGGAGGTAGCACCACAGATTTCTTTGCTCTACCTCCTTTCCAGAGAGTTGCACATGTCCTCTAGAATGTATGGGCTGTATTCCCAGCTCAAAAAAGGAAGCAGATGTATATCAAAGAGCCACAAACTTCTTGGAGCTTCTTTTGTAATTAAGAGGCTGCCCAATTCGGTACAGGGGTTGAGGGAGCATGTGCTTCTGAAGTGTAGTCATGCTTTTAAAAGAAGAGTGGATTTTGCATGGGACATCCTTTTCCATCAGATAGTTCCAGTCACATCGTTTAATATCTCCACCTCTCTAACCACTCAGATACAGTTAGTTAATAATGGAAATTTGATGTGAATTATTACTTTCTAAATTAGGGCCATAGAGTTTGAAGAAAACCTTTATGTCATGCGGTCCAGAACTAGGTGCCCTTCTATAAGACATGGTACCCTCAATCTGGATGCATCCCTAACAGTTGGCCTTTCAGACTTCCTTTGAATAATAATAGTAATAATAATTTATTATTTATACCCCGCCCATCTGGCTGGGTTTCCCCAGCCACTCTAGGCAGCTTCCAACAAAATATTAAAATACAATAGTCTGTCAGACATTAAAAGCTTCCCTAAACAGGGCTGCTTTCAGATGTCTTCTAAAAGTCTGGTAGTTGTTTTTCTCTTTGACATCTGGTGGGAGGGTGTTCCACAGGGCGGGTGCCAGTACCGAGAAGGCCCTCTGCCTGGTTCCCTGTAAGTTGGCTTCTCTCAGCAAGGGAACCACCAGAAGGCCCTCGGCACTGGACCTCAGTGTCTGGGCAGAATGATGGGGGTGGAGACGCTCCTACAGGTATACTGGACCGAGGCCGTTTAGGGCTTTAAAGGTCAGCACCAACACTTTGGATTGTGCTCGGAATCGTACTGGGAGCCAATGTAGGTCTTTCAAGACGGGTGTTATGTGGTCTCTGCAGCCGCTCCCAGTCACCAGTCTATCTGCCGCATTCTGGATTAGTTGTAGTTTCCGGGTCACCTCCAAAGGTAGCCCCACATAGAGCACATTGCAGTAGTCCAAGCGAGAGATAACTTTGAAAACTCTCAAGAAAGGAAATGCTGCCATCTCTATAGGATGACTGTTCCAGTACTGAATAGTCAGTGAGTCCTTCCTAATATTTAATTTCAGCCCTTAAAAAACAAAACAAAAAAAAACCTCCAGTGTTTACAGTTAAACATGGGTTTCCCTCTTCATTTTCTTCTATTATGCTATTACAGTGGGAGCTCACAATCAGCATTTCCAGATATAAATACTTCAATCTGAGTTCTAAAAGAGCACACATTTGCTCTATGATATACGTAAACTTAAATCCTTTAATTGTACAAGCCGCAACAGTCAACAACATATAAAATGTATGTCATTCAAGAGATTGATTTTTCTGAGTCTGTTTAATGTTCCCTCCAAACCAATAAAAGGGGGGATGCATCTAGAGGTTTTATTGACAAGTATACTTTGTTTGACAGGGAATGTAAGCACTATTTCAGCTTTTGTACCATCACTGCCGCATCTCGCATGCTGCCTTCCGCAGGGCTATGAATGCTTCTTTATCATGTGAGGGAATTACTATGTGGTTCATAGGACCTCCCAGGAACTTTTATGTGCAATTACAATGCTTCTTGTCATCATGGCCTGTGATCCCACCCCTCCTGCAGCCACTAGTGCCACCACAGTCTGCTCTGGAGGGCTCTCCTAAGTGTGTGAGGTGACATAGGAGGCAAAGTGGGATGGAGGAATGCCTCCCCAGGACCATAGCTCCTTCAGTCAGTGGAGGGTTTCCCACAGCCATCTGGTTGGCTATTGTGAGAACAGGAGGCTGGACTAGATGGATCATTGGCCTGATCCAGCAGGATCTTCTTATCTTCTCAAGGACCCCTCTGGATCTAGCCCTGAGCATTTAGAGCAGGGGTTGGCAACCTAAGGCCCATGGGCCACAAGCAGCCCATGGGGGGGGTCGTTTAACCGCCCATGGACCCTCCCACCCGCTCGATCGGCTCCCGTGCGCTGCGGAGCAGAGCGGGGACTGCCTTCCACGATGCTGGCTGGCTTCCCAGTGGCTTCAGGAGCTTCCTGCAGCCAATGGGACACTGCACACACCTCCTCCGTGCCAGAAGGAGCACCGGAAATGGCGTTTGTGCGTGCTCTTGCGCAATGCGCACTCCAGCCCACCGCAGCGTCTGTGGGACCGTGAACCGGCCCAAGCCACCAAAACTTTGCCAGCCCCTGATTTAGAGCAAAGCAAAAAGGTAGCTAAGTGGGTGATGGATAATTTCACCATTTGAACAGTTTAGGGAACAATGCTCCTTTCATTTGAGTTTTTAGATGGGCCTCCATCCCATTGTGGAAAGAAAAAATAAAATTGCTAGACTTTATTACCGCACTATTATTACCACAGTTCCATTATTGACTTCATATAGAATTCAACCATGACCCGGTTTATCCTGCCATTCTTTGAAAACTAGGAAGACCCTGGGGGAGGGTGGTGAATATGAATAGACAGAAAGGTTAATTTTGCAAGAATTAAAATCTGGAAGTGCTGCTAAAACGAAAATAAATCCTGTTTCCTTTATATTTTGTATTACTTCATAGAATTCACCTGGATGGACCCTCTTAAATGGGCATTTGAGTTTTTAAAGACTTTTAAGATCAGATGATAAATAGGAGGATCACAAGGAGAGTGCAGAGTAGCACCATAGTGCTGTGTAATAAAGACAGTAGTATAACTTTCCCTGTATCAGGTCATGATCCTTACGTTTTGTGGACATATTCACATGTAGCAATAATGAAAAATATGTCAAGGTGTTTGGAATAATGAGACATCCATTGGGCCTGCTTATTATAATAGAGTGAATCTATTGGAGTATAGCATCTAGATCAAGGGAAGTAATAGTACCACTGTATTCTGCTCTGGTCAGACCTCACCTGGAGTACTGTGTCCAGTTCTGGGCACCACAGTTCAAGAAGGACACTGACAAACTGGAACGTGTCCAGAGGAGGGCAACCAAAATGGTCAAAGGCCTGGAAACGATGCCTTATGAGGAACGGCTAAGGGAGCTGGGCATGTTTAGCCTGGAGAAGAGGAGGTTAAGGGGTGATATGATAGCCATGTTCAAATATAGAAAAGGATGTCACATAGAGGAGGGAGAAAGGTTGTTTTCTGCTGCTCCAGAGAAGCGGACACGGAGCAATGGATCCAAACTCCAAGAAAGAAGATTCCACCTAAACATTAGGAAGAACTTCCTGACAGTAAGAGCTGTTCGACAGTGGAATTTGCTGCCAAGGAGTGTGGTGGAGTCTCCTTCTTTGGAGGTCTTTAAGCAGAGGCTTGACAACCATATGTCAGGAGTGCTCTGATGGTGTTTCCTGCTTGGCAGGGGGTTGGACTCGATGGCCCTTGTGGTCTCTTCCAACTCTATGATTCTATGATTCTATGAATCAATTGGTGTTGTTACACATCCCAAAGCCAGTTACCAGGTATTGAACAAGTGACCTTCAGGACTTTGAATGGATGTCACAAGGAAACATCCACAAAGGCTGGATCTAGACACATCAAAGAAGCGTTTCAGTTTAAAGCGTTGTAAATTTAAACAGGGAAAACAGGTAGAGAAAAACGGGACTCCACATCGCCATCTGGTAGCACAATGTTATATTGCATATACAACACACATAAATCGCTTTTTCTTTACCAGTCTAGCTGAGTCCGAAGACAGCATTGAAAAATGAATGGTGGGTCCTTACCAACTGCTTCAAAATGTTTCCATTAATTTAAGAGACAGGTGTATGTATAATGCAGTTAAAATGCTGCAATTTAGCACATGTAATGCATGTTGCCATTTCCTACAGAGTTAAAGGGCATAGTTAGAACTGTGCCAGTTTAGTTGATGCTGCTGGATATATGAGGCCTCTCCTCATTCACATTGTAATGGCTGAAAACTTTATTACCTGTTGTCAACAAATGTCATTTAAATTTAATTTTTGAAACCAGAATTTAAATCTTAGGCGTGTACTTCCGTTATAATTATATGTACTCATTTGAGCAACATATGGTGAAAATGTATAAAGCTTATCAGAGTTAAGAATAAGAACAAGAAAATGAGGCTTTTATGATGATTGCACCTGTATGGGGGCTTTAGAAGCTTGTGATCTGAATCATTTATAGATGCACACTCAACACGGCTCGAACATAACTAGTACTGTGTGCTTTTATGCTGACTAAATGATAGGCAAAGCAGTTTTCAACAAATGTCTCCCAGTAGGCTGTCATCACAGAAGCCTTGTAATATTGCTTTTTAACCTTCGCGCTGGCAGCTATCCAGAAATTATTACATTGATACCAAAGCGCTTTGCACAAGCCTTGTGCCCTTTGGGCTGTATGGGAACAAATGAATTTTTAAGTTTATCTCTCCCTGCACCTCTTGTGTTTTATGTGATAAGAACATCTTTCAACCTCTTTTTTTGCTCCATGCTTGCTAGAACGTAGGGAGCCAACATAATGCTCGTTCTAAGGGTGGCTCATATGAATTTAATTTCTTTGATAGAGTTAGGGTTTTGCTAACAAAGGATAAGCTCTGCTTGATAATATTCAGCTTGAATGTTGTTCGTTGTAATTGATTTAATTGGTTTAAAAGCCTTGGCTTAAATTGTAGTGTGGGTAATTCAAATAGCACTGCAGTGACTTCTGTACTTGTAAACCTTTTTATTTGTTACTATATGTTTATGAATATATTCAGTTAATATTCATTAAAGCATTATATCACTGGAGGGTATGGAACTTCTGAAGCTATTTAGTTGAAATGATACAAGGAGACAAGCTTTGGATCCGGTTTATGTATCTAAGCTATGTTTTAGGGTCAAGCTATCAGGAAGTGTGTACAGTCTATTTCTTAGGAAGCAGAAGTGTCCACTAGACAGCTTTCTAAATTGGGATTAAGACATTTTTAGGTTCTGTTCCAGCTCTGACACTCTCCTGTGTAGTGACCTTGGGTAAAACAGTAGTGGACTTTCAAAGCCCATTTCGCCCCCAGCACCCTTTGCATTTTCTGGATGATTGATTCTAAAACAGCCTCTTTGAAAATCTAGTCTTCAAAGATTTGTTGGCTGTTTTCTCATTGTATAAGAGAGCAGTGGAAGCGACCAGTGTGCCAAGTGGTCAGAATTTATGTCACAAATTTGCTTGGTCACATGCATGATTGCAAATGGGGTGAGATTTTTGTTTCCTTGCAATGCATTCCAGCACAGCAGTCGCTAATATGGTGCCCTCAATATTTTTTGTTGAACTCCACTTTCCCTAACCAGGGACATTGTTGCTAGTAGCTAGGGATGATAGGAGTTGGAGTCCAAGAGTTGTCCTAATCTGGTTCTAAACAGTGGTAAAAGTTGGGGACCTTATCAGGTGATAAACTTCCTTATATATTAACTACTTGGCAATCTGTAGTCTGTATATTTAATCTGTGGCAGAGGCTATTGAGTGGGGAAGGTATACCCCAAAAGAACTGCTGCTCTCCAGACTCCAAACTTCCATCATCCTGTGCCAGCATGACCAGTGATCAGGGTTGATGGGAGTTATAGTTCAATTTCTCTGGAGAGCACCATTTTGGGGAAGGTTGCAAGCTATAATGGCTAAAGTTGTATTTTAAAGAACAGCATGCCTTCCCTGTTTTTTCTCTGTAGTTTTCATATCTTAAGATTGCTTTTCCAGCTGTCGTTTATGTACGTTGAAAGACTGAAAGATTTGCAGTATTTGCGAGGAATTGGAAATACTAACTTCTCATGTGTTTTGACAGAAACACCTTTTAATATATAAATAAAATACATTCTTGCAGCCTAAGAAAATTGTTTATTGTTGGAATACACGAGGCAGAAACTGAAAGAAACTTCACTTTCTTTCTGAAAGAAGCTTGAGTGCTACAGGTGGGATCTTGCTCTAGCCCAGAAAAGTAGAAGATCCTAAATGTAAATTTAAATTGTCAAATTACTGTAATGTGTTTAAGGGGGTGTCTTTATTTTAAAAAAAACTGTCTGAAATGTGCTTCCCTGAGTGCTGTGCGATGAATGTTGGGGTGTGTATGTGTGATTAATGTTATTTTGGTGTTTTCACAGTTTTAATAGAAGCACAATATTCAATTAGAAAGCCGGAGGGGGGGGGTCCTAAGAGAAAATTGTTGAAAGGGAGAGGAACATGTTTTATTGATTTCTGTTGTGGGAGGTGGTTTGCACCAGTTTGACTAAGCTTAGCCTGAACAATAAGCGTATAAGAGTAACCAGCATAAGGGAAAGAACAACATAAAAGCTACTGCAGCAATGCATGGAGGGATAGGTCTTCATTCCATAGCACAGTGATGGGAAACCAGGAATCTTCCAGATACATTTTTGGACGACAGATCCCATCACCAAAAAATGTTTGGCAGAGAGGACACTGGCATCGCTGCAGCATTCTGGGGCAGAGCAGGGTAGCTATGAGGACGGGGCGCAGGAGTCCTGCCCCAGCACAGTCGCAGGAAGTAGCAGTGATGTTGGTGCTGGGAGGCCAGGTCTGTAATTATGAACCCTCCCCGCTGCCTACTCATGTCCATCATCCTTGGTTATTTGCCATTCCTGCTGTGGTTGATGTAATGTCTGGAGCAGAGTTTCCCAAACTTGGGTCTCCAGCTATTTTTGGACTACAATTCACATCACCCCTGAACACCGGTTCTGCTAGCTAGGGGTGATGGGAGTTGTAGTCCAAAAACAGCTGTAGGCCCATATCTGGGAAACCCTGGTCTGTAGGATAACAGGCTCTCCATCCCTGCCGTAGCAACAGAAGAAGTCAGCAATGTAGGGTGGAGCAGTAACAGCTGCAGAATGCTACAAAGCCAGCCGTGGTACTCTGCATTGCTGTACTTTGCCATTCTTTTGCCAGCTTTGGGCTTTTTGTTTTTCCCAGGAAAACCTCAGTGCCTTCAACTTTCACTCTATGATGTTTATCTCAGGAAACACATAACCTTCTCCCGATTGGTCCCAGTTGGTATTGTATTTCCTCCTGTAAACAGGCTGCATAGGCTTGGATGTTCTCCTTGGAAATATCCTCTCTTTCTCTCTATGGCTCAGCAGACAGTCATCTCTTCTCTTCACTGCCTCCTCTCAGTGCAGCTGTTCCCAGCTGGCTTCTCTCCTGAACTCCCTGGGAGCTTGGCTTGCAGAGTTCTTCAATAAGGTTTCCTCACATGATAGTACTGACGTGCTTTCAGGCAAATTTGAGAAGCATTGCCTAAGAGTGTAGCACTTATCTACTGCAATAAGTGATAGTGAGTGCTTCCCCACCCACCAGCCCTGACTGTTACTGTGATGGGGAGGGGCAGTCCTATGGTCACACTGAGTCCTCTATGGAGTCATCTAAGTCTGAAGATGACAGTGTCATGTCCTCTGGCTGGGGTGGAGGGTGTGCCCGCTGGCCCTCCAGGATCATCAGGCGTCAATGCTTTTGGATGCCTTTCCTCTTCTGTTTTGGAGTCCTCTGCTAATAATAATAATAATAATAATAATAATAATAATAATAATAATTTATTATTTATTATTTATACCCCACCCATCTGGCTGAGTTTCCCCAGCCACTATGGGCGGCTCCCAGTCCATATTAAAAATATTAAAAACTTCCCTTCAGATGTCTTTTAAAGATAGAATAGCTACTTATTTCCTTCACATCTGAAGGGAGGGTGTTCCACAGGGTGGGTGCCACTACCGAGAAGGCCCTCTGTCTGGTTCCCTGTAACCTTACTTCTCGCAATGAGGGAACCGCCAGAAGGCCCTCAGCATTGGATCTCAGTGTCCGGGGTGAACAATGGGGGTGGAGACGCTCCTTCAGGTATACTGGACCGAGGCCGTTTAGGGCTTTAAAGGTCAGCACCAACACTTTGAATTGCTCTCAGAAACGTACTGGGAGCCAATGTAGGTCTTTCAAGACCGGTGTTATGTGGTCTTGGCGGCCGCTCCCAGTCACCAGCCTAGCTGCCGCATTCTGGATTAATTACAGTTTCTGGGTCACCTTTAAAGGTAGCCCCACGTAGAGCCCCACGTATCTCCCGCAGTAGTCCAAGCGGGAGATAACTAGAGCATGCACCACTCTGGCGAGACAGTCCGCGGGCAGGTAGGGTCTTAGCCTGCGTACCAGGTGGAGCTGGTAGACAGCTGCCCTGGATACAGAATTAACCTGCGCCTCCATGGACAGCTGTGAGTCCAAAATAACTCCCAGGTTGCGCACCTGGTCCTTCAGGGGCACAGTTACCCCATTCAGGACCAGGGAATCCCCTTCATCTTCTTAAGAGGACTGTTGGTCCCTGACATTAGCTACCCAGTGAAGCTCTTGTTATTGATATGTAAAGCCCCAAACGATTGTGTACTCATGAGGGTGGTAGATAGTTGGTGGAGGACCCTGAGTGGGAGATGGGGTAATGTCTGTTTTCCAGGGTGAGAGGCTGGGAGGAAAAAGGAAGGATCCCAGGTGAGAGATGGGAGGGGCTGCTACTTTCTGTGTGTGGTGCGGAATGAGAATTCCAGTTAGGAGAGGGCTGCACATTTTACTGTTTCTGTTGTTTTTTTGTAGCTGTTATCCTATTGTATTGTGAAAAACTTTAATAAAAAAATCTTACTAATAATAATAATAATAATAATAATAATAATAAATAAAGCCCCAAACAACTTTGGGACCAGGATAGCTAGTGGACTGCTTCCCTTGACCAAGCCAATCTTTAAGATCTCCCAAGGAGACTCTGTTGGTCATTCTGTGACTGGTGAATTGCCATTTGGCGACAACACAGAAGTGGGCCTTCTCAGTGATTGTCCTCCACCCTCGGAAATGGCTTGTGAGGTGGAGACAACAGTGGCCTTTATATGCCTTTGATATGTTTGCCCAAGTTTTCCTTGTATCTGACTCGATGATAGCACCAGCCCTTTGGTAATTTGTGAGGCAAAGGCACTAATGACCTTCAAGTACTGTTTAAGATCTAAATGCTTACTGAAGTTTTGACTATTAATTTATTTTTGTTTTTGTACATGGCTCAGTTTTGATTGTGATACACAGCTGTGTTTTGTTTTTATCTTGTTGATTTTTGTTGTGTTTGTTTTCATGTAAACAGCTTAGCTTTCTTATTTATTAAGCAGTATAAAATGTTTATAATAAATAAATAAATATTGGTAATAATGGTACTTGCAAGATTCTAACCTATGAACGTGGGTGTGGGTGTCCCTGCTTTTCTTTCATGCTGTGGGATTCTTGTCCACCAGCCAGACATAATCCACAGTATAAAGATGTCAGCCAGATTCCATTAATATATTTATTGGAGTCTCACGAAGCCAAATGCTCCCAACCTTCTTTCACTTGCGGGAAGAACAATTGAGCTCATGAATAAGTAGACTGTCAGACCTGGAGGTTTATAGCCAATCTCCATTAAAAAAAAAAAAAAGAAGCTACTTGAGCTGTTGCTGGGCTTTTACAGGTCATGAATACCTGTGCCATTTCAAGTCACTGAAGACGGGCCAAAACGCACCCTTTAATATAACAGATTTCAATCTTTCTGTCAGGTGCTGTGTCTCTGGGCCTTGACAGGAGCAGACTTCAGCAATTATAGAGGACTGAGGTAGATGGGGGCAAGCTGTTATGAAGGCTATGGTCAGGGGAGATATCAAAATGGTCTTATTAGAATGCAAGGCAAGGTAGGTCAAGGCAGAATAAGCCAAGCAGGTACACAGGCATAGATGCCAGCCAAGTGAGGGTGGGTGAAGATTGTCTGACAGGTGTAGAGGAGCTATGAAGTGCTTCCTGGGGATGTGCAAACTCTATTCATTTAGTTCCATGCAGTTTTCTGCGTTGTCTCCCCATGCTCCCTGAGACTTCCAGAAAATTAACAGAACATTTCAGATATGCTTGTTTTTCCTGTAGACCTCTGTATTATGAAGGAGGTTCCCCCTGAAAATAGCACTTACACAAGTGGTTAGGTACATGTTTAGATTTAGCATTCACAAAAGCATGCAAAATCTTGCTGACTGTGCCACAGTTTCCATTACACCTTGCTACTTTGCGCATGTGCACGTGCACCAAGACAATCTGAGAAGAGCAAAGGAGTATATGCAGGCATTCAGACCATACTAGAAAGTGCCACCTGCAGGGTCAAAAATGTTTTCTCCTGTTTATGTCGTGCATTGGGTTTTGCCCATATTTCTCTAGCTGTCATCACATATGCTGAACTTAGATATGGAAATGCACATTTGGATGCACATCCCAATGCATATTGAAATGTGTGCTCAGCTTCTCTCACTTGATATCCTGCCTCCCAGCCTTCCATGGCAGAAAGTAAATTGGATAGATTTGGCCATCAAGAAACTTCAAGATATTTGTCCATGCTGATGGAGGGGGGGGGGAATCTATGTCAGATTTTGAACCGGCAGGTTGCCATGACATTCTTGTGCTTTCCCTTGAACCCAGGTTGCTCAGGTAAGCATAACAGACAGTCCTGGAGGTTATATACAGTCATACCTTGGTTCTCGTACATTTTGGCTCCCGAACACCACAAACCCGGAAGTAAGTGTTTTGGTTTGTGAACGTTTTTTGGAAGCTGAACATCCAACGTGGCTTCCGATTGAGTGCAGGAAGCTCTTGCAGCCAATCAGAAGCCGTGCCTTAGTTTTCGAACATTTTTGGACTCCCCACCCCAAAAAACTTGCTTGAGAGGCCTTTCTATTTGCACCATCTTTCAGTCAGATAGAAGAGCAGTGGGCCATTGCAGGCAATAGGAGTCATCTGCATACCATCCATATTCCCATGCAGGTGTCCTCTCAAGCAGATTTGTCAAACTCAAAAAACTTGGCCAGTTAGAAGGGGGAAGACATAATGGGGATTTCTTGTTCTCCATAATGGGTCTATTATGCTGCCTGTTCTTTTGCAAAGAGAGTTCAGGCATAATGCTCACACATGGTTTGTTTTAATGTCTGAACAAGAGTATGAAACTGGTTTGTAGATCAGAGTTATTGCTAACTCTGCCTCAAGAAGGTTGTTGAACCATAGGAATTGATGTGCCTCAACAGCCTGCTTGCTGTATCATGGGGATGGGAGTAAACCTATGAAGCTGAGCTCTGAGCAGATGGGAAACAAAAGAAGACAAGTAGCACAATACCGGAATTTCATTTTTTTACACCTGGACGTCTAAACCATGGTGTGGGTCAGCCCAGACTATGGCTTTATGCCACATGTGAACGCAGCTTTTGTGTGTGTGTGTGGGAGGGTTATGTTGTTTTTATATGGTTTTTATGAGTATGTTATTTCATTCTCTTGTATTTAAACTTTATTGTTACTTGTGTTTTAATGCTGTACTGTGTTCTGAATCCTTTAGTTAATAAGTGTATTTAATAAGTGCTAATAATAAATAAAGGCACGGCTTGAGGAACATCAGCTTAGAACTCAGTAATATAAGCAGAACCAAATTGTCTGAAGCTATGTTGCTGCTGGTTGCAGGTGCTTATAGTACTGTGCTTATTTGATTTAGTTTGCAAGAAAACGTGTTTCTTATAGTGCTCTTCCTTTGTTAAAAACATGTTACTTCCTGTATGGTTTGTGTGGCACTGAAGTGCTACGGGAGCTGTGCTTACAATTAATGATGATCATGATAGATAGCACCTTAATATGAGCATTCAGCATCTTTTCATTTGCATGGAGAATTCAAAAGATAATTGGAAGGGAAACAGTATGGCTTTTAATGCCACTATTTTTTTTCTAAAGTGGCACATTCCCCCTCCCAGAGATAAAGAGACATCAGTCTCCTAGAATTATATAATATCATAACATACAAGTAAAGCTAATCAGATATGCCACATGCCCTCATTTTGTAAGTGCAATAACTCATTTGGCTGTTAGCAAAGCTTTGCTTAGTGATGCATCAATAATTAGAAACTGTCACAGTCTATATATGAAATAACACTTTTTCTCCCTTTGCTGTTTTGTCCCTTATTAATAAAACGTGTATATCACATTTTATCTATACAAACATATTTTCACATATTAATATAACTCTGGACTACTTTTAATTCTGTGGCATTTTTAGAAATGTAATTAAAAAAGTCAAGCTAATAAAATTTGTTATGAAGCAGGCAAAGAGGACAGGTTGTTTTCCTAATTTCCTGTGTGCATGCATGTGAGTATGTGTGTAGCTTAATAGTTTGCAGTTTGTGGTGTGTAAGTAAAGCAGATATAAATGGACATTTAAGAAGCCTCTTAAATACAGTATATTATAAGCAGCTATATGCCTATACAGTCGTACCTCCGTTTACGTAACCCTCTGGTTACATAAATTTTGGGATGCGCGTGTGGCAAATCTGGAAGTATTTTACCAGGTTTTGCCGTGTGCGCATGCACAGAAGCGGTCCTCAGGTTGTGGAAACCTTGGGATCCAACCGGACCTCTGGAACGGATCCCGTCCGCAACCGGAGGTACCACTGTACTGTTTGCCATTGTTTTTAGCAAGCTTTGCCTGATGGACAGACTTTTTCTACTGTTGATCTAGCAAAAAAAGACCCAGATAACTGTGATTGTGGTGCAGGTCTCTATGCCAGTACCCTTTAGTGAGGATCTAGAAAGCCTTAATGTGATCAAGTGATGGCACACCTGTGATGAGTATAACATGCAAATCAATCCCCACATCTGGTTCATATGCACATGCTTGTCACATGAGCACTGCAGCATTAATTGGCGAATTACATATGCAAATAAGCCATGACAGATTTAACTTTCACAGTGGCTCACATTGTTCTGTATTTCAAGGTTAGATTAATTGTTTGGCAGAACAAACTGTTTGGCAGCAGTCAAACTGCTGAAAAAATGGCATGGCAAGGGTGCAGTTTGGTGTATGGAAGCAACAGAAAGGGGGCAAGTTGCTTCACCTTCATGCTGCCCCTCCACAGTGGCAGTCTGGACAATGACTGAGCACCTTCTCCTCTGCTACAGTCACTATTCTCCTAACCATACTGTCTTTTGGTATTTTTCAACTATTTAATGATGGTTCATTTTGAACTCTAGTGTGCCATTAAACATCTGGTTTGGTTCTCAACAGAAAAAGTTCACACTGATCCAGCTGAACCAAAATGAAAAACAAAAAACATGCATAAGTGGCCTGTGGTGAGCCTTGATCTCATGTGCCCCCTCCCCTCACTTTTGTTTTTTAAACAAACATAGTGTACCCTGTGACACCTGAACTCATGGAACTATGGTTTGTTTAAATTACAGCTAGTAAGAACAAGGAGTGCATGCCCAGGAGGCACAACCTAGCTCAGTTGCATACTGGAAAAACATTGTTTCCTCTTACATCTGTGTCATCACATGATGAGACAAAATCATGTGAAGCTCTAATTCTGTGTAGTGCAGGGTGTTTGACCATATATTGTTTTATTGGTATTATTTAGATGGCTGTATAATAGATTTAAGAAATAAGCCCTATTCATCCACTTATTGGCATCTGCCTGTCTTGGGAGAGAATGGAAGAGTGTACCTTTGGGGTAAAGTCTAACTGTTGGAGAGTTACAGTGCCTGCTGTGACTGTAGACACTGATATGGGAAAGACAATGATATATTGCAGGTGAGGCAGATGAAGACGTCTGGTTGTGCAGCTACAGGTGCACCATGGCGTTTCTTCTCTTTGTGTTCTTCCCAGACACTATCTGGGTTAAAATCAACTCATGTAGAGGACACAAGGACACACACATTGTCCCCACTCCAATGTCCCTGTCTGTTCCATTTCCAATCTTATGAAAGCCCAAAGGGGGCTTTCGAAACCTTCCCCACAATTGGGGACCCAGTTAATCCAAAGGTGGGAAGTGAAGGTGAGTGGCAGGGATGTTTGGGGACAGGTGACATGTGTACTGCCACATCACCCCTACTAAGGTTTACAGATAACTCCAGGCCTGAATAGGTGTATATGATATCCCAAAATACAACTATACAAAGTACCGTATTTTTCGCTCTATAAGACGCACCAGACCACAAGACACACCTAGTTTTTGGAGGAGGAAAACAAGAAAAAAAAATTATGAATCTCAGAAGCCAGAACAGCAAGAGGGATCGCTGCGCAGTGAAAGCAGCAATCCCTCTTGCTGTTCAGGCTTCTGGGATAGCTGCACAGCTTGCATTCACTCCATAAGACGCACACACATTTCCCCTCACTTTTTAGGAGGGAAAAAGTGAGTCTTATAGAGCAAAAAAAACGGTATTTATTTATTTTTGCTGTTTCATATCATTGAAAAGTCTGCTTTTTACAAAAAAATTGTAGAGATTCTGTTCTATCAGCTATGCTACCGGTATCAATTAACCTGCATTTCACTACAATGATCTGAATAATCTGTGGAATTCAGAAACAAAACACTGGGCTCAAGCCCAGTGCATCACTGATTACACTGGTCAACAACAAATTTGTTGTCTGTGTTTTTTCAGTTGATTTAGGACGAATCTGATGCGCTGAATCCAAAAATCACATTGGTTTTGCTCAATCAGGTCAAGTTTTTGAGCTATGGCCACATGTCTTTTTTATGTTTTTGTTCACATGTACGCTTGTTTGGAGCACTTTAGAAGAAGTTGGTGGGGGTAAAATGCCATGTCGAATAATTGTTTTGACTGGAAATGATTATTTTAATGACAAGAAGTATTCAGGTTCGATAGTTCTGGATGATTATGTCGAAAAGAGATCAGTTTGAAGTCATAAAACCTCGAAATCTTCCATAAATCGGTGCGGCAAAGCATAAAGTTGGGGGATCAAAACTAAGTTAATGCGGCAGCCGCCCCACGAAGAATTGTCAAAGGACTCTGCCGAACTGTTGGCATCCAGATTGAAGGGAAAAAACCTCCTCTCTGACAGTGCTCGCATCAGCTTCTTCCGCAACAGGCATCAAGAGTACCTCCGTTTTTTCTCGGAAGAGAAGGACTTGGTGTACTGTGCAGATATTGCGCAGCTTCTGCTCAAGCTTGGAGTGCCACAGTACGAACCCAAAGATTGGAGACTGTTCATTGACAGCAGCAAGCGATCACTGAAATGTGTTCTGCTACACAACGGCAACCAGTTTGCCTCTATACCCTTGGCTCACTCGACTACACTGAAGGAGAACTATGAAGCGGTGAAGTATGTAGAAGAAGAAGAGTTTGGATTTGATATCCCGCCTTTCATTCCCTTTAAGGAGTCTCAAAGCGGCTAACATTCTCCTTTTCCTTCCTCCCTCACAACAAACACTCTGTGAGGTGAGTGGGGCTGAGAGACTTCAAAGAAGTGTGACTGGCCCAAGGTCACCCAGCAGCTGCATGTGGAGGAGCGGAGACGCGAACCTGGTTCCCCAGATTACGAGACTACCGCTCTTAACCACTGCACCATGCTGGCTCTGTGCTGGAGAAAATTGGTTATGATCAGCATAAGTGGTTTATTTGTGTTGACCTGAAGATGGTGAACTTTTTGTTGGGACAACAGTCTGGCTTCACCAAGTACCCATGTTTTCTGTGCATGTGGGATAGTAGGGACCGTGCTCAGCATTACACGAAGAAGGACTGCCCTGTGCGGGAGGAATTGGTGCCTTGCAAAGAAAGGAACGTCATCAACGACCCTCTGGTGGACAGAGACAGAATACTCTTCCCACCGCTGCACATCAAGCTCGGCTTAATCAAGCAGTTCACCAAGGCTCTGGACAAGGATGGTGACTGCTTCATTTACTTGTGCCAGGCTTTTCCAGGATTGACCATGGAGAAGTTGAAAGCTGGCATCTTTGACGGTCCTCAGATACGTCAGCTCATCAGAGATCCAGAGTTCGCAAACTCAATGAACGAAGTGGAACTGGAAGTGTGGAAGGCATTTGTTCTGGTAGTGAAGAACTTTCTTGGCAACAATAAGGCCAGAAACTACGCAGAACTTGTCAACAACACGCTGACTCCTTTCAGAAACCTGGGCTGCAACATGAGCGTCAAGATGCACTACCTATTTTCACATATGGACCGGTTTCCTGAGAACCTGGGTTCAATGAGTGACGACCAGGGGGAGAGATTCCATCAGGACATGAAAGAGATGGAGACCAGGTATCAGGGTCGCTGGGACGCAGTCATGATGGCTGACTACTGTTGGACTGTGAAGAGAGACCTTCCTGCCGCTGAGCATTCCAGGAGTTCCAAGAAATGGAAGTTCAAGCCCTGAAGTTTGAAAAATGGTGAAGCAACATGCAATTTACGTGTACTTACCTTTATCAATGCCCACCATTCAGTTTACAGTAATCAATGTTTCTATCAGGTAATCAATATATGTTGTTGGAAAAACATTTTTTTCTCTTAAAAACATATTTAGGATGATATGTGTTGACAAAAATCAGCTGATAATGCCACAAAAATGTAATCGATTTTGTCACAAGATCTGATTTTTTTCAAATCAACATAGCACAAAAACCTGACCTGATGGAGAGAAACGGATGCCATTTCCTGATTCAGCAGTGCAAATATACCCTAAATCAGTTGTAGAAATCTAGACAACATTCAAAAAGTAAAAAATTGTTGCCCAGTGTTATAGAAGTGATAAAGGCCACATTTATTAGTTTAATACCATGTTGAGACTACAAATTTATTCCATTGTTATTTTTTTAACAACAACAAAAAAATCAAAGCATCAGGTGATGTTCTCATTGTAACCTTAAAAAATATTGTACCAACCATTCTTTGCTGTTGTTTGGAGGTGCTGTTCCTGAAATAACCCGTTTTGTCGGAACCAAAAGTGAGCAGCTTTAAGTGACACCATCAACGGGGGGGGGGGGGGGGAGAGAGATCACACTTCTGCCTGAAAATGTGTTACTAATGCTACTTCTAACACCTAAGATAACTATAATTGAAAGTGATCTAAGGCAAAACAATTTCTCTGCTTTATCCAGTTGTCTGCTTTGTATGTGTTGAAGGCACTCAGTACACAGCCATTTCCACCATTTCCTGAGCCATTCAACCTTCACCAGGCAATAAGTGGAAAACACGTATTCTTGCGGGAAAGGTAACATGATCATAAAACAACAACCAAATTTTATCCAGGGACAAGAGTAATACCTGTAAGTGTTGGTAGCCATATAAACTATCTTACAAGTGACTGGCTTTTTGACCAGGTTTTGGTCAGATAAGACTTTAGACTGCCATCTAATCGTAACACTCTCAATTATACAAGCTTGGCATGTGGGAAAGCAAAATGGGAGAGTTTTACACACTGCCTTGGGTGGCTTTCTATGGCTGGGTGCAGATCTAAAGTTTTTTGATCTCTTAAACCCCACACGTGTCTCTCTCGCTCCTTGGCAGTAAAAATGCAAGAATAATAAATGGTGTTACTATTCTTTCATGATACCCAAACCAGCTCCCTGAGGCACATGCTGCATTCTGACTAATGGTAGAGCCAACATTATTTTTTTTTGCACTGATGCCAGTTCTAACTGTGGTTAACTTTAAACCAGAGTCTGAAATCAGGGTTTCAATCTGGTTGCAAACTTAAGATGAAAGGGGAAGTGAAAGGGGAAGGGTAGGGGAAATTTACACGAGGAGGAGGAAACAGCTAAGAGATCAGGAAGATTCAAGAAGCTTGCACTGGGCCTCTGTGCATAGAAACAAAGAAGGAACTAAGGGCACTCTTTGAGGATGTATGCCCTCCAGATGAGACATTCTTCTCCCTCCCTCCCTCTTCCTCCTCCTCCTCATGAAAATAATCATTTTATTACCATCTCATGTGTATTGGGTATTAAGGGAGGGGTAGTACCTCTGGTGGGAGACACGTCATTCTCTTTCTGGGGTAGTTTGTCCACTTTGGTCCCCACCCTGTATTCATCAGCTGTGGCTCCTAGAAGCTGTTAGCATGCAACAGTGGCCACAGCATGGAAAATGACTTTGGCTGGCTGGCTAAGCCAGGTGAGGGGAGCCAATGAGACTCAAACCCTCAGTGAGTTAGGAACTTCCCCTGCATGCAAAGGCAGGCTCCGGTGAATTGAGCTGACCAGACCAAAAGTGGTTCCAACAGTCAAGAAGACTGTTTCTGCACATGCTGTAGAGAGAATGCTGGGAATGCAGCCCATCTAGAAGAGGGAAAGCTCTGATCTTAAACCTCCACAGCCTTGCAGGACATCTTTGGGAGAAGAAAAGGCTAAGGAGTAAACTCTACACAAATCCGGAGTAGAGTCCCTAAGGCAGTTGGATGGCACCTTGTACTCCTCCTTTTGGCACTCCTGCAGCCAAGCTGGTGCCAAACGTATTGCTTCACTTTCCTTTGGACCACATCAGCGAGGTCTGTGCAGCCCAGGACCTTCATATACACTGCCCAGCCTTGCGCCTCAGGAAGGTCACTTAGGTGCTGCTAACACAGCAGTTTGACTTCACCCTTGGAGGCGCACTCCATTGTCTCTCGAGACAGACGGATGCCAATAGCCATTTCATGTGACATGTGACATTTGGTTAATTTTTTATTTTCAGGTAACATAGTGCTCTAGTATACATCATCAAAATCAAATATTATGTTCTCTTGCTTGTCTGGACAACATCAGAGCATGAATACTAAATATGTTATTGGTATAGTTGGCAGAGGGGATTGCTGCTTACTGGAGAGATGTTACAGAGTCTATATAAATGCATCAAAATTCTTCATGGTGATTGAAAGACATGCAGGTAATTGAAAGAAGATTTTAAGAATCATGATTGTGTGCGGTCTTAAAAGGCAACAGTTGTCCAAAGCTTCCATTTGTTTCCTTTCCTGTAACATTGTGGCTGGAACTCTTTTGATGTGAATTGTTCTTACCAGTGTGACTGTATTTTTGGCAGTCCATTTTTTACATAGGGTGATCCTTAAATGGCACTTTGAAGCTACATGTAGAAGGAAAAGGTAGTGTAGCTGCCAACTTGTTCAGGAAGTATATTATACCAATTCTCCAAGGAATTCATGGTTTGTCTGGCTCATTTCTTGTGCTGTTCAAGATGTTGCCATCATCCCACTATGGAAGTTTGCTTTCCACCTGGAGCATTACTGCTTGTCACATCTAGAATGGAATGCCTGGAGACTGTACAATTTGCAGACAGTTAGACATGAACACTAAAATATTTATTATATGTGTGCTTTATGTAAATTAACTTGCATACGAACTACTCACAATGAAAAGAGCATGCTGCTGCAGTAATATGGTGTCACAGACTAGGACAACCAGTTCAGCACAGTGGGAAACGTTGAAATGTTTAAAGCATGAATGGCTAGCCCCCAAGGGCCTGATCTGACCCTCAAGGGGGGAAAAGGCAGGCAGGCAGCTGGGTTCCAAAAGCCAGCAGTAAAGGAAAACATAACCATAGAAACCCATAGATGGGCAGGGTACAAATAATAAATTAAAATTACATAGATTCCTCATGGGTGGCACCTTCTCCAGTGGAATGAATAGTTCAGACTAAGGAGTAAGTTCTGAGGCTGGGACTTTAATAGAAGTTAGTGGACAGGGGTTGGCAATTGCAGGTAAGCTCGTTGAGTTCTGAACCAGGTGACAGGGTTGGTACTGCAGTTTGAAGCACCGAGCTCGGTCTACCAGCATTGTGAATGATGCAGAGCACCAGGTTGGTTCATGCAGGCCCTATGTTGAACCCCCACAGCATCTTATTCACGGTCAATCCGAAACATACTTTGTTGGGTCAGACAGGCAAGTGGTCTGACTCAGTTTAAAGCAATTCCGGCGGAGGTTTTTTAAAATAAAAATCCACCTTAGTGCAGGAATTGACTTTCCTATGAAATACAGCATCACAAAGAGCCTTCTATCTAGCCATTTCTCATCAGCTGCTTCTAACAGTATAAATCCTTTTCACTACTGCAAACCCTACATATAAAAATCTAAAACTCTGGATTCTGGCCATTATGTGTTTCTAAATATGCATTGATGTGGCCTAATAATTCAGAATGCACAGAGAGAATCTGCTGGCTCCATGGAACTAAGGGAACAATGATACTAAAGGTCATGGTGCATAACTAGCACAATCTATTCGTTGTGCGGTTTCCTTTTTCTTTTTTTAAAGGCTATTATTCTACTTCAGTGCTTAAAAGGAAGGGCTGTTGACTTGTTACAAAGTCTTTGGACCAAAACACTTAATACTGGAACTTCTGAGGTTGTACCTAGGAATACATGAATATCTTTTGGAGGTGGGGAGTGAATGCATACTATAGAAGGTCAGTAGAAATGAATGAGCGGTATTTATTTCCTTGCCTTTTGTTTCACAAATTGCTTTCTTGTCATATGCACCAAATTTATGGTGAAATGTGTCTGATTACAAAAGAAGTAACATGAATGGTAAGCCTTTCCTTTAGTAAATGCTGTGGCCTTTCCTGAATTCTCACACCCTTCTCTCAGCTGGAAAGGCTTTGGGTCAGGATGCTGTTGTCTGACTAGATTGGATGTTTGATTAGAAAGAATTACCGAGTAGACAAAATGGATTACAATAAATGAGCATGCATTGCCTCCCATCCAACAGAAGGAAAGCTCTGAATTCACCATCATAACAACTAATAGTTTATAAGAGATTAAGTGGTCACCTTCTGCCCCATTTTCCCCTTAGGCATTTGGTGTCAGCAGTTGTGGAAATGCAATGGGGGAGAAAAAGTAAATTGTGGCTGGAGGATAACATTGGGACTAAATTTCTTCGTATTCAGTCATGGATGTGACATGTCCATCAGGAACACGAACTGGAAAACCTGCTATCATTAGCAGGAATCCAGAAACCCACTTGCTGAGCACAACTGTCCCTGAAAGGCACCCAGTAGCTCCCCACAGGCTCTCATTTGTGCTTTGGTCCGAAGAAAATGAGAAGCAGCAATTGTGTCTCCTCCTCTTCCTTATTGTATCAGACTTCAGTGCAGGTGAAATTAAATCCTGTCTTTCTCCTGGTCTTGTTGTCTGGCAGAGGGATATTTTCAGTTATGTTGAAAATTGGAGTAGTGTAAAAAATAAAGAAGACAGGAGCTGATGATTGATTCTAAGATTTTCAAAATTGAAGCAAAAACAAGAGAAATGCTGCTACTTGTTTAAACCTTTAGCACATCCTAAAGGACTTTGTCAGTGGAAGCAGTTGGTGGCAAGGAGTTGGAAAACAGGAGTTTCCTCTCAGTTGTGCTGAGGTGTGGGGGAGATAGAAAACAACAGGAGTCTTTCCCACTCTTTCCTTCTTTCTCCATACTCCAGTGCTAAAATGAGAAATTCCTGCATTTTCCCAGACCAACTGCATGTGTTAAGAAGGCTGGCTGGGGCAGTGAGAGTTAGTGGCCAAGCCATGGTTTGTGGATCCTCGATCCTCGGTCTTAGTTTAGAAATAGAAGCAGAATGAGAGAAAAGGATACACCCATATAGGGAGATGTCTTATTAGTCGATCACACATTGAATTAAATTAATAGCAGCCATCAAATGCATTAAAATAATAAGTTTAGTGATATACATCAAAGTAGTTGACTGAGTGAACTACATCCTACACTGGTTGTGTGTGACCTTCTGAATTACAAAGGGGGAAATATATAGGCTGTCCAATAAATTTTACGTATTCATTGAGTATGCAAGAATGATGGCTGATATTACATCTATAGTAATGATGCCGATACATTCATATATGCATTATTTTTGTTTGATTGACAGAATAATTAAATTTTAAGTCAATATGCCAATGATTAGTTTTTTCCTGAATTCTAAAATCAACCTGCCTGGAGATTTTCAAAAAGTGAGATAAACTCACAACTCTTCCAATTCTTAACATTATTTTTAGTTTTAAATATTTGCAGATAAATCATTTTTTAAAGCTTATTAAAATGTAACATGAATATTTTTCAACTATAATTTATGTTATCACTGGTGCATAACCTTTCAAATGAATAATTTACAGCTCTGAGTAGTCAGTTTTGATAATCTATCATAGTATATTATGTTGGCATTCTACTGAGAGATCATTGGTCAAGTAATAGAAGCTGGGGTGGGGAACTGAATCCATTTGTTTGCCTATCCTCAGCCACAGACATTCCTTTCAATTAAAACCTATTAGTTTGATTTCTGAACTAAAACTAAATCTGTTTTGACTCATTTTGGAGTCTTTTAAAAGAAGAAAATGGAGCATAATATATTGCAGACCCAAGAGTAAGACACTGAAAAATGTTTCTCAAAAAATTAAAATGCATAGTATATTAAGCTGAAGAATGTTTTGAAAAGGTTGGTTGGATGATGCAAGGAATTAATTTGCTCTTGCCTTTTAGTAAATTGGATATTGCATTTAGAAAAGCTGTGGAATTAACAGTGGTTCTGTTGAAAGGAACTGGGTTTAGCTTATCAGATGTGGGGGGAATCAAGAGTGTCCTATTTATTTGTTTTTATTTATTTTAAAATATTATGTGTCTGTTTTTTGGGGGGAGGGTGAAGTCCATTCAAAGCTGCTTACAACAATAAAAAAGAGAAGTTATTACCAAAACCAAGAATAAAACAGATTCAAAATAATAAAACACACTCAGAAGTACAGCAGCATAATAATACTCCAGCCTCCATCTAGCAATTTAGACACAAAAATTGGCCTTCTAAAAAACCTGAATGGTACTCACACACTGCAGTTCTGCTGGGAGGGAGGTCTAAAAGTGTGGAGCCACCATAGAAAAAGCCCTCTGTTGTGGTCGCCTACATCCATAGAAGCCAAGGTCCCCTCCAATAAAATATTTGAGGGGACTGCCGCCCCCCAGTTGATGGGCATTGCCATTGAAGTGGTGTGTTTGTGTGCCATGTCTTGTGATTGTTTGTGCAGGGCGGGGCTTACCAGGACCCCCAAATATTTTATTCAAGTTGGCACCCCTGCCTACATCACAGACCCAGGAGGTGGAGACACCAGAGGACCTCCAATTGAGTGCTCTGTGTGCAGGCAGGATGGTATGAGAGTAGCTCTAGCCAAAACTGTTCAAGGCTTTAATGGATAAAACAGGCACTTTAAATTGGGGCTGGAAATGTTCTGGCAACTGGTATAATACAGATATTGTTGAAGCTGACTGCTGCACACCACATGGAGTGCTTTACAATAGTCTAGTTTTGTAAAGATCACTGTGGCTGGGTCTACCCCTCTCGAGAGGGGTGTGGTTGGTGTAGCAGCCAAAATGGATAAAACCCTTGACTACCAATGTTATGTAGGCTTCTTAGTCACTTCCAAACTTCAGGTTAGGTATTTTAGGGGAGGTACTGCCCTATCTTATGCCAGTTGTAGTCCTCATTCCAGAACTGGCACTCTCCCTACCCACAGCACCTCTATCTCCCCTTGATGTAACCTCGTTGTTTGTTCTTGTCTAATTCAGTGCCTCCAGCACTGCTTCCCAGATTCCGTAGCCCATTTGATATCTGAAGATGGAAAAGAAAGGTAGAGCTGCATGTTATCAACTTGCTGCTGGTGTTTTGCCCAAGCATCCACATGGCTCCATACAGAGGTTTCCAGTAGCATGGGGGCAGAAGTGACAGTCATAGCTGTCAACGTTTCCCTTTTTTAAAAGGGAAATTCCCTTATTCCAAATAGGATTCCTCGCAAGAAAAGGGAAAAGTTGACAGCTATGGTGACAGTACAACAAACTCCCCACCAGTAATTAATCAATGCCAGCGCCCCCTTAAAGTTCTCAGGAACCACTCTTTTGTCCAGGAGACATAATACATCAAAATTTAGAGTCCAGCTAGACTTACCAGTTATTCATTTCTGGCAATAATCTTTTTTATGTCAATTTATGTGTCAATTGCATGTTAGGTCGAATTTTGATATTATTCCCTTATTATTATTGTCCACTTTACATTTGGACTATGATGACAGTAATAATCTTTCCTAAACTCTGTAATCCAAATTGATAGAGCAAAACTTTATTATAAATCTTTATTATAAATCTTTCCTCAAAAATCATTTACTCCTCTCATTTCATTGATGTAAGCTGCTTTAGGATCCTATCCAATCTTTGTAAACTATTAAAAACCGGTGGTTTGATGTTGAAGCACTATACTTCTATTCATTTCCTCCAGTATGCAGTACCCTTGATGTACAAGACTCTTTATAGAGCGAAGAGCCAGTCTTGCTCTAAAAGAGCGTACAGTCTAAATATCTGGTTTTATGGTTTGTTGAGCAAGCACACAGGTGGTTGTTGCTGGAAAATTACTTCCATACCATTGTAACATTGCAGCCTATGGTACTGTCCTGATGAAACAAGCAGATTCAGAAAATTGTATCGGCACTTCCAATTACATTGCTGGAAGCAGTACTGTAGCCATGTTCAAAGCTGTTGCACAGCGCAAAGATAGGGTAGAGCAGGAGCACAGCTATACACATGGTGCATAATAGGGCTAACCTATCCTCCTTTTCTCACACAGAACTAACAGCTTTAGGTCCTCATCTCTTTTGGATTTATATTTAACAAAATTTATATACCACTTCATTGTAGTAAAATGGCTAAGCCATTTACAAGAAATATTAAAATTATCAATACAAAACAGTTAATCTTAATTGTTTTTAAATTGTTTTAAACAGTAGGATAGGTTAAAACGCATCAACATCCATGTGTCTGGATGGGCTTGCCTAAACAAAAACATTTTAAGCAGGTGCTGAGAAGGGTATGGAGAAGACACGCGCTTGATGCCAGTAGGCAGGGAGTTTCAAAATGCAGGTCTAACCACTCTAAAATATTGATTTCTTAAAACTGTGAAATGGGTATTTTGTGGCACTTGTATCAGTGGCTGAGTGTGCATATATGACAATCCTGCAAGTAAGCTGGTCCCAAACAATTAAATGCTTCATAAACCAATAGTAACGTCTTGAACTTGGTCTAGTAACGAATGGGCAACTAGTACAGCTCTCTGGGACATTGGTGCTATATGCTGTTGCAACTGTGCTACAACTTTCTGTGCTAACAGCAGTTTCCGGGTCAAGTGCAAGGGGTCTGAGCCTTTTTGTATTTAAAATTCAACCTTACTTGTGAGCTTAATTGCTTGTCCATGTAAGTGCAGAAATGAACATAATAGTATGTAAATATGTACCGTATTTTTTGCTCTATAAGACTCACTTTTTCCCTCCTAAAAAGTAAGGAGAACTGTGTGTGCGACTTATGGAGCGAATGCAGGCTGTGCAGCTATCACAGAAGCCAGAACAGCAAGAGGGATTGCTGCTTTCACTGCGCAGCGATCCTTCTTGCTGTTCTGGCTTCTGAGATTCAGAATATTTTTTTTCTTGTTTTCCTCCTCCAAAAACTAGGTGCGTCTTGTGGTCTGGTGCGTCTTATAGAGCAAAAAATATGGTACTTCATAGATATACGTTATGTTCACAGAATGCCTTTCCACTAAAGTCAGGACACCCACCCTCTGTTCTTTGGTACAGAGTGGTAGCCTCAATTAGGTTCTGCCCCAGTTGCCAGGATAAGATGCTGCGTTTGTTGCCTTGCTTTGGCAGTAGAAATGGTTTAGGGTCAGGCTGTTAGACTATGCTGAATGCTTCACTTTGCAATAAATGTTCAATAATGGTTTTTGCAAAACAAAACAGCAATGCAAAACAATTCATGATACTCAATAAAATTACAACCATTTGTCATCTGCTAATTTTTGCAAATCATTCAAAGCGTGAGCTGTGCGCCATTTCCCTTTAAGACAGCTAGATCTTTTAATTTAATTTCTGTAACATATTTAAGAAGAGAACAATGTTTTATTGTGCAAGTTATTACTTTAATAATAAGGAACCAAAGAAAAGCCAATATCTTGGATCAGGCTTGGCAGCTGCACAAATATTGAAACTATTGTTTGAGAAAGTGGAAGAAAAATAGTTACTTCAAGGTTTACAGCAAAAAGAGAAAAGGCAAGGGGGGAGGGAGAAGAAGCAAAAGATGTTTAAATTGTACCGTAAGTTAAGTTAAATTAAGATAATCATTGTTACTTCTCATTATGCTGTCTCTTTCCCCCAAGAGCTGTTATTTCTTAGTAAATATTGTTTGATCGAATGCTTAAGGTGCAACCTTTAACATATTCTTTGAAGAAATAAATTCAGCTGGGTGTTCCCCCCACAAAAAAGTAGGCTAATATGGCTGAATCAGAAATAAATGTATAATTAACCCCTTTTCATGAGAAATTAACATTCATTTTCTTGGGATTAGCAGGAAAGAGCATAATACAGGGCAGGTTTAGCATTCTCAGTAACCGTCTCAGGGGACCTTTAACACTCTTACAGGATTAGTGCCGCCAGTGATTCATCTGGTTACCATGCATACAGAAATAGTGCACAGCTTCTGACCATCAAAGAGGCTTTCCTAATTATCAGCTTTTACAAGTGAACATAGAAAGATTAGAATATAAATATTGTAGAAAGATGGCTTTAGGGTTCTTGAGGGAACAAGATAAAATGTGCTCTTCCCTCCAGGGAATAGTAAGATTGTTGAATGAAACTTTGCTGTATTGTTTGTGACATACCAGCATTTGGAAGATAAATCAGAAAGTGTGTGTCCCTTTCTACAAGGGCATTGCATACACATCTCCTCTAACTTGGATTCATATTTCCTCTAAGGAGGTGGTGCAGAAGAGGGCATTCTCTGGGGCAGCCCCAAAGCTGTGAATTTCGCTACTCGCAGAGGTGTGTATTTTATATACAGCTTTCAGCAAATGCTGAAGATGTACAGTGGTACCTTAGGTTAAGTACTTAATTCATTCTGGAGGTCCGTTCTTAACCTGAAACTGTTCTTAACCTGAAGCACCACTTTAGCTAATGGGGCCTCCTGCTGGTGCCGCGCCGCCAGAACACGATTTCTGTTCTTATCCTGAAGCAAAGTTCTTAACCTGAAGCACTATTTCTGGGTTAGCAGAGTCTGTAACCTGAAGTGTATGTAACCTGAAGCGTATGTAACCCGAGGTATCACTGTACTTCTTAACCCTGGCCTCTGACACCTAAAATGTGTCTTTTCAGGGCCCACCCTATTCTTGCACCTGCACTCTGTTTTAACTGTTTTTCATTCTGAATTCGAAATAGTTTTAACCCTGGTGAAAGGCGGATAGTTTAATGATGATGGCGGCGGCAGCAGCAGCAGCGATGGCTGTATAACACAATGATGAGTTAATGGACACTCTAGGACTTCTAACTTTGGAAATTAAACATGGCAGGTGACTGACCTGGATTTTAACTCAGCAGGCATTTACATACTGAAAAGTGAGCCAGTCATTATCAAATTTCTTCAAACATTGTGGTGTCAGTTGCAACCCATTTGATCATTACAAGGAATTTGAGAGAATATGAGTGATGCATGAACATGGTGATAAATTGGTTAATGGCTTAAAATTGCCCCCCTCCTACCTCTTACTGAAATCATTTAATGCAGTGCTGCGGCCTGCTGTTTTTCATTTCTCTGCTCATGTTTCATCAATTAACTTCAGTGACTATATTTTGGTACAGTTAGTCTAAAAGCTGCCTCATATGCTACCTCTCCCTGCTCGTATTTCAAAATCAATGAACTGGACTGGCAAAATGGATCAAGATGCACATCCTTGAAATGTGGGTCTAGTAAGAAAACAAAGTTTGCTAAATACTTCTTACAGAGAAGGTGCACTAAAGTCCCACTGGGCAAAGTGAGTGAAATGGGGATTCCGTGCTAGGTTACATTTTAAGAATGAAGAGTAGGAACAAGTATGAATGGAAGCAGCTACAAATAGCCAAAGCACAACTGTGTCCCCAACACAGATATTTAGAGGAATGTAATGTTCTTTTTGGCAAAAAGATGTTCAGACTGAAGCTTTCTCCATCATTGCACCTGCGGTCTCTCAAGTTGCTAGTTGCATCCTGGAGATGCTGTGTTTATCCTGGCAGTTCTTCTTCACGAGTTCTGTGCAGTCCCACATATGGGGTCCTGTGTAAAATAAGTAAAATCAAGGGGTACAGATTCATCACTGAAGACTGTAGTAGGCTTAAGATCATGCAAATGCATCTTCCTAGTAAATTCAATATTAGCCTTATGTTGTGAAAGGTTGGGTAATGGTGACCTAAAAAGATTGTAGACTAGTGAAGTGGGACGCTCCAAATCCTGCTGTTAAAGAGACTCATCAGCTGTATGCTGTGAGAGGACAGTATCTGCAAAGTAGCATCATGCTTCAACTTTGGTCAGTTAGTCAATGGGGCCATGGAACTCAGGCAACCAGGGAAGGGTTGGAATTCTGGGATTTAGAAGATTCCAACACCATCAAGTCACAAGCCAAGGACTTGTATATAGCAGGCAGGGATCTGGATTTTGAGGAATTTGAATTGGCTGATTTAGACATCACAAGTAACTAACACAATCTCCTCATATTATTCCAGGAAGAACGAATCAAGTTGGTTCACTTAAAAATACAGGTGGGACAAAGTTCTTGAGCATTGCTAGACAAGACTCATGGATTTATGACTTGGGGCTCTTATTTTCACAGTCACAACATTTTTTAGGAAGGGCTTTTTGCTGTAATGTGAACAAGAATGGAGGTAGCAAATACGAAGGATCTTTAAAAGAAGGGAAAATACTGAGAGAAAATAAAGTGAGACAACACAAGACTCTCTAGGGGAAAAGGTCTGTTCGCCTGGTGCTTTCTGTGTGGTCAGAAAGGAACTCTTTGGGAAGGCATTGGCTATCATGCCATGCGTGGAATGTTGCTGAACATGAGTGAGCATGAATAAACTTACACAGCTTTCTAGAGGGTCCCATTTGTGGTCCGCATATGTGCTTTCCTACAACAGTTATAGGAAAGGAGCTCTGTTTTCAGCTGTAATGAAAAAGGATGCACCATGACTTTTCCTTCCTGTAACCCGTCAGCCACCATCTGCTCTCACCTCTGAAGAAAGAAGGACTTCTATTTGATCCGCAGAACTGGGGGAAGAAGAGAGGGTGGGAGGTGAGGGAATAATGGATTTCCTTTGGTACCATTTAACGGTTTAGGAGTCTTTCAAGAAAAAGTTGGTAGCTGTACATCACAGCTCTGTGCATGTTTACTCAGAAGCATGGATGGAGGAGAATTTTGATTCAGTTATGGGTGAACTGACCAAATTTGTTCTTTCTGGAATGATACATGAGTTGAAACACAACCTTCTTTTGAAATTCACACATCTCCAAATTTTGCAGTGCAGTTATTCGGTCAAGTAATGCACACAAAAATGCATGTACTAGGTAAAGCAGGCATGAAAATGACTATATTAGTTAAATAATACACAAAATGCATTATATTAGGGAGTATTGCTTTGCAAAAATATGTACAAGGCAAAACTGCATACAAAAATGTGTGTATTTGGAAGAATTCATAATAAAATCCTGAACATTTTCATGAGAACTTTTTAACAACAGTTCACAAAGTGATGTGAAAATGTGGAGAATTGAACTTAAGAATGAAAAAAATGAGAAGCTGATGGTGACTAAAATGGACATATTCAGGGCCCCATCTCTACTCAGGAGTAAATCCTACTGTGTTCAATGGCTCTTACTTCTTATGTTTAGGTTTCAGTCATACTGTTTTTATGAATATCAAGCTTCCATTTGTAAATACCGTAATTTTCCGGAATGCATTTTAGTGATATATATGACATATCCTTAACCTTCCTTTTCTCACTATTGCAAAATGCAATATACACAACAGTGTAGGAAGCAGAGTAGCTCCAGTGAACAGTTTGTGAGCGAAAGACAAAGATGCATAGAGTACTGTGATTCTAAAGATACTCAGTGGCTCTACATTTATCTTCAGTGAGTCTCTTTCCATTAATCTTTAAGATTGCAGCCCTGCAATGGAATGGGTCATTCAAATAGCTCTATAAACATAAGTATCCCCCCATGGATTTTTTTATATATTTCTAATTATTAAGTAATAACAATTTTATGTTGCATGGGAAAATATTAATTTCTGATAAGTAATAGTAGTCCACCACTCTAATGTGGCTTTGCATATGGGATGTGACCGTGGTTCCCCAGCAGAACAAAATGCAAAGGAACAAAATGCTTGATGCACACAAAACAGGATTTGGGGAATTGAAGTGAGAGATTAAGTAGCTCAATTTAATCACTGAGCGTGGAGAAATTAAATATTAAGCAATATGATGATTAGAAAAAGTTAAATTAGCTAATCTTACTATTTTCCTGAAGTGGTTCAGCTTTTGCTTTCCTGTGCTTTTAATACATTATGGCATATGCTCCCTCAGTGCCATTCTTCTATGTTAATATCCTCCAGTAGTGATTACATATTCTGATGCACTGGAGACAAGCATACATTTACCCAGCTGTGGCCCAAATGAGTCCTACAGAACCTATAAAATGTTTTAGTAGGCTGGTTATAACTTACTGCATTATTATTATTATTATTATTATTATTATTATTAATTTTAGTAACCGTATGTGGAGCTGTACAGATCATCCAAGTGGGGAGTCAAATGGATGCCCCTGGTATCTCAACCTTACGACATCCCTGGAGCCACTAGGAGCACATCAAAATAAATATAATTCAATAATAATTGACTTCACCATTTATCTGTGCTCTTTTACATTAAAACAAAAAGAAACTCAGCCCTATATTCACTAGGTTTTATAGATGTTCATGACTGAGTTTTATGAGATTATATAAATGCATTTTATCATGTTTGTATGGCATTCAGAATTCTTTTAAAAACCAGATTATGCTTTAAAAAGAGATACTGGACCTGGCTGTAGATTTAGTAATGCTTAGAGTAGATCAATTGAAATTAATGTGAATTAAGTTAGTTATTAGTATTGTAACACTATTAATAGGTCTTACTCTAAACATGACTAAGCCTGGATCTTTGTATAATTAATATTTTTAAATGGATATATATTATTTTATCCATCTTTTTAGTGATGCTCATCTGGTGTCTACAGCCATGTTTGGTAGACACTTGATTCTTCACAGTTCTTGGCTCTTTTTGGTTTTGGGTCAAAGGGTCTATGTGGCAATATGAGGAAATCAATCTTAGTGACATATGAGAGAAATCTTCTGCTTTAGAAGGTCTCCTTTGTGCTTATTTCTGTTATATATGACATAACTAGCCAAGAAACAACTTCTTTTGCCTTTCATGTCTGTTTTTCACTTCCTCTTATATCCCTCTCCTTTTTCTTAACACCTGAACTTCTGTAATTACCCAGATCAAACTCTAACATAAAGAAATATGTTGTTACTTGGAAGTAACAGCCAAAGCATAAGTCCATCTGTTCTGTAGTGTTATAGCACAGGGACCATGTTCAGATATTAGCCTATGCATGGAATCTGTTGAAACATGCTGTGATAAGCCGTAGCACAAATGATTTTAAAGGTTGTGACAGGAACCATACCACCTGTGGCCTAAGTTACTCAGTTGGAAATAAACCTACAGGAACTTTAAGCCCTTGCATGCCCACCCAAGGGAGAAGCATGTGAGTAACACTGCTGCCACCTCCCTAGGCCTCTTGGGTTTCCATCTGAGAGGAAAATGGAATCTTGGAAGCAGTCTCATAAACATCTCCAAGATTGGAGAGGATAAATAAATACCAATGACGAAATAAATCCCCTCTGCAGCATTGCACTCCTGGGAAAGATTGCTTGAGAGTTTGTGCCAGACAGTCTTTGCTCTAGAGACAGCGTGCCACAACTGAAAAGGCCCTGTCTCCAGTCAGAACACTCCTTCCTTCAGATGGCAGCTTGAATTGTGCCTGGAAATGGACCATCCAGAAATAGACAATCCGTCCTATGTAGAGTAACCCTTGAATATACAGTTTGGAAACTAGCTAGTGCAGAATGCTGTGGCTAGGTAGTACTTCTCTGTGCAGTTATACAGGCGGAGACCGTTTTGCGTGCGTCCAGCTGACCCGTGACCTCTGACGCACGCATTGTTTTGGACCTGGAAGAGGGCAGAAGGGGAGGTTGAAGGGGAACAGGGTGGAATAGGAATATGCACACTCTGCTGGCATTTGCAGGGACCAGGAACAGAACCCCTCCACAAAATGGTTGCTGCCTGTAAGAACACCTACCTGATGAGCTCTGCACTTGCTGCCTGTATGTTACAGGGCCCAATTTAAGGTGTTGCTGTTTAATATACAGAGCCCAGAATGACTGTGGACCTAGGTATTCCACCTGTCTCCACTCACACTAGCCAGCCCAGGTGCCAAGATCCGTGGAGGGGGCCTTTCTCATGGTTCCACTGGTGAGTGTTGCTTGCTGCTTAGGGATGCAAGACGTTCTTGTTTATAAGTGCACCCTGACAATGGAGCTCCCTTTCCCTAGAAACATGGATGGTTAGTTCTTGGATGAGTTTTTGTCGTCTTCTTAAAACAAATTTGTTCCTCCAGGCTTATGGTGGATCTGGTTAAGCTTGCTCTGGATCACAGGATTTTTGCTATTGTCAAATCTTTGATATTTTACTTACGTTGCATTGTTTTAAATTTGTTACTTTATTAATTGTGTTGGAAATGGATTTGTCACCACACAGTCTGCCAATACTGGAAATTAATAAATAGATGTTGAGGTGTGCCATGGTTGAGCTTTAGTAACGAAAACTTATCCATCGACCACCTGTTTGCTTCATGGATATGTTCCAGTTTTACAAGTCCATATAAAATGTTTTTCCACTCTCCCCAGTCACTCAGAAGTTCTATATATGAAATTAACTAGGGAAAAAGATAGATACCAGTAAGCTGAAATCTGCAGTAAATGCACATATTTTTCTGATTGCAGAAACTGGGGTTTTGGAGTACAAACTTTACAATATTTGACATAACTGTAAGCCAGGTGTTCAGAAAACTAGAATGATGCATTACTACTGGACAGATATAAACTAACATCAATAGCACTGAATATGATCAGAGAAGCGTGGGTCTGTTTGCGCATGAAAATTCAGTCTTGTGAAATTGTATTTTCCCTTTGAGTAGAAACTGTTCATGTTTACCACACGGATGGATCATTAGTGTTGTGCTAGATTGGCATCCCATTTTGGACATGATGTACCTGATTGTTTGAGCAAACCGCAGCAACGTGTATCAATGACTGTAATTATCGTATTTGTCACTGTTTTCTGCAACAAGTAAAGATACATAATTCAAGCTGACAAGTACAAAGATTTTATTGGAATGACCCTCGAAACCCTAACTCCTCATTAATATACAGACGAATGCACAATATCAATTAAGTGTAAGATATAGCCTCAGGGCTTCTTGCCATTAGAAGCAGTTAACAATTAATAGTGTGACTGCAAGTTGTTTTTGTTGCATGTTTCCCGTCACGACATTGATTAAAAAAAAGAAAAACTTTTACATTTTAAAACTCCGTTTAAAAATTAGCATGTGTGTGTGTTCCATGTTTTGAATTATTATTTCCTTTTGTGGTTTTTTGACTCTACCTCGGAATGGAGTAAAAGTGAATAGCCTTTAAAATGAAGCTATTGTTTATTCACAAATCAAATAAGCTAGCGACAGCTGCCCTAGTGGCTTCCTCATTCAGTTAAATTAATGCCTTAGGCCTCAGGGTGAATAGTCTTCTGGGGAGAATGTGGGCATTTATTTTCGATTCCCATTCAGTGTAGGGTCTTTTAATGCCAAATCCTATTTAATGTGCTCATGTTGTGTTGAACTGTGTGCAAATGTATACTGTGGGCCACTTGATAGAATTCATACTGTTAAAGTCACATACAATTTATGCTTGAAAAGTAAGGCCTTCTGTGTGGAACAAGCAGCACATGCTTTTGTTTTTACTTTAATTTAAGGCTCCAGAGAAGCTGGCGAACATTTTATGTGACAGATTACTATGCTCTTTTTAAAAAAAGTTTATAAAACTTAGCTAATTAACCAGGACTTCATGAGCAATTTACATATTTAGTTGTTATATTTCTGCCTCCAAGGAGCTCAGGCAGCATACATTGTTCCCCTCTTCCCCTCAGTCTTATCTTGACCGCAGCCCAGTGAGGTAGGCTAGGCTAGGAGAGAGCAACTGCCGATAAATTTGCATTAAAATGCTGGCAAATATTCATGAGGATTCTTTTTTAAAATTGCTGCAGAAATATGGAGAGCTCAAGTTTTAAGACTGGAAAAACGAGAAACTTAGGAGACTTGAAGTGGACAGATTTGGCCATCCCTAGTGTGAAAGGTGCAAGTATGGCGGGGGGAGGCAGCAGCAGGGCTGTGTATTTAGCCCAACCCTCAGAGTTGTATGGCTCGTCCCGCTTCCTAATAAGTTGGAACGATAATGTCTGAAGAAGAGAGACTGCTCTGCACAGTGTCTCTCTGTCTGATTTAGAACAGGGTTCAAAATTGCATGGAGAAGCTCCATGCAGCCAATGGCAGGAGCTGCACAACTTTGGGGGATGCATGGGCTTTCCGCCACAATTGCCCTCTTCCACGTGGTAATTTGCATTGGTTGTCAGATTCTCAAAACAAATAAAATGGGATAGACTGCAGAAGCATTGTCCCGGCCCATATAAATCAAGCTACTCCCCTGTTACAGTGAAGGAGCGCGCATGCCCTCTTCCCCAGCATATGATGTACTTTTTGGTGCTCCATACCAATGCCTGATCGCTTGGAGGATCTTCTTCCTGTTTTGTTTTGTTTCTTGAGTGACAGAAATAATACTAGCATCAACTGAGCTCAGTATACCTTGCCAGGATCTATTCATGCTAAGCTGTCATGCTCTGACCAAAATATGCACTGTGAAGTTAATTCCCCCCTTCCCACCAGGCCTGTGTCCTCCATTGTAGCCCCATTGATTTCCTGGAGGTCGCTGCACTTTTTGCAGATAGCAGAAACCGTGCAAAAGCCCCATGTGAAATGGAATGAGACCCAGACTGTTCTCCTCTGGCACGTGCCAAGGACTTAGGGAGAGGGAAGGCTTGGTGGCGACCACAAATGCTAGTGAGAACTCCTTTTATCCTATGTGTAGAGAATCATTCGCCCATTTTGGCAAAACCTGCTTAAATATACAAAAGCATGAGTATGATGCCTGCTATCTTTTTCTTTTTACATTGCTATTTACTTACCTATTTCTTTGCTTTGTCTTTCTTACCCACCTGTTCAAATATGACACTAGGAATTGCTTTCCTTTCACACACAAGTAAAAAACCCCAAAACCCTTTCATATTTTTAATTAACCCCCTCTAGCAGGCTAGAACAGAACTCTTCTTGCATATATTTTCACTAACTAGCTTTTTTGTCATTGTCAAAGATCTAAGCAATGCTATGCTTGGGCATAAATTCAATTAGCATTTCAATCTTTGCTTCACTTGAATAGTTCAGCCGTGTGCTTAAAGAAGGACAATTCTGCGACTATAGATAAATAGAGAATTTAATTTTTCTTTCTTTAAAAGAAATATGGCCTAACCATGTCAAGTGAAATTGAAATGGGAAGAGATTAGCCATAGCAGTTACATTTACATTTGTTTTTCCAGCAAGCCTTCGAGATCTCCTTCCGCTTCTTACAGGCTGGAAATTAGTAGCTTATATAAACTTGCTGTATACGCTGCCTAGGAATGGGCTAAATCCCATTTGCGTGTATTGTATTAAAAACATGCCATTCTGCATGCACATACAGAAGTATAATTTTTGCTGCCAGTTGAGGCAAATCATCTAAATGCTTGGATAGTTTCAGTCTTTCTGGGGGCGTGGGGGGGGGGAGCTCTAAGTCTTGGAGTTCTATGTTACAGTAAATAATTTACACATAAAGGCAGCCTTTTGCTGGCTAAATGTTTTTCACTCATCATATTATTTCTTTCTATTCACTCCCCTTTGGAGATGCATTCCAGGGGCAAGATTCACCACTCGCCACTACAGTAGGGCATGGTTAGCGAGAGAAGGAGACTGTGAAAGGAATACTTTGAAATGTTAACAAGCAACTCTTTGGCAATTGTTTTACTGACAGCTCTGGAACTGGGTACTGAATCTTTCATGTGCACTGCCTGATGTAAGGCGGCTTTGTTCTTGTGAACATCCCTTCTGTCTGAGGCAAGGGATCCTCCAAGCCATCCAATATGTAGTTTATCTGCATACCAGATTTTCTTTCAAAGAAAAAAAAAACCCCCACTCTTCTACCTCTCTACTGTGTAAACAATCTTCTTGTGATTTCAGAGTACTTCAGTTTATATCCTCTCTTTGAAAACAAACCCCCTTAATGATATTTGAACATGAGTTCCAGATGTGACAGTTTCCAAGACTCTTCCCATGGGACTTTGCTAGTAGTTTCATTTGCTCAGGACGCTTTATTAGAACAGCCTTTTGCCTTCCCCATTAATTTATTTCTCTTTCCCCCTCTGTACATTGCTCATTCCTAGCAACCATTACCAGATCATATTCATAGCCTAATGAAGTAATGGGAAGAGCAACATTATACAGGCGACAAGCCCTTAAAGTGCCCTCTTTCTCTCTCTGGATATGTGTGTGTGTGTGTGTGTGTGTGTGTGTGCGCGCGCACACACACACACACACACACATATATATGTCACAGTTTTGCCTTTCTGTAGAAATATATTTTTAAAGGATCTGAGGATATTCACTGGCCCAAAACATAAAACTTTTCTCAAGTGAGAGAAATCAGGTTGGCATTGTGTACCAGCCAATATGATGTCTCCAAAAGTTAAATACAACACAGTACAAAAAGATAGAATTGTTACAAAGTACATCACTCCAAAGAACCCTGGGAACTTTAGTTTGTTAGGGGTTCTGAGAGTTATTAGGAGATCCCATTCTCCTCACAAAGCTACGATTGCCAGAGGGATTGGTTGTATAACAACTCTTAGTGCCCTTAACAAACTACAGTTCCCAGGATTCTTTGGAGGGAAACCATGACTGTCTAAAGTGCTATGATACTGCTTTAAAAGTGCAGTGCAGATGGGACCAAAGAATTTGAGTGTGCTTAATAAAATGACACACACATATCACTGATCAGGAAACGATACTCAACTATAGCATCCTGCACAGTGTTCGCTTTGTGGCAAACCTTGATTTTCTGTTGTGCAATGTGCAAAACAACCTTAGCAAACAAGTTTGAACACACACAAGGAAATGTTCTATAAGTGAAGTAATGGGCAACAAATAACTTGGTTAAAAAAGAATCCACTGAATGTTCTTGGAAGAAAAGGCTCTTCCATTAATTAAAATGGTCAGAGCTGTGTACCCTTTCTGACAGTTTGTTCAATATGAAATTGCTGATAGCCATTGATAGAATGAGATTTAGTGCTCTGGGCATTTGCATACATGCACTACTACTTAGCATTTATAGATCACTTTCCTAAGTATTCACAGCACTTCACATATATAATCTAAATAATCTTTTAAAAATATGCCTGAATAGGCTAGTATTAGTATTCCTATATTGCAGCTGGGGAGCTGAAGCTGAGAAAATACATCTGGATATCTTTGAGGTAAGATTTGAACCAACTGTCAGCTCACCAGAGGTGGATAACTCCAGAAATTCAGGCCCCTAAGCACTTTTTCTGTCCTGCAAGACACCACCACTGCTTTTAAACCTCTCTGCCAAACCCTGGGCCCTGATAGCAATGCCAATCACCCACTTCCTGGTCATCGGATTTGATGAGTGAGGAGAAGTGATAACTGAGTCAGCTGAGGGGGCCGTGAGCCATGTGCCTATGTGTGTGCGTGTATGCAGGAGTATGCGTTTGAGTGTAGGTGTCATACATCCTGGAGGTTGTGCAAAGGTGAATGTGGTCCTTGGATCAGAAAAGCTTAGCCACACCTGCCTTAGACCCTATCTGCATTATACGTTAAAAGCAGTGTCATACTATTTTAATCTGTGGCTTCCCCCAAAGACTCTTGGGAGCTGTTGTTTGTTAAGGGTGCTGATAATTGTTAGGAAGCCCCTAGTCCCCTCACTGAACTACTATTCCAAGAGTTCCATGGAAAGAGGCTGATACAGGAGAGGCCTGTTTTGTTGCAGCTGGGCCAGACGAAGGGGTCCGGTTGTGCTGATGCAGGTGTACCATGGCATTTCTTCTCTCTATGCTCCTCCTAGCTCCTCCTCTGGTCACCGCTCTGGATACACAATCTGACTGTCGTCAGGCATTGCATTGGTCTGTAAGGGATTCCCAAACGGGGTTGGTGTTGCCAGCCTTCATATCACATTTGCAGACATCTTTGTAATGCAGAGTTGGTCGGTCAATGGGCCTTGTGCCTGAAGCCAGCTCTCCATAGAGCACAGTTTGATTAATATACCAATCAATCTGGGTTTGAAGATAATAGTGTTCCACCTTATAGGTCTGTTTCACAGAGAATGTATGTAATGTGGTTGAATTCACTGAAGTGCCGTTTGGCCAGTATTATTGTAGGAAAGCAGCTACAAGAAGGGCTGCATTTATCTCCTGTTCCAAGTGCAGGTGTCAATTGGAAACAGCTTTCACAGGTGACACCAAAAATGATTTTGTTTTCAAGTTGTGTTTGTGGTTGATAGGCTTCATAACATAGTCAGTTTAAAACTGGAACAAAAATCCACCCCAGTGTGGCTGTTTAGTATGAATGATCTAACCAACCTGGTGCTCTCCAGATGCTACAACTCCTACCAGCCCCAGACAGTATAACCAATGGTAAGGGATGGTGGGGTTCCACAGTTTTGGTGAGTACCAGATTGGAGAATGCTTCAGTAGGCCATACGTGTGGTAATAGTGACTGATAATAGTTGTGTGGAGCAGCTGCAATCCTGTAGATGCTCAGCTTAACGTTTGGACTCTCTTCTTATGGATGTGCTTCTTCTAATGCTAGGGGCCAGTATTTCTTACAAGTTTGGTATATTGGCATTTGAACATACAGACCTGTGTGAAAGAAAAACATTTTTAAGTTTCTGTATTAAGAGTGGCTTTTGACATGCACCTGGCAAATCTTAGAAAGGCTTAATTGCTACTCACACCAGTGAAACTTGCACTTGACCTTTGACATATGGGCCCCGTATAAAAAGGGAATTGCCCATATTTTAGAATATCTAGCTGAAACATCCAGTGCATTGACTGGTCAGATTCTTTGGTGTCAGCTTTTGAGGCTTGACAGTGTGGACAAGATGCTTGGAATGGTGAGGCCAACTGCATGCCTTCTTGATCCCTGTTTGTCATGGCACAAAAATCTAGCCAGATGGGACAGACTGGGTGGGTCCAAGGACTAGTCAGTTCACCGGTGCATGAGGGGTGGCTTCCCACTCCCTTGAAGGAGACAGTGGTGTGCCTGCCTCTAAAAGGCCCTCCCTGGACCTGGACGATCTTAATCGCCCAGCTGCGAATGTCCCGTTTTGGGATGGGGATTGAGCCCCATGTAGATTGGATTGCAGTAATCCAATCTGAAAGTTACCAGAGCATGGAGTATAGTGGCCAAGTCATCTCTGTCCAAAGGGGTCATAACTGGTGAACCAGATCCTAGTCACTGAGGCTACCTGAGCCTCCAGTGACAGTGTTGAACCCAGGAGCACCCCCAAACTGTGAACATGTTCCTTCCAGGGGAGTGCAGCCTCCTTGGTTAGCATAGTGAATGTGATAGTAATTTCATGGCTAGATCATTGCAATTCATTCTATGTAGGGTTGCCCTTGAACCTGTTTGGAAATACAAAGTTAGCGCAAACTGCTGTAGCAAGACTGCATCCAGCATCACCTTACCATCATTATATATCATTGGTGTTGAAATCTCTGCATTGGCTACCAATACGTTACTAAGCCAGATTTAAAGTGTTTGTTTAGAGCCCTAGACTGCTCAGGACTTAGATAGCAGAAAGACTTCCTGCTCCCTTATATACCTGCCTGGACTTTGAGGGCATCAGAGGATGCCCTTCTCATACCACCACAGTGCTTTGAGATATGCTATGTGATGGCTCTTCAGAAGGTTTTCTCATTGGTGCCACTCTGACTCTGGAATGTCTTCCCCTCTCAGGTGTGAGCAGCAGCAATGCTAATGAATTCTTTAACACAAGGTAAAGAATGTGACTCTACATGTAAGCATTTTACTGAAGTGGTGGCTTTCATTGTTAGTACAGGGGTATCCAATGTGGTAACTTCTGGTATTGTCAGACTACAACTCCATTGTTCATGCTGGCTTGGGCTGATGAGAGCTAGAGTCCAGCAACATCCAAAGGGCACTATGTGTGGCATTCAGTGTCAGTTCTGCTCAGAATAGACCCACTGAAATAAATGGACATGGCTAACTCAGGATTTCTGAGTAGGACTTGTACAATCCCATGTCAGACATCACTACCACTCCATACTGCCATATTGTATGTTTTAAGTTGTTGCATTTAAATGAAATATTGTTTTATTGTCATTCATTTATTTCAAGTATTTATATACCTTTTTTTTTTAAAAAAAGCACAAAGTGGTTCACAAAGCACTTTACAAAACTTAATGTTTCTCCCTCTCAAATTGTGTGAACAGTGAAGAGCAGGTTATAAATGGTTTAAACAAACAAACAAACAAACAAGGATGCCCTTATCTGTCTCCTTCCATCCTTTCCTTTTCAAAACATGTGGAGAAAAGAATGCAGTGAAAATGGTCCTCATTCACATTCATTCTGCAGCACCTTCCATAAATGTGCCCAACTATTTATCTGTGCCATTTTGTGTTTTCTTTGTTCTCCCCAACCATTTTGTTCTGTTGCTTATTTTGTTTCATTCTGCTAGTCTTCCTGTTTGTCTTTTTCTGTGTCTGGAATATCTGCCTTGGCTTCAGCCAGATGTCCTCTTTTCTTCCGGCTTTTCCTGAAAACCCAATTCCCCTACCCCACCCCCCCAGCAAACCTTCCTTCCTTTGTCTTTGAATAATCCGTTCGGCTTTTCTAGTCTGAATTTGTAGTGACATGCCATGCATTTGTTTTTGTGTAACAATTTATTTGATGCATGGATTGTGTATTCCTAATGTTGAGAAAACTTGAAGAGCTAAACAATTCCTTCTGAATGATAATTATTGTTGTTATTATTATTATTATTATTATTAAAATGATGAAAGCAATAGCAATTACAGTTGCCTTTATACAAGTTCACATTTTCTTTCTTATCAGAGGTTTAAAGACTGACGGAACATGCTTTGTTTATGTCAGCTAAAACATTATTCAACTCTGAAGCAAGAAGAATGCTTTGAATTGTAAAGTGAAAGATTAGGAAAAAAATATGAAACAAAATAACTAATCCTTTAGAAAAGGAAGGAAATCATTCAAATCCATAACACAATTTGAATTTACTGTAAATGACTTGTAATTTACTTTTTCTCTCTCCCTGAAATGTGCTTCTGTTGCATTAATCAATTTGGCATAGTTGTGATATATTACATTTATGTTACATTTAGCATTTTCATATCCAGACAATCCTTACCAGTGATGATGCCTTATAGCTAACACAGTTTAGTTAGAATAAGGCTTTAAATAGAATTTGCATCAACAACCAAACAGAATGTACACAAGAAAAAGACAAGCTGTAACCTAATATGTCTTGTTTTATTGAACAGGAACTAGTTGAATCCATTTGCTTTCTTTTCTCATGATGGTTTTACAGCTGTAAAACTGGAAGGAGATGTGGGTGGAAATGGTGGATTTGTTTGTGTGGGCCAAATCATAACCGAAAGCCAATCTTTATGACCAGTTGTTTTTACCAAGTCGATAAAGCTCGATAGATCTGGCCCAGAACACAACTGAACTGTGTTTCCAGATGATGATTATGTTGTTTCATGTTAGCAGTGCCGTTTTATCAGGCAGCTAAGCTTTAAATATTTTACAAGGCATTAAAAGGAGTGCTGTTGTATCCAAAGATTTAAATCACATATAGTCTGTGGATTTTGTTGTCTAAAAATGGTCCTGCATTTTTCATTTATGACCAAAGCAACATTCTTGTAGAAATCGTTAGGGCACTATATCTGGGAGACTAACCAAAGATTAGTCAGTTTCCTTGGGGTCGGGCTTAATGTTCATACAGTTTTTCGTTTTGATTCATGAAACGTGAATCCTATAGCTCACTGGATTACTATTGTTAAATTATGCAAGTTCCTTTAACCTATTACAATGCTTCCATAGTATTTGTTTCAGCATTGTTACCACACTTGCTCTGGACAGTGGATGACTGGGGAATTTCGTCTGGTGCTAGGGGAACATCTTGCCTCCGCAGTGCCTGGCTCTATGCTATCACATCAGTAGAACTGGCCCACTCACTGGCACAATTTGCAAAATTAATATGAGCACAGTGTGGTTCTCATCAGTGGTTCTCCTGCTTTCTCAACTCAAAAAACATTGACTTCCACTGAGAAAGGAAAGCAAAGGCTATCTATCTTGGATCTTCTTGTGCTCAAGGTTTAGGGGGGGATATTGGTGCTTCTCTCATTCCTGCTAATATTTCCTCCAGTTGCAGCCATTCTCCTTTGATCATATGGTTCCTTTTTGCTCCTTTTCTTTCCACCTCTCTCTTCCACATCTGCATCTGTGCCTTGGTGACCATTTTGGAACATCTGTGATCTTTCTGTAACTTTTGCTTACTTGGTCCCAATCATTCTTGTCATGAACAACTTAGTGAAACATCTTTCATGTGCTGATGTTTCAAGAGACTTTTAGTCAAGCTTTGCGACCAGTGCAGATGAGCTGTGTTTGCATGTGACAGAAAAAAATTCTAGCAAAAATTCTAAGGAAAAGCAGTTTAAAGAGAGGGGAAATGGTGTGGGGAGGCGATATTAGATCCTTTCCTATCATTTCTATCATTCAGGAGTAAGCAACCTGTGACCCTTCAGATGCTGCTGGACTACAACTCCCATCATCCCTGGTCATTGGCCATGCTGGCTGGGTCTGACAGGATCTGGAATCCAGCAACATTGGGAAGGGCACAGGTTCCGCATCCCTGCACTCATTCAAGACAACCCAACCCCCTCCAGCTGCTTTCCCTATATATGGATTCAGCTGTGCATTTTTTCAACCAAATAAGTATTTTGAAACTCATGGGCGGTGGTGGGGGGTGGGAGCCATTTGGAAGGATCAGTTTGGAAAGAAATAACAGGTGGGGAAACAAGCACCCCTTTTCCTTGTCATTTCTTCCCTCAAAATCAACTTTTCCAAAACCGATTTCCTTTAGGAAAACTGAACTTTAGGTTAAAAAGGTAAAGGGACCCCTGACCATTAGGTCCAGTCGTGACTGACTCTGGGGTTGCGGCGCTCATCTTCCTTTATTGGCCAAGGGAGCCAGCGTACAGCTTCCGGGTCATGTGGCCAGCATGACTAAGCCGCTTCTGGTGAACCAGAGCAGCGCGTTATAAACAACATATAGTACTGTCAGCCGAGTAGATCTGTACTATGTTGTACAGTACATCATAGAACAGTAGCACACTGGAATAGGCAGCTGGCTGGAGGCGAATCAGTTTGGAAGAGAGAATATCTGTGGCGAAAGAGAAGTCCAGTAAGGCTCTTTTCCTTCAGTCAAGTGACTCTGACATTGCCTTGTGCCTCCAGGAACCAAGGGATGGAAGTACAAACTCCATGATCCCTGGTGGTAAAAGATCACTTACCTGAAGGAGATTCCTCATCTTTAGAACTCTTTGCCTACTGCTATCCTGGTTTCCTTCCCTGTGGTGAATTTGTTTCCTTTTGGACAGGGGGACAGGACTGTGGCCAGTGGAGATTTTGGTGGGTGTTATTAAAATGGAGGGTGGGAGGCTACTTGAGGTGGGCTAAGCTCAGCTGAATTATGCTTGCAGTAATTTGAGCTAAACTGATGAAAGTTGCTGTATCTCAAATTACACCACTGGGCCATCTAACTAACTACAGTGGATGCTTGGGTTGTGAACATGATCCATGCAGGATGCACGTTCGCAACCTGCAGTAGCGCATCTGTGGACATGCGGGTTGCGATTCGGCGCTTCTGCACATGCACGACCGCCGAAACCCGGAAGTAACCCGCTCTGGTACTTCCGGGTTTCGGCAGGTCTGTAACCTGAAGCGTCTGTAACCCGAGGTATGACTGTATTGGCTACACTGACTGGCAGCAGCTCTTAAGGATTTCGGTGAGGAATCTTTCCCATCCCTATATGAAGGTGTTGAGCCTGGGGCCCCTGACGTACAAGGTGTGTACTGCAGCACTGAGCTATGGCCCCTCTCCCAAAGTGAAGCCTCCTTTTTCTCACCCTATAGAATGTGCTTTCTAGGTTCTGTGTTCAGTTTTTGGCATCCCATGTTAAAGGATCTCTGGTTGCACGAAGTTGAGATTCAGTCCATGTTGCTTTCATATGTTCAGTTCAAAGTCTGTGCCTTCCAGATGTTTATGAACTCTAGCTCTCATCAACATCGTCCAGTCTAGTTGATGGCCAGGGATGATGGGAGTTGTATCCAGCAGCATCTGGAGGGTTCTGGATTGGGAAAGACTAGGCTAGCTGCTTCAAGTGGCTATTATCCGTTCATGAAAACTTTTTTTTAAGGCAGCCATCAGACCAATTCATGGAACTATACTCCAGGCAGTCTACACATTGGTCCGGGAGGTGCAGATCAGGTGAGCCTGCTTGAAACCATCAAATTAATCAGGCACCTCTAAAAGCCTAGGAAAGAGTTCATAGTAAAACTCAGGAGAGCTGCTGTTAGTAAGAGACTTCGGCACTAAGTATTTGGAATGCCTGTACAAGTATTGAGAACATATTTCCATCATTAATGTTGTTATATACAGTGGCATTTCTAATAATACTAAATTAAACATTATTTTCTACTTCTGTTCTACTGAGAGAGAAGAGATTGAAATAGTTCTCACGTTACTGGAAAGTTTACTGTAGTTGTTAAATAGAAAAGCAAATATGTTTAATCAAGAAAAATGTGTGTGGGATGAGAAGACGAGCATAGCTGATGTTGATAGATATCTTATTTGGGAAAATCATTCTTGAACAGCTCATCCGTGTGAAAATAAGATCCTTGTAAGACTGCCAAGGTCAGTGAGGCCTGCAGTGATCTGATGAGTAAGTGCTGGTTATGCCTGGAGGTAGAATTAGCTTCTGAACCCAATTCCTCACGATATTTTTAAAATATTTGTACAGAGAGAAATACTTGTCATTCTTACTCATTTGACTGCCTCCGCCTGCTCTCGTTTTCAGACTGTGAGGTGCTCCTACAATATATAAGACTTATTACTGCTATTTTTGTTGTTGTTGTTTAGTCGTTTAGTCGTGTCCAACTCTTCGTGACCCCATGGACCAGAGCACGCCAGGCACCCCTGTCTTCCACTGCCTCCCGCAGCTTGGTCAGACTCATGTTTGTCGCTTCAAACATTTTACCATTGCTATTTTACCTGGTATTTAATGCCAACAATGTGGTGGTTGATGGAGAAAGTGCAGAAGTGACATGGTGCCTGCCCAAGGAAATGGTAATCTAATTTAGATGGGAGGAATGAGGTGTGTGATGATGAAACATAGCTAGTGTAACTTCTAACAGAAAGTGTAGTGGCCTTCCATAAAGAAAAAAACAAACAAGAGGAGACCTTGTAGGACTTTGCAGGATTTCTCTCTTTGTGAATTGCCCGGGATGTATCTGTATGAAGTGTGGTATACAAATACCTTAAAATATCTTCTTCTTCTTTTTGAAAATAAAAATTGTCAGATGTGATGATGTGCAGTCACCCAAGGTTAACGTCTGTTACTTCCTTGCCGGGAACAAGCAGAGGCACTCAAGAGTAGCTCCACAACACTTGCCATGTCCCAGTGTGAAGCCATCAACAAACACCTCATGGGCACTATTACAGAAGTTTATTAAAAGGTGCAGTATGACCTATAGGACATAATTCGCTTGTCAATCCACAGGCATAGTCCATCAAACATAGCCAGAACTGCAGTTTTAATAACATATGTAGGCGAGACTTTAAGCTGACAACTGTCCAGGGTAAAAGCTGTAAAGGCTAGGCAACTACTGTATTCAACAGCCTTCACTGTAAAGTGAAGGTTGGGTAGAGGACAGTAGCAGGCAAATTGAAAACATTGGCTTCTGAAGCAGAAGATGGGCAACCACAGAATTAAGGACGCTTTGTTTTATTTTACTTATTGTTACATTTCCCCACTACCTTTCCTCTAAGAAGCTCAAGGTGGCATGTTTTCTCCCCATCCCATCTCATATGGTGCAATGTATAGGTTCTGATCGTATAAACACGAAACTGGAAACTTACCCTTGTCTTGTGGTTTTAGTGTATTTATCTTCCCTCTTGGTTTTAATGCATCTCTGTGGGGATTATTGTATGTGTGTGTTGTGATTCTTGAAAGTTGCTTTGAGTTGCCCTGGCCAAGATAAAACAACTGACAAATTTAATTAATTAATAAAAATAATATTAATGTACCAATTTTCCAGGCCAACAAATGGTACTAACACCACGCAGGAAAGGAGTACAGTGGTACCTCGGGTTACATACGCTTCAGGTTACAGACTCCGCTAACCCAGAAATAGTACCTCAGGTTAAGAACTTTGCTTCAGGATGAGAACAGAAATTGTGCTCCGGCGGTGCAGCAGCAGCGGGAGGCCTCATTAGCTAAAGTGGTGCTTCAGGTTAAGAATAGTTTCAGGTTAAGAACGGACCTCCAGAACGAATTAAGTACTTAACCTGAGGTACCACCTTACATTGGAGTCTGTAATATTTTGCAGCCTGTGTTCCATAGGGTGGGTGGAACTACCAAAAAGGCCTTCTGCCTGGTTCCCTGTAATTTCACTTCTTGCAGTGAGGGAACCACCAGAAGGCCCTCAGAGCCAGACTCAGTGTCCTGGCTGAATAATGGGATTGGAGACGCTCCTTCAGGTATACTGGGCCAAAGCTGTTTAGGGCTTTAAAGGTCAACACCAACACTTTGAATTGTGCTCAGAAAAGTATTGGGAGCCAATGTAGTTATTCTAGGACCGGTGTGATGTGGTCCCAGCAGCTGCTCCCAGTCCCCAGTCTACCAGCTGCATTCTGGATGAATTTTAGTTTCCAAGTCACCTTCAAAGATAGCACCACGTAGTGCCATTGCAGTAGTCCTATCAGAAGATAACCAGAGCATGTATCACTCTGGCAAGATGTGACTAGGAAGGTAGGATCTCAACTGGTGTACCAGATGGAGTAGGGAAACAGTTGCCCTGGGAACAAAGTTGACCTGTGTCTCCATGGACAACTGTGAGTCCAAAATCATCCCCAGACTGCACATCTGGTCATTTAGGGACAGAGTTATCCCATTCAAGACCAGGGAATCCTCCATACCCACCTGCCTCCTGTACCCCAGAAATGGTACTTCTGTCTTGTTGGGGTTCACTTTCAATCCATCAACCAACATGCACCCTCCAACCGCCTCCGGACACTTACACAGGACATGCACCACCATCACTGGTTCTGATTTAAACGAGAGAGAGAGAGAGAGAGAGCGAGAGCTGAGTACATGCTTATGAACACTCGGCCCAGACCCCCTGATGATCTCTCCCAACATTTTCATATAGATGTTAAAAAGCATCACCTCTTCCACCCAAGTCAGTGTGAAAGTTTAGTTTGCAGCAAGCGTGGACAGCAGTTACTATACTAGCAGTTCCAAATTAATCTTCAAAAGAAGATTAATATGTGTAACCCTTGAGCTGCTTCCCAGCCATTCTCCACATCTTTTGAGAGAACATGGGTGAAACTGTAAGTGCATATAAATTATGTCAATTCCTGTGCCAAATATACTGTTTGGAATAATTCAGTGTGTTATTGTCTTGCTTGTCTGCACAAATTACAGATGCAAACTAAAAGGGGTCAGGACAGCAGGGCTATTGCTGCTACATATATTTAATGTCAGGAATACATGTTGAATAGTACTGAGCATGAAAGTGGTATAGCTCCTGTCCAGAGAGTTTACACTCCATGGTGGATGTACAAGTCAGAGATGGAGAAAGATGTTTGGGACTGGTAATGAAAATCCCTTACTAAACTAACCTCTGTCTCTTCCTAAACCAACAGCTGCTCCTTACTAAACAAACTAATACACACACACACACACACACACACACACACACAAGGTACATGTTTAACACATGTTATCTTCAGGGAGAATTCAGCATTCTTTTAACCCTCCCGCAAGTGACCATTCTTACCAACAAATCTGATGCAACAGAGAGACTGGCTTTCCTGTTTCCTTGAGCTACACTTCCCTTACCCCATGGCAGACAGGTTGAAACAGCTACCACCAGCAGGAGAACTGTGAGTTAAAGCTCTGATTGACCCCACTTTCCTGTTCTAAACTTAGGCTAGCTAAGTTTGGCACTAGCCCAGGCTATGCACACAAGGTCAGGACCATGGTCAGCTCACCATGAAGTTGGCAGGAAAGGACATCCAAGACCAAGACCAAGACCAACAAGAATAGGAATGCATCTCCAGACAGCTTGGAGTCAACTGGGAGTTTTTGTGGAACGCCCTCCCATCAGATGTCAAGGAAATAAACATTTATCGGACTTTTAGAAGACATCTGAAGGCAGCCTTGTATAGGGAAGTTTTTAATCTTCGTTGTTTTACTGTGCTTTTATAAATTGTTGGAAGCCTCTCAGAGTGGTTGGGGCGGCATATAAATTATTATGATGATTACTAGTTATTTATTTATTTATTATACCCCGCCCATCTGGCTGGGTTTCCCCAGCCACTCTGGGTGAATTACAGCAAATATAAAAAATATAGTATTGGTGTCTGTAGATCCCTCCATTCTTAGAAAGGCTTTTGGGACTTGAAGGGGTGGTGTCCTCTTCCTTGACTGTTGGCTTCAGCATTCCTGGGGAGCAGTTTTCAGCAAGGCATTCCCCACTGTACTTCCAAGAGTTCTGATGAGGAATCCTCAGAATTAGAGAAGGGGTTCAGAATGACGTCCCCATGCATAACAGATGAATGCAGCCCTGATTCTTGAGATTCTCCTACCATGGGAATCTCTGGCAAACATTTGAGGCACTCTCAGGGGGCTGTTCCTGCCCCCTTGTCTTTCTTATTCTCTGTGTCATCCAACTCCTCTAATAGCAGGGAGCCCGTGTCCTGGGCCAGGACTCCAATTGAGGGAGATGGTGGGAGGAAAAGAGGGGGGTGGAGGTTGCTGAACTGTCTCCCTCCTTGCACCTCATCTCCTTGCCCACTATCTCCTGATCTTGTGATCCCCTCAGTTGGATTCTTAAACTGGAATTGAGCATGACTGAGAAAAAAGTGCCTGGGGGGGAAAGGCTGGCGGGAGGTTCAGGGCGGTGCGGGGAGAGAGGTCCACGCTTCTCAACCACATACATACATACTTTCTGTGTGATTGGAGTGTGCTAATTTGAGCCTCGGTATCAACATATAAATAGCAAGCTCTCCAATAATGCCAGTCTTGTTTTAGTACAATTGCATGTCTCGATTCCTTACTATGCCATGAAGTCTGAATTTGCAGCGCAGTGTTGCACCCCTTCAGCGTTCCAGTTCTTTGATCCCCTTGCTTATTAAAAAATGCAAATCTAAATTGTATCTTATTAATGTGTTTCTTTGTGTTAAAGCTATGGGGGGTTAAAATCCCAGCTCTCCCAGTGCATTTGGATTTTTAATGTGCAAAGTGCAACGAGAGCTAGACTTTCTGCAGGCTGTATTTACTAATCAAGTGTTATGAAAAGTTTTTATTATGCTTCTACTTCTTGTTTTCACAGAACACATGGATATTAAAAGAGAAATGAACCTCATTGTTATACAAAAGCTGCATCTTGCCATAAGTAAGATGGAGTAGTTTTCTGAAATGTGATTAATAAATTGATAATGGGACAAGTAGAACACACACCTCTCTCTACCATGTTAATATGATTTTTTTTTAAAGGTGATGGTTGTGTGTGTGCTTTCCCATAAACTTAAGCTATGAGGAATATAAGTGCTGTGCAACAGCTTCGTCTTTGTCCAGCTCATATATAGCAGCTTTTAGTTGGAGTCGACTCCCTTTCTCTGTCTGGGGGAATCAGTGGGAGATTGAGCTTTTTAAATATACTGATGCAGTTAAGGCCATTAAGCTGCTCTTGACATTCTTGTATTACTCACCATGACTGCTGTAACTCTACCTACCTTTCTGGTCAGTAAAAGCTTTCTCTGCATGCTTAATGTTTCTTCCCTTATCTTTACAGATTATTTTCCAATCTTTTTTGTTTTTTATAAAAACTGTGCATTCACTTAAGCCATTGAGACTTGATGTGGATCATCCTGACTTAGGGTTTTATGGAAAAGAATCACAGAGCTTGTAGAACAGTGTGGTAAGCCTAAGGTCTCTTGCCTTTAGTATTGATGCTTTTTTAAGGTGTACTCTGCACACACACGTTTATTGCACCCCAAAGTGAGGTTTGTCTTCGAAGGAAACCTCCTTTCGACCTTTAATGAGTGCTAGGGTGTTGACAATTCTTTACACAAGAACTATACCTTGAATGATTAATTGTCAGGGTTTTTCTGCAAAAATCGGGAAGGATATATTCACATATGGTATCATTGCTGCCTTGATCCCAGAGAATAAGAAAAAAGTAAGGTAACAGGAAGCCTTCTGAACAGGGTGTAATCCAATAACACACATCCTTATGCTTGCTTCATCTCTCATGGAATGACTAAAACCAAAATCGGTATTGCATTGGTATTTATATTTGGACTATTACAATGGGTCTTGATTGGCTTCAGTTCTTGGATGTACAGGCTTCTGCTTCTGTAGTGAACAGCAGCTTACTTTCCAGAGCAAACATACATAAAGTAAATCTTGGTCCAATCCACTTTGAAGACCCTTTGATTTGTGAAAACATTGCTGTACTTGTTGTTGTTGTTGTTTGGCAAACATACCTCTCGTGATTATAATGTGTGAGATACAATGCTGTATCTCCCTTGTTTATAACGCCATGTTACATTCTCCCACAAAGTGCACTTAAAAGTGGGGAGGTCTTAAGTTGCATGTACTATATCATCTTCCTTTGTCAGTAAACCCTGCAGCTAACATCTCTGAAATCAACTTTACTTGAATGAGCAATGAGTGGTGCTTAGAGGGGGCCCTGGTAGAGGATGGGCTTCCCCTCCCCACATCCGACAATGGCCACTTTCAACAATCCATCCTTGGTTGCTTAATGAGGACCAGGGTTCCCAGGAACAGGAAATGTGGCACGGGGAGGAGGATGTGCAGTTTTGATTAGAATTGCATTAGGGGTGCACTGCCTGACCCTGTCCCCTCTGTTGCATAACTAGGTCTGTTCCTACCACCCTCCTCATATGGTAACTTCTTAATTGGGGAGCTTGTGATTCAGAACCCAGCTCAGTCAGGGCTCTAAATTGTGCGAGGAGTCAATGTGACTTCTGCATATGGAGGGCAGTGGGGATGGGCACAACAATGTGATGGAGGGGCTGAGACCAACCAGCATGTTTCCACTCGTCGTAATAATATAGGAATATAGGAAACTGCCTTATCCTGAATCAGACCATTGATCCGCCTAGCTGAATATTGTCTACACTGACTGGCTGTGGCTTTCCAGAGTCTGGGGCAAGAGTCTCTCCCATTCCAACCTGGACATGCCAGTGATTGAACTTGGGTCCTTCTGCATGCAAGGCAGATGCTCTAACACTGAGCTATAGCCCTTGAGGAAAACCTAATGTGTGGATATTACTCTTGTTCCATTCATTTATTTTGCTCTTTCTCCTACTCACCCTCCCTCTGATATCAGTTGTTAGCCATCTCTTCCTCTTGACATTTTTTTCTGCTGCTTCTACGTTTATACTCAAATGTCTTGTTACCCTTCAGCTCAGATTTTCTTCTCATTTCATTTTCTTCTGTTGATAAATCTCTTTTTAACTCTCCATTTCTTCCATTCTCTCTCTTTACCTATCTTGCATTTTTGTATTTTAGGAGCAAGCCACAGTTTTGTTTTCCTCATCAATTGTAATGTGCCTTGGTTTGGATGTCATATATGTACATGGCCTTAGGATGAAGCGTGGGGTGTAAACATTAAACAAACATACACACAGTTACCGTACTTAAACATCTCTGCTCCATTGATGGAAGGAAGCTCTCTCAGCTATTGTGGTTGGTCTCTATCCAGTTTACCACCTTTGTCCAGAGATGCATGGTGGACCACAGGCTACAGCCTTTCCTGACATCCCTTAGGTCATTAGATCAAGACCATCTGCTGATAACCTTTCGTGAGCTTTGTAAGTAATCATCTTCATTTGCACAACACTTAAATGAAAATGGCTGAAATCCTGTCTTTGCATCTGCTGGAATGAGAACTGCTGCACTGTGATCCTTATATGTTCCAATTCAGTATTCTGCTTAATAAAACCAGGAGCTGCATAGTCAGCCTGAGATGTGGAAATGTATTGCACTTCAATTTTAACTGTTTCTTCCAAGCTGACTGCTCCCATGCTTTGAAGGTTATCTTCGCACCTACAAAGTCTTGAAACGTCTTTCTCACACTTTTCCTTCTTACTAAAGGGAGATACTTTCAGAATCATGACAGGAAACAAAAAATGCCTCCAGGCCCATGTGCAGCCTTTGGGCTGCATGTGGCTTGTTCCAGAGGCATTCGAGTGGGAGAAGTGTGGCAACGCAGAGTGTCAGTACCATGACAATTCCCTGAATACTTCAGGAGAAATAGAGAAGGCTGCTTATTTACAGGCAGACCTTACTGTGTGGCAACAATAGTATTATTGTACTTCTGTACAGCATAGCAGTTTTGTCAAAGGTGATGATTCGTGACCACTAAAAATGTCCATGTTTTAAAAGGCCACTCCATTACCTTGATCTGAGTTCACGTCAAGGACATGAGGGTGCAATAGGTCACCGGAGATAAGAATAAGACTTAGAAACCTGTGGTCCCCATTATAGACCGATCTAGATTAATCACATGGCTCCAGCTGCCACACACATTAACATTACAAAATAAAACCCAGTTTAACAGCCTAATTAATCTGGTCATTTTGGTAGCTATTCTTCACCAGGAAATCACTGAATGGCCATTCCCTCCAAACAAATAGTTCTCTCTGTGCCCTTTTGTAATGCCCTTTTATTTGACAGCACCCAAAGGTTTGAGTATGGGCCTCCTAATATGGAAAAAATATTCTTTGCCACCACCTTCCCTGAGAGAAAAAAAGAAAATGGTCATTGTTCATTTGTATGTGCCGTGTGTGTATACAGATTTAAAATTGCCCTGGTCAATGGGCAATTTCCAATGAACTACTTCTGCTAGTACAAAGATTTGTGATGTAGCATGTGAAGTAAACCCTCTGAGGATCCAGCTACAGCCCCCCAGCAGTGATTTCTCTCATCTCCTAAAAATATACTGCCACAATTTAAGGAGCTACCACTGAGAAAGTTACTTGTATAGTTTTGGCGGGCTTAGCCCACATGTTGCCCTTTTCCATGTGAATGTGTCATTAGGGACAGCCAGGGTGCATCATATGGAACATTTTCCCAAATGTCTATAGAAAAATTCAGCTATTCAGTGTTTTAGTGCACTTTTTTCACCTATGTAATAGATAGGAGACATAAAATCATTATATGTCACCTATTAAAGACAGAATGTCTGGAAGGTCAAAGTGACCCAGTCATAGCATTTCTGCGAGCCCTGTGTGATGTTTCATGAGTTCGCGGGGCAGAGAAATGTGACATGGAATTGCCCTTGGTTCCCCAGGTGACCTCCAGAGTTCACGGACCTCACTACAGTCTATACATTCTTCCTCAGTAGGCAGTTATGTACAAACTGGCTCCCAGTGTGAAGCTTGCAGAGAGATACAGTGGGGAGAATGGAGGATTGTGTCAGGCCAGATCTGTCCATATTTCAGCATAATTCAACCCTGGTGCTCCCATACAGTGGTACCTCGCAAGACGAATGCCTCGCAAGATGGAAAACTCGCAAAACGAAAGGGTTTTTGGTTTTTTGAGTTGCTTCGCAAGACGATTTTCCCTATGGGCTTGCTTCGCAAGACGGAAACGTCTTGCAAGTTTGTTTCCTTTTTCTTAAAACCATTAATACAGTTGCGACTTGACTTCGAGGAGCAACTCATAGCACGCGGTGTGGTAGCCCTTTTTTGAGGTTTTTGAAGACTTTGGTGATTTTTGAAGCTTTTCCAAAACTTTTCTGACACCGTGCTTCGCAAGACGAAAAAAACCGCAAGACGAAAAAAACTCGTGGAACAAATTAATTTCGTCTTGCGAGGCACCACTGTATTTAGGTCAGACATGGACCTGTTCTGAACTTTTATTTGGTTTGCCTTCAGATCTGGTATGAAGGAAAGAGCAAATTGTTTGCATTGGCAGTGCTAGGGTCTAAAATTACTAAATCATTTCTTTTCTTTGGATAGAGAACTTTCCATTTTTTTTTTAATAATAATACCATTCTCTAAAGCAAAGTGGAATGGTTCAGGTTTTGTTCCCTATCCAGATGGTGGTGCACTAGGGTATAGGAATGGGGAACATGTGGTCCTCCACATGCTCTTGGACTACAACTCCTGACTGGGGTAATAGGAGTTAGAATCTCACAGCATCTGAAGGTCTACAGGTTTCCCATTCCTGATACAGATAATTCACTATTCTTATTGTGAAATATGTTTCAGAAATTCCCAGCAAGAGATCTTCTACCTTGTTTTTGCAAGCTACTTTGTGCCTTGGACTCTCTACTGCAGTTGTGCAGGAAAGGCTTGCACAATCAGACCTTTAATGTTCATTTCATTACAACTTAGCTGTGAAAATGGGTGTTTATCATGGAGTAGATTGGTGGCAATGATCTGGCTTCCAGTATTCATTAATACTTGCACATCCAACACTTCTTTCCCATATTTAAGAGCAATTTTATTTCATTTTCATCAGCTTCTGCAGCCACTATGGCTCTAAAAAGATATGAAATGCTGTCATCAGGTAAAGCATTACAGTTATTAACATGTCAAAAGTATAAGCAAGTCGGAGTGTATGTTTTATGTCATTTGTTCTTCGGCTCCACTAGGCAAGAAGACATGAATTGCAGCCAGTCGTTTTATGCAATTGACAAATAAGTCCAAGTTTTGCTTTCATCTGCTTTACTATTAGTTGTCGTTCTCTTGTAAAGGGATGAATGGATGCACCCCATTTGGCTTAAAGCAGCAGATCTATATACAGTTAATTTGTGGATAAATATGGGTTTCTACTATTGATGTTTCTCAGTTCCCCACAAAGTGGTTATATTAATACGGAAACGTTATTAATCAATAAGTAGCTCTTTAAAAATACATCAGTAAGACTAGCCAATTGCCTTTAAGTACATATCAAAGGCCACAGAGCAATTTGATGTACACTCATGGTCCATTAGAGAATATCAGGCATTTTAATTATAATTTTTTTAAAAGCTGCAATGAGCCTAACAAAGCAATTTAAAATTCCTTCTTTGGGCATGAAGAATTTGCAAGCCTGGTTGCCTCTCAAACCAAGACCCGGTTCTGAAAACCATTTAGCCACATGATCACCCCTGTCTCATTTTCCTGAATAAAGGATATACACATTTAGATTATCGAGATAAAGGGCCAGACCCAAGCAATAAAGCTAGAATAGCTCCGCTGAAGCTTACAGAGATGCTTTGCTTTCATGGCCCTATAATTGACTCCCAATAGTTTCAGAAGAGTTATTCTATATTCACACCACTATAGCAAGACAGAATGTGGTCTATCTTGTATGTACAAAGGCTGCCTTAATTTTGACAGGTATTTGGCTGCAATCAACAAACCACTTATTTTGAAGCAATCTCGGTTACTTTAATAGCTTACTCTGGAGTAAGTGGTGTGTGGATTGCAGCTTTTAAGTTACAGAAGTTAAGAGTACATTTGGTTGTTATTTGGCAGGCCTCTATTCATATATGGTATTGATGGAAATGATATTGTGATTGTCCAGAAAGAGCAAGCGTTAGGAAGAAGCAGTGATTACTGGGCACAAAAGGGGAGAGTAATAGGTGGGCTTCTATATATAGAATGTTGTACGAGCAGAGCAGGTGACAAAACTACGGTTACTAGACATGTACTTTACAACCCAATCTTATAGCCTATATCCCGGTTTTGTCTTTATACACCATTTATCCAGCCTTCCCCAAAATAGCAATACACACGCACAGCCCAGTAGAAATGCAATGCACAGGGTTGGCACAATACATTTTGCTGCCCGAGGGAAAAGACAAGATGCCATTTCCTCCTATTTCATATTCAGATGCTGACTGGACGGGTAGTTGAATATTTTTTCAACAATTGGCAGTGGGGTAGCATTCCCCACTTCAACGGAGGACAACAGGCTAAGTGGTTACACCTACAGCTCTGATCCCCAACTTAGAGGATTGGCTAGGAGGAATAACTGAGGGTGCTGCCAGTGCTGCCATCCTCCCCCCGGCCTGTATATGAGATAATTCGGCATACTCTGCCTAATAATATGGTTGACCCTGGTAATGCATTTAAATGGCAATGGCTTCTTTCCTGTTTGTGAAGCCTAAAATGGCAGGTCTTGCGAGAAGGGCAGAAGAGCAACACACATCAGATTTTAAACCTTGGTCAAATTCATCCCTTAGAGGTCGCCGGCAGACAATTGTCCCTTTCTGTTTTGAACACTTAAGGTATGCTAGCTTAAGACAAGATCCTCTTTTGAGAGCGAATAAAGTTAAAATACCACCAGCAGTGCAGTCCAGCATTTGGACATGTGTGGGAAAGCCAGTACCAAACAGCTGGAGAGAGACCAGGTCTCAGAGTAAGCTGAAACATCATCTTCAGGAGCAGAAAAGGCTCCAGAGTTGCTCCAACAATTGCCAAAGTCAAAGTGAGCTTTTCTATCCTAGTACAAATCCGGCTGTCTTCATAGGTTCATCTGATTTATAATCTGGGTTTGGCTTCCCAGATACTGAATGTTAATTTTATTAGAGCCTCAGGAAGGATCCACAAATGCAGTCACCATCCTGCTATGGGGTACACAATTCTCTTTGATGAAATTTCACTGTAATGTTTGAGAGACAGGCTCTCTGCCATTTTCTTGAGCTTGGAGAAGGGCAGGGGCTCCCCTGATGCCATGCTTTGCTTTGGGGGGTTACTTGGAGAGCAGGAATAAGTCCTGGAAAGCAGCAAGAGGTCTTGCAGTCTTTGAAGTCCCAAAACTAAGCATGATACCAAGGGAGAACATCTACTCTGAGAACCGCTACCCTTATCCAGACTAAAGTGAAGTGTGAGTTCAGGGCGGCCTCTGGGCGCACATTAGCATGCTGCTGACAACATTCGCCAGCAATATGAGGACAGTGCCTCCATAAGATTTGGAGGGGTGGTCTCATACTCTTGCCCTGGCCACTGTTTGAATCTTTCACACCAGGGACGGGAAAGCTTTCTGCAGCCCAAAGGTTGCATTCCATTATGGACAATCATCCGGGGTTTGTGTGTCACATGCCAGTGAAGGGCATGGCCAAGAGGCAAAAGAAGGCAAAGAAAAGAATTAAACTTTTGCCCTTGCAAGAGTAGGCTATATTTACACACATTCACATATCCTTCTCTCCCTTGCATCAAGGCAAGCAAGAAGCAAGATCAGAATTCAAGGTACAAACACGCAAGGGTGTGAAGCAAGTTTGATGAGGGGCGTGTCCTGGGAAGAAGGGTATGACTGGGGACGGCATATGGCTGGGGCAAATCCTCAGGGTCAGACGGTGAGGCCTGGAGGGCCATATTTGGCCCCCAAGCAAGACATTTCCCATTCCTGCTGTAAAGTCTCTAATGGAGCCGTGGTAATTGTGTATATACATGTACATATGTATGAACACTGCCCTGGCTTGCACCCTGCAGAGGTCACTTTGGTGCTGCTAATGCAGCAGTTTGACTTCACTCTTGGAGAAGCTTCCCATTGTCTCTCGAGACAGGCAGATGCCAATCACACAAATACACCACAGCCACACCCCACACACTGCTTCCCCATCCTCTTTATCAGTGCTTTTCAACCTGTCAGCCTCATTGTTATTGGTAGGCATTTATTCTTACAAAGGCTGATGTTTAGGTTTGGTCCTGCACGTCTTATTTTCACTACTCATGTTGTTAATAAAATGTGGCCCTAGTAAAACCCATTTCATTTCATGTGTCTTGTGCCTTTATTTCTGTGTCCAGTCAGAAAAATAAATTTGGGCTGTTCTCTCTTTTGACTGTGCTCTTAAGCTTCTTACAAAGCTCTTAAAGTTTGATGTAATCATACTTAGGATATCCATTGTGTGATACCTCATTTTTTTGTTATAATTTACAGTCAGGCTACACGCTTTCTCTTTCTCTCCCCCTCTCCCACCCCCCATCCAATACATTCTCGAGTTCTATACTGTGCTCCGCTTGAGCTTCCGTGTTTAAATAGATTTTCCGCCCTCTGTCTTCTGTCCACACAGTCCATTATCATATACAAGCAATCTGCTGAGAATAGTGCGAGGTGTAACTGATTGTTGTCCACTGCAAGTGAAATATTTAGGTGAACATTAGTCACTGTTTTAGACATGCTAGCTTGAAGTGGAAGCAGTCAATTATAGACTAGAGGCTTTATGGCTACATTATTACTATCATACTATTAGGTTTCAGTAGCAGTATTCTGTTTGATCGATCAGTTCCTGGGACATTGATGGATCACTTTGTTCTCCAAATGTCAAATATGTGGGACTTCTATGCTCTATATATTTACTGACCCACTAATCTACTCTGGATACCTTTTCTCTTCACTGTGTTTTGCTTTAGTAGGTGATCATTATTCATATTGTTTAAAGTCTCTGCTGCATTTAATAGTATTCTTAATCATGCCATGTCTTTTGAGGGCCTTTGTACAAATGGACTACAGGCAACTGCATCTTTGATACTGTATTTCTTTTGCACAAGATGGGTTTGCACAGAGGTTTGCATAGGCTTCAGATGCACATCCAACCCCAACTAGTCTTGGCCAATGGGTCTTCAGCATGCAGTTGAGAGCCTCACCAGCGTACAATACAGGCAGGAGTAACTCGGCAGGGGTGGTGGTGGTGGTCCTATGCAGGTGGTGTGGTGTGTGACAACCTTGAGCATTTCTGGCTATTTCAGGGACATTGCGCATACATCTGGTTTAGCACTGCAGTGTCAAAGTGGGAAGAGGGGAATATTTTTTGAGCAACGTAGATTGCAGTATAATTGGAGTCCCCCTGTGGAAAAGTGGTTTTTGTACTCTTTCCTTCCCAGCTGCAAATGTGAACAGAACATATGTTGCCAAAACCCTGTCCACTGTTGCATTCTGAGCAAACAAATACAAAGGCAGCCGAGTTTCAAAAGGCAATGTGTAGAGACTCTGACATGATGCATTTGAAAAACATCATTTTAACGATGGCCCTTTACTGTCAAAAGCATTCTGTTAATAGGAAAACGTACATCTCATGTGCTATTAATCTTACTGCTAAAAAAAACCAGGAAGAAATCTTTGAAGGGGAGAAATAACTGCTCACTTCTCTTTTCCTCATATCCTGCTGGCCCTAGGTCAATGACATGTCAGTCTTCTATAGTATTAATATTGCTTATTAAAATGCTTCTGATATATTGTGTGAATGGAGAGGAGGAAAGGCAAATGCAGGCCTGTTGTTCTAGCAGACAAGGTAGTTTCTGGTTATCTTTTCAAATCTGAGGGATTGAATCCAGGCTCAGGGTGCAGTCCAAACCCCTGATCTGCTGTACTGTGAGGTGAGGGTGGATGGGGTGGAGGTCTCTCTCTGCCCAGAACAACTCCACCAGCTTCCTACTCTGGCCATTAGTGGGCTTCCTGCCAGTGGGAACCCATGGAAGACTCCCAGACTAGACGTTGCAGGGACAGGGAACTGTTCAGTTAGCCTGAGATCGACTGGATCCTAAGACAGCCCCATTGTTGTCACTTGACAGTATCAGGCCTGATCTGGGCCCGATCACTTGGGTATATCCTGGACAAAATTTTGCCTGTCCCCTGCCCCAGCTGGCATGAGCAAGGGGCTGCAGAAGTAGCAGTGGCTATACTGCACAGGAACATAGGAAGCTGCCATTTTCCCAAGTCAGACCATTGTTCCATCTAGCTCAGTCTTGTCTACACTGATTGACAGCAGCTCACCAGAGTGTTGGCAGGGAGTCTCACCCAGCCCTAGCAGGAGATGCCAGGGATTTAACATAGTGCCTTCTGCATGCAAAGCAGATGTTCTCCCTTAGAGCTACACCCCTCACACTTCACTATTGCTCAGCCTGTCATGCTTAGAATAGACAGATTTCACCATCTCTGGTCTAAGCACAAACACTCCTGTCTTCTCAATCTATGACATGTTGTGCTGCAGTTTTATTGGTTCCCACAAAATGAGCACCTGTTGATAATTTAAGTGGCCTATCAAAAAAGCTTGTACATTTAAGGAAAGAACAATGGGAACGCTCATCATGTGCCAACTGTGCTTCTTGAATCAGTAAAGAAAAAATGTCACAATGTGAAAGGAGCACACACTTGTTTTGGCTATATAGTTTAGACAAGAATGCAACAAAAGAAAATGACTTCTGGCACTTCAATAATATATATTCTACCTGAATGAAATATTACTACGGGGCAGAGTCTTAAGTTGAAAAATTGCTCCATGGTAACAATGATGGCTTGGGTTATAAGAGCTTTACTACACAGAAGAAAAACATTATCATTTCTTCATCTTTCCTGCCGCTCTTGGGATGGTTGTGGCCCCTCAGCAATGTGGAATGGGGATTGGAAGGTTACCAGCAAAGGGCACCCAAAATCTTGAATCTTATGACAAGGATGTTCACAGAAGGAAGCTTCTCATCTCTACGGCCCCCAGCAGTCCCATGTGACACATCCTATGTTTATTTACAGAACAATAGAACATAAAACCATAAAATAAGAACCATATACAAATTTGATACCAGACATTAAGTGGAAAGATGTGTTCTTAATTGAAATGTTGGTCAGGAGCAGACTTGAAAAAGCTTTCTGAGGCTGCAGGAGAGAGAGTGGGTGAGAAACTTTACTTGCATGAACTTACCTTAGGATTCAAACTGCTGCTTTTTTAAAAGAATGTCTCCAGTGGTATTGTTTCTGAACTTGCCAGATATTAAGGATGCTGTTTTTTGTTTCTGTTTTTCATTATTTTTAAGATTGTGTTTCATTGGTACATGACTCAAGTGACTCATTTACAGAGCTGTGGCTACCTTCTTTTTAAATGATAATAGGTTTGCACCTATCCATGCCTCACTATTACTACTTTTTTTTAAAGGGGAGAAGTAATTAATTTATGGAGTTAATGATTTTGATGGGGGAGAAAGTTGGTGTTGGATTGATTTTAGTTTATTTATATGCTGACTTCCCAAAATGAGCTGTGCCCAAAGCAGCTTATAGCAAAAGTCCACCTTTTAACAAAATACAAAGCATTGGGTGGGGAACAGCGAGCTGAAGAGAAACCAATTTACAAAACACATTAATACATTCAAATAGGGCAAAAATAAGCATCTGCTGAGGAAGAGAAATGGATGGGAGGGCAATTCCAGCTGCTGATGCTGGTCTGAGTGGAGTGATCACACTACTTTACCTACTTATTTTCCCAGGCACTGAGTGCAGGGCTGGCAATGCTGCTTTCTGCAGGGATCAGCTGTGCAATTGAGATCTCCACAGGGAACATGGCTGTGCAGCTGATCCAGGAAGCATGACTTCCTACTTCTGCAAGTATTGCCTGCACAACTAAGTTTCCCCTGGGGAACTCAGTCCCACAGTCACAGCTCTACCTGCCTCACACCTGACGTCACGCATGACTTCAAGTGTGGGGCATGTGGGTGTGGTTTGGGGGAAATGGTCTCACAGGCCAGATTGGAGCCCATGCTGGGCCAGATTTTGGGCACAGGCTAGAGGTTTTCCACCCCTGATTTATACTTTCTTTCCAGTGGAAATGCTTGAAGTGGCTAAAGACATGCCACAAGCAACATCAAAAGTAAATTCCATTGTTAACACAATCAGATAAAATGGAATGTATCACTATGATTCTTACAACAAAAAGATATATAACACACATATTTGCATATGTTGCTTTAATAAGATGTAGTAGATTTGCAGTAGCGCACACCAGCTTGAGTACAGAACAGCCAGTTGCTGTTTGCAACTTATACTGCAGGAAATAAACTTCTCTCTGCCTACTCCCACCCCCAAAAACAGTTTCTTTCAGTTATCAGGAGGGAAATGAAGGATCTGGTTCCTTCAGCAGCTGCTGTAGTACCTGCTGCTATTTCTGTCCCGTGCTTGTTTCACTTTGACAGCTCTAGTCATGTCAGACATCACCCTACCTCTCTGCCTGTTGCAGCATCTGCCCCATCTATCTTGATGATGCTTGGGACAGATCATTTTTAAATCTTATACAGACTTTGTGTCACTGTGTTGACTAGGGGTGGCTCAATCTCCTTGTGCAGACACAGCAAGCAGGTAATTATTTGCTCAGGGCTTGACCCTCCTATGTAATATGCAGGAGTTGCTAGTCGCACTGTAGACACCTTGGGGGATATGCTCAGGGGCTGCCAATGTGCTTCTTGGGGTCACTGTCAGGGATCAGCATTGCTGGGCATCTGCCAAGTCCCACATCCCACATCCCACTACATTGGAAAGGCCCACTGCCAATTCCCCAGACCCCTTGAGTCTGCTTCTGCTTCTCCTTACTCTTGATGCCAGCTCACTTTGCCAAGCCAAGGAACAAGCAGGGTGAATTTTCATGAGATTCTCCCATCCCTGTGTCCAGGGTAGAAAAATAAAAACAACACTGCCCTTGAGGCAAAAATGAAGACGTTTCCCTAGTGCCAGTGCTAATGGTGAGGCCCACCTCTGAGGAACTGTTTGAAGAATTTCTCCTCCCTCTTGAGAATTTGCTGAAATGGTCCCCTCAGCTTCTCTCCCATGTTTTAGGCTGAAGAATTCCAAGAGGCCATTTGTACACAGCTCTCTTGTCAACCTTTTCCTGTAGTTTTCTCTGTTTTTAGATTATCTTTGAAATGAATGCTTTTCTGAATATGTCAAAGATTGCAGGAAAATCTATATCAAATACCTAGATGCTGGTTCGTTTCTTCATACAACCCCTTTTCGGAATAACCCAAGTCAACTTTTTCTTGTAGTACTGCAGAGTATTACTGAATAATCACAGGTCGTGAAAGCAGAATCAAAATGCTTTACCTACTAAGCACATTATGTGAATGATGAAATGTTGTGGACCGTGTTCAGTTTTTATGGAGTCATTTCAGTTTTTCCTGTCCTTACTCAGGTCAAGCTTGGCCCTAAATATTTTCATCCTTGGCACTACTACCGTGTCCATGAAGCACTTGCAAGCTGAGAAGCTTTGGAATTTCCTGTCCTGCTGGGTACATTCAAATGCTAGGTTAAATAATGCATGAACCTCAGATTTGTATAATTGATCATTGTATGATTTATATGGTGTAATTATAATTAGGTTGAGAGAGAAATTTTTGAAAAGCCAGCTTACTGGTAGCCAGAGCCATTAACTAGCAGTAAGCTGCCAAAACAAAAATTAGGTGGGAACAAAGCCACAGAGTTCAAAATATGTGTCCTAGATCTGATTTATAACAGTACTTTCTTCAGAAACATGTACAATACCTTCTAATTTGTAAGTAGCAAGGGTTATTTTACAAATTGGAGGGATAATTTTTCATTTGATTGTTTTAACCTAATCAAATGCAAACAACTGCAAAACTGCAAAGAGCTAATGTATAACTAAAGTAGAAGGTGAAGGAGGTTGAAGAGGTTAATTAAAAATGTAATGATTGCATTTGCTGAGACAGCACTATTAATCACTTAACATATGACTTGCAAACCATTGATTATGTTCAAGCATTTCGTTTCTAATGGTGGAACATTTTGTATACTCAGGAACACTTGTTCACTTCAAGTATTAAAGGAAACAACCTGGACACATGTCCCATCTGAGGTTTGCAACAAAGAAGTCCAGTTTCTGCCAGTTTGGCATAGGAAGAATAAATTGCAACAGTCCCACAAATCATGCCACAGATGTTGCTGATGAACGAGCCATTGATCTACTGATCACTTGCAGCCTTTTGCACCATCAGATAGATCAGGCTTCCTCAACCTCGGCCCTCCAGATGTTTTGAGACTACAAGTCCCATCATCCCTGACCACTGGTCCTGCTAGCTAGGGATCATGGGAGTTGTAGTCCCAAAACAGCTGGAGGGCCGAGGCTGAGGAAGCCTAAGATAGATTTTGTTGGAATGTTGCATCCCTTTCCCTTCTGCCTTTCAGGACCTTAAGCTAAAGTGAACTATAAAAACCCAGGAGCTGAATACACAACAGAGATTGTTTCTTACTGCTCTGGCTTTGCCAGTTTCTTTGGAGTATATTTTAAAACTCCCGGTGAATTCTGTGTGGGGTGTGGGCATTGCTGCAAGAACAGTTGTTGTGTTAGATACAGCTCCACTATCCTCCTGCAGGGATGGCCTAGCTGCAGAGGCAAACTGGATGTGGCTGGCAGAGGGAAGGGTCCTGATAGGGGCTATCCGCTTTAAAACTCTGAGGGCACACCAAGCGCAGAGTCTTGGCAGCCACCCAGAATGCGTTCGCTGAATGTGCACTCTGAGAAAGCGCAAAGAGAAAGTGCTTGTGAAGAGCTGGTCGTGAATAACTTAGTGAGGACGAATGTGAAATTAGAGGGCAGAGAAGTGGTGATATGTTCATCAGATTCATCAATTTCTACCGCAGACTCATTCAGTTGTAGAACAGTGTATTGTTGAGGATTGATGCATGCTCCAAAAGCAGGACGTGCAAAAGAAAACAACAAGATCTGGTATTTTCTAAACTTCTACTGGTTTTACTATCATAAGCTTAAGCAACTAACCTTTTTCACTTTACAAACTCACTCTGTCTTACTTCAGCTTACTAAGAATAACTATCGACTTCATCTAATTAACTGACCCAAGAATTAGTCTTGAAAATAACATATCCAAGATCACAGGAAAAAGAGTCTTAGAAGACTCATCGTAGTAAAGGTGTGGTGACTAACACCTCCATTACTAACCTACTCAATCAGATGGGGGGGTGGAGGAAAATTTGAAGATGAAACACCTTCTCCTTTATTTTTATTTTTTTTCACGGGGCTAAAAAGGAAAACTAACATTCGCTAACGCTAACTGTTTTGGTTTATATCACCCAGGGACTAATTGGGAAGTAACTAAGTAACTGGCTCCCAAGTTATTCTGTAGTGACCAACATAGCATTTGTAAACTTCTTTACATAATATTTTGTGTTTTAGCTAATATTTTATTAGCTTGTGTGGTAACTGGCTTGATCTTCCCTACAAAAGTAGCCATGCCACATGTATTTTAAATGCATTCTCTTTATTGTTCTTGAAAAGATATGGAAAAAGTAACTGCTTTGCAACCTGAAAATTTACCTGTAACTTGGATTATTGCTTTCTCTAAAAGTATGAATTTTAAAACTCATCTGTGACAATATACATAACTAATTATTTTTATGGTAATGTTTATTGGATACTGAGGGTGTTCTGGCAAATGACCTGTGATCAATGTAACATGAACAATGCAGTATGTGACAATTAATTGATATAAACCCACAATCACATGCCCCCAAAGCAAACCCTTTTGCACTTGACACTTTGCTATGCATTCACAGCCTTGTAATAAACTCTGAGGCAGCTGAACATACACAAAAAGTAACTTGAGTTATTAAACACATACAAAAACATACCAAACAGAGTTCTTTGTTTTTGAAACAGAGAACATTTGAATGAGGGAATAAAGCAAGGAAACTATTGGTGTACTAAATAAGGCAGAATCAGCAAAACAGTCACGTCTTCCCAATAAAAAGAAACGTTGACAGGCCATGACAAATGGGAAAATTGTAGTGGAATTCTTAGAAAATTATTCCAACTTAAACAAACAAGACCCAGGAAAAGGGGACATAGAACAGTATTTAGCAGATAAAATAGTGCCATGTTTAACAAAGGGGGAGAGCAATAGAACCTAGATAAACCAGTAACAGAAAGAGAGATATTGGAAGTGATTGAAGAATTGGATTTACAGCATTGTATTATAAAATATTTGCACCACAAATAGAAATGTTCCCATAGGAGATAATGGAAATCATCAGCTTGTTATGCAAACATTCGCCTAACAAATGATTTCCTGAGAACACATTGTGTTGGTAAGTGGGACCTGCACATACTACAGTATTTACTTCCTTCTGAAGGTCTGGTATAGGTTTTTAGCCAATGAAGTCATCCTGTGAGTTCAAGGACTTCCACTTGTGCAATGGATCTCTCTTCCTTCTCCTCCCCCCACATGCCCCCTCCCCATCCTGCCATGGTTTCTTCCTAAAATGGCTGCAGCCCACCAGCTAAAAAGAGGCAAAGGGAAAACTGTTTTGTCCAGTCTCTCCTGCCCTCATATTTGTCCAGTCTCTCTCCCTTCTCACATTTTCAATGGTTTGTGCCTGAAAATGGCTGCTGTCCACCAGCAAAGCACAAACAAGTAAGGAAGTAGAAAAACTCCAGTTGTTAGGGTATCTCAATAAGCCGCGTATATAGCGAGGTTTGGGTATAATTCTTTGTGTTTGGATAAATGAATTTTCACAAAGGAAGCAGTTGGATAGTGTGACCTGCATGTAATCCCAAAAGAAAGACAAGTTGTGTCAAACGTATCTTCTTATCTTTCCTAAATATAGGGAGGAATTCAATGTCTGCTTGGCCTCCCCTCTCCTTCCTTCACTTTGCTGTTTTGGGGTTTCCTTACATTCACCCTAGCAGATTAACTCTAGCAATCTAGGCAATGTTGTGTCAGAATCACATACTAGAAAGTCAGACAGCCCTAATGGGGGAAGAAAAAGAAGGCGGGGAGAAGAAATGTCTCAGAGCTACTCATAAATATGACATGAGGGGAAAACTCTTGGCCGGTCCCAAACAGACAGTTCCTTATTCCTAAGCATAAAGTGGAAACTTCTGCCTCTATTCTCTTCAAAATAGAATGCTAATGTATTGTAAATGTTACACTGGCTTCTGATCTGTTATTGAGCACAATTCCAAGTGGCACTGACCTAGAAAGTCCTAAATAGCTTGAGACTAGTGAGATTACATTTTCTACCATGAATCTGCCAGGCATTTAGATCATTTGCTGTGGCCCTTCTTCCTTCTGAAGCAAGTTTGATAGTGACACTACAAAGGGTTTTTTCAGTCATCGTCCCCTGCCTCTTGGTTTCAACTTTGTTTTATTTTCAGAAGCAGGTGAAACCCTTCTTATTTGTCCAGACCTTTCAGATGCTTTGTTGGTGTTCGTTGTATGTTGTTGTATTAATTAATTAATTTTCTATGCTCCAAAGATCACAGGGCAGTTTACAAATAAAAACACAAAATACACAACATTAATAATAATAATAATAATAATAATAATAATAATAATACACCACCCCAGCACATTTAAAAGGCCATAGATTGTCTAACAGCCAAAGGACTAGTTGAAGGGGAATATTTTTGCCTGGCGCCTAAAACTATATAACAAAGGCACCAGTTGAGTTTCTCTGGAAAGGGACACACAAAGAAGGTCCTCAGATGGTGATTGCAGGGTTTGGGTCGGTCCATATGAGAAGCGGTGGTCCTTGAGGTATTGAGGTCCTGAGCCATTTAAAGCTTTATGGGTCAAAATCAGCACTTTGAATTGGAGCCCAAAACTAATTGGCAGCCAGCACAGTCAGGCCAGGATTAGCATTATGTGCTCAAACTGCCTTGTCCTGGTTAGTTAGCCAGGCCACTGGTGCTTTGATTGTAGGTGTTGTTTAATACTGGTATTTTATTCTGCTCTGCTATGATACCCTTCTTTCTATGATTCTTTAAATTATACATTGTTGATTTGATTTTGTAAGCTGCTCTGAGAGCTTTTGCTGAAGAGTGGCTAAAAACAGCTTTAACTAAATCCACTCCACCCACCATTCTGATTCTCTAAAGTGAAGCAATGTTTCTCACCCACAGTAGGCTTCAGCAGAAGTAGCAGAATAAACCTGGAAAAGAGCCTTCCTAAACTCCACTTACATGGGAGTAAGCCTCCTTGAGTTCAATGGGGCTTATGTCTGAGCAGACATGGTTAAGATTGCAGCTGAAACATATCATTCCCACCCTGCCTTGAAAAGGACTTCTTGTAAATGCTGTGCAGAAGGTCATTCCTGAATTTTGACCCTCTGATAGTCAAAGACTTACTTTGGATTTCCACCCTAAATTTATTCATGGCCAATTCATAGCTAAATCATCCTTGCGCTCACAAAGTCACAGTCCAGGGGTCATGCCTCTGTGCTTAAGCACATCTTCTGCATGCAAAATATCTCAAGTTCAGTCCTGGCATCTCCAGTTAAAAGTTCTCAATAGGCTGAGCCGGAAAGAAACCTCAGCCTGAGATGTAAATTACATATTGCTTTGATCATATTGTGTGCCCTTGAGCGTAACAGTCTTCTTTCACAAAGAGCCACACAGGGAACCTATTGAGAGCCCCTCACTCCCTGCTCCAATGCAGGCAGCAGTTGCAAGGGCCCAGTCTGGATTAGGACCACAGCAATGGGCAAAAATATATATTGCAGTCAAGGGTAAATTGACTAGAGCTTATCATGGGAGGAAGTCAATGTAGTGCTATGACAGTGGTTCTTCCAACACAAGCTTGCCAGAAGGAACAAACCTCTTCCACCCTCTGCATGGTGTTTCAGGGATTTTCCCAATGCCCAAGGGCCAGTTTCAGAGTTAATGGGTGAAAATGGAGGAAAGTCCCATTGCAACAGCAGAAGTCCATGTTCTGGCCTCTGCTAGAGGAATGAGTTAGCTGAATCCTGCCTCGTGCAATTGACTAATGTGCAGACTGGTTCTGAGACCACAGCTTGTTGTTGTAGAACAGCCTTCTCCAACTGGGTGCCATCCAGATTATTTGAACTACAACTCCCATAATTTCTGACCATTTGCACTGCTGTTTGTACTGTTTGTCCATACAGGATTCTTTCCCCTGTGTCTATATCGCACTTTCTAAAGTACATACCATAATTGAGTGAGCATTTATAAAGCTTATTTATCCTATTTATTTTGCTTTAACAATTTATTTATTGTGTGCATTAAAAAAAGAAGTAAGCAAGAATTTAGCCTAGGATCCAGAAGTGCCCACTTTGCCTTCAGCTGAAGTCTCCATGAAATGAATGGCAGCTTTGAGTATAGGAGAATGGTTTTCACCGCTTAGTTATTATAAACTTAAAATGTTGCTCAAGGGGAGGCTTCCTTTCAGATTAATGCTTAATGTGGTTTTGGACACGGGGTGGGGGAACATCCAGGGAGTAGAAATTAATCAGTAAGTAATGCAATCTCTTTGAAACAGTCTACATGACACTTGAGAACTCAATTTGTTGATCAACAAGTGCATTTAAATGTAACATTTGCCAAGTGGCAGAGGGAGAGCAGCAACAGCAGGACCTCGAAGGATCAGTTACAACAAGCACCCCCTTTATATTATCTGATTTTCTATAATATTCATGCAAGTTTTATTGGAAAAGAACATAAATTTGAAAAATAAGGATAATTAAGTGAGGCTGCAGTACTAAAGCAAGGAACTAGAAGCTTTTTCCTGCTTTATTTTGCAGTAGCAGCACTTTAGAGAGAGGCCATTTATAAGAAAGAGAACAGTAGTTATGTTAACATGGTAATTAATCAAGTTGGAAGGAAAGAGGAAACAAGTTGCGAATTGACTTCTGCAATAATAAAAAGGAATACTGAATGATACTCTGTAAATTGGCAAGGGGCTGGTAAACAGTCCCTCACTGTGTTTTGGGGATTTTGCATGCACTAAATCAGCTCTCACTTTGACACCCTAATCCAGCAAGAGAGTTCTGCAGGCAAAAGCCTGCTCTTGCATATGGATTCCCTTACCGCACCGGGGACCACACAAACAGGTCGGATACACAGATGTGTGTTTGCATCTCTTGGTATACATCCTCATGTACATCGTCAACTGAAATCACCAGCATCATGGGGGTGCTTGTTGCCATCTGTCTTGCTATACCGATAGGAACTTGCTTCCTCAACTGCTGTGTTAGGCCATGGAACAGCCTGTTCACCAAAATCTGTGTATTAGGATCTGAATGTGTAGAAATCTCTCTCTCTCTGTCTCTCTCTCTCTCTCTCTCTCTCTCTGCGTGTGTGTGTGTATCTCGACATGCCTTTGTCCTATCTTAACTCTATTCACATCAGCCCTCATCCCACCCATGTTTTACTTGGAAGTAGGGATGTCAGGGAACTCTGACAAAAATGAAAATGGGAGTGGAAATTGCTGATGCTTGCTTATTTGTCTCATATCAAGAACGAATATAAATCCAGTGAGTATGATTGGTATTTGCTGTTGTGGCTGCTTTCAGTCTGGAAACAATGTGTAGTTGTGCCCCTCCCACACCATTTGCATGGTGCTTCCTTTACATGGAAGTGAATTGGAAGGAATAACGTAATGACAATGTACCGTAATTTATGTAATTATGTAGTTTACGTAAGTTACACAATTGCGCCACAGTGGGCAGCAAGAGGAATAACATAGGTTTGGATGGAAGAAAACCTTCAGTGGAATAGAAACAGTGCTGGATGTGACTAATACACAGTGGTACAGAAGGCAATGTCTTTTTGGAACCCTGCTTTGAAGCAAGATGTGACTTAAGCAGGACACAGCTAAAGCGCTTACTGTTCTGTGCTTTCCCCTTCGTGTTTAAATGCACTTATATCTATGGTCCCATTTGAGTGTTTTAGTCACCCATGGGATTATCACTGTGTGAGGGACAGTAGGGACAATGGCATTATCTCCATCCCCGCCATTGCCCTCCCAATTGCTTTCCATATGTTATAAGCAAATGTCTGCAGTCTGGGACCTTGCTCTACTTGGCTAGGTTCCCTGTATGATGTAGAACCTTGGAGAGCCCCCTCCTCACTTCAGAAATTAATCTTTCAGGTAGCTGAAGGTGACAGTGATAAAGGAGAGAGCTGCCATGATCATACCTGCTCTCCCTTATAGCCTGGGGGAATGGATTGCCTAAATTGTGCTCATGTAATATTAACATGCCCACAATCAATAGCCTTGAGTACTTGAGTACTCTGCACATGTGCTAATGCAACCTTTGCCAACCAGGTGCCCTCCAGATGTTTTGGACACATCAGCCTTTAGCAAGCATGTGTTGGTTGTAGCTGATGGGAGTTGCAGTCCAAAATGGCTGGGGGGCACTTGGTTGGTGAGGGCTGCACTAATGAACATTGCATGCTGATGATCCAGTGGCTGTAGTAAATGTAGTTATAAATGATGGGATGTGCATCATGTATGTAAAACAGAAACAGCCACAAGTTGCTCCCCTGCTTACCCCTCCCCTCCCACTGTCATTTCCTCTGTGTGTCAGATTTTAGATAGTAAGCTAATTCAGGTCAAGGACCTGTCATTTTAGTACCCTGTAAAGCACCATGTACTCTGGGTGTGATATATAAATAAATAATAATGTTTTGAACACAGATGAGGTGTTTGCTTATACACTGCATCCTCTGCAAATCAGGCCCCAAAGTCCCTGTGGTGACAGTGGTAATTATTCCTTCATAAATGTGCTTGGGAGAGAGACTTTAAGCATAGTAGTTGGCTTGGTTATGTGCTAAGTCAGTGGCAGAACTGGGAGACGTTTGCCAGAACAAGTGGCCACACTGTATTTTCTAAATTAAATTAATTAATGTGGTTTAGTCAAAGTCTTGTTTTTCTTGCTAAATCACCCATAAATCCTCACCACTGCCTGGTTCCACATAGCTTCCATTTGTGGATTGAGAGTGGATTTCTCTGCCGGATGCATAAAGAAAGTTATTCTGATACATAATTCCCTCTGGTTTAGTGTTGAAATCATATAGTGTAGTAACATAAGAGATAGCTGCCCAAGCCTGTATCAGTTGTCTTTGTGTGGTTTTGCTAAGCAGTTTTGCTATTACAGCTTTGCAACACTGCCTCTCCAGTGAGTTTCTTACACTTCCTTTCTGAGAAATGGAAAGGGAGTTCTCTAGTACATTTCCACAAGCGGAAGCATCACACCCTGTGGCTACATAGCAGGGAAAACAACAACTCATCAGCTCCTTCGTACTAGCTTGGACACTGGAGATAACTCCTCCCAGTGGGGCTGGAAAGGTGGACTTGTGTGCTCATCTTTCCTTCCGTGTGATCAGGATGTAGAATATGAGACATGGGGGAGAAAGGAGTTTCATTTTTTAAAATGAAACTTGGATACAAGCCATAGTTGCAATCTCTGAAATATTCATAATGGTTTATTTTGGAGATATAATCTGAAAGGCTGTTTCAGGCTGCTTCACTTATTGGGATACCAGTATTCTTAGGATACCATATGATCTAGAAGGGCCTTCCCCAACAAGGTGCCCTCTACAAGTTTCAACTGCATCTCCCATCAACCTCAGCCAGCATGGCCAGTGGTTACGTATGATGGGAGTTGTAGTGGTAGCCTTTGGGAAAGGCTGATCTACAACAACAAGCAGTGATCTCTAGGGTGTCAAACTACACATTATGTCATTTACATGGTTTGCCCCTATGTGCAAATAGCCAAATAGCAGCAGCATTTCAAATGCAAGAAATACTAAGCCTAGCTATAAAAGAAATCTAAACATATAAATAGCTGGATATCCATAATTAGGCTTTGTACTCCATCTTAATTCTGTGTTAAACATATCATTGTGATTTATAAAACAAGCCTATACATATTTCTGGGAAACTACTCCCACTGTGTTCAGAGGGATGATCCCATTCCCTAGTAAGTGTGTTTAGGATTTCAGACTTAACATTTATGACCCAAAATTACACAAACCACAATCCAGCAAGGGCGAAGTACTTTGAAGTCCCATTGATTCTTAGGGGAAGGTGAAATAAATTTCTTCACATTCCCTTTGAAATTGATGAGATTTCAAAGTGCTTGACTTTGCCTGGATTGTACCCACTTAATTAGATATAAGATGTTCTTGTCCTACCAATATTAAGATCAGCCAGATTCGAAGGAAATAGTTTTGTGCTGATCATAAATGTGCTAACTCTTTAACAAATTAACAGCCCTCTCTGTGAATCCTCATAAGGTTGTATCTGAAGTCAGAATAACAGGTGTAACTGGGGAAGATGCATAGATTTTCATAAACATTGAGCCTGAACATCTGCTTCTGTGAAAAATTCATCTCATTTATGAAGAAAATAGGATATAAATCACCTAATAACCATCAAGAATGTCCTCAAAGTATTCTGCAGGCATGTTCCAAGTTGAAGTTAATGTGACTTGCATCTGCAAACTGCTCTGAAAATTAAGGGGTGTGACTGTTCTGAACGTTAAATACTTTCATATTTTATATAATTCCAGTTGCTGCTAATCATAAATTTGCATGTCGCAAAACATAGGCACTCTAAAGGGATCTCAATACGTGCAGTAATGCTTTTCTAATCTGTGGTTTGTGGGTAGAATAAGGAGATATATTGTGGGTTGTATCCAGTATCCCATTCACACAAGGAACTTCCCATTCCTCTGCTTGTGTGCTCCATGTCTCCCCTTAAATCTGCTCTGGAGGGTTGGGGAAACCCCAGAACTGTTTTGGCAGCATATTGGGGCGGGGGGAGATGTAATCGTTGGGTGCAACTCATGTTTTTCAAAATGCAATGTTATTTTTGCCTTGACAGAGGTTCTGAAGTTATGATCTATTGCCCAGCAAGAGCTGGAGGGTCACAGGTTGGCTTCCCTGCTTTAGGATTTTTTTAAAAGCCCATGAAAAGTGTGAGATATTATTTGCACCTATCTCATTTTGCTTGTTGTTGTTATTTTTGAACTTTGCAGCTTTACGTAAATATATATTAAAAAGAAAGGGCAACATAAAACTTGACTCTGGGTTACACTAACCAGGCTGTCTTTGTGGGACACGAGAGACTGGTGTGATGGGTAACAACAATGTGTATGTCTTTGTCTCCTCTAATCCTTTGGAGACTCTCAGGTCTCAGTGCCGCTGAGGAAGACTAGCAAGGTGATGAGTAACTGAGACCCAGTCTAGGCGTCACCTCCCCTCTCTATTTCATTCTTTTCTGCAGTCTACTATGGTGGGCCCTGAGCTGATGGTAGTTTAAGAATGTAATCTCTGTTTTGATATGTGACAACTCAGAACCCATTATCCAGTAGATTCTTGGTAACTGCTTATTGAAGGCAGCCTAGTTTAAGGCATCCTGCATAGCATTTGCCTTCCAGAAACAAATAGGCATGTAATTACTCTGTAATCACATAGTAATTAGTGTCTACTATGCCTATATTGCATAATTATATGCCCTGCAAATTACATGGAAATTATACTTGGATTTAGTATGCATTTCTGCATACTGTGTTGTAGACAAAATAAACTTGAGGTTTAATATATAATTATAACTGCAGTAATGTTGAAATTCTGTAGAATGTTGTAGCGATATTTTGCCAGTTACAGGTTTTTACTATGGCATGGGGACTGCCATCCTCAAAGTCCCGTGGTCACACTGCCAGCGACTAGAAGTAGCAGTACATGGCCTAGTGGTGGAGGTGATCATGCATCTAGAACCTCAAATGTGAACCAGGACATATATGAGTAACCCACCCACATGGTCCATGTTCACAAAATCATCCCACTCTCTCTCTTTGGGGGGGGGGTGGAGCTGGAAGCATCGTTCAAGGGGATACACCTAAGTAGGGATTTATGTAGATCCTAGTTTTCATTGAAGTACATTGGGCTGCACACTGCTGCATATATAACCTACCCTCATCTCCAGCTGTTTGCTCACCTTGGTGGCTTGAGGATCACAGCTATGAACTTACATGTAACTCTGAAATCCTACTGCCTATCTTTTAGTTGTTTATGATCAGCTCTGGTGCCAGAAGTTTCTTGAGCTGACAAATGTCCTTGATATCTTAATAATACAAATGTTGAAGCAACTCTATAATCCTATTTCTCTCCTCCCTCCCTTCTTTTTATATATGTATAGTGGAGCCTGCCATATCAAAGGGGAACAACTGTTTGGATGCAGCAAAAGCTTGTAACCTCAACGATACCTGCAAGAAATACCGATCAGCTTATATAACCCCCTGTACCAGCAGTGTGTCTAATGAAATCTGCAATAAGCGGAAGTGTCATAAGGCCCTGAGGCAATTTTTCGACAAAGTTCCCCCGAAGCACAGTTATGGGATGCTCTTCTGCTCCTGCCGAGACGTTGCATGTACAGAGAGGAGACGGCAGACTATTGTCCCTGCGTGTTCATATGAGGACAGGGAGAAACCAAACTGCCTGAATTTACAAGATACTTGCAAGACGAATTACATCTGCAGGTAAGATAGCACATGGCAGTGGAGTGATTAATGAGGTAGCAGAAGGAACCTTTGGTGATGCTGAAATTGCGAAGGCTGGCAAGTAGTATTTTCGCCAGGGAACAGGACAATCAGGAAGGAAAACCTGACATCTTTAACAGAATAATAACATCTCGTTAAGTCTACACATTTTAAAAATACCTGGTTTCCCTTGGAGAAACCTAGGAAATGTACGAACTTTTTCCAGACAGAGTTCTGCTGGTAATATTTTCTTGGCAAATAATCATGAGTGAGCACTTAATTAAAACATATTTGAAAGGATGAAAGAATAATTTGGTAGAATTGTGGATAGTTTCTGGAACAATTTGCAGTTTCTTGTGGATTAACCCCTCAGTTTGGACTCTGACTTGTTACAGCCCTGATAACAGGGCCAAGGAGGAAAGGTATTTAGCAGGCTGAACGGGGAAAGAGATTCCTTTCAATGACATAATGGAAATGACTTACTAAGCATCAGTTTGAGCTATTTTACAACAGAAGTGGGAAATCTGTGTTGCTGAACTAAACCTCCCATCATCTGTGATGGGAGGCCATGCAGGCTGGGGCAAATGGGAGATGAAATCTGTCTAGGACATTGGTTTTCTACCAGTGTGTTGTGGCACCCTAAGGTGCCTTGAATGATGGTCAGGGGTGTGGGCAACACTGACCTCTGTCACTCTTCCCTCCCTCCTCTGATATACTCTCGTGTGTCTGCCTCCCAAAGGCTTGCACAGCTGTTTATTGCAGCAGTGCTGGCTATAAGCTCCATAGGTGAATGGTGCCTTTGGGAGACACCTCTCTTTAGGGCGGCGGCGGGGGGCAGCTCAGAGACCAGGGACAGCAGCTGCCTGGAGAGAGGAGTCTGAGGGAACACTCCACAAGGGAGGGTGTTCGAAAAAGGGTAAGAGGCTGCCAGCTCTGCAGGCAAATAGAAACATAACTGGGCTCCTGAGCCCCACAGGGCTGCCGCACAAAAAATGTAGTTGGTTAAGGGAGCTGTGGACTCAAAAAAGTTGAAAACTTCTGGTCTAGGAAATCGTGTTGTTGCAGTAGATGAGCTCATGAGAAACCCCTAAGCTCCAAGATTCCGATTTCTATTACTACCAGCCTTTTCTTTCTGCAGTCTCTGTGCTATGCAACACCTCTCCACCCCTATGTTAAAGTATCTATACTCAAGTTGCAGTAGAGCCCTCATCTGTCTCATGCATTTATTACTAGCTCTGCTGGCAGGACTCATTAGTTGAATCTGCCCGGAGAGAACAGGCTAGTTTATGCTTGAAGTACAATGTTTTGCGAATTGCCTCCTGTGACCTTCCCAACAACTTTTTCCATAATCCGTCCTTAGCACTAGATAGCATTCCCTTGATATGTAGATCACATGAAAGGCTTGCACTTCCCTATGTATATTTCTGCTAAATTGCACAGTCCTGGAATAAAATACAACTTCAACTTATAGGCCTTCCGTTCCTTCTCTTTTGCTCCTTTTTCCTATCTGAATGGTAGCATTTTCACTCAGATATCTGTTTCATTGTTCCATGCTTGTGGAAAATTGGAAAGGGAATGGTTAACGAAAATTGTCCTCATGTTTGAATGTGCAGCATGAATATTTCCTTTAAGTGCCATCATTACTTCTTGCGCTGTCTTCATTCATTTCAGCGTCCAAGTTGCTTAATGCTATTTCATTTTCTCACTTTTCACTCATCTTTCCTGACTTTACGCCTTTCGTTCTCTATCATTGCACAACCCAGCTTCCTGGTCAGAAAAATGTTATTACTATTTTTGAAAGCGACAGGAGTATGAAAATGGATTTCTTCACAGATTACCGAATGCAGTTCTCTTTCCATTCAAAAATGCTGTTCAGTGGGTTTTGCCTCTGAGAGCCTATCTATTTGGGGTAATTGTCTGAGAGCTAGTTCACACTGGCAAGTCACCCACTTGATTGCTGTAGTGCTAAGTGATGACTTGCATGTGTGAATGAGCCATCTCAGGTTTAATACCACCAATGTAATTTTAGTATTGTCCAATAGCGCCACATTTTTCCTATGAGGCTAATTTAAGAATGGGCAGGTAGACTCACTCATAATGGTTTGGGGGTTTCTGAACTGAGAGAGCTTGTCTTCCATTTCCAATGTTCTCCATCCCTAGTGCTAATTTTGACATTCTGCCTATCTTTTTAAAACAGAGGTGAGGCCCTTGGCATAATTTAAAGTTACCCTTAATATCATTTCATGGAGAGGAGGGAGAAAATTAAGCAGGGGGCAGCAGAGAGAAGAAGCTACATCCACACCATACCTTTAAAACACTATTATACCACTGACATTTATGGCTTCCACCAAAGAATCCTGGAAACTGTGGTTTGTTAAGAGTGCAGAGAGTTCTTAGGGAACCTCTCACAGAGCTACAATTTCCGGAGTGGCTTAATGATCAATCCCTTCCCCCCGGGGAATTCTGGGAATTGTAGCTCTGTGAGGTGAAGAAGGGTTTCCTAATGGCCCTCAGCACTCTTAACTATAGTTCCCAGAATTCCTTTGGGGGAAGCCATGACTGTTAAAGTGGTATAATATGAATGGTGCTGATATGATCAGATAGAGAAAAGGTGACTAAACCCACTTTTGACTCTAGCCCTATACATTTCTGGCTCTGATCTGCCCACTGCTAGTACGTGGCTCCTGCCAGTATATGGACCTCTGAGAGACAAAAGGATGCACAGCCCACCTTTAGGGGCTTGACACATGCTCCCACTGTTCCAACAGAACTGTTTCTCATCTTTCTTTTCTGTTTTCTGCAACAGCCTAGAAATACTTGCAACTTACAGCACATGGGTAAATGTGCCACAGGGGAACCTGGGAGTCAAAAGTGCATAACTGTATACTCTATTGCTTTTTCTGGCCCTGTCAGGGGAAGTTTCTTTTGGACAGCTGGAAAATCCTAGTTGCATAGCATGGAAAAGGAGAAGATCCGCAGCGCTGGAGGCCTTTTATGTAATGGCCTAGAACTTAGCCTGCCAACCTAGCAGTTCGAAAACATGCCGAAGTGCAAGTAGATAAACAGGTACTGCTCCGGCAGGAAGGTAAATTGTGTTTCCATGCGCTGCTCTGGTTCGCCAGAAGCGGCTTAGTCATGCTGGCCACATGACCCGGAAGCTGTACGCCGGCTCCCTCGGCCAATAAAGTGAGATGAGCGCCACAACCCCAGAGTCGTTCGCGACTGGACCTAACAGTCAGGGGTCCCTTTACCGTTACCTTTTTACCACTAGTGCTCTTTCAGAGAAGTTGGGATCCAACAGGGCCCAGTCCTGTGAATGGCTTGTGGGATCCAGACTATTATTGGATTGAAAATCAAATTAAGGTACATAATCCAGCAAGTGTAGCTTCATGGATGCTCTTCATATCAATGCAACTTGCATGGAAGTGCATTTGATTCATTGACGCCAAAGAAGGCAGCAAATCCACTGGAGGGCACCAAGTTGGTAAAAACTGCTCATAACTCCTAACTTACAACTTTCTTTTAACCAACCCCTAATAATGTGCAATGAGGACAGAGAAATGCCCAGTAAGTTTGCCTTAATGTTACAAGAAGATTGGAGTGGCCATGAACAAAAGGCTGGTGTTTTTGGAACATCAGTCCCACCCTCATCAGTAGGAATGTGTTTTGATGAAAGAAGCCATTGGTCCTCTTAACATTCTTCTTTATCCCTTTTCATTGTGGTTCTCATAGCCATATCAGGTTTCATCAGATACATTTGCTGAGGTTTCCCACTCTCTGCAAGAAAGCTGAAGTGAACCTTTCCATGTCCCCATGTCCCAGTATTGTCATACTGTTTGCTTAGCAGTTGCAGGCTAAACAAGCACAATTATATGCAGTGCCCTCTAGACACTTCTTTTGAACAGTGAGAGTTTTGTTTAATTTTGTTTTCAAATTGGAAGGAATAAATCAACTGAACAACACTTAAAAACATGTCTGGTAGCTACCATGATTCCTGGTCTTTTGGGAAGATCATTATCCATTTACATCACACATATTAAAACAATAAACAGAGCAGTTTGCACCTGGGATATATAGAAGTCCATTTCTAAGGTCTTGGAGTACTTACTGAGGCTTTCTATGTACTCTCAGTGTCCATTAAGGCAAAATGGACTTGCAAATGCTGACATGCAGACTGTCTACTATCTTTCTCTTCTTTAGCTGTTGACTGACACTCCTTCCTTAGGTGTGTTTGTGTATAGATAGATAGACGTTCCTAATGTATTTTACAAAGAGTGGTTATAAAGTGTAGTATTACTCAGAGTAGACTCATTTAAATTAATGAACATGACTAAGTTAGGTCCATTGAATTCAGTAGGTTTAACAATGAGTAACACATAGTTAAATACCACCCAGTGGAAGTACTTTCAGTACTACAAGTACTATGGAATCACAACTGGCTGTGTAGGGCATCTCACTTTCATTCATAAGTGTACTTTTATTATCTAAAAAAATAGAGATGTGGCTGAATCAGCTGCAATCCCGAGTTCCCTATGGGGAACCCAATCTTGCAGCTCATCTCTACAGAAAGCAGGCTTGAACTCACCACCCATCACCAGTTGTTGGATTGAAAGTGTTATGCAAGAGACTCCGACATGTAGACAACACAGTTCACCTGTCAAGCATCTGACTGTCATAATGATGCCAGGTGATTGACAGGTGGGTTGTCCCACCCACCTGTCAAAGTTGGCCTGTTGAGGTGGGGAAAGATAGTGATCTGGCCGGCTGGGCCAAAAGGGGTTTCTACCCCTGTTTTACTTGGTGCACAATGTCTGCAGTCTCTAAGCCAGGCAAGTACTCATGATGTCTGACCCAAACCCATCTCTCAATAACCATAATGACCAACTCTCTCACTACCAAAACCCTTTCAAACATATCTTGGATGCAAGAGTATATGGATTTCTTCTAATAAACCGTTGGCTCTTCATCAACACACAAAAATCTTCCTTCTCCAGGACAGCATGGAGAGCTGACAGCATAGGAGTGGAACTCCTCTACGATGTTCCTGAACATTTTGTGTACATACCTCTCTTAGCTTTTCAGGTTACCTACCTTGGACTCAAGGAGAAATACATGTTCCCTAAGAGCCAGGAATTCATTATACTGCTAACACACAAACACACACAGCTGCCTAGAACAGGCACATAGTGATACGTTCCTCTTCCTTCCACATTCCTGTTTCCTTTCATATCCTGTAGGTTGTGAGTCTTCGGACAGGTACAGTCTTATATTTTAATCTCTATGCAGTGCTTAGGAAATGTTAGGTATTTTATAAGTGTTTAATAACAATAGTAATAATAATTCAAAGTGCCTATTCATTGCCAAACACTGAATAACCCCCTTGGCCCTGGTGGTTTCCTAGCCTCTTTACCACTTTGCCTTTATTCCAAAAACTGCATTCATTCTTTAAAAAAGTTATGAGATCAAGTGTAGGTTTTTTTTTAAAAAAAGTTTACTGTATTGGGAGACAGGAGGAATGGTCTCCTTGCCTGCCCTCTTGCTGTTGCTTAATCTGCACTGCTGGGTCTCCTTTGTTCTCACATATCTCTGGCACCCTAGCAAAGTACCCTTAAACCTAGCCTTAGGGTTTCTAGGAATGAGTTATTGCACAGAATTCCAGCCAGCAAGCCTAGCACGAATTGGTTTTATCATATATCTTTATATTTTGATGAAGATGGAAATAAATGTGCCAAATTTATCTTCCAGTTGCAGCCCTTGGTGTCTTGAGGCTTGATTTTGGATTCAGTGGAAAAAAAGTTTTGCTACTTGCTTGCTTAGTTTCTATATATTAGTCTTACCTTATACACCCTCCTAAATTATTGATGTGTTTAAATAAAATTACAAATGGAATGTATACCTAATTGTTTTTAAAGAAGCCAGGCAAGGCTGGGGGGTTCAGTATTAATCCATTCATACAATATAATAAAGATTTGGGGAGAATAGGGAATACAGCAGAGCAGAACAACTCAATATCTCTTAAAATAAAAATGTAATTAAAGCATATTCACATCTTGTCCTTTGCAGCTGCTGTATAGATAATGGTCAAAGGAAACAGCTTGGCTGCTGTTGGGGTAGAAGTAGCCAAAAAAAGATATTTCTTTCTTGGCTTGCTTCAGAATCCAGATGTGTTTTTGTACTTAAATAAATAAAACATAGTTCTTAAATAGGAGTCTCTGCAGCTAGCACCATTAAGGACGTTTTATGTCACATATGCCAGCTCCACGCACCCCTACTGAATACCCACCAAAATTTAATACAACGAAGCAACTTTCAGAGCACAGAATTTAAATAGCATTTATATATATATATATATATATATATATATATATATATATATATATACACGCACTGTGTTTTGTGGAGCTATTTCAAGGATCTTATGCAAATTCTCTTTGTATATTCATTGGCGTGGGTCTCCTTTAGACACAAAGAGCAAACAGGTGCACAATCTGCATGTGAAAATCTTCTCTGAAAAGCACAAAGGAGAGCTATATCCGAAGTGAACAGGAGACAGTTTGCTCCCATATGTATGCGATATGAAATAGTAAACATTGATTTTAATACCAGTTCCTTCATGTTTTGAAAATGCACAAGCATTTCCAGTAGACAGCGGTCTGCAAAATATATCACGTAGCATCCTCTGTAACTATAGGATTGGCTAGCTATGCAAAGCGTATTATGTGTCCCAGTCAGGAGCCCTATGGATGTGATCTGTTCCCAGAGCTTCCATGCAAGGGAGTTTTTGCAGTGCTGTAGAGAACTCTGTACACAAAGAGATTCCTATCCATTATGCAAATGCATAAGCTTGTTTGTGCACCGTGGTTCATATGCTTACAAGGCATTATCTAGCAAACCGCACAGTATTGTCTCATAGTTGAAGGAAGACGAAACAAAAAACACCCCCCTCCCCCATGACTGAGATTCATTTCACGGCCAGTAACATTTAAAGTTCTGGTGTACTTGCAGCGGTCACCACACATTTGTGGGGCTACCCCCTAATATTGTTCCAGAAGCAGCAATTAGTGTGGAATATAGCAGCTAGGTTTTTGAGATAGACCTATAACACTGTCATTAAAGGCATTGCACTAACTGCTGATATGACACCTGAGCAAGTTGAAGGGTTTAGTATAAGTCTCTCAACAACTTTGAACCAGGCTACCTTCTCCCTGCCTGGTCACCAAGATCACCAAGAAAGGCCCTCCTGGTTGTTCCACAGCCTTCATTCATCCATATGGAGATATCTAGGGAAAGGGCCTTCTCTGGGGCGCACACTCTTAGCTGAAATAAGGTAATACACCAATATTGGTGAAGCTTCAGTGCATACTGAAAACATTTTTGTTCTTTCCATGCATAAAAGCATAACCTGCACTGTGCTTCTACAAGCAAAGGAACCTATTGGGAATCGCATAGGAATCACATATTGAGTCAGTCTGGCTGGTAGATCGAATGCTGGTTTGAAGTTGGGTTCACATCCAAGCTCAAAAAGTCTCTCATTGATCTGATTTTAAGCTCCGTTCCTGATAACCAAAATGGGAATTATAGTGACCTACCACATAACATGCAAGGACAAGCAGTATAAAGACTTTAAAGCACTTTGAACATTAGAACTGCTATATAAATGATTAATAGTATATATCAAAGAAGAGATTATTGAAGCATGATATGACTTACGCCAACTATAATGTTCATGTATATTTTGAAACATTTTAAAAACATACATTATTTATTCAGTACAGAGCCTATTACATTTTATGCCACAATTTATGAATAAATCTACAAATGTGTACTGCAGGTTCCTTATTGAAAGTGTGAGCTTTCATGTGTGAAACTCTTTCATTACCTATATTTCAGTTCCTCACATTTTCAAGTTATTGGAGCATTTACAGTGTGCAAAGAATGCAAGGCCAGGCCAAGAGGTTTTCCTGTAGAACATTCTCTTTTATGTTACCTGCATTTGATCTTAGTGATTTGTTATGTACACTGGTTTTTAATGCATCGGGTATATGGGCAGACATTTAGTGACTGCTTATTTTATTCAACTGCTGAACAAACAGTAGAACTAAGAAGTTAGGCTTGCAAGAGGAAATAGTCCTAGAGGAGGTTTTTAGTGAGCATTGGTTATATGGACAATGACAAGTTTTGGGAGGTGCCAAAAGAAAGTGATTTGACTGAAGCCACAAGGTTGTTCATGTGAGTTGTCAATCAAGGCTGCTCTCACACAGCCATTCAATGAGATTTGCACAGAAGTATCTCGTGGGTACAGTTCTAATTTAGGGGATAAAGTTAAAACAGTTTCCACAGCCAGAGGTCATTGGGTTATTGGTACAATTCATTTAAGCCTTGTTGCTATATTTCCAGAAAAGCAGCCTCCTTATTTTAGCTGCAGCATTTCAGTGACATGATATTATAGCAAAATATGAAAATGAACAAACAAAAAGTCTGCCAACCTTGATAAATAACAAGCAAAGAATAAATACTTTGTGTACAGTAAGTGCAATTTCACAACTTTAGTGTCTGAACTACCAGCTCTGAGCCTAGCCTACTTCACAGGGGAGTTGTGAAAAATGGGGGAAGGGAAAGACAGTGTACACAGTCTTGAGCTCCTGGAGGAAAGAAAGAAAGAAAAATATATAACAATCAACAAATATGTGCAGTTTCACAACTCCCAGTAAAATACATACAGAAAACATTTTGGCAACCTTGATTAAAAAATGTCCTTGTGTTTAAACTACAGTCTATAGGAATTTTAATATGTTGTAGCTTTAAGGCAAATAATTATCTTATGGTTGTATTTGCTTTGGTGTGTACACACACACACACACACACACACACACACACACACTACTCCTCCTCCTACTTTTATTGCCTAGCCTTCACCAGCAGAAGTTGCAACAATTCAAAATTTGGTGTTAAAAACAGGTAAAACAAATCACAGTTACAGGAGCAGGATGTCAAAGTGTAGGGTAAAGATGGTTACTGCACATTAATAAATAACAGGCCAGTGATGACAAATAGACTGGTAGTGGTCACATGGGAGACTACTACTACTACTACTACTACTACTAATAATAATAATAATAATTTATTATTTATACCTTGCCCATCTGACTGAGTTTCCCCAGCCACTCTGGGCAGCTCCCAATCAAGTGTTAAAAACAATACAGCATTAAATATTAAAAACTTCCCTGAACAGGGCTGCCTTCAGATGTCTTTTAAAAATAGGATAGCTGCTTATTTCCTTGACATCTGATGGGAGGGCGTTCCACAGGGCAGGCACCACTACCGAGAAGGTCCTCTTTCTGGTTCCATGTAACCTCACTTCTCGCAATGAGGGAACCTCCAGAAGGCCCTCGGCGCTGGACCTCAGTGTCTGGCGTGAACTATGGGAGTGGAGATGCTCCTGCAGGTATACAGGACCATGGCCATTTAGGGCTTTAAAGGTCAGCACCAACACCTTGAATTATGCTCAGAAACATACTGGGAGCCAATGTAGGTCTTTCAAGAGTGGTGTTATGTGGTCTCGGCGGCCACTCCCAGTCACCAGTCTAGCTGCCGCATTCTGAATTAGTTGTAGTTTCCAGGTCACCTTCAAAGGTAGAGCACATTGCAGTAGTCCAAGCGAGAGATAACCGGAGCATGCACCACTCTGGCGAGACAGTCCACGGGCAGATAGGGTCTCAGCCTGCATACCAGATGGAGCTGGTAGACAGCCGCCCTGGACACAGAATTAACCTGCACCTCCATGGACTGCTGTGAGTCCAAAATGACTCCCAGGCTGCGCACCTGATCCTTCAGGGGCACAGTTACCCCATTCAGGACCAGGGAATCCCCTACACTCGCCCACCCCCTGTCCCCCAAAAACAGTACTTCTGTCTTGTCAGGATTCAACCTCAATCTGTTAAGCCACCATCCATCCTCCAACCGCCTCCAGGCACTCACACAGGACATTCACTGCCTTCACTGGTTCTGATTAAAAGAGAGGTAGAGCTGGGTGTCATCTGCATACTGATGGACACCCAGCCCAAACCCCCTGGTGATCTCTCCCAGCGGCTTCGTATACATATTAAAAAGTATGGGGGAAAGGACAAAACCCTGAAGCACCCCACAAGTGAGAGCCCTGGGGTCTGAACACTCATCCCCCAACACCACTTTCTGGACACGGCCCAGGAGAAAGGAGTGGCACCACTGTATAACAGTGCCCCCCGCTCCCAGCCCCTCTAGACAGTCAGTGGTGTCAAAGGCCGCTGAGAGATTGAAGATTAGAGGGTGGGACTGCAATATCATATATATTTTCTCAGTAGGAAGGAAATCTCATTTATTTCAAGGGCATTACTTCTGAGTAAAATATATCAAAACCACCCATTTGTGTTTCATCCTGTAATGGCAGAACACTTGGGGAGTTTTCTTCTTTTGATTGCTTAGCAACAGTGATCAAGTGTCCTTAGCAATGGCGCTGCCTGTTGACTGCCAAAGCATTAGAGCTGCCTCTGTGTTTTGTGTTCTAACTTTGTTCAGAAATATCTGATTGAATTCCTTTAAAAAAAAAAGAAAAGAAAGCTAAGATTCTGGGACCCTAGAATCATAGAATTGTAGAGTTGGAAGGAACCCTGAAGGTCATCTAGTCCAACCCCCTGCAATGTAGGAATCTCAGCTAAAGCATCCAGGACAGATGACCATCCAACCTCTGCTTAAAAATCTGCAAGGAAGGAGAGTCCATACTACTGTCAAACAGCTCTTACTATCAGAAAGTTCTTCCTGGTGTTTAGTCAGAATCATCTTTCTTGTAACTTGAAGCCTTTGGTTCAAGTCCTACCCTGCAGAGCAGAAGAAAACAAGCTTGCTCCATGTGACAGCCCTTGAGATATTTGAAGATGGCTGTCATATCTCCTCTCAGTCTCCTCTTATCCAAGCTAAACATATCCAGCTCCTTCAAGCACTCCTCACCCAACTCCCTCAACTAACTGTTCCTCAAAACGCTTGGTTTCCAGACCCTTGGCCATCTTGGTCACCCTCCTCTGCAGTGCGGGTAGGTATTTTAAAGTGTGGCCAATCCAAACTAACAATAATAATGCAGAGTTATCTTCACTTTGCATTGTTTTTAAAGGATGACCATTTATTAACAGACTCCACAGCTTTCATGAAAATTGGTTATAAGAGAAAGCTTGCTGCTTTCATTCCCAGCGCCCACCCTTTAAAATGAACCAAGTTCCCAGAAGTTCCTTACTTTTTGTTTATAATGACCCAAGCAGCAAGGATTCATATGAGAGCTGGGTCTAAGAAGGAAAAGAGAGATGCTTTGGAGTTTAAATGGAAAACAACATTTCACACTTCCTCCTTCACAGTTTGTGCAGTTGCTTAACTTTGCTAACGTTCTGCTGGGGGAGGTCATGAAGATGAAAAGCCTGGCAAGATGGGGGTGATGGAGCCTTTTCAAAAGAAAGGGAAATGGCAAGCAAGGGGGCCAAAAAATGTAATCACCAATAGTTGCACATTGCTCTTTTCCTTTTAATAGTTCTTCACACAGCTCAGCTTCAAGCTTTAGGAATCAGACAATAGGTCTTTTGTGAAGCTGTTCTGAAAATTGCACAGCAGTATTTTGCTCAGAAATATAGAAGCTTCTCAAAACCAAAATTATCCAAAATGAATGAATGCTGCTTTGTAAGCAAATGACTAAAAATGCAGTGTTCACATTAATATTTGGCCTTGTTAAGTTAGGTTCTGACTTTTATTATATAACTCCTTGATTTGCTATCCTGAACCAGTCAAGTCATCTTTGACACCATCTGCACTATAAATTTAAAAGACTATGATACCAGTTGAAACATTTGTGGCGTCCCCCCCCCCAAAAAAAAATCCATATAAGTGTAGTTTGCTAAGGGTGCTGAGATTTATTAGGAGATCCCTGTTCTCTTCATAGAGCTACAATTTGCAGAGTGCCCTAGGAAAATGAATTGATATTCAAATCACTCTGGAAATTTTAGCTCTGTGGGAGGAATATGGGTCTTCCAATGACAGCCTTAACAAATTACACTTCCCAGAATTCTTTGGGGGAAGCCAAACAGTATAAAATAATAATAATAATAATAATAATAATAATAATAATAATAATAATAATAATTTATTTATTTATACCCCGCCCATCTGGCTGAGCTTCCCCAGCCACTCTGGGCGGCTCCCAATCAAGTATTAAAAACAATACAGCATTAAATGTTAAAAACTTCCCTGAACAGGGCTGCCTTCAGATGTCTTTTAAAGATAGGATAGCTACTTATTTCCTTCACATCTGAAGGGAGGGTGTTCCACAGGGTGGGCGCCACTACTGAGAAGGCCCTCTGTCTAGTTCCCTCTAACCTTACTTCTCGCAATGAGGGAATCACCAGAAGGCCCTCGGCGCTGGATCTCAGTGTCTGGGCTGAATGATGGGGGTGGAGACGTATTTTAAGTTTATGGTGCAGGTGAGTGAGGCCCATTAAGCCCTGTTGAAACCACTATGTGGACAATGGCAATTTTGAGCCCTGTTTTGGTTAAGTCAAATGGCTACTGAAATATTTTGCAGGAGAAACATTTGTACAAAAGCATTTGTTTAGTGGCATTCTTGGCTCACTGCCGTTTCCCCTTTTCTGAGAATTGTGAGGATCTAGAGAGCAATATCCTTCATGCCAGCGGTCACCATCAGGGGTTTTATCTTGAGATCAACAGTTTAGCTAATTTCAGACTCTAATTTGTTTACATGATCAAGTGATTAAACCAAGGCCACAGAAGCAAGCTGAAAGCAAGATAAAGAGACCCTGGTTAATTAGATGCTTCTCTTCCATTGTAGAGTAAGTATCCATATGAATAGTACTTTGATCATTATCACTAACAGAGCTGAGTGGAGTTCAGAATTTACTGCCAGCACAAAGTGACCTAGAGTTTTCTGAGATAGTAACTCAAGAGCAGCCTATGATATCGAGAGTAAAGGTGTCTGGCTTTATCTTACTGGGATTTCCATACCCATGTAAAGGAGGATAAAACTGGATGAACTCGTCCCTGCCCCCTTCCAGCACTGAAATTACTCTTGAAAGAAGCATCACCTGCAGCCAGTTGAATAGTGACATGGTGCACTGTGCCCACAACAATTTCTCCAGTTTGCAAATGTGCCCATGACCCCCCAAAACATTTTGCTATCCCTGCTCTAGCATCTTAGGCAGAGGTTTTGCACATTATCTCCTTTCTTAAACAAGAGATACCATTAATTGAACCTGGAACTCTCTGCAGGCAAACTTACTCTTCCACAGAACTACGTATGATCTCTTCCACTATTCAACTGCCTCTTAATGCCAAATGACTTTTTAAAAAACAGTGATTGCACAGTGATTATCTAATCCTGTCTTTGTTGTAGTTGGATAGGATAGCGACTCTGAATCATCTTCAGAAAGCAACTGCATAAATCCGTATTCAGGCAAACATGTTGTTGTTTACCACAGGAGGTGACCTGGAAAATAGTTATTGACTTGGAAGGCTGGTGCTCATTTCCATGCCCTTTCTATGCATAATCTGCGAGCAATTTGCATGAAATTAGATACAAAACTCTGTCTGGTAGACATGTTGCACACAAGATCTGTGGATCTTTAACTCTTTGATGTGTGTTGCTTTTCAACGTTTACAAAACGGTTAATTAAATATTGCAAAGCACATCAGGCCCAATCTTAGCAGTTCCTCCTTGTCATTAGATAAGGTGACTCAATAGCTCTTCTGATTGTTAAACTCAGAAGGACAAAACCTTGAAATTGCTCCCCTAAAGTATGGAATAAATGTTGGAGCACTAAGATGTAAACCTATAATGCATCCCAAGACAGTTTAGCTTTAATTTCTTAGCTATTCAGACTTTGCTTCTGCAAGTTTTTCTGTGTGCTCAAGTGCATGGTGGGCTACTGTTGTTGTTTCTTTAAGATGGCAATTAAGATTCATTGGCTTTGATTTCTTGGTATTTTAATTGGCAGCTCCTCAACTAAAATAATAAATATTGGATGCTTCCTTAAATGTTGGGTAAGTCATGTGTTGATCACTCTGTTTTGCCTGACCTAACATTCATTTTAATAGAACATCTACTGCTACAACTGATAGTACTATTGCTACTGCTGCTTGCTGCTTCAAGTATAGGTGGCTGTGAAAGAGTAAGCTGGTAAATTATTTGAATGGGGCATGGTGATGAGCAAATAATCCGGCACCATGTAAGGAGATCAGGAGCAAGTCAGCTACTGAGCAGAAACTAACAGATGAGGAACCTCTGGGCCTCCAGATGTTATTGAACTTCAGTCATTCTTGACTGCTGGCCATAAAGGCTGGCACTCGTGAGTCCAAGTGCAACAACATCTGGAGAGTGCCCCATTGCTGAAACAGGATCCAAAATAACATGTGAACTAGCCATTAGGAAATTTCTACCCTTATGAAGAATTGCATACCCATTTGGTTGACTAAAGTGTTCCAAACGCTCAATGCCACTATACAGTAGGGTTAAAATTTTCAAGGAGTTAACTGCAGAAGGTTTATACAACTCTAGGAAGACCTTGTTCCCCATTTCTGTAAGTTAACAGGGATACAAGTGTGCTATCAAATGAGCCTCTGGTGGAACTCACCCTGCGAACTTCCATAAATTGACATCAGGATAGATTTGGCTTCTTGTGTATTGTATTGCCCATCTGCAGGCAGTGTTAAGGAAAAAAAATGTCAGCTGATTCCACCATTACACTATGCTGGGTTTTCTAAAGGTTATGTATATCAGTGTGCATTAGAACATAGAATGAGAATATTTCTTTTGGCAGTTTATATATCATAACAGCTCAGTGAAAATCTTAAGTGAAACTAAAAATAGAGTATGATGTTATGCTTCTCAGCAGTTTATGTGCTTGCATAAACAGGAATGTTAAATATCTTAATATTCATTTTGCATTCAGTTTTAAATGCTGCCATATTTCTGTGCCAACTAAAAAAGGCAAGTTCACTCTCCCAGATTTGAAACAGAAGGTCAGTAATATGCATTGTAAAGCTAAGCTTTGAGTTCCCAAGACTTGGAAGTGAGTGACATAAAAAAGTTTCATGGTGCATATTTAGTCTAGATTTCCTAAATTGGCTGGCTCAGACCATTAAGAGATGATCTTATGTTCAAATATATCTGTGTAGGCTATATTTATTCAAGTACAGACTGTAAACCCTTCAGATTCACACATTCTTATAAATCACAAGAATTGCACCTCTACTCAGTGATATCAGCCAGACATTATTCAATGTTTCTTCATGTTCAAGAGCTGTCTAGGATTCAACCTATCCCATTCATCATCCTACCATTTTTAATCACTCATAATGAAATGCCAGCCTCCATTTCAAAGTACAGATGACTAGAAACACTATGGCTATGACAGCTACAGTTCTGTGGTTGCCAGGCCCATTCACTGTATTGCCAAGTTGCCCTAAAAAGTCTGAAACTGGCACAGATTTCTTCAGAGTTGGTCATTTGAAAATGTAGACAACTCAAAAGTATATATATTTATAATAGACTAGAAAACAGATGGTCTTCCATATTATGAGAATTTGTCAAGCCTTCCATAGCTATACATCAACACTCCCCCTTAAAAGTCGTCCTAAAATATTTCAAGGGTCTGGTGACACTGATGATGTTATGCATTAATGCAGTAAAAGCCACCTTTGAGCTCTACGCTGGAATCTTATCCTGATGACTAAAGTAAAATAGAATTTTTTCATTTATTTTAATGGAGCTAGGATTTCATACACAGACTAAAGCTAAGGCTGGATTTACCAGTGAATGAGCTGAGATTCATGAATAGATTCATAGGGTTCCGACTGTGCGTTCTAGAAACCCTGTACACAGTATGGCAAAAGGCTAACATCAAGTTTCAGATATCAAAGCACCTGCATCCAGCTTGCATACGCAGGTGCCCCAACTCTTCTCGTTGATGCACTGCTGCTGTAAAGTGCAAACAGGAATTTGCACAGGAAAGCTTTTCAAGCTCTGGATTCACATTCAAGTTCACCTTGGGACAGGAGCAGCAGGACCACACTTATTTTCAAAGGAAGCTTAAGATACAAATGGCAGTGGATGCTGCGATGTCTGACGCCACTGGCTGAACAGGAAGGGGATGGACCCAAATAAGAATCCTAAAATATTCTGTGGTTGGTCCCCTGAGCACACTATTGTAGTGCTGTTATTGTTGTGGAGATAGGCTAGGAATGTTAAAGCCACAACCATTACATGGAATTAGAATGTAGGAGAACTTAATGAGGCCAGGTAAAACCAAAGCTTAGTTTGAGCAGAATCTCCAGAGAATAGCCTAGAGGGGTTTTTTTGTTGGGAGAAAAAGGCGAGATTGGGGGCGGGGACATGATAGAAGCATTTAAAATTATGCATTGTTTGGAGAAAGGGGAAAGAGGGAAGTTTTTCTCCCTCTAATAGAACCCTGGCTTGTCCAGTGAACTTGAGCATTGGGTGATTCAGGACAGACAAAAGGATGTACTTATTGAGACAGCACATGAACTGTGGAATTCACTGCCACAGGATATAGTGATGGAGATTAACTTGGGTTTAGACAAATGCATGGAGGATGAGTTGGCTGATGGCTACTCCTCACAATGGCATGATACCTTCAGTATCAAGTGGCATGCCTCCCAACACCATGTGGAAACAAACACAAGTGTGAAGAGTGTTTGGTGTCCTTGTCCTTCATTTGGATTTCCCATAGGCATTTGGTTGACCACTGAGAACAAGATGCTGGGCCAGATGGGACCTTAGTTTGATTCAGCAGGGCTCTTACAATGAATATTCTTATGTTAACTTGTTTTTAAACACCAAAGCTCAACCTGAGGACCATATGCAAAATAATAATAAAGTGTCCTTTTGATTCTGACCAACAAGCATGACATAAAAAAACCTTCAGTTTAAGGTGTGGGATTATGACACAGAGACCATGACTTCTAGGCATCCTTAACTGTGGCTCCTTTTGATTTTAAATAAGTGTTCCAAGCAGAGAGAGGGGGGAAATCAATGTGGCACTAAATGGGGTGTGCACACAGGGAACAACAGGACTCACTCCCCCACCATATTTTTCTTCAACACGCACCCAAAACTATTTCAGGAAGTTCCCACAACCCTCCAGAACAAATTTAGGGGGCATGTGGGGAGGGGAGAGTGGTGGAAAGTCCTGTTCCATGAGTGGACCTTGTTCTGCACATGTAACAACTTAGTTGAATCCCACCCAGGAACTATGTCTCAGAGGTTAAATGCATGTTTGGAACTTACAAGGCTCCATGTTCAATCCCTGGCCTCTTCATTTAAATGGCTCAGGTAGCAGGTGATAGGAAAGACCTCAGCTGGAGACCCTAGAGAGTTCCCTCTAGAAAGCTAGCCTGGCACAGTATGACAGCTTCCTATCTTTAAGAGAAGTTGTGTAAATATTCACAACCCTAGCAGTGTATTTTTATTCAGATAGATACCCCAAAGACCATCTCATCTCTTAAATACCCAATCAATCACTACACTCTGCAGGTGAGGGCCTCCTGCAGATACTATCAGGAGGTCTGTTCCTTTCCATACAATGTAGGAATCACAACTTCAGTGATGTCACCTATTTCCTTCAGTTGAACGTTAGTAGGAGCTTTCTCTCAAATTAGGGTATTTTGGCTATGCGTCTCTCTGTCTCTCTCCTACTGAAAACTTCCATTTTTCAACAAGTCTTTTAAATTAACATCTTTTCCAGTCTGCATCTGTATTGGAATTGTTTTTAGGATGTTTTATCACCTGTTGTTTGCTGTCCATGGCTCCTTTAGGAGAAAAGGTGGGATAATTTAATAATAAATAATAACATAGAAAGCTGAGAAAGAGAGAGATATTTTGTTAAATATATGGCTACTCTATAGCTGTGCTTTCAGAGTAGAGCACATTACAAGATTAAAAATAAGACACCAATAAGAACAGAGGCTTCTTAGCCCATTGTTTTCATCTGGGAAGGCAGAATCACATTATAAATGTTTAAAGTCAATGAAAGGAAGCAAAACCTCACAAAACATGTTTAATATAGGATTATTTCCTGTGGAATGCCTTCCAGATGTTTTCTCACACCACCTTCTAGAAAATATAGTCTGAGGTCATTTTTTTTAAGGCGATAAATAAAGTCCTGTTTTTTGTCACAGTGTCAGAAAATTGTCATTCTTGCGCTTTATTAAATTACCCTGGGTTCATGATTTGCACCATATTTTTCAAAATTGTTTGTTTCACATAAAGGCCAATGTTATAAGAATATTTTTCTGTTGACTATAAATAATTTTCATTTGGACTTACTTCCGAGGCCGACAATTTCCCCTTTGATCTCGTTGCAGATCTCATTGCAGACTTGATCTTGTAGTACTAAGGATTTTAATGCTCAACCGTCATTGGATTACATCTTTGGCAGATTCTTTTGTCTAAATATGTCAGACAAATAACCATGTTATATGCAGAAAGTGGTGAAGAGAAAATATTCTTTGGCTGTTTTAACTTCTACATAACACTTTCTATTCGAGGGCAGCATCAACACAGCAGCAGAGAAATGGGAGGGTACAGTTATTTACTTAGCATTTCTATCATGCCTTTCAATTCACAGTGGATTACATAACAAGATAAACAAGATAAAACACAATCAACTATATATTGCATCTGAATTGCACGCAAGCTCTGGAATATATATATATATATGCCACGTTAGATCGGAACACATCGCTTCCTTCACCTGAAAGGTGGCCCTTTATACAATTTATGCTCACTTGTCATTTGAGCATCTCTTTTTCCTTTGAGCATACAACCATGTGGTTGATATGGTTGTTTCTAGTAAGCATATTAAGGTAGGGGGAACCCTCTCTTCGTACTGTTAGTTTAAAGTAGATTGGCCTTCGCCAACTTGGTCTTGTCTCATTGTTTTGGAACACAGCTTCCATGAGACCCAGCCAGGATGGCTGATGGGAGTTGTAGTCCGAAACATCTGAGGGACAGCAAGTTGGAGAAGGCGGTTTAACTAAAGGATGCCTCTTGTTTCTACACTGGATAGTCCTTTGGTCTGATCTAGTAAGGCTTTTCTTGAAAGCTTCTGTGCCTTGGTTCTGTGCTACCTCATATTTTCATGCTTCTTTTCAGATTGATTTTTCTGATTAAATGGCTTTTATGGATGCTCCTGTCTGAAATTGTCCTTCCTGAAAACTTCAGCTGTGCTTTATTGTAAATTTTGATGTAACATTCCCCTTACGTAAAGGGGGTATGCCTGCCAAATGGTGTCTAGACACTTGAGCAGAGTTGGCTAATTATTAGTCACCCCATGCCTTTGTCCTCAGGAATGGGAGAGAATAGCAAGTGCATCTCATAAATCCAAAATGGAAGCTTTAAGATCTTTTGTTTTGCTTTTTCTTACTTAGCTATCACAATCTGCCTTTTCCACTGGAAGATGTGTTCACAGTGGAAGTTAATCCAGCCCCAACCTACGTGCCTTCTAAGCAGTGCAGGGGTAGCACTGCCTGTCAGTTTCATCATTCTTAGTCCGTGTGTTGTCCTTGTAGAATTCAACAGGTAGGAGGATGGGGACAAAACTAGAATTAGCTAACTCTACCTTTCATTGCTTCTAGCTCAATCTACTGTTTGGGCTCCTTGTCTTCTGCCCTTTCAGTCCCAACAGGCACCAGGCGCTACTGTGTGCTAGACAAACAGGATCCATAGTCACCACTCTTTCTGAAATCAACCTTGGATCCAATCCTGGCTTAGTGGGTAGGATCTGCAGATCCTGTCTTCTGCCATCTTCAAAAGAGTACCAGATTCTGACTGGATTCCAAGAGCCTTTTTTTCTTCCTCATTGTACCATGTGCAAGCCATACACAGAGTCAGATCCATCCACTCACTCAGACTGCAGTTTTGGTTAATGAGGTTCTTGATGTTGTTAAGTGAATTTTACCTCACTACACAAACTGTGTTGCAAGTGAGTTCAAAATCACTTCTGTTACTAATCACCAGTAGATCAGCCAAGGTCTAGGTCAATAAATAAGTATCGAAAGGAAAATACATTTGTAGAAATTTGGCACAGTTTTCCGAACACAGAGGCCTCAGTTCTTTTCAAATGGATAATACACACTTTACAAATACATACACAGGGTTTGCCACAGTTCACTTGAGCAACCATAAAAGGCCAAAGTGATAATTGCTTCAGATAATTTCCAAACATCAATGAGCTTTTCAAGAATTTGGAATAAAGAAAGGTTTAAGGGTCTCAACTATGTTGATTACAATGTCATCACATTTCAATACATACCGAAATGTGTACGGAAATGTAATAAGTATAATTTTCTTTTGTAAATTCGTGGATTTCCCCTGGCCTTTCCGTTGTTATTCTGTGTTTTTGCTCTGCTCCACATACTGCTTTGCATTCCTTCCAGTCTAACATGGAGAAGTACTAAAATTAATCCCAGTATTGTTAGTAGTGGATGCTGTGGTTGGGCTCTATGACTCACCTGACCTCCCTCTGCCTGGGTCACTGCTGCATGCAGGGACAGAGAAGAAAAGGGGCAAGGTTGTCACAGGGCAAACACGCCAGCAGAACCAATCTGGTGGCCCTGCTGGTGCATTTACATTGGGCCAACCTTGCCACCACCTCACCCTCTCCATCCCACTATGCAGCAACAACTCAGTCAGATGGAGGACTTGTGAGCAGCACAGTCCCACCATGGTGTCCCCTACAGATAGGTGCATGTGCAATTTGACACAGTTTTCCATTTCTTCTACTTAACTGCATATTTTTTTCTTTTTCCATTCAAGTTACTGATATGCACAAATGCGTCTGCACATTTATTCAGCACAGCACAAAACAGAAATATTGATGCAGTCACGGGCACCATCACATTAAGATTTGTTTTTGCACTGTGCACTGGTGCACGTTACAGATATGGTTGAGGAAGAATATGAACAAAAGGGAGTGGCAGCTTCAGCTTACTGCACCTAAATAATATCCAAAGCAGAGGAGTTATAGAACCCTCACACTCAGTGATAATCTGCAAACAAGGCCAGGGAATTTGACTTCTGGGGGTTATTTGCATGGGGACAATATTGTATGCATCCCTTCCTGACTCCAGTGATTCACATAAAAGCCATCAGAATAAAGTTCAAAAGTTATCCAAACAGTTTTATTATTCATCTCTGAATTAATCCTAGCCTGCTTCCTTCCTTGATGTTTTGCATCCTACAGTCCCAAGGTCAACACTAAATTATAAAAATTAATCAAGTATATATTGTTCTGTCTAGTTGGCCTGCTCTGCCCTGATATGAACTGTGAACACTGGAAATTTCTGGTTGAATAGGTTCCTACTCCTAGAAGAGTAGTATAACTCTATGTGCATTTAAGATTAGAAAAGTCTTTGAACTTTTGCAAGCTTACCCATCCATCTCTACTTTCAATCCACTCAATAAAGCACATTAGCTCTCTTTACAAGAATAGATCAAATGATAATAGCAAGCAAAATTAATTAGTCTCCAGGGACTTTTCCTTTTAAAAAGTTGCAAGAATTTACAGATTTGTTGTTGGTTTTTTGCTTTCCAATGGTAAAATGTATACAAAGGATAACTGCATAAAGTGACAGCTGACAACTGAAATATTCAGGTTCTCAGGAACCTTTACTTCTTTACAATCACTTGTGCAGGTTTTTAAAATTTATTTTTTGTGGACAAGAAGTAGCAATAACCACAGGCTTGCCCTTGAGTAGGAAATCTAAATAGTTAAGATAATAACAACAATAAAGGGCCAAGGTGGAAACAGAATGGTTCACAGTAGAGTAGCAAGTTCATGGTTTTCCTACATCTTCAGAGAGTGTCAATATGAAAGAGATCATACTGTGTTTGAGGCTGATGTGGAGTTATTGATCAAATGGGCGTGGGGGAGCATGCTATGTCTGTCTATAGTCCCTATAATCTCCTGTTAAAAACTTTCTCCACTGAGAAAGTTCTCTCTGTGTGTCTGCCTGAGACGCAGGAGAGCTGATGCCAGTCAAGGGAGTATTCAGGCATCTCTTGCTCAGAGACTGTGTAATAAGAAAACAGAATCACATCCACTGGCCCCATCCCTTTCATGCTTCCTCTGGCCACAACCCTTTGGGGTTGTATCGGTTCTGGGCGGTGCTTTTTTCCTAGAAAAATAGGTGCCGGTACTAACCATAAAGTTGTTACAGTAAGTGTCGCACTTTTTATCAACAACAAAAAGAGGTGTCAGTACTACGTACCCTTGAGTACCCCTTGAAAAGAAAAGCACTGGTTCTACGTAACAAAATAATGAGTTTATGCTATCACTTCATGGTGTTGGGTGATGGCTGGATGGCCATCTGTCATGGATGCTTTACTTGACATTCCTGCATTGCAGGGGGTTGGAATAGATGATCCTTGGTTCCCTTCCAATTCTACGATTCTGAAATTATTCTTTGCTAAGTCCTCTAAGCACACACAGCAATTGTTTGGTTTTTGTTTTACTTACTCGTCTTAAAATACTATGCAAAGTTCAGCAGGAATGGGTTTCTTATAAGGTGCAACTATAATCATTAAGCAGTGATGACAGTCATGTGCCTTCATTGAGAGAGCTGCTTGTAGGATTTTGGTTTCTTAGTTTTACACATAGATAGGCTATCTCTGAGATGTACCTGTAGCTGGACTGGGGGTGGGGAAGCTCCTCTTTTCCTGCAAAACATTAAGCTTCTACAGTTCTGCCTAGCACAGCATTCATCTTCAGTTTATTACACTGTCAGCCATTTATTTCATTAATGGGCCTAATCATGTGAGTGCAGCATGTCATAGGATTGCGGATAAGCACAGCTGTATTTGCTCTGCCAACAACAAAACTAAATTCTGTGCTGAGGGGAACTGAATTCTCTGCCAAGAAAGTTTTGTTCTTTAATCTGCATGCTTTGTGCCAATCAAACATCTTTGCCCCATCTTCTTTCTTTTAATTCTGTTTGCGCTAACCACAGGGAGGGAAGGAGAGAGTGATAAAAGGTTCAGAAGCTTAGACCACCCATCACTGGAACTCTTAGGTCACATCCGCACCATACATTAAAAGCACTCGTGTACTACTTTAATGGTTGCGGCCTAGTCCAAAGAATCATAAGGACTGTAGTTTGTCACAGAGCTATACTTCCCAGCACCCTTAATAAACTACAGTTCACAGGATTCTTGGAAGGAAGCAACAACTGTTTCATGTGATATTAGAGTGCTTTAAATGTATAGTGCGGACATGACCTTAGTCAGCAAACCTCTTGATATTTCACTAGGTACTACTCACACACCTTTAAACTTATATTTGTGACCATAGAAAGGGTGGAACTATATTTATAAATTAAAATTAAATGTCATATCCCTGCAGCCTAGTTCTGCCTGCAGTGTGTCCCCCACCAGCTGGAGTGTGGTGAATGTCCAGAATGGGCAGGGCCTTTTCATTAATGGCACCAACTTCATTGAACTCCTTCTGCAGGGATTCCCTCCTGGCTCCAGCATTGTGTCATTGTATGCCTGATTAAAAAAAATGGCTTTAAAAAAGGAAAGGCCTTTGGAACTGGCTGGTTTTCTTAGTCCCTGTTTTCTTGCTACTGTGTTGGGGATTGTTTTCCATTTAAATTGATTAATCCTACTGTGTTAATTTGCTGGGGGTTATGCCTCTGATTATTTCTGTTACCAGGTATTGTTGTTCTTTTTGTTAATTGCTTTTTGTCTATTGTTTTAACTTTTTTGCTGTTAGCTGCTCGGAGGTCATTTGAAAGACAGAGTGGGCTATTCATTTTAAAAATAAATAAACTGATACTAACCAATCCAATAATGTGAATGTCAATTTTTCAGCAGTCCCATAGTCACTTTCATGTACTACACCCACAATTGCTGGATTAGAACCCTAAATTCAGAACCCACTGTGCATGGACACAACAAGCACGTCATCACAGTTTATACATTGCACAGTTTTAAGGATCCCTTCCTCTGCCTCAGGCAGTGGTAGTTGTTAGTGCTGAAGCTTTTCTCATGCACTTAAATTATGAGCTGAGGGAGGTCTAAGGGGGGCTTGGGAGTGCAACAGCCATTTTATGTGGCATTGAGCAAGCCATTAAAACTATTCTGCACCTTTCTTCTTTTTGTAAGTGAAAGTACTTTGGGTTTCAAATGACAAGCAAAGAAGTGATGTGTGGCAATTTGAAGGATGCCACTGTAGGTATTTTTCCAGTGTAAACCACTTGACGATGAGGCTCCCAGGCATTTGCTACATGATCAATTAGCCCACCTGCCTGGATAGATCTATAGGTGGAAGAATTCAACATAATATTCCTCCAGTCATTCCATCAATCCAAGCATTTCAGCTTGCCAGGCATAACATTCTTCCCTCCTGCCTCCCAAAAAACACGTGCTTTTGGAATTTTTCCAACACCCCCCCCCCGACCACTTGCAGGGGGCACGCAGGGAGAGTAGTGGGGAAAGCCCCACTGCACAAGCGGAAATCCTTGCACAGGGCTTCTGCTGAAGGGGCTTGTTAGGTGAATCCCTGCCATGGTCTCCTTACATATTTCAAATGCTGATGAAAGAATCTCACCAAGCGAACACTTCATTGATGGATTTAGCTGTTGTCTCTACTTAGCAGGAGCGTTCTGAGTGCTCTGTCATGTATAAAATGTGCATTTTCCAGAGCACTGGCTGTAGGATTTTATCTTATTTTTGCCCGTTTATACCTTAACACTTCTTTGCTATGCACCATTGAGATAAATGCTGTGTTTAAAGATGGTACTCTTAACAGTTTGAATGTGTACAGTGTATGTGTGTAAAGGAGAATTAAATATTGACAAAAAGAGAGAAGAGTGCAAAAGGTAAGACAGCCTGGAGGTTTGGTTTTTAAAGATATGTATTTTTTTTCTTCTTCTTACCACATTGCAGATCTCGCCTTGCAGATTTTTTCACAAACTGCCAGCCTGAGTCACGATCTATTAGTAGCTGTCTGAAGGAAAACTATGCTGACTGCCTCCTTGCTTACTCCGGGCTTATTGGTAAGGCTTTCCCCCCTCCCTTGGGTTTGCTTTTTTAGGGGGTGGGGGTGGATAGGTGGGTGAGAAGTGAGGCTTTTTTTTGGTGTGTGGTATGAAAATGAAACAAAAGGCAAGGGGAACTCCAAGAAGTTGTTGTTGTCGGCATCCATCTCTCTTGGGAGAACATGGAAGAGTGTGCCTTTGGGGGTGAAGATAAACTGTTGGAAACTGCTGTAGCGCTAGAGACATGTTTTGTTGCAACTGGGGCAGATGAGCGCATCTGGTTTCGCTGGTGCAGATGCACCATGGCATTTCTTTTCCCTGCGTTCCTCCCAGTCGTCATTTCTGCTCTGGTCACTGCTATCGATACACAATCTGACTGTCTGTTTCCAGACTGTAGTCATCTGCAAGGGATTCCCACATGGCAGGGTTGCTGTTGCCAGCCTTCATGTCATGGTTGCAGAAACTTTTGTAACACAGAGTTGGGCTGCCAACAGTCCTTGTGCCTGAAGCCAGCTCCCCATAGAGCATGTTCTTGGGGATCCTGCCCTCTTCCATTCTGTGGACATGACCAAATCAGCGTAGATGGTGCTGAGACAGGAGTGCAAGCATTCTGGGGGTGTGGGCTTGGGAGAGCACATCTTTCTTTGAAACTCTGTCGTGCCAAACCCCAACAACATCTCAGGCATCTTGAAGATTTTGTTGAAAAGCAGAGATAAAAGAAATGCTCATGGCCCAAATGCCATCAGCCATGTATAAGCACAATACGAGGACACAATCCATGCATAGCTCAGCTCTTAAAGTTCTTTTCTATTTACCTTTGAGTTAAAATTAATGAAATTTCCAAGGCAGTAAGCCTAAGCCTAAAGTTCATAGAAATGAAAGCAAATGGGCAAAAGGTTTGTGTACCAGGGAAGGAAGAATATTTTGAATGAAAGAGCCTACATGTGAAGTACTCTCAAAGAATTGATTCTTTGAGTCCCTCTAGTTGGGGACTACTACTCACATACTAGTAACTGGTAGCTTTGTTAGGGAATGTCCCTCAAACATCATATCCAGCCATACCAGGTATATGCATGGAAAACTGCTCCCACAAATGGATCTCCTTTGCTGTATTAGATCACCTGACTGGTAAGATTTAGGACCCCCAGAATAATCAAGTATGCAGCTAATCACTATATTATTCATCAGTCTCTGTGCCCCCACTCTGCATTCCTGGTATCTACTCGTGGGTGTGGAATAATGTAATAAGATAATTACTGTGGTGTGGACATGCAGGTGTTACTACTGAGACAGAGACTGTTTACCATAGGGAAGCTATAACATGTTCTGACTTTCTGTTGGCAGTTCACTTTCTTTTTCCCCATATAGATTGGGGGGGGGGGTCATTGCATGCACAGTTAGTCTTTATGTTTATCTGAACTATTGTTTAGAGCAAGCTTTTGAATATCCCACAAGTAACTTGGGTGAAATTTACTTTGCTATGAAAACGACTTCTCCTTTCTAGGGAAAGGATAGTTTCCTTGATGAATGAAACCAATTATCTTCTAATTTGTTTCCAAGAAGTCTGTTTGTGAATGACCCCCTGTGTCCTTATTAAATGGTTTCTGAGGTACCTGTCATTCCCAGTGAAGGCAAAACTATCCCTTCAGATCGTTATCGTAATTAACATTTGGATTTATCATTGCTACTTCTGCTTGAGTGACTGTCAAATACCACTGGCTTCACTTCAGAGCAAGACATTTGCCCACAGTGGACATCCCTGCATTATAAGAATGAACCGCAATGAGCTTTTGGCTCACATTATCCCACAGCAGCCTCAAGGAGGAGTTTGGAAGTTTTCACTTCTGGTTTAGATTAACAAGAGCTAGTGGTGTCAGCTGAACCCAACGAAGTGTTGACTGTTTGAAAGACAGTAAGTAAGCATTAAATGATGGATCAGAAAGCTAGCTTAACAGACTGATGACAGAGATATCTCTTGATTTGGAAAGATGGGTATTACTCAGATGTAGTATTTGGGGTGGAATAATACACATAAGATGAATATCTTGCCATGGATAATTTTTGATGCGTTGTGGTATTCCTTTGTTTTTCCTAAAGTCATTTTCAAAAACATAATATGGCAATTCAGAAGTTTCTTTGTGGGACTTTGCCTCCCTTTTTACTTTAAAAACTGCAGTTGTCAATATTGGAAGAAAGATTTAATTTTCCAGATCTTAGACTGTACCATAAGGCATATATATCTTTTAGCTCAAACAAATGATTGGCAAGCTCCCCCCCCCCCCTTGCAAACAGCTCTGGACAGGTAATCATAAAGATGATATAGTTGGCACCTCTTTATGGATGGATGGCAATAGGGTCTATGTGTATAAAAAGGAAAGGACTATTTCCACCTGCAATTTCAGCAGCTAGAGTGGTGTGGCATATAATGTATCATCAATTACATTTTGACCCATATGCTCATGCTAAATTAACTCTGTGGGGAAGGATTTGGACATAATGCTTAAGTATGCTTAAGTGAAATGAGAAGCAATTGTTCCATTCTCAACCTCACCCCAGAGGGACACCCTGGATGGACTGTTGGGCCCATGACTTGCTGTGATTTGTACTCACCATGTTAAACTGTTCTTTAGGAACATAAGAAAAGCCTACTGGATTAGGCCAGTGGCCCATCTAGTCTAGCATTCGGTTCATACAGTGGCTAATCCAATGCCGGCCTGTGGGTAACCAAGGCATTTGCTGCCAAGGAGTGTGGTGGAGTCTCCTTCTTTGGAGGTCTTTAAGCAGAGGCTTGACAACCATATGTCAGGAGTGCTCTGATGGTGTTTCCTGCTTGGCAGGGGGTTGGACTCGATGGCCCTTGTGGTCTCTTCCAACTCTATGATTTTATGATTCTAACCCGCAAGCAGACCTGTCTACAAGAACACGCCCCACTCCTGCACGCTCCAGCATCTGGGATTCTCGAACATAATGACTCTGACAGTGGAGGCACACTCCATTTTGGTATTATGCTGGTTTCTTAGTGAAAGCACTCATCTTAAGGCAGTGAACGTCCAGAATGTAATAGTCAGATGGCAGACTAGATAAGGCTATGTACACCTTAGCAGCTTAAAATGCAGTCAGGGAATTTCCCCACCGCAGTGCATTTCAAGTTGTATTTGCATGTTGCTGTACACACCACAGAGGGGTGTGGATATGTACACCTGATGAGCATTACATATTTGATTTCCCTGCACGTGCAACACCCCCCCGCAAACTCCTATTCATGTAGCTGCCATCTGTGTGTGTTTTGAGACACACCTCGGCTTAACTGTAAAGTGAATGTGACATACCTTTTGAAATCAAATGGAAATTGGTTTGAGGGGAAAGACATCAAACAGCAATATTTCTCAAGAAACTGCAGGATAGGTATGGATTGTGCCTAACATCATGTGTCTACGAGTTGAAACAACAACAGTGGGAATATGCTTGAGCTAGAGTGAATCGTAATATGTACACCGCCTAAGTATTTATATGTGAGTGAAACATGAGGAGGAAATGGCATGAAGACTTACATATTAGATTTGTTTCAAGCTCAGAGTCTACAGCTGTCATGAAACTTTTCTAGCTGTTTATGGTAGGTGTGAAAACCACAGCTCAACTCCTATAGCTGTTAAAAACATCTTTTCTGATGAGATACCACCTGGGGGAAGCATGAGCAAAACAGAATGCTCTCGCTCAGAAAGACTATGTGTTAAGATATATTACTAGGTTAGCTTTTGTGTGTGTGTGTGTGTGTGCGCGCGTGCGTGCGTGCGCGTGTGTGAAATACTCAGTGCTCCAAATAGCTGTACACCATGAAATTTCAGGGATCTCTCTCTTTGTATGTAGATATGTACAAGTTAATTAGTAGCTTTCTGTTTTTCTGACGAACAGTTCTATGTTATTCAAATAACTGCATACATTTTCACTGACAAATAGTGATCAAGGAAATACAACTACCCAGTTTTATTTTCTTGGGCCAAAATGGCAACACTTCTCGATACTTTTTGGCCAAGTTTGCTAATCATAAATAAGTATGATGACTGGGGAAGTATGGTAGCTTTCAAAAATCTTGGGAATTCCTTTTTTATTGAAGCAAAGGCAAAAGGATGGCTTAACTAGCTGCAGACAAAAGAAGCTGACTCCTGGACAAAGAACTCGTGTATCTTAGACATCAGATCCAATCAAGTGATGTATGGATGCTAGCTGCTGGCAAGAAATAACTTTGGTACTAATAGATAACTCAGAATAACAGCTGCTGGCAAGTAGTTCCCAGACACAGGGACTTTTGCTGAGGATTTTATTGGAGCCATTATGCAATTTAACCTTAAGGATAACCCAGTTCCAGCAGAGAGGTACTTTTCTGTTTCCATGGGCAAAGATACTGCACAAATGCTTGAAGAAAGACTGCAAAAACACTCTCTGGCATCATGATCAAGGGAATGGGTCTCTAAGGAAGCGAAATCAAGTGGAGATCTGACTTTGGAGGGGAAATGCACATTCTTCTTCCTTGCTAGCAGCCCCAAGACACAGTCAAGAGGATGGAAACTGACTAGTGTAACAAGAGTTCATGCCTTGCTTACTGCTGTTACTCTGAAAAACTCACAGGCTTCCAAAACCAGCCTTTCATTTTCTTTGGGATACCAAGAGCTCTTGTCAGCCTAGTATTAATCTAGACTCCAAGGGCATATATGTGCATTCTGTGGTTGTATGGCTACCTGTCCAGGATTCCTTTCTCAACTCTTTTACCATGTTTTTTCCTACCCATATTGAGAGCTAATTATATCCAATATGCGGAGGCTGTCCACATTACAAGTATAACCTTTCAAAACCACTTGCTATGTTCCCTAGCCCAGCTGCATGGAGATTCTGCATGCTGGCAGCATCTACCTCCACAAATTAGCACTGCTTTTATGGATACTCTTCATGTAAATGTGCTAGTGTGCATAGCAAGTGGCTTTCAGATGTTCTGGTCAAGATACAGTATGTGGGGTCCTGCCAGTTATCTCCATGTGGGAGCCATAATATTAAAGTCAAGTTTGAGAATATAGACTGCAAGTGTATAGTGAGCCTGAGAAGTGGTTTTTAAGTGATAGAAAACATTTACCTCTCACTTTTTAGATGATAAGGTGATTGCCGCAGAATGGTGACTTTTTAAGGGATTGTAAAAGTAACTTGAGGTATCTATCAAATAGGAGTCCACTGCAAAAATGCCTTATGACATGGAAATGATGGATAGCAATCACTCCAGCACACATTTGCCACATTAAAGTGGTCATGGAAATTAATATGATACTCTCTGATGCACAGGGAACAAATGCTATGTCCTAATTGGATGTGTTAATGGTGACCAGATAGATCAGTCATAATATATTACTTTTTTCTGTTGAAGAAAAATAGTGGTTTGGTTTTGTATTATGCTTTTAGGAACACTCTAATTTGCATTAATACAAATTATAAACACTTAGTGGTATGTGATTGAAAACGCCAGAGGGACAGAATGCTGCGTGGAGTGCTCCTGTTCAGGGAGCCAGCCAACCATGCCATCTTACAGAATACACCATTTCATTCCCCCTCATCAATAGATAACAGATAGGTAGGTAGGTAGGTAGGTAGGTAGAGATATGAACGAACCTTGGGGTTTCTGTAAGCATGCCAGTTCCTCCCTGTTGCTCCTCAGTAGTTCCATTTTGGCTATATAGCCATCATCACTGTGTTATCTGAGATTAGCATTAGTACACATGACCAGAGAGCATCTTCAAATAGGTTCACGTTGTCTACCACTTCTGAAAATCATGTAATTATCCATGCGAGAGAAACCAAAAGACAATGGGGGAGGGGGCAGGGACTCAAGTCCAAGGTGTTGGCTAGAAGAACAAGTCAAAGGCAGGAGAAATAATCTATGTGCTTGATTTCACATCTGTCCTCAGGTTCATATTCCATATTTATGTTATTTTTTCCAATGTCTTTCTAATAGGGAGCACTAAATAAACATATACTTGCCTTTCCCATCCCTGGTGATACTAGCCATGCCTTGGCAGCATTTCCATAATTGCATTTTATAATTTCATTTTTTTAAATGATATTTATTAAAATTTCAAAGAATACAAGAATTACACAAAAACAAAAAATAAAAATACAAAAAAAAATACAAAATGCAGCAAGAAAAATAAAAAAAACCCTTATTAAGGTATAACAAAGAAATGAAAAACAAAAAGAAACATACAAAATAAAAACAGTTAAAAACACATTAATTTTCCATAGCATATCTTCCTTACACTTATTTCCTCGGACCTCCTCATACCTCCCTTTTTTGTATTCCAGTTCAGTTTGTTAGTTCAGCAAATCCTTACCATTAAGCTTTTACCCATTTGTAAACCTTTTTTCATATCTCTTAAAGCATTACAGCTGGAAACCACTTAGTTTCTATCCAACATCCTTCTAAGATTCATTAATTTTACAATATTTCTGTAAATAGTCTTTAAATTTCCTCCAGTCTTTTCACTGACTCTTCTCCCTGGTCTCGGATTCTGCCAGTCATTTCTGCCAATTCCATGTAGTCAATCACCTTCATCTGCCATTCTTCCAGAGTGGGTAAATCTTGTGTCTTCCAATACTTTGCAATGAGTATTCTTGCTGCTGTTGTAGCATACATAAAAAAAGTTCTGTCCTTCTTTGACACCAATTGGCCGACAATGCCCAAAAGAAAGGCCTCTGGTTTCTTCAGGAAGGTATATTTAAATACCTTTTTCAATTCATTATATATCATTTCCCAGAAAGCCTTAATCTTTGGGCACATCCACCAAAGGTGAAAGAATGTACCTTCAGTTTCTTTACATTTCCAACATTTATTATCGGGCAAATGATAGATTTTTGCAAGCTTGACTGGGGTCATGTACCACCTGTATATCATTTTCATAATATTCTCTCTTAAGGCATTACATGCCGTAAACTTCATACCTGTGGTCCATAACTGTTCCCAGTCAGCCATCATTATGTTATGTCCAACATCTTGTGCCCATTTAATCATAGCAGATTTCACCGTTTCGTCCTGAGTATTCCATTTCAACAGCAAGTTATACATTCTTGACAGATTCTTAGTTTGGGTTCTAGCAGTTCTGTTTCTAATTTTGACTTTTCCACCTGGAAGCCAATTTTCTTATCCAAATTATATGCCTCCATTATCTGATAGTAATGAAGCCAATCTCTCACTTTGTTTTTTAGTTTTTCGAAACTCTGCAATCTCAATTTATCTCCTTCTTGTTCCAAAATTTCCCAATATGTCGGCCATTGCATTTTATAATTTCAGAACCTAAATGGTTTGATGCATTTATTTCCTGTTCTGTTCTGGCCATCTTCGGTGCCATTCAGAAAGTACCCAGAGCTCTTAACCTGTTTTCACGTAGTTAGTTTCCCATTGCTACACTGAGGAGGATCTTTCTTGTTTGCCCTCTGCACCCCCCAAAGCACATCATCATCATTATCATCATATACATTCTACCACTCCACTTTAAATACTCAACCTTACAGTTATTAAACACGTATGGTGGAGTATCTGTGGCAACACTCCCATAGATTTTAATGAGACAAAATTTCACCAACAATGTTTAACACTAGTATGTGCAAACAACTTTAATTTGAATTGTGTCTGATATTCATGGATTTATTATTGCAGACATAAATTCAGAGACAAATACTATTTAGGAGATCAGAATACAAATACAATCCATTTGTAAGCAACCACAGAAACCCATTAAAAAGGGGGAAAAAACCCCACAAGGATCCCTGGAACAGCAAAATCAGACCCTAATATTTAATGAGAAGCAAATAATGAAAAACAAATTTTAACTTTGAATAGTGCCGGAGATCTACCATGCTTCATTCCTGTTGTGTTCTAATAAAATAGGTGTGAAGAACCTCTGGCCTGCTGGCCTTATTAGGCCCAGCACGGGCCACAGTTTTGCCCTCAAGGCTGTTTCCCCCAAGTCACACCCACCAGCCCCACACCTGACAGATACAAATCAGAGCTGGCTGATGATTATTTTCTAAAAATGTTAATACCTTCTCTGTATATTACCTTGTACAAAATACCCCCCGTTCTAAATCAATAAATAGATTTATTGTATTGGATCAGCTGTGGGCATATTTAAGGATTTCAGGCATGTAAAAATAGTCATAATCCTCCAAATTCATTTGGTGCTTTCTATAGCATTGTCATTGTCATTCCTACTTGGATAACCTACATTCCTAGGTTATCCAAACATAATGGTTGTTCCTCGGTATCACAAAATAAGTGTAGTTGCAATGTTATTCAAAATAAGTGATGATCATTTTAAGTTAAATTGTTATCATTAAAATGTTAATCTAACCTTTGGTTAATATTTGAGGAACCACCTGTTTGCAGGCTCAGGACAACATCATTACATCAGTGACAGTTTATGTGTTCTGCCTTCAAACTCTTCCTCAGAATTCATCAGGCCATATTTACACACTCCCACCCCCCCCAAAAAAATCTTCTCATCTCATATCTACTCCAAGCTTACTTGTGTATTTTAGCATTTCAATCCTGTTCTCCTTCCCTCATCTACAAGATGATATTCATTTCTTGATTGGGTTTCTGGGAGGCTGGTGGGTTATTGAAAAATAAATAATCACATGTTTTGTTTTGTTGTTTCTTTTTGTTAATAGGCACAGTTATGACTCCAAATTATTTAAATTACAACAGTCTCAGCGTCGCTCCGTGGTGTGATTGCAGCAATAGCGGAAATGACCTAGAAGAATGTCTGAAATTTCTGAATTTCTTCCAGGATAACACTTGTCTTAGTGAGTACCATATTTATATTCTATAAAATATCTTAAGTGATGTGTTTATAGAACAATATATGCAGCAACCTACAATGTAGGGGCTCATTTACATAATCAAGAATTAACTGGGGGGGGTCCTGTATAAATGAGCACAAATTCTGGGGTGTTTCTTCCACAACATGCCCTTACTATCTATGCTGAGTGATTCATCAATTGCTGTATTTCTCGATGGATGCTCTCAACTCCACCCATCAGCATGAACTACCCTGGTACAGCTTAGATCTTTGTTTATGCTACCTCTGTACAGAAGGCTGCATTCTGGCCATGCAAAATCCAGAGGCTTTTACAACCATACTCACACGTACATTTCTCCATCCTCCATCCAGGCAAGCAACAGGCATTATCACAGCTTGAGGACACATTCCAGACAGGCAAAAACATAGAGCAGGCCTAGTGAGGGGTGTGGCCTAGGGAGGAGGCCTGGTCTGGTGAAAGGCCAGATAGAGAGGCCTGGGAGGCCATATAGGGTGCCTGTGCCTGAGTTTTCCCATCTCGGGTTTAGGGAACAAGTAACTTAAAACCATGGTTTTGATCCTGGCTGTTTCCCTAAACCGTAGTTAAGACTAACCCCAGTACCAGGTTTGCACATAATGGCAAACTACAGAGAGCTGAAAACAGAAGGGAAAAACGTCCAATCTCCTTGCAGTCATGCTAGAGGAGGAATTGGGAGGGGAGAGTGCTGAGCCTGAGGCTCGTACCTGTAGTGCTAAACCATAATTTAGTGTTCCATCTGAACCTAGCCATTATCTCCACATAGGAAAAATGTTGTATGGGAACTGGGAAATGGCCTTGTGTTGTGCAGCTTTAGATCTTGGTTAAATGTGAAGTGCTAACTAGGCTGTCAGACCTGTTTTCCAAATTAGAAACGTGCTTCAGGAACAGTCCACATAAATTGAGTTTAAACTCAAGTTTCTTAAAAAGAAGTAACAATGTAGACGTCTGGATGCCTAGCTAGTTAAGCATCAACAGGTCGCACTCAGTACTTATGTATAAACATACTTAATTGTTTGAATAATTTGCCAATTTAGAAATGGAAGCATTGCTGCACCAATACATGCTCTGTTTTAAAAGAAACACCCCAGTTCCATTGTCCTCTCTCTTGCTGTCGGAATAAAAATGTTAATGAAGATAAAGCAATGACATTAGAGGACACTGTGAGGAAAAATTATACTCACCCTGGCAGAGAGACCTTTTCTTCATGAAGAAATTAAAGGTGTCCCTGTTTTAATAGCATTTCACAGAAGGGGGATAAATGTTCCATTATCCTTTTTTTTGTTTTTTGTTAATGGGCTGACTTTTGTAAACCTTTATTTTAAATAAAAAAATACTAACGATGCACAGTGTATTATTAAGTGTCGGGCTGTTAATCTGCATGTGTTTTAAATATCTGTATAACAGACTGTCACATTCTGTTGGGGCAGTAGCCCTTGCCTCTAATTTTTCACCCTTCTTGGCTACCACAGTGGCTCAAAGGATAGGGCTGTGTGTCATTGTTTTATCGCAATCATTAAAGGTTTCTCAGCCGGCTTAAATGCAAATTACTGGTGCAGGAAAATCATGTGGTACAATTTTCCCATGAATATAGCACTTCAAAATGTAGGTGAAGGGACATCATGATTGAATGAAGAAAATACCCTGCCTATCAAAAGCTACTGCCAAGAATGATTGTAGGTTAACGCTCTCATGCACGCTAGCCTTCTATGTGCACATATACATGCTACTTTTCTGTGTGCAGGTAGTCTCATTTTATTCAGGGGTTCATTAAAACCTGCATTTCCCCGTCTTTATTCAGAAGAGTTACAGCTCCAAGAGGACTGTACCACTGGATCTTCTAAATGTGCACTAAATGGTTTGCACATAATAGTCTTTAGCTCCATGAATGTGGGTGATGGTGTTTTTAACAATGATATGTCGGTTTATTTCATTCAGGGTAACTATCTGTCAGTTCTCTGGGATCATTTTTTAGTTTTCTATAATGTGCTGCAAGGCATGAAAATCCATACAGATTTTCCTCACTTCTCGTCACATCAGCCTGCGCATTTCTGAAGTCTATAAATCATTTCCCACATTTATTAGAAGTTTTTTTTTAAAGTTAGAATTAAATGCATCTTTCTAAGATAAGAAGTAAAAGTGAAATAATTTATAGTAAGTTGTGGATGCTATTGAAGGAATGTATTAATAACTCCTTGCTCACGTCCCCAGTGAAATGGTTTATTTCTTATACAATGTGTTTGAAATAAGAAATCCCTAAATCCATGCTGAGTCCCCAAAGACCTGATTAAAAACTGTTTTTCTATTCATTTGTATGTTTGTTTGTTTTTTAAAAAACCCAGCCAATTTACTCTTACCATAAACAGAGTATTTAATCCCATGAAAACCTACAATAAGCCTTTCAGCTTTTCCATTTTCAACTTCTAGTGTGAGTGTGCTTCTCCCACCTATTTATGTATATTTTGTTTGAAGACTAGAAAGGGGGAAAGAAAAGAAAAATCTTTAAAATACCTCGTATTTTTTGTTGTATAAAAAAGCCATTATTATAAATAAACCAGTCAGTTCCTTGCTATTACCATTTGGCTTATCAAACATATTACATTGATAGTATATCCTGGAATGGTGAGCTCAATTATTTATAGACTACCTAAATGTGGGTTCTCTAGATTTGCCTTAGGCCTCATTTACCCTATATATTTAAAGCAGCATCTTGCCACTTTAAGCAGTCATGGCTTCCACCACAGAATTCTGGGAGCTGTATTTTGTTAAGCGCTGAGCCTTATATTTCCCTCACAGAACTACAATTCCTATAGTGGTTTAACAACCAGTCTTCCCTGGGAACTCTGAGGATTGTAGCATAAATTGGGTTTTCAACTGCCTACAGATGTACAAATATTTTGTGTAAATTCCACACTCGGTGCCTTTGTACCCTGAGCAATCCCACTGCTGATGTGGCTCTATGCTGGCATGTTAAAAAGGCAGCCTATAAGTCTGAGTTTAAACCATTCTATTATTATTGAAAGCATTGCATTCCTTTGTCAGATGAAAATAAATCTGTGACACACAAACTTAACGTTGTAGGGGTATTTCCCTTCAGGATGTCGTTGAGGTAGTGTTGTCCATTTTAAACTATTTGTTCATAAACAGAATTGGCTCTGTAATTTTTTTCTGCAGAAAATGCAATTCAGGCCTTTGGCAACGGTACAGACGTGAATGTGTGGCAGCCCTTACTACCTGTCCAGACAACCACAGCTTTAACTACAACATCTTACAGATCTAAGATAATGGGACCCGAGAACACCAACAATGAAATACCCACCAACAATGACTTACCAGCATGTGCCAATCTTAAGGTAAGGAACTCCTCAGGCAAAGAAGTCTTTGGGTGAAGTGCAAAGAAGGAATAAAGAATTGTGTGTCAAAGGAAGGATGCTTTTATGCACATGCAGAGTAATCAGACAGTCTTATCTGTCCCCTGCTACCTCCAAAATATTGTTGGTGTGATATAGGCACATATTGTATTAAACCAGTCACTCACAATTTCAAAAACCCTTGAATCAATCATAGGCTGAACTGATATAAAAACGGAGGATCAGAATGTGGTACTCTTCCTTGAACTGCAACAGGTTTGCATGGGTTTTTTTTATTTTATCTGCCTGTATAAAAACCAGGTATGGGAAGAATGTAGGTTGTCTTAATGGGTCATTGGTAAATGGCTGGTGACTTCTGGTTGACCAGATTCTTGCTAAGAGAGGTGGGCCTTGACCTGGTCCAACTAGACATTTTGTGTTTTTAAGCAAGTATGTATGCTCAAGATTACTTGAAACAGATGAATTATTGGGGAGGGCCATAGCTCAAGTGGAAGTGCCACAGCTCGGTGGATGGGCATTTTCTTGACATACAGAAAGTCCATGGTTCGATCACCAGGTAGAGCTGGGAATGTTCCCTGCCTGAAACCTTGGAGAGCTGCTGCCAGTCAGTGTGGATACCACAGCTAGATGGACCGAGGGTTTAACTGGGTATATGGCAACTTCTTCAGTGAACCATGACAAGTCTAGTAAAAAATAATAATAGGGAGAGTAGATTGTGCAGTACTGAAGTCAGGCCGCCCCTGAATAAAATGTTTAAAATTCTGTGGGCCTAACTACACACTATATGCAAACATTTAACATAAAAACCACTCCAGACTCATTACAAACCGAGCTCAAGCACTGAAGTTTTGCCTACTCTCATAATCTCACCAGCACAGTTGAAATACTCCACCACCACAGCTGCCCCTTCTTTCTAAACGTGAAATTCTCTTAAACTCCTGTACTGAGTTCCTGCTACTCCGGGATACAGCATCAGCTTTTTGTGCTTCAGCGCCCTAAGTCTGCCTTGGCCTGGCCTCTCTTATCTCTCTGCTCTTATATCTCTCTGCATCCCTGTCCATGACCTTCAGCTCCTCCGCCACCTCTGGTGAATGGTCTCCTGCTCTCTCAAACAACTCTGCCTTTTCTCTGTATCGTTGGAACTGCACTCAATAACACCTACGTGATGTTACATATCTTACCTTGCAGCTTACCTTAAAACCTACTTGTGCCATATTTTAGATTGTAAGCTCCTTGGGGGCAAAGACCTATCCTCTTGCACCCTATATGCCATCTGCACTATAATGTACAAATATATACCGTATTTTTCCATGTATAAGACGACCCCTATTTTTTTTAACCTAAAATTAAGAAAATGAAACCCTAAAATAAAAGTGAAAATCTGGATGATTGTTGGCGGCAAATTGTTGATCTTTTGGGGGGCGATCACCCTCAAAGTTTCCAGCATGGAGGTGCATGCAGGCAGCAACTGGGGTACCACATGCTCCTCCTTGGTGGCAGCTGCTGCTGTGGGGAAGCAGGCTCCCAAGCAGGATGCCAAGGAAGAACTGGGGGAAGGCAGCAGCCGTTCTGCATTGGGCCATGCAATTGAGCAAACTGAGCTGAGGAAGGTGGTGAGCAGGCTGGGGGCAGGGTGGAAGTTTGAGAGGGGAAGAGAAAAAAAAGGAAAGAAGGGCAAGGAGAGGCTGCTGAGGCAGCTCTCAGCAGCTCCGATGGCAGCTGCCCTCGATCCGGTGGTTGAGCCAGCGGGGGTTTCAGGAGGTGAGCCAGTCACCAGCATACAGCCCGGGGGCGGGGGGAGAAAGGGGGGACGGCAGCAGCCTGACCAAGCCAAAATCTTGGACATATGCTTAAATATTTTAAAAATTCCCCCAGATGCCCATGTTCCGTGTACAAGACGACCCCCAATTTTTTACTATTTTTTAAAAGCAAAAAACCTCGTCTTATACACTGAAAAATACAGTAAATAAAGATTTCCTCTGCCATGGATATATCTGGTCAGGCTGCCCTTGGAAGCACCAGTGCCATCAAGTCTACCCTAGACCACAAACGATGACAATGTAAAAGATGGTTAATTTTTTATTACAATGAGGATTCATCCTGAATATGGAATGTTTGTGAGGAGGAGACTTCTGTAGGTGAAATGGGCCTGCTGCCATGTTAAAAAAAAATGCCTTGCATTTTTAAGGGGAAAGCAGCAACAAGATTTCTGTAATGAGCAAGTGTCAGCCTGTTGACCGCATTATGTCAGATAATGCTGAAAATTCAGGGGATAAGTGTAAATCTTCTCTAGTAATAAGCATTTAGCCAATTTTCTAAATGTTTTAAATATAATTTAGTATAAAATGGCAATCTCCGTTTTGCATTCATGCTGCATCTTTTCCTGCAAAGAGACAAATCCTTTCAGAATGGTAGCAACATCAGGAGGAGCAGCAGCTTGCCTGCTCCGGCAGAGCCACAACAATAGCCTCCCACCAGCAGCATCGCTAAGAAGTTGTGGGAGGAGCAACTTTGGGGCTGTGCAGATGCACTGGCAGTCAATCTGCAGACCCACAGATATGTCTGTGCAATCCCAATGTCACCACCTTGCCCTTCCCCCTTTAGGGAAGGGCCAAAGCTCAGTTGGTAGAGCATCTTTGCGTTCAGAATGTCCTGAGTTCAATCCCTGCCATATTCAGGTAGGGATGGAAATGTGCCCTGTCTGAAAACCCTGGAGAGCTGAGCTGGATGGACCAATTGTCTGGCCCAGTATAAGGCTGTGTCCCTTGCTCCCTCATAGTATATGGTAGGGACACTGTTTCCAGAGCCACTCTTGGTCAGGAATAAGCCATGAAAACAAAGGATTTTCCTGAGGAACTGGAAAACTTTGTTCCTCTTACAGGGCAGGAGTACAGGGTACCAAAGTCCCCTTTAAACACCACCCTAGCTGTTCCAAAGCTACTTACTTGTGAGCATCTAGAGAACAAAAGCTCAAAAATAAATTATCAGTGATGTGGGTAGGGGCCTGAGGTTGCTCCTTTCCACAGAACCATCCTTTCCCTTTATGGCTGGATCATTTAAACATTACCCCAGCTTATCAGGAGGTGCCAATGAAGAAACAGCTTCCATGCAGGTAGGGTATTGTTTAAAAAGGCCTCAAAGTTAGAAGGCTAAATTAAAAGAATACTGGAACACCATGAAGCAAGGGGAAACAGGGAAATAACCTTGATAGGGCCAATCAATGATATTTGCCTGCCCTCAGAGGCCAAGACAGTACAATGGTACCTCAGGTTAAGTACTTAATTCATTCCAGAGATCCGTTCTTAACCTGAAGCACCACTTTAGCTAATGGGGCCTCCTGCTGCTGCCGCGCCGCCAGAGCACGATTTCTGTTCTCATCCTGAAGCAAAGTTCTTAACCCGAGGTAATATTTCTGGGTTAGCAGATTCTGTAACCTGAAGCGTCTGTAACCTGAAGCGTATGTAACCTGAGGTACCACTGTATAGACATGGGGAGCCTGTGACTTGCACTCCAACTCCCCTCAGCCCCAGCCAGAATGGTTAGGAATGATGGGAGTCCACAGGTTATTCACCTGTGCTCTAGGGGCTTTTAAGTGATTGTATTCCCTTACCTCTCCTCCCTATTTCCGGCCCACACACTATCAGCATTGAAGCCCACACAGACAGTGACAGGGACCAGTTACAGGCAACTCTTTTGAGCTACTCTGTTCTCCCTTGATCTTAGCAAGTACAGCACCGCCAATGGATACAAATCACGCTGCTTTTTCTTGCAGCCTTTAGAAGATTTGTCCCCGTGTTCCCTCTTCAACAAAACACCTACGTCCCTTGCTGCGTTTCCTATTTATGTTCACCCACTAACCAATTACAAATCCATGAAGCTTCCACACCTGCTGTGGCCTGAACCTCTGAGTGCCGCATTGAAGCTTTTAAGCCCAACTTCTGACTAAATCCTTCATGCCGCTTGCTAATAACAATACTAATAAACACTCAGCTTTAATATAGCTGCTTATGATCTCCAAACACTAGGCATGGTGCTGAACACCTGCAATTTTCACTGAGGCTCATGAAGGGAACCCAGAGCTAAGTGCTTCCCTGCGTGCTGTGAATGGTGCTTAAGCCCTTGTCTTGAAGACTAATCCTTCCCCTGCACTCCCCTTTTAGAGCCTGTTCTTCTAAGGAAGTAAAAGATGATCCACACTTATTTGCACTCTGCACTGAACAGCCATGCCAGGCCTGAGAGCACATAGGTATTATGCACACATTTGTTAATTGCAATATACAATTAATGCATTGTATGTTTCCCAGTAGCGTTCTGCAGTATCATAGAACTGCAGTTAGAATACTCTCAGGCAAAGGTTTTATCCATTCAGATATGTACCATGTGTGCTGTGGTAGAGAAAAAAGAACTATAGGAAGGATTCAGCTGCTGCATCACACATGGATTGTGACTGCAAAAACCCATGAATGCAACCTTAGCTCAAATTTTCCCTGCATTTCTCCTGCATGTTGTGGCTGCCAGAACACTTTCCAGGCAGACAAGGCCACTGAGCCTGAGGGCTCATTTAGACTTCTGCTTGTCCTACTGCATTCCCTCAGGAAAACTCGTTCTTTAGCGCTGGATCAGAGCAAACGTCAATTGGGTTTCCTACAGATGGATGTTTGCTTCAATTCGGTGCTAAACAGCAGCTTTTCCTGGGGAAAGATGTGGAGCAAACAGAAAACACCCTGAATCCATTCCTAGAAAGCATGAGACAAGCAGAAAACTGCTTGGTCCCAGGACTGTGGATGCTCGTGCGGCTGATGTCAGCATGCCCCAGGCGTGCGGACATCACACGCGCACACGCCCACAGCATGCATGGCCCCAGCACAAAAAAATGTGGGTGCCTGGCCCCTTCATGGGGAATGTTGTGTTTACACCCTCAAATCTATGGATGCAAGTCTGCTGGTTCCCTCAACCTTGGCGGCAGCAAGGTCTTATAATGGGAACTCTTGCAAGAGGCTTCCCGTTGATCCTGCAGCAGCATCTTAGGCATATGGATCAATGTGAAATGGATAACAGAATCCATGAGAACTACATTTCCCATGGATTGTTGCAGCTTGGACAGTGCCAATGCAGCACTGAGGCGTTAATAAAGGCCCTACTGGAAGGTCTCTCTGTTGCTGACAGAGTCACAGCCTAAATAAGTTTATAAAGCTTCCAGTTCAATTCAACATTTCATTATTTCAAATTGCAAAGAGATTTTAAAAACATTACGAGAAGAGTAGAGTATTCCACTATGTAACAGAATACTACTATTAAATGAAACCTCATTTGGAAATGATATTAGTGAAGCAACGATTGATTCCAAGGCCTAACATTTCTAACAAGCATCTGAATAATGACTTCAAAGATACTGAATGTGCCATGTAAGCCCTATGAAGACCATGAGTTGTATCTAGAGAGTTAGTTGAATTGAGTTCCCATTGAAATCAATGGTATTTAAATTAAGTAATGACTACCTTGTCCCATTGATTTCAGTGGCACCTAAGTGCAACTAACTCAACCTGGATCCAGCCCCCAACACTTAACAATGGTTTCTTAAGTGTTACGTCCAAACACCTTGGTTTGGCTACAAACCAAAGTATGATTCCATGTTTTGATTCCAGGGTTTGAAGCAAATTTTCAAGTTTTGGTTAGTTAAGTATTCAATCTGCCCTGATAAAACCATAATGGGTGCAAGGTGATAAGCATTCCTTCTGATGTCTCCTAGGTTAAACCATGGTTTTACTGTAGACTTGCTTAGGAGAGGGGGGTAGTTCTTAACCAGGGTTAAGTAACAAACCTGTTAATCACTAACCATGGTTAAACATCCTGTCTGCACAAGGCCACATTATGTTTAACTATCTGTAGCTTTTCCACATACAAGAGCAGGGATCATGGAAATTAGTGAAATCTTTTATTGCTCTGGGGCATTTTTAAGACCACTTACAATAAGCCTGAAAAAAGAATGCATCAACAGTGGCTTAGCCTGTATCATTCTTGCTGATAATATGATGTGCAATTAATTCTGACATGGCAGTTTGGCAGGCTACCTAATGCTCTGTACTTTACTACCTCAGGAGGTTAGTACTTGGCAATTTCTATGACATTTTATACAAATCAATCAAATACTTACCATCATTTTATTATAGAAGAATAATATATCTTCCAAGCACTTTTCAAAGGAATGATTTGTATGTGAAATGCATGCACACCAGAACACCTGCACACACATTGGATGGGTGCTGTGTTGTCCGGTCTTGTAATCCACTACAGTCATACCTCGGGTTGAATGCGTTTCGGGTTGAGTGCGTTTGAGCTGCGCTCCACGGCAACCCGGAAGTAACGGAGCACGTTACTTCCGGGTTTTGCCGCTTGCGCAGACGCTCAAAATGACGTCACGCAGAAGCGGCGAAAGTGACGCGTGCGTGCGCAGACGTGCCGTCGCTAGTTACGTTTGCTTCTGGATGCGAACGGGACTCTGGAACGGATCCCGTTCGTATCCAAAGGTACCACTGTACTCTGCTCTAGAGCATTTTAGAAAGGAGCTTAAAGGCACACTACTCTGGCACTGCTGTTCTGACACAATTCTGACTGGCAGCAGGACACCAGAGAAGAGAATAGTGTCATTGTCTTGGTGAGAGATAATCAGGGTGTATTCAGAGATTTTGCCAGGGAGTCACAAAGAATGGTCAATATTTTCTACTATCCTGCAATCTCACTTTCAGACACGAATGGAAGTATTGCCAGTACCACCCCACCCTGGTTTATTGTGGCACTATTTCTGGGAGTAGAAAATGGGTCTCATGATATATTGTAAATATGCATTTTTTATATTTCTGTTATATGCAGATATTTGGCAAAAAGTTCTGTATGAATTTACTCTCTGTAAGCAGGTTACATTCTACAGTTTTCTGGATCCTAGCAGTGGTCTGTCTATTGATGAATGGGGCAAGTATCAAATGCAGGGGGAAAGAGTATATATATAGACACAGAGCAACAACAGAGGTTTCCATTCCCTGCTAAATAAATGGCTATGTGCTGTACACAGTTAAGTTTTTTGCCTGAGTCCATGTGCCTAAACTATCTTGCTTAACAGTTTCCACCGGCTGGAGCTGTCTGCTCCCCTTTTTCTGATTTTGGTTCCTCCTTCCCCCTCTTTTCCCCAGTAGGCTTCCAAGGGGCAGAAAGCTCATTTATAATGAGCAACACTTATTGCACACTCTCGGGTACCTCCATTTTCTCCTTCTGTACAGCAGGCTCCCAGGAAGTGGGGGAACCAAACTGAAGCAGCTTTGCCAGCCAGCCCTTCTCCTCCTACACCTTCCTTCCCATGACAGGTTCCCCGGGAGTAGAAAAATCAATCAGCAGCCCCTCAGCTCTTTGACTGCTCTCCCCATCTGGATGCCTGGCAGCTGGGCTTCTAGGTTACTTCCACATGGACTCTCACTTTGTTCTCTAAAGAGGCTTCTTACTGCTCACCCGCTCTGTTTTGGTTGGTTTGTGTATTGAACAGCTGTCTCTGCGATTGGTGTGATCGCAGAAGCTGCTCCAGTCTTTGGTTGCTTCTCTGCCTGCTCCATTTGCTGCTTGTGGTGCTCCTCCATCAACTCTGCAGCATCTCTTGGAGTACATGGTGGGTTGTCACCCAGTGATTAAATGGAAGCAGTTCAGGTTCATTAAATTCATAACCTAAACCTCTTTGTTTCAAACTATCCAGGAGATCCCAATTTCAGTCCCTGGAATCTCCATTTAAAGGGACCAGGGGGAGGGTGGTGAAATGACCTCTGCCTAAGGAAGCCAATGCCAGTCAAAGTAGGCAGTAATGAATTAGATTGACAAATAGTCTGGACTGGTAAAAGGCATTGACCTATGTTCCATATGTCAGTGATAGGGACTGAAATCATTGGTCTAGCCTGGAGGTTTTCAAATACACAACTGGAGGAAACAGTTTTGAGTGTGTACTGGTTGGGGAAATGAGAACGGAACTGATATACTGGGACTAGAATTTCTGTGTGCATGCATTATACTTTGTCAACCTATCCTATCCTATTCCAGAGAAGCCAAAAGTCCCTATAGTTCTCTTCTCTTTCACCCTGCAAAACATCCCTTAACTTCACCCTATTCAGCCAAAACTATATAGCCATTCCTTATTCCTTAGTCTAGTGCTTTTGAAACCTAGTTATATTAATTGTTACAGCAGCTTTTTTTGTGACACAGAGATCCCCAAACAATATGCCAGAGGGCAATTCTGTGAAAATCTAAACACATGGAATTTAATGGAACTTTCATCCCAAAGCGTAAATTGTCTTTGGGTCATTCTTTTGAGCTACTTTTAGAAAAACCCATGATCATATGGACATCAGGGACAAATCTGGCTTTGTGAGGCCAACAAATTCATTACTAGTTTTTTAAAATATATACCTTATTTTATATATTGCTATTACTTCATTGGGTCTAAACCAAATGCACAATGGTAGCACACTCTTATCAGCAGTTTAGAATGCCTTATGGAGACATTTTCTATATTTTACTTTTACTATAAACCCAAGGAAACAATTATAATCTCAATGAATTGTAACTTAGCACTTCAGTCATAACATAAATCTAGTTCCCCTCTTTTGCATATATCAAGTATATATCTACATTTTGGATCTTTTGAGTGTCCTGTTCATTTGTCCAAATACAGTGTGTATATGTGTATTATTGGATTACAAAACAGTAGAATTATTTCATCAATAATAAAGATTTTACCATTCTTTAAAAAAGAAAGATTCTAGTAGCCTGAGCATCTTTCTTGTATTATAATACACCATTTTATAGTTAACTGTAAAACCTGAGATTACGCCTTTAAGAATCATGCCGTTTTGTTTTATAGTTTAATAATTGTTCATTTGAAAACGAATGTGAACTTCCTAGAAACTAATGTAATGACTTATAAAAATAGCATTTTGCCAAAAGCTACTGAGCACTTCTAAAGAGCATGGATATTTTACTGTTATAGTTGCTATTCTCAGGGAGTACTTTGCATATCATTCCTACACAAAGGAGAAGCAGGATTTGCCATTAAACCTCAGTTTGCCTTCACTATTTTACTACAAGATCTCCTCCTGTGGGAATAATGAAGAATAGCTAAGCATGGGAATAATATTATATGGCAACATTAGGTCATATTAGTTCATACCAGGTTCTACACAGAGACAAGTGCTACAGCTTTATAAGGCCTTTTGTCAAGTTAAGAGTACTCTTAATGGCACCCTCCTTTACTCCTTGCTTCTGGGTCCTACTACTACACATAAAACAGCTACCACATGGGAAGAGGAATGAATTTGTAGCTATGTGGCTGTTCCTTTCTGCAGAGCGGCAGCTATGCACATTATGTCACTATGCAGATTGGCTGCTGGCACACCTCTCCCCCCCCCCCCAGACACAAACCAGTGACAGGAATGTCATTCTGCCAGCACTGGAATGCATATCTGTCTCCCCTGGTAGCGGAGAAGCCTCTGCTCAGGTGCAGTTTTCAACACAGTGAGACACTGCATGTGAGAAAGGCTTGACCTGGATACCATTACCACAATAAACTAAAGGTAAAGGTACCCCTGCCTGTACGGGCCAGTCTTGACAGACTCTAGGGTTGTGCGCTCATCTCACTCTAGAGGCCGGGAGTCAGCGCTGTCCGCAGACACTTCCGGGTCATGTGGCCAGCTTGACGAAGCTGCTCCAGCGAACCGGCACCAGAGCAGCACACAGAAATGCCGTTTACCTTCCCGCTATAAAGCGGTACCTATTTATCTACTTGCACTTAAGAGTGCTTTCGAACTGCTAGGTGGGCAGGAGCTGGGACCGAACGACGGGAGCTCACCCCACCGCGGGGATTCGAACTGCCGACCATATGATTGGCAAGTCCTAGGCGCTGAGGTTTTACTCACAGCGCCACCCGCGTCCCTACAATAAACTTAGGCCATTCTTAAAACTAAGCATGCAGTAAGCTTACGAAAAGCAGCCTCAAGGTGGGCATACAGTGGGTCTGGAAGAAGGGAACCATAGGATTACCATTCAGTCCAATGTCAGAATTTAATTTTACGATATAACTGGGAGAAATAAAATCACTGCTCCTTATCATCTAAGATACTGTTAAGTCTTTCAAAAGACATGCAGTGAAGTTTCAAAAGTTATCTCCTCCCCCTCTTTAATCTTCCATTAGCGTACATCAGGAGCGAGTCCATTGGAATAAGGAAATATGACACATTAATTCAGATGGGAACATGCTTGTCTATATTTTAATGGGGACAAAACTGGATTCTTTCCTCTCTCTTCTTAATTGCAAGCCCTCTAGCATACTTTGAGCAATGTAAATAATGAGTATAATTTGCTACAGGAAACTGAGTTCATAAGAGTTCCTCACAAACATAAAGTACTTTTTTTAAAAGAAAAAAAGCCCAAGCGAAGGAAATGGCTCCAGGGAAATAAGTGCATGAAAAACATTCACATTTATAACAGTCCTGTTCAGACCAAATTTAATTTTACTAGAACCTTTTGGATTTTTGCAAATGAGATTTCTAGAGGATTTTAATAACCCATTTTCAAAGTCAAAAAAAGAAAAATATCCCGATATCTGTTGAAACTTAAATTCTGCCAAGTATGTAGGGTCTAAGAAATTCCTCAACTGCCTCGCCAACAATTTCATTTCCCAGAAGGTAGAAGAAGTAACAAGGGGGTCATCTTTCTTGGACCTGGACCTCATCAACAGGGAGGAACTGATAGTGGAATAACCTCTTGGGTTTCCTTATACACAGGCAAGGGAAAGCTTAATGTAGTCGGACATCAGCTCCGGTCTTTAAAAAGACTAATTTTGAAAAGCTGAAGGAATTAACTGAGTGAAATCCCATACTCAGAGAGAAGGGAGTCCAAGATGGATGGGAGTTTCTTAAAGGTGAAATATGCAGACAATTCCAACAAGAAAGAAAAGTGGGAGGCATCTAAAGACACCAGTGTGGCTGCATAAAGAGCTTACAGACGAATAAATAAATGCCTCTGCTGTAACATCATGTTTTGTGACATTGTGCTGATGCAAGGGTCACTACTCTGCAGTCCGGCATTTCTTAGTTTGTCACCACATCAGGTCTGATAATCATAGAATGGTTGAACTTGTCCAGATGAAAAAGACAAAGACTGAACTGGCCAGGCTAACGTGCAAGGACATTGTTGACCATACTTCCCAAAGAGGCTTGATATGGCCTCTTGCTTACACAGACCTAAATGTACAGCTTCTCTGACATATAACTCACAGTACCTCTACTTTTCCTAACTCTTTAATTCTATTCAATATATTTCCCCCTTCATTTCAATTAGGGCTGTTTCCAAAATTCTCTTCAGTCAAATTTCTCCATGGAGTTTGAAGTTCTGAAATACATGGCTTTGTTTCTAGGTAGTGAACCTTAAAAAAAAAAAAAAAGATTTACAAGACAGAGTGAGCCCAGGGAACACTGAAAGGAAAAGAATAGGTGAAATCCACTCATCCTTAATTTCAGTAGCACTGACCTTCATATAATGTATTCAATATAGAGGTACAAGACATGGGCTATATGTAGCCAACTGATGAGATATTTGCATTGTTTTCTTCTCTGGATGAAACAGACCTAATGATTCTTTAAAACTGGTATTGAGAATATTATCAGGTTGAAATGTCTATCTTTGAGATATATGATGATAATTACTCCAGAACTGACAGAAGTGTCTTTCATAGAAAAATAAAATGTGAAACTTTTCTTGGGAATGATGTATTCCTTTAATATAAAGAATCAAACACTCATCCTCTGGTTTTCCTCTGTCATCCCATTTCAATTAGGTCTTAAGTATCCAAGTCTCATGCAACATTGGATATATGCCTTTACCTACCTTGGTTCACTAAAATTGGCTTCCAGGAACTGGAGGTCATGCAGATTGCATAGAGCTGAGTTTGCAATAATACAAGGAAGGCCATAGTATGATGTACACAAAGGCACAGAGTTAGAAAGTCCACAGTATGTTCACTTCCAATACCACTATTCCACTTTCAAAGTGCCTGTTATCCAATTAGCTAAATTTATTGGCAGTACAGCCACACTGTATTGCCATACTTGATGCAATTTCCCTGCAATGGCTTCTAACTCTTTTTGTTTAAATAATCATTACCTCATTGCTGCATTCTTTTCAATGAGGGGTAAATTTGGAGGAATGTATCATGCCAGTACACATGGAGGTCATTCACAAATAACTTGCTACACTTCATTATTATTATAATTTTTATTATTTATTAAATTTGTTTACCACTCTTTATCCATAGATCTCAGGGTTGTTCTTTAATCCAGTCCTTGCAGTTGTTTCATTCTTTTCCTGTCTCTTAATTTTCTCTGTCCTCTTCCTTAGTGCTTACAAGCACCCTTAGATTTCACCATTCTTAAAAGAAAATATTTCCCTCATCTTTTTTACAGCTACGGTCCCATCTTCTTAGATTTCATTCATTCTGTGGACTTCTGTGAGAATGCCTTCTTCGATTTCTCATTTGCCACCCCAATAAAACACAATTCACACAGAATTTTTGTTTAAGGTTTTTGGCATAATTTTGGACACAACTTTATTTAAATACAAAAAATGTGAGTGGTTGCTTAGGCATTGGTTGCGACTGTCTGACCCCGCACAGGAACAGACTGACATTCACACGCCCCTGAAAGTCAGAAAGGGAAAACATTTCAGGGAGAGAGATGGAGCTGGGTACCATGCCCTCACCTCTCCCCAAATGCTCCCAGGGGCTCTTGCTTGGCCCTAGCCCCTTGACACGGGTTCGGACAAAAGCATGGCGAGCCCCTGGATTCCTTTAACAGAATACCCTTGCAGCAGCAGCATAGGAGGGGCAGACACAGCCAATTCATGCCCTTCCACCAAGCAATTCATAAAACCAATGCCTAACCGCAACCTTACAAGGTGTGACAATTTACTATGCAGTAGGCAAAAACCAAGTGGCACCAGCCAATCAGCCAAATGGACAAAATTCCTACCAGGCCCCTGCCCCAAAAGCAGACGACCCCATGACAGGCATAGCAAGATCAAGCAAACAACCCTAAATATAGGGAAGGTGGGCGGGTGATCTGATGCACGCAGCGAAAAGAGGAAGCTCAACACTGTACGCAGAGAATATATACCTTATGGCTGTCAATCACAAAATGGCAACATCAAATTCTCCCCAATGACAAGAGGAGCCCAATTGCAATGGTGGCCAACTATCTTTACCCGCCCAGCAACAGTGGGATATCTTGTTAGACCCCACCGCAACACGTGCTCTCCATGAAGGAGAACACGCTTTGCCCCAACTTACTGAGGCTGAAATCCATAAGATATTTGTTATGCCAGAATGGAGATTTGGAATCCCACTGGTGCCCTTGTGCTCACAGAAGGACTTTTGATCCTGAGACCGCCTCTGCCAATGGAAGAAGATGGGAGGGGATTTTTACCAGTTCCTTCTCCTGCCTGCTGTAGCTGTTCCCCCCAGGCCACATCCCCACCCCACTGTTTCTGGACTGCAGGGGAAGAGCAAGTTTACAAAAATGTCCTGTCTTCCTCTTCCATTAGAGGAAGTGTCTGCTTCCTGGATTAAAAGCTCTTCCGTGAGCACAAGCATGCCAGTAGGATTCCACCCCCAGTCTCAAATGTGTGAAGTAAAATGTCACTGCCCTGGAACCCTTACATAATGTTTTCCCCTAATACCAAACCACTCACATTGGATGACACAGCTTGTAAGACTGGTGCCATTTGCATATTTGCATTCAATGCAGCATCTGACTCATTACTGCTGCTAAGTAAACATCCGGCCATTGTGGTTGTCTACAGATGCTCCACCCTCATGGAGTGATTTGTTGCCAGGTAAAGTGTGGCAGCATGGGATACTTAACTGGTTTAAGTTTGCCATGTTCAAATATTTCCTGAGAGCAGGAATGAGTGATACAAGACATCATCACATCAGTGTTGCGGTAAAAATGTAGTAAACAGATCAGAAATACTTCTGGGTTTCAGTATGTATAGACAGAACTACTGAGAGATTTGAGAGACGCTTTGGATGTTTCAAGGAACTAGCAGTAAAGAATGCACAAGTATCCCCTTTCTAGGTGCAGGTGTTCCCCCTTTTGTGTAATACCCAGCAGTGCTGTTTCCTCATATCACGTGAAATGGCCCTGATTTCCGCATGACACTTGGGAGCGTTATGTAAAAGACAGGAATGTCTCCTGTTAACTGCAGAGTCCCTATCCCTGAGAATGCACAATTCAGTCCAGAGAGAACATGCTCCACTAGCAAGACATCTGGTTCTCCAGCTCTTAAAACTTTCTTACATTCTGGGAAAAGGCTTCCTTACTGAAGATTTTGCCTGCTTTCATTTTCTTCAACACTTGTCATGGGGAAAATTATACACAATAACTTGTGTGAATTTTGCTCTCCTCTCTACGAGAGATCATTTCTTAGCCCATTAATCTCTCCTTCTAGGGATACCTAAATCATGCCTCATTCAGACAGGCTGCACTTCTGCTTAACCACCAGTCGCTGTTCTAATCTCTTCACCATTTTCCATATACATTTTTCTATTCCCTCCCCCCCCTTATTTTTAACACTTCCCTTGGGAGCTTGGTGCTGTTTTAATAAAAGGTGTGGTGCTTTACCTGCATGCAGCAATGAACAAAGTATACAGCGGTACCTCGGGTTACATACGCTTCAGGTTACATACGCTTCAGGTTACACACTCCACTAACCCAGAAATAGTGCTTCAGGTTAAGAACTTTGCTTCAGGATAAGAACAGAAATCGGGCTCCGGCGGCGCGGCGGCAGCAGGAGGCCCCATTAGCTAAAGTGGTGCTTCAGGTTAAGAACAGGTTAAAGTTAAGTATGGACCTCCAGAACAAATTAAGTACTTAACCCGAGGTACCACTGTATTTGTTTTTCTGTGTTTTTAACATAGGGGTTGTGTGTTCATCAGCCTTCTTAAATGCTGGGAACAAAGGCTCCACTGCAATCCTGTGTACACTTCCTTGGGAGTAAGCACTTTTGAACTCAGTGGGACTTGCTTCCAAGTCTGCCTAGGATTTAGCTGCATGATCTGAACAGATTTCTCCCCAAAAGTAAGATCAGGGGCTTGGTTAATGAGGCAGAGCCAGGTAATAATCACATAAGCGCACCAGCAGCCACCCTGTCAGGCCTATTGGAGGCGGTGGCCAGCTGGGCCTTGGAGTTCCCTAACCTCCAGAGAGCCAGCGTGGTGTAGTGGTTAAGAGCGGTAGTCTTGTAATCTGGGAAACCGGGTTCGCGTCTCCGCTCCTCCACATGCAGCTGCTGGGTGACCTTGGGCCAGTCACACTTCTCTGAAGTCTCTCAGCCCCACTCACCTCACAGAGTGTTTGTTGTGGGGGAGGAAGGGAAAGGAGAATGTTAGCCGCTTTGAGACTCCTGAAAGGGAGTGAAAGGCGGGATATCAAATCCAAACTCTTCTTCTTCTTCTATTGGTATTGGGGGACTTTAACATCCATGCTGATGCCACTCCCTCCTCACAGGCTCTGGACCTGGTGTCTTCCATGGCGACACTAGGGCTCTCCCAGTTTGTTTCGGGCCCCACACATCAAGCAGGCCACACGCTAGATTTGATCTTTGGCGTAGGTATAGATGTGATCATGTCTCCTTCAATGAAGGTGCCATGGTCTGATCACTACGCTCTGAAAGCCAGGATTGACTTTCCACCCCCACCCTGCTTAAGTGGCGAGCCGATTTGGGCTCGCCCGCAGAGGCTGATGGACCCTGATAGATTCCGCCAAGCCTTGCGGGACCTTGCTCCCCCTGGCGACTCATTGACTGAGCTTGTTGAGGGCTGGAATACCCAGCTCCTGGCAGCCATTGATGAGATCGCACCTAAGCGCCCTCTGCGACCCCGCAGAAACCGGGCTCCCTGGTTTACCGAGGAGCTCCGGAAAATGAAGCGGGACCTCAGATGGCTAGAGCGAGTATGGCGGGGTGCCCGTGACGGAGCCTCAAGAACATCTTATAGGGCTTTTATGAAAACCTACGAGATGGCGTGAAGGCTGCTAAGAAGTCATACTTCTCGGCCTCCATTGCATCCGCTAGCTCTCGCCCAGCGCAATTATTTAGTATAATCAGGTCTTTAACGTCCCTTGAGGGACAGCCAAATTTAAATAACAATTTGACACACAGCTGTGAGGCATTTGCGAGCTTTTTTGCGGAGAAGGTCTTGTTGCTCCGCCATGACCTCCCTGCCAATTTGGATACAATAAAGGAACTGGAGGCCCCTCGACTGTCCTCGGGTCCAGTATTGGACCACTTCGACCGGATATCCCCAGCCGATGTGGACAGACTGCTCCGAGCTGGAAAGCCCGCCACCTGTCCTCTCGACCCGTGCCCGTCTTGGCTGATTAGAGCGTGTCCAGACGAGGTGCGGGCCCTCCTGGGGGATATCATCAATTTGTCCCTTGGCACGGGGACATTCCCAGGGGAACTGAAGGAGGCAGTGGTGCGCCCGCTCTTAAAGAAAACATCATTAGATCCTTTAGATCTATCCAATTACCGCCCAGTTTCGAATCTTCCGTTCCTGGGTAAGGTGATTGAGAGAGCGGTTGCTGAACAGCTTGGTGGTTTTCTGGATGAAACATCGGCTCTGGATCCATTCCAGTCCGGCTTCCGCGCTGGTCATGGGACTGAGACGGCTCTGGTTGCCCTAACAGATGATCTTCGTAGACAGCTGGATCGAGGCGGGTCGGGGCTGCTGATTCTTCTAGATCTGTCAGCAGCTTTCGACATGGCCGATCACAAACTTCTGGACCACCGCCTTGCCGACGTGGGGATCCAGGGCACAGTCCTTCAATGGCTGCGCTCGTTTCTCTCTGGTCGGGGACAGAGGGTGGCGCTTGGGGGGGGAAGTGTCATCGTGCCACTCCTTGGTGTGTGGAGTACCTCAGGGTGCGATACTCTCCCCGATGCTTTTCAACATCTTTATGCGCCCCCTTGCCCAGCTTGTTCGGAGTTTTGGGCTGGGTTGCCATCAGTATGCCGATGACACCCAACTCTATCTGTTGATGGATGGCCATCCTGACTCGGCCCCAGACCCACTGACCAGATGTTTGGAAGCTGTGGCTGGATGGTTACGTGGGAGCCGGTTGAAGCTAAATCCTTCGAAGACAGAGGTCCTGTGGCTGGGACGGGGCGATATGGGATTGGGGGGGCAACTCCCATCTCTTGCGGGGGCGCAATTAGTGCCAGCACCGTCCGTTAAGAGTTTGGGTGTAATCTTCAACACCTCCCTTTCCATGGAGGCGCAGATTGCAGCTATAACAAAGGCGGCATTTTTCCATCTCCGCCAAGCTAAGCAATTGGCTCCTTACCTCTCTCGCCCTGACCTAGCCACTGTGATCCACGCGACGGTCACCTCCAGACTGGATTATTGTAACTCGCTCTACGTGGGGCTGCCCTTGAGACTGACCCAGAAACTCCAGCGGGTGCAGAATGCTGCAGCGAGACTCCTTACAAGGTCTTCGCTGCGAGATCACATTCACCCGGTGCTATACCAGCTGCACTGGCTCCTGGTGGAGTACAGGATCAGGTTTAAGGTGCTGGTTTTAACCTTTAAAGCCCTATACGGCCTAGGACCCTCGTACCTACGGGACCGCCTCTCCTGGTATGCCCCACAGAGAAACTTACGGTCTTCAAATAAAAACATCTTGAAGGTCCCAGGCCACAGAGAAGTTAGGCTGGCCTCAACTAGAGCCAGGGCTTTTTCGGCTGTGGCTCCGATCTGGTGGAACACTCTGTCACAAGAGACCAGGGCCCTGTGGGACTTGACATCTTTCCGCAGGGCCTGCAAGACAGAGCTGCTCCACCAGGCCTTTGGCCAGGGCACAGCCTGACTCCCTCCCTCGGCAATCTTCGCAGAGCTCTGGCCCAATGGTTGCCAGTGGCTTGAATTAATTAATTTTATAATGAATGATTTTAGAATGTTGTTTATGCTGTAATTTTGTACTGTTTTATTGTTGTTAGCCGCCCTGAGCCCGGCTTCGGCTGGGGAGGGCGGGATATAAATAAAATTTATTATTATTATTATTATTATTATTATTAGCTAATAGTGAACTCAGGTTATCCATGTAGCAGTCTTTATGTAGCCAGAATGATATCATATATGCCCAAAAGGAAGATAGGAGACTTGAGGAAGTAAAAAAGAAGGCTTAAGGGTGGGGCAACTTCAAAGCAGCCCAATGAGGCCTGAGCATTGGCCACAGAACACTGGCTGACTGTTAGAGGAGAATGGAATAGAAAGGCTAGAATCCTGAATGGCAGCACATCACACTGCAACGTTTTGCTGCTGGCCCCACTTGTGTATACCAATTAATGGGAAACTCTGTTCTCCAAAGGCCATTACTAATGCAGCCAAAATGACACCACCTACAAACAAGCATGCTTGGGATAAGCCCAAGATTTACAAAATTCCAAAAAAGCCTTGTGGGGGGGAACCTAAATGGGCAAAACCTCCAAAGCAAGACAATAAGAACTGAGCATGTTCAGTGGGCTTGGACTGCTGACTGTTGGGAATGAGAGGTGAAATGGAAGAAGGCCTGGCTGATGGGATGGAATACTCAAGAAAGACTCCAGACTGCCAACATTTTTGGTGCAGGTCCCACTAGTTATGGACTACTTGCCAGACATGGAAAGCGTCTGTAATTCACAAAACTATCATGCAAAGTCCTCAGATCATCCTGGACTACAGAAGAGAGCCTCAAGAATAGTGATGATTGTATGGACAAAGTGCATTTATGGTAGCTTATGGGTTATCAATGCTGCCCCAGTATTACGTCTAATCCTCACACAATGTAACATCTAAAATAGAACACATGCACCTCCCTCTGTACCTCTGAGTCCCTTTGCAAGCAAGTAGAAATGAAGGAGACACTTTCCCAGCAAATATGAGAGTCTGAAGCCATACTCAGCCTGACACTGCCAGTAGAGAACTATACATGCAGAACTTCATCACCTTGGATGAAGGACTGCTTTCCGTTATACCAGGGCAGGGATAAGGAACAACTGGTGAGAATTGCTTGCATTTGTCTGCGCAATAAAGAAGCTTCTGTGAGGAAATTAAAAATTAAAAACCCACCCATATTCTTCCTGAATTTTTCTCCTTCGTTCTCTGGGAGTAGCACAATAGTGTTCCATACAACTGCTTTAAAATGAATGGTTTCTTCTTGCCTAGTTATCTCATGCTCCAGGCTATGTGCATAAAAATAAAATTTTCCTTAGAATAATACATTTGATATGTTTTGGGTTTTTTTAAAAAATGTCAAAAGCCTTAAGTACTAGGTATGAAATTAAACGTCTTTCATTAAAAAAAGAAAAGAGGGGGAAGAAGAGTAACATGGGCATAGTTTTATTTCCACAATAATAAATGATAAAGATGTGGAGGAGCCTGTGAGTGTTTCAAACATAATAATGAAAAACTCAGAAGCATTCATTTCACACCATATGTTGGAATTACTTCATCACAACCTGCAAGGACAGCACATATAGGGGAGCTGTATCTTGCCACTTCCTCAACAATATGCCTGAACCTTTACAGCAGTCAAATCTTGTTCGTAAGAAAATAAGTCAAACACAGCCATTTAACTGAAGTGTTTAACATATGCTCTTAATAAAAGGCATTAGCAGTGCTAAAGTTCTGAACATAAATATATTTTTATTCTGCTTTTAACCTGTCTTCTCACTTTGCCTATAATATTCAGCGTGCATTTATAATCAAAGACTAGAAATAAATCACATTTATTTCATTCCCCACTGACTTTTTATTCCTAGGTGTTCTAATCAGTTGCCTCACCTGAATAATAGATCTCTGCATTACCTTTAGACTGTTCTCCACACATTCCCTCCCCTCCCCTGCTTACCAATCTATTATTTGGTTTCTGGAACACAATGAACTGTCACCCATTTTAGTATCTTGATTTTAAAATCAATGAGAACTTGGAATGCTGTTTATTCCTTCTTTACACAATGAGATTCTGTATATTTCAGCTGGTGCAGTAATAGCTGAATTGGCTCAAACCATCCCAGCCTCCTGGGGCTTTAGTGAGGACTGCAAATAGATTGGCCTTCACTCCTATCTTCACCAGTGCCTATTATTACACCATTTTGTACCAGGTTCTTAAATTGGGGTGTCTGAACGCAGTGTTGTGTTTCGGAGGACGTCGTAATGTATAAATGATTAATACGATATTCCTATTGTAGTTTTATTCCTTGCAGGTAATTTTCTTAGAGTGGTTGTGTGATATCTAAAAGTGAGAGTTGAGTGGTAGAGTACATGCTTTGATCTTCCTTGGAGACCTGGCACTGGGTCTCCTTGTTATTTAAATTACAGTGGTGGGGGATGTTACCTGCATAAAGGCCATCCTTCAATGGCAGTGAAGCTCTGGGACTTCCTCGTGGGGAGATACATTCCAACCCTTTATAGTTGCCTTCAGCATTGTGCAAAGGCTGTGTTCCTCAACATGGCATTTGGGGTCATCTGTGTTTGAGGCAACTTCTCCCCAAACTAATTTGTTGGGCTGTAATTGCCATACTAGGTATCAGGCTTGGAATGAAATTCTGAACATGCACAACCTTCATTCAGTTTAACCCTTCCCTCTTTGTCCATGATCCTGGCAAGAGAATCCTCCCATGATGCAGTTAGCCTTAGGAAAATAGAGCCACTGACACCAATGGGACACAAAGGGTAACTGTAGTATGACAACATCATAAGATCCCTGGTAGATTAAGCCAGTTGGTCATTTAATACAACACTCTGTTCTCACAGTGAAGCCCACAAACAGATGAGTCCAACAGTGCTCTCCACACATGTGATTCTCAAGAACAGGTATTCAGTGGTATACTGCCTCTGATTGCAGTCATGGCTAGTAGCCATTGATATCCCTATCATTCATGAATTGGTCTAATCCTTTCAAAAGCCATCCAAGTTGGTGGCCAGCACTACATATTGTGGGAACATATCCCATAGTATAACAGGGATGTTTGTTGGCATAGTGGCTGGCAAGCAAAGGCATAAATATTCCCTCCCTGCACTGTGCAGTCTCAGTGAAGATCACCTCCCCCAACATCTAGGATTATTATTTCTTAAAAGTTATTCTGGTTGCTGCAAGATATGCAAGTAATGTAATGTATAGTTAGTCCCTTAGTATAAGAGTATTTGTATATAGTGATCTTTGTTGAATGTTACTCAGTTCTCTGGAGTTTTGATTGGGACTGATGGGAGCTGGTGAAAACTGTACTAGAAATACACTGAGGGTTTCTTTCAAATACACACATAAGATTGCATTGTTAATGCTGTTCCACAAAAACACAGCAAATGAAGCACAATATAGTTTTTTTCCTACACATTTTAGCAGTTAAATCTTGTCTCATGAAATTATGACTGGACATACATGGTTTATGCTGAATATTCTCTTCTTGGCAGCTTTCTATAATTTCACTCATTTATGTAGCCAAAACATAACACATTTATTTCCTGTGAACATAATTTTGCATAATCTGATAATTAGAATATAATCTGATAACTGGGGCTTCATACTTTTGTGAAATGTACTGCATAATTATCAGAGAGATGTTATAATTGGTTTTTTGTTAAGTGAGATTTCAATTGTGGGGGGAAATACATTGCATTATAGTTTTTAATTCACCGGAAGATATTAGGAAGTTATACAAGGGAAATGGCAATACTTAGAGCCTAGTAATCAGATCTTCAGACCCACTGACATTACTGGTGCTAATTTCTGAATAATTATGATCTCTTCGTAGAATTGCTTTTACACCCTGTTCTGCAACAATTCTCTCAATGTCCCAGCCACCTTGTCTATAGAAGGAGAATTAAGTAAATTCAGCATTGCATACAGTGCTATCTCACATTAGCGCGGTACTGGCTCAGTTATAAAAACTACTCTGTTCAGATGTGCTCACCCTGTTACAACCATTCTGCAGAATAATGGACTGAGAGTAACCTGTTTCTCAAACTGTAGCTAGATTGGGATCAACACACCCCTGGATTGGAGACCTCCCTGCACTGTTTAAATCAATGCAGGACAGCAGCAAAGCCAAGGTTTGGATGAGCGTGTAATCTGAACACAGGATCATGGTTAAGGTCTCTCCACCTTAACCATATAAGAAAAACCTTGGCTACAGGTTGCAGTTAAGAAGGACAGACCTGCTCCTTAACCACAGATGATACTGTAAGTAGCTTAGATGTTGTGCTGACCTAAAAAGCATATGGAAGAGCAAAGCAGCTGCAATCTCTTCCTTAGGAGCCAGGATGTTTGCACAAAACCATGTCTGGCTTAGCATTGTGTGTGAACGCAACCATAGTAAGAAGTCAGTGGTAGGAGCTCTCTTAGGAAGCTACCTTATACCATGTTAGAGCATTGGTCCATATAGCTCAGTATTGTCTTCACTGACTGGCAGTGGGTCTCTAGGGGTCTCTTCCAGTCCTACCTGAATATGCCAAGGATTCAGCCCGAGACCTTCTGCATGCAAAAGTTCTACCGCAGAGCTATGGCTATTCCCTTCACCTTCATCTTTGACTTCTCTGTAGTTCCTTCACTGCCCTGTAAATTCCTTGAAATAACTGAGACTTGAAACCAGAAGTGAAGCAAACATAAGAGCTAGTGACTGACACTCCTAGTTGTATGTCTTAATGTGAGAATAGGCTTAACACAATTTAAGCATGTTGCTTAGAAGTATGGCTCTCAGCATCAACATATGTTCTGTGAAACCACCAGCTTTCTTCCAGACTAATGTCTTGGCTGTGAAACAGAACACATCTAATTATTCTCCAGTTGACATGCAAGAAATTGGATAAACGCCAACAGCAATGGACCCATCAAGTTGTATTGTACCATGCTGTTGTACCAAAAGGACAATTACTTCAGTGCTTTGATTTACAGAACACTTTTCTTTCTTTTTTTTTAAAAAAAGGTTTGGATATATATCATTGATACCATTTCAATGGTTGATATTCAGATTCATTAAATTACAATTATAGAGCTCACTAAACATTACTTTATAGCTGTCCAAATTATGACACTGGGGGTGATAGCTTGACTGAATACTGGTAAGTTTTAATAATGTTATTATGGGTAGATTATAATTAGGGCTGTGTATAGTCAGTGCCAAAAAAGAATTCATGCTCGTCAGTAGGAAACCCACATTCTATATGCACATTGCAAGGAAAATTAAGTAAATTTATTCCAAGTACAAACTTGGGCGTTTATGATTATAGAGCAGACCTTGACTTTTTGACAAGAACTGATGTGATAAGATTGAAAAGAGGCATAAGAAAATGGAGATTAGTGGACGACAATAACTAATGAAAAACAAGTGAAAATGGGAACGTGCTGTGAAGTTGGGGAGAAGCAGGAAAGTTGTGAGGGAATATAATTTTTAGAACTTTGAGGGCCAGGCTTGGAGCGACATGAAAAGTGTATTTGCATTTAATGTACTCTTTTTAAAAAAGCAACTGATGGGGGCTGATAAGACTGGTCAACAACAAATTTGTTGTCTGCGTTTTTTCAGTTGATTTAGAATGAATCTGATGCACTGAATCCAAAAATCACATTGGTTTTGCTCAATCAGGTCAAGTTTTTGAGCTATGGCCACATGTCGTTTTTTTACGTTTTTGTTCACATGTACGCTTATGTGGAGCATTTTACAAGAGGTTGGTGGGGGTAAAATGCCATGTCGAATAATTTTTTTGATTGGAAATGATTATTTTAATGACAAGAAGTATTCAGGTCCGATAGTTCTGGGTGATTATGTCGAAAAGGGATCAGTTTGAAGTCATAAAACCTCGAAATCTTCCATAAATTGGTGTGGCAAAGCATAAAGTTATTTTGGTATTAAACATGGTGACCAGGATAAAGCTTGGGCGCCACACAAGGTGTGCAAGGCATGCACCAAGACTCTACGTGGGTGGACCAATGGCAAGAGGAGTCTGAACTTTGGAATTCCCATGGTTTGGAGGGAGCCGACAAACCATGCCACTGACTGCTACTTCTGCGCTGTTGATGTGACTGGGATCAACAGAAAGAACCAGAGCAGCCTCAAGTATCCTGATTTTCAATCAGCACGTCGTCCTGTAGCTCATTGTGATGAAATTCCAGTGCCTATCTTCGGAGAACTTCCTGACATTAGTGACGAAGATGCCTCCAGTGTTGAAGGACATGAAGAAGAAGAAGTGGTTCTTGAAGATGATGCTCCACATCCATTTTCCAAAAGGAGTTGAATGATCTAGTTCACGACCTCAGCTTGTCAAAGGACTCTGCCAAACTGTTGGCATCCAGATTGAAGTTAAAAAACCTCCTCTCTGACAGTGCTCTCATCAGCTTCTTCCGCAACAAGCATCAAGAGTATCTCCGTTTTTTCTTGGAAGAGAAGGACTTGGTGTACTGTGCAGATATTGCGCAGCTTCTGCTCAAGCTTGGAGTGCCACAGTACGAACCCAAAGATTGGAGACTGTTCATTGACAGCAGCAAGCGATCACTGAAATGTGTTCAGCTACACAACGGCAACCGGTTTGCCTCTATACCCCTGGCTCACTCGGGTACACTGAAGGAGATCTATGAAACGGTGAAGTATGTGCTGGATAAAATTGGTTATGATCAGCATAAGTGGTTTATTTGTGTTGACCTGAAGATGGTGAACTTTTTGTTGGGACAACAGTCTGGCTTCACCAAGTACCCATGTTTTCTGTGCATGTGGGATAGTAGGGACCGTGCTCAGCATTACACGAAGGAGGACTGGCTTATGTGGGAGGAATTGGTGCCTTGCAAAGAAAGGAACGTCATCAACGACCCTCTGGTGGACAGAGACAGAATACTCTTCCCACCGCTGCACATCAAGCTCGGCTTAATCAGTTCACCAAGGCTCTGGACAAGGATGGTGACTGCTTCACTTACTTGTGCCAGGCTTTTCCAGGATTGACCATGGAGAAGTTGAAAGCTGGCATCTTTGACGGTCCTCAGATCCGTCAGCTCATCAGAGATCCAGAGTTCGGAAACTCAATGAACAAAGTGGAACTGGAAGCATGGAAGGCATTTGTTCTGGTAGTGAAGAACTTTCTTGGCAACAATAAGGCCAGAAACTACGCAGAACTTGTCAACAACATGCTGACTGCTTTCAGAAACCTGGGCTGCAACATGAGCGTCAAGATGCACTACCTATTTTCACATATGGACCGGTTTCCTGAGAACCTGGGTTCAATGAGTGACGAGCAGGGGGAGAGATTCCATCAGGATATGAAAGAGATGGAGACCAGGTATCAGGGTCGCTGGGACGCAGTCATGATGGCTGACTACTGTTGGACTCTGAAGAGAGACCTCCCTGCGGCTGAGCATTCCAGGAGTTCAAAGAAACGGAAGTTCAAGCCCTGAAGTTTGAAAAATGGTGAAGCAACATGCAATTTACGTGAACTTACCTTTATCAATGCCCACCATTCAGTTTACAGTAATCAATGTTTCTATCAGGTAATCAATATATGTTGTTGGAAAAACATTTTTTTTCTCTTAAAAACATATTTAGGATGATATGTGTTGACAAAAATCAGCTGATAATGCCACAAAAATGTAATCAATTTTGTCACAAGATCTGATTTTTTTTCAAATCAACATAACACAAAAACCTGACCTGATGGAGAGAAACGGATGCCATTTCCTGATTCAGCAGTGCAAAAATACCCTAAATCAGTTGTAGAAATCTAGACAACATTCAAAAAGTAAAAAATTGTTGCTCAGTGTAATTAGCAAGATTGCAGCAGGGAGGGAGTGGGAATTTGATAGGGTTTTAAGTGTGATTTTCAGCAGGACCCCGTACAGAGGAGAATTTGTATAATTATCATCCCACCGCCACCAGTGGTTGCTATCTGCAAATTTGAAAATGTATCTGTGTTGCATTTAACATCACATGCAGTTTGGCCTTAAGAACAGAGGTGGCAGGGGAATTACCTTAGATGGGAAGTACTACAAATTCTAGAAGTTATGCAGGAAGAATCTACTTTGGGGCATTGGTGGTAGTGCAGAGGACTGTACTCATGCCTAGTTTGCACCTACATATCCAAAACTTTTGGTCCACAGACAAATATAGCTCTGCAGAAATGCCCTACTCACAAACAACTCCAAGCCTGAAGGTGTTTCTAGTCATCGTCACGCCTTGATGGTGGAAGGAGCCACAATACTAAAATCCACAACAACTGGAATTATTGCAAAGTGACTGTTCAGTTTTATATATGAAATAATAAAAAAAAACCAGTCAGCCTAAGCTGCTGAGTTATTAAGCTAGCAAAAAGGGATTCCACAAATGCTTTTACTGTTCTGTTTTCTTCTTTGCCCTTCTTTATGCAGAAAAAAAGGGTTAGCTGGAGGCAAATCAATTTTTTTAAGGTCATATTATGAGAATGGCAAAATATCCACTAAAAATAGGAGGCATAAAGCTCTAAGAGTTTATTTGAATCAAACAAATGAGTAACTGGAAAAGGAAGCTCATCCTTAGCTGGTGAGTACATCACACTGAAAGGCTGTTACCAGGACACATAGTTTACATTGATAAATCATTATCTGATGAGTTCTGCTTTCTAATGTTAAGCTGCTGCCAGAGAGAGGAGAGCAGGTGGCATCTTAGCACTGGCCACAAGATGTTGTAGATAGAACCATGAATGACATGGAATTCACACTTTGAATCAGTCTGCTGTCTTTGGACACATTCACAGCTACGCAAAGAGAAGAGAGGAATCAGCTTTGGCTGATTTGACACACATACCCTATCCAAGGCTCCCTGACCCAAATATCTGCACCTTAGCAAAGGTTTAAGCATTGGAATTGATCAAAAGAATGGGTTTGTGTGTCTAGCTTGTCAGTTTTGAACTATGCCCTACTTTTGAAGGTGCTTTTAGAAAAGCAGAACTTGCCAGAACAGAAGTCTGCAAAAGACAGCGGAAAAGATTAATTACAATATGAAAGTCCATCAAATGAAAAAAGGACAACAGTAGAGTTGCAGTGAGAAGCAAATGGCAACCAAGACTAGAAGATTACAGAGCAGGAATTTGTTAGCCAGAGAAGTAGCACAGAAAATTTATGTGACATGGGGGGAAAGATGGTAGTTGTGGGAAAAGGCATACCATGGTTAGAAAGTTATTTGCTGACCCTGCACAGAGGGAGAGAGAGTCAAGGTTGATTAGCAGGAATAGTATAAAAACCCCTATCTGCCTCACAGAGCTACAATTCCCAGAGTGGTCCCTCTTTCCAAGGGACTCTGGGAATTGTCATTCAGTGAAAGGAATAAGGGTGTCCTGACAACTCTCTTTTTCTTTTTTATAAGATATTTATTAAGATTTTCAAAATATTACAAAATAAAAAAAAGAAGAAAATACAAAATAAAATTGGTTAAAAACAACTCAATCTTTCCATTACTTATTTTTCATTAGCTTGTTTCCCGGACCTCCTCATGCCTCCCTTTTTTGTATTCCAGTTCGGTTTGTTGGTTCAGCAAATCCTTACAATATTTTAAGATTAAAGACTAGGATAAACAAAGAGGGTAACTAATTTTTTACCTATTAATAATCCATTTTTCATATTCCCTTATAGTATTACAGCTGAAAACCACTTAATTTCTATCCAACATCATTCTAACATTCATTAATTTTACAATATTTCTGTAGATAGTCTTTAAATTTCTTCCAATCTTCTTCCACCGACTCTTCTCCCTGGTCTCGGATTCTGCCAGTCATTTCCACCAGTTCCATATAGTCCATCACCTTCATCTGCCATTCTTCCAGAGTGGGTAGATCTTGTGTCTTCCAATACTTTGCAATGAGTATTCTTGCTGCTGTTGTGGCATACATAAAAAAAGTTCTATCCTTCTTTAGCACCAATTGGCTGACTATGCCCAGGAGAAAGGCCTCTGGTTTCTTCAAGAAGGTATATTTAAATACCTTTTTCAATTCATTATAGATCATCTCCCAGAAAGCCTTAATCCTTGGGCACGTCCACCAAAGGTGAAAGAATGTACCTTCAGTTTCTTTACATTTCCAACATTTATTATCGGGCAAATGATAGATTTTTGCAAGCTTGACTGGGGTCATGTACCACCTGTATATCATTTTCATAATATTCTCTCTTAAGGCATTGCATGCCGTAAACTTCATACCTGTGGTCCATAACTGTTCCCAGTCAGCCATCATTATGTTATGTCCAACATCTTGTGCCCATTTAATCATAGCAGATTTCACCATTTCATCCTGGGTATTCCATTTCAACAGCAAGTTATACATTCTTGACAAATTCTTAGTTTTGGATTCTAACAGTTCTGTTTCCAATTTTGATTTTTCCACCTGGAAGCCAATTTTCTTGTCCAAATTATATGCCTCCATTATCTGATAATAATGAAGCCAGTCTCGCACTTTGTTTTTTAATTTCTCAAAACTCTGCAATTTCAATCTATCTCCATCTTGTTCCAAAATTTCCCAATATTTCGGCCATTTGGCCTCCATATTGAGCCTTTTCGGAGCTTTCGCTTCCATCGGTGACAGCCACCTTGGGGTTTTATTTTCCAATAAATCCTTGTATCTTATCCAAACATTAACATCCAAACAGTTTAAAGTCTGGCAGGGCAAATCCACCCCTTTCCTTTACATCAGTTAATATCTTAAATTTTATTCTGGGCTTATTGCCCTGCCAGACAAATCTAGAAATGTCTCTCTGCCACTTCTTGAAGCAATCCATTTTGTCCACAATTTGCAATGTTTGAAACAAAAACAACATTCTAGGCAATACATTCATTTTTATCGCAGCAATACGACCCAACAGTGAAAGCTCCAAGTTTGACCAAATTTCTAAATCTTTTTTCACTTCGGCCCAGCATTTTTCATAGTTGTCTTTAAATAAGTTCCCATTTTTTGCTGTCATATTAATCCCCAGGTATTTCACTTTCTTAACCACTGTCAAACCTGTCTCATTCTGAAACCTCTCTCTCTCAATCGGTGTTAAATTTTTCTCTAAAACCTTGGTTTTTAACTTATTCAGTTTAAATCCTGCAACCTGACCAAATTCTTGAATCAGTTCTAAAACCCTTTTGGTACTAGATTCTGGCTCCTGTAATATCAATACTAAGTCATCTGCAAATGCTCTCAATTTGTACTGTTTAGCTCCGACTTGTATACCTTTAACCAACTGGTCCCTTCTAATCATATTCAGCAAAACCTCCAGGACCGATATAAAAAGCAATGGGGAAATTGGGCAACCTTGTCGTGTCCCTTTTTCTATCTTAAATTCTTCCGTCACTACATTATTTACAATTAGTTTAGGCTTTTGTTCTGAATAAATTGCACTTATACCGTTTTCAAAGCCTTGGCCTACCCCCATCCCCTGTAGGTTCTTCTTCATAAAACTCCAAGAGATATTATCAAAAGCTTTCTCCGCGTCCACAAATATCAAAACTGCTTTAGTGTTTATGTTCACTTCTAGTTTTTCCAAGATATCAATTATATTCCTCAAATTGTCAGACAAGTGTCTTCCCGGGAGAAAGCCCGCTTGGTCTTTATGAATCTCTTCCATCAACACTTTTTTCAATCTCTTGGCCAAAATGTCTGCAAAATTTTTGTAATCCACGTTAAGTAATGATATTGGGCGGTAGTTCTTCAGCTGAGTCTTTTCAGTCTCTATTTTCGGTATAAGTGTAATATACGCTTCTTTCCACGACTCTGGTGCCCTTTTCCCTTCCAATATTTCATTGCAGACTTCCTTTAAAGGCTGTACTAACCACTCTTTCAAGGATCTATAATATCTAGAAGTCAGCCCATCCGGTCCTGGAGATTTGCCTAATTGCATATTTTGAATGGCACCTTCTACTTCCTGTTCAGATATTTTATAATTCAACATTAATTTACTTTCCTGAGAGATTTTTTGTAGTCCATTTATCTTCAGGAATCTGTCTATGTCCATTTCTTTCTGTGGCCCTTGTGTATATAATTGTTTAAAATACCTCTGGAAACAGTTTCTAATCTCAGTTGGGTTATGTATGTTTTTTCCTTCCACTTCTAAATTTGTAATAGTATTTAATTTTTGCCTTTTTTTCATTTGCCAAGCCAGCAATTTCCCACATTTATTAGCTGATTCAAATGTTTTTTGTCTCATTTGTTTAATTTTCCATTCTATTTCCTGATTCATCATTTCCATATATTGTACTTGATATAGCTTTATTTCTCTCAAAATCTCCTGCGACTTTGGTTTTGCTCTCAATTTCTTCTCACTTTCTTTTATTTTCTCCAAAATTTTATCTTTCTTCTCATTTTGGCTTCTCTTCTTTATTGCATTCTGTTGTATCAGGAACCCTCTTATAACCGCTTTGCTTGTGTCCCAGATTACTCTTTTTTCAACCTTAGTGTTCATGGTTATCTCAAAATAGTCTCTCAAAGTTTTTTGGGCCTTTTTATACACTTGTTCATCTCTGAATAAGGTGTCATTCATCCTCCATCTGAAGGAGCCAGTTGATATTAGTTTCATCTCCATCCTTACAGCATTGTGGTCGGAGCAGGTTTTTGGACAAATTTCCACTTTCTTTATCTTTGGTGCCATTCCTCTAGTTACCCATATTTGGTCAATTCTAGTCCATGTCATCTTGGCTTCAGAGAAGAAAGTTCCCTCTCTTCCCAAGGGATTCTTTGTTCTCCAAGTATCAACTAAATCCAGGTTGTCTGTCATCTCAAAAAATGTTTTCGGTAGTCTACCATCCTTTGTGACTACCTGTCTTTGTGCCTTATCCATATTTGTAGATACTACTCCATTCATATCTCCCATCAAGATCAGATTGTAATCCAAATAGTCCATTAAGGTCTCATGCAACTTTTTGAAGAATTCAGATTTCCCCTCATTCGGTGCATAAATTCCTACTATCAAAAATTTCTCTCCTTGAACTTGAATTTCAATTGCCACAAATCTTCCTTGATCATCTTTAAAAATGAATTTCGGTGATAGTCTCTCCTTTGCATAAATCACTACTCCTCTTTTTTTAACTTTGTCAGATGAAATAAACTCCTGTCCCAATTTCTTGTTAATCAATACTTTCCTATGTAGCCTTATCACGTGTGTTTCCTGTAAGCAAATCAAGTCCAATTGTTCCTTTTTTAACAAATGAAAAACACTTTTCCTTTTCCGAGGAGAGTTGAGGCCATTACAATTCCAACTTAATAGTTGCAGAGCCATGAGGTGATTACTTTACTTTACCTCCAACTGCACCAAGTGTTTGTTCTTGTTCTGTTGGTGATGTCACTTTCTCTGAACCATGCAATCCAAAAGATAAATTTGCTATATCTAATATTCCTCTTTCCAGTGCTCTTGGCTCTTCTCCAGATTCCACTTCTTTCTGTAAGTCTTCTCCGTGGTCTTTCAAAACTCGATCCTTGTCATCGACTGATCTTATTTTTATCTTTCTTCCTTTATATTTAAAGGACAGGCCTTGGGGAAATTCCCACCTAAAGATGATTCTGTTGCTTCTCAACAGGGCGACCAAATCTCCGTAGTTAGATCTTAAATCCAAGAGATGTTTTGGAATGTCCTTAATTATCTCCACACTTGACTCATGTATTTCCAAAGTCTTTCGGAAGTGCAGATTCAAGATTTTGTCTCTCTCCTCTTTTGTTCGAAGGGTAATCAAACAGTCTCTCACCTTGTTCTTCCTTCCTCCTCTTCCAAGTCTAAATGCGCTCACTATCTTAAATTCTTCCTTCCCCAAATCCTGTTGCCAGAAGTCGGCAAACTCCTGCGTAAGAAAGTCAGTCAAGTTATCTTTCTCAAGTTCTGGTACAGCCCTGATTCTCAAATTTCTTTGTTTCTCCTTCAATTCAATCATAGACAACGTCAAACCGTGGTCCTCGAGTTGCCTATATATCGGTGGTATCTTCTCGAGTAGCAGTTGCTATGTCTTTTGCTTCTTCAGCTGTCTTTCGAGTCAAAGCAGATTCCTGTAACAATTTCTCAATAGTCTCTGTATTGGTGTTCACCTTCTGTCCCAAATTATTGATACTTGTAGTATTTTGGTCAATTTTAACTGATGCTTCAGCTACTTTTTTATTTGTTTCAGCTACTTGTTTATTTGTTTCAGCTACTTGTTTAGTTAAATTTTCCAAAGATTCATTAATTTTTCCTAGTGCTAAAGCCAAAACGTCTTCAGACGACATTACTTTTGGTTTAACTTGTGGGGGTGGAGCCCCTGATAATCCAGATGGTTCAGAAGGACCAGATGTTGAAGCTCGACGCAGTATCTGTCCGATAGGGTCTGCCAGACCTAGTAGTTTTTTCCTGAGTCAACTCTAACTTTCCTCTTCCATCTGCCATAACACTCTCATAGAAATCCAATGTCAATCCCACGGCTAGAGTTTGTTTTGAAATGGAAAATTCCCCTAGCCCAGTTGTTATTGTAGCAATATCAAACCTCCTCTAGGGGGACACAGTAACAGTCAAAGCTTGCAACTTTAAAAAGAAGTAGTCCTTATAAATCCCCCAGTTCACAAAAAAAACCAACAGTTTCAATTGCACTTAATCTGTTACTTTAAAGCCAGGAGAAGTCCAGAAACACTGTATCTCTCTTGCAGTTAGCTGTCAAAAGTACTCTATTTACCGATAGTGCTTTTCACAGAGCGGCATTCCTTATCTCAGGGCAGTCCGTTCCCAGGTTCTAAGCAGTGGGTTTTAGCTTCCCTTCCCTCTTTTTTTTTTGCAGATAAATACAGTTCAAACCTTCCCCCCCTCCTCTTCTGCAATCCGGAGGGGAGATCGCTTTTCTGATGTTAGGATTTAAGTCTTTTTTCAAACGTCTTTCAAAGTTTCCGCTTACAGTCTCTTTGCTTTGATCTGTTTACAAGAACGGAAGGCGGACTTCCTGTTTATGCCTTCCCACTTCGGTGCCGAATTAAGTTATTTTTCCCTTTAAATCCAATTTTATCCTACTGACGGGCAGTTACTTTCGAAGTCAAATTGTCCCAGGAAAAAGTCAGCGCTCTCCAATAACGGCTGTGCGGCTTCACTCTGCGGAAGAAGCAGTCGACTCTCAGCACCGCGCCGCTCACCCCGTCTCGCTCCGGAGCCCGTAAAAGGGTCCCTTCGCAGTTTGGGGGGGGCGCAAAAGGTGCCCGCCGAGTCCCCACGTTCACAGGCTTCACCCGCCTGTGATTTTTGAAGGGTCCCCGCTTCGCCGCAGCGGTCAGACCCGATCCCGCGGAGCTGGTCCCTCAGAAACTCAGAGGGAAACCGCCATTACCGATGGCGCCAACCCGGAAGTCCTCCGGGTGTCCTGACAACTCTCAGTTCCCAGGATTCTTTAGGGGAATCCATGACTGTTGAAAGTGGTATGGTGCTGCTTTGAATGTATAGTGCAGATGGGGCCCAAGTCTCTCTTGACGGCTGCTTCCACCTCATTTACCTCCTTGTACCAAACCAGGCCCTCTCATGTCATTCTCCATTTCTGTTTCCCCGACCTCCCCCAAGCATCTAATAGAGAGCTTTGGCCAGCACACAATGTAAGGGTGGGAGCAGGCTGTGTCTGGATGCTGTTGAAAGGCGGAATAGAAGATGACACTTCTGACATCACTGAGCTTCCACCATGGGCTCTTTTGTACTCTGTTCTTCCTTTGCCTCCGCTTCAACAGTAACTTCTACACAAGGAAAGGAAGGGTGAAGTAGGTTTGTATTCAGTAGAGTCAAGCATGTGTGTGCCAAAGCAGAGGGGGTGAGGCCTCCCCAGGAGTGCCCTTGCACAACAACTAGCAATGTTAGGGAAGGGGGTACCATTTTGGAGTGGTAGCCAGAAGGATGGGTGTGATCACTGGGGCCAGCCCCTGCCTGGATGGTGTCCCCTTTTACTACGCTGAGAGGGGGCCCTTGCTTTGATCTCACCTTGATCCTGAAGCCACCAACACTGCCCACCCCAGCCCCCAGCTTCTTCCCTGGCAGTTGCAGATCTCACCAGCTGCCCTACAAAGCACTTCCAGCCAGTAGGAAAGATTGGCAGGGAAAGGCAGCAACTTGCTCTTTTATCTGGCAGTTTCCAGGTCTGATCCGAGTGGATTCCCCACCCCCACCACTGTTTCCCTTTGAACCCTAGAAACAGACCTCTCAGACCTTTTCCTTCCTGCCCAATCCAGGGTCATGCCTGCTCATCCCAGCCCATATGTCACAGGTGGTGTACGATGTATATGGCTGATGGTGATACAAATGCCACCTCCCCAAATTTGCCACACACACCCCAGCAACTGCCTGGTTTGCCATTTAACAAATATATCACAGGGTGGCAGAAAAGGGGAGGGAGACGTGGGGGATTTTCCTACCATTGGCTCCATCTCCAGTTGAATTTTCCTGTGAGTTAGCCCTTCATAGAAAAAAGATTCACCATTCCTGCTGTCAAACCAGAAATTTAAGAACTGTTATTTTAAGAAATAAATTTTTAAAGGAAGTGTATTGCCTAATAATGTTGGTTTGAAACATTTCCCCTTCATATTGCAGTTTTTTATTTACTTTCCTGCCCATGAGTCATAGGGCACTTCTTTTACAGCCTCACTCTCAGGCTTATCACTGCAACCATAAGGACCCCAAATCCTCCCTCTCTTAAATAGAAATCTGAAGGTCTTACTATTTCAACATGAGTTAATGGATAAAAAAATAGTCATATGGGCCATATGTTCTGTATCTCTTGGTTGGATACTCAGGGATTCTTAAAAATGTAGCTTTGAATGTATATCAGAAACTGCACTCATATTTTAATGGACTGGGGGGAAAAGTTAGAGGATTTCTTTATACATCTGTACTAAGGTGCACGTCTAGCTAAAAGCAACAGCTCTACAATATCCAGGGTTTGTATGGGGAAGATTTTGTTATTTGTTTTATCTGTTTGTAGCAGCTTTTCCTTTTTCCAGCTACTTTTAATACAGAGAGAATATTCAGGGCATTTTGTGTTTAAAAGGACACTCTTAGAGGTAAAAATGTAAAGGTAAAACAGTCATTTTATTTTTCACTTTATTGTTAACAAGCAAACAAAAAACAGTTCCGTTTTCCAGTATTTTGTCATACATCCGTTAAAAATGTAGTCTGCTTTTCTTTAATGTCCTGGAAACGAAAAGGAGGTGCATCAAAGCCCCAACAGGTTGACTGTTAAGCAATTCTGGTGCCATGATGCTGCCAATTGAAATAATTTCATTAAGATAACTGAGAAAATATGATCTGAATTGGGCAGAATATTTTTCAGACTAGTATGTAATTATGAAGCAATCGTATTGCCCAATCCTTTCTTGAAAGCAAGTGCCACCTACCTAGTGCAAACAGGACTTACTCCCAAGTAAACCTGTAGATTATTACATTCTTAAGCAATTTGACCACAGATAATATTCATGCTCTAACAGTGGATTTTCCTTACAGCTGATTCAGCACCCAAGTAAAGGTCAGGCTTCTTTGTAGTGCAAGAGTGCAAGGCTGATTGCCTCCACAGCTTAAATAGCACAGCACCTCAGCTTTGTGGACTAGAATTGTTTTATGCTGAATTGAATCCTTATTTTAGCAGGCTCTGCTTCTGATATGCACTTTGCTTGTTTTCCCAGTTGAAAGTAATTTATATTGCAGCGTATTGTTGGATCGCTGGGCTAATAAGAAAACACTATTGACAAGTCTGATAGATGCAGCTTGTGTTTAGGAAGAGCAAAAGAGTTAAACTGATTGCATTTTTACAGTCAAGTGCATTTTGCACTTTATAGTTTGTGTCCTACTGTTAAGAAAACAGGTTGGGTGAATAGTAAATCTCTGTAATCAAGAGAACAAAGGATTATGCAGTGGTGTTTGCTATGAATATTTCAAGGAGATGGTTGGCTGGAGAATAGTTGGGGAAAGGAAGATACTTTCCTCCAGCCTTTTGTTGCAAGGCTTCCTAACAGGGTTGTCAACTTACTACTCAGCCACTGTAGCTGTGACTTTGAAGCACAGCTTGAGGTTTTTATCCCCATACTGCAAACATCTGCTGATTTCTGCTCAGGAGGACACAGTTAAAGGCACAAAAGCCTACCATACGGGACACACACACCCCGCCCGAGTCAACTGGAAGTCCTACTATCTAGGGACACTACCAAGAAGAATTTACCCCCTCCAAATAAAAATGGGAGCGTACAGATTGATGACCATTGGCTAAAACAGGATTGGACATCCTTCTGGAGGATGTCCAGTGGTGGACCAGGTAAAGAGGTAAAGTTGGTGGAGCAAGGGATGTAATTCTAACCCTTGCATGGGAGGCTGCATTTCATCCACACAGAAGTCAGAGGATTCTATGCACACCCATTTCTCTCCACCCACCATAAGACAAGCAAGAGGCATTGTCACAGTTCTTAAGGTACTCAAGGAGAGTGTGTCCTGGGGAAAGGAAGCATGACTTGGGGAGCAGGGACTGTGGATTCTGCTCACAACGTTACTATTTTGTTTCTAATGTATAAGAAGTAGGGTTTTAATCAAATTTAGTTTCAGTTGTTTGATGTTGTTTGATTATACTTGACAAATTATCAAAAAATTCAAGTCAGGTTTTGCTTTTTAATGTAACCACCCCCACAAAAAGACTTGGGGGGGGGGGTTGTAACTGAATTCCACACTAGGAGATTCAATCAAAGCAATGGAGTCATTAGTTTTGTTGGAATCTGCATGCCACATTGTTAAGGGTTGTGGTGAAAAGTTCAGAAAGACAACTAGATATATATAAAAAGTAATTACACATTCTCTCTCTGAATTCTGCAGTAATGTATGGCTTCAAGGCAAAGTAGTGGCGCACTGGAAATCCCTATCAGTTTCACCAGTGCTTATTCAATAATTACATTTCTGAATCTTTCATATTAACCATATTAATGTTATCATTGACATCTGTATTCCAATTGGAAGATACTTTGCAAAACGTTGCCCAAAATACATTCAATTTTGCTAAATTTCAAACTTGAACATCAAAATTAGAAATCAAAATATAAATGAAGAAGTTAAAAGTTCTGTTTTTAACTGGGAAGATATAGTAATTCAGCCTATATACAGTTCCTTGCTCTTGAAATCCTGCTTTGAATTAATGCAACATTATCTCTTGATTTTCTCATCAGCACAGTACACTAGCTTAGTGTGCAAGCCATTATTAGAGACATTAATTTTTCTTGCACTAGAATTACACCAGTTTCTCTTTGTCCTGTAAGATTGGGGCAAAAAAAAGAAAGGATTTGTCCCTCAGGATATAATTACTGGGTATCATGCTCTCTGCACAGAATTTTATATATATTCTTTCCATTGCCTGTGATTTAGTGATACATTGCTACTTTATAGTACAACAGTCTATGCCAGCTTTTCCATTATAACCCCTTTTTACAGGTTTATAACTCAGCAGTAAAATGTACTCTTCCAATTTGAAACTTGGCATGTTACATCTCAGTCTGGAAGCTAACTCCCCACCCCCCACCCCACCCTGAATCTTTTTGCTTTACAGAAATAAAACAAGTGGGCATGTATCTTTATTTCCTCTAACTACAGAAGCTATACTTTACAGGAAGAAAACAGTTTACTGTTTTTTGCTGGTGTTGTTATTATGATCCATTTTATCTCCTAAGTTGAAAAGTAACTGAAGACGGTTTTGCTGTGTAGCTTTGTTCCTGATGAAATTATCTGTTGTGCTGTATACAGGTTGCACCTAATGTGCTTAGTTAAACGAAGGATGGCTAGTTTAATGACACCTTGATAGCTTTGCTAGAGTCTTTCCCCTTTTCATGGAGACCTAGGAAGGTAGCAGGGAGATGGTCCCATGTGCCAGGGTTGCAACATACCTGATAGAAAGTTTGTTTGTGATTTGAAATAGTGTTGTAATTAGCAGTGTTCTTTGGAGCAAACTGGGACGTGGGTGACGCTGTGGGTTAAACCACAGAGCCTAGGGCTTGCCGATCAGAAGGTCGGCGGTTCGTCTCCTGCCAACCTAGCAGTTCGAAAGCACGAAGTGCAAGTAGATAAATAGGTACCGCTCTGGCGGGAAGGTAAACTGCGTTTCCGTGCGCTGCTCTGGTTCACCAGAAGCGGCTTAGTCATGCTGGCCACATGACCTGGAAGTTGGTCACGACTGGACCTAATGGTCAGGGGTCCCTTTACCTTTGGAGCAAATTACTATGCATTGCCGTTTGAACATACACAGCATGTACAGTCTTAAGAATCCTATGGTGCTACTAATGGTAGGTTACTGATGTCAAAAGGTATTTATTGTAATGCCTTTAAATTGTAATGCATTTGCGTTTATTTGGTTGGACCAGGGAAGATCTTGTTCTTAGACCAAAACTTGCACAAAATTGCTTGTAAGCTATAGGATTGGAATAGATTGAAAAGGCTGAAAACATCATAAGTACCATCTTCCTTTCCCAATGAAGCATCTAGCACGCCCTTAGACCTCTAATTGCATACCAGCATGACCCACTACAAGCATCAAACAATATAAAATATTACTTGGAATAGTTAGGTGGGGCGTGTCCAATACCTTTGTGCTTAGTGGTTCAGGTATGTTTTAGTACCTGCTTTGAAATCTATGGCAAAAAAATATCTTAAAGTTGTATTCAGACATAAGTTACATTGTTCCCCCATATAGTAAGCCTGCAATTTATGCACATTTTATTTATGCACTTTGAGCTTTATGTGCTGGGAAAAAATGGAAAAAATAAAAATGGAAATAGAGTGGGTGTCCAAGAAAAAAACTTTGGCAACCCCACCCACCATTGAACTCAATGTGTTTTGACTCTACACAATTTTTGGTTTTAGGCACACTTTCCAGAATGTAACCCCAGTGTAAACTGCAGACTTAAAATTACAAGCAAATGCCAGTCATAGTATGAGAACTAATTAGAGCTGCAGCCTCAGTCAACTTTGGTCAACAACAAAACTACCCACCATTTGATTTGATACATTTATACCCAATAGACAACTGGGTGACCATTTGGGCTATGTGAATAGACCATTTGCTCTTGAGTAATCCAGTTTTTATTATGAGAATAACTATTCCATTCAGGTTAGTGATTTGGGGGTACACTGCTTTTTCATTCTCTTAGAATAATCAGCAATGCCACCTCCAATATTATTGACCAAGTATACTTATATAGTCACCTCTTTGTCTTTCTACAGGTACCAAAGCAGAGTTTCAATGAATCTGTAGCTACGGAACTGTGTGTGACTGGGGTAAGATTTTTCACCTTGTTGTGGCAATTGCTACTAGCAAAAATACTCCTTTGAATAAAGTTTTTGAAGCCTTTCTTCTAAGAACGCTAGAGGTTACACCCTACAGAGATTGAGGAGGCAAATCCTGCCCCATCCCATATTGTTGTAGTTAGTTCTGATAGCAATGACAGCCTTGAGTTCAGTCCCTCTTACTGATTAATCTGCAAGTCCTGCCAAAATAGACAATGCTGGGAAGCAGATGCAGCAGCAAAGTATAGCTTATAAGACCCCCAAGTCCTCCTGACCTTAGTCGTCCAAAACAATTATTGCCTTTAATGAATTCATCAGAATTTTCAGTAATTGTATATTATTATACAATAGCATAGTATGCCCAGTTGGTGTTAACCCATGACATGGCCTGCTCAGTGGTGGTTCTCCCTTTGACAAATACCCTTCTTGGTGAGGTGTGTCTGTCTCCCTCATTACTGACATTTCAGAGGAATGTTTAAACATTCCTGTTTACCTAGGCATTTGATAGCTGAAAGCTACTAATCCTGGCAACACTGAAATCACTGGCTGTGAGAATGTGATTTTTTTTAGAATGTTTTGATGATGTTGATGTGTTTGCCTCCCTGGGCTCCTTTTGGAGGAAGGGTGGAATGTAGATGGAAATAGCAACAACAAACAACAACATTATTATCTTCAACAACAACAACATTAAAGGTGCTACTGGAAGGTGCTACTGGAAGGATTTTTTTATTTTGACTATGGCAGACCAACACGGCTACCTATCTGTAACAACAACAACATTAGTAGTAGTAGTAGTAGTAGTAGTAGTAGTAGTATTGGTTAGGAGGCTCAGATCCATGTCCAGAATTACCATTCACCTTCAGCCATGTAGCAGAAAGGTAATTGCATTTTTAATTCTTAGGAAGTATGTAATTTTCAGGTCACATGATAATTACCCTTTATCTATGAAACGTAATGAACTGATAATCTGCAGGAACATGGCTCTTAGCAAGACCCTTAAGCATAGTCGATCAGATTTTATGGCTGACAGAATACTGATCTTGAATAAATGAAATGACAGTTGCTTAAACCATGCCAGGAACAGGATTGGCCATTGCCTACCACTGATGCTCTCTCCTGTAACTTTTGGCCTTCACCCTTAGGTTATTCTACCACCTGACACTAGCTGAATGTACATACCCGTCAAAACATGTGTCCCCATTTGGTGGGGGGAATTGATCTTTTAAGAGTTAGATGAATTCACTAATTCTTTGGAAACCACAATATAGCTATGAATGGGTCAGAGCTTTGCAGTATTAAAAGATATAGATATAACCCTAGGTGGTGAAGCACTCCTGTCAAGGCCACTTCAGTTTTGACAGGAGCTAGTTTACTTGAAAGTGCCGGCTCACATACAGAAAACCAACAAACAACTGGGCTTTCCTTTATTGAAGCATAGGCTTTCCTGAATAAAAGCAGGAATGGGTAAGAGTCTGGCACCTCTATTTTATGGTCATTAATACTGTGGGCATCACTGGGACATAAATTCCAGTCTCTGACTCTCTTACGACTATGCGCTAAATCAGGGGTGGTGAAACGCAGGCCCAGCCAGCTGTGCCTTTCGATATGCCCCACAGGAGTTTCCCCAGGCTACAATTGTCACTGGCTCCGCTTTGCAAGCTCTGTGAGCCTTTTTGCCTGGCTGAACTGTTTACTTAAGAACTGATAATACCTCTTGCTTGTCTGGATGGTGACTATAGAGAGGTGTGTGAGTGTGTGTAGACAATTAGCCTACTGTACAAAGGTAAAGCTTACATTAGCTGCCCCACTCCTCACTGACATGAGCCCCCAAGGTTGTCCAGAAGGGGATCAGCCCCTGGGCTGAAAAAGGTTCCTCTCCTCTATCCTGTATGGGTTATGTCATTCTCCTGCAAGGCGAGGTCTACCTTGACATTGAGTCTTTCTCGGTGGCCTTACCAATGTGGCCTCAGTATCCTACATCAGTACCTGCACAGCAAACTAATGAGTCTCTTTAAAATACAATCTTTTAAAAAAAAGTTTTTATGAAAAAGCTCTGCTTATCATCTCAAATCACACTTGGAAGTCTCAACCTCCTTTGGATAGAATAAGGGTTAAGATACAACCTTGATAGAAGGCTTTGTATTATTATTATTATTTTCTTCCTCCTCCTCTCCCTCTCCCCTTTGTTCTCTTTTTTAATCTTTTCTCCTTTATTTTTATTTAGATTAGTTTAGCTTTTATTGTATTCTGTGTTGAAAACTTGCAATAAAAAAGTTGATTATCGGATCACGCTGAAGGTAACAAGAGTATTGCCTAAGTAGCTTGCAGGCGCAGCAAAGTAGGGATCATTGAAGAGCATTGAAAAGATGCAAAGATATGCAGGTGAAAATTTGGTGACCAAAGGAAATGATTCTGTTTTGCAGAATGCTCTTGGGAAAGGAAGCGTGGCAGGCGGCTCCACTAGTCACATGTCCTCTGACAATTCATCTCCTCTTCGTATAAGCATCCAGCCAAGCACACTTCTCATGCTGGTGGCAATTGCACTCTCATCTTGCTTGTGCCCACGTTCATCAGAAACCTCATATCTGCTTTAACAAAAGGACTTGTACAAAGAAAAGGAAATAAAATGAAGTTGATTTGTTCCCTGTCCTCCTCTGTTAATTGTTCTGATATAAAAGTTCTAGGAGCTAAGTTGAAGCACTTTGCTAAAAAAAAAAAAAAAAAAAAAAGTTCTGGATTGTCATCCCCGTCTTCATTATATTATATCATATTATATTATAATTTCCTAATTTTTAAAGGACGCTTCTTGTGTTACTTAGGAGCCTTGTGAAATACTTGATGCAGTATTACATTCCAAACCCAGAAGGCTTTGGGACATGCAATGTTTTAAAAGAGATGGAATGTCAATTTGCATGTAAATCATCCAGATTTCATCCTTTCCTTTCTTTCTTGTTTTCCTTGTCCTCGCCTTTAAAAAAAATTAAAAATCTGCCCAATAAAAAAGAGGCCATGTAGCTTAGAATCCTGCTTTTCTCATTTGCAGCACAATTAGCCAGGAAGTTCTCCTGTGCAAGACCCATTGTAATAAAGGGGATCTCAGCCAGAGCATTTGAGTGCTTTTGTGCAGTTTCCAATTATTTCAGTGTAAGATGAGAGCAAAGACACACCTTAGCTGAAATCGGTTCCAAAGCCAAAGTCATGGCTTCCAATTGGAGTGGAGCTACTTTCAAAGGGGATCCAGGATACCCTTGATTTTTCTGACAGGTTTTGGGCCCTTTCCATAAATATTTGCTATGTGGAACTCACAAAGACGTGGCTGCCTGGGAAGTGTCCTGCATACTGAGGAGGCAGCAGTCTTGTCACCTGCTCCCTTGGCAGACCAGAGACCTCTAAGAAGACAAGGGAGGCCTTGCATAAAGAATTTCCTGGTGGATTTTGGCCTTGACTGTTTTTAATTGTTATTATTATTGTCAAATTAAACATATTTTGAAGTATATATATTAAAAAGGGATCAGGCTGTTGACATATGATGAATGTCTTCCTGGAGTGTGAATTTTATGAAACTTCTTCGTGTTTATAGATGGCTACCAATGTTTTAATGTTTTAGCATTCTCTTCCATGTTTATATATGTAAGTGGTTTTGCAGTCCTCGCTGTGAAACCATTGTAAGTCATATACCAATGTAATACACGTTTTCTTCAAAATTTCTGAAGAAATAGAGAGCGATATTAAACTTTCTAACACTGCTTTTATTTTTCTGATTATGATCATTTAGCCATGACAAAAAGTAAAAAAGAAAAACATATCCTATATTAACAAGAAACAACCATTGTGAATATTTCAGTAACCTAAAATTCTTTTATCTTTCTGAGGATATATTTTAAAAAAGACAGAAAAGTTCAGCTATACAACTGTTGGTCTTCTTTATTGTAATTATACAGTTTAGTTATTTTACTGTTGATTGAATAAAAATGACATGAATCTTAATTATTCTAAAGAAACACCATTATCTGCCTATATTTGCTTCTGGGGAAAGAGGTACAATATAACACTTTGGCCATTTTCAGTTCCTTGCCCAAGTACAGGAAACAACAAGCACAGCAGATGGCTAGAAGGTATTGCTCCATTTTCTTCCACACAAACAGAGGTGTGGGTGTTGCTTGACCTTCTACGTGCCGCGCTGGATTGCAGAATATGGAGCTTCCAAATAGCTGATTATTTCACATGCTCAGTATATCTGATGTAGTAACTAGTACAATCTTTGAGCTGAGGTATTCCTGCAGACATAATGGAGTTTCCAACCAGCTGATTGGATATACTAAGTGTGTTAATTTGGCACCCAGTGGTAATGTTCCATATGGACTGTGTTAGGACATCTGAACTAGATCTAGTGTAGCTATGGGGAACCTGTGTCTCACCTGATATTGCTGGACTACAATTCCCCTCAACCCTGATCATTGACCATGATGGCTGGGACTGATGGGAGGGAGTGCAACATCTGAGGAGCAATCCATCTCTGTTCTACTGCAACGAGGGTAAATTGGTGTTAGTGGGGAGGCAGCATCCATTTTCTTCAAATGTGTAGTGGAAAAACTATAACATGATCCAGAAATCAGTAGAAAGGGGCCACAGTGAGTATGAATTAGTGACAGAACTGAGATGACTCATCTTACTACCATGTAGAGGACTCCCTGATCCTGAATGGGGTAACTGTGCCCCTGAAGGACCAGGTGTGCAGCCTGGGAGTCATTCTGGACTCACAGCTGTCCATGGAGGCAGTCAATTCTGTGTCCAGGGCAGCTGTTTACCAGCTCCATCTAGTACGCAGGCTGAGACCCTACCTGCCCGCGGACTGTCTCGCCAGAGTAGTGCATGCTCTAGTTATTTCTCACTTGGACTACTGCAATGCGCTCTATGTTGGGCTACCTTTGAAGGTGACCCAGAAACTACAACCAATCCGGAATGCGGCAGCTAGACTGGTGACTGGCAGCGGCCGCTGAGACCATATAACACTGGTCTTGAAAGACCTACACTGGCTCCCAGTACGTTTCCGAGCACAATTCAAAGTGTTGGTGCTGACCTTTAAAGCCCTAAACCACCTCGGTTCAGTATACCTGAAGGAGCATCTCCACCTCCATTGTTCTGCCGGGACACTGAGCTCCAGTGCCGAGGGCCTTCTGGCAGTTCCCTCACTGCGAGAAGCCAAGTTACAGGGAACCAGGCAGAGGGCCTTCTTGGTAGTGGCACCCGCCCTGTGGAACGCCCTCCCATCAGATGTCAAAGAGAAAAATAACTACCAAACTTTTAGAAGACATCTGAAGGCTGTCGTCTAAGCTTTTAATGTTTAATAGGTTATTGCATTTTAGTGTTATGTTGGAAGCCGCCCAGGGTGGCTGGGGAAACCCAGCCAGATGAGCGGGGTATAAATAAATTTATTATTATTATTATTATTATTCTAAGTGGGATTCTGCTATGACAGAGACAGCTATTTTAGTGCAACCCAGTGAGGCAGATAAATGTTAGCTATTTACAATGACCAATAATTGTCATGTGTAACTGATTGGAGGAGAGTTCTGCTTCTATTTGCCTTGCACAAAGTGACTAAGGCAGCAATCCTATATCTACTTACATAGGATTAATCCCCACTGAACACAATGGGATTTACTTCTGCATAGATATGTATAGGATTACACTGTTAATCTGTGACAACAGAAGCCAATATGTGACATTGTCACATTAACACGTTTAGGATTAAGATGATTTCAGTAGACCCAAGAGAGTTTACTGCAGAATGATACCATAGTTTGAATTGTAAAGCACTAAGAGTTGCAGGCAAAGTATCAAGTTTCTTTTCAAAAACAAAAACAAAAACCCAACAGTAGTCATTTGCTTCCAGCTCATGGGACTGCTGCCATGAAAGGTTTGAAAGATCAGAGCCTTGCATGGTTTAAAGGATTTTATTTGCTATATTGCCCTTGTGCATGATTCAAGTCATTTTGATTTTCATTCATTGAGACTGACTCTCTATGAAAGATCAGGAGGATGTTGTTTAGTGTCTAAAAGGGATTCCTGAAGCCTTCAGATATCATCAGATAGGCAGCATTTGTCCTAAGGACTGTCTTTATTCTGAATCTGGTGGCTTGGTGGCACTTAAAGTAAAGGAGTAGTGGCTACATTATCAACAATGATTAGCTTTTGATGTTATTAAAAGTGGGAGACAGCTACACAAGACAAATGAATTGATTATTTTCCATTTAGTTTGTCATGTTTCCAAGAACTGCATGGCATATCAAGCTGTGCTTGAATTTCCAGATGTATTACATATTTTTACAAGACAATTCTATATCAGATGGGTGGGGAATAATAATAATAATCCTGTAAGTATTCTGGAATAATTTCAGGCCCACTAAACATCATAGAATAAACAACCTTACTTCTTTTAAAGTGATGAGATACTACAAATGGCTTTTTAATAATGTTTAAAACTTATTTTTGCAAAAAAAAATTAGGGCTGTTGTACACATTGACATTACTTGTTTTCAGGGGCAGAAAATGTTAGTTCCAAGTGCATCAACAACAGTTTGAAGATAAATGTATCACATGGGTACAATTGTTTGAAAGCCAGGCTTGGCTGTGGCACCCTGTCAAGAGTATATTTGAAAAACCTGGCTTTGTGCTGTTACTATTACCAGTCAACTTTAGTGTATTTTTCCATGTAGAAACTAATAAAAAAATTGCCTGGGGAGGAGGTAGTGACAACATCAGATTGTTTAATATCCACAACTGTAATTCCTTGTAATGGTTTTAATGAGTTATTTATACACGCGACTTTTTTTACTTTAAGTAGCAGAAACTTGGCATTTCCCCTCCATGCATGCAGCGATACTGATCTACATGTGGAACAAGACTTGAACACAGAGAAGATTCAGGAGAATAGTCTACAGACACACAAGACTGCTGTGTCGGAAGCAACCACCACAAGTGGATAGGGGTATATGCTGACGGATGCTATTGTGTTCAGCAAAGTCTACCATTTGTGTGTGAATTCAGGCAGCCACTAGCCCCTCTTTCCACGAGACATGTTGTTGGTTTTATCAAAGATGACAGTGCTGATCATACTTTTGGCAAGGAAGATCCTTGACTAAAGGTAGGATATGTGTATCCTGTCCCTAAACTCTCCTGAATTCTGGATCAGGGCCAATATCCACACCAATTATTGTTAACTCCAATATAGTGAATTACTTATTCTAAATAAATGGCTTGGACATTGACTGAAATTTATTTCCCCACATCTCTGGATAAATGCAGAGATTTTTTATTTTTATTATTATTATTATTAGTTGACTACAGCATGGACAATGTCAATATAGCAAGGTGACCTTGTCAACATAGTCATTATCTACAGCACTGAAGTAAGCAAATTGGTCCTTTTTTTCTTTTTTGCCTGCTTCCATCTACTCTAATTGCACGTACTGAGTGCCCAGCAAACAAAATAACATTTGATTTTGTGTTCTCACTGTGCATGTCTGTTAGCTACAGAAAATGCATGCTGCACAAATAAGTTAAGAATGCAAGCACCTTTGCATGGTGATGACGACCTGTATTGGTCTAAGCTGATATTAAGGACAGGGAAGCCAAAACCATTTTTAATGCTTTCTTTTAACTTTCATTGTAAGAAAGTACTGTCATTTCAAACTGCATACACACTATACATTTAAAGCACATTTCCTCTTCTCCCAATGAATGATAGGAAGTGTAGTTTGTTAAGGGTCCTGGGAATTGTAGCTCTGTGAGGGGTAAATTACAGTTCCCGGGACTGGGGCTTTAAATGTATGGTATGTATGCAGCCTCAGTATCCCCATCAGCATTTCTGCATGATAGTTTCTCAGATTTGCAAATGCACCGCTTGCTCCAATAAAGCTAGGGACCCCTACCCACATCATTGAACTCAACGGGACTTACTTCTGAGTAGACAAAAGCAGGCAGGATTGCACCATAATTCTTATATTTAGCTGCAAGAGGTGCTTCAGACATTCTATACAAGTAAGGGAAATAAGAAGTACAGATGCATAATTGGATAAAAACCATGCACATTGTGATGCTTTCTGGGGGCTGCAGCTCCAAGCAGATATTTATAATTGCATAAGTTCTGTAAAACATTAAGGTTTATGAGGGCCATCGTTTTGGGAAACAAATTAACAATTTAAGGCATGCTCCATGAACCTGCTCCAAGATCATGAAGTACAGTGGAACCTTGGGTTACAGACGCTTCAGGTTACGCGATTTCGGGTTGCGCACCTCACCGAACCCAGAAGTACCAGAACGGGTTACTTCCAGGTTTCGGTGCATGCGCAGAAGCGCTAAATCGCACTTTGCACATGCGCTGAATCGCAACCCGCGCGTGCGCAGACCCGGTGCTGCGAGTTGCAAACGTGCCTCCCGCACGGATCACGTTTGCAACCCAAGGTTCCACTGTATTAGAGAAATGTATAGAAAACTACTCAAGCTGTGGAAAGAAAAGGAGAACCAGCATCCTTTTTACAAATGCATTCCATCTTGTGCCTTGCAAATTGTGATTTTCTTTCCCCTAATTAATGTTTCTCAAATGAGGCCAGGAGGATGCTTGGGAACAATTTGAATCCTGTGAGAAGCTATTTCCCCAAACTGTTGAATATTGAATTCAACAACAACAATTCAGGGTAAGGATTTGAGAAAGGAAAGATGAATGGAACATAATAAAGAAAATTGATTTTGTAAGAAGATTTGTTGGTGGGTGAGCGAAAAGTCAGAATAGCATCAGTGTCCATCCTCAACTAGTGTGTGGTGAGAGGTTTTGTGAGGGAAATAAGAGTCATAATGGAGGAGTATGAATAGCTTGCTTGGTTAGCTAGTTAGAAGATGAGCAGGTGGGTCTGTACCCACCCCCACCCTGCACCCCAAAAAACATTGCTAACAAACCTGATACTCTGGGATACATTTCCTCTTAATATTAATAGTCAAGAGTGAGTCAGTAAAACTGTCCCTCTCTGCACCAGTTTAGAGTACCAGGCATGCTTGCACATACGTAGAGGGAGATCACCAGTTATGTCAAAGGAGGCAATTGATCCATCTGTGCAAAGCGGTGCACATAGGGATTGGCTCCCTCTGCTATAATGGATGTTGGAGCTCCAGCATCAGATACCTGGATCAGAGCACCTTACTAATTCCTACTTAAATGGCTCCAATATTATGGCTTGGCATTTCCCTCTAATTGCTGACTGAATGAAACAGTTCAGGTTTGCTGGAAAATTCAACATGCTCATTTTTCTCCTGAAAATTGCTCTGTCTTTCCAGCTCTTACTTATTTACTTCTAAATGCTCTGAATAAAATATTATGGCAAACAACCTTTAACTAGCCAGCTCTTCATATACCTGGGGGCCAAGAGATCCCAGCAGTCATTATCTGCCCTCCTGCATTATGCATTCCTCAGATTCCAGACAATGTATGCTAACCCACCACTTTCCACAACATCACCTCAAATAGATTTGCTTGTGATGAACTTGGCAGAAAATTAATCCAGTTGACTGTGAAGGATTTCTCATCTTTTAAATATTTGCTTTTGCTTACCAGCTCACTTCCTCCTATGACATTTCAATTAGCGGCCATTCAGAGTCTCTCTGACTTTGGAAGGTCATTTTACTTTTGTTCCTTCTTGTTGCATTTTCCCTCTCAAAAGTTAGCTTGGCATTTCCTCCCCCTTTCTCCACATTTTATTCTTTTTATGGAATGGAAATTTGAGCAAGTCCATCAACATCTTAATTTAAAGGCTCTCTGATCAAAAGCCTGTGAAAACATGGCTGCAAAGAGGGGGAGGCAGCTGGGGACACTTGCCACGGGCCTTGGATGGCTAAGCTGGCCAGGGGGCCCTGCTAAGGGCCTACCAAACTTAAGGTGTCATGCCAAGAGTGCCCTGTGTCTCCCAGCCGACCGGGAGCTTAATGGGCAAAACAGCCATGGGCAAGATTATCATGCCTGTCTGTATGCACTGCAAGGCTTCAACATTAAATCTGGACCTGAATTACTGTGTACTAGCATGTAGCATCAGATCAGATTAGGTGCCACATGATGGCGCATCTTATGGACAAGACTCCTGCCCTAGGCCTCAGACAAGCTCTGTATGGGCTTGTGTGGTGATTTGCTTTGTTTTCCTCAAAATAAGACAGCTAGGCATTTTCAGCTTTCCTTTATCACTTACAATAGACTTTCATTCATATTTTATAGTAATGGGCTTCAAAACAATCTGAACTGGAATCTGCCCTTTCTGCCACTTTAGTAATTAGTAATGAGGGGTGGCCAACGTAGTGCCCTTCTGGCATTTTGGACTACAACTGCCATCATCCCCAGCTAGCCTGGCCAGTGGTAAGGGATGGTGGTAATTGTCCACAACATCTGGAGGGCACCACATTGACTATCTGTGAATTATATTCACCTCTGTTCATTAAACATTTAACCTGTACTTCTGAAGTTGTTTGTATAGTATACTCCATTCCTTTCCATTTTCCTCTCCACCACCAACACCAAAACCCTGTACTCATAGGTCTCCTATATATTTTCATTCATTGACCTATAATAGTATTTGGGTGTGGGTGTGGGTGTGTGGGTGTGTGTTGGCTTTTGATAGGAATCACACAAGGCTTACCTTGTCCTACACTTTGCTTCTAAGTAATTTAGATATGGGATGAGTAGCATGTGCATTGTTAACATATAAAAATAAGATAATGGGGTAAAGGCAGTAAATGTGGTAGGTCAAATGAGATCAAAATGGATGCTGGGTGGAGAGAGTGATCTTATAGCTTTCAAATATATTTTCTAAATCATATTAAGTCACATTAAGACATCATCTGCACAATCCACTCTCAGATATTTTCAGTGGTTGTCACAATTGGTTGAACAGAAGAGTCATCCGTTTGTGGGTCTTCACTGTGAATGAGTAATTTTAGGTAGAAAGGGACCTGATGCAGTAACTTAGAATTTTATGAGTTGTATCAAATGCTACACCTATTCAGTGTAAACCTACCGAAGCTAATGGACATGATTAACTTAAGCCTATTATATTCAATGGGTCTACTCTAAGCAGGACTCAGATACAATCCTATACTTTTACAACTCACTTTTTTACTCTTTGGCTAGTTCATACTTTGGGACTTACAAGCAAAGGTGGCTATTAGGCAATCAGATATTTAATTCATGCCCCTGCTTTATTAGTTAGGAATCTTGAGGCTTAGCAATAAATTCAATCCGCATTTCTCCACTTTGTTTCATTTGTTTCTCTTGGGATAGGCCTTGAGCATCTGGACTTTATTAAAAGCCGCCTTTTTTATCCTTCTTATTCAGTTCTGCCTGTTCTAAGCACTGCTCCTGTTCCACCAAGGTTTTCCTCCCTAAAGGTTTCTCTGACCATTTGACTACAGCAGCTGCAACTTCTGTCTCTTTTCCTCCATCAGGTGCCAACAGCAGAATTTTGTCATGCAGCCACTAGGAGTTAATTACTGACTGGATATAGCAGCCAAGTTTGAGGCCAGTCAGAATGAGATTTTATTTTTTTTACCCCGTCTTGCCTTTCTTTAATACTTTCACATTCCTGCATATTCGCTCCCTCTGTTGATGTGTCCTAATCTCATAGTTGGGATTTTCTATGACTTGGTGAGAATTGGTATTGTGTATTTAAGTATGATTGGATTTCTTATAATCACCAGAGTACCAGTCTAATCAACCTTCTTTATGATGGGCAAGATCTCCCTTATAATCATAATATCCTGAGTGTCTTCAGCACCTACAAATACAGGTAGAAAAGCAGAGGAAACAAAACAGCCCGCATAGCCACACTTTTATTTCGCCTTGAGGGGGGATGGAGTTCCAGAACAGATAGCAGAGCTGATCTGGTAGATTCTGTTTGTTAGAGAAGCCATTTCCCTTCTAAGGTTGCATTTCCTTCCAAGTGTGAGAGCTACAATTTCCAGAGTGGTTTAACCACCAATCCTCTCAGGGAATTCTGGGAATTGTAGCTCTGTGAAGCGAATAGTGGTCTCCTAACAACTCTCAGTACCCTCAACAAACTACAGTTCCCAGGATTCTTTTGGCAAAGCCATGGCTGTTTAAAGCATTATGATAGTCCAGTTTACTCCAGATCACCCCATTCTGTGGTCATGAAGCTGCAGGTTGTTACACCAATGGATTGTTTGAAATAGTGTTTTTCCCTACACCGCATCCCTAATTCATCCATGTGAACTACTGCAATATTTAAAAGCAGATTTATTCCCACCAATGAAGTAAAACTTCCAGGTATGAAAATAAAAGAAAAATCATTGAGTTTCTATGGTTTTAATATTACCCTCATATCAAAGCTAATTGCAAAAATGTTGTACTTCTTCTAGAGTCATATACAGGCTAATAAAAGATAATGATGCCCCATTTCTCAGTCAACTAACTTTGTTGCTTTCCATTGAAGTTACTATTTTTTTGGTGTTTGAGGGCTGGACAGAAGCTAGTAAGCTACTTATTGTGATAAGAATTTATAGGAATGTTACCATTTTTCTAAATGGCATGAAGCTCTAATCTGTCCCCTAAATTCCCTAAATCATTTCACACTGATGGGCAGAATTTCTGTGAAGCAAGGAACTTGAATGGGTTTCGGGAACTGGTGCTGGTACTTTAGTGACCTTTGTCCTATAAGGTCTTCTCTTTACCACACATACTGCATTGCTTTTAGGTAAGAAGAAAGCCTGTAAATCCAGTCACAAGGCCTACAGAGATTCACTTGAAGACTTGAGGGTGCCCTGGTTTTGCTTAAAGTGATTTCTATGAAGCTGTATCTCTCATTGTGCAGTATTGAAAATGATTAACTGTGATTAATCCTGCTCATGCTGAGAAAAGCTGTCTGAATGCCCCTGTCACCCATGAATTCGTTGGAGTTTGTGTTATTTTTGTATAATGTAAGTAGTTAAGAACTGCAGCAGACAGGAAATAGAATGCAAAGTTTGGATTAAATAATTTTATAGTCTATTAGAATATTACAGGGATTATATGGGGGTAGGGAGAGATCAAATAAATTATAGCATTTGATAGCCAGAATATTAATATACACTGTGAGTGGGCTCTATAAAAAAAGATCTTCCACTCAACTCTGATTTGAATGACAAATTGCCCACCTTAGTTTCTATTTGAAGGCTATCCTCGTAGCAAATATTCATTTTGCTAGCTTTTATAAATGATAAGTACATTGTCCTAGAGATTTCTGTATCCTCCTCCTCTACCCTTCCTGAAGTGTACAGTGGGTCAGGCCTCCTCAATCATTCTGTCACGTACATTGCTGTTAAGGAACAAACACTACTATCCACTGTTTCCCCTTGACGCTGATTTAGACTTGGAGTCCATTCTTTGAACTCGTGACTTTGGAAGCAATTTTGTTTTTCTTTATCTGTTGGTATAATGCTCTCACACTATGCGCAAAAATATACATAGCTGAAAAGGAGAGTGGGGTGGAATACCAAATAAACTTTAGTTCTTTTTAAATTAAAAAGAAATAAGTAAATGTCATCTTTTTGTGGGGGGGGGGGGTCAACAATTCCATTACAGGATAATTACAAATGCTTTGACTGTCTGGAAAGAGGCTGGGAAGAGGCAGTTAAGGAACATTGCATCCAATTTCTGATTGTGGCCTGGCAGACCAAGCAATAGACGGGTGGCCCTTTAAAGCAGCACACACGGCAACTGGCACTGCGCAACTGGATAGGGCGTCCCTCATATAGAGAATGAGCAATGGCTGTCAGATGGAAATGGTTATGTGAACAGAATGGCACACTAGCCATCTGCTCATAGTTTCTTTCTTGCTATCAAAATCCACAGGACAGAAACAAGAGGTGATGCAATTTTTCAACACAAAGCTACGGAAACAGTGGGATATAGAGGGAGATGGCCCTTCAAGACTCAAAACTTTTAAAAAGTTCCAGCCTTTTATGCTGAAATAAACAATGGGCACTCTAACACTGCTTTAAGGAGCTATCCAATGAAAGTTGGGACTAGCACAGCAATCCTATACACACTTTTACCTGGGAGTGAATCTCAATGGGATGCACTTTTGAGTAGACACAAGTAGGATTTTGCTGTATGCTTACTGGGGAGTAAGCCCCACTGAATGCAGTAAAATGCATTAGAATTTTGCTAAACATCTCACTGGTTTCATTGGAGTTGCTTCACAACAATAAGGATTTTGCTTAATTTTTAATGAAGCTGCCTGCCCGTACCATTAAATTATAGCATCCTGCAGTGAACTGCATGACCCAGGAGCTCAGCAAAAACAGGAGCCACAATTTCTGTGAAATTGAAACTTGAATCAGCCTGATACTATGCACACTTACTTCAGAGCAAGCCCCGTGGAACTCAGTGAACTGAACATTTGCTATGTATGGCAAAAGCCAAAGTTCTGTGAAATTTGCTCAATGAATTATTTACAACTGGATTCTTGGCCCTGATTGAGGAATAGGTAAATAAAACAATAGTGTGCACGCTTTTGTTGGAAAGCGGATCATAATCATCAATGGTGCTTTTGAAGAGCACCTTTCTGAGAAAACATGGAGAAGGAGTAGGATGGTTCCAAGCTCACTATTAAGATGTAAGTTACTCTGCCCTTGACAGCACATGAGACATTGGTTCAGAGAGTACAGGACATTTGTTTGGTTATCATATCAAAGTCATGTGATAGCCTACTTAATACCTCCATCAGTACTACTAAGGGTCTTTAAAGTGTCTGGGAGAAAGATATGGGTGTAGAGAATGACAATGCAGTGTAGAATAGAATCTACAATTGGAAACCTTTCAGGTCTGCCTCTGCACAAGTCAGAGAAAATTTCCTTAAATTATTGCAACAGTGCACCTGGTGGGCAAGGGTCTCATTGATGCTGAAGAGGGTGTCCAGCTAGAGGTACTACGTACATCTTTGGTGGGAATGTGTGAAAGTGTTGGGAAGAGAGTACTTTGAGAAATGGAGATCATCAGAGAGAGACAGAGGCCATGGGCTGTGCCTGTTATCTATAGTCATGGATGAGAATGAGAGAACTTTATGTAAGATACAGGTTTTGCTCATGATTGTGGCAACTAGGCCTGTTGCAACACAGTGCTGGAAATATGAATGCTGCATGTCCATTGACAAATGGCATGACAAACTGCTCTGCCTCCGATGGAAAAGCCTTACACAGCGTCAGCATGTTATTTGAGGTCAATCACTTTGAAACAAGGCAAAGCTCTATTTACTTCATGAACAGGACTGATACAAGAAGACATATCCCATCACAGTATGACCATATCTTAAAAGCTTGAACTAAACATTTGGACTCCTCTGACATGGAGCATAACCCATAAAAACAGAGAGCAGAAGCTGTCTGGTACTGGTTGACAGGCAATGTTTAAGTTTTCAAAATAATAATTAACTGATAAAAGTTTAAATAAAAGAACAGATACTGTAACAATGCTGTGAGATTCTTTGCTGTTTTCCTACAATAGTCTAACAAAGCACGACCACTTGAATTTGAACATTAAAATGAACTTTTTATAGATTCAAATTTTACTTGATTTATTTATTTATTTAGTGAGATTAGACATTATTACACTTTTGACTTAAAAAGGAGGGAAAGCATATCCTATTCACAGTCTAGACTCTTAATATGATACTTTAATAGTTTGTATAGAATAAAGCTAGCAACGGAATAAGTGGAATGTTGAAGCTGACACGAGCTAGCAATAAAGCCTAAATTCCTTATATCCTCCTTTACCAATTATGGTAACTCTTATGCTGCAGGATTCTTACATTCAGGGTCGGGGAAAGCACATACTACAGGTGAAGATTCCAACGCTGAATGCTTATTTCAAAAGGGAGGGAGGGGTAGCAACAACAGCTCTGTGACAGAACACCTGCTTTGCCTCCAGAAGATCCTATGTTCAAGCCCTGGTGTCTCTAGTTTAAAACGATTAGAGATAAGGTCACAGGAAAGATCTCTGCTTGAGACCCTGGACAGTGGCTGCTAGTTAGAGTAAACCTAAGGTGGGGAACATTTTCCAGGCAAGGGCCACATTCCATTCTAGGCAACTTTTCTAGGGCCACATGCCCGGGGGGGGGGGGGCAGAAGCAAAAGTGGGCAGAGCAACAAATGCAAATACTACCTTTATACAGCAGGGTATAACCCCTCTATCTTCCACAGTTCAGTCAGGCAAAATAACCTCATGTTGTAAAGCAGAACTGATGAAATAGAGAAGCCTGGGCTATATTTGAACCCTGGCCCTGAGGTTCCTCCTCTCTGAAGCAAATAATATGGAGCAGGATGACCTTGTAGTATGGCCTGAAATAAGACCGTTTCCTGTATTTACAAAAAGTTCTTGTCCAAACAATGGAAAAAGAGTTCTGGCCCAGTGCCACATGATATACCAGGTTTTATGTGTAAGCTCTTTTCTTTAAATGCAGGGTTAAATCTTCTGCCTTTATCTTTGTCCTGAGTTTTAAATACCACCAGTTGGTACAGCCCCAACGCATTAGCCATATCCAGATGTTAAACTGAAAGTGATGCCCTTTGAGGTATGCACACAGCATCTGAAACAGTTGTCCTGTCAGTTCATGAAGCTGCTACTGTATGTGATATGGGAGCAGGCTATGGAAAGGTTGCTTGCTCACTTGAATGCTAGGACTATCCTCTATCAAAGGCAACTATCTCATCCCATAATGATCCACACACAGTGTTCCTCTCTAACAGTGCAGGGTGCACCAAGGTAGGAGAGTCAACAGTGGATGTCATGCAAGGCCTGTGTTCCACACTTGACCTCTATCCAGTTGCTTGCTGCAGCATATTAGGATGAAGAAGGGGAGGGGGCACAGCAGCAGTGATATCAGTATGGTACAAACACGCCGGTAGAGGCAGCCAGCACATTAACATTGCACTGACTTTGGCATGCCCCTCCCTCCTTCTGTCCCAGTATGCTGCAGTGACTCAGCCAGACTCAGCCCCACTGTCCCATCCGCTGCTGGGCAGAGCACACGCTTTATGTGCAGAAGGTCCCAGGTTCAATCCCTGGCATCTCCAAGCAAGGCGGAGAAAGGCTTCTTCCTGGAACCCTGGAGAGCTGCTGCCCGTCAGTGTAGGTAATATTGAGCTGGATGGCTCAGTAGTCTGATTTAGTAGAAGACAGCTTCTTTATGTCCCTAATAAGCCTCGCTCTGAAAATATTTCAAGAGTTTGAAGGTTTGCATACTGATACTGTAGCATTTTAATTATGTATGTCCCTGCCCCTCCCCTCTGATTAGCTATTGTGCTTGCACAAAACCGTCCAACTTGGTTTAGAAAAATGCTGGTAGTAAAAGATGCTGCCTAGTACACATGAAAAAAATCTGTCTGTGCAACCCAGTCCTTGTCTGTGTTTCTCAGTTGCCTCCACTCAGAGGCATTCTGCATGAGACATTAACCTTACATTCACTATCCAGAGCTATTAATTTCACTTGACTTCGTGTCTTAAGGTTAAAATCATTAATCAGAGTTTCTATCATTAGCTCACTTTCCTCTTCTATTAAGTGATTGTGATCACTTACTATTAATGAGTCATGAAGTTTTAATAAATTTTTCTTAGTGCGAGATTGCTAAACAGTAATTATGACACACAAGGTATGGATGGTTTCCTCCTCAATGTAAATTTTTGCCTTATGTTGATTAAAGAAAACCAGAAAACAACTTGTGGTTTGAGGTGCCCATCTCTACCATTTTTATAGGCAATTTAAAAAAAATCTAACACATATCTATTCTTTCATTATTGGTAGATCTGTTGTATATATGAATCTTTATGAATAAATGTTCTGGTTGTGTGTGGTTTACATAAAATGTAAAGAGGCTGATTACAAAGCCCACAATTAAAATATGTAATAGCAAAATCCCATGCATACGTACTTAGAAGTATGTCCCATTGTTTTCACTGGGGTTTATTCCCAGATGTGTATAGAATCAGGTGTTTTATACATTTAGGACATTTATATACTGCTTAATCATTAGCATTTCTAAATAATGGACATAATAATAAACCATACAGAGAAAAAAACACTAAAAAGTCATCATAAAGCCAAACACTACCTTAAAATGCCTGCTGGAATAAGAAAATCTTTGACCTATTCCCAAAGTTTTGCAAGAAGGCTGCCTGCCTAATTACAGCCCAACTCTTCTTGGACTTTTATTTCTTTTGCAGCTGTAGGTGGGCAACAAGATTAATCTTCACCTTTCCGTTCTAATACCAAAACAGCATAGCAGTAGTCATGCCATAAAAGTCATGTTTGCATATATGGCTTAGATTCCACCCCCACCCCCCGCCCAAAAGAAAAATATCATGAGGCAACCAACGCCACATGCATTGCTCTGTCTTGGCTGGTTCTTCTGTGTTTAATTGACTGTTTAACACACAACTGCCACCCTTGCACCCATTTAACCATAGGATACATAAATGTGATATAAAAAGAAGCTAACCTGGACCATGAAACAATGTGAAAGGTGCATTAGGAAAACCTAATTTGTACTGTTTGTAGCTTTACTCCAGCTTATATTTATACCAATATTGGTACTGTGTCTCATTAGCAGTCCACATTTTATTAGGACCATTACACAGGCATTTATTGATGCATAGGAGCCAAATGATCTGGACGGAACAAATGGTAGAAAGGGCTATAATTGTGTCCAGATGGATTCACTAGTATCTTTGAAGACATTATGAGTGCTGTGACTGCTGGAGAATTTGCATTTTGACAGTCTGCTAGAACAGTCTGATAGAAGCTGGATTTCTAATGTCTGACCTCAAATTGTGTCTTTTGATTAACCCAAACTTAGCTTTTCTTATCTCTGGAAAGGTCTCACCATCCACAGAATCACTACTTTGAAAACTTCTCTTTCAGAGTCAAATGTATAACTTGTCTCATATGATATTGGCCATCGGCAACAATTATTTATACTATCATTTGTCATAATCCCTTCAGAGGACCAGTGAATATGTGGAGGGATTGAGGTCCTTGGGATCATGATCCACTCCTGGCTTTCATGCATTCATCTGCTCTTTCAGATGTGGAACACGTATGCATGAAGGCTCTTCTCCCCATGCAACTTGGTGCCCTGAAAATGCAGAATATACACAGAGAAAGAGAGAGAGAGAGAGAGAGAGAGAGAGAGAGAGAGAGAGAGAGAGAGAATATGAACCTACATGTGCACAAGTTGTATATACATGGGCTCTGTTCAGAGAACCAGGTGGGAAGCAGGAACCACTGACGTGAACCTGACCGCTGCCCTACACATTCACTGGTCCTCTGAAAAGCACCTATGCTGTCTGGAATCTCAACTCAGCTTGTTTTCAAAGGTCTGAGAAACTGCTGGCTGTGATCTAAGCAAAGTAAAGCAAGTCACACTGAAGAAGGGGTTGCTGGTGATGCCTAATTAGTTGTAGAAGGGAAAATCATCTTTTGACCCAATTCATGTGACCACAACCATGGGTTACAATGCAATGTGGATGGAGCCCACTCCATATTTCATCAGGCAAAATGGGTTCGGTAATTTGGCCCTGGAAGTCAGATGGTATTCACCTACTACACCATTGGCAGGTCCTTAAAACTTATTCCTATATATAGTTCTGATACAGAGAGATGCTGCATAGAACTGAGAATCTGTATGCTGCCTGCATTCCTTCCTTTAAAGGATGCCAAGTGTCATAGTTCAGAGATTTTGGATGCGTTTCCTTTGTGCCTGGGATAGCAAAAGCCAAATACTGCTAGTCTCATTATCCCAGCTATATAGGCGATTCAGAAGCTCTTGGAAGAAGTAGGAAAAATCTATAAAGTTTATTATCATTCTACAGACTGTCTCATGTTGGCAGAGTTCAGTATGAAACAATATTAACACTTTCAGTCAAAAACTTCTTTGGCAACTAAGGAAGGGCATACATTTAGCACATCCAATGCACATTTAAAGCAGATGACATCCCCCAAAGAATCCTGGGAATTTTAGTTTCCCCCTCAAAGAGCTCCAATTTCCCAGCATCCTTAACAAAACTTAGTTCCCAGGATTCTTTGAGCAAGGTTCTTTGCTCTAAGTATGTTTTGCGGATTTTCTCAAAGATTCAACATAACTGATTTCTGAGAGGGGATCAAAGGAGGTGAGGGGTCTGGAGGCCAATTCAGAAGAGGAAAGAATTAAGGAGTTTGGGTATGTTTAGCCAGGAGGCGAGAAGAGATGATACTGTCACATAGTTGATGGAGCAAATTTGTTCCCTGTGCTTCCAGAGGTTAAGATCTGAACTAACAAGTGCAAATGGAGGATTTATAAGGAAGAACTTCCTGATGACACAAGCTGCTCAATAGTAGATCGGACTGCTTTAAGAGATGATGGATGCTTCTTAACTTTCCACCTGATTGCCACCTATCTGGGATGCTATAGCAGTAGATTGCCTGCATCAACAGGGGTTGCTGACCTTTGGGATCCTTTCCATCTCTGTAATTAGAATACAGGCAGCATGCTTGCACACTGTCCCATGTCAAACTCCCTACCAATAGAAAAGAAGAAAGGTTCTAATGTAGCATTTTCTCTATGCTAGTTTAGTTTTCTGTATGCACCAAGCAAAATGGCACCAGGGCACAAGTAAGATAGGATTGGATCCAAGAACACCTGGCAGAAGGCAGGCAAATAGGCAAGCTATATTACAGTATAGTACATCCCTCCTGTGCTGGTCCAGGGGGGAGGTTACCGTGGGGCGAGGTCCAGGACCTGAGTCGAGGGTCGGCAGACAGTCCTCCACGGGCAAAGCAGGGTCCACAGCAAGGAGCCGGGCAAGGACAGGAACTCGGGGAACCGGACTGGGTGCTGGCCGAAACAGCTCTTCAACGACGTTGCTCCCGCAACCTGGGACCGGGCTGACTGGCCTTTATCTTCTCTGAGGCCAGGGGCGGTCCCGGCCCCCAGGAGACCTGCCTCTTCTGGCCTTAAAGCGAGCACTCCACCTGGGAGAAACCAGTTCCCTCTGCCTCTCTGCCCTGCGCCTCTGCAGTTCAGGAGAGGCTGAAGGGTTACTGGACCCAGGGGGAGACTCACTTGTAGGCACTGAGTCCTCAACCACCTCCGAAGCTAGAGTGGATTCACCTGGTGCCTGCTCCTGAGGATCCGGCACAGGTGCAGGCGCTTCAGAATCAAGGCCCTGCCCCAGTTCAGCCAGCCCTGGAGGCGGGGACTCCTGTGCAGGCTGGGATCCCTCCGGTTCAGCCTCTGAATCTGATTCCCAGGCCATCACACCTCCACTTGGATGCACCAGTTATCATAAATGTCACTTCCATCCGAGTGTTGCCCACTGACATCCCCACATCTTCCAAAGTGATTACATGGGGATTTCCAAAAGTATGAACCCAACTACATTTAAGCCTTTCAGTTTAATAGTACACCGTTATTTAAGCAATAGCTGAACATTAACAGTGGATAAGCAGGATGCCATTCTATCCAAAGTAATCTTTATGCCAAAAAAAGCATTAATAACGGTCATTTTATCACTTTGGGTAGGGATGATTAACTGATTAGGCCAATATTGTCCTGTGACTATTGATTGTTTCTGATTATCCTTTCTAGAAAAGCCTAGGTCCCAGCTTCCACTACTTTGCTGTAAGCAATATTGTGAAACCATAAATTCATAATTCTTATCTTTACTGTGCTGAACAAGTGTCTTTGTGTGCTTTTTACAAGGCCCTGCAAGGCTGTGCGTTTTGTGTTTCATCACTCTCTAGGTACACCTTGCCTTTTTAAAAAATAATGTGAGGTTTTAAGCAAAGAGAAACACCATTTTAATTTGAAACAATAATGCAATACCAAGGGAGTTATGGCTGAAAGTTCATAACCATGTGTCTATCAGAGGTAATTTCAGTTTAATTGCATCTAAAATTGATGACCAGCTAACAAATAGAGAATACTCATAATGGCTTTATTTAAATATCCAAGGTCAGTTTATGTTTATGAGCAGCTTTCAAAAAGTGAGAAATGTGGGCTGGTGGATTCACCCCAGCTTGAATACTAGCGCACTGCAGCAGCTTTCCATTCCAGGGATCCCCATCTACCTCCACCAGTGAATGCCAAATTACAATGCGCTTTTCCAGACAAGATAGCACCCTCTATAAAATCCTTCACAAGAAAAATCTCTTCTAGTTTGTTTTCTGGGCCAGTTTCAGTTGCATCTATGCTTGCAAGCTATTCAGTGCTTAAGTGGTCCTCAAAGGTTACAATGTCCATATAAGTTATAAGACATGATATGGTAACCTAGGACACAACAGGGCTTCCTGAATTAACCCCGTGTTAATGAGTGAAATGGCTGGCCAAGCAAGAAAAGTGACTCCACAACACCATTGCAATGGCTACAACAGCTTCCCTTTTTATTTTATGAAGTGTTTTTCCTATCTTAGTGCCATCCACCAGTGGGAAAGGGCATGTGAAGATTCCAACATCTTCATAAACCACTTGGATTAAGGAATTGAGGGGATGCCAATCAAATTTGCAGATTACACCAAACTGGGAGGGCTAGCTAATGCTGTAGAAGACAGAATTAGGATTCTTGAACTTTGATCCTTAGATACCAAATGGATTTCAGTTTTGGTAAGCTTCTGTCCTGTTCATCATTGAACCACCAGATTTTCAACACTATCCTAGTAAAGCCTGCTCCTGATGTTTTCCATTTCCACCACATTCACTAAAGTTGGCTTTTTGACTTCCCCATAATGGAGAAGGGCTGTTGTTACCCTGACTACTAGTGACAATCTAAGCTTGACAACCAGCTGATATGGAGCGTTGATGGGCCATGCCTGAGTGACCAGCTGTAATTATGTACATGTTGAAAACACCATCTGACAACATGCTGAAGTACACTAATGCATTGAAAACAATTGCCCTTAAGCAGAGCACTCTTCAAAATGAGGGACAAAATGAGGTATATAAAATCCTCTGGGAGGACCTTAGCTGTGAATATGAATTTAAGTGAACCTGAAGAGAAAAAACAGAAACAGGCTTGAGAATGAAAAGTGACATGAGTCTCTCCTTGTGTTTATTTAAATCTCCCACTTATAAAACTAGTGACATTTTACAATCTGCAAAGCCTCTTCACAAAATACCTCAGCCACCTTCTGTCAAACCTCTAGCAGAGGACAGAAACCTTTTGCACAAAGCCCCGTCCCTACAGAACGCCAGGCATTGCTGGGGTTTTTATAAGTGACAGAGGGTGTTTATTACATGGGAAATCACCATCTTTTCATAGGAAATTGGTCCCCTCGTGATTTATGTGTGGATTATCTCCATGCCAAAGTAACAGAAGGCTGAATGCTCTGATGATTTAAACTGTGTATATGTTGAACATTTGTAAGCTCAATGTTTGTGGTCAAAATGCCCTAGAATGGTGATGTTACAAGAAACCAGAGGAACAGAGCCATTTAAAAATATTTATTATGAGGCAAATATCACCTTTTTGCAGGAAACTAAGGAGGAAAACATTTAAGGAAACCTTTTGATGTTCATTCCAACTATAGCAATCAAAGCTTCATTTGAACAGGCACAGTGAAATATGTCATAAATCAATAATCTGCATCATATGCTGACCGGAGGAGGGGATGCTATGTAAATATGGCCTGGACACTGGCCATTTGGCAGAAGCAAGGAATTTGTTTGGGTGAAGGGGGTCCATCAAATTAGCAGATTAGAGAGTATAATTTATGGAGAGAGACTGAGGTAAAATACAGTTCTGCCTTTGTTATCAATCCCCTATTCACTAGTCTTGTAAAATACAGTTCTTCACAGAATCACATTCTCCAGGATGATAATGTAGCCATGAATTGATAATAAATAATCAAGTGGGAAAGGGGAAAAAACATAAGGTTTTTTTCAGGGGGATCAAACTTGTAGAAGATGTACAGTATAATATCTGAGGAGCTAATACAGGCTAAGTTCATACCATACATTTAAAGCATATTTAAACGACAGTTCCCAAGAGTATTGGGGGGGGGGTTCAATGTGTGGTGTAGATGCAGCCCTAGGTCCTGCTCCTCAATATCTTTAGCAGCAAGGAGTCTAAATCTAAATCTTCTTAAAGGTAAAAAATTAAATTCCAGTGCTTGTGTGGGGATTAGGGAGGGTAGAAGGGGGGAAAAACCCATAGGATTTCATTTACGGTAGTTTAAGTATGAACAATTAGAGAGGATAAATTCTTGTTATTTCATTCCAAAATGCTCTATTTTCTGTTGATACTTCCCTAAATGAAAGAATGATCACACCAAACTATAAGCATACAAATGTAAAAGGGTGTTGGAAAGGAATAAAGGAGCAAAAAAACAAAACAAAACAAAACAGGCATCAGAGCGAAAGTCAAACAATGCTTCCTTGCAAAAGAAAAGTTATCCAATTGTCCATGTAGAGCAGTTCATGTAGGGCAGTTCAAAGGTGTGCTTATTCATCTCCCTCTGTGATAAATATCTAAAATTTCTATTAAAATGTAATGTAGCCATGAACTGATAATAAATAATCAAGTGAGAGAGGGCAACATACATCACAGTGCTGTGTTTGAATGGGATAATTCTAGAAGATCTGTATGTGTGTTCTCCTTGCCTTACCCCATTTCACAAAGGATTGAGGCCTAGGGTTGCGAGGTCAGGAGATCAAAGACCCTGAAATTTCAAGGCCCAAATCTGATATTTAGGAGTAATCCTACTGATGTCACAAGGAGGGCCCCTGGTGGTATCATTAAGCATGAAATATTAACCCTGAAACTTAAGTTTGTGAATGGCTCTTATGAACAGCAGATGTTAATAATGCAATTGCCAGTTAGTACTTTAAGCATTTAATTTCCTTCTCACCTCACTATTTACCCACACACACCCTTCACCAATACTTATATCATTATACAATTGACTACTCTTTAAGGTGCCCCACTACATTCTTGCTTGTTCAGAATAAAATAAAGAATATACATTGGAACATGTAACTTTAATAACAGCGCATGAGATCACCTGCAGTGCAGGTCTACCTTTCTGGCATATAAATCAATCTAGAAGAAGAGAGGAGCGATTAGGGGGGCGTGGTGTCACTATCACAAAGGAAATTAACATTCTGAACCTCTTTCTGAAATCACAATTTATTTCCCAAGCCCTGTGTTTAAGGCACAGTATGTGATGGGTGTTCCAGTCCACTTAAGTAAAGATGTCAAAGATACTCTTCACCTTTCAAAACTTCTATTTAATAATAATAAAATAATAATAATAATAATAATAATATCTTTATTATCATTGCCCCCTTCGGGGACAACGAAATTACTTGACTGCTCTATAAAAACACTAATTAAACAATACAGTATAATACAGCAAGGGAGATTAGATGACTTTCAAAGTCCGGGCTTCCCATTCAGGGCCGAGATCACTCTGGAGAAGAAGCTGTTCTTATTTCATGCACAGACGCAATTTATTCCCCAAGTTCTGTGTTTAAGACACAGTTGGAGGGGCCAAAAATACCACTGGGCTAGCAGAAGGCCCCTTTCAATCTAGATTTTATTTGAAACAGTCCTGGTGCTGGAAGGGAAAAAACCTTGCTGGACTGGGATTGGGAACTTCCCAATTCAGCCTTTTATTTTCTTCTGCCTCAAAGGCAACTCCCACATCAGTCATTTACCCCTGAAATGATTTTCTAGTCTCCACTTCACTCTAAATGAAGATAAATAAATAAAATACCTTTTCCAGGCTCTCCAGTCTCCACTCAGTCTCCCAGCACTCCTGTCTCCTTGGGTCAATGTTTATCCTTGCCTCCTCAGAGCTGGATCCAGAAGAAGTAGTCATCCAGTAATTGTGGAAGGGAGAAGAGGCAACAGGTTTGGTTCCTGCTGCTGCTCTTCTTCATATGCTTTGTTACCTTTTGTGCCCCCCCCCCATGCCAGGCTCATATGTGCACTCATAACTGATTGAACTCCCCTAAATCTGCCTCTGCTCATAACCTTCTCCTATTTAGCCCAGTCCATTTTTTCTCTCTTCTTGTACCATCCCTCTCACCTCTGAACCCTGGAGGCAAGAGGTTAAATGGGAGGAGGAGGGCACCTGCCCTGAGAGGTTATGCAATTATTTGCAACCAGCTCCTGCTGTGCTGAAGCCTGCAAACTGCATGCACAGTCTTGATCTTAATAGTAATTAAAACTTAAAGGTGCTCTTCCCCACCTGAAGATCCAAGCCCCTACTACTTGGGGGGCTGTGGTCACAGGCAAACTTGAAGAATTCAGATTTTCCCTGGGGGTCTGGCAACCCTAAGAAAGAGACCAGGGGCTGCTTCCTCAAGTGTAGACTTTGAATCCTGAAATGCAGTGTGGAGGGGAGCTGGGGAGCTTGTCTCTTTGGCAGGAAATGGTGGGCACCATAGCACCTGCAGGCACCATGTTGGTAAGGCCAGATGTAGGTAATATTAAACTAGGTAGCCTAAGGCCGCAGGTTTAATCCTCGGCATAGTACTGGCAACTGAAAAGATTTGTAAATACGTGGGGCAGGGAGAAAGGAGGGATACTGAAGACATAACATCTCCCCCTCCTCCAAAGCATTATCTTGAGTTTGGGGGCAGAAGTGAAATTCAAACCCAGGTCTTTGTGGCTTATCATGGCTCACAAGTTGAGTGCCAGCATTGCACCAGGAGTCTTCTTGTAAAGACTTCTTGCCCAGGCTCTCCCTGATCCATAAGATAGAACTGTTGTTTATGGCGAACACTTTTCTATTTTCTAAATTTCTATTTTAAATCTTTCTTTCTTCTTTCTTCTTTTACTCCTTTTTTCTTTCTTCATTTATTCTTTTCCCCCTCTTTCTTTCTGAATATTGCTTTATAGATGTATAAATTATGTTTATGTGTCTATATTAAATTTGTTCTGTATTTTTCTTATTTGATATTCTTTTTTGTATTCAATAAAAATTATTAAAAATAAAGTAAAAAAGAAAGATAGGACCTTGTTTTTATTTGTCTGAATTCCCTGAAATTCTGTTTTCAACATGCATTTATACTATTGTTTTACCAATTTTGTGCTGGATTCTTGTTTAAGATGTATTGCTTTTACAATGTGTGCTGTGTGTGTTTTGGGTTTTTTTTTAAATTAAGCAGTTTATAAATGATTTTAAATAAAATACATGTTCACATTGATTGATCCTGAGGCAAACACCTTACTAGGCCCAGCAGACATATTTTAACTAAAAGAACTACTGAAACCGTAGGGAATCCTAAGTTTATTTGGGATGGAGACCACACAGTGACAAAAGCAGTGTGTTCATTTGTTTTACAGGTATGACGGGTTCAAGAGCCCTCAGAGCACAAAAAGTTGGCAACTCAAGCTGAAAGGAAGGAGCCAAGCCTCCGCTGCCACAGCTTCCCTTCAGCCTGCTTCTCCTGGTGCTGGTCCCTCCCTCCTCCCCTCCTCCCACTAGTAACTGCCATTTTCCCCTCAGCCGTCATGTCCTTTTTGTGACATCATAGGCCACCTGTAGCTAATGGCAACAGCTGAGGAGGCATCAGCACAACCTCCCTAGCTAGCTAGTCCTGACAACTGTGGTGGCACCTCAGCAAAGATTTGATCATTATTAAAAATATTTATAGCCCATACTAAACTCAGGCTTTTGACCATAGGTTATCTGTCTTTGAAGAAAAAGATGGAATGGACATTTGTGAGGGACAGGGATATTTATTTAGAAAGATAAGGTGGCTTGCACTTAGGCCCTGCAGCACTCTTCATTGCTTTCACAGGAGAATGGGGGGGGGGGGGCGTCTTAACAAAGCCTCACCAGCTTATGGCCCTGTGGTCCTCTGCATTGCTTTCATGTGTGGTTTTAAGAAAGCTTCTCACGGGACTGGCTTCACACATCCACAGGAGAAAAGAGCACAGAGAAAATAAGCTCTTACCCAGATTGCTCCACCACCTTCTGCTTGGCAACTTCGTCCGCTATCTTCACCCTGCCACCTTGCATAGGTTCATCTATTCATGAATATCCACCAGTTTCCTTTCACAGATCATCTTCACGTACATACATACGCACATTCAAAACCTCCCATCGGCCAGCTTTCAACTGCCTTCAAGTCATAATCCCTTTCAGGAAGTGAACTTGCCTTATTATCCTGCCACAGTATCCCACAGCCAGATGATCACCTCCAGCAAACTACCAATTTGCCTCCAAACAACTGAGGGAAAAGAGTGCTGAATGTCTCAGCTGTGTTCTGCTGGGGAAGAGGAAATGGCTCACCTTTATATTCACTCAGCTGCCATGTACTTTGTTGTCCATAGTCAACGGCAACAGCTGGAGATGCATCAGCATAGTCTCCTCAAGCTTCAGGTGAGTGCACCTCGGCAGCAATTCATTTGTATGTTTGTTTGTTTGTTATTGTTGTTTAGTCGTTTAGTCGTGTCCGACTCTTCATGACCCCATGGACCAACCTTAATCTGTACTGATACCAGGGAGGGGCATGCCATAAAAAAGTTGTAGGGGACCTTTTTCTGCACAAGGGCTGCATTCCTCTGTAGGGAGCCCCACCACCCCGGGGTTGCATGCTAGTGGTGAATGGGGGTCAGAGGCAGAGGGGAGTGCCCCAGCCAATGTAACTCTTACAGTTGCACGGTAGGCTATATCCCAGCTATGAAAAACCCAGAGGTTTCTGTGCCCCCTGCCCCCACCTTTCAATCCACTTAAAGCAAGAAGCATTAACTAAGTTCAAGGAAACATTTCAACCAGGCAAAATCACTTCACGGTGTGGCATACAGTTGGTGAGGAGTATGGGCTGCATTTGAATGGTGGGCAAGACCTTCCCCACCCCTATCATAAAGCCCAAGGGTTATATCTAACATGAGCTGCATTCAAAGTAGACCTGTTGAATCAATAGACTTAGTAACATAAATCCATTGATTTTGATGGGTCTCCTCTGAGTATTTGGATATCACTTCAATTATTGAAAACACCAGCCCACAAAGACACTTAAAAAAGCTAAACAGAGCAAAAGGCTAAAACACTAGTTTATCATTAAAAAAAACCCCATAAAAACTTGAGAGCACTTAGCCTAGTGACCAAAATTGTTTGTAATTGATTCCTTATTGTGAGAGTTAAGTCTACAAAGATGCTTGAATTTTCAGCTCCGCCAATGATTGCCAGAAAATGTATTAGGCTCTTCCTGTGCCTGTACATTAGGCTCTGGCCTTTTTCCCCCTCCCCCATTTGGCAACACTTCTATTGCATGAGACATCTAAGGATCCAAGCCATTCTAGAGGCGGAAATATTTTGGGCCAAGAAGAATTCAAAGTAAATATACTCCAGAGTTCCATATCTTAAAACCGTGAAAATAGCAGGTCAAATTATCTATTTTCAGTGGTACAAGGTATCAAGTTTTATTTATTGTCCTTCACCACAAAAGGCTGCAGGGTGGTGGACAAAAATAAGAGACTATAAAAGCATACTATGGAATTAACAGAAACAATAAAATAATCAACCTATAAAATAAGGATCCTTGGGGTGAGCTGCTGTTTCGTAGGGAGGTCATTCCGCAGACATGGAGCTACCAACAAAAAGCTCTTCAAAGGAGTGGGGAAGAAGACATTGCTATGTACACTAGCAACCAGAAGAGGGAAAGTGTTGGGATGTTTTCACTGTCCCCACCAATCACCTTGCACCTTGCACAAATGTAAAATCAGGACACTAGGTCTGAACACAAGTCCTCATCATGGAGGTTTTATTCCACCCCCCACCCCCAAAAGATGGCTCCATATGATTCTGAGCAGCTAGGAGCTTGTCAGCAACCATTGGCGCCTGCCCCAGATGACCATATGAATCCACCATATGAGCTAGAACTGAACCAAATCCTATGCAGTAGTCTGGTTTTTATGAACATTGCTTCAATGTGATTCCAACCAGACCACGAGCTTGCTGGCTGCAGAGGTGCTTTTATAAGCGATCTGGTAGACTCGCCAAACATGTGAAGCAGGTCAGTTATGGCATTCACATAATGCATAAGCACTTCCATCACTATTACAACTCAGACTGCTTTATAACATATATCAACAAGATCCAAACAAGTAATTTTTGAATAGCTACATCAAAATCAGTGGGACCACTTCAAAACCCTGGAGTAACTTACTTGAAGACAGCCATGGTGTCAATGTGGAGTGATGGAGCATATGGAGTGATGACCAACTGCACTGACATAGTCATAGTCTAGCTATTTATTTACTTTTTCATACACTTTCACATCGCTAAGTAGCCCCAAAGCCGATCGTGTTGATACCTAGCAACATCCCCATCTCTGCTTTTATACCAAGACTCAGAGGTTCAGTACCTCCCTCAGAATTCTTCTGTCGGTAGGCCCCTTAGAAGGCCCCTAAGGCAAGAGGATGGGGCATTACGGGTGGAAGAAGCCATTACTCAATAGCAAATGCAGTGTCCCCATACAATCCATATATCAAAAATTGTATAGTAAATACAACATAGAAGTTGATTGTCCTCAGTAATGAAGCTGTATGATGAAGCAGCATTCATATTACCAAAGAGCTTTTCTGCAAAAAACAGAGGTGGGGTGGGGGTGGGAGAGAGATTAGGTTACCAAAACCTATTACTGGTCATTCTGGCCTGACTCAACCACACATTGAGATAGCTTGTATTAAGATTTCTTCCTAGCTTTTATCTTTCAGGATCTTAAACAGTCATTTTTCTCTAAGCATAACAGTTTTGTCTATTGACTGGTCACCTGAAACTTCTCCATGCAGCTTCTATGAGATCATGGCTTGGATGCCTTGAAGGATGATTCCCTGGAATATTTTCTTGAATTTTATAAATGCTTGGTAGCAGATTATTTTTTCCAATACAGTCATACCTCATGTTATGGACTCTTCAGGTTACATGTTTTCAGGTTGCAGACTGTGGAAAACCCGAAAGTACCGGAACGGGTTACTTCTGGGTTTCGCTGCTCGCGCATGCGCAGAAGTGCCAGGTCGTGCCTGTGCAGACGCGGCTCTTCAGGATGCAAACGCTGCGGGTTGTAGACGTGCCTCCATCACGGATTACGTCCGCAACCCGAGGTTCCACTGTATACATAAAAATTTGATGGTGTTGCCACACTGCAGTTCACATGGCTTCAGCATGTAAATTTACACTAAGATTGCTTTCTTAGGCAGAGAACTAGTAGGTAGCATAGCATCAATAAAAGTTGTATATACTACTACTACTTATTATTATATAGCTGGCCATAAATATTATCTGAACAGTTTACAACAAAAAAATGTTAAAAATACAATCTATAATTTTAATAAACAAATAAACAAAAGAACTAAAGGCAGTCAAACCTCCCCCAACCCACCCCCAAATCTCTAAACCTTCTTTACATAAAACAATTTATCGCCAAGATTTAGAGAACAGTTAATAACAGGTCCATTAATAAGATGAATCATCAAAGGCTGTTTAAAGCACTACACTAAGCATGGAACTATACCTGAAAAGCATAGTTCCCTAACCCTGCAACTGATCAAAAGATAGGCGATAGGAAGCAGTCATAATGGTCAATTTTTAAACGAAGAGAAATGAGAAGTGGGATGGGGTGGTAGTGGCACTTTTCAGTATCCCTTAATGGCCTTTTATGTGGACAGCAACCTGATGCCTAATATCCCAGTTATCAGTTAGTGCCTGCTGCTGGAGGTCATGTGGTTAATGATAAGTGTTCCCATGCTAGGACACTGCAGTACCAGGGCTTGTGCTGCTGCTGTGAAATGAAAACTCCAATGCTGGTGTTGCTGAAATAGCAACTTCCCTTCCGTTGAACCAATATAATGAGGGCCCATTCTAACTATTCCCTCAGTGTGTGTTGGCTGTGGAAATAAGTAAGCCTATGTTATGTGTCAAGCAAGTAAACCCAGGGTGAGCGAGCAGTGCTGGTGTTGTACACTGAATGCAGGCTTGATCAACTTTAGACATTTCACCTCAAAATGTAGACACTAGGTAGGCACTCGCTGCAACTTAGGCTGAATGTAGCATGTAAATTTTGCAGGTCAACCACCTTGCCACAGGCTGATGCAATTAGAACTCCACACTGCTTGTTCCTGAGGTGGAAATGATACCTCAGAATATCTGCAAATATATTAACGGGCATCAAGTGTTACAAACATTTTGTCTTATCCTTTTCACTGGTACCCAGTCCTTCTCCAGACCTAATTCGAAGTGCTAGTTTTGACCTTTAAAGCCCTTTGCAGTTTGTGACTTCAGTTATGGTGGGAGGGTTGCAGAGGAATATAGCTCCAAGACCTTTTTTCAGAGCAGTAGCAATGACAAGTGATTTGCCTGAGAACCATGGTAACTGACAGGCCCTCTTTGCTCCAGCAAGTGAATGAGTGAATTCAAATTTGGATGTGACCGATTAACATAGAAGAAGTCAGAGGCTGGATGCTTCTTTCCTTTTCTTTTATTGGGTTCCTACTTCAGGCTTGCATTTTAACTGCAACACCTATTTGCGTGTTTTGCATTTCTGACTGAAAGCTTAAGGTTGCATTTCAGCTGGTTGAAGATCTTTTGTTGAAGCTCAGTGGGTTTCTCAAGCTGAACCTATGCAATCAGTAGAAAGGATATTGATTTCAATGATGTTTACTTCAAGCTGGGAAACAATTTTTAGGACTGCAGTCATGCATATTCTAATAAATTGGATCTTGTATTATGTAATGCTACTCTTTGATGTGTATGTGTTTGAGTATAATAATGAATCAACATATTTGCCTTTAGTTTTGGACTCTTGTTAGGGTATAGCTATGGAGGCTGTCATGATGAGTTCCTATACTTCAAAGTTTACCACAACACCATTGTACTTCACTATCAGAAGAATTCCCTGTTCTCACATTGCCTACTGTTCCTTGATATCTTTGTCTGACACTTCCTTCCAAGTACCCAAATGAAATATGGTGAATGATAGAGAAAGGTCCTTTTCAAGAGTGGTCTCTGAGGTGTGGAATGCTGCCCCCAAAAGGACCCACTTGTTGCTTACTTTAAAACTTATATATCAGGCCAATATATGGTCTCAGGCCTTTTTAATCTTTATTATGCTGCGCCTTGCATTGTTTTAGCTTTGTGAAAATTTTCAGCTTTGCACCAGTTTTAAATATTTAGTACTGCCATGTTTTATTCTCCTGTTCTCTGCTAAGTGGGTTGTCTTGATTTTAAACATGTAGTTCTGCTGTTTTAATTAATTATAATTAATTATAAGGTGAATGTAGTGCAACAGAATATTCTATCCCCTCCTCTCTCTGCGCACCCGCTAAATCTGATTCTTCATAGGAACATTTTTACTGCACTGCTGATGTTGATGGGAGGGCCCAGAGTCAGGGCTATGAACAGTCCTCCTCACATGGCTTACTTTTAACTCCTCAGTGTTGCAGCTGTCCATGCAACTCTGCATGCAGTAGTCCAAGTCCTCTGGTGGCTTTAAGGTTATGAAAAGGAGTGGGGTTTTTGTTTCTTTCTTTCTCCAAGGAATTGATGCAAAGCTAATATTAGAGTGATCAGAAAAGATTGCAGCCAGATGAACTAAAACCATATGCTAAATGAACTGAATCAGATGAGCAGGGTGACTTTAACTGATCAGTAGATCAGGGTCATTCAAAGCTTGTAAGTCGAAAGCAGGCTGCAAAGTGCTATATAAAGATAATTGAAATGAAGGGAGCAACTTAACAAAACCACGAATGAAATTCAATGTGGATAAGTGCAAAGTGAGACACATTGGAGAACTAATCCCATGTAACGATAATGTTGGTTCCAAAAAGACAGTTGCCAAAGCCAACCTGGTGCCGTTGTTGTCTTTTCTATATTTAACAGCCCTGGAATGCCAACTTTTGAGGCTGTGCTTTTTCAGACACAGCAAATTAGGCTTTAATTCCAATAGAGAAATGCATGCCATTATCTGAACATTAGAGATCATTGTCAATGTGTGCTAAGCACCAAAAATTAAGAGATAGGGAGCCATCCATTATCCCCATGTTGTGTCTCCCTTATCTGTTCCAAATGCCCCCTTTCCTTTGTCACTCTAAAGTGACATATGTCATCAAGGAAAATATGATTTATTGGAGGATGCACATCATTTTTCAGAATGTATGATGACTGCTCCCATAAAAAAATAGTGAGCAAGATGATAGTTCTTCCATGAGTTGTATAGAACACTATCTGTGAAGGTTAGGTCAGGTTTTATGTCAGCAAAGTACATTGCCAGCCCATGATAATAAACAGTTTTTAAACACCAAGACAATCTAATACCCTAATTATAGGTCTTGTCCAGTAAAACAGTTCCTGTCAATTCCGTTATCAGTTTCACACCACAAATGGTGCTTGCTAATGAAGTTCCCTGCTCGTGAATATGAACGGTTAGTGTTTTTCCTCAATATGCTATCTCATAGCTGCCATCTGGAGACACATTTTTCTTGTGATAGTGGTTTGATACAGAATGTCTAATATTTGAGAGCAGTTTGCCGCAGAGATCATACCAGCTCTGAGGAGAGTCTCCACACTAGCACTAGCACTAGCACTGAAGTACTAGGAATCTGTGGCAATATTTCCATAAAGCAGATGTGAGGAACTTTTGCTCTCGCCCCCGATATTGTTGGACTACGTCTCCCATCAATACTGACCCATTGGCAATTGGCAATTCTGGCTGGTCCTGCTGGGATCTGGAGTCAAACAACATTTGGAGGGCAACATCCCTGCCTAGAGCTTTCAGTTATTATGCCTCCTCTATGGAGCCACTGCCATTCAGGAATACTTCTAGAGACTTTCACATGGTGATCTAAATTTGAGGGTTCCTGTTCCTTAGATGAAACAACTGAAACTTTTTTGGGGGGTGGCTAAAAGGAGTTCTCTATGATTAGCAAAACATTCTCATATTTATTTATTTAACATTTTTAATTACACCTTTCAGAAAACATTTCTCATCATATGGCAAATATATGAGTTAAGCCTGCAACAGTGTTTAAACACCACATAATTTAAAACCTGGAAAACTGCCAAAGACATTATAAAATAGTCCTCACCCTTAAAACAATGCAGCCCTGAACACAGTGCAATAAAAATAAAATAACTTTACAGGAGTAGCCCTTTTAAAACCTTTTTTTTTTTTTTAAAGCTGCAGAGAATAAATATTGCAGGGATGGGACGTGCCTAATCTTCCTTGGAATATCAAAATCTGGAGAGAGGATGCTGCAATAAGAGGGGAAGAGTTCCTCCTCCTGCCCATTTGTATGAGTTCTGCACTATGCCAAGCTGTAACAAGAGGGTGCTGAAGGTAAAGGAAATAGATTCTTTATGGAAGTAACTATGGCAGGTGGCAGGGGTTGACTGAATATCCTACAGCTGTAAAGAACAAGCTCTGTTAAAAAGGAAATGAGGGGAAAGACATGACACCATACAGTTCCTGCCACCCAGGGACTCATTCATGTATGCTTCCTGAAAGGGAACATGATAGCTTGAGTGGAAAGGTTCCATTTATTCAAAGGCCAAAGTGGAAAGATTGTTTAAAAAAATCAAAAAACTTTTAATGGATTTTGTGACAAAGGACACCAGTGAAACAAAGTGACACCTGTTCTCTTGACCCAATCATTGGGGGAAATGCTCCTCTAATCAGGAATGTTTTCCAGACAGAAATCATAATGCCAATTGAAAAAAATGGAAGCATCCAAACAGTGTTGATGCTACCAATGGGGGGTAAGTTGGGCTGGTAGGGATGTGGGGGAAATTTGATTAAGTTCAAATTTAAATGCAAACCTACCTAAGGCTTCCCACAGGCATCTGGTTGACCACTGTGAGAACAGGATGATGGAAAAGATGAGCCTCATCCAACAGGCTCTTCTTATGTCCCTGTGTTCACATCTTATGTTCTAATTCACACTTTCTGAAACAATGTGTTAATGGAAACCCAGCTATAGTTCGTACTCTTCTGAAGTGTGCAATGCAGTCCTCCAGCCAAGTAATATGTATAACAATGCCTATACTGGGCCAAATTGTGCATAAAAATGCATATACTCATGAAAATAACATAAAAATGCATTATATTATAGGAAATCGCTTTGCAAACATTTGTATATTAAGAGAAATTCACATTAAGATGCTGATGAATTTTCATTAGGACCTTTTTTTAAAGTGGAAACTGATGTGAAAATGTTATAAATTGGCTGGAGAAATGAGAAATAGAGAGGAGCCAAAATGGACAGATTTAACCATCCATGGGGACTGGTAAAAGGGAGTAAATAGTAGGAGCTGGTGATCAGGGATGAAAGAGAGGAAAGACAGTAATGCCAAATAATGAGGAGTTTGGAATTGCAATGGTGCTGTCATCTACATAAGAACTTTTTCTGTTAGAAGATTGGATATGCATAACACAGGAGTATTCACACTGAGAGACTCTACAAACACAAGGCATTTAGGAAACATGACCACACAGGATAGCTACTCCATGAAAGCCATGACAAGGAGGTATTCAGGTGATCATTACATTCCCCTGTGAAGATCTTTCCAGCTGAAAGTGGCCATCTGTGACCACCAGCAGTGACTATTCAAATGCTGAATCCCACAAGGATATAATGCGCAAATCACAGGAGCCCTGTGTCCCTTGCCATAGACAGAGGGAAACAGTAGGGTGACAGGCTCAAGTGGAAACACAAGCACTCTGGTTTATCCAGACATTCTCTGTCCCCCTCCTGCCTTTTTTCCACCTCCCCTTGTGCCCTCTCAAACCCAGGATAGAAAAATCATCCCACTTTTTGGGAAGGAAAGTGCCAACCTGTCACTGAAAAAGATGTAAGCGGAAGAAACATTTAATACCAAGAAAATATCTCTGGGTGCTCTCACAAAAAGAAAAAGCAATGGGAAGGTGAGGCTGTATATGTGTATGCGAGAGAGAAGACAGTACTCACTGTACTGATAAACTTTAAAATGTGATTTACTCTGTGAAGGCAGCAGCCTCAGACATCAAAGCTTCAGATTCAATGCAGTGTCAAAAAACCATGAAGCTTTAAGACTCAACCAAGCATCGACACCAAGCTGAAGAAGAAGCTTTTACTCTCAACACCGCTGACTGAACGGATTAGGCTTTAAAACACACACACACAGAGAGAGAGAACCCTTCATAACCTTCTTTCTCTAAAAGCTGCTAGTGGGGAAAATAAATGACTGAATTTTGAGTGTTTGCCCAAGTGCCTCCTTATTTATCCACTGACTTCCTCCTAGTTCTCTGCAGATTTGTTAGGAGGCCAGTGCGAATGCACTAATGAATTAATTATAACCAAGATATCCAGTGCCCCTTACAAGGAGCAAAGCAAATGGTTTGGAAAGGATGCCCTTCGTTCTGTCCTGAACTTTTAAATAGAGCAGTTATGCTGGAAGGGTGAGGCTTCAGGTTGCAGCCCCATTTATTTATGAGCTGAGTTCCTTTGCAAACAATAGCAGGCAATATTTAGCTTGGGGTTTGAAAGTGTATCTAATATTCAAAACCCACCTTGGAATTCCCTACCCTCTCTCCCCAGCAAGATTTCCCAGTGACTTCGTACAGCATATGACCTTCACATTTCAGCACTAAAGCCATTAGTCAAATGGCAGGTGCTTTCTGAGCGGTCAACCAAAAAGACTGGCATTGACTTTAATGAGCACTTTTTAAAAAACCACCTATTACTTTCAACCAAGATTGTGGTTCTACACAGGGAGTAAAAATGCTAATGCACAAATTAGTAAAATAAGATTAAAACTACCAATTTCTGACCACCTTTACTTTAGAAATCTACAATTTCTTCCGTGGGCAATTTCTGCTGCAATATACAGCAGCGTAAATCAGAAATAATAACATTGATTCTTCTTTTTCTTCTTCATCATCATGCATTGATCTCTCTTCTCAAGCCTGATGCAGAAAGGACAATTTAGCAGAGAAGAAAAACAATGGCATGAAACATCCCTAGTAAAAAAAACCCTGGTTACCTCTAAAAGGCATCCCTCCTGGCTCTTATTAATGCTGAGATCATTTATGAAGCACTGCATTTTTATTTCTGGAGTCAGGGCAGCCAACCAAGTTTAGTGACATGGAACAAGTTGTCAATAGCTTTACAGACCTGCAGAGGATTTTAATTGGATAGGAGCATTTGGAACTCTGTGTGTGTGTGTGTACGCTTAGAGAGAGGGAGAGGGCATTAGCTCTTCTTAGGAGCAAAGGATGTGTCCATGCACTTCAATGCAAAAGGAAACTAATTCATTTTGTATCTTTCATGGCAAAAATTCACCAAATCACAAATACTTTGCCTCTAGCACAACAAAGGAAGAAGAGATCTAAAAGTATTCTATGGCAGGCAGTTTCATACTCTGGTATTGCCTTTTTGAAAGATAGATCATTTCAGACATTATCATTAGCTTGGAAACATTTTTTGAAATAAATTTGTCTTTGTTGCTATCCTTTCTTCCTTTATCCCCCTAACGTGCCAAACCTATTTTAACCATCCTAGCTGTTCAAACACAGTCCAGATTGGAATGTTAATTCCATAGTAGATCCAAGCCACAGTGATATGAACTTCGCATATCCAGACGCCTCTGTTCCAGTGGTTTTCAATCATTGGCCTGTGTGGATAAGTGCCAAACCACAGACTTTCCCCTGCCAGTCCACAGCAAGGAAGTCTACTGCTATGGGTTGAGACCCCTTCATTTGCTTCTTTATTTGTCAGCAAACCACCATCTATCTCCATTCGCAAATGCTTAGTTGCTTACTTGATATCCCGCAGGAAGCTGCCTTTGCACAATCAGGCCGTTTGTCTATCTAGCCCACTACTGTCCACACTGGCTAGCAGCAGCTCTCCAGGTGTAAGACAAGAGATACTCTCTGTCCTTTCTGGAGATGCTGGGAGTTGAACCTGGGACCTTCTACATGCAAGACAGATGCTCTTCCACTGTGTTTCTTGTATAAGGCAGAAAGTTGAGCTCAGCTTTCTACAGCTATGTGCATGAAATCATTCACCATAGACTCCTGCCGACGATTTGTTGGCAGGCTAAGAGCAGGATAAGCAAACTCTCCACAGAAGCCCTCTCAGCTCATTAGACTAGATTACACTACAGCACCACCCGCAGTGTGAATAAAACCTCAGTATACAGCATGCATAAGTATATAGTAGCAATATCCTTGGTCAATTTCATATGTGAAGAATAATGGGAAGGGGAAACAAACACTAATTTTTAACAAAACAAACAAGAAGATTCAAAATGGAAACATTAACCCCATTAAAAGGTTTAACATGAATGCCCAGGGGAATCACTGACACTCACATCATTCACCATGTACTCAGAAAGGAGCCTTTTAAATTGTTCTGATACACGTGTTTATGTGTTGCTCATTACCAGTAATGTCACAGGAACAATCTACTAGGTGCCTGTGACATGTAATGGAGACACATATATTGCTTACAGCAGTGCTGGTGGTACTGCAACGAGCTGCTTTTGGCTCTTTCCCTGGAGTGCATGAAGTATGATGAAAATATCCAAACAGGTTACATCAGAGATTCCATGGTAGGTCAGAGGGGGGAAACTGTTTATGCTAGGAGTAGTTTAAGTTGAGTGCATAACAAGCAGCCATTGTGCACATTCACCATGCCTGATGGAGTATGTACATAATGGCTGGTTGTTATGCACCCAGTTCAAACTACTCCTAGCATAAATGCAGGGAACAGTTGAGTAGTGAGCGGGAGGAGCCTGCGGCCACTAGAGTGAAAGGAGAATTTTAATCACTATTGCAGGGAGAGGGATGGGTTGCCCACCTCTGAGCTAGTGATATTAACAAAGGGTATGCTACTTGGAAAGTGGGCATATTGTCCAGAGAATGTGTAAAATTCAGCTGAGACAGGCTTATTCCCTCAAACTTGTTGGAAATTATGCATGATGTCTGGAGAGCGTACAAAATGTCAAGTTATGTGCATTCTTCATGGCCTGTGGGAGAGTCTGTTTATTGAGAGTCTGTTTATTGACTGGGAAATGTACACAATTTCCTCATGGACAATGCATGTGTATGTTCTTCATTAGGATGAATGTGCACAGGGTGCAGTTGCTCTGCACATTAGTCCCTCAGTTCACATTATCCATATTTTATATCTATATGTATACCTATATGTGTATGCACATGCCATAGGAAATATCAGCTCTACAATACTGCCATCAATTATCTAGCTGTGTTTCCTTTGACTTCACAAAATGCCAAATCATCTCCTACATATTGGGTAATACGTTATCGTCTATGTTTTAAATAAAGTGTCCTGGACATGCAACAGCGGAGTTAAAATTGCATGCAACTGATCAGTGTTCATGGTTAAATGTAATCCAATGAGACATTTCTCCTCTGATTAATTTCAAGTGCATTGTCAAAGATGGTGCAGACAACATCAAATTTGCAGCATGAAGCGGCCCTGATGTCTCTCAACTTCCCTACGATCTGTTATGATTAGTGGGTAACAATCATCGCCCCCCCCCCCCAGTTTTCAAGAGGGAGACGGATCAAATACCAAAATACAGAGGGATTCTTCATGCTTCGCCAACAGAGGACGGTCTTTTGTGTATTTGTCAGATTAACATATTCTCGGATGGCATTTCCCAGAGGGAAATATCTGTCTCAAGCTGTTTCTTTCAGGCTCTTGCACACTGTCTGAATGGATCGTTATGAAATTGCATCACTAATGCTTACAGCAGAGAAGCTGCTTGGTGCACAACCACAGCGAAATCATTCACATCCTAGCCACCGATGTGTACTTAACTAGTGTTCACACAGCCACACAACTTCCTCCTCAGTCACGAAGGGAGACCCACCACAGCCCACTAATAAAAGCAGCAGAGAGCTTTTAAATTTTTTGTAAGTCAAAGTCAATGAGAAAACACCAGAGGCATTAACGTTACCAGCCATATGTGACAAAAAGCTCCCTATCCACAGCAGCTATTTATCTTGTCCAAGCATTTTACAAACTCCTATACCTCAATATTTTTGTTCTCAGACAGGACCAGAACGTTGAACCAAATGGTGAGAAGAGTATAGCCCTGCTTGAGTATTCCTCCCCTGAACTGTATGAGCGGCAGGGCAGAGGTGCACCCAGTGACCCCAACCCAGCTCTTGCTGCCATGCTGCCCCAAGCCCTACCATCTATGCATAGGGCAGAGTACCTTTCCCAGCCACAGGGCTGCATTCACTTATTGGTAATCTCCTGGGAACTGTGTGTCAGTGGTGGGCAGGATCAGAGGGGAAAGTGGGTAAGACCAGAGGCAAAAAGTAAGTGAAGCAATGGATTTGTCTCTTACCCTTGAACAATAGGCCACATTTCAGTCAGGCTTTGGCCGGGGAGGGCGGGATATAAATAACTTTCTTTCTTTCTTTCTTTCTTTCTTTCTTTCTTTCTTTCTTTCTTTCTAAATGTCAAAGGCATCTACACTCCACCATCCACCATCTACGCAAGTAGGAAACATCACAGTTCAAGGACACATTCCAGACAGAAGCACTCAAGGAGTGCACAGAGAAAGTGCTATTTTTGTTCTACGGCAGTTTGGTTTCTGACAAATACTGCATTATTCCTCTTGCTGTCTGCTCTTTAACATAATTTACGTAATTTACACAAGTTATATAACTAGTTTATTAACCTGCGTACCTTACACACATTTCAATATAACGGAAATGTCAAAACAATGTTTAACATACAGGTCCTGCTTTCTGCCCGCTCATTAAATGAAAACTCGCTTATCCAAATGTAAAGAATTATGTCCAAACCTCACTATGCACTCTGCAGATTCAGATTCAGATATTCAAAGAGCTGGAATTTACCCACTGTCTTTTTTCCCTTGTCTCTCTTTTGTTGGTTGGCTACAGCCATTTCAGGAAGCAATAATAATAATAATACTTAAACCCCATCCATCTAACTAACTGGGTTGCCCCAGTCATTGAAAAAGGGGGTGTGAAAAATCATAAAAATCCCAGATTAGAAATGTTCCCACAGGAATCAGTGGAACTTGTGGACTTGTTATGAAGTTGACATAATTAATAATGGAATTTCTGTTGCTCCTCACCTTTGCCTTAGATTTCTACACCATTCATCATCAACTTCATTCTTCCAAAACACTTGACCAAGACCACAAAGTAGTAAGCTAAATTATGTAATCAGAGCAAACGTGAGTGGTATCTAAAGCGTTGGCAAGCCTTGATTGCGGCCTCTAGATCCCGCAGACCACAGGAATTTTGGGCTTTGATAAACAAAAGAGGAAGGAAGTACCCACTGACGATTATCCCTGCGCCCACATGGGAACAATTCTTGAGTAAATATTTCTCCTTGGCAGAGGAATCCAACTCATCCACTGAATTCTGAGCCGACCATCTACCTTTGTGGCCCTCTACCGACCCAGACCTGATAATGGACTTGATATTAGATCTGAAAACGGGCAAAGCCCCCGGGCTGGATCTAGTCCCTGCTGAGGCTATTGTTGCGCAACCGAGGTGGTGGGCTGAAATCCTGGCCAAAGTCTTTGATGCAATTAATTCTACGGGACTTATCCCTAGGTCATGGAAGGAGGCCGTGATCGTGCCAGTCCATAAAAAGGGTCCCCCTGCTGACCCGGAGAATTATCGGAACATCAGCCTTTTGTCTATCATCGGGAAAATCTATGCAAAATTTTTGCTGTCTAAGCTGTCCCATTGGGCAAACGACTCAAATTTGATTGGCCACGAGCAAGCGGGCTTTAGGAACAATTATTCGACCACTGACCATATGGTAATTATGTATCATCTTGCCAGAAAATATTCTGCCCCGAGTCGGGGGCGCCTATGTGTCGCTTTCATAGACCTAAAGGCCGCCTTCGACAGTATCCCAAGAAACTGTCTATGGAAGAAATTAGAGAGATGGGGCATAGATAGAAGGCTGTTATGGCTTATAACCCAATTACACCATGGGTCGTCGGCTAGAGTGAGACTCACACCGGCGGGAAACCTATCCAACGAGGTCCCAATAAACAGAGGTGTGCGCCAAGGCTGCATTTTGGCCCCACTCCTCTTCAACTTGTTTATTAGCGATATGAAGCTCTTTCTGAATGAGTCTCAAGCCAACATTCATGCCCCCCGCCTAGCTGATTTTCGCTGCCCTCTGCTCCTATATGCCGACGATGCAGCGATCCTTTCCTACTCTAGAGTCGGTTTACGCAGAGCTTTAAAGATTTTTGCGGCTTATTGCAAACTCAACCATCTGACAATTAATCATGGGAAATCTAAAGTCCTGGTCTTTACCAGGTCTCGGAAAACTTACAGCTGGAAGTTAGATGGAGTCCAATTAGAACAGGTTTTCAAATTTAAATACCTGGGAGTCTTTTTTCACTACAACCTAAGCTGGAAGCCACAGATACAGTATTTACTAAACAAAGGGAAAACAATACTTTATACTCTACTCCAATTTTTTTGCGGCCGACGGAGCCTCCCACATCCCTTCTGCATTGAAGGTGTACCATGCAAAAGTGGTTTCCACCCTCTGTTATGCTGCCCCGCTCTGGGCCCCAGGGTCCAATTTAACATCGTTGGGGACATTGCAGAATCAGTTTCTCCGTCGCCTCCTGAAACTCCCCATGTGTGTGAGCAACGCTGCCATACGTCTGGAGTTAAGGATTGCATCATTGGAGACTGTCATCTGGAAGCGAGTCTTTGGTTATTGGCTGTCCAGCTGGCATAGGCTTCCCGACCATTACCTTTTTCAGTGCCTCTGGCGGGACGACTTTGTCAATCCGTGGGTAGGAAAAATCCATACCAAACTTCTGAGCATCGGAATTTCCCCAGCAGACTCCTTAAAGATGAACTTACGCTCAGCCAAAAGCCTTATTGAGCAAAGATTAGCAGACATTGAAAATCAACACAACCTCGCCGGGGGTGGGGGTGTCTGCTCCCCCAGGTATCACGGAATAACCCCACCACTTGGCCTTCCATCATACATGTCATCTCTTTCATCTGTACCACACCGACTTGCATTTATTTGTGCAAGGTTCAATGTCCTTCCATCGAACCTGCTGAGCCACAGATTTTCCAAGGGTTTGGTGTCTCCGCTATGCGTGTGTGACGGGAAAACTGTTGATTCTCTCCTACATATAATGTTCAACTGTCCCCTACATAGCATAGCCAGGACTAAATTCCTGGGTCCTGCTTTACTGCGCTTGGTTGGCAGGCCTGTTGAGTCACATGCCGCACTACTTTTGCAGGATACAGATCCTTCTGTAACTCTGCAGGTGGCGAGATTCCTGAATGTGGTTATCTCACACACAAAAACCACCAAAAACAACAACAACATCAAAAACTAATCGGACAGTTTTGAAGAGAGTGCATGTCGGATCTTGTCTTCAGTTTTCCTTTTTCTGGGATCCGTCCCTTGGAGCTCTCCGGGCCCCAAGCTATTATCTGGCTCTGCTCAATGACCCACCCCTGCATCATGGTGTTCACCTTCTGGTGCCGAATATATCGGTCTTTATGCCTCTGTGCTTTTATGTTTGTACATCCTTTATGGGCTAATAGCCGTAAATAAATAAATAATAAATAATAAAAAAATAACTACAGTGGTACCTCGGGTTAGGAACTTAATTTGTTCTGGAGGTCTGTTCTTAACCTAAAACTGTTCTTAACTTGAAGCACCACTTTAGCTAATGGGGCCGCCTCCTGCCACTGCACCGCCACCACACAATTTCTGTTCTCATCCTGAAGCAAAGTTCTTAACCCGAGGTACTATTTCTGGGTTAGCGGAGTCTGTAACCTGAAGCGCATGTAACCTGAAGCGTATGTAACCCGAGGTTCCACTGTAATTGACATGATTTTCTTCATTTATGCACAGAGCTGTAGAGTTCACATGGAAAGCTGAGCAAAGTAAAAGGAAGATATTTTTCTCACACTCCCCAAAAATGTGTTGGGAGATGAACATGTGACATCTCCTGAATGCATCTCTAAGCTGACATTATCATCTGTGCTGTTATTGGGCCAGATGGAAATAACTGAGCGCCATTTACAAACTCAAAAGCCAGAAAGGTCCTAATTTATATTGTTTACCAGGTCCAGCTGCTCAAAGCAAATGCTTCTCTTCTACTCCCACTCCCCCTTCTTTCTCCCCTAAGGTAAGTTTGGGCTTAACATCCCCATCAATCAGAGACAATTCTTTTGTGCCAAGATGTTGACGTACAAAGTTACACTTCCCTTTGGAAAGCAACATGGCTCTTTTATTAAACTCATCAGTTTCAGTTGCCAAGGCTGAGAGTTCCTAAGTTGTCAGAAGTTGCTTCAATGCCTGATGGGAATGTGAAGGGGGTGGTAGTTGTGCCTACGATTTCTGGGAAGACATGTGTCCAGGAAGAACACTTGTCATGACTGATGTGCCAGCCTTCTGAGAGCAGTGATTAAAAATGAATATTATGAGATCTTAGGTCAAACTAATTTGCACTTTCTCCATCCTGCAGACATCAGCCAGGGTGAGTTTATAATGCAGATACACTACCCAACAGCAGTACAGGCAAGGGCAAGATTCTGATGAGCACACCCATGTGTTGAAGTTGTCACTTGTACAGACAATTAGATTTACTAACCAGCTGTACGAGTGAAAGTACTCAAACACATAACTATCTGGCTTTTTCTGAGAGAAATGCTTAAAACATGTATATGGACAGGTTTATTTGATTGGTTGGATGAACTATAAGTTACTCTTAGGTTCTGTAGAGTAGAGCATTCAAAATAGTAGCATGCACTACTGTTCACTTTGTTTACAGTTTTAAGAAATGAAAAAGAACAGAGCAAGAGTGACAGAGATGCACACAGAAGGCCCCATATTCAGTTCTGTGCACCTTTGTCTGAATGTGGAGCCCTCCAAACATTTTGGACTCCAACGCCCATCATTCCTAGCCAGCATTGGTCAGGGATGATGGGAGCTGATGTCTGCAACATCTGAGGGTGCCATGATGGCTATCCCTGGTTTAAGGCAGTACAGTGGTACCTCGGGTTAAGTACTTAATTCGTTCTGGAGGTCCGTTCTTAACCTGAAACTGTTCTTAACCTGAAGCACCACTTTAGCTAATGGGGCCTCCTGCTGCTGCTGTGCCGCCAGAGCACAATTTCTGTTCTCATCTTGAAGCAAAGTTCTTAACCCGAGGTACTATTTCTGGGTTAGCGGAGTCTGTAACCTGAAGCGTATGTAATCCGAGGTACCACTGTATTGAGTCTGATGGACCAGTGGCCTGACCTTGGTATACTGCAGTTCTGACAATCATTGGAATAAATAAACATAAAAGTGAAAGTGGTGTATTTTAAATAGTATAAATGGACTGTATTTTGGGTAGGTCTCGAAGTCCACCTTTTACATCAGCTTCATTTGATAATAATAGTTCTGACACTGGTCATTCTTTTTCTCTTTTAGTACAACTTTTATAAGATGAGAGCCTTGTTCCAGACTAGAGGCTTATGACCATGACCCAGGAAAGACAAAACTTTGGTTGTATCCAACCAGAGCTGAAGCATGTAACACCAAAGCAGTTTTGTCAACGGGGTGGGGTGGGGGAGAGCCTTGGCTATAGCTACTGTTCATCTGATGGTGTTTTACACACACTCTCTCACTCACTCACTCACTCACACACACACACCTTGCCTACATTTATTCATTATTGTGTACAGCTCCTTCACAATTTGCATTACATTTTGCCTAATTATGCTATGGTTGAAACCCTGCCACTGGTTTTAGTTAACTAATTAAGGATTTACAGTTATATGAACTCAGTATGCATGCTAGCCAAGCTGCTGCCTATTTATTGCAGCACATACAGAGATACGTTTTAGATGAATTCCTTTTCAAGTTCCTTTACACATCTGTGATAAAAGGCTTTGGATGTGAGCCTAATCCATTCAGTCACTGGAAGTTTTGCCTTTGATTTCAATGGGATATAGACTGAATATTCCATTGCACAGAACATCCCATCATGTTGTCCCAAGGGAATGTACAAGTCGAGCAAAGGTGCAGAGATGCCATATGTTAGATGTCTTTCTATTGCCATTTGCATTTCCTTTGGCACACTAGATTGAGAACTAGTTTTAGCACAGGTTAAATACAGAGACATACACATAACTAATTCTTTTTCTGTACCTCTCTGCCTTTGTGATCCAACCCTTTTCACACTTTCAGGTTGTTAGTAATGGAGTCTCATCCCTTCCATATGCTATATGGATTCTATCACTTTTCCCATTTCTGTAAAGGACAGGTGTCTACCCTGCCTGACAGGTCTGAAAAATGAATGATTTTCATTGCGCCATGATAGATACACTCCCTAGACAAATCTGATCATGATCTACAGACAACTTCTTTAGAAGATTGACTCAAAGCTTGAAAAATGGTGTGCATATCCCCTTGAGAAGTACAGCTTCTCTCTGAAATAGGAAATAAATTATCAGTGCTCCGTGGCTATTCCATCATTTTATCCTCTGATGGAAAAGAAAAGCTATTTGCCTGTTTATCGCAATGATCATCGAAACGAGGAAACCTTCCTGAGTTAGAATTGGAAGCATGAAGATCATCAGTTTTTATTTTTTAAAAAAACCTCTTTCGGGGTATATCTCAAGTACCTTGTTATTAGGACATTTTTTGTAATGTTCCAGAAATCCTCTGATAACATCTTGGTAGGACTTTGATCTTGCCTCCCTAAAATCTATTTAGATCTGCTTGTAAAGTTCATTCTTTATTAAACGCTTGATGGCAGAATCTTGTGGCCATTGTGTAATGCCATGGAGCTGATCTAGGTTGTATTTTTCACTGCATATTGGTAATTGTGAACTAGTGTTATGAACACCTAGATACACGAATAATGAGTCACCTATCTCTTGGAAGAGAAGGATGGCGGAGGAGTGGCTCAAACCAGGAGCTGGTGAGTTGTGTCAAAGTATCTTACCACAGGGCTACTGAGATATTTTTTGGGCTATGGAGATCAGATCTGGAGCTGCGTCCCCAGCCCTTAGCCCTTCCAGCTCACTTATTCATACAGCCACCTGTTTTGTCAAACACATTACTTGTTCCCTCACAAAGTATTTCTTGTGGAATATAGAAAAGTACAAAATATTTAATTCTTCTAAACTACTCTAATGAAAGAATTGTTCTGCTTTTAAACACTCCAGGGGTGGTCTTTAGCAGCATAAGCTGCTTGAAAGCGCAATTGCAAACTGCCCTGTGCTGCGCTGCACTTTGAGGTCCCATTAGTTGGGATTTCAAAGCACAATATCACCTGATCTCACTATGATGTCAGGTGATTGACAGGTGGGCAGTTCATCCATCTGTCTAACTGAGCCTATCAGGGGTGATGAGATAAGGTACTAGCCTCCTGGGTCAGAAAAAGTTTCCAACCCCTTATCTGCAGCCAAGCCCATCTACCCCTCTATAAATTACTTCTTGAGTCTCTCAGGTTAAGGCATCCTGTACACACCTGGGAGTTAGCCTATAGAACTCAGGGGTGAGGCTAATTTTGAGTTGACATGCATAGGATTATATTGAAAGAGTCCAAGCCAATTTTTTAACTACTTGGTCCTGAAAGAAATATACTTTCCTTTATAGAGATGTGAAGTTCTTTCTTCTTACGGTACTGTAATTCCTTCTCAGCTATACCCTGTTATTGTCCATGATAAAAAGGATGCGTTCATCTAGTGGGGGAAATCCCCCCACCATCTTTTAAAAAGTTCAATTAATTTCTTATCTTTATTAAACTGGTCCTAATTTAATTCTTATGGCTTTCTACAAAACGGAGCACAGTTGACGGACTGTATAGCATTTTTAAATACTTTAATTGTTTCTCTGCCACTTGGAACAGAGATAACATATTTCTCTTCAGCTTTAAGATTCTCCTGCAGCCATAAACTTTGAATATAAATATGATACATGGAAACTGGGGCCTGTTCTTGCACCTGCACAAAAGTGGATAAGATGACGCTGTCTTTTTGTGTCCGTCAGATTCTGTATGTATGTTCATTTGAAAAATGACTGGGAAAGAGCATGAAGCAATTACAGTAAGGGATTTAAGCACAAAGCCTGGCATTGCTGATTGCAGGCAGACTTCTAATCCAATTGAATCAGTGGCTGTTGCCCTGAAGTACTTAATATCAGCCTTCATGATGTCTGAAGCCTTCCTTCTTTTCTGTTTTTCTTTTTGCTGTTATTCATCAGCATGTAAGTTAAAAAGGTAAAGGACCCCTGGACTGACCTTGGGGGTTAGGCGCTCATCTCACTTAAGGCTAAGGGAGCTGGTGTTTGTCCTCAGACAACTTTCCGGGTCATGTGGCCAGCATGATTAAACTGCTTCTGGTGCACAGAACACCATAACAAGTGCCAGAGCGTATGGAAATGCCATTTACCTTCCCACCACAGTGGTACCTATTTATCTACTTGCACTGGCATGCTTTCGAACTGCTAGGTTGGCAGAAGCTGGGACAGAGCAACAGAAGCTCATCCTATCACGTAGATTTGAACCACCAACTTTCTTTCTTTCGTGTGTGTGTGTGTGTATTTATTTACATAGTTCTTTTTGTCTGTATAATTCTAAGCACCATATCATGGGTTCCCTGGTGGTCTCCCATCTGGTCACCTCAGCAGACCCGCCAAGTGTCCCAATTTTCAAGGGACAGTCCCAGATTTACAGAAGCCATCCCAGTTTCTGATTTGACCCTGGAATGACCTGCTTTTCTGAAATATACTCAGAGTCGCAAAGTGATTTCATGCTCTTTATTCAGCTCATAGTGGTGAGGAGGAATGAATAATGTCCCCTCACAGTATCTGCTTTATATACATTATTTACACAATGGGCTGCACATGATTGGCTAATTCTGGAATTCTACTGTAAGCCAATCAGGTTGTGGATTCACTTCTATCTGGAGCAGGATTGGGTGGTTCCTGCCAACCAATCATACTGCTGCATTGTTCTAGGACCAATCAGACTGCTGCATTCTGAATCCTATTGTTCTAGGACCAATCAGACTGCTGCCTTTTGGATCCTATTGTTCTAGGACCAATCAGACTGCTACAGTTTGGATCCTATTCAACTCAGTACATAACACCCCTCCCCTCTAAGTTCCAGTCCTGCCCGGGAGGTCGCATTCATAGTCCTCAAGGTATGCCGGCGGCCTACGTGTGCGTTGTGGCCTGGGGTGTTCCCTGGTCCGGGCTCCGGGTTCTGGCTCGTGTTCCAAGGATGCTGGCTGTGATGCGGCTGTTTGGTCTGGTGCAACCGGCTCGCTCAGTCGTGGTTCTGGTTCCGGTGTCCTTTCGGCCTCACGGGTCCTCTCTGTATTTACTGATTCTGCCTCTCCTGCTGGCCCCTCCTGCTCTATGGGCCTCACTGCCCCGCTGTTCCCTTGGGACTCCTCTGACCTGTCCTCCTCCTGGTTTTCTCCCGGGAATCGTCGCCGTATCTGGTCGCAGTGGCGGCGCCAGCATTGCCCCCCATCCGTTAGCACCTCGTACGACACGGGGCCAGTGACCCTGGTGATTGTGGCGGGTACCCATGCTGGGCCTGCCCCAAAATTCTTTGCGTACACTGGGTCCTGGGCCTCGAAGGTCCGGGGGTTCCTGCCTTCCCCCACCACTACCTCATCCTGAGCTCTATCGGGGTGAAGGCGGTCCAATCTGATTGCAAGGCGCCGACCCATTAGTAGTTCAGCGGGGCTCCGGCCAGTCGTTGAGCTGGGGGTGCTGTGCTGTGCTAGAAGGAATGTGGCAAGGCGGTACTCCCAGTCCCCTTGCGTCATGCGGCGAAGGGTGTCCTTGGTGGTCCGCACCATGCGTTCTGCTTGGCCATTGGTGGCAGGGTGGAACGGCGCCGAACGGATGTGGCGGATGGCGTTCTGCGCTGTGAAGGTTTGGAATTCTCCTGACGTAAATGCAGTCCCGTTGTCTGAGACGAGAGTGTCAGGGAGCCCGTGGGTTGCAAACAGCCTGCGTAGTACCCGGATGGCTGCGGACGTGGAAGTGGACGGTACCAGTGCGACTTCCAGCCATTTGGTGTAGGAGTCCACCACTATGAAGAATGTTTTCCCCTGAAAGGGGCCAGCGAAATCCACATGCAGGCGTGACCATGGTGCTCGGGCGGACTCCCAGGACTGGACTGGGGCCCTTGGGGGATCTGGGCGGGATTCTTGGCAGGCCTGGCAGTGTTTGACCCAGGCCTCTATCTCTCCATCGATCCCCGGCCACCACACATAACTCCTGGCAAGGGCCTTCATTCTTACTACCCCTGGATGTGTCTCGTGTAGGGCTGTGAGGACCCTTTTGCAGAGGGGCTGGGGAACAACGACTCTGCTTCCCCATAACAGGCACCCCTTGTGGGCCGACAGTTCATGTTTGCGGGTTGTGTAGCCGGCGAATTCTGGCCCGGGGCTGCTGCTGGGCCATCCCCTCCACACCCAGTCCAGGACCCGGGAGATGACCCTATCTTTCTTGGAATGGTGTGCAACTTCTTGTGCCTGAATGGGGCGGTCGGGAAGCAGCTCCAGGCTCATAACCTCTTGTGCAGGTGCTGGGTCAGGGCCTGTTTCCGGTAGTGGTAGCCTGCTGAGGGCGTCCGCATGGCCCATCGCCTTCCCAGGTCGGTGAATCAGTGCATACTGGTAGCTGGCAAGGAAAATTGACCACCTGAGGACGCGAGGAGACAGCACTTGGGGGGTCTGCTTTTCGGGGGCAAACAAGCCAAGCAACGGCTTGTGGTCAGTCACCACGGTGAAGGGCCGCCCGTACAAGAAATCATGGAATTTTTTACTCCCTTTACGATTGCCAGACCCTCCTTGTCGATTTGCGAGTAGTTCCGCTCGGTTGTGTTGAGTGTCTGGGAAAAGTACGCCACCGGTACCTCTCTTCCATCCGGGAGTTGGTGCCCCAGGACAGCTCCAATGCCATAGGGTGAGGCGTCGCATGCTAGCACCACCGGCAGCCTCTCGTCGAAGTGTGCCAAGACCGAGTTTGAGACAAGCAAGTCCTTGACTGCCTGGAATGCGGCCTCCTGGCGCTGGCCCCACACCCAAGGGGCCCGCTTGTCCAGGAGTCTGTGTAGGGGCTCCGCTACCGCCGCCTTGTGGGGAAGGAAGGCATGGTAAAAGTTCAATAGTCCCAAGAAGGCCTGAAGTTCAGTCTTGCTCTTGGGCGCTGGGGCATCACAAATGGCCCGTACCTTGTCCCCAGTCGGGTGGACCCCTTCTGCGTCCACCATAAATCCCAGAAAGTCCACCTGAGGCACTCCTAGTAGACATTTTTCCCGCTTCACCTTGAGACCCGCCGTCTGGAAACGGTGCAGAACGGTGCGGAGGCGGTCCTCAAACTCCTCTGGTGTGGGGCCGGCAATCAACACATCATCGAAGAAGGGGGTGACGCCAGGAATCCCTTTAAGGAGAGAGTCCATTATATTCTGGAATATGCCTGGTGCCACGCTGACACCGAATTGCAGCCGCTTTACCCTGAACGCTCCTCTGTGCGTCACAATCGTCTGTGCCTCTGCTGTGGCCTCATCTACTGGCAGCTGTTGATATGCTTGGGCCAAGTCCAGCTTGCCAAAAATTTTCGACCCAGCCAGGGTGGCAAGGACATGGCTGACCACTGGCACTGGGTATGCGTGGGCCGTGAGGGCCTTGTTTATGGTACATTTGTAGTCTGCGCAGATGCGGACCGAACCATTAGGCTTGACGGGTGTGACGATTGGGGTTTCCCAGGGAGCATTAGGCACCGGCTCCAGCACTCCTTGCTCTACGAGTCGGTCCAATTCCTCGTCTATACGGGGTTTCAAGGCGAACGGGACCCGGCGGGCCTTGAGCCTGACCGGTCGTACTGCGGGGTCAAGCTGTAGCGCAATGGGGGGGCCCGTATACTGTCCCAATTTCCCATCGAAAACCCCTGGAAATTCCTTGCATATGGCGTCCACGTCCACTTGTAAGCTAGTGTGGTTCACCCCGGTGACAGCTAGCCCCAGTGGTCCAAACCATGCCAATCCCAGTAAGCTAATGTAGGGGCCCTTGACCACAAGCAAGTCCAGTTGCCGCGTCCGCCCTCGGTATTGCACCCTGAAGGTCCCCACCCCCATTGTGGGGACCTTACGTTTCTGGAAGTCCCGGAGGGTGAATGGGGCCGGCCTGAGTTTGGGACCCCCAGTGGGACACAGTTTCCTTAAGGTCCTTGCCGAGATTATGGATAGAGTTGAACCCGTGTCAAGCTCCATGCGGCATGGGGCCCCCTCTATCTGTACCTCTACATAAATTTTCTCTACGTTGGGGTGGGGCAACTGGTATACCTGGAAGTCCGTGAGCTCCGTCGAGTTGCCTTGGTGCGTTGGGCCCCGGGACCTGGGGCTCTTGGATTGGTCATCTGATGCCTGGTGTCGGGTGGGCCGAGCCCGACACACCCGGGCGATGTGTCCCGATTTTCTGCACTGCCTGCACTCTGCGTTGCGGAAACGGCAGGTCCTCCTCTCGTGACTCTCCCCGCAGCTTGCGCAGTTCCCTCCTTCTCGTCGAGGCAGCTGTGGTCTGTGCGCTGCTTGAGTGCGCTGCTGTACTCGGTGCACCTCCTCCCTGTCGGATCCTGAGTCGTCGGTGAGGTCTTCATGGTGGACCCTCGGTTGGGATGGCAGGCTCGGCCGTGCCTCTTGGGTCGACCTCTCGGCAGCTTCTGTTGCCAGGGCCTCCTCCAGAGCGACCTGGAACGTTAGGTCCTTCTTAGCGTAGAGGCGCCGTTGCAGCTTCTCATCCTTCAGGCCACCGACGAGGCGGTCACGAAGCATGTTCTCCAGCTCTGAGAAGTTGCAGAACCGGGCGGCTTGGCGGAGAGAGGTCACAAACCCAGTTATGGTTTCCCCAGGGGCTTGCCGCTTTGCGTAGAAGGCATTTCGACGAGCCACCACTGAGGGCTGCGGCGAAAAGTGCCCCTTCAGCTGTTCCATTATTGTTTTGTATGGAACAGTAGCGACGTCTTCAGGCGCAAGGAGAGCCCGGGCGATTTCAAACGTCTCCTCTCCGCAGACGCTGAAGAATATCGCCCTCTTCTTGGCGTCTTCTTCGTCGGTGACCCCTTTGGCTTCTAGGAGGAAGGTGAAACGGGAGGCGTACGCTTCCCAGTCTCCAGATGCTGGGTTGAATGGCGAGAAGCTGCTGTTGGCTGCCATTCTGAGTTCCTTGTGCCCCGGAGCTGAAGCCTGGATACACGGTGCGAGGCAGCGGTGCGGCAGTTGGCGGTGCTGCGGTGCTGTGTGTGGCAGTCAGCTCAGCGGGATCCCACCTTCGTCGCCAGTGAAATATACTCAGAGTCGCAAAGTGATTTCATGCTCTTTATTCAGCTCATAGTGGTGAGGAGGAATGAATAATGTCCCCTCACAGTATCTGCTTTATATACATTATTTACACAATGGGCTGCACATGATTGGCTAATTCTGGAATTCTACTGTAAGCCAATCAGGTTGTGGATTCACTTCTATCTGGAGCAGGATTGGGTGGTTCCTGCCAACCAATCATACTGCTGCATTGTTCTAGGACCAATCAGACTGCTGCATTCTGAATCCTATTGTTCTAGGACCAATCAGACTGCTGCCTTTTGGATCCTATTGTTCTAGGACCAATCAGACTGCTACAGTTTGGATCCTATTCAACTCAGTACATAACATTTTCCTTAGGACATTCCTTTTTTCATTGGAAAGGGAGGTTTTTTGGTAATGTTTAATGATGTTTTTGTATAAGTTGGAAATGGTCGAAAATCATCATCATAATGGAATAAGAAATTCCTATTTTCATGGGAGAAATGTTGGAGGGTATTAGACAGGTATAGGACATAGCTAGTGCTCAGTAGATGAAGGAACAACTGCAGCTGGAATCCAAAGGAATAGGAAAAATTTCGCATGTTTATAAAAAGTGGAACATGGAAGAAAAGCCGTATGAGAAAACTTAGTAGCATCACTTAAGAGGAGCAGTGCTTGTGGCTTCTCATTTTCTCAGGGCCAAGGGTTGCTGGGTCATCGGGTTCATTGTGACACCTCCCTCTGCTGGCTTATTGGTTACCAGAGTGCTAAAAGGCCTAGTGATCTCCTATGGTGGGATCATTTTGTCTGTGTGAAAGAAAGGAGATGGACATGTAAGTAGGATTTCTCTCAGCATATGAATTCTGCGATGATGGAGAATTCATACTGAGCATAGAGGAGTTAGGGAATACTAACTGTGAGCCCCATTTCTCTTTCTTTTCTAGGCTTTCCAGACTGAGAAAAGTCTTTTCCCGTCTGGGGAGAAAAACTAAGATTTCTCCTCTCCCAGAGACCTCCCCCTCGCCCACAACCTCCCCCTCCACACCCCTCTTTGAGAAGACACAAAAGGTAAGCCCCTTCAGCATATAGATGTTGCTTTCCGGATAATATTAGTCCCTAAGGATTCTTAGGAAAGGTCTCTCTGTAACTGTCTGAGGCCTATTTGAAGGTTCAGAAAATAAACATATCCCATGTGGTTCTTTGTTTCCCTGTAAGCTCTGCAGACCTCCTGCCATCCTGATCTGGAGGAAGATGGCAGGAGGGAGAAACACCAAGGAAAACATGATGGTAATGTCGATTTCCAATGATATGTTCAGGGTAAATAGGAAAGTCCCTATAAAACAGTTATACTTGCTAGCCTTCTCTTCTTTTCCATTCAGATGATATAATAGTTGAAGACCTGGGGGGAGAGCAGGGGCCTTAAAGTTGTCCATCATCTGTGCAGCAGACCGAGAAGACAAACAGGTCACCTAGTCAAAGTCATCCCTGCTAAGATGAGAAGCATCTCTGCTATCTCTTCCAATAAAAAATTCAGAAACAATCAACCAGAGCCAAAAAATGGCAGTAGGGATGATAATTTAGGTAAACCCAAGAAGTTGGGTTTAGACCACAGTGCCACCTGCTCCCTTGCAGCAGCATGCTCATCAGCATGTATTGGTAACATAATGGAACATCTACATTAATTAATTAACTAACTAACTAACTAACTAACTAACTGCCCTATACCCAGGGTTCTCAGGGCGGTTCACACTACAAATATAACCCTCCTTTGAGAGCTGTTTATAGATTCACTGGTGTGACTTCCCCAGTGAATCTATAAAACAGATACTTGGGAAAGATGCTAAGAACTCATTTCATCACTGGCCCATGTGAGTTTTGTTTTGTTTTGCACCAATGATTCCAATATACTTGCCCAGTGAAAACTCTTCTGCTGTGCACCTGCTCGCTGCTCATAGTGCCTTGTCACCTGGATGGCACAGAAAGCTCTGTGGAGGACTGGTGGGTGGGTGCTTCACCGTTATGCATTTCCTCCAGTACTGATTTACAGCTTTTGTGTTAACTGTACAAAGCAAATCCATTCCTAGTAATTCCACCAGTTTGAATAACCAGGCAACCAGGACACACATGCAGGGCATTATGTAAGCCCCAAGACTCCATCTCTGTTTAAGTTCAGTGGGATGCTTTGCTAGCTCAGTGAATGTTGTGTTTTTCTACAAGTGTTACAATTTTATGACGTGACTCTAAGAAATCTGTTTATGCTGATACACTCATAGGGCTTATATAATTGGTTGCGTGCATATCAAATCCTAATGGAAACTATTGCCATCACTTCCCAATTTGGGTAATTAGAAATAATAGAATGGAGGGACTTGTTTTTCTGTGGCCTGTATATGACCTTTGAAAGCCATCTCCACCGTATGATGTGATTACAAACAACACGAATCTCTTTCTGCTTCACCTTATTAGCATTTATTAATACCTGTGGCTTCTTTCCCTTCAGTTTATTATCTTAAAACTGCAGCTATTGATATGGGGTGGAGAACACTGATTTAGCACCTATGGTGTAAAGCTTATCTTGAGCTTAACATTTAATCTCCACTCTTAATTTGCCAAGTTTTCTTTCTCACCATTGCTTTTTAGATCTTGCCTTTCACCATACACAGGCCTGTAACTATAGGGAACCAATTCTTGGAAAAGTTGGCAGCTATTCAAAGTGGAACAGAGTAAAGACACCACATTGGATGATGACATGTTGGATGATGGATTCTGGTGCAATCTAAAGGATGCAACAGCTGTCCAAAACTTCTTCTGTGTGTGCGTGTTCAGCTGAGAAGTGTCACCAGCTGTGGTGTCTTTGGGGGCAGGGGAAAAGATGGTCTACAAGGTGGTGCTATATTAGAGAACTGGCCCAGGATGCATGGCCACATGAAGTATTGATGTCAGAGAATGAAGCTCGCTCTCTCTCTCTCTCTCTCTCTCTCTCTCTCTCTCTCTGTGTGTGTGTCTGTGTGTGTGTGTGTGTAGAAAAGCATCAACTCCCAATCTACTTGGGTAGCTTAAAGCTAAAGCTAGCTCTCTTTCTCAGAATTAGAATGGCTGCTAGTTTCTTACCAGATTTCATTATCTATAACAATAACAATAAATAACAGAAATGAAGCAGAAGAATTGTCATTAAATTTTGCACTAAATCTCATAGTTCAGAAAAACAGATATCCTTGAGGATATAAAAGTATCACGGAGAAAGGAGGCTTCTAATAATGTAATTATGTCCTCGTTGCTATGGTCTTCGGCCTCTGCAGATTTATTAAAAATCCAGTCTTCTGTTTTCAGTTAGATAAGGAGGAGGGTAGCTGAAGAAAAAGGGGAGCAAGTAATGGGAAGAAGTGGAATGGGAGGTAAATTTCTGTGTGTCAACTGAGCAACAGGTCAGAGTAGCACAGCCTTTGCCAAGCTGGTGCTCTCCAGATGTTTTGAACTCCAACTTCCATCAGCCCCAGCCTACATGGCCATTGTGGTCAGGGATGATGGGATTCGTAGTCTAAAAATACCAGCACCAAATTAAGGAGCACCAGATTAAGGAGAGCTGGAGTAGCAAGCAAAAGATAAGGAAGATGACAACAACTGTTTGTACACAGGGAAGGAAAAATGGGGGATAAGTTGTTATTAAGTTCTTCTTTCTGCTGCCAATAAATAATCAAAGGAGAATGATTCACAGCAACTGAGAGGATGCATGTAGAGTTTTTAATTGTCTTCTGCATCATTGCAACAAACCATCTAAGTCCAAAACTTTCTCCAGAATACAGCCATATTCCCCTGTGAACACATAAGCATAACCATCTCTTGTTTTATCTGTTATTCAGAAACTGATATAGACTCATCTTCCTTTATCGTTAATGACATACTAAAATCCATAATAATTATACTTAATCTTTTAATACATAACTAGTTATTTCTCATTTTATAGCCCTTTTGTTATTTTTAGTATGTTTCTAGGTATTACATGTAATTGTGCCTTTTCCACATTATGGGGCATTTTGTTTTGTGCAATTGTTGTGTAAAACAACTGCACTGTTAAACAAATTTAAAGTTAAAATACTGATTCTGAAACAGGGATGTTCCATTCTTAGTTATTGTTACAGAGTTTGGGGGTACAAGGGCACCCATAACTGCTAGAGTCAGTGAATGTTAGAAATTAATAAATGGTAGAATTTATATAATATTTGTAGTGTTGAAGGAAAGATGCCAGACATTAAATTAAAAATGCAGGCTAAACCAGGAAATCGCTTGGGGAGAAGGGCCACAAAGGTGTAATTACAAGACAATGGCTCTTGTAACTCTTGACTCTCTTGTTTGAGCTCTGAGTAATTAACAGAGTTGGGAGGTTACAGGAGGCAGAGGCAGATATAGGATAGCATGACTAGTTCTCCCACACAGGGCACAGGAGCCAAGGGTGTGCTGTCCTGCCTGCTTCCCAAAGCCTAGTAAGTGCTTGCCCAGCTTTGGGAAGGAGTCAGGAGAGCTCTGGGATCCTGCCAGAGCCTCATACCAAAGCCTAGCACCTCCCTTACCCGACTTTGAGCTGGGGGAAGTCATCAAATTTTGGCCTCACACAGGGCGTCATATTGCCAAGATCTGCCACTGCAGGAGGCATGATGTCACACAGGAAAAATGTATTCGTTTGAAAATCAGAGGTCTGGGTTAAGCGGGGAGCAAGCAGACAGATGGGGAGGAGTTGCTGGGAGCAGGGGTTCTTGGGGAAAAGAAAGGAAGTGGGCAGGACTCCATGAGCTGCTGTGACGGCCAAAACCACATTGGCAGGCTGGGGCGCAGAGGCCCAGAGATGACAGTCAGGATGCCTTGGTAATCCAGTGCTGCACTGCTGAGGGAAGAAGCTCCTCTTGGGATATAATGCTGTGAACTCTCTCCAAAGTAGACCCAGATGTAAATATGTGTACAATGGACCATATTTCTTAAAGACAGTAGTCTCCACTGTGCCTTGATTTCCCAATGGAAACATAACCCTTGGTGATCTTCTAGAACCCCCTGGAATCTTGCTATCGCTCAGCAGAGACTGGGGGTAGCGTGCAACCTCTGTAACATTATGATAGCTGAAATCATTGATAGATTTATCCACTACAATTATGTCTAAATCTATTTAAAAACAAACTTACTCTAGTCACTAGTTTAAAGTATGCCTGGCATTTATTCTCTGATTCCTTGCTGAGTACAATGGATTTTCATCTCTAGGGTCCCTGTAATGGGAGTGCTTCTTCTATCATAACTACTAGAATCCACTAAGCTTGGAGCAGTAATGAAAATCATCCTGAAAATTATGTTTCTGGTGGAGATTTGCCTCCATAGGTGTCATCATATGAGGCAAGCACTTTGGAAATCCTGGTTGCAGCTTGCAGTGGCTCATTTGGCCTTGTATAGGAGATTGTAAAAAATGATACAGCGAGGCTTTGGTATAATTAAACAGACTGAACTGAGAGCTAAAAGAGGGCAATATGTTGTCCTTGCTATTGGACCAAGATGGAAAGTCTGTGTATATGTTCTTTCAATATTGCAATAGTGAAAAGTCTGAATTTGAGCTAGGAAGAACACAGGCAAACCTGCCTGGGGAGAAAATTCACCTTTCATTAAAGCTGAGCAAACTTGCCAAGACTGCCAGGCTCAACATAAGCTTGATTAAGGCCAATGGGGAACTTAAAAATCAGAGAAAGAGCATAGCACAGAGAAAATTAAAAAAAATGCTAGATCAGTTATAACTAGCTAAAGGGAAATCTGGCAGATAAGGCAAGGTGGAATTGGGGAGAGCTGAGGCTCGGTAGTATTGATTAAAGGATGGGCAATTGCCAAGAAAGACAATATAGCTTTATTTCAGCATCCTTGCAATGTGTAGGGCATCTGTACTTGTGCAACTGATGCCTTGCACTTGTGTTTCCCACCAAGGATGAACGACCACCTAGCCCAGTGGTGCAAAAACACTAAGATACAAGGCATCTCAGTTTGCAGGGTGAGGTGGAAGCTATTTGATGAGCTTACTGGGTTCAAATGGCAAAGGACTTTCAGGCAGCAGCTATGCACGTATGATGGGTGCAATCCTAAGGGGCAGCATGAGGCATTTTGGCACCTGAGGCGAAATGCCCTGCTGCCACCCCTGTGAGGGCAGCACAAACTCCGTAAGGCCTCTCCCTTGCTGGGTGGGAAGAGCATACTTTCTGAATCTCCCTCACCCACCCACCAGTGGGGTTTTTCATTGGCTCTTTCCTTCTGGAAAAGCCAATTCAAAGCCCTGCTACAGTGCCAGGTGGCAGGGGGAAATGTCCCGTCCCCCCCCCCCCATCCAGCAGCAAAGCTGGGTGGCAAAATGGGTGTGCTGCCCTTTGGGTGTGCTGACTGAGGCAGCCACCTCACCTGGCCTCATGGGCTGGCCAGCTCTGCCCTTACTTTTCAGACTCAAATGCTCCACTTGCTACAGGTAGGGAGGAAAAACTTCTGAAAGAAAAGTTTTAGGTGAGCTTTCTTCTTGCTCTGCTTGTTTTCTACTTGCATGAATTATTTTTAAACAGAGAAGCTGTGATTCCCTCACCTGCTGTTTGAAGTGGTACAGTCCATTCTACCACAAGTTCTGCTGCATGTGGATACCCAGCCTGTTTGACCCTCATATTTTCCACATCCATTAAAGCTGATATTTTGGATAGACTGAACAGATTGCATTGCCAGGCCTGTCATTAAGCTTGTTGTTTCTGTAAATCAGGAGTGGGGAAGCTGTGGCCTTTCAGATGTTGCTGGACTCCAGTGCCCATCAGCTCCAACCAACGGCCAGTGGTCAGGGACAATGGAAGTTGTAATCTAGCAAAATCTGGAGGGCCTTAGGTTCCTCATCCCTGTGTTAGGTCTTCCACAACATAGACTGATGTCTCTACTCTTGCTTATGTATTAAACTTTTTCTCCAGCACCATCTGTATTTCCCACCTCAAGTCCAAAAAAAGTCTTTGGCCACCCCAGACAGGTATCTCAGAACATGGGTCAGCACAACATGGAAAAAATAGAAAAGACTCTGAAGTTTCCTGCCCCTAGAGGTTGACTTTTTTCGCAGATCAAAAGCTTCATGATGGAGCTTCCTTGACTGAGCAAGACAACTTGTGTAGCTGGTGTTTTCCTTTCAAGGTCACAGAAGCTTTCAAGAGGGGAGGTTTAAATATGCAAATCTCAGTGGTCCTGGCATCTACCTCTACACTTACTGCTATGAGACTGAAAAGGCAGCCCAAGTAGTTGAAATGGAGCCTCTTGGAGCCTTCATCCATTTAGGAAATTGGAATCAGCATGATGGCCAAGAGCAAGGTTCACTGGAGCATACTGGATAAATGTGACATGGCTTTGTGCCATTGCAGTACCCCTGGCACTATGGGCTATTGCAGATTGGTGAATACATCTTGTTTGCTTATACTATGAAGAATTCCCTTTGGCAATAATGCTTAATAAGACAACTCCTGCTGGCTTGTCTCTCTTGTCCTTCTGAGGGAGGCACTAAGAACATGGCTATTAAATGAAGAGGTCTCCCTGGTGATTTGGGATATGATCCACTGGGAATTTTTCCTGCACAAATCTCATTGAACTGAATGAGAATGGCATGCAGATGGGACCTGGCACCTTTTGTATTAATTTCAAAGAGAACTGCACAGAATACCTTCTCCAACTGACTCAGTGCTTTATGCAGTATGAACAGGAGTATTGATATGTAGGGTAGTGGTGAGAAAAACTATTCAGCGTTCATGATATATTGCTCTGCAAACTACAGAAGCCTGTAAATGTGCTCTACTATGCAGATCCAGAAAAGAACTGAAGACGTCTACTTACTAAGAAAGATATCAAGGCCTTGGAAAGATGGCATGACCAACACAAATAATAATAATAATAATAATAATAATAATAATAATAATAATTTATTATTTATACCCCGCCCATCTGGCTGGGTTTCCCCAGCCACTCTGGGCGGCTTCCAAAAGAATATTAAAATACAATGATACATCAAACATTAAAAGCTTCCCTAAACAGGGCTGCCTTCAGATGTCTTCTAAAAGTCTGGTAGTTGTTGTTCTCTTTGACATCTGGTGGGAGGGCGTTCCACAGGGAGGGCGCCACTACCGAGAAGGCCCTCTGCCTGGTTCCCTGTAACTTGGCTTCTCGTAGTGAGGGAACCGCCAGAAGGCCCTCGGTGCTGGACCTCAGTGTCCGGGTAGAACGATGGAGGTGGAGACGCTCCTTCAGGTATACTGGACCGAGGCCGTTTAGGGCTTTAAAGGTCAGCACCAACACTTTGAATTGTGCTCGGAAACGTACTGGGAGCCAATGTAGGTCTTTCAAGACCGGTGTTATATGGTCTCGGCGGCCGTTCCCAGTCACCAGTCTGGCTGCTGCATTCTGGATTAGTTGTAGTTTCCGGGTCACCTTCAAAGGTAGCCCCACGTAGAGCGCATTGCAGTAGTCCAAGCGGGAGATAACCAGAGCATGCACCACTCTGGCAAGGCAGTCCGCGGGCAGATAGGGTCTCAGCCTACATACCAGATGGAGCTGGTACACAGCTGCCCTGGACACGGATTTAACCTGTGCCTCCATGGACAGCTGTGAGTCCAAAATGACTCCCAGGCTGCGCACCTGGTCCTTCAGGGGCACGGTTACCCCATTCAGGACCAGGGAATCCCCCACACCTGCCCGCCTCCTGTCCCCCAGAAACAGTACTTCTGTCTTGTCAGGATTCAATCTCAATCTGTTTGCCGCCATCCATCCTCCAACCGCCTCCAGACACTCACACAGGACCGTCACCGCCTTCACTGGTTCTGATTTGAAAGAGAGGTAGAGCTGGGTATCATCCGCATACTGATGAACACCCAGCCCAAAACCCCTGATGATCTCTCCCAGCGGCTGCATGTAGATGTTGAAAAGCATGGGGGAGAGGACAGAACCCTGAGGCACCCCACAAGTGAGAGCCCAGGGGTCTGAACACTCATCCCCCACCACCACTTTCTGAACACGGCCCAGGAGGAAGGAGCGGAACCACTGTATGACAGTGCCCCCAGCTCCCAGCCCCTCAAGACGGTCCAGAAGGATGTTATGGTCGATGGTATCAAACGCCGCTGAGAGATCCAGCAGAACTAGGAAACAGCTCTCACCTTTGTCCCTAGCCCGCCGGAGATCATCAACCAGTGCGACCAAGGCAGTTTCAGTCCCGCGATGAGGCCTGAATCCCGATTGGAAGGGATCCAAATGGTCCGCTTCTTCCAGGCGTGCCTGGAGTTGTTCAGCAACCACTCGCTCAATCACCTTGCCCAAGAATGGAAGATTTGAGACTGGGCGATAGTTGGCCATCGTGGCCGCATCTAAAGATGGTTTTTTAAGAAGCGGTTTAATAACCGCCTCTTTCAGCGGGTCTGGGAAGGCTCCCTCACGGAGGGAAGCATTCACCACCCCACGAAGCCCATCGCCCAGCCCTTCCCGGCTAGCTTTTATAAGCCAGGATGGGCAAGGATCAAGGAGACAGGTGGTTGGTTTCACTCGTCCAAGCAGCCTGTCCACATCCTCGGAGGTAACAGATTGGAATTGATCCCATGCAATTTGACTAGACAGGACTCTAGCACTCTCCCGCCCCGGCCCTGATCCCACGGTGGCGTCTACCTCTTCCCGAATCTGAGCGACTTTATCTGCAAAAAACTTTGCAAAATCATTGCAGGTGATCATGTGGCCCGTACTGGGCCCCGATGTAGCAGGTGGTTCCGCTAAATTGCGGACCACCTGAAAAAGTCTCCTGCTGCTGTTTTCTGCAGATGCAATAGAGGCGGCGAAGAAAGCCTTCTTCGCCGTCGCTACCGCCACTTGGTAGGCTCGACACTGAGCTCTAACCTGTGTCCGGTCAGCTTCAGAATGGGTCATCCGCCACCGGCGCTCTAGCCGTCTCAACGATTGTTTCATTGCCCTCAGATCCGTGGAAAACCACGGGGCTGTCCGGGCTCCATGCAATCGGAGAGGGCGCTTCGGAGCCAAACAGTCAATAGCCCTGGTTAACTCCGCATTCCAGCGGGCCACCAGGGAATCAGCTGAAAGGCCATCAACATGGGATAAAGCATCCCCTACCACTCTCTGGAAACCATTTGGATCCATTAAGTGGCGGGGGCGGACCAAATGATGTGTTAAACTACATCATTTGTGTCACAACTAGCAAAGTTTTTTAGGAGGCCACTGCCTGATACTTACGTCTTGTGGAAGCAAACCTGGAGCACATTGAGGCATTCTGAGGAAAACAAAATGGCAGTTACCAAAATAAGCTCTACAGGCTCTCTCTGTGGTTCAAAATGATGAAACTCTTGGCCCAATATGTTTGACCAGTATCATTATTGTGTGCCGAACAAAGTCCACTCAGTTCTCATGTTGAATTGTACTAAACATCCTTGTACAAGCCTTTTTGCCTTATGCTTTTCTATTTTGGTTTTCTATTCTGTTTTTGCTGAAGCATTTGTCTTATAAGAGGTGTTCCGACACACTTCAATAAGCACACACAAATAGTTGAGCTGTGCACATGTGCAGTTTTTCACATGTAACATTCAATAGGTATACGACTTTTGTACCTGTATTCAATAGCTGGGCTGTACCAATCAGTAAGTGTAAATTCTTTTATACACATTTGTAGATGTGTAGAGTCAGTGTTCAGTGTAACATGTGAGAAGAAATGCTAAATAAATTCATTTGATGTGACCCTCAGAACATTCAGATCACAACATTGTTGGCATCCATCTGTCTTGGGAAACAATGGAGGAGTGAACCTTTGGGGGTGAAATCAAACCATTGGAGAGTTACAGCTTCTGTGGCTGTAGAGAGCAATACAGGAGAGACATATTTTGTTGCATGAGGGGCAGATGAAGGCATCCAGTTGTGCTGATGCAGGTGTTCTATGATGTTTCTTCTTTCTGTGCTCATCCCAGTGATCATTCCTCCTCTGGTCACTGCTGACTGATTTCCTCCAGATGCTGTGGTTGTCTGCAAGGGATTTCCACGTTTCCAGCTTTCATAATCACATTTGCTGACCTCTTTGTAATACAGAGTTGGTTTGCCGAATGGCTTGATGACTGCAGCCAGAGAGCACTTCCTTGGTGATCCTTCTATCTTCCATTCTGTGTACATGACCAAGTCAGTGTAGATGTTGCTGAGAGAGAAGTACAAGCATGCTGGGAATGTGGACTTGCGAGAGCACATCTTTGTTTGAGACTTTGTCCTGCCATGTGATGCCCAAAATCTTCCTGATGCAATACATATGGAAAGCATTGAGATGTTGCTCCTGGCAGGTATTAGTTATCCATGACTCGCTTCCATAAAACAGCGTGCTCAACATGCAAGCCTGGTAGACCTTCATCTTGGTATTGGTCATTAGCACCACATTCTCCTATATCTTTTTGAAGAGGTGAGCTATTGATGTAGCTGCCTTGACAATACACTTGTCCACATTGATGGAAAGGTTGCTGGTTATGGTGCAGCCCAAGCAGAATAAAATTATCTACCACCTCAAGCATGTGATCACTAATGCTGGTGTGTGGAGTGCTGATGACATTCTAACCCCGGATGTTGGTTTTTGTCAAGCTGATGGTAAGGCTGAACTCCCTGCAGGCTTGTGCAAAATGGTTGGTGAGTCTCTGTAGAGCTTCCTCAGACGACAGAGTCAAGGCTGTGTCATCTGCAAACAACGTATCTCAATGTGATGTTTTGCTAACACTGTCTCTGAAAGGTCTGTTTCTGAAAGATACAGGTACAGTGGCACATAGTATTGGGGAAAGGGAGGAATGAAATCATGTCATATCATTATTTGTAGGTTCAGCTAGCACAGTAAAGATAGTTTCAAGCAGACGCAGTTTGTGATGCTATCAGGCTATCCATTTTCCATCTGTCTTTTTCCTATGTCTGGGTTGGTTGACCAATTTTTCTAGACACACTTTGGATTCCAATGGCTCAATTAAATGTGCTAATATGATCAGAAGAAAATGCCAAATGATTCATTTCCTTCCACTTCACCCACAGGGCACCTGTTCATCACTGTGCTTCTTTGCTCACCCACCCACCCATACCCCAGCTTGTTGCAGAGCAAAGGAAATAGCAAAGAATAAACCCGCCAAGCCCTGGTGTTTTGAGAGGCAAAAACAACAGGAGAACAGCTAGTGCTGACCCTTGTTAAGGGGGCTGCTCCTTTTCTTTGGAACTTGCAGGACTGGCAAAGCAGCTTTTTAATTTGCTCATGTTTTCTGCCAGCTGTCATCTTCGGATTTAGCACTTTGTGCTGGCTGCAGTATGTATTGACAGTATGCAGGATGGGTGATCCCTGACCCAGGAACCTTGCAATTAATACTGACAAGCCATACAGAACATCAGACAGAATGCAGCAGGTGACTAGATGGTACATTTAACACAGGCCAGCGTTGGATATATAGGCTTTAATATAATGGCAGTGCTACTGACTTTGGCTGACTGCCACTCATAAGCTTCACAGGGAAAATATGCACTTTCAAAATCTTCCTTCAAACACAGCAAATGCCATCAGCATTGGCTTTTAATCCTTCTCTGGCTTTTAATTCAAAGACATTTTGAGTGTCAGGTCATCTGTGTTTGTAAAGGCACCCCATCATTGCAATTTGACAGCCTAGTCAATGTATGCCGCCCCCAGTGCTTCCAAGACCACAAAACAAGCAAATGTGCATTAGAAGAGTAGATTGAAAGCAATGCTGGGCTATTGTTGCCCTGTCCTGTCCAGATTTACCATGGTGTCTGAAGCAGAATTGTGGATCCTCTGAAAACAGCACGTAGGATACGTACCAGGAAGATGAATGGTAGCTCAGATCTTTCTAGAATGCCACTTTGCACCGCCATCTTTGTAAAATGGAAAGATAAGATTAGGAACACTCCATGTACTTAGGCAGGATGGAGAGAGAGAGAGAGAACTTTGGCTGATTATCATCCCATAGAGGTGAGGAACCTTTTTCAACCTAAGTGCTACATTTTCTTGTAGGCAATATTTGGGGTGGTGGGTGGGGTATGTGCCAGTGGTAGGTGAGCCCAGACGCAAAAGTGAGTGGAGCAATGAATGAGAATTTAAGCCTTTGTACAGCAGACTAGTACACACACACACACACACCCCTACCTCTATGCTGAAAACCAGTTGCTGGAAGTCACAAGTGGGGAGCACTGTTGCACCCATGTCCTTCTCATGGGCTTTCCATAGGCATCTGGTTGGCCATTGGACAACAGGAAGCTGGACTGGATGGGTCTTTGGTGTGAACCAGCTGGGTTCTTCGTATGTTTTTATACCAGACATGATGGGTGTCCAACAACACCTGAAGTGCCACAGGTCCCCCTTCCTTGTATTAGATAACTGTTTTCCCCTTTGCAGTGGTGTTGCTTAATAGTTTCTATCAGTCTCCAAATTATTCCCTTTCCCTTTTTCTTTTTTTTGTTACTGAAAAGAATCCATTTCTGAAGGAGAGATGAAGTCATCCTAAGAAGTTCAACCTGGCCAAGCAACTGGCTCTTCTTGCCAGCACTTAGAGTTACTAGTCTGTCATTTGTCATTTTTATTTCCATTGAAATTTGCAGAGTGCTTTTAATCTTTATGGTTAATCTTCACATCTGGCTCATGAGGAGACTACTTTTATGTTTTTTTACACAGGTGGGGAACTGAACCTAAGGAATAGTGACTTTCCCAAGGCCACAAGGGAAAATGGGGGAGGGCAGAACCTACCCACCACCTTCTCAGATAGGAGGAGCCTTTTCAACAGGTGTAAGGAAACAGTTATTGAAATTAGCCCAGTGCATATCAGGTATAAACCCTCTTTTCTCAGGGACTAGTTTTATCAGGCACCACTTCTGAGAGAGTGGAATTGTGTAAGGCTAACCCTAAGAAATGTGTGATGAGGCAAAACAGCACTTGATACAAAATATTTGCAGAATCACAAAGGCCTAGGGATACTGCTCAAGGCTCACATGCATCTACCTCTTCTCTCCACAACTCTACTCAGGAAATTGCTAGTTTTCTCAAGGTTCATCCACCTGTGGTGCATGGAAGCTAAAATCTATCATAATTGCCTTCAGAACTCTTCTTTTCCCATTAGCAATTCCCTGATGGCAACATAAAGAAAATCGAAAGTCTTCCATTGCATCTTTAGCTATAACCTACTTATACATATTTAATAAGAGAACAAACTTACTGTACTACAAAAATATGGGAAACTGCAGGCCTTAGCATTTTCCACCTCAAAATTAATTTTATTTTTAAATTTAGTTCTCTGTTCTCTTCATTCTCAATCGCGGATTGGTTGCTGCATGTTAAGTTATTTGTCAAAGGCTGGAAGGATCTGCCCTAAATATATACATTCTTGTCTCCCATGATGCCTTTGGGAAATGTAGCAATGCAAATTCCCAATATCTCAGCCAACGTGCATCCCACAGACCCCCCCAAAGTGTCCCTATTTTCCAGGGACATCCCTGATATTAGTGAAGCTGTCCCAGTTTCTGATTTGATTCTGGAATGTCCCACTTTTCCTTAGAATGTCCCTATTTTCCTTGGAGAAATGTTGGAGGGTTTGGAATTAACTGATCCCCAATCCTGTATAGAGATTTTTTAAAAAAATGTTATATTATGATTTTTTATATGTTGGAAGCTGCCCAGAATGGCTGGGGCAACCCAGTAAGATGTGTTGAGTATAAATAGTAAAATTATCATTATGGAATGCGATGTCCCTATTTTCCCTTTGCTGAAGGGTATGATCCCAGGATTATCTCAACTATCACTAGTTTAATGAAAGCATGACAACTTATGGCCATGAGAATATGAGTAATAAACACAAATAGAACCCTGATCCATATATTCAGCAAAGTGTTTGTTGAAGGATCTCAACCATAACCTGTTGAATATTGCAGAGCATACGCAGACTGTCCAGAAGCAGTCAGTTGCAAGTTGGCAGGATGAAGCAGGAACAAGACGCTGCTACTAGTAACTTGGTTACTTATAGGTTTATTATTTACAGCACATTCACAAGTTACTATATACAGGATACAGACATGGATCTTAACTCTCTCTGAACAAACTCCAACTAATTCTCAGAACAACTACTGACCAACCAACCAGCCAACCACAGGAAAGTCATGAGTCATCATGCCTATGTGGGTGACCTCGACCAATAGCAGAGTTGTATCCAAGGTCCCATATCTCTTCGGCTAACTCCTTAATTGCTTCTGTGGGAAGCTGCATCAGATAGCACATAGGCAAAAATCCCAACAGTGTTATATTACAATATCATGGGGGAGGAGTGACACAAGTCGTCTTCCATGCATAACCTCCAGTATGAACTGAATCCTCTAACCCACAAATTAGAAAAGTCCACACAAACCAGGCCTTCATGTGATTCATGCAAAAGGTTCACACAGAAGCAATCCACATGGAGGAGGAGCTTGGGTCCTCAAAATACTTTTTTTTTGGCTATATGGAATCTCTTTGCAATCTATGATAAAAACATGCTCCGGTGATTTAGTCTAATCTGAACCAAAATAGTCTGAATGTAATCACAGCCATGTTTTCCATTTGGAGTTCATTGCAAATTCATTTAATGTGCCAGCTCAGTAAGAATTGTGAGTACTGTCAAAGTTATGCAAAAATGTAAGAAATAAGCAGTGCTTTTTCTGGGGGGATGAAGGGGAATGCATACCCCTAAACATTTTTGTGAATCTTTGTACTTTTGTCCATTTACTGTATTTATTTTTTCCCAATTTGAACTATAAATTTGAACTACAAAATGGTGATTTTCTTGAGTCAAAATGAGAGTACCCCTAAACATTTTTTAAGAAAAAAGCACTGAAAATAAGAAAAATAAGAAAAAATAAACAATGTTGCAAGAAATAAAAAATAAAAAACTTTGGAAAAAATGCATATGAATGCAATTTGCCAAGGAATGCAATGGGTCTTCTCGGCCAAGGCTTGGGTTGATGGGACTATGCCAAAATTGGGAAATGGATATTCTGGTAAACTCTTGAGTTGGGGTATTGCCCTCTCTACTTTGACCCAATATGTTTGCTAATCAAGAATTATATACTGTTCCAACCATTAAAAATGTCAGTTATCCTGCAGTTTAGCTATTTGATGTTTCCATGTGACCATATCTTTGTTACAGTTGAGGGGTTATTTAATTAAAAGTACTATAACTTCTTTTTCTGTCTCAAAGCAGCTGGTGTGAATATTGTGAGAGGTTTTCTTCGGGGATCTCATTAGAGGGTGCTCTTAATTACCATTTAGCAATGCTATCTTGACATATACCAGGTAGTGTTCAGTCTAAAATTCTTAACAGGTGCCTTAAATTTCATTTCTCAAAGCACTTATGCCATAGGTGTCCTACTAATGTCATTACGTTAACTATAGAGCAAGAGGATTATAGTTCAAGGAAATGTCAGCTTTTGCCTGGCATTTTAAAACACAGAAGCAGCAGGAAACATGATCAAAAAGCCATACATACCATGAGCTATTGCATCACTGATGTGGAAGATGCCACCAGTGGTAGAAGAAAATTCAGCAAAACACTGAACAGATGACTCTGCTACTCTAATGGTTATTATACTGCACTGCTGCACAAAAGCATTTTCCCATATCATTGTGATTTTGTGAGAAACATTGGGGCATGAAAGCAGCTCATGTTTTTCCCCTCTTTGTCACACCATAACCCCCGTTTCCAGATCTGACAATGACCTAGGGAGGGACTGCAGTGTGGATCTCTCACACATGCAGAGGTTTAGCAGTCCAGGGTTGCAGGGCAGCAGGGTTGAAGACTTGTTACTATTTTTTGCAGCAGCGTCCAAGTCTCCAGAATCTTAGAACTGCTCAATCAGCCCAAAAGGGGGCTTTTAAGCCAATGAGGAGTTTCCTCACCCTTTGTGCTGATTAGACCCAATTAGAGTGAAAGAAGGTGAGCCTCTGAGGATAGGCTCCTGGGTCAACCTGGAGCACAAGAGGTCAATAGGACTTTCTCCCACACAAGCAGGCAGAGGATTGCAGCCTTTGTTCCTTTTGCTTTCCTCTAGGGTTCTCTGTAAATAAATCATACAGCACAGAGGACCAAAGAAGGCTCTTATCTTCCTTCATTACACCCCAGTTACTAAATTGTAGTGGCACAATAGCAAACAGTATTTTTTAAGAACTTGAGTAGGCCCAGCTCCTGATTTGGCAGGAGGTGGGACAGCTGTCTCATGTGGGTCTCAACACTGACCAGGGTCCCAGGGTCCCTGCAACCATTAGCCTCTTGTGTTGGTCACATTCAGTTGACAACTATGGTTGTATAATGTTCTAGCCTTTCTTCTTGTGTTCAATCATTTACTGGCTCCCCCAGTGGTGGTGACAGAGCTGTTATAGGCCAGGAGCTGAGGAGTTCCTCAGCTCATAGTACATTATAGCACTGCAGCCACCAGCCCACAAAAGGAAGAAGGGGGAGACTGACAGCTCCAGCAGCACTACTGCTCAGCAGCACTGCTGAGGGCCCTAAGGAAAGCATCAGCTCTGACATTAATCCTGGTGGGACTTACCAGTGTAGGCCCCAGGAAATGCCTTGGTATGCTGGGTGCTAACATTCAGCTGGTATTCCAGCACAGGTTTGCCACCTGTCCTAGAAAAATGGGATTGTCCCTTTTTTTGGACAAAAGTGTCCCCTGTCCCATTTGGATTTCAAAAGGGACACCTTTCCCCCCATGTTCAAGCTCATCTTTGTTCTCCTCCTCCTCAAAACTGTGCAGGCAGAGGATAGTGGGGAGGGAGGAGAGAGAGAGAGAGAGAGAGAGAGAGAGAGAGAGAGAGAGTTTGCATGGGCAGGGCAGAGCGTGGGTGCAGTTCATTGGTTGGCATCGCCCCCCCCCACCTCCCTTCCCTTACTCCCTGTCACTGTTGTTGCCACTACTGTATTATACACCCCAACCCCAGGAGCAGCGCCTCCCTTCCTTGACACCGTTGGCTGTGAGAAGGAGGCAGCCAGCCCAAAGGTGGCTGTGTCACTGTTTGTGCAGCTGACAAGGAGCCTGGCCCAGTATGAGTGACAACAGAGAGAAGAGAGAAGGTGTGACCTTCTCTCCCTCCCTTGCACCCTCCTTCCTTTCCTCTTGCTAGCGCTCCTCCTCAGCTGCCGCTGCCAGTCTACCATGGTGCAGGTCTGCCACCACTTGGCCCCCTCTGCCGCCCCAACCTGCCCTCTCCTCCTCCTTCCTCCTCTGCGCTTGAGCCTCTTCTGCCACCAGCATTGGCAAGAAGCTGGAGCTGTGACTATGGGAGCTGGCCATCTACTCCTGGCCCCTGCCCACCTATGTGATTTGAGGGAAAGAGCAGGGCCAGGGTGGTGAGGGAGGCAAGAGGCAGAATGCGATGAACTCCCCTCCACAAAGTGGGCGAGGATTTGTTGTTATGAGAGAGTGTGCGCCCCAACCTCCCCCCCCGACCTGTCCTGTATTTTGCCTGACCAAAGGTAGTAATCCTACTTCAGCATCATAACACCCACACCCCCATCTGTCGGTTCTCTGCATCAGTAATAAGCGACTGGGTTTCTTAGCTGTGCTTTTCTCATAATTGTTACCATTGCAGAGTTGGTAGCTGTAGTTTATTAGCAGCTTCTATGGCAGGCATAGGGGACGTGGGTGGTGCTGAGGGTTAAACCACAGAGCCTAGGACTTGCCGATCAGAAGGTTGGCAGTTCGAATCCCTGCGACGGCGTAAGCTCCCGTTGCTTGGTCCCTGCTCCTGCCAACCTAGCAGTTCGAAAGCACCTCAAAGTGCTAGTAGATAAATAGGTACCGCACCGGCAGGAAGGTAAACGTCGTTTCCATGTGTTGCTCTGATTTGCCAGAAGCAGCTTAGTCATGCTGGCCACATGACCCTGAAGCTGTATGCCGGCTCCCTCAGCCAGTAAAGCGAGATGAGCGCCGCAACCCCAGAGTTGGCCACGACTCGACCTAATGGTCAGGGGTCCCTTTACCTTTACCTTTACCATATTTTGGAGGGAGTACCTTTATGGCAGGCATAGGCAAACTCGGCCCTCCAGATGTTTTGGGACTACAACTCCCATCATCCCTAGCTAACAAGACCATTGGTCAGGGATGATGGGAGTTGTAGTCCCAAAACATCTGGAGGGCCGAGTTTGCCTATGCCTGTTCTACGGGCAAAACCTGATCTATGAACTGAAGCGCTCTCTCTCCCCCCCCTCTTCTAGCTGCTCTGTTCCTCAAGGCTTGGAAATATATTTTTGTGGAGTTTCTCCATTTAACCACACTCTCATCTACACACAGATAAGAGATTTTCCTTCCATCATAAATCCCTCCCCTTTCTCTTTTCCCGTTGTTTGCTTGGAAGCAGGGTTTTCACATGACCACTTGAGGGAAACAGCATCTCTAAACAAACAAACAAACAAACAAACAGCTGTCTCTACCAGACAAAGTATTCTGTCTTTGAACTCGTATCTTTCCTCTCCTATATCTCTGCAAGCTTTTACTGTGGCAGGGAGTAAGGTGTTGCCTTGTAAAAAAGAATAACCACTGCCTACAGACAGAAAATATTTCTTTTCTACTTCTTCCTCTTCTCTGCAGCTCCATTCCCCCTGCTGTCTGTGTGCTTGGACCACTGCCTTCTGTAAAACAGCTACCGCCTAGATCACTAAATCTTATGTGAAGTTACCTTTTGTCTCCTGAACTGCTATTAATGACCATCTCTTATTCACCCACATGACATGTCTGCTCTCATCACTTTTACCCCTTTGACCCACCCCACCCCCTCCTCTTAGCGTCATTACCATTTTACTATCGTCTTTGTGTTCCTTGAACAGGCAAAGCCATTAGTTTGCATGGCTTACTTAAGAGAGCATCTCTGGACAGAATCAAGCATTTTAATGCCTTGCTAATTTCCCCCTTCAATTCTTCAACCTGACAGGCCTCACCCTTACAGAGCAGGTTGCTCTGCTCTTTAGCAAAATGTCACTGTGTGACCACCCCCTTCCTTTTCACCATCTCTTGTTCTGAAGGCTGAACACTTTTCGCAAGCCAGAATTTGAGGAGCAGGAAAGAGTAACCAAGATGCAGAGGGCATGAGGCAAACCATACTGTAAATAAGCATTCTTCTTCCCTGTCTTACCACTTAACTTGCTTATTCTCTCCCACCCCCCTTGATTAAAACAGAAAAAGCAACACTTCCTTCTGTTCATATGTTCTGTTTGACACTTCATGCCAGTACAGCTTGTGAGGGCTTTTAAAAGTTCACTAATCCCACTCTTTCTAATATTCTGCTGCTGGGGGTGATGGGAATTGAGAGGACAGAGAAAGGTGGAATAAGCGGGTGGGGTGGACACTCCCATTGCAGGGGTGCTATCTTGAATAAAATATTGAGGGGCCCAGGTAAGCCCCACCCTGCATAGTCAGTCACATAACACAGTGCGCACAAACACCACTTGAATGGCAATGCCCATCTAGTGGTGGGCGGGGGGGGGGCTCCTCAAATATTTTATTGAGAGGGCAAGACCCCATGGCCTCTAGGAGTTGGCTCCTATGCTCCTTTGGCATCAATGGAAATTCCCATTCCCCAACAAATAGCAGGTTGTCAGGACCACGGTGGAAGCCCAAAGAGGTAACTCAGAACAAAATAAACAACAAAGAAATGGGTCCTTCTATTTGTCAATAGAGAAATAGCACTGAAATGGATGCATTTAGCTTTGCTTCTAGTTTGGTCACAAGCATGCTGGAAACATTCTCTTTGGTATGGGGCCAGATAAGTGCAGAGGAAGATTATAATGCCACCCTCTTGCTCCTTTTGTTTTATACTGTCAGTTGAGACTATACAATAACCGTCAACACAGAAAAGTCACAACATGGAGACTTTCCACAGCATTTACTTTCAATGTTTTAGATGAAAAAATGACTCAAGATTGATATGATTATACAAATATGTTTTCTAAAGCTCACCTTGTGGCAACATTTTTGTCAAAAGTCTGAGCACTGGACCAGGGTAAGCCAACGTGGTGCCCTCCAGATGTGTGGCAATAAAATTCCCATCATTTCTGACTACTGGCACGCTGGCTGAAGTAGATGGGGGTTGGAATCCTCCACCTTCTGGAATGCACCTCATTGGCTACCTGTGCACTAAGTTGATGGTGGGCCAAGGGCTCAGGTCTAAATCAAGAGAGATGCTGGTGGTCTTGTAGCAATGCAGCTCTAGAGAACAGACTAGAGAAATGAAACCTTGTCAGGGGCATAGGCAATACTCTGTAAGGTGCCTTGAAGTACCATCTGCTGGCTTTTACATGCCATCAGGCCTCCCCTTTGGTCTGCTTGCCTTCTGGAGAGACTGAGAAGGTAATTTTGAGCACGGTAGTGGAGTAGTGCCTTCTTCTGCAGAACATTGTCATAACCACTCTCCCCACACACCATCCATTGCATGGATGATTCCTTTATAGCTTCCAATAGTCAGAAGCTGCTCTGCAGTAGCAGTCAGGAGCCGTCTCCTCTGAGGTGAACGTTTGAGTTAGATATTGGCATGATCCTGACAGTTTCCCCGTCCAAAATGGTTAAGTAACTTCACCATAAAACTCCGACATCCATTGCCTATCAGAAATTTGAATGTAGGTCTCCACAAGGAAACTTCATTTTTAATGCTTGCCACATGGTATCAAGTTAGGAAAGCATCTTAAAGGACCACGGATTCTCAAACTATTTTTTTGGCTGAGGGGTAGATAAATCTATATTAACATAGATCCGTACCTGGAGGGTTGATTGATAGTAGCATTGACCTTTCCATCCTATGATCTGTGGGAGGACTTCCCAAGGCCCAAAGGAAGCAACAGATCTCCCCCTCCAAGGGCAGAGAAAGAAGTCCAGCCTCAGAGAGGGATATCCCATGTTGGATTCCACCTCTCCAATGCTGTGGAAAGTTCTGAACCCTTTGTCCTACTGATGATGGGCCTTTGATGTCAGTAGGGATAAAAATGGACTTCGGGGTGAACCAGAGGAAGCCATGGATCTGAAGGACCCAGCACCTTCTCAGCCTTCCACTACCTAGCCCTCCAAAACCAGGGAATAAACAATACCATTTCTAGCCCCAGAACTTATTCTCCCCCCCCCCCCCACTTTAAAAATGAAAGTAATATACACAGTGAAAATGAAGGGGGAGCACAACCATGTTCCTCCAACTTCACTTTGGTCCAAGATGAGGAAGATGAACTGCTGGTTCTCACCTCCTGGCTCACCTTAGAATTGCCTCCTCCAGGAACAAGGAAGGCATGTCAGGATGAGAACTGTCTTGTCAACAACTGAGTATATATAACCCTTTGAAAAACCACCAGCTTTAAAATGTTATTCCAAGAGCCGATTCATCCAAGATGCAGATTGTAATCCTGTACATGTCTAGTCAGTACAGGAGTAAGCCCCACTGTGTATAGGCTTGCAGGCTTAATAGCTTTAAATATCTAAGACAAATAATAAAAGGGAGCCCATCTGTTCATGGACAAGCCATACTTAATAGCTTTCAGCAGAAGTGGCTCTTTTCATATTCTCAGAAGCACCACTTCAAGCAGTAGGAGGTTCTGGTGGCATGAAAGGTGTGCTTGTCTTAGTTCCACATGGTTCTTTTACATGCACATTTATATGGCTGCAGCACAGTAACCCAATTCTGTCTTTTCTTTTTCTTAGTCAGCACAGTATACAATAATCTCTCATGAGCCTGAATCTTGCAAGTTCTGTAGAGGTTTGGCAGACCTGTCACTTTCCTTACAATACAATGCATTCTCAGCTTGCATTCATTATTAGAGAAATATTATTTGTCCGAAGATTAGTCAGTCCCAGTGCTAAGCTTTAAAGTTAATTTGTAGTGATTTATCTAGGACAGATATCAGGAGGTTACAAACAGCAAAAGTATACACCCCCCTGCCTCTTGCAATTTGAGGCTTCCGGGAGAGAGTGGCAACATGCATAAGAAAATGAGCAATGCTTCTTCTCCAAAACCAGCCTTGCTTCTCCTAAGAGCAGTGGCTATCAATGGAAAGAAAACCAGATCCTGTCTCACCATGAAATGACAGGAAGTAATTGTTCTGGGCATTATTATTATTATTATTATTCATTAGATTTGTATACAGCCCTACATCAGAAGATCACAGGGAGGTTCACAACATAAATAGAAAATGAGAATACAAAATACATAATAAAACAAAAACAAACCAATAAAACTTATCACAAGCACATTTCAAAGGCCATAGAATGTTAATCAGCCCAAGCCCTGGTTACAGAAAAATGTTTTCATCTGCTGCCTAAATATACTCAACAGATGTGCCAGGTGAGCCTCTCTTGGGGTAGCATTCCACAAACGGGGAGCTACCACAGAAAAGGCCCATTCTTGTGGAAAAGTCCAGCAAGGCAGGGAGCAGGTCTTCCAGGAATCACAACCAATATGGCCTCCAACTTCTTCAGCAGCCTCAGCTTTTGTAGCTGAAGTCAGTCAGCCCACCTCATCCACCCTGGCCAAGCAGAAAAGGCCTGCACGGCAAGGAGCAGATCTTCCAGGACTCACTGCCAATATGGGCATCCATTTTCTTTTTTTAATATATTTTTAATTAAAAATTTTCGCATTACAATAAATAACAGCTGCAAGGACTACAAACAAAACAAGTAGAATACAGAGTCCTCTCCCAGAGGCAATTCTTAGCCCCCACCACCTATATGGTATCAATCCATCCCCGCTCTCACCTGGGATCCCTCATTTTTCCTCCCAGTCTCTCAACCTGGGAGAACAACATTTCCCTGCCTCCCATCTCTAAGAACTATCTATCACCTCCATTAATACTTAACCTCTGGAGCTTAACAAAGCCCCCAAACATAGGACTCCAAAGAAAAAAGGAACAAGAAGAAAAAAGGAAAGAGAAAGAGAACAAAAAAGAAAAAACAAAAAAGGACAAAGGGGGGGGGAAACATTACGGATAGAGAAAAGGGGCTTCTGATTTTCTGTCTGCCAGTTACATTAAAAAAAGATTATTTAAGACATTCAGTGCATGTTAATATCCATCTTCTCCATTTTCTATTACACAATATTTCTTTTAAGTCAAAGTGTCTCAGAATCATTCATTACTTTTTCCCATGAAAAGTCCAAGAGGGATTCCCAAGTTATTATTATTGGTGCTTAATTTTACCTCCATTAATTCCCACCACCATTCCTCCGTATTGGGTAATAATAAATTCTGTCCATATTATGGGCATCCACTTATAATGTTCCTGCTCCAATGCTATGTCAGAATGAGCGATCATCAGCTGGATTTCTTGCTTGGAAAAAGTCCAAGATCAGCACAGAAGGAAGACAATAACAAAGAGAAGGGGAAATGGAGAAAAATAGGTTCTGAAGGGGCAAGCAGGTACTGTCAATACAGATGCCTTGAGTACATGTTAACACAAGTGTGTGAATTGCTAACTTGTACAGGGGGAGCTGGATCACACCATTCAGCCTCATTCCCGGCATATCACAGCTGCCAGCCCTGCCCTCAATATACATGCATTGAGCATGGACATCTGCAAAGGGGAAATCTGTGCACATAAGGGTGTATGAGCATATATGTCCACTTGATGGGAAAGCCATGCTATCGGAGTTACCAATTGTATAGAGACCTACATTGTAGGTTTGCCCTTTGCAGACACCCAGTCTCAATAAATAGACAGTGGGACTGGCAAGACATGCAGCTTTGGGGGCAAGTTGTGCAAGAGGTTCAATCCCACTCCTTCTTCAGGCATAGGGTTAACACATGCATAGGACAAGTGCCATACATGCACCCTAGCCCCATATGGGCCTGAAAAATGCCATGAAGTGCCAGATGAGAGTGTGGAGGGAGCCCAGTCTTTTGTCCCAATATTTGGTATGATGTCTAATACCAGTGTTCCCAAATTACATGGGATGGAATCCAATGTCGTGCTCAGGTCAACATTCTGTCAATGCAAGGATTTCTCCTTGTAAAATGGAAAGTTCTTCTCTTCTCCTTCTGCCCCCCAAATCTGTTCTAGGGGTTCCCAAACCCCACTAGAGCAGATTTGTGGATGGCACATATAGGAAAGAGGAGGTCAGTCCCGTTGTGTGAGTGTAAATTATTTAAATTTAATACCACCCAAAACAACCAGCTTTCTTGTCCAGAAGAGTTACCATTTCCATTTTTCTAGGTCACACAAAGGCTTATTCTCTGTGAAGTAAACACCATCCACAATCCTGTCCATCTAAGACTTCTCCTTTGTAAGTAAGCAGTTTGGAAGGATTTATAAGTGCACATGTGAACTCCTGAAGATCCTTTTCCATGCTGGAAAAGGGCAGAGGAGCTCATCCTAAAGAGTTGGTGAGGTTTAGATCATTATTTTAATAAGTGACAGCGATGAGAGTATGCTACTGTATTTCTAGCACTAGCTCTATTGTCTGTTGCAAGGAAGTACCAGTCAAGGAGGAAATTTTATTTAGTGCTACATTTGGTAGAACACTAATACCATACGGAAAACAGGTATTAAAATATGCTTATTCAAGAGTCCTTTTTATGCACCTTATAAATATTGCTGACATGAAGATAATTAAATGGAGAACAGAAATTCATGACTGGTTCTAGAAGAAAAAACAATGGATTTAATCGAGACCTTGGCTTCATGAATTAATAGGAACTTGCCACTGGTTGATGTGCAGGTAAGACAGTAGTTGCAAAAAAACCAACAACCCGAAAATATGTAAAGTGGTTATATATTTTATTAGAACAACTTTCACTGGTGAAAGCTTTGCAGTCACCAAGAAGTCTTCCTCGGGCAGAACTGAAAGCTAATTCTCAGCACTATAAAGATTTGTTACTTTTATTTTGAGAGGGCTTTTTAGAGCCAGTGTTGTGCAGTGGTTAGAGTGTTGGGTTGGGATCTGGGAGACAAGGGTCACCCTCACTCAACCTAGGGTTGTTGCGAGGATAAAATGGGGAGGGAAGGGGGAGAACCATGTATGCCACCCTGAGCTCCTTGGAATAAAGGTGAGATATAAATGTAATAAACAAAGGAAAAATAATAATAACATGCTCTTATTATTTAAACCAAACAGTGTGATTGTCTCTGCTATATCATTTTCTGATTCCTGCTTTCCAGGGTTGTTTGTACATGCAGTATGTCTGCAGCTCTTAAATGTGCTATTTGTCAAAGCGGGCTCTCTCCAGATGTTACGTGTTTTGCTGTGCGGGACCCCTTCTTCATCTGATATGTTCTCCTAGGAGAACAGAATAGTGGTGCAGTTGTTTGAAAGCCGGTGCTCATAGATCAGGAAAAGATCTCTTTCTGAAGCACCAGTATGTGTATAGGTGATCACTCTGAACCCTTTTGACTTCATGCCTTTAGCTATAAAACTGATGGTTGAAACATCCAATTTAAAGGATTCTGCAAGAATTGGCACTTTTGTAGTGATTGTCACTACAGCATAGTGCAGTTAGACAGCTCTGAAGAAGGGAGGCAGCATACTGTTCTACTTAAATAAGCAAGCTGCCTACTGGAGTATTGAACTCATGAGAATAAGTTCAATTTTACATTCCCCAGTTTTCGGAGTCAGGTGGCAAAAGAAGCACCTGTCCTATTTTTCAAGTGTTGGATCCTACTTTTACCATTAAGCACAAACTGTTGTTTGGGATTCCATGACTAAAGCTAAATATTAAGATTTCTGTAAAGTTTTGGCAAATCTAAAATGTGCAACAAATGTCCCACTCCTCCATTTGGAGAATTGTCTGTACAAAGCTCCATCTCGTCACAGTTTCATGCAGAATTATAGACAGACCGCAGTTATTTAATTAATTTGCTGCCAACCTATTTTGAAAATTGATGGCACCAGTTCAAATGCTATAATTTAAATCCAGACTTGTTGCTTAACAACATCTACGCATATTTTCCCCCAAGATGTTTTCTCATTTGCTCAACATGTACTTTTCATCTACATGCAAATTTTTAATGACAGTTTTATGACAGTTGTAAATCAAGCCTAGTTTCAGCTTTAAGCTCAGGATCAGTTCTGACCTGAAGAAGAGTTGATGCAAGCTCATATAAGAGAGCTCTGAAAGGCTGGTGTACCTTTAACTGTGATGTGACAAGCAAAATATTTTGCAGGTGACACGTGTCCCCATTGCCTGCATCTCTTTGTCAAACAACAGTTAAAAGCATAAATGCCCTGTAAAAAAAAAAAAGGTGGCAGACTGGAAGCAGAACTCAGATGCCCTGCAGCTGTATATAATACAGCTGTTTTGTATGCATAAATTAATAGGTGAGGTGTTTCACAGCATGAAGCTAAACATGATACTTTGCTAATTAACAGCCCATGGAGAGCCCTGCTGGATCAGAAAAAGGGCCCATCTTGTTTCCAATAGTATCTACCCAGACACCTCTGGAAATCCCATACACAAGAAATGATGACTAACTCTCTCTCTCTCCCCCACACACCTTATATGTCTCCAGGAACTGGTATTCAGAGGTATCTGGCCTATGAAAGTGGAGGGTATCTTTCATAGCTTAATACACTGAAAGACATATCCACCATGAATCTGTCTAATCCCCTTTTAAGTCACCACACATTTTTGTCTATGAAGTTCATAGATTAAATATGCTTTGTGTGAAGACATACTTTTTGATGTGGCATGTGTTGAATCCACTGCTTATTTTATGAGCAACTCAAATTTCCTGTATTATGAGAGAGGATGAAACATTTTTCTCTATCTATTTTCTCCACACTGTGCATACTGTTATAAACCTCAGCCATGTCTTCCTTTAAGTCATCTAAACTAAAAAGCCCCCACTGTAGTCTTTCATTGTATGGAAAGAGACCAAACCTCTTGATCATTCTGGTTCCCCCACCCACCCGCTTTTTTACACCTCTTTTCCAGGTCTTTGATGTCCTTTTTTGAGATATGGAAACCAGAACTGTGCACAAGATTCCAAATTGCTGTAAATCAAGCTGGTGTTAAAGGCACAGCTGCTAAGGGCTGGCTGAAAAGTTGTCAGCTCCTAGTCAAGTCTCCAGATCTGCAGGAACTGACATTTTCCCTGGTGGAAATAGCTGAGGATACATGTCAGCTCATATTGCCCTCTGGAGTTCTAACATGTTAAAATATTGATTAAGGGAATGTGAGAAACTGTTTACAAATATTTACAGGAGGTAAAAGAACATAAACTTCTTTTTTGACAAAAAAAATAAAAATAAAAGAACAACAACTTTGGCTACAGAAGGGTGCAAACAAATGAAATTTATGAAAAGCAACCTACAATGCTGGTACTTATTCTGAGATGGCAGAGCAATAGGTCACACATCTAATTACACTAAGAGGCCAGGAGGTCATGCAACATGATTAATAACTGGCAGGTATTAGCGCCTGTCAGAATTGTAAGATTTGAGGAGATGAGGCAGAACAGGTAAAAAAGTGAAGTACAAAAAGGAAACTGAAACCTTTCATTAGCCTTGCTTCTGTCACAAAGCATTGTCAATGCATTTTGTGCCAGAGTAGCACAATACAGCATTCAGGAAAATGCAACAGCACATCAGAAAAATCACGATTAAAGGAAGTGTCTGGTCCTAATACTAGCTGTGATGTTCTCCTTTCTCTGAGACTGCAGCAAATAAAAACGTGCTGTTTTGTGCAATAACAAGACAGACAAAGAACAGAGTGGTTGGAATGTGTTGTCGTCCCCCCCCTCCCCGATTCTTAAATTGCTCTGAGCTGGATGGATAAGTGCCCTGTAAGATCGGAGCATATATTCCCCAAGGACAGAAAATGATGACCCTTGAATAAATGCCAAGTCATGTACTGGGACAATTTTTCCCAACAAACAAAAAAATATTGCAGCATTTTAAAAATACAGATCTTTATAGAGAAGAGAACCCTATGATGTTCTGGTGTTTGTATATAATATTATATATACACATATACTAAAGTAGTTAAGGTATACTATTATTATGGCAAGTATAATAGCAGAATTATGGTAATGTGAAATGGGGAGAGCATGAGAGGTAGGTGATGAATGGCTGAGAATTTGAAAGGGGGTTTGAAGGTGAATAGTGAGAGAGTTGAGGGTCAGCCTGAGTCAGGAGTTCAGAAGATAGAGTGGAGTGTGGAGAGTGGAGTGTGACAATGGTGGAAGGGAAGCAGGGTTGATTAGTATTATAGGAACAGCCGTATGGTAGCCACTGTTATGACTGCAATAAGGTAATAAATAAGAAACAGGAACCTTTGAAACCATATGCTTATGTATAGAGTTATGTTGAAAACTGTGTTTATTTTTAATAAATCAGTTGTATTACACCACATACCTCATCCTTGGCTACTTTAGGGATGAAGTGTTCCAATAAGGGTTATCTTTGGTGGCAGCGGAGATAAAGGGGGCATTGAGTGAAATTCCCAATAAAGACCCAACACACAGCTTGAATAAAATGGAAAGGTAGTTCAGGGGAGTGTGGGAAGTGCCGGAGTACCTCAGGGTAAAAGGCATATAGAATCATAGAATTGTAGAGTTGGAAGGGATCCCAATGGCCATTTAGTCCAACCCCCTGCAATGCAAGAATCTCAACTAAAGCTTCCATGACAGATGGCCATCCAAACTCTGCTTAAAAGCCTCAAATGACTGAGAGTCCACCACCTTCCAAGCGAGCCCATTCCACTTCAAACAGTTCTTACTGTCAGAAAGTTCTTCCTGATAGTTAGTTGAAATCTCCTTTCTTATAGCTTGGAGCCAGGTGCAGGTCCTACCCTCTGCAGCAGGAGAAAACAATCTTGCTCCAGCTTCCATATGACAGCCCTTGAGAGATTTGAAGATGGCTATCATATCTCCTCTCAGTCTCTTCTTTTTCTGGCTAAACATACCCAACTCCCTCAACCGTTCCACATAAGGCTTGGTTTCCAGACTGACCCTTGACCTTTGGTTACCCTCCTCTGCACACGCTCCAGCTTGTCAATACTCTTTTTAAATTGTGATTCCAAGAACTGGACAGGTGTTGTCTGACCAAGGCAGACTAGAGCAGTACTGTTACTTTCCTTGATCGGAACACTATACTTCTATTGTTGCAGTCTATTATAGCATTCACTTTTTTTGCTGCTACATCACACTGTTGAGTCATGTTAAGCTTGTGGTACACGAAGAAGCCTAGATCCTTTTCATATGTCCTACTAACAAGCCAGGCAGCCTCCATTTATAACTGCGCAGTTGGTTCTTCTTGCCTAAGTGTCGAACCTTACATTTGTCCCTATTGAAATTCATTTGTTAGTTTTGCCCCAGTTCTCCAATCTGTTAAGGTCATCTTGAATCCCAGTTCTGTCTTCTATGGCATTAGCTATCCCTCCCAGTCATCTGCAACGTGACGAGCACGCCTCAATTCCTTCATCCAAGTTGTTGAAAAATATTGAAAAACAACAGGCCCAGGACAGAACCCTTCAGTACCCTATTTATCACTTTTTCCAGGATGATGAAGTGTACAATAACCCCTGTACCCATTGTACATAATAGGTTTTAAGCCAATCATATGTAAAAAACCCAAACAAACAAACAAACAAACCCTGCTTGAGTAAGTGAGAATGTATTAAAAAATTCACAGGCAGAAAGGGGTTAAGATTGATTCATATTATTTCCCACTTTGCACTCCTAGATTACCTTTAAGCAAAAAATTATCTTGTTTCCCTTCATGAGTTACAGTTGCTCTAAAAACTTCATGGACCTCTTCTATCCAATTGTGTCCTTCTAGGGCTTGCCATTTGTGTGGCAAAGTCACACAATTTTAATTTAAAGCGGTTCAACCTTTTTTACTTTCAGCAAGTAATTTCCACATCAATTTGTCTGCCATGGAAGCCTAGAGGTGATGTTCTAGGGCTTGTTTTAGAGCACAGGTGGGGAAACGTTGGCTCTCCAGATCATAGCTGTCAAGTGTCCCTTATTTGAAGGGACAGTCTCTTATTCCAGCACCATGTCCCGCTGCTGTCCCTTATTGATGGATGTCCCTTAAATGTCCCTTAAATGATGTCCCTTAAATTTCAAAGGAAGCAGCTCTTCTCCCTCCCTCCCTGCTGGCCAGGGAGGAGGGAGGCTGTGTTGCTTGGCTGTGTTGCTCACCCAATAAGAAGTCTAAGAACGACTGGGGGGTGGAGCTTGCATGCCTTGTGTGTGGCTAGTTAATGCAAGCTGAGGGGGTTTTTGAATGCTGGACGCCATTTTGTTGCACATGCTGCTGCAAACTTTGCAGTGCAAAGCCAGGCCGGGGAGCCATCTTAAGTTGAGGCTGCATAGGCCTTGTGGTGCATGTGATTCAGATTCTATTCAGTTGAACCTCTGGTTACAAAGTTGGTTGGACAGTGTTCCCGAAGCTACCAGCATGAGTTTTACCAGATTGCAGGAGGACAGGAAGACTGGAGTGCCTGGAACAGGTGAGGCTGCAGGTCCCTTATTTTGGCTGCTGGTCCCTTATTTTGGCTGTTGGTCCCTTATTTTCAAGGCTGCTGGTCCCTTATTTTCAAATCTGTAAGTTGACAGCTATGCTCCAGATATTACAGAACTACAACTCCCATCAACCTTAGCCAGCATGTCCAATTATTAAAGATGGGAATTGTAGTTGAACAGTATCTGGAAGGCCAAAGACTCCCCTGACCTTGCTCTATAGCTAACATAACACTAAAAAGATAATAATGGTGGTGTCATGCAACTGCTACTGAGGAGTGTGTTCTGTAAATTGGGCACCATGACAGAAAAGGCTCAGTTTCTGGTCTGCACTTGCCAAACACATGTAGTGTGTTGAACCTTAACAGTAACTCACCTTTCTCTTATTTACATCCTACAGTGGAACAAAAGGATGAAACTGCTAAGAAATCAAACATGTAAACTTTAAGGATTGGGTTCTCCATTCTCTACACAGAATAGCATTCAGAGATGGCTCATAGGACTGAACTGGGATACACTGAAAAAGGAGGTTTCAAGAATATGTATCATTTATTGAACTCCACTTCTGGTTTTTTATCATTCACACCTTCCACAAACTTTACCTCCAGTTGATAAAATGGCCTTTGAAGATTATTATCATGCTGTTTTATGGGATCTGAATAAAGAAACAAACAGGAAGCTTAATTTATGATGGATGTGTCCCTCAAACCTTTTAGAGCTTTTCTGCTTGATTAAAAATTCCTTGTTCCTCTTCACTGAATTGTTTAGAGGATTCCACCCCCCGTTTCACAGTCTCTACCCTGATTAAAACAAATTATTATCAAAGATCCCCCCACTGAATGAGGAATCATTAATTGAGGAACATGCAATGCTCCTTAATTACCTTTTGAACAGTTGGAGAACAAATAATCTTGGGTTTCTAAGGGACAGGCGTGCATCATGCATTGTGGCCTCATTCTCAGTGTTTGCTGGAAGGAAACTCTATTTTCAAATACTTTGGGGAAATATCTCTACAAGCCTCAGTAAACACATTGTAAATTGTTGTTTTTTCTAAAGTGTGTGTGTATAGGGGGGATAGCATGCTATTAGGTGAGTAGCTGTAATAGATGTCTCAGATAATTAATAGGGTTGCCATATGTCCTCTTTTTCCAGGACACGTCCTCTTTTTCATAATGAGAGTCATCATAGAGATCCATAGTTAAAAGCAGAAGTCAGCAAATGTGTCCTCTTTTTTTGCTCTTCAAAATATAGCAACCCTAAATTAGATGTTCATTTGTTTTACAAGGACCAACATTAGTTAAGAAATCAAGTGTGTATTAGTGATCTTATTCTGGAAATAATATAGAAATGTCAGACATATGGCAAATGTTAGCATTTACTGGTGAGATGTTAAGAGATACTAAGTCAGGACAGTATGACTAATCAGAAGGCAGAACTGAACAACAACCAAGAATACAGAACCTTGCCAGAGCTTGGGAAGACCTTGTTGCTAGAGCAAGCCTCAGCTGGAACATACATCTTCCTGCCTAGAAGGACCTAATAGTCAGCCTGGGTGAGCAGAGTCAATCCAAAAGGTTCATATGTGAAAAGGCTGTTGGCTGAAGTACTGTGAATCACCCCAAGGGACAGTCACATACAAATCCAGCAGTTTCTTATAGGCCCTTATGGAAATGTACACACCCCACTTCCTGACTGCACCCAACTTTATGGCCCACTTCAGTCTTCTAGAAACAGCAGGGCGTGGCAAACAATAGAATAGGATGCACCATTCTCTGTAATTTGAGCACTACACCAGTCTCTCTTTCTACATGACCAGCATGTTGTGATCCACATGTGCCAAGCTGGGTGAGGACAGAGAAAGCTAGCTGATTTAACTTTTAGAAGAGAGAAAGCTCACTGAACTCTTTCCTTAGATATAGGAGTGCCCATGAAAGAATGGGTCACAACCCAGTTTTCTGATATTTGTCATACTATATTGGCAAGATACATGCTACTATTGTAATTTTAAAACTTTAATAAAATCTAATATAATGTTCTATTTACATTAAGTTTAGCTATAGAAGGAAGAAGATGACAAAATGTTAGGGAGAGATCTGTGGAGAATAGGGTGATCAGATGCAAAATATAAGTCTTCTTAAATATGAATGCAACCATCTGAATTTGTGTTTGTCCACTTGGTACAAGAAGGTAACTGCGCTTAACCCTCTATCATTTCACATTTCAGTAATTGCAGCTTCCAGATTCTGGTTAGCTTTGCAGAATGTGGCAGATCTTGCTCTTCCTGGTATGAAAACTTCACATTATCACAGCACAATATGTTACAATCTTTACATTATGTGTCCTCCTTGAATGAAAAATATAAATGACACTCTTCTCATAAAAGCAAAATTTCTAGGTATGGGATGGCAAAGCAATTTCCTTCTGTTCATTTTGGAGTTGTAAGTTTAATACCTTGATGTGCTCACATTGCCTTTACAGTAAAGCTGTTTGTTTCTGCTGAAATATAAATATTTTAAAGATAATGGGTGCCCAACTTCAACTTAAATAGCTGTTGATGGTAAATCGCTCAAGCAGGTCTCCCTAGAGGGTGAGAATTGCTGATGTTTGCCTATACTGTATACTCATGCAAACACATGCAAAATAAACATAATGAATGGGTGGAATTCAATGCCACTCTATTATGAACTTGTTGTCTGTGCAAGCATTTCAGCTTGCCAGAAGGAACAATCCCCCCTCTTTCCCCACCATGTGCTGTTTTGGGAGTTCTTCAGACCTGCCCAGAGCCAAATTCAGGGGTTGCAGAGGTGGGGGTGGGGAAAGCAAAAGCAGAAGTCCTTGTTCAAGGCTTCCACTGAAGGGGATCCTTGGTGACTCCTGTCCAATATTCTCCCCACAGCTCTAGTGGTGCTAACCAATCTTGAGCAAAATGCTTTGCCTGCATAAACCAGTAAGACCTCTGTATAACATGTTCACATTTCAAACAAACCCAAGATTACCTAAGATGAAAGAATGTTCAGTTGCCTTTTTTATTAGATGCAGAAAACACTGTTATGAAAATGGATTTGTACTTGTGTTGTTGATTCCTGTTCATTTACAGTATTGTGATTCATGTGATAATTGCCAAATGGAAAAGTAACCATAAGGTAATTTTGCAGTAACTTTGAGCCACAATTTTTGGACAACAGCAGCTTTTGAGTGAGCTACACACTTGATGAGACAAGCACTCAACCATGCCCAGGAAAATGATTTCCACTGTGTGTGAAAGTGCTCTTACCATGTGCGTATAAATTGTGCTTTGCGTCTTTTAGATTTCACAAACAAGGTGACCCAAAACTGCAGTGCCAAAAATGAGAGGCCCTTCTAAAAACACTCTGCTGAGTGACTAAAAAAAGAGTTTAAAAGTAACATTCAATTGCCTAATAAAATAGCGACATTATCAGAAGAGTATTTCCAGGGGATTTGCACAAAGAATTAATTTTGCCCATTTTCCTGAATGTGTGTGCTCCTTTGATAGGTCTGGCTAAGCTATAGTGAAAGGTCAATGGGTAGTCTAATAAATGAGGTCAAGACGGCTGCATGGCAGTCAGAATGCAGTAGTTTATTATTTCCCAGGGGGGGGGGGAACCCTCATCTTCAATACAGTTGTCAGAATGGAGTATTTATTAGCCATTGTAGCTGAGGGAGACATGAACATTTATGTAAGTAGATTGATTGCTGGTCCTGTAGCCAAGGCTCAGTGTAGATGACAATTATTTTCTTCTCACTTATTCTACAACAGCCCAGCAAGGTAGATTGCTAACATTTCACTGTTGCACACAGAGAGCTCATGGACAAGGATATCAATAAGCATCAACTAAGACAGAATGGCAAATCTTGACCTCAGACTTCCAGCTCCCTCCCATCCCTTGAATTCTCACACACAACACATACCCTTTCTCAAGAGAAGTTTGATAAGATGGAGGCAGGTGGGAGGTATGGCCAATTCCATTTGGATTCCTCCTGCCATGCCTGAGGAGCAGCTGGATGGTACGTGTGCAGTCAGATGTGAAGAACAATCAAACAAGTGTCTCTTTTTTTGGAGAAAGAAATAGGGAGGGAGACAGAATGCAGCTGCTCTGTATTGACTAACTGGGCACAACAAAAAGAGCCAGACAAAAATGCAACAATCCAAGGATATTGCTGATTATAATTTCTTCTTTTTTCAAAGTATTCATAGCTACAGTTCCCCAACAAAATTTGGGTAACAACTCTTCCTCAAATAGCTTATATACCTCATTTGTGTGCCCACAGACACTCACACCTAGAAAAGTGGGTATATTTCCTGTATTTCTCACTATTTTGGACATAGCCCCTTGTGTGGCCACAGAACATGGAGAGCAGCAGTAAAGTGCCAGTGCCGTGTGGTGGTTGGTGGCCATGGGAACTAGTGAGGCAGAAGATCAGTGAGCCCAAACAGTAGGTGAAGCCAGAGTCAATAAAGGCAGAGCCAACACATTCTAGTTTTGCCTCCATCCTCTTCCCTGCTAAGTTCTACAAGGGCAACACTCGGACTAAGGATGAAGCTGACAGCCAGTGCCACCCTCGGGAATGCTTGTAAGCAGGAAGGTAGGCAGGTGGCGGCTGACTGAAGGCAGATTGAGGTTGGGGGGTAACACCCCATTTGCCCTAATGGACCAGCCTGAACAGGATTACACAAACTGTAAAGTATGCAACACCCTGACTGTCAGGAGCTCTACACACACACACACACACACACACACACACACACACACACACCAGTATCCCTGATTTTTTTGGCTCTGGACCTGTTTCTAAGTGAATCTTCCAGGTTTGTATGCCATTTTTAGGGTGTTCAATCACAAATAGGAGGAAGGAATGAGCAGGCCTATAGACTACAATAACAGAAAATGCTTAGAACACTACCTGCACAAATGCTGCCTATTGTAACGCAACGTGTTTCATTAAATGAAACAACAAACACATTCTTAGTTGCAAATGGAAAATCCATCAGACAATAACTTGAATTCTGGCCAGTAACTTACAGGCATAATACTTCCTCTTGTTCTGTTTGCAGCTGAATGGACAATAGCAATTGCCTGGCAATTTCAATTAGCTGAGCTGCTCAGCAGTTTTTATTAAAGATCACCTGAATGCCTCAGTGTACTCCGCTGTGCCATGGCCTTGCATGATATAACGTATGTGGTGGGTCTGCAGGCTGATGGATGCTCTGGATAAAACCAGAAGGAGAATGACATAAATCCCAGGCCCACCGGAGTCTAGCTTAATTGGACAGACTCAAGAATACTGAATAAAATATATCTGGTAATTTGAGAGTTGCTGGATTTAAAACACAACATTGCCATATTATGGGATAGAGAAGAGACCAATGCAACCTACACATCATCATATCATTTTACTTCACTGTAATGAATCTGGATAAAATTCCTACATCCTCATTAGTTACAATTACTAGAATGAATTAGAATCCCAAGAGCATGCACTGGAAGGATAGGAATCAATCCTCCCTTTTACCTTGTTCAACCACCCCAATCTTGTAAAACAGGATGGTGAAATTGTTAACTAATCCACATTAAAAGATCCTGAATGTATGTCCCTATCCTGTGTAATTGGAGGGTTTTGCATACTTTTTTGTAGAGCAGTGTACAGCTTGCTGCTTGTATTCTCTCAAAGGAGAATTCAGGGATGCTGCATTTTCCTGGCATTCAAATCACAGTATATCACACTGATAAAATAAGCCTCAGTTGTGTTTGTTGTTAAGTGTTGGAAGCTATAGGCTTTTGTTTGCGATTGTGGTTGTGCCTTTGACATTACAGTTAATAAGCCACAGATAGTGCAACTCAGCAGTAAATGCCACTGAGTCCAATGGGACATATGCTCAGGTATCTGTGCGTAGGATTGCAGAACTTGCCCCATGCTCTTGCAATTTTGTGCACTTTTATAAAGTTTTTAGTTAATTTTGCATTATTTAATTTATATTATGTCTACTGGACAGAAGAACTCTAATGCCTCTTCATTCATAGGAACACGGGAAGCTGCCTTATATCAAGTCAGACCATTGGTCCATTTAGCTCAGTATTGTCTCTACACCAGGAATGAGGGACCTGTGACCCTCTGGATATTGTTGGTTTTCAACTCCCATTAGCCTGATGAGAGTTCTAGTCCAACAACATCTGGAAGGTCACAGATCACACTCTTTAGCTGCACTGACTGGCAGTGGTGTAGCGTGGGGGGTGCAGGGGGTGCTGGCCGCACCGGGCGCAACATCTGGGGGGGGGTGCGCTCACACTCGCAGCTCTCTGCCCCTACCTGGCTCACTCACTCACTCTCACTGCAGTGCTGGCTGTGCGAATCCGATCCGAGCTGCTGGGTCGCCGCCCACTGTGGAGGGGGTGGGTGCCAGGCGTGCGGTGCGGAGAGAGAGCGAGGGACTATCTGGGGGAGGGGCAGTGCAGCGGCCGCCCAGCGCAGCGCTGAGCGCGGGAGAGAACCACACCAGACCAGCCCAGGCAGCAGCAAGAAGAAGCTGGCAGCGGCGGCAGGTTAGGGGTTAGGGGGTGCAAATTACTTGCCTTGCCCCGGGTGCTGACAACCCATGCTACGCCGCTGCTGACTGGCAGAGATTTTCCACTCCCCCTGCCTGAGTCTTCCCCCGTATCTCCCTGGAAATGGTAGAGACTGTGCCCCTTTCTGTAGATGATGTATTCATTCATTCACTCATTCACTTATTTTATAAAATTTGTACACTACAGTACTCTACGCAGCAGTACCTTACACAGTCCTTCCCCACTGCTGTCTTTCGAAGTAGAAAAGTGGCAAACACCAGCTCATCTCTTTCTACAACAATTGAATTTAGTCCTCCCAAAAATCCTGGCACTCCAAAATCTTAAAAGCCAGAAGAACGGGCCTTTTCTGCGGTGGCTCCCCATTTGTGGAATGCCCTTCTCAGGGAGGCTCACCTGGTGCTTTCATTACAACGAAGCTGCCTTACCTGCCAGCTCCCAGCCAATATATGCTATCTCTGTCCCCCTTCATCAAATCACTCAGTGTCTCTTGGGAATCATAGAATTGTAGTGTTGGAAGGGACCCCAAGGGTCATCTAGTCTAACCCCCTGCAATGCAGGAATCTCAGCTAAAGCATCCATGACAGATGGCCATCCAATCTCTGCTTAATAACCTCCAGTGATGGAGAGTCCACGACCACTGTTCCACTGTTGAACTGCTCTTACTATCAGAAAGTTCTTTCTGATGTTTAGTTGGAATCTCCTTTCTTGTAGCCTGAAGCCATTGGTTTGAGTCCTGCCCTTCATAGCAGGAGACAACCAGTCCATTTTCAGTCTCTTGGATGGCTTAGCTGGAAGTGGGCACCCTCATATGCATCCAATGAACAATCACTGTCTTGCTAGGTCCTGCCCCTGTGTCAGGAGGAGAATAATCACAGCCACATTTCAACAATTCCTTACCTCCCTAGTTTAAAAACGTTTTTGCAGTAGCAGAACCCTACACTTTAAACAAAGCTTTGCTGGAATCCTTGCAGCAAATTATTTTTAAACATTTTTTTTTAAAGGGAGAGAGATTGATTATTGGTAGAGGAAGCTAGGGAGAGCCAGTCAGAGCAGCAACTTTTAAAAGCAGCAACTTTGAGACTTTGAAAAACTTTGCTGCTGATCTCCTGATCTCCTCTGACGGGAGAAGCCTTTGTTTGTCATCCTTAAGGCTTTGGCTCTTATCAGAGAGAGTTCTTATCTCTCCATCAGCATTAAAGGAGCAGCATATTTAACTCTTGCTGACAGGCTGCAGCTCAAAGGAAGGTGCTAAGGGGCAGAAGAGGGATTCCCATGACAAGTACTTAGCCCACTAGCAGTGCCGCGCGGGCAGGGTGCCGCTGCTTATCTAGCTTCACACGACTCACATCTCTACTAGTGAACGAGAAGGGGGATGGGCGAGGCAGCGAGGAGCTGCTGTGCCTGCATTGCACTAAGCTGCCCACTCCTGTGCCCTTTCCCGTCTTGGTAACCTGTAGCAACACGCGGTGTTTGGAAGCTAGGAAAGCAAAGTAGCGGGAGGGAGGCCCAGGACCGCTGCTTGAATACTGCGTTTAATTCCCATGGGCGCAGCTCAATGGAAATCATACATTGTGCATGCTTGCCTACCATATACCATTACATTTCTTTCTTTCTTTGGGGAATGTCCCTTAGCAGAACTTAGCAGAACTCTGAACAAAATTTGAGAAAAGCTACGTTTCTTCATAGAGAAATTCTACCTACTGTACTGTTTGGAATGAACATGTATCTAGATAGTATAACTGCACCCCCTTAGCGTGTCAGGAGGTCGTCAGAACACAGCTGTGTAGCACACAGATCATCAGTGCCTCCAGCCAATTGAATTGCAGTAGTTTCTAACAGGGCAGTCCTAGTTAACTCCCCCAACCAACCCAGCTGCAGTACTTTTCTTCGACTTTGTTAAGGGTTAGAGCGGCCATTTTCTAGAGAGGGGGTTGCGTGTCTCTGGGTAAGTAGCTGACTGCAAATATATGTATGTTGTGGCCTTGCTGGCAGAATATTTGTTTGCATATGTGTGAGGAAAATAGAAGGGACCTGGAGAAGCTGGAGTGAAGTGGAGCCCAGCATCAGGGGAGAAAATCATCTCAGTGGGTGAGTTTTTTATTTAAATTTTTTTTCCTCAAACAAAGCTACAAAAGGGGAAAGGGAGCTAACTATGGGGTGTGTGTGCTTAGCATGGCTAATATGTCCAGGCATTTATTTATTTTTTTAAACTTGCTTTCCCCTTGATAAGGCTTTATTGGCTGGTTACACAACAGCACCAAGAGGCATTATTTGAGTCCAAGGACACAATTCAGCCAGGCAGAAACACTCAGGGGGCAAAGGAGGGCCAGTAGGAAGAGTGGCCTGAGGAGAGCAGGTGGCCTGGGGAAAGTTCTGAGGGCCAGATTAGAGAGGCCTTGGGGGCCACATCCCCCCCCCAACTGAGGCTCCCACCCCTGCACTTGACCAGCTGCCCCTCAGCATAATATTCTGAGCATACCCTTTGTCACTATTCACTAGTAACTTCTAGGAAGGCAGTTGAGCTCTGTGCTGGTCTCAGTACGCTGATCAGAACATTGTAAAAGGAATCCCATAGAACTAGCTGCAGAATTTCCTAAATTTCTCTACAACTTTCCAGGGAGGAAATAAAGTAGAACCTTTTTCATTTCCAGCGTGCTTCTGTTTGTAGACAAACTAACAGGAATCTCAGGATCACTTCTCAAGAGCTAATTTTGTACTTGGGTATAAAACATTTGTGTATAGGATTGGTAAGTTACAGTTAGGCAGCTGTATTGGTCTGCTGTAGTTGAAACAAAATAAAAAAAATCCTTCTAGTAGTAGCACCTTAGAGACCAACTGAGTTTGTTATTGGAATGAGCTTTCATGTGCATGCACACTTCTTCAGATACACTGAAACAGAAGTCACCGGACCCTTATATATAGTGAGAGGGTGGGGAGGGGTATTACTCAGAAGGGTGGTGGGAATAGGTGATTGGCTGATAGGTGTGGTAAACCTGTTGATGACTCTTAGACTGCAATTGGTCTTACAGGAAAAAGCAAGGGGCGAGATGGCTAAAAATAGCTTTATCATGTATAATGAGATAATAATCCAATGTCTCTATTCAGACCAGGTCTCTCCATGGTTTTAAGTTTGGTAATAAGTTGCAATTCAGCAACTTCTCTTTCCAGTCTATTTCTGAAATTCTTTTGAAATTCAGCTACTTTGAGATCTTGTATAGAATGTCCTGGGAGACTGAAGTGTTCTCCTACTGGTTTCTCTGTCTTGTGATTCCTGATGTCAGATTTATGCCCATTTATCCTTTGGCGTAGGGTTTGGCCTGTTTGTCCAGTATAGAGAGCTGAAGGGCACTGCTGGCACTTGTTGGCATGCACAATGTTACAAGATGAGCAAAATAAAAAAAATCCTTCCAGTAGCACCTTTAAGACCAACTAAGTTAGTTCTTGGTATGAGCTAACATCAAGAATCACAAAACAGAGAAACCAGTAGGAGAACACTTTAATCTCCCAGGACATTCTATACAAGATCTCAAAGTAGCTGTTTTACTACAAAGGAATTTCAGAAATAGACTGGAAAGAGAAGCTGCTGAATTGCAACTCATTACCAAACTTAAAACCATGGAGAAACCTGGTTTGAACAAAGACATTGGATTCTTATCCCATTATACATGACTAAGCCATTTCTCACCTTCTCACCCCTTGCCTTTTCCTGTAAGACCCATTACAGTCGTTAAGAGTCGTCAGCAGGCTCATCCCAGCTATCTGCCAATCTCCCATTCCCACCACCCTTCTGAGTAATACCCCTCCCCACCTTCTCACTATATAGAAGGATCTGGCAACTTCTGTTTCAGTGTATCTGAAGAAGTGTGCTTGCACACGATAGCTCATACCAAGAACTAACTTAGTTGGTCTTAAAGGTGCTACTGGAAGGATTTTTTTTATTTTGACTATGGCAGACCAACACGGCTACCTATCTGTAACAAGATGAGCAGTTAAATAGTCCTGAGATGGTATGTTTGATGTTGTTGGGGCCAGTAATGGTGGTGTCCGGATGTATGTGGCAGCAAAGTTGGCATCTGGGTTTATTGCAGGCTCTGGTACCAGTGTCTATGTTAAGTCTGGTTGTTGTATTATTGTGGGTGAGGAGTTGTTTAAGATTGGGTGGCTGTCTGTAGGCAATGAAAGGTCTTCCTCCCAGAGCTTGAGAAAGAGAACTGTCATTGTGTAGGAGGTTGTAGATCTCTGATGATGCGTTGAACTGCTTTAACTTGGGAGCTGTATGTTACTACTAGTGGTGTTCTGGTTTTTTTCTTTTTTGGGTCTGTCTTGCAGCAAGTTCTCTCGGGGTATCAGTCTGGCTCTGTTGATCTGTTGTTTAACTTCATCAGGCGGATATTTTAGTTCTAAAAAGGTTTGCTGTAGATCTCTTAGGTGAAAGTCTCTGTAGAATTGGAACAGATGCGGCTGTAACATAGGGCCTGGCTATATACAATGGATTGTTTGGTATGTTTGGGATGGTAGCTAGAAGCATGTAGATATGTTTGTCGGTCAGTTGGTTTACGGTATAAGGTGGTGTCTATACGCCCAATCTGTATTTTTATAGTAGTGTCCATGGATGCTATGGGCCTGATATGCAAAAAAGAGAGCTGATGAGCGCTGCAGTGTTACGCTATAAGGAATAAAGCCCCTTTATCACAATCTCTCTCCCCCCCCCCCCCGCCTTGATATAGTTACGCCATGAATAGTTTTGCAGGCATAATTTCTGCATTTCAGACTGCTGTTAAAGGCACGGGGTGGGATCAGTAGAAAAAAGTGGCTCCACCTACTTTCACACTGCCCTTCCTGCTGTCCCACTATGCCCAGGAGGGGTGGCGGCAGACCAGCTGCTATTGAGTAATTCCCTGCTGTTTTGTGAACTTCCAGATTTTAAAGTTTTATATGTCCACCCTTCTATGAAAACAAAAACAAAAACAGCAGTGATATGTAGCAAATCAACAAAGCCATTCTCCATCATCCCTTTTGTGGGACATCCTACTGCTGTTGCTGGGGTTTAGCACTAATGGGAGAAATAATGGTGGTTTAAGGTGCCATTTATAGTAATAATATTGTAGATCGCACAAAAATGTTAAAGAAAAATATTGAATAAAGATAAAATCAGGGCTAAAGTAAAGAATAAATATTCACCTTATGAGGCACTAAATAACAATGGGGTAAATGGAAATGCTGCTTTGCAGGTTATCTGGAAATCTGTAAATATTTAACTATAAATGTTTTTTATAACAACATAAATATCACAATCATTTAAGGTTGCAAATGCTTTCCCCTTTAAAGAAGCTTTGTTGAGGCAAGTGCAACAACATGTGCTCATGACTCACACATAAATCCCACAATAGCTGCATAAAAATAAATTATACAATCAATAATAAATTATACAGTGGTACCTCTACTTATGTTCACCTCTGGTTACATATCCTTCGGGATATATATGCGGCAAACCCGGAAGTATTTTTCCGGGTTTCGCCGCGTGCACATGCGCAGAAGTGCTCTACTTCCATGCACTCATGTGCAGAAGCAGTCCCTCCAGTTGCGGAAACCTCAGGATCTGACCGGAGCTCCGGAACAGATCCAGTCCACAACCGGAGGTACCACTGTATAATTCTTAGTATTTGTAAATGTGAAAGAAATATATCCAGAGTAAATACCATATTTACTCCCCTGAAAAATGTCAAAAAAATTCCCCCTGAAAAATAATGTCAAAAATTAGGGGCGTCTTATACACGGATACATCTCCCCCCATTTTCTTAAATCTGAGTCCCCAAAAATAGAGGGTGCCTTATACATGGGGTTGTCTTATAGACAGACAAATATGGTATATTCACTCTGCAGCGGAGAGAGGGAAAGTGAAAGTGCTTCTGCCTTCGCCGCATTAATCTGGCAACAGTGATCCATGTGACGGTCACCTCCAGGCTTGACTACTCTACGCGGGGCTGCCCTTGAAACTGTCCCAGAAACTCCAGCGGGTGCAGAATGCTGCAGTGAAGCTCCTCAAGGGGTCCCTGCCATGGGTGCATATTCACACAGTGCTTTACCAGTTGCACTGGTTCCCAGTGGAGTGTAGGGTCAGGTTTAAGGTGCTGGTTTTGACTTTTAAAGCCATTTGTGGCTTAGGGCCCTCGTATTTATGGGACCGCCTCTCCTGGTATGCCCCACAGAGGACCTTAAAATCCATGAATAATCATAGTTTAGAGGTCCCAGGCCCTAAGGATGTCAGATTATCCTCCACCAGGGCGAGGGCCTTCTCAGTGATGGCTCCGACCTGGTGGAATGCTCTGTCCCATGAGACTAGGGCCCTGCAGGATTTAACCTCCTTCTGCAGGGCCTGTAAGACAGAGCTATTCCGCCTGGCTTTCAATTTGAATTTAGCCTGATCTTTTATTCCCCTTCCTTCCCTCCCCCTCCCCTTTTTATGAAGATTACCCGCTCTGGGATCCCACAGCTAATTCTCCCCTGGCCTCCTTGCTGGCCCTGGTGATCATCTAATGTTTATTGGATGGATTTCCCCCTAAATTGATTTTTGAATTTTGAATTTATTGTTATTCATGCTTTTATACTGTATTTTATGCTGTTTTTTGTTGTATCACAATTAAGTGTGTTAAATTTGTTGTTAGCCACCCTGAGCCCGGTTTTCTGAACCAGAAAGGGTGGGGTATAATTTTTTTAAAAAAATATTTATTTATTCCTTTGGCCTGCATTGATGCTTTGGAACCTTACATTTAAAAAAAAGCCATTTCATATGTGATTTTCTGGTGAAAACAAAAGGTAGAATATAAATGCAAGTCAAATACTATGAGAATTCTTTTTTAAAAATCTGTTATATGTTTCATGCTAATGTAATTTCATGAAAGTATAAATTTCAATATAGGAGGAGCTAGTGTATAGGAGTATTCATGTATCTTATCATTTTATTTCAGATTTAAAAATAGATTGACAGTTGTTTCCTTAGTTTTTTTACTAATGATGAAATTCTCTTCATCAAGTTTTTACCCTGTTCAGGCAAGTACATGACACTAATTCAGTATGTCCTGATAATAAATTATTGTACTGATCTGCCTGTAAAGGCAGCTGGTGAGGTGGTTCTCTCATAGGGTTCACCCTGTATGTCAGTGGTCATGTGTGTATGATCTTAACAGTGCTTAGTTTATATTTCCGTTGCTATTTTCTTAACGTTGTTCATATGCTTTTATAGAATAAATGCTGTATTGATTTGTTAATCATATAATATGACTTGTTTTAAATTTGTTCTTTGGTTTATTTTTTTAGTTGTTGCTTTGTTAACAGTGTTTTATAGATTGTAACTCACTGATGATTTGTTATTCTGTATGATTTTTCTTTGTGATGTTCTGTTATGTTCTATCATATTGTTATTTATTGTTTGTAAGCTTCTTTGGGATTCATTTGAATAACAAGTGGCATAGAAATATAATAAATCAAATTACTCATAAGGATACTATAATTGAGTTAGGGTTAAACAAAATTGGCAGCACTGTTGGTCCTTCCTCCCCTGGCTCTAGGGCTCTTGCAGGGACCCGACCCAGCTGTGGCCACCCAGTCTGTGTTCCCTTGGGACACCTCTGTTCTAGGTAAAGTTGGGTGGGGGCTTTTAAAGCTGGCAATTATTAAGAGTGCCATGGAGATACAAAACACAGAAGGAGTGTGAGGAAGAGCATTGAAGAGTATCAACATGTGGAGACGGCAGGGTTTCAAGACATGTGAAGGGATCGTGTCAAGCCTTGCCTTGGTGTGTGTGTGTGTGTGTGTGTGTGTGTGTGTGTGAGCATGGTGGGGATACAGGTGAAGTAACTCCCTGGAAGGGATATATTGACATTTCAGGAGTCAGGGTTTAAGGGTGGGTTGGGGAGGATAAGGGGACCTGTGTATGGGTGGGCCTGATGGATGTTGGGAGTGCTACTGGGGTGGTAAGCAGGTAAGAGTTTACCTTAAAGCAAAAGTTAGGAATGGACTTGGGGGTTAGGTGGCCTGCGATCTGTGCATGCCTCTACAAGGAGAGGCAGACTGTATTTGGCAGTAACATCCCAGAGTTAGGATGACTGATGAGTAGAGAAGTTGAAGCAATATCAGATAGTGCCTCCTGAGAAGGAAAGCTACTTGGGGATTGTGGGAGGGAAGCAACTGTGCAACTTGCTTCTATGAGGAGTGGCCAAAATCTGGACTTACGCATTCCAGAACCCCATCCCCTTCTAAACCCAACATGTTTTGGTTAAAATCTTTAAGTGGTGCTTAAAATCTAAACAAATTTTGGAGTGGGGTCATTGAGGGACACTGAAGTCTTGGGCTGTGACTCTTAAAGTGGTTTTCTCTGAATGGAGGTGGGAAGAGTTTGTGGTGCAAACTGAGGGTTTCTCAGTGAAATCCTATGTATATCTTTGTTGGGTGAGATTTAGAATTTCAGCCTGTGAAAGTCTTGTATTGTTCTGTGCTGCTGGGGGCTTGGATTGTGGAGATGTGGAAAGCCTACAATCCACATTCTGTGCTAAAGCACAGAATGAACTCAGGCTTGCTAGAGAGGTTAAAAGCAACAAAAAAGGCTTTTATGGGTATGTTCGTAGCAAAAGGAAGAACAAAGAAACAGTGGGGTCACTCAGAGGAGAAGATGGTGAAATGCAAACAGGGGACACAGAAAGGGCTGAACTCCTCAATGCCTTCTTTGCCTCAGTCTTCTCCGATAAAGAAAACAATGCCCGACCTGAAGAATTTGGAGCAAATGATTCAGCAAAGGAAACACAGCCCAGAATAACTAAGGAGATAGTACAAGAATACTTGGCTAGTTTAGATGTATTCAAGTCTCCAAGGCCAGATGAACTGCATCCAAGAGTATTAAAAGAACTGGCAGATGTGATCTCAGAACCACTGGCAGTCATCTTTGAGAATTCCTGGAGAACAGGCGAAGTCCCGGCAGACTGGAGGAGGGCAAATGTTGTCCCTATTTTCAAAAAGGGGGAAAGAGAGGACCCAAATAATTACCGCCCAGTCAGTCTGACATCAATACCAGGGAAGATTCTGGAGCAGATCATTAAGCAAACAGTCTGTGAGCACCTAGAAAGGAATGCTGTGATCACCAATAGTCAGCATGGATTTCTGAAAAATAAGTCATGTCAGACTAACCTGATCTCATTTTTTGACAGAATTACAAGCCTGGTAGATGAAGGGAACGCAGTGGATGTAGCCTACCTTGATTTCAGCAAGGCATTTGACAAGGTGCCTCATGATATTCTTGTAAAGAAGCTGGTAAAATGTGGTCTTGACTATGCTACCACTCAGTGGATTTGTAACTGGCTGACTGACCGAACCCAAAGGGTGCTCATCAATGGTTCCTCTTCATCCTGGAGAAGAGTGGCTAGTGGGGTGCCACAGGGTTCTGTCTTGGGCCCGGTCTTATTCAACATCTTTATCAACGACTTGGATGATGGACTCAAGGGCATCCTGATCAAATTTGCAGATGACACCAAATTGGGAGGGGTGGCTAACACCCCAGAGGACAGGATCACACTTCAAAACGACCTTGACAGATTAGAGAACTGGGCCAAAACAAACAAGATGAATTTTAACAGGGAGAAATGTAAAGTATTGCACTTGGGCAAAAAAAATGAGAGGCACAGAGACAAGATGGGTGACACCTGGCTTGAGAGCAGTACATGTGAAAAGGATCTAGGAGTCTTGGTTGACCACAAACTTGACATGAGCCAACAGTGTGACGCGGCAGCTAAAAAAGCCAATGCAATTCTGGGCTGCATCAATAGGAGTATAGCATCTAGATCAAGGGAAGTAATAGTGCCACTGTATTCTGCTCTGGTCAGACCTCACCTGGAGTACTGTGTCCAGTTCTGGGCACCACAGTTCAAGAAGGACACTGACAAACTGGAACGTGTCCAGAGGAGGGCAACCAAAATGGTCAAAGGCCTGGAAACGATGCCTTATGAGGAACGGCTAAGGGAGCTGGGCATGTTTAGCCTGGAGAAGAGGAGGTTAAGGGGTGATATGATAGCCATGTTCAAATATATAAAAGGATGTCACATAGAGGAGGGAGAAAGGTTGTTTTCTGCTGCTCCAGAGAAGCGGACACGGAGCAATGGATCCAAACTACAAGAAAGAAGATTCCACCTAAACATTAGGAAGAACTTCCTGACAGTAAGAGCTGTTCGACAGTGGAATTTGCTGCCAAGGAGTGTGGTGGAGTCTCCTTCTTTGGAGGTCTTTAAGCAGAGGCTTGACAACCATATGTCAGGAGTGCTCTGATGGTGTTTCCTGCTTGGCAGGGGGTTGGACTCGATGGCCCTTGTGGTCTCTTCCAACTCTATGATTCTATGATTCTATTCTATGATTCTATGATTCAAATGCTGGTTTTTGTTCTCTAAGCACCAGATAACACAAGTAGCTATGAAGGCAGTGCTTGCATCTGTTGATTAAGTCTATCAGAACTTTATGTAAAGAGCCACATGGGCTAAATAAGTGCCCCTCCAGCTTTTTTAAGCAGCAAAGCAGAAGAGCCTATTTATTGCATTTATATTCACCTTTTTCTCCAAGGAGTAGCTGGTTCACCCCTTCCTCAATTAATCCTATAATGACTCTGTGAGGTAAGTTAAGAGGCTTTGATTGGCCCAAAGTCACACAGTGAAATTCATGACTGAGTGGCAATTTGAACCCTGATCTCATAGGTCCTAGTCAAACGCTCTAACCACTATACCACACTGGTTTCCTAGAGTACTTCTGCTATGGGGAAGCTATATAAATTAAGTAGGTAAATAAATATGGGGAAACATGTTATAATAATAATAATTTTTAATAATAATAATTTTAATAATAATTTTAATATTTATACCCCACTCATCTGGCTGGGTTTCCCCAGCTACTCTGAGCAGCTCCCAACAGAATATTAAAAACACGATAAAACGTCAAACATTAAAAACTTCCCTAAACAGGACTGCCTTCAGGTGTCTTCTAAAAGTCAGATTGTTTTTAATTTCCTTGACATCTGATGGGAGGGCGTTCCACAGCGTGGGTGCCACTACCAAGAAGGCCCTCTGCCTGGTTCCCTATAGCCTCACTTCTTGTAGTAAGGGAACTACCAAAAAGCCCTTGGAGCCTTTACCTCGGTGTCTGGGCTGAACGATGGAGGTGGAGACGCTTTTTCCGGTATACTGTCACTTAAAGAAGGATCTGAAATACATTCCTTGAAGCTTGAATTTGCTTTATTCTGGATTGTTTTATTTGATGTTTTAATGTGTTGTAAACTGCTTTGAGATTTTTTATTTAAAATATAAAGCAGTATAGAAATGAAATGATAATAATAATAATAGTAATTAAAAACAACAACTCGGGGGGGGGGTGCCTAGACATTCTGTTGTGATGACCGCAACCTAGGTTTAAGGTACCATTGGTGATTAGCTTATATATCTGAGTTTCTAACACTGCACCCCAATCTCTGTCCAGTGATGTGAGATTCCAGGGGTATCAGACAAGCTTACAAGGTTCTGTGTTCCCTTTTGGGACAGTGAGGCACAGCAGAGACTGTGGTGTTTTTGTGATATATGGTTTATTTACACATATATACAACCTGAACCTAGATGAAGGGATTTCAGAGTATTCACAGCCCGAACGGTTCTGGCCTTCTCCTTAGGCGCAGCATTGGATTCAAAGAACAGCAAAAAGCTGTGTTTCCTTTTTTCCAGCCTGCCACAGCCAGCCCACTTTGTATTCTGCCCCCACTTACTCTACCACCTTTGGTCTCTGCCCACCAACACACAGCTGGAGGAGGGCCCCCCCTCCTGATCTTCGCTCTCTTGCTGGTTTCCTTGATGAGCCATTATTCTGCTTTGTTCCTAAATGACTTACTCTCAGCTAGCCCTGTCAGATATGTCTGGCTTGTTAGCATAAGCTAAACCCGACAATTTCTGTGTTTGACACAGTTTAATCAAATCAAACCTTGATTAATTCTAACTTTTACTAATTCTAGGATTTATGGATGCCTTGCACCCACAAAGCTCTGGCACCCCAGCACATAGCATTATGTTCAGCCTGTGTAAATAAACCTTATGTCATAGAAGCTTCATCATTCTCTGGTGACCGTAATTTCAAGGAAGTCAATTCCAAGGGATAGACAGGGACCCACTCCAAGATTGAGTTTGTGCATAACAATATGCTTTTCCTTCCCCAGCACTGTGGTAGTTGAACAGTGGTGGGTGGCAAATGCCTTACTGGCCTTCACTGCATATCTGGCTGTTCAGTATTGCCAGGACAGTGTTAATATGTTGCAAAGATGTACTGGAATGTCTGCTGATAAATCACAACACAAGCTGGTATCAACCAGTACAAGAAGTCTTAAGATGGGGCTGTAACTCAAACTCAAATGAGTGGCACTAATGTTTCAAATATATGTTTAACGGGTTTGAGTCCTTTGTAGGAATAAAGTGTAGTATGTATTTTGAGATCAAACTAATGTCAAGGGCAGTGGTCAGTACATTGATGCTGCTATAGAAAAGTCGGAGCCATTCCTCTCTCTGTCATAAATCCTAGCCAAAACCTTCATCAGATCTGATGCTGCGGCATATTTCTTGTTGACTTCAGTGGGTGAGATATGCATCATATAAACACAAAGGGATGGTTCATTTGATACAGAAAGCTAGCAAAGTTAGAACAGACTAAAATAGTCTCTCCCCCCCCCCCGCCCCCAATTCAAAGAGCAGCTACTGTAAATAGGTGCTAGCATTTTACAGAAGGATAGTGTAGAATATAGGCCAGAAACTGACTGACTGATTAGCTGAGATGGATTAGAAGGCCATTCAGCATACTAATGAAAATAAACTAAATTTGGAGATTGCTGTAACACATTTGGATGGTGTCCTAAAACAAAGCAGTTTCTGTCAGCTATTAGAGAAGATGGGCTGATGCAGCAAGAAAGCCATTATATCAAAACTTTGATTTGCCATCAGCTATTTTTAATTAGCTGTGTAAAGTGGAGACTGTCTGTCAATGAGAAACAAGTAAAGTTTGAAGTCCAACCCACATTTACTCATGCTTTGTAGCAAACACTTCACTGTCAGCATAAGAACATAAGAAAACCTGAGGTATCAGGCCAGTGGCTCATCTAGGAAGGCATTTTGTTCTCATAATGGCCAAACAGATGCCTAAAGTATCCATGACAGGGGCCTATTCAACCTCTGCTTAAAAACCTTAAATGATGGAGAGACCACCACCTCCTGAGGCAGTCTGTTCCGCTATCGAACAGCTCTTGCTGTCAGAAAGTTCTTCCTGATATTTAGTCAGACTCTCTTTTCTTATAACCTGAATTGATAGTTTCAAGTCCTACCCTCCAGAGCAGGAGAAAACAACCTTTAATAATAATAATAATAATAAATTTTATTTATATCCCGCCCTCCCCAGCCGAAGCCGGGCTCAGGGCGGCTAACAACAATAAAAGAGTACAAAAGTACAGCACAAACAACACTCTAAAATCATTCATTATAAAATTAATTAATTCAAGCCACTGGCAACCATTGGTCCAGAGCTCCGCGAAGATTGCCGAGGGAGGGAGTCAGGCTGTGCCCTGGCCAAAGGCCTGGTGGAACAGCTCTGTCTTGCAGGCCCTGCGGAAAGATGTCAAGTCCCGCAGGGCCCTGGTCTCTTGTGACAGAGTGTTCCACCAGATCGGAGCCACGGCCGAAAAAGCCCTGGCTCTAGTTGAGGCCAGCCTAACTTCTCTGTGGCCTGGGACCTTCAAGATGTTTTTATTTGAAGACCGTAAGTTTCTCTGTGGGGCATACCAGGAGAGGCGGTCCCGCAGGTACGAGGGTCCTAGGCCGTATAGGGCTTTAAAGGTTAAAACCAGCACCTTAAACCTGATCCTGTACTCCACCGGGAGCCAGTGCAGCTGGTATAGCACCGGGTGAATGTGATCTCGCAGCGAAGACCCCGTAAGGAGTCTCGCTGCAGCATTCTGCACCCGCTGGAGTTTCTGGGTCAGTCTCAAGGGCAGCCCCACGTAGAGCGAGTTACAATAATCCAGTCTGGAGGTGACCGTCGCGTGGATCTCCATCTTCCATGTGACAGCCCTACAGATATTTGAAGATGACTATCATATCTCCTCTCAGTCTCCTATTTTCCAGACTAAATATGCCCAACCCCCTCAACTGTTCCTAATAAGGCTTGGTTTCCAGACTCTTGATCACCTTGGTTGTCCTCCTGGGCATATGTTCCAGCTTGTCAATATCCTTCTTAGACTGTGGCACCCAGAACTGGACACAGTACTCCAGGTGGGATCTGACTAAGGCAGAATAGAGCAGTACAATGTCTTCCCTTGATCTGGACACTATACTTCTGTTGATGCAGCCTAGAATGGCATTAGCTTTTTTTGCTGCTGCATCACACTGTTGACTCAAGTTAAACTTGTGGTATGCTAAGACCCCTAGATTCTTTTCACATGTACTACTGGCAATCCAGGTGTCTCCCCATCTTAATATTTGTGCATTTGGTTCTTCCTGCCTAAGTGTAGAACCTTACATTTGTCCCTATTCATTCATTCATTAATTTTGTCTCAGTTGTCCGATCTGCTAAGGTCATCTTGAATTCTGATTCTGTCTTCTTCAGCACTAGCTACCCCACTAAGTTTGCTGTCATCTGCAAATTTTATGAGCAATCCCCTCAATTCTTTCGTCCACATCATTTATAAAGACATTGAACAACAAAGGACCCAGGACACAACCCTGTGGCTGCTCACTTGTCACTTTTCCCCAGGATGACGAGGACCATTAATGAGTACTCTTTGGGTTGGGTCAGTCGACCAACACCAAATCCACCTAACGGTTACCCAATCCAGACTACAATTTACCAGCTCCTCCACAAGAATATCATGGGGGACTTTATAAAAAGCCTTACTGAATGAGTGAAGATCATACAATATAATGTGAATAAGAATACTGATGTGAAAATGTGGAGAGCTTAAGGGTGGGAAAATGAGAAACTACAAGAAACCAAAGTTGACAGATATGCCCATCCTTAAACCAAGGGTGGAGTACTTCTGGCCCTTGAGCTGGAAATAGTTTACAGCTGAATTTCACCTGGGCTTTTCAGTTCCCTTCCTGCTCAGCAGGCAGCAGCTGAGAGGAGAAAGTTATTTGGTGTTATGCAGTCTGTGTAGCTGCAATTCTTTTCTTTGCAAGATAATCCGCTTCAGGAAGATCGAAGTAGAGGGGGAAATAGCCTGGATGAAATCCTTGCAAACATGGTTAGTGTGTTGGACTGGAGAAAACAGGTTAAAATCCTCACGTAACCCAAACCCCATTGGCTTAACCTAGTTTACAGGTTGTTAGTCCTCCTTGAGAACCTTTGGGTATGCTTTTGGGTTCCTTTGAGGGAAGGTAGGATATAAATGTAGGAAAATGAATAAATAAAATATCATTATCTGGAAATCAATCTAGTGTATTGGTAGAAGAGAGCCTTTCATGAGTAATTCTGTCCACAATTAAAGAAAAAAAGATTCAGATGTAAATGCATGTCAAACCAATTATGAGACCAACACAGGAAGTCCCACCATTTATTGCTGATTTTAATTGTCAACTATATAAAAATTGCTCACTTTCTTGAAGTGTCGCTATCAACACTATCATTCTTTTAAAATTAAACATGAGGCCCTGCTATCGTCTTTTATATTCTGCATTCATTGATGGGGCATTATACCTGATCCCACTTCCAATAGTGTTTCCACCTGCAACAGTTTTGGCATACATACTGTTTTATTTTGTTTTTTGGACAGAGTGTGTCCAATAGCTGCTTGCTATCCAAACCTTTTCATTCCACAAATATTTTGGGTATGTTTTTTGTTCTGCTTTTTTGGTACTGTAGTACAGTAGTGCCCCTATTATTGCCCTAGATAGCAATACTGTGGTATTGTTTGGGAAGCACTGCAGAACTAATAAAGCTGAATGATGTGTGGATGGTCCAGTATAAATCCAGTGTGTCATGCACAATTACTGCTTCACTGCTATGTTGCAGAATATACTTTCAAAAAACCCTAGTTTGGCAGGGTTCATTCTTCGCCAGGGTAACTTTCATAGAATACCTGTCCAATAAATGTAGGTAGACTCACAAAATACACAAACTTTTGGTAACTAAATCATGTTTGGGAAAATTAGGAAATTTATAGCCAAGTCTTTTATTTCTCTTTTGTCTTTCTTCAAATAATCATCTTACTCATCATACATGCCAATTCTAATGATTTGTTTTCTTTAAGCAAATCAACATTACAATGACAGAAGGGTTTTCTTTTTTAAGAAAAAAACAGACTCTTATTGGAGTTACAATATTTCTTTTTTTGATAATTTCTGACAGAAGTCAATTTTGCCCTAATTCTGGAAAAAATTATATGTAAATAGGATCATATGAATAGAACATATTGGCATATAAGTGCTTGCAGAACTGGGTCCTTTGTTTAGAATAACAACAAAGTGAGGTAAGAACAGTCAACAAAAATCATCACACTGTGACAACATAACTTCAGCATAAGAATCAGGTCTCCTTTTGAAATGTGAAACTATTTCAACAATCATGCCAGCATAATTTATCAATGTGCAACTAATTAAAACAGCATAGCAGTCATGATAAAATGTAACCTAATGACCTCGGATGAGAGGGAACTACATACTGTACAACAGTTCCTTTTGATGTATTTAAATTCTTTTCTTTATTTATACATTCAGTCCTCATCCAAATTAAGTAGTCAAATGATAAAACAAAAGAAAAACACCTACCAACTCACAAACAGGGCGTTATTACTGCTACTGCACCATCTTGGCATGCAAGTAACTATGTAGTCAAAGTGTAAACAGTGAAATGTCTCCCCCTTCCGGAAATAAAATGATTTTTTAATTGAAAAATGCAGGTATAATTATAAACATCAGTTATATTTGTATAGCTTTCATAATTAGCACAACTCCACTTTAAGTAAGAGTTTATACCTCTGCTGATAGATAACTCCCATACAGGCAGCTGTCAAACTAAGGACTGCTACTTTGCCCTTATGAGGAAGTTCTTGCAAGACGACTGGGTGGGGAACCTGCCGTGACCAGTTCAGAGTGCAGCTCAGCTCCAAAGAAAATTGTAGATTTAGTCTTCTTCATTTCAGTGATGCTTAAGTTGAAGAATTAAATACGTAAATTTAATTGATCTTGAATGCATTTAACATTCCCTGAATTTGAGACATTAAGCCTAAATACAGTGGTGCCCCGCAAGACGAATGCCTCAAGATGGAAAACCCGCTAGAGGAAAGGGTTTTCCGTTTTTCAATGCGCTTCGCAGGACGAATTTCCCTATGGGCTTGCTTCGCAAGACGAAAATGTCTTGCGAGTCTTGAGATTTTTTTTCGCTCCCCCCCCCTTTTTCTAAGCTGCTAAGCCTTTAATAGCCTTTTAGCAGCTAAGCCGCTAAGCCGCTAAGCCTTTAATAGCAGCTAAACCGCTAATAGCGCTAATTCGCTAATAGGGTTGCTTCGCAAGACGAAAAAACCGCTAGACGAAGATACTCGCGGAACGGATTAATTTCGTCTTGCGAGGCACCACTGTATAAACGTGCTTCATCTGCCGCCACCTTCCGCAAACAACTTTTACATTAAATATTATGGTTGGACTCCAACATTAGTTATAACTAGAATAGACCTACTGAAACAAATGGATTTGATAATAATAATAATTTGTAACAATAATTTATTATTTATACCCCGCCCATTGATTTTCAGTGGGTCTACTCTGAGTATGACTTAGTTGGGTACCACCTTAATCATTCACCTATTGAGTGACATTCCACTTATGATCAGAGAGTTGGGGGAAATTCCAAAACAACAAGGGAGGTGGTGTGGCAGCTGAAGGGAAAATGGCCAAAAATTGGTCCCCCTCCTCTGTGAGTAGTTACCTCTGCTGGATCATTGTTCCTTTTGTGAATGGAAGGGCTGAACTGCATAATGAAAATAAAACAAAGACGCTGCTTGATATTTTCTTTAAAATAGCCAAAAAATTCCCTTTAGCTTTTGTTGATAAGGTGATCTCACATACAGAAAAGTCATTCCAAGAGTTCCAAGTGACAAAACTTCCTACAAGCCACTGGGGACTTTATTTTAGGGTACAGTGGAATTACTTAAATGCAATGAATACGAAGAGCTTGGATCTGTTGCTCTGAGAGGGAGGACTGTGATAAAGGGGTAAGTGTGGCCAGGGGAACATTATTCTGCAAATAAGCGGATATGGCATTAATTTTAACACTGGACATTGAGGCTACCATTTGCCACAAACTTGAGTATGCTTGAGACTATTGTAACCAATAGACGTCAGCATGCTTAAAGCTACATTTGACTTCAGCCTTCACAATTATGTTAGTTAAAAAAGCATCAGATATTCTTCTGCAGAGAGTCTTGCAATTTTTGATCTCCTGGGGTCTTGCAATTTTGGAGATGGCTATTGGGGGAAAAGGGATCTTGGCTGCTGGACACACTTTCCCAAACTCAGTCAGATCTGATAATGAGTTAGTTGGTTGGCATGGAAGACAAGCATGTACTCTTTGCTGTATTCACCATTCTGAATTCTTACATAGTAGAAAAGTCCAGTCTTTATCCTGCTTCAGACCTTAGACTGTGGCAGGGTCCTTTGGAAGGCAGAAATCTTTGATATGCATAAATCCTTTCAGAGGTTTTTTTTGTTACATCTGGCTCATTGAAATACATGGTTTTTGCTATATCTGCCTATCACAAAGTTCAAATTATGCCTTCATTTCAGGGTAATGATAATATTATTTATATCCCTAATAATGTCAGTTTCTGCTTTCTTAGATGTGTGTATCTCAGCACTAATCAAGCTGAGAAACTGAATAACTCAACACTTCTAGCTATATAACAAGTCCTTTAGACTTACTTTAATTTTCCATGATATATTTCCTTCCACATTATAAAACAATGTACTATCTTTTCCCATACATTTTTCTTTATTTCCTGATATGAATAACAAGAAGTGTGGAGAAGTATTTTCATATCATTACTGATGTCAGAATCTTTTCATAAGGTCCTCCAGTATATTCACCGTTGTCATTCCAGATGCCCTGCTTTGGGGCACAGCGGAAAGAAGGTGCTAATCTATCTGAGCCTGGAGGTTCTTACCACCATTCTTACCACCATCCAGAGGTTGCCTCCATAAAACCTGAGGCTGTATTTTAGCTTACAATGGAAGCTCTTTAAAAAAGAGAAAAAGAAAGAAAAACATTACAGAATATACAAATGTGTTATTTTAATCTCAGACACAAGTTCCTTGACGTGTTGAAAGGTGGTGTTTTCGATTTCTGACTGCCGAACTCTTATCTTTACACTCTGAGGGCTTCTGTTGTGAAATGTCTATCAGTGCACTTGCAATTGCCAGTCCTGGAAGGAAAAGGAAAAGAGGAATTAACATTCTGCTATGAGAATACATTTTTCCTGCTTTCTCTTTCTACTTTCACTGAGAGGAGCTTCTAATTCCACCAGAAACTAGCTCACAAGCAATGGAATCAGACTTGCCATATGACTGCTTGAGCAATTCCTCCTGGTCTAGTACAAAAGTTATGAGAGAAAACATACAAAACTGCAGTATTTTAAGCACAGAAATCATTGTGTTTATGTATTGCCTTTAGGAAAGCATGATGGAAAAAGAAAATCCCAAACTAATAATACCACTAACTAGCAGCGATACTGATATAGTAGAATACCCCTATTTTCATCTAAGGAATGTTGGAGGGTATGACAAAAGTAAATAAGACACTTGTCACACACTGTAGCTGGGTTTTCATATAAACAACAACAACAAAGCAATACCAGAAGCCAGTGAAAGCAAAGAGTTATAGTCCTCTGTCCCTGTGCCACAGTACCAATCCCACTCCTTCCCTGCTGGCTCTTTATTTTTAAAAACAGATAGACATCCAACTTGTTGCCTAGGGTGTATTAATTAAGGCTTGGGAGACACAGATTTGAGCTATTTTATCTAAATACTGCTTCCCATCAAGTGAATTGCAGTGGGTGGGTTAGGATTAGGATTTAGTTAGGATTTATGAGACAAGCAGCACAAAAACCCAAACAACAAAACCAGTACTATAAAATACTATCTACAAAAAGCACTGGGTTTTTTGGGTAAAAAAAAAAAGAAGAGAGGTGCCAGATCATATCTTGATAAAAGTGCTGTGGGTACCAGCACAAAATGGCTGCCGTGGGCTGCAAAAAAAAGACGTTATAGTTCTTTGTACCATTGAGCAGAATCACCAAAAGCACTTTAAAATCCCCAACCATGTTACATACTTAAAACCAGATCTTAAAAGGCCTGGAAGAACATAAAAGACTTAAGCTGGCACTGAGGAAATCAGCATGTGCGCAAGGCCAGGGCGTCAGGGGAAAGGAGGCATCTGTGAATTGCCTTACTAACTACAACTCTGCATGTTTTGTCAGTTAAGAACAGCCATGAGAATACAATATTTGAAGATTCTTGACTTTGATTTCTAATTGTGCCACCATACACTGTTCTTCAGTTCATTGAGTGGATGTCAGTATGCAAAAATTAGGTGTATCTGTAAAATATTCCCTCTCATACTTTTTACTGAATCAAAATCATTTCCATGTTGCAAAAGCACAGATACAGAGAGCAAAATCCAACATGTGCAAAGAATGTTTCATGGCTTGTCAGAAGACCCAACGGGGTTCAAAAGGGACAGTTATTTCTCAGGGGGCAAAGTTAAAATGTAGAAGTTTGGATTCACTATATGCTTTTCCAGGTTCCACAAGAGTAGATCAACTTGTTGAAAAACTCTTCCCTGCTGTTCACAGAGAAGGCGGCTAGTTGATCTCTCCCCACATCATTCTGGATGCTGTCAGATGCTTCCCCATGATACTAATTATGGCAGCATCTCAGGGCAGGGCCATCTTTCTCCTCATGAGTCAGAGTATTTTTTCCACTGGCTTTGTTGTCCCACAGCCTGACTCTTGTTAAGCGCAGCTGTGAAACTCCTACATAGATGCTTCTTTTAATCTTCCTCCCTGCTCAGGATCACTTCTTCACGTTGCACTAAACACGTAGTTTGGTGATGCTTGTTTATTATGCTTCAGGTAGCATGGAGGGGGGATCAGAACTGTGGTGCATGTGATAAATACCTTTTGTAGTGGTCCCAAAGAAAACCCTCCTTGCCTGGAATGTCTGTTTACCACAGAAAGGAAGCTGGCACTACCACCATTGGGAACTTCTTTCCTATGACAAATAGCAGTGTGTGTGTGTGTGTGTGTGTGTGTGTGTGTGTGTCTGTGTCATCTGTATGTATGTGTATATGTATAGATGTTTATTGGAACTGCAGCATGAGAAACTGCACCACACTCCTTATTCCTTTTGCACATGTGAATGCTATTTAAATTACATAATCAAGCATGCCTTGCCACATTGTGTGATGTAGTTTGGCCCTAATTCATATCCTTTAATGGATCCATACAAATTAACATACACAAGCATGGGCCATGAAATCATTTCCCACATCATATTTGCCATTCTCTGATTCTGCATCATTCAGTAGCACTATGGCATTGGTGGCTAGAATAGCAGTGTTCAGCATGAAATTGTCCTTCGTAAGAAGAAGTGCTAGGGGTTGTAGCCAACGGTAGTTGGAGTAGACCCATTGAAGTTAATAGAAATGACTACCTTACGTTCATTAATTTCAGTAGGCCCTTTCTGAAGAAAGCTTAGTTGGACAGAAAACCAGGACTTGCTTTCAGCCCTCGGGATGAAAGAAAGATCCAAATTAATTGGTGCCCACCAGTCTTAAAAATATAACCTAGGTTGTAGTCCAAACACATTTACCTGAGAGTATGGTTAGAAAGAAACATGCACAGGATTGCATCATTAATGTGGTTTCAAGGTGCAAAAGACACCAGACATCCACAGGACTCTAAACCCAATGTTCAGGCTACTGAAGAACTCTTGAATTTGTGAGTAAGTCAGGAAGAAATGTGTATCCTGGAGGTTGGTAGAGAGCCCAAGTCAGCTTACCATAGCTGTCCAAGGACCTTTTACATCTTTATTTCTTTTAGGTCATGCTCTGATAAATACCAAATACGGTATGTTTTCATATGTTGTGTGTGTGTTTCTGTACTGCCCACTCCTGCTTGTAGTTGAGAAACCTCTTGTTTCTGTCTTTCTCTTTGCTCTGAGAACAATTAAAATATTTCCATATGCATGGCTCTTGTCTTAGACTGGTTCCAGTTGATATTAGCCTCAAGTTTTCACTTTCATTGATGCCTTTCTAGCCCTTGCACCAGACTATGACCTGTCCTCATTTCCAGTGCCAGTGCATCCACTTCTCTGGCACACTGAGGCATTGTTGTGCAGCATTTTTAAGTGTCATTCAGTCTCCACAGACCAGGTCATACTAGTGAATTGATTTAGTAGTAAGCAAACAAGCAAGCAAGCACCAGATTGATACTTGCTTGTCAGCAACTGTCTTTAGTTAAATCTTCAAATGTTACTGCTTTTTACTGTTACAGTTAGTGAACTGATCTAGGATCAGGCTAGGGATAGAATGTGCTCCCCAAAAAAACACATCAAGGCACTTTTTACCGGACACCCTGAACTCACAAAAGAGCTGAACCTAACCTGCTTTTCCCAAGTTTTCATTTTCTTGAAATATGCTTTATTGGATGCTGTTCCTCTTACTCCACTATTCAGAAGGAACTGCTTCTTTTCAATCTAAAACTGCATACTGGGACATGCTTGCATGCTGTTAGAGTTCCATTAATATCAAGTCACTCCAGAAGATCATTTTTCAAAACGTCACACAAATCATCCAATGGAATTCACTTACCGTGTTCTCTAGGCCCAACACAGTTCCTTGTTATCAAAGCAGTACAATTAACTAGGGGAACAATTCATTACTTCAGATTGGCGGTCTAAAAGAATTTCATTACCAAGTCAAAATGATGCACAGACGCTGCTGGCAAGTAGAATTTACATCAAAATGCAACCAAAGAGTCAGTAAAAATGCTGGGGCTTAAATATTTATTATATGCTTTACCTTTATTTAATAGGGTTGTGTTTCTAAACAGTTAGAGTTAATATTATTGGCTGGAAATGTAAATCCTATGATAACTCCCATTTGTCACCCCTAGTTTCATGGCTTGTTATAATTTACTTCATGCATTCCCCCTTTAAAAATACTCCCTCCTGAGCTGAGAGCCTCTGTTTCTTCAGTTCTGTAGCAGTAGTACTGTAGAATCAGCATGGTTCAGTATCAAATCACAGAAGCAGAATTAATGGGTCACATGTACAGGCCAGAAGCTTCTCTGTGATCTTGAGGTCAGGAAATTCCAAGTCCATCTTGGAATAGGATTTATCAAATCAGTTTTAGCTTTACAGAAATGGGGATGACCAGTTTCATAACCTTTGGTTAGGAAACAATCGATAGTTTCCTTTAGTGAATGCTAGAGACACCATTAAAAGGAGCGGCCAATCCAATATGCCAGAGAAAATGACATTATTATTTTTAAAAGACAACACCAGAAACAAGAAAAAACAATATTATCTTGGTTGTACATAGAACAACTATAGTCTTCCCTAATGGCAATTTAGTGGTAATAGTTGATCCTCAAGCACTAAATGCCTAACTATAAAATTACTGGTGTGCGGGTTTTTTATTTTTAACAATTATGCAGAACAATTAATAAGTACAGAAATAAAATGTACCACAATAAAGCAGATTGCCTTGCAAACTGTGGTGTGCAATTTAAGATGTAAGTGCAATACTTGAATTTTACATTTGAACAATAGGCTTTGAAAATGGATTCATTCTGAGATAGCTTTCCCCGCTCCCCACAACTTTTGCAAGAGCAGGCAGTACTATACATTTTAATTTTCCAGCAAAACAGCTTCATTAGGCGTGAAAGGTTAATTGCAGGCTTAAGTGCAATTCAGGGAACCACACGTGAGGCTTTGGTGAATAGAGCCGCCTGCTACAGAAGGCAGTGAGCTATAAACTGTTTGCCCTGCTGAAATGTTTTACTACCTCATTTACTAACTGTCTTCTTTTACTGCTTGTATTTGTAGTTCTTTTAAACCTTTAATAGCTACAGTTTTATTTCACTGTAATCAGATTTAAATAGAAATACCCAGGCTGGGATGTTTGAATCTCTCTCTCTCCCCCCCCCCCCATTTTGTTGTATACAGTACATACTAACTGATGGAAGACCATATTACCTTCCAGAATAAGAAACCAACATTTTATACTTTAGTTTTATTTGCTGGCTGAGAAATGTAAGTTTCCCCATTCCTCTATTGTTCATTTTAATTAAAAATTTATCATGCTAACGCTTTCTCCTTTGTTAAAGTGAAGGGTGTTAAAGATGACCTGCTAGTTTTGGTTAGGCAGATAATTGGAATACATCCCCCTTTTAAATACATATTATTGTAAGATACCATTCTGGATAGATAACTTTATTAGATTAAATTACTGGCATTTCCACATTGTTATGCAGAATCTGAACATTCACAATACGGAACACACTATGATAATTACAGTAAAGACCCATCAGTGTAGAATCTTTAATACTCTAAATGAAAATTAAAGAAGTTAACCATAATGTCACAAAGAAATTTAGAACAACAACCAGATTAGGCAAGAGTTGTCATGCAGGCAAGTTAATAACAGAAAAGATGGTGCTCTAATGCCGTTTGAAACCAAAAGCTTCACATTTCAGCATTGCTGCAATTTCCTTGGTTAGTTTCCCCCCCCCCAAAAAAGCTCCTGTAAAAGCCCAGTAACTGAGGACTAAATGCAGCTGCATTAGTGCAATGAACTCATTACTTAGTATATTAATAATATCAGAGATCCCTGTACCTATGAAAGTTAATGCAAATGGCTCTAGTGAAATTTCAACCCTACTGAGAAAATAATGGGAATTAGAATGGCTAATCAGTGGTTACATAGATCACCATGGAGCTCAACAAGTACATCTTCATTTTTATTTCATCAATACTATTTATAATTACACACTGGGCATTTTTACTAGGTTCTGTCATTTATTATGATCGTTTCAGTGCACTAAAGCACTCTGCAAGCACATATGAAAATATCCTGGTTCATCAACTCTCATTTATAATGGTGTGAGCACTATCTTAATGTTATGCCAGGGTTTCTCCTCTTGCTAGCCTTATTTATAAACATTAACTTCACTTGCACCCATTATTCAGAGAGAGTACATTTACTGAATGCATCGTAAACCGAAGAAGAACTGAAAGGTACAAATCAGGTGCCCTTAGCCATCCTTTCCTCATCTCCCACCTCTGTGTTCAAAGATGCTGTGTTGGACTCAGCTCACAAAGCAAGGCTGCATTTCAGCCCCCATTCATTTCAACTGGGTTTATCTGTAGCCAAACCCTATTAAAATGAATCAAGGTGCTCTCATTTCTTCTTTTGTTTTGTTCCATCATGGAACGAAAGATGGCATACATGTAGTTCTCAGGCAGTCACCTTTCTTCCCCTATTCCTCTTTCTTCAGTCCCCAGTTTACCGTCTCTGTTCCCTTCCTCCAGGCTCCCCCTCTCTAAGACCCTGGTGTCCTTCATGTCACCTTTAGACTTCTGCTTCCCCTCTCCCTCATTTTTGGCTCACTTCTACCTCCTTACCTAAAGTACCCTCTTGTTTTTCACTGTCAGTTTTTGGTTAGGATGTGGAAAAGTATGTCCATTTAAGTAATGATATGAATTACAACTCCATTAAATCAAATATTTGTATTGTAGGCAGATCAGTGCTATTTTCTTTTATGGAACAAAATCCCATTCAGTAGTACTTTGTCTTGGACTCACCACATGGAAGCAACTGTCACCACAACTGTCATCCCTAAATATGTAGCAAAATAAACATTCTCTGAGAGGCAATTATGTTGGCAGATTTATAAACTAAAGTGCCTTGAAATAACCTTTGGAAGCAAATTTTGGAAGCTAAAAAGATGTGTTCAGCAGCTCCCTAACACTGCACCTAACTTCTTAAAAATCCAATTACACAGACTTCTTACTTAGCATAGATATTTGATGCATGATAGATCCTTTCCACCCAAATAATCAGTTTCTACTTTTAAAGTGTGTCTGCTCATTAATAGTGAATCAGTTAATCATAAGAAGACGCACCTCTGCTCTCACAATGCTGTTTGTTCTTCTAATTTGATTTCAAGGAAATCCTTATTCACTGATTTGTGACTTCACAAGAATATAGTGTAGTATGTTAACCACACCTGAATCGTGTGTGATCTCCAAGGTAGAAGAGAAAACTCCACCTTACCTTATTGTAAACAGTGAAGACTCTGCAACATTAGTGACTTACAGTTTGTAGTTTGCATTTTTCAGCTGATTCTGTTTTCTGCTATTAAATCAGTGTCAAAGCAGATCAGCAAGAGCTAGGTGATTGGAACTTAAAGGATGGAAAGCTGTAACTAGGAATTTAAAAATTTTCCCCACTCCAATTCTACAGTCAGTAACCTCAAATCTTATGACTGGAATAAATTATGCAAAATGATCAGTGCACATATATATGCATATGCATGTTCTAATTCATAATTCAAGCAGAACTGCTTGTTTCCATGTTTTGCTTCATTTTAGGGAAGTAAACTTTTTTAAAAGGGGGTAAATGCAAATAGGAGACCCTGTAGTGTGATAAGGACCATCTAGTTTTATACATCCCTTATGACCATGCTTTGGAACAGACTTTTTTCCTCCCAGAAATACAGAAAACTAAAGCATTTATCATCCATTTACAGTTACTAGTATAATCTCCTTTAATCCATGTATTTACCCTGGAAATCTCATTCTGCTGTTATCCCACATGCCAATCAGAATGAGCTGTTGACAGAGAAATGTCACACATATCAAAGAAATGATAGTCCTTGAAACACAAAATGTATGTCTTCATTTTACCCAGACTTTTTCGCTTATGTTTTCTATTTTACCTGTTCCAGTGAAAGCCCAAAGCCTTGCTAAAAATATAATCTGTTGAATAAGAGTATTGGGTTTTGGAAATCCTGGTTTAAAATCTGTGGGGGAGAAATCTTTCTTAGCCTCAGTTCACCATCTGAAAAGTGGGTGTTGTGAGGATCTGTGAGATAAGGAAAAGCACACTATAAAGCACACTGCATACTTAAAGTAATATGGAAATGATCAATAATACTAAATTGGGAAAGCAACAGAATCTTCAGTTTTATCGGAAATGTCAGTGGCTTGTAACAATTTCTTTCTTTTCATTCTTTTCTTCTTTTGTACTGAAATTAATGATAATATTCTACAAAACTGATATGTGATGCTATCCCTTACAAAATCCTGCCATTTCCAAAGAGATTCATGGTGCTTCATTTTCACTTCAAATAGATGCCATATAATAGGGAAAACCTGCTCGATCTGAGTAATGATCAAAGCATCACTATCTTTGCTGTTGATATTGTGGTTAGGTTTGACAGTCTCCTGATAGGAGCTTAGCAAAGGAGAAAGAAAAACATTAGAAGCATAAAGTGTCCCATTTGCTTTTGTCTCAGATACTCATTTCTTCTTCGTTCCTTGTTAAAATCTATCCTTGTCAGACTACTTCAAAGCTTCCCCATACTCCACATTTTGCCACCTCCTCCATGGCAAATCCAACTCCTTAGTGGACATTAGCTGTGGCCCATGTGGAAAGCATGCCATTCTTCCAAGTCCCTATCACCAAGCAGTAGCCGAAGGAGAGAAAGCTATGTGCTTTAAAGTTTAATCAGTTTCGGATTTGTTTTATCTTCCCTATAAAACAAATGTACTGGTTGCCACTATCCAGTGATAAAGAAGGGTGAACAGGAAGAGGTGATTTTCATAGTGCAAGCCATAGTTGTCATTTCAGATGTTTACTGCAACAATAGTTTTCCACTCCAAGACAACAAAATTTGGGTACCTAGTCGGGCAAGGTCTGGGCTGGAGCCCAGTGCAAAAGGAACAGAGTCCATAGGAAACTACCAGAGACATAAGTCTGTTATTACATTACATGTACATAGGAAGCTTCCATGCCGCAAGTCAAATCCATCTAGCTTAGTATTGTGAGCACTGACTAGGAGCAACTCTCCAGGGTTTCATACAGGGAGTCTCTCCCAGTGTTGCCTGGAGACGCTGGGGATTGAATTTGGGACTATCTACATGCAAAACTGATGCTCTGCCACTGAGCTATAGCCCTCTTCCAAGTCTTCTACTGCCAAGCAACCCTTCTATAAATAATGCAGGCCAACACAGTTGATATGACATAGGCTACAAATGTATCACATAGGAAGAACTAAAAGTGCAAAACTAATTTAAGACCATGTCTGTCACTCACATAAATAGTATTAAGAAATTAAACACCTGGAAAATATTCTAAAAATGTGTATCCATTTTACAGATGGGAAACACTAAGAGTATCTAGTTTGTAGACAGCTTATTCTATGAATCCATAGCAGAGAACCCAAAGTGTATAGCTCAAACAAGTGGACCAAACTACAAGCTTCAAATCAAGCAAGCCCATAGAAAGAACTCAATCCGCACAAAGCAGATTACCCAGTCTTAGGGCTTTTTGAGGGTTCCAGTCAATCAGTCTTAAGAGGCTCCTCAGTGTCCCCTTCTGATGCCTTCTCCATACTTCTAGGCAAGAAACTCTTACCTAGGGGAAAGAGAAGGGGGAGGCAGTGATAGGCCCTCTCAAAGATGGGTGGCTAATCTTTCCCAATGGAGATTAGAATTCAGCTAAAACTCTTAGGTTTCCTGCTGGCAAAAAGATGCTCAGTGTTTCATTTCCCACTCACGGTATGGTTCCCGAATGAAGTCCTCAATCTCAATTCTGAGTAGAAATAGAGAGTCTACATCTGTGGGACTCACCTGCCCCAGTATGCATACTTGCACAAAGCATATATGTGCAAAATAAAAATAAAAATACACAACTTTAAAATAATAATGGGAAATCAACATTTGCATCCTTTGACTGGCAATACGGGGCCCAGAAAGCCCCTAATTGGCCGAGTTGGTACCTTTCTATCAGTTTTGCAGCCCTAACATCAGCCCACTCTCATAGACAGACTTGGGAAATAGGATGTAATATACAGAAAGACGCCTGAAGGATAAATAAAGGTAAAATGCAGGAACAGAAAGACAGTGTGAGGCTGAGGGAAATGAATTTGGAGGGAGAATGGTCAGGGTTACAGTTATGAATCATTTATATTTGCCTTGCTTGTTTTCTGCCGTACAAGGAGAAATCCCTTGGCCTTTTGAAGAATGACTCTTTTGCATCTAAAAAGCCTGTGTTATCCAAGACCTCTGAGCAGGGGTAATTGTAATCTAATTGGGACAGTCAGTTCCAGCTTTTATGCAAAAGAGCAGCAGACAGAGCCTAGTTACCAATTGCCTGGGCATGTAACAGCATCTATTTTAGTTTTAGGTTTGTCCTCAACAGCAATGTCTGAAGAACAAGTTGCTTTTCTAAAATTTCCTTTCAAAACTGGAACAACTAGTTGACCCACTTCTATCTCGCTACACATACTCTCAATATATTCATTTCTGGGGTGCCTTTAAACTCTGAATTAGATTTGTGTACCTAGATATCTTCAGATGGACTGAACTTAGTGCTGCAGTTGGCAAAGATGTTACACGACAACAGAGGTTGAAGGTCTTGTACTGTATTTTGTATTGTAGAACTATATTTTCCTTCACAACTCACAAACTTTACTTGGTGATGAGTATCTTCTTAGACAAATTATTATGGTGACCAAAAATTCTGGTACACCACTTTAATCAAAAGTAGATACTATCTTCACCTATAATGTCTTCTATTCTATCTGCACCCATAATGTGTTCTCTCTTATAAATTACATTCGGTAAGGCTGAGTAACTACCAGGATCAGAAGCGTTTTGGGGGGAGGCAGTTGCTAACATTCTGCTTTAATATATTGTCGACTTTTTCCTTTAAGCTTGGGGGGTTTTTTATGAAAAAAATGTTTGTTAAGCAAAATTAAAATTTTCCAGTTATTCAGTATCCAGCTGAATTCTGCCATTAAATATTCAGTGCATCTCAGATTCCATTGCTAGCAGTCATAATGACAAATAAATAATCTTTGGTATTTAATTCAGGATTAAGTCAACCAGTTCTTAGAATTTGGAAAGCAGATTACTGTGTGAGACCTCCAGGCCTTCAAACATTTGTGATGCATGGCTAGTCAGATTATCTGCAGTACACCCATAAACATCAGATACATCAGGAAAAAAAAGAAAGCGAGAAAAGCAAAATAGTAAATATCCTCCTCTCAATTTTGGCTAGCTCCATTACCAAAGCTGGCCCAATCTCATTCAGCATATTGATTTAACTAAGTCCAGCAGAAATGACTAGGACTTTGCTCATAGGTTTGAGTCACAGGAATGTTTTCCATTGAGCAAGCTAATGTGGTGAAGGAACTGTTACAAAAAATGTTGCAGACTCATAAATAATGGAAAAAGTTGGAGCCATACATCAACAAATTATGAAGGCTGCTTTCCTTTTGACAAATGATGTGCATTTTTTTCAAAACTGAATTTTTCTTCTATATATATATAACTGGTGTCTAGTTTTATTTGTAACTTCAAGTTATAAAATACCACTGGCCCATTTACATCAACCATACCTTCATGTCCAATTCCCCCCCTAAAGTTCTCTCCCTGCCCCCCATTAGTTGCATTACTATCTTGTTTGTATAAAGTTGTAAGTCTGAGCACAGATTAGTGCTTCTATAGCACAGGAGAACTTTCCCCTCTTATTTACCACTATGACATCTGCTTTGATCCAGCACAGATAATGCTATAACCCTTGTCAGGAAGCAAAAGGAATATTTTGTTGATTGGTGGAAATACCTGTTTGCTCCATTTCCCTTTTTACAGTAACTTCCCATAGCCCGACCACACATAGTGTTGACTACACTAGATCACTAGCAGGAAGGTGAAGGAGGGAGAGAATGACCTGATTCTGATCTGCGTACTGAGCTCAAGGCAAAAAGGGGATGGGGCAGTCATTTGTGCTGGCTTGCACATAATACAAAAGTACAGTTTAGCAGAACATCAGGGGTGGCTATTTTTTAATTACTGTTTTTGCTGTTGGCTAACCCTCTGAAGACCACATGCCAGCAGTGGGCATCAGCAAATCAAGAGTGGGTATGGTCAGTGCATGCATACATATAGAGGCAGGTATGCACATACAGTGACTACATGGACAAACTTCAGTGAGCCTGAGGAAACCTGGCTTGTGCATCTCCTTCCTCTCTTCCTCCTGCAAGGCTAAGAGGAGGAGGACTGCTGATGAGTTAGTTGAATTTCAAGGGTTTGCAACTTAACACCATGTGAGAACCAGGAATCCTGGTTTAGAACAACAATTAAACAATCTGGTTTCAGTATCCATAGTTTGAAGATGCCCTGTTTAGCGACTAACCACTATTTGTTGTAAACAAGGATCCCTGATTCGTACCTAGCCCTAAGCTAAGGTATCTTCGAAAATTAAAGTAATCATGGTAGAAGTCTTCCTCCCAGCAACGTGGTAAGGGGCAGGTGCAGTCCTGATGCTCTGCTCAGGCTTACTGAGGCTTATGTGTGAACCAGCCCACTGTGTGTGTAGCCACTTGCCTGTGGAGCATTCTTCATCATTGCTCAGAGCTTTTTGTGTCCCTTGGTGAATGCATGTGCACCACATTTCAAAGGCTGGGATAGGTTTATTGTTTTCTTAGTAAGAACAGCCCAAGTTTTAATTCTATCTCATTCCAGTTTGATTTTTAAAAAGATGAAACCAGCAAAATAAAAATAAAAAAATGGATGCATTTGTCTGAGTAAATTGATCCTCTTCTCTTTCCCCTCCCCTTCGTTCTTTCAGCTTGCCTTTCCCCTATGCTTTATTTCAGCACAAAGATCTCAAGGCCACTTGTCTACAGAGATGCTAACACAGAGAGTTTTATTACTATAGCCATGCTTCTAGTCCAAAGGGAGACCATGACAACTGCTTGCTAATACTTCTCATTCCTGGCCTCATTCTTTATTTTGAAATTCAGTATTATTACAAGCAGATTTTAGGGCAACCTTGAATACCTGAAAAGGTTTAAATATTTATGTTATTTGTCAATTTTTCAATTTAATCACTGAGTAAGCTTTCCCCTTTCAGAAAAGAAAAGAAAAAACAAAACCGCTTTCCTTGCTTGCAATGAAAGGTATGTAAACAACTTCTCACATTTGGGAGGGTTTCTCTGTTTTCTCCTTCATTTTCCTTCTTTCATTAATCTTAATCCAAACAAGCTTTTATTTAACACCTGGAGATGAACAACATTTCAAATTTGCAATCTGAAAAGTTTGCAGCTAATGATTGCATACTGTAGCTTCCCTGTCACCCTTTTCCTTGACTTCACCATTCAGATTTCCTGCCACTGGCTGTGTCAGAGGGAGAAGAGGAAGCAGACTGGGAGGAGCAGGTGTTGGAAGCTGAAGAGGTAACAGGATTTAGCGAGAAAGAAGAGGCTGTGGCAGAGAGCAGTCCAAAATCAGAGGAGGAAGCAGAGGCTGACGAGAGGGGCCAAGAGGCACAGATGAGGCAGGCTGCTGAAGAAGCCAGCGCTAGGAAATCTGTAGCCCTCCAAATGTTGCCCTACTAACAGATCTATGGTGAGTGAAATGTTGAATCATTTGCAGGCGACAGATTCAGGGAGATGATTCATATAACAGGTTGGATGTGGACTAAGTTTAATTGAAGTAACCTTCCTCTGAAATCAATGGGACAACTTAAATTATGTCATGACTAAGTCCCACCAATTTCTGTTGCTACTAAGTTCAACTCTGGATCCAACTCAGTGATTGTTAAAATAGCTAATGAAAGCTCTAACCTGCAAAGACCATTTCATTAATAAGGGACTTCCTGTTGCACAGCCTGGTTTTTTGTTACCATTACTTGGTAGTCCGATATCTAATGGATGATCTGTAGTACCTTTATATTGACCAGGAAGACACTTATATAATCACTAGCAATGTGATTTAAGATAATATTTTTGGTCTTTCTAGCTCATGGGTTGGCAAACTAATGTCCGGAGGCCGAATCCGGCCCAATTGCCTTCTAAATCTGGCCCGCGGATGGTCCGGGAATCAGCATGTTTTTACATGAGTAGAATGTGTCCTTTTATTTAAAATGCATCTCTGGGTTATTTGTGGGGCATAGGAATTCGTTCATTTTTTACTTCAAAATATAGTCCGTCCCCCCCACGTCTGAGGGACAGTGGACTGGCCCCCAGCTGAAAAAGTTTGCTGACCCCTGTTCTAGCTGCTTTCCTCACATGTAAGAGTGACTTGCAAACGTGATGAACTAACAACTTCTGAGCCAATAGTTCATGGCTCCTCTATGCTACAGCAATTTTCACAATCTTAAAGATTCATTTGCTAGGAGTATTTGATCTTAGCTAATGACTTGACCGCTGGCAGTAGTGAGGAAAAAGATAGAAAGCATTTTATGAGCTGGTCCATTGCTTGAGATTGCAACACATTTTTTTTCAAATGGTCCTCTATTCATACCCCTCACATTGTCCATTCTAGTCCATATGCTTTTCTAGGCAGCAATAAAGCATACAAATCTGAAAATAATTGGGTGTGAACAATTCAGTGTTTAAGAGCAGTTTGCATTGGTGATGGAATGTTTGCTTTAAGAATTATTTTCAGGAGATATTGATTTGACAATATATTACACAACCACATCTCTGTGCTCTTGGGAAGGCGAAAAATCATGCTCTGCTTAGCATTTCAAATAGTGTCCTAATTTAAATGAGATTTCAACTTTAATGCTTCTTTTTTTAGACTTCTCATTTGCACTACTGCAGTCTTTCAATCCCTTATTAGTCCAAGTATAAAAAGGAGAGAAGATGTGCTTGATGGTGATGATAATAAATATAGTAGGTTAGCATATAACCTCACATATTCAAATGTTGAATGAAAATAAAACTGATTTATTTTCTCTTGTCCCAGCTCAAATATAATGGTACTTGCTGGTCATTATGGTTAAAAAAAAATGCTTAATTCACATGTTGTACCTGCATAAAATTTTATGAATCCTCAAGTGTAATCAAGTGATGCTCATCCATTATGTGTATAATTAGTAAATAATACTTATTTCCCAATAATTTTAGGCTGAAGCCCTCTGCAAACATATAATGCTATGCATAGATGAATGTATGGTGGTGGCCAGGAGTATGTTTGCTGGCCTAGCCCTGATGTCTGCATGTTCAATGGCCCATCACCACAGACATCTATACTTATACATCCAAACGTACATATGCTTTGAATATGCAAACTGTATCTTGACAAAATGGGGCTGTATGCATTGAATTCAGAGAGTTTACATGAGTTGACAGTTTAGGGGAAGAGACCAGCAGGCACAAACATAATCCCTTCCACACGTTTATCTGAACACAGATTGAAAATCAGGACAAATGTATTCATTTTAAATGTATGTAACTTTCACGTAGTACTTGTCATGAAGAGTTTGTGTCCAAATACAAAATCTTAAGTGAAGATCAGCCCTTAAACAATTAGGTAAATAGGCCTAAAAACCACTCAGAGGCTATGTACATATGACATTTTTTTCTAGAATCAATGGAGACTACAAGTAGTCTCTACATGTTGCCAAGGGCTGCCAAAAAAGGCCTCGAGGGCCACATACACTCCCTTGGGCCAGGTGTTTGACCACCCTGTCCTAGGAGCTGCCCATGTGACCTAGGTCACATGACCTAAGTGCCCCACTAGGTCTAAGTTTTCCCAGCCTCCATTGGAATGTATCCACTCCTGCCCAATGATATTGTGGGTGGGTGTATGCTAAGATTGCAGTCAGCACTTCCTTCCTTCACCTGAGGCATATGCAGGAAGGAAAAGGCATGGATAACCTAATGAAGGGGAGGGTTTTCAAATTTATATCAAGTAACCATACCCACTCTTGTGGATGGTAGGATCTAGAATCAATCTAGATTGAAAGTAGCATGTTGAATATGAGCATGAATGATTCCATAATGAGAAAAACTACATGTTTGGGCTACAGATGGGCTATTGTGTGCGCAGGCTGAGTATAATGAATGAGCTTTTTATTCTAACTATGAAAGTGTCTTGGAACTTGACATGAAAAGCTGAAATATTTATCATACTTGAATCACAGGGGACAAACCAAGGAAACTAAAGCAAGAAGTTTTTATTAGTGAATTGGTATTATGTTCTTGTCCCAGAATGATAAATGTATTTCTTTATTAGGGAGAGAAATGCTTTCAAGCTAACAGTTCCTTCTGTATATTCATGGCATGTTCTCTTACCAGTGATGTTTCTTTAAATCTATGTCATACACTGGGTCCATATATCAAATGCTTTTTATTCAAATTCTTTAAAAATGTAATTGTTCGAGTATCTTAGTTCTAATTCTTAGTGGTTCTGGGGTTGAGAGGGTTGGGTATGCAAGAATGTCGCCGAGGAGCCTGTTTTAGTGCTGCAGAAGTTGCTGGGATCAAAGCCTCTGGATCCTGTATCATTACTATTATAACATTTCTTGTACTGCAACCTCTCTCACCATCAGAACCCATGGCAGCTAGCAACATCCATAAAATACAACATTAAAAACAAAGTTAAAACCAGAATCTACAGCAGTGGTTCCCAAACATCCCCCATCCCAACTGGCCCACTTGAAAATTGCTGAGGGTCTTGGCAGACCACATAATAATTTTTTTGCCTATTACGTAGCAATTGTAATACAGCTGTATGGTTTTTAATGGTATTTTACAGACATGCTGCAGACTGCCTGAATGAAGCATGCAGAACACCGTTTGTGAACCTCAGCAGTACAGTAATCAATAGCATACAGCAATCAGTGGTGCTGATTTGTGGGGTCACTCCAGCTACGATTCAAAGGCCTGCATAACAAATAGATCTGAAGCTATCACCTGAGTGTGTAAAACTGCAAAATCTGTACAGGGATGTCACTGCTGGGAGAGCCAAGGGTGCTATAATAGCAAGGCCTCCTCTACAGATCTCTGAACCCAGGTTGCCTGGTTATGAGAAATGCTCTTTTTCAAATACACACATCTTCTGTGACGATAATCTTCAGTTATCGAACTGCACATGGATTTGCTGGCGTACCAACTATATTGGTGCTTCAAGCAACTGTGTGAGTTGCCTGTACACTTGAGTGAGCCCTTACAAGAGTGGTTTCATTGAGGAATTTGGTGCAAAAAAATGTAGGTAAATGGTACCAGTCCCAGTACTGAAATAAGTCAGTACACATGTGAAATCAGTCAGTTTTATATGGATTTTAGTAGAGATGCCCACAATATTTTAAAAATAACATGCTCTTGTGACAAAATCCATTTGTTCCCTTTCACTATGTGTTAATTCTCCATTTCTTATCACCCTCTTAATTTCTGCTGAATGAATTCACAATTCCCAGCACCAATGGTTGATACTTAAGTTGCCTGTTTTCACAAGTTAACAAGAAGCTTTCTGGTGTAAACATAACAGTTAACATATTCTCTATTGTGACTATTATATAAGGAACAGAAGAGCTTTTGATTCATCGCAACTCAGAATTATAACTAACCCTTCAAATATATCATCAGAGCAGCTTTATAAGGAAATCTGAAAAACACCACAAAATAGCTAGTGCATTAATAATCTTAAAAGTAAGAACAATTATAAATGCAGCATCAAAATATAAACTTGGGAAGAGTGGATTCCAAGTAAGCTCCTTCTGAAGCCAGGGCACCCCACTAAAAGCTGTCTCTCCAGTAATCACCTGCTGCACCTTGGATGCTGTGGAGGCAGATAGAGAAAGGCTCTGTTGAGAAAGGATGGATGGAACAGCACGTGTCGAGGCACAATTGTGCAGAACGGGATTCAGTTCTGACAGCTTTATTAAGCTAATATGCAGAATTGCATGGTTGTTTTTAGCAACTGTTCTCTGCTGCTTTATCTATTTGTTGGTAATATGTTTCTTGCTTTTATTACATTGTTATCAGCCACTTTAGAAGTTTTAAAATAAATGTGTTGCTGGAAGATTCCAGGTGAGGAAATAGTGTCATCTAGCTGGGATGGTTGGGTATTATCCTGGTAAGCTGCACTAAAAAGCCAGCTGTTGAGAAAAGCCATTCCTGTTGGATGCTAACCATCTGGCACTGTTGCCAAGCAATCGGCTAATGCCTCTGATTTTATCCTAAAGCTCCCACACTAAACCCCAACTGCTGGCCTGCAATCCATTTGGAGGGATACCCCAATGCTGAAGACGACGAGGGTTACAATAACAAGAAGTAGTAAGTACTTTCACTAAGTATACAAAGTGTTCTTTAAGGTAATTAGAAAATACTGTGAAATACCAGGAAGAGGTTTTTTTATTTGGTTAGACTTCGGCCTACAGGTGTCTTAAGTTTACCCTGACACTGACAGTCAGCCTCCTTGAGAATGTAGATCCTATATCCAGAGATCTTTGGGTAAACCAATTTCTTCTTTCACCTCTGCCTCCAAAGGCTGGTCTCATAGGACTCCGTTTCAAGAACAGACCTGTCAAATCTCCCAATTGCCTTTCATTACTGAATAACTCCTGTATGTCCCAGAGGACAGCTGTGTTAAAATAACAACTTCTCATCTGATCATTTCTAAAAGCAAGAAAGCTACTTCAAGTTATTTCCCTTTTTAATCTATAACTCTTTATCAAATGGGGAAGAATTTCATTTCTGGCTCAGGTTCTGATCCTCTGCTATTTTTCAAAAGAGTGATAATGTGTTCTTAGGATGTGTAATATTGAAGAGTTTTCAAAAATGGGATCGGATCTGCTGAACATACACTTCCGCAGTTAGTATTGATGGGCATTACTCAATGCACATCAAGAGAACAGTGAATGGCTCAAAGTTTTTAATTAGTGCTCAAAATCAGTAAGAATATGTTTTACGCTGTGAGGCACTAAGAAGGCCAGAAAGTAGCTGAAATTTCTCCTTTCTTTTAGATGTGAATCTGTGTAGATTCCTGGCTCAGCCCCAGGTATTAAGGAGTGGGAAAACATAAAAGAATGTCATTGGATTTAGGATAGAATAATTTTTAGGTTGATAGTAAATATATATATGTATGTATGTATATCATGAGATATACATTCTCTGAACTGGAACAGGGGGGATGAGAATCCTTTGCTTGGATAAGGCAAACAATATATTGGAGGACAAGAAAGCAATTAACAATGAAATTCACTGATGCAAAGAAGAATAAGAAAGGAAGTTCTAGAGATTAAAAGCTTCCTGAAAAAGTCTCTGCCTTCTATTGTAGTTGTCACAGTTGAAAACTCTGCACAATCCATATAACTATGTGTGTAATAAAAAAAGAAGCCATTTACTTTTTAAGTTATAGCACATTGCTTTGACTTTAAAACCTCACTATAGAGCGGTTGCACTGTTGCGAATTTGAAGGTTTCATTTGAAAACTTAACTCATTTCAGAGAAGACATGCATAAGGTTATGCTGTAAATGAAATATAAGTGGAATTAAAATACTGGAACTTATTTTTAATACAATAATGGCAATCGCCACACCACCACCAACCAACTTTCTACACCTACATGAGACGGAGAACAAAGAAGCAAACAAGACAGAATAAATAATATGGCCAGAGGAAGCAGGAGGAGTGACATTAACTCTTGAAGAGTGCACTGTGAGAACAAGTTCTTGGAAGAGAGGAAAAGGGACCAAAAATAAAATAAGAATGGCCAGAAAAATGAGCCATAGATACTTTTTCAGAGAATATTGCATTTTCTAGTCAGCCCTGAAAAGGTAGGATAAAGTTCTCCTGTGAAGGTCCAAAGCATCAACTGATGTGAGACGTTGATGGAAGAGGGGATAAACTTTAATTAACTGCATGGCTGAAGCAGACTGAAAAAAGGGAAGTTGAAATGAGCCAAAGCATGAGCTGACCAATCTGGAGGTAAATGAAGGTTGGAGCACTGAGATTCAGAGAAGCAAAACTTAGGGCTCTTCAGACCTCAGTGGCAGCATTGGAAACGGGCTGTCCCATTCCATCCTATAGTAATAGCCATATATTTCTCAAGTTTCAGGCTTCAGTCCTGCTTTCCTGCACTAAAATGGTGGCATCAGGGGAAAAAATGGGCACAGAAGTCTATTTCTAGGTGGAGTTATGTCCCACATGCTAAGATCTCATAAAGAAAATACCAGTACATTTTAATGACAGGTATCCAGCAATGGGGGTGTGCATGTGTGCAAGTGAGGGACAAGCTCCTTGATTAGGAGGAGGCATCTGCCCCCCTCCAGCACTGCTCCCCCTCTAATGCTGCCCATGCTGCACTGTGTTAGTGTTTGGGACATACCTGTCTTGATGGGGGGTGGAGGGAGAAGTTAAGAGGGGCTGAATGTGAAAATGAAAGGAAGGTTTTCCATCATTCTCTGTGCTGGTTGGAGCAGTTCAAAGGCTTGAGGATGTGAACAAGGTGCTTGGGATTGGTCAGGGCGACCACTCTGCACCCTTGCTCTTCTTTGCTGATTAAATCTAGCAGGGAGAGGATAGCTGGCAGGGCCCAGGTGGTGATTAATGGTGGTCCCTCATAGAATTGTAGAGTAGGAAAGGGACCCATGGGTCATCTAGTCAAACCTCCTGTAATGCAGGAATCACAGCTAAAGAATCCCTGACAGGTGGCCGGCCAACCAACCTCTGTTGAAAAGCCTCCAGGGATGGAAAGCCCACTACCTTCCGAGAGAGTCCATTCCCGTCAAACCTCAAATAAAGCAAATTGGTTTATCGCTCTTAGTTTTGCTCTGTTGTATCTTCAGCCCAAGGCACTTTGATTGTCTAAACCAGAAAGTGCCATATAAATCAGCCTAGTGATGTCCGAGGATACATGAGATCTTACAACATGTGTGCAAAGTCCTCCAGTGATCTTTAGATAAAAAAGCATCTGTGCAGGAAGAAAGTGGAATGCTAAACAGAGAGAGAGAGAGAGAGAGAGAGAGAGAGAGAGAGAGAGAGAGAGAGAGAACACTGTAGACACCACACAACTGCATCACATAAATATCAATATGTACTAATCTGAGCACACAATTCCAAATACCCTGATCCCAAAAATATTTCCTCAGAACTGATCCACTTCCAGGTAAAGCTGAATAAATCTAAAAAAAACCCTTATTTGTCTTAATTAAAACTAAAGCCAAATATAATTAAAGGCTTCTGTCTACCCTAGATGAGTACACTGTGCCCTCCCCAAGCATTCATTCATAATTAATGCTACTTTAAAGGTACATTGAATTGAGGATAAATTGTTACGCAGTTGTCTGACTATTCCAATTCTGTATTCAGTCGCTTGGGGTCTGAATGCAAAATAAGACATTTCAGCTAATGCATACTGTAGTTATAAATGTATTGGTTGGACATCTGTATAAATTCCCACCGTACAGTCAGATAAAATAATATTTTTGTACTATCTATTACTCTTTCAGTAACTGAATCTTTGAAACATCAATTGTATGTGTACTCTTGGCAAAGTGAAAGCTTCATATTCTTCAGTGTTTGAAATTTATGGCTGTGGAGGATTCCAAATATAATTGGTTTATTAGAATTAGGATTTTAGCACTCTTATATGGGGATCTCTTTACTGCATTTCAGTTTACGATATTTTCCATGTTCATACATTTGCTTTTGTATTTTATGCAGCTTTTCACTTGTGTGAAGTGAATGGATGATTTCTGTCTTGGGAGTAATGAACTTGAAGGCCATACCTAATCTGCATATGCCAATTTGATATATTTAGCATCATTTTAATTAATAGATTGGACACTAGACAACAACTGGAAGTGTTAACCCCAAGTGCATGAAATCCATGTATCTGACTATGAAAAATACACGGAAATGAACTTTCATCGTTCTTCTAACGGATGAAAAGAATCAGTTGAGAAATCTAACATTTTCTTAGTTAATATCATTTCGGTATGGAAAGCCAGTTTATTTTTAAGTTACTGATTAAGAAATGATATATAAATATTGTTACTGGGCCCTCTTTTTTTTCTACAGGAGGACTAGAGAGATACTACAGTCAGTTGACTAGATGATACTCTTTCCTGGATTGCTCCCTCACGTGTGCAAGAGCACACCTTTCTCCTACCCACTTGACACACCTGTCACAACTCTCATACTGCTGGGAGGGCACCGCTACCGAGAAGGCCCTCTGCATTCTTTGGCTGGGAAGTGCTCTTGACACCATGTGCATTTACCTTTTTCACACGATGAGTGGCATTCAGCTAAGTTTTACTCCTAGTAGACCCATTGAAATTAATGGACCTCATTGTGTTCATTAATTTTATGTTCTACTTTAAAACTTAGTTGAATCCCATTCTGTCTCCATATGTGGATATTGAATGAGGGCAAGGAGAAAAGGTTTCATCTCGCTCCCCAGAACACACACCTGGATCAAAGCATCAGGCAGTCTAGCCTGTAAAACATTTTGGCATCCATTTTAAAGTCCTGCGAGAAGCATAGTGCTGTTTGCTCAAAATTATTTTGTAATTTCTCTGGAGATATTTGATTGTATAACAGTATTGAAGCTGGGAGGGGGGTGGATTATCTGTTTACCTAGTTCATTCCCCTGCCACTTCAGAACTGCTTATTCCTGTATATTCTCTAGTGCTTTGCTTACAGTCTGCTATTGTTTACTAAGGACATTTAATCCTATCATGCAAAGCTCTAATTGTTTAAAGCATAATTATAGATGTTAAATTGTTTTGCTTTTTATGATAAAATGTCCTTTGGAGAGAATCAAAACAGAAATTAAATGAATGTAAAATGGAATTATTTAAAAAGTCACTAATTGAATACTAGGCAATTAAAATTAGAAGCTTTTTGATGAAATAATTATTTTAATTATACAGCGCACTTAGGTTCACCATTTGTAAACACTTCAGCGTTTATCATTAAGATGGATTTTCATGTACACTTGTTCTGCTTGTTTTATTTTAGAAAAACAGGCACTCCAGAATGCCCACAAGGACCATCCACAAACTGGTTCAATCAAAATATGTTGACTCAAACTGATTTAAGTTCAATTGAAGCAAATAGAATTTAAGCTCAATTTACATGGTGCACTACACCAGCAACATGGCTGTTCCCACGACACCAAATTTCATGGATACCTATATATTTGTACAGCTGCCTGCTTTATGACCAGTTGCGTCATTTTCAGGGGGGTTGCATGTGTCAGGTCAGGAACTTTTCTAAATGTTAAGTTGAAAGAGCAGTATTTACATAACACTATTTAATCAGAAAAAGTCTACAAGAGCTATTGTAGGGAATAGTCTGTAAGAATGCCAGTAAGGTTCACTTCCTATATTACAGCCTTGTGTTACAGAACTAGATGAATTAGCAAAGGTACTTCCTCTTGATTGCCACAAACTCCTGTGGGTCCTTGTAATGTTCCTAAGCATATTCATCCAGCCCAGGTTACCTTTTCAAATACAAGATTAACTTGCAGGGATACTCCTATGCAGTTAAAATATAATGGCCACAATCCAAAACCCCACAAGGTTTTCCGTGTACAGAGAGAGTTGCACATCAACAGGGGCCGCCCAATGTTCACAGTGTATTTCCCATCATAGAAGATGGTAAGGCAAATCCAGCAGACATATATCTGTCTGCATCAGTGCCACTGCACCGGGGTCAATGTAAAGGACAGTTTTGCATGATAAGCAAACTACCACAATAATCCTCTAGTATGTGGCCTTGAAATTAATTAACATTTTATAATTGTATCATTTATAATATATATCTTCCTTTTAATATGCTGCAGTTCTTATTTCACTGACCATCTCAAATTCACAAAGCAGGTCCTTAATATTCCTACTTGACTGATGAATAAATGTTTATGAGTAAATGTTGAATGTTTATATATTGCATGATTTATTTGTATTGACTATATCCTAGGACATCACAGTGAATGGCAGGCTATAAATAAATAAATTTGGACCTGATCAGATTATATTTCCCCCTGGCCCAGCCCATCACATAGAAGGGAGCATAAGTGTTCTTGTCTTCCCTGCCTACCAAGTGCTTGCAATCCCTGTTTTTGAAGCTTTTGAAAATGGCCTATGCACAGAAAACACAATGTGCGTTGGCCAACACTATGCAGCCATCCTCTGGGGAAAAAAATATAAAAATCAACCAAACTATTTCAGCCTGTGTATAATAGATTTTCTGATTGTATTTGCTGCTAGGGAAATGCCCCATAGTCTACAGAGATACTTTATGTAGACCTATGGGAAGCTTAACAGAGGAATCCTATACATATCTACTGAAAAGCAATTCTCACTGAATTTAATGAGACTTGCCCCCAGGTAAGTGTATATAGATAGGATTGCAACCTAGAAGTGCTTCATTCTGTCCTTATGGGTGGCCTTCAACTAAGTTTTACAGTAGACCCAATGAAATTCGTGAACGTGAATAAATTAGGTTTATTCATTTAAATAGGCTTACTTTAAGTGTAACTGTGACTATAACTTAGTTGAATTCCACCCAATATCTATAAAAGTGTATGAATGCCATTAGAATCAAAGCAAGGATATTGTTGGCAAATAAAAAGCTTTTTGAGTGAGAGGTCGAGAGAACTTCAACCATAACAGATTACCTTAAAAAGAACAGGGAGTAAAGTCCCATTCCATTCCTGTTTCAGATTAGTAGAAAGCGTGTTTTGGTCAGCTCATTATTTGGTTAAGGATAAGGATCATGAAAATTGACTATTTTTGTATACGCCTGGTTATCATTACAGCATAAATTTGGTATTTTGTGTCTCATATTTTAAGCTTGTATTTTTAAAGTTTAGCTGTTAATTAAAAAATAAGTTTAGTTAAGTTTTATTCCTTTAGTTATTTGTGAATAAAAATAATGTCCTTTATGAGTATGTGTATGTATTCAAGTGTTAACCTTTAAAAAATATTCCCTGGGTGCACATCTTGATGAAATGTGCTGTGCATGCCTTTGGAGATAAAGCCAGGGTGCTAAGAAGGCTGGGTATGCTTGCCCTCATCACCTCATAATGGTCCAGATCTACAGGTATTGTCTGATCTAGCCCAGCAAAGCTAACGTGGTGCAAAATGAACTTTTCCTCCCAGGAATTAACATCATGGTTCCCAAGGCCAAGACTAACTGGTTATTTGTCTAATATATGTTTTACATCAATGACAGCAACTAACTTTGACTGGAGACCAAAAGGACAAATAATGAACAAAACAGTGAAGCAAGCCAAAGCTCACTGCTAGCCCCAAGTGATTCTTAAAGACAAAACAATACTTTGTTACAACACTGTTCCACACAGCACATTTAGCAGAGATATCCAGGGGCCACCACAGCCGAGGAGGGTGTGCTAGACAACCTTCCCTCATTCTTGTATAACTAATGCAATGAAAAATGTTTTAAACCTCAACCTCTCAGGATTGTAAAACACAGCAGTATAAAGAGATTGGTATAATTGTGCTATACAGGCTGTGCTAGCCCTGCTTCTCATTTAAAAAATCCTAAAAACGATCTAGTAAGGGGTGAGGTTCTTTCTAACCTACCCCTTGCTCAATCCAAGAGTCTTCGGTTGCTCTGTATTCCAGGAGTTTCTAATCCAGCAAGCATGTTAATAAATAACCCCCTGCAAATAGTTGTTTTCTTTTCTATAAAGAGTTATGATTGATTACTTTGTCTATTATGTTTTTCTATTAACTATTATATATTAAGATTTTTACTAATCTCAGTTGATTACTGGTGTGCAATATCTCGCATTGCTACTAATTCCGGAAGACTCAGCACTTTTTTTATCTACCATGTTGTCCTCCACATAGATTGGTTACATGGACACCTGGTCCAATAGTACAGCTATTATGTATTTAATTTTTCTCAAGACAGCAGTGACTTATCTCTGATTTGCTTATCTGTTTGCTTCAAAATCCCCTGAACATGTGCAAGTGAAACTTTAAATAAGATGCCCTTGCATGGATTTAAATGTCTAGCTTTAGGCATCCAAAATTGAAAATTCTGACCTCATTCACCCAATTTCCCACACTATAAAATGGGACAAAGACTACTTAACTCAGCTCACCGGGTTGCTGAAAGGCCTAATTTAGGAATATGTTAGTGTAGTATGCAATTCTAGCGCTATAGAAATTTAAAGCATTTCATAACCGTCCATTCTTTATCTACAGTTCCTACCCCCCCTTTTAAATAGTTATCAAATCTTTTGACTAGATAAGTGAAGCTGGTTCTTTCACATGCCACTCAGTAAAAAAGAAAAGGGGGAAAGCGTTAACTCAGTTGAGCACAAGATACCACAAAATAGTCCCCAGTGGAGCCAGCTGATGAGAGGGTCCACTGTCCCTTGTGCCACTGCCAGTTCAAGCCTTCCTTGAGGGAGGGGGAAAGAGAGCTATATCCATAATGGCTGTAACTCGGTGTTACAGCACATACTTTGCACAGAAAAGCACCTAGGTTCAATCCCTGACATCTCCAGGTTGTGCTGAGCAAGATGTCTTGACTGAAATCCCGGAGGGTTGCTGCCAGTCTCTGTAAACCATACTGAACCAAATCGAACTAGACCGACCAATGGTCAGACTCTGTATAAGGCACCTTCCTACATTCACAACTGCCTTCCTTAGTTGTGATTCTATGATGGCATATCAAGTATGGAGAAAGCCCTATCAACAACACTCTGCAACCTAATTCCTGAAGTACAAGCCTGTGTTAGGAGGGTCACTCAAACAAAGGGCTAGTTTACATGCTATCACAAGTGGTAAGTTTTTTGCTGTCACCATGGCAGTCTACCATTTTGTGGGCAGATGATGTATACACATTCTAAGGAGCAATATGGAAGCAGCCAAAGAAGCCATTTGCTACCACATTGCTAAGCATAATTTAACTATGTGATTAGATGGTTGTAATCCTTCCACATACAGCCAAACATATCATTACATAACAATTCCCCCTCCAACTGAAGTTTTATGGGCTACATTTCAGAAACTGACAGTATCATTTGGGGAGGGGCCGATGCATTATTGAGCAAACTATCAAAAATGAATAAAATATAAAGAGCTTACCTCTTAGACAGATCATTTCCAAGCATATAAACTTTTATCATACTTTTGAAAAAGTGTCAAACCACTCGAAGGAGCACTTAAAAAATATGACTTATGAAAAACTGCTTTTACAGGTAATAGCTCTGTAAAAGTCCTTCAGAAAATGGAGTTGCCTCCACTTTCAACAAAGAAAAAGGTATAAAATTTGTGACAAATGGGAGTAGCTAGGACAGAATCATGGCCTTGACATTCAATCAAAGGCTTCTGAGATTGGTAAATAGTTCTGACAACAGATCGCATGTTTATGTGATAATAATTGTTCCTATGTTCACCTGCTATGAATGATATAGTGCCTAGCAGAGTGATATGGGTGTGATAATAAATGAATAAAAATTCTGAGGCAAAATAAAAACAGACAAGACAGTTTCTATATAGTGTTGTTTTCCAACCAAGATTGCCCTTAATGTTTTTTTGAAACTGTTCCATTGTGAGACAAATCTTGGATTGTTTTGCTGTTTGAATACACAATTCTGTTATTGTTCACTCTGTGCCTCCTCTAAGGCTCCCTCTGTACACAGTGAGCCACATGGGAATTGCTTCCTATGAGATTATCCCAGGCATAGACAACATGCTGCCTCCAAATATTATTGGACTGCTTTTCCTATGGCCAATGGTCCAACCACACCTGGAGGGCACTATATTGGCTACCCTGTCTATCACATGTGTCTGAGGTATGTGTATTGGTGGGCAGGGCCAGCCACAATTGTAGAATGCTGGTCTCATAAGACCAACCGAGGTTTGCGGACTACCCGAATGCAAGGGCCAGAGCTCAGTGGTAAAGTATCTGCCTTGCATGCAGAAGGTCCCAAGTTCAATCCCTGGCATCTCCAGGTAGGGCACAGAATGCCCCCTGCCTGAAACCCTGGAAAGCTGCTGCCAGTCAGTGTAGACAAAACTCAGGTGGATGGACCAATAGTTTGTCTCCATATAAGGTAGCTTCATACGTTTCTATCTTGTAGCAAAAGCAGCAGAGTCATGTGCAACCATATAGAATTATTAAGTTGTAAGCTTTTGCTAGCTAGAATCCACTTCATTGGTGGCTCTCTAAGCCTATGCCACATTAAATGTATTATTCTTGGTTAGATTTGTTGCAGCAGACCAACACATCTACCCTTCTGGAAGTTAGTACACGGTCTAGTACAGGCTTCCTTAACCTCTGCCCTGCAGATGTTTTTGGCCTACAACTCCCATGATCTCTAGCTAGCAGGACCAGTGGTCAGGGATGATGGGAACTGTAGTTTCAAAGCATCTGGAGGGTTGAGGTTGAGGAAGCCTGGTCTAGTATCTGCAGAGTTACATAAGAACCTATCTAATCTATCATCATGTTCTTGCAATGGCTACCAGATGCCTGTAGGAAGCTCATTTGCAGGACCTGAGTAAAACAGCTTGTGTTTCCTAGTAACTGGTATTCAGAGGCATACTGCCTTTGACAATGGAGGTTAACATAGCCATCATGGCTCGTGGTCATGTGATAACTCTGTGAGCAAGTGGCTCCCACCGTGCTTAGTATTTGTGTGAAAGAGGATTAAAATTCCACTCTACGACTGCCATATATTAAAGTGCACCTGCTTGTAGCAATGTGGGCACATTCCCAGCAACAATTGTGTTACAGTTTGCTGGCAACACCAAAACAAGCAGCCAACACCACCAAACTCCCAATTAGCCAGGAGTAAGTCCCATGAATTGGATTGGATTATCATCTGTGTATACAATATATATAATATTTCAGTCCAGTAGGACAGCATCTCATGCAGTTTTACATATTTAATATTCACAGCTTTGACAGCCATTTGAGCAACATTTAAGGTGATATTATATTAACATAATCAGAAAAAAATTTCCTGTGTGAATGACAAGAGGAGATGCCTCTCCCCTTCAGGGGCTACTTGAGGACCTTATATGTGTGTCCACAGTACTACAAAACTTGTACAAGTTCTTGCATTATCAAACAGGTTTGATAGCAGTTACTGTGTTTCTGGTTCCTCAAGAAGTTGCACAAGCGGAAGAACATCTTCAGACTTAGATTCACTTTTCTCATGCTACTACGTGTGTCTATTGGAAGGTTTTAAACAGAATTTCCATGAGTTGCAAGACAGGTTATGCATGCAGAAGGGGACCTTTAGATTCCACCCAATTCAGATAGCTTCACTGTTCCAGATAATTTTGCTTCTCTATACAGTATTGTGCATGGGTGTCAAATAAATTGTATTCACTGTGTCACATTGGAAACCTTGGAAACTGCTACAGGATGAGTGGAGTGTACTCAACTCCTTTATCTCAGGAAAGTTTAAGACTGCAATAATTCCATGGAATTTTAATGTGAATAAATAAACAAAAGTATTAATAGGGTAAATACCTAGTAATTTCGCCTTTCTAAATCTTTAAGCCTCTTAAATGTAATTATCAAGTAATCTACAGAAGCATGTAATTAATGTGTGGATGCATGTTACTGTACTGTGTAAGAAAATCCTATGTATTTACTATATGATTGTATTCAAATTTCAGCACGTACCAGGAAAACAAAAGTTTCTTCAAAGAAAAAAAGAGTATCAGCCTACACTAAGAATATATTCTGTTACTTTGCTTTTAAGGAAATATCTCTGAAGAATGTCAAGCACAATAAAGACATATTCCCCTAACATGAAAGCTCACAGAATGCTTACAGTACAATCCTATATATGTCAACTAAAAATTAAGTCCACTGAGTTCACTGGAACTTAAGTCTCAGGTAAGTATGTACAGGAATAGACCCTTACAAGACCAAATGATGGCATTGTGGCCTCTTAGGAATGTTCATGTAACATGCAGTTATGCCCTTACAAGCAGAGCTGACAACCCTTTGTGGATTGCACACACAGAGGAAACTGCAAGTCAGCATGGTCTTGCTGCTCTAGGTTGACATTTAACAGAAAATACCAATAAACATACACACACACTAAAATCAGAAATACTATGCTTTGGGTTTGGAATATTTAAGAGCCCAAATTAATCCCAACACACAAAATTCAAGAGAAAGTTCTCATTTGAATGAAAGAAGGGGCATTTCCTCCTCTTGCAACGTTTCCCCTCTGGATTGCACACAGTCCATCTGGAGTTTTAAGACAGTTTTAAGGAACCTATTTATTAAGTGTTAAGCCAATTTTCTCCATGCAGTCATTGCCTGTCCCTCCAAGTTTGAGAAATCTGATATTTCAGACAACACAAGAATCAAAAACTTGGTAATGGCAGTAGGGTGAGGGAGGCAGATCAGAAATAGAATATAGATTAAGAAGCAACATCAGGGAATTTCCCCCCATGGTGCATATTTCTCATGCAGCTGAATGTATATGATATCTGAGGAACAATTTCCTTAATATTTTTACTGCTTCGCTCTACTATTTTTGCTCTTGCTGCTGTAGTACCTGTCATCAAAAACATATCTCCAACTTCACAACTTTTTGTCTCATAGATTTTTTTTACTCTGTCACTCACCAACTACCTGCATAAAAACACACCTCAAGCTCCTGAAAATGCATTACTCTCACCAGCTTATTTCCATAGATTTAAGCTAAGGAGGATGCTTGATTAGCAAACATCTTTCACCAAAAGAATAATCATTGCTATGACATTGCCGCTCTGCTTTCACCAAGTGCCTCAGATTATACATCTGCCTTCCTAGGAAGTATCATTTGTCCCTGTAGCATGACTCTGAGGCTCTTGACAAGTGACTGTTCACCAAAAACAAAAATCTTTTGTGAAATATTTATATGCACATTCGCTTTTATCCACCTATCCCTAGTGCACATTCCAGAATAAGAAAAACCTTCTGTTTAACAGGATTATTGTGGCTGCAAATTCACTTACGAACATATATTCACCTATAACTTAGCTTCCACGTACACACACAGTTTTCCATGGTTACTCAGTTGTGGCTTACTTCATCTACAGATTGTAAGCCATAGTGAAGCTCAGGACATTGTGGTGACACTGCCCATCTACTGCAAACACACTGCCTGCTTTACATATATGCTTTAATTTAATAGAGTGGCACATATTAAAAGTGATAAGACTGTACTGGTGTGGGGAGGATGGCTGGAGAGGGGCATGTATAAGGAAGACATCCATTTTGGGCATGTGTCTATATCATTCTGAGACAACATGTAACAGCTCAATCCTAACCATGCCTACTAAGAAATAAATCCTGTGGAATTCAATAGATATGTGGAGCTAGGACTGCAGTCTAATGACAAACTTAGAAGAAAGTCTCACATTTATATGTAAACATGCCTAGGGGTTGGAGCCTTTGTTAAAATAAATTTAATCATTAGATTTTACAGCCAGAGCAACACTAACACATCAGTGTCACTCCAGAAACCAGATGAGATCATTTGGAATCCCAGAATCATGGGGGAACTTTGGGTAGGGATAATTTCATTAGTATTGCTTTAGAAGCATGTGAATGACATCCAGTTATACAGTGTGAGTCTTTTAAAAGAGGCCCCGTGGAACATGTGCACTCTGTATCCATGGGGCCTCTTTTAAAGGACTCACTCTATATATTCCCTCCTCCCAAGGGCTTTAAATAATTTCATAAAGTTCCCAATAGATGAGCCAGAATCCCCCCATTTTGTAGGCTGTGTAACTGGGGCAGCCTTTGGTACTTTTGAGAGATAAGGATATGCAAATTTTAGGGAGTGTATTACTGGACCACTGAAGTTTGATTATCTAGATGAACTGTTTCCCAAACTTGGGTCTCCAAATGTTTTTAGGGACATCATCCCTAACCACTGGTCCTGCTAGTTAGGGATGATGGGACTTGTAGTCTAACAACAGCTAGAGACCCAAGTTTGGGAAACCCTGGTCTATAAGCTGCTATGTTCCTCCCCAGAATGTTCCATTCTGAAGGGATGGGGGGCAGAAGTGAACAGGAGCTGCCATTTTGTTCTCAGAATACCCTTTGGAATGAAGCATTTGGAGAAAGCATAGTGGCCTTCAGCAAATTGGAGCTTAGCTCCAGTAAGTCTCACCCTTCCAGATTCCTCCTGAAAATAAAAAAGAAGGGAATCAGTTTTGCCCCTTCTTTCACCCTCACCCACCAAATTCAGGCTGAAGTTTGGAACTGCCAAAAGTTTGGCCCAATAGTATAGCAAAGATACTTCGCTGTAACTGAATTGTCTAAAAAATTCCACCAGCTACTGGGAGACATGAGGCGTTCCAATATACATTCAGCATGGATGCAAAATAATTATACTTCATGCAAACACAATCTATTTTTAATGATAATATTATGTTATACAAAAAAATGGCTTGAGACATATGCTACTAGCAGTTGTGAAAGCATTATTTGCCTAATTCATTTTTTATTTGGAACATAAACCTCCCAATAAATCTACACTATATAGCCCTATACATAAGCAAGAAAATATATGCATTAAGAAAAAAATGCATATGGTAGTTTTACTCAAAGTATATTATCCTTAACAGTGAATTACATCTGCAGATTCCAGTACTTTCCTCTGAAAAGGGATAAAAAGTACATAAAGCTTTATAAAATATTAATTTTCTTATAGTAATGGAAATTTCTTGAGGCTTGGCTATTCCCAGAAAAACTAGCAATTTTCTGTTATTTCCCCCAGGAAATAGGCCATAATTTGCTGCATTTCTTGAATACAATTATTTAATATGTTGGAAGATAGAATTTGTTAATGATGTGAGTACTTTGCATTCCGGCACCGAATAATTATAGAAATTGTGTCACATGACTGCTATTGTGAAGTCTGAATTTCTTAAATGCTCTTTTTCTTCAAAGATAAATATTATTTGAGTCCTTTTCACAAGTTCTAAGTCTTAGCTAAGCATTTCAGCTGATACAATAAGATACTGAGGTGGCATTGTAAAGAATCCCACATACTTTTCTCAGAGACACATGCAGGAAAATAATGTTTGCAGTATTTTTCTTCATGGAGGCTACTTTAAGAATAAATGACCTTTCTGTTCAAAACTAATAGCAAACAAAATTGGTCCCAATTGTGTGCCGAACAAAAGAAACGAGAAGTAGTACAGTAGCTTCAATCAGATGCATTTTTCTCCATTTCAGCCTCACTGGTCTGTGAGCAGCAGGGAAGCATTAAAACATAATCAGGGTTTATAACAAAGGCACACAACTGTGGAGAAAATCACAAACCCACTCTTTAATTTGTAACAGGTCAGGTCAAGAATAAAGTGTGGCGTTCATATTTTGGATCACCAAAGCTAATGTGCTTTAAACTGGGATCCAGATACATGATCGGATGCTTTCTTTCTTTCGTTTTTAACAGTACAGAGATTCTGCCAGTATACCTAACAGGAAAATTTCTCTCTCCCCCCTTCCCCCTCTCAACATCTGACAGATCAGCTCTACAGTTAAAGCACAACAGGTGTATGCATTTGAAGTACCATCCAGATAGATTAGGATGCACTGTTAGCAAAGTCTATTGTAAAAGAAAATCTTCTAAGACTTTTTTTATTGGGGGTCTGATTACTTGATGATTCATTCGGCAACCCATGATTTTCTGGTTCTCAGGAATGGTTAGAAAAACCAGGTGGAATCGATGAGTCCCCTTTTCATTCCTGATCTTCAGAATGGGAAGTTTGATTGCAACTTGAAAATGGTACCTTCTTCAGGTATGGTAGGTAAAAGCAAAGTAAATGTCTTTCTCATCATAGCTCCCCAGCTATAAAATGCTTTTCCAGTGGAGATTTGCCCAGCAAAATGTTTTTGCTCACCTAGGCATTTTAACTTGTGCACATTTTTATTACCGTATTTTTCGCTCTATAAGACGCACTTTCCCCCTCCTAAAAAGTAAGGGGAAATGTGTGTGCGTCTTATGGAGCGAATGCAGGCTCCATGGCTTCAGCGAAAGCAACACAAAGCCTCCGGAGCGCAGCGAGAGCGCTCCCGCTGCGCTCTGGAGGTTTTGGGCGGCTATCCCTGAAGCCAGGAGAGCAAGAGGGGTCGGTGTGCACCGACCCCTCTTGCTCTCCTGGCTTTGCTTCGCTGGAGAGGCACTGCGCAGTTTTCCCTCTCTGTGCAGCACCCCTTCAGCGAAGCGGGAGGAGAAATGGAAGGGGCTCCGTTTCTCCTGGCACTTCGCTGAAGGGCGCTGCGCAGAGAGGGAGAGAATATTTCTTTTCTTGTTCTCTTCCTCTAAAACTAGGTGTGTCTTATGGTCGGGTGCGTCTTCTAGAGCAAAAAATATGGTACTAATGTTTTATCTGTAGTTTGTGTTTATGTTGTGATGTAATGAACTGTGCAGTGACCTGAAATTCTAAACAGAATAAAGGATGGTATAAAAAGCTTATGAATGAACAAATAATACCCCAACCCTATAAGAGAAAGTAAATTGAATAAAATGGGACTATAATAATTGTATCATCCGTGAAAGTACAATACAGTGGACATTACTATGGCATCTCTAGAAGATTTGGGTTTCCAAATCTTCCTTTGATTTTCTATAATTGGTTGAAAGCAGATGTTAAAATAGGGGTGCCAGATGATATCTAATATAGTGCTATATTATCCAGCAATGCCTGTCCCATGGCCAAGATAGTTCTATATTTACTCAGAAGTCCAAATGATCAAATAACCCCTACAGTTTTAATTATATTATTTCTTATTGTTCCTTGGTTAGTACAGCAGTGCATCACTGATGAACTGTGGTTTAATTTTGCTTAACTAGTCATTTCCTGATCTTTAATTAGATTTCTATCATGATTTATTAATCTTTTTAATACAGAGTACAACTGTTTCACACTAAAAGAATGAAAGGAAGCCATTAATTAAATTAATTCTTGAGGGAGCAGGAATTTATCTATTATGGGGCAATTAATGGACAGTTCATTAGTTGTGCTGGATAGAAAACCAGGGTCAGAAGATACAAGTAAGAAACTTCTAATTAAAGGCACTGTAGCCCAGAAAAGACTTAACAACACTTTGCCATTTTAACAAACACATTGTGTGATAAAAGAGAATTGGACAGCAGAGGAAAAACTGGTATGCAATAGGTCAGAAATTGGTAAATTTTCTCTAAAAATAAATAGATGGACAACAGATGGAATTACCAAACAAAACTCAGTACAAAAGCAACCCTGATCTCTTTCTATTGTTGTATATGATCCACTTCAAAATGGAACTCCTGCCTGGCTCTAACTATCAGTATGAGAAGGAGCGGCTGTAGGGTGGTTATCCCACACCCTGCTGGAAAGACCACTCAGATCCAACAGCATTGGCTAAAGGGAACTGCACGCTGCCTCCATCCATCAACCGGAGGAGTAAGAGCTGTTTAATTGTCATGTGTGTTGTTTTCTATTATTGCAATGTGTTAGAACAATGACTTCAAAATGTGAAACAGCAAATAAAATGGCTGCTTTGTTATGCATGCAAACTTTCTCTGATATAATTATGGAGTTTTGGAATATCTGTATTTTGAAAATCATCCACTACACAGTCTTGCAGTTGCCACAAGTACATGTAGAAGCTGATGAGCCAGGATGTCCAAGTCAATGACTAATCTTATGAAAGCCCTGCCCCCACCATTTTTCTCCCTCAAAAAGTACAACTGAGATTGGGATGTTGCAGGCCATACATTACTTCCTTTATGACGGAGATGATCCACTGGCGGAGATTTAAATATATGAAGCAGAGCTAATATTCAGTAAATTTCTAGTAGAATATCCAGTAGGAATTTCTAATAGAGCACCAGTATGATCAAAATTCCACCCTGCACAGAACCTAAAGTGCTAAAAGTACTGAACCATCTAAATATCCAGATCTGTTAATCCAAATACAAAAATGCAAGGCCTAACAATGTGCATGCTTATGCTTGACAAGGTTTGCAGATTGTTCACTTGAACTGACAGAGCAGGGAGGATTTATGATTTAATGCAAGCTTTTATATAAAATTTGAAAATGGGAAAACTTAATGAGAATTTTCATTATTAGGAAACCATCCACCATCATGAAAAAATAATTATTTATGGTAAGAAGATGCATGATACTGTGTCTTTTATTGCAATTTCTTCACATATCACTAGGCCTTTCTCTCTTTTTCTTTTTTCTTGATCAGTGGAAAAATCAGAGATAACCAAATACTTCACTGAAGCATAACGTCAAGGAGATAGTATTTGAATAAAACTCCAGATTTTTAATAAATGCAGGGGGTGGGAAATTACAGAATTTCTTAGCTCAGTATTGATGGACCTAAGTTATCTGATTACATAGCTGTATCCTAGTTTTAAAGAACAGCATTTATCCCACAGGTACAGATTATCTGAATAATTTACAAACTCCCTTTAGCGAATGCATTCTACCATTTAATCCTCAAAAGCAAAATACCTGCTGTATATCCCAGGGTGTTATGCACTGCTTACTCTCTTTGCTAACTTATAATGGTAAAAGTTCTTTCCTCTGTATGACATTTTTTGAACAATTGATTTATTTTGCAATTTGATAGTGCCCTTGCATAGAACCAACTTATTAAAGAGGATCAGAGACACTGATGGACCATGTCCAACTCAATGCAATAGGCTAGAATCTGTTGACCCCATCCTGCTCATCAGCAGCTTTCATGATCAATGGGACTAAATACAAAGACCTGTGTAGAAAGTCTTTTGCCTTTGCCTTACATATAATTGCTACAAAAAGAAGCGTTTACATCTCTGTTCTCATCAAAAAGTTTCTCTGGGGATGGCCCTGCCCTAATTGTTTTAAATTCTTTAAATTGCTTTTTAACGTGTGTTTTATAGTTTGGGTTTTTGTTTTAATTATTAGAGGTAAGATATGCCTGGGAAGAGAGGAGCAGGGGGGACCCCAATCACGGTGGTTCTGGATAAAGCTGGGTATGGTGTGGGGGTGAGGCAGGCTGGGAAAGGGGCACATAGCACAGTTAGTGCACCAGCTCCTGCTCCAACTTTGGGTATTGTGGTTATCCTGTCAGCCAGCCCTTGGGTCTGTTGAATGCCAGATTGGCTTTGAATACCACCTCCCACAACCATGGTCTGACTGTGAATGAGGAGATCCCTCTGGTCTGTATTTCTCTGAAATGTGGATGAAGTGAGCAAGGCAGAGTTGGTCTCACCCAGCTATGTCCACTGGGGACTCGGTCAGTACAGCATTAGAGCAGACGAGGCTGTAGAGATTCCATCTTTTTGGGCTCTCTGTCGAGTTGAATGGGGGTCAGGAATGTTTGCTTCTGGCACTGGGTAATCAGGACAGATTATGGATTCTGCTGGTTTACTGCCCACCTCACTGCCTAGCAGTCTTCCTGCTTTGATAAAGGGCAGTGATTCTCTTGGATTCTGAGTAGCATTCACAACCATTGGCAATTGTATCCTATGAGGGCTGATTATTGGAAGCAATGCGCCATAAGAGTTCAGCTCGTTTTTAAAATATGTAAAAGCATTCAATCACTGAGTTCGAGCAGGTTTTAAAAGACTGTGGTCGATTTGTTTTTGAGTGGTTTTTAAAATGTTTTATGACTACTGATTTCCCACCTCCACCCCTCTAAATGATTACCTTTTAATTTTCTTCTTCCATTCATAAGCTGCTGCTAAAACCTAGGCTGACATAGTATTGGGCATCAGTAATAAATGAATAAAAGTTTGAAAATAGATTTTAGTAACCTTTATTGTGGGCAAAAACTTGAGGATATTTGTCTAAATGTAGGATAAAGGATATGGCAAAAACAACCAACCTCTAAGAAGGAAGCAAATCCTGACAGGGTTTTGCCAAAGGCATATTTCAAATGGCTTCCATAAAAATATATATGTATATATGAAAAAGAGCTCAATAACTAAACTTTATGCTGCTATTTCAAGGTGGCTTTAGCAATAGCACTTCAGTCACTGCCCCTCCATTAACATATCTAGGTGTCTCAAACTATATGCACCAGCTGTGCTTCGAATTATACATGCCACAAACAGCTAGCACTCTTTGCATCCCCATCTCAAGGTTGCTTCCTCAGAACAGCCCTTTTTGTGTTGCTCTTTTGCAATCAGCTGGAAGTGGAATTAAATTCAAGGCTGAAATGAAGCACTCCCTCCAAAATATGGTAAAGGTAAAGGTAAAGGGACCCCTGACCATTAAGTCCAGTCGTGGCCGACTCTGGGGTTGCGGCGCTCATCTCGCTTTATTGGCCGAGGGAGCCAGCATACAGCTTCTGGGTCATGTGGCCAGCCTGACTAAGCTGTTTCTGGCAAACCAGAGGAGAGCATGGAAACGCCGTTTACCTTCCCGCCGGAGCAGTACCTATTTATCTACGTGCACTTTGACGTGCTTTCAAACTGCTAGGTTGGCAGGAGCAGGGACCGAGCAATGGGAGCTCACCCCGTCGCGGGGATTCGAACTGCCGACCTTCTGATTGGTAAGTCCTAGGCTCTGTGGTTAAACCCACAGCGCCACCCGCGTCCCATCCAAAATATGTTACCCTACCTGCAAACTCCCTCTTTGTACTTCCTGCTGCTTCCAGCTTCTACTTTCCCTGTAGGAAACTAAGTAACTTGAAGCATAGTAAGCAAAATACCCTGCAACAGGGCACTTAGAAAAAGAACCTAGCAGCATGAAGGCTAATTTCTGCCAGCGAGAGGAGGTGGCAATGTGAACCTCATATAGACAATGGTTAGTGCAGAAGTAAAGGGTGTTCACAGCATGTAAAGAGCAGAGCAAACTTTGTTTCCTTTGTTAGTCTTCTACCTTGGACTTGGAAGATCAGAAGGTTTGTCAACACACAGAATATTACTATGTGAACTGGCATTTCATAACAAGATGTATCATCAGCTGAAGTGCCCATTAACGCCTTGTAGAGAGAAAGGTGTAGGAGAACATATGGGCAAAAACTGAGCATTGCAAATAGGAATGTATAAAAACCGGCGAGAGAGCATTTTTACCTCAGTTCATACTAGTCTAGCTTTCCAACTTAACAGAAAAATGTCAAAGGGCAATTGGGAGTGAGACGATGTACAGCCAGAATTTATTTAAAAATCTGATTGTATTCATGTGAGGTCACTATCCTAACAAAAATGATAAATTGTGAGGCATGTATATTGCATCCATGATATGCCTGAGCTCTGGCAATCCTGGTGTGCTTTGTTTTTCCATTACCTTTAAAGTATGTCTGCATTAGTTCCCATTCAGGTTGGTTTCTTTGGCTTTCATTTCAATTTGTCTCTCATTGTCTCCGATTAGCCCTCCTTTGTTTCTGTGCTGAGCTTTAGGCACTTCCAGTACTGTATGTGTGTACCTCAAGCTCAGCAGAGGAACTCAAAGGACAAGATGCACCATGTAGAAGAAACAAATCATCTTGCTGATGTAGGAAGCTGGGACCTCCTGAAAGGCAGGAGACATGAATCTCCTGCCAATCAGTTTCATAGGATGGAGCCTGAGGTCAAAATTTTTTATGAGGGAGAAAACTTTCCCCCTCTGGTTTCTCCACATCAGGCATTATATATATATATCAGTTATCTCTCTCCCCCCAAACAGCTCTGTAATATCCTTTGCAAGGCGTGGCATTTCTTGCAGCACCTGCCCCATCACCATGAGAAACACCGAATGCATCAATTACAACATGCCTCTCCAAGGGCCACTCAGATGAAAATCACGCAGCCGCTACCGAGTCATCCCCAGGCATTCAATAACTGTGATCTTTCTTCTCACATGACACATTTACTTGCCTGAGTGCACACCTGGGAACAGCTGGGAACACTCACACAAATATAAAACTATTGTCTCAGCCAGCCTCCTTTTGTCTTCTTTTGGATATTGCAGTTCTAACAAACTGCATTAGGATTCTCTTCAAAGTCCCAGACACAATCTGTTATTCACACTTCTTTTTCATCATTTTCTCATATGACGACTAATCTGCACTTTCTTCATTGTAGGCAAAAAGATGAGGATATTTGATGGGAATCATTTGTCTAGAGAAAGGATAATGGATTTGCTTGCAGTTCTTTTAACAAAAACCAATCAGAGTATCTTGGACTTTGTGATATTGATCCAAAAATTCATCAACAATAAACAATAAAAAAGAATTATTTTCTTTCCCCCTCAACTCACACCTTTGTACCTAGGCTAGGCAGGCACCTGTATATGTAACAAATAACATGGTGCACAAAGCTGTGTTACAGATGATTTTATCCTCTTTTTTATTCCCACACAGCTTTAATATAATATTCCTAAATTATAAATGACTTGAGGTTTGCTTCACAGCCATTCCTATATGGATACTTTATTTCCATGTCCTCAATATCTGAATGAAGCACAAAGAAATTTAAGTGAAAATTACACAAAATATGTGGCAGAATCGTAATGAGAGCCAAAATAAATGTTCTCAGGTGGACATTATTGGTGCAAGAAAGGGGTTTGTGGGGTGGGGTGGGGACATCTCAAAAACATTCCTTTTCCATCCCCGAACGTCTGCTACTCTGCTGTTAACTTGCTGCTCCAGGCAGCTCCATTAATGCCTTCTCCACCACCACCAGGGGGGCTTCTCCCATGCAGACTTATTACAGCCAGTTGTGTGAGATCTGGCATTGTGAATGTGATGATTTCACAATGTCAAATAGCAATTCAGAAGTGGCACTGTGACAATGTCACTGAGGGCAAATGTTGCCATGTTAGAGGGAGAACAATATTTTCACATCACCTTACCATCACTCTGCAAGTAAGGATGGTGGGGAGAAAGAATGAGACCATGCGTGCCCTGGATGCATATCAAGTGTGCAAGAAAGGAGAATATGACTGCTGTAGTGGCAGCCACTCCCTGGAAAAGACCCTGATGTTGGGAAAGATGGAGAGCACAAGGAGAAGGGGACGACAGAGGACGAGATGGTTGGATGGTGTTCTCGAAGCTACTAGCATGGGCTTGACCAAACTGCAGGAGGCAGTGGAGGACAGAAGTGCCTGGCGTGCTCTGGTCCATGGGGTCACGAAGAGTCGGACACGACTAAACGACTAAACAACAACAACAGTGGGAGCCACTGTCACCAGGGTGGTTACCCACCTCCCCAGACAAAGCTGTAGGAAGACAAATGTAGCTGCTATTGTGACTACTTTGCTACATCCTCCTAGGCGGCTGCCAACACACACACACACACACACACACACACACACACACACCGCAAACAATGGAGACACTCCCCCAGCATCCTGCACTTGAATTACTATGGGTAAGATGGGAAATACTTCTCTGTTCACAGCCCTCCCCAAACATTGAAAGCAAGCCCTCTTTTTTTTATTGACTGCCAAGAGACCTACAAAGTTAATCTGTTTCAGCTCAGCTCTGCTTAAAACACTGAAGAAGATCAATTATAGTACATTGCACAAGGAGATGGCTCTTCCTCTAACTGTAAGGCGAGCATGCTGGAACAGAGACTGCGCTTTAGTCCTGAGTGAGAGCTAAGTCATTTAGCATCCCATAAAAGTGCTCAAGAGGTTTTAGAAGCAAATATATGCACTTCATGGCTTCAGTCTTGAAACTGCTCTCCCAGTACAAGTCTTGTTTACTTCAGTTAGAGAGCTGTAAGAATCCATTTGTCTTGAGTGAATTACTACAGTCAAGGCATAAATAACATTCTAGATTCTCTGTAATTATGACAGTGTGTGTCTGTGTGCATGTGGGACTTTAACCATAGCATTCCCCAGCTTAGTTTCCTACAAATACATCATATCTCCATGAATCATTTTCAGTATTTCAGACAAATTTATTATAAATGACAGATTTAGGGTGATGACAAGATTGCTAGCTTATTTCTCACCATTTTGATTTAGGAGGCAAAAATAGTCAAGTTTCACTTTAAATTCATCCAAGTTTGGATAATCAAGGTCTTTATCGCTTTGTGAATGAACTGAGAGCATTATGGAGGAAAAATATGATTTGTTACTGAAATGCTTCAGAATTGGCTATGGCTTTCAACTGCATTTCTTATAATCAAGGTCTATTTAGGGTGAAGTCTTCTGTCTCCTCCATGTCTTATCTTCTCACCACTTCAAATTCTCTGGGCTTATCATCTGCTTTTGTTAAAAAAAACAACACAATGTCTTCATTCTCCTATAACCTAAATATCAGCCAATCTAGCCAGTGTTGCAGAAACTGTGGCTGTTATTAGCTTGTTTTTCAGACAGTGATTTTCACAATTACATCCTTAAAACTAGCTCTGGCATTTTGTTTTTATTTTCCTGTAATAGCTTGCATTCTCTTTGGAGGCTTGCTGGCTTCATGTATTCAGCAATTAACTCCTGGCTTCTTGCTGTTATGACAGTACTTTGTCTTTAACATCTTTTGCGAATACATCCTTAGGAAAACTATCTTAATTGGATGCTATTAAACTCATTTTGTCTGGAATACAGAGGGCTTCTATTAAGCTATCTTTGTGCAATCATTGATTTGGTTTTAATAACTATAGTGTGAAGGTTGAGGGAGGTTAAATAAAAATGCCTTCCATGTCCCAGAAAAGTCCTAAAATTGCCATTTGTCTTGACCTTTCTCTCTCCCCTACCTCAATACACCACACATATTAAGACTCCCATCATTTATGAGATTATGAAAATTTATAACTTATTTCTCAGAATGCATTGTGGGTCCAATACCATTAGTATGTTATTGGTAGAAGGTATTCTTAACTTGCTCATCAAACACTCACCTACTACTGATTTGGTGAGTATCCAGATTGCCAATTCAATGAATACATATGCCCCTGTAGTATGTCAATTTAGTTCCTGTATGCATTTGAACGGCACTGAATTCCAGCAAGGAATGGTGCCCAAGTACTAAATCATTTAATAGCAGAGATAACAAACTGTATATGCTAAGAGTTTTTCCATGATTACCAGTGATAAGGGAATACCAAAACCAACAGGACTTAATTAACAGTAATAATAGTAGAGCTAATGGTGATATTAGCTCCATAAGAAAGCTGCTGGATTCAAAGACATCAAGCTGTTTTCAAAACTCTGTCAACTCTGTAGTTTTTCTGAAGCAACTACTGAGGTGCAAGTATTGCCTAAGAATTTTTCCATCCTACAGAAATAGTTTGCATATAAATATCAAAATAGCTTGTTTGCTTTTAAATATCAGAATGGTTTGCTTACAAATATCAAAATGCTAATTAAAGCACAAGACGGTGCTGGGGAATAATTGCCTACATGAAAGTCAACAGCAAAGAATGTCAAAATACAACATTTTAGCTATTTGGAACTAATGTGTGTGGAATTTCTAGAATGGGAATGGTAGATGGGACCCTCCTTGTGTGCAGTGACCTTCAGGCCTGTTCTAAAGCTATACTTTGCTCAACTATTCTGTTGTTATGAATGGCGTTATTTATCTGGTTAGGTCTATTCTTTCACATTTTCATTTTTAGCTCAACTACATTGTCTTATTATTTTAATATTAGTATTTCAGGAATTTATAAGACTTTCCTTGATAAATTGCAATCAGAATTTATGCAATAAAACAGAAAGCCAAACATTCATAGCACATTGCTCCCAAAATTAGTATAATGGCTATTTATGGGTTTCTGGGTGCCAAAATTGGCCTAGGGAGGGTTGAGCCAATGTGCTGCCCTCCAGATGTTGTTGGACTACAATTCCCATCAAATCCAGTCAGGACATCAATGGCTGGAGTGGTGGGATCTGTAGTTCAGTAGCTTGAAGGCACCATGTTGACTACTCCTAATTTAGAGAAATAACAGGGTGGGGACGAAAGACCCCTTGAAACATACAACAAAGAAAGGAAAAGTTGTTAGGATACACACACATACACCATTGGAGGATTTGGAATGCAAGCAATTGCAACTTAGGGGTTTACGCTGGAAAAGTGACAGTTGCTTTGACAAGTGTATAAATTTGAAAAACTGCAGCTAATCATTCATAACTTTGTGAGAGAAAGGACAGCTACAGATTGAACCACAGCAATTTTTGAGACGGGTGGAGGCAGATTGATATAAGATAGACAAATAGTCCTTGAGACAGGATGAAAGACCATGCAAGCCAAGAAAGGGTATAGAAGGAAAATAAGAAAAGGGATAAAGAGGGGGAAATGTGTATCTCAGCAAAATAAAAAGGAAGAAAATAAGGCAATGGAAGTTATCATGAGCAATTTAGCATAGCCCATTAGTAACAGTTTGAAATAGGAAGAACTTAAGCAAGGAGAAGTGAAAGATAAGAATGTAAATGATAAAGAAGAAATCCCTGTGAGAGAGAAAATATCTCTTGACAGCAGTGCTTAAGTTGAAGAAATGGAACTGGAAGGAATTTATAAAGTTAATAGAATTCACTATTTACTCTCAAAAAATGTAAGAGCATGCTCACATTACCTTTAACTAAAAGGCAGGAATATATAACGCAAAAGTAGTGAAAAGGGAGGGAAAAATTTCAATTTCATTTAACTCAAAAGACAAGAATAATAGTCCAAAACAGGTTCACATAACGTTATGTGGAAAAAGAAATAATGAATGTTTCTAAACAAGACAACTGTAATATTGAAAACTATATTGTCAAACAAAGAAAAAATATCAATAAAATTACAGAAGAGTCGTAAAATGCAGTGAAAGAAACATAAGGAAACAATGTATAAATGTAACACACATACCCAAAAAGAGGGGAAATCTATATCCAGTCATCAAAGCTTGTTATTAACATACCTGTCCAAAAGGAGAAAGCATAGAGCAAGGCATGGTTTTTGAATCACATAATAGTACACCAATGCTACTGGACCCAGACAATTTAACGCTGGAATTCTGAATGGATCATTTGGTTGTTTGAAAAATTATAAAGAGCTATTTTAAAAAATGCAAAGAGAAAGGTAAGTCTTTTGGCATAATATATTGAATGGAAAAACTATGGAAACAGCAGTATATTGATGCCTTTCCAATCTAGGCAGATGTTTGCATACATCTGTGCATTTGAGTATTGTTTGTGTGTTGGGGGTGGGAACAAAAAATGATATATATGAAGCTTTCATCCACGCACCCAAAAGTGTCTTGCATGACAGTTAAGATTCCAGATTTTTAAAAAAGCGACACCTTGGAAAATCATGGTTTAGCAAATGAGCCTGCAGCCAGCCCACAAAATCCGATTCAACTACCAGAAGCACAAATAGCACAAGAGGTGGAAATATACTTTTGGCTTTCTGTGCAAAGGCAGACTGTTTGAAATGGCTGAAGAAATCCTTTATACAGTTGACTGCAAGAATGGTAGTGCATAAACACATTTCTTGGATGCTCTAGGAAGTTGTGAGGAAACTATCAAACTTTGTTGCACGTAATGCATGACGAAGGATGAACTGCATTTCTGTGAGTTTGACTGGGATAGCTGAACTGGTTTTAGTGGGACTGAGTTAACAGCTACTTAAAAGGGAAGTGAGGGGCCAAGGCATGTGAAAGTTGCTGCCCTTTGCAGTCCTACCCCCAGCTGAGATTACCTGAGTTGCCCTATCAACTTGCCATGAAACCTTGTGGTTCTGCTGTTAATGCCAGGTTGATCCATAATGAAACACCTACGTATCCAGGACTCAATCCTGGATAAGGAGGTTTACCTGTCCTGAATCACCAAGTGCTGGCTGAGTAAATTGGAGAAGCAGATTTCACTCAGCTTTGTCCACCCAGTTTCTTGGGGCATCATCAGTGTGTGTTCCAATGCTAGGCAGAGGTAGGATCATTGTGATCTGTAGAGATTTAATTCATCCAGCATTGCTCGGTCAACCACATGATCTGCACATGCAACCAGGAAGTCTTGGGCAGATTGGGCGACTGGTCTTGTTAATGCACTCCAGCTCCCACAGGGTGTGTTCATGTGATTGACATGTTCTATAGCCTTTTTCACTAATAGCAACTTGTTTATCTGTCAAGCTTTTACTATAAATGTTATCCTTTCCAGCATGTCTGTGAACCATTTTCTGGAGTTTGGATATGCCAAAGTGGTGTCTGAACTGGACAAGGAAAGTATAAAACTTGCAAAGCCAACCTGCTTACTTGAATCACAACAAATCTATTGTTTAGGCACTGCAGTTGTGCTTGAATCTGACATATTTATATTGTTCTTAGTACAAGGCTTCTGGGGCTTTGAGAAGTGGTTAGCTTGGCAAGATAACTGGATTCCCATCAATCAAGCTTGATATATTCCATTAGAGATACAAAATCTCAGTGGTCAATTTTATAGCCCTGATAATTATATTCTATGCAAAACTGAGTTACCAAGGATGCATTTATCAATCATAAAAATTAATTATTTCGTGATATATATCAGTTAGATATGTGAAGGATATATGTTGATGTGGACAAGCCAAAAGCACAATCTATGTTTAACTAACAGAGATGTTTTGAACTTTCTCATACTTGCCTCCAAATTAATTGCTGCTTTATATATGTAGCATAATAAATAATGGCAATGCTTAGAACTTGCACAATGACTGGTCATATTTCTGAAAATCCCACAAAGTACATACGGGAGGTGGGAAACAGGGGAACAAAAGTTGCTGGCATAACTCCAATGAAGTTACTAGAGTTATTATTAATCAGCACTTTCATTTCATGAAACACCGATCACTCACTATGCCCACATTAAGATTTTTGGTGTTTGAGGGAAAGGGAATGAACTGAGTGAAAAGATGTTGGTAGGAACTGGGTGGAAACAGTGGAGACTTTGGGCTCTCAGATTTCAGTGGTGCCCTGTGTGATGCTAAAATTCACGTGCACACGTGCCTCTCACACTCTGTTCTACAGCATTGTTGTGGCACTCCCTGCAGCATGGCACACTGGCCATTCCACCCTAAAACTGCCTCTGGTGAGACATATGCTAAGATTTAAGGAAGGGTGTGCCTCTGAGCGCATGTGCAGCCAAGGAATTTGTGAGCAGTACCAGAACCAAGTTCACAAGTCCTTTCACTCCTTTCACCCCACTCCTGTTTTTTCTCCTGATTCCTCCCCCCCCCCCGGTGGTGGTGGTGGTAGTGGAAGGATCTATCAGAAAATTTCTGTCCATCTTCTTCCCACCCCTGCTATAAATCAACAGTACATAATTTGATGGAGCCCTATAGCAGAGTCCCACTAACTGTTCCTGCTAGACCCTGACATGTTCCTGCTTTCTTAGTTCTAGTCTAGCCCCCTCTCTCTGTGCCTGCTACATTGATGCATTATTCTATCCACCCCATCTGGCCTATTTGCATTGTTTCTTCTCCACATATTTGCAACAAACTTGTCCATCCCTCCATGGCACTGGCGAGCCTTGTGTCATTGCTCTGCCTGTTGCTTAATGGGCTGGGATGGCAAGCTATACTTCACACTTCCTAGTTAGAGACAAAGGGAAACAACAGAACCAGGGAATACTGAGCCCCTCCTCTCTTTGTAGTAGAGAACCTCCTTTGTCCAATTATTATATTACAACCTAGCCAATTAATCCAAGTATACTGGGGTGGGGGGTGGGATAATTTTAAATAGACTGTTTGAACCTTGGGCTGTAAATAGATGGTGTTAAACACAAAGGCATTCATCAGCACTGAGCACCCTTTTATAAAGGATTTCACTGCTTATAAGGTGATTTTTAAAATCCACATATTCATTCACTAATGATGAACTAATTAATACTTTCCAGTCTGGTAATTAATTATCTTAAGTTAGTGCATTTCAACAATCTTCAGCAGGAAGTCCCAGAGAAGTTATCATTCTTATAGTATCATGAAGACACTTCTATATTAAAGTGATACCTCAATTGTATTGAATACCAGACACAATGATGCAATGAAACATCCTGACTAGCCATTTTTCTAGCTCCCCCCAACTATCTGGCCAGATAAATGAAATGTTCAACATCCCTGAGAACTGTGATTTTTTGTTTGAATATATGAACTCTAGATTTACATATCATTTATGAGGTGCCTAAGTTTGAAACATCTGGTCTCTATAGCTGATGTCTTTATAACATACAACGATGAGGGAGGTTAGCTTCCTGTTCTGTTTCCATTTTAATTTCTGACTTGACAACTACAGCACATATTATAGTAATAATATCTCTGCAGTCACATATGAAACCATTTCTTCTTCCAGCACTGAAAGGTGTGAGATGAAAAGATTCTTGAAATTGGACAGCTGCAAAGTTTTAAGTGCTACTTTTAAGCCAGAACTGTCCCCATCATGCTTTCAGAAACACTAATAATATATAAAGCCTTGACATCCTTCCGACAACATTTTCCTGAATCTCAAATTGCTCATGCATTAGAAATTTTCTTAAAAGGCTCTGAAGTATATGGGGAGGGCCATTTCTCAATAGTAGATTACAATCTTTGAGCTGCACACAGTAGTTCCTGGTTCAGCACCAATTCTCCAGTTTAAAAGGAACTCAGGCTGGGGAAGATTTCTCCCTGGAACCTTAGAAACCTGCTAGCACCCCTTTGAGGACCAGGGACACATTTTGAATTTTGAGAGAGTGCTGTGGGTGAAAGTCACAAAAATGGCTTGTGGTGGGCATGGCATAACACAATTGGGAGTGCAGTCATTTCTGCTCCCCCCACACAACCTAATGTTTACCATGGAAAGTCAGCTATATTCTGCTGGTCCTGATTGTAGAGCTATAGCTGTTTGCTCCAATTCCAATCTTAAATCAAAGCCTAAATTGCCATTAGGTACTCGCTTACTGGGAGTAAGCCCCGTCAAACACAAATACTTAATTCTGAATCAGATATGTACCGTATTTTTCGCACCATAGGGCGCACCTGACCATAGGGCGCACCTAGTTTTTAGAGGAGGAAAACACAAAAAAAAATATTCTGAATCAAATGTTGCACTAAACTATTTAAAGCAGCAAAGCGGGCGGCTCCTGTCCATTTGCTGCTTTAAATCGAGCCTCAGAGGAGGGTAGGAAGGGGAACCATGGCTTATCTAAGTCCAGTCAATAATGCTGAGCCTGACTTATGGCCATCGAGATTAGCCTGGCCGTCTCAGTGGAAATCTGGGGAGGCTGGGGTGGACATTCCAGTGGTCAAAGTGTGGTTGTGTCTTCCTGCCCCGCATCTATTTCCTGCCCTCTTTCTCCCCTGCACCCCCGCACCCTGCTTCCAGGGAAGGAAGCGGAGCCATGGATCCTCTGCTCGCAACTGCAGTGGATTCCATCCACTTTGAAGCAGGAAAGTGGGAGAGGAGCTGCTTACACGAGTGTAAGCTGCTCCCCTCCCACTTTGCTGCTTCAAAGGGAGCCCAAGAGGAGGGAATCCGCTGCATGGATCCCCTTCCTTCCCTCGTCCTGGTTGCTTCGAAGCAGGAAAGTGGGAGAGGAGCAGCTTACACGAGTGTAAGCTGCTCCCCTCCCACTTTGCTGCTTCAAAGGGAGCTGGGAAGGAGGGAATCCGCTGCAGCTTCCCCCACCTCCCGAAGAGCCTGCAGAAGCCGTCTGCTCTTTAAAGGGGCTGCGCGGCTTCTCCTGGCTTTTCTGGGAGGTGGGGGGGATTCCCCCACCTCCCGCAAAACCGGCAGAAGCCGCCAGCTCTTTAAAGGGGCTGGGCGGTTTCTCCTGGCTTTTCTGGGAGGTAGGAGAAGGGACTAATGCAGCCAGTCAGTCCCTTCTCCCTCCTGGGGGAAAAGCCCGCAAGAGCGCACAAAGCTTGTGTGCGGCTCTTGGGGGCTTTTCCCGCCTGCCTCCCCCGTGCATTCGCTCCATAGGACGCACACACATTTTCCCTTGCTTTTTAGGAGGGAAAAAGTGCGTCCTATAGAGCGAAAAATACGGTATACCATTGTACTGTAAGTGATATTACATCAATCCATCTGTTCTACAGAACAGAATAGTTGTACAGCTAGGTCAAGAGAGTCCTTTTAATCATAATGTGTACTTTCTGCATATAACAACTCATATAGCGTTGTTACAGAACAAGACAAAACAAGTAGCTGATGTTAAGAGATGTAAATAAGTTTTTCTATTATACAAGGGATTTCAAAACAGCGACCCTCAACAACAGTAGTTGTTGGACTACAAATCACCTCTGACCATAGGCTCCACTGGCTTAGGAAGATGGAAATTGGTGTCTAACAACACTTGGAGAGCCCCAGGTTGCATATCCATGCATTATACAACAGGTAAAAGTATTTAAAAAATCAAGAGCTGAGGTCAAATTCTTTTCTTGGGGCAAGAAAAAGGTTTTGTTTGCTACTCTGCTCTCGTCTCTCTCAAGAAACAGATGTGGTTAATAATAACCACAGTTGGTTTAACCAGCCAGCTTCAGAAACTATTGTTTGAAGGTGACTTGTTTTGAATACACCATATTTAATGTAGTACCTCTGGGGGAGAGCACTCAGCACTCAGCTTTCACCTATGACTCCTAGAAGCTGTCAGTATGCGATAGGGCACACCCCAGGGACAGCTTCAACTAGCTGACTAAATCAGGTGACAGTAGCAGATGGGTCTCAAACCCTCGGTGAGTTAGGGATTTACCTTACATTTGAAGACAAGCTCTGGTGGATTGAGTGGATGAGATTAATAGTGGGTCCAATGGTCAATGTGGTGGTTACTGCATGTTCTGTAGAGGGAAGTGGGGCAGATGGAGCTCATCAACCTGGGAAGGTAGCTCATCTAGCAGAAGGAAACTTTGATTCTATACCTCTGCTGCCTTGTGGAATACCTTTGGGAGAAGAAAAGGCTAAGGAGTAAACTACACAAATCTGGAGTGAAGCCCCTAAGAAGGCTGGATGGTGCCTTGTACTCCTCCTTTTGGCAACTCCTGCAGCCAAGCTGGTGCCAGAACTATTGCTCTGCTTTCCTTTGGATCACATCAGTAAGGTCAAGAGGCACATCTTGTTGTCTTGGCAGTTCACAACTTCCAAACTCACTTCCCAGACTTGTGCCCTGGGAGATTACTTCAGTGCTCCCAATGCAGTAATTTGACTTCACCCCCTGGAGTGCACTCCATTGTCTCTTGAGACTGACAGATGCCGCAGCCACCAACATTTTATCAGTCTAGATTTCATTTGAAGCTTTAATAATGGAAATAAAAGTTTCTAAACTCCTTCTCCCAACTATGCAGAAGAAAGGAAGGGGAGAGCTCAGGGGTTGTTCATATCTCGCTAAACCATATGTGACATCTGAATGTGGCCATTTTTTAGGTTATATGACATGAAAAACATCAGAACATGTCAACAATTAATAGTCTTCACTGGCTGCAGTTTTAGCATCTGTTTGGTAGCTGCATAAAATACTTTCTGGGTCTTTCAGTTAACAATCAAGCACACAGTATCTGTAAAATATAGGGGACTCCTGTGTATCATCACTATTCTGCATAGCCTGAAGCTGCACATCCTGGAAGCATACAATATATCAGCATTTTGACTTATGTGATGTAAATTGCTCATTACCAAAATCAGAAGCCACCTTTTCACCCTGCACCGCAAACAGTTTACTTCAAAAGTTTGCACAAAAATGACATGGTTCTGGAGTTCAGCCAGTTTTTCAAAGAAGTCCCTAAATGGTAACTTCATGTGTTTGTTATCTATCTTGAAAACTTTTTGCTTTTCCTTTGATGGCACTGGGATGTTCATATCAAAAGAAGGAAAAGCAAACCAAGAATTCATGGAACTAAAGAAAGCTTATCCCTGTAAATTGCTTAAGGGCCTGCCTGAGGAAACTGGTTCTACTTGAAACAACATTTTCCCCCATTCATGAATTGGTTTTCTTTACAATTTTGTATCAGTTTTGTTTAAGATAGTGTTCTACCTCAGACCGGTGTAGACTAGACAAATATGTCACCTTGGTAGTTCGGGAAAAGTGTAGAGATATATAAATATTTTAAAGTACCCCCAAAAAAGTTTGGTGTGTTTTGTATAATGCAAAAATCTTTTCTGAGGAACAGCAAGGTCCCAGTAAAAAAACCAAAAACACCCACATTTGAATGCATAAATAAATCTATACGTGCATCAAAATGGTCTCAAGTTTGTTTTTAAAAAGGGGGGAATATATCAGACTTTGACTCATTTACTTATGGGTACAGTGATATGAGGTTATATAGACAAACACACACACATCTTATACAGATGATGTAGCATGTGATCACATGGAGGCTGGTATGGGGACTGCATCTGAAGACCCAAACCCTGAGCGCCACACATTCATTGGAACTTATGAATGGTGCCCTTGGGCATAAAGGTTGTATGGTCATGGGCTCCATTTCATAAAACTCATGGCTTGCATTTTTGCACAGTATTAATTATGTAGACAGAGTTTGAGGGGGCCCCTACATAAAGCGTGCTGCAGTGCGTCCTCTATTGCTGAGCCTAAGTCAGCTGTCAGCTGTTGCTTGAATTAGTACTGCCCACCATTGTTCCAACAAATTGGAGGAGAACACCCCTGAAGACTAGGCTCCCCCTCCACCTGTCATGTAGTCTGCACAGGGAGACAGTGACTAGTAAGTTTTGACAAAAAAACCCACAGTGCTATCATACTTCACACTCTATTTCAGTAGCTGAATGGCACAAAGAGAATGCACAGCTCCTTCCTGCCCAGGTAGAAGCACACATAGTATGTTGTCTTCATATGCTTTAGCTTTTTGCTAATCCACACATGCAGAAAGGTTGGCTGTTTGAAATACTGTTTGAAATACTGCCAAGTGGGGTCTGCTTCACATAGTTTGGGTAATGCCTCTTATTATAGTAGCATTTACAACTACTGTTTTTTAAGTGATATCTTAGACTCTTTTTGGCACTATTCTTAAGACTATTCTTAAAGAATAAAACCACATGGATAAAAAGGCACATGCCAAAAGATTGGCACTTTAATGGATGCTGCAAAAACGCATCTAATCTTAGAAAAATCTATGAAATGTTTCTTCTATTTATCTAACATGTTTGAAAAGACAAGAAAAGGGAAACAGTTCAGATGATAATGTGCCTCACTGTCTCTCCTATACATACAAAGTGGGGAGGGGAAGCAATAGCTCACCTTCCAGGTCTTACAGACCTGTCCCACTAGACACTTACTAGTGAGCATAATGTTTGACTAGGCCTTATGCACATTGCATTATAGCTGAGCTGAAAACACCAAGAGATGTTTTTCAGCTCAAAACAGCTGAAAAATAGGCAGGGGTCAAGGAGTAAATTGGGAGAGATTAAAATAAATTTAGGGGGACCTATCGTTGGTGGGTGGCAGTAGGTGATTTTAAATTAATTATTTTTCTTCTGCCAAGGTTGTGAGAAGCAAAACTGCAGTTGGAGGCTGTTATTTTCTTTCCCCTATAGTCTTGTTCCTGGGCATTCTGGTGGGGGGGGGGGGGGAAATGGCTATTGCCAAAATAATTATGGTGGTTCCCCACTAGAGACCTCCAATAGCCAATTGCTAGACTGTTTTGTAATGATACTAAATACATATGTATTTAAACGGTGCTATTGCATGCCAAAGGTAACATTCTTCCCAAATATCTAAATAAATGTTGCCCTCTAGTAGCCCCCAAACTTCAGCACTCACAAATTTAGGTGCAAGCCTTTCATAACTGCCATATGCAGAGTAGCTTCTATGTGGGTAGGCCTGAACAGAGTGATGAATATACCAGGCAAAATTCAGGCACATAAATGGGCAATATTGCCTTACACACCATCGATTGTACATATATGCACCCTAGTCAATCATTTTGTCCTAGCATAAATTACTGATTGCCCCGGAGGAGGCACTGGTGCACCAGAAGTGCAGGGACAGAAGCCACAGTTTTAGCTCTGCTAAATGTTTCCTAAATCTGTATGATATAGACCATTGCACTTGGATATGATCACCAAGGGTTATATCCAATGTGCAATAGACTTCTGCTTGTGCAATGGAGCTGACCCCCATGATTTGTGGGGCTAGTAGTGGGGAAAGAAGAAGTACCATTGTCTAAGTACAGGTCCACTTGTGTACACACACACACACACACACACACACACAGACTCATTGGTCACTATTTACTACAATGCAGGCATTAGGAAGTTAAATACCCAATAAATAAGGTGCAAAACACACTACAGAAGTATAGAAACTGAATTTTGTAATTAATTGTGAGATTCTCTCCTTGCTCCCCTTTTTGGATTTAGTCTCAAACACATTTAACTTAATCCAACTCTAACTAAAGTTAAGGAAGGGGGAGAATCAGCCTTCATTATTTATTTGAAAGATCAGTAGACCATACCTCTAGTATTATTAAAACCGTAATAACAACAGTCAGTCAATTGTGCTTTAACTATTAACATACAGTAACAGCTGCCCTTTGCCAGTTTTTGTTACCTCTACATAGCTTTGCAGGAAGCTAATCTACATTTCCTAGTTAAGTTCCTCCCTTCACATGAAAGTGCTTACACTTTGAGGCAAATGTATCAGGGGGAAAAAGAATGTAAAAGGAGAGAAGACATTTTGAAAAGGACTTATGTGATTGCCCCAAATCCATCTCAATAATAGGAAACAAAATCAATATATTTAAAGCTATTTTAACAATTATAGGGTGTGCAATCTATTCAAAGATTTTATAACAGGTCGTGACATATTGGCATATCTTATAAAGCAACCGTCTCCTACATCTGCCATTTACATAAGGTAAATGTGTCTTTTTTCAATATTGATTCCATAAACAAAGCCTCTTCTTCCTTTGTAGCTGAAAGGGAAAGCAAAATGATGCAGGCATAACAGGAATGGGAACAAACAGTGACATCCGGACCCAATGTTGCTTTTTATTTATTTTTGACTGATTGATTTTCTTAATTAATCCAAAGTAGTTTGCATTACAACATCAAGGAGTGGGAAAACAAAAAATATCACTAGGGTCTTTTGTCAGACATAACATTTATGTGCAGTGTTAAATCTCTACGGCAGCTTTCATTTTATATGCAGGTCAAAAGCAAGCAATAATTCCTGGTGCTTGCAGCCGTGTTGATTCATCCATTGGGTTCCATTGCTCTAATCTTCCTTTCATAACTGTACTGAATGGTGATTTTTGTTGACTGCTTTCATTGTGTGTGGCTATGCCTTGCATAAGCAAAAACTGCTGCAGGTCCTTCTTGGCATACCTGCACTCCTGCTAATTCACTTATTTCCTGTCTCACAGCACTGCCTGCTGTTTCATCCCTAGGCTTCCTGTGGCCAGACTCCCAACTACTGTGCCAACTTCTCTGAAATTATGCAGGATCTTTGTGCTGCCAATATACATATACTATGTGACAATCTCCCTTTCTTACCTGTCTTAGGCTAAAATACCAAGTCTTTGCTTGCAAGATCCTGTATTCAGAACAACTGCAATAAATAATAAAAAGTACTGTTTGGGAGTTTAAGGGAGTATTTTTCATGAAGAAAACAGTGGCATAATTTTGGTTCTTGCTGCACCAATATGCATGGTATTAAGTCAGCCAACCCCCTAAGCGTGATTTCAGATGCATTTAGATTGGCAGTATCCCACTTAAGGCATTGTGTCTGAAGAGGGAACTGCATGGGAAGGGGGTGCAGGAGTGCCCTCCTAGTGTCCCTCTTATTGCCCACTCCATCCCTGACCATAGTGTGTTAAGCACAAAGGGCTGAAGTATATTCAGTTGACGGGCAGGGGGAAGATGACAGGAGCTGAGCAGTGTCTGGTTTGGAACAAGTCATCTCTCAAAGATGAAGTGGTACCTCAGGAACTGAGGTACCTCAAACTGGTACCTCAGTTCCTGAACGCCTCAGTTGTCGAATGTTTCGGTTCTCAAACGCTGAAAACCCAGAAGTAAATGCTTCCATTTCTGAACGTTTTTCAGAACTCGAACATGTGACACGGCTTCTGCTGAGCGCAATAAGCTCTTGCAACCAATGGGAATCTGCGCCTCGGTTTTTGAATGTTTTGGAAGCCGAATGGTCTTCCAGAACAGATTACGTTCGACAACCAAGGTACCACTATATGGCCATTCAAGAGAGGGAGGGGTAGAGCTAGGCATTGAGAATGTAGGGGCACATGCCAGCAATTCAGAGAGGCTAAAGTACCGTTGGCTAAAATGCAAGTGTCAAAGACATCTGAAAAGAAGTGTTTATATGCTTAACCTTCAAGCCAAGATGGGTAAGCTAGAGTCTTAGATGGCAGCACAGACATAGTGGGCATAACAGAAACCTGGTGTAATGGCCCCATTTTTACTGCACTGATTCACCTCACCCAGGGAGAAAAGTAGTGGTAGTAAAAAAAAAAAAAAAAAAGGTTGCCATAGGGATGATAGGAGGTAGGAGAGAGTGAAGGAGAAGAGGAAACTCAAGCGCATGAGTTGTTGTTGGCATCTGTCTGATGTGGGAGAAAAAGGGTGTGTATGCCAGCAGAGCAAATAGAGGTGGAAGAGAAGAGGATGGGAGCCGAGATAGTTGTAGGTGTGTGATATCAGCCAAATTTGGGAGGCAAAAGGGGCAATGAATGAGGACAAATGGGAGGAAGGCCTAGAAGTGTCCTATACTAATAGCATGACACCTGTGAAATTTTGTGGGCAGTTCCCTAGTAATTTCTAGAAACAAGCTGATAGCTTCCAAGGTATCCAATCTAGTTAATGGATTGTTCCATATGCTAGCCTGCAAAATATGGGCAAGTAAAAGTAGCATTTAATCTTCATTAAGCTTTCCTTTAGAAACTTCAGATTTTTCTGTAAAATAACTATTGCTAGACTTTTCCACTGTGTCCTAAATGTGCCAAAATGTAATGATGTGGTAAGAAATGCCATATGTATGTGTTGCAGTGACCAGCATCACAGAGATATGAAATTCTTATAGCAGAACAGTCCTCTGCCTTGAAAGCACTGACTCTGCATTTTTAGTAGCTTAAGCTCCTCATTGTACAACAAGTTTGCTGGGAGATTGAGTGGTAGACCAGCTTCTGTCTAAGAGCAGCTGTATCCAAGGTTCTAGGAAGGACTAAATTATAGCTCTCCAAGACTTTGGGCAGTAAACAAAATAAACCAGACAACAGGAATATAAGAGGCAATAAGGTAATGAATAAATTATCTGGAAAGAGCCAAGTGCCAATGGTGCGGCAGCAAGTGAAGGAAATAACGAACTCAAGGTCTGGCTATGTAGTTTGGATGAAATATTGAACCACATGGAGAGAACAATCTAGGAGCAAAATAAATTCTCAAGAATGAAGAGCTGAGAACGTGTCATTGCAAACAATAAAAAAAAACCTGGAAACCAAACTTTAGGGATAGGGGTAGATGCAAAGATTATAAATCTTGGTTTCAAATCTTTGTGGGCTAGTTCAGAGTAAGGAAAAATATGAAGGAAAATAAGAATCTTACAAAATATTTCACCCAAACATATAATTTAATGTATACTAAACAAAGATAGCAGTGAAGTAGACAAATTTATATCTGCTTCAGCCAAGTAAGCAATAACTAAATTTACACTTACTTGGAAATAAATCACACTGATATCAGTGAGGCTCACTTTGAGTAAACATGCTTAGGATAGATTTGTAGAACTGTAGGGTTCAATGGAATTAAAAGGTCAGTTAGTCCAAGTTGGTACAGAGACTTCACATTCAGGCATCAGTCCCTGTTATATTAATTATGGTTTATCACAAATAGTGATCCTGAGGAGCAAAACATATCATGCTAGGGGTGTTTAGTAGGTCATGAAAGAGGTTTACTAAAGCAAATCCAAAAAGGCAAAAGGTAACAAGACATGGAACATTCCACAGGACAAGGTGAAAACCTGATTCTGATCAGTCATTGCTTTCAAAGTGTATTCTTCTTGTTCAATTTTCTTGTTGCATTTGCCTCAGAAAATAAATCAATCTATCTACCTATTTATTTATTTATTTATTTATTTATTGTATTTATATCCCACCTGTCCCCCAAGTTGGGATTCAAGGCAGCTTACAACATTTTAAAAATGTTATTATAAAATCTAAAGTAATGAACACAAATTACAAGTACAATAAAGAACATTGAGAACCAGCATCAAAATATCAATTGCCCTGACAGCAGCCCAATATCGTCTGCATCTAGTTTTCAAAGGCATCTCTGAATAGGAAAGATAACAAGAAGGGAGCCAATCTAACCTCTCTTGGGGGGGGGGGGATTCCGCAATATAGAGCAGCCACAATAAAGGCTCTCTCGTTTGCCAACACAAGAGCAGTAGCAGACTATGAACAGCGTGCGTTAAGCTAAGACCTGGTCCACAAAACCCAGAAGATTGTGTGATAAAAATATTCCTGGACTTCACTACTTCACTCATTTATTTATTTTTAGGGGGGTAGAATTGCAAGATTCAATGCCCAACTGAGTACAACAACAATCCCCTCCACATTAAACACACACACACACACACCAGAGAGAAGAATGAGTATGAGATTTTGTGTAAGAAGGTTTTTCTTTGAGAGGGAGAGGTTCATAGGCAAAAAATATCAGTCATGAGATCCATGTGTGAAATATGGAATGGTATGGTACAGCAATAGTTTTACTGCTTGATCTAGTAAGTTGTGGAGTTCAAGGCAAAGGAAATACCCAGAGCTGCAAACCAATCTCAGTATTAAAAGCCCCATAGCAATATTGTAGAAGATCCAACAATATCAGATTGAGTAGTAGAAGAAGAAGACAACACATTTTGAGGTGCTGTTTGCAAGGTAAGAGAAGAGAAACCAGCCACATCCTCTAGGCTTGTGCCAGTCCTGTGAGAGAACAAATGCCAGACCTTATGACTGATTCAGCAAAGATCAGCACGAATGGTGCTATAGAGAGGCAGGCTTGAGATGGTTTACTATTTACAGTAAAGCACTGTAGGTTAGTTTCTATATTTTCAGCTTGCATATGGGAAATCTATTGACTTGTCCTGCTATTTGCAATTAAGCCCTAGCTATTAGCACTAAGGAACAGATAACTCATTGCTACTTTTAGTTAAGGCCTGAACGCAAGATATGTTAGTGAATTCACTTAAGAAATTTCAGATCTAATTAGAAATTGATTTTTCTCTCTTTTTATTGTATTGTTTAAAGAGGGAAACAATACATTTGCATTAAAACTTTCAAACCCAAGCCATAAAAAAGGTATTGAGAAAAAAGTTGTAACAATTTAAGTGGGTACACATGATTGTGTATCTTGTCATCTCAAAGCATTAGGAATATTACTCTTTTTCTAACAAAAAAATACTGTCCATCTACCTACCTTCTCTGACCCTGTCCTAATGCCTTGTGTAGGGTTTCCAAACTCTCGCCAGCCAGCTGTCAAGTGGGTGCTTGGGAACTGCAGCGCAAAGGGCGCTGCCAGTCCTATGCTCAGCACTTGGGGAAGGATTCATCAGAGGGCTGGCAAAGCACGTATTTCTCCTCCTTCCTTTCTCCCCCTCCTACATTTCACAGGCTTTCTTTGGCTGTGTACACACGTTCCCTAGATGGGGTAATTGATTTTATTTTTTAAAAGCTTTGTACACAAAGTTAATTTTTATCCAAGGTACCATCACAAGGTCCAAGTCTCATTCAACATAATAGTACCTAAGTTCCTTTCCCAATCCCCTTAGCAGAGAGTAGGTCTTATTTCTAAGTTTATCATCATTTTATACAAGACCTTTTGAATTACTACTACAGATTAATACTTCAAATCTGTCTTATTCCTCAATAGACATTACCAGTATACATAAAAAAAGGTAAAGGACCCCTGACAGTTAAGTCCAGTTGCAAATGACTCTGGGGTTGCTGCGCTCATCTGGCTTTACTGGCCGAGGGAGCCAGCGTTTATCCAGAGACAGCTTTCCCGGGTCATGTGGCCAGCATGGCTAAGCCGCTTCTGGCGAAACCAGAGTAGCGCACGGAAATGCCGTTTACCTTCCCGCCAGAGCAGTACCTATTTATCTACTTGCACTTTGATGTGCTTTCAAACTGCTAGGTAGGCAGGAGCTGGGACCGAGCAATGGGAGCTCACCCCATCGCAGGGATTCGAACCACCGACCTTCCGATCGGCAAGCCCTAGGCTCAGTGGTTTAGACCACAGCGCCACCCGTGTCCCAACCGGTATACATATTTTATGACAAATCTGGAAATACTGATACAAAAGTACTCTCCAACTTCCCATAAATTCCATATGTATAATGTTTAAAACTATTGTTCTGTACTAGGTTTCCTATCCAGACATATATTCCTCTCAAGCCTCAATATTTCCTAAGGTATCATTACCCTTGATTTCTTTATTTTCTTATACTGCTGTTAAATAAAATAAACTGAGGAAATTTACAGATTTTAAAAACTTGGCCCATACAGAGGACACTACCTTGCAGGACAACCTGAAGTGACAATAGGGGTGTGTATGAAGTGTGTGTGTGTGGGGGGGGTGTCCATGTGCACTGAAAAGTCCTACTGGCTTGTGCTGGCCAGGGAGGAAAAGGGAGGGCAGATGTTCTGAATTTTTCCCACATGGATCTTTGCTTTTTTTAGTATTTCCTTATTGGCTCCAATGGAGGGAAATTAGTTACATCATATTGAGACTGGCAAAGGAAGGCTGATTCTGGGGCTTCTTCCATGAACGAAGGGCCCTTGGACCCACCAGATCCTAGGCCATCTCCATACTATCCCTGTTCCATGCAGAGCTTTCAGTGGGTATAATTGGGGCCTTTGGGGCATATGCATCTTCACCTCAGATGACTCCATTAGTTGATATTACAAATATAAATACATATAATTCAGTACTGGGTATATCAGGACTATAGGCATAGACACACCTCCATTAATGGGTAAATAGTAATGGATGAGGATTTGATCCCCCCCACTTTGAGGGAGATGAACCAACACTCCATTTTCTATCCATATAAATAGAAAAGTCTTAGTTTGAGATCTTAGGGGTTAGAAGGCAGGACATAACTACTTGGTACCCAAAGTTTGCTGTACTTTGTACTGTGCTTTCACTTTGGTTTTAATGGTGTACTTCTCATGAGAAGAAGCAGATGATGAAATAACAGCAACAATCTCTAGCCTATGTCTTATATTAAATTGGGAATATTTATTCTAGTTTCAGAGTTTCCTTTCTGGCTATTTGAATTGCAGAATTTCCAGAGCATCTATATTTATATTGTGTGGCTACATAGTATTCCCCAGGCTGTTTATTGAAATGTTCCAAACTGCATTTCCATCACATATAATTATCCACTATAATTAGCCCCACTGTGGCATACTAGTCAATAATATAGGGGCTGGGAAGTGGCAGCTCTCGAACAAATCTGACCCTCTGAAGGGCAAGGCTTCAGCTGCCAACAGCAAATTTAGGTTTGCTTCCCTTGCCTTCTTACCTGACACAAACATTTTAGGCACTGGGGAGAGGAAGAGCAAAAGTTGAGGGCAAAATAGGGAAGAAATAACAGCTATACATTCGGTGATGAAACAGAGCAAACACCCTCAGGAAACTCTCCAAGAAACATAGTAGTCAACAAGGAACATAGGAAGTTGCCTTTGTCCATGTAGTTCAGTATTGTCTACACTGGCTGACAGCAGCTCTTCAGGGTTTCAAATTACAGACATTCCCAAACTTGCCTAGAGGTGCTGAGGATTGAACCCAGGACCATCTACATGCAAAGTTGTTGCCTAATAATTTTTCTATGGACCTTTCCTTCTGCTAGAGTAAATATGATGTACTAAATCTTTTCAACTAAATCGCTAATGCCAAGCCAAAAGATCTCCTTCCAATTTTGCTACCCCTTTGTGGGTTGCAAATCAGAGAGGGGAGATTTTAGCAATAGGGAGGAGGTAAGCCTTTGCTGAATAGTCAGTGCCAGCACTTCTTTGGGTGGCCGTCCTGAAGTCCCTTCAGGATGATGCTATGTAACATCATTTAGAGAAATGGTTTAGAAGCAAAATGGGGTTATTTCCCCACGTCCCACTTTGAGTAGAACGTTCACTGTAGCAGACTTCCATCTCAGAGAGACTCTAACAATTACAGTTGGCGTGCTGGTTTAAAACACATACTGCTATGTTTTAATCCTAATGCCCATCCTTTTTCTAAGCCCATCCTAGCAAACCTAAAAGAATCCCTTTTTTATATTTTACTGGAGGCAGTCTTGAGTTCCCATATTAGGTGGAAAGGCAGGCAAAAACAAACTAGACAGGATCATCTGGGCACATAACTTTGCAAACAGTTTCAAATGTGGCATCTTTATAATGAATAGTATACACAGGTGTGGTACTAGTCTTTATTTGACTGGTCTGAGAAGTGTGAAGAAGCTGGAAAGGGGTTAACAGTTTGAACGGTAAACATAAAGGAAGCGCAACAAACCATGCCTTGTCAGCTTTGTTCTAATTTTCCTGGCACAAAGCAACAACTCAAAGGAAGCCAGCATTTTCAGTGGCGGAGCAAAAAATGCTTATTAGCTCACTAGGCAAGGCAGAAAGGAAGGAAGGAAAGAAAGAAAGAAAGAAAGAAAGAAAGAAAGAAAGAAAGAAAGAAAGAACTAGACTTCAAAAGAAAACAGAAGTGATTGAATAATATACCATGTTGTTTTGTTTATTTATTAAATGTATATACTGCCAACAAATCATAGCTCTCTGGATAGTTCACAAACCCATTAAAAGTACAACAAACTAAATTCAAGCCATAAAAACAGCAAAACCATGTATAAATAATGTAAACATAGGGGGGGCCCAACACATCTAAAACCCAACAAAGGCATAGCATCTAGGAACAATTTTATATCAGAAAAAAACAACAACAACCAGAAGCAGAATAACATGGTACAGCTATCTAAAAGCACCAGATAACTATACCCATTAAAAGGCCTTGCAGAACAAAATAAAGGTTTTAATTTCTCTATAAAAGACCATAGCGTGGGTGCCAGGCTATCCTCTTTGGGGAAAGCATTCCCATGAGCATGGCGCCACCACCAAAAAAGCCCTCTCCCTAGTAACAACCCAATTCACTAGGTAGGGGGACCTGGTGAAGGGCCTCCAATGAGGAGCTCAATGAATGAATGGGCAGGTATATATGGGAGAAGGTAAGTTATAACAAGTTGACAAATTGCAACTGGTCCTTATTCTGAAAAGCAACTTGTATGGTTGGACAACTATAATGGAGGCTGATTCTTCTATAATTCTTTTTTTAATGTAAATATCTAATCAGTATACACTTAGGATAACAACAAATGAATCAGAGCCATAGCTGCTATTTAGGAGAATTCTTACCTGACTGACCAGGTGGTGGGACTCCTGATGAACCTCTTGGCAGGCATAAAAACACCGTAAGTACTGCTGCTTTGTTTCCTGAGCAAGGCTCAATGGCAATTGGCTTTGGAGAACCCTGAAAATGGAGAAGAAATTGTATTATGTGATCTAGGTTATTTTATACTGCTACATATTGGATTCTTCACACAAAACATTTACAACTATCCACAATAAAATAGGAGCCTCAATGTTTCCCTGTGAATAATCCTCGTTGATTGTTGTTTTAAATGAACCTTTCATTTCATTGACTTAAATACAGGTTTTCATGAATAACTTGCATTATTCAATTAAAGTGGCAAAAGAAAGAAAGAAATGACCTAAAAGATAATGTTTTTCATTTCAGCAAATTTAGTAACATATGTTAATTACTGAAACATTCAGATCAGCAATATGTTTTAGCACTACAGTTTCTCATAGGATTAGTACCACTCAACAACTTATACAGAAAGCACAGTGGGAAGAATACTGTGTTACATTTTCAAAAATACTGTGTTACGTTTTCAAAAACAGCTGTGCTTGCAGTAGTTCCCCCACTCCCACCACACACACAGAAAGAGAAGGAAAAAGGAAATATATTGCTAAAGATAAAAGGTGAAGATTTCTCCCCTCGCATTTTAAATTAAATCAAATATACATATTTCTGTTAAAATCAAAATGATAACAAATTGGACTGATCTAATGTGGTATATGGGACACGGGTGGCGCTGTGGGTTAAACCACAGAACCTAGGACTTGCCGATCAGAAGGTCGGCGGTTCAAATCCCCGCGACGGGGTGAGCTCCCATTGTTCAGTCCCTGCTCCTACCAACCTAGCAGTTCGAAAGCACGTCAAAGTGCAAGTAGATAGGTACCGCTCCGGCGGGAAGGTAAACGGCGTTTCCGTGCGCTCCTCTGGTTCGCCAGAAGCGGCTTAGTCATGCTGGCCACTGTATGCCGGCTCCCTTGGCCAATAAAGTGAGATGAGCGCCGCAACCCCAGAGTTGGCTATGACTGGACCTAATGGTCAGAGGTCCCTTTACCTTTAATGTGGTATACAATATATATTATCCTCCAGTAGGTAACCAGAAACATGCAGCTGCATTGTCAAAGAACACAGAAAGGGAGGGTGTTCTGAACCCAGATGGCCTGTGCGAGTGGTTTGATGCAGGGATACCAAAGAAACACCGGAATGGCCAGTTCTAGTGCTTTCTTACAGGGAGATGTAAACTTGCAACACAGCCTCTGAAGGTCCACTGCCATTGCAGATATGGTTCAGACATTGCGGCAGTGAGAGGCCATGATGACTTGTCCGCAAAACACTAATATGTTAAGCATAACTTATACAAAAGACAGCATACATCCATAGGGCTAGAATCTCTCATCAACCCACCTGACCTATGAGGGCATAGGTGGCAACTATCAATTCCAAGACTCCCTTTCTAGGCCAAGAGGCCACCATCCCAGGGCCCACAAGTAAACACAGCATCAAAGCAAGGCAGTTAGCATATATCAAAGCAAGGGCATTTATAAGCATCCATGAGCTCATCCTTGCAACAACTGCCAACTAGTCCCAAGGTTATCTTGACTACCAATATAGTGTTTGCAGGCCTTCTGGAACAGTCTCGCCTTTGGTTCAACACAGAGAGGGAAAGCAAAGCTTTGCAACAGGGGACAGGTAGCAACCTGTCTTTGAAGCAAAGCTAAAAGAGGCAATGCAGAACATAGGGAAGAATAAGATCTAATAATTAAGAACAAAGGAAGCTGTCTTATTCTCAGCCAGACCATAGGTCTATCTATAGCTGTGTCCACTCTAGAGGTGTAATATGTGCTTGGGTCACTGTTTGTGTGGGGTTTGTGCTGCTTTATCCCTATTTCTCCCTCAGCAACCTGTACAACTGTCTACCCCATTCAGAAGCATTCCCCAAACTTCAAAAAAGGGTTTTTAAGGAGATTTGAAAGCAGATTGGGGCAGGAAAGTCACTGTTAGTCAGACCTCTTTAATTGTTTGTCTGGACTGGGGAAAAGTGGAAAGCAAGGAAAAGTAGAAGTGTTCTCTGCTCTTTACCACCTGGTAAGCATACAGAGACCAACCTGCACATTGGCAATGTTCAGAAACAGCATCTCGAACTCAGATCCAAGCTATCACCCCAATAGTTCTTCCCTGGCTGGAGATCACAGGAGGTTGGGTAAAGGGATTCCAATTCTGTTCCATTTCTAATGTCATCAAAAGTATGATTAGGTCCAAACTAGGCCCAGAATTAACCAAGCTATTCTGCAATTTTATTTTGAAGAGACTTCAATTCTGAACTGAACATGTCCAAGTGTGTCTCCCCCTGCCCTCCACTCTGAACTGCAGTTGCTACTCTGGCAGACAGAACTCACCTTGGAATAGTTTAGTGCCTTTTTATCTTAAAATAATATCTGCATGTGGAATTTCAGTTCTGGCTACACTTGTGTGACCATTCTTTGGGGTGAAATCCAGTTCTGTTCGCATCAGAGGAAAGGGGCACAAAGAGCTATTCTCCACAAAAGACTTATTCCTATTCATTTTATTGAAGCAAATATACATGCACATTTCCTTGTGCACACAGATCTATTCCCTTTCTTGGACTTTATGGGGCATCTCATGGATCTTTCACTTGGACTGAATACAGATGGATAACTATTTTCTTTTTAAGAGGACTCCCTGGCATTCATATATGAGCACGTCAATATAAGTCACAGCAACACAAAATTTCTTGAGTGTCTAAGAATCAAGAAGTAGCAAATACACACAGTACAGAATGCAAATCCACAAAATTCTTAGCACTTGAAAATGATTTATAATTAGTCATGTTTCCATATTTTGCATTTGATAAATCATATGAATTTCTCATTTCAGAGCTTACATGTTTAATTATGTATTGAAGATATTTCTAAAACCTTTGCGGTCAAAAACAGTCATTTTACCCTCTTATGTGTAAATATTTAGAAAGCAATGCTGTCATGTTCTTAAGACAAAAAAGAAAAATATCCGAGGGGAAGCTCTGTCAATGGGTTTTGATTTGCAGTTCAAAGCCATTAAACTTTTCCATTTACATGCAAAATACAAAACTACATGTAAATGTCAACTGATTTAAGGATATAAAAACATGTGACAGTTTAGCAATGTTAAATATGCTGACATGCAATTCTGCAGTAAGAGAAGAAAATAGTATTATTTTCCACTGCATAAACAATTAACAATTTCTATTTAATTAACAGAAAGTAACCTTTATTACTCTAGAACCGGGATACATTTAGTGAGCAAACATGCAGAAAAACTGAGATGAGATATATTATACTTATCAACATTTCCCAGCACAAGTCTGCTTGTGAGTAAACTCCCCAGAATTTATTTTAATGTAGAGGTCAGAACTTAAAGGTGTTTATAGCAATTTGTGCTAGAATTTCTTGTGATAAAGTTAAGGAGCAGAAAAAGGAGCAGCAAACGAGAAATTGTGGCAAACATATATACTGGCCATCAGAAATCATACTGTTGCTAAAACTGCATGCATTGGAACTTCCAGCCCGGCCAACCTACCTGGTCAGCTGATTTAAAGATTCTATAGCCAGTGGTACAGCTGATTACATACCTAGTCATATAGAACCCTCACAACATGAAAGTAAATTTGGGCACTGCAGACATTTGTATGAATCAGTCATGCCTTGTTTAGGAATCAAATTTTACCATTCAGCTATCCTAATATTTTCCCTACCTCAGCTTGGAGCAGCTTTGGGGAGGGGTATTATTTAAATCAGCGCTGCGTGGTTGAGATGTTGCCTTAATCCATTTAGTCTCTGTTGATTCCTGGATACAATTTACCCACTACCACCTGCTTACTGGCTGCGGAGGAAACTTACAAGTCCCTGTTTTGTAAAATACCAAAATTAAAAGACTTTATGAGATCTGATTATAGCTCTCATATGCCTGGGTAGTTTGGCCCTTATGATTATGGATCAGGAGCCACTAGTTTCCATTTTTGGCATATCCCCCGCCCGTAAGACAAAAGTGGATTGGTGTGATGCTTTTGTGTCAGTGTTCCGTTGCGCCAGAAGCAGCTTAGTCATGCTGGCCACATGACCTGGAAAAACTGCCTGCAGAGCAGACAAACGCCGGCTCCCTCGGCCTGTAAAGCAAGATGAGCGCCGCAACCCCAGAGTTGTTCGCGACTGGACTTAACTGTCAGGGGTCATTTATTTTTTTTTAATTTTTTTAATATTTATTGGGGTTTACAATAGAAATAAACATAATAAACAGTATAACATATATCTTAACATAATTTCACATTTTCTTTGGACTTCCTCACATCTCCCGCTCCCACTTTCATCGTTATAACATTTTGTCAGCAATTTATTATCTTATGTCAGGGGTCATTTAAAAATGGCTATATAGATATGTGAGAGACAGCTCTTGATTTTTGAAATTCACATCAATAAAATATTTTCAACTGCTAAAACTTACAGAATCTTAAGAGACTTTTGCTATTTTAATTTTGTGTCAATAAAATTCAGATAACATATCCTGAATCAAATGGTATTACCATTAACAATTTTCAACTGAACTTCATCAGAATCAAGTACATCTAGCATTTTCTGGTTTTGCCTGAGAAAATGTTTTATAGCACGTTAAGGCTGGGAAAGCGCAATCTTAGTGTATATCATTTCAAGTTTGTAGGAAGAGACCCAGGCAGCATAGAGCAAATGATAATAATTCAGATACCCTTAGGTTTGTCAGTTGTTTAAAGATAAATACATAACCATAAATCAAAGTTATTTCAGTGGGACAAGACACATTCTTTGAAATGTACAGTTTATCATACACTTTCCACAGCTTTTGGGGGGAGAGATAAGGCACATGCTTGTTTACCCAAAGCACTTAAGAACTGTGATTTATTTGCTGGAATTGTCACATTTTGGATAGTAAGAAGAAGTAGCTGTTAATGGTGTGCCAAAAAAGAAAGGGGGGGGGGGAGCCGAAGACAGTGAGACAGTTAATAAACCATTTGGAGTGGATAATATATGGAGGAAACAGATGTCTTCTTAAAAATAAACTGGGTGTGGGTCCTCCCTGTTTTCCTTTGTTGGCCTGAATGAATAAAGCTTATAAAAAGTTGGGGGTGGGGGGAGATAAATACATAAGATACAGTCCAGTAAAGGTTAAGCACACCTGAGTGCCACTGATTTCAGTAAGTGACAGTTAAGCATATATCTAATTTTCTTGCACTGTCAATTATTTCTTAAATCATGGTGTCTGTGACATTATGAAGATGAAAACATTTTCCATCCTTTAAAACTCATATAAGCCACAGCAAACAATTTATGAACCCAACAGTTATCCTAATTTGTATTTGATTTGAGTTTTCGTTGTTGGTTTTAATATTGTATTTAATGTTATTTAATTTTTGTGTATTAGGGGTATCTGCAGTTTGCCAAATATTTATATGCTGTATTTAAATCAAAATAACAACAGTCCCTAACCACTGGCCATGCCAGCTGGGGCTGGAATGAGTTTTAGCCCAGAAACATCTGGAGGATCACAGTTTCCCCACTTTTGCCCTGGGGTTTGCAACCAGTCAGATTCCTAGGCGGGGGAAAGTGATACATGTTTTCCGCATGGTAACGCCTGGCAGAGACTTACTCTGCTTGCAATCACCTTCTTGGAACTTAGTCCACGAGCAAAACCTTCTGGCTACAACATCAAACCAATTTTTTTTCTACTTTTGTTTGTTTGTGTCCCCCCACAATTCACCCCACACCCCCGATGATGAGTGCGGGAAAACTCAAAAGCTTGTCACATTTTTCTTGACTTTTTCATTGGTCCTAAGATATTACTAGAATGTGGACTTTAATAATATAAGATCATTTTTATTGAGCTCAAAAAAATTGTCCTGATCCAGCTAGGGGCAACGTGCATGGCTCTCTAGGAGGAAAAGGAAACATATGCTGAGATGGATGCTGTACTCTTCCTAGCAGTGTAGAAACATAGGTTGTGCTTGCATAGCTCTGCTCAAAAAATCAGTGCTAGTGATCAGTTCTTTTGGGTAAGGCTAGGTTTCATTTAGACAAATGAATTTCTGTTCCTTTTTTTGCAGCAGTATGCAACTAGATTCCGGTAAAGATGAAAAAGGATTAATAAAATCCTTTAAAAATATTCACTATCATCACAAAGTGAAATGAGCTAAATGTGTGAAATGTTCTCTACTCATTTATATTCCAAGAAAAAGAACACCCATTTTATTTAAGTACTTGGTCATCTATTTTCTGGGCAGTCATTTGAAAGCTAGGTGCATCTAATTTTTAAAAGTGCATTATTATGCCATAAAGACAAATAGATCACGAAAGACTAAATGGCTGCCATCTCTTGCCAAAAAAGCAATTAGAAAATTGGATAAAGGAATTAATGTGGGTATGTTACACCTGTCAGCAGTAATAAGTATTTTGACATGAGCAGAATAAAATTTGACACAGTGCACAAATACTGATCTGATCCACAAAGTACTTAGAATGCAAACAACTACGCATTAATCACTTCCGTGTCGCCAGACAAAAACATCAGAAAGCTATTCTTATCACAATTTGTCTATAAATAAAAGTGAGTCCCTGAGCAGCCTGAATAAATTACCGCTTTGCAGATAATGATAATTTACACTAATGTAAAAATTAATTCTTAATCACATTATTAACACTGTATTTATCTGGTGAACACCAACTAGAGTAAACATGATTGCTTTGTACGTAAGCAATCAAGTGAGTTGATTTGATGCAATTAACATGGGCAAACTCAAATCCTCACAGCTACGTTCTATGGTTTGTGGCAACTCTAAGAGGTCTGTTCCCCACCCCCCGCCACCGCTGCCAAAAGAATCAAACTTCACAGGAAAAGAGTGAACAGGAAAATAAGTGGTCCTAATACCTGCAATGCAAGAAATATTAACTGTGCAATTCTATTTTTCTTCTGCTGGTTTACCTGGCTTTTGCTCCCACTATAACATGGGTGCAATGATGACATTGCACTGGATTGCTGTTGGAATGTTTCATTGAATAAATTTAAAGCTCTTTTGGGAAGTTCAGCATCCTTCCAAGGGTTCGCCAAACTTGGGCTTGGAATCCTACCATACTCTGCTGTGTTTTCAAATTTCCAAGCAAGGATAAACAAAAGACTATTGATTTCTCATTGTTACTGTCTGTTAAGCAGTTTGGGGGAGCCACAAGATAGCTAGACAACTGCAGCCCCCCCCCCCCCGTGTCCACCTTTCAGGGCTCTTTACAATTGGAATTCCTGCCCAAAATTATTAGCTTTACACTAATTGTTAACTATTCAATACCATTTTTGTTGGCTCGATTATTTTACTGAAAGAAAAAAATACTCAATGAATAATTTAAGCATTAATGAAATTATTACACAAATGCTTTGACTGGAGGAAAATCTATGGTTCAGGGGGAATATTCTTCAGAAACTATTGCAATTGCACATTTGTTCATAAACTGGATAAGGGATCTCTGTTGGCTATCAGATTTATTTATTATCACTTTGCTTTCTCACTAAATGTTCTTGCCTTTAAAGCCTTTCCTAGTACAATAGAACATTTTATTTTCAGCTTACTCTCAAGAATGAACTTGAACATTGTCGATGTTTTTGCATTTCTTTACTGCAATGTTTACCAGCTGAGACTCTCTCAGTGATTTACAACTTTAATTAATTAAACTCCAACCCCCCTATGTGGTAGGTTAGCATTATTATCTATTCAGAAACAGTGATCTACTGAGAGGCCTCTCTCCCTTGGCTTCTTAAAATTCTGCCACCAAAGTGAAGGGAGAATTGAGCTAATTTCCCTTTCTCTGGCCAATTTCCCTTTTGCCACAGCTAACTCACTCTTGTCAAAGGCATATTTATCCTCAGGGTTCATACAATTATATCAAATAAGTACATTATGTTCTATTTCCAAAATTCACTGAAACATTAGGGAAAAGAACAACACAGAACAGTGATAAAGGTAGTCTGGACATTTCCCTCTACAAACTACACTGCAGATACTAACCATAGAATGATGACTTCTAATTGCTTACACAGGTCTCACTCCAGCAAGGTTATAAAAGTCATACTCTAGCACAAATAGATGGAATTTCCAGCTATCCAATTTATGACAAAGAAAATGAATATGATCGTTCAGCAGGCAACACAGATCTTGATCCCAAAGCTGTTGATCAAGAACAGCAGCTTTTTAAATCACTTTACTGTGAGGCCATAGTTCCAGATATTAATTTGTTCCCAGTGCATTAGGAGATCTGGTCCTAAGAAATAGGAAAGAGGAGACTGCCGGAAGGGAGAGCTGGGGATTTAGGGAGGACATTGGTTGTGGAAAGAAAGAGTGGAAATGGAGACTACATGAATAATGGGAATGGGCAAAGGAGAGAGGAGTCTGAATGGATGATTGCAATCAAATGTACCTGATGCTGAGGTGCATGCCTGGCAAGTACTAAGATCAACAAATACACACATATACCTATTAAAAAATGGAGAACAAAGTGAATCACTCTCCTTAAAAAAAATCAGTAAAGGACTATAAAATGCAAACTTGGCAATATGTTTTGGCAAGAGAAAAATTCAGCAGTGTAACAAATTACTCTGTGCTATAAATACTATACTCTTTGCAGGCAACTGAATGTTGGAAAAACATGTGCAAAAGTGATGAAGGCATAAATGAGATTTCATTTCTCCTGCTCTTCAACCATCCACAGGCAGACCCAAGGTTGATGTCTTATCCTTTATAACATTTTGTTCCTAAGAGTATCATTAGTATTGAGAGACTTTACTCTATCCATAGTGGCTTATAAGAAAAATACATTTGGGTATTATAGAAAAGCTATTACGATTCAACCGTAGTTGAGAGAAAGGAAATCAATGAGACATTTCTCTCATACTGAGGAGCAAAAGGTTGCCAATGTTATAGTAAAATTCCCATTATCTCTGAAGCCTAACTGCACAATGGTACCAGTTACAGATAGGTAGCCGTGTTGGTCTGCCATAGTCAAAATAAAAAAAAATCCTTCCAGTAGCACAATGGTACCTCCTTGAAGAGAACCATGCAACTTCATCCTATCACATTACGTATGGGTAGAGCTCATCTTATGCTGACTTTACATACACAATCACAGCTTTATGAAGATTGCAGATTTGTTTGTTTTTTAAGGGGCAGGATTGCAGGAACTGCCCCCCTCCCGAAGTGCTTTCTGAGATCTCATGGAAGCTCTTGCATGACCTACCGAGAGTCCAGTAAGCAAGGTGGGGTACTTAAAAAGCTCTCTGCATTGGATTGGGCAGGAGAAAGGCCCTCTCAGCACCAGCTTTGGACAGGTAGGGATGGTCACATGGGAACTTCAGAGAAACCATGCCCATACAAAATGACCTGCATTTCAGTCTCTGCCTATGGCTTTATGCCTGCCACACTGACAAATGTGGCAACAGGAAATACTGTACTAATTTGTTAAATAATGTGGCTTTATTTCCTATCTGATCCCTGTTCTCTTTTCACTTCACTTTTTGAGACCTGTGCTGCACATTGTATGCTGTTGTTACGTAAATCAGCCGAGTCCTATGCTCAAGCTAAGATGGCTGCCATTAGACCAAGAAGATGGTTGGTATCAGGGTTATCAAATAAATCAGTGTAATAACTACAAATATTCTGCTTTCTGACACAATCTAAGCTTGGACAATTACCCAATTATATCTTCCCCCATCCTCCAAACCACCCAACCACTTACCTAACCACTGTTCATTGCAAGTAGAGGATAAATAGCAAGATCATGGCAGGCAAAGTTATTCTTTCATAGGAGTTCCACCTTACTTCAGTAGCAACCTACCTTCTAATTCTCTCTCTCTCTCTATCTCTGGACTTTGGATAAAGTCTGTGTTCCCTCATTGTTTGATGGAACATACAGGACAGAATCTGCTTGGCTATAGCATTGTATCCCGAATTCACACATCCAGGAAGCCTCTTTGGTCTTGTCGCAATCTGAATACTTTCTTGTTCCAGAAGACATTTTGGTTGGGTGTTCTCAGAACTAACCTGAAACTTGATGCTATCATTTGACCCTTTTTAACTCTTTCAACTGAGTGTCTAGCTGAAATTCTGTCACTATTTTAGTTATTTCTTGAACTTGTTTCTAATGTGGTAAAAGTGCTGTAGTGTGGAACAGGGGTGCCATCTCGCCCTCAGGATTGTGGGTGCCCGCTGCCGCAACATGGACGTGCGATGTCACACACAATGCCTACACGTAGTGTGTGTGAGGTCACATGTACTACGTGTAGGCGTGTGTGTGTGATGTTGCATGTCCTCGTTGCGACTGCCACCACCAGGCTCCTCTTCCTCCTCTCTGCAGGCAGCGAGGCGCCCTTTTCCACGGGGAGGTGTTCAGACTCAGAGGCAGAGAGATGACTGCGGAGGGCAGAGATGAACTGTTTCTCTTTCAGAGGCAGCACTGCTGCTGCCTGCCAGCTTTTCTCATTGACTTTGTGGGTGCCCATGCACCCATGGCCCCCTGGAATTGGCTCCTATGGTCTGGAATGCTCCTGTTTGGGCTTCCAGCAAACCAGGTATGACCCTTTTCCAGATATATTCAATTAGCCTTCCCTGCTGTTTTTCCATTCCTTACTGTTCCACAGACATTCAGCATTTTTGGACCACTGAACACAGTCCATATTTTGCGCCTTTTTTGTGACAAGGTGTGGGGTGAAGTGCCCCATTAGATTTCCTCACCTAAATATCCTGCAAACCTTGGGGTTCTGTAGAGCATGCTGATACCCCCTCTTGTTTCTCAGTGACTGTTTTGCTTACATTCTCACCAGCTGAGTTTGCTTTTAAAGGGGGTGATTTTTTAAAATCTGTATTTTACTTTTACCTTTGCTACCTGCCTTAATTTCCTGGCAAATCAGAAAAGCTTTTAAACAAATAAATAAAGATAAGGACAAGATAAGAAATGGCTTTTGGTATAAGAATAATGTTTACATTCTTTTTTATAAATTCAATCCTTTGAGGGTTCCTTAATCTGCTGTACCTCGTCCAATGAAGTGCTGAACAAGCATGAGATGTTAATAGTTATATATCACATTACGAAATTGTTTTGCAATTCATCTTATTAATGAATACTCCTGTAGATACTATAGGTGATAGCCAATTTGCACCTATCTTTTTCCCTTTAAAAATAAGATTCAGCTAGTTCTCTAATTAAGCAGCTGTAAACAGAATGGTTGCATAATATGGTTTCACCAGTGGCTTACTAATGGCAATATGTTGTTGTACTGTACTTCTGGGGATATACCACTTTCACTGCAATGCAGAAATTAATCTGAGAATGAAAGAATCCCACAGTCAAAATAGGAATTAATATCCTTTTTAATTAATTCAAAGGCATTTTTGTTAAGGGAGAACATCATGGTTCTAAAACATTTTGGCACTTCCTGATTCTAAGCACTTAACACAGACTGTGATGCATTCCATAACTATTATAAGTGATGATAGTAATGCATTTCAATAATGGAAAGTAATAAAATATGCTAGAAATGTTCCCTTTTCAAGGGAAACATACCTTAATTTTATTATGGTTTGTTGTAGGCAGTCATTTTAGAACTTGGTCAAAGGAGTCTCAGATAAAAGAATGCCTTTTTATTAGATAAAAGAGCCCTGTTGTATGTTGTATTTCTTCAAGAACAGTGGAACAATACGGGTACAGTCCACGGCTTTCTATAAGTACTGCCCATATTCCATGGATGATCTAAAATTGTAGAATGTATATAAGAGACTTGTACCACTACTCCAGATGTATGGCCAGAAAATGGGGTCTGCCCTCTAAGAAATCTCGTTCTCCCCTCCCTTTTTAAACTTTGGCCAAGTTCTTCCACTCTCTACCTTACCCCTGACTTCAATCTCTCTACCAGTCTTGTACCCAGCAACTCTCTCAGCCAAATCCTGAAAGTGAAGCAGCACTACTGAAGGGAACTCTTACCCGTGGTTCCCAATTAGGGGTCTGCAGAACACACCCAAGGGGCCTGCAGCTCCATCCCTTGCCTCCCCCCAACTAAACTTCTGTCGTTTTTGCAAGGCAATACTGTATCACAATTTTTACGGCCTGTTTTAGTGCTGTGCGATTTTTCAATATATTGGTCAAAATCGATTTTGAAACCACACCACAATAACGATTTTGACCTGGCAATACCCAGCGATTTATCACTCCTCGTGCAAGGGTGAGCAGGGCAGCCAATTTCAAGACACTGCCGATACCACATGATTATCTCAGCCGATAACGCTGCTGATCTGAGCTGTGCTCACGCTGAGGGAAAACAGCACAGCCAGCTGCGAGGTGCTGCTTTCCCCTCATGCTGACATAGAACAGGACAGCTGATTGCCCTCACTTCAAGGCACCATCGCACTACCTTCCTCTGGCACTAAGGCGGAGCAGATTTTCTCAGTCAGCAGGAAAGCTGCAGCAGCCACAGTAGTTGTGCATCTTTACTGGCTGCCACCACTGGCTGCCCCACTGATGGAAGCATGATGCACCCCATCCCCTCCCATTCAAACCATGCAGTGGAGGTGAATCCACTTCCTCCTCCCCCCATCCTATCTCTGCAGCTGCTCCTTCCCTCATCCCCACGCCTGATCTGCACGCCCCCCACCCGCGTGATCTCTGTGACTGCTTTTATTTTCAAAAATTAAGAGTTGCTCTAACTCCAAAATGGAGTCCTTGAGGATGACTTGCTTTTACTATGATTAGTACAACCATTCATACTTTTAAATTTCTTTTCTGGGGGGTTGAAATGGGTTACTTATTGTGCTAATATAAAGAAATTAATGGTGACTGTTAGCAACTTGCAACAAATACAAGATATATATTATAGGGTCGCAATGTTGATAAGAATACCAACTTTGGTAAGCCTTCATACAAGCTAGTAAAACCCCTCCACCCCACTCAGTCTTGTTATACATCTGCCTATATAGGCATTTTTGTATGCAGCTACTCCCTTCAGATGTACCCAGTTTCAAAACAAGGACTATTTCTCAATAGTAGGTTCCCTTTGCCAGTAGTGACATCAGCTATTAAAATGTTACAGGATACTAAAGCCCAGCTGCCCTTTGTGAAAGAAGGGTGAGAGTATGCAAGTATCTCATATTTGTGGAATATGTTTTGTGTCCATGAAGAAAGAAGACCTGTGTAAACTTGGCAGGTATCACTGTATGTAAAGATATTAAAAGCTTAAATGGATGCACTACAGTGATTATAATGATGTAATTGCTACGCCAATTCCTGGCTAGCACCGTATTACACCTAATTAGTCCCACATCATACCATAATTAAGGAGTAAGGTGCAAAGAATGCAGTCTTAGTCAACAAAGTCAGAAAGACAGCTATGAAAGGAAAACAAAGAACATTCTAAACCAAGCTAAAAGAGGAACAAATAAAATGCCTGCCACAATCTTGACAGATGTCTGTCTATTCAGCACAACCTGCTCATGATCATAGATTGAACAGTACAAGTCTGTTTTTGTTTCCTGACTTCTGCTAAAAAAACACAACACAATTGTAACCCAGCTGAAATTACTATAAAAATACCTGTATTTCTCATTTATCTAAGTAATAGAAGATTCACAGGTGTGAAATATTATATTTAGACAGAGACTGCAACGGCCCACTTCTTGTTCCTGATGGAAAGACATCTCTTTCTGCTTTCTACCAAGACACAACAGACAGGTTGTAGACATTCCCTGTTAATTAAATCTAATTGTCTTCTCTATGCCTTTCTCTGTCTATGTGATTTGAAGACCACTTTACTGAGATCTAAACTTGTAATGTGTATGGATCCTTTACCCAGAAGTCAATAGGTAATCTTGGGAAAATTCCTAGGGTTCCTTCCTTCGAGTAGACAGCCAAAAGCCTCTAAGGAAAGAGGAGTCAGGTACACAAGGTAGGCTCAATAGAGATTTATTAATCATTAAGGCACCTCTGAATGATCACCCACGAGGCTATTGCCACAAGCATGGTCTGAGAACAGTACATGCCCTCAGGCTCTTCTTATACACTCTTCTTCTATCAGGTAAATACATGCAATCCTTGTGCCCATATCATTTATGCAATATTATTAGCTAAAGCTATGCGTGAACAGCTTGTGGACACTCTACCTGGCCTTCCAATTGGACACACCATATTTAGAGTTGTTTTCCACTTAGAAATTCCCATTATCTTATTAAGGTGTTATCCTCAAGCATTCCTTTTCAGCAGGTTTTGGCTTGCATATTTTGTTACCTTTCCCTCCCAAAATTGTCCTTGGCAATTCTCCTTGTTTGTGCTAACTCCTTATCATTACATTGCGATATGTTTTCCTCCTCTTATCTGACCAGCTATTAACCTCCTATTAAAAGAACATAGTTGCTGAGGTGTATAACACACACACACACACACACACACACACACACACACACACACTTCTAACAGCAAGAATGTTACAACATCTCTTCCCATAAGATGCTGTGTTATGCCTTGATACATTAAAGCTTAGAATCTAGACTGAGCAACAATTTGCTGGTTAACCTTCATATACTCTCCCATTTAAGGATGGCTAATGGCTATTTCAATATTTACTATCTGGAATCTTTCTTCTAGGTCAGGGATGGGGAACCTGTGGCTCTTCAGATATAGCTAGGCTCCAGCTTCCCTCATTTATGAGCATTTGGAGTTGGAGTCTAACAGCACTAGGAGAGCAGCACTGATTAGGAAGTCCAAATCAGAGTTAATGGTGCTTATCAACTTGTAAAAGGATGTTTTACACAATGCCTGGCTTTATTTACTATGATTCCAATGTGGACATTTGGGAAGATGCTTTACCTGAGATATCCTGTTACCTACAAGACATTGGAAACAAGTTTGTGCCTGTCACAGGACATAGGCCACATGAAAAACTTCATGCAGAACCAGAAGGCCAAATGGATGGCCACATTAAATCCAGAAATGCTCCCAAAAAGGTACCCTTTAAGTTCACCCTTATTTTTTGGCTATCGCTTGAGCAACCCTGTCTGATTGAGCCATATGACCAGCATATGCTTTCCTGTAATACCACAACCTTTATTGTTTATATCTCTGATGGTCAATATAAGCTAAGATAAAAGAAGAAGAAACAATAGGTACGGACCACGAAAGGTTTGAGGCGGTGTTACTATATCAAATTTAATAATGTAGTTACTGATCTGTTGTGAAACAATTTCTATCACTGCAAAGCTGATTTTACATTTCATTTATTTATTCACTTGTCATCTGAAGCTCTCCAAACAACTTACATTTAAGAAAAACATGCACATATGTTATATAAAATGGGTGATATTCAACTAAGCTTTTCTCAGAATAATCCACGGAAATTAAAGAACAACTTAGCTATGTTAATTAATTTCAATGGGTTTACCCGTACTTAAATACCACCCAATATTTTTATATGAAGAAATCAATCCAGTTCATTATCTCTGTTTAGACTTGCACGCAAAGTACGTAACACTTTTTAATCTGGGCGGAAAACTAATAATGGTGACAGTGACTAATGGGCATAAATGCTAGGGACAAGATACACAGAAGACAAGGGTCAGTTTGCACACTGGTTCAGAAAACAAGTTGATTGACTTGGACAACATTCAGGCATGGCACACTTCATATCAGTTGTGAAGAAAATCTGAGACTTCATATGTCTCCCCATTGACTTACATGAGGAAATTAATAAATGGCTATAACATTTTTACTTTTTTGACAGAATTGGATAAAATTTGCAGGCATAGTGAATGAAGTTTGTGAAATTTCACAGAGATAGGTACAGGAGGTTTTGCACAAGGTGAGTATTTAAAGTTTGGGGGAAATTATTTATTATTTCTTTCTTTCTTTCTTTCTTTTGAAGGGGGCATTATCTGAAAATGACATACATCATAGACATGCCCCTAGGTTTAACCTGAAAAAAATCTGAAAGATGGCTGCGCGGAGCAGAGGGGTTGAGAAAGAAAGTTGTTACGGTAAGTAACAGGGAAATTTATATTTGAAGGAAATTTTTATGAAAATAGTGTGCATAAAATTTCAGGAGCTAAGGACCTTGTTGAATGAAAGACAGTTTGGGGGGTTTTCAGGGGGGGGGGTTCTGTTCCTTCTATTATCTCTCCTGAGAGCACTATGATTGGAAAGAAAAAGTCCTGGGAAGGAAAAATTCTAGTTGGAAGCTAGAGCTCTCAAGTCAGAAAACTACACCCCTCCTTGTCCATCTGCCCTCCAGTTAGTTTCCTTATATGGAGAGCTTACAGGGGAAATGTAATCTTTTTAAATAGTCTGACATTGCCTGGGTCTTCCAAATGAGACTTCAGGAGCAGCACTTTAAGCTACTTTCTTGAAACCCTGCTTCACCTCCAACAAAGCCTGAATCACTCTGAAGCAGCCTGCTGTGGTTCGGGATTCAGGTTTCATCCAAAGTGGGTACACACTCCTACCTATCAAAGTAGTACAACTTACAAATAAGCATAGGATTGCTTTGCATAAACAGGTTGCTATAATAAAACAGCCAACCCAGTCTGAGGCAGGCACCCGATGCAAGCAACAGTTTGCAACCAAGTGCCACTCAAATATTGCCAGAACTGGCTCTAAGGCTATTGCTCCTCTTGCTAACCAACCCATGCAATCTAGGATCAGAACTCTTAGGGAGCGTCTTCAGATTTTTCTGTATGCCTTTTTTCTGTGAAAGATATCCAACGTATAAAATTGATTTATTCATTCAGACAGGTTATTTGTCACATTACTCAACTCTGCTAATATATTGTCTGTTATTATAAAATCCTATAAGCTGCCTCTAGCAAAGGTTTCTTCAAACGATTTGCATTGAACAGCTTTTATGGGATTATTTCTAAAGATTTAAAAGCAATCTTAAAATCAAAAGGCTTGTGAGAAATTCAGCTGGTTCACATCTGACCAAATAATCAGATACCAAAGCCTGAGAAAAGAAAAATGGCTGATTTTAACTTTAAAAGATGCTTACTGTGTCTACTACAATGAACTTGAGATCACTCAGCTATTTCATATTGCTCTGTGATATCCTAGCACATTATGAATTGACTTCATCTTTTCACCAACTTGTTATTTTGCTCCCCCCCCCCCCTTATGAAGTAAAGAATTTCTTAACTTTCTGTTCTTGATTATACCATAATCAGGTCCCTATTTTCTGCTTTTTTTAAAGTTTGCTAAAAGAAAAAGAGAATGAACATGAATGGGAATAACAAAATAAATGGAAGGGAAATAAATAAGGAAACAAGTAGAATTTTTATGAATAGCAACAAATTAGTATGGAAATCAATGGTGGGTGAACAAGGTGAGGAAACTGTAGCCATCCAGAAGTTGTCAGACTCCAACTCCCGTTAGCTCAAGCCAGCATGGCCAATGGTTAGGGGTGGTGTAAGTTGCAGTTCAGCAACATCTGGAGGGACACAGCTTGCCTTAGAATGACTTTTAAAAATGTCTAAGTTGCAAAACTTATTTAAAATATGAACTAAAGATAAGCATTTTATCCCATTTACAAATGCAATTTGTCACTATAACACTGCATGTTTCACTTATACATCACTACAACCCAAATTCAAAGCAAATAGTTCAACACGTCTATTGACAGCTGTGATAAATTACAAGAAACTGAATGAATAAAAAGGTACAATGTCTACCATCACAGAAACTAGGAGATTGTAAAACAACAAAAACCTTTAATTAACTCAGGAAATTAAAACGTGACTTTAATAAAGCAACCTTAATAACCAGACACACTCAGATGAACTCACTACCACATATTAATCAAGAACAAGAAGTAATTTCAGGTACATAAACAATTAGGTGCTTACATACTGCTAAAATTAAGCAAAATACAAATACATTTTACATGGCTGCTCAGATAAATGATAAAACCCTGATATTAAGGTGCACATACACACAACCATAAATTACAAGATTCTAATTATCTTTTTTAAGGCGGTGTTGATTTAATCATGACCATTTATTATATAACAAGCAAGCTTAACTGAGACCCATGCAATTTTGGGGATGTGGGTTTAGTAAGCTTAGCTGAAAAGTTTCCTGTTTCCAAGTCCTGCTGATTTTTATTGCTTCCTGTTATGATGCCTTTATCATTAATTATGAGAAGCCTCTGAATTGCCCCTTGAATTACCCCGATATCTGTTTCTATGCAGTGCAGCTTTAATTATCACTTTCCTTGCATATTTTCCCTTTTCATCTGAATTAGCGAAGTAACTATATTTTGATATGAAAGACAAAAAATAAATAGCAATGAGAATAAATCAGAATGATTCATTCCCACTTATGAAAACAAAGACAGGCAGACATTAGGTAAATTAACAGAGCTATTCAATACTACAGTGGTACCTCGGGTTAAGAACTTAATTCGTCCCAGAGGTCCATTCTTAACCTGAAACTGTTCTTAACCTGAAGACCACTTTAGCTAATGGGACCTCCCACTGCCGCCGCACAATTTCTGTTTACATCCTGAAGCAAAGTTCTTAACCCGAGGTACTATTTCTGGGTTAGCGGAGTCTGTAACCTGAAGCGTCTGTAACCTGAGGTACCACTGTATTCATAAGTTGTGATTAACAGAAGCAATGGACAGACCCCAGGCTTTTTTAAAAAGGCCCAGAATCTCTGAAAAGCCACAGTAGTGGAGATCTGGCTGACACAAAAATGTTTTTCCTTCAGTCTTTCAGACTTTTCTTCTTTTTTTAACCTAGTAGTTTGGCCTATAAAATGGGGTAGAACAGAGTAGTTTTTGGTTTTAAATCTTTTCACTTTTTAAAATGTACTTTATTGTTGTGACCTGCCCTGAGATTGTTGAATTATGAAGAGCAAATATAAGTTTCACATACAGTTTTCACTAGAAAAATGTGTGTGTGTGTGTGTGTGTGTTGGCATGTTATGTCCCCAACCTTCCATAGTTACTAACACAGTATTAATATAGTTTGGCACAACAACTGGCTGACACAAAACAACAACTTACACAGATACACCTTTAATACAGCAAGTCACTACAACGTTATCACACATTTAAATATAGTTTGGAATTTACACCACTGTTTGTCTTTGGTCTCTTATTCCCTGAACTTTCATATTTGGATTTGGTGTGTGTGTGTGTGTGTGTGTGTGTGAGAGAGAGAGAGAGAGAGAGAGAGAGAGAGAGAGAGAGAGAGAGAGAGAGATGCTATGAAGTCCTGTAACCACTGTAACATCATAATGTGTGGTGTTGGGCTGGAACTGGTGTTTGTGTTGCTTATCTTTAGCACTTACATTTTGGAGCAACAAGAATCAGAGCAGCTAAACAATAAATTCTTCATACTCTCCCACTCCTCTACCATCATTTTAAAGAACATCTTAGACAAGTGAGGATATCAGAGCTTAGACTCTATTTAGCCATGTTTCTCAGTTTATTTAAATGCATTTTGGCAATTTACAGTTGTACTGCATTTATTTGCAGCAACCATTCCTCTCAGTTTACTCATTTCCTAAAGGAAATTGCAAGTTAATAGAAAAAGCAGCACTGGAACTGCCTCACATCCTATAGTTATTAATTAAGCAAAGTCTGGTTCAGTAACTCTGGATACTAAAAAAAAATAGAGTTAAACAAAGTGCAGTGCTTCTTGAAATGAAGTTTCAACTTCAATAGACATTTTATTTTTTGTAAAAAAATATGTATTAGAATGTATATCTTTTTTTTTAAAAAAAGGAAAGGAGCTTTTTAAAGATGCAAAATGTCCATTTCTAGATAAAGCGGGCACAATATACCAGAAACCTACAGGCATCAACTTGATGTTAAAAAAAATATCTCTAGAAATATATTATTCTGTTCAGCAAGGAATGTTGTTTTGTAATCAACAAAGCAAGAAATGAACTGTTCCTTTAATCACATATAATAAGCTTAGAAAACTAATGGACAAAACTTTTGAATGTATCTGATAGCCATAAACTGTATGGGCTAATTGCACTTGTAGCTGGCATAAAATGTTAAGGAAGTGGACAACATGCTGAGGAATTGTATATAATCCCAGGTTCTGGCAGTTCTGTTCCTTTCTGCCTCACTCCCTCTCCCCTTCCCCCACCCTAAACCATTTCCCTGAAATGTAACAGGTTATCATTACACAGACTATTTGAATCAGCTTCAACAAAAGATACAGACAAATCGGTCAAATGTATCTGTACATTCTGAAGAACAGTGAAAAATGCAATTGTTAAAGCTTTGGGTCCTGAGAAGACAGAAGATGTTAGGCATGTTAAGGAAATATCAACAGAGGTTGGCATCTTTAGATGCTGCTGATACAAGCTGCAGACAAATAGAACAACAAAAGCATTTGTCAGATGAGTACTCTGGAACAACACACATCTAGTTTAGATAAATTAAGAGATAGGAACAGCTGCCTGAAATGTGCTTCACTTTAAAAGCAAAACAGATGGGCTCTACATTTCACTAGGTTTCAAGAAAGGCAGAGAGAAAGCCACTTTTCACTAGCTGATCACCATTCATTCAGGTTTGCTTTAAGTAAGCCATTATTTCTATTAAGCTTTCTTTTGCAGTTCCAAACAGAATACATCTGTCACAGTAGGAACAGGGGGAGATAGATGCTGAAGGTCAGCTGGTTGGTAAATGAAACTTGCTAGGGTGTGCTATCACAGGCTGACTTCATCTGACTATGTGGCTTCCGCTTCAAGCAGTGTGGCCAATTAAACACTTACACACACGCGCAGCAAAAGAAATGCATCTCCAAAAAAGACGACAAAAGAAGTTTGTATCAAATTTGCAAATGTTCATTCATATATAGAGATGCAAATTTAATAAATAATTGATATTATTTAAATAGAAATATAATGTGTCTCATCTCATGGTTGTGGGCAAAACTGACCAGGGTACCTGTGTGCCTGCTCAGTATGCAACTCAGGAGCCAACTGTTGAGAGGCAACTTCAGGACCTCTCCTGCTTTCCCTTCTTAGGCTTCTTTATCTTTAAACTGGAGATGGGCCAGGCGGCACTGTAATGTAAGACTCATGGCCACCAGGGAGCTTGCAAGAGGAGGAGGGGTGAATTAATGCAATGCTACCTAGAGCTGAGTTAACACTATTTACTTTTGAGTTAGCTTTCATTGAAAATCGCCACCCATATTTTGGGTATTACTTTGAATCAAGCCTATTCAGTTCATCATAAACACTGGAACGAACAGCTCAAAAGTTGCCAGAAGCTTTCTTGAAACTGTGAACCCCCTAAGCTAGCCCATTTCAGGAAAGAGAACACTTCTTGGGCTCACAGAAGCACAGTTAGTTTATCTGAATCATCTCAGGGAACATGCCATCCCTCACAACACACCTTGTGTGTTGGCAAACTTTAACAGTCAAAACAGACTTCTCCACTTCCCCTGGTGCATATGAAGGCACATCTTATACTCTCCCCAAACAGAAAAAAAATCACACTTTAATGTCAAATGTATGTCCAAGAATGACTATAACTGAAATCCTACACTCACTTTCAAGCAAACACACATAGGATTGTATTGCTAAATTCTTAAAGAAGTTTTATGTAATAGGGGCCACATATAACCCCTTCTTTTATAATGAAATAGTTGTGTTTCTAAGCTGCAAAGGTTTACACAACTGCTACTTCGACCTGCTAAAATGAAACCCTCTCCTATTAAAGCTATGGTTGCCATATCTTGAACAAAAAGGGGGAGGAAGGGAGGGGAGAGGACAGCCCAAGCCACTGCCATCCCGAGTCAGGGAAAGAGGGGCATGGGTGCACAGGGTATAGAGCAGCCCAAGCCTCTGCCAGCCTCCTCCAAACCCGGACATTTCCTTTATAATGTAAAAGTCTGCCTGGATGGGCATGTTGGCCCACGCAAAAAAGGGCATGTCTGCCCCCCCCGCCCGGATGTATGGCAACCCTAATTAAAACTGATAAATTAGAGTAAATTAATACAGTTCATGTATCATCATGACAGAAAGTATCTTTGCTGACCCTATTTTTAGTTTTGAAAAAGGAACAGACAATTGTTGTATTCTTGTACTTGTGAAAGTGAAAATGATAGCTGATAGGTTATCAGCAGGTTATAGCTCAGAACTATAGGTGATTCTATCCTATAAATATCCTATATTTTACTTAGTTATTGGGCTACACTGGAGAGACTGGGATACAGTAGACATTTCCTCCTACTTAGCTGGGCTCTGTCAGCAGGGAGTGTTCTCACTGCATCCACCAAAGTACAATCAGGCCACAATATACCAGCAGATGCATTTGTACTACCAACTAGGACATTTTGAGGGCAGAGCTGAGCCAACCAAGGATCTGTTGGATCCCAAGTCAGTCCTACTACTGGCGATGCGCACATCAGTCCCTAACAAGCATGGTCAATGGCCAGGGATGGCAGAAGTTGTAGTTCAGCAATGCCTAGAGAGCCAAAGGCTCTCCCCCCCCCCCCCCTGCCCTAATGCCAACCCTAAAATAAAGCCTAGGCTGCAATTCTTACCTGGGAGTTAGCCCCATTAAACACAAAGAGGCTTGCTTCTGAGCAGATATGTATATCATATTTAAGTTAACTATATGGAGAATTCTTAATGAGTGCCTGGACTTTAGCTCTTGCACAGCAGGAAACATGCATACGCCTCTTTGCAAAGGTTTTACGCTTTGCGTGTGTGTGTGTGTGTGTGTGTGTGTGTGTTTAGAAAATAACTTGTTTGGACTTAATCTCAGATGACCCCACCACAGGGAAGAGGCATCTTAGTTGCTTGGAAAAAAGGAAGAGCAAACTGTGTAGATTCGAAGGACTAGAAAATTAGACAAAAGCAGGGAAAGTGCATGAAGGGGAGTGGAAAACAAATGCTCTTTAGGACCCATGGGATTTCTAGAGCCTGGTGTCCAAACAACTTACTCATCAATCACAGCTCTGACTTCACACAGCTAAAACAATGAAAGGTGGGAGGAGCCAGTCTCATTTTGCAGACTTTGCTTAGAAAATACCTGCATATTTTGCCTCATAAATTTCTTTCTAGGGGGCTATTTTCATTTTAAACAATACTTAATTGTTTTAAGCAAAAGGTCAGAGTCTGGAGGCCCTGCTGGCTGTGGGCCCAGTCCATCAGTATCCTCTGTACCCACTTCTCAGCAGCCTTGAGCATAAACTGTGGGCTATGCTACTGTGGGTTATGCTAGATGACTACAGTCCTTTAATGTTTTAATACTTTGATTATTTTGTTCATTTATACTACAGGCTTCAAAGTAATGACTCTGCAATCTTTCCAAATAAAATCATACAAATTTAAAATTATTAACAGTCATTTCATAGTAAGAGGATTAAAACCAAAGCAGTACTATCTACATTTATTTAACTAAGCATACTAGATAAATCAATATTTTACTTCTGGAAAGCAATTCAAATAATTTCAAGGAGTTCCAAAGCATTCATTTTGCAATACAATGATTTACCATGTATACTGGAATATAAACCGACTTTTCCAGCATATTTTTTATGCTGAAAAAGCCTTCCTCGGCTTATACTCGAGTGAGGTGGGTGGCGGCGGAGGAACGAGCTATGAGAAAGGAGCCCTTTCTCGCTGCTCTTCCCTCCACCACTGCCCGCCTCTCGCAAGGGAGAGGTGCTGCGCTGCACTGTGCCTCTCCCAACCAGGCTCCTATGCCTGCTCTTGCGAGCGGCAGAGGTGGCAGCGGAGGGACGAGCGGCCCGAAAGGAGCCCTTTCGGGCTGCTCCTTCCTCCTCCTCCGCCTTTGCCACTGTCCGTGGCGGCAGAGGAGGAGCTACCACCACCAGGTTTGTGGTGTGGTGAACTGGCTTATACTCGAGTCAATAAATTTTCCCAGGTTTTTGTCCTAAAATTAGGAGCCTCGGCTTATATTTGGGTAGGCTTATACTTGAGTATATACGGTAATACCAAGACAACTAAATATAGAAGTGTTTGTTGTTGGCCACATGAACAATGAGTGCGATCAGACCTCTTTCCCAGTGGAGCTCTGCTCTGACCCTCTTTGGTCAGCCTCTAGATTTCTTTGGTTTATCTGCTCTGATGTCACAGGACCTGTGCTAGTGGGGGAATCAAACCCCCTCAGCCTGGCATTGGACAGGTGTTCTGATATAAACTGTCTTGCATCTGCTTATATTGCAGATATTAATATTACACAGTTAGAAGTGACTGAAGTTAGAAATGGAGTGAAAACTGACTCCATTTGAAATGAAACATTGGCAAGGCCCAGTAATTTAAAACTTTACTTGCAGAACTTTCTTCAAAACAAAACAAAAACATCCAAATAGTTCCATAAGACATATGCCAGTCCAAGGCACAGCACCTTACAAAATATGAAATAATTCAGCAGACCTAGAAGCAGATGTCTATGTCTTCCCACAACCTGCATTCCAGCCTGCATTCTGCCTGAGCCTGTTTACACCAAGAGCTTCATTTACATCCTTAGTCTCACAAAGCCTGGGAACAAAGAGCTCCAGCCACCACCCTTCCAAGATTTAAAATTCAATACCTCTCATGTGATCTAAGGTTAAGCACATTAGCTAGCAGAAAACAACAATAGTTGATTATCAACTCAGTTAAAGCTCAGGCTCCCTTAGAATATTGCTGTGGAATTTTCCAGTTTTAAACTATTTCACCATTACTTATAGCCAGCGTGAATTAAACCAATTATACTTAACAGCTTAGGGAGCTGGATTGTTTGACATAATTTTAGAACGACATTTTTGCTGATTTTGTCTCTGTTTTTGCTAGACTTATGTGGACTATAAATGATTTATTTTGTTTTGCCAGATTTTAGACTATCCTTACATAAAATTAATATAGGCAAATGGGGGAATTCATCTAACCATACAAATCATTTTAAGTTTTCCCCTAGATCTTTGTCTCTCTCTGTGTTAATAAGGTTCCAAAAAAGTTATGTTGGTTGGTACAGAGCTGTCGGTTAAATATGCTGGATGTTAGACCAGTAGGACACTATGAAATCCACAGAGTTCTTTGTGGGATTTCAAGACAGCTGTAAGATGCTTTGCAGAACCTGCAGTGCAAATTTCTCTCCCACATGTTTCTCTTTTCTTTTCCAGCTGACAGTCCTGACCATGAATTAATCAGTCAGCTTCCAGAAACATAGTTCATAACAATAAGAAGGAAACCAGGGAAGGAGAGAATGGGTTTACACCAGTAAGTCCACAGAACTGCTGTCCAAGCCTGTTGTGAATAATGATACAGCATTTGTCCTCTGTTTGCTTGATCTGAACTTTAACAATAGGAGCTCTTTAGCCAGATTTGAAAGTCAAATAAAACAATAACAAATGATTAAATCATTATACCTTCATTTAACAGGGATAGGATGGAATAAGTCTTATTTGCACACATCTATCCCTTTCCTATGATAGGTGTGGAAAGCAGATACTTCTCCAGTCTAAAAAGAATCAATGAGTATGCTTTCCTTCTAATACTTAGAACAAATATTAAATACCACCAGATCTTTGGTGTTGAGGATTGGTCTAATGCCTGACAAGGATCCTGAGGGGAAAAGAACACTGAAACTGTCTTTTACTGTTTTAGGCCTTAACACACTCAAAATCCTTATTTTCTACTGCCACTACATCTAGAACAAGGGGGAGAATTCAACATAGTGCCAATTTAAAGTTGCTTAACTAGTGGATTGACTTGTGCAAGAGAACGTGCAGGAAGGCAGCAACAGATCAAGAAGCCTGGTGGGCTGCTTTTGGCCCCTGGGCCTGAGCTTTCCCACTCATGACATATATATGAATAAACAAAGCTTCCCCCCAAAATAATTGGAATCCTCATAATTTTCCTGTTCTCAGAATTGCCAGTCAGATGCTGCTGGGAAACCTGCAAGTGGACCTGAGCACAAAAGCACCGCCTCCGCACTGCGGTTTCTAGCAACTGGTATTCAGAAGAATGCTGCCACCATCCATGGAGGCCAAGCACAGTCATCATGGTTAGTAGCCATTGATACCGTTTCTTCCCATGAAATTGTCTAAACCTCTTTTAAAGCTATCCAAGTTGGTGGCCATCACTGTGTCCTGTCAGAGCAAGTTCCATAGTTTAACTGTGCACTGCTGAGTGAAGAACAACCAATAATAGTGTTTCATCCCAACTGTAACATTTAAGTGACACACTTCGGCAGTTGTGTCACATTGATACAAGTGGAAGGCTATTAACAGTTCTGCAACATCCTAGTAGCCCTCTGTTCTTTTTGACTAAGAAGAGTTGGCAAAATCCTATGCCTAGTCAGACCTAAGGCACAGGCAGCTGAATCAGAAGCCAGGAACTAGAAGTCATGCAAGGAGTCAGTAGTAAGGGTCATTAGGAGTCACAACTGACCAGATCAAGACATTTGCCACCCAAAGCCTTATCCTAAACAGGAAGTCATGTATAGCCCTTGTTAAAGAGCATCAGTACCTGGGAATCCTTTAATGTCAAGAAGATATTCTGAACTGTAGTCCTGTTGGCTGACCACGTGAAGAGCAGCTGAACCAAAATAGAGGCCTCCTGGTGTTGGGGCGTGTGCAGAGTGCCCATTCAGCACACCATCAGAATGTGCCAATGGAACATATTAATACCAGGCAGTTTGGGTAGGGTCAGTACAATGCAGTTCCCCAGCTCAGCATAAAGTTGTAGCAGAGTCTTTCCCACAGCATACAGTCTCCTTATAGTATTCCAACACAGACTAGGCACTGGGCTAAGGCAGGGGGCCAAGAGCAAACTTGCTTCAAACACAAGTGTATTTATACTTTAGATTGTGCTGAGTCACTATCACATGCTTGCTCACTCATGCTTAACTAGTTGCAGGTGCAGGACAAGCACACCCAAAATTAACCAGCACACCTAACTTAACCCTTTCTTATCCTTTTTCTCTGCATGAATAAACCCTTATACATTAACACCTGGTTCTAGCCCTGGTGGATCCCAATATGACATGCACGGCTTCTCTTAAGAGGAACCTAGCCATCTAGCTCTGTTTGCCAATGCTAAGAAAAATGCTATAGTAACTAAGGATGTGCACCCAATGCTTTGCCATTCCAACCAGATTAGGTCACTTGTCTCCTGGATCACTTCTATGAACGTTCTTGTTGATATATCCACTAAATAGACCATTTACACAATATTTAGGAAACTGCCTTAAATTTGATGGATAGAGAACAGTAATTAGGGATGGCATAACTGAGAAAATGTCAGTGGAAAAGGACAATTTTAGAAAAACACATGTTTCCACCTCTAGGGTTTTTTATTTTCTTTCTTTGCAGAGCCATGGGAAAGCAGATTAGTTTTCAATGATGAAAGATTTGGCGCTGTCAGTTAACAAACTAATGTGCCAAGTGCTGTGCTTTTTTGGCTGGTATTGGCTGACTTTTAAAGAGTTTTTATGTGAGAAGCCCTCTCCAGTTTTTGATGTAGCTCCATTACAAATGAATATAAACCCTTTTAGACACAAGACTTATTTTTCAACCCACTTCTAGTTAACCTGGCTATTATTTAGACATGTGCAATCTACTAAAGCGTGATGAAGAGAAATTTTCTGAAGTCCTCCTGAGGGCTCTCCAGGGCACAAAGCCAAGACACAATGTCCTGCCTGGATACCAAAGATGTCAAAGCCAAAGCAACAGCAGAAGCCCAGTATCACATTTTAAGCTCTTTCCAATCTATTTCATTCAGCTAATGAGGTGAGTTAATGAGGCTTTCACCTGAACACACAAGGACTTAAAATGGAGAAGGCACGTATGCAAACCTCATTCCCGACATCTCCACAATACGCAGGCACTTCTTCATGTGTTCAGCACAAAGGTCTGACAGGGCCTTATAGATGCATTCAGTTAAAAACACACAGAAGCCCTCCTACTATCAAGAACCCAAACACAGGGAAGCTTCTAAGTGAATCCAACTAAATGTGCTTAGAAACTGTATTCAGATATTCATTCTGAAGTTTGTGTGAAGGACTGAAGAGGAGCCTCTCCATGGGAATGTTAGGGGCAAGATTTGCAAGCTACACTTGCAGTTTCTGGTATTAATCACCATTGAAAATTTTAGCTGCTAAACATTTATACGTGTTACATATATTTACAGGACATCAATTAAAAAAACAACCAGCCTTTTGTGCTGACTATACCTAAGCCGCTTGCCGTTAAGAGGTTTCTGATATTTCTCCACACAGCCACCTTACAGGTTTTCATTGAATGCTCATATATTACTACGCCACTGAAAACGTTTCTGATAGCTGCTTGGGGTATTGTGGGCATAGGCTGAAATAATTGCATCTGAGTGTACTGAATAACAAGCAAACAACCATTGACTTTTGTGTGCAAATCAGCTAGAATACAAATTCTGCATGTTGGCAAAAGCCCAGAGTTGTTTGAATTGGTCTTTTGAGGATTTTTTTTTTGCAGAGACTTTTATTGTGTAGAAATATCCAAAATTATTTTCATTATAAGTTTTCATTTGACAGCCTTATGATTTCTTGTCTAATTAGTGAAGGCATTTTGTTTTAAATAAGTTGCTCATTGCCAGCATCCTTCCCAATTTTCATCAGAAATGCTAAGTTTGTGACAGCATAATTTTCATTTAGTTATTATAATTGCAACATTAAAATGAAATACAGGAATTAAAACTTGAGGGGGTGCAACTGAAATAAAATATAACAAAGAACTTTTACTCATACACATTTTGATGGCATTTACTCATTTATAGAGTTCTGCAACCTCTGGTGGGTGTTTGAGAATTTAAGAAGCCATCTAGGCGAGGCTACCAGAACTGTGAAGGCATCATCAGTTGATGGATGAGCAGCAGCAGGAGGACAATGGGAGAAAAATGGTAGTGAGCACATTCTTGATTTGATTCTGAAGAATGGGCTGGATCCAGACTTGTCTTCAGCAGAACTCCACTAACAGGTTGCTCCCACATACAGCATGAGGAAGAAGTGACATAGATGAAAGTTTAAGATATGTACACACCATGAATAGCTAGTGTGTGTGTGTTTTCACTTACTATAGTAGAGACTGTAGTATGTGTTCTGATTCTAAAGCCAATGACGGCAGCATCTTAATTGGAGAGGCAAAGGCAAAGGCGCAAACAATTTGTATGAAGAGTGCGGGAAGATGACATCCAAAGTGATGCTAGTCTTGGCACCACAACTCCTGATAGTCTAATTTTGACTTTCTGCTTTAGGGGCTTCCTCAGCTAGTGACAATAGTTTGAAATCAGCTAGTGATGATTATTGCCAGACAACTAATTTGGTCCTATGTTTGAGTCTAGAATTATTCTTCAACACATCAAACATGGTGCCTACTACACTTCCTGAAAGCTGGTTACACTACTTGGCCCTAGTATAAGACTGATATCTGACCACAGCATGAAGGGGGGGGGGGACACTGGGCAAAAAGTATCATGGATTTAAAAAGGCAACAACTCCTAGGTTGCAGTCATCAGACTAGACAAGGGATGGGAACCTCCAGATGTTGTTGGACTCCAATTTCCATCAGTCCCAGCCAGCCTACCAATGGTTATGGATGATGGAAACTGTAGTTCAACAACTACTGGAAGGTTACAGGTTTCCCATTCATGAACAAAACTTGTCCCATTAAATGCTGCCATCTCACATCCAATTACACATGCTTAAGCCTGTTAACATCTATTGTGCTATATGAACATAATGAATCAAAGGATTCAGCTCAACAAAAGCAATACCTTGTAATATGTAGTAATATATAGAATTTGCTTTTGATTTTCAAAGTATATTTTGAAGTGAAAAAATTACAGGTTTTTCATCTTCCTAGTCTAAGTAAAGAACTGCCTTCTATTGTACATGTATGAATATTCTGTATTGTCCTCATTTCAAACGGCTAGAATTTTCTTAGGAGTAAATTGCATAGCCTGTCAGACTTTGCCCTGATAATTAGCATCTGGTTTTCCTTTGTTTAATTGTATTATGCTTAGGGTCAGACTTCTTAGTATTGGCAAAGAGAAGAAGTAATGACTCCAGTTTTTTGGCACTACCATAGCTTTTTAATGACTTCTCAAAAATAAGTGCCCGTGGTAAATGAAGTTTGCTAACATCAAGTGTGTTCTCTGCTCTGTAACAAAGTCTCCTTAAATTGCCTTTTAAAAAAAATCAGAAGCTATTTATTTACAAGTTGTAAAACATATAAATCTGCAAATATAAAGGTGATAGCTAACTATAGATCCCATTAACATGTAAAATATGAAAAAACAATGTAAAAATTATTATTATTATTATTATTAATGTTGTTGTTTAATCGTTTAGTCATGTCCGACTCTTCGTGACCCCATGGACCAGAGCATGCAAGGCACTCCTGTCTTCCACTGCCTCCTGCAGTTTGGTCAATATATATATATATATATATATATATATATATATATATATCACACAAGCATAATGCACACTTCTATGAAATCTTGAAATTACTTCATGTGACGTGATCCACCAATGTGAGTTGTCCAAAATTGATTTTAAACTAAAATCTTATACATAATGGAGCAGTCATAAGCCTGCACTGTCTTCCATTTTCCTTTTAATTTCTATTCTGCAAAAGGAGTCACTACATCCCAGACATCAAGTCTGAATATTAATTAAATTGCAGCCTCTTTTCCGCCTGGTATCACCCCTCTTCCTTTGTTCGAGTTCTACAGACACAAACTATTTAGAAAGCATCCACACACAAATATGGTGAGCTGGAGATCACAATGACTAGTACAAATGCTGTTAGAATTATTTTGCAGCTAGAGAAGAACAAAAGAAATCCAAGATCTCATTATATAAATCAGCTACACAATCCTACTACTTCATTTAACTTTCCCCACACAATGTTAATGGGTGTAATGTTTCTAAGAGTCTAAACAGTGTCTTTTCATGATGCAGGAAGCAGATGCTACACAGCTAATATGTATTGATGCTTTCCTGATTACTGGAACTCGGTTATCATTCAGAGACTGAAAAGTGATTATTGTAGACTTCTGAGTAAAAGATAACTTCACATAATTAACATCCTCAAAAGCTATGCATAACTTAATCTTTATTAATTCCTAAAACACCTAGGTTGGGTAAAAAAAAGCACAGCTTGAAGACAGATGCCTTCAGAAAATGGAATCATTTATTATGCAACAGCCCTTCCAAATATAATTACATACTACTCTACTATTTAGCTTAAGACCCGTCAAATAACCCAGACGTTTTTATTGGTTTTTAAGAAATATTTCCCAAATAAAATAGAAGTTATGCTACAATCAAATAAGTTATGCTACAATCTCTATGGTTTCTGGAAAATACAACTTTGTGGCTCCCTTTCACATTCTAATCTAGAGCAATTTTGGGGAGGGTTGTTTGTTTTGTGGGGGACTGTCAGCCTTCCCCCCCCCCTTTATGATTTGTTTAGGAGGGCTCTGAGTGTTTTGGCTGGGTTTTTTTGTGGGGGAGGGATTTCTAAGCACCACCACTTTTTCTTCTGTGAAATGTGTGTTTTGTGGTGCCCATGACAATTTCTTACATTTCTACTTGTGCCCCCAGGCCCAAAACGTTTAGGGACCCCTGCTATTCAGCATGATAGATTACACACACATACAAAGGGTTACTTTTTAAAAAAAATAATCATAAATGTAGCTTTCTTTCTTTGACTAAATCTTTCATTATCCTTTGTTATACCTATTTTTATTTTATTTTATTTTATTAACAGACATGATCTTATAGAACTTTTAGGTTCTATAGGTTACATTTGTATCCTATAAAGACAAAACAACTGAACCCCTTTAGTTGTAACTCTGGATGCTGAGAGAGGAACTCTCCAGTGCTATTATCTCTGGAGCAATCAAATACACTATAATTTGTGCTGTGTGTGGCGGTTTTGAAATATGTCAAGATATGAAGTGATTCATGCTTTTTACTTTTATCGACAATGGATTTTAATACTTTCTGGTATTTATAGTGTCAACTTTTTGACAGTGTACATTGCATTTTATTTTCTCGTTATACGAAAGCAAAATTATTTGACTTAGAACAAAATTAAGCCTCTCACTATGACTATGACTTCTGCGCCTTCTTTTCTTCTCATGGATGCTTCTGCAGAGACAATACTACTTGTGATAAGGGAAAGAAAGAAAATGAAAGAGAAGAGTGAGAAGAACAGCTTGCAAAGGAGAAGATGCAAATAGGTCTTCTCAAAGGAGTATCCTCAACATACAAGATAGTGAAAACATATCCCCTCTGTAAAGCACTTGTATTTGTCCTTAGTAGTAGTGCCAAACCTAGAAAGCCCAACAGTCCGGTTTCGTGGAAAGCCCTTCTTGCTTGTATTTGTCCTTAGTAGTAGTGCCAAACCTAGAAAGCCCAACAGTCCGGTTTCGTGGAAAGCCCTTCTTGCTTGTGTGAGTGCACCCTTCATTATTCAATCAAGTGCAAATCTCCCCTGAGCTTTCCTGCGCTCACAGAGTTCCCAGAAAAGCAAGGGGTTCCTTATCTATTTCAGTAAGACCTGGGAGAGTCTTTCTCAAGTCAAGGAAGTGTAATACAGTGGTACCTCAGGTTACATACGCTTCAGGTTACAGACTCCGCTAACCCAGAAATTGTGCTTCAGGTTAAGAACTTTGCTTCAGGATGAGAACATAAATCGTGCTCCGGCGGCGCGGCAGCAGCAGGAGGCCCCATTAGCTAAAGTGGTGCTTCAGGTTAGGAACAGTTTCAGGTTAAGAACGGACCTCCGGAACGAATTAAGTACTTAACCCGAGGTACCACTGTATTTTTATTCTACTCTACACTCGGTTTATGGGTGATACCCAACTAAGTTATATGGCGTGCAGACCCACTGGAAAAAAGCAGTGTTTAATGTTTTATTGTGTCTTTATATATGTTGGCAGCTGCCCAGAGTGGCTGGGGTATAGTCAGATGGGTGGGGTATAAATAGCAAAATTATTTTTATTATTGAATAGGGTGTCCCTATTTTCATCAAGGAAATGTTGGAGGGTGTGAAAAAGGAGGGGGTGGAGGAAAATGGCCTGTGTGATCCCCTTACAGAAGGATCAGGAACTGCAGGTCCACAACCAGGAATGACTCAACAGGCAGCTTTGCTCTTCGACCCACGCAGCTATTAAACTTGGTGCAGGGGGAACCTCTTATTGATGCCAATGAGAGCTTTTTTCTAAATGCTGCATGGGAGTGTTTTTCTTGGGGAGGGGTGGAGAGTGACAGCCGAGGAAGAAAGAGAGAGACTAATGAAGTGGTGGAAAGAGGAGTGGACTGCCAGAAATAGAGAAAATGGAGGTGGACCCACCCCACTGCTGGCTCTAACCCTACTCAGTTTTGACTTGAGCCCAGCCTGCTGCCAACCGTGGCCCAGCACACCCCTGAGGGACTGTCTGCAGCCCTTGACATAACAAAGGTTTTCCCCTCCCCAACACTATTATTTTACAATAACTTGGAAGAAAGGATTAGGATTAGGAGGATTAGTTCCATGCGCTTAAAAATCTTTCTCCTCCATGCTCTATAGGAAGGTTTCAAGAAGAAGGAAACGAAACAGGACATATTCAGTTGAGTCCCAACCCAAGCTTTTTCATGATATATAGCACAAAGGGAGAAAGCTTTAGGAGGGATGGGAAAGAGAAGAATGGTGTTCTTTTTCCCCTACTCCCACTCCTGAAATCCCTTCCTGCTGCCGCACAGTTAGCCTACAAATCTCCTGAAAACGTGGTTTTATATTTTTCAGGTGAGCAAGTTTTAACAATTGAAGTTGAGATATAAATAATGCTAGAGTTTAAGAATGGCAGTGCAATTAAATATATCTTAAGAAGTGGGATATAATTTTATACACAAGAACCAAGCACGTTAAATGAGAAACACGGTTATAGAAAATTGGTTAGAGGGTTAATATTGACTGAGCAGTCATTCAGTATATTAAAGCAACAAATCTATGTGAACACCCAAATATTCATATTGGCTGACCATAACTTTAATATCAATTCACTGAGTCTGTTAATGAATTCTTGGCATTTTAAAGTTGGCTAAGTCATTAAATATGACCCAAAAAGCCCAGCTTGGAACTACTTGTTCTGCTAAAGGAAATGGTATGGCATTAAGCCAGTGAACCAGAAGCAATGCAGATTGTTTTGCATTTACCTGAGCAAAATTCTTATCTTTATCTAAAATACACAAAAGTAAATCCTAGATGTGGGAATGTCAATGCATAACCTTTCCACCGCTCCAAATTGAAAATATTTTTTAATACTGCCATTTCAAATTTTTACAATAGTGAAGGAAGAAATTCAAGATAATAAAAAGTCAGTATGACTTGGGCTGAAAGGAAAGATGAAGAAAAAGAGCCCTGAACAGTGAAAAAGTATTCAGGCTGAGTTTTAGACATTCTGGTTCTGCACCCTTTAAAAGTTTGGCTGTGAACCTCCAGGTTTTTTTAATCCGTTTCAGATTTGCAATTCAGAGGATGGGTAAAAGGGTTTTTTTATGTGCATTATTCATTGTTCAAGGATAAACGACTGCCAATTTCTAAAAAGGCCTCAGGAGGTCTATTGCTTGGTTGTCATAGGCTAAATTTATTCTTTCTGGAGCGCTGTTCCATCTTTTCTGCTGGACATTAAAGAGGAAGGCTGCCTTTACTGTAAGAAATGAACATCTGAACAGCTCAATTCTAGAAACAACGTACTGTATTTGAAAACTGTAGTGTATCAAAGGTAAGAAACCATTCAAAAAGGTTTCCCCCACTCTATGAACATACCTTGTTCTCAGGTGCCGACATAGGTTCTACTTTAAATAATAACCAAATGCTGGCCTGGCATGAATCATAGTTACTTGTTGTCACTGAAGAAATCTTGCAAGTGAGTTAGCAGACTAATACAACCCTAAAAACCCCTTTTCAAAAGTAAAGTTCAGAGTTCAATGCAGCTTGCTTCCAAGTAAGTGGGTACAAGATTGCAGCCAAAGGTGCTCTGTGAAAATTGCTTACCTGAAACTTTCCCATAGTACTACAGGTTGTAGGGCCAGCCCAAAACAGTGGGTGATATTCAACTGAGGTTTACTCAGAGTAGAGGCATTAATGGACTTAGGTTAGTCATGTTCATTAATTTCAATGGGTCTACTTTAAGTAAAACTTAATTGAACACAATTCACTGTGCTGCCTGAGGCAGAGAAGCAAATGGCTCCCACTCAAGTGAAGGTGGACATACAAACAACTGGACTTTAAAGGATTTATTATTATCATTTCACATCAGTAAGTAAAGGTGAATATGGACCTGCAAACCCTGAAGAACTGAGGTGGGGCCCAATATAAATATTTGTTATAAGGTAGCAGTGGCGTAGCGTGGGGGTGCAGGGGGGCCGGCCGCACCGGGCGCAACATCGGGGGGGGGCGCTCGCACTCGCAGCTCTCTGCCCCTACCTGGCTCACTCACTCTCTCTCACTGCAGTGCTGGCTGTGCGAATCCGATCCGAGCCGCTGGGTCGCCGCCCACTGTGGAGGGGGTGGGTGCCAGGCATGTGGTGCGGAGAGAGAGCGAGGGACTATCTGGGGGAGGGACAGTGCAGCGGCCGCCCAGCGCAGAGCTGAGCACGGGAGAGAACCACACCAGACCAGCCCAGGCAGCAGCAAGAAGAAGCTGGCAGCGGCGGCAGGTTAGGGGTTAGGGGGCGCAAATTACTTGCCTTGCCCCGGGTTAGGGGGCGCAAATTACTTGCCTTGTCCCAGGTTAAGGGGCGCAAATTACTTGTCTTGCCCCGGGTGCTGACAACCCACGCTATGCCGCTGTAAGGTAGAGTATATCTTAGTGGTTTGTGAACAGGCTGGTGTGCGTGCACCACATCATGTGATCAATTATGCAGGGTGGGGCTTACCTACCCCCCTAATATTTTATTCAAGTTGGTACCCCTGGCTGCAGCCACCACTAACACTTCTCAGCATCAACTGCCTGAGGCAGCATCTTCATTTTGCCTAATAGTAGGACCAGCCCTGGAGGGTTATAGCTTGAGCTAAGCTGCAAACAGTGTATGAGAAAATCACATAAGAATCCACTACAATTTGAACCATATCCCTATCAGCCATGTGTAAGGTGAAAAAAGACATATTATATTAGATAGGTATTCTGGTAATCTGTTTCTCTGCGTGGACATCACAGAAACTTTATGTTTTTCCTTTTACTATTCTGTTCATCTGACTTATAGCCCTTCTTTTTTTGGAAAAGAAAGAAAGGAACTTATATTTCAGAATCTATTGAAATAATAACACCTAATTTAAATTTAATGTTTAATTCTCTTCCCTCCCTTATACATTTAATAAAAGAGACTAACCATTTAGCACTATACAGGATTGCTGAAAAACCACACAAGAGCAAAGCAAAGTTCAATTGTACTAGAACCATTTGAGCAAAATTCCAGCTATTTTCACAACCAACACTTGAAATAGTTCTCATTTTTCCTGCTCTTGTAAATTAGAAGGTAATACCAAATGACCCAGAATAAACATTTGATTTATCAAGTGTTCTATTTTGCATTCTATCACATACTAACAATACTCACAAATAGCATATTTGAGAGAAGACATATTTAGCTTCTTTGGCAAAATTTACAAAATGGAAAAATGGATGTGAAGTGGTAGTTTTGTATTTGGGCACAATGCCTCCAGGATAAAACATAATCTCCAGATGCTGAGATTTTTTTAAAAAAAGTTTCTACCATTTTTAGAACCTGAGATATGAGGGAACATGTACAGGCACAATTCTTCTCCAAGTATTTCCCATACCCCCATTATTTCACCCTGGTTTTAGTCACAGTATATTAGGATCCTGTACATATATAATGCATGGTTTAAATCTATGCCCCCATCTTTGCCACCCCTTTGCTCTCTCAAACTCATTTTTCTGGAACTGTCCATACTTACTAGCTCCTGACACATGTCTTCCACTTCCACTAGCTTTGAGAGAAAAAAGGATTAATAAAGCTATTAAGGTGTTTATGTGAGAGAAAGAGAAAAATTTCCTTAAATATCTTATGACACTGCTATACAAATTTCAGCCAGATTTTGTGGAGTATCTGAACATTTAAATTGTAGGTTTTGGCTTTAATATTTTTAATGGTGTTATTTGTACTGTATTTATGAACTTCAATAAAAATAAAGAAGAATATGAATATGAACAAATACTACAGTTTAGCTACAAGATATGTACACGGACAGCATTATGTGAGTACAAGGTACTGCAAGTAGTTGCAACCTGCAAGGAAGCAAACTAACGGCAGGGTTCTGTAGTTCCTGTTTATCTGCAATACTTTTGAGTCCCGATGTGCCCTTTGCACATTCTTCTCTGTAACTGTCTGTACTTTCTTAGTAATCAGTCCTTGTCTAAACAAAGATCACAAACTCCACCTCCAAGCAACAGTAATATGCACTACAGTTACTGTGAGATTCAGGAAGCTGCTCCCTATGTAGTAGTTGAGAATGCACTGTGAAATGCCACAGTTCAAATGACTTGAAATACTACCAAAAGCTGTTCTCCTGCTACGCTGTTCTCATTGCTAAAAGGTGACTGTGGGTCAAAATCAGTGCTTGGATAAACCAAAGCATTACAGCTGTTGAAATACTTAAGCCCTGTGAGATTTTAAAATGATGTCATAGCGATGCAGTTATTACACGTCTGCCATCAGATCCGCTGATGGCAGTTGTGGTTTGTATTCAAGGGGCCCGAATAATTGAAACAATCCATCTGCTCTATGTTCTTCTCTGCCTCTCGTTCTCTCACTCTCTCCAGCTCGAGTGTGATTACTTGCTGCCTTGTGATATTTGCCAGTGATGCCATACTTAATCAAACAGCCGCTTACCCTCTGGATCTCTGGAGAGATGTGTTGTAGTTTTAACAACGAACTGTAGATAACTGAAGCTATCCACCTGTTCTGGGCATTTTTATTACCGCCAATATCTGATGAGACCCGATATTTGTCAGGGATTATCAGTCCTGCACAAGCAATTGACAGCCTTGTGCATATTTCATGAAAGCTGATGGTGTTCTAATTCACCATGGACCCCAAATCATTGAAGTAATTGACCCATTCCAGGGCTACTGCTTTAGTTTCTGTTAGAAAAGGACATTTGCCTATTGTCATGTTCACTTTAAAGGCTGCAGTGGGTATAAGCCTTAATTACTTTTTTCCACAAGACAGAGTAGACCGTAGAGGGAAAATCATATTATTTGCATAGCTCATTTTAGTGAACTCCCAGGCACTAATCTGCTCTCCCTGTTCATGCCTTTCGGTTTGGTTGCCATCTCAGCATAAATACTAGTAAATGAATACAAAGAAAAGAAAAATGAAAAAGAAATATGGTTTCCAATATCAAGCTACTTTCAGGAGCACTGCTAGGGGAGAAAAAGCCACGAAGATTACAGAGCCAAGCAATTTAACAGTGTCAGAGCTTGATTTTTCAAGTGCAGCTAAAGAATGGTGGTTCCTTCAAAGGAGCTGTCAAATATTTTACAGTTGGACCCTTACATTAAAATTACATGCACTATCTTGCCAAGGGCAAGAATGTTGACCAATATAAAGATTGTACATTAATCAAAACAGCAGGCTACCCATTAACAATTTTTATTATTTTCATTGCTATTGTGGCAATAGCGGCACAGTTTATTATTTATTCATTTATACTGTGCCTTTCAAGATAAAGCGTTTCCAAGATTGCTTTTTAAAACATTATTCACCATACTGAAAACTAAGACAATTAAACAAAATCAAACCATAAATACAAACATTTTAAACCAGAATCTAAAAGTCAGGTGAGAAAAAAATAAAATGTGCTCAATAAGTCTTGTGAAATAAAAAGGTATTGTCGAATTTGCCTGGTGAGGGATTTCCACAGTTGTGGTGCTACCAATGAAAAGGTCCTGTCTCAAGAATCCATCAAGCTGACCGTAAGCCAGAGAGCAGGGCAACTGAAGCTCATCTTGGGGTTTGGTTGAGTTATATGGGCATAAAGGCACCTTCAAATAACTTGGTGCTAGACTGCTTAGGCTTCAAAAGTCAATACAAGATGTTTATACAGAGTTCAGAAACAGACCGGTAACCTGTTTAACTGATGTAAAGCTCTTGTAACATGAGACATACGCCTACGGTAGTTCCTCTCAATATCCTGGCAGATGAATTCTATATCTATTGTAGATTCCGCACCGTAGGGACATAGGAAGCTGCCTTATACTGAGTAAGGCCATTGGTCCATCTAGTTTGGCATTACCGTATTTTTCGTCCCATAGGACACACTGGCCCATAGGACGCACCTAGTTTTTTGGGGGGGAAATAAAGGAAATTTTTTTCCCTTTATTTCCCCCCCAAAACCAGGTCGGGGAACAGCGGGATGGCGGCGCTGCGCCTCCCCGCTGTCGCCCTAGCTTGTGGGGCTTCCCGATGTCTTCCCGAAGCGCGGGGCGCTCTGCTTTCAGCGCGCCCCGCGCTCCGGGAAGTAGACTGCTATCCGCAGCCTAGAGAGCCCTGCAGGACCTCCCGCGGGGCTCCCTCGGCTGCGGATATCTGCCCGGCAGCGAGGCGCTCTGCTTCAGGGCACCCCGCGCGCCGGGCAGCAGGCTGCTATCCGCAGCTGAGGGAGCCCTGCGGGACCTCCCGCGGGCTCCCCAAGCTTGCTGATAGCTTGCTGAAGCCTGGAGAGCGAGAGGGGTCAGTGCGCACCGACCCCTCTCGCTCTCCAAGCTTCAGCGAAAGCCTGCATTCGCCCCATAGGACGCACCCAGATTTCCCCTTCATTTTTGGAGGGGGAAAAGTGCGTCCTATAGGGAGAAAAATACGGTATATACAATGTTTAGCAGCAGCTCTAAAGGGTTTCAGACACGCTTTTTCCTAGTCCTACCTAGAGATGCTGGGGATTGAGCATGAAACCTACCACTGTACTATGTCCCATTTTAAAAGTAGTTCTGTGTAGCCGGACCTGGATTTAACCTGTGCACGAGTAACCGAAGCTAGGTTCACCTTTACCAACTAAGGTCATTGTTGGCAAGCCACTTGAAATTGGAAAAGGCACTCCTGACCAATAATGGCAACCTGTGGATCCAAATATAGCAATGGGTGCAGGAAAGTTCCTGAACTGAGAACTTGGGTCCTTGGGGTGGGAAGGGGACTGAAACATCATTCAAAACACACAAACTACCTCTCAGTTATAAGCATTCCCATCTTGTCTGAACTCAGTTTAAGCTTGTTCACCCTCACCCAGTAAAAAAGCCTCTTGACAGCAGTTCTTGATGCAGTCAAATTTCATTGCTTTGTTTGATTTGAAATACATATAAATCCTGTATTCACTAGATTATGTCATCCAATTCCAGAACTGACTGTCTTCATCTTTAAGGTAGGAACTTGGTTGTGTTCACAACTTATATCCTGGTAGATTTCCAAGAAACCTGTAATGTGTAGATGATTGAAATTTAGCATACCTGCAATACTTACACCATGTAATATTTGCACCAATACCATCTAATGTTTCTGCAGTAGAGTTTTCACTACTGTACTATCTATGGAGGAGTTCAAACAGCTTTGAACAAATAACAAAATGTACTACTGCACATCTTCCCCTGCTTTGAAGGACTTTTTGTAACATCTGCTGTGTTTCTTAAGCTTCTTCCACTAAACTTGTCTCACCTTTCTTTCCAGCTCTGTAACTTTGCACACATGAACAATTTGAGAGAGAAATGATGTCAAAAGCGTAAAGGAGACATTTAACAAAACTGCTCATCTAGGGAGGCTAATCTAACAACACCAAATGGGGCAGTTAGGCATTCCTTGTACTCAAGCTTTCTTTACAGATATAGGGCATACTGTTTCAAAAAGTCAAGACAATCTTGTTGAAAAGGACACATTTTGCAACTAAATTATACCATGAAAATGAACACAATTTTGGTCAGATATTGTCTTCTGTTAAAATTACTTTGGAAAAAAGTACCGAGTTTTCTTTTTTAAAAAAAGGTCCACAAACTGCCTTCTAGACATAGGATTGTTCAAAATCAACTTGCAAAACTATTTCAGTTTTTACTAGTGCACTATATACATTTTCTAATTTTAAAAGTGATCCCAATATACAGACCTGGTAGAAAAACGATTTGCAAAATAAAATTTGACATAGTAAAACAATAAAAAAGAACTCATTTTCTTGTATCTGGCATTCAATGGAATGATTTATGGTCTTCTCTGATGACTGACCAATATACAACGAGGGGTGGGGTAAAGAAATTACTGTTGCATCTTTGCAGGCTGCGATGTGTAGCAATGAGAGAAGGGCATCAGACAGACAAAACAATGACTTTATTTATGTGTTGTACTGTGTACATGAAAATGAGTCGAAGAATTATAAAGTCAGAAGAGTGACTTTATTTTAGGATAATTGGTGCTGAATAATAACAGAACAATACACTGTCACATTTTGTCAGCAGTGGGATTTAATTACCCTCCATTAATTATATCTATGTGTCAACAAAAGGGCAGAAAACAGACCTTTAAAAGAAGACAAAGAAAGTCATTCTACAGACTGATGGGATTACGATGAATAAGAAAGGGAAGGGAATAATACAGTTTTGTGGCTCAGAGAAAGGTATTTTTATATCCTATACAAAGTAGGTGAAAATGTGAGACTGAGTCATAAGTGAAAGGAAAGGGTGGACCTATGATGCAACACCCACCAACAATTATTCCAAAGCACAGACTCATGGGCTGTTTTATTTGGTATAACAAAGAAAGATTAGAGTTTTAGGATCTCTTCAAAATGTTAGGTCAGGACTCACCAAATAGACTGAAGGATGCTTGTTAATCAGTAACAAAGACACCAACCAAAGTGGGTGTTGAGGCATGATGGCAAAACAAGTGCCCTCTGGGAGGATTTTAAAAGATAAGTCCAAAGGAGAATAATGTTGATAATCAGATGCGTTTGTGTACCACACGAAGAGAAACACTTTCCTGTTTCCCCTCTGCCCAAGCCTAGGTTTTATTTAAATATTAGCAAAATGCCCATCATGAATTGTCTAAGGATTGGGGGAATGCTTATGTATTTCACAAATAGTAGATCCAGATTCATGAAGTACGGTACATGAAAGAAGGCTTTCTAAAATGTACTGAGACTGCCAGTAGTGTGTGATGAGAACAACTTTTCACTGAGGTGGTAAACCTGTGCCTCAGCTTTCCCAGCTGCAACCCTATCCAGAGAAAGCAGAGTTGGCCTTAATTATACAAGCACTTGTTGTATTCAGACTAGATTTAAGACCAGGACACACCATCTCGGCTCTGAGTCCTAGAAAACCTGCTCCCTGCCTTGCAGGCCTTTTCCCACCTGGCCTGGGAGAGTAGGGCCCTGACTGACCAGCTACAAAAGTTGAAGCTGCTGAACAGATTCTTGGGCTGGGGTTGGTTTGGATTGGGGGGGGGGCAGGGTTGTTGCTGTTGGCTCTTTATTTTAGATTTTGTTGTGATTTATGTAGAAATTGTTAAGTTTGGTTTTGTATCTTTGTTTCAAATGTAGACACCTCCTCTTAAATGCACAGTGACTGCAGCTTATGTTTTCAAATCAGATGGAAACTTGAGGGAAAATGCATCAAGCAGCAGTATTTCTCAAGAAAGTACACTATGGATATGGATTGTGGCTAACATCTTGTGTACATGGCTTCAGACACAAGCTGTGGAAACACACTGGAGCCAGACAGGTTACTTACCTGTCACTGATTGCTGAGTAGAATATTGGCTTTGTTTGTGTTGAAGGGATTCACAAGAAAACAAAGCACACTAAGCTGAGTAGTGTTCCACAAGAGTCATTTTATACATATTACAAGCTGCAACAGAAGCACAAACTGTACCTAATGACTAAAATAGCTTCCCATGTGTAAAATTGACACTTAAGACACGTTCAGTTGCTCATTGTGTAAGCCTAAACCAGACTTCTGCTTAGTCATCTAGGACTACTCTTTCAGACAATGGCTAGCTAGCTTGTGCCATGGGTGGAGGATTATTAAGCTGCCCAAATCACTGTATTTATAAAAAAATTGCACTTGTTATGAACAATCTTGCAAAGGAGAAAAAGACTGAGGGTGAATAGACATTTCAGATAAAGCTTTTAGGTCACACTATTATAGTAAAATTGAGCATTCCAATAAAATATTGCAATGCGCTGATTTGTAGCATTCATGGTTTTGTGGGGAGGTTTCATATTCAGGAGAAGTTGGGAGAACTGTGCAGCAAAGCGTGTTCTCCTTCATGGAGAGCACGTGTTGCGGTGGGGGCCGCCAGGACACTCCAAAGTTGGGGGGCGGGCTAATTGATCGTTGGCCACTGATGCGATTGGGGCTTCCCTTGTTGTTGGGAAGAAGTTAATGTTGCCATTTATTGACTGACAGCCAGAAATAGTAAAACTCCTTGCACGAGGCTAGGGCTTCCTCTTTTCGCCCGTGCATCGGATTGCCCGTCCATCCCTCCCGAGAATAGGGTTGTTTGCTTTGACCTTGCTATGCCTGTCATGGGGTCGTCTGCTTTGGAGCGAGGGCCTGGTAGGAATTTTGTCCATCTGGCTGATTGGCTGGGGCCATTTGGTTTTTGCCTACTGCGTAGCAAATCGTCACAACTTGTAAGGTTCGCGGTTAGGCATTGGTTTATGGTTTGGTTGGTTGAGGGGCATGGATTGGCTGTGCCTGCCCCTCTAATGCTGCTGCTGCAAGGGATTCCGTTAAAGGAATTGGGAGCTAACTCTTGCTTGTCCACTCTGTCAATGGGGCTCGGGCCATAGCAATGAGCTCCTGGTTGCATTTGGGGTGAGGGCAGGTTCCCTGCTCCACGTAACCCCCAAGTGTATTCCCCCATTCTGACTTTCGCATCGTGCGGAATGTCAGTCTGTCCCCCATGGTGGGGGCAGATAGTCGCAACCAATGCCTACGCAACCACTCACAAATTTGTATTTTAATAAAGTTGTGGCCAAAATTATGCCAAAAATCTTAAACAAAAACTTCTGTGTGATGTGTGAGTTATTGGGGTGGACCTGGGGACCTCGACACACAAGTGCTATTTTTATTATCATCTTGTTGCAGGCTCACTCCTTCTGATAGGCTGAGAAAGATTTGAAGGAAATGCTGAAGGCAGGGCCCGCTATGAAGTCCTACAGTCCTGGAGCAGAATTTCTTTGTGTCACCTGAATTCTTTATCCTTAGCTGCTAGCACAGAGGTATTAAAATAAAGTAGGTGCCTGAGCATTTTGACACGTACAGATTATGCCACTATAACACATAGGGTTGGTAGAGCCAACAATAAACCCTTTCACAGTACCATTTTCACAGCAGAGGCAGCTCCTGAAAAAATAACAGTATTAACAGTAACAGATGGGTAGCCGTGTTGGTCTGCCATAGTCGAAATAAAAAAATTCCTTCCTGTAGCACCTTAAAGACCAACTAAGTTAGTTCTTGGTATAAGCTTTCGTGTGCATGCACACTTCTTCAGATACACTGAAACAGAAGTTACCAGATCCTTCTATATATTGAGAAGGTGGGGAGGGGTATTACTTAGAAGGGTGGTGGGAATCGGAGATTGGCAGATAGCTGAGATGAGCCTGTTGACGACTCTTAACGACTGTAATAGGTCTTACAGGAAAAGGCAAGGGGTGAGAAGGTGAGAAATGGCTTAGTCATGTATAATGAGATAAGAATCCGATGTCTCTGTTCAGACCAGGTTTCTCCATTGTTTTAAGTTTGGTAATGAGTTGTAATTCAGCAGCTTCTCTTTCCAGTCTATTTCTGAAATTCCTTTGTAGTAAAACAGCTACTTTGAGATCTTGTATAGCATGTCCTGGGAGATTGAAGTGTTCTCCTACTGGTTTCTCTGTTTTGTTCAAAACAGAGAAACCAGTAGGAGAACACTTCAATCTCCCAGGACATGCTATACAAGATCTCAAAGTAGCTGTTTTACTACAAAGGAATTTCAGAAATAGACTGGAAAGAGAAGCTGCTGAATTACAACTCATTACCAAACTTAAAACAATGGAGAAACCTGGTCTGAACAGAGACATCGGATTCTTATCTCATTATACATGACTAAGCCATTTCTCACCTTCTCACCCCTTGCCTTTTCCTGTAAGACCTATTACAGTCGTTAAGAGTCGTCAACAGGCTCATCTCAGCTATCTGCCAATCTCCGATTCCCACCACCCTTCTAAGTAATACCCCTCCCCACCTTCTCAATATATAGAAGGATCTGGTAACTTCTGTTTCAGTGTATCTGAAGAAGTGTGCATGCACACGAAAGCTTATACCAAGAACTAACTTAGTTGGTCTTTAAGGTGCTACAGGAAGGAAGTATTAACAGTAGTAACAAGACAAAGAAGGGGCAAGGTAGATCATGGCAGGAGAAGCTCTGTCTCCTATACTGAAATATTTTTAAACACAAAGAACTATTTAATTCTAATTATGAGCAGATGAGGAGGCATTTGCTTTGCTTTGTGCTCTCCCAGAGCCATCTATGTCTAAAGGGCATTAGGCAGCAGTCCACACCAAGATTCATTATGCAAGCCTGTGTTTTGTATGTGACTAATAAGGGATTTGCCAAGCAAACAAAAGTAGAGCATGCACCATTTTCCATGCTTATGACACTGAATTGCGCTTTAGTTGCAAAAGCACAAGTCACGGTTTGCATTGTTGCAGCTAAACAGAATCTATATGAATGAGCAGCTGGCCTAAAAAAAACAGCACATCTCTGCTGTTTGCAGATCTCTAATGATGAAAATGAAACTTTAATAAAAAAAATATTTTAAAATAGCTTATTCATTATCATGCTTTCCATTTCGCAGAGGCAACAAGCAGCAATATCCCAAGCATTCTAAATAATTCAGGACACAGATAAGGCCAGCAGCAATGATGAGTGCATAATAGTGATAATAGGGCCTACCTTCCTTTAAAAAATGCATTATACACCCATTATCATTTCAGGATACTCTCATTCAGCTCTAGGCTGGTTTGAGAGTGAAGGTTTGGGAGAGGTTGTTTGGTTCTCCTCTACTGTTAGCAAACTTGGGGGAGTTATTATTGATACTCAGATGAATACATGAGCAAGAAATTCTAGGTAATGTAGTTTTCCCAATGCCACTTACTGATGTCTGTAGTGCTTGGAAAACTACATAACACAATGTAATATTTGCATCTGGCACACAGCCACAGTCATGTGCCAGCTTTCAGACTAGCAAAGATTGGAGGGAGGTCCTTGCTTTGCCATTGCTGTCAGTGTTTGAAGCAAAAACAAATATTAAGTGAAGGGGACAAATGGGAGATGGGTAAGGGGCTGCCAGTTACTGGTGAAGGATGAAGAGAATCAGATCCAGTCACACTCCCAATGACAAGGTCCAAATCAGGCTTCAGATTGGACTCAAAATATCTCAGCATTGTAACACTTTTAAGACATGAAGCCAAGTTAAGATTGATATGATGTTTGATTAGTTGGCATATACCTAGAGTTTCATCCATGTAGTCCCAACTTTATTCAACACAGATCTTTGTGATGGTTGTGGTAATACAGCACAAGAGTGCAGATTGGAAGGGAAGTGGAATCAAGAAGGCCAAAAGAAAACTATTTTGGTGCATTTCTACCTGTCAGCATGCACCCAAAAGAGATGTAAACTTGTTAATTCCAGGAACTATAGTTTAAAACAAGTTTATGCTCTCCATAAATCCTCCTCAAAATTATCTGCTGCAAATTCTGAGAATGAATATCCATTAAATACTTAATTTCTACATCTGTTTCAAAACAGACGTTTCATAGATTACGAACATCTTACAACTGTCACTGCTGGATATTTGACTTCTAATTATTGACAGACATTGACATTTTAATAATAATTAAATAATTGACATTATTTTATTTATTTATCTGACAGCAATTATATTTAGCATGCAGTATTCAACAGGTTGCATTTGATAATGAGTGATATTGCTTAATTTTCTCTGTGACTCTACCACTGTCAGAAATTCTGTTAATATTTTATCATAGATTGCCTTTCCTATCACCACAGTCAGTGGGTGGAACAGGTATATTTCTAAGTAAGCATTCTGACCTACTGTTTGACCCTTATTATGCATTTTATCCTTTAAGTGTTCACATCTTTTCTGCATGTATGCTGCTGCTCATAATATTTTTTGCAACAGAGGGACAAAAGAAAGACCATGGCAGACGATAAAAAATAATGATAGGGCCAATAGTTCATACATTCTTTAGCACGGTGTTGAGACATAGTGATTAAATATATCCACACTCACTCTAAAGCTGCACTGTTGACATTGCCTACTGCAACTATTGTGTGCTGGCCTCTTTTAGATATCAGATGAAACAGAGGAGGCAGTACCCTAGCACTCATTCACAGTAAGCTATAGTTAAGCAGTTTCGATGCAATTGTCTTGGTTCTTAAGCTGTCATTTTTCTGAAGTATTCCACACATCCCACCTTTTCTACTATGTTTTAAGTAGTTTTATACCGCCTGTGGCAATCCATCTCAAGATGATGGTCAAGTTAAAATGATGAATATTAAAATGCAAATGATAACCCATACATGTAAAATTGGGGTGTGTGTCCTCTGGGACGCATTCCTGTGTGAGTCACGATCCCATGCAATATCACACCCTGTATCTTTCGGGGGGGGGGGGTGCCTGCCAAAAAACCTGTGCCGCCATGCACTTGATAGCACACCCCCCCACAATGGGATGTCCTGATTTAATCGGGGCAGTTGAGGGGTATGCTGATAACCCAAGGGCACCATTAATTATTCCTGACATGATGGATACCACCACCAACAAACACCAGAAAATACTTGAGTGCACAGGTATAGTGTGCAGGTTTAACAAGAGCTAAAATACCACCAATGTTGGCTGATGATAAAGAGTTGTATCCAAAGGCGTCCTTCTGTGAGTGGACGGCATATCCTAGTCACTGAAGAGTTATTTCATACCTCACACTAGAGTGTTGTTAAACTAAATTCCAAAAATATGTTCTGCATACACAAAAGCTCACACAACCCCAAAGAGAATTGCTATAGAACCTACTTATTAAAGCACTGTATGAACTCTTGTGGGTGCTTGTGTGCAAGCATTTATGGAAAAGCACTAGTGGTTAGTTTCTTCTCATTCAGTTATTTGGATCCAACGCATAATCCATTAGGGAAAATGGCATTTTTACATGAGCCAAGTTTGAAAGATATACAAAGCTATTTCAGGAAGGGAACACACAGTGTTTCCTTTTTCTGAGCCACAGTAAGATGGGAAAAGCAAACCCATCCATTACCAGACAGGCAGGTTATAAAAGTAAGACTGAAAAACAACAATAGCTTAAAAAAAGTAATCATGCCTTATTGCTATTACTGAAGGTACTGAATAACAAGCTGGTTTGTTTAAATATAATCAGCTACAAACTGCTAGTTGTCCCTGATATTTTGCAAAGTTTGGATTTCTCCAGGGTTTGTGGAATTTGTTAGCCGTAGGACTGCATCAAACCCATCAACTGATCTAAAGAGAAGTTGAGTTAATTACTAAGAGCTCCTCAAAATAGTTAAAAGTTTAATTACTTGGAATAAACTTGGTTTAACAAACAGCAGCCTGCATCACAGTAATATGTATTGGATCACTACACACTCTGTGATCCAGTTTCAACTTTCCATTGTTATAATAAATTTACCGTATTTTTTGCTCTATAAGACTCACTTTTTCCCTGCTAAAAAGTAAGGGGAAATGTGTGTGCGTCTTATGGAGCGAATGCAGGCTGCGCAGCTATCCCAGAAGCCAGAACAGCAAGAGGGATTACTGCTTTCACTGCGCAGTGATCCTTCTTGCTGTTCTGGCTTCTGAGATTCAGAATTTTTTTTTTCTTGTTTTCCTCCTCCAAAAACTAGGTGCGTCTTGTGGTCTGGTGCGTCTTACAGAGTGAAAAATACGGGTATTTACTTATACACAGTCTTTCCCCCTGACAGGAACTCAAGGTGGCTTACGGATAAAAATAAAAACAGCTAAAATCATAGGGGGAAATAATTAAAAAATGACTAAAGACACACAGAGAGAGAATTACAATAAAAGAGCATGGCACCAGCCCTTTCATTAAAAGCAATATTGTCTACACTGACTGGCAGCAACTCTACAGTTTCGCAGGGGTCTTTCCCAGCCATACCTGGAGATGCTGGGGGCCAACCTGGGACTCTGCATGCGAAGCAGATGCTCTACCACTTATCTGCAGCTCCTACCTGAACTCATTTACCCAAGTTCTGCTTCCCCCTTTGGTTGCAAATCTGCTCTGCTGAATGGGAAAAGGGGAAACATGAGGCAACAGAGAATCATGGATATGATAGTAACAGTAAATGTTTAAGAAAGAATAACAAGAATGGAGAGTTCCCCTCATAATCTTAATTTGCGCCTTTAGGCAACCACTGCTTGCCCCCACCTCAGACGAATATGGATCTGTGAGTATTTTAAACATGTAGCCCAGCTATATCCATGCTCATGTTGTGGGTGAAGTAGTTTTTATATTTTTGCATAAGCAAATATATATTTCCATTCGAGCTGCCCTTTTCTCATGAATGAAAGCATGGGATTTGTTGTAAATTCCATAATTTAGTACAATTTAACATTCAGTTTTGCATATAATTCAGAAACTCTTAGAATTTATTTAATTAGATCATACACAATAATTCAGTAATTCATCAAATGAAAACAAAAGTGGTAACAATATTAATAGTTAATTTTCTGCACAATATTGGAATGCAAAAATAAAAGTATAATTATATTGTGATTACAGATTACCTGGTCTTTATTGAGTAATTATGTGCAATGAAGGCATGTCAACAGAAATTGTTATCAAACAGCCACCTTAAAAGGCATCAAATATAGAGGTTTCGGGTGCACGAGAAACTAAGTCATGAATACTGATTTTCAGGGAAGAACTAATGTAAATGGGCTTTTAGCTAAATTGGAGCTGCTTCACACTATAGCAGGATAATCCCTTTGTTTCAGCAGATGCGGATATAGCCAGCCAAGTGGCAGAATAAGTTAGGGTTGCCATATTTCAAGAGGTAAAAATCCGGACACAAAAGGTTGTTGAGCTTTTCTGGGGAATCGCCCGATAGCCCCTCCACCGTTGCCAAGCCCAAGCTGTTCACCCCAGAGTCTGAACCAGAGCTGCCTGCACACACAATTATTATTGTTATTACTTTTTTTATTTAAAAATAGCTTTAAAATGAAAAATTCCCCTCGTATGGGCATGTAGGACCCCCAAAAGAGGACATGTCTGGGAATTCCTGGACTTATGACAACCCTAGAATGTGCTAAGTCAACATCTAGGCTCAGTTCATGTGTTTCCCCGAACATCATTATTGACATATTACAGTAAAGTTTGAAATAACTGTGTGTGTGTGTGTGAGAGAGAGAGAGAGAGAGAGAGAGAGAGAGAGAGACAGACAGACAGACAGACAGAGAGAGAATGGCAGGTGTAATTATTGGAATGTCATTACATGAGGGCTTCTGAGACCAAAGGAGGTAAAGGACTAGCATGTTGACATTTCACATGGCCTGACCCTTTCATTTCTCTACTTCATATTTTACTAGACATCCCAAGCCATATGTGGTTATCCTTGTCAATACAAAACAAACAAAATAACATATCCTTTGTACAGTACAGGTTTTCCTTGACCCATAAGATTACTAAATTTCTGTTTTTATAATATTCTGTTATTGGTCTTTATGTTTCATCTCTGAACAATGTTTTTATAATACTATTTATCATTTTTAAGTTGTATTTCTGTACACTACTTTGAGATTTTAAAATATTAAGTGGTTTAGAAATTCCTATGATTAAATAAATAAAGTGTCTTGCATAAGTGGTAGGACTCTCTTTAGCTTCCAAGAGCAAAGACCTGTAAACTCCCAAGCTCAAAAAAATCAGCATACTAAGTCCCATCCTGACAGATATCCCTCCACTTATTAATTTGAAACCCCCTGACTTCTGAGCACACATTTTTTGAGGGTCATACTCTTGATTCCCTACTTTGTTTCTTTGATCTACGTTGTTAGCCTCTTTCATGAATTGGAGTCAATTTCATCACATGCCATGCTGTACACAGATACATTTACCAAAATTATCAACATGACATTTCATTTCTGAAAACTTGGCCCTAAGATACAAGTAAAATCTACTCCAGTTCATCATGGAACCATGGTTAAATTCCTTACAGAGACATCGTGTCTACTAGTATTGGTGTTTAAGGAACGGCTTTGCAGGGTTTGAAATAGATTGATTTTTAGAAAGCTTGAACTGCAAAGTCTTTGAAATACCACCTCTAAAATAGGTCAGTCTCTAACTGCTTAGGTACTGCTACAGAGCATGAAAGTCTAGATGTGTTTTCTCATGCCTTCTCTTCTTTTGGGAGTTCCCATGGATCATTTCTCTTTGCAAAAAAAGAAAGAAAGCATTGACTAAAAGTCTCCTCATCCACACAAACCGAGCTATCAGTGGGGAAGCATCAGCAAAGTTAGTTCAGATATTGAACAACAGTCCTAACAAACAGCAATGTAAAATTATGCTGGTGGAATGTCATGGCTATTATTTAATTGTTGTATTCTTTTTATGAAAATTTCACTTACAATACAATCCTATACTATGTCTGCAAAAAAGTCCCATTCAGTTGAATATTCAGTAAGTGGGTATAGGGTTCCAGTCTCAATCTACTTTTAAAATAGACAATTTTATTGTAGACCTCCAAAGGATTTTATTTCATTCCTTTCCTTTCAACTTCCTGGAGTATAACCTGTCTGCTTTATGCATATTTTGATCCCATTTAAAATAATTACTACTCAATATCTTCTTGATCCTTATACTTACATTTAACAATCAAGCTAAACTGAGTACAAATTGCTAATCTTCATTTACTTGTTAATAGAATTCCACAGGATGTGTTGCTTAGATTTGTTGCAAAGCAATACAAGATCCACATTAATTGGAAAGCATGCAACAGCATTGTTTATCCACACAGTCTGACAAAGAAATGGATAATTAGAATTCAGAGCTCTGTTTTCTGAGAAACAGCATATATGAATCAAACATATATTAGGAAAATAATTATCACTAACTATATATTAATAGACCTTTAGTATAATGTCAATAAATAATGCAAGATAAACGCAGACTTAGTTATAAATTATTGTAAGTTGTGAGTCAAATGAACTGTAACTTGGATAATTTACCGCAACTGCTGAAGCTACATGAAGAGTACAGTGGTACCTTGGGTTACATACGCTTCAGGTTACATACGCTCCAGGTTACAGACTCTGCTAACCCAGAAATAGTACCTCGGGTTAAGAACTTTGCTTCAGGCTGAGAACAGAAATCGTGCTCCGGCGGCACAGCAGCAGTGGGAGGCCCCATTAGCTAAAGTGGTGCTTCAGGTTAAGAACAGTTTCAGGTTAAGAACGGACCTCCGGAACGAATTAAGTTCTTAACCCCAGGTACCACTGTATACTGTATTAAGATAGTGCAATTTATAGTGCAAAGCAATGAAAGGTTATTCACAGCAAAGAACAAAATGCTTTAATGGTGCCTGTTTTGGATGAGGCTCCCTCCCTCCGAAAGAACAGGTTTGTAGCTTTGGGATATAGGAACTTTGGGATACTTGAAAATGGAGGCTTAAGTGCCTTCAGTGTCTGTTCCTGGACAGGGATAGCTTGACGACCGTGGTCCACCCCTTGGTAATCTTTAGACTTGATTACTGATATGCACCTTAGGTGGGGCTCTCCCTGAATTTGGTCCAGAAGTTGCAGCTAGCACAAAACGCTGCTGTACTGCAGTTGCTGGGAAAACCTATAGGCAACATGTGTGGCACATGGGTTGAAAGTGTTGCATTGGCTGTCAATATGCAAGCAAGCTTGACGCAATGTTTTACCACAGGTGAAGAAGCCCTATACAGTTCTTGGCCAGGGTATCTAAGAAGCTGCCTATCCCTCATACATCCCAAACAATCACTTAGATCTAAGGATGAATGCAACTTTCTCGCTCTCTCCTCATCCTGCACAACCCCTAAATCTGTTTCTGGGTTCCCTCAATTCTCTGGAGTGAGTTTACAGGGCATGTGGGAAGAGGATAGGGTGGGGAAATTGCATTGCATGGCTTAAAGTCCTTGCATCAGTGGAACTCTTTAGTTGAAAACAGCCCCATGTTTTAATACCCTTTTGTGATATGAATTACATTTTATATTCTGTTGCTGTAAACTGCTCAGGTATTCTCTGAATGCATTCAGAAATAAATTATTATTTATTCAGAAATAAATAACTATCATTAGAACCATTAAATGGATTCTGTTCACATCTGTGTTTTAATCAGTGACCTAACATTTTATTTGGATTTTCTTTTTGTACTGCTATCAAATACCATTCTGCAGTGCATTCCAGTACCTAGAGACTGTGCTTCAACCAACCTGTATCTTTCCTTCAGATACTTTTAACAGCATTGCACCAGTATACTAAATCAAAAGCACAATAAGAATTTCACATGCTGCTTTGTACAAGGTTGGACTAATTCGGGGGGGGGGGGAGTGTATATACTATCTTTATGTAAATACAGATTGGGGGGGAATCAATTTCCCCCTTGCATAGTTACTCTATTACTTGTTTTTGTATCATTAACAAAGTCATATCTTCAATGTGAGCTGACGAATCTCAGGAGGGGAAAAAAAACCCAAATGATTTTATTATTTCTTTGCTTATTTAGGAAGCTTTAGTTTTATCACTGAATTTTAAAGTTTAAAATTATTTCTGAAGACAGCGTAGAATAAAGATAATAGTGTAGAAATTGCTTTCTGTACACATGAAAGATACTTAATATCAGATTACGCCTGTAGGGCAAATGTGACTTTGTCATGTCAACCATAGAGGCCCAGCTGTATTCTATAGACTATAGAGGAAGAAAATGTAAATAGTTGCTCTTTTAAATAAAATAAATTGTTCTCTTGAGCTATCGAGGAGCTGTGTATTATGCAACAGATATAGAAAGTAATCTCAATTTCTGTACTCTCAATATCATGAAGACAGCATCTTAATTTAGCAAATATAATTACAGGAAAGATCAGACCCCTAAATCATTACTACTTTTTTCCTTGCCTCAGGGCAATTTGTAGCCTGAAAGACAGAAAATAATGCACACAGGGAGCATATTTTTCACCCTCAAATTCTGCTGTATTTTATCTTGACTTCAGATACCGTTTAAATCTTTTAGTGCAACATTAGCAAGACATATTTTGCTTTTTTTTAAACTCTAATTCATGCTTATTTCTTTCTTTCGTTGACATTTTCCAGAATACCATTGCTCACACATCTTCACGTCAAGAGGTCAATTGATTTCATTTGTTCTATCTACATGGAATATATTTTAAGGCTACAATTCTACATGCAGTTCTACTTACTGGGAGTAAGCCCCAGTGACTTCAGTATTACTTCTTCTAAGCAGATATCTGTAGAATTGACTGTAGACAGCTTAAACTAATGTAGGCTTTTGAAATAATCAAGGATTTAGTTGAGATGCCTGCATTACAGGGGGGTTGGACTAAATAATCATTGTGTTCCCTTCCATCTCTACAATACTATTATTCTATGTAACACAACGCACCATAGGCATCATGAATGTTCCAAAAAAGAAATCCAGCACATTATAGTTACAGCAATGTAACTATAAGTAATTCTGGATATTAAGTGGCATATAAATGCCAGAAATAAATAAATAATAGGTGGAATTTGAAATGATGACTAGTCTGAGGAAATAAATTTGAAAGTTTATTCCTTCTGCTGTTGCCAACATGGCACAATGGGAAATCAGCTCATATTACTCTTTTTGGTGTGTCTTCGTATCCATGTTAAATCTGATCTTTATCAAAGTACATGCTAACTCCTGCTGCTCATTAAAGCTGTCAATTTTCCCCCCTCAGCTTCATCTGGCTCATAATTGAAATTCTTATTTTAAAAGTGTCATTTTAACGTTATTGCTAGCTATGGAATGTCTTGTGAAGATTGCAACATTAGAGTTAATTTGGCTCCACATCTCTGTTAATGGATACTGTCTGAAATATAATAAACTGTGGGTACTCAGACCTCAGCCAAAATATGTCAAGGTTACTTTCCCAATTACTGCAGTTTGTTAGACAGCAGCGAACAATTGGGTATCATTCTTCATGTCTCTCAGGTTTCAAATTGCTTATAAGGTCTTTGTTATGTTAGCAAAAGTGAGTTTTCTAACAGCATATGTCATGATATCTCCTTGTGACTATTAATTAACAATGTTTATGTACTTCACTGGTATGTATTTACTCTTGAGAAAAGTTGCATTAAACCTGCACTTCTAACAATACACTAAATGACTCTATTTTTAAAATGTGCATTAGATATGATTTCACCAATATTAACATTTTTTTTTCTATTTGCAAAAAAAAATAATTTTTTTTCTTTTTTTCTTTTACTGTTTGTGCAGTGTAGCTTATTTCAGAAAGTTGCATCTTCATGCTTCCAGTCGTAAACCAGACCAATCTTGATTTGGATAGGAATATGATGATTAATTAAATTAAACATGTTTATTTGGATGTAGTTTCAATGCATTTTTTTCTTACTTTACTAAGCAGCCTCTAAGGAGTGTTATGCACATAGCAGATACTCCAACAGAAAAGATATGTACAGTTGCAATAGCACAGAGGATGTCTTACATGGTCATACCTGCAGCAGCAATGCTCTACCCTAATGGATCAACTATCCTGTTGTGCGGAATTACAGCACTGAATTTTCTATCAGTTTGTAGTGGTGGGGGAAATGGCTTTTGAACTGTTACTGGTACTCACTCCATTCATATGCCACACATTTTTCTGTTATGCTAGTATGCTACATTGGACAATGGTGGCTGCAGTTGGCACAGTTGCATTAACTCACACTCTTCCGTTGGAACAGCACTGGGTTAGTGTTGGATAGCATACCAATACTATAGCCACTTTTCTCCATCCTGCAAACTTTTTTGCAAGCGTTGGCATTTATAGAATGAGGATATCAGTGTGTGTGCGCACTGTGCACTGTAGGTACCATGTGTGCATGGTGATGCCATTTTCGTAGTTATTTGGTGTGATTCTAAATGCTTTCCCTTTCCCCTCTTGTATGGAAAGAAGAGTGAGAAGGAGCTTTCTGTGTCTAATTCATAGCAGAATAAATTATAGTAAAAGAATATGCATATAAGTAGCTGAAGATCCAAAATTATACTCTCACTGTCAAGCATGTTTTATGCCAGAAATACATCAACACATTGTGACATTATTTTTCTGTTAAAGGCATTCCTTTTTCTGTTGTAGCAATTCACAGGAGAATTGTAATTCCTGATCTGATGGTCCTGTCTTCCTAGCTTAAGGAAAGCCACAAGGGAAAAAGAGGATTCAAGTTGCTTGTCTCTGGTATAAACAGTCTCTGCAGCAAGTGTGGAATAAATCACGGAAGATAAACATTGCTCTGGGGCAGAACAATTTCTTTCACACATCAGAGACACTGTAGATTTTCTGTAAATCAGTACCTTACACATTAACATTCAAAAATGCTATTTGTGAAGACTCTTGAAGTAAGATAATTTTGATGGTTGACACAGAAAACACAACAAAGGTAGTACAGGTACAGGAAAATGAAAGATACACTTGCCTTTATAAGGGGCATAAGAGAAAAATAAGCCACGCAACAATATTATGTCTTATTATCTAGGCTGCTTTCATGTATTCATGTTTAACAAAAACTGGCATTGAGCTATAATTATCTCAGCAATGGATGTATGCCTGTACCTGTACCTTAGTTGAAATATGTCAAGGTTATTCACCTAATTACCCCCATAATTTTTAGTTATTCAAAGATTCTGTAGACTAATTTTTTTTTTTAATTGCTTAAATGTTGTTCTTTGGGAACTAATATTTAAAATGAAGTTACACTTCTGTTTGACCTTATTTTAACCTCACTTGGCATGTGAGCAAGTGCATAGTATTAAAGCAAGTTAAGAGGTTATTGGCCCTAGTCACTAGATCTAGGGAATGCAAACCAATAATGTAAAGAGAAAATCCTAAAAATTAGATTTGAGCCTTGACAGAAGCACAGATATATCAAGACAAGGGGCTTTCTGCTAGATTTCTGAGGTTCATTTCTCAGTTTTAGCAACACAATAGAGCTAGGGTTTTGCATATGGCTTCTAATTAAAGGTAAGGAAAGTTATGAGGGATGGGGGTGGGGAAGATCACATTTTTTTACTATCAATTTTTCTAAACCAACCCCAAATATTATGAAACTCAACACAATTCATAAAATACAATTAAGCCAAGGATGAAGAACTTATGGTGCTACGGGTGTTGCTGGACAAAAACGTCCATCATCCTTGACCGTTGACTATGCTGATCAGGAATGATGGTGGTTGGGAGTCCAACAATATTTGCAGGGTCACAAATTACCCATCCCTTGACTACTCTGTGTCTTGATCTGTCTTGCAGCTGGATGTGACTCTCCTTGGTTTGGTGCTTAAGCCATTCCATTAATCCCTGGAGTGCTGGCATGCAACGGATTCAAGAAGGCTGTCTGACATATGAACAAAGGCCTTGCATCCCATGATGGAAGAAAGTAGGGATATAAATGCAAGAAGAGTTTTAAAAATAACAGTATAGGTTGAGGCAAAATCTTCCCATCAAAATGCTACAGTATGGTTAAACGTGCCCCCAGCTTCTCTCAGAATGCAGCTGGTAAGTCTCCAAATATTAGAGAATGCTCAGAAAATACTCTCCCCACCCCCAATGCCAAGAGAGATCTAAATTGGCTCCTAATTGCCAACTTGGGGTTTGATTTCTGTGCATTCTGATGGAAACTTGACATACTGATGTTTGAATTATGGAACATAAATAAGGCCATATTAGGTGGATGCACCTTCCCTAATATCTCAATAGAGGTTTACAGGCATGGTTCCACAGGAACCAAAAAACATTTAAGATGCCATGCAGATACTCCCCTTCCCCAACCTATTTCCTGTCCAAGGTGGCAGCTCCCGGGACATCATTGTCAACCCATACTACTTCAGTATCACAATTGCCTAAGCCAACTGTGTTAAGCCCTGCCTTGGGTAATAATGATATGTTGATCTTTCCATTTGTGGAGTCCCTAAAATGGCTGGATGGCATCTTGTGCACCTCCTTAATTTGCTAAATTTTAAAAGATTCTCAGCAAGTCTTCCAATAAACATGGTTTACAGTACCATTTTTGAAGCAATGGCCCTGAGAAAAAGGTAAAATATTTTGGTTTGCACTGACTAAAAATTTAGAACACAATAAAGTAGGGAATAAGCAACAATCCGTGTGTTCATTCCAGTGAATCGGGTCATCTACAGTGTCATTTTCTTGTAAACTTTGCATACACAGTACAGAAATTGTATTATGCTTGAAAACATCACACTTCTGTATTTTGATATTGTTAATCTCAGAAACGGCACACTTAAATATATTAATTAATAAATTATGCTATTACTATGTCAACATATGACAAAACACCTACACTTAATCAGTTAAACTTTATATTTTGTTCATGCTACTGGAGCATGAAATATTGTGCAGCTAGAAATCTTGTATTTCCATTCCAGTAACTTTTATAGCAATTGGATTAAGCAGAGTGTGCTTAAGGCATCATTTCTTAAATATAAAAAATATTAAATCAGATTTTTTAATACCTTAAACTGAAAACATGGGCTGATATCTTGCTTTTTTGTTTTTTAAAGTGCTACCTCTACTGGTTTACTGACTTAACGGTTTCCCCCATTAAATTTTCCCATTCAGATTCCCCACAGGGAGAAATGATGTGCATATTCACTGTGCGCCTCATCACGCAGAGTGCAACCTCCTAGGTTCAGGTCCTGTGTTTATTCAGAGGGGCTTCCTACCTTTACCTTCAAGGATAACATGGAAGGGCACAAATAAATCAGGATAAGCTCAAGGCCAACTCTCAGTCTCTTCCTAGAGAGAATCTGGGGTGGGAATGTGTGAGGGATTAAAGTGTGAACATGCTCTCAGCAAACTCTTTAAAATTGCTTCTAAGTAAATGGTTTCCAAAATGCTGGACAAGCCATGTTTAAAAGATAAATATAGTTCTTAAGGCTTTTTTTATTTACTCTGGATTTGGCTTTAAACCCCAATTATTTTGTCTTTGCTCTACAGTGGTACCTTGGGTTACAAACGCTTCAGGTTACATACGCTTCAGGTTACAGACTCCGCTAACCCAGAAATATTACCTTGGATTAAGAACTTTGCTTCAGGATAAGAACAGAAATCATGCTCCGGCAGCGCGGCAGCAGCAGGAGGCCCCATTAGCTAAAGTGGTGCTTCAGGTTAAGAACAGTTTCAGGTTAAGAACGGACCTCTGGAACGAATTAAGTACTTAACCCGAGGTACCACTGTATTTTATTTCATTCTTAGGGTGATACACAGTACAATGTTAATAGGATTTAAATAGACTTGAGTCAATGGGTCTACTCTGAGTATGATTAGTGTTGTATACTTAGTTAATACTGTGGAAAGAAAAATATCGATTTGAGCATTTCGAAAGTAAAACCATAGGCTTAGCATAATAGAAAAAAATGAAAAGCTAAGAGACATATATGCCCAAGCCACAAGAATACATGAAAAACTACTCAACCTGGGTGAAAACAAAACAAAACAGCACTATCCTACATGAGAAAGAGTTGTGGGTAGTCAAAGGTACTGTATTTTTTGCTCTGTAAGACGCACCCAACCATAAGATGCACCTAGTTTTAGAGGAGGAGAACAAGGAAAAAAAATATTCTCTCCCTCTGCGCAGTGGCTCTTCAGCAAAGCGGAAGGAGAAACGGAAGGGGCTCCGTTTCTCCTCCCACTTTGCTGAAGGGGCGGTGTGCAGCTTTCCCTCTCAAGAGGCTTTGCGTGGCTATCCCTGAAGCCAGGAGAGAAAGAGGGATCGGTGCACACTGATCCCTCTTGCTCTCCTGGCTTCAGCGATAGCTGCGCAGCCTGCATTCGCTCCATAAGATGCACACACATTTCCCCTTACTTTTTAGGAGGGGAAAAGTGAGTACGTCTTATAGAGCGAAAAATACGGTATGTATAAAGTCAACTCTTCCTAGACATGACAATTATTATTGTTGTTGTTGTTGTTGAATTTGTTGCTCAAGCAAAGGCAAGTTATAACCAATAAACCAACCAACCCATTACATTAAAACCAATGCAAAAAATATATACAATAAAAACATTCCACCCACTTTTATAAGGCCACAGACAATTAGGGGCTAAAGGCCTAGTTATAAAAGAAAGCATTTGCCTGGTGCATAAAAATATACAATGCTGGCATCAGGCGAGCTTCCCTGGGCAAAGATATGCTGTATGCTGAAGAAGCAAAAGCATGGTTGAGCTGAAATATTTCTGCCTTAACTCAATGCTAAGTCTTTTTTTCTATTTACCTATTGGATAAAGAACAGAAAAGCTTTTAAAATATATATATACATATAAGACAAATGTGTACTGTATCCAGACCATGTCCAAGTTCAGCCTGTATGTGTGTATGTTTAGTTATATAATTGGGGGATTCGAGTCAAAATATAGATTTGTGTTTAATAGTTGCAGAATTAGAAATATTACAAGACCAATGAATCTGAAAATAAACATGCAGCAAGATTTATAGGATTTTCTTTCCTACAGAAGGAAGCACTATTGAGAGTAAACCAAAATTCTGTTTTCCTTTGAGGCAGGTATTGTGCCTTGATATAAAAACGACAGAATATCTTTTTCTGAAAATAACATCCTTCATCGAGGTATCACAAAATGTTTTTTCAGAAAGAACCTGCCATTAGCTAAGGAAAAAAGAAAGGTCTTGAGGCAATATCTCAAATGAAGAGATTCAATAGCCTGAGAGACAAAACGTTTTCCAGATAAATGAGGCAGCCTGAGTGGAAGGGCAATTTCTAGCTACACAGAGTTCTGACAAGTTAGAGAAAAACATACTGGATGAAGAGATGGGGTGGGGTGGGGTGAGTAAGAGGTTGATATTGTATGTTTTGAGGTCAAAGTGTGGAGCAAATCAGTGGAGATGCAGAAAGGTAGAAAAGCAATTTGGAATTGGATTTGGAGAAAGAAGAAAGCTAGAAAAATGAAAGAAAATGGGCTGATACAATCTTCCATTTCCTGGGGCAAGAATGGCATGAGGCTACACATTTATGGTCACTCTAGTATAGACTGAGGAAGGAATAAATAGAACTCCAAGAAATAATCCAAGAATAGAAAGAATAGCATTCACTGGATAGACAATGAAGAGTAGATATAATGCTAGTATGGACGTTAGAAACTATGGTAGAGACAATGAAAGGAAGAGAGGATAAGGACAGGGAAAACTTAGTTGTGGGATGGAATCACCAAAATATTAGTTTCACCACAAAATTGGTGTCACACCTATTGATGTCACACCACAGTGGAGAGACTAATGGAAGGTGGTAGCATGAATGATCAAAGGATGGGCTTTGTTGGGGAAGCATTGTAAATCAGCAACAAAACTGACACTTCACTAGAAGGTGACATTTTAAAAGCTGATCACACAAGTGGAGCCATGAGAATTCTGGGGGGAAAACCACCCTGTAAGGGGGCAGTGTGGAAAAAGAGAGAGAGAGAAAGAATCAGAAATGGAGTAATCAGAGCTCTTAGTCTTCCTGTCCCCCCAAAATGAGAGTGAAGATCAGTTGCTAGCAAAAGCTCCCAGTTTTTAGAACAATATAAGAACTGCTACGTGAAGTACCTCCCTTTGTTTGTCCAGAGTCTCCCAGCTTTTAGCTTCTCTGATGACACTTAGTTCTAGTGTTAGAAATCCTTTCTATCAGCTTTCTCCACACCACTTATAATTTTCTGCAGTTCTGTCACGACCACTTTACTCACTCCAAATTAAAAAGCCCTAAATGGTGTAAATTGTCATTGTAGGGGAGTTGCTCCAACTATTAATTTGGTCCCTTTTTTCTGTACCTTTGTCAGCTCTACAATACCCTTTTGAGGTACAGTGACCAGAAATGTGCATGCTTCCAAGTTTATGTGGCATTATAATATTAAGATATGCTATGCTTTTCTGTGAAGTCAATTTGGCAACAAATGTAGCCTTCTACACAGGAGAGAAATGGAAGTAAAAAGGGTCTGTGAAACAGATCAATGAGATGACCTGTGAGGAAGAGGTTGAAATAATGCACTTCCAGTTTCTGCAGAACTTTTGCTATCAGAGAGGGGTAAAAGAAGTGTACTGCTGATGAAGCACACATACCAGTTTCATTTTGTATAAAATAATCAAGTATGCTTGGGTTGCAGATTTTAAAATTGCTCATTAAATTATTTAAATTAAGCAGGAATATGAGCCCAGCAAAAAAATGATGTTGGTTTGCAAAGCAAGTTAAAAAGTCCTCCCACTTTATTGGCAAGGGAAAACAGAAAACTCGCTTGTTAGTATAAACTTCAATTACCTGAACGCACAAAGCTCGAGCACTGGATTGTATTGTACTTTAAATAAATCACCCTGAATTCTTAGCAGCCACCAATGGCACAATGGCAGCCAACAGAACTGAAGCTTGGGCTCAAGCTTCCTGACAATACAGACTTCTAAAAATTGTTATAACTGCTTTTATTAACGGGGGTGGGGGTGGGGGTGGTGGATTTATTTATACAGCTTTGCAGAATAACCTCAAATCTCACTGGGACCAAGATCATTCAGATAAGTGTATTTTAAATATATACAAGGAAATATACCACACAAGTAAGGTCTTGGAATGTGCTGAGTAGGAATGCACAGCTATTGAAAGTGGGAAAAACATAAATACTTCTATAGCACAACAAAAGCAGGCAAATATAATAGTACCAGCACCAGTTGGAGACATATCCTCGAATTGAGGGGCACACTGCCATTTTAACCCCCAAGCTGTCTGCACTGGCAGAGGAAGAGGAGTGCAGGGGGAGTGCACCGCCCCCGGCAGCGTGATCCCGGTGTGGTGCCATCGCGGCTGCCCCCCCGCCCACGCTGGGCACCCCACCCCCACAGGCGGCGCACCCCACCCCAGGACGTGCACCCCGCCCCTGTGGGTGGCGCACCCTGCCCCGGGATGCATGCCAGCCCCGCCCCGCCTGTTCTCCGCCCCCCGGTGCTGGAGCATGAAGCGCTGCCACTGGCTGTCTGAGGTCTGAGTTTCTGAAGGCTATTTAAGCCCACAGATTTCCGAACCGATCACAACTACATATATGCAAGGCTTCCCTGAAGAAAAAAACCATATAGAATTGTAGAGTTGGAAGGGACCACAAGTGTCATCAAGCCCAATACCCTGCAATGCAGGAATCTTTAGCCCAATGTAGGGCTCCCAGAAGTGCAAGCTGGATTTAGAAGAGGCAGAGAAACCAGAGACCAAATTGCAAACATGCGCTGGATTATGGAGAAAGCTAGAGAGTTCCAGAAAGACATCTACTTCTGCTTCATTGACTATGCAAAAGCCTTTGACTGTGTCGACCACAGCAAACTATGGCAAGTTCTTAAAGAAATGGGAGTGCCTGATCACCTCATCTGTCTCCTGAGAAATCTCTATGTGGGACAAGAAGCTACAGTTAGAACTGGATATGGAACAACTGATTGGTTCAAAATTGGGAAAGGAGTACGGCAAGGCTGTATATTGTCTCCCTGCTTATTTAACTTATATGCAGAATTCATCATGCGAAAGGCTGGGCTGGATGAATCCCAAGCCGGAATTAAGATTGCTGGAAGAAATATCAACAACCTCAGATATGCAGATGACACAACCTTGATGGCAGAAAGTGAAGAGGAATTAAAGAAACTTTTAATGAGGGTGAAAGAGCAGAGCGCAAAATATGGTCTGAAGCTCAACATCAAAAAAACGAAGATCATGGCCACTGGGCCCATCACCTCCTGGCAAATAGAAGGGGAAGAAATGGAGGCAGTGAGAGATTTTACTTTCTTGGGCTCCTTGATCACTGCAGATGGTGACAGCAGTCACGAAATTAAAAGACGCCTGCTCCTTGGGAGAAAGGCGATGGCAAACCTAGACAACATCTTAAAAAGCAGAGACATCACCTTGCCAACAAAGGTCCGTATAGTAAAAGCCATGGTTTTCCCAGTAGTGATGTATGGAAGTGAGAGCTGGACCATAAAGAAGGCTGATCGCCGAAGAATTGATGCTTTTGAATTATGGTGCTGGAGGAGACTCTTGAGAGTCCCATGGACTGCAAGAAGATCAAACCTCTCCATTCTTAAGGAAATCAGCCCTGAGTGCTCACTGGAAGGACAGATCCTGAAGCTGAGGCTCCAATACTTTGGCCACCTCATGAGAAGAGAAGACTCCCTGGAAAAGACCCTGATGTTGGGAAAGATGGAGGGCACAAGGAGAAGGGGACGACAGAGAATGAGATGGTTGGATGGTGTTCTTGAAGCTACCAGCATGAGTTTGATCAAACTGCGGGAGGCAGTGGAGGACAGAAGTGCCTGGCGTGCTCTGGTCCTTGGGGTCACGAAGAGTCGGACACGACTAAACGACTAAACAACAACAACAACAGGGCTCGAACCCATGACTAAGAATCTCATACTCAACCGACTGAGCTTTGACCTCATAATTAGCAAATGAAACGAGAGGCAGGAGAGGCCAGTGATCATGTGTCCTGCTTTACAGAAGATGCTTCTCTGTTTGAAGCACTGTCCAGTGAAACCATCCTGTATTAGAAGGGCTGTCTGGACCAATTCTAGTTTAAATATAAAGAATCATGTGACTATGGCAGTGCTGTCACTTGCTGGGACCAGGATGGTGCCAGTTGCAGACCTGCATCTCCCGCCCCTGACAGCTTGATGATGCCACTGCCCCGTCCTGGACCCAGCAAGCATCCGTTCCTCAACTCCATCTTATACACGGTGGCTGATTGTTGATAAATATGCACCTATACATGTGTATTAGCAGGCATAGTACAAATGTTAAGCAAATATTTGACCTCTTTTTCAATGATGCATTTCTTCTTTTCGTTGGTGGGTTAAGTGGTCATAGTAAAATATACTGTTCTAAAATCAATCATTCAGTCAATCAGCCAATCATCTGGTTGCCTCCCCAACCATGGTTCAGCCAGAGATATGCAAGTGGAAGTCCTTTATTCCACCTGAAGCTGGTTCAGCTGAGGCAGCATAAGTCATGTTGAAAATGCTAAATCTTCACTCTGCAAAATCTTATGCAAAATCCTCACTCTGTTCAGCTCGGTCATGAGTCCATGCAAACCAACAAGAACTTAAACTGGCAAAAAGAGTGGTGCAAGTCTAACTCTATTTAAAGGCTTCTTTTCTCACTGCCAGACTTGGGCAGAATCAGTTGGCAGTGGCCTTGCTCCTGAACACGGTTTGTGTCTTGCGTACTTTATGCTGGTTTAACGTCAGGCAGCGTAAATTATGCTGGCTTCCTATCCTAAGGTAATATCCAAAAAGTGAACACTGAATGTATATCATCACACCAGAAATAAAGGAACAGTACCTGACAATCAGCATTAAATGCAAATAAAACATCCATCAGTGTGGAAACTCACAGCATTATGTATGTCAGGAGAAATATTAATGTGCAACATTTTCACCAACAAACCAAGTAGAAGACCTATAGTACTGTGGGTAATGGCTACTCTGACATTATGTTTTGTCTAAACAACCCACAGTCAATATAACATCACTGGAAGTGACAGAGTTATTACAATGTCAATAAAAAAGTGGCACGACTTGATACCTGATCCAAATTATCCTTGAATCAAATTTGACAAAATAAGGTCGGAGAAAGAGGTTGAAGTGAACTTAACTTGCAACTGTACTAATGTTGTAAGTGGGAGGTTTTATTTCAACAATGCAAGTCCTACATGCAAATACTTCTACATTCTCTTGGGAAAGATAATCATATGAAAGTTCCACGTTGATTCAAAATATAGTCAACATTCGGAATGCTATGTCAACTGATGCCACCTAACAAATACAAAACACATGCAATATTGCAGTGGTTGTTAAAACAAACACAATTAGGATAATGCTATGACCTCCTCTTCCTTGCAAATCTCATTAAAGGGATGGAGTTAGATAGTTTCCAATAAATCATACTGTAACTGTAGTAAATCTAAAAATGGGATAGCATGGAAATAGCCTACTTTCATCGTACCCTCTTCAGTAAAATAACTAGAATACAACTATAGGGCTAAGGAAAACTGTGACTATTTAATGTAATTTTTATTACAGTGGTACCTTGGGTTACTTACACTTCAGGTTACATACGCTTCAGGTTACAGACTCCGCTAACCCAGAAATAGTACCTCAGGTTAAGAACTTTGCTTCAGGATGAGAACAGAAATTGTGCTCTGGTGGCGTGGCGGCAGCGGGAGGCCCCATTAGCTAATGTGGTGCTTCAGGTTAAGAACAGTTTCAGGTTAAGAACGGACCTCTGGAACGAATTAATTACTTAACCCGCGGTACCACTGTATTTTCCTTTTGTAAGTTCAAAACAGACCTGTAATTTAATTTTATAAGACAAGGCTCATCCTTTGTATTGAACTCTATGCAGTAGATACCACACGCCAAACAATACATTGCACCATATTACTTTAATATTCAGGGCAATGCACCTTTTTGCTGCAGATTGCAATCCTCTAGTGGGGAAAAACTGAATAGTATCCAGACTGTGTATATGTTAATAAGCCTAGGCTGAACATATCCAAGGAGTGAGTACTAACATCAGAGTACAATTATAGTAGAAATAAAGGAGGAAGAAACCCTAATAAGAACTCAAAAATACAATTAAAATATTTCAGCTTCCACAGTTGTTTCTAAATAAAAACATGTCATAGAAAATGGCAGCAATTAACTTTTGATGTTTACTTCTAAAGTTTAATTATATAAGCTGTAAGTAAACAATCCACAAGCCTGTGCTCCCACCACCCACCCTGTCCCTTCCCACCCAAACAGAGCATAACAATATTGCTTTCCAGATTAATTACATAAACTTTAGTTTTGTATGCAGCTGTTGAGTCATCATCCTGAATAGCTCGGAGCCTCCCTTTGTTTCTCTCCAAAAGGGAAATTCACCAGACAGCTGAAGATGGGGGTGTTGATGTTGACAGCTGCATTCCCTGGTCACAATCTAGCACAGCTTATTTGGCAAGACTGATTGTTTTAATGTACTCTGCTTTGAAAATACTCAAATTATGGCAGCAATAAATATTGTCATCAGTTTCTGTTTATTAGAAGGACTAAAAACTCAGCAAGAGCTAGTCTTTGGGATTACAATGAGCCTGGTATACAGTAGCAGCATCTCAGCTAAGTACTTATAAAGACATTTCTATGAAATCCTGTTATATTGCAATGAATATGCTGTTGGAAATAACTGGTTGCAGGAAATCTAAGTTTCTTTACAGAGGTATCACTCTATGTTGGACTGCACAGTTCTTCAGTACTGAAACAAAAAAACATTTGCAACCCCACTCCATTGCTAACGCATCAGTTGCAACTGTATGGTTGTTATGGGTAATAATAATCCTATATTAGGGTCAAATGGTACATTCAATGCAGGGTTAAATGGTACATTCAATGCATAAAAGGTAAAGGGACCCCTGACCTTAGGTCCAGTCACGGACGACTCTGGGGTTACGGCGCTCATCTCACTTTATTGGCCGAGGGAGCCGGCGTACAGCTTCTGGGTCATGTGGCCAGCATGGCTAAGCCACTTCTGGTGAACCAGAGCAGTGCACAGAAACACTGTTTATTGGCCGAGGGAGCCGGCGTACAGCTTCCGGGTCATGTGACTAGCATGACCAAGCCACTTCTGGTGAACCAGAGCAGCGCACAGAATTGCAGTTTATCTTCCTGCCGGAGCGGTACCTATTTATCTACTTGCACTTTGACGTGCTTTTGAACTGCTAGGTGGGCAGGAACTGGGACCAAACAATGGGAGCTCACCCCGTACCAGGGATTCAAACTGCTGACCTTCTATCAGCAAGCCCTAGGCTCAGTGGTTTAGACCACAGAGCCACCCGCGTCCCTACATTCAATGCATAGTATGCAGTTAAATCTCTGTTTTTTTCCTAATTGCAGTCACAACATGCAACTGTTATTGGCAACACAGCACGTGGAAGGGGATAGATATATTGCTTCCTTCTCCAGCTGAGATCCCCTCCCCAAAGAAAAACAAATCCCCCAAACAGCTATTATTAAGCATTGTAATTGTGCAGAGACCAATTCTGAGGACTTCAAGGAAGGGAAGGATAAACCTCCTCTCCCCATGAACTGCAGTCCTGATAACAAACACCTCCACAACCCATGCCGGCATCACTTTGTGACATTTATTTGTTTATTTAAAATAGAGACTGAACTAAACTATTTTTAATGAAAAAGAAAAGGGATATGAACAAATTTATCACCACTCCGTTATAGCTTATTGAGCTCAATGGCCATTTACAGTGGTGCCCCGCAAGACGAATGCCTCGCAAGACGAAAAACTCGCTAGACGAAAGGGTTTTGCGTTTTTTGAGCTGCTTCGCAAGACGAATTTCCCTATGGGCTTGCTTTGCAAGACGAAAACGTCTTGCAAGTTTGTTTCCTTTTTCTTAACACCGTTAATACAGTTGCGACTTGACTTCGAGGAGCAACTCATAGAACGCGGTGTGGTAGCCTTTTTTGAGGTTTTTAAAGACTTTGGTGATTTTTGAAGCTTTTCCAAAACTTCTTTTGCAGCCATTTGGTAAGTTAAACTTTTAAAACTTTTTGGGGGGTTTTTGGATTTTGGGTTGGGGTGTTTGGAATTCAAGGACTTGGTGTTGGGGAGGGGTTTGCAAGAATCTGGAAGCTTGTGTGGTTTTTTTCTGCATTTTTATGATTTTCTGTGACCATTGGGCCACTCTGCTGTTTTTTAAAAAAAATTCTGGATTTGAATTTCTGTGTGGTGGGTGTGACTTTAAAGAGCACTTAATAAACTCTTGTTGTACCAAATTTGGCTTTGTTTGGACTTTTTTTGACCATAGGAAAGCATTAATTGAATTTCAATGCATTCCTATGGGATTTCGTGCTACGCAAGACGAAAAATTCGCTAGACGAAAAAACTCGCGGAACGAATTAATTTCGTCTTGCGAGGCACCACTGTATCTGAGCATGGGATGGTACCCTGAGGTTTTTATAATTAACTGGAAGTGGGGACTTAGGTTCCTTTTTTCCCTCCTGGAAAGAGGTTACTAAGACAATCAAGACAAAACTTAGATTTAAGAAAAACTGGAAATAGTGAAAGCTAATTGATAATTTGGGAGAATTCTAGAGCTGTTTTTGTTCTAGAAAAGATACAGTTCATAAACAAAATACTGTAAATAAAGGTAAAGAAATATATGAATATGACTGAATAAAAAGAGAGTCCTAATTAGATTAGTCATTATCATCCTCTATTTGTAGTTCTTTTTTATTTTTAGGTGACTCTTCCAGAATCTATTTCATGCATTATTACACTATTTCAATACAGCATCCCACTGCTTAGCATATTATAATTTCTCTTTCAGAAGTACTGCCTTTACAATAAAAATGCCGTAATGTAGCCATTAGTCACAAACGACAACATACTCTGTAGACAGTACTCTCCAAGCCTCTCAAATAAAAGTAGAATAATGAAATGTAACACAAAGCTCATTTTAAAGAGCAATCTCAGTTAATTAAGATAGATGTGAACCATTAACTAGGGGGCACTATGTACTCAGAGGACTACATTTGAGGCTTGTTTAATATGTGCATCTTAAACTCTTTCAGCTCTTATCCACCAAGAAAGGGCTGCCAGGTGAGCAGATTGTCACTCCAACCTCAGCTAATAGATTCTCCAGTGGCTTTTGTTACTGCTCATGTCATGCTACTGAAACGATGAGCCTCAAAAACGGCACAACATATGTAGCTACGACTTGTCAGCTCCGGGTAATCACACTCTTCTTGGTTTCAGAAGCAGATGCAGATGAGACTAGCATTATCAGTATGCAAATTGAAATGGTCCCCCATCCGCACCACAGTTCTTACCTCTAATGGCCCTCGTAGAAAGTCTGTTTGCTCAGCTCCTACTTCAAGTGCTACGTCCACAGAAGCAAAGGGACGGCTGGCCATCTGCTGCCGCTCCCGCATAAGTTGCTGATGGAAGGAAAAAGAGGTTTCAATGAAATAACTTCAAAATATGATGCTCAGTAGCTGAATTCACTTAACATTTATCCAGTAATGACAACTGACATTTCCGAACAATATATACCAGGGTTCTCTTAAGTGGAGTTTCGTGATCTCCAGACATGCGAAAAGATCCCAGAGGCCCAGGGAAGTATGTTCTTACATGGTCACATGACTGGACATGCAACATACCACAGCTTTTCCAGGGTCTAACTGGATTATGGTGCAAACAATACCATTCCCACTAATTCCTTTACTTTGCAAAACTAATTCCTTTACTTTGCAAAACTAAGGAATTTCCATGGCAATCCAAACCAGGTTTTAGTGAGTATTGTGAATGGTTGCTTGAATTCAGTTCATCCTCAGCCTTGATAAAGGATGCCACTTTCTTTCACCCTTCCAGCTCTCTTTTGCTAAAACTGTATTATCAGCGTCTGCCTGTACTGCAAATCTTGAATGCTGGTACAAGAAGGTCGGCTGACTTCAAAATTACTACCTCCTTGTTAATGTTTCAGAGTGAACCCCTATACCACACATGTACCTTGTGATGACTATTTGTATATTTTCACAAGGGTACATAAATTATGCTTTCCCTTAGTACTCCAAGTAACTGTCAAGCCCAGCCCCTCTTTATTACACACATAGAGGATTTCTTTAAGGAACATGAAGAAATGGTGGCAAGAAATTTTCATCTGAAGTCTGATCAAGAGACAAACTCAATGAACCTGTGCCAAGAACAAACACTGTCAGCCTTTAGATTCCCCATGCACTTGTACTGAAACCAGATGGAGTTATTAGTGACAGTGTCTGCAGTTTATATGCTGTCCCTTCCCTTATTACTTAAACATGAAGAATAATGTCTGAGCATTAGAGACCTGGTGCCAATGTAACTGAGGAACCTGAAGACCTAGATTATGCTCAGGTTGCTTAGAAAGCCCACTGATGTCATGCCAATGTTCAGTGAGCCACAGTCACATTCTCATAAGCTAATTTATATTTTCCTCCTCAGTCTCTAACAATAATGCTAATTAAACCTGAACAAATACAAATGCTGAGCAGCACTAAATAATACAAATCTTTCTTCCCTGGATGTATGAAATGAATAAAAGCAACATTAAATATTTAAATCAAATTAATTATCAAGTAAGTTTCATTGCTTGCTTGCTTGCTTCTTTACATGAAAAAAAATCTCATGGTACCTAGAAGGAACAGAAGTCAAGAGCTGTCAGGACTAGAACCAGGAACCTCTGGGTAACCCAGTGTATTGAGCCACTGAGGCATAAACTTATATAGCTGCATGGATAGCAACAGGTTCCAAGCCCTGGAATGACTGTTCACTGGCTCTCCTCAACAAGAAGAGCTATAAAGATTTGCTGGTTAGGCTGTTTCTGGGCAACAGTAGCCCTTCCCAGCTCTGACTCTTGCCTTGACCTCTCATTCCTGGTTCCCTGCTCCAACACAATAGCTACTTACAACTCAGCTCTTAACACAAAATCATGTAATACAATTTCTTTTAATATTGTTTTCACAGTAAGTTCCTTAGAATTTTTCATCAATGCTTCAGAAGGCCCCTTCAATGTAAATTCAGCTAGTACTCTAACATTCTCTACATAAAATTCCCTTTGAGATAATAAAGGGTATGCAAGCAAATTCCTCATGACACCTTATTACTTAAGGCTTTTGATTTAAGGGCTACAACAATGCAGCAAGTACATCTGGTAACGTTTTTCAATCATCTTACTTTCACATTTGTATTTCAAATGTGGGATTTCCTTTATGAATAAAAGAGCACGGCTCCAAAATGAAAATATAAAAAACCATGCAATCATGATATAAGGGGAATGATACTCAAAACAAAACCCGATTTCTATAATCATAGATCACATCGGCTAGTGCAATGTTTATTCACAGGCTTTGCCCATACATACAAGATATGCAGAGGTAGAATACCATTTGCTAGTTGCACTGGCAAAACAATGCTTTTATCCAAAAGTAAATCAGAAATTGGGCACATTAGACACTTAGATGCTGTGTGAGAAGCATATGCACTATACTCTGTTCAATACTCTGGTAGCTTCTTAGGAGTAATTTAAGGGCTGAAAGCAGGGTAGCAAAACTCTGCCTGCCCCTTCAGAGAAAATGCTACTACATGAAAATAACAATACAATACAAAAAATAATAATAAATCAGGAGTATGCTGGTGAAGAAGATATTATTTGACTGTTCTTTCCAGCATGTATCCAACAACACATGCTTTGAATATAAGAGGAAGTAGGAGACTTGGCATTAAGGAAGGCACTGTTGGGAAGTTGTTGATTGCATGACATCTCAGAAGGGTCCACTGTCTACCCTGCTGCTGACCCCAAATACCAGCTACTGCCACCCAGGCCTGGCCCTCCTTTCCCTGCTGAAATTCAGGTAGCTGTGGCTGGCACCTGCCCTTTGAATTCCCTCACAATCCCTCCAGAGCCCTGATATAGCATTGACTCTACAGAAGTTCCTCAAAGGATTTTGCCGGGATTGTAAAGCTTTTGTACTGACCTCAACACCTTTGTTAGGAAAAAAAAATCAGAACTGCCCAGAACAACCAGCTGCTCAGATTGTATGGGATCAGTTTCAATTGTTTGGGCCTGATGATTTGGACAAGATGCTTGAGGGTATCTGGGCAACCAAGTGTCTTCTTGATCCTTGCCCATCATGGCTGATAAAATCTGACCAGACAGGACTGATTGAGTGGGTTCACTGCAGGAGAGAGTTGTTCTGGCTGCCCTGAAGAAGGTGAGGGTGCACCCCCTGCTTAAAAGGCTCTTCCTGGATCCTGGGATCCCTGAGAACAATTCAATTGTGAGTATCTCGTTTCTGGGCAAGATGCTCAAGAGCATTGTGTGGTTATGCACCTGCCTGCCATGATTCAGAGCAGGCCCCTTTCTTCCCCATGGGTGATTCCCACTTCAACCTTGGGGTAAGGTTCATTTGATTCACACACCCTACTGTTCCCAACATATTTATTCCCTCCTTGTTCCTGTAGTAAATCTTCAGTCACCCTTCTTCCCTGACATGGGGAGAAACACGCTTCATTTTGTTGGGCTAGCCCTGAGACAACCATACCCTTCCCTTTGTTCTCTGTTTAAAACATGGGTAAGCAAACTAAGGCCCGGGGGCTGGATCCGGCTCAATCATCTGCTAAATCCAGCCCATGGACGGCCCAGGAATCAATGTGTTTTTACATTAGGATGTGTCCTTTTATTTAAAATGCATCTCTGGATTATTTGTGGCACCTGCCTGGTGTTTTTACATGAGTAGAATGTGTGCTTCTATTTAAAATGCATCTATGGGTTATATAGTCTGCCCCCCCCCCCCAAGGTCTGAGGGACAGTGGACCAGCCCCCTGCTGAAAAAGTTTGCTGACCCCTGGTTTAAACCAATAAAGAATGCTAGATGTGCCACTCAAACGTAACTGCCATCTGGTTACAAGAGCTAGATATATGTGGGCCACAATTCTACAAAAGCAACAGAGACTCCATGGTAAACTCTAAAAGCAAATTAGATTAGACAGCCTTTGTTAACCCAAGAAGAGGCTGACACTACCATTAAGCAGTGAGACAATTGCATCAGATGGTAGGTGCTGGGAGCAGCAGCCCTCACCCCCAGCCATTCCTTCTGAGACCACCCTGACCATTACCTTCTGTTGGATATTAGAAATGTGTGCACCACTGGTATCTCACGTACTCCCTAAACTAGCCCACTTCCTTCAAATGCACTGAATGATGTTATCCATCCTCAGTGTAGAAACAAGATTCAGTGGCCAGTCCTATACATGGAATGAGGAAGGACAGAAGCATTGTGTCTTTTTCCACAGGTGACATGATATATTGGGCCAGCCCTGGCCTGAGACTTTAAACTGATGTTACTTTGGACAGGTTGCAGGAGCCCTGTGAGAGCAATAATTGCACAGGATCAGTTGTATGCAATATTTTACACCTAAAGAAGCTTTAAAGTACATTTCCTCTAGAACAAGTAGCCAGCAAATGGTAGCTAGATAATCTGGATGGAAAGCTTTGATGGTTCAAGTTTGGCCCCTAGAATTTTGTTACTTAGCTCTAGACCAGCTAAAAAAATCCTAAGGTATTTTTTTCTGTGCTTCATAGCCCCATCATATATAGCTCATTGGTTTTGAATGTTCAGCTTCACTAATTTCACACACACACAACTTAAGTATGCTAGGAGATGAGTTCCAGGACTCTTCTGAATGTTTCTTTGGATTAAGAGTATAAATGATCAAGAAGGATACTGCCAAGATTTTTTTTTAAAGCCCACCCATTTCCAGGAAATTCTTAGGCCCTGTACCAAGAATTTTATTTTATTTTTAACTTAGGTTAGGTAGAAAGCACAACATTATTGTTTTCAAGGTTAGTGAATCAGGTACATAGTTCAATTTTTATTTCTTATCCTCAGTGGCCCACATTTACTTTCAGAGAAGTGAAGAATAAGAAAGCAAGTTATGAATTTACCATAATAAAGTAAGTTCTTGTCATACAACAATGACCCATTGCATTGCCAGAGGCACTCAAAGCAGTTGCATGAGCTCATTCAAAATGGGACAGAGGCACTCACAATGATTCAAATTAAATGGCATGATTTCCTGCAAAACAGTCAGACTCTGCCTTCTCTGAATTATTAGCTCAAATAACCCACATTTAGAGATGGGTGCACAATTATACAGCTACATTTGATTATGTAATTCTTGCATACTTATACCCTGCCCAAGTATTCCTAGTGATTTTAGTAATTTGAAGACCGTGGCCTGTCACCCCAGAATTCAAAGCAATTATTCAATAAAATATTATTATTAGATGATTGAAACTTATTTTACTTCTTTCTTTAGCCTTACCTGAGTGTGTTTCCCCCCATGGAGTGGGGTAAGCTCTGAGCACTCTCAGATGACTTTGATTATCTAGATTCATTTCTGCAGTTTTTTTACTTAGAACAGAGAACGTCTTGGACAACCTTGGTCAGGTGAAGGATAGGGAAAGTAAAAGTGCTGTAGTTTACTGGGGAACTTGCTTTTCATGAGAAAAGTAACAGGTCAAATCCCATGCATCTCCAGCTAGAGCTGGGGAAGACTCCTGTCTGAAAGATGAAATTCCTCCTGGAGAGGCATTACCAGTCAGTGTAGAGTGTAGACAGTACTGAGATAGATGGACCAATGGTTTGACGTATAACAAGGCAGCTTCCAGGACCAGTAACTGTAGAATCATATCTTTCAGGAATTGTTCTTGCTCTCCTCTTTGAGGAGTTGCTTTTGATGATGACTACTTAAAAATTTAAATTTGTGAAAAACACGGCATCTAGACTATTGACCGGCACTAGCTGTGTGGAAAATTTTGGGCTCCTATAAAAACATATTCACTGGCTTTCTGTGTGATTCTGGCCATAATTCAAGGTGCTCCTTTCTGAACATATCTATTTATGGCTTGGGATTTCGGAATTTGAAGAACTACCTACTCCTTGAACCAGCTCAGTCATAAAGTTCCTCTGCAGATACTCTTCACTGGGTACATCTGCCTTCAAGGGTTAGTTTGATTGAAATCAGGGGTGTGGGTGTGTTGCCTAGTTATAGAACTACTCCTCAGAGATATTGACCAGGCCCTACATTTTAGGTGCCAAATAGAAGCACATATCTTTGTTCATGGTTTCATTGAATTACAATATTTGTTCTTTTTGCTTTTCTGGAAGCTTACTGCTCTGTTGTGTACTGCTACTGTTTACTGGTATTTCAGTCCAGTTGCAGACTGTTTATTCTGTTGTTCTATAAATTTGCTTTCTTTTTAACACATCCGATTTTTAAAATTTCAATTTATGTGTTTTGTTTTAACCTGAAACCGGTTTTGGGAATCTTCTTTTAAGATAGAAAGGTTGAATAGTATTATCTTAAATAAATAATAAATAGTTTCTGAACCCTTGCTTGGAAACTTTTCAAAAGTGTTTGCATACTAGTTACATGTCTCAAGGAGACGGTTTTAATTTCTGTACAATAGAACTCTTAACAATGATGGTGATAGTTATTGGAAATGTCTCCTTATTCTAAATGTATAGAGATCTTGAATCTCTCAAAGTAGATGGCTATGTGTTTTCCAATGTTTTCCATTCTGTTTTTATACCAAACCCACTTCAGCTTCAAGTTAATTATATGAGGAAGCACAGGAGCTGATTTTCCTTAAATATGAAGCAGTAAAATATGTGGCAAGTTGGAAACTAGGTAATTTAAGAATGTGAATGATCACTCCAGATTTTTGAACATTACAGAAGAAAGATACCATGATATTCAATGTGTATAGCAAATAACCGCTAAGCTAAAATCTGTTAGCTTACAGTTACTTACTTATTATTATTATTGCTTATTATTTATAAACATATTTACATACTGCTATATCATAAAAGCATCACAGCAGTTAACAATAATACAGCTATATAATAAAATGCATAAAAAATTAAATAAGAGAATATCAACTATCAGAACTTTCAAATTAGTATATGACTATTACTGTTTGGATTACATGTGAAATATAGTAGAAACAATGATTGGTCTCTCTCTCAAGTGGTTTTGTGTGTGCAAGCTTAAGGTATTTTAGCTACTTCTGTGTGGCCACTTTTAAATTCTAACAAGGTTTCCAAAGGGCTCATTATTATAAATTCCAATGGATGACATGCATTAAGTCTTACTTAAGAAGAAGTATTGCACACACTGAAATTCTGATCAGCTGTTCAGAAAATTCTATCACATTAAGTCTCTCATTTACACAGTTCTTTTGTACCTTGGATTCTCCGTTACATTTAATAACTTTGTGCACTGACACAATGCACTACTTATGGCAGGTTTACAAAACTGAAACTCGATAAAAAAAAAAGATTCAACCACCAGCAAACTCTCCACTGACCACACACTCAGAAGAAAAGCACTTGGTTCGTTTTGTCTGTTATTCAGAATTGTGCCTGGGGAGAAAGGAGGGGGATTTAGAGCATAGAAAGAGAAAAAGAGACTTCAGTGTTTTGTAATAAGCTTTGTATGAGAGGAAATGCTTACTAATTGAATGTAACGGTTTGTGGGATAAGGTATTTCAAAAGAAAACTCCAGTTGCACAGGGTGTTTTAATGAATGGGCTTACAGTAAAGTAATAAACAAAATAATAATTCAGGAATTTAGGAAAGGGCAAAGTTGAAAGTGAAAAACCAAGTTCAAACATTTTCTCATGGCACCCTATATATGTGTCTATAAATCAATGAACCATAGAATGAGTGGGAGAACAAGCAGGAGAGACAAAATATTGAAGACACAAAATCAGCCCAAAATTAAAACTCACGGATTCAACTGAAATGCAGCGAGAGCAGGTACTCCTGGAAAATATGGGGCTATTGTGTGGATGGGGTGTAGTTTATTACTTGAGAAAAGTTTGGAGGAAACACTTTCACAATCTGTCCCACTTTTCCATGATAGAAACAGTACCACTTGTCACAAAACCATCTCTAGGAACCCCGAAATAAATGTGAAAAGAGAGTGAAAGATGACCATCCAGAAATGCACACATCTTATCAGAATGTGGAATACCACCATAAAAACAGCTGAAAACAGTTGCATTTCCTTCCCGTCTCTTAGCTTCATTCTCCTATGCCAGTCCTGAATCTTTTCTTTAAAAGAAAGGGAAAGTACAGAAATGCACTCCTTTTTGTGTGTACACACACAACAAGAATATACAATACATCTTACTACAGGGGGTAAGACTCTCACCAGGTGACCTAGGTGCTAACTGTTGACAATTTCAAGGCAGCTACTCTCCCTTCCTCTGGTTCTTTAACTTTAAATAGTACTTAGATCAGACAGCCCTTCCCACAGGAGACTGTAACACAAAGTGCATGGCTATCCCAGCTGAAAGTTCTGCCTCAACCAACTATGATGATCCGTTAAGCTGGGATCTTTGGTCAATTCTTTCAGACTATGTGATACAAGCTGCTTGGGTAGCAAAATGTATTGGGCCAACCCTGACTGTGCTTGTGAAAAATTATTCATACAACTAATTTGTCACAGCACAGGATTGCCTAAATCCATGCATGGGGGAAATCATCCAACCACAAGTGGAAGTTATTTAGTTCAGTTCATATACCCAGAAACTTAATGTAGTCTTAAATGCTACCTTAAAAATACAGATGAGCTCTGATCTGGGTAAATAATGATGGGCTGTTATTTGCCTTTATAACAACTAATGACTAACACTGACACCAAACCTTCACAGTAAATCCCAGTAAATCCCAGTGTAGTGGTAAGAATACTTAATTACAGATTTTCATTGTTTTGCAGAAACTACACCCTGTCTCTGCTGGATAGTAATTAACACACATAACTACAGTTATAGCACATCTCTGAAATTGTATAATTAAATATTGTCTGCTGTAAGGCATTTATGACAGCATCAGAAAAGTACTGTCAAGTTCTTATTAGTTCAGAAATTATGATATGTGATTTTTAGAACACTTTCAAAAAACCATTTCTGAAATGATGAACACCTTATTCAATTACACACCAGTTTTATTTCCTATTTTACAGGTAGAAAGAGGTTATCTTAAACAATTGGTCTCCATTTTATGACTAAAAAACACAAAATAACAGTTTCACAAACATCTTTGAAATAGGTTCCAACCTCTTATCACTGAAAAAGGCAACTTGGAGAGCTTCTTATCTTAAGCTCTAGTGGGGTACTGTTTATAATTCAGCCTGATAACTTGCCTTGGTTGAACATCAACTGGTATTATACAGAGATGACAACATTATGGGCTGCTGTGAAATATTTAGTAGTATCTGAAGAGACTAAGTGGACCTCTGAGCAACTTAGTAAGGGTTATAGTCAAAACCATCCTATTATTTATTTTGTTCAACATGGAATTTTGGAAATATTATTTCCATTAAATAACTATAATTTCAAAGTTTTTAATGTCATAATTCAAATTTATTTTAGTTAATGAAACTCCATGACTCATTAATGAATTCAAATGGAGGTTACGCCCAAACCTTAGGTAAATGTCATTCTACTTTGTCCCACAGGACACTTAAATCAAGTTTTTATTCCCTCCACCCCAAAATAATGTTGCCTCCTTGAGAAAGGAATATCAGAGAAGAAGGTATTCGGAATGGGAAGTTGGAGCTATTTCCAAAGTTGGCTTATTTCAACTAGTTCAAGAGTGAAAATGGTTTGTTTGGGTTTGGACGACACAGAAAGCTGCAGTTAATCCAAACTGAAGTGAAAGTTCCTGAACTCCTCCTCACGTCTGCACCAATGGATGAGGAAGTATATTAGCTGAGGGCTTGCTGCAGTTTATTCTCATTACCACTATAGCCAAATGAAGTCTGAAGGTGAAGCTTCCAGAAGAATGACTTGAAAAAAATCCCAGCACAAACACAAAAATGATTTATCTCTGGTGAAAGTTTTAAAGCAAGGTAATTCTTTTACCAGTTTACTTGGAAAAGTACCATATAGTTGTTCAAAGTTTATATGAGACTATACCGACTGCAGAATGACCATTTCTCTATGCCTTTAAAAAATATCTGAGCAAGGAGGTGGAGTGAAGCAAGCATTATCTGAGGAGTCTGCTACTGTTTGCCACAGGGGAGACACGTGAAGAGCTTCATGTACTTTGTGTCCTGACTTTAGACAAAAAGATATAAAGGATTATTTAAACAAGGCATAATCCAACAGGCAGCAGCTAAGATACACTTAAAATAAAGAGTAAACTTGTCCTTCACCCCCTTTTGTATTTCCACCCCAACCCACTCCAAATGGTACCAAAAGGTCAATTCGACGTGTATCCTTTTTGGAAGCCAAATACCAGGTGCTTGTAATTTCCCCAGAACAAATCAAAAAGAGAAAAAGGATGATCACTGAAAAGGTCAATTTGTAGCTGGATCCAAGGAACATTTAGCGTACTGTATGTTGTTGCTCAAAGAACAAAATGTGAATCCGCCACTTGCTTAGTGCTAACAGAAGGCTCCAGAATAAAATTGTGATTCTCCCTCCATTGCAAAAAGCCATAATTCCATTCATGGTGGAAACTATAGCTATATAGTTTCTTTCCCCAAATACAGAAGTGTGTTCTATGTGATTATAATGCAAAGCAAAAGTTTGCTGAAGACACATACACGAGTGATCCAGAATTATAAAGTAAAACTAGAGATTATAGTATCTGAATGTACAAATTTGAAATTCTGCATCAGATATCATACATCTGGTCTTCTTTTGTCTCTCTCTTAGCCTACATCATGTACTCTCAAAACAGAGGGAGGAAAGCATGAGCACTACCATCTTACATACCCTCCAACCTTTTTCTGATGAAAATAGAACGTCCCATTCCATAATGATAATTTTACAATTTATACCCCACACATCTTACTGGGTTACCCCAGCCACTCTGGGCAGCTTCCAACATATATAAAAACATAATAAAACATTAAACATTTAAAAAACTGCCCTATAAAGGATTGCTTTCAGAGGGCTCAGGGGGTCCATACCCTCAAACATTTCTCCAATGAAAATAGAGGCTCCCTAAGGAAAAGTGGGACATTCCGGGATCAAATCAGAAACCGGGACAGCTTCTCTAAATCAGGGACATCCCCGGAAAATAGGGACACTTGGAGGGTCTGCATCTTGGAATTCAGTATTATCATGGAGGCCACCATCTGGCATATATTGCCATATCTAAAATAGGCAGGCCAGTTTTGTATTAACGGACACCACATGCATATCAACATTCCATGTAACACTCATGCTTCAGTCAGGACCAGGCTCAATCAGAAACGCACATATGCCATAGCTGCCAACAAGAAAACCAAGAGCACATTAGTCAGAGGACATTAGGAACCTCCTAAAAGTTTGCCAAATATTTTCAGATTGATCCTGAAAATGAAAGCAATCTACACATGACAGAAGCCCTATTCGCGTGTTCTGAACACTATGCATGGGGAGGGGAAAACAGGAACAAGCACTAGCCCTGCCCCCACTTCCCTTTCCCCATTGCCTTCTGCATGTTGAATGGCAGCTCTCTGCAGCAAGGAAGCCTTCATGAAGGCTTTATTTTGGAGTCCTTATTTTCCACGGTTCTAAAATTCATGGGAGTCACAACGAGTGGAGGTGGCTCCCTTGTTGCAGAGAGTCATTCTTCAATATGTTGTGGGCAATGGGGGGCAGGGGCAGGGGTAGAATGCTATCCCTTCCAATATGTTGGTTAAGCCCTATTCAGAATCCAATTCAGAAATTGGATTTCCTGGTATTAAACCCCAAACAAAACTCGGTACCTTAAAAACAGCTGCAAGGGCCCTGAAGTGGATCGCAGAAGCAGAGCAGGGAAAGTGGATTAACGTTTCTTTGCAGTATTTTCTTATCTATAATCTAGACCACCACACCACACACTGCTGCTAGTCCTGTTGGATGAATGGGGTAGTACCTATATCAGGTATAGGCAAACTCGGCCCTCCAGCTGTTTTGGGACTACAACTCCCATCATCCCTAGCTAACAGGACCAGTGGTCAGGGATGATGGGAACTGTAGTCTCAAAACAGCTGGAGGGCCGAGTTTGCCTATGCCTGACCTATACTGTGTGTGTATTTTAAACCTACAAGGTTAGCAGAAGCTTTGGACAGCAGGTGGGAGGAGAAAGAAATTTCTGATGGAGAAATGGTGCTGCCCTGATCCAGGGTCTCCCACTCCCAAAGCAGCTGTATATGACGAGACTGATCGTGGCTGTCCTGAGGGACATGGTTAGCTTTTAAATGTGAAAGGTTATTCAGAAAGAAATGGCAGATATTTAGAACAAAAATAACATATCAACTCCTACTTGTGATATTATTTTACCTTAAGAATTCATCTCCTAAAGAAAGAAACAGGGATCAATATAAAGCTCGGGATTCAGTATGGTGCCATAGTGTTCTGGCTTCTTCTCACTTAAGTGTAGTGCTAAATGAGACCTAATCTGGTTATCTTTTTCACTTTAGCAGACTAGGAGTTCATGTTGAGCATTTATGTAGCCTTATGATAATCATGTTACAGGTTTCTCAAGAGGTACTTAAATCTTCCAGTAGCCCCACCTGACTCCTGCACTTATCTTTTCTTCTTAATCAAGGGCATTTTAAAAAAAAAATCTATTCAGCAAAATTTGATTATTTTGCTATTAGCTAGTGAAGCTATTTTCTGTATGGGATAGTAGGGCCGTAAAAAACACTTACACTGCAAAATTCTTATATATGTAGCGAAAAAGTGAGGCAGGGGGAAGGGAACACAACTCTAAATTATCCAGCCTAAACATATTGGCTGCACTGCATGTTCTAGTATTATACCCAGGTTCAATAATATACACAGGAAAATATTTAAATATTTGTTTGTATAATTTCAGAATGCAGCAGACTAATCTGAACTACTAACATCATATACAGAAATGCTTTTTAATAGTCCAAGTCTGGTGTCATGCTCACCAGCAGACCCTCTTAGGAGCTGCCCATGCCCTGCACACAACAGACCAGTCTGTACAGGATGAATGCATGCTGGGGGGGGGGGTCAGGATAATGTGTGCAAGGTCCAACCTCAATGGTGCATAGCCTCTGACCATGTGAACCATACTCCACCAAAAAATTACATGGCACGTATAAGCTATGTCATAGAGCTCAGGGACAGGATCACCAGGCACAATCCTATTCCCACCACCATAATCATGCCATGTGCTTCCAAAGGTGTCCTGCAGTATGAAATTCAATCCAGGGAAGTAGGGCTGGGTATGGAAAGGAACCCTCTATCACTTCAGTGGCTAAGGTTTAAAAATTGCCCTTGCTTGTTCAAATATTGCCTCAATTGAGTTTAATGAGTTGGAAACAAAGAGCTATTCTTCTGGCTGCCACAGTATTTAATCTGCAAACACAGGCCACAGATGATAAAACACTTTTTTTAAAAAATACAAATGCCTGTCTTCTCTTGGATGGCCACTATCATTGCGGCAGTGTAAATCAAACTGGCTTTTTGAGCTTCAGTCAGACTGTTTTAAGAGGGGAAAGTGGAACAATTTAGAGTTCATCAATTATATCACATCAAATTAGCCTCCATCATAGACTCAGCTCGACGGCTTTCATCTATTCTAATTTACAACAGAAAGGACAGCCAAGTACAAAATAGTAGCAATGACAGAGTCAAAGGGAAGCTCTTTGGCTTTACTTAGCAAGAGTGATGGTCCTTTTCAAGAGCAGCTTCCTTTTGGATCAAAATCTCCAGCCATAATTAGTTCCTTAAGTCCAGCTTCATCAGATAGCTTCTATCCTCATTTAAGGTACTGGAACGATAAACATCTTTTTATCAATCCTGTAGTTTCTGTCCTCCTACAAGTCATGTTTTATATGTAGTTTATATCAGACAGGGAACCTGTTGTTGCAGCTGAAGACCTTAAAGTGAAGCCCTTATCAGGCACAGCAGTTGTATGCCACAAGTGATCTATTCTGCTAGAAACCATCTCTTACGTTTACTTATCAATATATAATGAAATGCTATCAGTGTAACTCAATTGACTTTTATAATTTGGTATTCACTGTGAGCATTTCAATACACTGCAACAGCAACTATTTAAATCATTGTGAAAGGGTACATCACATATTGAACCATGTGCAGATTTCATCATTATTCAATTGTCTAAATTGGCAAAATCCACTCCCTTGTGAAAGGTTATTTCAACAACCTCTACACAAAGTCCTGTAACTGAAACACAGCAAAAACCAAATTAATACCGAGTCTTTGTACAAATGGGGTGCTTAAAAAAACACCCTAAAATTTCTTTGTTATGCTTGGTGGATTTAGAGGCTTTCACCATACTACCTTGTATTTAAAACTAAGGCCCCATCTGCACTATACATTTAAAGCAATACTGTACCACTTAAAACCATCATGGGTTTTGCCCAAAAAATCCTAGAAACTGTGATGTATTAAGGGTGCCAAGAGCTGTTAGGAGAACTCTATTCCTCTTAAAGAGCTACAATTCCCAGAATTCACTGGGAAGAGGGATTCACTGTTAAACCACTCTGGAACTGTAGCTCTGTGAGGGGAATGGGGATCTCCTAACAACTCTCAGCATCCTAAACGAACTACAGCTCCCAGGAAAACTGCTTAAAGTGGTATGATACTGCTTTAAATGTATACACAGATGGGGCCAAAGCAAGTTAGCAGATCTATTGACTTGACAAAGCATTTATGTTTGTTTGTTTGTTTGTTTTTTAAGTATTTTTATTGACTTTTGTCAGTGCAACAAAATGGCACTTCATGAGACAAAAGCAAAAACTAAACCAAACCAAACTAAACCAAGGCTGGCATAGGATGTTACATGTTTTTGATTACATAATTTCAAAATTATTTCCATCAAGTCAAGAACGTTAAATGACTGGCTCCATGGTTTGCCTAGGAGTGTCAGCGACCTTTTTTCTTGTTGCTAAATAGTTGGTTTTTTTCTGTGCAACTTTATGAACTACCTTGGATAACGTTAAAGGTAAAGGGTAAAGGGACCCCTGACCGTTCGGTCCAGTCGTGGACGATTCTGGGGTTGCAGCGCTCATCTCACTTTATTGGCCGAGGGAGCCAGCGTACAGCTTCCGGGTCATGTGGCCAGCATGACTAAGCCGCTTCTGGTGAACCAGAGCAGTGCATGGAAACACCGTTTACCTTCCCGTCGGAGCAGTACCTATTTATCTACTTGTACTTTGACATGCTTTCGAACTGCTAGGTTGGCAGGAGCAGGGACCGAGCAACGGGAGCTCACCCCGTCACGGGGATTCAAACAGTCGACCTTCTGATCGGCAAGCCCTAGGCTCTGTGGTTTACACCACAGCGAAACACAATTAGATTAAACAAAGAGTTCCCACGATTCCCAGTAATCCAGGAAACATATCACGAATGTCCAGGAGATGAATTATAGTTTTCATTCTTCTACCATGTAGAAAATTGCTGCCTCTTTAGACTCAGAGGGAGAAAAGAATTTAATTTGTTTCCTTGTAATGGCACAGAATCTGCTATGTGTTGGTTTTATATGACTCTGTAAAACACTTTCACAGCTGGTAACTATTTTATTAATTAACATGTATTTATCAAGAAAAAAGACAGTGTTCTGTAAGGAAGTGGAGAAGGAAAATAGTGATATATGATCCAGGATACAGAGGAGCTATATGCTCAAATAGATTTCTTCCAGGAAAATTGCATTTATGAAAACAGTGGGAGACCCAAGGATAAATCTGTGATGCCCAATTGTTTGGTTAATGATTGCTTCCTACCTCTGAGGTTTCAAGTATCTTCAATGTCTCATATTAAGGGATGAGCACATATTGAACATGGCACACATGTAGGGCTCAGTGTGAGTAACAGCAATAGTCTCTGTCACTCTTACCCACAAGGGCTCAATCTTATCATGCAGAATACGCCACTCAAGCAATTTACAGCTTAGGTAGATGAAATGGCAGTAGTGCGTTGTTATGGGGTGAGGGGGAGAGAGAGAGAGAGAGAGAAGAAAGAGAGGGGGTGGGGGGAGAGATTCCAGCTCAAGGAAAATATCCAGGCAGCATTAATTAAGGAGAGACCTGAATGAAGAAAATGAGAGTATTGAAAAAAATCATTCTGTGGAATCAAGGTCAATAGATACAATCCAGGGGGAAAAGAGCTTGCTAGAAACCAGGCACTTCTCCAATAGCTGAGTATGCCAATATTCTGATAAAATACAGTGAGCACAATGCTATTTGATGAAACGTACGGGTGACAGCTCCAACATTTAGCATATTTATATTCAAACTTCTTTTGAGTAAATTGTTCTTGGTAACAGCTAATTTGGAACTGGGCTGTAAATTAGTTGGAAGAAGAGGCACCAAACATATATCAGCTAGAAAGATACCAGACAAAGGGCTTGGATTGTCCTAAGGTAAAGGTAAAAGGACCCCTGACCATTAGGTCCAGTCGCGGACGACTCTGGGGTTGCAGCATTCATCTCGCTTTATTGGCTGAGGGAGCTTCCAGGTCATGTGGCCAGCATGACTAAGCCGCTTCTGGTGAACCAGAGCAGTGCATGGAAACACCGTTTACCTTCCCGCCAGAGTGGTACCTATTTATCTACTTGCACTTTGATGTACTTTCAAATTTCAAATGCCCGTCGTGGGGATTCAAACCGCCGACCTTCTGATCGGCAAGCCCATGTGAGTGTAGTATAATAGCAGAAGGAGAAGTTGGCCCAACTCTGTTATCCCTTACGTGAGAAGTGATTGGATTTGTCCCATGGCAAGTCATTGCCCTCTGAAGTGTCAGAACAGAAAGTTGACCTTTAGACTTTCAGGGACTGATCCATGTCACTACAAAACCTTGTTAAAGAAAACTGATCATGGTAGATTACCTCTTTTAGAAACACCTTAGTACATAATTTCATTCTATATCAGTAACTTCTTATAGAAATGTTTAGAATTTAAATTTTCACTCCAAAGTCAAGAATGCAGGTTTATTCCTACTGAGAGGTGGTCATGCTAGTCTGTTGCAGGTAAACCAATGAAGTGCATTGTGACATATTCAGGGGTGCCAACTTGGACAAAATATTGGGGAGGCAGGTAAGCCCCATCCCACCCCACCTAATTGATCACATGATGCAGTGCATGCACAACATTTGAATGGCAATGCCCATCTACTTGGTGAAGCTCAGCCCCCTCAAATATTTTATTGTGAGGCTGAAGCCCCCATGGCCCCTAGAGGTTAGCTCCTATGGGCAGATTAATGATTATTTTTTTTAACTTATTATGGCATAAAGTCTCTTAAGACTAGATTCCACTTCCTCTGATACATAAGGTTGTGTGTATATATAAACACATGGGTCTGGTGTAAACAATGCAGCCAGAAGGAAATTAAATGCAGAAAGGACTGGCCTAACTATAATAATTTAACTACCACCATCTGAACTCTATATATTTTATTTCTCTCTGATCACACAGTGTCCTGACCTGAATTATACCTGTAACTCAGAATAATATGGCTAATTATGTAGATTCCAGTCCATGAGGGTGATGCTCTAATGACTATATTATTCGTCTTTAAGACAGCAGTGGGTAACCTTTGGCCATCCAGATGTTTGGCCATGCTCAATTCTTCAAGTATTATCTGTGCAGATTACAAAAACTCATTCCTGGGTTACCGCATTTCTGAATTTATGATTATAAATTCAAAATGTATCACCACAAATATTCTGAAATGCTGTTTGGGCAAATGCTCCTGTGGGGAAATTCATATTGCTGGAAATATGAAAGCTGCAGACACAGCTGCTTGGAATTTGTGCAAAGACTCACACGTGCATCAGCATACAATCAGCCACATGGTTGGTACCTGGTATTAAAACAATGCAATAAAACCAAGGGAAAAAAGAAGCAATTATCCCATAAACCGTGTTCTTCAAGCCACACAATTTATTATAATTTTGAGTCATTCCCATTTCAGTTCTTGTGATTTAGTCAGCACAACTGTAATAGTTAGTTGCTGTTACAAAGCATTTTTAAGTGATTTGTAAAAAAAAAAAAAACATGCAATCATCCTTATGTTGTGGACAACAACAATTTCTGATATTTTCCTTGGTTTAAAGGAACACCAGTTACATCTCAAAGTAACTTTTAAGAAACTGACATATGAGGGGAGTTTATCCCAGCAAAAAGAACCAGTTCTGAGTTATGGTACCCGCCCTCCATTGCAACATTCTATAGTTCCCCTACCCAGTGCCAGGTTAAAATATAATATTCTGTCATAATTGTTCCTCTCAGGACTTGAGAGTACAAAACTGAATAATATATTCTAAACATTCTGGAAGATGTATACATACATTTGCACACAGCAGAGCTTTATTTATCAGGGTACAATACATGGTTACAAAAGATGGGAAAATAATAGGGAATCTCTGTACATACTTTCCCTTTGCTCTGCCGTGTTTCCAGACCTTGTGTCCCAACAGGCCAAAGCAGATTGAAGGAAGAGTATTTTGTTGTGTTGTTTTTTTCTACTCCTATAGACATGCTTAGTTGTAATGGCACATGGAAAAACTTGAACTAAAGTAGCTGCAACAGGCTTGTGTGCAAAACAAATGTTTTGTCTTGTGTGCAAGACAACAAGTGTCTGTTGTTTTCAATTGCTGTGCTAACTTTTTGGATGCTGTTGGTGGCCCGGAGTGATGTAGTTTTGACTGATCCTTCAATTTTATTTCCCCCTCAAAAAATGTTTACATTCCTTGCATGTCACCTTGAAAAGGTATTCATATTTTTAAAAGTGGCATAGAAATCAATTGAATAAAAACCTCTATAGCTCAGACAGTAGAGCATGAGACTCTTGATGTCAGGCTTGCGGCTTCAAGCCCCATGTTTGGCAAAAGATTCCTGCTTTGGCCTAGATGATCCTCGTGGTATCTTCCAACTCTATAATTCTATGATTCCCTTTTTTTCCCCACCAGCTGCATCTGCCACTCATATCCAGATATATGGTTCTGCTGCTGCAGGTAACAGACCTGCCAGACAGTGCATATATAACCCCCAATACCCCATTGTATGTCATGTGAAACACTGGGAACACGGAAAGGTGTTTAATACTGAATCAGTCTACTTTTCCATCCAACTGGTATCATACCAGCAGAATCTTAGGCAGAAGACTTTCACATCACTGCCTCTACCACTGGGCTATGGACCCTTCCTAATGCCACCAGTGTTGCCCCCTCCATCTATTTCTGTGGCACATTATGGCTTTTGTGTCACATAAAGACTGGTACCCAGTAGAAGGAATCCAATAACTGCTGTAAGGGCAAGACAAATGCATGATGGATAGGTCTATCAACCACTAAGAACTCATATGCAACCCTCATGATCCGAGCCATGTAAATCATATGCAGCCCTCATGATCCGAGCCAGCACAGGTCAGAGTACCAGAATGCTGGACTGCTATATTCTCAAGTTCCAAATTATTTCTTCACACATTCATTGCTGCCAGTGTTGATAGATTAGTTGCTAATTGAAAACCAGGAACTTTACCGTGTGCATGTTAAGTTGGATGGGAGATAATTTATTGCGAAAAGACCTTAGATTAAAAAATAAGTTCAGTTCTTCACTTTTTTCATTCCTCTGTAGCTTCAAATTTGCCTCTCGATGATGTAAGTATATCCAAGACTGGAATTAAAGTGTTATCTCAGGATAAGTGATTGTATAATTCCAGAGCATGACGTGCATAACTTGCACTCCACTGTGTTCCAAAATCTGAATGAATGGTACAGAGAAGGAGTGGGTACTGTGGAAGTAGCAGCAAGTAAGCATGCTCATTGATCTACCTTGTAGAATCTATGTAGCTTTATCATTCTGATATAATATTTTTCATGCAAATTTCTCCTTATGTCAGAAAAGAACCATGGTTTCTGCAAACAGGGAAGCAAGCAGGGAGAAAAAGTCCTGAATATCTCTCAAAGCTTATCTGTGAAGGATACAGCATAAATTACATAAAGCTTCATTTACTTATTTGAATTATTTCAATAATTAAGGTCCAGCAACAGATATAATTAAAGATAATGATTTAAAAAACTTTTTTAAAAAGGAAAAAATCACTCCCGTGTATTAAATCTTAACACAACTTGTGAGGTTACAGATATGATTTTATAATATGAGACAGCTTCTCCTGCAGCACAATGTAGTAAATATTCATGCAGTCCAGGGTTCCCCTGAAAAAATAATATTTATATTCAAGGGGAAAGGGAGGAGGGCAAGGGCCGAAAACAAGGCCAGGGCATTGCTTGCACATATTTGCTTCTGTTTAAATCTTTTTTAAAAAATGCACCTTTTGCTACTTCTCATGACTACCATGTGGGCTAAGGCATTTTTAAAGTACAACTCAGGACCTGGAAGACTCCACAAAACTCTCAATGTAACCTAAATTGTCTCAGCTCATGGATATCTCACCTGAGCCCCTGATAACCCATCAAACCACAGTCTGATCCCAGATTCCACCCCTCCCCATTACCACCTAGGCCTCAAGAGCAAAGGCAGCAGCAGACCAGTGGGCATAGGAAGTTGGCATAGAAATGCTTTTTTGACTGTCAGAAGACTCTATTGCCCCGGGGTCTCCTTGGGAGCAAGGGTCCAATGAGGAGGAGGAGGAGGAGGAGGAGGAGGAGGGAGAAGACTCAGCTGTGACCAATGATTCAGAAGACAACCCAAAATAGGAAGAGTTGGCAGTGTCAATATAAGTCTCTCAGTCTCTTTTGGACCCTTTCTCAGTTAGCACCTCCCTACTGAGCTCATTGTCCAGCAAATAGAGCCTCAGAACTCTCTGGCTCAGCTCCTGCTCTGACTCCAACTTCCACTCTAGGTGCTTGTCAAAGACATGCATATTCTGCCATCTCTTATCATCTTGGGAGTGGCTTACATTTCCTGAACTAGAGTGTATAATTAAGGGGATAGAGGTGGCCTGAAAAATGATGAGCATGTATTTCAAAACTGGAACTTGGGTGCAGATAGAAGTGCACACACTTATCCCATATACCGGAATGGAAAACTTTTTTCAACTGGAGGGCCACATTCCCCATAGGTAACTTTCAAGTGCCTCTGAAGCTTCTCCTGAGGGCTTGAGATGCTTGAAAGTGCAGTACCACATATAGAGCTGTGCAAATCACACAGGGCAATGCAGACCCATGTCAATCACCACGGGGGGGGGGGGGTTGGCAAAGCAGGAAGATGTGGGGCAGGACTTCTGGATTCTGGTGGCTGAACAAAGAGGCTACAGGGGCCAGATTAGGCCCACAGACTGACAGTTCTGTTTTATCCTGCCTCAAAAGACAAGATGAACCCTCCTGGATAAGCCCCAAAAGTCCATATAGCACCATTTCTAACCCTGGCCATATTGATGTCTCTGTGAAGCCCTGCAGCCATGATTGAAAGGAACAATCTGCTGATATTTGTTCTTTTTTTAAAAAAATATTAAATATTTTCTTGGGCTACAGAAGTACATACATTGCCTCTATTTTCAGATCATAAAGTTCTTTTTATAGATCAGTTATATTCGATGTGAGACTTCAGTGTTGTATACAGTATAAGATTGGGGGAGAAGAGAGGTGGGGAGAGAGTGGGAAGGGGAGAGAAGCGGGGGTATACTGCCTTTGAACCTCAGGTTCCATTTAACCATTGTAAATAATAGTCAGTTCTTGTTCTATTCTCTCTGAAATGGTTTAGTCCCTTTTAAAAGCAAGTGCTGTTGACAGACCTATCCCCTTGGCCTTTGTGTCTATTAATCTAATCCCCTTCTGAGACTATCTAAGCCAGTGGCCATTGTATCACACATTTCCTAGAAGTGAATCTCATGAAACATGCATTTTTGGTGAAGATGTATTATGTTGAAGACCTGTGCTGAATTACTATTAACCAGTTTCACCAGAAGAGCCTGTGAGAATAAAGGAATATATATAAATTTCCTCAGATGATACACAATTTTATAAACCTTTCTTGATTCTCTTTTTCCCCAAATTAAAATGTCTCAAACACTGCTTTCTTTCTTCAAAGGGAAGATGCTACATCCCCTTGAAAGTTTTGGCTGCCCATCTCTATATCTTTTTCTAGTTTTACAATATCCTTTTTGACAGGTACCAAACAACACTGATGTATAATTTGCCTTTTTCTTTGTCACCGTATACTGAGCTAAGATTTCAACTGAGCTTTTTACCATGACCTCAGTGTATTTTTTTCTGATTAGGCACTATGACTTTAGTGTATGCATAAATGCAGGATATTTTGCCCCAATATACATGACTAGCACTTATTTACTGACGCTGAGCTTCATTTGTCATTCTGTACCTCACTTACCCAGGTTTAAGAAATTCCCATAGAACTCTTTTTCTGTGAATATTGCAGTCTTGGGAACCTTGTACATGCATATGTGCACATCTGTATGACACTGTACACATACTGCAGAATGGAAGCATGGAACATGGTGTGATCCCATCAATTTATGGGTCTTTCCCACAGAATCAGGAATCTGGCCCCTAATATTTTGAATTTGGCACAATTTTGCCAGCGATTCTAGGTCATAGGCCAAAGAAACATCTTGAAGCCTTTCCATAAATTAAACGCAATGATTGATAGATATCTTAATTTTAATGAATAAAATAAATATATGCAAACACTGTATTTACTCTGTTACTCACATCACTTACACTCACAATTCACCTTCTCTTTGTTTGATGAAAGCTACAATAGCTATATGAATGTTCAAGGAGATGCATTAAAATATATCTGAAAATTCACAAAAGCCTCCATTGAATGCAAAGTGCTCTCAACCATTTATCAATGCTCATCTTTTAATGTTACAAGCAGACAATTCAAGCAACTGGAAATGATGACACCTGCAGCACCTAGCAATGGAAACTAAACATACTGGGACCATATCCCTTACAGCCTACACAAGCCAAATTTTAGTATTTAACCAGTCAAAGAAAGGTAAAGATACCCTTTTGTTGTAGGGGAAATGAAAGCAAACAGTGTAATTGATATAATTTGTCACCTGCTGTTTAGAAATGTGCTTTTGTCATTGACAGTATTGACATGATGGCTTGGATTTTATAGTTACCATACTTTCCTAACACAAACATATGCATTCATTCATACAGAGAAAACAAAAACTTGAGATATGTTTGTCCTGTGCTTACTTAGATGAAGCTAAAAGTGTGAGGTTTAGTAAAAAAATATTGAGGAAGAGTTGTTAAACATCCTCTCTCTAAACAGAAAGGTTGGATAAACTGAAAGGCTGGATACAATCACATCAGCTCATTCAAGGTAAAACCAAAGGTGACAGAGGAAAGAGAAACTGGGGCCAAGTTTGAAGCATTGAGTCATCAAGAGATGCAATTCTACAGTTAATGACATGAAACATATGGCTGCTTCCTACAAAATATATACCAATCAAGCAGAATGTATTTTCCCTGGGGTTTCCCAGTAACAGACACAAGTATAATGGCAATGCATTACAAAAAAAAATCTGCCAGATATATCTATATTGACACATCATAAACAAAGTCATGCAACATGTTTATAATCTAGTTTTGATAGTACAATGGAACTTATTGGGGAAAATATTTGAAACATTAAAACACTTCGATTTTTGACTCCAATAGAAGCTTGTTAAAATTTTACTCTATTTTTTTAGGTTCATGGCACCTGAGGCAAGTCAGCACCACACAGATGGAACTGGCTCAATTTTGTCAGAAAGTGACTATTCCATTGCTTGATTATTTCTATGTTCCTCGTTGATAATTCTGTATTCTCTTATCCCATGAGATCCTTAATAGGAAGAAATCCCATTGGATGAATCTACCTTTCCATAATAACCCACATTATTAACAAGGCTATGACTCCCACAAAAGTGGAAATCATCTTCTGAGGATTGTAAAAAGATAAAAAAAGAAAAGAAAACCAAAGTACAAAGAAGAAACTGCTTCCTCCCCCACCAAAAATTATATGGTCACAGTAATAGTTAATACCATGACACACATGCCTCAAAACCATTCTTACTAGGAGCTCCCTCAAACAAAATGGATGCAGCTTCATTCAGTATTTTAGAGGATTGATACACTGATAATTTCCAGAAAGATTCCTATTGTCCTAATATTTGTTAAGCAGTGCTTTTATGGGAACTGAGGAAGGATCTGGATGTAGGTTATGGCTAAGCTAGAAAACAACAGTAAGGGGAGGAACCATTCAATGCAGTATTTCTCAACTTGTTGGGCTTCAACACCCATCATCCTTGACCACTACTCCTGTTAGCTAGGGATAATGGGAGTTGTAGTCCAATAACCGCTGGAGATCCAAGTTTGAGAAACACCGATGTGAGAATATGTTGTATTAGAAGTGTTGTAATCAGTGCTTTCTTCCTTAAAAAAAATGTTTAGGGGTACTCTCATTTTCCTACTCATATTGAAATACTGTCTCTCAATGAGGCCAAACTTAGATTCACAAAATCTTTAGGGGTATGCATCCCCCCAGAAAAAACCACTGGTTGTAATAGAAATACACAATGTGTTGTAACAGAAACACATGGAAGAGATGGCTGTGAACCTAGAGCCTCCTTGCCATGATCTTGACAACTGCTCATCCACCTGTCTGGGCAGATGGGTTAGAAAGTTAGAAAGTGGTGTGTAAAGGCAAGGAGATACCAGTAGCCATGTTACTGACTGCCTTCAGGGGGAACAGCTGCCAGTGAAAAGAGCAGCAGATCCTGGGATTGGACTCAGCAAGCCCAATCCCTATTGGCACCCAAAGAGAGAAGACAGGCAGACAAGAAGATGACAACTGCTATTCCTTGCTGCTGCTGCTGCTGTTGCTGCTGCTGCTGCCCACCAACTCAGCAGAACAGTGACAGTAAGGACCAGTGACTGTCATTAGGTGACTGTGAGAATGCTCTTTTTTGCTACTTACTGCTGCTTCTGCTTCGGTGGGTGACAAAACTGAGATAAACAGCAGCAGCAGCCACCACCTGTCCTCTCCCTCTGGGACATTGCATGGCACTTGTAGAAGTGCAAGTTCTGAAGACTGAAGTGACTGAACTGGCTTACGTGGGGTAAGGTGATCCCTTAATGTGCTATGCTTACAGAATCTCACTCATCAAGTTGCCACATTTTTCATTAACTGTAGTTTCCGAACCATGCACACGTAGAGTCCATTGCAGTAGTCTAGACTTGGTTACTAATGACTGAACCACTATGGCCAAGCTGTCTGGTACAAAAACAGTTGCCTTACTGAAGTCTGTGTAAGGTGCCCCTAGCCAATGAGGCTGCTTAGACAAAGTGACAAAGGTGAATCCAGGAGAACCACAAGGCTGCATACCTGTTCCTTCATAGGAAGTGCAACTCATCCAGAGCAAAGAATTGAAAAATATATCAGACATGAGAACCACTCACCCATACAGCCTCTGTTCTGCTAGGATCCAAGCTCAGCTTGTTTACCCTCATCCAGTCTACTACTGCATCCAGGCACTGGTCCTGAACCTGCACCACCTTACCCAATTAAGATGTTATGAAGAAATAGAGCAGAGTGTCATCAGCATATTGATGGCACCTTGCTCCAAATCCCCCAAGACCACTCTAAACAGTTTCATGCAGGTGTTAAACAGCATTGAGCACAGAATACAGCCCTGTGGCACCCCACAGCACAATTGTCAGGGGTCAGAAAAGTAATCTACCAACATATTTCTCCGGACTCTGCCACTTAGGTGGGATCAAAATCATTGTAACACAGTGCTCCCATGGAGCCAATCTTGGAGGATGCCATGATCAATGGTATCAAAAGTCACAAAAAGTTCGAGAAGAAAGAGCAGTTGCACTCCCTTTGTCCTGCACTCAATACAGTGGTACCTCAGGTTAAGAACTTAATTCGTTCTGGAGGTCCGTTCTTAACCTGAAACTGTTCTTAACCTGAGGTACCACTTTAGCTAATGGGGCCTCCCGCTGCCACTGCACCACCACCGCATGATTTCTGTTCTCATCCTGAAGCAAAGTTCTTAACCTGAGGTACTATTTCTGGGTTAGCGGAGTCTGTAACCTGAAGCGTTTGTAACCTGAAGCGTCTGTAACCCAAGGTACCACTGTAAAGGTAATATTTCAAGACAATTAAAATCAACACACCTCATGTAGGCAGTGCTGGTTTTGGCATAGACGCAATGAAACAATCAATTAAAGGATTTCATTAAAATTTAGTAATTATAATCATTATTTCTTCTCATTAGCAACGGAACCACAGAACTTCTTAGGTGACATCAACAAGTCAATATCGGAAATCATACCATGACCTTTAGAAACATTTATTCACCATTACATTATTATCTGTTTTCTGTAAATTGCATCTCCATATTAAAGACATTTAGAATACAACAGCATATCAATAATTTCCTGATTTCCTGGGAACATACTCTGCTAAAGTCATGAAGCTCTATGTCATGACATTTCAACACTATTTTATCATCCAGAAATGTTGACAACATAAGAGAGGCATTTGTTAAGTTTAAAACTTTAGGAACCAATATTGGTCACAGATCAATTATGTTTATTGCAATGGAATGTCTAAGTTATGTGCTTGGGGGTGGGGACAAAAACAAGAGTGTGCTTGAATTGTATTATATGACATTCACAAACACAGACTGAAAGCATTGAGAAGTAGTACTACAAGGTATTTAATAACAGCAGTTCGTCATTGCTGATAAAGAAAGTTACATCTTGTTAAAAGGTGTGGGGAACCTTTTTCGGCATGAGGGCTGCATTTCCTTATAGGCAGTGCTTTTTTTCTGGGGGGAGGCAGGGGTACGCATGCCCTAAACATTTTGTGAATCTAAGTTGGGCCTCACTGAGGAGCAGTATTTCAATGTGAGTAGGAAAATGAGAGTACCCCTAAACATCTTTTTAAGAAAAAAAGCACCACATAGGCAACCTTCCAGGTGCCACATACTGGTAATGAATGGGGCAAAAGACAACTAGATAGGGCATAAACATGTGACTGTTGCATTGTAAGAAAAGGTATACAAAAAATAAGAGGTTTCTGTATGTGCACACAGATGCACACAGCATCTATGCATGCCTCATCCTGGCATTATCAAAGTTCAAGGGCAAATTCTAATCAGGCAAAAATCCTTGAGGAGGCTGGAGAGGGGCAAGTCCTGGGGACTCCCAAAGGCCAGATTAAGAAATTTGGAGGGCCATTTGGTCCTCGGCCTTGAGGTTCCGCACCCCCGCTCTACCCATTTCCTTCCCTTCAACACAAGGAATTGGAACATGTGACCCTCCAAATGTTGTTGGATTCCAGCACCCATCAACTCCAATGACCAATGGAGCTTTAATCTATCAACATGTGATGGGCCCTTCCTAGGTTATGGCAAAAAAAACCGCACAGTACAATAGTATATTTGTATACTATTTGTATATATTTGGGATGCAGCCACAGTAAAGTGCCTAATCAGGATGCAGACATAGTAAAGTGCCTTTTTTGCACTAAATACAGCTCACTAAATGAAGAGAGCATGCATTTTTTTGGCAAAATTTATCCATTTGTGAAACCACGCAAACTTTTTGGAATATCTTATACTTAAATTAGGTTACTAGTGTGGTGCCCTCTAAATGTTGGACGATGGCTCCCATAAGGCAGGATGGGAGCTGAAGTGTGACAATATCTGGAGGGTATCCCATTGACAACCCTCTGTGTAAATGAAGCAAAGCATTAAAAAAATACATATGAAGTTGTTTCCTTTAGAAGAATGAAGGAGAAGGTACATTCTGCCAGCACTAATGATTTACATTGGCAGGAAAATGTGACAAAACAATTGGAGATGGCATCAAATTAGCATTTGGTGTTAACCACTGGGGGGGAAAGAGCAGTGCTTATTAGTCTCCAATTGAAAAACTGATCTTGGGGCCTGGATTGCATGATTTATTTGCTTAAGCCAAACAGGCCCTTCATCAGCTTCTGTCTTTCCTTATGTTCTCATTTCCCTGCAAATATATGGTAATCAAGGTCCTTTTAACAGATGTTCCTCCAGACTCATTAACTTCTGAGCTTCATTGTTTATGTTATCCAGCAAAAGCTAGTTTATAATAGAAGACAAGGAAAAAAATAATTAAAAGCACAAAGGGCTACTACTAACACAGAATTCTGCTGATATAAATTACACGGTGATGCAGGCAATCAGATTTCAATATGTTTGCATGCTCTCTTAGGTGAAAGGAGAAATTTCTAATATCTCCAACAAGAAAGATGGTTTGTACCTATGTGAGACTACAGGCAAAAGAGTGTGAATTAGAGCACTGCAAGTGATCTAAATATTAAGTCCTCTGATTATTTGCAATGACTCAAAAATGCGCAAAGCACATTTGAATCACGGCTGCCAGGGGAAGAGCTCCTCAAATTAGGTAGGGTTTTTTTTTGGGGGGGGGGAATACTGTACATGCAGCCATCTTTGGAAACAAACTCCTCAGAAAGACAAAGGAGACAGCAATTTCACAAATAGTTCCCAGCAACCGAAAACATTTTTTCTTTCCTAATTCTAAAGATTATAAAAATACCAAGAATCCATCTAACTCAGTGATTAGCCAGACTCCACAAACCACCCCCTTGTTTATCCCCCAGCAACTGGCAGTCAGAAATTCAGTGATTCTGTATATGGATGTGAGCTAACAATGCCTAGCCCTGACTCCTGGTACTATATATGAGAGAAAGTTATCTTTTCAAGTTCTCCATGCCATACATCATTTTATAAATTTCCATTACGTCCTTCTCCACTTACTCCTTAATCTCTTTATTTCTAAGCTAAAAAACACAAAATGCTTTAGCCTCTCCTTATAGATGTAATTCACCCACTTGGTCATTTTGTGCACGTTTTTCTGTACCTTTTAGCAAGAACATAAATCAAAAGTAAGGCACATGTTTGGCATGTAGAAGGGCCCAGGTTCAGGTAGCATAGTATATGGTGTGACATAGGGATATGAGAATATGTCAATTTCAGTTTCTCTGTATTTCTCATTTCCCCCAATATTAAATTTAGTTTGCAGCTTAAAAAAGTCCTCATGAAAATGCATCACTGTTTCAGTGCAAATTTGTCCTTATACCATTTTTTGTATACAAATTTGCCTAATACACATATTTGCAAAGCAAATTCTCCTATTATAATGCATTTTTTCTCTGTTGTTTTCAAGAAATATAAGCCTTTATTTGTTCACTTTACACTAGTATATACATCTTTGTAAACATTAGGTGATTGGAGAACAGCGTTGCAACATTCAAATAATTACAAAGAAATTATCTGTTTCAATTTATGTATTGCTCCAGAATTACGTAGATCCACCTGTAAATGTGACCTGAATCAAATTTCTCCCCCATCCCTAAGTAGAGTGGAGCCGAGTATCTGCACTGACCCTAGCACTCAGTGCTTTTTTTCTAGAAAAATATGTGCTGGTACTCACCATGAGGTTGTTACAGTACGTCTCTCTCTCTCTCTCTCTCTCTCTCTCTCTCTCTCTCACACACACACACACACACACACACAAACACACCTGGTACTGCATACCTTTGAGGACCTCCTAATAATAAAAAAACACTGCTAACACCACAGGTGATGCAAATCTTAAATAAATATATTGGACACAGTTTAGTCACTTGGGCTGGGATGAGTTTCATTTACTACAGTCTTCTCTTGAGACTTCCCCATCTTAGCTTATAAAAGCAGGTCTGAAAGGACAGACTGAGTGAATTGAGGGGGTTGTGAAGACTTCATTGAGGGGGGTGCAATGCCCACTGCCTTGAAAAAAATGGAGGTCCATCTATTCCTTAAGAAGATATGGATAGTAAGGATGCTTACAAAATTCTCTCCATACTCATTTCTCCCTAGATTCTAGAGCTCAAAATTACCTGATCTTGTTTGGCAACATACTGATCTCATAACCAAATCACTCATTCTTCCATTTCTGATTTCCAGTCTTTGTTTGAGCATAGGAAACTGCCTTATACGGAATCAAACCATTGGTCCCTTTAGCTCATAATTGTCTACACTGATTGGCAGTGGCTTTCAAGGGTTTCAGACAGGATTCTCTCCCAGCCCTACCTGCGAGATGTTGGGGAATGAATATGGGACCTTCTGCAAATAATAATAATAATAATAATAATAATAATAATAATAATGTTTCTTCCCCGCCCACCTGGCTGGGTTTCCCCAGCCACTCTGGGCGGCTTCCAACAAAAGATTAAAAATACATTAAAACATCAGTCATTAAAAACTTCCCTAAACAGGGCTGCCTTCAGATGTCTTCTAAACGTACTCTACCACTGTGCTACGGCCCTTCCTGTTACATACACAGTTACACATGTTCCAATTGATAACAAACTGGCAAACAGCATATGTACCTCTCATTCTGAATTCAACTCTATAGGTTTTCCAAGTGAAACAAAAAGGTGAAGCAGAAAGCGGGTTAGAGGAAGACCGTGTAATGATAATAATAATGGAGGGGCGTGTGCGTAGAATCCACTTATCCCTATATACCATACACACACACACACAACAAGAAATAACTGTGAACAAAAAGAGTTCTCCATTCATCAATTAATCTGTACTTAAATGCAAATACATGTTACTCCAAGGAATACAAATGAGTTTATTAGAACTAAAATACTATTTTTAGTAGCTGTATCAGAGTAAAGGTTACTAAGAGCTATTATGTGAGCATCCCTATCCTTCACATTCCCAAATTAAATCATCATGTCTTGATATATATCCTGCTGACTAATAAATATCACCCACTATGGATTAAGAAATAAAGATATCATATTTTCATAAAAATTGATTATGAAGTAAAGGCTACAGCTTTTGTGAGTTCCAAGAGACTATTCCATTCATCATTCTTAAACTGAGATAAGCACTCAAATAAAAGAAATAATTCCGCATGGAGTTTGATTTTATTGTTTTTTCTGTTAAGAATCAAATTCAGCAGCAGGAAGTTGTCTGACTTTGATGATAAAAGAAAGAAACGTATGATCAAATGATGTCTGTAGCATGCGTCCAACCCCTTTAGGGAAAAGTGTCTTGCAACATAAGAAGACGTAGGATGGTAAGGTTCAGTTTTTAGGGGTATTCTCTTGCCCCCAGTACCATACCAGTTCTTATCATGGATACAATAACACCTACCTGTTAGATGGTTTGGCAGTAATGCTTCTGATCTTGTAAGAGATCAGATGTAGGCCATGGAATTAGGTGGCCCCTTCCCCAATACAGTGGTACCTTGGGTCAAGAACTTAATTAGTTCTGGAGGTCCGTTCTTAACCTGAAACTGTTCTTAACATGAGGTACCACTTTAGCAAATGGGGCCTTCTGCTGCCACTGCGCGATTTCTGTTCTCACCCTGAAGCAAAGTTCTTAACCCGAGGTACTATTTCTGGGTTAGTGGAGTCTGTAACCTGAAACATCTGTAACCTGAAGCGTCTGTAACCCGAGGTACCACTGTACAATTCTTTCCCAGACACTGTGTCAGCAACTGGTCAGATTGGGCACAGGTTGAGGGCCACAGCTACTGAGAAGGAACCTCAACCAATCCAATCCAGCTGTGCTGCCACTCACAGACCCCACCTATATTTCATAGATCTGTAATATATCAATATACATTGCATTTTGGGTAAATTAAGATGACAAGCAATCACTGAAGATGGGGGTCAAGCTGGGCTCCCATTCAAAAGTGGCACTGCCATCACCCACTACCAAAATGCCCCCCAGAGATCTGGTGGGGGGTGACAGTGAGTTGTAATGTGAAGGGAGGAACTGCTGGACACTTTGAGGGACTGGAGTATGTGAGTTTGGGAACTCAGACTTACAAGGAAAGTTAAAAATAATAAGAATGTTTCTTTGGCTACATCTGAAGCAAGAGGAAGAACAAGCAACCAGTGGATCCCTTGCATGGAGAAGATAGAGAAATGCTATTGGGTGACAGAGAGGGTGGAACTGCTCAACACCTACTTTGCCTCTGTGTTCATCCAGAATGAAAGCAGTGCCTAACCTGGGGATAACAGAAGAAACAATGCAAGGAGGGAGCTACAGCCCAAGATAGGAAAAGAGGTGGTAAGGGAACACCTAGCTACTTTAAATGAATTCAAATATCCAGGGCCTGATGAGAAGCTGGTATATGTGGACTGGATGAGGTAACTGTGGGGTGGATTTGTAGTTGGTTTACTGACAGAACCCAAACAGTTTTCACTAAATGTTCCTTGTCATCCTGGAAAAAAAGTGGCAAGTGGGGTGCACCAGGGGTCTGTCCCGGGCCTGTTGTTGCTTAACATCTTTATAAATGACTTGGATGAAGGTATTGAGGGGATGCTCATCAAGCCAAATGTATTGTTTCACTTTCCTTTGGACCACATCAGCGAGGCCAAGAGGGAGGTTTTATCGTCTGGGTAGCCCAGAACCTCCCTATACACTGCCCAGGCTTGCGTCATGGAGAGGTCACTTTGGTGCTGCAAATGCAGCAAAAATAACACGTGGGTGGGGACACTGGGGATAATGCACTTACAGTGGAGCAACTAGTTAATAAAGATGCTTGCAAAAGTCCTCCTTGATTAATTTCTTCCTTGAGTTGAGGTTGTGAAATTATCAGAAAATTTTACCAGACTAGTACTGATAATGTTGAATTCTGTAGTTCTTCCAAAATTGTATTTCAAAAACCATACTTCTACAATTTGTGCTGTACATAATGATGAATGGACTCTGGGAGGAAGGAAGACATTCTATTAAACTAAGTTAAGGGGTCATGCAGAAATGAAAAAGGGAAAAAGAAGTTTTAAAATCCTTATTTTAGAAATGCCACAGTCTCTCCCCCCTCCACATACTTTACACTCTACAGGAATGCTACTGCAAAATAAAATACAAATACAGGAAGCACATTTATTGTCTTCACTAGAAGCAGTAGCTTAATTTTTAATTTTTAACTGGTGTACTCTTGAAGAAAATAGGAGTAAATTTTGTGTGTGTGTGTGTGTGTGTGTGTGTGTGTGTGTTCATGTGTTTCTTGGGAAGACAGTAAATATTTTTAAAAAAAGAAAAAATGTGTGACATGCAAAACATCCCCAAATGACTTTTTCATACCATGAAAACAACTGGCACAAAACTAAAGATTTAAGAATAAATGAGAAAATAATGAATGGTATGAATCTTCTCATCCCTTTTATTTAGCTTTTCTGTGACTTTCCCAATTCATTTGCTGGAAGTACCTGGATGTTTTTAAAATCCTAAACCTATTATTTCCATAATAGGTGCTTTCTTCTGAAAAAAGCACCTTCTTCAAAGCCTGCATTTTATTTCATGGGCTATGTATTAAAGATCAGCTTCTGACATCTTGTTATATCCAATATGTCCTCTAAAAAGCAGAAGCATTTTCAGATACTGGTTGATTACAAATGTCAATTGGAAAAGTTTGTTTAGTAAAGAAATAGAGGTGAAAGAATGCATACCCATAAGTCCTATTCTGCTTGTTGTTACTGCAGATAATCAACATTTCTCTTGTGTACCTTCTGTAATTCACCTCTTTATGAACCCTTTCAAAGAACAAAATGTGATTGGCATACAAAAGAGCCCAAAGTGGGTGGTTGCTGGTTTTTTTGTAAAGTCAATTCATTAAGCCAAAGCACCAGAACATTATTTTTCTTTCCCAGCAGGTATGTTTTAAAATGTACTGATCTGAATGCTAGGAATTGCTTTGCTTAATAAAGTAACTTGGATTTTGAGTTATTCTTGCTGTTTGCATAACTACCAAGAAGCCTGTAATCAGGTTTGCTACAGCAAGAGATAAATGATTTTGGGCTACAGCTATTTTATATATGCTAATATATTTATCTGTATCTCTTGAAGATCAAAAATCTTCCATCATGCCTTTATTTGTTGCTTTGTAGCATTCCAGACTCCTTTGGTCAATTGATAATTTAAACATCTGTTGCTACTGAAAGTTCCTTCAGGCTGTTTATGGGGCTTAAATTGAGCCACACCAAGGGCAAAGAGCAGTGCGTTTATGAGTGGGGAGACCAGTGCATTTTTACATCATAGAGTGGGAAGCAACCACAACAATGATCTAATCCAGCCCGTTACTAATGCAAGAAATCCACAGCATCAATGGTTGGTGGTAATCCAACCTCTGCTTTAAAGGTACCTCCCGCTGCCTTCCAAGCTGATCCATTCTAGAACCGTTCAAACCATCAGGTTCTTCCTAATGTTCAGTCTAAATCTTCTTTTTCAAAATTTATTTTTATTAGTTTTCAAATTATTACAGAAACATAAAGACAAATGAACAATAGGAAAAATTCATAATATATCCAATGAAGGGCAGGGCATACAAAACCTAAACAAATTAAATAACACTCTATTTTTAAAAAGCATGACATCCATGTTCCTCTAGATAGCATTGGGGAGAGTTACCTGTAAATCTGAAACTAAACTACAGTGTATAAAATAGAAGCCCACCATACTGAGCAGAAATGACCATAATCTTCCTGTCCCTTAGAAATCCGTAACTTATGTCTTATTTTTCTTCTGCAATAACTGACCTCCAGAGATTTTTGATATCAAAGGATATAGCCATTTTTTTAAAAAAACACAACAATTTACATTTGTTGTGCTACAGAAATCCTGGCTGCTACCAGCACCCATGTCTTCATAGTACCTGTCTGCATATTCAGTAGGGTTAACTGAGGAGAAATTTGAATGATTTTTAATAGTTTGGATATCTCATAATAAATTTCTTTCCAGAATAAGGCAATCTTCTTTTCTTGTAATTTAAACCCACCAGTTTGGGTCCTATACTATGGAGCAACAGAAAACAAATTTGCTAAACCATATATGAAGCACGATGATGATGGCTATCATGAAAGCCTCTTAATCATCTTACCTCTGGTCTAAACATACCCAACTCTTTGCCCTTTCCTTAATTAACTTACTGTCCAGTCCCCTGCCTCTGTTGCTCTTTTACAGTTGTTTGTTAGGAACACAAGAAGCTGCTTTATACAGAGTCAGACCACTGGGCCATCTAGCTCAGCATTGCCTACACTGATTGGCAGTCACTCTCCAGGGTTCCAGACAGGAGTCTTTCCAAACCCTATGTGGAGATGCAAAGGACTGAAGCTGGAACTTTCAGCATACAGAGCATGTGCTCCAGCACCAAGTTCCCAGCCTTTCCCAACGCTCTCCTCTTCCACTGTTGCCAACTGAGTTTGCCAACAAATCCTTGAAGCATGTCGCCAGAGCGGGCTGGTGGGAGGCAGGAGACAGGAAGTCACAACACAAACAGCTTCATTTTCCCCCTCCACCACAGCTATGTCTTGTGCAGGGTGGTAGGGTAAATTTGCCATTAGACTATATTATCCAATGTTGTAAAATCTTCACCAGTCTGTTTCCATGTGCAATTCAAAGTGCTAACTAATTCACTCACATAACTCACACTTTAAAAAGCTCCAAATGTGGGCAGTCAGGGTCACTGAAGGACTGTCTTCCCCTTTGTGAACCTACTCATATAATAAGATATTCAGTGGAGACCCATCAAAGGTGTTCCTACCTTCAGAGACAGGACCAGGAAGACCTGGGTTAGGGCTTTTTCTGTGGTGGTTATGCAATACCATTACTGGATATGTCTAGCTTGCACCATCTCCTCTCTCCCTAGTACAGCTGAGTACTTTTTTATTCCCTTGAGATTTTGATGATGTATTAGAAAATTGTTTGGCTGCTCTTTTAAAATTTCCTATAGTTTGGTTTATTGTTCTTTTATTAGTAGTATTTGTTTGTTTGTTTTTATCTTGTAAAGCCGTCTTAGGGCATTTGAAATTGAAAAGTGGGGTATACCTTTTTCAAAAAATAAACAAGAAGCATGGCATTAATCTCCAGTTAACCCTAAACTCTGTTAGATTTGGAAACAAGGACTACAGCTCAGTGGCAGAGCACATTCTTAATATGCTGAGGGGCCCAGTTTGAATTTGAATATCTACAGGCAGGATTGTAAAAGACTCCTGTCTGAAACCCTAGAAAGCCACCAGGAGTCAATGTAGATGAAACTGAGTTAGGTGAATCAGTGGTCTGACTTGATAATAGATGGGTTCCTACATTCCCATGTAATATTGTCCGTAGTATTTTATGCATTCTAAAACTTTGTTTGCATTTTGAGAAGTTATACACTTCTCAAGATGTTGCATGTAAAAGATGTTTTCACTGCACTTTCAGAAACAAATGAAATGGCCATCAAATCATTCTATCTAAAACATTTAATAGGATCTGTCCTGTTCCAAACTCCATCTAAATGAAGTGGAGTTTGTGTATTATAATAGAAAGAGTAGCTCATATTTCAAGATTTAGATCTTGAAGGAACTTTAGACACCAGGGAACAGACTCACACCAGAAGAGCCATATGTAAAAACCTCCCTATTTTCTCTGCTTGCTGACAGGATGTGAAGACCAAAGAGGAAAAGTTTAAATCTCTCTACACTCAAAGCATATGGAACTTGTCAAGCCAGGGGCAATCAAGCCTAGCTACTTTATGCAGGAGAAAGGAAGAGGAAATCTGGGATTATAAAATCCAATGCACAGAGTGAGAAATCAGTCTGTCCGTGAACCATGGAAAGCAACTCTTTAATTCTTTTCATTCAGTAAGAAAGCTGTGGCATGCTGAACTTCTGCATTCAGTTCATGCATGAATGCATGTCTTAAAATGTAACATAAAAGTAATATTTAAAATTTAATGCAACTGCAGTATAGCATTGGCTCAATCTAAGGCGTAGGACAGATCTATAGCACAAAAAAACAAACTGAATAGCTTTCTGGTTCAGCACAGCAGGCGAGAACAGTGATGGCCCTTTAATAAAATGGAGTTGCTGCTTTTAAAAAAATGCTGAAATATTATGGGCTTTTAAATAAACAATGCTTGGTGTGTTTATATTGCTTTGTGTCTCCCTGATTGTATCCCATTCTGCTAACCACCTGTCCAACTTAAGTTTGATTGGCTATGTATTGTCTGCAAATAATTCAATAGGAAACAAACAGGTTACTGTTGTATTAAAAACAGAAGCGTTGTGGGACCTAATATTATTGGTCAGTGTAGGAATTTTCCAGGCATCTGGTTTTCAGTCCACATTGAATGCAGTGGATTATATCTCTGTAATTGAAGATGATGAATGATCTGACCCTTTGAAAATGCATAATGAGACCCAGCACAGAAAAAACACACACCCTAAAATTAGGATAAATATAATTTGTGTGTGTGCACGCACGCACATGTGCATGAAAGAAGGAAAGAAGGAAAGAAGGAAAGAAGGAAAGAAGGAAGGAAAGAAAGAAAGAAAGAAAGAAAGAAAGAAAGAAAGACAACTTGACAGCATTTAAAATCCCAGTAGATGCTACTGGTTGGCCAGTAAGATGCAGAATGTGAGTAATATATCTTCCAATGTGAGCATTAACAACCTACCAACACTGATTTTGTAAGCCATGGAAGAGACGTATAATGTCAAAATAAGTTACAGGATTTGAAGAGTATGATTTTAAAAGTGACAACACTTAACCTTTTGTTTGGAGATTCCCTGACTTCTATGACCAAAATTTCTAGAATTACTATAAAATGTTAGACTGGCTTTGTAGTTGAATCACGGAAGGAAACTAAATTACTCTGACATATATTAATGTCACCTTAGCAAGGGTAATATCCATGTTTGTACACAGCGACTCATTACCACAGTGACTTTACCAATATATCAGCTTGGAGGGCACGCTTATGCCTAACTTAATCAGCCTGATAAATTAGCACTTCCACACTGGCATTTCACACTTGGATGCCATGCTGTGGCAAGAGCCTGTCTCCAGACCAATCTGCCACTCTTATAGGATATTCAAGTCAGAGGTCAGTTAATTTTCCTTATTGCCTTTCTCCTGTTTGCAGCTGGTCATCTGCTCTCTGCAATACATTGAAAGGGAGCAAATGCCAGATGGAGATTCTCTTGACAGATACTGCAAAAGGAATGAGGCTGTGATGGGCATGACAGTAAGGGAGGGGTGAAAAGGAACAAGAGGGATTCTATGAGTCAGCAACAGACATAGATGAGAGATTGAACAAAAGAGAATAATTGGTTGCCATGTTATTCTCTCTTTGCATCAGAAAAGCATGCTCACAATGAAGTAGGGGAGGGGAAGCAGGGATCCTTCAAAAGTATGCAGCCCCTGCTCCTAGCAATGTGCTTTAAAAAATTTAACACAATAAGGAAAGGGGAATGGGATCATGCAGCGAGATGCATAACAAGTGAAAAGGCATCAAATTTGAAGCCTATCTCTTTTTGTTCAGTGCCCCTAGCTGCTCTCATTCCCCATATAGCATTCAAGTCAGTGGCTCAATGATGCAAACAAGATGGAAATTTGGGATCAACATGGCCTATTGCCTGAATTGTTCTTTCACCATAAGGATTTAAATATGAATGGAGAAATCTAGCAGCTGGTGTGAAGAACCAATTGTATAGGACCCCACTTCTATTGTGTGCCCATTTTGCCAAAAGAAATTTAGATAATGGCTCTTGATTGTATTTTAATACAGAGTGATATAAAGACACACACACACTGAATCACAACAGATTGAATTAATCAAGATCAAGTATTAAGTGAAAAGTTCTCACTTGGCTCTAACTATAAAGATTATCACACAAGAGACACCATGAAATGTGATATATGCACCATTTTATGGCATCATGCACATTTGTGGGGAAAATCTCCTATTAATGGCAAGTTCAAGTGGCAAAACATACACAAATCCTTGTTGCAATTGTGCACTGCACACTGTGTGGAAAGAAGTGTCATCCCTGGAGGACATTTTCTGCACTGTAAAGTAAACAAACCTGGATAGAATCTCTTCTGACAGTTTGCTTTAGAGGGAATATTTTTTAGCATCCTTCTTTTTTCACACACACACACACACACACACACACACACGTATGCATATATTTCTTGATGGAAACCAAACTCATCTAAGTAAAACAAATTTAAATTTGACAATCAAACCAGATTTAGTAAGAGAGTACATCAGCTAGAGTTTCACAATTTAAAAACAAAACAAAAACAAAATTGCTGAAGAGAAATTGCATGTTGCCAACATCTTAGGATCCCACTATCAGATCCGTGATGGTCATGGGAAAGTCTATGCTGTAAAGCTGGTTTTCCAAAAACTGTACAACTACCAAGGGAAAACATTTTCAGAACGTAGCAAAGGTTGCTATTATAGACTCTCCAAGTGTCCCTATTTTCCAGGGATGTCCCTGATTTAGAGAAGCCGTCCTGGTTTCTGATTTGATCCCAGAATGTCCCACTTTTCCTTAGGGAGCCTCTATTTTCATTGGAGAAATGGGTATGATATTAGAGCAATATATACTATTGGACAATGATGTTCATTTACTTAATGGCTCAATAAGTAAGACTGTTGAATTTGCTAAAACACTGGAGGCATGTTATTAACAGATGCCAGCAGGTCCTGTGAAAATATATCTAGGGGCCTTAGTAGACCACAAGCTTAACATGAGCAAATAAAGCTGATGCTATTCTAGGCTGCATCTACAGAAGTACAGTGTCCCGTAATATTCTGCCTGATTGAGTGCTGGGTCTAGTTCTGTGCTTCACAATTTAAGGGTATTGACAAACTGGAACATTTGGAGAGGAGGGCAACTGGGATATGATAGCCGTAAACTATTAACCCTTTCAGATGACATAATTGGGTAGAACAAACATGTAGGATGGCAGACCCTCCCCCAAACTAGAAACATTCAGGAATCTTTCTGAACATATTTATGTACAGAGTTGCTGTGCAGTGCTGTATGCACCCATTATTAAGTATACCTGGTTAGTCTGTGTCGGACCTTCTGCTTTCATTATCCAATTGTGTATTTTCTAAGAGTGACAAATAATATAATTTTTATGCTAAATGGGGCAAATTAAATCATATAAAGAAGTGTTGTGGAGTTTATTTTGTTTTATTTTTTACTGTCCCACTATAAAGAAATTCCTTCTCTCTTGCGATTTGCCACACTTTGGTGCAAAGCATCCTTCAGTAAATAAAAGGATAAAGGCAGGCAGAGGTAATCTGGATTCAGGTCCCCCACCCCAACACTATTTGTGTATACTAACAACACTGAGCATGCTGACCATTTCTTAGGATAGGCACACACCAACCTCATCCAGTAAGAATTATGGTTTTAAAATTTTGTGTACTTGTGTAAACTCTGATCGTGGAGTAAGAAGAAGAAGAAGAAGAGTTTGGACTTGATATCCCGCCTTTCACTCCCCTTCAGGAGTCTCAAAGCGGCTAACATTCTCCTTTCCCTTCCTCCCCCACAACAAACACTCTGTGAGGTGAGTGGGGCTGAGAGACTTCAAAGAAGTGTGACTGGCCCAAGGTCACCCAGCAGCTGCATGTGGAGGAGCGGAGACGCGAACCCGGTTCCCCAGATTAAGAGACTACCGCTCTTAACCACTACACCACAGCCAATGGACTATGGCTTATGGGTATCTTTTCTTAGTGAGCCTGACAAGTGATATACCTTTATTTGTCTAGGGTAGCTATTACTAATATGTTTCTGAAAATCATGATCTGATTGGTGATTGTTGTTATAGTTAATTTGGTAAAGAAATGGGGGGGGGGGGACCTCAATAACATTTTCAGGCATTTAGTTTCAATTAAGTTTTAGGCGTCATGGCGTCTTTTGGTAGCAGGGGGTAACATTTACACACAGAATGTGAAGTTCAGTTAAATCTGTTTCCACATTATGATTAAGTACTAAAAATATATATGTAATAGTTTTCTTTTTTCTTTTTTTAAAAAAGGTTTTACTTATTACGCTTCTCAGATTTTTGTTTCTTGAAGACATGATAAGCATCTAGGTTATCTGCTTTCTTACTGTGAATTTCTCCTGCATGTTTCTGTGTATCACTGCAAATGTTGGATGAGGTGCCAAAGCACTTTGTTAACAAACTTATTTCCCAGATGTGGCTAAAGCAGGGACAGAAGGCTCAAATGTTCTAACATACCTAACAATTCAATTACAGTTATCTTATGGTGCCATCATGTATTTTTCTTCAACAATCAAACAGCCTCGGCTGGAAACTCTAAGCAATAACATAAATAAAGCACCATCTGGCAAGAATAATTAAGGAAGGCTGGAAATAAAACATTAATTAGCACAGTATTTCAAACGACCTTCAAAGCCCTGATTATGAAATTATCTCCAAAACAGGTAATCACTTATTTCATGTTGCAGTTAAATTTAACTAAGCATGAATAAATAATTTCACACTCTGAACCTACTACTGCATGTTATTGACACAAACCAATGATCAAATTGTTTTATTTTGGTATAACAACAGCCGTGAAATAGACAACAAATAAATTATATGTCAGAACCAGCTGCACTGTAGTGTTGTCTCAGGTAGTAGAGACAGCAAGTACATGATAGTTGTTGACCTTACAAGCTTCTATTTACAAAGGACTTCTAACATTTCATGTTGATTTCACTGTACTCCTTACTGAAGTAAAATATTAACTTTTCCTTTTAAAAGGTGTCTCATTATTAATGATACTATTTCTTAACCTCCCCTCTCCACACAAGATGCAGAAGCATGTGAGCCTTTGGTTTTCACACTCATTCAAGTTGCATTCAGACAGTGCTTTATTCCTTTTTTCTCAGTGTTTCCTTAACTTGATTTTTTTGTGTTTCATGTGATCTTTCACACAACATAAAAGCCACTTCTAGAAACTTAGAAGCATTTAGTGGAGGTTCAGTGCTAATTTCTGTGTTCATTGCTTCCAGAAAAAAATCCGATTTCAGCCCTGCTAACCTGGAAAACCCAGAAAATAAAGGGATCAATTTTGGGGTGGTATCCCAGCATACAGTTGTTTCCCACAATTTTCATGGGGAAACAGAAGTGCTCACAATCGTAAAGGGTGTGCTGTGCTGACATGTCTGATGATTTCTGTTGTGTCACACCACATCCACTAGTGTGAATGAAATTTAGTGCAACATGGTGGCATATCAATCAAAACGCCACAGTTCCACAATGCAACAGGTAAAGCATTGTAAAAGGAACATTAGAAACTGGGACAGATGTGATAGCACTATAACCAGAATAGCTAGTACAATAATGGCCACATCTGAATGTCCCCTTACTATTCCAAGATTATGCAAGTAAAACATCCTTTGTCCTGTAGGTGGAGGCCTCATCCAACTGTCCTTAGGAAAAGGGGGTCATTTCCCAGGTCTGAGTCTACTCAGCTTTTAAGATGCATGTTTTTCTAGATTCCAGGAAGCCAGCACTGATTGACTCCTGTACTTTTCAGGTCCTAAGCCTTTAGAAAACCTATACTGACTTTTTTTTTAAGCCACCACTAGATGTAGATTCTCAGGACGCGGGTGGCGCTGTGGGTAAAACCTCAGCGCCTAGGACTTGCCGATCGCATGGTCAGCGGTTTGAATCCCCGCGGCGGGGTGTGCTCCCGTCGTTCGGTCCCAGCGCCTGCCAACCTAGCAGTTCGAAAGCACCCCCGGGTGCAAGTAGATAAATAGGGACCGCTTACCAGCGGGAAGGTAAACGGCGTTCCGTGTGCTGCGCTGGCTCGCCAGATGCAGCTTGTCACGCTGGCCACGTGAGCCAGAAGTGTCTGCGGACAGCGCTGGCTCCCGGCCTATAGAGTGAGATGAGCGCACAACCCTAGAGTTTGGCAAGACTGGCCCGTACGGGCAGGGGTACCTTTACCTTTTTAGCTGTAGATTGCTGAGCTGAATCAATACCATAACAATTCCTGACATTCTTACCATTCCAGTTGAGGTAAAACAGAATTGAGGTGATTCTACTGTCACTAGGCAGTTGGAAGTTCAGGAAAGCCTCACTAGATTTTAAAGGCCCTGGACTAGAGCCCGGAACAATGGATTAGGAATTCAGTTGTCACAGATTACTCATCTTGAATTTGTGAATGAAATGGGGTAGGAAACAATGAGGGCAGACTCATTGTGTGCCTCAAGCAAGTCAGCAGCCATCAACTCCAATTCAGTATCTGGAAAATGGGAATGCTCATGGCCTCCTTTGAAGGGTTGTTAAGGGGAGGGGGAGGAAGCTATAAATAATGTATTTGTTAGATTAAAGGTGCCATGTAGATTATTAAGAGTAGCAGGCAGAGGAATAACCAGTGGATGCAGTCCTGCTTCCCTTAGGCTTTGGGGGCTTGAGATCAATACCACTAGTCTTCAATTATTCAATATCTTAAAGAACGAGAAACAGACATGTAATTTGAAATACCTGACTCATTAACAAGTGCCTCCCACTTTAAAAGGCAAACAAATCCACTGGCACTTTGTTTAATTAGTGCAGATTTTAATGTCAGTGTCACCAAGGAATGCTGTAAATGTAAAGCCAACAGAGAAATTTGGATAATCAGTTTTACAGCCTTAACGTAACATGAGGTATGAAGAAAAATGGAGCAGACTAAACTATTAGATGGGATATCTGGCTAACATCCACTTATGTTACACTTAAGTACATGTGGGCATGTCCCCGTAAGCTCCCAGAAATACAGATATGCACAGGTAGACATGTCTAAGGATTGTATGTTGAAACCACTGCAGATACTTTTATACCCCTTGTTTACACTTTACACCACAAATTTTATACATTAGTCAGTCTAACATAGGTCCAATTAAAACTTATATTGTAGTATAGGAGCTACTGTGTGACATGATCCAGTCTTACACTGTCTTGCTAATGTTTGTAGAGTACCACTAGAGGGGCAAGAGGGATGGCTCCTTCCCAGACTAGTGCCACTACTTTACTTTTGTTGGGGTAATAGCATGGAAAGCAACCACACAGCTTCTGCACTGCAGAATTGTGTTTCAAAGATTACATTTCCTAGGTACTTAGTGCACAGTCAAAAGACACAGATGTATACAGAGTCATGTTTGTTATTTTTGACAATACAACTGCCCCAACAATCAATGAGACAATCAACTTAAAAATGAGCACTGCTGTGTCTGCTTGGTAAGAGGAACTACTGCAGCACAAAAATTCAGCTGACTACAACATTCTCCAGTCCAAATGCTCTGGCTGTGCATAGCCCATCTCTGGAAAAGGCCTTAGGTTGTAATTGTACACCTACTAATCTAGGATTAAATCCCATTCAACTCAGTGGGACTTACTTCTGCTAAGATGTGCTTATGCTTGTGCTGTTGAATTTAGGTTGAGGAATGCTTAACTAAGCGGAGAACTGAAGTAAAGTTTGTTACTGTTCTGGTCAATGACTAAGATGAAACAAGCATGCAGGGGTGGGTGGAAGAGATGAAGTACTCTTAATACCTATGCCTGTTATATAACTTTCAATGGATATTTCCCAACCCCACAACAAAAATTGTTGTGCAAAGTATATTCTAGGATCCATAGAAGTATTTCCTACATGTTGCATTTTAAATTACCTAAAATAAAATATATGTTATATTAATACATCATCAGTGGTTCTTGGCCACTTTCTGTTCTAGAAAGGTACGTATTTCACAAACTGGAGGAGCCTTCAATTCTCCTCTTCTGACAAATTTTCTATCCTTTTCATATTCACACTATTGTGTTTTTATAAAGGAGGACAATCTTCCACTAGAAAATAAAGTGGGCTAGGGAAGAAGATCATAAGAATTACCCCATAACTAATTATCTTCCCCATGTTTTTATTTTGTGTAAACTGTGTGTTTTATTACACACACACACACACACACAGAATTCCTTTTACAGCACTAAGAATATAATATTTCAAGGTGGAACTTCCATCCAAGGGCTAATTAACAAACTTTAATTACTGTATCTTGTTATAATATTTAATACCATGCAGACAATGAGCCATGGGTCTTCATTAAGTGACTGTCACCTTCTCCTTATCCCTAGGCTGTGGGATTTCAAATGACCTGGGCAAACTTCTTTTGGAATGAAGCCAAGAAAACATCCTTTATTCAATATCCAGACCATGATCAAACTCCTGAACATCCCAGACACCATCTGGAAAACCAGACACATGGGTCAAAAAGCTTCCTTGGGGAATCTGAAAGCCAGCCGCTCTGTATACAGATTCCCCTCTATCTGTAGAGATCTTCCAATTAGGGATAAAGGAGATTGTTGTGTTGAAGGCAGAAGGAAATTCAGAAGCTTTGGAGAATTTGGGCTGATGCAGCTGTGTCTCAACCCAGCAAGGTTTTTACAGGTATTACATGAAGAATCCTAAACGTGTCTTCTTCAAAGTACATCTCCCTGAGTTCAATGGGACTTGCTCCAAAGCAAATATGCACAGGATTGCAGTTATAATTGCAAACTTAGAACCTGGGAGCACAGAGATTTTTGCATTTACACCAGTTACTAACAACTTTCAAAATCCACCTACACGTGACAGGTGATATGCATGAACAGTCCCACTAAATACTGCATGCTTCCTGCCAGGTTTGGCTTTGTAATTATGGCTGTTGTTGTTATTTCTTTTTGTGGTTGAAGGCAATCTAGTACTAAAGCTCTCAAAAAATGGGTGAAGAAGAGTTTTGTCTTTGTAACAATCAGAGGTAACCCTGACATAAGAGGGTGAAGGAAACTTTCCTCTAATCTGTGGCCCTCCATATGTTGTCAGACACCAACTGCAGTCAGCCCCAGCCAGCATGGCCAACATTCAGGGAAAGTGGGAGTTGCAGTGCAGCAACATCTGGAGGGCAACAGGTTAGCCTCCCATGCTCTACATGCTCAAAAGCATTTAATCTACAATATTGCAACAATCTTTATGAAAACCCTGTACAGAAGACCTCTCTTAAAGATGCTGCTGGAAAATTTTGTTACTATTTATTGAATTCATGATTAGCCTGCACAAAAGGCTCTAGATAACATACAAGTTAAAACAAATAAACACACATACACAAACACAACTAGCATCTATTACTATTATTTTTGCAATAGCAAAAGAAATTCATTTTAGCAAAGTGATAGCATAAGCATTTTATATTAGATATTCACTCTAATCTGAATATGAGGTGAATATGAGTTACTAAAGCACTGGATGATAGCTAGATTTAAAATATGTTATGGCTAACGATTCCTGAGTATGTGGAAAGTGGCTCCATTAGGCTTAATAGACTCCTAAGTATATGGATTTTCTGCATATTATTTGCTTACTAACCAGTGCTCAATTAAACTCATTGTTCCAGTTTAATTTTAGCTGCCATAAAACTGAGTGTAGATTTCAGAATGGCACAAGTCCATCTCAGCCCAAACATAGGTATCGCAAATCTTCTGAACCATACTGTAAATAGGTCACTACTTAATATGGTTGATCAAATTCAAGTGTCATTAGAAGCACTAATGAATTGCTTTTTTGTGTAGCATGAAATGGAAAATCTGTCTAGCTGAAGTCAGTCAGAGAACAGCAAGCATAAATTGGCAAAGATAATAAAAGTGCATGATAATTATGATATACTGCATACCAGAAATATGGATTTATTTGATACGGCTTAATACATTAAATAATACAGAAGAAAAGAAGGTTGAGGTTTTATCAAAATATTTTTCTTCATGCCTCCCCTCTTACATTTTTTTTAAAGGGGCATGCTTCAATGACATTATTATAGTTTCATTTATTTCAATAGAACTGCCATAGTGTAATGTCTCTTAATGACACCCACTCCACCATTCCTTTGATAGTGCCCTACTGATCAAAGGTTATCATGCACAGATGGCATTAAGACAGGCAGAGATTAGAGGAAGTAATCAATTTGCAGGAGAAAAATTTGGAATTGAGTAAATTCCAAATTTATCTATTGGTGCGCAGATTTACCAAGTGATCTTGGTAAATCACTTCATGTGCCTGTGGCTGCCAAAGTGTGGTCTATGGGCTAGGAACATGCTACCTACCAGGACCAATGCAACTGTATAAACAGAAATGTTAACACCTTTGTCTTTAATTTAAATACAGGCAGAGTTTGGCTGGGAGAGAGTTGCTACAATTCTTTGCCTCAATTGCAGCTGGTGAGGAATTTGGGCTGCTTTCTCTCTCCACATGTCATGGAAGACAACGGACTTAAAAAACAGAAGCCCACACTGAAACTTCATTGTGCTATGGCTGGGTGGGGACTCAGTGACTCTCTCCCAGGTAGAACTGCCTCAGATGCAGACCATGGAAGCTTAGGAAGAAAAAAGAGCCACCCAAATAGCAATTAGAAAGAACAGTCTAGCTCTAATGGTGGCTATCCTTCCTGGCCCAGCTCCCACCTTCTAGGAGAAATAGGAAGGGCGCAAGGGGAAAAAACTATGGAGGGGGACCAGTAACCAACCTCAAACATCAACCTCTTATCTCAGCACCTTCCTCCATCTTCTGGGGGAAAGTGGGAGAAAGTGGGAAGAATATAAGGAGGGGAAGAAGACTGAGGAAATTCAGGTGGAGCTAGGTAGATTTTTAAAAAATTAGACATGTATTTGATTTATTGAGAGAGGAGGAAGCAGACTTCTGACAATTTTCCTGAAAATGTAACCCTAAACTCAGCAAAGTTAGCCAGCGAAGAGCAAGTGCTGCTATAAACGCTTTACACAAGTGAGTTGAATTTGCCAATATCAGGGTTGGCCCGCCCAAGATGTGGCACTGTTATGGGTGACCTGCCTGCTCCATCACAAGCAGAGAAGCAGCACTGGCAGCAGCTGGCACCAGTGGGGCGGGATGTCAGGATCCATTTTGCCAGACACAACCCCCCTGGACAATATCAATAACCTGATATTATTGTGCTACATTATTGATATTTCCTTAGATTCCTCCATTGTTTCCTCAGTTCTGGAAAGGTTTGCAGGTACATTGGTGGCTGGCCATAGGAGCCATAAGGCAGATGCTGCTACAGCATTTGTTTGGCTCAGACTGAGATATTATATAGGAGCAAGAGACTCTGTCCCTTCTTGGCTCTCATATCTAGGCAGATGTTTGTACATGCTTTCCTCTCCTGCTGGGTAGTCTTCCATGATGCAACTAGCCAGGCATCTTTCCCATGAGGCCCAGAAGTTCCTACCTGTTGCACTTTCTCCTCTGCTTCCACTGCCCTGTGTGTGTGACAAGGGGAAGGCTGGGCAACACTGAACACTGACATCATGATGGAATATTCTCCTGCTGAATTTGGCAAACAATATCAATGAAAGAAACAGAAGTTGCTCACTGCAATGTGATTATGACAGAAAAATGCCCTTGTACTTTTAACAATAGAAGAGATCAATTTAAAATCTTCCATCATTATATAACAACTCTTAGGATCATTGACTGTAATTAAAAGGGTGCTGTTTCCAATATTATTATTAAGGATGTGTGGACAAAAAAAATCAACAGACACAAGAGATTCTTAATGCTTCATGGGATTCAGAAACAAAATGAGTTAATGGCAAACTGTAAAATCCTCTTGAACAGAAAATATATGTATACAGTTTCAACCCTGGTGCAAAAATATAATAAAAAATAAATCTAATTTTTGAGTCAAAGGTAAAAAATATTATAGCATAGCACTGATTTTTATTTCTAAGTGGACTGGAAACAAAATATGCCAAACACAAGACAGAACATATTGTACAACTAAGGGATTTAATTCAAGGACAGATGCCTAAATCATATACGGTCCAAACACAAAACTGTTTAGTCCAGAACCCTGTTAGCTGTAAGCATCCTAATTACTCAGACAGCTGATGTTTCAAATGAACTTAAGCCATCTTGGCTGGAGTACAAGTTAGACATGCTGCATTGTGCTGTTTTGTCCTTAGACTTCAAAATCATACCATGATGAAAAGGGATATATCAATTATCTACAAAGAAATGTTTCTGTAGAACAGCCTGCTGTATTCTGATGCTGAGTGCCTATTTTGCACGTGACTGGTGAAAGACGCAATAGAAAAGATTTAAATGCTACCTGTTCCATGAAATGTCACATAGGAAAGGCTTTTGTAGCAACAGAAACATCCAAATCAGCCCTGAAATGTTAATCAATACCTACTAGGATACAAATTAAATTGACACTTGAAACCTCTCCTTTTCTTCTTCAAAAAATGAAAGGCCAAGCAGATACAAAATGGAAAACTTCAACTAGATATAAAAATTGCAAAATTTAAAGAAGGAAAAGAAAAGCGGCAAGCAAGCAAGAATTAAAGAAAGAAATATGTAGTGTTAAAAACATATGCATTGACTTCTGCATAATAAACAAATTAATGTATAACCTTGCTAACATGGCATGAGGAAAATGCCTCTTCCAATATTTAGATCATGGGATGGCTTGAGAAGAGGGTTCACCAGGTTCACTGGTTGAATGAACAATTCTAGTCTGATTAATTGGAGCAGGACTTGTGCCCATCTTCTCTCTCTTCTTATTCCTTCACCTGGCACACCTGGCATTTTAAATCATAGCTGCCCATTATGTCCAAAACAGGAAAGTGATTTCAGAACTTCTTACTATCCAAGATATCAAAACAGTGTCCGATAAATTTGGTTGAATAGCAGGAACAAAACTTTAGCCTCTGGCTCCACAAAGCAACATACTTGGAGAAAGAAACCTTGTTGGCTGTGCTTTTCTGATACTCTTATGGGATATGCAAAAGGACCAAGTTTCAGGTCCCAGGATATTTAGTAATAAGAGATTTCACACTTGGATGCAGAGGCGTACTTAGGGGTTAGAGTGTATGATGTATATGTGTGTGGTGATGCGCCACTGCTCTTGTGGTGACATCAAACACAGTTTCCCTTCCTTCTTGCATCATGGCACAAAGGTGTGCTGTAAAGTGATGTTTTCAAGGGGAAGGGTGGAAGCTGGATGGACCAATGGTCTGAGCATATATAAGGCAGATGCAAATATTCACCTTCCTAAACATCACAGGGCCAGAGAGTGCAGGCCCCCAGCTATAATATGTCCCCCTTTTCTTCAGAGATTCCAACCATATAGCCTTGTATGGAATGGGCCCTGCACGGAGCAGTAGCACAGTGGAAAACCACGAATCTACTATATAAGTGGTATAAGGTTCAGGAAAAAGAGTAGAAACATACACAGTTTAATATTAAATCACAGTGATTCATGCATGGACCACGGGTCTCTCTCAGGTAAATATGCAGCTTATCCATGTCATGAGATGCCTCATCATTTGTCCAGACACCTTCAACCTATCAATTCTATCTCCCCCATTTTCATCCAGTTGACTGTCAGTATTGGCTAGTTATTTATCCAGCAGAGCTCATTATCTACCACTTGATGGTAGCAACAATGCTGAGTTTTTGGCACTTCCTGAAAGAGCCCAGCTGATGCCCCAGTAGCAGAAATCCAGCTGTCACTGACACTGGTTGTTTTCCAGTGCCAGCTAAAAACCTGTCCCTTTCGCCAGGCCTTTTGATGATCGGAGGTTTTTATGTATTAGGCCACTGAGGTTTGTAGAAAGTTGTTGTTATACTGATTGATTTTATATTGTTTTAATGTTTCATTGAAATTATATCTATGTGCATGTGTATATATTTAGCTTATGAAAGGAATATTATCTTGTATATTTTACTTAGCAGTTGTTCGTTCTTGATATCTGCTAGCTGCCAGGTATTCGGTTCCTAATTCACCAGGATTGTTGCCATCCTTTATGTGACAGACAACATAACCCATGAAATGTCAGGTGTCAAACTTCCATTATTACTTTAAATGTATGTCTTACATATTTGCCACAAAACAGTTTAGCATCAAAAATCTAATCAACACAGTTATGTAGGAACTTGTAGTCTTTTAAATTTATTTGACAGAGACCCTGGGGGCATGCCTTTTATTCTCATGCTTTACCTCGTCACAAGATAATTATTTTTTATGCCAGCCTCAATTCACAATTCAGTGAAGGACTAAAAATGATATAAATATTTTATACAGCATTTCTGTGTCAGTTATTGCCTGCCCTCCCCCTGCAACAATATGACCGTGAGCTCCTACTGCAGTTCAAATGAGATGAAGCTAATCACAATTTAAATTATATCATACGGTTACTGTTCACGAAAGCGTTTGCATAAAGAGGGGGTGAGTTGAGGGAGGAAGTGTACTAAATTTAATGAAATTGGCTTTGGTATCTGTTGCCTCAAAAACTAATGGCAATTTTCTCTCAGGAATTTCACACTTTTAAAATATGTACTAATTTAGGGATCAGCAAAAGAGACCTGCAGGATAAATATGATCCCCCTGACTTGATACCATTTCTCACTCCCCTTAGTAGGAAAGATGCAGAACTGAGCATATGAAAGAAAGAAGGAGACTCTCTTCTCATATTAACTACCGTAATTCATTTTCCTTCCTGCATTCTCTACCAAGAAGTAAGACCAAGTCCCAGGGTGTGTGTGTGTGTGTGTGTGTGTGTTTTAGGAAGTGCACCAAGTGGTACAGTTTTGTTAATTGGTGAGAAGGGGGCATTCTTATAATTACTTCCATTCTAAAGATTTTTGGGGGGGAGGGAATGTAAAAATAAGAATATGCAAGGTGATTGAGCCCTGGGCTTAAGCCTGCTAAGGTGTCATGCTCTCTCTGTCCATTAGAAGTCTATAGGGACTAGCTGTGAGGTGGTTACTAATTAGTGAGGGAAAAGCTTTTCTGCACATGTCTAAGACAGTAGTTTTCAACAGTGTGCCATGACACCCTGGGGTGCCTTGAATGATGGTCAGGGGTGTTGCGAGCAACACTGGCCTCTGTCTCTCTTTCCTTCTCTCCCTCCTCTGATGCCCTCTTGTGTCTCTGTCTCCCAAAGGCTTGCACAGCTGTTTGTTGCAGCAGCCCTGGCTACAAGCTCCCCAGGCAAATGGTGCCTCTGGGGCTGGCCAGAGGGTGCTTCCCAGGCCCTGTGGGGCAGTGGGAGGATGCACCTCTCTTTGGGGTGGGGTGGGGTGGGGACAGCTCAAAGACCAGTGGCTGCCCAGAGGACTCCCAAGGAGAAGGCGGAGGAAAGGAGGCTGAAGGAACACTCCACAAGGGAGCATGTTCAAAAAAGGGGACCAAAGGTTGAAGAACACTGGGCTACAACACTTCAAGACTGCAGGTGAAAGACAGTATAGCTTATCATGTTCAGTAACTTATTGCCCTTGTAAAATGATAATGTCAAGGAGAAGGATATAGCCTTGTCTTCTTCTTGACGTTAGTGCTTCTTTTTTAACTGGATGAAGCATTCAAACATCTTACAGCCTGAAGTGGTACAGTCTCGCAACAGATGCATAACATGGGGCTGCTGAGTGTGTGCTTGTAAGAAACAGTAGGCACAATCTGCATGGGCTGTAATACAGAAATACCTCCGTGAACGTCCATTTCGGCGAAGTTCTGCGGCAAATCCTGAAGTACCGGAACAGGTTACTTCTGGGTTTGCCACTCGCCCATGCGCAGAAGCACTAAATCATGCTTCACTCATGCACAGAAGCGCAAACCTCTCTGCGCACAGAGCGGCACTTTGTCGAGCGGCACTTTCGTTGAGTGTCCTGGGCTCAAGAACTGATCCCGGACTCAAAACAAGGTACTACTGTATATAGTAGCTATGTATTTGTTCCTAGAGGTCTGTTCCATCTCACTTAAAAAAGCAAGGAAATACCATAGATTTTTCATGTCATTTCAAGCATCCTGATAAATTTCTCTCTTGTTTACTGTCTCAGTGATGATAATTGTTATCTACTGACAAACCAAATTCAACTGACTCAACAGCCTGGTTGTACAGGAGTTGCAGTGCAAGGCATTCACTCACTTGTGAATCAGTCAAGAAAGATTAAAGCTGAAAAGGCTGCAAGTAAAAAGGGTAAGGTAAAGGTTCATCAGGCCGAACAGATCATAAGAGCATAAGAGACAAAGGCAGAGAAATTTCAGAAGAAAAGCCATGTCAGTAGGCCATATCATAGAGAGTTCTGTGGCAAGAGAGTTAAGAGGACAGATAGAACATGGGTCTGCTGAACTGGAGAGAACTGACTTGTAGCTCTCAGTCTGAACATTGGCTCAGACATTATGAATATTTGTTTTAATTGTTTACAAACCGTAGCTGTGTGATTTTAAGATCTCTCTGAGAGGCCCTTTTTTGGTTCCCTCCACTCACTGAAGCAATGTGGGCAGCATCCTCTGACAGGGACTTTTCAGTCATGGTGCCACAACTTTCACTAGGGAAACTCACCTGGTGCTGAGCATGCTGAATTTTTGGTGCAAGGTGAAAGCCATTTTTTAAAAAATTTCCTGGTTTTAAAGAGGGAAGAGGGAGGTATATGTGGTTTTATCTGGCCCTGGTTGTGTGCTGCTTCTGTTTTGTTATGTCTTATGTTGTTTTAGGCAATTCTTACGTTTGAGTGTATTGTTCCTATTGTAACTGTGCTCTACTCCAGACTGCACATGTGCTGAATGTATGAGATATTAAATGATGTAGTAGAATAAACAAACAAACACTATACAAGTCAATTACCAGTTGGCTTGATTGGATAATTTTATCAACATCATGGGCTTATGAGCTCCAAGTGATGGAATTTTATTGACTTTAGTCTGTTTTTTCATGTATGATATTATTTATACTACTTCTTGATTATCTGATATTTGTTGGCATCTGTCTGTCTCGGGAGACAATGGAGGAGTACGCCTTTGGCGGTGAAGTCAAACTTTTAGAGAGTTAGAGTGCCTGCTGTAGAGACCGATACAGGAGAGATGTGTTTTGTTGCTGTTGGGGCAGAAGAATTATCTTCTTCTAAAACATTCCCTTCCTCTAGAGTGTTCCTTGTGTGTTTATCTATCCAAGGCTGATTCTTATATGAATCTTATGAACAGACCTGCTTCCTGTCAAACTTAATGTACAATAATACATTAGCCTTTAAGGTATTCACTGGTTTCATCATTGTTCTAGTCAAAGATCACACCAGAAGATTTTCATTTTTCTGATTGGATTCAAACAGCTCCAGCAAAGAAGCTCAGTGGGGCTTGAAGACACCACAGATCATCCGATAAATAATGATTTCAAGTTCTGCTGGATTGGTATGAATCAGATGCACTCTGGCACCAAATTTAAAATGTGGCAATGAAAGCCCTGCTTCCAAAGAAAAATCAGGAATGCGCTTTGATGATCCTGATCGCTCCTTTACAACCATGTGTTCATCTGGCCCATACCTGATGTCAGGTGTGGGGCAGGTGGGCACGGCTTACGGAAAATGGGTTTGCAGGCTATGTTAGGACCCCTACCAAGCTTAATTAGGTTTGTGGGTATCATAAAGTAAGTCATCACTATAATCGCCCACAGTGCAGATTAGGGTGAGAGAGATTGAGGGAGAGATAGTGTCTGAAGCTGAGGCTGAAGGAGTGAGTTGGTGGGTGGGAGGGGCTGAGGCTGAGAGAGTGTGGCTAGCCTACTTCATGAATTTATGGCAGAAGCAAGATTTGACCTGGGAACTCTCAGAGTCATAGCTCAGTCTCCTAGTCACATTGCTAGTTCATAATGAAAACACAATGAATTTCTAGCAACGCAAGCCAGTGATTCTGAGTATCTTCGCTAAGCAATATACACCAATTCCACAGTGACCTTATTGCTGGAAGAATTGGATGCAGCATTCCTGGATGAGAAAGCCAAGAGAAATCTAATTAGACAAATTCATGATGGTTCCAGGGTGGTGTGTGGGGAGTGCATGAAAACTTAACTGTATGAAAATAAGACATGCAAATTGTGCCTGAGAATCGCTAAAGATTAAATGAAGGAAGCCAGCTTTCAAGATTTGCTGCACATTCACAGCCACAAAGATTTTCAGACTCACAGCTTATTATTAGCAGGCAGTTATAAAATGAAACACAAAGTATCCATTGATAAAAGGATCTAACCATGCTATACTGACTTAACCCCCAGAGCCGTGTTAAATCTACACACCAGTAGAAATCTATTCCAGGCTTTACATAAGTTGCTTAACCACCACCAAAGGGATCTAGTCTTCTAGTCCTGCATGTTGTGAGATGACTGTTACCTCTTCAATAGCATTTAATGAGAAGAATTTTCTTTAATCACAAAGTGGATATAGTATTGTATATCTATTCTCTTCAACATCATAATCTAAGTGTTCTATTAAGGTAAGACTATGAGGGGACAAGAGGAGTGTGTGGTCACAGACATGGCCAGTGCTACTCCAACAAGGTAAAATAGTCTCCAAGTCATGATAGGCAATGGCTCTAAATATTGGTCACATATTTATTTGATTGTCTGCTTTTGTTTAATTTGTTGTTGCTTTGTTCTTTTGTGTAAATCATTTGGGCACCTCCCTGGTCAAGGCAGAAAAGCAAGATATATACATTTTTTGTATGAACAAACTTGTTTGCAGGGCACATACATAATTTAAAAATCCTGTCTGGCCAAATACCCTGACTAATTGAGTGTTTTATTTAGATATTGCACAATTTATACATTTTATTCTTTTGAAACTGACTATGAATTAAATGTACCAGGGAAAACCCTGAAATGCTGGTGTTGGTAAACAAGACTTACTGGGCTTTCTGCAAAATATAAATGAAACGGAAGCTTCCAAGCACATGGTAATTAAGAGCCAAACACTGGAAACCATTCTTTTCTCTCTTTTTTGCAGTCTCTTAGTACTTGCTTTTTATGTTGCTCAGTTCATATCAGTCTGCTTTTTTAACAACTCAATCTCATGGACAATTAAACAATACCCACAGAGGTATACAAATGTCCGACCCAATCAGTTCCACTTTATTAAACCTCTTTCATTGTTTTGTTGCATCCGGTACAATATAATAGTAAAACAGTCCTGTGGTTTGTAGCTGCCTTTCTGAATATATCTGATGAAGTGAAACTACCAGAGTAGTAGGTTCCATTAAAAGCTGCAGTAAATAAATATGCAAGGTTATGACACTTATTTATTTATATTTAAATTCCAGCTCCATTATAGCTCAGGGCTAAAAAGAACTTACAAGCATGACAGAGTAGTTGTTTGTGCTGGTACTGTGAATGGTTTCAGGATTTATGAAGATATCAGAAAGGAAAATTGAAGCCACTTCCACAGGCATTTACAGTGGGAGGAAATTACTGTTCTTTAGTGAAGTTTCTAACTGGAGGTTTTGTCCCTCTCTCTGAATGCAGGCTAACATGATTGTTGGGCATGAGTTTTGTCTTAAAATGTCACTGGAGTTTCTGTTGTAAACAAACAGCAGGTTTTGTCACGCACGAAGTAAAGTCAGTTTTACAACTGACTAGGATGAAACATCTTTAATCCCAAAGATGGCTACAACTAGAGTATACCTTATCTTTTGTTTTTGTCTACATACATTTTTAATGTTATGTATTTTGCCCACATAGAATAAAATAAATTACTTAGTGCATATCTATACTTTAGGCTCACAGTGTTTTCATAAAAAATCATGCATTTCCTGGTAATAACTATCACAAGAGCTCCCATCTTTACCATTTATTGTGACCCTGAGCTATTACATTTCTTAAATCTCAACTGCCATCAACTTTCTGTAAGTCCTGAATTTCTCCTTCAGACCATTTTGAGACTTTATAGTTTTTAGTATATATTTACAAATGTAATAACTTCTGCATACCCAAGGTATATCCCAAGCATGCCGGAATCACTACTTCATTTTTGTGTAGAGATATTTCACTTCCAAACTAATAGGCAGTCACCCATCTGAGTATGCTATTAGAGGGAATGATAAACAAATACGTTAGGTATGGTTATGAAAACTAGCCAAGAAATAGAATTAAATCATTTGATGCTAGGAAAAACAGTCGAGTATAAAAACAGTACCAAAATAAGTAGTAATAGAAGCTCCTTCTCTGGATTTATTTAAAAGAAAATAGATGAGTTTCTATCACATATTATTTAATTTCAGAAAATCCAGCTGCTGTTGCAGAAAGTTGACTCTGGTGAGCCAAACAGTCCTTTCCATCTCTCTTCTCCCCTTAATGATAGCAATTGTTAACTTGAATGTCACCTTCAGTGTTCACTATAACCTCAAAACATACTTTCACGTTTGATCAAATTTCAAATCAATCAATCAAATCCGTTTATTGTGAGGACCATGCCTGTACACAAACATCAACACAACAATAGTTAAAAAATATTAAAATTCATTACATACTACGCCAACAAAACCTTCATCCCACAAAATAGAAAGAGAGGGAAAACAAGCAACGAGTTAAACAGACGATGAAGGGGTCTTTACATTGTCATCCATAAATCTTTCCCTGGCTTTCATGGCCTTCATCACAAAAACCGCTACCACATGGGTAATACGTGGGTTTGCATCAACTAACAAAAATTTTACTCTATCTTCAGGATTGGTTATAGAGTTGGGTATAATTTGCAGCAATGCGTCTCTAAAGCCCGAGGAGATGGGGCAATAGAGGAGGTAATGTGTAAGATCCTCTTTAATTTTCATAAGGCAAGGGCATAAACGATGTTCTACTGGGGTTTTTGTGAATCTACCGGTCAGATATGCAGTTGGCAGTGTTTGAAACCGTGCCATAGTGAAAGCTCTCCGAAGGGTGGGATCAGTGATCTCCACCAAGTAGTTGGCACAGATTTTGACTGCTTTTACTAGGGGAAACCAGTAGGAAAACCCAGAGTTTTTTATCTTTGTGGAGTCCAAAAAGGCGTCTTTTTCAAAGATCCATTCCCGAACTTTATCAGGGCTCCACAATTTGAGGGTATTAAACTCAGGTAGATTGTATCTGGATAGGATATCTAGTAGGTTTTTATGCCAAGTAGTATTATTTTGTAATGATACAAAGGCTTGTTTAGCCAATAAGGTGTTCGGGGCATCCGTGAGGTTGGTGAAAAAACGCAGGAATCTTAAGTGGGCCCTGGCAGACACAGAAGGTAATCCTACTTCCACTCTTAGGAGAGCTGCCGGAGTACTCTGAGGGAGGCCTAGAATTCTTCTGAGGTAAAAATTTTGGAAGATTTCAAGCCGTTCTAACAGCTTCTGATTCCATCCCCAGAGTTCTACTCCATATAGCATCTGGGGAATCACTTTTCCAACAAAAGCTTTTAGTGCCGGGATCACCAGTTGCCCTCCCCTCGAATAAAAAAAGCTGAGCAGAGCACCGATTGTCCTACGTGTTAGAAGGGCTACAGTCTTGAAGTGGGCAAGCCAGCTAGATGTAGCTTGGAAAGTGATACCAAGATATTTAAAAAAAAGACACTGTTCAATTTTGTGTTCATCTAAAGACTTTGATCAAATTTATTATGATGCAAATACCAGGAGCACTAAGGATTGTGCAGTAACTGCTAGGAAAGAAGATGGATGGGATCCTTTAGTAGCAATATTTCCCTCCCTCCAGCCTTACAACATTGCACCCAGAAGCACCAATTTGCACTGAAGACTGAGGGGGCCGCTGTCACACATGTGACACCACACAATAAAACCCTGTGTGTGTGTGTGTGTAACCAGCACTCACATACTGTGTTGAAGTATCTGTGGAAGAGAAAAGCTTATTAAGGGCTTGGAGAGAAGAAAGGGTGCACATTCACAGAGCATTACAAGAGCTGTGACTGCAAGTGAGAGTCAGCTGGCGCACACAGCTCCCTTCCCTCCTTGGCTCACTCCCAGTCTCCGCTCCCAAGCCTCAACAAAGCACTGATGGGTCACAGAGGGAGGGGACCTGAATAGCGAGAGCCAGTGCCAGGTAGCAACCATGTTCCTGGGGCTTTCTCACAGGGGCAATGCCCATCAACTGCACCTCCCCCCAAATGTTTCTTTTGGGGGGGGCAAAGACATCTCAGTCCCTATGAGCTGGTGCCCATGACTGCATCTGGGAGCATCCTGAGGGCACCCCATGACCTTTATCGACCTTGGCTGTCCTCCATATCCCTCTTTGTCCTGCTTTTTGTGCTCACCCAGTCTATTTTCTGTTACAGTACAGGAATTAGTTGGTTGGGGCTGAATAGGATTTTTATGCCTACCTGCAAATTAGCTGGCCTGGGCAAGTATTTTTGGCTACTCTGACTGGATGCTGGGGTGTGGCGGGAATATGCGGATGGTTGCAATTATATAGGTTAGTTTGATTGCATGATGAAGTTGGTCACATGGTTTGGCAGGAAGCTGCAGGAAAGGTTACTGTTCAATAAGGTAATAGGTGAGCACTCTAGGTATCTTTGAAGATGAAGGGCATTTACGGAGGCCAGCTTGTATGGCTTGTAGGGTCCTGGAAGTGGGTGGGGCAGGAAAGCCTCTTTACACACCATGAATTGGGGCTCAGGCTTTGAGGCTATGCCTTGTTGAAATTAAGGCTACCTTCCTGCACTTCTCATTTCCCCAAAGATGTTATTAATAAAACGTGACTGTAGTTCAACCCATCACTTTTATCTCTCCTCTCGATACCTGGGTCTGGTCACAATTGGCACATAAAGGTTTTGCACAAAAGGTTGGTGACCTCCAAAAGTCTCCAGGATAATTCCACTGTTTTCAAATAGAATACTTTGACAGTGCAGTACAGACCTTTAAGTAATAGTAAATGAAACTATTATATACAAATCATTTCTTAAAGTGACTGCCAACATTAATGCATTGCTTCAGTAATAATCATGAATCACCTATGACATATTGGGGCTATCTAAATGTACAGAAATAATAAACTTTTGTTCAATAACATTATAGTTTTTACAGTCTTTGTTCTCTGACCAAGAGGGCCATGACTAGCAAAATTTTGACTTGGGAGTTCAGTCTCTTCTTAAACTTTCCCTAGAGACTGCAGTGTCAGTATATGTACTGGCTTCAAGCTTTATCTGACAGTAACATTTAGATCTCCTGACTATTAATCTTTTCAGCAGGGAGGGCAGCTTTAAGGAAGGTCATTTTAATTGATGTCTATGAAACAATAATGCTTTAAAGGATTAGCAAGTGTTGATTATCTTTAAGAGATCTATTACAATTTGAGCTGCAATCTGAAAGTACTCAAAGGTCTAAGCTGCTACTAATGCTAAAAATAGGAAGCATATTTTAGTGAAACTTATCTCCCTTTAATTTTCACTGCATGGCAGGCTTTTATGGCAGACCACCAGCGAAACTGAAATAGTTAGACTCATATCCTAACAGCCACTGGTACAGTAAATGTATACAACCTGTCACTAATTTTTATATAACTTCTTCATTATCTGCAGATTATACAAATTTTCTACATCTAAAATCTGAGTAGTTTTCAAAGGACGTAATAAGGGAGACTAAAGTGAATTAATGGCTACAATTGTGTCAAAAGTCATTAAAGCAAAAGCTCCTTTCATTAAAAGGCAGCATGAAAAATAAATTGTTCCTGAGTAGTTGAAGTTGCAAGTTATTTCTAGATTATTAAGAAAAATCTATGATATAGTTTTACTTACTCAATGGGGGAAAGGGGGAAATTTCTCAAAGTCAACTTCAGTTTGGAGAAATTAATGCCAGCTTCAAGAAATAGTAGAGAGCTAGTAAAACATGTGGATCATGACATTCCTTTATCTGCAAAGCTCAAGGACAACATACCAATGTACAGTACAGCACAATACAAGACAGGGATGATACACCTGTTTCTGAACTTTACCATTCAGATGGGAGCTCAGATGATATAATAATCTCTCTCTCTCTCTCTCTCTTTCTCTCTCTCTCTCTCTCTCTCTCTCTCAGACACACACACACACACACACACACACACAGAGAGAGAGAGAGAGAGAGAGAGACTCTTGTACTCTTGTACATGGAGAACTAGTGTTTAGACAGGGAAGACTACAATCCTTCTTCCCAATGTTTGGTTTTCCATATAGGGTAACATTCAATCATGTGAGCTCCCCATCCAGTCTGTCAAAATACATAGGGTTCTATCCAGTGCTGCAACAGACTTCATCTGTATAACAGAACTTCTCCCTTCTCCCCTGCAGTCCCCTGTGTACTCTCAAAACCTGTTCCAGAGGATTGGATGAGTGTCTGTAGCAGATTTGTGAGATACTTGGAGAGGAAGGGGAAGTTCTACTGTGTGAGCGGAGTGCTGGATATACCGTATTGTCCCAAATATAAGCTGCACTTTCCCCCCAAATTCTGACTGTGAAAAGTTAAAGTGTGGCTTATATTTGCAATCTTAAGGTACCGGTATGCAGCCAGGAGCGTGGTTCCCAGTCCTCTCCCCCAAGGCTGAGAAGGCAGAGAACGAGGAAGGGGAAAGGCTGCCGGCAACGCAGCGCCCCCCCCCCCAGTATGGAGCCAGGAGCAGCGAGGAAGGGAGCGGCTTATATTTGGGTATTTTTTCTTCCCCCCCCCCTCCAATTTTAAAGGCGCTGCTTATATTTGGGCTAATACGGTAACCTATAGAAAACTACTGAAGTTGGACTTTTAAGGAGCATTTTATTTGTGTATTTCTGAGGAAACCAGTATACAGACTGACACAATATCCGTAAGCTTTGTTATGACATTTTCATGACATGTGAATTTCATTGCAAAGTCCAATTTTAACATGTCCACAATGATTTCGGCGTGTTAGCAGTTTCAAAAGAACAAGCTATAATGAACACCCAGAAGCATTATATGCCAATACCTGCATTTCAGCTCTTACTGGTATTGCCCTAAAAACAAACAATATCCCTGGGCGCTAAGATATCATTCGCTCTCCAGAAATTTGCTGGTGGTATGTGCCATTTGACAAACTCTAAGCATTGAAGAACATTCACCCAATTGTTATGTGGGTCAATGGAGCTGAGAAGTGTGAGGTGGATGTTTGACAACTAAAATGTAGCTATTGCTAATGTCATTCACTAAAACAGACCCAGTTATAGCTATTGGAATAAGAAACCTTACAGAACAAAAACAAAGCAAAACAAAACAATATAGCCAGGAATGAGTTACAGTGCCAAAGTACACCTGCCAGATCCAAATTCAAGATAGAAAGGTACCAGTTTGTACCTTCAGCTTCCAGCACATTTCCTTTGGCCTCTAAGTTTGTTACTGCAATGGAAGAAGAAATTTGTCATAAATAATTTCCAACTCTCCCCGCTACATAATTTGTTTGTTTGCTTGCAATGTGCGGCTAGACCTGAGGTATCCTAAGCAGTTTGCTGTGTTAGGACCTTCATGAAGGGCTGCTGCTCTCAGACTTTTCCACTGCAGTCTGGACTGAACCAGGTGATCTCAAGTGGGTTTGCTATTGTGTATTTTAATTCTGCACTGCTTTTATAGTTTCAGGTCATGTAGAAGCCATTTTGGCATATTGTTGTTGTTGTTTAGTTGTTTAATCATGTCTGACTCTTCGTGACCCCATGGACAAGAGCACGCCAGGCACTCCTGTCTTCCACTGCCTCCCGCAGTTTGGTCAGACTCATGCTGGTAGCTTCGATAACGCTATCCAACCATTAGCAGTATATAAATTTAATAATAATAATAATAATAATAATAATAATAATATTACTCTCTTCCCTGCCACTGGTTTCAAAGCAAGGTGCTATACTAATTGACCCTTTGGTTCCTGCAGATGTATGATGTCTGAATATTCATTCATTCATTCATTCACCCACCCAATACCTGGCGGTCTCAGGACAGTACACAGAATAAAATCAAAATATAAAACCACAAAGTACATTATAACAACAACCCAATAACCACCCCAATAAAAACCCCAGGCCTAAACCCCAATTGAAACAGATCCAGAAAATCAGTTTATTTCAAAAGTGCATGGATCTGGTCTGCAAGTACTCACTCCAAAAGCTTGCTCAGCAAAGGGAGATGAGCAACTGGCTAGCAGTTAGTTAGGTTTTCCAAATCCAGAGGAGGTCTCTTATGGAGTTGTTTTACCACTGCCTCCTTCAAACAGGCACTGATCACCTCCCTGGCCCAGCCAGCTGTTCCCTCCCTGCTGGATTTTATCAGCCAATAGGGACAAGGGTCCAGATCGCAAGTGGTCGCCCTGACTGATCCAAGCACCTTGTCCACATCTTTGAGCATTACCAACTGAAACTCATCCAACACAACAGGACTAGACTGTGCTCTGGACACCCCATGGAATTCATCTGCTATAACAGCAGAGTCAAGGTCTTGGTGGATGCAAGCAATTTTATCCTCAAAATGCTTTGCAAACAAGTCAAAGTGAGCTACCATTGATTCTACCACCTCCTTTGGATCAGCCTATAAAAGGCCCCGTAAAAGCTCTGCTGGACAACATAATGAGGGTGCAATGGAGGCAGCAAAGTATGCCTTCTTTACTGCCTTCAATGCCACTAGGCACTCCAATTGCATTCAAGCCGTCTCCCACCTTGTTTTAAATTTCAATTGTTAAAAAACTAAAGCATGTATTGGTCTTACCAGTTTAGATTGGAGCTTATTTGTTTCAAGTAAACACCAAAGACATGGTGTTATGGTAAATCACAGCATACATCCCTCCTTACCCCTATTTTAGAAGTTTAAATCAAAGTTTGGGAATGTCAATTAGCCAGTGAACTGGTAAGTACCACAGACTAAGTCTTTTATGCTGACCTTGAACAAGAAGCAATTGTGGAGTATCATTACTGCATTTATACTGTTAGTTGTATAAGAAGTCTGCGTGTCCCTCACACATCACCGTGCATCAGTGAACTGTAACAGATTCTGACAGGTATACTGTACATCTCCACACATTGTGACACTTTTCTTCTGACAGCTGGAAAGGAAAAGCTAGACACTATCACAATTCTCACATTTACTTGGAGAGGATGTTTTGCCCATGCCCCACATGTTGCTGAGAAAAGTGTAGTAGGAGAATGGCATATATTTAAAACAACCAGTTAAACATCTCAGTTCTTCATAATGTCACATCAAAAGAAACAGGTATTTGCTGCTCTTCAGAACTTGGACAATTTATCTGAAAGCTCTGTGTGTAACACTGCCATAGAAACCTGTGTATTTCTATATAGTGTTGCCCTCCTATATCTAGTAGCCTTGTTCTATTCAAAAAAAAAATCACGACAAAGGCTATTTGCTGTAGCAATAATATTTGCATAGTAATTGCATGTGAGGACTGAAGCTTGGAACATCACAACAGCTCTCCAAGAGATTCCCACAAATCACATTTTCCCTCACTAAATGTCCATAAAAAATCTGAACATTATTATTTAAAAGAACTACCGTAATTTTCGCTCCATAACACGCAGTTTTTTTCTCCTAGAAAGTAAGGGGAAATGTCTGTGCGTGTTATGGAGCGAATGCCTACGGATGGCAAGGGAATCCGCTGCAGTTGTGAGCAGTCCGTGGCTCTCTCTGAAACTGCAAAGCAGGTGTAAGCGGCTCCTGTCAGCGAGCCGAGCTGGGGAGGAGGGAAAGAAGCAGAGCGGGGTTGGCTGCTTTAAAACAACCCTATGCTCTCTGTCCCTGCCTGCAGTTTTTTGCTGTCCTATTTTGGATTAGCCACTGTAGGGGCTGTGTGTGTCTGTGTGCTTGAGCTATCGTTCTCCTCCTCCTGCTTCCTGTTCACTCTCACAGCGCCCCAGCGCTCTCCTGCGACTTTAGGATTGATACTCTGTGTGTCTCTGTGTGTGAGAGGCATCGTTCTCCTTCTCTTGCTTCCCGTTCACTCTCCCAGCGCCCCTGCCTCTCCTGCGACTTTAGGATTGATACTCTGTGTGTGTGCTTGAGCTATCGTTCTCCTCCTCCTGCTTCCTGTTCACTCTCCCAGCGCCCCTGCGCTCTCCTGCGACTTTAGGATTGATACTCTGTGTGTGTGTGTGTGGGATCGTTCTCCTTCTCTTGCTTCCCACTCCCAGCCCCTGCGCTCTCCTGCGACTATAGGATTGATACTGTGTGTGTGTGAGAGAGAGGGGGAGGGATCGTTCTCCTTCTCTTGCTTCCCACTCCCAGCGCCCCTGCCTCTCCTGCGACTTTAGGATTGATACTCTGTGTGTCTGTGTGTGTGTGTGTGAGGGATTGTTCTCCTTCTCTTGCTTCCCGTTCACTCCCCCAGCGCCCCTGCGACTTTAGGATTGATACTCTGTGTGTCTCTGTGTGTGTGTGAGGCATCGTTCTCCTTCTCTTGCTTCCCGTTCACTCCCCCAGCGCCCCTGCGACTTTAGGGCGACTTTAGCATGGATCCACATGGATCCTCAGGATTTTTGCATTGGGCTACCCCAAACTCACCATCAGATCACATGTCTGTGGCCACAGCATGAACCACAAAAATCATACATCCACTGTTTTGTTTAGAATATTTTTTTCTTGTTTTCCTCCTCTAAAAACTATGTGCGTGTTATGGTCTGGTGCGTGTTATAGAGTGAAAAATACGGTAAATGCTCTTTTAGAACATTTTAGAACTGTGCCATGGAAATGAGAAAGGGATAAGAGAATTAGTTAATGAACACTTTTGACAAAAGATTCAGGATATGGGTAAATTTTCTGAGACATGCTAATTAAAGTCACCGCCTCCTATTACTAGTTTTGGCAGCTATGCAATTAATTTAATGGAAATGGCAGCGCCTACTTACCCATTTGATTCTAATATGCAAATTCTGTTTCACACACTTGATCTGCATTTTTTTCCTTAAAAAACATCTTAAACTGGCACAGCATCAGTCTACTACTGCCGGAACACTGTATAATAGTGTGTGTGTGTTTCACCACGATTTCCAACAGCAAATCACAATACTTATAGAAAGACTAATGAGAGACACTACCACGCTGACAGGGGTTGGAAAGAAAAGAACAAAGAGATAAACCAGGTGTAAGGACAAGAAAAAGAGAACCACAATATGGGCATTTCCTGGGCAAGCTGCTCAAATCACTAGCCAACTGATGCTTAGTGACGCCTCTGGGGGAGACCTGAGGCCTTGGGCTTTTAGATTTCCATAGTGAGCTCTCCCCGCCCCCCTGGGAGGCTGACATTCAAGGTGATTGTTTTTCTTGGGGGATTGCAAAAAGGAGAGCCCCTTTGCAGATTGGATCACTTTGTCTACCATCTCAAGGCCTGGTGGAGGTGGTGGTGGAATTTGACACGCATGTGTCTGCTTGACATGATGTTTTTCTGGTACAGCAGTAGAGTCTATTGGAGAGGGTGGGTCCCTTGGCCTGAAAGTGAGATGAGCACCACAACCCCATAGTTGCCTTTGACTGGACTTAACCATCCAGGGGTCCTTTACCTTTATTTTACTGGGCCTAGAAAATTCTGTCAGCACCCCTGCTATTCAGGAATATGTTGCTTGTACTTTGCGTTCTATCTTTGCTGATTTTGAACAGAGCATTGGGAGAAGTAAAGAATGAGTGATTAGTAGTTTAGTCAATAAGGTTGGTAGGATGACAAGAGAAGCTGCTTTCTAAGCTAAAACGGGGGAGGGGGTTTCAACTGGTCATCAGAAGCTTCTAATAAAAAGCCACTATAAAAACTATTAAAGCAACATTATACACATTGAGGTTAATAAGCAAATAATAATAACCAGATCTGAATACATGTATTTATTATTGGATAAATGTTTTACAATCATTGACCTGAACTGAGCGGTAAGTGAACTGAAGCAGACACAGGCTACAGAATGTATAGATTTGGTGAATACTGCAAAAGGGCTTTAAGTATATGCTTTGATATTTTCTGAGCTTTTCACATGACAGAAACAAAACTCAAGGACCAATATCAATGAAGTGCAGCAGCAACAACTGTGCCCCTGGGGATTGTGTTGAAGAATGTTATTATGATAGCCCAGTCAGTTTTTCTTTCACTGAATAAGCTTATTAATTCTATACACTTCACGGGTCTTATTGTGAATCAAGAACTCGTCCAGGGCAGACAAGTGTCACACTCTCCAATCTACAAAGAGGGTAATTTAAGTTCAACAGGGACACTTATAGAGTGCTGGAAATAGTAGCCAGGTGTGCTTTTATCAAAGAAAAAATGTGTGTAGCTGTGCTACTAGAAACATCTAATAAGCACTACCGCTTATTTTTGTATTCCTGCAACTAAAGGGCTATGGATTTGTATTGTTCCTTTGTAATGCTGCAAACATTTGTATCAATTGTAAGGAAACCACTACTTTTCTGTGTAGAAAGTATAAGAATGTGTGCCATCAGAAGTGGATTTAAGCAAACGCAACCGGTTTGGTCGCACTGGGCATGGCACCTCAGGGGTATCACAGGGAATGTCACAACTATGATTCAGAATGGAGCGCAAGAGGTGGAGGGGTGCTGCATTTTGGCATTGCATAGGGCACCACTGAAATCTGAGACCCCAAGATCTGCCACTGGTGCCAGAGCAGATAACATTAGGAATTCTATCCATTTTGGTCAGATCCAAGCAGGTTTCCGATAAAAGGCATCAAATAGTTGCATTAGTGTGTAGCTAAACATTATTCAGTCATCAAATTACTTGTATATCACCCTTCTGAGAAGAACCCATAATCTAAATTCTATTCATTTTTATGAGATTTAGACCCCATGTTTCTCTAGATTATGACCCAGGATCTAAATTAAGAAGGCCCAGTTTCACCTCCTAAAATAAACGCCCTACTGTATTGTGCTACTTTCACTAAAGTCTTTACTGAGCTTTCAATTTCTGTGTTTAGTATCGAAGGCAATTCTTCGTTTATTCAGACAGCTCTAAGCAAACCAATGAGCTTTCTTATCTATGTTCAACACACATTATATCAATTAGAAGATTACCACTAGATTGTTTGATTAATATTTCTAAAAATGAGTAAGTGCATTAAATAGGTAAATCATAAACAATACATTTCTGGGGGGGGGGCACTGAATCATGTTTTGATGGTTGTCTGGAAAGTTCCTGCTTAGCATTGGAATTTCATGACTCATTTTGCAGAAAGGAAAAAGATAACTTTGTTCTTTCAAGAACCTGACATATTTGGAAAAATCTTAAATGCATCACTAAGTTGCTTTACAGCACAAAGAAATAAATATACATTCCAAAGTCACAAAGCTAGAAGTCATGATAAGTCATTGTCTCATTTTTCAATGAGCCTGTCCTTGCAATAGCAAGAGAACAAAATAGACACCAAAAGCTTAATAAGGCATAACAGGGCATAATAGCCTCAAACAAAGGGGAAAAAAAGATTGTTGTCCTGAGCCATTAGTCATATTACTACTCATAGGAGAAGAGTAAATCAGGGATGGGGAGCCATCTATCTGTCCTCAGAAAGTTCCCATCTGGAACCAGGGGAATCTTCTGTTTTGCCCTATTCCTCCTCCTTTGAGTTCCATGTTGACTGCATGAGGAATGGGGAGGGCAGCAAAATGCAGGCACTGGACACTACAGTGGGTGGGGGATAGTTCCTCTACCTCTCATCCAATGCTAGGATCCAAATGCAGATTGTGGCCCCAGTGTCCACAACAGAAAAAACTATTTAAACAAATTGATTCTTGTTTGGTAATGCATATCAAATGGTAATCTGGTTTTATGCATGTATGTGCATATGTGTTTAGGATATGTCAAGGGTGTGTGAGTATGGGTGGGTGTTAAGGCTGTGATATGGGTTTATTAAGGGTGCCTACGGCAAGAGCATGTCTTGTATATGCATGCGTGTGTGTGTTAAGAGTGTAGGTGAATGAGTTTGTGCTTCAAGGGTCTGTAATTGTGTTCATGTCTGGCCCTACCCACTGCTGGAATGGGTTTACACCAAGGTAATTCAGCCCTTGGGATGATTTTTTCCCCTCAAACTTGGTGCAAAGGAGCCAAAAATTTTTATCTGAATTATTCAATCTGATGCAACTCCAACTCTATGCAAGTAGTACTTTTTATATATGATGATCATCGAACATCTCCTTTCCCTATCATTTCAATACCTGAGTACAAAGTGTCATCCTTAAAGAGACACAGAACTTAGAAGTGCCCCAGGAGAAACCCCAATAAAATATATAAAAGTTATATCATCATAATGCTTGGGAAACTGCACCTCACAATCAAGAAACATTTTTTTGTACATGGAGGAGTTTCATAAATATCTTCAATGCAGCAATGTAGAAAGAGACAAGGAAAAACAGAATATACTAATGAGATCATTCCTGGTGTGATGGGGAGAACAATGGGGAAGGGAAAGGTGCTCTTCACATGTTTAGAGGAGTCTTTTTTGCATGCAGAGAGCTTGCAAGGTGTCTTGGGTGGGGTGGGAGTTGGTGAACTACATGAGCTAATCCCACCTGGGTCCAGGATGAGGGCTTGGAATAGACTATTGTTTCATAGTCAGTCTCTCATTTATTTATGTAAGGGGTAGCCCATGTGCTCACTCCAGGATATTGTTGGACAACAACTCCCAACACTGGTCATGATGGCTGGGGCTGATGGAGTCCAACAGCATCTGGAGGGCAACTATCGTGGTTACCTCTGCCTTATATACTGTTGCGGTATTAACATTTGACTACTGCCTAACGGACAAGGTAGCTGTCAGGCGCTACATTTGAAATACTGAGAACCAAATCCCTACACAGTCAGAAATCTCTCTGCCTAACCTACCTCACAGAGTAGTTAAGAGTTTAAAATGGTGGTAGTAGTAGATGATTTATAGATGCCTCTCGGACCTCAGTGTAAGAAGGGTATGATATAAATAAATAAATTTCCAGATACTGTGCTACTCAGAAAAAGGAAACCACTGAAGTAATTTCTGGAATTTATGTTGGATCCTATTATTATTATTATTATTATTATTAGTGACTGGGGAAACCCAGCCAGATGGGCGGGGTATAAATATTATTATTAGATCCAACATAAATTCCAGAAATAAATAACAGAAATAAATTCCAGAAATAAATAACAACAACAACAATTAAAAGGATGGTCTTGTATTCCCAAATCCCTGCTACCTAGGGAAAAATAAAATCTGATAAACACAATACTAATTTACCTAAAATGCTGGCATGTTTTCTTTCCCCATTTCCACCCCTGAACAATGCCTTTGTCCAGCTTCTGGATGAAATGCTACAGTATATTAAAATGAGTCCCCATCACCCAGACAATTTAATGGCTTCACATTATGTAGGACACTTTATAACATAAATAACAGACAAGAACATTTTAAAAATAAACCTTCGAACTCTGTTAGTAATAACATCATAATTATAATTTATGCACACCCTGGGCTTTTCCACTTCTTTCCACAACTCCTTTGTCATTTTTGTAGTTACTTATTGTGTCATGACATTATTCAGACTGAAAAAAATCTTCCGGCTAAGCATCATGCTGCAGAAAAGACTTTGTACATTGACACTACAAAAGTAGCACAACTAAAATCACTGTTTTTCATTAAAACCCCTCCACTGTCCCTACATGATGGTACGGTGTGAAGCCTGGAGAATATGTGTGTGCAGTTAGGAGTTTTATGACATCCGAATCTCAAAAGGGAAACAGGAATGCAGCAGATAATGTCCCTTGGTTGCTTCTGACTTCTAGACTCAGCAACCTGATGTCTCCTTCAGTCCCTAGGGCTTTGTGTCTGACAGCCATTGGGGATAAGCAGTATGATGCCAAAAACACAGTAAAAACAGAATGTGCCACAATAAATAGTGTCAGCTATGCATTTGACTATAAACAATATTTGTATTTTTAGTTCCCCATTTGACTTTTTCCCCTTATGTTGCACAATTCTCTCTCTGCTATTTTCAAACTACTTTGCTCTCACCCATGAGCGAAAAGATCAGAGGACATTCAGGTTAGCCATCTTTGCTTTCATCTCACCCTTATTATTATTGCTCATCTGAGTAAGGGGGGGGGGGGGACCCTGAACTTAATACAAAGAAGGAATAATGTAAGGAGACATGATAACAAATGATTTAAATATTGGAGAAGGTGAGTTTCATCTATAATATATAGCATTTCTGAAAAATACAACCAGTTGTAATCAGGTAAGATTACCGGTAAGTAACTCCACATTATAATTAAGCTGTTGTGTGTGTGATATGGTGTTACTCTTCAAATGAAATAACGTGCTTTGGACAGCTTTTCAATAAAGTTCTTGGAAGTTTTGGAAAATATTTCCTCCACTTTTGTGACATTCATTATCTTTTTACTTCATAGCCATTGTCTTCTACTGAATGTGAGATGGGAATGCTGGGATTCAAATTAGTGAACAGCCATATGCTGGGCATATTAGCACAGCCACCAGACTTGTTCAGATGAACCCTCAAAGTGTGGATCTAAGTCCTGCCCCTAATATCTTCTTGAGCATTATGTTCCTCCCATCCCTTGACCTTCCTTGACCTCCCAGCCCTTCCCTGTGTTGTGCAGTCTAAATGGGGTTTCTGTTCACTAGGGCACCCTTGAACACTAGTGGAATGCGGTGCTCAACTGATGACCCTGTTTTAACAGGATTCCCAACCGGCAAAGGGTTCTATTCACACTTTTGTTGTGATGGTACTCACTTGTACAAATTGCCAGCACCTCTGTTTTACTGTCCATGGCAGCCATTTTGTGCTGGCAGTCACATCATTTAGGGCCTACATCTTGGTGACTACAGTATGCAGGATTGCAATAAACACATATTATGCACCCCAAAATCCTTATCCCCATCTTTGAAATGGAATTTAAGATGAAAATACCAAGTACATCTAAATTTAATGGCCCTTGCTTCATTATTTTAAAAAGAAAAATCAACTAATAAGCTCCCATTCCACCAGCTCTAGCATTTAACCTGTAACAAGTGAGACCCATCAAAAAGTTGCAGTGTGGAATGCAAGTCGGCAAAACTTCAGTGTGGAATAAAGGGGCTAGATTTATTGCCCCACTCCTCACTCTCCTTCCTGGTGAATAGCTGATTGAGTGGGATCATCCAGTGTCTTGGAGTACATTGTCAGCTCTACTTCTTTTAATGCAGGTATGGCAGTGGATGTGCGGGACCAATGTCTTGCCTTAGTAATGGACTGGATGAGGACTGATAATCTGATGCTCAATCCAGACAAGACTGAGACAATAGTAGGTGGTTTCCTAGACCAGATGGGTGGGGGGTGGCTTGTTTTTGATGTGGTTATACTCCCTCTGAAGGAGCAGGTATGTAGCTCAGGGATCTTCTGGATTGATCACTGTCACTTGAGGCTCAATTGGCTCAGTGGTGCAGAGTACCTATCATTAGCTTTGGCTTGTGACCCAGCCCCAGCCCCTCCAATAATCTGGACAGGGATAGCCTAATTTATTCTGTCTATGTTCTGGTAACCTCTAGGTTTGGCGTTTGTCTTGGGATAAAATTATTGCAATGCATTATATATGGGGATGCCTCTGAAGCCGATTCATGGAAACTGCAGCTCATTCTGAATTCAGTAGCCAGGCACCTCACCAGGGCAAAACGGTCTGAGCACATAAGACCTATCCTGGCCCAATTTGCTTACCAATTAGTTTCCAGGCCCAATTCAAAGTGCTGGTTTTGACTTATAAAACATTATGGCTCACAAACCCATTACCTTAAGGATTGTATCTCCCCATATGAACCAACCTAGACCCTGCAATTATCATCTGCGGTCCTTCTGCATGGGAGTTCTGGAAAGTGGCAACATGAAAATGGGCCTTTTCTGTCCTGATTCCTTGCTTGTAGAATGCTCTCCACAGGGATGCTCGTCTGGTGACATCATTGCATAGCTTTAGGCACTAGGCAAAAATATTTCTCTTTTGCCGGACCTTTCACTTTTAATTATCAGTGTGTGCCTTTTAATCCTGCCTTTTAAGAATAAGAATCTGTTCTTCTGTTTTGTTTTATATGGGTTTTAATATATGTGTTATTTATTCACTGTTGCAAGTTGTTTTGAGTAACCTTTGTAAAAAGTAATGATAATGATGATGGTTATTATGAAGACTGCATATTTTCTGACAGGGCTATCTGCGTGCACAGTTGGATCAGGGGCAGTAACTGCAACTAAGAAATGGCTCTTAAACCACAAACAGGGTGTCTCTGCTGCAGGCTATATAAACAGAGATAATCAATGGGCAGTGTGTGCCATAGCCAAAGAGAGCTTTACATTCACACATTCATTTGGATCATAGCCACTGCCTAGATTTATGAACATTTCTGAAGACTCTGCTAATCCTTCCAAAGCTTCTCTTGGTGCAACATCTATTAAAGTATTTGCCACTATCTAGTATGACAAAGGCCTTAGTTCTTATAATTCCTTTGCCACATTTGTTTATCAAAACAAACAAAAATACTATGATCTCAGAACAAAAGAAACTGCCAGAATGATTTATTATTGTACCTATGGAACAATCTAGTCATTTTCTGGTGTTCACTGTCAATAGAGTAGCTATTATAGGAGCCTTGATCTTTAATTTCAAGATTGATAAAGAATTCTTTGTTGAAAATTCTGAAGAGAAATTCTTCTAAAGATTACACTAAATTGGTTGATATGCAGCATATAGTGGTCAAATAGGAATGTAGTGTAAAAAGGTCTCATTGAAATGTTGTAATATCAAAACATCCATTTTTTGTGAAATGAAAGGTAACTGTTGTGACGGTGGTATTAGCTGAAAAATAAAATGCTACATAAAATGACTTTGAACTTGACTTTAGTGGCTTACACATATATGGTGAGGGGGTAAGACCAAACAGGGAAAAACCTAGATAGGAAGTATACAACACCAGAAAACCAAAAACATAACCAATGGACAAAGTTAAGAGGTTTCTTTCTTTCTTTTTTTGAAGTGACCCAGAAAGAGAACAAACTGTATCCATGAGAACCAGATTGAGATCATGATAATCATACAGTGATTCTGAGGATACAAGCTTGTTCAACAGGAAGAACAAAAGTGCAATTCACATGCCTGAATAAGCCAGCTAATCTTGTTAGGATATGCATTTATGTAAAATTAGTCTGTACATCTCTGTCAGAAAGCAGCACTTAGACCCTTTTAATTTTTATGGCCTATGGCAATAAACGATTGTAATCATTTAACAATCAGACGCTTTACCATTCAGATTGGTTTTCTAAGAGCTGCCACAGCCAATAGCTCTCCAATTTAACAATGGTGAAACTGAACTCATTTCTTTTGACTCGCCACATTCTGCATTGTGCATTTTGCATTATTGAAATAAGTTTCTGGGCTAAAGCTTCCTGACCGAGTGCTAATACACCCACTGTGTCATCTAGAATTCCATCCATCTCATACCACCGGCTGATGAACAATGGCAACAGAGAGGGCAGACTGCCTCGAGTCTCAGCATGAATGTGCTGTTATTGACCACGTTTCCCTGACCTTTCTTATTGGTGGTTCAAGGCCCTGTCTTTCATCAGGGATCATTTCAAATGAATCTGTTACAAGAGGCTTCCGTACAAATTACACATGTTAAATAAACACACTTTTTCAAAAGCAGGGCATGTCAAAAGAGCTTAAAATACAACCATCTGTGGATTGTATATGTTAGCTATAGCAGCTCAGCTGCTGTGCTTTTGTAAATGCTTTGGCCCAAGAGATTCAAGGGAGGAAACTGTAAAAAAGAAGGAGAGGGAGAAGAAGCTGAGTAAGCAAACATCATTTGAAGAATTCAGGAAAGCTTAAAATAGCCACTGAGGAGCATAAGTATATTAATCTAGGTCACATTTGTAATCACTGCTAAGCAGCTAGAATTATTACATGACTATTCATTAAAACAGAAAACTTATTGAAGACAAATACTAAATTTGGATTTCTGTTAAAAGCCTATGTGCCTCAAGTAACACCAATGAAAACAATTCCACCAGCCCATCAGTGCTGGCCTCAAGTATTTTCACACCTGAAATGAAAACACTAAATGACACCTCTAAGCCATTCATTTTTCAAATGAGAACATCATAAATCAAAAGTTTATGCAAAGTTAATTACTATTGCCTTTAGCTATCCTTGGGGAGGGGGACTGTTAGCCTCACCCAAATTACAAGAATGTTTGGGTACCCAATTCCTCCAAAACCACTTAAAGAATTCCTCTCGGAAATGTATAGGTGACCTAACCTCCCTTGTGCCTTTATGCTCAATCTAAAGTCACAGGTACCAGAAAGTTCAGGAAACTTGCTTAGTTTAATGCTACTGGAATGTCCGTATCTTCAGCAGACCCACCCCCATGATTTCCTGCCATTTCTCTCTTAATATAACTGAGATTTCCAAATGTAGTTTGTGGATGATTACTTAGTAGCTCATTAACACCTTGCCTATTGTAGCCATGAAGGCCTTGATCATCTTGTTCACTGTACTATTTCTGGTGCATTTTCCCAAGCGCAACTTTCAAGAAACTCAAGATCAATTGGTCCTATATTCATAAATGCTCCGGCGGGAAGGTAAACGACATTTCCGTGTGCTGCTCTGGTTCGCCAGAAGCGGCTTAGTCATGCTGGCCACATGACCCGGAAGCTGCACGCCGGCTCCCTTGGCCAATAAAGCGAGATGAGCGCCGCAACCCCAGAGTCGGTCTTGACTGGACCTAATGGTCAGGGGTCCCTTTACCTTTTTATGGTGCAACCACATTTAGAATACTGATGGCATAAACTCAATTTATATAAGCAGGACGGGGGGTGACTTCAGGTTCAACAACAAAAGCAGTGCAATACTCTGAGACTTTTTTTTTTAACTTATTCACAGTTGAAACTAATCGTACCATTACATACTGCCTGCCTAGAAACAAGAGGGAAATCTTGCAGTTACAAAATATAATATTGTAGGTATTTTAAAAATAAACAAGCCCCTGCCCCATTTTAATGGAAACCAGAGGAGCTTAGTAAGCTGCTTGGTTTAAGCACCAGTGTTCCAAGGTGGAAACTATTCTGCAATAACCAAAATGAATTATAATTTTCTCTGGTTTGCAGTTGATTCAACTTCAGTCCAGTGAAACCTCCATTCATCTTGCTGATTTTCAGTTACTAGCATTCCAGGTTGTTGTCAGTTTCTGTAATTTTACAGTCAGTCATCTGTAGAATGTGAATACTAATGTTGCCTAAAATATATGAGCATGAGCTTGTAGTTTACATTATGCATAGGACTGGTTCACACATGTATGGACATCACTATATTGGTCACCACCGGAACCCTCTTGAGAAGTACATTCTGGTACATTGAACATATATGGATGGGAAGTGGACTTGTGCCATCAGCCACCCATCACAACCTATAGAAGTTCATTATAATGGGTGATAGCTAACAAAGTAATACTCAAAACAGACCCATGGAAACAAATGGACTGAAGTCCATTATGTGGATATCACCAAATATGTATACATACATAGTCAGTGACCGATAAACATACAGGTATGAACTGGCCTTAATTTGAAAGAGGACAAATGTGATATCGCTGGTCTACTGCTGAACAGCATGTACTTGCATACATTTAATCTTTGCCAAAATTTTGTACTTGGATGACATACACACCCCAACCACCTCTAACGGTTTAACGAAAAGCATTAAGACACAAGTGTCTGCAAGATCAGCCCTAGGCATATAACAGAGGAATAATAATTAGCAAAGCAGAGGGAGCTGGATAAGAGCCAGCAGACAAAAGGAGATTGGCAGAGTTACTCAAAAGCAAATGCAATTTTAAAATACTTCAGAAAGCTTGGATGAAACCAGGATCTAGCATCATATGAAGAGGATATCTTAATTGCTCCCTTGTCTTTAATATCCCCAACAACTTGTTTCTGGTCATATCTGGCCAATTACAAAAAATAAAAATAAAAAATCTCAGAGTAAAACTGCAGCCTATACCACCCCTTTCACTGAATCATTAAATCAAGTGTTTCTGCTGCAGAATTTTATCCTGTACTGTGCAGTAAATAGTTGTTGCTGAATGGGGATAATTTTCAAATTTGCTTGCAATCAATTATGCCCCTCCCTTAGATGTCCTGTGAAGCTGAAGATTTCAGACTGTACAATCAGAACCCTATTTATTACCCAGGTGTCGACAAGAGGTATCAAATACATCTGCCTATTTGACCCAACCATCTCTGAATTGCTCAAAACCTGTCCCCTTCCTTACCCCCAGCACAAAGATGCGCCCCCTCCAGAAGACAGAGAACAGAGATTTTAAATGGAAGTATTTAAACAAAAGTGCTATTTTCATTATTCTGTAAAAATTACAATCCACTTTATAACAACTAGCTATATTGGCTGTAGTAGTGCACATTTTCGTTTTAATTGTCCAAATACTGACTGATTTCAGATAATGTATGAATACTGGCAAGCAGTTTATCACGTAGGAAATGTGGGGAAGTTTGTTCATTTCTTATACATATAATAAAGCAGTGCAATACAGATGTGTCAGTAGTTTTGAAGTACAGTGGTGCCCCGCAAGACGAATGCCTCGCAAGACGAAAAACTCACTAGACGAAAGAGTTTTCCGTTTTTTGAGTCGTTCCGCAAGACGAATTTCCCTATGGGCTTGCTTCGCAAGACGAAACGTCTTGCGAGTTCTTGCGAGTTTGTTTCCTTTTTCTTAAAGCCGCTAAGCCGTTAATAGCCGCTAAGCCGCTAATAGCCGTGCTTCGCAAGACGAAGAAACCGCAAGACGAAGAGACTCGCGGAACGGATTAATTTCGTCTTGCGAGGCACCACTGTGCTACATGGTTCCCAGCCTCCAGATACTGGCTTGTATGTTTTCTGTTGAATGAAATTATTTCTACCTATCTTTCCATATGTTAGTACAGTGGTACCTCGGGTTACATACGCTTCAGGTTACATATGCTTCAGGTTACACACTCCGCTAACCCAGAAATAGTGCTTCAGGTTAAGAACTTTGCTTCAGGCTAAGAACAGAAATTGGGCTCTGGCGGCATGGCGGCAGCAGGAGGCCCCATTAGCTAAAGTGGTGCTTCAGTTTAAGAACAGTTTCAGGTTAAGAATGGACCTCCGGAACGAATTAAGTATTTAACCCGAGGTACCACTGTACAGCCTTTTGTCAACATTTCCTGTTTCTTTGTTTATTGAAATACTGTTTTGTGCTCACAGAATAGTTAATATGCACTGAGATATGTATGCAATATGATAAGCTGGTCATCTGTATTAGGTCCACCTCCTTATACAAGACTCAATTTTGCTTCTGTATTAAAAACAGCAATACTGTATTACTAGTAACTTTAGAATCTTTAGAACTCTGGGGTAACCAACAGTGTTTGATGCTCCCTTTGTTCTATGCGCACTTTGTGATAGGGAATTTCATTAGCGCGAGCAGTTTCTGAGTTCTGGGCGCAGTACTGCATCTAAGATTTTAGATTAGATCTGCAGAGTGGAAGGAAAGGACAACCTCTTTCTGCCTCCCCACTTCCAGCTATTCTCTGAAGACTGGAGAAGTGACCCTCTTAAGAATATTAGGGGGGTGGACAGGGGAAGGGCTGGACCATGTGAAAAATGAACATAATGTTTAGCTGCAGTTATTTCATTTTCACCTTTGTATTCTTGTTATAAAAAAGTATGCCTAGACATTCCGCTGTTGCGCCCATAACCTAGGTTTAAGGTGTCATTTAGCTCCTAGCTTTCATATCTCAGTTTTTTGCACTGGCAATCAAGATGATACAAGGGTCTGGAAACCCAAGCTTTATGAGGAACAGCTGAAGGATATGGGTATGTTTACACTGAATAAGAGGCGACTGAGAGGAAATATGATAGCCATCTTCACATATCTAAAGGGCTGTCACATTGAAGATAGAGCAAGCTTGTTCTTTCCTGCTCCAGAGAGTAGGACCTGAACCAATGGCTTCAAGTTAGAATGATGGAGATTCCAACTAAACATCAGGAATAGCTTTCTGATGGCAAGAGCTGTTTGACCATTCAAAGTGTTGGTGCTGCCCTATACGACCTCGGCCCAGTATACCTGAAGGAGCATCTCCATCGCCATCGTTCAGCCCCGACACTGAGGTCTAGTGCCAAGGGCCTTCTGCCGGTTCCCTCACTGTGAGAAGTGAGGTTAGGGGACCAGGCAGAGGGCCTTCTTGATAGTGGCACCCACCCTGTGGAATGCCGTCCCATCAGATGTCAAGGAAATAAATAACTATCTGACTTTTAGAAGACATCTGAAGGCAGCCCTGTTTAGGGAAGTTTTTAATGTTTGAAGTTTTATTCTCTTTTTAATGTTCTCTTGAAAGCCGCCCATAGTGGCTGGTGAAACCTAGCCAGATGGGTGGGGTAGAAATAAATTATCATTATTATTATTATTATTATTATTAACAGTGGAACGGACTCCCTCGAAAGGTGGTGGTGAACTGTCCATTGGAGTTTTTAAAGCAGAGATTGGATGGCCATCTGTCATGGAGGCTTTAGTTGAGATCCCTGCATTACAGGGGGTTGGACTAGATGATCCTCGTGATGATTCTATGACAAATTTGATTTGTATGCATGTGTCAAATAGAAGAAAGAAAGAAAGAAAGAAAGAAAGAAAGAAAGAAAGAAAGAAAGTGTGCTTGAATTGCACCAGTATCTTAAGTCATTGGAATTTACACTGTGAACTCATTTTGGTTCATCTTTTGAGGCAGTTTCATTTTGGCATGCAAGACTTTTTTTTGCTGCTCAAAAATACTGTGACAATATGCCATGCTAAGTCTGTCTGTCTCATAAACATCCACTTGAAGTGCACAACAAACAAATAAAACACTTTATTTTTATTGCAGCATTAATTAAAACATTTAAATGAGAACAGTGTTTATGCTCTTATGAAATCAAGGTTATATAGTGATGAAGTTTATGGGATTACATGCAACAACCATGAAAGATTCAATGCTGGCCAAACAATCAGACAACACTTTGCCAATGTGGTGAAAAGAAGGAGTGTTAATATCCGTAAGAGATCTTCACTGCCAGTTTCTACAATCTGGTTAATGGAAAAATAAAACCACTTAAAACTTGGCTCATACAGTATTGGCATGGGGGGGGGGTAGGTTTAATGGGCAAAGGCTCTTAACCATGCAAAAATTTGCATTGCAAATAGTTGCTTCCATGCTCAAGCTCTCTATTTTTCCACTGTTTGTGAGGAATTGAACAAAAGCACATTTAGTGAGGTAAAAACACGCTTGAGCAGAAAATCCAGCTCAACTAGCGCCAAGCAAGGTGTTTTTGTATAATGGAATAAACATGCATATCAAGTCTAAAAAGAGTCAAAGCAACATCCTTCCCAGATAATAACAGCCATTTTAGCCGAACAGATGGCCAGGTGGTGATATAATGCTTTGTTAACTTTGTAGCAAGGGCATAAAATGGACCCCCCCCCCCACTTTATCATCATCGAAAATAAAAGGGGAAGTTGAAGAGAAAAGCATACCCTTAGAGCTGTTTATAATTCATCTGCTGGGTAAGATTGTTCCTTTTGCACAAATCTCTCATAAACTTTAAAAACTTTATGAGAATCTACTTATAAGACTTCTTTTTCCATTAACCTCTTGTTGGAGGCATTAACAATTCTATATAACAGAAAATGGCAAGGCTGAAGTACAAATAAACATTTAGATAATATTTCTAGTGTCATTCCCCCAAAATGGCATACAACACATTGTTTTATTGCAGTGCTTTCTTGCTGAGTTAAGGGTTTTTGTGTCAATATAATGGAGAGAACGGTGTTGGTCCAATTAGAGAGTCTGAGTAACCTCTTCCTTTCAGGCGTTACAGGAGTTTTCAATAGAGTTTGGATGAGAAACTATTTTTTTCTGAGGGAAAGGGCCTCTTCAATGGTGGTCCCCTTTTCCTCTACAGTACGTGTCTAGTGCCAACACTGTTTACCTTTTCATTTCAATTAAAAACACATTTCTTTGTCCAGGTTTATGGAGGGAATGAGGCCACTCCACTAACTAAAAATTCCTCATGGTGACTCAGCAAGCTTTTAAATAAAATTAAGCTTATTAATTTTGGGAAACCACTGAGAGCACCTCTCTATATCATGTGAATGTTGCATAGATGAAAGAACTACTTGGCTGCACTTGGTCCATCACAGGTATTGTGATGAGATATGGAGTTCCCCTAGGTATGCAAGTTTAAAGTAATTTAGTGCTTTATAGGTCAAATGCAGTACCTTGTATCATTCCCAGAAGCCTTGGCATTATGTGTGCATTGGCATTTAAGCACTGGCATAATGTGGTCTGACAAGCTGCCACTAACAAAACTCTCCAAAGAATCTTCAGATGCATCTATACTCTGATAGACCAACCTGGAGGGCCTATCATCAGATATGTTCCAGTGTTTTCTCTTGAGAAGTTCTCTACTCTACAAATAAACAAAAAATTATACTATCTACCAAGTAGCTTTCAAGTTTAAAATGAGATAAGCCCCAAATTGCTTTCTGGCACGGGCTAATCCTGTGTTTCTTGTCATCAAATGAAAAGGGAAATGTCATTAACAACTGAAGGTACAGTGTTTTGTGTCACAAAATGTTTCAAACTAGTATATACATAAATGTCAAATGCACATAAATCCTAGTTTATAAAAATCACCCTAAATCACTGTGAAATCCCTACAACATAAGATATAGGACATAACATACAAATGGAGGATTGGGAAAGACTCTGGAAAGATGGTTTAAGATTCACTGCATGTACTGCTTTAAAAGAAAATGTTATGAAAATGATGTATCAATGGTATATAACCCCCGTAAAGTTAGCAAAAATGTACAAGACAAGTAACAAATGTTGGAAATGTAAAGAAAAGGAAGGTACTTTCTTTCATATGTGGTGGGAGTGTAAGAAGGTAAAATGCTTCTGGGAAATGATTTATAATGAATTGAAGAAAATGTTGAAATATACATTTACTAAGAAACCAGAAGCATTTTTACTAGGCATTACAGGGAATGAGATAAATAAGAAAGAGAAGAAGTTGTTTTTATATGCAGTGACAGCAACAAGAATATTGATGGCTCAGAAATGGAAGCAAGAGGAGCTGCCTACGATAGAAGAATGGAGACCTAAAATGATGGACTATGCGGAATTGGACAGAATGACAGGAAGGATCCGGAATCGACGAGATCAAAGATTTACAGAAGATTGGGAGAAGTTTATTCAATATTTGCAAAAACTAAGTGATAACCAGATTACGTTTGTAAGTTTTAAAGAAGCTCTGTGATGTGAAAATGTAACAATAAGTAAAAATAATGAATTGAATCTAATAGTTTTAATAACAAGGGGTAGGAATGTGTTAAAAGTGATAAAATGAAGGAAGCTCAGACAAATTGAGGGAAGTCAAAAATGGAATTAAGATGTAATTAAGAAGCTGAAATGTACAATTTTGTTTTTTGTATTTGTAAACCAATAAAAATATAATTTAAAAAAAATAAATCCCTACAACATAGGTAACTTTTAATTTGTCCTCTTTCAAATTGCTGTGTAATGAGTTAAGATACAAAAGGTCTCTAGGGTTCACTAGACAACATATTTTAGAATATTTGCATCATACTGCATACTGTCAATCAGAAATAACATGGCACTAAATTAAGGAAGAGTACTGGGAATTCTTTGCCTTTTTAAAAAAGGCGGTTTTGCATGCTTTTTAAAAACTTAACAAAAAAACTCTATGCTCCGCAGAACAGAATTTGATATGAGCAGTATGCTGCTTCAATTCATTACAATAAAAAAATGACAACAGACCTATGGTATTAACTATGCAATGGGTCTTGCAGATATTGCTTGTGATTTTGAGTTTATATTGTAAGCAACAGTATTATAGTTTTTAAAATGATTGCATTACCATGTTTTACACTGTATTTAGGAAACTACATACGGGAGATCTAAGAATATGCTACAGGACTGCATAATAAATGCTCACAATTCCATCTTATTTCTCCAGCTTCCACCACAATGCATTTCTATCCTTATTTCCCTCACCACTGTGTTTGCCAGAAAGAAAGAAAGAAAGAAAGAAAGAAAGAAAGAAAGAAAGAATCTACAAGAAGTAGCAGCAGAAAGCAATGCAAATGTAGAATTGAACAGAGCTTGAAACAAGAACTCTGTGAGTTATCAAAAGTCTTGTCCCTTGAATTACTGTATTCAATTAAACATGATCTAGGCAATCCAATACAAAAGAGCTCACATTTTGTTAACATTTTAAGCATTTTAAAATAGTGGCCATTGAGAGAATAATTTGAATTGAGACCAGGAAGCTAGGGTAGGGGCAGGATCAACGTTTTCCTCTCAAACCTTTTGAAAGAGTCAATGTTTAGAGGAAAGAATTTAGACAAACTGTAATATGTTCCACATGAGCAACATGACCAGATAAGGGCAAATAGCACTTGGGAGTCAATTTTAATTGGAATAGCTGTGCATTAAAAGACCACCCCACTCCCCGTGTAGTCATAAAGTCATAGCCAAACTAAGTCCCCCAACCTCTTGCCAGCTGCTTTTAACATTTCTGTTTGCATGCAAGATATGCTGTCATGTCCACTTTGGTCCTTGTATCATCCACATTTGTTCAGCCCACATCAAAAATAATGCAATAAAGCTGGAAAAGGTACAGAAAAGGCCTCAAATGGTCAAGCAGTTTGAACAGCTTTTCCCTGTGAGATGCTAAAGAAAAAAGATGATTGAGGAGAGGTGTGATAAAGGTTTATAAGTTGAGCATTGTGTGGAGAATCTGAAGAGAGAACTTTTCTCTTCCATAATTCTCAAACTTCTGGCTGTCCAATAAAATTGCCGGGATATGGGTTCAGGATAGCCAAACCAAAAGGAAGTGTGTTTTTTTCACTCAACACATAATTCATTTATAAAATTCCCTGCCACAAGATGTGATGATGACTTTAAAGAGGGAATTGAACAAATCTGACCAGGGTAGGTCCACACCCTCCAACATTTCTCCAATGAAAATAGGGACATCCTAAGGAAAAGTGGGACATTCCAGGATCAAACCCGAAACCGGTACGGCTCCTCTAAATCAGGGACATCCCTGGAAAACAGGGACACTTTGAGGTCTGTAGGTCAATCAGTGGCTATTGTCTAGGAAAGCTAAATAAATAAATTTCAGGTTCAAAGTCTGTAAGGTTGGAATTGATAAATATGGGGCTTGAAAGGGAAAATGTGGGTGCTGGGCTGGGCAGAAGGGATAACATTTGCTTACCTCATTCACCATTTAGTCTGACCTGATTCCAATCTTCCACTTTCAAAACAGGCTTGTTTTATATAAAGTCACTGGCTATACCCTTTAATAAATCAACAATTTCCCCCTTTTGGTTGTGAAAGTAATATCTGATTCACATTCACAACAATACTGTGAGGTTTCCCCCCCAAAGGATGGCTCAATGAATATAGTAGTAATCTTCACAGCTTAGATTTTTGAAGTCAAAGTCCAGCACTTGCTGATTTGATACATATGATGACTTACTTCACATCATCAAGGGACAATTTTTCTGTTGTTTCTCATCTGTTATTTAGTCCTTTATTCCACCTAGGGAAATCTGGAAGTAGTAAAAACTAATGCACTGCATCCAGACTCAAACATGCTTAGAATGGACCCATTGAAATTAATAGGACTTGCATTAGTGACTAACTTAAATCCGATTCATTCCAATGAGTCTACTTTAAGCATGACTATGTCTGGAAATAATACAGTATTTTTAATATCCAAAGTGTTTATATTTCAGGTATAAGAAACGGTTGAAAAAAATGATGAGTTTACATCATCTGAGGCCCTTCTTCGTGTGCCTCCTCCTCGAGATTTCCGGAGGATGGCAACATGAGAACGGGCCTTCTCTGCAGTGGCACCCCTTCTGTGGAATGCTCTCCCCAGGGAAGTTTGCCTGGCACCTTCATTATACACCTTTAGGCACCAGGAAAAAGTGTTCCTTTTTAACCAGGCCTTTGGTTGACCTGGTTTGCATCCTATGTCCGTTTAAAATGTGGGGTTTTTTGGGGGGGGGTATTGGCTTGCTGTTTTTATTTTGATTATGTACTTTGTAGTTTGATTTTATTCTGTGAACCGCCCTGAAACCTCTGGGTACCGGGCGGTATATAAATTCAATAATGATAATAATTTGTATTTAGTCCTAAGGCTGAGTTAGCTAGTTTATTTCTTACTCCCCACAAAATGTCTCAGCTTGAAGGAAGAATACTTCAGCTTGCTGGCTTTACTTGAAATTCTTATTAATCCATTACATTTGTTTTCTTTATTTAAGTCATATATTACAGAATGTCTTTTCTATTTCTGCAGTGCTTCACCATTATGGCAACTATACCAATAATGACAGAAACAGCTTCTTAAATTAAAAACATTAATAAAAGCATGGCTTGTAGAAATTGTAAAATTAATGCTGTACATAAATAACAAACCCAAGATCTGATTAGCTATGCTTTTTTTTTGCTGTCCCTTAGTTCAGAATACTACTGCAGCAAACTAAATTGTCACAGAGAATTAAAAAAAAGTGTGAGTGTGCAGACAAATGATAATGTTTCATGGTACTATCTGTCCTTCAGTTATGGATTTCTAGGTATAAATTGTAAAATGAAAGCATGAGTCTATGAATATGTCAGATTTCTCACTAACCACATTCTGTGGAATTGCCATGCTTTGTTCACTCTCACACATATTGTCAGGGAACTGCCATCAGTGCCGGAGGGAGAGAGCAAAAGCCAGAGGGATTCCAGAGAGCGTCCAGGGATCGGGAGAAGCAGCCCATCTTCTGGGGAAGAGAATCAGCGTAGCACCAGTGGAGAAGGGGGGCAGATGGGGGAAGCGGTGAGGCGGTCCCATGACTCCTTGCCTGGGACCAGCGGGGAGAGTAGGGGTCCTCCGTTGCCCACGCCCTCCTTGCGCAGAAGGCTTTCGCGCAGAGAGAGTAGGAGGAGACTAGGCGTCAAAGAGCTTCTTTGCTGGAAGAAGTTTAAGAAACGCCCACTGACGGATTCTGCCAGCGATTGAGTCAGCCACGGGTGAGTGGCTGTCCGGACAGAAAAGGTTCACTTTGGCAACCCAGCCAGGTGTTTGCACCCAGCCGGGGAGATAGGCACCGGCTTACGCACGAGCAACCCCTAGAACCATTACACATATGATGCTGTTAGTCCACTGCATTCCAATAAGCCTATGTTTTTTCAAGCCTGATTTCTAGGAATTTGGTTTACGTGTGATAAAACACAATTGCAACATCATGCTGTTTAGTGAGGACAGGCAAAGCACTCTTAAGGCTCCCTACTGTTGTCATCAGAGGAGCTTTGCATTGTGCCTACCATGAGAGTTGCAGTTGGCAGCGACATGGGACAGAACCCTTTCAGTAACAATCACCAGCTATTTTTAAGACTAGTTTCTTTTTTCCAGGCTTTTTGTTTTGATTACAGTATTGTAGCTGCATTGGATTTTTAGCTTTTACCTGTCGCTTTTAATTGCTTTTCTCGATTTTATTTGTTTTTATTCTGGGGCATAAGCCTCAGCAGTGTAATATGGAGGTCCCGGGCTGCCCAAAAAATGTCTTTCAAGGCAACAGATAGATTATTCATAGAGTTTACTCGCAAAGCCTTTCTCATGAATGAGTGTAACCGCAAGGCAGTGGAGGTTTCAGATCAGAGTTTTCTTTCTCCTAGATGGGCTACCTTCCCCTGCCCCTCATTTCAGCATATGCAGAAACCACCTTCTTGACCATTGGATCCACTATTGGTCTTGTCCTCTCAATCCACTGGAGCCTGCCTTCCCTTGTAGGGGACAGACAAGTCCCTAACTCTCTGATCATTTAAGACCCATAATTTTGGTCCTCTTCTAATGGTCTCTTCCAGAAAGAATAGGCACCCTGAAACACAGCTAACCTTTGAAATTCACACTTCTTTGAATTCTGCAATGCTGTTCTATAGCCATATAAATGTGTACAAAAATGCTTATAATGAGTGTGTGAAGTTAACGTACAAAAATACATATGGGGGAAATTGCTTGCAAAAAATGTGATTATAATAAATGTGAAATGATGACAAATGTTTGTGAGCACTCTTTACAGTGTGGGGTGTTAAGGGAGGAGAAGTGCTCTTTCTGGGGTACTTTGTGTATTCCAAAGAGCTTACTATGTACTATTTAATATTAAATCTTTATAGGAAATAGAAAGACAAAGTCAGTGACACTCCTAACAGCATATTTACAGCCTTCTTTCACAGAAGAACTAAGCATTAACCTTGCCAAAGAAATCCTGAAGCATTTTTCTCATTTAAATTGTGATTTTCCCTAGCTTGCAATTGAGTATTACTGCAAATCTCTAAGTTGTATGAAAAACAACCAATTTCCTTATCTTACCATTAGTCCCACATAACTACAATCATATTATCTTCTCAGAAACTTGTATTAAATATGCAGGACACACACTACATATAACAATAAATTGCTGCCAGCCATGATTATGTGTACCCGCATTTATACAAGTTATTTTATTGTTATCATAAATGCCAGCCATTCAACATCAAAGGCACCTTCAGTTGAGATTTAACAAACATCTATCTTAGAAAAGAAAACTGCAATTGCAATAATGGAGCATATTAAATATGTTCAGCAGAGCAAATGGAAATGAGACTAAATGGAAAACCTTGGGCAGTGATCAGTGGTATCAAAAGAACAAATGGAAATGAGACTAAATGGAAAACCTTGGGCAGTGACCAGTGGTATCAAAAGAGCAAAAGGATGCATGGGAACTGCAATCTAAAATATCATAATTTCACACTCCCCCACCCACTTGCATGTGGAGAAAACTGCTTTGCTACCCTTTGCCAGCTGGCTGAAGATATTGGGAGAATGCAGCTTCCAACCATGCAAATTGTATTGGCAATTACCTTGTTTAATAAATAAACACAATATATAATATGATTTATGAGCGAGTGGTTCATTGTTTTGTTGATAAACTATTGAATACCTCTGTTCCAGCAAGTTAAGTTATTTATTAAATTCATGAGCCACCTATGCCAAAGCCTCTAGGTAACTTACAATAAAATAATTAAAGATATTCAATATAAACAAATACAACCTTTCAAATTAATACGGCATAACCAGCCTTAACAAACGAACAAAAAAATTGCCTCCTCAAGGACAGACCAAAGAAACTCCATAAATGACGTTAAAGAATACTAATAAAAATGTAAAAATTGTTTAAGAATCTGAAAGAAAGAGGTGTTCCTTCAGGTACTGGTATCCCAAGCCATGCAAGGGTTAATTCAGCAACCTGAATTGTTACCTTCCCAGGCACCAACAGGGTTCAAGCAGAAGACACTAAGAAATACATCAGCAAATGCCCCATACCATTTTCTCATAAATGGCACAATGTGAGTGAGAGAAACAGACTGAAGTTGGATGTGTTTAAGACAACAAGGTAACAGAATATGGAACTGAGATTCCATGAGCACTGTCCTCAAGATTCCCTTCTCTAGCTTCAACTTACTGTCTGGTTTACAATGTGTTAAAACAAACTCTTCAGGAGAATTCAGGGTTTCCAAAGATCTGAACTAGGAATGTAGCTGAGCAGTTCCAATTTGGAACTGTTTGGAATTAAGCACTGAACCCAAACCATAACACGGTTTGTATTACTCACAATTGTAGCTTCCCAGAGAACATAGGCCCTCCTTAGTAGCTACCTCCTTGTGAAAATCAAATCCCCATGAATTCTCCTGCCTGAAAAGCTGTTCCTCCATCAAGGGCACAATCAAGGCCACAGCAAGCATCTTTCTCCCTATTGTTGCTGTCTTAAAGACTGAGCCAATTATGAAGCTGGAAAGCCAGAAGGGTTTGAAAACTATGCAGTGCATCAATCAGAGTGTCACATGTAAAAGTATCAGCCTGTAGGGCAGACTTCGTTGGCCTGTGCTTTCTACAAGTCTGTTCTTTTTTGGCTCACACAGCTGAACTGGAGAAGCTATGTAGATGAGACCTTCAGGGACATGGTGCCCTGACCCCAGCCGTACAGATACTCCACTACTAGAAACAGGGATTCATCACTCCAAGAAAGTGTAAAGTGATTTTTTAGAAGGATCCCATTCCCTTCTAAAATGGATATTCATTTATATTCTGAGTACACTCTTCTAGGGGTTAGGAATAGAGATAGAGAAGGGATTGTGAGGGTGTCATGTCCCCAGGGAAACAGACTCAAAACTTTCCTTGAGTCCAAGTCCAAGTTACAGCATTGTAGGGTCTCCTAACAGTACTCGGGCTAGGCTTAGGGCCAGGAGAAATTCTAGGGAAGACTGATCTTGAGGGCTCTTTGGTAGGAAGGAGCCTGCAGATCCTGGAAGGGTCTTGCAGAACTTATTGGTAGCTGTCACTCTTAGAGCACTTTTAGATGGCCTGGTTCATTCTAATTTGTTTCCCCGTAACTTTCCTTATCACAAGAAGCCTGATCTTTTAGGGAAGTGGGTTTGTCACACAAGAGATCAAAATCAGCTTTAATAGTACAACCTGAATTTGCTGGTATGTGAATGAATCCCACTTGAAAACCAGGAACATCTGGAAGTGTCCTTACTCTTTTGAGAGAGATTCACCAGCCTTCTGGGAATGAGTTCTGTGGCTGGGATTTATGGGACTTCTATCTACTTCCTGCGCACCCCTGACAGTTTAGTATATTCAAATATAGTTCCTTTATGAGCTTCTGCTTTGCATTTCTTCACTAGCTGGCTGTACCCAAACCAATCTCAACTCTTTCCTTCCTTACCTGTGTCCTCACAGAACTGCTGCAGCTGTAAGTCATGGTACTGAGTTAAGTCTGCTGGCAGCAACTTGCATACATCCTACAGAGAGCTAGAGCAGTGCCCTCCTTGTACTTCCTTAGTTATTCTCCACTTATGAGAGGAATCAGCAGTTCCCTTCTCTCCTCTAGGTGCTGTGGGAATCCATCAGCCTTGCTATCCACAGCTGCCACCAATCAAGCTTTGAAGGCCTCTTTGACCATAGTAGGAAGAAAATTTGTGCTAGCCATAACCCACTGGGAAAGGGAGTAGAGCCTGCCAGCTCTATCTTATGTATAGGATGGAATTCATCACCAGCAACTGCAAATGAAGCATCTATATGACTTCCCATGTAATGTCAGATCAAATTAACAATTTATTCTAAGTATAAATCCCCAAATAAAAGTATAGAAATGGTTTCATTGTGTTGATTACTTGTGTTTCAGCTGACTTACCTCTCTTGTTCACTATACTCAAACCAAAAGAACCAGCTCATTTTTCACAATTGACTGGTGCATAAATTGAATAGCACAGATAAAAAAATAATGGTCTGTTCAAATATTCATGATATTCCCTATAGTATCGTTCAACAGTCCTAAAATAACACTGCATCCATTTTAATTAGATTTTGCATTTCAAAGCATTCTTTCCACACACGGGCTGATTTTATATGTCTTATATCAATACTTGAAGATAAAAGAAAAGCCAAAGGTTATATGTAAATTATTAATTATAAATAGGAAAAAAGTATGGTTAATTTATCTTGGCATCCATGTTAAGCAAATAAGTAGCTGCTCAGAATAATGACATTATAATAAATTATGGTCTACAGTGAAGATTTTAGTTCATGACAAAGATAAATAACATTCTATAGGATGCTGTGGGCTCATCAACATTTGAGCATCATTTAGCTGTTAATACAGTCCCCCCCATTCAAAATGTCCCCCCTTTCCCCCCTTTTAAAAAAATCCCTGCCCAAGTATTGTGCAAAAGCACACAGGCAAATCTGAGTGATCAAAAGAAAAATGTATATAAAAAGCTAAGCTCCTGACATGCCCCTACTATCCCACTGCAAAAGAAATTAAAGCAACTGTAAATCCTCAGCACACACTTTTCAGATTGCTGTCCAATATATCTGGTGTAGATTTTTTTTATGTAGTTTGGTTGTACAGTTTTCTGGTTTTGTGCAAATCTGAGAGAATCAAAAGAAAAATGTATTCCTCTGTTCAGGAGCACACCAGAAATCATTACAGTGGTACCTCGGGTTACAGACGCTTCAGGTTACAGACTCCGCTAATCCAGAAATAGTACCTTGGATTAAGAACTTTGCTTCAGGATGAGTACAGAAATCGTGCAGCGGTGGTGCAGCGGCAGCAGGAGGCCTCATTAGCTAAAGTGGTACCTCAGGTTAAGAACAGTTTCAGGTTAAGAACGGACCTCCAAAACGAATTACGTTCTTAACCCGAGGTACCACTGTATAAGTACAGCTGAAAATGAAATGAAAGCAGTGAGGAAGTAGGGCGAATGGAAAGGAAAGTAGTAGAAAATGACAACTGATCCACCTACTGAAAAAAACTGAAACAAATTGTATGTGAAGACCAATTTGAGTGGTTTGGAAATTTCCTCTAATTTACAGGATTATCCCTGTATCAGGTGAACCCAAATTTACACGTGAAAAGCATTGAGATTGGATTGTCTTGTGTACTACACAAATTAAATGGGGCAGCTGCAAGCACACAGTTAAACATGGTGTTGGCAAACCCTATGTTTGTAATATTTACCAGACTTATAAGTCATTTTCTATACACTCAAATGTGATTATTTCACAGATGGCTTGCATCAGCATTTCATGAGATCAGTGGGCTCAGTTCGCATCTCTTGCTGGATCACAGCACAGCTTGCCAGGCAAGAATCATTATACAGTAGGGGCAGCTCAGTGCTGAGTCCCTAGAGTCAATTGGCAGGGTAGCCAGGCCAGGACTTGGGGTCTCAGGGACAGCTCTGGCTGATTGCATATAGGCTGGGGGGGGGGGGGCAGCTTGCTGTTGTGATGCTGCTTCCTACCAATGTATGTTCAGTATGTTAGCTATGATTATTTAATTAGACCTAATAAAATTACTCACAATTTGAATTCAAATAATGATTTTCAATTATTTGGAAACAACTTTGTGCTGCTCAAAGAATTAAAATACAAAAGAGTGGTTTTTGTATACAAAGAAGAGTGGTTATTTAAACAAAAAAAAAGTGGTTATTTAAAAGGACAAAGAAGGTATTGACAGGGATCCAAAGAGTTAGTCTAGATAGGACTTGGGTGAACCCAGTGTTTGCTTTCCCCTCTGCCTGTCTTTGATAAGTAAATGCTCACTAAGCCACCTCATAAAAAGGTCTCGGTGTAAAAATCAGTTCCTATGGAGCCACAAGCCCAAAGCCATCCTGGGTATAGAGAAGAGTTAGCAGTTATTTCGATCCCAGCTCCTGTCAGTGAAAATGTAACAAGCTACTGAATGTGAAACCTGAATCTCCATTTTGACCTGTATTTGCTTCTTACTAATAACCACATGACTAAAAAAAAAGCTCCAACTATAATATTCAACGTCAATAACATCAAAGCCTACACTTATGCATAAGAGACCTATAAAGAGGAAAGCATTCACTTATAATACCACCACTTAAAAGTCTCTTCACTAAAAAGCTGCTGAACCTCTGGCTAATTACTTGCCTCAACTTTTGCAATGGATGTATAAATGCCCAATTCCAACAGAATGTAAAATTGTCATTAATGAGGAAGCACAGGGCCATTGCATTTCAAAGCAGTTCTGTTTCAAGTACTGATGAGGGGGATTAGTTAATGCAGACCCTTAACAAAAATAATTCATAAACTAGAGATTATTCACCTTTGAAGGCAGACATAATTTTGGTGACCAACTTCCAATGTTACCTCAAATGGAGAGCAGAACACCAGGAACAATGCTAGTATTAATTCCACAGACACTTCCCACATACAAAATATTTTGTTCATAAAAATGGAAATAACATTTACTCAAGAAAAATAGTTATTTAATTATGTGAACAGGGGTGAGGAACTTTAGGCTCACTATACAGCCCTCAAGACTCTTTCAAGGCCACAGCTCTCACCAGTTGTGCTCCATTCCCTCCTCAAGTGATTTACAATGCCTTCTACACCATTCAGCCTAAGAGCCTGCCCAGCACTGTGGAAAGGCATGAAGGAAATGGGCTTGGAGCATATAGGATGCAGCAGCAATTACAGTGCTTTTGGGGCATTGTGCCTTAACATGAAATGCAAATGAGGGCCCCTGATTGTGAGAAGGCTTTCAAGCATGTCCATCTGTGAACATCCTGCTATTGACAGGCATCAATGATAAGCTTAATATATCTTCTAGTTTGGCTCATGAGACCTTACATCTGCACACAGTGCCTGAGACAGGCACAGCCCATCCTTCAAATGAAGTTGCAAGAAAATAGACTGCCCTCTGGTCCACTCCTTGGGCATTAAAGGTGGGTCTTGCATGCCCACCCTACCTCAGTATTGGCATACTTTCCCTCCCACTCACCCTCTATTGTAAACCTCTGACTCTGGAGAAATGAGTCTGTTGACCAATGACATTGCTATGGACTACTGCTCATTTTAGGGCTGGGAGGAATTTTGCCTACATGCAAACTGTCTTTAATTATGGGGGGTTTCCACCTACCTCATAACAATCATCACAACTTATGAAGATGGGAGAGGCACTGGCTGGATCCTTAGGAGGAAGAGGTACTCTACCCATCTCATATGTATGGGAATTCCCTTAAGTGACCCTGGAGGGTAGCATTCTCTGTCCAGAAGCCCAGCTTGGGGGCTGAAGGGCCAGGGCATCCCCTACCAGTGGCTGAATGGGCCTACCAGAAATGGTTCGTGCCATGAGGAACCCCAACATCAGCCAACCCCCATCTTTTAGTGAACAGTGTATCAGTAAGTGGGCTGGTTGATTAATGGATATATGACCAATGCCTACGCCAAATCTATTCTGCTGTAATCAATAAAGTTGTGGCCTAATTTCAATCCAACACCTGGCTATATGTTGTTATTTGTCGCATGCTCCCCCACCTACAGCTCCACTGGACTTGGCCTACAAAGAAGTAAGCACCTCTGAACATAATGGAACTAACTTCCATGAACACATGCATAGAAAAACATGATGTAAATTTGCTGAACTGAAGTCCATTTTAAAATCAGTGAAACTTGGATCCCTTTGAATAGAATAGGAACTGAATCCAACCATTCAAGATTAGTAAACACTTGGACACAATCATTATTCAAATCTCTGAAATGTATTTAACCATAAATAGCAAGACAACATGATATTAACAATGTTTACAGGTACTTTAAAAAAAATATCCAATCTCTCTATTGGCAGAAAAACTGTTTAGATTGGAATAATTGACAGAGGTTGTGTTTTAGCTCTCTGTCATATTAATTCTAACCAAATATATTAAGTCATGCTTCATAAGTGATTTGTGTATAAGCATGGATAAAAATAATGGTTTGTTCAAATAATCAGAATATTCGCTCTGGTATTTTTTGCTGTGCCTTAATTTAAGATTAGATTAGTTTTAATTAGCTTTTGCATTTCAAACCATTCTCACACATAGTATAGTATTATGTGACTTATGTTGTATGCAGTTACATGCAAAGTCCAGAGCAGGAGCACTTTATTATGAAGAGCCTCTACTCATGAGTAGGAGCTCCCATGTTGGACTTTCTCTGCATACAACTGTGTGCAATGCATAGATGTTGAAAGAAGGCAATGTGATGTCACGGGAGGAGCAAAAGACACGGTCCAGCTCTACACTCTTTCATGTGTTCCTCATGTGTAGAGCATATAGGCTACAATCTTCAGTTTGTAGATATAAAAGGATGCCCTTTTTACGCAAAAGGTTGACACATGCAAGTCTGTATCATTCTGCTCTGCATTTAAGCACAAAAGGAATGTGTACATGAAAGAGTTTTCAAAACATGTTTCATACCTAATCTTTTCAGAGTGCATGTGTGCTATGTTTTGTGGAAAGTGTAACAAACAACAGTACAATGGAAGTCTCAACAGCTACATCATAGTTAAAACAATTTCTTTGCTATTAAGTATTTTTCCTATGACTCTGGAATAGTATACATTTTCCCACCTCCCAATTAAAATAACGTTATAAATTGATGTAATTAAAGTAATTAAGATAATGGTCAGATGACATCATTATCATTCTACAGTCAATAATGAGCTATTGGAGGTTTTCAGGAAGGTTACAAAATATATCAGGCTATTTTAAGAAGCTAGCTAGCTAAGCAATAAATTGGGGTACCTTGAAGTAACCATTTAGACTCTGATAAGTAACTATTTGCACAATTTTATCCTAATGTTATATAATATTCAAAAGATATATCAATATTTAATTTCCATTGACCCCCCCCTGCTTATGAATATTTATATATGAATTACTTTGTATATTGGTGTGACACTATGCACCAGTGGAAAAGCACTTCTGTTCACACAAGGAATCCTCCTGAACCCCACCCTCATGAAGCTCCCCGTGCCCCACCCCATGCCATTCCTCTGGAGAGGGCCTCTGGAATGGCTTTTGGAAGGCCAAAGTGGCTGCAGTGGATGAGATGAGTCAAGAAAGCATAATTTCATGAGTGGAGTTGTGCTCACAATTCCAACCCGATATCTCTTACTAATAAATGGATACATTTGCACAAGTATTTCTTTGTGTCCAAGTCATTATGTCTGAAAGTTTGACATGGAAGCTTTGACAGCTGCAGGGGTGATGTATTTCTAAGATCAGCTTAGCCGGTAAAACATTTATTCTTACCACAGTGATTTTGAAGTTTCTCAGAGCAACAGTTTTAAATCACCATCTAATTTATTCAGTACTATTATACCGTCATGCAAATGCTCATTGAGTCTTAAAAGATCCAACCCAATTTAAGCTGTGGATGCAAATGATGATTTTTTTATTTTTTATTTTAATCAAGCTGTGACCACAAAGTGTCCTCTTTTGCAGCAGCAGCTTGAACTGAAGCTATGGCTGTAAGTGCAAAGAAAGAATCAAGAGTGCCATCTAAATGTACTTCAGATTCTTATTTTCAAGCTTAATACAGCAGGCACCATAACAGAACTGAGCATCACTTCATGTATACAAAACCAGGAAGAAGGAGAGGTGGGGCAAATCCAAAGCTATGTTTGCTTTTTAAAGTTAGGTGCTCCTACCTGCCCTCCAAACAAGCCAAGAAAAAGGGGCAAAATATCCAGGTGCACATGTAGAAAAAGCAGTTGTGGACAGAGTACACCAAATATATGAAAACAGGGCAAATATCGAACTAATCTGACCTTGGCCAACTTTGAAAAATTGCAGCTAACCCTTAACAGATATTTTTGATTTATTGCTTACAAAGGGGATGTAAAAAAGTAGCAGCACAGTTTTTTCACAGGTCAAACTTGTAGTAAACTAACCACGTTTATCCAAGCAAAGAAAGTAGATTATCTTGTACTGCCTGAATATGGCAAGAACAAAATGTTATGTGTGAAAAGATTTCGCTTAATTTCCCAAGTGTGACAAGCAGGTTACATGTTCACCTGCAGCTCTGAGACAAAGAACCATCATAGTAATTCTAGTGTTACTGATACCTCTCTTCGTCGAGAAGCCCAGCAGGTTTGTTTGATTTTCCAGACCACGGCAGCGACCAACAACAACGACAAGAAACAGCTGCAAAAGTAAAACATGAAAAATGAATGAGAGACTAGAGTGTTTTTGCACAACCCTTTCTGAAAAACATTGACATTTGATGGCATGAAGGCAATAAGACTGGAGAGCATATTCTAACAAAGGCGAACTAGCAACGAAACAAAAACATAGTCCACCAATCCCTAGTTCTCTTGGTGCCTGATAACAATTGCCACTTATCCAATATGCATATCCAGAAGCTGTAATTTGGTCAAATATTACGGTGGTCAACAGCACAGCAAAAACTTGCATTTATTTACTGGCAGATTTTCTGCATTGCTTTCCAACACTACAAATGACCAAGGAAGTTTACAACAATAATAAATCACAATCATTTTGTACTGAAACCAAAGTTGTGGGAGGTGCTTTCTTACCATGCACTCCTGACAACTAATTTTTATCCCCACTGAAACTTTTGGGGAAATATTCAAGGACATTTTGTATTTATTTATGGCATTTCATATGCCACCACCCTTTATAACTAAAAATCCTAAGGCAGTTTGCAACGTAAATAAAACAAAACCAGTTTTTCAGAGAAAGCTAAATAAAGGGAAACTGCAATGGGGCAAATCAAGGGGAGGGACCTTTCCCACCAGCAGCAATTCAAGCCTGATTCTTAGAAAACTGCTGTTACAGAGAATCACAAAGTTCTCACAGAGAGAAAAGAGTCAGATGTCATATGCCATAGACTTTTAGCCTATTACTGTCTCACTTGGGGTTGATTATTGGATTCCCCAACAGCAAAATACTTTTAAAAGTACAGTAGATAAATATCAACAGTGAAATTAAGTTTGCATTAATATAAAAAGTGGGTTTTGTTCTTCTCCCAATGCTTTCATGCTTTTGAGTTCCTGTAGTTTCACAGTATTCAGGGGTTTTAGATGGTCAAGATATTAATTTCTTAGATTGCTTGGGTTGGTAAATCAAGCAATACTAGTTTTTTCAGTGCACTGTGTGAAATGCTGTGAACAGCATTTAAAATAAAATTGTTCTGTTACACTTCTGTAGAGAACAGCACTTCAGCAAAACCAGTTTTCATAGAACTGCAATTACTGATAGGAGGAAAGAAAGTGTACAAGTTGAGATGCCTCCAAATTATTGGGGAGTTTCCCCCTTTTTTCAGTTATCTGTAATTTATATCCTGGGAAATGGGAGCAATTGGAGAAAGGTTTATGTTCATGGTACTTAGTGTCTTTCCTCTGATGTCTTCCCTTGTGGACTCCAGTTTGTGATAATAAGCATTCTCTGATGAAAACAGGGATGTCCTAATGAAAAGTGGGACATTCTGGGATCAAATCAGAAACTGGGGCAGCATCTGTAAATCTGGGACTGTCCCTGGAAAATAGGGACACTTGGAGGGGCTCTGAATTACATTCACAAGTAATGTAATTTTCTTAAAATATGGATGGCAAAATTCTGCTAGAAAATATAAATCCCATGGCTCACATTTTGGAATTGCACACCAACTTGCAATTAAAGCAGTTTCCCTAATACTATTGTATGTGACTTCTGGTCATGCATAGCGGTTCCAACACACCACAGGAATTTATTACTTAACTATAGGGTGTTTGAGGTGGGACTGGAAAAAAAAACCTTTTCTTATTGTTGTTAAAATCATTCATTATAAAGCCAGCCTATAGGTGGTAGTCCACTAGGCTTTACTCAGAGTAGACCCATTGAATTAAAAACTGTTTTGAGTTAATGAATGCTTTTGTTTGTTACTATGTTATGCATTTTTGCATTTTTATATTGCAAACCACCCTGTGATCCTTGGATGAAGGGCAGAATAGAAATTTAATAAATAAAAGTAATAAATATGTCCATGATCCATTAATTTCAACAGGCAAACTCAGAGTACAACTTATTTGAATGAACCTTTTATCTGTATCTGCATGCTGTGCTTTATTGTTAAAACCACACTTACAATAAATACTTTCTTTTTCTATAATCTATGTCTTACATACTTCTAGCCTGGGAGGATTCAGCTATGCACACTGGACAGTGCTTGGCTTGACTCGACCTATGGATCATTTGGGGAGAGTGTGTTTTGGCAACCACGTGGGTGATGGTTTCACAGAGGGATTCCCAAATTCAAAATGCCTATCATTCACCGTCTTAATATTAATGCCATAGACTGTTGTGTTTCCCTTGCACCTTCTGAGATTGACAGACTCTCTCCCTGCTGAAGTTCCAGCACTAGACGAAGACTTTCCTATTTCAGCAAAAATTTTGAAGCCATCTTCTGTTTTATGATAAATTTTAACTGTTCATATTATCTGTATTTTTAAAATATTTTATGTACACAGCTTAGAAATCTTGGACATTAAGCAGTATACAAATGCCTTAAACAAATAAAATAAAGAAGTGATAGGATGCTTTATTTGCAAGCAATAGAAGTGATGAAGATAGTTTCAACCTATCATCCATTGAAACAAATGCTGAAACTCGCATTGATTATATTTTATGTTTCTCATTAGAATACATTCAGAATAGCACATGTATCATTCAATGCACAAAACTGCAGCCAAACCATCAGAATACTTAATAATAAGCACATTAGTTAAAAATTTGGTGCTGCCATTTCCTGATCAAAAGCAAAAGTGTTCAATCATTGGTTTCCCTTTTTAGTTTACTATATGTGCTTTCAAAGCATTTCATAACTATCATGACAGCATATTCTGCTCTGGTATGCTAATGAGGGGTAAAAAAACAAGATATATGGTAGAACTCTATTCATTATCACTATATTTCCTCAGCAGACAACATACAGTATTGTTACTCAAGGCTGTAATGAATTCCAGCTGTTATAGATCATTTGCCCATTGTAACTGAATTAGTATTCATGTTTAATTATGCCAATTTAAAATATTTATGTGCCTGTACAGACACAGACACACTTCACAACAATTATTTGTATAAGTATACTTGAGTAATGAACATTACAAATTCAAGAAAGGTCAGATAAAATACTAACAGAAAAGCAAATACTAACATTAACCTATAAGCCTTTTTATTTGGAAAATATTTTTTATTCATAAATGGCTCCATATCTTTCCATGCATAAAATATTTCACATGCTTCCAAGGCTTTTTGTATTAGTTTGATCAATGTATAATTTTATTTTCAAAGAAATTTTTTATACATTCCATTCTATTTGATTTATATAGAAATATCAAAACAACTGCAACTTAGAAGACATTATGTTGAAGGCTTGGTGCTAGTATAAACTTCAGTAAAACTGAGTGACAGAGATACTACTTTCTCAATATATCTGTATACAAGCATTGCTATAAAATGTATTAGAGATAATAAAGTTGTTAGATGATCTTGGATTTGTTACTCGTTCAGCCTCATTCTGACTTTGTTGTGAATGCTAACCTGGATCAGTATTATAAAAATACTTAATATATGAAAAGCGCTTTAACATGATTAAATAATTATCATAAACTAGCTTATCCTTGCTGTGAAAACAACAGCAGCAGCTGCAATCTGAACTTCCTAAACTGTTTGTAACTTGCATGCATGCAAAGGGATTCTATGTGAAAGGATAAGAAAGGATATTTCACCTCACAAACAATCCTAATTGATTCTCATTTATTTTATGCTTGAATTTTCCGGAGCTGGGAATGTGAAGAATCTTGGAGGGACTGGTTGATGACAGAAGCAGGGTGAGTGAATCACAGCTACTGGTAGTAGTTTGGAAGCAGATTATATCATGACTGATGTGTAAAGTACTGGAAGTCAAAATCCCAGGAACGTAACATCGTTATCTCACTGCTGGCTGAGAAAAGATGCTTCTGCTACAATAGCCAAGGGAATGAACTAATTCTTAAACAATTTTCAGCTGCTTAAAAGGTCTCCTCCTCTTATTGGTGGATCAGATTCCATGCACCTGCTTTCCAAAACTCAACATCTCATTCAAGTCTTAATGTTGAACCAGCATACAAACAGCTGGTCAATACCTCTCCTTTCAACATAGCTGAGCTGTTAAGGTACAGAAACACCTACTTCATAAAAATGAAATGCTGTGTGGGCCATGCAGCTTAATTAAATTATATGACCAACTCAAATCAGAATTATCAGCAACAATATCTAATAGAATCTGCAACCACAGTATAGATTACCTGAGCATGATATCACATTTCACAACTGAATGAGTAGGACTGTCATGAATTGGCAGGGCAACAGGGAGAAGAAAGAGAAGGAAGATGATCCTGGCGAAGGGTGTAGCTGGGACTGGGACTGGGAAGGAGAGGTTGGTATAGGAAGTACTCACGAGGTGATGGAGGATGGCAAGGGGATGGGGGCTAGTGCACAGGAAACAGAACAGCAGGACCCATGGTGGGCTCTGAGGCATAGAGAGGAGCTGGAGGGATGTTCTAGGAGGCAGAGGCTGAGGCAGGCAGGAGCCCACAGCCCAGCTCACTAGCTGACCGGGGGGGTGGGGATATTGCTAGCTATGGAAGGTGGTGTGTGATTTATCAGGTGGAGTAGGCTCAGAAGAGGTGTGGGTTGCATGCTTCAGCTAGCCCAGATGTTGCAGTCAGCATGCAAAGTATAAAGTGGAAGCAGAACTAATGTCTGCTCAACTTCCCAGGTTGGTTGGACAATGGCTTGGATGTTCTAGGGAGCTCTTTGAGACTATGCATGTGTGGGACTGACCTCCAGGTGCCCTGACCCCTGGATTAGCTGCAGAGACGGGAACCAGGCTTGATTGGACCATGGACTTTGCCCTGCCGGACTGTGCACTAGTATCTACTGTGGGATTGTGCACTCCAGAGGGACTTGCCACCAGGTGGCTCAGGACAAGGACAAACAGAATGGTGATGTGTAGCACATATGTAGTTACTGTGACTTTGTTACTGTGTTAATCATGGAGACTACACCATCTCCCTTCCTTGAAGTCAGCAGGAGGAGGCCTTGCAATTTCTGAGACTGTCTCTTTTGACATCCAAATAAATCTGGCCATATGTGTAGATTCAACTCAGACCTAGGTCTACCAGGATTACGTCATTGTGGTTGTTCAGTTTCCAAACAATAGAGGCTTTTAAATCTGGCAAAGCCAACATATTGGCAGCGGTGTCACACACAAAAATCACTGCTTGTCATTTAATCATATATATGAAAGTGTAGTTGAGACCATGATTTGCCAAAAATAACATAAAGGTACAGCTCAGCAAGATTGAAATGGAGGAATCTGACATCGTGGATATGTTGCTCTTCCTCAATGCATGTTGGAATTTCTCAAATTTAATTCTGATTGAGGAATTGAATCATTTTTTAACATCTCATTCAATCTTGTGAATAAATTCTACAGAGATTTCAACAGTATGCATCTTGCACAGCACAAGAACAGGAAACAGGCCTGTCAATATTTTCAACTAGAAAATATGTAAGCTCTGTGCAAATCAACAAATCAACCTGCAAAGATTTTTTTCTGTGATGGAATGAAAAAGGTAAACTGACAAACATTAACTGTTGGGTTGAAATCACGACAGACGAGTGGTGAGTGTCAAAGGAGAGGCGTCTGCCGGGGCAAGCCCCGGGAACTCTCTTTTATTGAATATTACAAACACTGCCACAGGTGTGCTTGTGGCTGATTGGTTGATACAAACACAAAGCAAACTGTTGCTGATTGGTTAACATAGGTACAAGGCGGGCATTACATATTACATTAATCACTGATAGTTCAAAGACTGGGAAACGGAGCTGGAACTAGACAGGCATGAAACCTCCTAATTAAATTTTAACTAAGGATTGATATTGAGAGAACATAGCATGAAGGAATACAACAATCACGTTCTGTAGATGTGGTCAGCAATGCATTAAGAACAGGTCAGGATACACTGTTTCATGAACTCAATGGGAACTGTTCAGAACATTTTCAGACTCTTGTGCAGAAGCAGAGAGAAGATTATGAGCGAGACTTCCCAGAATGCAAGAGTTATGTGCAGTAAGAGAACTGCAGAAAGAGAACTTCGCAGTGAGAGAACTGCAGAAAGAGAACTTCCCTTCAATTAACTATATCTTACAGTAGCAAATTCCAAAGTTTATGTATTGTGTGAAGAACTACTTCTTATAGTCTGTCCTGAATTTTCCAACAGACAATGGCATTGGGAATAGTGAAAGGCAAATTCTCCGTTCTTCAATTTAGAATTGGCTTTTTATATATGAAAATTTCAGATGACTCTTGGGGTGAAAAATTAATGTTTGCTGAGAGTTCTCTCTAGCTTATGATGTTTGCACATGCATGTTGAGAGACATTATTATTTTGCCTCTCAGGAATAGTAGTTTGATTTCATCTCCCTGGCACCCATTTTACAGCACAAGCCATGATGGAAAGTTACTTAGAAAGAGATGAATTAAAGACAACAGCCCACTTTTACAAAGTTTACAAGAAATAATCAAAATAATTGATCAACCTAAATAAAGAAGATACTTGCCAAACAAAATACTGCTTAACTAGTTTCTATGGTCACATATACTTCAAAACAGTAAACAAAGTTTAGATTAAGAGGTTAATATTTTAAGTTTTTTTCATGCACCTACCAAGCAGTTTGTTCAGCTTTAATGTTAATTATACATGTGCAGAATTTCATTTATTATTCCAGGTTGGAGATTATCTCCTTGAGGAAATGGCACTCAACTCATAATATATGTGAGCATTGTAGGCAGGCAAATTCATATTCAAATCAAGTAATTACAGACTTCAGCAACATATTTAATTGGGGAAGCAAATCAGATATACATGTGAACAGGATTCCTGCACTTTGTGGAGCCAACTAGAATAATAAGGTGTGATTGATATTTTGCTCATCAAGAATTATTTTAGTGGTTGATTTCCTATGAACTATGCCACATTCTTTCACTTATTTTGAAAATATGATTTGCAAGGCATGAGTATCACAGAACAGGATGTCAGTTGAAGCTGAGCAATCACCTCTTCACAACTTGTACGATTCAACAGTGTGAAGAAAAGAAGGTACAGTGACATGGCATCTGAAGTTGTTCATCTAAGCAGAGCTCAAGAGATGTCAGTAGATATCTATCTATAAACCTTCATGCCAAAGCAAGAAATCAAGAACTAACTGAAAAAAATGAATATGGCTAGACAATTTGGCTGTTTTGGGCCAAGACAGCACAATGTTATGTGGCTCCAGTTCTTCCTGGAGGACTGATTTCAGAAGGGGATATAGGAGGAGTGGTTTGTAAGGCAGCTCAGTGCTCTATGCTATTTAGTATCTTCAAGAAACTGCTACTATCTCAGCATATTATTACCATGCAAATATAACCATACTCAGGTGGACTATCTATAAAGAATTAGCTCACTTGCAACTCCTTCCTCTTTACTGGCATCAAAACACCACTTTTTAGCCAGAAATGTAAGCAAAGTTCAAACATGGGTTATATAAAATAAAATAAACTATTAAAATGCAAGTGCAATCAAAAGCCATTTAAATGATAATGTGTGGTTTTGCTTCTGAAGTGGAATTCTCAAATTAAGTAGCAGAACCCAAATTCATTTCAAACACACCATACAGAGAACAGTGCTGTTTTGCATAGAAGATATAAGTCTATTTATATCCATTGCTTATACTTCTGTGAACAGTGCCACTCACTTAGCCACTTTACTCCCTATAAATTGTGCCTAGCAATTATACTTGTTTGTATTCATTCCACCGTAACACAGTAAGAGCTGACAATGGACGGATGTCCACAGTTGACAAGATTAGTAATATCATTCAAAACAGTTATTACAGGTAACTTGTAATAACTTGTTTCAACCCAACTAAATGTCACCCAAAACTCGGCAAGGTGGACAAATCTACCATTCTACCATAGAAAGGCCACTGGTCCTTAGTTTGAGGGCACAGATTGTGCTCCATATATTCAAACCTGGAGCCATTTTGGTACTTGGATGACCCATGAGACTACCTAAAGCACATTCCCTCTACAGAGAATAACTGGTAGCCATGACCTTCTTGGTGAGTAGTTGTACATAGAGAAAGATGACTGGAAGGACTAATCAGTGGATTTTACTCTTTAGAAATTCAACTGGATTTGACATATTTATGTTACCAAATTCTCTATCATGTCAAACACATGAAAATCATGCATAATCTGAATAGATTTTGGTACTTAATCCCATGTGAGATAAAGGATGCATCATATGCGAGAAAAAGCTTAATTGACAGCATGTGCTTAACATACAGTGACAAAGCTCTCACAATTTAACAACATGCTGTCAAATGAAAGCAAATACTCTGTAAACATCTTATAGTATATGGCCTAATAAAGTTCTAGATTTGAACTCTAGTAACTCTGCAGTACCTCCTTTCATCTATTTCAAAGAAGAAATAAAGAAGATTTATAGTCAGGGTGGTTTAATTTTTTAAAAAACGGAAATAGATATTTATAGGATAAATAAAACTTCTGACCCGTTAAGTGTGATTCTGTTTCTGTTACTCCTGGAAAAGACTTTCATATTTTACATTCTGCGCCTATGCTGAAGGATAAAATATTTTATATTTCTTCAAAGAAATGAAGTTGATTTAAAACATAATGTGTGACTGGATGCATGAATGTCTATTTTATTCCACATAAATGCTTCAGGAAGCTAGTGCATGCAATGTGTTCCTTCCCCAAAGGACAAGATGTTAAACAGAAATGCACCCCTGTCCTTCACATGATACATTTAGTATGCCTTCCACAATACATATGGCTATTAATTTCCATATCAGAAGTACATGCAATAATTTACGCTTGGATAACCTACAAGAAGCTTAAAAGGGAGAGAAAGCTGTTCATCTTCTATTTTGACACCTGGCTATGCTAGTGCCCAAGCCTATGCCCCATACCCTGCTCATGGAGTCCACAGAATTGAGCTCCCAGGTTTCAATCATTCCACAGCTGGTTTCACTACCTTGGCTCTGGTGAGTATTTAAGGGTATCACCTCTAGATATCTCTGCTTCCAGGAACAGGATGCAATAGTAGGCGCAACTGTCCAGTGTTATTCTGTATCAGCTATCATATTTTATATCAGCTACCAATTAAATCAGACTATTTGGTCACAGCTCACAGCCTACTTTATGCAGCAAATTTCCACTGTATTTCCACTGAAATCTATGAGGCTACATTATGACTGCACATGAGTAGACAGTATGTGGACTGCAGCCTTAGATTTCTTTCTGCATTTTGTTACCTGTTGTTCTTTCCAAACTGTCCTTTAGAGTCTGATTGTAGGTTGTTTTCACTTAAATTGATTTATGAATATAAAATGTAATCAGAAAGCTATGCAGTCGTGCCATTGTAAACTAGCCCTCTATATGGACATTAAAGTCATGCCTGAGCTGCAGTATGAACATTAGAAGGCTGATCCTAAATTCAATCAAGAAACTCAAAAGCTACATACTAGCTCATGAAAAAAGACGAAGAAATTCCAAGATCCTGTAGCCTTTTCATTTCAGAAAATGCCCTGACACATTTTGAGCTTTACTGCTTTTCCTCTGTATGCTACTACAATTCATACATATTAACCAGCTCGTATTGCCATTTTATGCAAACCCTTTTATTATAAAATCAACATGTTCACACTGTGTAATGTATTTTTATTGGATGACATGAACAAATTGATTTTATAATAAAAGCACTTCAAAATAAAGGTATTCTTCAAACTTCCCCCATTGTCTATTTTATAGTGAATGTACAAGCCCAGTTCCCATGATACTCATGGCTCAAATCTGCCACTTGCAGGCCTGCCTGTTCACAGCTTCTCTGCCTGTGATCCAAGCCATCTGATTTCCAGTAACTGCAGAGGAGTTGGAATTCAGGCTCCTCCCATCACCAGTCAAACACCTAACCTGCTACTACCTAAGGAGGAAAATCATAATAGGTTGGGCAGTAATGGCAACAGGCAGAAACTCAGCAGGTCTTCATGGTCCTATGGCCCTTTGTCAACTATCTTACTCTTCTCCTTTCTATGTAACTTCTCCTTTTTCCTTTTTCCCCTGTCTCCAGCATGTACACTTTCTCTGTGCATGTCTGAAGTAACCTCCTTCTCTCTTAACACCATCCCTCTATCTGCACCAAAAGCTGTGTGTGTGTGTGTGTGTGTGAGAGAGAGAGAGAGAGAGAGAGAGAGAGAGAGAGAGATTGTTCCTTGCTGCCATGTCTGGCGCTTTAAAGTGGACAATCATATGGATCATTATTCAAAGGATTAGTGCCAGATGTTATTCTTAATCCAGGATATGGAAACTGGTTGTAACTTGTCAGTGGTGAAAGCTACACTACACATGGTAAAAGGTTATTATTTCATATTTCCAGGACTAAGCCACAGTACGGAAATATGCTCTGATGGCCTGCTGTCAAATCATTCTTTTAGTTTTACAGAAATAATACTTTCGTTATTGGAAGTCTGAACTGTTAAAAAACAAACTGCATGCAACCGTGAGTAACTGTTCCTCAACACATTAAATGCTTTAATGTATTTGTTTATTTGGTTGGTGCTGGTGATCACTGTGTTTGTTTCTTCAAAAACAGCATTTGAATTCAATAATTTATGTCATATGCTTCATTTTTGACTCAGAGGTGCTGGGGTGTGGCTTTGCCCAAAAGTCATGCTCATGATCTCCAACATACATTTTAGTAGCCTGTCAGGATCCTGCTGAGGGTCGTCTAGAAGTCATCTAGCCATAGGAGAGTTGAGAGGGCAAAGGTTGATGAAGGACATGATGTTTTAAGGAACAAGCCTGTTGTTTAATGTAACCTTCTCAACTCCACACCCAGCTTACACTCTGTTGCACATCCAAGTCTTTGAGATTCATTGTCTTAGGCAGAAGAGCCACAATGGGGCCATCTATAACTTGGAACTTTAGCTTGTCCATTATCGCTTGGTTCAGGATGTAGTAATTGTTTGTGCATGTCACAGCTTTGCAATTTTATAGCCATTTGGCCTTGAACCTTTTCCTAAAGATGGGGTGGGCTGATATGGATTCTCACTTCATGTGTACTTCTCACGCCACCAAAGCACTCCTTGAGCTAGGTAGTACAGAAATGTCTGCTCGGTGATTTATTCTAGCACCGACATGACCTTGCACAGCAATGTCATGTCGTGCTGCTGTTGGAATAGCCAGTGCAATGAGCAATTCTCTGCATCAGACTCTTCGCTCCATTCATCCTCGTTATCACTCATAGTCTGGGTGTGGTCTGTTGCCCCAGAAGAGGTATTGTCTGTCTCCTATAAGATTTGTACCATTGTTAGGTTGATGCACCTTCTGGTCTCTGCCCTAGAAACCATTTGCGCTTCAGCAGATGGATGGTTCTATTGCAGCTGTGGCTGTTGAGGAGGTGCAGACTGCAGGGCTGGAACTACAGATGAAATCAAAGCTTGAATCTCCTTGGAGCATAGCTGTCAACTTTTCCCTTTTTTAAAGAGAAATTCCCTTATTCCGAATAGGATTCCTCGCAAGAAAAGGAAAAAGTTGACAGCGATGCCTTGGAGGTGTCCACCTGCAAAGCTTCTTTAAGGGTTAACAGTAGTTCTCTGGGCAGCTGCAATCACCATGGCAAAGTTTGTGTCAGGGGCTGAACTCTCTGCTATGATTAAATGTTATGATTATGTTTTGTTTTTTTTAATGATATTTATTGAAATTTCAAAAAAAATACAAAGAATACAAAACAAAAAATAGAAAATACAAAAGCTTACACAAAAAAAGAAATACAAAAATAAAAATAAAAATATGAGAAAGTGGAAGATACAAAAGAAAAATAATAATAAAGAAGAAAAAACAGAACAATTTCATTATTTTCAGATCCTTAACTGTCATTACCTTCTTTCTTAGACCTTCTCCTCCTCCCTTCCTTTGTATTCTAGTTGTTAATTATCCCTGCAAATCCTTTCTAATCCTATCTTTCTATAATAAAATAAACCTTAAAATTTAAAATTTAAGTCTTAACTTTACCAGCTTCTTATGTTCATAATGTTCTTTCATAATTCTTTATACATCTTTACTAAAGCCAGGTAATTTCTCCAACATTTTTCTATCATTCATTTTTCTATCATTCTATCATTCATCAACTTTATAAAACATTCTATTAGTTAAAAAAAGAGAAAAGAGAAAAAGCATATAAACAAGTCCAATCTTTATCCAACGTCCCTTCCTCCTGGTTCCGGGATATGTCAGTCCTTATTCCTCAATCTAACCCGGTGACCTTATGTCCGAGGCCCTCAGGTCACTTCCATGGCCCTTCCGCGGCTTTTCTTCATATTTGTGGCTGTAGTCACTTGCTCGTAGTAACTCCAACTTAATAGTGTTTTTAGCCTTTCTCATCAAATCAGACCCTTTAAATGTTATGATTATGGGTTCTGCAACAATATTATTTTATTTGTTCTAATTTATTTATTTTGTTTCATTTTAATTTTTTTGAATAAAATTCAATTTATTTAATTAATCCTCTCTTTTAGAAATGGCAACTAGAAGTAAACAATACACTCAAAATGACAACTAGGTGTTGTATGTTTTAGGCTGCCACACTCAAATGGCTACCAGATGTTGTCCCCTGTGTCTAATAATAGAGTCTGGAGTGGCATGATTCACGGGAACCTAATTTGGCAGTTGGAGAATTGGCAGGGGGAAAGGAGCCATTAAAATATCTTGCCACTGCTTCTACTCTGATCTGGACTATAGCCTGTGGTTGCAGTTTCTTAGGGGCTAACCACTGACATTAATGGAGGCAAGGAAAGGTCATTTAAATGCTGCATCTGATTGTGGAGATAAGAAATAAAGGCTGGGGTCAAAGGGGGAGTTAATCTATTAGCAAACCCAGGTTAATCAGGTAGGCAATCTAGGATTAAGTATTTATCATTCCACAATTAATTTTGTAATTCATCTACAATTAATTAATTAGAAATCTACAATTAATTATTTAGCTAATTAGAAAATGCACACACCATGAAATGAAATAAAATGACAAAAGTAATAACACAGGAAGGGAAAAAGTGGTAAATTTAGCCATGTGGCAAATTCAGCCAGTGTTTTAAAGCATCTGGCTCAGACCAGGACCCCTAGATGTTTCCACCTCCATGGGGAAAGGGAACAGTAGTGAAGCCACTATAAGGCTACAGGCAGCACACAAGTCAAGCAAGCACTTGGACCAATATAATTCAAAGCATTTCTATAAAGAAAGTAAAGTTCCTGTCTTGGATCCCTAGACAGTGCTAATGCCACCCAGGTCCAAGAAGATCAGTATGGGAGATAGGTGCATTACATTAAAAGCAACAAATAACTACACTGAAGAGTCTGTACAGGGCTGGCCCAACCATTAGGCAGAGTGAGGTGGCTGCCTCAGGCAATAGTTGCTGGGATGTGAGGAGCAGGAGACGTGTTGAAAGACAGAGCTGTGTGCGCACACCATAGCCTGCCCCGTGTCCCCTAAGCAGTGTATTAGCAGAGTTGAAGTAACATTTAACTGCTAGTCTAGTTTGATTCTGTACATGGAATAAAGCGGGGTGGGCACAATCTCATAATTCACACTGGGCAGCCTTGGGCCTGTCCTAAGCAAAAGGAAGAAGCAGCTTCAAATTCTATAACTTATTTAAACATTATTTCCTCAAAGCTGTAAGGAAGAACAAAGAAAATATACACAAGCCAATATAAGATCCCTGTTGCAAGTCAAAAAAGAACACAGTATACAAAAGATGCTGGTAGGGAACCATTCCTACACAGCTGCAGAGAAAATGCACCTCTAAAGGAGCTCCAGGGGATACCTGAGGGAGGCAAGCTATCTTGGCATTCCAAGCAAAGAAATGTTAATTGCTCATTCCCAAGTAAGACTGCTATGAGAAAATGGACGGCAATAAACAGGATTTCAGGCTCTGTGTATCAAGCCTCCACTCTCACAAAAAATGTATGAGAAAGCTAATATATACAAGTGTTTCTGTTTTGTTTTAAGGAAACAGCTTTATTAGTTACATTAAGCCAACTTATTAACTGTCAAAACACTTATTTCCATCAGACTCACAGATGCATTAATAATAAATATCTGTCCCAGAGACTCACAAATGGTAGAATGTAAATCTGTTAAGCCATTGCCAAGAATCAAGCTAAAAAGAATTACAGAACCCCCTTTTTTGCTCCACCATTTCACTGATTGGGATAGGAGAGCAGTGAGTCAAAGGGGGATGGAGTGTTTAATGAAAGGGCTTTCCATGTGGAATAAAATGTCAAGGACATTTGCACAACTGAGGCTATAAATTCCACTTACTCTGGACAAGTGACATGTGTAATTGTTCGTAATGTAAAATCTAAAACATAAATGAACCTTTAAACCAAGTTGAAATGCATTTTGGAGTTATTGTAGTATTTTCACTCTATTTGAAAATACATGATATGCAAAATAAAAAGTTATTAGTGAAAACTTAATAGCCAAGGGTTTATACTTGTCATGCAGTCTTTGAAGCTAAATGGTGACATCCAATATTGCACATACTCAGAATGGACCCATTTAAATCAATAAAGTAATTTAAGTGTGTCTTAGTTGATTATTATCCATTATCTGAAATCCCTTCTTTGTTCCCAAAATGAACTGTGAAATAAGATTTACTCACACATATTTTGGTGTGTGTGTGTGTGTGTGTGTGTGTGTATAAATAACAGAACCAAAGCAGATTAAAAGGGCTCATTGGACTGGTGCAGATAACAATCTATGGTTAAGAGGTCTAGAGTAAGCTGCTGCACTAGATGCTTTCCTGCTCTCTCATACTAATTCCCCCCACATGACTTCATCATGGTTAAAATATGTTAGCACCAATCATAGTAATGGTTTATAACTACTCATTGGTTCATCAAAACAGAAAAAAGGGAGAAATGATTGGGGGGAATGGAAGGAGGTTACAATTGCAGAGGGGGCAGAGGAAGAAAGGGAGTAACAGCCATTCAAGTCCTCTTGCTACTCTGCTGCAAAAGCTGCCAGCAAAGTCAGCTATTAAGCTATTAATAGCTATTAAGAGAAGAAGAGAAAGACAAACCAAGCAGCTCTCAGCCACAACTGTAAGCTCCCTCCCTCAAGTGGTTTGGCTCCCCAAAATGAAACTGGAAACAGCCACAATTTACTATCTGCAAATAGGGTGGGAGATTGGAAGTGGCCGTTTTGGTTCACCCCTAGTTTTAGCTCCTTTCCTGAAAGTAGGCTCACCATTCAGGGAAAAAAAAGCTTGCAATCAAACCCAAATAAGAGCACAAGCAAAGAAAACTCTGAGATAATCAAGAAGCGAGCCATGTAATACATACTTGTTATGATTCCATTTTCACATGTTAGAAAAAATACTTAACCTTAAATATGGGAAGACAGCCGTCAGAATGCGAGTGTGACAAGTCAAATCACCAAAAGGGGGGGGAAGCTGTGGTACTTCAGTACCTGCATAATGCAGACTGTGTGGTCTATGATGTTTTTAAGAATTATACAAAAGGGGTAAAATATCCAAGTTTGAACATCACATAACTTCGCATATATCAATTGTTGAGAGTGGAAAATTTACCTGAAGAAGGTAACAAAAAACTGTACCAGGTCCATGATGGTATTGTGTTGTGAAAATGCGATCTGAAAAGAGAAAGAAAGTGGGGGGGGAAACATGGTCATTTTTTACTGAGGCTGCTTTAGACAAAGGTGTTCTGTCTAGTTGGTTAAATGAAAACAGAATAGCTGAAGTCAACCTGTTATTGATAATATACATCATTTTCTAAGGCCTACATTATGTAAGCAAATTATGTTACCAATCCATCAAGTCTAACCATTTTGAGAGGGGTTTTTTTTACAATCAAGTGGTGTATACATTTTATCAAACAAATAAACTTGTCCTGCCTAATATCTTAACTCCAGATTAAGAGCTGGATAGACTGGAAACATGAATGTATTATATACGAACCTAAGCCCAATTCAATATACAGTATTTGACTTGGGTAAGAAAATAATTTTAATAGCTATATGCTATAATATTAAGGCTACAATCCTTTGCACACTTACCTAGGAATAATATGAGGGCTAGTCTTTTGTTTTTGCCTGAATTTGGAGGGATATTTGGGGAAATAATTCAGGGGTAGGGTCTTATAATTATGGCAGGGAAAGAGGGAATATTGGTGACAAAACACAAAACGTATTTTATGCTGGTTAATTAAGATTGTTAAAGCAAATAAAATAATTCAGAAAAAACAAATATATTGTTACACGCCACCCTAATTCTGCCAAGCAATAGCAAAATGCCAGGGGTCTTGGCACTTAACCAGGGTTTTTGTTCCTTTGGAATGAGACATACTGGAGACTAGTGTCTTTAAGAAATATGATTTATTTTACACATATTTACAACCTGGGTTTTGAGTTCAGAACATTACATTCCAAGAGTGTTTCTTGTTGCTCATCTCATAACTTCAGCAAGCTTGGTTACCAAGCAGCAGCCAGTCATGTTCCTCTGTTTCTCAGTGCAGTCTCTCCCAGCCAACACCGCATGAAGCCCCCACTTTCTCAAAACCTCTGATTATGATTTTTCTGTGATATCACACACCCCATTACCCTGGCCATCTCCTCCCGTCCCAGCTTACATCATTGAACAATGAAATCTTGAACCTGACATTTGTCTTTGATCACTACATTTTAAAAAAATGGGATACAAGAAGCTTGTAAGATATTTCAATCCAACACATGAAAAGAGGCTTCTACATATAGCTTTCTTGCTAGATGAGGAACAAAAGGCATGGATGCAAATGGCAATACAGGCAAGTTCTGCTCCCAGGTTCATCTGCATGCACAGAGCCATTTTCAAAAAATAGTGCTCTACTCTTCTTGCTGCAGACTGGATTTAACAGACAGTTGGCAATCACAGATTTCCAAACCATGGTTGAATATAGGTCTCTTGGAAGGTTCAAAATAGCTTACACTAGTCTTCTCTTTGCAACACATCCTTAGTTGTTGGGTTTTTTATATAAAAAAAAACTACTTTCAATACATATTTAACATTTAAAAAAACAAAAATAAAACTGCACCAGCTAATGATATCCCTAGAGTCAACCTGGTTCAGTGTTTTGTAGTATATATGCAGAACTTTCAGTAATTCTGTTTTCAATTACTTTGCAAAAAAGTACTGCACAAGTTGCTTACATGAGCATATTTCCACTTAAAGGTGATAGTCATGGAATAATTTACTTCCTTGGTTGCACCACAACCAAATATTCTAATCCTAATCTGTTCCTTTTCCTGCATTGCCACCATATTTCCTTGTGTACCTTCTTAGCATCAAATTTTGTGCACAGCAATTTTGGGGGGATTATTAAATACTGCATCGGCTTCTGCACCTCAACTTTTTCCTAATGAAAGTGGCTTGATTATTTACTTAATTGAAGCATTATTTCCCACTCTTCAGTAAAAAAAAGACTCCCAGTTTATTTTTTACACAGAGTGACAATAAAATAATACCTGTTCTCAGTTTTGCAGTCTGAATGACAAAACAGAAAAGAAGAATGGATGGGGGCAGGAGGGAGAGGGAAAGCGAGTGGATGGGGCTTTAAGTCTTTTCTCCTGTCTCCCAACTCATGTGCCCTATAGAAAAAACCTCTGGAAATTATTGTTAATTCAAGTACGGAATACATATAATTCTTCATAATTTCACTTTCCACAGATAATAGTATCACAGGACGTTAGATGTTGCAACACAGTGTCAGGCAGAGACTTAATTTATCATGGATGAAATCATTAAGCCCAGGGGCTTACCTGGGACCAAGGGCACCAGCTCCTGGGGGCTGAGTCCTTTTGCCCTCCCCCATGCCCAAAAAACATGGAGGCAAAGCATGGAGCTGAGTGCGGCTCAGCTCCAGTGGCGGCTCTTTCTCTTCCTTCTCTTCCTCTTGCCGTGAATGAAAAGCTATGGTAAGCTATGGTTTATGGCTTACAGCAGAGCTTTCCAAACTTTTAATATCGGTGACACACTTTTTAGACATGCATCATTTCGTGACACAGTAATTTAGTTTTACTAGCAAACTAGAGATTAAGCTAACTCCTTGGGAGGAGTGTGGGGAACATTCCCGCAACACACCTACACACTGCAGCTGACACACTAACGAGTCACGACACACAGTTTGGAAAGCTCTGGCTTACAGCTTCATGAAAACAGCCAAAGAAACGCACGTGAATTGCAGAAATAATTTCCCCCAGTTAAAAACCAGTATCAGGCAGCAGAACTAGAAAAGACCTCTGCCTAAGGCTTTGAAGATCTGTCACTAGACAGGAGGGACCATTTGGGACTACATAAACCAATGATGTAAAACATATATTTCAGTCTGTAGGGTTTCTTCAGAGTACTAGTTTTAAATGGGAAGATAAAATACAGATAAAATATAAACAATTTCCAACAGAGTTCTATCATAGTTACATTATTAAAAAGCCATTTGTTGAAGGAGGTTTTACATTCTGCATGATGACAATAATTTTCACTTATGGTATCAGCATTCATTTGAACTGTTCATTACACACATACACAAATATATTATCAAGGAAAACTACTGCAATCAATAATCACAGTCCTGTTGATTATACCACAGTAGTAATATGAAAATATTTTAACCTCAGTTATTTCATAAGCAGGTAAGTATGTGAATTTTCATCATATCAAAAGGCAACCAAATACACTATTAATGAATAAATGCTGTATAGATTACTGAAGGAGCTTGTGGATGTAATCTCAGAGCCTCGGTCAATACCAAATCCCTCTTTTTTAATGTTTCGTAATCTCCTCTAAGAAGGCATCACCCAAGTTTTCAGTCTGGCTTGGAAGTCTATAGCAGAAACACACAGTAAGGTCACTGTTGTTTCCCTCCCCTACAATTTTTACTCATATACTCTGAATCAGCCTTCCATGCCGCAGGCCATGGATCTCTTCACAACTATAAATTTCCTTTACATATAGTGCTATAGATAGTCTCCTCAGTGTGGATGTTAAACTCAAATCAGAACCATTTCCCCCTCAGTCAAATCCTATCCTAATCCCTACCTTACATTTCAAACCAAGTCCTATCTCTGTCCCTGTCAAACTCCAGCTCTTTCCTTCTCTATCCCTAACTTAAGAAACTCCCTCAGAAACTGCTCGTTTTATTCTCTACCCTGCCCCCCGCTCTGGCTGTCTTGGTAGCTTAATCAGAGAGAGGCTCTAGCACTCTGGTGGAATTTCTGAGGGACTGCATCACTGGATACTGGTCTGGCTCTGCTGTCTGCCACACCATCTCTTACCAGACATCCTTCCTCAAGGAAGTGGAAACCTTATGAGTAAGGCATGAGACACTTAATCTCAAGGTCAAGGGTTCAAGACCCACATTGAACAAAAGGGTGCCTGCATTTCAGGGGGTGGACTAAATGACCCTCGTGGTCCCTTTCAACTCTACAACTCTATGAAGCCAAACCTTTCATGACAACAACACCTGTGCGGCCAGTGATTTACTTCCAGTATTCTCCTCTCTCTTCCTGGTTCACAACCTTCAGCAGGAAGGAGTGATGAAGAAACCCACTTGTGCCCCAAAACCCTTCAGCTTCCTGCCCACAATCTCATAGTCCTATACTATGGTAGTTCAGGCCATCATACATGTGAAGGACATGCTCACAGGCATGCTCACAAATCAAACTTCAGATTTATAATAAATGACTCCAATCCACAAAAGGTCTAAACCAGGCTTCCTCAACCTCGGCCCTCCAGATGTTTTGAGACTACAATTCCCAGCAACCCTGTCCACTGATCCTGCTTGCTAAGGATCACGGGAGTTGTAGACCAAAAACATCTGGAGGGCCGAGGTTGAGGAAGCCTCCTCTAAACCTTCCAATACTTTTCGATGACTAGGTTTTTATTTTATTTGCTCCACACTAAAATACATGTTTCTGCCAGCACCAGTTATGACAGCAAAAAAAAAAAAAAAAAAAAATCACATTCATTAATTACATTCTTTCATTTTTCATTGTTAATAAATTAAGAAATTATAAATAGGAAAAACAAAAAAAGACAGTAAAACTTTAGCAGAGGGGTTACTAATCACTGAGCCCTGATGACATATTTAATATGATACGGTCAGGCACAATGCAAAGTAAACTGCCTGGAGAGTGCTGATATGGATACTTAAACTCTATAAAATTATTACTTCTTACAGTATCATCAAAAATTGTAATTGAATTTCTTCCTGGATAAAATTATTATGCACTCCCACAGAGCCAAAATGCATGTTCTGTCGTAGAAGGAGTTGGTATTGACAAAGTCTTAAGATTAACGCATTTTAGTGTCAATTGTCTGCTATATTTTCCCAAGGAAAACAAGTAACACCCCTTCTGACTAAGACAAACTTTCAACTTTAGAAGTACAAGAGACAACAATTAGATACAAGAGGCAAATGAAAAAATGTTATGTGGCATTTTCATTTGGAGGAACAGGAAAAGAACAAATTACAATTTCCTGCCTCGTTTTACCTAAAATAAAATGCACTATATGTGAAATATCCAATTAATAAGAACTCATTTAAGAACACATGACACTAACATGACACTGGAGGCCCCTCGACTGACTTCAGGTGCAGTGTTGGACCATTTCGATCGGATACTCCCTGCTGATGTGGATAGATTCCTCCAAGTTGGTTGGCCTACCACCTGCCTCCTTGATCCGTGCCCATCTTGGCTGATTAGGGAGTGTCCAGATGTTGCGCGGACCCCCCTGGTTGAAATTATCAATTTGTCCCTTGACACGGGGACATTCCCAGGGGAACTGAAGGAAGCAGTAGTGTATCCACTCTTAAAGAAAACTTCATTAGATCCCTTAGACCTATCCAATTACCACCCAGTTTCAAATCTTCCATATCTGGGTAAGGTAATTGAGAGAGCGGTTGCTGAACCGCATGGTAGGTTTCTGGAGGAAACATCGGCTTTAAATCCATTTCAGTCCAGTTTCCATCCTGGTTTTGGGACCGAGACGGCTCTGGTTGCCCTAACAGATGATCTCCGTAGACAACTGGATCGAGGCGGGTTAGGACTGCTGATCCTTTTAGATTTGTCAGCAGCCTTTGACATGGTCGATCATGATCTTCTGGACCACCGCCTCACAGACGTGGGGATACAGGGCATAGCCTGTAACTGGCTGTGCTCTTTTATCTCTGGTCGGGGACAGAGGGTGGCACTAGGGAGGGAAATGTCGTCGCGCCATTCCTTGGTGTGTGGACTGCCGCAGGGCGCAATTCTCTCCCCAATGCTTTTTAACATCTTTATGCGCCCCCTTGCCCAAATTTTCCGGAGCTTTGGGCTGGGCTGTTACCAATATGCTGATGACACTCAGCTCTATCTGCTGATGGATGGCCACACCGACTCGGCCCCGAACACACTGACCAGATGCTTGGAAGCTGTGGCTGGATGGTTTCATGGGAGCTGATTGAAACTAAATCCTTCGAAGGTCCTATGGCTGGGTCGGGATGGCATGAGGATGAGGGACCAACTCCCTTCTCTTGCGGGGGCCCAATTAGTGCCATTGCCTTCCGTTAAGAGTTTGGGTGTGATCCTTGACGCCTCCCTTTCCATGGAGGCGCAAGTTACAGCAACAGCCAAGGTGACATTTTTCCACCTTCGGCGCATCAAGCAGTTAGTCCCTTACCTTTCCCGTCCTGACCTGGCCACAGTGATCCATGCGACGGTCATCTCCAGGCTTGACTACTGTAATTTGCTCTACGCGGGGCTGCCCTTGAAGCTGACCCTTGAAACTCCAGAGGGTGCAGAATGCTGCAGCGAGGCTCCTCACGGGGTCTCTGCCATGGGAGCATATTCACCCAGTGCTTTTCAAACTGCACTGGCTACTGGTAGGGTCAGATTTAAGGTGCTGCTTTTGACCTTTAAAGCCCTTCACGGCCTAGGACCCTCGTACCTACGGGACCACCTCTCCCGGTATGCCCCACAGAGAGCCTCAAGGTCCATAAATTTATGGACCTCAAGGTCCATAAATAGCAACACCCTAGTGGTCCCGGGCCCAAAGGAAGTTAGATTGGCTTCAACCAGAGCCAGGGCCTTTTCAACTCTGGCTCCGGCCTGGTGGAACGCTCTGCCTCATGAGACCACGGCCCTGCAGGATCTGATTTCTTTCCGCAGGGCCTGTAAGACAGAGTTCTTCCACCTGGCCTTTGGCTTGGAGCCAATTTGATTCCCTCCCTCTCTTTCTTTTTTCCTTTCCTTCTCCTCCTGCGATGAGGCTACATTTTAATATTTTAATGTTGTATTTTAATTTTGTTTTTAAGTTGTAATCATTCAACTTGTTTTTATTATTGCTTGTAAGCCGCTCTGAGCCCGGCCTTAGCTGGGGAGGGCGGGGTATAAATAAAAATTATTATTATTATTATTAATAATAATATAGGCTAGTATTAAAATGTCTTGCCATGTTGCAGGTTGTGGAGCTTCTTCTTCCTCGGTGTTTGATTTCCAGCTGAAATATGTGTACGTATATAGACACATCCACCAGCTCTGTATTAAATCTGAGACACGTGGTAAATGGGAGGGTGATCTCTGTGGTATCTGTTCTCAACAGAGTAGAGCAGAGTTCCCACCAGGTGCAACAGGGTGGATGGGGGACCACACAAAATACCTTGTGGTGCTCCATGAACCAGTCATTAAAAACAACGTACTGCTTTAAGCTGTGCTACTGCCCTTGCGTCCCATTTTTTGAGGTTGAAATAAGCCCTTTTTAGGCAAATGCCTTGCACAGGTACAGAGAATATGTGGGAAGGGAAGTGAAACAGCATCTAATGACCCACCTCAACATGTTTGGAGCAACATCTGAAAAAGGGACAAATGCTCTCTACATTATCACAAATGCTGACTATTCAAAGATTCCCATCTGGGTGAAGAACCTAGGGCAGGTTCTGTTTTCACATATCACATCCATCAGATAGATATTGGGGAACTCATGGATGACAGTCAATGTGGGATTAAAGGTAGAGGTAAAGGTAAATCGACCTTGCCGATCAGAAGATCGGCAGTTCGAATCTGCGTGATGGAGTGAGTTCCAGTTGCTCTGTCCCATCTTCTGCCAACCTAGCAGTTTGAAAGCATACCAGTGCAAGTAGATAAATAGGTACTGCTGTGGCAGGAAGGTAAACAACGTTTTCGTGCCCTCTGGCACTTGTTATGGTGTTCCATGTGCCAGAAGCAGTTTAAGTCATGCTGGCCACATGACCAGGAAAGCTGTCTGTGGACAAACGCTGGCTCCCTCAGCCTGAAGCGAGATGAGCGCTGCACCCCATAGTCGCCTTTGACTGCACTTAACCATCCAGGGGTCCTTTACCTTTAAAGGTAAAGGTCCCCTTCAATGTGCTTGCTGCACAAGAGGAGAACATTAATTTGAAAAGGGCTCTAGTGACCAACTGAGTGATGCCCTAGTGAGCATAACTATTATGCAAGGGTTTGAACCCTGGTTTTCCCCATCTTAGTAGGACACTCTACATACCACATCAGATTTCTCAGTAGGACCAAAAGTAAGGTGCAAAGTGCCCCCCCCTCCAAGGCCTCTCTTTCATGATGCCAGAAGTGCTTAGGCCCTGGTGCTCTGAAGCTGGCAGGAACATTAGCACACCAGGGCCTGATAGCAATCCCAGACTGGTGTCTCAATGCTTACAAACTGAAATCATTCTTCTTCATAGAAACAATTTAGTTATGAAACAGAACTCACAGACACAGTCCTCCATTATTATAGCCTACTACTGCATTTAAAGTTTAAAGTAACTGATGAGTTTTATATTTGTTTAAAAATATTCCATAACATACAGTGCTGGAAGACCCATACAAAGTTCAAAATGTTTACCCTTGCAGGCACTATATAAAAATATGTGTGTTTGTGTGCATATGTATATATAATTTCTAGCTATCCTAGAGCAGCACGCTTATTAAACAAATGGTTTGCTGAAGTGACCTAATAAAAGTGGTAACAATCACATGTGGATTTTTTAATACACATATAACTCTCTCTTTTAAAAATCAAATTGTCAAAGCTTTCTTGCAATTTGGAAAAGGTTGGTTGGGAAATGTAGAAAGTTAAAATGAGTTTTTTACCTGAATATTGAATCATTCATAATTCTACACTAAGCCTGCAAATTACGGAGGTTACATTCCACAGATCACATCTAAAGTCAAAATTGTGTATAGTCAAAACCTACTGGATTAAATGGGAGGTGGGATTGCCAGAGTCTTTCATCCCAGAACCCTGCCTGTTTTATTTTATTTTTTAAAAATGCTATGCACATAAGACTGAATGCACACAAGTTAAATATTCGTAAGTTGCAGGCTTAATGTATTTGGAAAATCTGTAAGACATTGGTGAGATGCCAAGGAAAGGGTAAAGCAGTTTCCAAAATATAAAGACAGCAATTTTTCAAATGTTATTTTTATGAATGAAGCTAGTGCTATAAAACTATGGAAGCAATGGAATAATAAAAACTGTGTTTTTGCAATAGTGCTTGTACTTGATTTCACCAGATTAGCATATTTATGAGGTTACTTGCAGAGCCTCAAGGTTTAACCCACAAATCAAAAGGTTTTTATCAGCGGGAGTAATAGATTACATGGAAGTCTGTGGCCTATCATATCCCAAAGGTATCTGCCTTTCATAACATTTATGTTTCTAGTGCTACTCTGTAGAAATCCCATTTTGTGATCTTTGCGTGGCACCAATTTCATCTGTACTTCGTTGAACATCCAAACCAAGTTTCCCTCAGCAGATCATACAGGCTCATTCTTGTAGCAGCTGCCTTTGTCTTGATCAGCCATTGATAATACCATCAAAAACAGAGATGCTCACAGTCTCTCTCGTTGGCATAGTCAGGATATTTCAATCAGATGAGAACCAAAAGTCTATTTTTATATAAACATTATGACCACTATACTCATCTTGTAAATCCAGTGAAACTATTTTGATAAGGAAACCTTCATGCTGGACAGACAAGTTTCCATTAGTACAGCTCAGTGCTGGCCTTACTATTAAGAAGAGTGAGGCTACTGCGCCAGGCAGTTAATTTAAGGTGCCATGAAAGAGTAGCTTCTTCTTCTTATTATTATTATTAAAAATAATATTTGCAAATGAAACAACAAAGTAAAATACATCATAAAAATAGTCATAAAGGCAAGGAGAATAAAAATACATATTTTTTTAAAGTTAAAAAATGAATAACATAAAATATATTCTATAGTGGGATACAAGTTTCACATTTAAACAAAATTTATCAAGTATTCATAAACCTCACCAGATAAAATAATATTTAGTAGCAATGTGACAACCATGAAATTGCTTGGTCATATAAATCACAAACAGCCCCCAAACAGATCCAATGTCTGAGGGGTCCATGCTGCCCCTAGCGACATGTATCTCATGGGTCAGTTATTCAGAGATAGCAATAAACATGACTTTTTAAAGCCCTAAGTCCCAAGAGTAACAAGTTGCATCCTTCAATCCTTGAGAAATCACTAAATGAGTGGCGACCAGAAGATATAAAATTCCTGACAAATAAGATTGACATCAGCACCATTAAAAATGAATAAAAGACGTAATTTTGGATCCAAAGTGACCTGTTTGCCAATAACAATACTAATTTCTGTTACAACATGGCAGGAGTTAAGAGTTCAACAACATCTGGAGGGCCATAGCTTCCCCATACCTGTCATACAGGATCTTGCACAGACCATTGCACCCAGCTGTCATCAACAGCACCATACATTTGATATACAGTGAGTGTGGGGAAGCAGGTTATATTATCATGTCACCTGGAATTTTGTAAAGCAAGTCTTAATCTATGTGAGAGATTGGGTCTTATTTAACAGAAGAAGGTGTGGCATACAGCTAGAGAACACGAGAGAAGACTCAAGAGAACAAAGGTAACCTTCTATTCCTCTGGCTGAAGTGAGGAATAGTAAAAAAAGCAACGTCCACAGGGGCATTTCCTTATGAGATGGGAAACGATAGGTCACTCAAAAGTTTGGGGTGGTTACATGGGTTGCTAGCATCCTAGAGGAAAAGCCTAGGAGATGGTGAACAGCAATGGTTGCTGACTGTTCCTAAAATACTATCTTCTTTTACTCCTTTCTCTCACTACTTTGAAATAGGCTTATGAGAAAAAACAGCCTGATAGCAGGATAGCGATCTGGCTGTGTCCTCCAAACTACCGTAGTCCTTCCTTTAAAGGATCGCTGTGTGGATAGTTGAGAGCATTCTCCTCAGCTTGTTATCATACTCAAGAAAAGTCATTCACAATTTAATTCTAGTTTACTTGCCTGCATCTTTTCTTGCAAAGCATGGTAAACTGCTCCCTCTGCTAGTCTTATAATCCCATGGTAAACAAACACTGTACTTAAATAAGGGTGAACGCTAGAACAAGTACTTTAAATTTATTTACATGTATGCCTGAAAGTTACTGCCTTTTATTTGAGAACCCTGGCATTTTCTTATGTTCCTTAATTCATAAAGAGGTGGGAATATTTTATGTAGCCCCTTAGGGGAAATGTCAAATACATTAACTTGAGAGTCTGGTAACCTGAGATGCTCTTCTTAACATAACCTCTGATTGAAAGATGCCAGAACATCACCACAGCAATTCAAGGAATTGTAATATAGCACTTCATCACGCTTCACACATATTCATAACAGTCCCATTGAAATTCCAGAAGTGTATTTTCAGTACTTCTACAAGATATGGAGTTCTCTCTTTGTAACTAAGGGGGATTTATATTCATGCTTAATAGTCCCTTCATGATATGATTTTTTCCCCACACATGGATTTATTCTGTTTGCAAGCTGCTGTTTTAATTAAGGAAACCATTTGCTATTTTCACAGCAAAATCCATGGCCTGAATGATGGGATCTTGTTGAGGGAAAAGGATGTACTTCCAGTGTCCAAGAACTGCAGGCTTTCAAGTTGCAAAACCTCTCAGTCAGGAAGGGGGAAACACGCTTTATTGATCTGTGACTGCAGACACTTGCTCCCAAGTATACCTGTGGTTTATTTAGGGTCAACTGCCTGTACTATAGGAATATGGGGTGGAACAGTGAAACACAAAATGGGAGGGGTCATGACTTCCATTCCAAGAGCTATGAGGTCTGCTTCACAGCTGTAAGGAAGGATGCAGCACAGATCATGATGTTTCATTATAGCACAAAGCCAAATGACTACCCATGCATTCAAGCCCAATTTGTGACATACATAATCAGAAAATATAGGGACAGGGTGTTTTCAATTTTTGCATTTTCTCATAAACGTAATAAAATGCATTTTTCTTTCAATTCAAAAGTTTAACAGTTGTATGCAGTGAAGTCATCCCATTAGCACAAGGTCTTCTGCCTGCACAATGCGGCTTCCTTTTCCTCTCTTCTTCCTGTGCACCCTTTCAAACAAACACTCAAATCTGTTTTGTGGGCACCCTCAACCTTCTGGAGTAGTTTGAGGGGGCATGTAAGAACAGCAGAGGAAGAGGAAGTCCCATTGCAAAGACAGAAGTCCTTGTGGTAACAGGAAAATTTGTTGGCTACAATTCTACATTTTAAATACAGGCAACCCCCCATTTACATGGGGGTTATGTTCTGAGGCAACGTGAGCATCAGTGAAATCACATATATTTGAAACACCATTGAAAAAGACTGCAGACACGCTCCTCCACCCCCACCATTTTGTGATGTTTTGTGACATTTTTGGGTCACTTGCTGGTTTGGAGTGATGTGTGTATGTGTGGCCACACACATACTGAACGCATATAAATGGGGGGGTTAGCCTTATATTCTTTATTGGTTGTACAGTCTGTTGAAAACCATTAGCATTAGCTTTTCAGTTCTTAGTGTTTGTACTCTCAGAATAAAGACCTACATTTTGCCAAAGCATCTTGTTCATTACAAGTATTCTCCCTGTGAGACATATGTAATTTGAACCTTCCAGAACCCTATTATATATAAACAGTAGTAACTTTCCTTCCTTGCCATATTAAAATCCCACAAACCAAAACACTTCTCTACAAGCCATGCACTTCCTTGAAAATCAATTATTTCTACCTACAGCCTTAATGGAAAATGCATCCTATGAAAAGCAAACTATTTACATATCACAGTGCTACAAATCAACACACCAATTATTTCTGCACATTTGTTTACATTTCCCAAAGCATCAGAATCTTCTAAAGGAAAAACTATTTATTTTCACTTTTGCTTATGTTCAATAATTATTGATCATTTTTCTCATTTCTCATTTTGTGTTTTGGGGGGCAGGGGAGCAAATACGCAAATGTCAAAAAAGAAAATGGAACGTCGGCTATGAATCATATTCATATATATTCAATTAAAAAAAACCTTAGATGCCCTTTCTTTTTATGACCTAAAAGACCCAGAGAAAGACTTCAGTGTTTTTCCCCCTACAGTGTATTTCATATTCTTGCATCACTCCTCCCCTATACATGGTTAGACAACCCTGAAAAGACTTTGAGCATTTTTTACTTTGAGCATTTTTTACACCCCAACATGAATCAAAGACATCAGAACTCAGGTACATTTGCAGGGCAATCATTTGATTAAAATATTATCAAATGCAGATTTTGCAAAATGAATGACTATTATATAGTGGACTTAGAGAAGATATTGCATATCTAGTAAGATTAGAATACAGTGGTACCTCGGTTTATGAACTTAATCCATTCCGGAAGTCTGTTTTTACACCGAAACTGTTCTTAAACTGAGGCATGCTTTCCCTAATGAGGCCTCCCACCGCCGGTGCTCTTCCACCATTTGGATTCCGTTCTTAGACCAAGGTAAAGTCAGCAAACCAGGACATTACTTCTGGTTTTGTGGAGTTTGTAAACCGAATCCTTCGTAAACAGGCTGTTCTTAAACTGAGGTACCACTGTATGTTGATGCATGTACTAGTTATCATATGAAATACATTAGCAATACTTTCTTTCCAAAACAAGGTATGTACTAAAAACAAAAGAATTAATTCTAGTTGTAACATACTGTATTATGGATAAAGAAAGAGTTGACACCAAAATAATGTGCTCTGGACCCTTATATTGCACATCCTTACTTACACTCAAACATCTGGTAAAATGATTAGGTATTGTTTGGGAAGAGGGAGGGGAGTGAATTCACTTCACCTCTCTCCCTTCTGAATAGCCAAACTGTGGAAGTGAAGCATTGTTTAAGGGCTAGATGTATGTAGCCCTAATGGTGCATTTGATTCTCACAGTGAGAAAAATGCCCACAAAGTTTATTGATATATGCATACAGTCTCTATCAGGATTGGGGCAAAGCTATTTAAAGGACCAAGACATTGATTTTTTTATGTAGTGACATTTGACGTAATAGGAAAAGTTCTATACCTTAGCCCTAAAAATGAGTTCCTAGTGATATGGACTATATTTTACAGGTGAACCTATAGTACTAATATTATTCAGACCAATTAAGATTTGAGAGCCCAAATTTCATTGGGTTGCATCAGGAGTGTGCTCAGCAGACTTCTATTCATACTTGAAGAAGGGGGCAGGGAAACAATCCTCACCTGAGCAGTACAAGAGGTGTGGTGAGGACTGCAAGTGGACGGAGAAATCCGAAAATAGAGCCCGGCTCCTTCCTTCAGAGGGGAGCGAGCCTTCAGATGATCTCAGTGCTTTTGATGAGCAAATTGATCCTTTCTGATCATGGAATAGTCAAATTGGCTCCAACCATTGTTTCCTACATTCTGATGCCATAAAACAACACCTTGCATGAAAAGATTCACAAATAATTCTCACAGAAAAGTGCTGCTGTCATCTGAATTAACTTCTGCTGGCACATTGGTGTAGTTCACACATCATGCTAATCCATATAGGGGAGGGGGTTAAAAGTCATGGCTTGTTTAACTGGGTCTGGTCTGATCAAACGAACCATGGTGAAGGAAGCATGCTGGGTTCACATACAACATCAGTCACAATTAAAAACAAATCAAGGTTCATAAGCAAACAACTAACCATAGCTTCAAATCATGGTTTAAGGACAGTAAGCAAACCACAGTTGAGTGGCTGAGCAGGGTTCATATGTTCACACAGACTGCTAAGCTATATTTTAATAAACTAGTTTAATGATCCATGGTTGAGTATTATGACTGAACCAGGCCATCAGCTGCTTACCCGGTCACTCTTACTCAATATTTTTAATTAATATTTTTAATTAATGTCTTACCAATTCAAGACCTGCCAAGTAATACACACATTCACACTTATTAATTTTTAGAGTATCGGGGGGGGGGGGTGATTAGCTTTAAGCCTGATCATCTTACTAAACACATCTCTCCTTTTCTAAGCCCAGAAATTGAATTTGTAAAGTGAATGATTCTGAGTATGATTCACATATATAAAGTAAATTTAAATTATGACATCAGTTGCCAATCAACTTAACAGTGAATTACCAAATCCAATTTACTTAGAACCATGTAATTTAGATTAAATTAAACTTAATTCAATTTAAACTGTGATGTATAAATGTTGATGAGTTCTGCTGCTGAAGAATGCAAAGCACTGTACCTCGACGTGGTCTTTCAATTGTTGAAGTTAATAGTGCTTCAACTACTTAGAGTTAATGTGCTTTCTTTTGACATGCCACAATACGTACTAGTGTTTCATATTACAACAAAGGGTATATGAACACCAGTAGAAAGATCACGCTGCAGTTCAATTCCTAGATGGCATCAGGCTGGGGAATCTATAGATCTGATCTGTATTTCATGTATTGCACACTGCTTCCCATATCTAAGGAGGGGGCATATTTGCCTTCACCTCCCTTCTAAATAAAATGATAGAGGAAGAGTTAGTTGCTCCCGAAGAGAGGGGAGGAGGGTAGTCATGTGAGGCCCTTCAGCAGATAGGGAGGAGCTTGGTTTTATAAGCCTGCTCGTCCCCCAACTGTTCTTCTTTGAAAATTTGAAGTGTCTTCCCTCCCATATAACAACAACAACAACTTAATATTTATACCCCGCCCATCTGGCTGGGTTTCCCCAGCCACTCTGGGTGGCTTCCAGCAGAATATTAAAATACAATGATTCATCAAATATTAAAAGCTTCCCTAAACAGGGCTGCCTTCAGATGTCTTCTAAAAGTCCAATAGTTGTTTATTTCTTTGACATCTGACATATGTCGGGCTTGGCCAGCTGTCTGTTGAAAGGGCTGAGCAGGAATTTTTGAGGGAGGGATTCCTTGATTGGTCTTAGGGTCTCCCTGCTTTTTGCCTACTCAACACTGCTAGGACTAATTTGATTGGCACTCTGGGAGTGGTGTGGTTTGGAAGCCCTTGGTAGGCATTGAGTATGGCAAGAAGGAAGTGTGTGAGGAAACAGTTGGGAAACTGAAGCATAGTTGGGTAAAGCATATCCTTCAGTGATCTGCCAGTGCTGATTGCCTAGGGGGACTTGGAGGGGGTGCCTGGCATCCACATTTTAGGTGAACACTCAACAGTGGGGCCTAGGTGAGCATGCTGACTACATACTCAAGGTTTTCCTAGCAAGGTGGAAGTTATTTCCTCCCCATCCTTAGCTGGGGAGCCACAGCCTGTGGCTGCCTCACATATCCAGAGTCCTGAGTGGATGCATCCCTACCAGAATAAATTCAATCCTCACTTCTTTTAATTTGCTTAATGGGGTCAATGTTGGTTTGCAGCTCCTCCATCTTGTCATATTTTAATAAATAAAACATTATTCCAATGCTGCCTCGGGAGTTTTGTTTTGGGCATTTTGGGCTCTGCTGACAGAGCTACGAAAAAAGCTTCCAAAGGCTGTTTCTAAAAGTCTCCTGGGCTATATGTAGTTTCTAAGCTACTAGTATCAAGCACAGTTAAAAGAAGCTCCTGAGCTTTGGTTGCAAAGGAGAAGTGCAATACAGTGGTACCTCAGTTTTCGAGCATCTCAGAAGACGAACATTTCGGTTTTCAAATGCTGAAAACCTGGAAGGAAATGCTTCTATTTTCAAACACGCCTCGGAAGTCGAACGGCTTCTGCTGAGTCCCCCCCCCCCCCCAATTTTCTCAATTGAAATTGCAGACTGCCCTTTGTGCCTTAGTTTTCGAACATTTCAGAAGCCAAACAGTCTTCTGAAATGGATTACGTTAGAAAACCGTGGTACCATTGTATTTGACCTTATCTGACTATGCTTGGCAAAGCTCCCTGACCTTAAAGCTTAGGTGTTATAGCCACACCTTACTACAATCACACTGGCTAAAAGAAGGGCCTGTGGAGGAAATAGATTAGCTGAACTAGTAGCTTCATACTCAGTAATAACTAGAAATCTCAAAAACTTCCATCCTATATACCACACAACTCTCCTCAATCCTTTTACACCAATAACTCCAAGAATGGCTGGTTAGGACCTTATTTGTCCTGCCCAGAAATGGAGTTCTCTACGCAAAGGGATCCAAGTGAGTGGAGTGGTAGTGATGGAAGTACCTAATATTAGAATATATCTGTCTGGCTGAGGCAGAACTCTCACAGGAAGCTAACAATTTATCAAAGATACGCTGAACTTAGAAACATCTATTAAATTATGTATCTAACAGTACAAATATGCATTCATAGGATGCAAAGAAATACAAGAGCTTCAAAAAGTCTTAAGTGGGAATATAGTAACTCCAGAAGCTTCAAAATTAGCTTCTATGATGAATGATCCTTGCACCTAACGTAAAACATTTGTATCTAATTTCATCTGACAAATGTTGCAGAGCATGCACAAGGAGCCAGAGCTGAGGCAGGGAGTTAAGACACCTATACCAATTAAATGTATGAGCACTTGACAAGAAGGCTGCTTCCATTCTCTCAGGAAGCAATTTTTATCACTTCTTTGAACAACCAATCAGTCAACAGCCCTGGCCTGAAAACCCAGCACTAAAACTCCCACCAGCTGAACTCAAACAAAGCAAGATCCAAGTTTAAGATAAGCTGAATTACCTATTCAGGCATGCTGAAGTTCAAGGCTGTGTTTACTTAGAACAGCATTTCCCAACTTGGTGCCTTCCAGGTGTTTTGGACTACAACTCCCCTTGGGCTCAACCAGCATGGCTAATGGTTAGGGATGTTGGGCTTTGTCATCCAAAACATCTGGAGTGCACCAGATTGGAGAAGACTGCAGCGGAAACTGCACCGGTAAGGAACATTGTTTTCCCCTTCCTCTGTGGCATCAGTCACCACTCCAACCACCCCTCCCAAATTCAAATTTATTTGTATGCCTAGCAACTACCACAGCTAAGGAAAGCGACAGGCAAAGATTCCTAAGCTTGGGTAAACCAGTGTTATGAGAGTGGAATGGACAAGAGAGCGGTTCCATCCATTATTAAGCTCCAGTGGGACCGTCTGAGATAGTAAATGCCCAACCTTCCTGCAGTTTTCATCTAATCAAAGTCTTACTGTCCCTTAGAAGTACTGTAACTCTCACTGTAACATAGACAGCTTCTCCACCGCTCCCCCCGTTAAACAGCAGCTCCTTGGGAGGACATACCTGGACTTACCTGGGGGGGGGGGGACAGAGGTGGGGCTACACTGGTGAGTGCTTCCCCAGCACAGGCATGGGAATCTGTAGCTTTTCAGATGTTGCTGGACTACAACTCCCATAATCCCTATTCATTAGTGATGCTGATTTAGGTTGATGGCTGTTAGGAGTCCAACAACATCTGGAGGATTGCAGGTCATCCACCCCTACCCTAGCACATTTGGGCTAAATCTACCCCTTCCCACGCCCTCCACACACCAAAAATAAAAAGAAAGAATAACTCATATTATAGAAAAGTTTGTACCCTGGACATGGAGAAGTGGTTTGCAAATGTGTTCAGAGAAGTGTGACCTTAGCAAGCATGGGAAGACTGTTGCCCTGACGCTCAGTATGGACAGGCCCTTTGGGGACCCTTCACAGTTTGTTCTGGCTTTACTCATTCTGACAAATTTGCTGTCTTCAGCAAGCCCTGTCTGCTTTACTGTACATGACTTTAGTTAATTTAGAAATAAGTTGAACAGCATTGCTTCTAAAACAAAATTATTCTTAAATATATATTTGATTTTCATCCGGTACAGTAGAAACATTCAAATCATATAAAAAATGATACAATATATATTTTAAAATTAATTCTTTCATAGGTGAAACAAAGGAACAGTGTTTCCCTACTTAATGTTTTCTGTAGGTGGTATAGAAGTGCACTTAAAGCAATTTCTCCCAGGAGATTGGCAGTAACAAGACATTCTGGAGTCAAGAACAGTATTAGTAAACAAACACGGAAATATTTTTATGCTAGCAGGCTACCCACTGCTTTCATTCCAATACTGTTGAAATTAAAACTAAATACTAAGCTATGAATTTAACATATGCCACTGTGTTTTCCATACAGAAAATTATGGAAGCAATGTCTATATGCACGATGCTGATGCACAGTGCATGTTAAAGCTTTCCATGAGTGATTTTAAAAGGATTTTTAAATTTTTTTTACAGTATTCATTAAATGTGAACAATTGCCTCAGAAAGCCTTAGATTACATTATGGGAAATGCTGCCTTTAGGTAACTCAAAGAACGTATAATACCTATAACCACAGAGTTTTATAATTTGCTATTTTTCTCAAATTTTACATTGTTTCTAAATATAAGTACAAATGTTTCTTGCTTAAGGGATTCAATTTATTTAGATATTTTGCTCACTTTCTGGCAAAATGTTCTGCTTTGGGGTAATAAGACATTTGCTTTTGCTGTATTTGTTGCACTTTGCAATAATTACATATTTGTTTTAAAAGGGGGTTGAGGGAAAGAGCTGCAGAACAGGCATAACTACAAAACAATTTTTCTCCCTAGAATGAGGAACCTTTTCAGTGTGCATCCAAAATACGTTAACAAATATAAGGGAAAGGCAGCAGAATTTGGTTCCTATTCATTAATCCATGGTTCAACAATAATTCCTTGTCTCTGTACCAAGCAAGCAAGGAGCTCAGACCTTGGTAATGGGCACCTAGGCACTATAAATAGGATTTATGCAAAGATGCACCTAGGTTTAGAAGATTTTGTGCCATAGGATAAGATAAGAACATTATAAAAGGGAAAATGAAGCATATGTGGAAGGAATCCATTTGAAACACAAGTGTTTCATCCACCATAAATGTGGCAAAGTACATTCCATTTAAGATAACTGCACTTGCTTGCAATAGCAATTAATTTTGCCCTCTGGTATTTGAGTTGTGATTTTATTTTATTGACAGGAAACTATATAATGGTAAAGCTTATCAGATTAATAACTGTATTTACCAAACACTATCCCAGGTTCTTGAAACCTTTGTTGAAGAGACATAAAAGAGATGGATGGAAAAAGTTGATTTGCCCCACTTATCTGTGGTCAGGGGTTAATAAAATATTATCTCTAGTAGCAGGGAAAGTTTTGCAGTTAACCCTCCAAAATAGCCTACAATCTGATAAAAATGGAAGCAAGGTCAGTCCAGCAATTCTAAAAGGCTAAAAATAAAAATAAAAATGAGAATGCTCTAGCTAATATATAATGTATAGTGAATCTTGCTAAAAGGTCACAAAAGTACTATACCACATTCCAATAAAAACTCACAAAATATCATAATTATATGCACTTTTGAGGTCCACTATGAAATAGTAACGTATGAATTATGTACGATTTAAATTGTTGCCATTTATGCCCACACATTTCATGAGCATGACTTTGACATGCTTTTGATTGTCAATATGATTGAATACTTAATAATAACTTGGGCTCAAGCATTAAAAGCATCTCTCTTTTAAACAAATGTATATTTCATTTTAGCATTTATATAAAGCATGTTTTAATTAAAAAGAACACTGTTTCTTTTCCTAGCGTTCATATAAAATAGTAAGAGGTAGAGCCAGAGAGAAATTACGAGAAACCAATTGTCTTCAGCGGGCCAAGAAAACAAGCATTTAAGACAAAGGATAATTAATACAAAACAAAATTAATAGTTAGCCAGTTATTCTGGAATTCAAATCAGTGGAAGACAAGTGCAAGGTATTATTTAATACAATTGTTGTGTGAATTTCTGATGTTTCAGTGCTAAAATTCCAGATTCCACATTAACTGAATGTGGTTGAGGTCATGGCCTAATGCACAATTTCATGCAGTTATTTATTCTCATTATTTATTAAATTTATATACCTCCTTCATATAAAGATCACAAGGTGGTTTACAGTATAAAAACACAAAATACAAAATACCCTCCCCCAACACATTTAAAAGACCATAGATTGTTTAAGAAGCCAAATGCCTGGGTAAAATGGAATGTTTGTTACCTGACACCTAAAGATATGTAGTGAAGGCACCAGGAGAGCCTCTCTGGGGAAGCTACTGCAGTAAAGGTCCATTCTTGTGTTGCCACCCTCCAGACTTCTCATGGAAGGACCCTGATCGCAGGGTCTGGATCAGTTCATATGGGGAGCGGTGGTCCTTGTGGTATTATGGTTGCATAGTGCATCACATGGGACGCGGGTGGCGCTGTGGGTAAAACCTCAGCGCCTAGGACTTGCCGATCGCATGGTCGCGGTTCGAATCCCCGCGGCGGGGTGCGCTCCCGTCGTTCGTTCTCAGTGCCTGCCAACCTAGCAGTTCGAAAGCAGCCCCGGGTGCAAGTAGATAAATAGGGACCGCTTACCAGCGGGAAGGTAAACGGCGTTCCGTGTGCTGCGCTGGCTCTCCAGATGCAGCTTGTCACGCTGGCCACGTGACCCGGAAGTGTCTGCGGACAGCGCTGGCTCCCGGCCTATAGAGTGAGATGAGCGCACAACCCTAGAGTCTGGCAAGACTGGCCCATATGGGCAGGGGTACCTTTACCTTTACCTTAGTGCATCACATAGGCCCCTTATATTTATAAGTTTGGTTCATTTACAGCTATCAAGGCAGAAGGCAACTTGAGGCTTTTACCTAGCCTGTGTGTGTATTCCAGACTTAGCCATACTTGGTAGCTATGACTAACTTAAGTCCCATTAATTTCAATGAGCCTACTGTAAGCATGAGAAAGTCTATATGCAATCTATCCATCTATCTATCTTGATATAGATATATTTGTGGAACTGCTTACTACCAATTTGTATGTTGGGAGGTGAATGAATGCATATGATTCTGTTTCCAAGTAGAAGATTGATATCTTTTGATACTTGCTTTAAGAGCCCAACAGGTTGCCAGCACCGGAGCATGCCGTTTTACAAATCACAACAATTTCTCCAAACTAACACAACTCTTTCACATCCCTTTTACGTTATATGTATGTGGTATGTGGCAAATCAGCCACAAGACTTTAAACTTTCCCTTCATCTGCAGATGGTCATTCAATCACTTTCTTTAGTCAGCCTCCCTTTTTGGAAGAGCTAGGAGCTGCCAGAGGTCCTATGTTCTGTTTACTATGGCCACAATTATTATTTCTTTTTTAAAAAAAATAATTTACTACTCTCTTGGCTATGCAGACAGACTTCCATCATTTCAAAACAAAAACCTCTGTTCACTCTGAACACATTATGATCATATTAAATAGGGCTGAGATTTCCAATGTCACCTAAGGAAATTTGAAGCACTGTTCCTATTAAAGTTAATGGACAGAGAATATCCAAATCCCTTTGAAAACTGCAGCCAATAGATATGTTACCAACTGCAAAACTTGACAGCTGATTAAGAGAAATCTATCTTTCATAATGATGCAGAGGATATAGTACAAGTGGAGCCTTATTAGAAACTTAACCAAATTATTCCAGAAATTCACGTTCTTCTCTGATATAATAGGAGGGGAAACAAGCAAGAGCTATTTGATTTACTTCATGATATACTGATTTTGAAGCTTTAGCTCACTTCAGTGTGATAATAAATTGCATTAAGCCCCTGTGTGCTGTTCAATAGCTTGCTACAACAGTATTAATATGTACATAATGAAATTAGAAGGTCGTTCAATCTAATTATGTCTGTTTTCAGTTCAAATTAGAAAGATGTCCGTTAAATATTCAATTTACACAATATCTGTGCAATTTTATATCATTATGATTAAATCAGAATGAGAAAGTGAGACTCAAAATTGGTTTAACCACTGAAACATTTTACAGGCAATCAACATACACAATAGGAGAGGTACATAAGAGCTTAAGGAAATGGGGAATGCATACAAAATCCCCCACTCACATAAACTTGCCCATTCACTTAGCATACAGAACTTATTTTTGCACTGGAGTAGAGAGGGAAAGTCAAGAACTTTTGGTGCACAACATAAGGACACACAGGGCTTTAAGATAATGCATTTACCTAGCGCTGCACTGTATCTTCACCCATAATGGATGCTCTGTTCAGGGTGTCAACTATGCCCCCTTCATTAAACTATAAATTAAAATGTAAATGGGGCTCAAACAGGCAAATAATTTTGCTCCTTCCTCTCCTTTTATTTTCCAACTGATACTTAGCATATACAGTTCCCTTTAGAATGTTTTTGGAAGGGATTCTGAGCTTTTAAAACATTTTGTAATTTTATATAGCTGGAGATTAATCCAAGCATGTAGATAGCTCCCTCCTAATTCTCAATGGCCCTGTTTTGACTCCAATCCTGTTGACACTCAGCACTTGCCATTGTTATTAGATGGCGATGATAATCATAACAATTGCAGCAGCCATAGGAAGATTGTTTCAGATCACATTTAGATTTAACTGATTAAAGGGGGTTTGAAATAAAGCCAGAAAAAGGCCAGACAGTATTAAAAAATAAATTCCCTAACCTGACAATTCCACTCCTGCTAATCATGCTCAGTCCTCTTTGGGATAGTCCCCCCAGTTTTAGAACAAAATATTTGTGCTTGTGCAAACTTTGGAGTTCCCCACACTTTGTGGATGCCCCTCATGTTTTTAAACAGCTCTGTTCCAGCTCCAATTCTATTGGCACCTGTCATCTAAATTCCCTGTGTCAGGCACATCAAGAATAGAATAATAGAATAAAGGACCGATGCACAAGTAAACTCTGTGTTCATTCCCTTTGAATCACATATGAAATGCAGCTTGCCAGCTTTACTGTAGATTCAAACTACCTTGTAGACACTTCCTGCCACTTATTTAGAGATGTTTCAGACTTTACTTTTTATCCCTATTCAAATCTATCCCTGCTCTTTCTTCCTGAACAAATAGTGTTTGCTTCTAGTCCTCGTCCTTTTTCTTCGTCTGTTACTCATTTCTCTGTTCTACCTTTTGGGGTAATTTAGCTCATTGGCTTCCTCAACACTTGCTTACCAACCTGAATGAGAAGTGTTCTAGCATTATTTCCCTAGGATCAATACCAACTTAAAACAGTAAAAATTGGAGTAGTTTCTTAAATAGTGCAATTCTATAGATGCCTGCTTCTAAGGTCGTCCCACTGAGACCATTAGCTAGGCTGGGACTGACAGTAGTTGCTGGCTGTGTACACTCATCAGTTTAAGGTGGATTCAATGAATTTCATCTGTACTTGTTTTTCACACTGTATACATAACACTGTCCTCATCCAAGTGGCAGCCCACACTCCCCATCCCCCACATTTTATTTGGATTTTTCTGCTTTGCTAATAAGGTAGTAAGGAAATATATCCAACATAAAATTATATGTTACTTAACTGTGGATGTACTGAAGCACATTGTAATGGGTGGCAGGGTGAGTTTACATGTGGGCTGATGTTTTGCTAGGTGCCATTAATCACCACACTCCCTACTTCCATTGGTGAGGTTCTTCATGCTGATTGGTTTGGTGCAACACACAAACATGATATTTTAAAGCTGTTTTGTGGAAGCCTCATATGTCAGAAAACTTGTATCTCATGAAATTTTGCATGTATCTCATGCAAGAGTGCATGCCCAAAATGGACCTCAGGTTTTCAAACCTAAGTGTGTCACACATTTTAAATTTATTTTATTATTTTATTTAACCCACTGTTTTGTGTACGTATTGTTTGAACTACATCGGAAAAATTGTTATCTTAAAAAAAAGAGCATCTGGTAAACAGATATATACACTCATTCCCGGAATGGCCCTCAATTTCTGAAACCCAGGAAGGGTGGGAAAGTACTAACTGAGGGGAGGGGACAACACACAGTGTGAATACATCCCATCAAGCACTGCCCACTAGTGTAGATGGAAACATGACAGCTGAAAGTGCTTGTGTGTGGATGAAGAAAAAGCACACAAAATTTCACATGAAAAATTCTATCTGTGTTACCCATGTGCACATTAATACTTTGGTGTGTGCATAGCCATAGTCAAGCACCATCCTTTGCTATTCCTGGTGAACAGTATTGCAGCCTTAGTTACTATTTTTAAACTCCTTAGTTTCTTACTGCCTGATTTGTATTTAGCAACATATGTATTATACAGGAGTATAATACAGGAGTGACAAATGCCCTTTAAACACTGTTCTCTGATTGTGGTCTCTAGTGTCAGTTCTTCTATGCACTCTGGTGATCAAAGACCCAATCAATTTGCCAACATGTGTTCTGAGCCTTTTAACACGGCAGCAGCACAGCCTCTCATTGTCCCTGATTATTATGGTTTTCCCCTCCTGCTTCCAGTCCAGGGACATACCCTTCTATTTGTATAAACAAGGACTAAGATTCTGTGATTTATCCTTGAGAGATAATATCATGGAGGAACACATCTCTCTGTCTCTTTCAAAGAATGGGCCCCAGAGCTGTTAAACCTCTTTCTCTTTCTTACATAACTTCAGAAATTTATGATTTCATCTATTTCATGGATGACATCTGAACTTCAGACTTGATTGGACTCAGTCTAGTCGAAGTATCTTCAAACTTTTCACACCCAGGGCCCTCTTTTAACCCAAACATGTATTTGGGGACCCATTTCTTAATATTTTACTATATATTTGCATGGTGGCGGTGCTCTTGCTGCGACCCACTAGCAGGCCCTGACCCACCAGTTGTTACAGCAGTTGTATATAGAAGGATCACCATAAGGTTTAATAAACCTCTGCTTTCTCTTTCCTGTGCATGGTCTGTGCATGCATGCGTGCCCCAAATCGTATCATTATGGGGAATGGGAAGCCTGTGCAACCATCTTCCATATTTCCATATAGTTGTTCACCTCCACAATTCTCTCAAGTAATGTGGGTTTGTAGCTAAGTGCAAATGCTCTCTACTATGTCCTGCAACCACACATGGTGGGAGGACTCTTAGTGGACTGGATTACGCCCAGTCTAATTTAATACTATATGGTACCATCCATATAATGTGATTCTTACCCTTTGGAAATATATAGCAAAGTTAAATGAAAGTCACTTGAAGACTCAATGGAATTAACATTTGTGAAGCATTGCTTACAACCTTTTTATACTGCACTAGTTTCTAATTGCCTGATTTCTTCCCTTGTCTTGTAATCAATGTTAACTAGAAAAGTTAATACGTTTTGCAAAAGAAAATTCATTAGCATTTAATTTAGATCTCTTCTTCTGTCCCCTATATAGCAATCTTTACAAAGCTTTAAAAGTCTACAAGGTTAAAACAACAAAAAGTTTTGCAAAAGGTTAGACAGTGTTATAAAACATCCTCTCACAAACTCTTTCACCAACATTCTATAGTTCAATGCCCCCACCCCTGGACCAAGAGCTTTCTAGACTAGCATAAAAAAAACCAAAGTGGCTATGCATTTAAAAATATATATAAGAGCAAGGATATATAGCTATATTTTATACTTTCATTTACAGATTTCTCCAAATAGTGTGGCCTTTACTTAGAAAATTAGTTGTTCATATGTTCCACTGAAATAAACAGGATACTTTTCAATGAGACTTCAGTAAAACTAACTTTCTCTGGGTTTGAGCATCTGTTTTATGTTACATAGTAAGCATTCATAATCTAGGCATTCTCATATCTATAAAGCTGCTCAACAGACAATATTATATATAGACAGTTACCTGAATTTATCAGGGTTATCACTTTAGTTCTCCAACATACCTCTCCTTAAAAAATTAAGACCAATTGCAGTAACAGAGAGTGCTCACTCCCGACCTCAGCTTATGTATCTCGCCCACCTGAGCTGCGCACAAGCAGGTGGAGACTATGCTTGTGTGTAACCTGTTTCTGCTCCTCCTGCTTCAATCCACTGCTGCTTCTGGGAGACAGTGGAGCAGGAGAGGTAGGGGCAGGAGGTGGTGGTGTGTAAGCTCTTGACTCTACACCAGCCTGACCTATCTCTCCCTCCTCCTGCACCTGTTCTTCACTTGCCATTCCTGCAGCTTTTCCTGCCTCTGACTCTTGTCTCCTGGCTGTTACAGGCTCTCCCAGATCACCGATCCTTTCTTCCAAGTCAGATGCCAACCCCCTTCTCCCGGTGCCCATTCATCCGTATCTAGTCACCACTCCTCAGCATCCAGTCAGTCACTGACACTACAGAATGCCTTTTATCTGCCTTGGCTGGTGTCACAGCTGCACCCCTATCTGGACAGGGATAACCTAACTTCTAACATCTATTTTCTGGTAACCTCTAGGTTAGATTACAGTGGTGCCCCGCAAGACGAAAAACTCACAAGACGAAAAACTCGCTAGACGAAATTCGTCGTTCCGCAAGACGAATTTCCCTATGGGCTTGCTTCGCAAGACAAAACGTCTTGCGAGTTCTTGCGAGTTTGTTTCCTTTTTCTTAAAGCCGCTAAGCCGTTAATAGCCGCTAATAGCCGTGCTTCGCAAGATGAAAAAACCGCAAGACGAAGAGACTCGCGGAACGGATTAATTTCGTCTTGCGAGGCACCACTGTACTGCAAAATGTTATATGTGGGGCTGCCTCTGAAGACGGTTCAGAAACTGGCAATTAGTTTCCAGGTCCAATTCAAAGTGCTGGTTTTAACCTACAGAGCCTTCAACGGCTCAGGGCTGCAATACCTCAAGGATCACCCTCCCCATATGAATTGACCTGGACTCTATGATCACCATCTGATACTCTTCTTTGTGTGCTCCCTCCATAAGATGTCCTGAATGTGGAAACACAAGTGTACCTTTTCTGTGGTGGCTCCCCACTTGTGGAATGCTCTTCCCAGGGAGGCTCACCTGGCACTTTCATTACATATCTTTAGGCACCAGGCAAAAACATTCCTCTTCTCCATGTTCTTCCTCTATGAGCCTTTGGCTTATTAAAAAATCTATGGCTTTAAAAAATGTGTGGGAGGGAGTTACTGTTTGTGTTCATTATTATGGTATGTATTTTTGTGTTTTTATATTACAAACCACCCTGTGATCTTTGGATGAAGTGTGACATAGAACTTAAATTAATTGGTTGATTAATAATTGTTGGGGGAAAGATGGGTGGCCCACTAACAAGTGAATTATAGTGAATAAAGTATTATAATGAGGCATTGTGGAAAACATGATGTTATGCTGATAGCAAGGCTACTGTTGCTTGCAGCATTAACCAAACAACTTCATAAAAGGGAGGAGGCACTGTGTGACGCAGTAACTCCCCACTTGTAAATTTTCTCCCATCATCTCCTCTGGGGGAAAAAAATCAATGAAATCTTTCCTTCCACATGCACTACATAGCTTATGTATGGAGTTGCACTACAATTTGAATTTACTTGAACAGAATTGTTGGTGCAACCCAAGAAACAGTAGATAGAAAAGCCACTATATATGCACTTAAGGTCTACCTGTGAAACCCAAGTGAGCTTAGTTTTGAAAATAAAACGTTGCTATCAGTTCTTAGAACCAGTGGCACAACAGGAAACAATGTCTTTTCAACTTATTCTCTGCAAAATTTCTGAACATTAAAGCTGACAATGAAAGCAGCGAGTCTTCCCATGGCATCATACACTTATACTGCAATCCTACACATTTCTACTCAAAGTAAGCCACATCGGGCTCAACAGAGCAGACTCCCTGGCTAATGGGTTTATGTCTGCACCCCTGGTGAAAATACTAAGCTGGCAGCTGAACTGTTTACTGAGAGACTTGTCAGAGGAGCAGTTCAAAACAGAGGATAAGCCAAATTTATACAAACATTTAAATACTGTTCTTGTAAACTTTATATACCCTGAACAAGAATCAGAAGAAGAAAATGTGGCTCATTCACTTAAAGAAAGAAAAGAGCAGTAATCATGGATCCCTCTTTCAACCCTTCAGGATATGCCTTCCACTTACAATAGAAGCAAATTGATTGCTTTGCAAGTAATACCACTGCAATTGATTCCCCCCCCCCCCATACCACCTCACTGGCACAGACAAACACAATTTTTAAGAAGTATTTTCTAAACAAATGCAGGGTTTTTTATAGTGAATATACATGAATTTAAATTAACTTTATTAGGTTAGAAAAATCAGTGTAATCATTTTACAAAAAGTGCTTAATCAGCTTAGGGAGGTTATTACAGGCACAGTATGCATTAAGAAGCATTTCCCCCTTTTGTAATAGCTATGGGAAAAGTAAGAGCTGAGGGGGGGAAATCTATTTCCATTGATGCACAAGAGATTAACCACTTGAATACTTCCTAATATATGGGTTGTATAAGGTCAGGCGGAAAAACAACCATCTAGAGCTATTCATGACTATTTTCACTCAAGAACCACAGCTAACCATTCTTAAGGTGTTATTGAACATCACTAGCTTTGCAGAATGACTGCTGTGTTTTGAATAGCAGTCAAAAATAATAATGTCACATTAACATCAATAGAAACTTTAGAGGAACCACTGGGAGAACAAACCCAAAATTTCATTCAAATCACTAGTACACTATAACAAATTCTCCCATTTCTTATATGTCATCAATATGCACAATTTTGCTACTGTGGATCCTCTAGTAATATCCTAGAGGAATATACTTTATCCTTATTCCTTCCTCTCTATCACTTTGAAATGAATGCTTATAAATATTTAGGATTGTGATATGAAAACAAACATTTCCTCGAGGAAATGCTTAATATCCTGTCTTATTCTCTTAACCAATGTAAGTATTGTTTTAAAACAGCCAGGAGGATTTTAATGAACTGACACTGCCTTGAAGCAGATCCCTGGTGTCCTCTTCTGATAGCTAGAGTGACCATCCCCTGAAGTACTTGACAAGGCCAAGGGCTGAGAAGGGCTGATCACTGGACAGCCCAAACCATATATATATATTTGCAAAAAGAAGTCTGAGCAAAAATTATCAACCATGACTTTCCTAGCTTTCCATGGCCCAGTACATCATGAGTATGAATTATTAATGCTTTAAGGTACAGCCAAGATCTCACAGCACACCCCTATGGCCTGAGTTACCAGCCACATCCTTTGTTTTGGAATGAAAGTAAAATCTATAATTGATTAGATTTGCTATTAAACATTAAATGTGATAGCTACATTTTACTTAATTGCATAAATGAAATAAACATTGCAGAAGCAAATCTCAGTATACGCTTGTAAAATATCACAGCTATATCTTTCATATGAAATACAGTATGTATGTGTGTATATATATATATATATATATATATATATATATATATATATATACATATATCCATTATGTTCAGCAGTGGATCATGTCTTGGTCTGGGTGAGGGAGAACCCAAAGCAATCAGTACATTAGTTTGTAGAGATCTTATCTCAGGCATTCAAATGATATACAAATTAAAACAGTGTGTGATTGGAGACTAATTATTTCCCAATTAGGTGTTTTATTTTTAAAACATCAACTGAACTATGAACAGTATTCCCACTCCCTGACAAACTGTTGTTTTAAATGTTCATTTTTGTACAGTCACCCAAGAGATAGAGAATGATGCAGCTAGAAGCAGTGTTGAATGCCACCTAGTTAAACGCTTGGACTGTGAAAGAAAACTATAATGTCCCCCAAGCAAATTTATTCAGATGTATCAAACCTTTTAAGACCTCACAGTTTCCCAACCAAATTGCTCTATTTCCAAACAACCACCACCAGAATTTTCTCTTTATATCCAACTGCACTTATTTCCTGTTTTCCAACTAACATTAGTTACAATTTATGTTGTAGCAACATTTTGTACTATGTAATGGTGAATAATATCTTGAAAATATTTTAAGTTAAATTTTACTTTAAACTTTTTCTGTTTAGAACTATCCAAAGCTAAAATGAAAGCAAAGTTAAATGCAGTGAAATATCCAGAATTTAAATTTTAAAAAACCCCAAAGTTCTCAATTTGATGCTTAAAGAATATAAAATTTTGGTACTTTACAAAGTTATCTAAAAATAATATTTCATAAAATAATGTAAATGTATCCTAAATCCATTTGAGTTTATTTAAAATGACAGGATTTGAAGACTTCTGAACAGAGTTAACAACTATTGGCTTCAAGGTTGTCCCATACATCAAAGGAATATTCAAGTCTTATGTGAAGTATCAAGCCCAAAGAACCATTCTAATGGCTCTATGACCTGTCTTTATTAGAATTCATTTTCTACCCTTATTTCACAACAGATTTTACGTTTACTAAAATGATATATTCAGAATAGTTTTTTAAAAAATTAATGTGCCATGCCACAATGTCGTCAATTCCCAATCAATATTTTAAGATTTATAATATTCGCATACAGCCATATTACTAACTGTCACCCTGGAAGCCATTAAGGTGTTTAGAAAATTGAACCTTGAACAGTAAATCACTGTTATTACATTACTTACATTGCTGTGAATGGCTCTATTTGCAGCCTCTTGAGCATGTATGTGTGTATGCATGTATTCCTACTATGTGAAAATAAGAAACAGCCTTAAGCCTTAGCATATGAAATGGCTCATGTTCTTCTTCAGCAATTGACCTAATATCTGCTTGTGTTACATGAATGAATGAAAAAAGTTCAGTTCTTCAGAAGTTTTTTGGTTAGGGGTTTCCAAATCTACTGAAAATCTGCCTTAATGGACAGTGAAATCAGTGTTGTAAGTATATTTGTTGTTAACCATTTAAAATATATGTTTGCAGAAATCAAGCCAATAGATCTGTAAGACAGTTTATCACAGAGTCATAGGGCTGGCGCAGACCACAGGTGATCAAGTTCAAGTTTCCATTCAGAGAGGGGATTTTTGAAGAAAATACAAGTTGCAAAAAGGTTTATAAGTTAAACTGTCTGCTACAGGTTTGGAAATAAAAGCTTAGCAAAAGCAGGTGGGTGGGCATTGGGTCTCACCCAAAGCAAGTATTCCAAAGTCATCAGCATCAGCCTTCCACCACAAGGTTAGACCCTTCCATATACTAAGCCCCTTCCTTCAGCTCCTCAGATTAACATTCATAATCCAGTTTTAGGTATATCATAAGTAGTTAGCCAATAAATACACTTTCATTCACAGCTGTGCAAATAGATATTGATGAATCAAGCAACTGAACAAAGCCACATTGACAGAGGTCTCAAAACATCACAAAAGAACAGTTACCGAGCAAATCATGAAGGCCCAATTTAAACAATACTTATTCCACACACACACACACACACACACACACACACACACTTCTATATGTGCCAAGCCTGGTAGCAGGTTTTGGCCTCACATACCATTGTTGTGCCTCCCTCTCTCCCGGCAAGTTATAAATGGTAACACCCAAATAAATGTGGCATATCAACTTTGCTTGTTTCATATCCTACATCAGTTCCTGGATAGTGATAGTGACCACAGTAGTTCAAGCTCTCATAAGCTCCTAATTCAATTACTATGAAATGCTTTGTGTGGAGGTGCCCTTAAACATGCCTTGGAAACTGCAACTGGTATGAAACATGGCTGTTAGACTGTTATATGGTGCACTGAGTTAGAGTCATACAACAATGTTTCTGTTCTGAAGGTGCTATGAAGTCCTTAACAACTTGGAAAATTGATAACTGAAGAAACACCTCTCTCAATACTGTCCTACCCAAGCAATGGTCTTTTCGGGGGCAACCCATATTTGGATGTTACATATGATATGGTTACAGAGGAAAGGGCTTTTTCTGTACTGGCACCCCACTTGTAGAATTTCCTCCCCACTGAGAGCCACCTGGCAGCAATCTTGCCTTCATTTTGCACCATGTTAAAGCTCCCAATTTTACTTCTTAGATGTGTGGTTTGCATGGTCTACTTTGAAGACAGCAGATGAAAAACCTTTCACTGTAAAAGTTCTAAATGAAAATCCATTGCTATCTGGGCTTTGTATTTTAAACCTGTTACTTAATCATACTGTTTAAAGGTGGAGAAAAATAATGTTGTCCTATTGTACTATTTTCGACAAAAAAGTCACATATCATTATGACATAATTTCTGCATGATTTCTGCAGATGTTACACACTGTAAAATATTATATTGAAACCTCAGGGTAAGCAAGAGAGGACACTACTAAACTGAAGAAGAAAAAACTTCATTGGAAAGTTCTTTTTGCTGAAGAAAGCATTCTGAAATAGCTCTGAACCACTAATGTTCGAAACAATCATTTTTATGTTGTGTGTTCAACAGTGCAGAAAGAATTAAGACCAATACATGTTGAATTTTATTGCAGTGTTGTATATTGTTACACATCTGAAGTACATTGCCTTTGAAACTGTGGGGGAGAAAACATATTTAACTTTTCTCTCCCATTTTAGTACATTTTTATTTTTAAAGTTTATACCAATGTCAAATTTTAACCTCAGTATTCATATAAACAGCTTTTGAGGAAGGCAGTATGTTTTCTGCATGTATTCATTCACCTAGATACATGTAATTATATAGAACATATTCTAAATATATATAATATATAAGCAAGAAATACCTTCCATGCATGATTCTGCCATTTAATGAACACAAATTCCAGCTGTTAACTGATTAAATGATTCATTGTTTGAGTAGATGACCTAACAAAAATCAGTTACTCTTTAGTGATCTTTTACCATCCTTGCACACATATATTTCCTGCAATCAAGTTCTTAGCCTTTGGATTGTTTGTTTTGAATTAACATAGCAATCACTCTCTGTCGCTGTCTTTCAGTCCATAGCAAGCTAATGGTATATGAAGACAGGTGATACAAAGATGATTCAAAAATAGCCTAACCTAGTAGCAATATTTATAAACCAGCTCATTATCTTATTCCTTGTGAATAGCTTATTTTTCCCACTGGAATGCCCCACTGCAGACATATCCCATATGACTGAAGGTGTTAAAAGTATCAAAAAGGCCAGTATAAGGGTATTTTATTCCAGTACTGTTTTTCATGTTCATAACATTCACATATCCATGGATACTCAAGAATGAGAGCAGAGATCTCATGGAGATAAAGTTAAACAAATATTTTCAACAGTAGTTACGAAGAAGGAGAAAGTAGCAAGATTATTAGGTCAAAACAGAAAAGGGAGTGAAAGGTTTAATTACCTGGATAAAATGCTACCTTTCTAAATGGGACAATATTTATACCATGCAGATAAGATATTAAGGTAACATAAGCAGATCAGAAAGAATTAAAAGTACAGCTGACTTCATTTGGATTTTGGAAGTTAGACCATAGGAGACAGTGTGGTGCTAATGATGATGGCATTTGTAGTAATAAAATACCATATCTTTCATTAGTTTTGCATACTTTTTGAATGCCCCATGTACACTGGAGGTCCAAATGTCCCAAGAGTTGGCAAAGCTACGCTATCAAATGGCCTACATTGGATGTAACACTGAAATATGCTTTATGTGAACATGCAGAAGCAAGCCTTTGGGTTGGCCATTTCCCCTTTGCATTGATTTGAAGGATGCTGGAAACATCCACTTCCCAATTTAAACTATTGTTGTGCTCAAACCTGCAGGAAAATGTAATTAGTTTAAGACACCCTTCCCTAAGCTGGTGCCCCAGGTAGCATGTCAAATGCTCAGAGATTATGGGAGCTGTAGTCCAAAACATATCAAGGGCACCAGGTTGGGGAGGTCAAACAAGTCAAAATTAAACTGTGGTTTATGGTCATGGCTTGTTAACAAGATATGATTTTGCATTATATCTGAAACAGGGTTAATACCTGATGTCTCTGCCCATGGTATCCACATACGAATTAGCTGTGCACACACAATGGGAACAGTGTTTTTTAAAGAAAATAAAATTAAGAATTTTAATTTTGGATCCAGTCATAAATGCATGACACATCAGTCTCATGGAGTCTGTTGTACATTTCTAAGTATCCCTGAGCCCAAGAACAAAGCAATATTGACTTAAATACATATTTTAAGGATTGAACTTTTGGGCTTCAATCCTATACCACCTTACGTAGAAGTGGTAAGCCCCATCACACTTACCTCTGCGTAGGCATGTATATGTTTACACTGTCAGATGGCAAAAGAAGTATTAGAGAAGAGACACTGAAGCTAAATTTAAACATTGTGTTCATCTTAAATCAAATACTTCCAACTTTGTTTTATTGTTATGGAATATTTGGGTCCATGTACTAAATAATTATATATTTTCATAATCTTTGTATATATCCCAACATGTATAAATAGGTAGGTGAAAGGTAAGGAGTTTTGTATCACAGCAGCAGCCAGGAACAACATGACTAAGCAGTTGAGTTTAAGTTTCCATTCTGTAGAAGTATAAACTTTTTTCTTTCAGCAATCGGGTCTCATTAATTCACAAGGTTTTCAGAGAACTACTTGTTTTTTAAAATGATCAAAAAAATAAACCATGCATTAAAAAAATATGAACCACACAAATTTAACACTAAAGGAAACACCACAAGGCATTCACAGTGACAGGGCCTTCCTCCATAGACAATACAGTCAGTTTTGCATTTCTGGTGGTCAGATCAGAGGAAAATGTTAATTTAATATAACAGAAGTATCATAGTTGTTATTTATACTAACCTGTATTTTGATTGGCCATGAAAAGTTGCTGACATATACATAGAAAGTGATGTTTGGGTTGCTCCGAAAGTTGAATTTTTCACAGGAAAAACTATCTCTGTATTCCTTTATATTAGCCCTTGAAACTACAGGAATCTCTTCTCCTGATATCGTTCCAGCTATGAGAGTACATAAAAATAATGAAAAGCAAGCCCATTAAAAAAAATAATTAGCTTGTAGTCCATTCCATCTCAAGGACACACATGGTGGGGCACAACAATAAAACTAACAGGTATCTAGATATCCATTACTATAACAAAACTGTAGATGGAAACAAATTTAAATTCCTCAAAGCTGCTTAATTCCACCCAATCCAAGGAAGGAGAGACAGTTTCAGAAAATGCACATTCAGCCTTGGATGAATATTCAGGAGAAAAGAACACTGAATTGTGCTGGACAGAGTTCCTTTCTGCATACTTTGCTGCTTGAATCAAGCACACAGTTCATATGTTCAAGACAGCACACTGGATTCATCTTTAAAATTATGATGGAATATTATGGGGAAAAATCTCTAAAGTATAACATCTCTATAAGTGACTTCTATACATTTTCAAAAATGGCATGAGGAATATATAACAAACATTTATACATATATCCTTTATATACTAGCAAAGATTATGAATAGTTGTTCAGATATTATGAATGATTAATGAAACATATAATGGATTTGAAAGTTATATCAACTTTATCCCATTTCACCACACAACTAATACAGTTTCCTCAAGTAAGTTACACTAAAATTGAATAAGTTATTCAAGTGTGTAAAAAATGTATTTGTCTTGATTGTGAAATATTGCTTTAGTATCTCAACTATTCTTAGGACATCTCATATTCAACTAGATAAACCTATTCCATTTGTAAGACATGAGACTCTTCAGCAATTCTGTTTGATCTGTAAATTGCTGAGGTGGCAAAAAGAAACAAAAGACCCCCCCCCCCCAAGTAGGGGATTTCAAGCAACAATGAAGTAAAAGAAACTACACCTCAGAGAAAGTATTATTAATTGGGAAACACACATTTGATAGCAAACAAGAGACTGCCTCTGATATGCAGAGTACAGTGTGGGGTGGAGGCTGCAGGAAGAACAGCAGGGGGGCCATTTGTCATTTTGCTTCTGTAAGTATTCTCCAGACTCGTGGAGGGGAAAGTACTGGGGAGAAAGCAGCTGGAACAAAGGATTTCAGTGGGAAATGGGTGAATGAATGTATTAAGCTCTCCTTCCCATGCTGCCTATCCCTTCAAGTGACCACCCGCATACACTTTCATTGCTGGAAGTAATCATGAGAATGAAAATTCCATATTTACCATGCATCTAGTTCCACACTAAACAGAACTAAGATTCAACAATGTACACTTTTAAAATCTGGACAGGGAGTCCCACATTCTGCTTCACCAGTAAATGTTTGCATAGTAAATCATCCCTCAATTTACTTAACAAGTGTGTAGAGGGATGGGAATATGTGCTGCAGCACAACTCCCAATGTCTCTGTGTGCACTGCAACCCCAAAACTGCACTTATTTAGTGCAAATGTCTGAAAGGGTCTTGTAAGCATATTTGCAAGCCTCCTTACAGTTAGGAACAATGCCTGATTATGAGGAGACTTCTTAAGTACATAAGGTAAAAGTAATTGAAAGCTGCTCTCGGACCTTCATGCTAAACATGCAAAAGTCAGGCTTGAGGGGGTATAACTAGTAACAGAGGTGGGACCAACAGCTGTGCCACAGCCTGCTGCAAATTTTCACCCTTGCATTTGCAGGATGAATACCTGAAGAGGATCTGTGTCACTGTATTTATTTTTTACATGTTTAAACACAGACACACACAAACGGACTAACTGAAGGACAAGGATGCATAGCACAGGTCTCTTAGTGCTAGTTTTATGCAGTAATGAAACTTTGTCTCATTTTACTGAAAATCATAAAAATTTCTTTAGGGAACAGGTACAGTTTAACTGCCCATGGCACCATCCCTTGCCTCCCTATTAGCCCCCTGAACTATTAACATCAAGCTCTTCCTATTCAGCATTTTGTGGTAGTACACCTAGGTATGACACACAATCTGTAATGCTAGCACAGATCTCAGAAGAATAGGGAGTGCAGGTCTGCAAAATACAGAGATATACAGTGGATACACAATGTGGAGCTACACCTGGCTGCAATTCATCAGTGTGTGTACCCCATATGTTCACAAATGCACATCTCCCTTTCAAATGTTGCAGTGTTCCACAGGTAAAACCATAATTGACACCTGGAGAAACAGATCTGTCACATAAAGTGTGAAGTGCCTCCTGTTCTTAACCATTCTGCATAATTAATTAAAAATGCAATCAATGGTGCTCTCCTTGGATATATTTTCAGAAAGTCAACAGAACCAATTCAAAGAAACTTTCTAAACAAAGCTTTTTATTAAAGCCAATGGAGAAATTGGGTTCAAAAGTTTGAAAAAAAAAGATAAGCAGGTTCTTTTATCAGCACACACAGAAGGATTTTATTGTTTGATATCAACGTTAAGGTTAATAATTAAATTCCAGGCTTGAACACTGAAACAAAGAAATTAAAATCTGTCTCTGCAGTAGTTAAGAAAGTAATTTATCTTAATTAAAATCACTGCGTTCATAACGCTGCCATTCTAAAAATTTAAAGAGCATACAAGGTTTTGCTACCCAAGTAATTTTAATTGAATAGGGAAGAAAGTTAACATGTTAATGAACCTTTATTCAGATTGCAAATTATCTGAATTTTAAGTAATATCATTAATAATGGCATAATGAGAATGGAAAAAGAATACATTTTATTAAGCTTTACTAATAAGAAACAAAAAGGCAATCATGTAAATATAGTTAGATGATAAGTACTTGAGGGAATATGGAAGTAGAAATACATTATGGGCTTTCTTACCTGTAGAGCCAATTGACCAAGTGATATTCAGGTTGAAGTTGTTTGATGCATTAATTGATATGTCCAAATTTTTGTTTGACTAAAAAAATTAAAAAGAAAATATGAAAATTACGTAAGACTATTGCTTAAACAAACAATGACCTTATTTCAACTACAGGTGTTCAAACATATGCCCTGATCTTAAACACACTGGGCATGGTCCACTGACATAGTTTTTCACATGCTACAAGACCTTCATCCTCTACAGCTGATGACAGTGAAGGCCTCCATGAACTTCCAAAACTGACATAGCTAATAACGGAAGCTCTTTGTGCATGTTACCGTATTTACTAGAGTCTAATGCACCATCGAATCTAATGCACACCTCAATTTTCGGAACCTTGAAACCAAAAAAAAGTATTTGCCGGTGAATGTAAATGTTCTATCAAATCTAATGCGCAAAAAAATTATTTGGCAAAAAAAATAGAGCATTAGATTTGAGTAAATACGGTAGTTTCTGGAGTGCAATCACTACTGATTTCAAGGGGCTTCCCATTGATTTGCTAATGGACAACTCCCCACAGCCACCAAAAAAGCTGTTCTTCTAGAGCAGGCTTCCTCAAACTCGGCCTTCCAGATGTTTTGAGACTACAATTCCCAGCATCCCTGACCACTGGTCCTGCTAGCTAGGGATCATGGGAGTTGTAGGCCAAAAACATATGGAGGGCCGAGTTTGAGGAAGCCTGTTCTAGAGCAAGTAGGCTGCTTATCATCAATAACAGAAGAAAGGAGTAGTAGTACCTTCCCTGCCCTTACTAGTGAAGCTGTAGGGTTCTAGGAAATGGCTGATTACATCAGGATATTAGCTAATAAACTCAGGAATGTTTAACTGAAAAGGAATATATCCAAGAGAATATAAGACTAACAATCTATCCATTTCACAGGAAATATAAAATCCAACTTGAAATTTTTATTTATAAGAAAGATTCAATGAAATTAACATAGACCCAAATATTTTCCTATATTTTTTAGCTATAGTAAAGTCCAAATTAGTTGTTTTCTCAAGCAAGATTTCAGATTCACACTGTAGAAGAAGGTTGCAATCCTATACACACTTACCTGGGAGTAAGTCCAACTGAAGTCAATGAGCTTACTTCTAAGCAGATATGCATAGGATTGCACGGTAATTTGGTTAATTCAGAATTAAGGTGTGGAGCACCTCTTCAAATTGCATGCTCCTGAGAAATAAAAGCTCAGCCATCAATGTCAATAGCTCTACAAAAAGGCATCTAAATTGCTACTATATTTGTAAAGTATGTGATATTATTAGAAAAAATACTACGAACTGCAGTGTTCCCATCTCACAGCCACACAAGATATGTTTCAAGTTAATGTGTTGCTGATGAGTGTTTTCAGAGCAGAATTATTGCACTTCTCAGATCTGCTAAAGCATGAGGAATAATTTTACATTAACTCTGCATAGAGTTAGTGTCATTGCATAGTTAAAGGTTTTTAAATTTATCATGTAGTTATTAACAATGTTTTTATACTGCCCATTAACAAACATTTATCTGCAGTATACAGAAAATGGTCAAAATAAGAATACAGCCTGAACATAAAAATGAGTATTAGAATATAAGCAGGATAAAACCAACAACAGTGAAAACAGTAGTTTCCAAGGTCTAAAAAGCACAAAAACTTGTTTCTAAAACTGAAAAATCTGGGACATATAGTCTACACCAGCTCCCAAAAAGTCTACAGTGTAAGCACCAGGTTACCATGTCCATCAGTGAGAAGCCCTCTCCCTAATGGCTACCACCTCACTTCACTGGTACAGATACCTTGAGAAGGACCTCTGAAAATGAACTTCAGGTCTTGAGATATATGGGTATATGGGTATCCTGGCTTTTAAAACAGCAACACTTTAGATACTGAATGAAAACACACACACACACACACACACACACACACACACACACCCCTTATTTAACTTCTATAAACATCTCCACTATCCACTGCCTTGTCCAAGGAAAAATAAATATATTTTACACCTTACAGTACTATCCTAACCACGTCTACTAAGACATTAGTCCTACTGAATTCAATAGGGCTTACTCCCAAGAAGGTGGGGCAAGGACTGCAGCCTTAACAAGGGATTAATTGCAGTGACAAGCAGCTATTCATCCGCATACAAGTGAGGAGGCACTGTGACATGCTCCACTGCAGAAAGACTGAAGCTAGCCAGCAACCAGTATGAGAGCATTAAGAAACATTTGGGCATCTGCAGGAGTGAGACAACTTAATTTACATATGTGTGGAATGGAAATTGATTTGAGTCCTAATGGATGAAGATATATATCTCACTTCAAAATCTGAGTTCAGTTATTATTCAAAACCTGAAGAAACCATTTGTTTTCCCTGAAAGTTGTTTCTATCATCCCTTCTTACTCCTTTTTAGTTCCTACAAACAGATTTAGAAAAACACCAGATATAATGGATACCTAGTCTATGATCACTAAATAATCATATTAGAGGCAGTTACTTATATTAGCTCACCTGTTCAGGATTTGCAATGAAGTTTATGGCAGTGTGATGGCGATCATCTTCTTGTAATAAGCTGAAGGTAAACTGATAGTCAATCAGTAAGCTGTCTGTGGACAAAACATTTAGAAATTAGCAGATGAGATTGTCTTATATTCAGATATATCTGAAGAAGTGTGAATGCACACAAAAGCTTATACCCAGAACAAACTTAGTTGTTTTCCAATGTGCTACTGGACAATTTGTTTGTTTGTTTGTTTGTTTAGTCATGAATATTGTACATGGTTCTTCACTTGATTTGTGTGTGCTTTTATAATGGAAATAATCCATTTTGACCAGAGACAGATGTTCCAACAGACTAACAAGTCCTTGACTACAGCCCATGATTTTCATAATATGGCACTGAACCAGTCTGCTAATTTCCCCCTAAAAGTTTATCCGTTAAAAGAGTCCTTTCCAGTGGTATTTGTAATGTTGCTGGAGGTTTTTTTATGATGATGAGAGTGCTGGGGGGGGGGGGTTGTTAAATGGTCCACTGAGACCTGTCCCCCTGCAATTTTTAAGTGGTTCAAGAAACCACAAAATTTGAGCAGCACTTCTCAATTAATACTGTATGATTGGGAGATCATGGAATTGACCTACAAATCTTTTCACCTTTCTGTGGTATTGCATTGGTCTGCTCAGTCCATCTATCTCAAGCCACAGCCTGGAAAGAAGGAGGTGGAGTGCAACAGTACTATGAGTCAGAGTAAAATATTGCCAGACTCTTACCATGAATTCTATTTTAAAAATTTAAATATTCCTGTAAAGCTGTACTATGCAATATATCTGAGTCACACAGCACAAAAATCCATGAATTCTAATCATGGTCATATCTTTTCAAATATAGTTTTGCATTTCAACTGTTATCATTCTTGGATAACAGTCCTGGCAGGAGTCCTAATTTGCCTTTGACGTCATTATCCCCAAAACATGTTCTTGAACTTCTAGGACAGTGACAATTAGCAGGAGAAAAAGACTTGCCACAAACCAGTTGAGTAGCTATCATCCCATGTTGACAAAATGTTCTTTAGAGCAAACTACTATAACTGTGAGAGGAAAGCAGTCATTCCCCCATTACCCATGCATAGGAAGTACCAATCCAAAGCAGCAGCAGAAATATCAAGATGATAACACAGAACCTATCCCACATAAAATGCTAGAGCACATGTTGTTTGTTGTTTAGTCGTTTAGTCGTGTCCGACTCTTTGTGACCCCATGGACCAGAGCACGCCAGGCACTCCTGCCTTCCACTGCCTCCCGCAGTTTGGTCAGACTCATGTTTGTAGCTTTGAGAACACTGTCCAACCATCTCATCCTCTGTCGTCCCCTTCTCCTTGTGCCCTCCATCTTTCCCAACATCAGGGTCTTTTCCAGGGAGTCTTCTCTTCTCATGAGGTGGCCAAAGTATTGGAGCCTCAGCTTCACGATCTGTCCTTCCAGTGAGCACTCAGGGCTAATTTCCTTAAGAATGGATGCATCTGATCTTCTTGCAGTCCATGGGACTCTCAAGAGTCTCCCTCCAGCACCATTATTCAAAAGCATCAATTCTTCGGCAATCAGCCTTCTTTACAGTCCAGCTCTCACTTCCATACATCACTACCGGGAAAACCATGGCTTTAACTATACGGACCTTTGTTGGCAAGGTGATGTCTCTCTGCTTTTTAAGACGCTGTCTAGGTTTGCCATCGCCTTTCTCCCAAGGAGAAGGCATCTTTTAATTTCGTGTCTCCCCAACCACAATTCCACAGCTCACTAGTCAGGAGGCATACATGTAGAAACCCTTGGTAGTTTTCTCAACAGAAAGATTAAAGTACCATCTGAATGCCAATGATTTTACAGAGAACACCCACAAATCACATTTCTATTGGTGCTTTAAACACACACCACTCTTCACCCCCCTCATGACTAATATTATGATGATTTTGAGCATGGAATTGAGCCCTCAGTGAGCATATACTTCTGACTAAACTGCACTCCTGTCATGCCCCAATTCCACTTAACACTGGCTTAACATTATGCCATCAATGTCATTGCTACACCATTATACCATCAAAATACCTTTACTTCAATGGTGTAATTTGGAGATCCACCGGTATAAGAAATTTAGTAGCAATCCTAACTTCTTTCACCAGCATCAGTCAGGGTATGTGTCACCAATATTAGCAAAATTGATGCCTTAATTTAAGAAGAATGGGTGCCATTTTCTTTGTTAGATTTCCTTCAGCTATATCCAATTACTAATGTCAGCCACAGGAGTGCTACATTAATTTAACATAAATACCAAAGGAAAAGAGAGCAGCTCAGCTGGGAGTGAAATTTTAGATTTCCATACCCAGCCACAACATTTATGAGGTTATCTGCAGTTTTATTATTTTTGCTCCTAAGTTTCAGTATGGGATAGCTTCCCCAAGAGGTTATGTTTCAATGATATTCCATATTACAGGTGTCTGTGATGTTTTTAAAAATTAAGATGTGGTAAAATATTGAACCTAAACAAGCAGCATATCACATTGCTATTTTTTAATGCAAAAGAAGCAAGATCCATGTAACAACACATGTTTACCTTGGTATATTAACAGAAGGTTCAGTTTATTACCAAAATTCTTCTGTTAGCAAACATGCCTGCACAAAGACTTGTAATTCTATCACAAACATTTAATCAAAGGTACAGATTATATAACCATAACCTTTGCATTCAAAACACAGACTATTCAAGAGCCTGTTTGAGTTTACATAAGACGGATTCACAAAAACAAATTACTTTAATTAGGAAAGAAGTCTGTATTGATTGTGACCAAATTAAAGTGAGATGCTTAGCATTAGGAGAGCAGAAAGGCTGATGACTTTAAAGCAGCCAGACATTATGTTCCTATCATCTCAGTGGCATCCATGTTAAAACAGCTTAAGCAACAATATCAAGGGTGCATCACTGGAGTAGGTAAAAGGGCCACAACACAGGGCAACTAATATAGGATTTGTTATCAGGAACCACTCAGTCTTTGTTAGTACAGTGGTACCTCTGGTTACGTACTTAATTCGTTCTGGAGGTCCGTTCTTAACCTGAAACCGTTCTTAACCTGAAACTGTTCTTAACCTGAGGTACCACTTTAGCTAATGGGGCCTCCCGCTGCGCCACCACATGATTTCTGTTCTCATCCTGAAGCAAAGTTCTTAACCCAAGGTACTATTTCTGGGTTAGCGGAGTCTGTAACCTGAAGCGTATGTAACCTGAAGCATATGTAACCAGAGGTACTACTGTATGCACAAGTGGAATTGTGGATGAGCCCTGAGCCACATTACCTGTGGTCATGACAACAGAATTCCAGCAAAGAACAACATACAGCTAATTTTCTAGCATGCTTTGTGCCTTAATTTATTTGTTCCCCAAGTGGTCAACCTAATTACATAAAGGGAATAAAAAAGAAAGCACAACCATGGCAACAGATAAAATACATCAGCACTTTATTCCAATAAATATAAAAGGGGTTCTTGTGAATAGAACAGCACATTACTGGTGGAATGACATCTTGACTCAGGGAGGGAGGGGAGATAGGGAGGGTAAGTACCAATGGTTTTATTGACAGGCAGATCTTGGGGTATTCAAGTGCTTGAAATGCAAACATTTCAGAGGTCCTCCCATATTTGAACAGCATATGGTTTATACAATGTAATCATATGTAAACAATTCCATCCTAGAACACAAAAAAATTCACAATGCCAATGTGCCAATGTGCATGGTGAAGAAACTGTAGATAGACAGTTCTGTTTTGGCTACAGCTCTGTAAGTATTATATTGTTCTGCAGGTTGAAATATATACTTAATGTAGTAAGGACCCCTGACCATTAGGTCCAGTCGTGACCAACTCTGGGGTTGCAGCGCTCATCTCGCTTTATTGGCCGAGGGAGCTGGCATACAGCTTCCGGGTCATGTGGCCAGCATGACTAAGCCGCTTCTGGTGAACCAGAGCAGCGCACGGAAACGCCGTTTACCTTCCCGCCGGTTGGCAGGAGCAGGGACCAAGCAACGGGAGCTCACCCTGTTGCGGGGATTCAAACCACCAACCTTCTGATTAGCAAGTCCTAGGCTCTGTGGTTTAACCCACAGCGCCACCTGCGTCCCTGACTTAATGTAGTACTTGAGTCAAATTATCCAGATTCATCTTTACTTTCAAATCTTTTCGTTCTTATACATGTGTAATTCACAGTATGTTTTTCAATAGTAGTAATTAAAAAAAAAAAAAAAACCCCACAGTGTTAATTATAATGGATTTTCTTAAAGAGCTAGCTGTTAAATGTCTCACATTCAATACAGATTTCCTTCTTAAGTATGAGACAAAGTTTAATGAGGAGCAGAAGTTGAAGTATACATTGACTTTTATTGTATTAAAATATTTTAATTTCTAGTGAAATTTTAAATAATTGCTAATTTATGAATTTTAAAATACTGTATAAAAAGTGAATATTTTTTTCTAATTATTATGTTTATGTGTGCCCCTTATTCTTCCTCTGACAACTCATTGTCATCCCACCATCAATCCCCTGACTCTGAGCCTTCTTCCCATGGGAGCTCCCCAGTTAGTGCCTCCCACTACCCCACTGCATCCAGCCAGTCTACAACACCATTTGCTAAGCATGTGTGTGTATGCATATTTTCTTTTCTATCACACCTTGTATAGTCAATGACATGACTTCAAACTCAGTATAAATACTGCACTAAGTCAGAGCAGAATTTTTTTTTACACCCACTATGGACTCATTAAGGTCTACAAAAGGTCAGGACCATTCTCAAGTGGTTATTTCTCTGAAGAAAAGTTAACACAGACATAGAAGTACTTCAAAACTGGAGCATTCATCTAGATAAGCAAGAGTTATCCAAATCAGCTCCACATGTCTGCAATGAGCACTGTAAAACTGTATCTCAAGAACTAAAGGAAAACCACTATTTAAGTAAGGAAATAAAAGTCTAAGAAAAACATGTAAGCAACCATTTAATTTCAGTAAAGCTGCTCAATTAAGGAGCAATTCACTTTCTAGTGAGCGTAAATGACTCTAGAGCAGGTTAACGGGTATTTTGTTTTCGTATCCTGTAGGGAATACGGACATTGTTCTAGTCAAATCCATATAAGATATGCCTTAACATTTGGCCTTTTAAAATGTTTGGCTGTAGCCCATAAATGCTCAGGAAAACAACATACTGAGGGAAAACCTAAACCTCCAGAGAGGCAATGTTAATGCAGTAAACTATTAATCCAACTACTGCCAACACACGAAAGTCACTTTTTCCATTCAGCAAGTGGAATTTGGTATATATGGTTCTTCTAATCAACTGCAATAGCCTGATTGGAGCAGTATACTTGATGTGGGAGGCATTCAACTAGCGCATTTTTTTAACCTCTTCAATGTCCTGCCTCTCAGTCTGGATGAAGGACTCGGACTATATTTTCTGCCAAGAACTTTAATGCTCAAATCTGTATAGTACGGAAGCGAGGCAAGGATCAGTGACACAGCAAGTGCAAGGCATGACTACGCATGCTATGGTACTGATCCCACAAGTGACATGTCTCCTGGGCAACTATTCTAAAGAAGAGAGAAAGGAATGACTTCAGCATGGCAAGTAAGATGTTTCTTTAGAATGGGCAAGCAAATGGGAACTCCTTTGGGTGAGCTGGGCTGAGCCAGAGCTGTCCATTTGCACCAGAGCTAGTATCTCCAACTCCTAGGAGTATGTTAGTTTATGCTTGCTTGCAAAGAAAAAGCAGGTCATGGCCAGCTCCTTTTTTCTAGAAAAAAAAAAGTTGCCAGTACTCATTGGCGGCTTCTATGCCTGCTCTACCCCAGCCATCACGAGCGCTGTCAGCGTGGTGACCAGGGTGCCCTGAGCCAGCAGCAGAGCACAGTGCATGGTGAGGTAAGCGTGTCACAAACTGCGCTTCCCACTCTCATGCTCCTCGGGGAGCAGGACTCGTGTGCTTCAGCCAGTCCCAGTAGGTGGTGGCCAGACTCTGGTGGGACTTTGTTCATGCAGCGGCTCCCCATGCAGATGAGCATCTCCGGGCAGGGAGATGCCAGTACTGTGAACCAGTGAGTATCGCATGCACTGTTCATGACTAATTAAGGGTTATTGTCTGCGCCTAGATGAGCTCATGTGAGGTATCAGTCAGAAGGAGCTGCCAGTGACTAAGCACAAATTAGAGTATAAGTAGCCCTGTATTTGTAACACAGTTGGGGTGGTGTGGCTGGCAGGCAGGCACTGATCTATGCTGAATTTCTGCAGGGAGACTATTTGCTGAGAAGACCTATTTCTATGCTGTCTGCCTAGAACTAAAGGCAGTCCGAGGTAGGAACTGCATTGTACTTTTTACTGAACTACCTGTCAGCGCTAAGGAGACTCAGCTTCCATAAAGCATGATTAGTCTGCATACTATCAGTGGTTGGTGAGTGGGTGGGGGGGTGGCGGCATTTTGCTGGTGTCAGCAGCACTGCATTTAACTGAGACTGGGCGGGACAAGGCAAAGCAAGGGCAAGGCAGTGGAACTCTTTGTTGGTAGCAGCTCTCCAGGTGCCACTCGCTCACTATTACCAAGCCAGAGCTCCTCTGATATTGCTGCCACCTCATCCCATCCCTGTTCCAAGAAGCAGCAGATCACCAGTGAGAGGACACCACTGCCTCCAGCCTCCACCTGCTTAGTGAGCCACTACAGCAGTTGCTTAAATTGCAAGTGACTGTTTTTCAAAAGTGTGGTTAGCAGTACTCAACTTTGCAAAGAACCGAGTACCCCACTGAATGAGCAATTTCAGCATAAGGGTGCAGGTTGTTTAAATGGCACGTAAAGTCTTGATGCACAATATGGAGAGAAGGTCAACACATCCATACATTTAATAACTGTTTCGTTCCTTAACAAATTGCATTGTCATTAAAAATATTTATGCACAGTAACATACAGAATTAAGACTCAGAGCAGGGATAGGGAACCTGCGGCCCTCTCACATGCTCCTGGACGTCAACCTCCATCAGCCCCAAGGTCACAGAAGACAGGAGTGGCAATACAATTTTGAATTGTATAGATTGCATTCATCATCCAAAAGAAAGCTTCTAAAGGACCAGTATTACAAAATATATTTGTACTATTTTTGCTCACTTGTTTAATAAGAACAACATTGTAACATGTGTTTCATCCATTTTTAAAATTCTTTTTAGGAGACTTTCTAGTTTTAAACAATGCACATCATTATCAAACTATTGTATATATATATATTTCTTTTGCAAGCTGTACACTGTACAGATGTTGTCTTTTATTTTTGCTAAGAGTTATTTGAATACAAACTAGTCAGATCCATTTATGTTTCCAGAAGTGTAACTTTCATGATAGTGCTGTTAGCAACCATACAGAATATATCTGCCGACAAAACATGCCAGAATTGTTTCTTATAATACCGCTGCCAAAGCTATTTCAAATTGGCATAACTTATTTTTCTTAAGTGCTTAAGTCTATAACAGGCTAGGCTAAAAGTGAAGTTGTTTTGAACAACTGGTATAAACTATTTTAATGTCATCCATGGTGTATGGGATTCTCATAGTTAGCCTGCTTGATTTTGTATCCAGATGTTATTGGACTCCAACTCCCATCATCCCTGCCCACTGACTACGCTATATAGGACTAAGAAGCTGCAGTCCCAGAGTCCACACCTGTTCCATTGGAGAAATAATCCCCATTCATCACACACAAACATTCCACACCCAATGATATGAGTAGGTTCCAAATGCTTCACCTCTGATTTAGTTGGGATCATCTTCAGTCCAATGATCTCATCTATCTGACCCCCACTTTCAGACACTGATTTACAGCAGACACTGAAATATATAAAGCTGGTTATCAGAATACTGATAGTAACTCACTCGAAAAGCTATGGTGTTAACCAGCCATTTCATATAGATATTCATCAGAGGAATTCATTCACATGAATTCTATTTAAAACTATAATCTAAACTCTAAGAAGCCATAGTGTCATCTCCAATGATACCCTATTAAAATAAATTGAGAGCCAGCAAACCTAAACTTCAACTGGTAAATGGAGATAACAATACCAAGAGAGGGTCATATACTCTCTGAATAACAAGATAAATTGGGGTGATGAAGATCATGATCTCACATTCCTCAACCGGATCAAGTCTCAAGGTAGATCAGGGATCCCCCTTAGCTTCCAAGTTGTTTGTAGTCTTGGGTGTTTTTTGGTTTTTTTAAAGAAACATAAAATTCATGACACACCCCTCTTTTCTTTCCTATGAAACAAAACCAATTCAACTGTGGATATGCCCAGAGATTGAGACAGAAGAGGAAGGAGAGGTGGGAGGACCTTGTGTTTTGACTGAAAGGTTTAGCTTTTAATCACTCTGAATTATATTCCAAAACCACCCCAATCATCAAATTTTGGGGGAGGCATATTAAAGTAAATGTACTGAGTTGTTCTTCATGTGGAGTCTTCTCCTCCAAGCTTTGGCTGTGAGAGTAATGTGTAAAGGGTAAAATTATACTACAGTGGTACCTCAGGTTAAGAACTTAATTTGTTCTGGAGGTCCGTTCTTAACCTGAAACTGTTCTTAACCTGACGTACCACTTTAGCTAATGGGGCCTCCCGCTGCCGCCGTGCCACCGCTGTGCAAATGATTTCTGTTCTCATCCTGAAGCAAAGTTCTTAACCCAAGGTACTATTTCTGGGTTAGCGGAGTCTGTAACCTGAAGCGTCTGTAACCCGAGGTACCACTGTATTAGGGTGACCTGCTTCCTGGTTTAATTCTAGCTTTAGAGTTGCCTGAAAATGAAACCACTGGTATGACTAAGAGGATTTCACTTGTTTTTGCAGTCCTCTCCCTTTCTGCTATTCTGCCTGGCAACAATCCACATTTCCCACCCAACTACCCACTGACAAACTCACTCTCTCAAACTCAGTTCCTTGTATGGGTAAGAGGGATTCTTTTATCCTTATACAAAAGGCTTGTATTTTAAAAGCATGTTTGCCCTTAGCAAGTTATACCAACAGTTCAACAGATGCAATTACACAGTTTAACCCCAAATACTCCAGTAGTTGCCACTACTCCCTCACTTCCCATTAATCTTTGCTTCTGCAACAATTTATCGACTTCTTTTTATAACCTAAGTTAATACTAACACCTGTTCTTTGCTTGCTCAAGTCTTAGCACTGAAAAAAATGTCTTTATTGAAAGAACAGCCACAGTAGGAAGGGATTGAAACAGATGCATTAACGGAGAGGTCTAGGAAGCCTTCTTGGGGTCAGTCTAGGAAGGGAGATATGCTTTAGGGTTGTTTGAATCTTCAAGGAGGAGAGCATTTGTGTTTCTTGCCCCATTACTGCAGCTACCTAATAGTAAGAGAACTGTTGATTCATTGATGCCTTGTCACATCTTGGGCAATGCAAAGAGATACAGTTTGTTTGAACGTCAGTGAGCCAAATCTTGGCTTATTTAACAAGTCATAGTCAAAAACAACCATGGCTTATTGTTATGTTCAAACCAGGACGATATCCGATATAATGCTTGCCGGATCAGTTAAGGATAGCACACCAGCAAGATTCCCAATCTGTACCTAGAACCATACACAATGTTCACAAAATCAGGGTCAAATACTTTTTACAACGGATATCTGCAACAGGAAAATATCTGGGGTAAAATAAAAGCTACTCTACCCACTGACTTCCATGCTGGGCTTGATGCTGGACAGAACTTGATACCTGTTTTTAACCTTTTTTACCTGTTACGAGTATTTGTACAATGTAGATGCAGTACATCACAGAGCATTGCCAAAGTTCATTGCCATATCTTTGGTGCACTTGTCCTTTCAACTATTACATTTTTCATATGGATTTCCTACTGAAGGGCCCTCTTATTGCTATTGCCCCACATCAGGCTCATAACTATTTCATCTTAACAAAGCATATTTTTTCTTCTTCCCCACAGTTATTTGCATTAACAAAATACCTTGTTTTATTTTACAATGGGGCAGTTGTACAAAAAATACTGCTGGACAAGCTTCCAGCAATTAATTTATTACAATACATCTGTCCTCTGTTCACAACAGACTAAAGTCTGTTTCTACCTTGCAGAAAAAAAGGGAAGTAATTTTGAATTTTATGTTTTTAATATACACCACTCTGGGATCTATCTGCAGATGAAGGGCGATATATAAAACAAATTAATAATGACGACATCATCAACAACAACAACAGAGCCATGAGGAATAGCCTCGGTAGAAAATGATTTGTAGCTTCCCGTGATTGCTGAAGGTACACCTCTTTGCCCTGGATTTTGACACAGATGTATATTCTTAGGATCCTCCTTATTTCTGTAATCGTAAGTTGTTTTAAATATTGTGTTTTAATGTTGTCAACCACCTGGGACCTTAGGATGAAGGACAGGTAATAAATTTAACAACAACAACAACCCTAATTTAGCTCTACTATTTGAAATTCCTTAAACAGTAATAGGTCTTGAATTATATTCATGTATGCAAAAGTGTGAAACAAAGCAACATGAACAGAGCATGAAAACTGGGTTTGAAAGAAATATGGTAGAAATGAATATTTATGGGGAAATTGCTTTGGTTTGTGGTGGGGAATGGAAGGACAAATTGATATTCAGAATGTGGGAAATTACACTGGGAAGATCTTGGAAATACATTAATATAAATTCTGAAGGGTACTTTGGAGGGAAATAAATCAGTAGTAGTCTTAGTAGTAGTAGTAGTAGTTGTTGTTGTTGTTGTTATTGTTTGTTAGAGTCAGTACAACAGGGATGTAGAAATGATAAATGGGTTTGGCTGTTGCTGAAGAATTTAAGAAGCATTCTTTGGGGTCAGATCAAAGTGCTTCTCGTAAAGCCTTTGTGAGAGTTCAAACCGAATATTCACAAAATACCTGTCTCTGTTATGATCTCCCTTGCCTCAAGGCCCAAAAGCTGCAGCAGAGCCCCGGAGAAGTATCTTTTCTCAGCAGGGAATGGGACTATGTATCAGAATCTCCAGTGAGAAACTGATACCAAACACATTGTTCCTGGCAAGATGACAGCCTAAGGACACCCCGAAGTAAAAAACTGCAAACTAGAAAAAACTGCAGAACAAAAATTTCTAAATAAGGCTATGCTTATTTTTGTCTAACACCATCATTATGTTATATCACATTTTGTGGATAAACCATCTGCTAAATCTATTATTTCCTACATATTATATTGCTACTCTAATTCAAGATGCAATTTGTTCCACTAGCCATCCTTAAATACTATGGAGATTTTTAGACAGCTTTTATTCCTAGATTACCAAATATTGAAAGTACAATGACAGTTTGTGGTGATCATCACTACTACATTTAACAGTAATAAAAATAGCCTCAATCTGCAAAGTCAATTAGTGTCAGATATAATTGCTGAAACTCATTACTCCAAGTCAAGCATGACAGCTTTACAATTACAGTAGGTATTTAGTTTAAACAAATGGTGTCCCAAAAGAAAACTAGCAATAAAAAGCCAGTAGCAGAAAATCAAATTGCTAGGCCGTATCTTACACTTCACCGGAATTATTTGTGGTAGGGTTTTTTTGCCTTTGAAACCTGCCATTTTTTTAGATCTTGATTGGAAATTTCAACTTCATTGATTATAATCAATTCCTGCTAATGCATACTCACATTATTTTAGAATATAAACTAATGTCCACAAAACATTCTGAATATAACAAGCTATTGAAGTATAGTAAGGCTGCCACCTAGTGCTGGATAACACTTTCTACTATTCTTTACTAACTAATGTTTAAAGTAAAAAATTAAATACTTTTTTACATTCAAAAATGTGGCATTAAATACACATGATTACTTAGAAATTATATGTGTGAAAATGTATATTTGAAAGGAGCAGAATGCATTCTCTTAAGTATAAGAAGTATCTTTGTACAACAAGGTTTACTCATTTTAATACCTTTCACAGTGGAGGAAAACGAATTTAATTACTATATAGATATATACATACAAATAATCTAGTAACATAATTAGGCGTGTTGTTCTCCACAGCTTGGTTTGGGGGTGCCCATGAATATTTCCACACTTGAATCAGAGTTCTCATTTGTTAATCCCAATCACTCTCCTCCACTGCCCTTTCATATAGGCAGTTACTGAAGTCACTATGTGATACCTGGCACATACAGCACACCCAGCTAGTCAAGCTGAGCAGTTACTGAGTGCAAGAATTCAGGCATAAAGACAAGCCTTTTATAAACATTTTTATCCATCCCAGATGGGCAGAGTCAGGAGCAGTTCGTCAGTCCAGACCACATCAGGATATTGAGGGTTATCTGGGCTATATGATCACAGCTATTCCTGAGAAATATTTAAATTTGTTCAGGGCCTATAAAAATATATGAAAGAATAGGAGGGGGTTTAATGGTATATATAAAGGGGGTCACAATCTGAACTGAATGCAGGTCGGCGTTTGAACGAGGACTATATCTTCAAATCTAAAATGTCAGTTCCTGTGATAAAGCATTGTTATTTGTAGCTCAACAGCTCTCACATTCAGGGAAGGCAAGAAATATATCTGAAGAGAATGTTATCGACGCTGCTTGGAAATTGTCATCTGTTCATTTGGTTATATGTTCCATAGTTATAGAGAAAGTGTTCAGCCTCTACACGAGTCAAGTTCACAAAATATTACCCCATCTTTTCTGTTTCCCAAACACTAGTGGTCCAGTTTTTACTTGGCTCACTAAACAGTTGTTAATTCAAACATCTTTTTTTCTGAGAAATATAATTATCAGTGATGTTGTGCTCTCACCATTTAGCTTAAATATGATTTGTTAAAACCACAATGGTGGCACCAGAGCCAACCAATTTTGCCTATCAGTTAAAAACCATCTGTTTCTACAACTTATTCACTCATACCCAGGAGCACAGATTCTGAAACCACATGCACTGCAGATGCTGATATATGAAGTACTAATCCAAAAATTTGGATGCTTCTTTTATGATCTAGGATCCATCAACATCTATAATTTTGGCAGTTACTAAAACAAAAGAGGAATAAATACACTGTGACAAAATACTGCATTTGCAGCCTGTCTTGGCTCATAAAACTATCATTTGCATCCAGTCAGAATTCACACATATGTGCCAAATCAATTTGTTCACTAGTCACTAAATATAATGTTGGCCTAAATCAAAATGGCTTGGGATATGTAATATGAATGTATAAAACATTTTATGTATACAAATACCAGATATTTAGTGTGCACATATAGAGATCAAAGAGTAAACCAAAACATCCATTTGTACCATCTGTATTTTCTTACTACATGTTTATTTCGACCTTGCTTTATATAAAGTTGTTTAGCCCAATGAGTGCCTAGAATACAATCCTAACTCCCATTAGTTTAATTTAAACATCAATGGTGGAAAAAAAAGTATTCCAAATCATTATCACATCACTTATTTTTGTATTTTGTTTTTAATATTGGCAAACAATTAATTTCAGTAGACTAGAGTATATAAAAACCAGCGGAAAACAAATGTCTACTTACTGTGATAAAAAGGGTCAATTAAATTTTCAGTTAAACACTATCAGAGTCATGATATGAATGATTTAAGCAAGCAAGATGCATTGAAACCAACTGCTCAACTGCTTTTTATATGCCGGCCACTGCTTTACATTTCAGGTGCCCAGTTGAGGAATGAGAAATCATAATATTCTTAATAGTATTCTTGGTATCATGAAACGTGACACACTTGGTGGGGTAGATGGACTATTATGAGAGCTACACAAGTTTATCCTTCAAACATCTTCCAAAACTGATTTTTAAACAGTAGCTTAAGTTTTCATAGCTTGTCATTTTCCTTTATTAATTGTGAAATCATGGCATGACAATGACATCATTTGGTAAAAGATCCCATAATTCTATATACTAATTGCAGATTCTTTCTGGAAGTTTCAGTTCTTATGCAACCAAAACAGCACCATCCATGCACATGAGTGTGGGATCAGTAGGCTTGGGGGAATCTCAAGATATGCAGAAGTAAACACTTTATGAAAACCACTCTAGAAGAGGATCCAGAAAACAGCCTAATGAGGAGTAATTGTGCTCAGTAGTCATAGAAGGGTCTGAGGTGGGAGGAAAACCAGAAAACTGGCAGCAATGAAACAAAATCTTCTGGCTGATTAGATTGAATTCTGAATAGAAGTACTTCACACTGTAACATTTTGTTGCAGTAATATATTAGTGATGATTACCATCGCAGTAAGTGCCACATTTTTAACATGTGGGGGGAAATGTGCCGGTACTGCATACCCTTGATTACTCCCAGAAGAAAAGTATTGATTACATCAATATCTGCTACTTATACACGGCAGGCTAATTGAAAATCTCTGTATCGATATCAGAACAGGCATTACAGTGTTTGTCAAAGTCATTTAAAGTTGTGAACTATACATTCCAATGAAATATCAAAGTCTTTGATCTCAGAGGTGCTCCTTGAAGGAATTTGATTTAGCAAAGGATATTTTCAGAATCAAGTAGTAGTACCAAGGTAATGTTTCACTAATGACACCTCCAAAATTTATTAAAATGCTACTTAAGCTATCTCTTTAAAATAAATAATGTATTCAATAACTATTTCAAATTTAGATTTAGAGGCAAAGATGTGTGTGTGTGTGTGTGTGAAATACACATTGGTTGCTGACCTTGAGCCAGACATCCTGGAGAGTGAAGTCAAATGGGCCATAGAGAGCACTGCTAATAGCAAGGCCAGTGGAAGTGATGGTAATCCAGCTGAACTATTTAAAATTTTAAAAGATGATGCTGTTAAGGTGCTACACTCAATATGCCAGCAAATTTGGAAAACTCAGCAGTGGCCAGAGGATTGGAGAAGTTCAGTCTACATCCCAATCCCAAAGAAAGGCAATGCCAAAGAATGCTCCAACTACCACACAACTGCGCTCATTTCACATGCTAGGAAGGTTATACTTAAAATCCTACAAGGCAGGCTTAAGCAGTATGTGGATCGAGAACTCCCAGAAGTGCAAGCTGGATTTCGAAGGGGCAGAGGAACCAGAGACCAAATTGCAAACATGCGCTGGATTATGGAGAATGCTAGAGAGTTCCAGAAAAAATCTACTTCTGCTTCATTGACTATGCACACATTTGACTGTGTCGACCACAGCAAACTATGGCAAGTTCTTAAAGAAATGGGAGTGCCTGGTCACCTCATCTGTCTACTGAGAAATCTCTATGTGGGATAAGAAGCTACAGTTAGAACTGGATATGGAATAACTGATTGGTTCAAAATTGGGAAAGGAGTATGACAAGGCTGCATATTGTTTCCCTGCTTATTTAACTTATATGCAGAATTCATCATGTGAAAGGCTGTACTAGATGAATCCCAAGCCAGAATTAAGATTGCCGGAAGAAATATCAACAACCTCAGATATGCTGATGATACAACCTTGATGGCAGAAAGTGAGGAGGAATTAAAGAACCTTTTAATGAGGGTTAAAGAGGAGAGCGCAAAATATGGTCTGAAGCTCAACATCAAAAAAACGAAGATCATGGCCACTGGTCCCATCACCTCCTGGCAAATAGAAGGGGAAGAAATGGAGGCAGTGAGAGATTTTACTTTCTTGGGTTCCATGATCACTGCAGATGGTGACAGCAGTCACAAAATTAAAAGACGCCTGCTTCTTGGGAGAAAAGCAATGACAAACCTAGACAGCATCTTAAAAAGCAGAGACACCACCTTGCCAACAAAGGTCCGTATAGTTAAAGCCATGGTTTTCCCAGTAGTGATGTATGGAAGTGAGAGCTGGACCATAAAGAAGGCTGGATCGCCGAAGAATTGATGCTTTTGAATTCTGGTGCTGGAAGAAACTATTGAGAGTCCCATGGACTGCAAGAAGATCAAACCTATCCATTCTTAAGGAAATCAACCCTGAGTGCTCACTGGAAGGACAGATCCTGAAGCTGAGGCTCCAAAATTGGCCACCTCATGAGAAGAGAAGACTCCCTGGAAAAGACCCTGGTGTTGGGAAAAATTGAGGGCACAAGGAGAAGGGGACGACAGAGGACGAAATGGTTGGACTGTGTCCTTGAAGCTAGCAACATGAGTTTGACGAAACTGCAGGAGGCAGTGGAAGACAGGAGTGTCTGGCGTGCTCTGGTCCATGGGGTCACGAAGAATCAGACACGACTAAACGACTAAACAACAACAACAATTACTTACAATTTTCTTCAATGCTGAATAATTTACTGCTTCTAATGTCTGCTGTATCTAACGTTTTCACATAATAATTACTTATCCACCTATTCTATCTACACATTTGTGCATGTACAGATTTCTCTCTCTCCCTTTCATGTGTCATTAGGAGCAATCTGATCTCTTTACTTAGAAAAAAAGACACTCAAGTGTCTTGTGAGATCAGTACAATAGAAAACTCCCCCAGTTGTATAGCTTTGCTATGGTATCAGTATTTACTAAATCCAAACAAACAAAAAATATTCCACAAACCATGAGTATTATGTGAAGTTGTTAGAACAGTTGAGAATCAACTCTCAATAAATGCATTCCTATCCTTTCTTCCTTTAAATTATATAAGCACCTCAAACTGCATCCATTCCCATGAGGATTTGTAACCTGAATAATCTGGTACCTGTGCAAAACACCACAAAATAAACTCCTACTTTATTTTATCATTGATCTGCTTTATTTTCTATAAAATTTATAACCCACATTTTGAAGAAGTTCCTCCAAAAGAAAAGCTTCTGCATGTTCACACATATAGAAGATCATGAAACTGTTGTCCTAGAAGCTACTGAGGTATTTGGCAAAAGTTAAGCAAAATTGCTGCACATGATGTATACCACAAATCTCCATTGCTTTCTAAAACTGCTTTATGCATTCAAGCAGGATGTACCTAAGATTTCACTTGAGTGTTCACGCCTAAACACCTGATTGGTATTTGTAATTTAAATTAGAAGATTATTTAAGGGATGAGGATGTTTTTGTTTTTTCAAGGACCAACAGTTACTCATCAGTAAATCAAAATTCTGTTTTCATGAGTTTAAGACAGAACTGTAGCATGTGATCAGCATAAATCTTTGTGACATAGCAAAATATAATTTAAAGGAAACATTGAGTGACTTTTTTGAGAAAGGGTTGTTTCAATGTCTGGACAGTTCAGCTGAAGGAAACAGATGGAGGGGGACACAGTGTCTCCAACAGCATGCTATTATTGCTTTGTGCAGTTATAAATTTTTGCAAATATCTGGATCCAGTCATGGCTAGTCAGTGATGCTGGCAAGGATGGATCATTGGTTCGACTTGTTCTGATTGCTTTTCCAGAAAGTACAGAACATTTGGCTGTACAAAGAAGCAATCCACGTGAACGTGAACAGGCAGAGACCATCCAATGAAATGCAATTGACCTCCATTAAATTCATTGTAAAACTGCAGTTTTAAAACCTTTCACCGAAGCTCTGTTTCTTTCAACTTTTTAAAATCAATGTGAAAGTGAAAGGTGATTAAATTTAGGAATTTTACTAATCACATTTTAAAGCTGTCTGCATTTGCAGTCATCACCATTACTTGTGGCTGCAAAGAAATACTTCCTTTTGCTTCTCTAGAATATCTCATAAGAAGTTTTAGAAATGTATGGAATGCTTGATTAAATTAAAATGGGTACAGACAGGGGGTAAAACTTTCTCCCTTAACTCAAACCCTCATACGAATGCTTTTAGGGTTTCATTCGGTTTCAGGGGGTTTATAATACATGTTACTATTTCCCATTTTGTGTTAAATTGCAACATGAGTTACATGGGTGTGGGTGTCTTACTTCCAGCATGATGCTACTATAATTTCAATGAGCAGGCTAACATCATGTTCACTTTGCATTAAAGTGGATGTTAATAGCACACTTTTCTTGATGCTAAGGAACTTTTATTGATTGCCATGCACCATGGAACTTACACCAGTATCTACATGGATTAGGTACCAATTTTCAATTCCCTGCACCACCCATCAGAGCCACTGATCAGTAAAAGAGTTGAAGGCAATTCAAGATGAGTTAATAACACCAGAGACTAAAATCCCCCTGGTCCTAGAAACCAGCTGATTCTAGAGAGTCATTTCTGAATCACGGCATATTATATAGAAAGGTATCCTGCATTTCCTCACTCTGGGCAACTGGTGGTTGACAAACTAGATTCCTCGGTGGCTTCAGTTGGTCAGCGTGCTCAACCCCTGCTCTAGGTACTTGGTCTGTCTCCAGCAATTGCCGCCTGAACTGTGGGTTTCTGTGCTCATTGAATGTACTGCAAAGACACATTAATGACCTCAGTACTAATTCCATTAAGATCAAAAGGAGCATGTCCTTTTATTTCTATAGGACGGGGACTGCATCTCTACAAATGTGAACAGCTTCCCACAAAGTCTAGCATTAGGGAGCAACATGGAACAATTGGATAGAATATGTTTCCTCATGTAATAAAAATTGTGTGCACACGCATATATGACCATATGCACTTGATAAACTTCATTATAATTATATATAAATTCATGGTTCCTCTTTTTTAAATGTTCCACTGCAGAAACTCTGGACCATTGTGAAAATTCTGGACCATTAAATTATCTGTGAATTGAAAAGTCACTCTTGATATAGAAACAAACAAACCAATTAGCCTGTCATCCTTAGGCACTTTAAAGAAGAGCGAAGAGCCCCCATTAAATCAATGAGGTCCATCCTAAGGGTTCCACCATTAAGGTATCCCCCGCCCCCCAGTGAAACTCAACATGCCTTTTCTTGCTGCCAGAGTACTAACACCAAGAGAACAAAGATCTGATTAATGAAGCATCAAGAGGGCATATAAACGAATGCAAGAATTCGGAATTTATTCACACTATTGGGTTAAGGTTAACAACTGGCATACGGTATCATTGCAACAATAGCAAATCTTTACATTATTTAAAAACCTGATAGAAGACAAATAGCTCTGGTTATTTAGAGGTGAAAGGCTATCTGGATATGGCACAATTTTTCTCAGGCAAAGAAGATTTATGAAACAGAGCTACTAGAAAATAATAATGAATAAGACCTTCCTTGTAGGTGTCCAGAACCCACAGTTCTGTTGGTGTCACATCTTGTTCATCACTTAAATTTGTCTACATTTATTTTTAGAGGGCAAAATAAATCTGCAGAAAACCAGAATATCTACAGAAAGAAAACAGATTCTGTGGCTATCACTGTTTAGACCTTATTGACATTCTCTAAACTATTTAACGCTGCTTAATTTGCATACTTTACACAATATCTGACTGATGCCTTGGTTTTCTTTTTAAAACTTTGTGCAAGTTTTGAATTTTATCTAACAAGCTTAAATAAAATTAACAAAAGCTACATACATCTAGTACTACTGTCATTTAATATAGCAAGATACAGAACATCTAGAAATTTAAAGCTATCTCTTACTACAGTGGTGCCTCGCAAGACGAAAAGAATCCGTTCCGCGAGTCTCTTCGTCTTGCGGGTTTTTTCGTCTTGCGAAGCAAGCCCATTAGAGGTTTAGCAGCTTAGCGCTACAGTATTAGCGGCTTAGCCGGCTTAAAGATCAGCTGATAAGCGGCTTAGCATCAGCTGTTAAGCGGCTTAAAGATCAGCTGATAAGCGGCTTAGCCATCAGCTGATAAGCGGCTTAGCATCAGCTGTTAAGCGGCTTAAAGATCAGCTGATAAGCGGCTTAGCATCAGCTGTTAAGCGGCTTAAAGATCAGTTGATAAGCGGCTTAGCATCAGCTGTTAAGCAGCTTAAAGATCAGCTGATAAGCGGCTTAGCCATCAGCTGATAAGCGGTTTAGCGGCTTGGGAAAAAGGGGGGGGAAAGGAAAAAAACCCTGCAGGAACTCGCAAGACATTTTCGTCTTGCGAAGCAAGCACATAGGAAATTCGTTTTGCGAAGCACCTCCAAAACGGAAAACCCTTTCGTCTAGCGGGTTTTCCGTCTTGCGAGGCATTCGTCTTGCGGGGCACCACTGTACCTTTATAAACTCCAGGTCAGCATTAACCTCATTGGTAGAGGTGAGCCAGGTATTATTTCCCACTTTTATTCTATTTACACTGAGAACTATACTAATTTCACACACAGGGCAATCGCAATAACAAATAAGGGCTTATCCATACTTACCTTTTGCCTTGCTCTTTCCAGGCACAGGTCCGCACTTAAAAGCTCCACATTTGAGTGTGTGTGGTTTTGTTTTGTTTTTGCCCCAGAGCTTTCCCTGTGAAAACCTACTCTTTCGTGCTCAATCAGAGCAATCATCAATTTGGGTTTTCTACAGATTGCCATTTGCTCCGTTTGAACTTTAAAGAGTGTGTTTTCATGGGGAAAGCTCCAGAGCCCCCCCCCCAAAAAAAAACGTGTTCAGACATGGAGCTTTAAAGCACAGACAGTGCCTGGAAAGAGTGGAGTAAGAGTAAGTATGGAAAAGCCCTAAGATAAAGATTTTGCTTTTCACAAGTGTCTCTTGCCCTTCCCTAGGAATTCAGAATAGTGTACATGGGATTATCCCTCAAAATCATCTTGCAGTATGATTAGGCTGAGGGAAACTCACTTGTCTAAGGTTCAGCTATACCCGAGACAGAATTAAACCCAGGTCTACTAAATTTCCAGATCCATTACTCCACGATGCAGTTGACTAATATATTACTAGATGAAATACACATCACAAATGAAATGATAACTAATGGACCTCAGTCAGGAGTTAACATGCATATTATTTAATGTGCAACATCAAAGGGCAATGAATTATACTAATACTTACAGTAGCATGTTCCCCTGAGTGGATTACCAAGGTATCTGTTTTCAGAGTCACAACTGCAGAAGAGAAAAGAAATAATCTGAGCATTATCAAATAACATAGCTAATTAAACATTTTTTTGTATGAATGCAATATTTTGGCATAAATAATTTATTATTACATAATAATTTATTTAATTCCCCCAGAAAATAAAGTGTGTTTTTTGTTATTATTTATTCCATCTATAGCGGCAGATGGGGCTCATCAACCTGGCATGGTAGTCCATCTAGCAGAAGAAAAACTCTGATCCTAAACCTCTGCTGCCTTGTGAGATACGTTCAGAAGAAGAAAAGGCCATATAGAGTACACCCTATACAAATCTGGAGTGGAATCCTTAAGATGGTTGGATGGTGCCTTGTCTGCCTCCTTCCAGCAACTCCTGCAGACAAGGTGATGCCAAAAGTAGTGCTCTGCTTTCCTTTGGACCACATCAATAAGGCTGAGAGGGGGTCTTGTTTTGTCATCTGGGCAGCTCCAGGACCTCCATACACACTGCCCAGGCTTGTGCTTTGGGCACTTTGGTGCTGCTAATGCAGTAGTTTGACTTCACCCCTGTAGGTGCACTCCATTGTCTCTCGAGACAGATGGATGTTAACAATTCATTTATATTCTGTCTTTCCTCCAAGGAGTGGAGCTTAAGTCGACATCCTTGCTTCTCACCCCCCTCCCCTTGAGGACTCACTCACGGCAACCCCTCCCCAGTGAACAGGGCCCAAACAGAAACACTGGCCAGTGGGAAAGTCTGCCCACCAAAGTGGCCGGCTTGGGGAATCCCCCAACTGTTGGCCAACTGCCCAATGTTGCTCCCTGTGCCACGCTGCAACCACTCCCCACCTCGTTACTGTATGGGGATTTGAACATGAGGACTCCTACCACTAACTATTGCAGCACACTGGCTCTCGCAACATTCATCTAATAATGATGATTTAAAAGCTATATAAGCAAATACAATAAAGAACTACAATAGTCATCCAGGCAGTATATAACAAAACCAGAGGCTAAAAGATCCCTCTCATGTAAAAAAGAATCTAATATCTTGTACAGTGGTACCTCAGGTTACATACGCTTCAGGTTACAGACTCCGCTAACCCAGAAATATTACCTCGGGTTAATAACTTTGCTTCAAGATGAGAACAGAAATTGTGCAGCAGCGGCGCAGCGACAGCAGAAGGCCCCATTAGCTAAAATGGTGCTTCAGGTTAAGAACAGTTTCAGGTTAAGAACAGACCTCCATAACAAATTAAGTTCTTAACCCGAGGTACCACTGTATTTCCTAATACAAAGCTGACTTTCCAGTTTAATTCACCTTCAGTACTCAAATACTGTCTTTTGACAAGAGGAGGTAAAAATGAAGAAAACATTTCATCTTAGCATCTGTCCTCGGAAAACTGATGGAAAGTATTGTTAAAGATAAAATAACTAAGCATACAGAAGAACAAGCCATGCTGAAGCAGAGTCACTGTAGATTTTGCAAGAGCCAGTCCTGTCTCACTATCCTATTAGAGTTCTTTGAAGCATATAGATACAGGTGATCCAGCTGACATAGCATACATGGACTTTAAAAAAGGCACCTCACTAAAGACTCCTGAGTCAGCTTAGCAGTCATGGAATGAGAGGAAAGGTCCTCTTGTGGATCAGGAATTGACAGCACAAAACAGAGAGTAAGAATATGGAAAGCAGCTGAAAAAGTGTGGACGAGCCTTTAGGTACCACTGAAGCTGAAGCCCATCTGTTTGTGTCTTTGGGCAGGAAAGAGCTAAGCAAAAACATGCTTGCCTTGCATATGCACAACCTCATGGCCGATGCAGGTATGGGTGCCTTGGCTTATCCCAAAGCTTTAGAAGCACCCCACACTTAGGTCTCCAAGAATATGGAAATGCATAGAGGTGGGAAGGTGAATTTATCTCTATTTTCATTATGTACCTCTGTGTTGTTCATCTTAATACTGTACATCCCCATCAAATAAAAAGGTAAAGGTACCCCTGCCCGTACGGGCCAGTCGTGTCCGACTCTAGGGTTGTGTGCTCATCTCACTTAAGAGGCCGGGAGCCAGCGCTGTCTGCAGACACTTCCGGGTCACGTGGCCAGCGTGACGAAGCTGCTCTGGCGAGCCGGCACCAGCGCAGCACACGGAAACGCCATTTACCTTCCCGCTATAAAGCGGTACCTATTTATCTACTTGCACTTAGGGGTGCTTTCGAACTGCTAGGTGGGCAGGAGCTGGGACTGAAAGACAGGAGCTCACCCTGCCGCGGGGATTCGAACCGCCGACCATACGATCGGCAAGTCCTAGGCACTGAGATTTTACCCACAGCGCCACCCGCGTCCCTTTTCCCCCATCAAATACATAGTAGTTATTACACTCATTTTATTCTAAAAGTATGTGAAAGATTAGAATAGAATGATTTTATGTAATAGCACAAAATATATCATCAGCGACATTTTTAAAATACAATCTGAATCTTTATTCAGGGTTTTTGTTATATGTTTAACTATTTTGTCTTCTATATGTCTCAAACAGCTCATTTGTTTATCTTCAAGGTTTGAAAAGGCAGCATAATAGTAAGTGAAGACTTCTATAGAATCAAGAAACCCCTAAATGAGCCCATTAGTGGGGCTATACTAGACTAAGAACTTTAAAGCCATTATACATCCTCCTTTACATTTCTTTACTTTGTAATGCCATCACTTATGATTAGAGTATACATATTTTATACAGCAAACTCAATTTGCTGGTAATAGCTCACTTTTCACTGCAGCAATAAACTTCAGTTGCACCAATTTTTTATTTTGCTATCTTTAGCTGCAATACTTTAGTAATTGCAAATAATACATGATGTATTCCTTACATTTTGTTTGCAAAAATGAATGACAGATATTTGTTTTCATAGTTGTTTTGATAGTAGAATCTACCACCATCTTTCAAACCTTTTTTTTGGCAGAGATAACCCTCCCTCACCTCTGTTAAAAGATGAATACAAGCACAAACTAGTAGTCTCTCTACTTTTGCTTGCTTATATTGTAGAACTTCCATGATAGACAAGAATTGGTTTTGAAAATTTGTAGCTAGCAACAATATAGTGCACAGAATATATTCTCAATATCACATTCATTCATTCATTCATTCATTCCCAAGTGAGCAGGAATACAACTCTTTCATTGTGTACATATGCTAGACATATTCACCTGGTATCATCATCATTATCCTTTAAATGTCAAGTTGGTCCTGTTTTTTTGAGTTTTCAAAAGCAATTAACTTATCTATTTGTTTATTTCTGCTCTTTTACACGTTGTCTAGTTTATTTAGGAAATTTGTAAAAGTCCTCAAAGAGGCTAACAAAATGCATATAAAATACAGTAAAATACTCTTGTCAAAATACCGTCAATAAAAAGCTGCAAATACAAGACAAAACCTTGGAACTAAAGGTGTAGTTGCATGAACAGAAGTCATTTCCATTTGTGCAAAGAGGGTTCCCAATTTTCAGCAATTCCCCCTTTCTGTTGCAAAACTCTTGCCACATGCTATGCTGTTCTAGAGGGTCCACCAGCCTCAAAGAGCAGATTTTCAGGTTGCGCAGGTGACAGAAGAAAGTTGTGTGTGTGTGTGTGTAGCTAGCTCTTGAACAACACTTCATAGAACTCTACCACTGCCAGAATTTCTCCCAAAGTCACATTTCTGGAGCCAATTCAACATAAATTTGTAGCAGTAGCAGAATTAAAACTAATCAAATACCTCTGAAGATAGGAAGGCCCCCTTTCTGCTGAAGACCTCTTCTGTTCAAATGGGTAGGAAATTGGCTCCAGAGCAAAATAATTAAACTCTGCCAGACTTGCTGTATTGTTGAGGTTGGGGACTGGCTATGCAGCTTTACTCACCTCCTAGACCTTGGCCACTAACTTACATTGCTACAGCACTTAGATTTTGATCTCACTGTCCAGACCACAGAGCACCTAGCACTGACACTCTGTTACAGAGTTAGAAGAAAAGCTCTAAAAAATCCCAGCTGTGAAAGTGTACAGGTTCAGGGCTGCAGATAAGCATGTGGATAGGAAATTTAAAGACCAATTTCCCACACTATGCTGTTGACCTGCAGCACTTCCTCTCCATCACCACTTCCCTGTCCAGTTAGCACTTTAAGGCATTATGGGGGCTGCCAGTTTTCTCGAGCTCACAACTTGAATGTGACTAGTTATAGGTAGAAAATTAAACATATAGATCAGTGATCATTTGTCCTAAATGGCACTAATGAAATACTACTACTGCTTTGGCATTATACCAAAAAGTACATTTCCAAGGACAAATGCAACAGCATTTTTAAAATATTAACAAAATCTCTAGTTTGTTCCAATAATACCCAGTCTGTCAAACTCATTACCCTTCTGTTGACTGGCTATTAATAGTTATTTCTTAATATCTCTCTGAGTCCTTCTTGGGAGGTCAATATATAGGCCAGAAGAAAACAAATCGATGTATGTTTCATGCATACAAGGTGGTCACTATACCAACACCCTGTTTTATTTTCAACATATTTTCCATTTGGTTGGTTAAAGGACTGAGGCTTTTAACTACTCACTTGCATTTAGCATTGTAACATTATTTACTTGTAGTAACTTGTAGTAACTAAGGTAAAACAAGTAGTGAGATACTGTGAATTTAAACAGCGTAAATTGATGGGATTTGTCAAATAACAATGTTGTCATTTGACAAATAGGCAGAATGTATGTCTTCTGTTGATGGGTGTCAACAGAATTTAGAATGGAAATCTTTATATCTATGTTGCAGAGATTATTTTTATTATTTTAAACATTCACACCCCACCTTTACAGAATGAATCCAAAAAGGTTAACATCATAACTTACGAATTTTAAAAACAATTTGATAACAGTCTCAAGAAATGTAACATGTAACCATGAAAATAAGCTGGCTTTCAGAGGGACAATGTCAGTTTAAATGTTATGCTGGAAAGTCTTATTTAAACATCCAGTATATATATAGTATTGAATATTTTATGAGTTCCTGAGAAAAAGGTATTGCTTTGTCCCTTAAGTGATTATTGAGAACCCCATGATTCCATATGCTCCCAACATACAGGGGATCCAAATCAGGATGCTTGTTTTTTTGGTCCCGAGCTCTCACGACAGCCAGCTGACTCACACCAGAGCATAGGACCAAAAACCAGGAGATTCCTGGGTCCAACCATAAGCCAAGAATGGCTTCTGTAATTCCAGTATGTCCTGCTTAAATCGGGTCAGTTGAGCAGTATATGATCAGTTCAGGGGTTATTCAAACCAACTGCCATAAACTCCAGCTGAATGAAACAGGCAAAGAATCAACCACAGCATCTGTATTTCTCAGGCACAAGTTGCAGGAATTTTAATATTATGCTCACTTATTTGTGATCCTGTAGTATCTATTCTCTTATCTATAACAGTTCATAGATCTATATAAAAAGAAATGTGCCCTAATGTGAAACCTGGATAGATTCCAAGCTACTTTGTCACACTAATATCATCTACTCTAAATAATCAAGGTGCCCCTTGGCCTTTCAATTCCCTTAAGCATACAGTACTTAAAAAGTGTAAGGTATAAAGTTTAACAGTTTTAGCTGGGAATTTCTAATAAAGGAAGAAGGAAGGGCTATGAATTTTTTTCATATGGTATATGCAGCAGACAACAGCATCACACATCATTTTAATCAACAGTATGCAGATGTAATTTCAGAGCCTTTGTCTATAATCTTGGAGAACAGGTGAGGTCCCTGCAAACTGGAGGTGGGCAAATGTTGTCCCCATCTTCTAAAAGGTGAAAAAAGTGAGCTTGATATGATACCAGGAAAGATCCTTAAACAGATAATTCAGCAGTCGGTCTCTGAGCACTTAGAAAAGGATGCTGCAATTACTAAGACATACCATAGGTTTCTCAATAACAAGTTATGCAAGATGATTCTCATTTCTTTTTTTGATGGAGTTACAAGCTTGGTGGATCAGGGGAATGCTGTGGACATGGTGTAAGGCTTTTGACAAAAGTCCCCCATACTATTCTTGCAAGGAATATCTTGTGAGGAATTTACCACTGGTAAAATGTGGACTGAACGAGGTAACTGTTATGTGGCTTTGTAGTTGATTGACTGACCGAACCCAAAGAATACTCATTAATGGTTCCTTGTCATCCTAGAAAAAATGGGACAAGTGGGGTGGCACAGGGTTCTGTCCTGGACCCATTGTTGTTCAACATCTTTACAAATTATTTGGATGAAGGAATTGAGGGGATGTTCATCAAATTTGTAGATGACACTAAACTGGGAGGGGTAGCTAATGCTGCAGACAGAATCGGGATTCAAAATGACCGTAACAGATTGGAGAGCAGAGCCCAAACTAACAAAATAAATGTCAATAGGGGCAAGTGTAAGGTTCTGCACTTAGACAGGAAGAACCAGCTGCACCAGTATAAGATGGGGTACACCTGGCTTACTAGCAGTACATGTGAAAAGAATCTAGGGGTCTTGGTGGACCACAAGCTTAACGTGAGTCAACAGTGTGACGCACACAGCAAAAAAAGCTAATGCTATTATAGGCTGCATCAACAGAAGTACAGTGTCCAAAATGTTGGAAATGTAAAGAAACTGAAGGTACATTCTTTCACCTTTGGTGGACGTGCCCAAGGATTAAGGCTTTCTGGAAGATGATCTATAATGAATTGAAAAAGGTATTTAAATATACCTTCCTGAAGAAACCAGAGGCCTTTCTCCTGGGCATAGTCGGCCAATTGGTGTCAAAGAAGGATAGAACTTTCTTTATGTATGCCACAACAGCAGCAAGAATACTTATTGCAAAGTACTGGAAGACACAAGATCTATCCACCCTGGAAGAATGGCAGATGAAGGTGATGGACTATATGGAATTGGCGGAAATGACTGGCAGAATCCGAGACCAGGGAGAAGAGTCGGTGGAAGAAGATTGGAAAAAGTTTAAAGACTATCTACAGAAATATTGCAAAATTAATGAATGTTAGAATGATGTTGGATAGAAATTAAGTGGTTTTTAGCTGTAATATTATAAGGGAATATGAAAAATGGATTATTAATAGGTTAAAATTCAATGTCACAATATTTTAAGATTAAAGACTAGGATAAACAAAGAGGGGAAGTATTTGCTGAACTAACAAACTGAATTGGAATACAAAAAAGGGAGCGAGGAGGTCCGGGAAACAAGCCAATGAAAGATAAGTAACGGAAAGATTGAGTTGTTTTTAACTACTTTTATTTTGTATTTTAATTTTTTATTTTTTCATTTTGTAATATTCTGAAAATTTTAATAAATATCTTTTTTAAAAAAAAGAAGTACAGTGTCCAGATCAAGGAAAGTAATAGTATCATTCTTTTCTGCCTTGCTCATAACACACCTGGAATCCTGTGTCCAATTCTGGGCACCACAATTTGTTAATGGTTTCAGAACTCACAGAGCTAAAGAGTTCTGGTGACGTCTCTTTCCTGAGGCGTGGTTAGAAACACTTAAGGGAGTGGTTTGACGCTAAGTGTTTCAGTCTGCCTCTGGGACGCTATGCGAGAGGGAGAATGTGTCAGTTCTCGCCAGGTCTGAATTTATGCTGTTAAACTTCATGATTAAAGGCAAGAGAAGATAAGGAATGCCTTGTGTCTGCTCTGAATTATTACCCACACTGTTGCAATTGCTTCTCACCGCTGTGTTCGCTCTGCTACCGGCAAGAGAGAGAGGCAGGAAGGAGGGTTGGATCGGCACGGACAACAGCGATTCTGCGCAAGGAGGAAGCATGCCAGGCTCCATGTTTCGCCTCGGTTTACACTCTTGTCCGGCATAATCCAACAGGTTATGGATGCTTGCCAACGCTTTGAAGCATTGCAGGAACGTCCCACGTGTGGGGGAAGCCAGCAAGCTAGCTGAAAAGTTGCTGGGGCCAGCTGGAGCTCTGGAGCTGTGTCTCTGAAGCTGGAAGGAGCTCGCTGGGAAGAGGAGCCGATCTGCCGGAGGCCGGAGGAAGCTGATGCCAGTTGTGAGTAAGCTTACCCCGGGGAGGAGGAGATGGCTCAGTCCCAGGAACATGGCTTTAAGCTTAAGCTGCCATGTGCGAAATTAACCATTCAAACGTGGTTGGAGTGGAGTTATTTAGCAGAGTTGTCCCTAGTCGGAGCTAAGCTCTGGGAAACAGTCACGCCGATGTCTACGTCAGCTGGGGCGGTTGCAAGCCAACGTGAAGCTGAGGAGCGTGTTCTGGCGTTTTTGGCTGAGAACGTGAGTGCTGATTTGAGGCCTATTGTTCTGGATGCAAGGAAGCCTGAGGTCGCTTGGGTAGCTCTCCAGGAAGCGTGTAAAGCTGGGGGCGGAAGCAAGGGCCGGGAGATGGCTGCATCAGAACAGGAAAGGCAAGAGAGCACGGAAAGCCGGTGCACAGCTGGGAAAGGCTGTGGGACCCCTGAGGGGGGCGAAGGGACTATTGCCACTGCTGCTGTTGCTGCTGGTTTAGCAGAGTCTAAAAGCTGCGTGGGTGATGCAACATGTCTGCGTGAGGAGCTTGGAGAGAGGCAAGCGGCTGGGGGCCCTTTACCCATCACTGGGGGTGCAGGAAAGTGTCCTGGGAGCCCTGGGAGCAGTGGGGGGGGCGGTGAGCAGTAAAAGCTCAGAGAAGCCTCTTTTTCCAAAGGCTGCCAAGAGTTGTTTGCGTCGTGAGTCGAAGCCTGGGAAACAGGACAGAGCTAAAGGCTTCAAGGCCAGCCATCTGCTGCAGAGGGAGATACGTGCTGCAGAATTGTCTGGGAACTCTGAGATAAGTCCAGTCTTCAGAGCAACGCAGGATGTTGCCGTTACGGACGCTGCCAAGGACAGGTGCAGCCAGACGTTTGTTGGCATGGCAACGCTACAGAGCAATGCCAGCAGGGACACAGCTGTGAAGTGGGTGTTGGATTCAGGAGCGAGTCATCACCTGATAACGCCATCTGCTGGGGAGCTGCGGAATTGCAGGGCTGTTTCAGCTGGAATGACTGTTACATTAGCTGACGGGACAAAAAGGAATGTTTCTAATGCTGCAAATGTATATGTTTCTGTTTTGCAGGCGGAGCTGGAGTGCTTCATTGTACCAGGGATGAAGTGTTGTCTGTTATCGATACCTGCTCTTGCGAAGCAGGGGTACAAAATTTGTTTTGAAAATGATACCTGTTCCATTTTCAGAGGGGGGAGACAACTTGTCAACGTGGAATGCAAGGACAATCTCTTTGTTCTGGAAACACCTCTGGAGGGTGGGGGGAATGCAGGGAGAGCACAGGCGCAGTGTGCTAGTGTTCCCAGCCATGATTCATGTGTTCATGTATGGCACAAGAGAATGTCTCATGCTTGTTTGGAAGATGTTAAGAGGTTGCCAGGCTGCACCAAAGGTTGTAAAATCACGCCATGTGAGGGATCCCTAGTGTGCAGGGCATGCAGCAAGGTTCAAAGGTGCAGGTTTCCCGGGGTAAAGAGGGTAACCACAAAACCTTTTGAGCTGGTTCACACAGACCTTACAGGGCCAATGAAGTGTGAGAGTCTGGGTGGGGCCAGGTATCTGCTGACAGTGGCAGATGATTTTTCTCAGAATTCATGGTCTTTCTCTCTCAGGTCGCAGAGGGAGGCGGCGCAACTCATCCAGGATTGGGTTGCGGAGGTGGAACTAAGGTTCTCCACCAATGTGCAAGAGTTCAGGAGTGACCGTGGGTCACAGTTCACTGGGTCTGCTCTGAAGGAGTTCTTCAAGGAAAAGGGAATTCGTCACCAGGTGACGGGTGCAAAGTCTCCTCAAGAGAGAGGCATGGCAGAGCACAGGAGTGAAGCACTGGCTGAAGCTGTCAGAGTTTTACTGTGTGACTCTGGGCTGCCTCAGAGCTTTTGGAGTGAAGCTTGGAAGTTTGCCAGCTTTGTTTTTAACAGGTCCTACAATCATGATGTAGGTGACACACCGTATTTTTTGTTGCACAAGAGAAAGCCACAGGTGCATTTCTTCCGTTCGTTTGGTTCCAAGGCTTCAGTGCCAATACCAACAGCGCAACGGAAGGAGGGTGGTCCTAGGTACCAGGACATGATCTTCTGTGGGTATGATCCTGCAACAAATGGGTGGAAGTTTGCATACCCAGAGGGTGATCAGACCAAGCTGCTGGTCAGCAAGCATGCTGAGTTCTTTGAGCAGGGTGGTTGGTCACAGCCTAGGGTTGGTTCTGATTTTCTCTCAGAATGTCTGTCCGATTCTGAGGGGGAGGAAAGGGAGGAAGAAATGGAGGAAGGAGAGGCAGAGGCGGAGCCTGTTGCTGAAGACCAGGTTGCTGATGATGGTCAAGCACAGGGGTGGGTTTCTCCACAGGTTAAGAGGGAACCCAAGAGCGAGCCTTCATCTCCTGTTAGCCAAGTGCAGGAGGCCCGAAGACGCAGCAAGTCAGAGGGGGAGTCTTCTGAGCTTGCTGGAGACACACTTGCTGACCCCAGTGGGTCAGGAGAAGCACCCGAGGTTGTGCTCCGGCGGTCAACTCGGACCACAAAGGGGATTCCACCTGAGAGGTTTCAGGTCACCAGTGCGTGGGTTGGTTTCGCACAGTGTGATTCTGGGAGTGTGGAAGGGATTCAACAATTGCCTGGGATAGATGCCAGTGGGAGGCAAAAGGCAATGGGAGGTGAGTTGAACTCAAAGAGGTCTGTAAATAGGGGTTCACAGTTTCCCTCAGGATTCGTGACGAGAGGGGGTGTTAATGGTTTCAGAACTCACAGAGCTAAAGAGTTCTGGTGACGTCTCTTTCCTGAGGCGTGGTTAGAAGCACTTAAGGGAGTGGTTTGACGCTAAGTGTTTCAGTCTGCCTCTGGGACGCTATGCGAGAGGGAGAATGTGTCAGTTCTCGCCAGGTCTGAATTTATGCTGTTAAACTTCATGATTAAAGGCATGAGAAGATAAGGAATGCCTTGTGTCTGCTCTGAATTATTACCCACACTGTTGCAATTGCTTCTCACCGCTGTGTTCGCTCTGCTACCGGCAAGAGAGAGAGGCAGGAAGGAGGGTTGGATCGGCACGGACAACAGCGATTCTGCGCAAGGAGGAAGCGTGCCAGGCTCCATGTTTCGCCTCGGTTTACACTCTTGTCCGGCATAATCCAACACAATTTAAGAAAGATGTTGACAAGCTAGAACATGCACAGAGGAGGGCAACCAAGATGAACAAGGGTCTGGAAACCAAGCCTTGTGAGGAACGGTTGAAGGGGCTGAGTATGTTTAGCCAGGAAAAGAGGAGACTGAGAGGTGATATGATAATCCTCTTCAAATATCTGAAGGGCTGTCACATGGAAGAGGGAACAAACTTGTTTTCTCTTGCTCTGGAGGGTAGGACCTGAACCAATGGCTTCAAGTTACAAGAAAGCAGATTCCGATTCAACATCAGGAATAACTTTCTGACAGTAAGAGCTGTTCAACAGTGGAATGGTTTCCCTCAGGAGGTTTGTACTCTCCTTCATTGGAGGTTTTTAGCCAGAGGTTGGATGGCCATCTGTCATGGCTGCTTTAGCTGACATTTCTGCATGGCAGAGGCTCACTAGATTATCCTTTGGGTCCCTTCCAACTCTACAATTCTTTGATTCTATGAATGAATGCATCAGATGTGAGGAACATGCTATCCTACAGATGTTACTGGACCACAACTCTCATCATGCATGATCAGTGGCCAAGCTGGTTAGGGCTGACAGGAAACAGAGATCATCCGGAGGACCACAGGTTTTCCATCCCTTGCATAAACCACCAGCAAAACTTTCCTTGGTTTTCCACACATGTAGACATGTAAGAAAAGGTGATCTCTAGATAAGAGAGTATAGAATTCAACACTTCACTTAGCACAGTCATTAGCTTTTCCCCAAGTCTATGTCTATCCTCACTGCTTCCTTCCTTCCTTTACCTTCCCCTTCTGTTTCTTACCCCAAGGAAGTGAATAAAAGATACGAATCAATGTCAAAAATCAAATTCAACCATTATGTTAAAGTATACAGCTGTCCAGTAGCAAAATCTGTATTTCTGGCTGAACAATCCATGTTCTCTAGTAAATAATTCAGTATTACAAAAGTCCTGGATTTTCACATCCCTCTGTTGTAGTAGTTCATACAAGATACCACAAGTCCAACAAATATTTGCTAATTTTGCCCCACAGATACACACAGAGATTGTTAAAATAAGAATTATTGTATGTTAATGTATTTCTAGAGGACAAAGGATCAATCATTGGACAAATCATTATGAAGAAAATGTTTTCAACCAAGTTTCTAAATGATATGATTAAAAATGTAACACAAAATGAGTCAGAGTATCTTTTTCCAGACACACTAAACCAAACAGCAAGCAAGACACAAAACACAGATTTGGAATGAAATATTTATAAGTGGTTTCAAAGAAGTAAACATAATAAATACGTTTAAAATGACATCCAACTATTATCCCAATTTATGTAAATTCTGACAATGCATTTTAAATAAGCATTTCAAAAACAAATCACCAGGAAACTTTCAAGTATTGCTCTAGAGCTAGTATCTTTTAGCGTATTATTGTTCAAGATGGTCTTTCATTTGATTCTGTGCATCTTCCTCTCTGCCTACTTCGTAATAGCTATGGCTCATGATGAGGCACTTTGGCATCACTATTATATAATGTTTCTCCTTGATGTTGAAATTTCCTCTTCACAGCAAATGAAAATTAGAGTATCTAAGTGCTGCAATATAAAGATTCCTAAACTGGCTGCTGGAGAAGCTAATTTGCAAGTGCTAAATATCAATCTTTCAGATATTGATACATAAAGTAAGCAGTAGCCTACAGAAAACAGTAGGCTCCATTTTGTGTTGTCTCACTGGCTTACCTCATTAGCAAGAAATATGAACATGGCTTATATTTAACAAGGATTCCCCAGAATTCCTCTAAGCTCAGTTTTGATAGTTCCCATTTTCACTGATACAGTATAGTCCTAGAAGATGCACAAGTTGCAGTGGATATTGTGGGGAGAGGGCCTTCTCAGCATTGGTGCCCATGAGTAGAACCTCATTTGTGGAGTGGCTAGGAAGACTCTCCTTGGTGCCTACCTTAATAGCATTTCAATACAGGCCAAAGATCATTTCATTTTCCTAAGCCTTTTAAATGTGAAAAATTAATTCTGTTTTTAAGATGCTTTTTAAAAATCTGCTACTTTTAGATTTTATTGCAATACTACATTCTTTTTACTTTTATTTACGTATGGGTTATGCAGAAATAAACTAACTAGGTCTCCAGGTTAGCAGGTACACCTCTCAATAGGTACGAATCTTGTCATCCATTGTTTTCATCCTCTGTTATTGTTGTTATAATCCTCTATGTCATATTATATTTACTTTCAACTAGACGGAAGAATAAAGAAGATGTGATGCCACAGGATATTGCTTGGATGTCCCAACTTTTGGATGGAGAAGCACAGGGAAGGTCCAATTTTGATTGGGAGAAGTGGAGTTTGATCTGTTCCTCCTTGAAAGTGGAATATATCTACACATACTATAAAGGGCAGCATTCTTCTTTTTTGGCAAGTGATAGATTAGGGAAACGGTGTGAGGAGGAAGAGCTTAATTACCCATCTCCCACACTGCCAACGTTCTAATAAAGAGTGGAGCTTATTGCAGTTGTTATAAACTAAAAAGAAGGCAATTGTGGTTCTCCAGCATCACAACTGTTTGATCCCAGACAATCAATGGCAACACCGAGCTAAATCTTATCCATCAACAAAGACAATATTTCCAATGGATCATACAGCTGCAAGTATCTGGTGTAGGACAACTCACTCACAGGCTTGTCACTGTGGGCAAAGTTTGTCTAAGGAAAAGGCGCTAGTAATACAGAAACATTTTGCAGACTTTGTTGCATTGGGCAGTAAACTTCACACAAATCCAGAGTGGAGTCCTTAAGGCAGGTGGATAGTGTCTTGTATTGCCTCCTTCTGGCAACTCCTGCAGGGGGAGTGTCGTCTGGGTGGCCCAGGACCTCCATACATACTGCCCTGGTGAGGTCACTTTGGTGCTGCAAACATAGCAAAATCAATGCAGGAGGCAGCAGTTATGAGTTATAAGCTCAACTTGAATGGAATACGGTACAAGTGCTATGTTGTCTTTGTTGGTGGGAGAAATCATTGTGTCTCACTGGTCAGGTTAATAAAAATAACAATAATAATAGTAATTTATTTATACCCTGCCCATCTGGCTGGGTTTCCCCAGCCACTCTGGGTGGCTTCCAAAAGAATATTAAAATACAATGATTCATCCAGTATTAAAAGCTTCCTTAAACAGGGCTGCCTTCAGGTGTCTTTTAAAAGTCTGATAGTTGTTTATTTCTGTGACATCTGATGGGATGGCGTTCCACAGGGCAGGCGCGACTACTGAGAAGGCCCTCTGCCTGGTTTCCTGCAACTTCTCTTCTCGCAGTGAGGAAACCACCAGAAGGCCCTCGGCGCTGGACCTCAGTGCCTGGGCAGAACGATGGGGGTGGAGACGCTCCTTCAGGTATACTGGCAGAGGCCTTTTAGGGCTTTAAAGGTCAGCACCAACACTTTGAATTGTGCCCAGAAACGTACTGGGCACAATACGTACTGGGCACGATCCGCCTTAAGCCTGGCAGCCGCCAGTCAATAAAGTGTTGACCCACCACTGTCCACCTGCTTCAGCGGGTGCTTGGAGCTCAGATTATCACTTGACAAGAGGACTGAACTACTGCACCAGCAAAACAGAAAAGAAACCAATTCTCTTCCACCTAGCAAGCTGGAACGTCAGGACCATGTGTCCTGGCTTGTCCACTAATCTGTGGCAGGTCAACAACTTTTCTGAACCATAGGCCCAACAGAGGGCTTGTGGGAGTGGTTAGGTGCAGGTATACTGAAGAATGATGCCTTAAACACCAGAGTGATCAATTCTATTGCTTTATTAAAGAAGGGTATAGACTTACAGCCTGCCAGGTCTCCTAGGCATTACATGTGTAGAAGATGGCCATCACTGGCCATGAGCTGAAAACGCTTAACATTGACATTGCCACTGTACAGAGGACCAGAGTCACTTTGACTGGCAGCCTCTGAGAGAAGAACTACACCTTTTTCTGGCACAGAGGACATCCAGAAGAACCATGTATCCATGGCGTGGATTTCACAGCGAAGAACTCTCTTCTGTCTGCAATAGAAGCAACTGAGGGCTCCAAACATTTGCTTTTCCTCTGCCTCTCAACCACTTCCAGTCCAGTTAACATCTCGAGCTTCTACACACAACTCTGAACTGAGCTTGTGTCTGCCTCAATCAGTCTACCTAGTCCCTTTCTTTTTGCCTTCACTGTATGATTGTTGAAACACCTGAAACTTCTAAACACATCATAAATAACAGGCTCTAAGGACACTTAAAGACTTTTATCTTTATTTGAATTAAATTAGTTCTGCATGCCAAAATCAAAACCAGTGCCATGTCATAATAATACAAGCTCTTCCTAAGCCAAACATATTAACATCGATTTTTAGTAGTTGTATTTAGACAATTTACTTTTTCTTTCCCCCTTTTTAAATAAAAAAAAGTATAAAACTGTTAGCTCTGAAGTCACACAAGTACAGCAATGCTGTAAAACAGCTTTACTTGTTTTCAGCTCAGTTGCATTGCACTGGCCTTTTAAAAAGGACTTGCTTTATTCACAAGCACTTTTCTTTGCAAATGCAGCCCTTCACGTTCCACTCAATCCTGCTGTAGAAGCCCCCCCCCCCCAACTTTCAGGAGCAGATAAATGGGCAGTGAAAAGAACTGTAGTGGAACCCCCTACCCCCACTTCACCCCCATAAAAGCCTTCTTGCATCTAAAAGCTTCCCGGTCCAGGATTTTAGCTTCAAAAACCATCTTCAAAACAAATATATGCAATAATAATAATAATATTTGGAATGTAACAAAGTGCACTCTGAGTTAATGCTACCTCAAGCACTGTCTCCAGTGATGGATGAGGACTACTATATAGGAAAACAAATATTTTGTATAAAATCAGTAGTGAAATAGCTGAAGGGGAAATTGCTTCTGGGAAAGGAAAAGCTCTCTTGGCAAGTTCTGCATGAAAACATTCCAGAGAATCCACTCTATCATTATTTAATGTTTGCAGAATATTCTACAACCACACAACAAACTCTTCTTTGGTTTGGTTTACATAGCAAGTGTTTGAGCTTTTGTTTTAAGAGCTGTCAGATTAATGTGTTCATGTATATATTCTCAATATCATTCAGGGGCAAAATCATTTTCTTTCATCCTGCTAAAGGATGTAGCAGCTTTGAACACAAGTTAATTTTTAATGTAAGGACATGTTCTTCATGCTTACAATTTAATATTACTTGTTTCCAGGGGCAGTATGTTCCATTTTGCTGCCTGAGGCAAAATGTGAAGGTGTCACAATTCTGCCACCCCCACGAAGCCTCCTTTATCTAGGTTACGCAGCGGAAACCAGAAATCTCACAGGAAACTTCCACCACTGCTGATGCCACTTCTCCACAACTGCAGAGGCGGCGGGTTGGGTGGGACACCTACAAGCGGCACTAACTTGTAGGCTTCTGCCACTTGAGGCGGTTGCCTCAGTCTACCTCATGGGCTAACAGGCTCTGCTAGATAGCATGCCAGAATATGCACAGTTCTCCATGTTAAACAGTTTAAAGAAGAATATAAATACAAAACTATGCTACAAAAAAAAAGGTTTATGCACAGTTCCCTTCTCCAGCTTTTTTTCTCACTCCCAAAAAAAACAAAAAGAAAAGACAACAGGGGAAGACAACGGGAGTTGGGGGGACGGGGACTAATCTAATGGCTACACCAAAGAATGTACATAGGAACCTAGGTACCATTAGTCCATCTACTTCAGTATTGTCTGCACTGACTGATAGTGACTCCCCAGAGTTTCAAGTGAGGGTCCCTCTCAGTTCTACCTGAAGATGCCAGGATAAGAAAAGAGGATGAAAACAGAGTCCTTGGTTGAATTTTACTCTAATTTGCATTCTCACAGTAAGCTCAACCCCTGCTTGAAGTGACAGAACAGACAAAATCATAAACTGAAGGCATAATGGAATATTTTGTGTTTGATCTACACATCATCCATTTTTAACATTTGTACTGCAGAGACTCTTTGAAAAAGGCATTTTAAAATGCATCAAAATTGGTGATGGGAAAACTTTCCTCTGGTCAGCTTGAAACTGGCTCTTTAAATTACAGTGTTATTCAGAGACCTCAGCGTGGGTGGTACGCATATTTTTCCCCCAAGAGTTCTCTCCAGGCTCAAATGGTTGCCATTAGATATTACTGCTTGCCCAAATAAAGGGAATTAAGCCCTTTAAGAGCTCCACTTGAATGCTCTAAGATCTCAGTTCCCATGACTGTCTGCTATTGCATCCTATCCCAGGGAGTGGGAAGTTGACCTTCCTGTTCAGTACAAGGTAGCAAGTGATGGCCCCTTGCAGCTCTAATTCTTTCCCTGCAGTTCTTAAGAATTTGAATAGGCTGTCAGCTCCCCTGCCTGAACTTTTATGAAATCCTAGCTCCTACATCTTATAATACTGCCTTACTGGTTACAATTATCCCTCAAAACGCCATCTGCTTTTGCCAAAATCCCTGCATAATTATCACAGATTTGGTAGCCATCACAGAGTGGGCTTTAAAATCTCTAGTGAGCAAAGCCAGTGAAATTGCTGGGCCCTGGAAATGTGCATTATCTCGTGTTGTCTGACCAAGCAAGATGAAGCTTAGCCATTTGACTATGCTGAATCTTAGGCAGAACATCTTTTCCTGCTCTCTTTTCCTGCCCATCCCAAATCCCTAATTCCTTGACTTTTTTAGATTATGGTGGTGAGGTCAAACACGTTGTTCCACAAAGGCTGTGTAAATTAAATTATTTAACTAAGATGAGTCAAGAGTCTTCCCTGTGGTTGGTTCCAGATAAGCTCTAGGGATTGCAGAACTCTCATGTTGCAAGCGTTAGAAGCTTTCTTATGCTTGCCTATAGATCCCTGGAATCTTAAAAATAAACGTTTAGAAGCATGTATGATCAGCTCTGTACTAGCAATGATTAGTGTCCTTGACTTGGACAATAATTAAATTAAAATCATGTTCTGAGCATGTGCAAAAGCTCATTCTACATCCCAACCCATTGAAGTATTTATGAGGATAACAATGCACAAATGGGATGCTTCTGATTATTACAAGATGGCTAACTTGCAATTAGAAACTTAGGGGGGGTGTTCATTTACATCAGTGGCACACACACCATAAAAATAATAATAATTTATTATTTGTACCCCGCCCATCTGGCTGGGTTTCCCCAGCCACTCTGGGCGGCTTCCATAGAAACCAAAAATACACTAAAATATCACAGATTAAAAACTTCCCTGAACAGGGCTGCCTTAAGATGTCTTCTGAATGTCAGGTAGTTATTTATCGCTTTGACATCTGGTGGGAGGGCGTTCCACAGGGCGCGCGCCACTACCGAGAAGGCCCTCTGCCTGGTTCCCTGTAGCTTTGCTTCTCGCAATGAGGGAACCGCCAGAAGGCCCTCGGCGCTGGACCTCAGCGTCCGGGCAGAACGATGGGGGTGGAGACGCTCCTTCAGGTATACTGGGCCGAGGCCCTTTAGGGCTTTAAAGGTCAACACCAGCACTTTGAATTGTGCTCGGAAACGTAGTGGGAGCCAATGTAGGTCTTTCAAGACCGGTGTTATGTGGTCTCGGCGGCCGCCCCCAGTCACCAGTCTAGCTGCCGCGTTCTGGATTAGTTGTAGTTTCCGAGTCACCTTCAAAGGTAGCCCCACGTAGAGCGCATTGCAGTAGTCCAAGCGGGAGATAACTAGAGCATGCACCACTCTGGCAAGACAGTCCGTGGGCAGGTAGGGTCTCAGCCTGCGTACCAGGTGGAGTTGGTAGACAGCTGCCCTGGATACAGAATTGACCTGCGCCTCCATGGACAGCTGTGAGTCCAAAATGACTCCCAGGCTGCGCACCTGGTCCTTCAGGGGCACAGTTACCCTATTCAGGACCAGGGAGTCCTCCACACCAGCCCGCCCCCTGTCCCCCAAAAACAGTACTTCTGTCTTGTCAGGATTCAACTTCAATCCATTAGCCGCCATCCATCCTCCAACCGCCTGCAGGCACTCACACAGGACCTTCACCGCCTTCACTGGTTCTGATTTGAAAGAGAGGCAGAGCTGGGTATCATCTGCATATTGATGGACACCCAGTCCAAACCCCCTGATGATCTCTCCCAGCGGCTTCATATAGATGTTAAAAAGCATGGGGGAGAGGACGGAACCCTGAGGCACCCCACAAGTGAGGGCCCAGGGGTCTGAACACTCATCCCCCCCACCACTTTCTGAACACGGCCCAGGAGGAAGGAGCGAAACCACTGCATAACAGTGTCTCCAGCTCCCAGCCCCTCTAGACGGTCCAGAAGGATGTTATGGTCGATTGTATCAAAGGCCGCTGAGAGATCCAGCAGAACCAGGAAACAACTCTCATCTTTGTCCCTAGCTCGCCGGAGATCATCAACCAGCGCGACCAAGGCAGTTTCAGTCCCATGATGAGGCCTAAATCCCGATTGGAAGGGATCCAAATTTTCCGCATCCTCCAGGCGTGCCTGGAGTTGTTCAGCAACCACGCACTCAGTCACCTTGCCCAAGTATGGAAGATTTGAGACTGGGTGATAGTTGGCCATACTGGCTGGGTCTAAAGATGGTTTTTTAAGAAGCGGTTTAATGACCGCCTCTTTCAGCGGATCTGGGAATGTTCCCTCACAGAGGGAAGCATTCACCACCCCGCAGAGCCCATCGCCCAGCCCTTCCCGGCTTGCTTTTATTAGCCAGGATGGGCAAGGATCAAGGAGACAGGTGGTTGGTTTCACGCGTCCAAGCAGCCTGTCCACATCCTCGGGGGTAACGGATTGAAATTGATTCCATGCAACTTGACCAGACAGAGCTCTAGCACTCTCCCGCCCCAGCCCTGCTCCCATGGTGGTGTCTAGCTCCTTCCGAATATGAGTGATTTTATCTGCAAAAAACTTTGCAAAATCGTTGCAGGAGATCTTGGGGTCTTTACAAGGCCCCGGTGGTAAAGGTGGTTCCGTTAAATTGCGAACCACCTGAAAGAGTCTCCTGCTACTATTTTCTGCAGATGCAATAGAGGCGGTGAAGAAAGTCTTCTTCGCCGTTGCTATCGCCACTTGGTAGGCTCGACGTTGAGCTCTAACCTGTGTCCGGTCAGATTCGGAGTGAGTTTTCTGCCACCGACGCTCTAGCCGTCTCAGCGATTGTTTCATCGCCCTCAGCTCCGAAGAAAACCACGGGGCTGTCCGGGCTCCATGCAATCGGAGAGGGTGCTTCGGAGCCAGACAGTCGATAGCCCTGGTTAACTCCGCATTCCAGCGGGCCACCAGGGAATCAGCTAAAAGGCCATCAACATGGGATAAAGCATCCCCTACCACTCTCTGGAAACCATTTGGATCCATTAAGTGGCAGGGGCGGACCATCCGAATTGGTCCCACCTCCCTGCAGAGGGGAAGGGTCGCGGAGAAGTCCAGTTGCACCAGGAAGTGATCTGACCATGGCACTTCTTTTGTTTCACTTTTACTTAGTGTCAGATCACCCACATCACTAGAGGTGAACACCAGGTCCAAGGCATGTCCATGACTACGAGTTGGGCCAAACTTATTCAGGGACAGCCCCATGGAGGCCATGCTTTCCACAGAGTCCCGAGCAGCCCCTTGTAAGGTCGTGTCGGCATGGATGTTAAAATCCCCTAGGACAACCAAACTAGGTGTCTCCAGGAGAAAATCTGCCACGACCTGAAGCAGCTCGGACAGGGAATCCTTGGTGCAGCGGGGAGGTCGGTACACCAAAAGGAATCCTGTACTGCCCCTATTGCCCAACTTCCAGAACATGCACTCAGAAAACTGGATCTTCCCAGTAGGACGCCCGGTGCAAGCTAGTGACTTCCTAAAAATCACTGCAACCCCCCCTCCCCGCCCACATGACCTGGGTTGTTGTGCGTAAGAGAAACCTGGTGGGCAAGCAGCGGCAAGGACAGGCCCATCTGCTTCCTCCAACCAGGTCTCTGTCACACATGCCAGGTCAAATCCTCCATCCACAATTAGGTCGTGGATGGCAGTGGTTTTATTCATCATTGACCTGGCATTACACAGTAACACCTTCAGGTCATGTGGGTTTCCCCTGTTGATTCCAGTATCCATCCGGTCAAGGCCAGACCCAGAGGCAGGGACAGTCTTCAAACAATGACTAAACCTGCCTCCTCGGTAATGACATGGTCTGGTCTTAGCGTAACTCCGCCTCCTGCCCATGATCACTGAGATCGGATGTCCCAGTACTTCCCCCCCTGTGGAACTTGTCCCAGCCATCGTGTTGGCTGGGGCCCCACTCCCAGGCAGCCCTGATCCCGCCCCTTAAAAACAAAACACAAACTATACAGAACCAATAAAACAACAACAACAAAAAAGGAACAGAACAATTATACTAAAATTAATCCCCAACCAAATATCCATCCCACCCACCCACCCCAAACAAAGGAAAAAAGGAAAAAAAGAAATAAAAATTTAAATTGCCACCGACTGCTTGAGGACATTTTAAAGCACATTAACCACCTGGAACAGGGAAGCAATGGCAGAACACTTCCCACACTTCCCCAAAAGTTTGTTCCAAATAAGGGCCTGGGCCACACCCCCTGGGCCAGTTGGAAAAGGCCTTGGAAGGGAGCAGGCCCTGCAGTCCTCCCCACAGCCGATGGTCCGAGCATATATAAAATGAACTTAATCTGATTTATGCAAAAGTTTTAACACCTATTTCCATTCTATAAATACTGGTAATCAATTAGTTTCACTGAACACACATTGGAAAGGTTGAAGGGATCGTCTTATTATATCTACACAGGGGACTACAGATAGTCTTCTAAGCAGAAAATAGTCCCTTCATTGTTGTTCATATGACACAGGTGTAAGAGCTAAAGCTCTGAAGGCAGCATTCTGTTAATAGGGTCTTTCATCAGTAGGTTCACATACCCCTGAGATCTTTCCAAAGTGTCTCCTTGAAGACATGATGGTTTCTAAGAAAATATTCCCCACTGCATGCATGGAAATACTTTCAACATATGTACTGGGGAAAATCTTGGCCAAAAAAAGTCAGAATTTGTTCCAATATTTAGTCCTACTTTCTCTAAAAATGCAAATCTAAGGGCCAAGCTAGATGTGACATCAGGAAACTTGTGATAAGATTTCCTGTGTTTCCCCCACCCACAAAGGTCAGCGTAACCACAAGCTGCTCAAATTGTTTCCCTGATTCCTTAATTGCTGCTCAATCTGTTATTTTCCCCAAGGAAAAAAAATGTAGGTATAAAGCAGAATGAATAGCTATAAGGGCAGGTAATCCAGATCAGGAAGCTGGGGAAAGGGCTAACTACTCGTTCCTGAACATTCCAACCCCAGTCTGATTTGTGGTGCTGGGCAGCTGCTTTCACCTTGTAGTAAATCTCCTAACCATAATAGCGCTATTAGCTATTTCCCCCTTTTAAAACATATGAAATAATATATATTAAAGAGGAAAGTTCTACTGTGATTAAACCAATTTCTTATTTGAAGGACTAATTACCATGTGCTATAGGGGGGCGATGGCGAAGTTCAAATGATTGAATCCCTGTGGATAAAGATTTCACTCAGACTGTTATGATTGTGATTAGACTTAAGTCTTGGAGAAGCATTAGTCATGGGCTATATCAACAAGGTCATTAGGTCCCTAGGGTATCATCTACATAATTCTGACAAGAAAATTAGTTTTATTAAGCATTCAGATTGCCTTATGGATCAATTTTCAAACTACATAAGCATGGAAATATAAATAAAACCAGAACCTGACCATTAAAGTATCCAAACTTTCAGTTTCCAGGTATTTTCTAGGTTATCTAGTTAAATAAAGTTATAGTTAGACATTTTAGACATATACAGATTTTTTAAAAAAAATAAAAATACACACACCCCACAACCTTTCCTTTTTCAGACACTCGCATAAATCATTCAACCTTCAATAAGGAAGATACAATCACCACAAAATCTACCTCTGCATAAAAACAAATAGCTAACACCCAAGATAATGTGGGCAATGAGTGTAGCCAAGAACACCATTTCATCGATAAAGCAAAACAAAACATACTGACAGCAGTACAATCAACCTCATCTCCTGCACACCCACACCAAACAGGATACTGCTGTTTATGTTTTCCCATTCTGAGAGCTGAAGAGCTTGGGAGAGTTTCTATCACATTCCCTGAGTTCTGGGGGGGGACGGACCCAAATACACCATACTTTATACTGTGTATTTTATTGAATGTAGTCTCAGACACTGCTTCCTAGAAACAGAGGAACTAACACCAATTAATCTGTTTATTTCTACAGAATTGCTTTTGACATTGACATATTATTATTATTATTATTATTATTATTATTATTATTAATATTATTATTAATATTATTATTATTAAACTTGTGGAAAACATCCTACTCGCATGGTATTAATAGGAAGCTACCTTATACTTGAGTCATACTACCAACTCTAGCTAGCTCAGTATTGTCTTCAGTAACTGGAAGTGGGTATCCATGATTTTATACAGCAATCTTTCCCTGCCCCATCTAGACATAACAAGGATTGAACATAGAACAGCATGAAGACAAAGCATATGTGCTATCATTGCCTGAGTCCACCCTCTCAATGAACAGCTACAAGCATTTGTAGCTGTTTTTCCCACATGTAAATGGTGTCATGATCTTGTCTGAGTTGGTAACACTTATGCTATGCTGCTCACACAAGTAGACCAGTCACACAATGTTCCTAATGATAATTCCCTCTTTCTACTTCAAGTCTTTGCTTGCTCTTAAACATGTAGCCAAAACCACACAGCCCTTACACATAAGGGAGTTATCGGCACACTTGGGGTAGCTCTGAGGTTTGCAGGGGTTGAACACCCGCCCTCCAAGGTAATTCATTTCAGGCTAAGAGGCTACTGCAACACAAAAAGTTGAATGCTAAGCAACTGGTGATAGGACGATAAATATTTCCCACAAGAAGTGCCAATCAGGGCAACACGTCTGGAGTCCATTCCACACCTGAGTATCCCACATGCAGTACAGAAGTGGAACAACTTAATGTTAAAAGATGCATATGAATGTTGATAAGGTTACAGGTAGGACAATGCCAGGCAGAAGAAAGTTTTTGATTGTGGTTAGATGCTTGCGTTGGCAAAAAAGAAAATCAATCAGATTCATGCACCCAGAGTTCTTGTACCTCTCAGTCGCAGGATATATTTTCTCTTTTCAGTGAGAAAACCCAGTGGAAATCCAAGTTTTTGTGCTTGCAAGTGACAATTCCTCCTCCCACCTATATGCAAAGGAAATGGTGTCTGGGACAATGCCTGAACATGGAGGCTTGTAACTGAGAAGAGTTTCATTCCAATGGTATTTTATATATTTTTATATCAAACCTTGAGAATAACAACCATCAGAGCATAGTACTTAAAATGAAGTCATTTTATACCATTATTTCTTATTGTGTAGAGTTAAATTCTATTCTCATATCTCTATAACCTTGCTTAATGATCCTAGGGTTAAAGTTCTGTCTTTTCTTTTTCTCTCATCTGAATAGTGGAAGTCCAATTTACACTATGCTAAGTTTATTAATGTCAGCCTAATCATTTTGAGATATATGGAAGGAGTAGGCTGCAACTGGCATCTTTGTAGGCAATTACAAAAGGCAGTAAGGTCAAAACAAATACTATCTATGCCAGAATGAATGGATTTTAGTACCAATTAAGAATTTCTCAAATAAATATCAGCACACAAGTGCAAAACTAAAGGAAATCAGAAAAACATAACAAAGAAAGGTTTGCTTTTGCCCATTTTGTATTTGTCAAAAAGTGAAACCCGTTCCTTATCACTGCCTAATTACTACAGGCCCGTTATGTAATGGCTTTCTTATACATTTGAAGAGCACCAGAGCAAGTGGCATTAATGATAGCTGGCAACAAGATGGAAATGTAACATGAAAGGCTACTCTCTGTCTTCAAGCAGAGAGATGAACACTATAGCTAAAACATTCTTTATTCACACTTCACACTACTGCCTAAAAGAGAGAAAAAAAGGGTAATGAAAATAGCAGTAGGTTGATGCACACTGCATCCATTAGAGGCCATAAAAAGAAAGCATTTCTTTGCTACTCCAAGAGCTTGCTAATAAACACATCCTTTCACCAATACCAATCCAACTTAGTGTTTCATTAGCTCCTTTTGTTCCACTTTCCGAATACGAATTTCAGGGACTGGAAGGACTCTGACCAGTGTCTAACAGAGGCAAGAGGACAGGGGATTGACCTAGGAGAGAAGGCCAATGATTTATATGCTTTGGTGCCACCCATAAGGCAGAAGCGGGTGTGTGTGTGTAATGGTCAGAGCCATCTGAGTCAGAGGTGAGTCAGGAAGTGTCAGAGATGTCAGTGTCAGGAAGTGTCATCTGAGTCAGAGATGAGTCAGGAAGTGTCATCTGAGTCAGAGATGAGTGCAGGAAGTGTCAAGAGGAAAAGGCTGTACAGGTGAGGGACACACCAGTTGACTCCCTTCCCTTCCCTACCCCACTGAATCCTAGAACCAGGAGGGGCGATGGCTTCCATGTAGGAGAAGCCTCAGGCTGCACACGCGCACCCTGTCAAATGACGGTACATAAGCTGGTTAGGAGGCAACTGCTCCTCAGGGCACAGACCTGAGGACAGCTGCCTAGAGGCTAGAAGTGTGTGTACATGTGTATCTGGGGCACCATGGGAGTTTACGTGTTTGTCAATACAGAATTAACCCCTTGGCTAGGGGTGCCTAGGAAAAATGATAGAACAGACTTGAGAGAAGGAATGCTTTCTCGCCCCTTCCCAGCTGTCCTTCTGTTTGTGTGTGTGCATGTGTCAGAACATACAAGCAATTATTAAAATCACAGTTTTCCAAGCAATTTTAAAATTACAAGCAGGACAAGTTACCTGCTTCTCAATAATTACAGAGCAACATAAAAGACATTCATCTAGTCTTGTATTTTTTAAATATCTGACTTAATAAAGCTGCATTTTAAAATAAAAAGGATGGTATTCAACTAAACTTTACTCAGAGTAAACCCACAGAAATTAATGGACCAAACTTAGTTATGTTCCAAAGAAAGGAAGGAAGGAAGGAAGGAAGGAAGGAAGGAAGGAAGGAAGGAAGAAAGCTCAGAGTCTAGGGCATCTGCCCAGGGCACCACTCCAGACTTCCTTGTTCATACATATGGGTTCAAGGCCCTGTACTCTTGACCTGCTATTCCTGCCTTATACCAAGTTAGACCACTGGGTCCATCTTGCCTGATACTGTCTCTCCACAGCTTCAGGTACAGATTTACATCAGACCCTTTACATTGCCTAAAGGTAAATATAAAGGACCCCTGACAGTTAAGTCCAGCACTCATCTCTCTTTACTGGTCAAGGGAGCCAACGTTTTTCTGGGTCATGTGGCCAGCATGACTAAGCCGCTTCTGGTGAAACCTGAGCAGTGCACGGAAACGCTGTTTAACTTCCTGCCAGAGCGATACCTATTTATCTACTTGCACTTTGATGTGCTTTCAAACTGCTAGGTTGGCAGGAGCTGGGATCGAGCCATGGGAGCTCACTCTGTCACAGGGATTCGAATTGCTGACCTTCCGATCGGCAAGCCCTAGGCTCAGTGGTTTAGACCACAGTGCTACCCGCATCCCCCTGTACATTCCCTATTCATACCCAAACAAGCGGAAGCTTTGCTCTAGAATTTTATAATTTCCTTCTGGGACTATTAACCTAGGAGGTATATTTGCAGTTTATATAGGCCCTTGGCAGAGGTCTAACTTTTCATATCACAACTATAGATTACTTCAATCAAATTATGCTTTCAGTAATATTCCATTTTTTCTAACTACTTCCAATTGTTAGAAAAATAGTTTTCTAATAAGACTTTCCTCCCTTAATTTAGAACAATCTGCCAGCTCAACAAATGGCTTTACTGAAAACCAATTTATACAACATATTGATTAACTATGAAATAACAGAGTAACTATAATGTCAGAAAAGTTTTAAATACAGTCCACAGTTCACTGAATCACATTTTTACACAGGAACAGATAAAAACAACAAAACCAAGCCAAATGGCAGACTCTTTTTTTAAAAATAAGAGAGTATGTTTTCTGTATTTGTTGTTGAGCCAGTATTTCATTGGGAATCAAAAAAATAATAAATAAATTACATACCACTATGCACTGGAGCACACAAGCAGTGAAAACTTTATAACAGGCTTCATTTACCTCTGATCCCATCGATCTACATCATCCACATTCAGCATAAATGCCCATAGAAAAAGAAACCTAGAGTTTTCCATGACTAAGCCATGTCAGCACTTATACAAAATAGTCTGTGTTTTAAAGTATTTCTGATTGTTTATGGATTTTACAATACAATTTGCATGGAAGTCCCAATACTGTTGTTTTTGATGTTAGTTGAAAACTTTCCCTTTTTTCTAATTCATGAATTAGTTCATTTTATTTTGTAGTTTTTAATTCTTGTTGGTTTCATGTTTTAGCATTGTTTTCTTATTTTTATTGCATTTTATGTCCTATTTTTGCACACCATTTTGGTATTGTTTTAATGTAGAACAGTTTATAAATTCTGAAATAAATAAAGTGCATATTGTTTTCTTCTTTTTTTGTTGTAGTTATATTGTATTTGATGCATAGACCAGTACAAACAAAACATAAACCTTCAACTGGCGTTCAGTCTGAAAATGGGGGAGGGAGGCAGTGGGGAGAAGAATTCCAAAGTTAAGAATTACGTTATTCATACTGAAGCATATTCAATCAAGTGCTTAACTGTTTCCTAATTTTCCTGGTTGTGATTTTAACAAAACTTTGCTAATCTTATGTTCTTATTCAAAGCTTATTGAAAGTTGGAGCAGGAAAATACTGTGGCTCTTCCCCAGCAATGACTCCCAGTATGAGCTTACAAGCCGTAGCACTACAATAACTGAAAACATTGTAATGGAAACTGTTAATACATTCAGAATGAACAAGAGCTGAAAGTCAAGTGAAGTACATGGACATATGAATCATCCCTTAATGACTGACCTAAACAATAATCTGACAACTCTCTTGTGGAAAGACACAAACACCATGCTGCCCTAGCACTTCATGAATAGCACTCAAAAGAATTACTGCCCATTTAAGCAGCGAACAGCAAGGGTAGTCCACATGTTGCCCTCCAGATGTTGCTTGATGCCAACATCTATCAGCACCCACCAGCATGGCCAATCATCAGGGATGATTAGATCTGTAGTCCCAGAAACTTCTGGAGATTACGACTCCAGCTACCCACAGGGCCATAACTGTTACTGTTTTTCTGTTGCATTTTCCACTGACTAGGAAAGCACCATATCCCCCAACAATTACAAACTGGTTATGACACTAAACAAGCTTGATACAGATTGTTAGAATGCCAGTTAAATAACACAAATACCACGATTTCTAGCCATTCCTTCAGAAAGTTATTTCTCCACATTCTGAAGTTGCCACATGAGCTTTTTGCAAGAGATGAATGTTTACAATACAGTGGTACCTCGCAAGACGAATGCCTCGCAAGACAAAAAACTCGCTAGACGAAAGGGTTTTTTGTTTTTTGAGCTGCTTCGCAAGACGATTTTTCCTATGGGCTTGCTTCGCAAGACGGAAACATCTTGCAAGTTTGTTTCCTTTTTCTTAACACCGTTAATACACTTGCGACTTGACTTCGAGGAGCAACTCATAGAATGCAGTGTGGTAGCCTTTTTTGAGGTTTTTAAAGACTTTGGTGATTTTTGAAGCTCTTCCAAAACTTTCCCGACACCGTGCTTCGCAAGACGAAAAAAATCTCAAGACAACAAAACTCCCGGAACAAATTAATTTCGTCTTGCAAGGCACCACTGTAAGTGGCATGGGGGACCCATGTTCATCAAGCAAAAGGGGCACTTTAAAGAAGCATGGGACCTTTGCTCAGCTGAAAACATCTTAGAATTTGGAATTGTTAACAACATTTTTATAGGCTTGGTGACCTGTAATGACCCCTGTTTCTCTTCCAGTTTCATTCACTGTTCAGCAGCTTGGCTGGATGAATTCATTCATTCATTCATTTATACTTTTATACATTTGTATCATGCACTTTCAACTCCCATGTGTCCTTATGGCACAACTTTTAGTGTCCTACATTTATGACAAATACCCAGGGAGCAGAGATTATATACAGAATGCAGATAAGAAAAATGCAAACAATCACATTGATTATTCAAAATTCCTTTGAAATAAACCTGAAAGTATTTCTTGCTTGATAAATTGCCACGTAAAGGGGATATGACAGGGCCTTGGCTGTTCATTTTAATTGTTTGAGATTTAACAGTGCCATTAACAAGAAAGACACACATTTTTCAAGAAAGAAAAACTACTCCAGTTGAATTAAGTATCTCCTTATTGCCGCTGGACTTGACATGGCTTGGCTTAATTTCTAGAAGAACTTCCATGGCATTAAATGGGTGTGCAAAGGGAGGGATGGGCAGTGTATAAACTAATTTGGTATTTCTGTATAATGAGAAACAGATTTATTTATTTTTGCAATTGATATGCAGATATGCAGATGACACAACCTTGATGGCAGAGGGTGAGGAGGAATTAAAGAACTTTTTAATGAGGGTGAAAGAGGAGAACGCAAAATATGGTTTGAAGCTCAACATAAAAAATAAAAAAAATCATGGCCACTGGGCCCATCACCTCCTGGCAAATAGAAGAGGAAGAAATGGAGGCAGTGAGAGATTTTACTTTCTTGGGCTCCATGATCACTGCAGATGGTGACAGCAGCCACGAAATTAAAAGACGCCTGCTTCTTGGGAGAAAAGCAATGACAAACCTAGACAGCATCTTAAAAAGTAGAGACATCACCTTGCCAACAAAGGTCTGTATAGTAAAAGCTATGGTTTTCCCAGTAGTGATGTATGGAAGTGAAAGCTGGACCATAAAGAAGGATGATCGCCGAAGAATTGATGCTTTTGAATTATGGTGCTAGAGGAGACTCTCAAGAGTCCCATGGACTGCAAGAAGATCAAATGTGGGAGCCAGGAAGTCATGGAAAAGGCTTGTAGTGCCACCTGGTGCCTTGCTGACCTCGGCTGACCAGCACTCTGAGCTTTACAATGTATTGGAATGCATGACCTCATATGGAGTTATGTTCCCCCCCCTCTGGGCAGTGTAACCCTATATCGTTTGTGGGTGGGTTAAAGCTTGACCGGATGAGGTAACGTGAGACATTGGAATGCAGCCATGCGGCTGGAGAGAACAAAGGATAATAAAATCGGAGGAGAGAGAGGAAGGAGCTTTTTACCCTCCGTCCATGGAAATATTTGCCTTTGTGTGTGTTTTTCTTTGCCTTGCACCCCAAAATGACGGCTGGTTTCCGTCAATTGGTTACCACAAGTGGTGCCTTCTCTGAGGCAGAATAAAAGGATACGGCTGAGGTTTTTAAAAGAGAAAAAAGAAGCAACTTGAAGCAAACAGTCTGAGGCAGACTAAGAGGATTTTAAAAGAAACTGTGAGAGGATTTTCGATCCAAGCAGTGCTTATCATCGGCTCACTACGTCCGGCAAGGATTGCAAGCGCTAATCATCTTAAAAAGATCCCGGTGAGTTCGATCCCTTCTATTATATTGATTTTTGAAAAATGGGCAGCTCTTTGACTACTCCCCAACAGAAATTTTTAAAAGACTTAAAATTTCTCCTCTCCTCCAACAAATTGGAAGTTCCTGAGGGTGATTTGATACAGCTCATTCTGTGCATTGATGAACATTATCCCTGGTTCCCTTTGAATGGAACATGCGAATTAAAACATTGGGACAAGATTGGTGAACATTTTCATGAGCTCCCCAACATAAGTGTTCGGATTTTAAGTGCATGGTGCAAGGTTCATTATGCCATGGGCTCTTTATCACCAAAAAATATCTCCCTGGCTGCATTGCCAACACAACCTCCAGCTTCCTTAATCCAGCCTGCTGTGTTAGAGTTTGTTCCAATCCTTGCCCTGCCAGCAGCTCCAGAACCCAAACCTCCAGATTACAGTTCCTCACCAGAGGACCCAATCCTGCAAAAATACCGTGGTCTGGCTGGCAATAATCCAAATCTTTCAGAGGCAGGACCAGCTACCACTTTTCAATGTGCAGTCCTTGCCTGTTCCTTAATTCAGGATACTGTGGCATTCCCTGTCATTGTGCCCCCTGCTGGTGCTCCAGCAGGAACTCAAGCCCAGCACCAACCTTTTGACTTTAAAATCTTGAAAGAGCTCCAATTGTCAGTCAGGACAAATGGACTTCAAGCACCATTCACACAGGCGCTTTTGGAAGCCACATTAGCCCAGCTGTTGGTGCCAGATGACATCAAGCTTTTGGCACGTACAGTTTTACCCCCATCAGCTGGTGTATTATTTGCTCATGAATGGGAAATCGCCTGTCGTGGTTATGCTCCTGCCTTACTGCAACAAGCAAGAGGGAATAATCCTAATCTTACCCTCGCAGATGTGATGGATGCTATGATGGGGCGTGGGCCCTTCGCTCAGGCTTCAGTACAAGCCACACTGCTGCAGATCTTATTGAGGGATACTGCTCTTGCTGCTAAACAAGCAATGAGAAAAATCCCAGAACCCAGTATTCAGTCAAGGTGGAGTTCAGTCAGGCAAGAGGCAAGAGAATCATATTCTTCCTTTATGGACAGGCTGATTACAGCAGTGAGTAGCCAAATGGAAAATCCTGAAGCCAAACAAATAATTATCAAACAATTGGCCTTTGGAAATGCCAATGAGGATTGTAAGGTTGCGTTACAACCGATAATACACAATCCTGCCACAGACACAGCAGCCATGCTTCGCATTTGTCAGTCTGTAGGTACAGCAGCTCATCTGCTGGTGGCAGCGCAAAATAAAAACCAGCCTGTAGCCACCGATACAACGTTTCCAGCGTAGCAAACCAGGATCACCGATACCTCAGTGTGGGTAGAACGGTGGCCTCCACCAAAAGGAAAATCCACAGCAATGACACCATCTTGTTTCTGAACAGCTTATTTCTGAACAATTGACTTTCGGCCACATTGAACCATCTTCATCCCACTGGCTCCAGCAGACAAGGAACAGTTTGCTTTTACATTGCCAGTATATCACAATTCGCAGCCCAACCAGCGATATCAGTGGATTGTCCTGCCTCAAGGCATGCGGAACTCCCCTACACTTTGTCAACATTTTGTGAGTGAAGCATTGAAACCTTTCCGCATGCGCCACCTAGAGGTGCTGCACACAAGCTGCATCTGGCAGTGTTTGCTACACCATTGTTGCCAACAGGAATTTTATATGCTCAGGCGGAACAAGAAGAAGACTATCTGCATTATAGAATGGTTACATTTACCGCACATCCCATCGAAGAACATTTATTCAGTAATTGAATCCACATCAGACACTGTTATCAAAGGACATTCACAAGCGATAACTTTAAGCGGTTATGATGTTACCTCAATTTATTTACTTTTCTCACAGACTGAACAGCAGCATTTATTGATAACAAATGCTGCCATGCAAATTGCTTTAGATGATTTTATAGGTGTCATCATTTTTAATCCTCCAAAGGATGACCGTTTGACATTTCTGGCACAGGTCACCTATGTTTTGGCTACCCCCTTGTCTCTCACACCTCTCCCCTCTGCACTAACCCTCTTCACGGATGGAACGAAAAGTAGGGGGGTGGTGACATGGGAGGAGGGAGGAAAATGGAAATGGTTATTTACCCCTTCAGTCTTCTGCCCAGCGAGCAGAGCTAGCGGCTGTGATTCTTGCCTTTCAATCCTTTTCTACTCAACCTTTCAATCTTATTGTGGATACTCAGTATGTATATCGCCTTTTTGCTATTTTACCAATATCTTATATAACTCCTTCCTTGGATTCTGACTTGTTTTCCTTGTTTCTTGCCCTGCAGGCCTTACTTCAGCACAGAGAGTTCCCTTATTATGTTGCACATCTTCGCTCCCACACATCGCACCCAGGGTATTTAGCAGAGGGCAATGCAAGAGCAGATGCAGCACTGAAGAACATTTCTGCCTTTTCTCTCTTTTCTGATCCTATACTAGGTCATAACACCTTTCACCTTCCTGCGAAAGCATTGGCAAAGCAGTTTTCTATTCCTTTGGCCCAAGCAAGGGATATAGTTTCCCAATGTGCTTCTTGTTCTAAATCTCAGCTGGCCATTCCTTTTGATGCTGTCAATCCTAGGGGCACGTCTGCATTGGCGTGTTGGCAGATGGATGTCACACACACACCTGTGTTGGCTCCACTCTCCAAGGTTCACCTCACGGTGAACACCCACTCTGGATTCATATGGGCTACGCCCATGAGGGGGGAAACAGCTCGGCATGTCATTCAACACACTATCCGCTGTTTCTCAGTCATGGGTAAACCTGCGCGTATCAAAACTGATAATGGTCCAGCATATATTTCTAAAACATTTTCAGAATTTTGTATGTTGTGGAATGTGAAATTAACTCATGGCATACCCTTTAACTCCACAGGTCAAGCTATAGTGGAAAGAGCACACCTGACGTTCAAAACACTATTGCTTAAACAGCTTGGCGGCCGAAGCATACCAACAGCGGATATCCCTTCGGCTGTTCACCAAGTTCTTTTTGTACTTAACCATATTTTTATGTCCACATCTTAGGACCCATACCCCCGCTTAATTGCATTTTAGGAAGGAGGAGGCACTCCCCTGCCCCTTGGTGGTGTACCGACGCTTGCCTGATCCCACATGGCATGGACCTGTCCCGCTGATCACGTGGGGACGAGGGTAAGCGGCAGTGGACGTCGAGGACAAGCCTTTGTGGGTTCCAGCTCTATGCGTGCGGCCATGGCGAGTCTTAACCGCGGATGCGCCTTCCTAACCATTTGCCTTGCCATCCTTTGCTGCTCCATTATACAAGGAAGAGAAGCAGATGACCCAGTCCAGTTGAAACCACCATATTTCACCTTATCGGCTGGCAAGCAGCTGTAGCCTGAATCCTACTCTGGCTGGCAGCATCCACGGCTCAGCCACTCTCGAACTATAAGAACAGCATTGTTGAATAAGACTTTTAGGGTAGAAAATTATCATAAGATATGGAGGAATAATATTTTTGTACAAGATATGATTATGTTTACCAGTTTATTGCATGCTTCTAAATGTTGGTTATGTATGCACATGCCACCCTTTTGCGAGTCATTTAGGCATAATGTTTCATGATGTGCCTGTCAATGGATCTTTTCGATTTACTAATATTATATCCCCTAAGCAATCTTTTTGGCCCCCAGTACACTTGACCCTCCATGAGCCTGCACCCATTTATTTTCAAATTAAGGAGGGGAAAGAATCATGGGGCATATATCCAAACTGTCAATATACATTGAATTTCACTTTTAATAGCTCTTGTTCTCTTACAGGAACATACAGTGACCAATTTCAGTGCTATAGAAGTGACACCAGTGCATGGCTAATAAACTAGAAAGGAAGCTACCATGCAGCTTGGAATCAGAATTCTTATATTCTTGGCTTCCGGATGGAAGTTGGCTTCGACATTTATTGATTTTAGTGATCATTATAGTAGTTATTTGCATTATTTTGTGTTGCTGTATACAATGTATTCTTTCTATAATCTCTATATGTACTGCATGGTTCTCCAGTCCGCGGCCCGCTTCCGGTCTCACAAGAGTCGCCTATCGCGCTCGATATAACCGTATTGGTACTGACATATATGACTCTGATTAAATAAATAAAGAAAGAGGGCATGTGGGAGCCAGGAAGTCATGGAAAAGGCTTGTAGTGCCACCTGGTGCCTTGCTGACCTCGGCTGACCAGCACTCTGAGCTTTACAATGTATTGGAATGCATGACCTCATATGGAGTTATGTTCCCCCCCCTCTGGGCAGTGTAACCCTATATCGTTTGTGGGTGGGTTAAAGCTTGACCGGATGAGGTAACGTGAGACATTGGAATGCAGCCATGCGGCTGGAGAGAACAAAGGATAATAAAATCGGAGGAGAGAGAGGAAGGAGCTTTTTACCCTCCGTCCATGGAAATATTTGCCTTTGTGTGTGTTTTTCTTTGCCTTGCACCCCAAAATGACGGCTGGTTTCCGTCAATTGGTTACCACAATCAAACCTATCCATTCTTAAGGAAATCAGCCCTGAGTGCTCACTGGAAGGACAGATCGTGAAGCTGAGACTCCAATACTTTGGCCACCTCATGAGAAGAGAAGACTCCCTGGAAAAGACCCTGATGTTGGGAAAGATGGAGGGCACAAGGAGAAGGGGACGACAGAGGACGAGATGGTTGGATAGTGTTCTCGAAGCTACCAGCATGAGTTTGACCAAACTGCGGGAGGCAGTGGAAGACAGGAGTGCCTGGCGCGTTCTGGTCCATAGGGTCACGAAGAGTCGGACACGACTAAACGACTAAACAGAAACAACAGGAATGTTAGAATCATTGTGCATTATCCTTCCTGCCAGTTAAGCAATAGCTGGCTTAACACTGGCTATCCTTTGCTCTGTCATGCCAAATCTGGTTAATCAATGATAAACATTGGTTTTTCCCAGTCATCATCACAAAATGCACACATGCTCTTTCTAATATGAAAATCAACTGAATGAGAAGTAAATCAGATTTTGTTATTGCTAAATATAGCATTTTGTTATCCACTGTTCAAACTCTACAACAGAGACTGAAGGGAGCATCAATTAGGTGCTGTTTAGCCACATATTCTGGGACAAGAAGGTGTGCACCCAAATATACAGTGCAGGCTTGGAGAGAAGAGAAACTTTCTCTTTTTTTCTTTTATAAGAAATTAATTAGAATTCATGTTTCATTAGAAAATCCATCTATTCTATTTTTTCTATTATATTAATTCATGTTGAGACTCTGCACTTATGTTAATTGATACAAAAGATAAAGGAAACTAATTACAAAATGTATTTTTTGTTTAAAAAACACCTCTTCTGTTTTAGATTAACTGCTGTTTATTGCTTGTCTCAATCTGACAAAATGTGTTAAGTTTAGCTATGGCTCTTTTGAAACAAGCAAACGTGATGGCCTTCCTTTGCTGGGGCATCACTTCAACTGATATTTTAAAAAGGGCCAGGTTCCTTTATTATGCATTTAGATATGATGTTTGCAGTCTGTGTAGAATCTGAAGATCATCCAAAGCAGCACACAAGAGGATTCAGGGGGATGGATGGATGTGCAAGCCCAAGCCTCACTGTATCTTGCTCCTGTCATGATAAACCATAGTTTATCATGATGTCCTGACCAGCTCATTATAACAAGCTGATGAGCATTTCCTAGTATTGTTGACATTAAGAAAAAAGAAATTTTAAGGACAAATGTTTGTCTATGAAATAATAAAGGTAATTGAAATGCACAAAATAGCTGAAAGGAAAATATGCACAAACATCAGCTATGTTAATGTAACTTGCACTGGGGGAGAGAGGGAAAGATTGACTTAAGGTCACTGACTAGATGAGGAGAAAAGGCAGAACATGAAATGCAGTTTTACAATGTCAAACACAAAGGCAAGTCTAATCACAGATTTCAGAAGGAAAATTCAGAGAATTGTTTTACCATGTTTGGCAAAGCAGTTTACAAAAGAAAAAATAAGCCCCACAAATGGAGAGCAATCCTGTGTTATTAAACAGAGACTTTGTAAAACCCCTATAAAGCACAGAAACCAAAGTTATTTTTGGCTAGTCCTATTAGTGGCAAAGGGAGAAAAAGAAAAACAGATTTCTTGAAATGATCTTTAATGTCTATTAACACAATGGAGATAGAAAAAAAGCATGTCTTTGTTCTCAAAACTGTTGTTGTGCACAATGGTAAACAAATTATTATCCATGGTTTACTATATTATTTATCCAGTTTCTGCATCACTTCACTCCTTAAAGAATGGATTCACAACATGGCCTCTTTACTTTTGCCTGAATGACAGTAGAAAGCAGTAAATTCAAAGAGGTGAGGCTGCACGTCTCTACATCATGCATTGCTCTCTCTTTTCCTCATCTAACTGGAGTAAAAAATTTCCTAGCTGTGCATATAGACCACATTTTTTGTCAGTTTCGGTTTTATCTTAGCCCATCTCTACAATGAAGCAATAGGAGAAGAACAAGAAGTAAATTGTTAAGTAAATTGAGAACAGGAAATGGTTTTGTTCATTAACTCTGAGTCTTTAATAAAGCACCAACCCTCAAATAGCAGCTCACATTGTTTTGTGAGTGTCTTTTCAAAATGTCTGACAGTATTGTCAGTATTGCATTTGGATAGGGCAGGCTTCCTCAACCTTGGCCCGCCAGATGTTCTGAGACTATAATTCCTATCATCCCTGACCACTGGTCCTGCTAGCTAGGCATTATGGGAGTTGTGGGCCAAAAACATCTGGAGGGCCAAGGTTGAGGAAGCCTGGGATAGGATGAACGTTTTGATGTGATGAAGCAATGTATTATAGACACCCAGAAGCTTAAATCACAGAGCTTGCAATAACTATATGGCAGGCCAACCTATAGGATTCATGGGGTCAGACTGGGGGAGGAGTGTGCAGTCCATGCAATGGATGGACTCAGGAAATACTATACAGTACAGTCTAACCTCTTTTTGCCACTTCCTGTACTTTTGAGATTTGTGCTGAGCCATATAACTGTGAAGATGTACCATGAGAATGCATAAAAAACAATTTGATAAGGAAGTCACAGGACAATGTAGAATCAACATAAGAAATTCAACATAGCACTTTCTGGCACCTTAAGCTCTGAGTGCTCTGTTGAGAAATGTGGAATATAGATAAATATAAATAAATAAATATCCAATCTCTTCCTTCTGTATAAAATACACTTCACATCTTCCCAGTTTCCTACTTTCTAACTCATCCAAATCCCCCTCTTTCCCACTGAACCTGCCATCTCTTGCACACCCATTGGGACTCAGCCAAAACATGGGACCACTCTGACTGAGCATGGTTTGCAAACACTCCCAAACCAAACCATTTTCAGAAATTTATTTGCAAAAATGTTTGTGCTTTCTGCAGAGTGTGTGCACAGGAACATTCCCCCTTTCTTAAAGCAGCTGGGGATACCGTACTATAGTAAGCCACAATGAAACTGTAACAATCCTGGCTGACAGATGCTCTATAGCAAACGGCAATAACAAATGGGGCATAGGAGCAGAGAAAGACACTCAGAACCACCTTAAACAAAAATGATGTAAGCTTCTGGAGACATTTTGTGCCCTCAGATGTGCTACTTTTTGCACTAAATATCCACAGTAAAACATTTAGCATGGTCCTACACCTCACTTGCTCTAATTGGCCTGCCTTTACCATTCTTCAATCCCTCTATATGCCACTTGCTTTTATTTCAAATCACTTTCCCATTTGTATCTCCCTTGCCTTTTTTTGCAGAATAACACTTACCCTACTATTAGGTCAAGTGAGGTGATAACAGGCAGCAAATGCATAAGAGCTGTGCTGGCAGCTCCTTTGCTGCTCCTTCTAGGTCTCCAGTATTCCGACATGTTTTGTTCATGTGTAGGCTGTACAAATGAGCAGCATGCTTGAATAGGGCTAGGGACTTCACATGATCAACCCGAATCGTGTTAAAATGTTCAGAAATGTTTTAACTCCCACATGGAGGCTGCGTTTTGCTTAAACATGATTTGTTTTAATGTCTAGACCTGAGCCTGTCCAAAGAAGATAATTTTTTCCGACAATGAGAACCAGGATCTGAAACCACAGTTCGACAGATCATTGACAGCCCACACACTGAGTGCTGTGGGGATAGGCATGAACTCATGAATGCTGAGCAGATGGGAAACAAAAGTAGACAAGACCTATAAATCAAGGTTTTCTTGTTGTATATCTCAGAGCTCAAACCACAGCACGGCTTCTTAGCTACGGTTAGCATAAGACACAGTTGGAGTGTCACAAGGCAGAAGCAGTGTTCAGTATCATTCATAGGGTGTTTGTCATGTTCAGGCAATTGTGTCATTGGTGTCAAAGGATACTGTGCACTAGCAGTTGAGCTCAGAAATCCAATAGGATTAAGCAATATGCCTTGTTAATTTAGAAAGCCCTTATATGACAAATCACAGTACAGTAATTAAAAACATTATTTAACATTATTACTCTTAATTTTATTTCTTTTTTTAAAACTAGAAATGAAAAACCAGTCACTTCTGAAAGGAATGCATTCATGTCTTGAAAGGGATAAGCATATTTTTCTCCCTCTAGACTTCTGCAGCCGCTTCCAGTTTAAAATAATTTGTTTTATACAGCCTCTCTGATTTTTAAAAAGTCTCTCTTCATAGGGCACAGTATTCACTGCACACTGTGAACAGTTATAGAGGGAGGGGTGGGAGGAGCAATGTTCTGCCCTGCAGCTATGACTTTGTAATCAATACAATTCTTGACAGGAATATAAATCTAACTTACACAGTGAACAGCTAAAGTTTGAAATTTTCATGGAAATCCTTACTTTAGTAATCACAGATTTATAGGCTTGCTGCTGAGATTGCACAATGTCCTGCCCAACAACTGGGAAACAATTTATATTCTTAGCTACAGTTTACCAGTATTTGAGCATGTATTGTATATAGTTCATGGTCCAAACAGCAGTAGTGCAGAACATAACAAATATAACATTAACTAATATTGAAAATGACTGTTAGTGCCTTCATAATTTTGAACATCATTTTGTATGTGATGTGCCTTTAGAAACACACACACACACACACACACACACACACACATTAATATTCTCATTTGAATTATCAACACATTACATACTTAGTTTAATCTATTGATTACCCTGCTTTAAACAAATTAAAGTTGCAATCATATGTGCACTTGCTTGTGTGCACAGCATTCTTGACTGTGATAGAACAGATGGATATTGGGGCAGTATGGGGGGAAGAGAGAGGAAGAGAGGAACAGCACAAAGAAAGGATCAAGCTCTGTAACAAACACTAAACCTTACCACCGTATTTCCTAAGTACTGTTAATTAAAATTCTAATTTTAAAAAATTGTTTTTTTAATAGCAGCTGGCGACTACAACTAAGTCAATTTTTCTGAACAGAGAACAATAATGCAGTTCTCCTGATTCATTTTATACAAGTGTGTCTTGCACAGATGAAAAGTTTGCTTCTAACAGCTGTATGGGACACGATACAGCTGTAGCTGCAGAACAGGACGGTTGGGACTTTAGCACTCAAGTTCAGAAGGGCTAAGCCCATTACAAGGTGAGCCAAACTCCCCTCTCTATTGGGCTTGACATGCAACCAGCTGTCATCTGCCAAGCACCTTCTTACTGATATGTCCACATTAGATATTTGGCACTTCCCTTGTAACATTCCTGGCACAAAAGCCTACAGGAGATGTGTTTTGCATCAATCCTGATGACGTTACTAAAATGTTAGGATTCACAAAACTACTTTGTCTCTTGATGCTGCTGTACATCTAAGGAACACCTTGAGCCAAGAGTAATTTAGTACTGGAAGTGTTCTATTATCCAGCTGCATTCATGTGTAACCCCAAAAATTTTGATCCCCTCCAAAATGATGCCAAAGTTTGGTGCTCATTTTGTGCTGTGAACCCTGCATTTTGTACCACCACCCCAAACTGAGTAATTAACACAGCAAGCCAGGGTTACAACTACCCTCATGTAGACTGGCTACATATGCATTCCGGTCATGACAAAGAGGTAACAATTCTAGATACCCCCAAAACATTTAATATTCTAATGAAGCCATTGCATTATGAGACATCACCACCACCAGACAATGAGCAGCAGGGGAGTTCAGCTGGGTTGCTCTGTGCACATTTCCCCCTACACATCATGTCCTAGCTGTTGCAAGCAGTCTTAAGCATGTATAGGCTGCAAAACAATATTGATGAAGAAAAGGGGCTGAGAAAACCATAGGGTTCCCAGTTACAAATCCCAATTGTAGCAATAGTTAGCTTCTCATAAATTGCTAATAAATAGCAGATAGAACTTTTTTCTATTGATAAGGAACACAGGAATTATGATAAGGAACACAGGAATTATGATAAGGAACACAGGAAGTCTTTGAAGAAGTCCCAATGTAATATGGAAGTTTCAAAGATCATTAGTTACATCTCTCTTGCTTAATGAAGTAACAAAATTATGAGATGCAGTGCAAAGTGTTGTGCATTATTGGATTTATTTGAGCTTTTACAGTATGGCATTAAGAATTAAAGCACTTCAGATATAAGCACCTGGTAACAATGATTTCATTTACTGATTTCATTTACTGGCAAAAGACCAGCAAACTCATTTCAGTATCTTATTATGGGCGGGAGGGGTCCTGAAGAATTACCAACCTGTTCCCAAAATAAAATATCTGAATGTTTTATAGAGAATAATTTATACAATGGAACAATTGATTTGGATTCCACATACAAATAAAATGCAGTCTACAGCCAACTTTTCCTAGTGGATTATTTTACATATATCTAATACTTGAAATAGCTCATTACTATTTGCAATGTTCTTTTTAAAAAGGGAACATTATTTCTCTAAAAGAAAAACAGTTATCGGAAGGGCTGGAAAAATAATGAAATCTGTTTATGGATCAACATCCCACCCAAAAATTGATGACAAGTGGAGTTTAAATATACATTTAAATGGCTAAGAGCTTGATTACTTGTACTCACAGTTGACATTGATCTCCTTTGATCCCTTTAGTTGTGCAGAAACATTTTCCTGTTTGCATGTGACAAATATTTGCATGTCCACTGCATGTGCAAGCTATAAGAAACAAAGAGGAAACTGCTAAAGTCTCTCATTCCAGTGTAGCTTTGTATACAAATTAACATACTTTGATAATTATTTATTAGCTAGAGGTAATGGTAAGACTAATTTTCTGACTGGTAATACATTTGATAAAATTAGAATAAATTCAGTAGCGGAAACTTAGCAAGGAATTCAGAGGGATTTGGAACTGCTGTATTTGTCATCTTGCACTGTGCTTTGTGTCATGCTGTTTTAATATTTTCTTGTTGTCGGTGCTTATTGACCAATGGAATGAACTGTACGCAGAATTATAGGCATTTAAAAAAACAAAAATTGATATTGGCTATTGTGGATTGTATCTGAGCCCCAGATATGGAAATATCCCCACAGTGTGGCACTCTGAGTAACCCTCTAGCATTCTCCCCAAACATATAACATTATAAATCTTGTTAACAATCACCAAATTGAAAGAGGGAGCCAATGAAAACAGGTGTACTGTAGGCAGATAGTACTCATACATTTCCCTCTTAAGATGCTCCAGAATACAGCTCCATTCTTTCTTTTTGTATGTGTACATAGTGGAGAGAGAATCTGTGCGATTTGGTAATTTCATAAAAAGTAAGCCACCAAATACTATCCTAGAACACATGTGGAATTTGAAGAAAACAATACATATCAAAGGTTCCCAAACAAATAATTTCTTTTCAACACTTGCATCATTCCAAATATATATCACTAGAAACAAAGCCAAATCACGAAGAACCAATGGAGTCAAAGCACTAACCAAAGGATTGGTGTGGCACATATGCCAATGAGGAGGAAGGAAATGTCCTCAATTGATGTTGAGGACTAGTTTTTATCACTGTGAGCAATTATGGTTTCAGAACTTATCTAAATTTTGACTTCAATTAACTGTGTAACACCAATTATGAGGTACTTTCCACCGTGCAAATTTATTAAGGAACTTAGGGCAATGATATTTGTGACCTATGTCAATGTTGAGTATGTTGCTAAATCACTGGCAGAGCCTGCTTGTATGGAAGTGTGCAAGATTTGACAAGAACAGGTAATGACAGAGAATATATCAGATGAAAAGAACCATCTTGTAATGCAATATTAGTATTATTACTAGATACTAGTGCATTATGCATGATCTGAAAATCCATCAGCAGCATGAGCTTCTCTCTAATAAGGTATGCTTCCTCATATCTGTATATTGAGTTCAAATATCAATCATAAACTAAAAAGAGATTTTTGATGAATGATGATGAGGCCATCTTTCAAAGCATGCACCGAATTTCTATATTTGAGCAGAAACACATACTAAGCAAGACTGACCAAATAGAATTTTTTTTTCATTAGCCATGCATACCCTTTCAGAGTAGTATATCATATTACTCCTCGTACATTTATGACTGCTGAGGCAGACCCTGCACCTTTCCCCCTGATTTGAGGTCAATACTGGGAAACCAAGCCTAAGAACTACGCACGCTTGTGGTAGCATGTGTAGTTCTTAGGCTTGGCTTAAAATATTGCCCCACCTTCAACTTAATTCGTTCTGGAGGTCCGTTCTTAACCCGAAACTGTTCTTAACCTGAAGTCCCACTTTAGCTAATGGGGCCTCCTGCTGCTGCCGCACCGCCAGAGCACAATTTCTGTTCTCATCCTGAGGTAAAGTTCTTAACCCGAGGTACTATTTCTGGGTTAGCGGAGTCTGTAACCTGAAGCGTATGTAACCCAAGGTACCACTATACAGCCAACCCCCTTTTTAAAAAAACTGGCACCTTGAAATAAATAAAATAAATAAAAACATCTTGAAGGTCCCAGGCCACAGAGAGGTTAGGCTGGCCTCAACTAGAGCCAGGGCTTTTTCGGCTGAGGCTCCGATCTAGTGGAACACTCTGTCACAAGAGACCAGGGCCCTGCGGGACTTGACATCTTTCCACAGGGCCTGCAAGACAGAGTTGTTCCACCAGGCCTTTGGCCAGGGCGCAGCCTGACTCCCTCCTTCGGCAATCTTTGCAGAGCTCTGGCCCAAAGGTTGCCATTGGTTTGATTTGAATTAATTTTATAATGAATGATTTTAGAGTGTTGTGTTGTGTTGTACTGTTGTACTGTTTTATTGTTGTTAGCCGCCCTGAGCCCGGCTTCGGCTGGGGAGGGCGGGATATAAATAAAATTTATTATTATTATTATTATTATTATTATTATTATTTCACAACTAGAATTGTAAAAAGTGGTCTGTCAGGAGTTGAGTCTTTAAAGAATCAGTAAACGATATATACAATATATATTGAGGCTGGATAGCTCAGTCGGTAGAGCATGAGACTCTTAATCTCAGGGCCATAGGTTCGAGCCCCATGTTGGGTGAAAGGTTCCTGCATTGCAGGGGGTGGACTAGATTACCCTTGTGGTCCCCTCCAACTCTACCATTCTATGATTCTATTTTTCTATGGATTCAGTAAAAGTCACAGGCTTTTCAGTAAGATGGTAAAATGGTAAGTGTACAGCTTAGATTTACTTCAGCCATTTAAGAAGAGGAAGAAGAGTTTGGATTTGATATCCCGCTTTATCACTACCCGAAGGAGTCTCAAAGCGGCTAACAATCTCCTTTCCCTTCCTCCCCCACAACAAACACTCTGTGAGGTGAGTGGGGCTGAGAGACTTCAAAGAAGTGTGACTAACCCAAGGTCACCCAGCAGCTGCATGTGGAGGAGCGGAGACGCAAACCCGGTTCACCAGATTACAAGACTACCGCTCCTAACCACTACACCACACTGGCTTATCAGAGGTGTCACAATTTAGGTTTCAACAACTTGCGGGTTCTGAAACAGGCCAGTACTTTCTGCCAGGCCACACTAGTACTAAACTGCCTACTGTTCTTGAGATTCCCAACCTTGAGGCTCCTCTATTAGACTTACTTAGTAAACCAGACCAGGGGACAAGCGCACACTCCCTTTCTAACTGGTTTGGGATTATTCTCTCACTAGAAGATATTTTCCCTTCCTTCTGAATTGAGATTTAAATAGAGTGTTCCCTCACAACTCCACTTCTCCTCTCCCAAAATTCAGCTTCCCAGTTATTGCATGTCTGTATACTCTTTAAAGACAATAACCCTGTCCTTTAAGCTAACCCTCCGCTCAGAGACTGCCTTCTCTGGCTAAAATTTTTCCCTAAGGGCAGATTTTACACAGCTCAGAGGTTATGCTGTTATTGAGCTGAATTCCAGGAACTGATTTTTTCCTTTCCCTCTCAAAGCGCTGTCTCCACCCACTTCTGGCTACCTGTACCTACAGCCAATCAGAGTGAAGCTCTAACTCAGCATACTGAGAGCTATATCTCTCTGGTTGTCAGGCAGCAGAGGAACCATCCCCCATGGCTGGCAAGTTGCCAGGAATGGATAAGACAAGGAAAAGTCCTTACCATCTGCTTTTTATTCAATATTTGCAGACAGAGGCTTGGGAATGCAGCCTCTTGGAATAATGGTGCTGTCCTGAGTAAATCTCCACCCCCCCCTTCTCTCCCACTTCCTCATTCGTCAACAGAACCACCCCCTCTATGGTTGCCACTTAGGGCCATCTGCCTTCAAGCTCTTTGCTCTCCTACTTTTAAAGCTCACCTGGTTCTTGGAGATGGTGGGTCTGGAATGCTTTCTAGTGATAACGTGTCAGCCAGCGGCTCCAACTCTGCCTCCTCCTCCTCCTCTCCCATTATTTCCCAACTATTCCCCTCATCTTCCTCTGAGCTGTGACCTCCTTCAAACCCCTGTTGTAATTCCAAACTACTTCTCTGGAATTGTCAGGCTGGGGAGGCGGTCACCACCATTCCTCCTCTGCCCAGTCCCTGACACTGGTGAAATGTTGCCTATATTGCACCATCAAACTCTGCTTCCGTCACAACTGTGCACACAATATTTGCTACTTAAATGTACTAGCCATGGGCATACAAAATTCTTACAAGGTCCAGGAAGTTAACTTATTAAAAAACCAAAAACCAAATAACTGTTGTCTCTTTATTCAGGGTAACTTTTAAGCTATTTATTTATTTATTTATTTATTTATTTACGGCTATTAGCCCATAAAGGATGTACAAACATAAAAGCACAGAGGCATAAAGACCGATATATTCGGCACCAGAAGGTGAACACCATGATGCAGGGGTGGGTCATTGAGCAGAGCCAGATAATAGCTTGGGGCCCAGAGAGCTCCAAGGGACGGATCCCAGAAAAAGGAAAACTGAAGACAAGATCCGACATGCACTCTCTTCAAAACTGTCCGATTAGTTTTTGATGTTGTTGTTGTTTTTGGTGGTTTTTGTGTGTGAGATAACCGCATTCAGGAATCTCGCCACCTGCAGAGTTACAGAAGGATCTGTATCCTGCAAAAGTAGTGCGGCATGTGACTCAACAGGCCTGCCAACCAAGCGCAGTAAAGCAGGACCCAGGAATTTAGTCCTGGCTATGCTATGTAGGGGACAGTTGAACATTATATGTGGGAGAGAATCAACAGTTTTCCCGTCACACACGCATAGCGGAGACACCAAACCCTTGGAAAATCTGTGGCTCAGCAGGTTCGATGGAAGGACATTGAACCTTGCACAAATAAATGCAAGTCGGTGTGGTACAGATGAAAGAGATGACATGTATGATGGAAGGCCAAGTGGTGGGGTTATTCCGTGATACCTGGGGGAGCAGACACCCCCACCCCCGGCGAGGTTGTGTTGATTTTCAATGTCTGCTAATCTTTGCTCAATAAGGCTTTTGGCTGAGCGTAAGTTCATCTTTAAGGAGTCTGCTGGGGAAATTCCGATGCTCAGAAGTTTGGTATGGATTTTTCCTACCCACGGATTGACAAAGTCGTCCCGCCAGAGGCACTGAAAAATGTAATGGTCGGGAAGCCTATGCCAGCTGGACAGCCAATAACCAAAGACTCGCTTCCAGATAACAGTCTCCAATGATGCAATCCTTAACTCCAGACGTATGGCTGCATTGCTCACACACATGGGGAGTTTCAGGAGGCGACGGAGAAACTGATTCTGCAATGTCCCCAACGATGTTAAATTGGACCCTGGGGCCCAGAGCGGGGCAGCATAACAGAGGGTGGAAACCACTTTTGCATGGTACACCTTCAATGCAGAAGGGATGTGGGAGGCTCCGTCGGCCGCAAAAAATTGGAGTAGAGTATAAAGTATTGTTTTCCCTTTGTTTAGTAAATACTGTATCTGTGGCTTCCAGCTTAGGTTGTAGTGAAAAAAGACTCCCAGGTATTTAAATTTGAAAACCTGTTCTAATTGGACTCCATCTAACTTCCAGCTGTAAGTTTTCCGAGACCTGGTAAAGACCAGGACTTTCAATTTCCCATGATTAATTGTCAGATGGTTGAGTTTGCAATAAGCCGCAAAAATCTTTAGAGCTCTGCATAAACCGACTCTAGAGTAGGAAAGGATCGCTGCATCGTCGGCATATAGGAGCAGAGGGCAGCAAAAATCAGCTAGGCGGGGGGCATGAATGTTGGCTTGAGACTCATTCAGAAAGAGCTTCATATCGCTAATAAACAAGTTGAAGAGGAGTGGGGCCAAAATGCAGCCTTGGCGCACACCTCTGTTTATTGGGACCTCGTTGGATAGGTTTCCCGCCGGTGTGAGTCTCACTCTAGCCGACGACCCATGGTGTAATTGGGTTATAAGCCATAACAGCCTTCTATCTATGCCCCATCTCTCTAATTTCTTCCATAGACAGTTTCTTGGGATACTGTCGAAGGCGGCCTTTAGGTCTATGAAAGCGACACATAGGCGCCCCCGACTCGGGGCAGAATATTTTCTGGCAAGATGATACATAATTACCATATGGTCAGTGGTCGAATAATTGTTCCTAAAGCCCGCTTGCTCGTGGCCAATCAAATTTGAGTCGTTTGCCCAATGGGACAGCTTAGACAGCAAAAATTTTGCATAGATTTTCCCGATGATAGACAAAAGGCTGATGTTCCGATAATTCTCCGGGTCAGCAGGGGGACCCTTTTTATGGACTGGCACGATCACGGCCTCCTTCCATGACCTAGGGATAAGCCCCGTAGAATTAATTGCATCAAAGACTTTGGCCAGGATTTCAGCCCACCACCTCGGTTGCGCAACAATAGCCTCAGCAGGGACTAGATCCGGCCCGGGGGCTTTGCCCGTTTTCAGATCTAATATCAAGTCCATTATCAGGTCTGGGTCGGTAGAGGGCCACAAAGGTAGATGGTCGGCTCGGAATTCAGTGGATGAGTTGGATTCCTCTGTCAAGGAGAAATATTTACTCAAGAATTGTTCCCATGTGGGCGCAGGGATAATCGTCAGTGGGTACTTCCTTCCTCTTTTGTTTATCAAAGCCCAAAATTCCTGTGGTCTGCGGGATCTAGAGGCCGCAATCAAGGCTTGCCAACGCTTTAGATACCACTCACGTTTGGCCAGTTTTAAAGTCTGTTTGTATGCTCTTTTGGCTTGTAAATAGGAGGATGGTAGAGCCTGGGCATTAAAATTTTTGTATTCATTATAGATGAAACGAAGAAGGGATCTTGCTTGTTTGCAAGAGGTGTTAAACCAAGGGGCCCCAGCACTGCAATGCGCCACTTTCGCCTTTTGAGGAGGTAATGTAAAAAAAGTGGTAAGGTTTGTTGTAAGAAGGTTAAAAAGTTTCAAAACCGAATTGGAATCTTGTAAATCAGTAGTTATTTGAGATAGATAGGCAGTGATTTCCCTATGGAAAAAATCCTGGTATTTTTGGGCCACAGCCTCCGACCATTTGATCCCTCTTATTTTGGTCGCTGATGAGGTTTCCAGAGGGACTGAGTGTTTATAGTCCTTCTGGTACCGGAACAATGACAAAGTGGTCACTATTGGGAGGTGATCACTGAAATGTTGGTTTTCAACTTGGAAGGAAAGTACATTGACGGCCAAATTTGCAGAGATCAAGAAGTAATCGATAACACTGTTAGATGCTGGTCCCAGGTGAGTGAACTCCCCCGGTATATCGGGGGGGAAGGTGCCGTTCAAGAATACTAGATTCAGGCGAATGGCCATTTGGTAAAGGGTCACTCCAGCTTTGTTTACTCTGTTGTCCTTTGAAGTTCTAATTATAGCATGTTCCAAGTCAAAGTTGTCCAAACATGGGGGAGTCCACCATTTGGACTTGGTTAGTAGGTCCCAATTTGTGGCAATTCGAGCATTAAAGTCTCCCCCAATTAAGGAGTACGAGTTAGGGCATTTGGTATGACATGACAATAGGTGATTTTCAAATGATTCCCATCTCCAATCAAGATCAGGTGCTGAGCCTTCGGGGGGGAGATAAACATTAGTAATTAGTAATGAGGACTTCCCTTCTGCGATCAGTCCAGAAAGAGCAAAAGGCGGGGAAGCCCGTACCAGAGTGAATTTGGCGCGAAGTTGGAGTGAGATCCCAATCAAAAGACCCCCTTTGGGGCGACCACCTTTCAAGGAAGGGGAGGCCGGAAGTGTTAGAAGATCAAAGCCGTCTATGGTAATCTCTTCCTCATCCCATGTTTCTTGGAATAGGATGATGTTAAATGAATTTATGTATTTCCTGAATTCGGGGTCTGATTTTTTGGTTCTCCAACCAGCAATGTTCCAGCTAAGTATTGATAATGTCGGGTCCTTGTGCTGTCCCGGTAATTGTCACTTTGAGTTGTTTAATGGGTTCTTGGAGGTAGAACGAGGACCCATAAGGAAATCAGTAATTTTAGTTTGTGCGGATAAAGTCTTCTTCTGTGTTGATTGAATCCGTGATTTGGTAACATTAACAGGCAGGAAGGGCTTTGCCGGGGAGGAAGAATTAGGCAAAGTTGGTGAGGTCCTTTAATCAGATAACTTAGAAATAAAATGATGCCTGCTGGATCAGACCAAAGGTCTATCTAGACAAGTATCCTGTTTCTTGCAGTAGCCAACCAAATGCCTTCTAGTAGCCCACATACAAGACATGATGGCAATAGCCCTCTAGTCCTGTCATTCCATTGTGACTGGTATTTACAGGTATAGTGCCTCAGAATCAGCTCTATCATGACACAAAATTAGGAATGGCAGCAGGAGGCAGAAAATTTGCACCCCTGGACTCTATCTCTCTTCCCTCCTCTCAGCTCTCCAGAACCAACCCCTACCCTCCTCTCCTGATGGTCATTAATTTATCTAATGATTTGTACTACCAGCTAAATGAATCTAAAAAGGCCAATGAACAAAATGTTTCTTCAGCTGCAGCACACAAGCTGGCACTAAGGAGGGAGAGGCAGATGGTGAGGGAGGAGGAAAAGGGACATTTGCAGGGCTTGTGAAAACTGAGGAAATAATGACTGAAGTGAAAGAAGAGATACAGGCTTAATTCCAATGATCACAAATGAGTTGTAGCAAGCCTGAGGCTTGCAGGGTCCCTCCTCCTCCTCCTCCAAGAGATAAGAAGCAGTTGGTTTTCAATTTGTGACAAAACCATAATTTGCAGTTTTGTCCCATAATTTGCAACTGAAACAGCACCTAGCTGTGATCCTGGTTGACACAATTTATACCTAGTTGCATTAGGATGAAGCTGCTAACTATGACTTGTCACAACTTAGAAGTTCAGTATTGACTATACTGACTAGCAACAACTCTCTAGGGTTTCAAATGGGGTACCATCCTAGTCCTACCTGGAGATGCCAAGGATTGAATCTGGGATCTTCTGCATACAAAGCAGATGTTCTACCAATGGGCTATGGTCTTTTTCAAGGAGAGGGGTGAAAGTCCCATTGCGCAAATGGAAATCCTTGCACTGATGGGACACGGTAGTTAAATGCCGCCCTCTACATTGCAAAATAAATATTTGTTACAGCTGCAGCTGGCAGCTATATTGCTTCCAGTTATATAAACAAACAGATTCCAGAATAGTTTAAATTGCTAATAAAATGACACATATTTACAGGGTAAGTCTAACACTAAATAGTGTAAAATCCTCTTCAGACGCCATCAATATAAATATTCCTGTTAACGTAAAAATGCAGGAGCAGCAATGGCATGTTTTTATAGCACTTTTAGTAAGAAACATACACTACACTTCATTATGTTTGCAAGTATGTGTTCTTTTTTTCCACTTGTCTGCCCTTGACAAATGCAGAAGAAATTACAAGCTTTTAATATAAGCAATGTGTACTGTTTAATTTACCACAACCTAAAGCTTAAATGCTTGATTTTATAGTAAATGATTAAAAGACAGTCAGACAGTTAAAGAACTTCAAATTGTAGAATAGCTATTTGCAATTACACTGAACTAGTAAACATACTGAATGATTTTCATTGTAAGGGTAGTGATTATTGTCTTCTATTCCTGCACTGAAAGCTGGGCAAAATGGACTACCTACTTACATACAATTAAGTTTTGGGGGCACTATCATGGATTATAGCCGTCAGTCAGGCACCACAAAGCTTCAGTACTCATCTTCTAACCTGGACTTTGCCGAGTCACATAACATTTGGCCAAGAATTTGGGAAGAAAGACCACCCAGCTTTAAGATTACAATAACCAATAACTGATGTGACCGATATGGCAGGTGGATCTTAGGTCTGCCATTACCAATTTCATAAAGCATACCAAGATGACCGTTTCAAAATTATAATATTCCATGTAAGGCTCAAAACAGAGTGTCGTGTTAGATGAAAGGTTTCCATCAAAATTGCTCTTGAAAGTAAATCAGAGGAAGAAGATGTACTTGAAAACCTTTATGAAATCTATGAAACACTGAAATAATTTATATATATGTTCAATCAACTATGTGTTATTAAGATGACAGTTATATCTGAACTGGCTCTGCATCACATTTGACCACTCTATTCCTCCTTCTGAACATGCATCTGCTTAATATGTTATTACTAGCCCACTGTAAAAGTAACATTTGTGTATACACACAAATTTTCATCACAACAATAAAAAAATTCAGACAAATATTGGTCACTGCACAAAATAATCCTTTAAAAGCAGCAACTTAGGTACCAGCACATTCATTCATTCATTCATTCATGAAAACAGTACAGAAACGTCTTTGAGGAAGCAAGAAATTTTAATGCTATTTAGGGCAAATAAATATGTGCATACTGTTGTATGCAATATGGAGATTGTAAGAAGAAAATAAAGGTTCTTTGAAGACAATATAATTTACTAAAGAAAATCCATGCAGTAAAATTACCACCCATATAAAACTTATTTAATAATAAGCCTGTGGTGTGATTGTTTCTTGCTTGCTGGCTCAGCATAAAAAAATGTAGTTACTTATGCTGACAACAGAATAACCACAAACATTTTCATGAAGTACACATTTTAAGCAATTTAATTTAAAATGCAGTGGTTGCTTTCGCCATTATTTCAAGTACTGCTGAAAAGGAATTTCCGATTCAAAATGAGTTCACTACACAGGTTATTTGTTTACCTTGGATTATTACACAAAAAAGGGTGTACATGCATAATTTTTAAATGCATAGTTTCAATGTGTCTCTCTCAAGAAACATTAATAAAATGTATGCTATTTATATTAACTCAGCATATTACACTGATTTATTAACATTCAGGGCAATACTGAACCAAACTAATTCTAATGTTCATGGGCACTACTGAAATATGATAAAAGGATGTCTGGAAAGATTAAAGTTATAACAAGCTATTGCACATTGTAGATAGTCTTGTAATAAAGTGCAGCCATTTACCTCCAAAGTCAACAAATAGCACTTTATACGTAAAGTATATTGCAATCCTGATAATCACCCACTGCCTGAAACATCTATAGGAATTCTAATGAAAGTGTTAAAAATGCAGAGATCGCTTACATTACTCACAAGATCTTGCACATTACTCTGTTGATGTTCAATTTTGACTGAAGTGAAATTGGAGATGGATTTATAGGGTTTTGCCCAGGCAAACGTTTCTGTAACATTTATGAAAAAAGTTAGAAGCGTTTATGCTAGAATTAGTACAATTTTTGAGGTGTTACACCTCTAATAAAACACTCACGAGGGAGTTCACGAATACTTCCATTTTTTTTACAAATGGAAAATACTGAGTATTATGATGCCTGGGAAGTTTATTGGTCCCCAGGAAGTTTATTGTTATTTGTGCATACTCTCGCAGACAGCCCTAGGGCCATGCTAATGTTGCATGCGCATTTGTCAGCTTTCAAGATCAGAAAATGGTATTAAAAACAGAGAAATAGAGAAGATTATTATCTTAAACAAACAGGGAATGTAACATTGAAAATTAATCTAAAAGCATATCAAAAGATAAATTTTTCTTAGGGTAAACTGAACTAAATGTCATTCAATGAAGAGATATACTGCTATGCATGACTGATCATACCATCTGAAAATTAATGAACTCTTGACACTATAAGTTCACAATTTTCATGGCTTATGCTTCATGCGTCAAAAATTACTGTACTCTCCCAGTACCATATGGTGAATATTAACACAGAGAAAATCAAATTAAACTTTTGGAAGAAGCTTAGTTCTTTCTGAAATCACATTCTTTGTTCAATCTATATTATTCAGTATGAAAAATGTGTTGTACACATAGAAAAATGGAATTTGAGGCTGAGGGGTGAGAAAACATTGTTCCAGGACATTTAATGCACAATTAATATGGGACACAGTCTTGGCTTATGAAAACCCCTAGTCAATACAATTTAATGAGTCTCCTTCACAGCATTCTATGAAAAGGAGTTTGATCTTGCACACTGCTAAACCCAATGAAAACTGGCAGTACAGAGCATATATTTGGCAGAAACTCCTTTGCTCAAATACTCATGCATTCCTTCTCCCTCTGTGAGCAAGTGTTCTGAATATTGATTGTGCCTAGTGAAGAGTTATTTTAATTCAAAAGCTAGCAGCCTCTTTAAGACCACTGGTTAGTCTAATAAGAGATCTATTTCTAAGTTACCAATAAAGCTACCAGCACGTAGATACCCTTTCCTTCGAGTTTTCTTAGAATACTGATTCCTCCAAACATCCCTAGAGCATTAGCTAAAGCAGGGCTCTGAGATGGGAGAATATGGGGGGGGGGGTATTGCTGCACTCTGAACCATCATTTAAAAATAAAAATAAAACTTCCTACTATTGTAAAGGATTGGTTGTAGAAATAAGGTGAATAACATCTATTTTGCTTCTTGTCCTCTCTCTTACGTGTCAATGAGACCTTGTGCTTACCTATGGATTCAGCCAGAATGTCCTTAAGGAACTTCCTCCTGAAGAGCTTACCACTTGTAAAGAGCAATGGAGAGGTTGGCATGAGATCGGGAGTCTGCATACCAGTGTCTAAGTCATTGTGTGTGTCTAGCTACTACATTAGCCACAAGGGCACAAGATGCAGATTGAGTCATATCCATTATAGATCTGCAATGTAGGCAGCTGGGTGATGTAACTTAAGTAGTGTCTGACAGGTATGCTTGATCAAGTTTTCATAGTGTAATATATAATTTTTCTGTGCATTCTCAAAGGAATGGTAGGATCCTTGCTAAATGCCATGCCTTTGGCATCCCCATCAGAATTATTTGTGGGAGCATTTTAAAGCCATGTAATCAGAAGGTGAAATTGCATCATTATAATCATTATAATTCCTTCAAACCTAAGTTAGCTGAGTGCTCATGCAAATAGAATTCCCACTCACTCCCCTACTGCAGTCAGCTATATCCACCCCACCCTCCAGAAACCCTTCCCTTGAGTAACAGTTACCTTGAATATGGGACAGAGGGCTGAAGTGGGAGAGAATTGGGGGAAATTGGTTAGAGGGAGTTTGCAGGAGTGAAATGTTTACTTGAAAAGCTGGATACAAAATGCTAAACAATCAATAACGAAAATTTACAATGTAAATATAAATAATATGGAACATAAAGTCTAGGTGGATCTAGAGATACATGAGTGAAATAAATTCTGCAGTGTTGCTGTTCCATTAATTAACCACTAGTGGAAACCACTGTGCATGACCTTGGCAAGAGACTGTGTATATCTCTGAATTTTGTTTCTCTTTGGTCATGCAATAATTTTGTGCTGTCATCAAAATCCCTGCATGCAAAAAAGACTTCCACTCATGGAAGCATGCCTCTGACTGAAAAAGAACAAGTCAAGAAAGCAACTCTAAAAAAAAGTCTGCTATGCCAAGAAATTTTGTACCAGAGAGAAAAATAGATAAAGATAAACAGAAAATTCCAAGCAAACATAATATTTCATTGCCACAACCAAGAATACCCAGTTGTTTGTAGGAAGGCTTGATCACTAACATCAAATGCAACCTGTTATAAGGTTACCATTAATCCTTTGGAAACTATCAAATGAGCATGAAAAAGATAAAAGGATGATACATAAATCAAGCTGCTGGATCTCTTCTGTACCAATCGAAGTAATAAGTAGTCATCAATTACAGGGCCTCTGAGTTCACCGTGTTCTTGGGATAAGTTGCTTAGTTAGCACAAAATGCACACCACTTAAAGGAAGTTGAGCCAGAACTGTTTCAGATAGTGCAATATAAGTGTTAACAAGTCTTATTTTTCCCACGGAAGGAAGTCTTTGTTACAGAGAACCTCAAATAAACTTATTTTCAGAAATTGTTAACAAGGCATGCATCCACATTAGATGCTACAATTCTCTTAAAAATCAAAGTTATTAGCAAGACGCTTTAGTTACAAGTTGCTAGTCAGAATTGTAATTAAGAAACAAAAGGGTTTAATTTGTTTTGGTCCTACATCACTGCAAGTGGGAACACCAGAATTAAAGAAAATGAAACTGATGGTGAATAAAATATTGGTGAAAACAGAAACCTTTCATTCTTGAGATTCTCTCATTTTGAAATTATTTCATTTAGATGGGTGGGCAAAATACAGTATTCCCTAAAGAAGACGTTAAGAGAATAATGTTAAGTAAACCAATCAAACTCTCCCACATGTTGCTTTTCTTTCCATCCCACATCTCTTACTACGCTTTACTAGCTATGCATTGTCATGCTACTCTTTCATCTCCCTGTGCATGAAAATTCACACATTTAGCTCAAAAATAGTGTACATTCACATACATCTTAACCAAAATAAGAGCAGGAGCTTCCTTGAAAATGGGGAAATATGAGAGAAGAATAAATAAAATGTCTTTTGAATGTGTTACCTGAGTGTTTAAAACTTTTATTTGGAAGGTGGGTTAAAGGCAAGGAATAGTCTTATTATAACAGCAACTAATTTTCTTCTCAGTCTTGCCATAAATAAATTTCTGCATAATATCCAAACATACTGAGTCTCTTTTTAGACTGGGTACAATGAGCAAGTAAGGTAAGGTAAAAAGGTAAAGTACCCCTGGTCCAGTCAAAGGCAACTATAGGGTGCGGCACTCATCTTACTTCAGGCCGAGGGAGCCGGCATTTGTCCACAGACAGCTTTCCGGGTCATGTGGCCAACATGACTAAGCCGCTTCTTGCACAATGGGACACCATGAAGCCAGAGCACACAGAAATGTTGTTTACCAATGAACAAGTAGAGTGGGTGTGGCACCATGAAAGCAGGCTCTATTTCAACCTACACATTATTTTTAAACTCATATTGATTCATTTACTTACTATGAGAGGGATACCAATATTCAAACCTATATGCAGACATTATATTGAAACCCTGAAATTACTGTACAGGTGATAGATTAAGCTGTTATGAGAAAATTGATGGGCAATATTAATAAATTATTCTTTTCCCATTTTAATTTTGTACTCTGGCCTATGTGTTTTAAATGGTTTTATGAATTTGGATTTTAAAATATTTTAAACTGCTTTGTGAAAGATTAATAAATCCCTGAAATAATATTGTATTTATTCTAGAAATATAAAATATGCAAGTGTCCAAAGCTATGTAATTTTTTAAATAATGTAACTATCATTTCTATTTCCAACCGTAATTTCTAACTATATTAAGTAGCCAGCTCAGAATTCATGTGTCCTGGGAACTCTCAGCATGTAGCTAGAACTCCAGAAAGTAGTAGTAAAATTTATAATTTCATAGGGCTCATAAATTGATTTTAGTCATTTTTACATTAATCATTCACTAAAGGTGACAGTATGCTTATTTAGTTAGATAGCTAATGCTTCCCTGAAGAATAAAAGCTGCTTTAATATATCACTTTACCATTCAGCAACTAGTGAGAGCAAAAGAACATATTGTCAACTTCAGGAAATAAGAAAACTATTAAGAATTATTTAAAGCTTCATAAAACACCAAGAAAATGTGCAACTGTCAATAAGGGTAGCCATAAATCTTTCACTTGAATATTCTCACAATGTATTTAGCTTTAGCTTATCAAATGTGCACGTCCACATAACCAGTGTTACATTTTAAATTGCCAAAAGGCCAGGAAAGCCCATTAACAAATTAACACCTTCAGTGATTAAAGGGTCCTGTAAATTAACAGATCGACTTAACTGTCACATACGAAATATGTCAGTTAAAATTCTGTGCCTTTTCAATGGATTCAAGATCTATCCTTGCATGAGTATTTTGAACTTTCCATTATAAATGCAGAAGTGGGTGCGATTCCGCACATCCTCTTACAATGGTCAGATGAGAAGACTGCATTCGTTTTCAAGGTTACACAAGAATGTTTCACTGTAATCTGAAACTGAGCAAGTGAAGAAGGAACACCCCTTGATAAGATCTAGTAATTGGCTCATCCCACTGAAAAGGACATCAGCATGGTACCTGGAATATACCTGAAGCTTGTGTATATCTTTACACCGTAATTCACAGTTGACCATTAAACAAGCCAGTTTCATAACCCATGACTTGAAGTTGGTTTGTTTAGAAACTAACCTAGCTGCTAGGTCCTAGCCGCTAGGATTCCTGGTTCAAGCATAACATTAAGCTAAAATTCTTTGCAACTGAAAGTAAAATTAACAGAAGTCCTGCTCTCAGCCACAAAAGAAGAGAAGGGGAGCAAGTAGCATGGGAGTTGAGCACTTTCCTCTGGCTTATAGAGGCTCATCCACACTGTGCTAAACATGTGCCCCCTGCCTCTGGAGCTTGTGATTCTATTTATCATCAAATCTAAATATGCCTAAGAAATGTTCTCCATATTTTCATGCTAACTCACTCAGCCAACCTGTCGACACAATAGTGCAATAGCTCCATCCCAAATAGTTCAGCAAACTGTAGCTCAGAGAGGGGAGGGAACTGGGGACATCTTTGCAATTCAAAAAAAGCTTACACAGCAACAATCCAAAGGTTCTTTGTGAGAGAACACGACAGCTGATCAGAAGTAGAACCTCTGTCCCATCAAATGTCCTAGCCAATTAGCAGAGTTTGTTTTCACTTTGTACTAACTTCTGCAGTGCAGCAAAATGAAAAATTCAGTACGAAAGTGGAGATATTTTATAATCTGGTATAAATGGAATTCATTAGTATAGCAGCTAAAGTAACACATTTATGGATTACTCCCTAAATGTCAGATTTAATGTTTAGTATTTTTTTAAAAAAGTAATCCATCAAACTATGAAATATTTTTCCTGATATTCAATTATGAAACAGTTTTAAAGGCACTTACCTGTACACTGCCCACCATTTGTTGGATCTCCATAATATCCTGGCATACATGTTTCGCACTGTTTTCCTGTAGTTAGGTTTTTGCACTGATCACAAACATTACCATTAACACAGGTGCTATGTCCATTGCACTGGCAAGCTGCAATTAAAAAAAGACAGAACTAGTTTTTAGCAGAGAATAAAAAAGAAGAGCAAAATACTAATCCTATCAGGAGAGGGAATAAATGTGTCTCTGTTAATTCTCCTTGACCTCTCAGTGGCTTTCGCTACCATCAACTATGGTATCCTTCTGGAGCGGCTGTCCGAGTTAGGGGTGGGTGGCACTGCTCTGTGGTAGTTCCGGTCCTACTTGGATGAATGTTTCCAGACAGTGTTGCTTGGGGAGTGTTCTTCAGCCCCATGCAGCCTTCAATATTGAGTTTCTCAGGGTTTGATTTTATATCCCATATTGTTTAGCATCTACATGAAACTGCTAAGTGCTGTTATCCAGCGGTTTGCAGTATGTTGTTGGCAATATGCTGATGACGCACAGATCTACTCCTTTACATCTACAGGTGAGGCAGTGGATGTGCTGGGCCATTGTCTTGCCTAGGTAATGGACTAGATGAGAGCCAACAAACTGAAGCTCAATCTAGATAAGACTGAGGCACTGTTAGTGGATGGCTCCCTGGATGGATGGGAAGTTGCTTGCTCTTGATAGAGTTACACTTCCTCCGAAAAAGTGGGTACACAGATTGGGGGTACTTCTGGATCCCTTGCTGTCACTTGAGGCTCAGGTGGTCTCACTAGTGTGGAGTACCTTCCATCTGCTTTAGCCGGTGGCCCAGCTACATGGCTATCTGGACAGGGACAGAAAACTACTATGCTCTGGTAACCTCTAGGTTAGATCATTGCAATGTGTTATACATAGGGATGCCTCTGAAGACAGTTCAGAAACTTCAACTAGTGCAGAATTCATTGGCCAAGTTGCTCACCAGGGCAAGACGGTTTGAGCCCGACTGCACTGGCTGCCAATTGGTTTATGGGGCCATTACAAAGTGCTGGTTTTGACCTATAAAGCTTTAAATGGCTCAGGACCGCAATACCTTAAGGACTGTCTCTCTCCATTTGAACTTACCCAGACCCTGAGATCATTGTCTGAGGCCCTTCTTCATGTGCCTCCTCCACCAGAGATCTGGAAGGTAGCAACATGAGAACGGGCCTTTTCTGCAGTGGCTTCCCATTTGTGGAATGCTCTCCCCAGGGATGCTTGGCTGGCACCTGCATTATACACCTTTAGTCACCAGGTGAAAACATTCCTCTTCAACAAGGCCTTTGGCCAATGCCCTTTTAAATGTGTTGGGGGGATTATTGATTTTTGTTCTTGCTTTTATTTTGTATTTTTTGTTTTTAATATTGAAATTTTATGTTGCAAACTGCTCTGAGATCTACAGATCAAGGACAGTATACAAATTAAACAAAATAATAATAATTCCTCACAAAAATGATAACAGAATATTGTGCTTAGTACTTTAGAAGTAATGGAAGGTTTTAGTGAAATTAACAATTTGAAACTAGCTAACAGAGGACTATAAAGAAAATGATGTCATAAAGCAAGTGATGTCATTGCTTGCAGTTCATTTATTGAATAAATAAAGTTAATGAATAAAAGAAGAAAGCAGTTTTTCCTGCACCCCTCTGAAGAATGAAGCACAAGACTCCAGGAGTTGGTCCAGTCTGATGTCAGAAAGCAAGGATAGAGTGTAGGCTTGGCTATTTATAATGTTATTAACACACTCTGCTGTATAGTTTTCAGTGCTACTGCTACCACCCCAAGTGACCACTGCTTCAGTTTTAGTCTTAGTTTAACCCCTTTATCATGTCTAGGATCTTTATTCCATTTTACCATATACTGTAAAGCATTCTCTACTGCACCATTAATCAAGTGTCCAACTTCATACTGCTTAATCCAAGAGTGTCATGCTAGGAGAGAAAGCACGGCTCTGATCCTAGAACCTTCAATAATACACTTGAATATTATATACTTCATTTTTCCATTCAGTTACAGAAACCATATACTGAAGTACTAATGTACTCAGCTGCACAACTGTGATGAAAACAGTTTCTCCCTGCTGTTTTTACATTGGCCACACTAGACAGCAGCTATGTGTTAAATGAGTGAACAGAAAAAGTTTTCTTCCCACAATCCAATGCCTTAAGTGCCTTTTTCACTACACTGCATGTTTCACCTATTAAACAGATTATGCTTCAGTGCTTGTACAATAATCAGAGGTTAATAAGGGATTAGTCTCATTCGTTTTTTATGAGCAGATGTTACATTCTTTTCTTCACGGAGCACTGCTAAATTGTTTTGATTCGGCATCCATTGTTTCTCTGTTATTGAATTATTTCTTGTAACACTGATTAACTAAAGATTGCTGTGTAATTTAATAAACCTGATGATGGTCTCAAATTTAGGAATAGTTAACGTCACTTATTAGCTTTGATATTTATCTGGTCTGTTACAAATGTCACAGTGCTAAATTAAACCAACTGATCAGCAATCAATTCATTATTTGGAATAGTATTACTAGGACTGTGCTGAATGTTCATGAGAGTGTACCTGGGCTAAAGAGAAAAAAGAAAAAGAGTCTTCACCAGGATGCCCAAGATCCTCCCTAGACACCAACCACACAAGCATGCCTTTGTGTCTCTTTGCTGCTCCACTTGGCATTGGTGCTTTAGTGTCTTTCTTCCTATTCTTTTTTAAAAAAAACCCTACTTGCTGCCTATATCACTCCCAATAGCCAAGATTATATGATGACCATGCAACACCATTGAGTCTATTAGGTCTGGATAATTGAATTGTCTTGTGATGTCAACATGATAGCAAGAAACATTGCATTGCCACTGTGTTCTGAATGGGTGTCAGGGAAGAGCATGGCTGTTACTCTATGAGCACTATGGTTTGCAGATGGTTCCCTTAAAGTTACCTAACACTGGGGACATTTTTCACAAAAGACAAAAATGTTCATGAAAAGTGCCTCCCCCATCTTAGCTCTGCCCTAATTGTCCCAACAGTTACTAATATAGTCTTTGTGCTTTGATAACTTAGTAAGAGAGCATGCAGAGAAGGGCAAACATGCAGCTTGAGATTCAGACAGTTGTGACCTGTAACTGTGTTCAAGGGAAATTCTTAAACCCAACTTGTTCATATAAGCCTTTGAAAATTGATTATAAAAGTATAGTGGTTTTGATTTATTTTTATTGTGAGTTTTTGTGTTCTGCATATCTCACTGGATGCTTGAATAAGGAGTTAGATTTATAAAATTCTAAAAAAAAAAAAATACAATTAAAGATAGGGATAAAAGCCTATATTGAGTCCTCATTTCTTCCTTGCTGCAGAACAGCAAATCTCTTCAGGATTTTAACTGCACTGAAATTTGGTTTTTAAAACTTACTGGTGAAATGAGAAGAAATTGCAAACCCATGATGCTTAATCACTTGAGTCAGGAGTGGTGTTGACTGTAAATGCATCAAGATGTGAAGTTCCAGAACCTCTATTTATTCTGTAATGAAAAACTGCCTTTGTATCTAGCTGAGGTATCTGTGATCTATTAATCATGGATTAGAACCAAATTAGAATAGCTGAATAAGTTCAAGGGTTCCACATAAATCTGCTCTAGAGTTCAACTACTTTTCCCTTCTGCCCTTGACTTTACTTCTTCCACCTACTTGCTTCTTTCCTCTGCTTCCATTTATTTTAATATTCAGAAACTGGCAGAAGGAGTGTGCATATATATCTCCTACCCAGCACAACAGTTCTTTAATTGCATCTAGGTAACAATAATAATTAGGAGATCCTACCTGGGCACTGGATAAAAGACCAATCATAATTTTTCTCTTTGGGACAAAGATTGTTGTCAAGAACCATCTCAGTAGAATGTATCCCATTCAACTTCATTGGCCCCCTTGAAGACCCTTCCACACAATGGCCTTTGCCTGTGTTGCTGGGATCGTTGCACCATCCACATCCTGGGTGTTCCAAACATTGTCCACACGTTCTCAATCCAGAGCAGTTTTGAGCTATAATACACAGATTATAATCAACAGTCTTTAAAAGCAGAGTATCTGTGAGAGGTCTCTAGTACAGTTAATGTTCTGAAAACGGCTGAAAGTAATTCAACTTTTCTGCCAGCCTTTTATACTGCTTTCATGCCAATTATTCTGAAGAAAAGCATACATTACTATTGCTATAAAGGTGATAAAATACTGAAGATATAATATCACAAGCAAAAGTTGTTTCATCCCTCTGAAGCAGATGTCCGCAACAAGGTACGCAATGTCCTGTTTAAGAGGTATATACCCCCACCTTTCTGCACATATATAATTAAGGCATTTAACAAACTAACGCCACATCTAAATTTACCTAAACTTCAAGTGCAGATCAACAGTTTTATAAGCAATAAAAACCAGCACATCCAAATTCAATAGTATTAAAAACATGGAAATATATAGTGGTTCCTAAGGATACAATCCTACAACCCATGGGGGTGATTTGGAAGACATAAGATAGTGTGAACTTGACTTTCTATAGCCTGTAGAGAGGAACTCTTCTACCAAAGGTCCTCCTTGGACAGTGGTGCAGCTCTCCATTACCATGACTGTCCTACATGACCCAAAATGGAGTTGTTTGGGAACATACCAGAGTATGACAGGGTGTCCAAGAATCTTCAGGAACCTGGGCTCCCACACTCCTTTCTCCAACATATTTCCTGTCCCACAAGCAGAGCCAAAAGCTACTCAAATCAGTAGCTGTTGTGGTTCATCCCTTCCCCTTAAGAGTTTCGAAGAGTTTTGTTTCTTCTAAAGAATTTGTTTGGCTGATTATATATTTTCCCTAGTAGTTTGAGAGTGATTCCCAATTTAGTTCCAAATGGTGAGATATATCAGAGATAATACAATGTCTTTTTACTAGACCAAGTCCTCTCTCTCAAAGCACTTATGTGTGCCCTTTGGGATCTTGTTAGAATCTTGAGCTCTCATTTTACAAAACAATACCAGAAACAACTGTGTGCTCAAAAGTTTCTACTTTCCAGAGTTCAAGTAATAAAAATAAGGTTGGTAATCTGTCAAGTCCCTTGTTTTTCAAACACACTTCACCATTTCAGGCTGCAACTCTAAACTCAACAGGATTTAATTCTGAGCAAACTTGCATAGGCTTGTTCTGTAAAGGAGTGACATCATTTTAAAGCTTGTACAGCAGAATCATAAACAAGTTTACTCCAAGTTCAGTCTTGCTGTGTTCATAGAATTACAGTCTTCAAGAGATGAATTTTGAGAGAATATCCTGGATTGCACATATTGTTCAGTAAAATCTTTTTGCTATTGGTCTTTATGGGTTAAATGTACAGTGGTACCTCGGTTTTCAACCATCTTGGAAGTCGAATGTTTTGGTTTTCGAACACCAAAAACCCGGAAGTAAATGCTTCCGTTTTTGAACGTGCCTCGGACGTCAAATGGCTTCCACTGAGGTTTTTTTCAATTTTCTCTATTGAATTTGCAGACCACCCTTTGCGCCTCAGTTTTGGAATGTTTCAGAAGTTGAACAGTCTTCCAGAACGGACTTCCGGAACAGATTACTTTCAAAAACTAAGGTACCACTGTAATGTGTTCACAATCCTTTTCATTGTGGGAAGCTTCACACATATGTGAGTATCTTTGTTTCATATATTGTTTCAAACTATGCCCAACATTTTAAGTCATGCATTTATCATTTAAATAACCACAGACAATCTTCTGTTATAAACTTACGGATGACAACTCCTTTCTCCCTACTATACATAGGAAAAGGCTCAAGCAAGCTTTAGTGTCTCCAGCTAGAATTCCTGACAAACAGAAAGCCAGCAATAACAGACCACACACAAATCTAATGAGCCATATCTGGAAACAGAGGATGTTCTTGATAAGCAGGGAATCACCTAAAATGGTGTGCCATGACATAACCAGGGGCTAGGGCAACAGTTTAGTCAGTGTATATGGGCTATTTGGCTTTGCAAGGCTTCTCTGACCTGCACAATGGGCAGCAGACCTGATACTTAGTTGATAACATACAGTAATTTACGTCCCATACCTTCAGCATAAATTCATGTGCCCAGGGCAGCTAATAAAGTAATAAGATATAAAAAGTACAACACAAACACATTTTTTTAAACAAAATAAAACAGAAATATGTTTTGCCTAGTGCCTAAATGAAATGGAGAAGAAAGTCCAAGCAGGCTTCCTTGAGGATAGCATTCCAAACAGGCAGGGAGCGAGCACTCCACTAGTCACCAACAAGATGTTAAACTTAAACTGATTTTTTAAAAACAAAAAAATTGAGTAAGTTTGAATAGTAGCTGTTTTTGTGCACAGGGGACACTTTCTAGATCAATGTGCATGTTTCAGAGCCCCTCGGCGTCTGCCACAGAACACCAGTATGCTGCAAAGGATTCAGAAACTTATTTTAGGACCCCTGGGGACTGGCCAAGCCTGTTGGCACTAGCCATCGTACCACATTAGGACCCAATCACTTTTGGTACACTCATCAGGGGAAAAAACCAGTATACAATTTTTGCCAAAAAGCATTCTATCAATGGGAAGGAAATAAATTACATCCTAAAGAGGGGAAATGTTCTCAGAACAAATTGGCATGTAAAAAATCAATCATCACTGCAACATGGAGCATGAATTAACAGCAGCTGACAATACAGTGAAACAACACCCCCCCAAAAAAGAATCAAAGTACAATTAAAGCTTCTATGTTGTGGGTAATGTGCACCACACTAAAGGCTGATTAGGATGTTTATTTTCAGTACCAATTCTAAAAGATGCAAAGAAGGAAGAAAGAGAAGGAACCTGACCTATGCTTTTAGCATCATTTGAAGGGTCACATAGATTTCAGCAAAAATATCCCACTGACCACTAGAAGATACTCAGCAGGATACCTGTGTGTCTGTGGACACTCCCCACACTTCAACTTTAACTGAACTAGGAGAAATATACCCATTAAGTTACACATATTTGTCTGTTGCAACATGATGATTTTCTTCTTTATTAATGTAAATCATTTTAATCAATGGAAGCCTATCCTTCCATGTCTAGCATGGGTTCCGTTAGTTGACACATGTATGAACTTCAGTATTGTGCTTCACACTTGCCAAGAACATTTAGGTTCTCTGACGATCACCGTTAATGTTCTAAGTCAGTGGTGTCCAAACTTTTCAATGGGCCAGATTTGATGAAGTGAACATGTTGAGCTTTTTTAAGGATTTTACCCCAAATTTGTTGAGCTTTCTTAAGGATTGAAGTCATCGTTGACAAACTTATTCCTTTTGGGGGGGGGATGTCCCCCTGAAAGTTGTTGCTCACTGAGCAGGCAAGAAACCCGCAGGCAGGAGGGTGGGAGAGCGAGCCGCACGGGAGAGCGAGCTGCACACCGGGCACCCAGCAGCCACGATAGAGAGCCACACGCAGGGCGCCTACACGAGTCGGCCAGTGGCCAGAAAATAGAACAGGGCGCATGTGTGAGCCAGCTGGTGGGAGGTTCCAAGGGTCGATGCTGGTGAGCTGCAGCTCTCCGGTGATGCATTGGCTCCTGGGCAGAACAAGCCGAGCAGCAGGCGCTCGGGGGCGGCAACAGATTCATTTCTCAGAATTGCTTCGGGGTCCGGATTAAATCAACCAGGGGGCCGGATTTGGCCCCCAGGCCAGACTTTGGACAAGCCTGCTCTAAATCAATACTAGTAAGAAAGCAGGCTCAGACAGAATTTGCCTACAAAACAATCACCTGTGGAACATTAATTTCCAATTTATTAAAAGGCCGTATGAGCTTCCACATATCAGACTTTAGTTATAACTTTGATGAAGGGGGATACATAGAATTAAAACAAAAGCGAGTTAAAGAATCTTCTACTAATGGCAATGTAAAGGAGAAGAGCAACTGGAAGGCCTTGGTCACGAAGAACCTTTTGGAACTTAATGCAGACTGTTACCATTAATAATCCTGGCTGGTGCAGTTTATGCCAAAGCATAACCTGTTCAGAAATATGATAGCATTATGTATTTTATCTCTAACACCATCATAAACCTCACGGTCTTGGAACTTTAGAGGATCATACACCCTTCAGAGCAGATAAGAGGATGTGGGGGTCTGAAAAAGGAAGAAAGGGAAGATGGGAGTCCCATTTGTGCAAATGGACATCCACTGTGCAGGCGGAATGCCCCAACTAGATAAGACCGTTTTATACTTTTCATAAAATTGGCCTGTTTGAAATAAATCTGGGCTATAGCCATCATGCCCTGTTGAGCTTCCCATGGGCATTTTACAAGAAGAGTTTCAAGACTAAATAGGTCTTCTGTCTCATCCAGCGGAGCTCCTTTAACGATCTTATGAATTCTTAATGAACTCAGTATTTTATATATTACCATTTTTAGATTATGTAAATGGTTTTTCAATGCATATTTTATACTATGAATAACATATGTAATTTTATATTAGGTAACATGGCTAGTATAACTGATATTATGGTTAATACAATTTGTATTACATATAATACATGCTACTCTTGTATTTAGACTGTTGTACCATAGTTTTGATGCACTATGGGCACAATGGTTTTATGGAAAATGCAATACAATGTATATAAACAAACCAACTATTCTACATGTGGGCCAAAATGGTGGCATTTATATAAACCTCTGCTTCTACTTAAGTTTCTTACATTTATGATTAAAGGTTCTCTCTGGACTGCCTTCTATCAGTCTGTTATTTTTCAGATCAGAAATGATTTCATAATAATAGTACTAGCATACGAGCCATTTGCAGATACAGATTTAAGAAAGTTTCTTTGTTCTTATTATAGCACATTTTTAATAGAAAATATTTCTATTAAAACACATCACTCTTGTTGACCCTGGATTTATATTACCATTATTGACATTAAGAGAACACAATGCCCTCCAGAACAGCAGGGATGCTAAACCATAGTGCAGAAACAATAAACAGTAGAATGGTAACATCCTGTCCTGCTATTAAAGGAAAGCATTAACAAAAATTACTGATGCTGTAGCAGCATTCACTCCTTTAGAAGGAAAACCTAAGGAGCTAACTACATATTTCTTGGCAGTCATCCACTGTTTTCCCCATAATACCACAGTGCTCTTTGGAATGCTAATATATCTGATGAAGTAGAAAATTCTTGTATTGAAGTCCTTGCATAATAAACTAGTGAGTCTAGTCTGTGGCAAAGCTTTTTTTTTGTTCTTAGACAAAATTATACATTTGTGGGGAAAAGCCTATAACTACCCCACTTTTTTAAACATGAGATCAAAATGCAGAATGCGACAGATACACAGCCCCTTTGGGATTTGAAGAATGAGCAATTGAGGGCAGGGATCTGCATGTGAAAAATATAAAGGAGAAATGGGATTGAAAGCTGGCTCTTTAAAATCCTCTTCTCTCTTCTCCCAATCCAAAGAACAGCAGAGGGTGACTTTAGCTTGCTGAACATACTACTTAATCACCACTCTAGTAAATGGTGCCATGCTACTATTGCACTTCTATACAGAACAAAGGGAGCAAACACAAGCCTTTCATACTTTGTATGTCAATGCTTTCCCACAGCATTCATGTGATACTGTAGAAATAGGATGAAATAATAAGCAGATATAATATAAACTACATAGGCACCAAGCGAAAACATTTCTCTTTAACCAGGCCTTTGGCTGATTATCATTCCATGTCCTTTCGAAGGGAGGTTATTGATTTGTTTTTGTTCTTACTTTTATTATGTATCTTGTGTTCTCATTTTGTATTTTGATGCTGTGAACTGTCCTGTGAAAATAAACAATAATAATACAAATCACAAAGAAAAGGTATGTGTTAAATTGCTCAACTTTGGCTTACCATTACATGCATGAACCTCAGGCTCCTATATTCCCTCTACACACACCTTCCTCTGGCACAGCTGTGTGGAGATTGAAAGCCTTGCTTCTTTCTTCAGTTCTAAACCAAAGTTTAGGGTTATACCCCAAACCTAAATTAATCTTCACTATGTTGCTGTTTAGTCGTTTAGTCATGTCCGACTCCTCGTGACCCCATGGACCAGAGCACGCCAGGCATTTCTGTCTTCCACTGCCTCCCGCAGTTTGGTCAAACTCATGCTGGTAGCTTCGAGAACACTAACCAACCATCTCATCCTCTGTCGTCCCCTTCTCCTTGTTCCCTCCATCTTTCCCAACATCAGGGTCTTTTCCAGGGAGTCTTCTCTTCTCATGAGGTGGCCAAAGTATTGGAGCCTCAGCTTCACGATCTGTCCTTCCAGTGAGAACTCAGGGCTGATTTTCTTAAGAATGGATGCGTTTGATCTTCTTGCAGTCCATGGGACTCTTGAGAGTCTCCTCCAGCACCATAATTCAAAAGCATCAATTCTTCGGCGATCATCCTTCTTTATGGTCCAGCTTTCACTTCCATACATCACTACTGGGAAAACCATAGCTTTTACTATACGGACCTTTGTTGGCAAGGTGATGTCTCTACTTTTTAAGATGCTGTCTAGGTTTGTCATTGCTTTTCTCCCAAGAAGCAGGCGTCTTTTAATTTCATGGCTGCTGTCACCATCTGCAGTGATCATGGAGCCCAAGAAAGTAAAATCTCTCACTGCCTCCATTTCTTCCCCTTCTATTTGCCAGGAGGTGATGGGACAAGTGGCCATGATCTTTGTTTTTTTGATGTTGAGCTTCAAACCATATTTTGCGCTCTCCTCTTTCGCCCTCAATAAAAGGTTCTTTAATTCCTCCTCACTTTCTGCCATCAAGGTTGTGTCATCTGCATATCTGAGGTTGTTGATATTTCTTCCGGCAATCTTAATTCCGGCTAGGGATTCATCTAGCCCAGCCTTTTGCATGATGAATTCTGCATATAAGTTAAATAAGCAGGGAGACAATATACAGCCTTGCCGTACTCCTTTCCCAATTTTGAACCAATCAGTTGTTCCATATCCAGTTCTAACTGTAGCTTCTTGTCCCACATAGAGATTTCTCAGGAGACAGATGAGGTGATCAGGCACTCCCATTTCTTTAAGAACTTGCCATAGTTTGCTATGGTTGACACAGTCAAAGGCTTTTGCATAGTCAATGAAGCAAAAGTAGATGTCTTTCTGGAACTCTCTAGCTTTCTCCATAATCCAGCGCATGTTTGCAATTTGGTCTCAGGTTCCTCTGCCTCTTCGAAATCCAGCTTGCACTTCTGGGAGTTCTCGATCCACATACTGCTTGAGCCTTCCTTGTAGAATTTTAAGCATAACCTTGCTAGTGTGTGAAATGAGTGCAATTGTGCGGTAGTTGGAGCATTCTGTGGCACTGCCCTTCTTTGGGATTGGGATGTAGACTGATCTCCAATCCTCTGGCCACTGCTGAGTTTTCCAAACTTGCTGGCATATTGATTGTAGCATCTTAACAGCATCATCTTTTAAAATTTTAAATAGTTCAGCTGGAATACCATCACTTCCACTGGCCTTGTTATTTGCAGTGCTTCCTAAGGCCCATTTGACTTCACTCTCCAGGATGTCTGGCTCAAGGTCAGCAACCACACTACCTGGGGTGTACGAGACATCCATATCTTTCTGGTATAATTCCTCTGTGTATTCTTGCCACCTCTTCTTGATGTCTTCTGCTTCTATTAGGTCCTTACCACTTTTGTCCTTTATTATGGTAATCTTTGTACGAAATGTTCCTTTCATATCTCCAATTTTCTTGAACAGATCTCTGGTTCTTCCCATTCTGTTGTTTTCCTCTATTTCTTTGCATTGCTCGTTTAAGAAGGCCTTCTTGTCTCTCCTTGCTATTTTTTGGAAATCTGCATTCAATTTCCTGTATCTTTCATTATCTCCCTCGCATTTTGCTTGCCTTCTCTCTCCCGCTATTTGTAAGGCCTCGTTACATAGCTACTTTGCTTTCTTGCATTTCCTTTTCATTGGGATAGTTTTAGTTGCTGCCTCCTGTATAATGTTGCAAGCCTCCATCCATAGTTCTTCAGGCACTCTGTCCAGCAAATCTAAATCCTTAAACCTGTTCCTCACTTCCACCGTGTATTCATAAGGGATTTGATTTAGATTGTATCTTACCGGCCCAGTGGTTTTTCCTACTTTCTTCAGTTTAAGCTTGAATTTTGCTATAAGAAGCTGATGATCTGAGCCACAGTCAGCTCCAGGTCTTGTTTTTGTTGACTGTTTAGAGCTTCTCCATCTTTGGCTGCAGAGAATATAATCAATCTGATTTCGATGCTGCCCATCTGGTGATGTCCATGTGTAGGGTCGTCTCTTGTGTTGTTGGAAAAGCGTGTTTGTGATGACCAGCTTGTTCTCTTGACAGAACTCTATTAGCCTTTGCTCTGCTTCGTTTTGATCTCCTAGGCCAAACTTGCCAGTTGTTCCTTTTATCTCTTGATTCCCTACTTTAGCATTCCAATCCCCTATAATGAGACCTTCTTTGGTGTCACTTCTATAAGGTGTTGTAAGTCTTCATAGAATTGGTCAATTTCAGTTTCTTCAGCACCAGTAGTTGGTGCATAAACTTGGATTACTGTGATGTTAAAAGGTCTGCCTTGGATTCGTGTCGAGATCATTCTATCATTTTTGAGATTGTATCCCAGTACAGCTTTCGCCACTCTTTTGTTGACTATGAGGGCCACTCCATTTCTTTTGTGGGTTTCTTGTCCACAGTAGTAGATATGATGGTCATCCGAACTGAATTCGCCCATTCCCGTCCATTTTAGTTCACTGATGCCCAGGATGTCAATATTTATTCTTGCCATCTCATTTTTGACCACATCCAACTTACCCAGGTTCATGGTTCTTACATTCCAGGTTCCTATGCAATATTTTTCTTTACAGCATTGGACTTTCCTTTCGCTTCCAGGCATATCCGCAACTGAGCGCCCTTTCGGCTTTGGCCCAGCCGCTTCATCAGCTCTGGATCTACTTGTGAAGATTCTTCTCCCCTTCATGGATCACTGCCTTGCCGTGGCGAAGGGGCTCGAATAACTCAGAGAAGCTATGAACTATGCCGAGCAGGGCACCCAAAATGAACAGGTCATAGTGGAGAGTTTTGACCAAACGTGATCCACCTGGAGGAGGAACCGGCAAGCCACTCCAGTATCCCTGCCAAGAAAACTCCATGGACAAAGACAACAGGCATATAAAAGTTATGACGCTGGAAGATGAGCCCCTCAGGTCAGAAGGCGTCCAACATGCTACTGAGGAAGAGCGGAGGACAAGTACAAGAATCTTCACTATAGTTTACTGAAATAAACCATGACTTGGAGACAGTTTGTTCCAGTAAACTACAATTAAGAATAAACAGTTATATGTGATGCAATATTTGTTAAGAAGCTACATTATACTAACTCAGACCATTGGTCCATCTAGCTCAGTATTGACAAAACTGACCAGCAGTGGCTCTCCAGGATTTCAGGTTGAAACCTCTCTGAGTCCTACCTGTAGGTGTCAGATATTGAACCTGGGAGCTTCTACATGCAAAGCAGGTACTCCACCAGCTATGGCCCTTCCCTAGTACGTATGTGCTTATAAATTTGTGGAATAACAATACTGGAAGCAATGAAATTAACCGTCTTCCATGATGCATTTTGTTTTGGTTGTGCTTTTATATTAATCTATTTTATTTTCTTCTTAAAACAAAAGCAAAAGGAAACAACTGAACTACAGCAAGCATTCCAAAAGTAAAAACAAAAAACACCACGCATGGCAAAGTGTATCATGCACATGTCAGGTAGTCTGCTGTGTGGTCTAATAAAACTGTTTAACTGAAAGGAATATCACTAAAATTTTACCTGTGAAGCAGTCAGAATGAATGGACTGCTGCACCCTGTGGCAGATGCAACAAACATGCATCAAGTTTCCACTAATAAATCCTGCTTGATTAAATCTTTGTGTAGCATGTTTTGATTTGTGATTTTCTGCCAGGGCTATATTCCAGATTCTATTAAGCCCAGTTGATATGAAAACACCTGAAGCTCACTTCCAGTTTTTAGCATGTTCCTGTTCTGCAAGTGCTAATTAAAACACAATTAGTTGTGGTTTTTTTTAATTCTCTGTGTTTTATAAAACAGTTAAGGCCAGGCAAGGCTATGCAACTTTTTTTGGCAATGTTAGATAATATAATAACTTAAGGCGGCTAATACAGGACAATGCCACCACATGTGGAAAAAGTGTGCCTCTCATTGCACCTCCTCCATCATAGGGACTTCATAATACTATTTATATAATGTATCCTAACTGCCATCATATGTAATCAATATATTACACACTGTGCCCCAAGATACCATTAACAATAGCATAATTTTTAGCTATGGTTATAGCCACATATCTAGCTTTGAAAGAGCCCACCGCCAGTATTTGAGTTCCAAAACAAAAATGGTTAAGGACTTTAGTGATGGAATTAGTAGTATTATCATTATTTTATTTGTGTACCACCCTTCATCTGAAGATCCCAGGGTAGTTCACAACTGAAAAATGCAAAATGAGAAAACAAAACACATAATGAAGCAGAAACAAACCAATAACCCCTACATACACACACACACACACACACACACAAAAGCCATAGAATGTTTATCAGCCAAACGCCTGGTTGAAGAAAAAACATTTTCACGCGGTGCCTAAAGAAATGTAATGAAGGACCCCGGCAAGCCTCCCTTGGGAGAGAGTTCCACAAACAGCAGAAACACTTGTTCTTGTGTTGCCACCCTCCAGACCGCTCATGGAAGAGGCACATGAAGAAGGGCCTCAGATGATGATTGCTGGATCTGAGTCAATTCATATGGAAGACTTGTGGTGATTTTCTTGCAGTAGTATACCAACGGGGATTTCCTGCTTTATTAGTCTCCACCCTTGCATGTTTCATAATACTGAGGAACCCTTTCCTGCATTTATAAGGCGGCCATGAGTATATTCCCCAGGAATAGATGTTCTCAAAGCTTCACATTTTTATTGTGACTTAATTGCCTTCAATAAGTAAATGTTTTATTTTCCTTCTTAGCTGTGAAAATGAATATGAAAATGTATTCACAGCTATGAAAATATATAAATAGTCTCACTCACACAGTTTATGTGGAAAATTTGCTCTTACACACTGACATTTATGGTGTTATCAAATACCTACTGCAGTCTTTAATCAAATATACTGCTATGAAAAATGACACAAAGTTCTCCCCACTCTTACTAGATAGACAGACATTTTCTGTGCAAATGAGCAAGACTTTAAAAAAATCATTTATGAAATGTTTGTTTCAGATGCAAGTCATAGGAAAAATGTGTTTTACAGTTTTGTTTTTGTTTTCTTTGCTCTCAAACTTTAAATAGCTAGGTTCTGATAAAATGTCTTATGGAAATTTAATTTTTTGTATTGGCTGGATAGAAAATACAATTTCAGAGAGAGCTTCTTACATATGATATTGAACTGACATGCAAGAAATCCCATTAGGTTTATTTAATATAAAATTTTATAGACCTGCCTCAAATGACAACTAAATTAAACATAGTTTTTTGCTGTTCTTCTTGCATGCAAGAAAGCTGGATGGCCTTCAACTAAATACACAGAAAGGTCTTTTAAATATAGAGCTTAACACAGCATACACACATCCCAGAAAACTCCAAGACACAAAAACAAGGCTTATATGCCATGTGCAACTTGATTTCTACAAAGATATAAGTTTGTCAGGTAGCTCTGCAGAGTTTTGACAAACGTAGAAGCTGCAGTGGGATCTTCCTTACTCAGCTCGATAAGAGTGAACTTGTGTAAGGTACAAGTCAGGCACGTGACCAAGCATACCAGAAAACAGACCAAGAGAGAAGGGGCTTAGGACTCCTAACTTTAATGGTTGAAGCTGAAAATTGGGTTGGTAAAGGAAGCAAAAGGTACCTTGTGAACCACGTAAGATAGGTCCAATGGCATCTAGGCCATATGACATTATTCATGTTACAAGCAGATGCCTCTGTATTTCCATTTAGGTCAAGCAAAACCAACCCACTTCTCCCACTCAGAAACTAGATGTATCATTAGTTAAGGGTTGACCAGGCAAGGACAAAACTCCAGTTTCTTTGTAATTATATTAAGCCTATCCAATCCATGAGCTCTGTACAGTCTGCCCATTGCCAAAGGCCAATGTTTTGCAGCTCTGTTTCCTTCCTCAGCTGATGTGAGGTATGACGCCTGAACACTTATACAGTCCACAGTAGCTCCCTAGCTTATACCATAGCTTATACCGTAGTCTCAGAACACAGTTCAGGCCACAGAATCGCCAACACATTTACTGAAGAATGTCAGATTGACGTGATTGGCCCCAGGAGTGGTCTAACTTTGCTCTGCTACAAAAGCTATCCCTGATTTACAGGTAGTTGGGATGGAGAAAAAGGGACAAGATTACTGGAGCATAGACAGAGTACAACTATGCATTTGCTTTACTAGAACACTAAAAATGATTGATGAAACATTCCAGAGTGGCTAGTGGTTAGAAAATAAAGTTCCTATTGACCATTGGTCTGCCTAGACCAGACTTTCTCAACCTTAGGTCCTCAGATGTTCTTGAACAACAGCTCCCATAATCCCTGACAACTGGCCATGCTGGCTAGGAATGATGGGAGTTGTAGTCCAACAACATCTAGGGACCCAAGGTTGAGAAAGGTTGACCTAGACAGTATCGCCATCCTGACTGCTAGTGGTTCCCCAAGATCTCAAGCAGAGGTCATTCTAAGCCTGTTACCCTACTAAACAGAAATGTGGGAAATGAATTTTGGAGCTCCCACATACAAACTTATAAGTTTTCACCTAGGAGTATGGCTAAAAGAATGATCAGTTCAAATTTCAGCATAGTTACAGACTCAGAGCCGGTGTGGTGTAGTAGTTAAGAGCGGTGGACTCGTAATTTGGTGAACCGGGTTCGATTCCCTGCTCCTCCACATGCAGCTGCTGGGTGACCTTGGGCCAGTCACACTTCTCTGAAGTCTCTCAGCCCCACTCACCTCACAGAGTATTTGTTGTGGGGGAGGAAGGGAAAGGAGAATGTTAGCCGCTTTGAGACTCCTTCGGGTAATGATAAAGCGGGATATCAGATCCAAACTCTTCTTCTCAGTAAGTAGCCAAAGGAAACTACAAACTCCATTGTTTTATGGGCAAAAGGGCATCACCCACAAACAAGAGGGAGGTATCAGCAGACATGGAAGAATTCCAAAGTTTGCAACTTTAGAGTGCGCACACAGTCTCATGCAGATTGAACATGCTTAGTCGGAACAGAATGCTTGCTAACCTGGGGGCAGGGGGGCGGGGCGCAACATGAACATTGGTAAAGAGAATGAAAAGACTTAGCTAGAACCTGGAACAGGAGCAATCCACAATGCAACGTTTTCTAGCAGGTCCCGCTTGTTATGTAAGTTTTGTACTTCAACTCATTACCATAATTAGCAATCTTCATTTCACAAAAATACTTACGAGAACAGGTGGTAGTCTGCCACTCTAGACACTGCCCATATGGAAAGGAGATTATGTAGGCATTTGAATCAACACATCGCTTTGTGCTGCTACACCACATGCACTCCATGCCACTACTTGTGCAGTTTGAACACGTCGTCCTTAAGGAACACGGCTTTTTGCAGGGCCTTGCATTTTGATTTGGACTAACTGAAGGAGAAAGAAAGTGAAAGTAGAATTTCAGTATTTTTCCCAAACTCATGTTATATGAGTATATATGATACTACACAAATATTTTTCCTTTGTTTTATTCAGGAATGCTTTCACTCTGCTACATGTAGGGTCTTGCTCTTTGTGTTTTGTTTAGGGTTTTTTGGCTGCATTTATAATAATTCACACTGTTCCTTCTACAATCTGGGCTGCATTTTTTTCAAGGAAAAATATAATATACAAGCCATTATCCTTTTCTTCAGTTATTAGTATATGTGACATAGTAAGCCATACACATATTGTAAACCTTGACTGTGTATACTTGAATATGTACAGTGAGGCATGACCTTTTGGTTCTACTGCATTTGTTAAATAGTGCATAAGCAATAGCTATTTACTTCACTGGTGATACATTCTCCCTTAAACAGTGTGCATTTTGTCTAAAAGTATGATTTGTCAAGTGAACATCTGCCCCCTGCTGTATATATTTGCAGTCGCTAAAAATTCAAAAACAAGAGAAACATTTTTTTAAACATAAAAGAGAGTATTTTTCAGCACAGGATGCATTCTGTCTCGCTTGGAATCATGCATTGCTCAGGAAACTGAATCAACTAGTTATATAAAACAGAGAGGTAGAAATGTACTATATATATATATGTTTTGCTGTCAAACAACTGAAGTATGAGAACAGAGTAATTCCCAATTACATACTGCCCACAGAAGCATACCTTTTATTATTAATGCACAGCAGTCTATATCCTTAACCACCTGATGAATTACCTAATGTTTTATACATGACAAACATTATTCCAGTTTTCTGGAAGGCAACATTCCAAAATAAAAAGAGAAAGGATCTTGCAAATTGTTCCACTGTTTTGAAATCTGAGTTTATTAGCAATTGCTTTATAATAAAACTAAGAAAGGCAGCAAAGATTCTCAAAAGAGCATAAAATTTGAAACAGAAGAAAAATTGGCAACTGCAAAGAGTTCTATGCTTCAAAAAGCATCTAACATCCACACTTAAATTGTAGTTCCTGTCTTTTTATAGGGAAAAAAACAAGATCACAGCATCTATGCATCTATTGTTCCAAAATGCAGACAGTTATATCCAGAGAATCAATATCATGAAACAAAAAATGCAGTAACTTTGATAGCTTCATCATTTTCGGTAGTACAAATGTGTGCATAAGTAAGCAAACAATTTGTAGAATTCATGTTTTATTTATGATATTTAGTAGTTTCCATGACAAGCTCCTTCTTTATATGTGAGAGCATAGGAAAGAAAATTATGTAAATCATCCAGTTGTGTTGCTTTAAACTTCAATTTTTTTATAGTACTAATTTAACAACAAACTATTCCTAATGGACTCACACAATCACCTGTAACCATGCTGAATTTAGGGTTTGATAGCATAAAATACATATGGCTGTTTACCATCATGGTTTTACATGTCAATCACATTCAAATCTAGTGTATAGAGAACATGTTCCTATGATGTTTCCCTTTATAGGATATATTTATGCCAAACAACTGTGGCTCCTCATTCCCAAAACAGAAGAGTTGATCTATTTCTGTTTGATCATACCTCCATCTAATGACAGTAGAGAGGCTCAGTCCTTTCTACCAAGCTTCAAAAAAAATCTTTACAATAGATTTATCCAAAAGCCACTTTTCAATATTGCAAAAGAAATCTAAATATAGCAACCCTAGTTATATGAAACTCTGTTCATATACTCATGGAGCTGGTGTAACAGCTGCAGTAAAATTATCTGTTCTAAAAGTGTTCAAGAGATGAATTTTATCCCTCAAGAGAAAGAATGTTCAATGTTTGCAGGTAGTGTAAGTGAAGTGATATGGAAAACTGCCTTATTTCTGCAATATCTATCCATTAAAAACATTTTTAGAGTTAACTAACAACTTACACTGCCAAGGTATCTCACTATAAGACTTCCACTGCATTTTTTAAAATTTTTATTTATTTATTTTTTGGTTAAAAGATGAAACATAATTCACTTAAACTTATTTGTGGTAAGGTTAATAAACTTAAAATGAATATTCTGCTATGGATAATATATGTGTTACAAGACATATTTTATGTATTCCCCAACTATTTTCAAAAGATTAGTAGGTATTTTGGAAATTATTTGGGATAATCCTCCTCCTTAACTTCTCACTTAATAAAATTCAGCTGCCAGTATTGGAAGGAGGATTAAATTTTCCAGACATTAATTTATTCCATAAAGCATACATTTTAGCGTGCACTAAAACTAAACTCATGACTGCTGTTTTTAAATGCTTATTGGAACTTTGAAAAGCACATGTTCAGAAACTCAGAAAGTATGGATTAGGGAATTAGAATGTGCTATGCAAACTGAACAATGGAAAAGTGCTTTCAAATCTATATGAAACGTTTCTCTGGATTGAGAGACTCCCCATTCTCAGAGGAAGAAGCTATGGATTCAAAGACTATCTCAGACTAGGAGGAGACTGTTCTCTCTGAACCAACCTTTCTTCCAACATTCATTATGCACATACTGTACTAAAGAAAACATGCTGGAGCATATTGTTCGAAAAAGAATATTTGCAATATGGTAAGCTCTCTTACCAACAGGTTTCTCACATACGAGGCCATCGGCCATAGCCGTACATGGATTTGCTTTCAGACCAGCAACCTCTGCCCTTTCAAGATAGGCACAGAATCCCGAGTCATTTGGTTCTCCAGGAAGCCACTGCAATGTTGTGTTCGTAAAGGGAGACATATCATCCCATCCCCAATAGGAGATGTTGATCTTCCGTAGCCCAACCCAGGGTGATATTTTCTGTGAAGGATGAAAAGGGAAATCACATGAATCAGTAGCATTGCTTTCTCTCCTCAGCCCTCTCATCAATTCTTTTGTATTGTTTCAAATACATTCGTGGTGGTTTCTTCAACATTTGTGCATATGTGGAACATATTTTATCCTGTGTATTAGGTCTTCCTAAAAAATGCTGCAGTGTATAAAGCTTCTATTCTCTTAAAGTGAACTCTAAACCCAAGATTAAACTCTTCATTCCACTTTCACAAAGTCTCAGATATACAGTATATGTGCCTTCCATTTGTAAGATTACATAGAACGAGTACAAGGACAAAGCATTCCACTTAGAGAAGCAAGGGAGGTTCCAATAGGCAAGATGGAAGGCCAATGCCTAAACCTCACAGTCCCATGACTTCTAGTTGCTAAAACAAATATGGCTACACAGAACACCAGGACATTAGTGGTCCAGATTGTACACACAAGAACATGGGGAACAAGTACTGCCTCCACATTGGTAAGAATGTTCCGAAGAGAAAGGAGAGCACAGGCCACCAGGCCCTGGATGTTGAACCATTTGTTCATTGGTGTTGTGTTGGCTAAATTATCTGCTCTGCTGTATCCTTCTTTGAAGGGGCATAATTGGAGGATAAGAATAAGATTAAAGAAGCTGAACAAATATTGCAATGCAACACGATCCACTGTAAATAAGTGTCTCTTGATAAAATCCTATCTTCCAGTATACACTCTCTAGTAAAGAATGTAGGGTGACATGAATCACATAACCATATATTCAGAATGTGTACGAGAGGAGCTAGGTTGAGCCTTGTGAACTGTTCAGTCATGATCCTTGTCTTTAGGCTGAACTAGGTGTAGGAAACCCTTCGCCCTCCAGATGTTGCGGAACTAGAACTCATTATCATTCCTGGCCACTGGCCATGCCTGATAGCACTCACATAAGTTGTAGTTCAGCAACATCAGGAGGGCTGAAAGGTTCTCCACTTCTTGTTTAGGCAGCCCCTGAAAGTCTTTTCATTCCACAAGGCTTTTCATATATAACTTTTACATTGGCTTTTAATTCAACACTTTGTTGTAAAGGTAAAGGTAAAAGGACCCCTGACCATTAGGTCCAGTCGTGACCGACTCTAGGGTTGCGGTGCTCATCTCGCTTTATTGGCTGAGGGAGCTGGTGTACAGCTTCCGGGTCATGTGGCCAGCATGACTAAGCCGCTTCTGGCGAACCAGAGCAGCGCACAGAAACACCGTTTACTTTCCCGACGAAGCGGTACCTTTTTATCTACTTGCACTTTGACGTGCTTTCGAACTGCTAGGTTGGCAGGAGCAGGGACCAAGCAACGGGAGCTCACCCCGTCGCGGGGATTCAAACCGCTGACCTTCTGATTGGCAAGTCCTAGGCTCTGTGGTTTAACCCACAGTGCTACCCGCGTCCCAACACTTTGTTGTATATACTATCTATTTAGCTGAAACTCATTCTGGAGATGAGATAATTACCTTGCTTCTCTACAGGTAGACATGCAGAACTCACAAAGGCAAGGCCAGTCCCTCAACTGGTATTTGCCATACAAACACTAGCACTCAATGGATAAGCAGCTGTAATGCACTGATGTTGCTTCAACCTACTCTGCCCCTAACAGTCTTCAGTCAAATCCTGGCATGGATCAGTTTGTCGGTCTTTATTGTTGTTTTGAATCTAGGGAGTCCCTCTCCTTTAAATACGAAAACAAAATTCATCCTTAAGGTAAAGGGACCCCTGACCATTAGGTCCCGTCGTGGCCGACCCGGGTTGCGGCGCTCATCTTGCTTTATTGGCCAAGGGAGCTGGTGTACAGCTTCCGGGTCATGTGGCCACCATGACTAAGCCGCTTCTGGCGAATCAGAGCAGTGAACCTAGGCTCTGTGGTTTAACCCACAGCGCCACCTGCGCCACAGCGTCCCTAGATCACAGCTTTGGAAGGATGGAGAAAATGAGGGGTAGTCTGGAGTATGAGCATGATAACCCAAGTATGGTAACCTCCAAGGTTATCACATGCAGAAGAGGGAGGAAATGAAGTAAGTGGTGTCAGCCCTGTAGATCTGACATTACTACTTTGCTGAGAGGTGGTTTCCAATTCTATGGATGAGAGGCTGCTTGAGTGAATGACATTAGGGGTATGCAGAAGACACAGTGCAGTTACATAAATTTTATAAATAATAATAATCCAAGCATTTATTCTTTGCTAAATAAAAACATCATTCAGTCAGACATACATTTATATTCTTATTTTCAAATAGTTTATATTAATCAAAAAAACTTTTATTTTACAAAAATCATTGCTTTAAATATGAAAAGGTTTTAAGACTCAAACAAGCACAAATATTTCAGATTAGCAGACATTTCTCAGCTGTTCTGCCTACATTTGTGAACCTTACTAAACTATCTGTAACAAAGAAGTCATCTGAAATGAAATCGTATGTCCTAAATCATTATGATTCGAGCCTGAAAGAGCAGGCATATGAAGGGAAATCAAGGGAAATCTCAGCAAGCTTCTCTGGCAACTGATAGCACATTCAAAATGACTTACACACAATAAATGGAATGGGACGGATAGAGAGATAGGAATGAAAGAGAAATTACTTTTTTGGAGGGGGGGAACAGAAGCGAGATAAAGCATAAATCACTGTAACATTTCATTAGAAGTTTTTGATAAGTAAATAATCATTTGACCCAAAATACCTCCTTAAAGTGCATGGATTTGTCTACCTGTAGTGTATACTGCAAGTGACTTATCTCAAATTTATATAGCTTAGGTGTCTCAACACATAATTCATTTGAATAAAGGTATGTTTGGTACGGTGTCACCTTCAGAAATTTCAGAAAATGAAAACAACCATTTCTCCAGTTACCAAACTTGTCAAAATGACAGGCTGTCATCAGCGGTATTCTCAGATTCATGAGGCTTCTTTTACCATTTCATCTAGAGATGTGTGTCTGTATATATGTGTGTGAGCATATGTGGGTGCAAACCTACATTAAGGCAGGTCAAAACAAAACTGTCCACAAATCTTGCCACTGCATTCTTAGGTGTTGAACTTCGGGAACTAGTCTGCTTGTTTTCAGAAGAAGATACAATGGATCAGAAGGAGAGTGCTAGGAGCTGCCAGATCTGTGTGAACCTCCCCCATGTGTTAAAACACTGGATCCTTCTGAGAAAAGGAAAGTTGCTTGTTTCCAATTCTAGCTAAGCCTTGCTCAAGCAACACGATCTGAGCTCTGGTGTTTTCCTAAATCATTGGTTATTCTATGGTTCTCACTTCTGAACTGCTTTGCAAATCTGTGTGCAGGTTAGCCCTTTGATCTAGTGTTTTCTTTGTTCCAGCTTGTTAACTGGTCCCATCAACAGGTTTTTCCTTAGAGTGGGCACTTGTGCATTGCCAATAAAGAGGGAATGTGTAACACAAAAAGCTCAAAACGAAAGGAAAATATTTGCATAAAATTTGGATATGCTCATTTATATGAAGAGATATACATTTAGAAATAATTACTATCCCAAGAGATCCTGTAGGCAGAATTACCACTGTGTGCACTACAGCAAATGCTTCTAAAATGCACTGTATTTTTCCGTGTATAAGGCGAGGTTTTATTTACTTTAAAATTATGTAAAAAAAACTGGGGCCGTCTTATACATGGATAGTGCATAGGGTGGACTTGGGGGCGTGTTATACACGGAAAAATACAGTATATGGATTTCATCAATTTAATTAATAAAACCAATCATTAACCTACTTTTATTTATTTATGCATTCATTCATTCATTCATTTCATTTATAGCCGCTTGATTGTAAAAAATAAATAAATTTTTAGAGCAGTTTACAAAAACATTTGCATATATGCACTTATGAATTAGACACTCAGGTTACCTGGAGCGTATATTTCTGTATTTCATCCAAAACGAACTCAACTTCTTTTGAGGTTGTTAATGAAGCAAGGATGCCGTGTAAGCCATAGCAGTAAAGTCTCGCATTGTCATAGTTTTCACGACTAGAGTTTATACGAAGGCAGGCATCTCCAACATGATTCCATCCTTCTCCACACAGATGAGCTAGTAAAGAGTTACACAAGCTTAAAGTAGTTGTGAAAGAAAAAAACATCACATTTAGAACTAGGCTTTAGAATTATCTTTTCAGAACACAGTTCACCTAAAAGGCACATCACCTACATATTCAGCTAGAACCGTGGTTCCCAACGTGGGGCACAAGCCCCACAGGGGAGGCAATTTGATTTTTAAGGGGGGCAATTCGAGAATGAGTTATTAACAGTTAATGGCCTTTTAGGCTTCCTCCATGTGAACAGGAGTTCACTTTTTTAATAATAATAATAATAATAATAATAATAATAACAATATGTCACAGGGGGGGGGAATCAGGATTTTAGAGATGCTTGGTGGGGCATGAACAAAAAAAAAGGTTGGGAACCACTGAGCTAGAACCAGGGTATGACTTCCATGGATGGAAGGGCTCCTTCTGTTCACAGAAGCAACCAAGATCCAGCAGAGGCTCCCTGCTCAAGGAGGAAGGTAGGGGATTTTTTACCATTCTCCCTTCCTGCATCACTCCTCACGCTCCCCCAGATGATCCCCCAAAAAAACTTTCTTGAGCAAAGGGATCTGCGGGAGGAAGATTCAACAAAAAGCACCTCCTCCCCTATACACTTCCTCCAGAGTAAAACAGGAGGTCATGGCAACAAATGCTTTACATTAGAATAGCCTACAGAACTAGCATTTTCAATTGGTGAAGTAAAAGTACAATAATAGGAGCACAGTGTGATATACAATGGGTTACTGCCAAATCTCAGGAAAATAAGGTTTGTGATTTGTGCAAGATTATTTGCAATACTACGCTTTGCATCAACATGAAGGTGGCATGTGGATACCATAGAAAACTATACAGAAATAACATATTATCTAGAAGAACACAGCTAAACTTGTGCCTATTCCTTGTCATTTTGGATGGATTACACCCAGTAGTCAAGGCTATAGTTCTCTGTGTTGAATTTTGAAAAGTCTGCACGGATCTGAAATTTCTTCCCCTTTTACCCAATAATGCTTTAAAAATTATTTTCAAACACATTATTTCCCCTTTACCTGGTAATGCTTGGCATTCTTGCTGTCGTTGGTCCCACTGGCAGTTGAGGTTTAGTGAACAACTTTTACAGCTTGTCAGCTTATTACAGATCTGTTCATTTCTTACATGACATTTGGTGTAGTTTTTCACAGACTAGAATATAAGCACACATACATACCATGTCAATTCTCAGAATGGAGAAAGCTTAAAAATTCTGAAGGAACTGACTGACCCAGTGGCATAGCATGGGGGGTGCAGGGGGGGCCGGCCGCACCGGGCGCAACATCTGGGGGTTAGGGTTAGGGGGCGCAAATCCACGGGTTAGGGGGCGCAAATCCATGGGTTAGGGGGCGCAAATTACTGACAACCCACGCTACACCACTGGACTGACCTAAATATACGAGTAATAGGAAGGTAAATGTTAATAGAGTTAAAGTCATAGCACTTACCCATTTTTTTTAAAGAAAAGAAGGTAAATAATACATTGCAACCATTTTCTAAATTTTAAAATTCATCATTTAAAAATAATCCTGAAAAAATAATTAAACAATAAAGTCTAATATTAATGAAAACAAGCTTTTAAAAGACTGCTTTTAAGAATCTGGCAACTGTCATTCAGTTGTTTAGAAACAGCACAGACTAATAATTACTTCATAAATAAATGTTAGATGCCTGTTTCTTGGGCTAGTGAACTTGTTTTTTTCCGACAGTTAGGGTCATGTGGACAGAGTGCTCAATTAGCATTGGGAATGCCTGAGTTGAAGGACGTACATAGTCACAATTCATTTGGTGGTCTAAAGTATTACCATCAAACCAGCATAACTATGAACCATCCACTTCTGTTTTGGCTAATTAATGATCTGATTTCTACTGAAACTGCTTGGAAACACTTCAGAGGCATTGTCACCTGATGTCATTATGACATCAGGTGACTGACAGGTGGACAGCCCCAAAGTTGGCTCATGCAGCTTGTGGAGATAAAGATAATGATATTGGTCCTGCTTTAGCACATAACACAACTGCTATTTTCTTTCAATTTCTGTATAAAAAATGTCAAGATCTACATGTGCATTTTCAGAAGAAGTAAACCCTATACAAAACTGGAGTGGAGTCACTAAGGCGGTCAGATGATGTCTTGTACGTCTCCTTCCAGGAACTCCTGCAGCCCAGCTGGTTCCAAATGTATTGCTTTCCTTTCCTTTGGACCATCTCAGCAAGGGTGGAGGTGGGGCTTGCCATCTGGGCAGGCCCAGATGTAGGTGGCCGCAGTTACAAGTTAGAAGATCAGTCTGATTGATGTAAGGTCCAAGTGCTACAGGTTGCCTTTGGCAGTGGGAGAGATCATCGTGTCTCACTGGTCAGCTACTGACCATCTTAAGCCGGGCTGCATCCATGGCAGTGACCAGAGGAGGAATGACCATTGGGAAGGATGCAGAGAGACGAAATGGCATAGTGTATCTGCACAACCAGACAACTTCATCTACCCAGCTGCAACAAAACATACCTCTCCCATATCAGTCTCTACTGCCACAGCAGGCATTGTAACCTTCCAACTATTTGACTTCACCCTGAAAGGCACATTCCTCCATTTTTCCTGAGACAGATGGATGACAACAACAACAACAATGGAGGCATATGGGGATTGTTGCTACATGTATTTTCAGAAAATGAAAAATAAAGTTATGGAATAGAAGAACAAAAGAAAGCATAGGCCTCCAGTTCCAAGTAATGTAATGGACACACATCAAATTTTACCTGGGTGCTCCCTTCACACTTAATTAGAGCTTAGTTTATTCTGTGCTCAGGCATCCATGCTAGAACATAAAATGTAAAGTGAGAGTTAGCCTTAAGAAGAAAGCAACAAAAAATGAGGAGAGTTTAGAATGTATGACATCTGGGGGAAAGCTGAAAGGAATGAAGCATGCTGTGTACAGAGAAAAACAGATTAAGGGGGGAACATGATAGGGGTTTTTGAAGGAAAAAACCCAGCTGCCGTAACATATGTACAACGGAAACAGTGATGTTTCCTTCTGTGGGGGAGAACAGATAAGTGTTTGTGGAGGAAGGAATGAAGTGTAGGAAATCTTGTCGTTGCAGTATTTTGAATTAAGTGACCTGTGCCATCTTTTTCTTTGGCCAATTAAAAGCACATAGATTATTAAATAAAATTATTTAATGGACAAAGCAATTGCCTGTATAGCAGTAGTACAGTGTTGGTACTAATATTGAGAATTAGGAACGCTGTCCTTTTTAAATACTACATTCATTTTTAAAAATACCAGTTGTAGACAAGATCATATTGAACCATGTGGAATACACCATGAAACACAAATTATTTTTAAGGTATTGAAGAAAGGTATTACAAGGTGTTTAGATATAAACACAGAAACACAACCATGTTCTGTTATAAGAACTCTACAGAGCTATGTGCATAACCAATTAGCTAGAGTAAAATATGCAAAGCGACAGAAGGTAAGCCTGTAAAAAATGCACAGATGAATTTCAGAAGACCTTTTTATACCTATTTGCATTTAGTTTGGCTCAGCCATTATACATTATTGACAATGCTGCCTGTGAGGTACATTACAATGAATTTTAAATTGCAAGTAAGCACCATCTGCTCACTTAACACTGTCCTCACCTAATATTCCTTGTTAACATGTCATTATCGCAATGTCAAAATCCTGAAAAGTTCAGGCTGCTTTCGAAAATGAACCCATATGGTAGTAAGTAGCATTGAGGGTAAAAAAAAAAAGCTGGGGGGGGGGGAAGTATTCTTACTGGTTTCACAGTATGGTTTCCTGACTATAGATAACCAAAGGCTATTTAACAATGTTTGACTTTAAAAAGAACTACTAATAACTACTGTCTGTATTCTCCATAGTCACCTGCTTCCAAGCTTTATTTCCTTTAAATCCAATTTACACATTCCTTTCTGGACAAATCTCAGTAACCTAGTGTAAATGCAAATCCAATAGGTGGTTCTTGTTAACACTAAGGTCTTAGTCGGAGCTAACATCTGTTGCACAAGTTTTATTATAGGTGTAAGTGTAAAAATACATAAATAGAAGGGTATGAATAAACAGACTAATTTCCAACTGTCATATTTTCTTACACAGTGGGAGGATATATTCCAGGAAGTCCCACTATCTTCCTGAGTGGAATGTTGTTTCATGAATGGTAAATTTGCATGTGCACAAAGCAGAATCTACATAAGCATCTATGATACAGACCCACTACACCAGAGCTTTCCAAACTTTTCATGTTGGTGACACACTTTTTAGACATGAATCATTTTGCAACACAGTAATTCAATTTTCCTAGCAAACCAGAGGTTAAACTAACCCCTTTCTAGCCCTGAGAGGTGTGCTGGGAGCATTTGTGCAACAAACCTACAAACTGCAGCTGACACACTAACGTGTCGTGACACACAGTTTGGAAAGTTCTGCACTATACTTTTTGGCATCTATTCCCAGGACTTTCTCTCCACACCTGAATAATTGGGGGTTAGCGCCACAGTTCAAATCAGTCGTAAAGAAAGCTGCTGCCTGGACCCAATGTCACTTCAAAACCCATTTAGACTCACATGACAGTAGTTGCTCTTATATTTTCATCCTGATAAAACTGAAACTGTTTGTTCCACCTCCTCCCACAAAAAAATCTTCGGATGCCTTCAATGTTTTACATGACTTATCAAAAATAATTGCTAGCAGCTCAGTATGTTCATTAGTTTATCCCCTTAAGATCTGAAGAAGCATCTACAGTTGCCCAACTTATTGAAATAGTTCAAGGTTTGGTTTGTTTATGCCAGTTTCTGGCTATTTTAAATACTCCCTTGTTCCTTATCAACACTACAAATGACAGTTCATTTTCGGCCTAAGTTTTTGTGAATGCTTGTGTTTTCTTATTAAAAGTTGCACAATGATTCTAAGATATCTAAACAGCAACATTTATCTACAGAAGGTCTAGAAAGACTTTCCCCTCATATTTGTTTTTCCATTCCATCCTTGAGTCCTGATTTGCTAGATCTCAAAACAAGAGTTATCTTTTATACAGCTATAGACTTTTTGTTTGGCTGATCATAAGATATATTGTCGTTGTCCCCACACACGCATACACAGCCCGTTGCTTCCTTCCTTTTCAGAGTGACATAATTATTAATGTTGATGTTTATATTTATTTAAAGACATTTATAACCTACCCTTTAGCCAAAAAGTTTGGAAGAACCTTAGACCAACTTCAAAACCACTGTTTAAGGTACTGGCTTGTTCTAACCCAGGTAATCATAGTTTCCCAATCTGAATGAAATAGAAACTGGAATATATGTTTAATTGAATATATGTTTAATCACAGTGGGCTGAGAGAAGGGGTTGTTTGGATGGACACAAGGCTTATTTGTGTCTCAGCTTTCAAAGCTAAGAAATGATTATCTAAACAAGTATGTGAATAAAGTTTAGTTCTGAGAGGAATTAAGCAAGCGTAGAGTACAACACCCAAAGTACCGTATTTTTCGGACCATAGGACGCACTTTTTCCCCTCCAAAAATGAAGGGGAAATGTGTGTGCGTCCTATGGAGCGAATGCAGACTCCTCGGCTTCAGCGATAGCAATGCGAAGCCTCCGAAGCCTGCGCTCCGGAGGCTTCGCGTTGCTTCCGCTGAAGCCAGGAGAGTCTGCTCTTTGAGGCTGGCGGTGGGGGAAAGCAGCGCTTCCCCCATCGCCAGCCCCAGAGGATGGGGGGCAGCGGGAAGGCGCGCGACGCCTTGCCGCTACCCTCCAACCCGGCTTCGAGGCTGGCGGTGGGGAAAGCAGCGCTTCCCCCATCGCCAGCCCCAGAGGATGGGGGGCAGCGGGAAGGCGCGCGACGCCTTGCCGCTACCCTCCAACCCGGCTTCGAGGCTGGCGGTGGGGAAAGCAGCGCTTCCCCCATCGCCAGCCCCAGAGGATGGGGGGCAGCGGGAAGGCGCGCGACGCCTTGCCGCTACCCTCCAACCCGGCTTCGAGGCTGGCGGTGGGGAAAGCAGCGCTTCCCCCATCGCCAGCCCCAGAGGATGGGGGGCAGCGGGAAGGCGCGCGACGCCTTGCCGCTACCCTCCAACCCGGCTTCGAGGCTGGCGGTGGGGAAAGCAGCGCTTCCCCCATCGCCAGCCCCAGAGGATGGGGGGCAGCGGGAAGGCGCGCGACGCCTTGCCGCTACCCTCCAACCCGGCTTCGAGGCTGGCGGTGGGGAAAGCAGCGCTTCCCCCATCGCCAGCCCCAGAGGATGGGGGGCAGCGGGAAGGCGCGCGACGCCTTGCCGCTACCCTCCAACCCGGCTTCGAGGCTGGCGGTGGGGAAAGCAGCGCTTCCCCCATCGCCAGCCCCAGAGGATGGGGGGCAGCGGGAAGGCGCGCGACGCCCTCCCGCTACTCTCCAACCCTCCTGCGGGCTTTTGCGGGAGATGGGGGAATTCCCCCACCTCCCGCAAAAGCAGGCAAAAGCCGCGCGCTCTTTAAAGGGGCTCCGCGGCTTTTCTAGGAGGTGGGGGAATTCCCCCACCTCCTAGAAAAGCCCGCAGGAGCCACGCACCCTTTAAAGAGCGAGCGGCTCTTGGGGGCTTTTCCCCAAGGAGGGAGAAGGGACTGACTGGCCGAGTCAGTCCCTTCTCCCTCCTGCGGGCTTTTGGGGGAGATGGGGGAATTCCCCCACCTCCCGCAAAAGCCCGCAAAAGCCTCGTGCTCTTTAAAGGGGCTCCGCGGCTTCTGCTGGCTTTTCTAGGAGGTGGGGGAATTCCCCCACCTCCTAGAAAAGCCTGCAGGAGCCGCGCACCCTTTAAAGAGCGCGCCGCTCTTGGGGGCTTTTCCCCGAGGAGGGAGAAGGGACTGACTGGCCGTTTCAGTCCCTTCTCCCTCCTGGTCGAAAAGCCCGCAGGAGTCGCGCGGGGCTCCTGTGGGCTTTTGCGGGAGGTTGGGGAATTCCGCCACCTCCCGCAAAAGCAGGGAGAAGGTCTTGGAGTAGCGGACAGGCTGCGTGCAGCCTGTCCGCTGCTCCCAAAGCTGCGGGGGGGAAATCATATTTTTTTCCTTGATTTCCCCCCCTGAAAACTAGGTGCGTCCTATGGGCCGGTGCGTCCTATAGTCCGAAAAATACGGTATGTACTTTTGTGTTAAGGTAGAAGGGTGTGCTGGGAGTCATGGAATGGAATTCACCTAACTAGTCACATCAGTGGAAGCCCTGCACAATGACTTCTGCTAATGCAATAGCACTTTCCCCCCTTCTCTCCTACCCCACATGCCCGCCCCCAAAAAAATTGGCTTGGGGGCTGGGATAACTTAAACAGAATGCGGGTGAGGATAGGGGGAATCATTACATATGGGAAGCTGAAATGCTTGCACAGACAGAATCATTCGAAGAACACAACGCTGAATTTCACTCATGGAGCCAGACTTCTCATATTACAGGTGAAGAAAGGAATAGCATCTCAACTAAAGGTCCTTTTTTCATTAAGAAATTATGTGGCACTCAGGTAAATATTTCTGAGTCATCCCTATAAGCTTGCCTATGTTCATGTGAACACAAAAGGAAGTGTCATTGTTCAATGCAGGGAAAATCAAACCACGCCATTAGTTTGCCCAATTTATATGAACTGATTTGTATTTGGCCTCTCATTCATACCAAGTTACAATGTTACAGTCTTTGCCTAGAAAGGCTTTTCCATAGAGTGAACATGTATAATAAGCCTACTCAGCTAAAGTTCCTGAAACATTGCACTCAAAATTTGCAATTAAAAACTGGGTGTAGGGAGTAAGTTGCAGGAGACGTATTAAATGTCTGTATCTTAAAATTTAGTATAGATTTAGCAATATGTGCCTAGTATATTAATATAATGTTGCCTTTTTATGTCTGAATAAATCCAAATAGTTTAGATTGCTCTGGCCTGCTAGAAACTATTTCCTAAATAGCAACAATTTCAATCACAATGTCAAGAATTATACTGAAGATATATGAGCTTTGTATATCTCAGAAGCAACCAGAATTTCCCTTTTTGGATACAAAGATATGGTTTAACGTTACCCAAAAAAAACCCTAGCAAATTATCTGACGTTACAATAGCCAAGAAATCATTCACATTATTCACAAGCTTGGGAGGTAATCTAGTTTTATACCACATTTCTGTATATTGAACACAGCTACAAGCGGAAAGGAATCCCCTGTCACACACCCAGATTGGGAACACATATACCCCCCATCGTGTGCACACAGAGAGCTACACTGGCACTGTGTACCTACTGCCATGTGTAGGGTATAAAATGGACCAGGTCTGTTTTTTGAAGGTAAAACAGTGGGCTGCAGGCAACAGCAAATGATTAAGCAAGATGAGCTTTAACACACTTTACATTTCAACTATGTTTTCTGCGGTTTAGCATTCCTGACCTGTTTGGAATTTCAGCTTCATTGCTTTCTCAATAAAGATAATATATGATGTGGGGAAAGTCTAAAGTATAATTTCTGTTCATTATCCAGCTGTCCTTGCCTAACAGGCCTTAAATGATATATACTTGTAATGTAATATTCTTGCTTTAGTCCTTCTCTTTTTTTCATTTCCTATCTAGATTTTTTTACCTTTGCATTTCTAAGCACCATGTATGAAATATCACATAACCAGAGATTTGGAACTTTCTTTTCAAAAATCATTACATGCAGTTTTTTCTAATATTTGTTTGCTTTTAAAAGAGAAATATTTATCATTGCTATAAATGTTTTTATCAACTCATGAAAAATACCCACAGCATTTTGATGTGCTTCAGAGGGTTTGCCTTATCGCAAGTAATTTTACTCTGCTGTCAAAAGCACTACTGTATGCCACCGATAACACATAAGTAAAGTCAATCACTTTTGATAATAATCTGCATGTTTCTTCTCAAGGGAACATGTATCAGGGTGGTTAGGGGCAGGTGCAAAGGTGGAATCTTTTTTTAAAATGCAAAAAAGTAAAGTAGTGGTAGATGTTTCCCCCTTCATTTTCTTACTAACAGTTTTATATACTATAGAAAACACGTGAAGCCATGAAAACATTTTTTAAAAACACAACTTAATAGTAATAAGAGGAAATATTAATGTATTCACATTGTTATGTTAAAGTTAACTGTGGGGATGGATATATATATATATATATCTCCGTTTATAAACGTGGAGAATTGCAAATCCCTAAATGTGTCACTATTGCTGTATCTCACAAATTAAATGATTAAATTAATATTCTCATTTACCATATATTGCCACGTGCATTCAAGGTAGCAGAACAAAAACAAAAACACAGGACAATGTCCCTAAATTCACTAGGTGATCTGTGCTTAAATCCTAAACACATTTACCGGGAGTTAAGCTCCCATTGAACTCAATGGGAATTACAGCTGAGTAAGCAAGTATAGCATTAAACTGGAGGCCATGTATCTGTTTTAATCCCAGCTCAGGGTGGGCAACACTGAACTATCCCAGAGAGCTATTTTAACAGCAAGGACAGTGAAGATTGGCACACTTTAAAAACTGATATTAGTTCTTATTTAAGAACAATATTTTAGTTCAAGATACATAAACTTAATATAATATGTATATCTTCAGTGGCTCTATCTTAAACTCATCCTGTAAATGTTATTTATTTATTCTGATCTCTTTATACCCTGGACTTCCTCCAGTCCAGAGCACAGCACAGCTTCATATAAGAAATCATTAAACTACCGTCTAAAATTTAAAAAGCCATAAAATCATTACATTACATGAAAGTACAACAGAACATCAGTGTAAAACCTAAAGGGACCACACACACACACCAACAGAAAACCAATTATGAACCAAAAGCCTGGAAAAGCAAAAATATTTTCAACTGATGTATAAATATAACCACCAGTTCAATAAATGGGAGACCACCACCAAGAACTTGCATCACAACCCTCTACCTTTCATTAAGGAGGCATCCAAGAGCAGTCATGCTGGAAGTGCACTTGCACTTTAGGCCATACTTGTTTAACTTTTTGGATATATCCATAGTGAACAAAGTTTTAAGATTAGCTACAATAGTTAAGGATTTTTATTATATTCTTCTTTTGAGAAAGACTGAACAACTACTTAATATTCATAAACTTTGCTATGTCTGGAAATCCAGTAGTTTAGACAAGGCTTTTAAGATGAAGATGATGATGAATAAGAGGTAGCTCAGGTGTACTTTTTCCTAGATGATAACCCCGCAATTCCCAAATGGCCATGTAATAATATTTCAGAGAATTCTAGATGATGTGGATTGTCAGCTAAGGCTTAAACTATGTGCTTGATTGGCCAAAGCAATTTGTAAAGCAGGTGGTTCTATTACTTTCATTATTTCTCTTTCCAATTATATTATACGTCTTCGCAATTAATTTATGATGAAGTTTATTTCGTATGTATTTCAAGCATCTGATTATAATGTGACATTTACATTTTGAAGGCACCAAAAGAGCAAATAAATGGTTACAAAGCAGTGTCATTAATGAAACTGCCACATATAAATACTCACCACACTGCAGTTACTGTTTGCAGAAATGCACTTCTTGTCATCACACCATTGACAGCCATTTGTATTGGCAGTACAGCTGGCACAGTCTGCATATCTATAACATCTGTCATCTGTCGCAGCTATAATACAAACAAAAGACATGGTGAAGCATCAAGATGAGAGACAAAAGATGTTGCACTTTTTAATTCACGCATTTTTTAACAGCTGCTGGAAACAATATCCAGCATTTATTCATTGTAAGTATGACCTTCAGTCTGAGAATAAAGTTTCTTAACATGAAGCTAAACATGTTAACTATATGTTATTTATACCCCATTATCTGTCTGAAACACTTTTCTTGAAGGATTTCTGCCAATGAAAAAAAAAATCCTTCTTGAAACAAAATCCAAAGCATGAGATGTGCCCAAATACTGTATACAAATGTGCTAGAAACTATTTTTTGTGCTGTCTTCTTCATTTATTTAGCAAAATGGGGATGGCTATTTAATTTTACTTTATTGCACAATTCAAAACAAGCATTTACCTGGACTGAGAAACTAAGCAAAATGGATGCTTTCTGTGGCTGACTTGTGTATCACCAGAACCGAGCCAGCCCCTGAGATAGTGGTCGGCCACATCTTCTACCTATTTTGTAACCCTATGGTGAGCCAAAGACATATATCCAAATATGAAAAAAAGGTCAGAGTTGTGAACTTTGTGCCCCTTTGCCTCATTTTACACTCACAGCAACGCTATGAAAATGTTAAGCTGTGAAATCACAGCTGGGCCAAGACACCAACTGTGCTTCATGGCCAAAAGGGGATTTGAACCCAGATCTCCCCAGGCAAAGCTAAATGTTTATTTATTTACAATATATATCACGTTTCAGGTGGACATCATGAAGCATATAACTGGCATGCAGACTATAGCCATTTAATTTGTAACACCTATGCTGGGCTTCAGTTATAGCTGCCATTGACACACATTTTATTTATCTATTATGATTTATTAAATTTGTATACTGCCCTATACTCACAGGTCTCAGGGTGGTTCACAAAATAAAAAAAAATTACTACTACTACTACTGATGATGATGATGACGGTGATGTATAATGCTAAAATAGTGAGAAAGGGAGAGGTAAAGAGATAAAAAGTTTGCTGACAAACAATATATTTGGAGGGTGGGTTTTCTTCAGGAAATAAAGTCCTAGATAAACACAGAAGTCTTGGAAGCAATGGAGTAGCTACAAGTTAAGTGACTCCAAATGTAAGGTGGGTGAGGTCTGGGAATGTTGTGAATACTGGGAATGCAACTTGAATGCTGAACTGCAGTTTAGTGTGCTCTCAGAAGGTCGTATTCTACCAGTACCTTGGCAGGTGAAATGCTATTAAGTAAACTTGTGGATCAGAAATAACTGTGTCTCACTGGTTTTCAGCTACACTACAGGAATGGGCTTAACCATACAAAAGGCTAATAAAAAGAGGTTCTGTTAGAAAAGGACCTATTGAGAGATCAACGTGTAGGATTTAAATCAGTGTTCAAAAAGAGGCCTGCTTGACTCAAAATAAAATGAAATCTGTCTTAAAGTATTCATAGAAAAGTTTAATTTATCACAAGCGTTGTACAAGCTCAAAGAGGAGCAATCATTTTAATCATTTCACCAAGGAAAACCATGAGAAGCAGACCATGAAATACTATCAAGAGGTTACTTCAGGAAAAAAGCCACCTGCCTGAACCAAATTTACGTCAAAATTCAGCTGCAGCCTCCTGCTTCAATCATGTCATCACACTCTCTCCTATATTTGAAATCCTTTATTACATTCTGATCCTTGACACATTCATTTCTAACTCTTCTCCTTATCACAAAGCCCATGATGGCCTTTCTTTATGCTTTTGAAGCATCTCATCCTTACTCTTACACTTTTCAAAGACCTTTCATTTTACCTCACCTTTCAGTCCAGTATTCACATCTCATCTCTTTACCTTTTATTTATGAGGTTCTCAATAACTAAAGAACTGTTTTGTCCTTATTCAAGAAGTATCTTCTTGTGCCCTGAAAAAGCCCTTACAATATATCATCCCCAATTCATACTACTTCTCAAATATTTTCCGGTTTTACATGCTTTGAGCTGTTTCCCTTGCAATATTTTTTTTTTACCTTTTCTAACTGTTTTTTAAAAGAAATGAACTGTATCTTTATAATATTAATGCGCTACAGTAGAATTAATCCTTATTGATTCTAAACCCCCCTCTCCCCAACTTTTACTAATTACTCCTTCCTGCTGCATCTCCACTACCCCCTCTCTCCTAGAGCAGCTCCCTCAAGAACAGTTGGTGGGGCAAGGCTACAGGAGCTATACAGTGGCAGAATGGGCCAGAAAGTCCTGCGCACAGGCCTTCACTTGCATATTTATGGATAAAAGACTGTGAGGTTGTTATTTTTTCTTTCAATACTGGTATATTTCCTAATGAACTACTAAAATAATACTGAAGGAAATTGATGGTAATCTACAAACTTCAAGTACAGTAGTACCTCGGATTACGAACTTAATCCGTTCCAGAAGTCCGTTTTTAAACCGAAACCGTTCTTAAACCGAGGTGCGCTTTCCCTAATGAGGCCTCCCGCCGCCAGTGCCCTTCCACTGTTCGACTTTCATTCTTAGAGCGAGGTAAAGTTCACAAACCGGGACACTACTTCCGGTTTTATGGAGTTTGTAAACCGAATAGTTCGTAAACAGGGCTGTTCTTAAACTGAGGTACCACTGTACTAATTTAATATGGACATTATTCAATTTGGTTGTGTATTTTTTGATGTGTTTTATTTATTGTTTGACTATTTCTTTTTGTTATGTACTGAAGTTCTCACCCTGGGCCAGCAGGGGGATACTGTAGATAGTTTTCACTCAGGTCCACATATGCAAATAGGGGATTAAAAGTGACGTTCAGTGATTGGATAGTTACAGAAAATGGTTATAGTTGCGTTGTAGTGGAGCTCTATATAAGCAGGCTGGCTGAACCCTTCAGTTCAGTTCTGTTCTGGCCTGTGAATAAACAAGAGCTGTTTGAAGAATCTCTGTGTCGTCTGATATGCTCACCCACAACTTAACACTTTTTATAGTTGTAATTATGCAATTTCTTTCCTGTTGTAAGTCTCCTTGAGCATGGTTTTAACAATATAAAGGTGGCATACAAATAAAAGGATGTATGTATGTATGTATATCTTTATATGGCACTCAGCAGAGGTAAATCATATTCAGTTTATGAAAGGAATTATATATTTAGCTGTGCTTATTTTCATCTGTAAGATGCCTTGAATCCCTGTCAGAGAAAAAGGCAGGGTATAAATAAATATATTATTAAAATAATATATCTACATTGATTCTTTTTTTATCTGGGACTAAACACCTTTATAGATGCTAATAAACATTTCTAGGAATACCTTTCAAATTTATACAGAACCTGCATAGAAAGGGGGAAGTGGGATTATGGCTGCTGGCCCTGTCCCATACGTGCATTCATCAGAAATGCAAGAGAGCCTATGCATACCAATGCTACATGTACAGATTCTGCCTGCGCAATCATGGATCTTACCTATACAGTTGGTACACATGTACACATGTAGGAACTTTGACACCTCCTGATGAATATATTTACAGAGTTATGCAACAACAAAAATCCCCTGTGTTGCAAAACAGAACAATCTGATAAACATAAAGCAACACATAGGCTAATAATATACTAAGAATATTTATATAACACTATCAAACTGTTTCTAAATTCACAATCGGAATATATTTACAGAGCAGCACCAGCACATGCAGTCCCAATCCGTCTATACTTGCATTTTGTTAAACTTGTAGAAAGTGCTATGATATCATAGCACTGCTATCATTGCTATGATTAAAATAATAATTACCAAGGGACAATTCACTTACCTGTTTTTCTGGGACACTTTGCCCTAAGAATGTTGTTAGCATGACCAGATTCCCACGACACACAGCGGTTTTTGTTCCATAAGCATCTTAACCCTGGCCCAGCAGTTTTACAAAGCTCTTCATCTCTGAATGCTTCACAGTTGGGAGGTTTGTACACAAGGATGTCATTTAACAGAACGCTTGAAAAACCTCCAAATATATACATGGACCTATAAAGTAATAGAAAGTAATATTGTGATTTTAGGACATGAATCATCCAAGGCCACGACTCTTGCCTCATTTGCCATCTCCATTTTATGTGAGAGAGTATTCACACTTACTAGTCCTAAGAAGTGTGTAGCTAACCTTCTTTCAGAAGATCCCACTGTTTTGGTTAGCATCAAAAAGAAATAAAATAAAATATATAGGGTGATGGAGGGGGCAGAGAAGCCTAGCCTGACACTCTGTAGCTCACATTCTCTGGTGAACCTAAAACAATCTCACACTTTTTCAATGAATGTAATCCCAGAATGCTATACAGAATAGGCTTACACAAAAATTTCAAAAAAATCATTTGATCCAGGTGAGGCAGGCACTTTCAAAAGCAGCTCTCTGAGTCTTGAAGAAAGTTGAAGCTGTCTGTTTGAGTGCCTGTCTGCCTCTGCCGTGCATCAAGTTACAAAGAATATTTGAAAACTCTTTTGAAAGTATGTTCACATTTATTAGGAGTTTTGACATCATTTATAGCAGGCTGTATCCACTTGTGGGAGTGGTAGGCAGCCTGCACAACCAATCTTTTTCTTTCCCTCCTCCCCCAAAAGTCCCCTGTAGCACCCAATAAACTCTTCCAGAGCTTTGATAGCACTCTTGAACAGTAAGATCTGTATCATGTGGAACTGTAGGGTAGAACTGTCTAAAAATTGGCCAGCAGGATCATGGTAGTGATAAACAACTACAATTATTTTATTGTATGTATACCAATCCATGCTTGTTATCCAATAGATTATACAGTTCTTATAAAGGTGCTAAATGACGCATAGAACAAATTGTACTCTGGCATACTTTGAAATGAAACTCTTCCACTTCCTCTCACCTCTCCTGCCCCTCAAGCACTGATGAATATAGTATATCAATGGTATCGATTTCAAACAGCTTCCAATATTCTTGTGTATGCTAACTATATACCGGTACATTATCACTGCTTTAATCCCACCCCAGTGTAATAACAAGGTCAGGAAGCTAATTATAATTGAACATACTTTTGTTCCAAGGTATACCAAGAAATATCAAACTCCAAATTTAATCATTATACTTTTAAACTTGATGTAGCATAAAGTTATTTTTGAAATTATTTTTTATTTATATTTTGTATTACTGTTATATTTTGGAAATTTGTATCATGTAAATCACAATGAGAGAGCTTTACATAGAAAGACTTTCCGTAACTATTTAAATGAAATAAATAACATAGCATAAGATTTGTAGATCCTATCCAAACAATTTCAGCTCTTTTTTCTCTATCTTCTCAATCAGGTGAACAAAATTGGCAGCCCACCCCCTCAAACCAAGGGAGTCAGTTCAATGAAACAGAGGTTCCCATGACCCTTTTGTCTTCACAGTGGTGTTGAGAGGCCATATTAGGCCAAAATAAAAGTAAATGGCTGAAAATACCCAGCAAACTTCATAGCTAAATGAGGATTTTATTTCAGGTCTTCCCAGTTCAAGTAGAGTACAAAACTCTGGCTTTCATAAGCTCATCATTAATAAGATAACAAAGAACATCAGTTGTTCATTAAAAATGTATATTTAAGATAATGTGTTAGAATATGTTTATTTTCTTTTGACTCATTTTTAGAAAAGTATATTTACCCATTGCTGACAACTGCAGAGTGACCAAATCTGTTCACATCACGATGAAGATTAGGTTTTGGAAGAATTTTCCATTCATCACAAGCTAGTAAGACAAGGTAAGATAATATGATTTCCTCTTACTAAGGTTCAAGAAGATATAGCTCAGTATTAGAAATAACTGACATTTTGAAATCAACAACCACTAGCATTTACTTTCACTTGTCCCAAGTACTTCATATGCACCCTCCCCAAAATAAGGACATAAGGCACATACATGTATGATAGGTTAAAGGAAGCTTCCCATAGAAGCTTCTGTGTAACCAGAAAGACCTCCAACATTTTCTCACTTTTAGTACTGAAAGGATACCCAGCCAAGATGTGGGGATTCAGCAGTGACATAATGGCCAGGGCTGTCCAGCCCCCAGCTACTTGGTTGGGGAGGATCCAGCTGAAGAAGGTGCTCATTCCTGTTCTAAATAAATTCATAAATAAAACCAAACTGGAAGTGTGAAGGAATAGCACTGTTCAATCATCCGATGTTGTGTGTCATATTCCTTGTTGTAAAAGGATTGGACTTGCTCTAAGGGATCTGAGTATAGTGGCATGTTTGAAGATGCCATCGATTTTTCAAATAGACACAAAGTGATGCCTTATTAAATACTGATAATCAAATAATCATACTGATGTGCTGCTAAGATGAAGGAGGCTTTCATTTTGAAGGGGTTTTTTTAGTTCACACACCACTATAACAGCAGCGTATTTTGCAATGTGATAAAATCCTCATTAAATGTGGTTTTGTTTTTTTAAATCCTTAACATGAAATAGCATTAAAATCTCAGAAGTATACTACCAGAGGTCCTAAACCAAAACTGGAGGACCATCATACTTAATCATTGGTCAGGTTGTCTGGGGCTGAGAGGAGCTGGAGTACCAACAACATATGAAGGACCACAAGTTCCCCATCCCCATCCTAAACCAAAGTCTGGTTGCTGTTGTGCTATCTCAGATGCATTGGTTCAATTCTCACTTCCTGAGAACACTTATCCTAAGCAAACCAGATCAATATTTACACTACAACATAACTCTGCAACCAATCTACATTATCTCCATTTTTGTCCAAGATTCTCACTTTCGTGGTCTCATGCCCTTGCTAGTCCTTTCATTCAATGATTCCATATTAAATCAGGCAGTTATGGCCTCTGACCAGAAGCTATGCTATCCTTCAACATCAACACACACCCTTTCAGGCCCTTTCTTGCTCGCAGAAAGCAAGTTATCGGTCTGCCTTATGGCTCAACACCTGTGCAAATAAAAAACTAGAATGTGTCAATTAAAAACCTTCACCTAGACTCCTCAGTAGACTATGAACCTGCCAAGATTACTGTGGTTCATAATGTCACTATCTTCCTATTAGTGGGACATGCAGTAATAAGTAGCAGCAGGAATGTCTGAGCATTAAAAGAATGTCACCACCAATAATAGCGCAACAATGAATGGGTGCAGGACAAGGCTTGGGTGGTATTAAGAACGGGTTGTGTATTTCCCATATTCCAATGCATGAAACCCCTAGATGCACTTATACTATTTAGATTGCATGAGCCTTAGATAGTTATATTATTTATAGGAAAATAAAAGTGATGAACAATTATGAATTCTATTTCAGGAACATTTTTTCATGAGAACTATACAAGGCAGACATATTTTATCACAACAGCTTCCCAGCAAGATCCTTCAATTATGCTATAAATTCAAGTGTCTTCCAGTTCCTATATTTCAGTGGATGTTTCAGACAGCTTACTGGAGCACATAAGAAGATCTATGTGTATAGTGACCGGGGAGGGGGGGAAGCCTGCAAATAAAAGCCACACACACAATACATTTTCATTTGATCAGGCGGCAGGCCAGCTCAAGGGCTTTCTTTGCATTCTTTTTCTTAGGGGGTAAAAAGGTGGGATTTAGCATTGACCAAAAAAACCACACAAATATAATTATTAAAAGCCAAGTTTAAGATAAGGAAACCTTGCAGCCTCCAGATATAATAATTCCTTGCTTGCTCATGTTATTTGTCAAACTGGCAGGTCTTTTCAATAGAGTATAGAAAGAAAAAGAAACATGATATAAATAGCCTTTCTTCTTATCTTCCCTAGCCTTCTCAATAACTGCTGAACATTGAACAGAGCTCTATGCTAGAAAAATAGTTTTGCTTAGCTTTAAAAATCCCGAGTATAGCTTTTCTATGAAGCACATATTCATTCACATCAAGTGCATTCATTTCAAAGCAGATATACACTTAACACAGGCTACAATATTATTTGTCTTCTGTGCAACCAGTTTCAACCAGTCCTTGCCTAAGGCAAATCATGTGAACGTTTAGACAGTGTAAAATGTATACAAGTCTGTTCGCTTTAGACATATATTCCAAATACATATATTTCCAAGGTAAATTTATTAGTATGTGTACACCTTCTCTGATCAAAGTGACCTCAGAGACCTCAGAAATTCAACTAATTATAAATGGTATTTTATAAAGCATTGCACTAGAGTGAAATTATAGGAGGTGCACACATTACATTCAGATAATTGAGTTTCACTGAAAATAAAAAATTACTTCCAGCTTGTCTGTGCCGGGGACTACCAGGTAACATCAGTCATTGTGGACTTAAAATATCTGTTTGTTTGGCTTAGTGCTTCAGGACTCTGGATGGCAAGACAACAAATAAAATATCGTTGAAGTTTGGCACAAGTATAGGAAACTTCTTTTCCAGTTTACTTCATGTCAAATAAATCCCTGTCTTTATTCGTGTCATAAAAAAGGGCCCTTTCTCAGCAAAACACAAAGCCAGGCCTGTTTGAAATAGCATACAATAAATTTTAACTACAGGTATAACAGTCTACACTACAGCCTACATATAACAAAAGATTCTCCCCCAAACACCCTTAAAAAACAAAGAAGCTTGGTTTTCTCAACTAAATGAAGCAATTAGTGTCCTATATGGGTATGATGTTGCTTTTCTAATGCTGGAGCACTAAAGCCAATTTGCTGCTGCAGATTGCACCAGAGCTAAATTTATGACTTCTAAGTACTCACAAATACATAAAATGTAATTAATTGCAACTGCTACTTTACATTTTGGGAGAAAACAGGTCAACAATTCACTCAATTACAATCTTTTTGTACAAAGGTAGGTCGCCCCCCACTCCATTTTTTCTTATCAACATGAGTAAGGGTTTGTGGCAATATTGATATTAATTGTTGCTTTAAAAAGATATGGAGCACCTCTATTTCAGCTGTGAAAAATCTATTTTAATACCAAGAAAGGAAACAGTTAAACACAAACAAAAATAAAGTAATTGACAAAACACCAGTTACAGTACAGAAACTTCCTTCCATATAAGAAAAACTATATTAGATTCATTTCAGTAAACCTAATGTAAGTTTATAAACCCATGGTTTATACATACACAAAAACCCCAACACCTTGCCACTTTATCATGCTCTTATGAACTAGCATCAAATTCTTTGGCATCTACCGGGATATAGTCTACCTGGAAACCCTTATGTATGCCACCCTGAGTTCCATCATGAGAGTGTAATAGAGAAATATTTTGGAGGGGGTCCAGGTTTCTGAGAAAAGCTTTTAGAATTTAGAAGGGCAGGCACAGTAGCTGCGGTTGGGAGAGGCACTGCGCTGCGCTGTGCCTCTCCCAACTGTGGCTCCTATGCCTGCTCTTGCGAGCGGCAGAGGCTGCGGCAGAGGAACGAGCAGCCCAAAAGGAGCCCTTTCGGGCTGCTCCTGCCTCCTCCTTTGCCACTGTCGGTGGCAGTTGCGGAAGAACGAGCAGCCCAAAACCAGCCCTTTCGGGCTGCTTGTTCTTCCTCTACTGCCACCACCACCAGGTTTGTGGTGTGGTGAACCGGCTTATACTCGAGTCAATAAGTTTTCCCAGTTTTTTGTGCTAAAATTAGGAGCCTCGGCTTATATTTGGGTCTGCTTATACTCCAGTATATACGGTACTTAATAAAGCAAAATATGAAATTCTAAAAGCTTTTCTCAGAAACCTGGACCCCCTCCAAAATATTTCTCCATTACACTCTCATGATGGAACTCAGGGTGGCATACATAAGGGTTTTCAGGTAGACTACCGTATTTTTCGCTCCATAGGGCGCACCGAACCATAGGGCGCACCTAGTTTTGGGAGGAGGAAAACAAGAAAAAAGAAAAAAAGCCAGAACAGAAAGAGGGATCTGGCTTCTGGGATACCGTGTGGCTGTTCTGGCTTCTGGGATAACCGCGCCAAGCCTCTTCAGGGCAGTGGGATGAAGGCTCCCCCTGCCCGAAGAGGCTGCGCAGGGCTAAGGCAGAAGGCAGGACAGGCGCGTCGCTCAAGGGGCGCTGCGCCTTCTCTCTCTCTGCGCAACACCTCTCCTTCACAAGAGAGGCGCTGCGCAGAGAGGGAGAAGGCGCAGCGCCCTTCATCGAAGCTGGAGAAGGAACAGAAGGAGACCCATCTGTTCCTCCTCGGGCTTCCAGGACAGACGCGTCGCTCAAGGGGCGCTACGCAGTTCTCTCTCTCTGTGCAGCGCCTCTCCTTCACAGGAGAGGCACTGCGCAGAGAGGGAGAAGGCGCAGCGCCCCTTCAGCAAAGCTGGATAAGGAACAGAAGGAGACCCTTCTTTTCCTCCTCTGGCTTCCAGGACGCTGCGAAGCCGGAGGAGGAGTCCCTTCTGTTTCTCCTCGGGCTTCCAGGACAGGCGCGTTGCTCAAGGGGTCCTGCACAGTTCTCTCTCTCTGCGCAGCGCCTCTCCTTCACAGGAGAGGTGTTGCGCAGAGAGGGAGAAGGTGCAGCGCCCCTTCAGTGAAGCTGGAGAAGGAACAGAAGGAGACCCTTCTGTTCCTCCTCCGGCTTTCAGGTCAGGCACATCGTGGCGAAGCCAAGGAGCCTGAATTCGCTCCATAGGACGCACACACATTTCCCCTTCATTTTTGGAGGGGAAAAAGTGCGTCCTATAGAGCGAAAAATATGGTATATCCCGGTAGATGCCTGCCTTTGCGAGAGGCGGGCGGCGGTGGCGGGACCAGCGGCAAGAAAGGGCTCCCTTTTGGGCCACTCGTCCCTTCGCCGCTTCCACCCACCTCACTCAAGTATAAGCCATGGGGGGCTTTTTCAGCATAAAAAATGTGCTGAAAAAGTCTGCTTATACTCGAGTATGTACGGTAAGTTTCTAGTATTTAGAGTCATAAAGCAACATGTTGGCAGCTTGGGTTTATTTAAAAACATTCTTACCATATCTCTCCAAATGTCAAAGCAACTTTCAGAAAATAAGCATTGCAAAAAAAAAAAAAAAATCATCCATAGAAGCAACACTGTTTACTCACCAGCCAAAGGCTTACTAGAGGAGAAAGTCATAGAAGCAGAATAGCTCTGAACCTCATTGGGCAGGTCATTTCACAAATGCAACCAAATGTGGTAAAGGCCATGTTCTGTGTCACAGATTTCCTTAAGTCATACACTGTGAACACATGGAAAAGGACAGTTCCTTCGGTGTGTGGGCCCCAGGCTGAGTCAAGGTCACTCTGATGTTGAGCAACTTTGTCATCAAAATGTGAGGCCAGTCAGTCACAGCATGTCCTTCAAAGGTTCCAGGGGTCCTTTCCCTGTCATTGCAAGGATGCAATGTAGGCTGTGGAGTAAGCCCTCTTTGTTGCCCACACTGCCAGGTAGGCAGGATTATGAGCACTGACCTATGATTGATAGATTTTGTAGTGAGACTTGCACCATTTGTCTAGTCTTCATGCAGCTTGCTCCCAAGGAAACATTCAACTTTCGCAACCCAAACTTCACCAAACAATGGTCCAGTCATAACAAGGGAGAGCAATGCATGCTATACTTTCAGTCCATCTTTCTTATTATTTGGGGGAAAGACTACATCAAGGGCATGCCCTGCTTGATATGTTGGAGAGAAGACTCTTTGAGGAAGCCTCATGGTTGCCACTGAAGCCATTAAGTCTCAAGCTAGCCCAATAGAAGTCTATGTGTGGATTATCACCCTTGAGTCATCCAACACCACACTGAAAACTGTTTCAACCAGCTCAATCAGGGAAGCCACCCCCTCAACCTTTCAGTCTGATCTCACACTATACCAAGTACCCAGGTGGCACAGCTGAGTTAGATCAGGGCCACCCAGCTCATCCATCCAAGTCCAAGTCAGCCCTTTCATCCACAATCAAATCATGGATGAGCATAGTCTTGATCTGGGCCAACCTGGCATTAAGTAATAGCACCACCTGACTCAGTGTAAGGATACCATGAACTGCTGAATGAGTGTAGGGGCTGAGAAGGGGAACAAAGACAAAACATCTAGGCCTCCACCCAAAATGGTAATCAGCCCTCCACCCAAACTATATCTCTCCCTGCCCACAACCACTGAAACTGAGGTATCACTGTAACTCTCTGACACATACAGACCCAGACACATCTTAGCACCACCATCCAATAACACTTTGTACAGGACAGGTGTTAGGGCCAAAGATGATAAGCTAAGGACTAATAATAACAAGCACATCCTACAGTACCAGGCAGAAGACTGTAATTAGATTAACTAAACTTGTTTGCCTGCCTCCTGCTCAAGGAAACTGCACCAGAATCAGACACCTGCTGCCTCTGGCTATGTAGCCTCTCACGCAGGGTCAGGGATAACAGCCCTGCTTGTCCTCCAGGACCTGGCCTTGAATCCCTGTGAGGATGCTCCTGTGAATCCCTGAAGTGAGGACCCAAAGAAGAAAATCCCTTTGGCATTGCCTCTTTGGCATTGACCTCACTGTACACAGCTTGGTCTGCTTTATAGTTCAGTAAAGGTTTTGGCCCACACACATATTAGCTGCACTTAGTAATCAGATAACAATCCTCAGCAATCAGCAAACACCTCACTCTAACCTTCAAGCACACAAAGCAAACAGGCAAACAGGCAAAAAATTACACTGATGTGGTCAAAAAACATCCAGACCAGGCAGGGGCAGGATGGTGCCAAGCAGCCCCTCTGTAACAGTGAGTATCTCTGAAGAATAAAGCAGTAGCTACATTAAATTAGTGTATTTAAACTACAATTGTCATGAATTTGAAGTAGAAACTAACATTTAAGCAGAGAAGTATGTGATCAATAGTTTCCAACCACCGTTGAGTCTTATATTCATGTACTGGTGCTGAATTCTACACTAGGTTGGTCTAGACTCCATTTAGGATTCTAGAGTGACTTCCCACCCCCAGAAGACTCAGTTGACTGTCCCAGGTACAACCTCTGGCTTCTCCAGGCAGGCCTGGGAAAGGCTTATTTCCCAGAGAGCTGCTGCCAGTCAGTGTAGACAATGCTAAGCTAAGTGGACCAATGGCTGGGCTTACTATAAAGGCAACTTCCTATGTTTAAAATCTATACTAACCTGTGAGGCCCTGGGCAAAGGAAAGGGACTACAGGGCTATTATCAGCTTTAAAAATGCAATTTGGGTATCATCTGAATTAATACGGTTGTTTTTAATCAAACACATAATGGACTTGGGTGAAACTGCTTATCTCTGATGTACACATATTGCTATTTTTAGAAGTGAGAATTTTCACTCACAAACATAGGAGTATGTTTTTAATCTGGCCAAGGGAATGGCGTGGAAGATTAAACTTGCATCTAATTAATCTTTACATAAATTTTAAAATAAGAAAGAAATTATATCTGTTCCATTTGTATTCTATCAGATTAATAATGCATGGAAAATGAGACTGGTAAAAATTATATATAATATATGTTAAGTGCTTTAATTATCTAGGAGCAGAAATAATGTAACATTACAGTCTTCAAAATAAAGCAGATTGTTAATTTTTATGTAAAAAAAATAAAGATAAATTATGCAAAGTGTCTAGCATTACATTCATGACTGTCCCAGTACACACGTAGTTGATTTCCATTTCTATATTATGTGACAAGAAAATATAACCATTAGAGGTAATCAATTGAAGTGACTCATGGGGCCTACACATTTTAATTCAGTGTTACAAAGAAGAAACACAGCCTTTACACAATTCAATACTTCTTCCCATAATAAATTAATACAGAACTCTCTGTATTAAAGTTGTAATCAAATTCAAAGATATTTGAAATATCGATAATGCAGGCAGTTGAAAGAAACAAAATAGGATGTCATGAGTAAAGATGTGTGCTTAAGCAAAATTGGCTCAGGGGAACTGGTCTACATTGGTGTTCTTTTCACTTCAGAAACCAAGCCCTAGGCCAACCCCAGCCTCTCTCACCACCAAAGGAACACAAGTGAACAGCAAAGAACCCGCACAAGCAACGCTGACACCAAACTCTACATATAGTAAGTAAAATAGAAACACCCACCTTTCCCCCCCCACTCCAGCTCTTTCCCCCTTTTCTTCCTAATGTCTCAACAAATGAAACGGATTTGTAAAAATGTTACATGGGGGGGGGGAAATACGAGAGAGAGACATTGCACACACTTTTGTAAATCAACAAAATCAGAAAGAAAGAAAGAAAGAAAGAAAGAAAGAAAGAAAGAAAGAAACTAAGTCTACAAACCAACACTGAAGTACATAGCAGGAAACTTTTAAGCAAACAGCAATTTAAGGAAAGGCTTTCTTCCTGTCATATTTCTTCAGCTCAGTCTAATAAAGTCCTGCTAACGAGGCTGTGACAAATGTAATAAACCTATTATATATATTTTTGTAAGTCACTGTGAGTTGCCTGTGGCAAAAAAGTACTAATAAGTTTAATAATATAATCTGAAACTTCATATCAGGACCCACTTTATGTGTTTTCAAAAACATCTGGGTATATGCTGATTTCAAATATCAAAGAACTATTAGAAAAGACTGGGTCACTAACAGTAGGCACATTTTCCTACTCCCCAATATAAACAATAACTTTTGCTAAGAAAATTCAATAGGATTGTGAGAATGCCAAACGTGGAGATTTTCCAGATCCTGCAGTGCTCTTTGTAAGAACATACAAAGAGCACTGCAGGATTAGGCCATAGGTCCGTCTAGTCCAGATGCCTATGGGAAGCTTGCAAACAGAACCTGAGGCTAACAGTGCTCTCCCAAAAGTGGAGGTAGCATATAAATATTGTGGCTACTAACATCATAAATTTAAAGCCATCCAAGTTGGTAGCCATCACTACATCTTGTGGGAGTAAATTCTACACTTTAACTATGTGCTCTGTGTGATGAATTACATTATTTAGTCTACTGTGAATCTTCCAGCATTCACGTTATTGGAAGACCCCAACTTCCAGTATTATTGGGGGGGGGGGATTTCTCTCTATCCACTTCTTTGACCCTTTGACTCTATCCACCCTTTCCACTCTACAACATGCATTCTGGAGACAACCAGAACTGCTTGTGGAGACTAGTGATCTGATATAGGTCTAGCAGCACTTAATGTGTTTAGGCACAATAATTTTTCCCAGAATATTGATAGCAATGTATATCTCACTGAAAGCAATGCATATCTGATAAGATGGCATTCACACTCAGATGCTCATTCCAGCATGAATTTTGAGGTGCATATCCAATTTGCACCTGTTGCCCCTGATCCAGCTGTTAACAGAAACACAGAAGCTTGCTTATATAGATGGATCTCTTTAGATTGGAGCACACATTTGCTATATTGTTCCTATTCCTTTCAACTTCTCAGCTGGTATTTTCTATAGCCTATATCGTTTCAGAAACCTCCCTTTCCTCCCATTTGTTACTAATCTCATCCATGTGGTTACATTCCCATATTCCTGAAATCCACCTCAATGGGGGGGGGGGGCTCAAAAATCTACTTTTAGCTATTTGTCTTTAAGATTACCACATATTATGATATCTTTCTTTGTGTCCAAGAAAAAACTACATAGCATGTAAAGTACTATATTACTGAGAATTACTATATTACTGAGAAAACTCTAATGCTTTCATATAATTAAACTGTATATTTTCAACCTCATTATGATATTAAATGTTTATTTATTTATTTTCATACATTTATATTCCACATGTCTTCTGTCATAGAACCTCAAGTGGCATTCATGTGGTTTCTAGGCAGTCACCAGAACTAGACCTGCTTAGCTTCAGCAAGGTGGTATGAGATATAAGTCAGACCATACCTGGGACATGCATTCTAACATGCAGGTCAGTTACATCTGGGTATAACAGTAGTTAACGAGTATTTCATTCAGACTTCAGGAACTATTTCTGGGAGAACCAATTACACAGAAAACTCTTTGCCTAATCAACTTCAGACACATTAGAATGATGCAGCATGCAAGAAAGACACACCACTGGTCAATGCTGACAGAAATACCTTTATTTATGGAACTGGTAAGTGATAAAGAAGGGATATATTTAAGGAAAAGACCTGCCAGGACTGGAACCCAAAGTGGAAATAACAGAATTTGGAGAAGGTGTGGACTTTATAATGTATTGAATTTTTGGTGTTATCCACAGGTTTTTGTGGATGGTGTTATTTCCACTTTAACAGCACAATAGCAATAGTTCAAGTAGCAGACATTACTAAACAGTTGTAAACAGTTGCATCCTATTTATATAACTGAATAAAGGAGAGACTTGAATTCCTGTTGTTATAAGCCTGAAGCAACAACAAATTGGTTTTGCTTCCACAAACATTCCATATTTGTATCTATCTCAATGCTGTTGTGATAAAAATGTGGCCTGTCCTATTGTAGCAAAAATGTCTTAAAACTAATTTTAACATAGCATAACACATTTTTAAAATGAGAGAATGTAAAATAATATTAACAATGCTTTACACATTAAGCCTAGAATTCTTACATTTCAAACACTCACTCTTACATATACTACTTACCTATATCATAGGCGAGGAAATCAGCAGAAAAGCACTTTGCTCCATTACTTAATGAAGTATCATTATGGGTGTTTCCACCAAAAATTAACATAGCTCCACTGATCAAGACAGCTGAATGGAGATATCTTGCAAAACCACTCTCTTTCAGAATTGTCCTATTGTGCGGGTGGAGGAGAGAACATATATGTAAGGACGTATATATGGATTTAAGAAAAAAATTACAATGGTTTCATTTAGTCCATTTCCAGAGAAGGAACATGGCAGACTGAACCTCTTTTGTTGGCAGGCTGCCAACAGAGATAATTATGTGGTTATTAATGATAGCCAGGCATAAATCTTGGCTAGCAAATTCACTCTGGAGATAAGAGTGAACAGAGGATTAACCTCTAATGCTCTGAAAAAGCTGTTTTCTACGTTGGGAGACTGAGAAGCTCTCAATTCCTAGGGGGTGAGCACAGGGCTTTTTTTTCTAGGAAAATAGGTGCCAGTAAGGGAAATTCTTACAATAAGTGCCACAATTTTAAACAATAACAATAAAGAGGTAGTGGTACTGCATACCCTTGAGTACCTCCTGAAGAAGAAAAAGCCCTGGGTGAGCAACCTATGAGCAGAGGAATCAACACCTTGCCCAAAAGCCATGTAAGAGCCCTGAGGGGCATGGTGTCCCTTTCTCAATTTGGTTATAACAGGAATTATCCTTTGCTATTTCCTAACATGAAAAATCAAATAATGTTACATTCATTTTCAACTTGAAAAAAAGAATCATACCACGTCCTGCTGTTTACTTCGTATCTGTAAAGATCGTCAACCAATCCATATTTATTACCAGGCAAAGCTTTGTATCCACCATGAACATAAACTGACTTTGTTGTCTCATCATAGACACTGGTATGGCCATATCCACCTTGTACAATTGCACCTTTTGTTTCAGGAACAAGCCAAGAATTTGACCCTTGGAAAGAAAAATAATATAGCAAAAGAAAAAGGGAAAGAAATCAAATACAATGTTACTCTCACACCATAGAGTTCTTTCATCAAGTAATTAATTTAGAATAATTATGAAACTTGATGCCAAACCCTGTCTACATTACTTTATCCAAGTACTTCAGATATATAAAAATTCATCTTAATGCATTTAAAACATTAATTCATATTAACTATCAAATTTATTTAGCAATTAAAGCAGCATGTGCCCTCCTCAACATCTACCTTTACCAGGTACTGTCTTCACCAGGTACTATGTGTAAGAAGAGAGTTCTCTACATATGAAAGATGGACAAAACATATTAGGTCCTGTTTAGAATAAATAGCTAGAATGCAGAGGATTCTCCGTTAGGCTGCAATAACAGAAGAGGAATCACAAGTTGAATTGAATTGTCCTTTGTAATTGTCCTTTGTAAACATGCATTGGCTTATATGGGCTTTGTACAGGTGAGTACTTACAGTGATATACAGTGGTACCTCAGGTTAATACGCTTCAGGTTACCAGACTCCACTAACCCAGAAATAGTACCTCAGGTTAAGAACTTTGCTTCAGGATAAGAACAGAAATCGTGCTCTGGCGGCGCAGTGGCAGCAGGAGGCCCCATTAGCTAATGTGGTGCTTCAGGTTAAGAACAGTTTCAGGTTAAGAACAGACCTCCAGAACGAATTAAGTTCTTAACCCGAGGTACCATTGTATCTTAGATTCTTTTTCTATATGATATATTATATTAACTTAAACATTGACCAAATTGTCCTGTTATATAAAAGTAAAGAATTGGTCATTCTCTGCACTATTTTAAAGCAAATGTAAGTATATTCACAATTTTGTACTGATTTCCAGAAGCAGTGTTTTTGGTGGCCCCATTATTTCCTTGGCCTTCCCAGCTTTACTGGAACAAGAGTTGCATTTAAAGAAAACAATGGTTCCATTTCAGTGTTAATATTTGCATCCCTACATTTTCCTCCAAAAGAAAGCTTGAAGTCATCTAGCAAAAACATACAAAACCTATACAGTAATATAAAAAGAGCAATTCAACACATTTCACAATCCAACTAATACTGTGTCGCGAGAGCTGCAAAATTGATTATATGCCCTCACCTCGGACACCGATTCTGGGCAAGTGGAACAAGGACAGCAGTTGCAGATCTCAGAATACACTGAGGTGGCTGTTGAAGGTACAGTGTACAGAACAATTACTGCCACTCCCCAGAAGAGGAAGAGAAGTGTGGTGGCAGCAGGTGACTCTCTACTGAGGGGGCAGAGGCAATAGTATACAGAGGTAACAGATTGTCCTGGGAGGTGTGCTACCTTCCAGGTGCAACGAGGCTGGTTATGTTTTCCTTTTCTTTGATAGGGTTCCTTCTTCACACTAGCATTAGCATATCTTTGCATATTGTTTGCGTTTCTAATCAAAAGCTAAAATGTGCATATCAGTGGGCTGATAATCTTTTACTAGGGAGTTTTATAAGCTGCAGCGATGCTGTCAGAAGTAAACACTACTTATTCCAAGGTAACTATCAATACAGTTACAGTCATGAGATCCTAATAAAGTGAGCGTGATGGTGGGTGGGTGGGTGGGTGTAATAATAGATCAATACAGCTGCCTACATAGTTGGACTCTCCTTGCAACATGGATAAGGATTTTCCTTGGGAGATGGCTATTGCGGCTGTCATCATGAGCTTCTGCACTTCAATTTTTATCAATACACCAGTGGGAACACAGTATCATGAGTACGCATACAGCAACAATGCAAGTTGGAAGATAACACTCAGGAAAGAGAGCATTTGTTTTCTGAACACATGCCAAAAAAGCTCATAATTACCAAGCTGAGTCTGAATCAAGCCAAACGGAGTTTGCCTAGTTTGGATCTCTAGAGTAGAGACAAATATTTTCATATGACCAAGATGAATAAGCCTATATGCATATGAAGCATTGTACTGTTTTCCATTTTGCATTCTTTCACTTCGGCAACATGTAATATAGCTAGATTTATAAGGTTTATGTGTCTTTTTGCTAGTGAATTCTTCTTAAGTATAGCAGCAGGAGAAAAGATTATGGGTAAAATGAACTACATAGAGAAAAGAGCTATAAAAGAAACTTCTTAAGAAGTCTCTGTGTTTGTTGCCATTCCCATCAATATTGTTGAGCTATGTGAACTCTGGCACTGGAAATCATAGCTAAAAGCTAGCCTGGAAATGTGTTGTTGAGTTGTCTCTCATACTGTGAAGTAGCACCTTGAATATTAATTTACTCAGCAAAATTGTAAGATGAAAGCTGATTTAGCAACTTTACAGAATGACTTAAAAAAAGTATTCATAGATTATTTACATTTTATGCTGCAAGGCTTCAAAGTCTGTAGATTCTCAGTCTACTAGAAACAGGTGGATAGCTTGAGAGGCAGTGACTGTCTCAACAACTTCCAAATTTGTCTCCTTCACCATCTATAAAGCAGCCTCATGTAATTAATTAATTGAATTTATAGCTAAACCTCTAGTCAAAAAAAGGCTAGCAGTACACAAAAACTAGACAGTTCCTGCTGTCAGGTTCATAGTCTAAAGCAGTGATGGCCAAACTTGTCCCTCCAGCTGTTTTGGGACTATAGTTCCCATCATCCCTGACCACTGGTCCTGTTAGCTAGGAATGATGGGAGTTGTAGTCCCAAAACAGCTGGAGGGCCAAGTTTGGCCATCACTGGTCTAAAGAGACATAAGTGGTATTAGAAACACTTACATTAACTACTTCTTAGGAAGAGGCCTAGAAATAATTCCCGATTGTTATTCTATGAACATGATTGTTTTCTCTTTCAAAAAGGTACTTATAAGTGTTAAATACAGCTCGGATAAGAATGCACAAGAATCTAGTCTACACACTTCAGATTTCTTAACTACGGACTTGACATCGCCTCATATCCTAAGTGCTTTCCTCTTCTTTTAGACAAAACTCATATCCCTGCTATTTATACCACAGTGAGATAGCTTATCTCTCTCAGTAATTTTCATTTTGAGACATCACATAGTATTTTACTTGATCACATTAGTCACTGATGTCTCCACAGATAAACAAGCCAGAACACCTAACCAGCCCAAGAACCAGCTCAGCATAGCTCTAACTCGGTCTCCTGTCTAAACCCGGAATACACACAATGAGATACATAGAAACAGACCAGTATTTTTAAAATGTTTTAAATTGTGTAGCCTTCAATGTGGGGTTTCTCAGGGCTTAATTTTATCCCCTGTGCTGTTTAACATCATGAAACCACTAAGTAGCGTCATCCAGAGTTTTGGAGTACGTTGTCAGCAATATGCTGATGACATGCAGCTCTACTCCTCCTTTACATCTACAGGTTTGGCAGTGGATGAGCCAGACTATGATCTTGCCTCAGTAATGGACTGGATGAGAGCCAATAAACTGAGGCTCATTCCCGATAAGACTGAGGCATTGTTAGTGGGCAGTTCCCTAGACTGGATGGATGGGAGGTTGCCTCCTCTTGATGTGGTTACACTTCCTCTGAAGGAGCAGGTACACAGCTTAGAGGTACTTCTCGATCCCTTGATGTCACTTTTAGCTCAGGTGGCATCGCTGGTGTGGAGTGCCTTCCATGAGCTTCAACTGGTGACCCAGCTACATCCCTATCTGGACCAGGAAAGCTTTACTTCTGTTGTCTATTGCATGACTATAATGTTCTTTGGAGAAGAAATCTAATGATGTAGTGGTTTATGTTTCTTATATCGGGGGGTGGGGGATAACCACTTGAATTTTATCTATACCATGATATGGTGCCTTTCAGTATGTACTTCATTTCTTAAAATATTTTTAAAAAAATTATACTGCACATTTAAAGGTTTGGACAGTTTTCCAAAAGTTATACAAAGCTGCAGGACTTTGTCGGGAAGTGCTTAACTAAAGCATTATTGTTAAGATAATTGGGTTTGTCAAGTGCAAAAGAAAAGGTCATGTGCTGCCCCATTCCTAATCATCTCTGTCAAACAACATCAGGCATTACATATCCAGCATTTCCCCTGCCATTTCCATGAGACTAAAACTGGTCTCAACTGTGGTTAAATGTTTACATTTATTAAAACTAACTCATAACCATTGTTTGGCTCATTTTGAGTTTTAGTCTAGTGTGACAAGAAAAGGAGCAAATGTTTCAGAAGTATAGTTCAGCAACATCAAAACTCTTGATAGAAAGTTTAGCCTGCTTAGAAAGTAGACCAGTTTAGGTCAAAGCCAAGTAATACCAATGTCATATGCACATATAACCTATGGATAGCCAAGAAGAACTCCCAAAAGCCACCATAAGAACAGAAGCAACTAAACAGGCATGATCAGTAGACAAACACCAATGTAAGCATTAGTACTTATCAATCTGGATTCAGTCACCTGTTTATTTTTCCTTCCTGTCAGTTTCTCCCCCTTCCCAAGTCCTTATTTAAAAATATAATTTAAAAAGAGAATCATCAGAGTAAGGTTTCAGCTTTGTACCTAAATATTAGCAACAATGTGGCCTGACAGGTCTCACAAGTGAAGTGTTCCCAAAGTTGCAACACAACCACAGAGAAGCCCCTGATCTGGGAATGCCCTTCGTAACAGGAAAGAACTGATGCTAAGGCATTCCGAGTAGATCAATAAGCAGGGATAGGGAACTTGTGACCCTTCAGATGCCACTCATCTGCTCTATCCAGCATGGTTAGTGCTTCCCCATGAACGAGAACTTCTTAGAGGGACAAGCGGCGTTCAGCCACCCGAGATTGAGCAATAACAGGTCTGTGATGCCCTTAGATGTCCGGGGCTGCACGCGCGCTACACTGACTGGCTCAGCGTGTGTCTACCCTACGCCGACAGGTGCGGGTAACCCGTTGAACCCCATTCGTGATGGGGATCGGGGATTGCAATTCTTCCCCATGAACGAGAACTTCTTAGAGGGACAAGTGGCGTTCAGCCACCCGAGATTGAGCAATAACAGGTCTGTGATGCCCTTAGATGTCCGGGGCTGCACGCGCGCTACACTGACTGGCTCAGCGTGTGTCTACCCTACGCCGACAGGTGCGGGTAACCCGTTGAACCCCATTCGTGATGGGGATCGGGGATTGCAATTCTTCCCCATGAACGAGAACTTCTTAGAGGGACAAGTGGCGTTCAGCCACCCGAGATTGAGCAACAGCATGGTTAGTGGTTAGAGATAATGTGGCTTTCGATTCACCATCCCCATCATAAAGGAGTATCATTCACAACTATATGTGTGCTTTAAACATTGTCTCAGAGTTCATGTAAATGATATTGGTGTCTATATGAACACTTATTTCTTCCTTATTGTGTGGATCCTCTTCTCTATTGATATACTTAGACTAACAAATAGCTATTGGAAGCATGTCAATTTCCTCCAAGTTGCATCTGCCCTCACCAGGTAAAAGCTAAAAAGCTATTATATTTGAAACAGAAATTAAAAATTGAGAAGAGGTTGATAAACGTTTCAGCAGGAGTTTCTGCTACTTGGAAGTCTAGAATTGTGTTTATGTTTTTGAGGTGTTATCATCACCTCTGGGTCTGATACTAGAGCAAAGGAGCTTCCATTTGCCCTTTCATTCTGTTATGAGAATTATGGCTTTGGTGGGGAATCTATAAATCTCAGGAGGGGAATTGTGTGGATGGTTTTACTAACCTGAACCATAAAGCTTTTCTGGGCTAGTCCACAGGGAAATTTATTTTGCTTTAGGTTAGCAATACCTCATAAACTCTCTAAGAATCTCAATGTGAGTCTCAAGGAGAATATAATATTATTGCTTTGCTTTAGCTAAAGCAAGACAGTGCTTTTGTATCTTGGAAAAATTCTGAATAAAGCCTCTACTGGACTGACTTGTTTGAATTTGTAGCAGACTGGCGTCTGCATTCAGAGCCAATTGAAGCGTCTTTTAAAAAAACTATCCAAAAAAACCTAAGAGCATTTTTGGCTCTAAGCAGATACTCCTCACCACCCACCTCTTGCAGGAGAGTAATGTATGCTGCTTCTGCCCTCCCACTGAGATTTTGCCAAAATGCTCTAGGGGAAAATATCTAAGGGAAATGTAATGATAATTAGACTTTGAAGTTCATTTTGGCAACATTCTCCTTCCGAACACTCTCCCCCAATGTATTTTACACAGTAGTGGAAAGAACAAGTCAAGGTGAAAATTCTATTATAAAACCCTCTTTTTGGATAGGCAATTTCAAAATGAAGGATCACCAGTATGTTTTTTAAGCTGTGAAGAACCATTGTGCAATCCTCACTACTGGAATCTATTTTCACTTATGTGAGGTATGAGTAGATAGTAGCTACACACAGAATCAAGTATAGCAATTATCAACAAATGGAGGTATAGTTTAAGAAGTGTAAAATATCTCAGGTAACAGTTCATGTAAGAACTCTCTCAAGTGAACAAGATATAGTATGTATATGGACCAGGAAATGTGCACAATTCCCTCTTAATGGAAGAATTATGTGCATGTTCTCCAGGAGTCTGCGAATATGCACAGTAGCTGGTTGTTAGGCACATTAACTGCTTTGTGATGATACTCATTGGCACAGAGTGGCACCCACTTTTTCTTGCTGCCTTTGGGAGCCACTTTGTGCTGGCATCATGGCATCAATGGCACTTTTATCAAGCTATAAGTATCAGAACTTTTTTTTTTAACCCACTTCCTATGGACCTCAGCAGACATGTTCAGTGAACCTTTGCATTCTGCCTCCGTAGGATTTCTATCTGTGGGGAAGAACGGGTTTTGACCTCACCACATGTGCGCGCTGCGTCTATCTTTGCCATAGGAACACAAGAAACCACCTTATTCAGAGTCAGACCAATGGTTCACCTAGCTCACTATAGTCTACACTGACTGGTAGGAGTTCTTTAGCATTTCAGGCTGAAAGGCTTTCCCAGGTCTGCCTGAAGATGCCAGGGACTGAACTTGCTCTACAACTGAGCAACCATTCACTCCTACAGAAGAAGTAAAGAGGTACACCCAGTAATACCAAGGGATATGGGGCAGGATTGTCCCTGTCAGCTGTGCCCCAGATTCAATTTTCTGGACATAGGAATGTAACACAAATAAAGTAGGAACAGAGATAAAAATGAACATATTTCCTTTCAAGGATTTATTTTTCTAAACAGGACCAAACTGTGCTTTTACAGTAACTATATCTATCAGAATTCAGATTTTCCTGATCTGTTTTCTGTGTTGCCGAGTTCCATAAAAAGCAGGTTGTATTGAGTTAAGAGTCACCATCTGGAATTTTATAGTTTAAAAATGATCCTACAGCTGCAGCCCTGTAGATAAATGCTGCCTGGGAATTCACAAAAGTTTACTACAAAATGTATTCAGCTTTAGTGGAAATAAGGTTTGGAGGTGAAATGAAACAGGAGGATTATCAACTTCAGAAAATGAACTACATAGTATAGACCAGATCCTACAAACTAAAGCTTTATAAAATGAATCCATGCTTACATAAATACCCAGTGGCATTTGTAATAAAATAATTCCTGGCTACAGTGCTTGTAACAGCAAAATGTGCCCTCCATTATAAATTTCTCATTAATATTTGATGTAGACAATCTATTATCATTATATAGAAACACAGAATGTTGAGATTAATCCTGAATCATAACAATAGCTAACAGTACAAAATGCATTTTGCCACCACACAAAGCTTAAAGCCATGAACTAAAGTTTATTAAAATCTGCTCTGGAGTAGAATCTGTTTTACTAATCCTCTACTAATATATTTTTAACATTTTAAAGGAAGTCATAAAATGGAAACAAGTCCTAAACACCTTCCCCAGCAATAAAATATTCAATGAACAGTGAAATTTTCATTTTAGTTTCTAAGTGAAGCAGAAGCCCTCTCTGTAATCTAGCTAACCATATATCTTACATACATTGGAGTCTGGAATTCCTCCAAGTACTTAGTACTCAGAAATATAAATTTCCACAATGCTGACTATTAATGAGCAATGCAGTGTCACAATAAGAAGATATTATGACATGTTTCTCATTTTGCTTCATCATGTGTATTACAATGTCTACATAGTAAACTATACAAAGTATATTTTTGTTTCTGACTTTGTATAAGAGCTCAACTCCTGTCTGACTTGTAGAGACCGTAGGGAATTGATGGCTCCAGTATTAGTTGTCAAGTCTTTCTTCAGGTGCAGAATTTCAGTAGAGATTAAAAGAAGCTAATGTTAGCTCTATGCTCATGAAAACAATATTTGATGTTAACAGCATGAGAAACTCTACAGCTATGTTCCAGCTCCATTTTAAACAAAGCCAGTGCAGCAGAGCTAGGAGGCTAGTATAAATCCATATACTATTGGAGTGGTATTCAACTAACTTAATCAGAGTAGAACTATTGAAATTAATAGACCTAACTTAGTCATGTTCAGTAATTTCAATGGGTCTACTCTGAGAATATGAATATGAGTGTGTGTGTGACTTCTATATCTATATCACTTCTGAACCCTTCCATCTACTCTGTCTCTTTGGACTCCCTAGTCCTAGCTTAGGTAGACATAAATTTATTCTCCCTCCCCCCCATAACTCTGTAGCAGAAAGTCACCCAATGACATTAATGGTAAAATAGATTCAGGACAGAGAAAATAAAGCCCTTCTTCACAAAATGAATAACTAAATATTGTAATTCACTGCTGCAATGGCTGCATCCACACAATCAAATCCTAGCTGAATAAGCCAGGATATGCAAAAGTTGCATATACCTGTAGAAAATATTTGCTGCCACTTTATTTTTAACCTTTTACGTGAGTAGAAAAACAGGCCAGGAAGCCATGGCTTACTACGGCTTCCTCTTATATGTGTACCAGAAACTACAGTTTGTGGCTTCCACACAAGTCAGGATTTTGAAATCAATTTCTGAACTCTGGATTGTTTGGAAATCATTAACCATGGTACCCAAGTCACATAAAATGGGAAGCTATAGTTAACTGCACATTTCTAGTTTATCATACCACTTCACAGAAGCAAAGCAGCAGCTAAGGGGTTGCATGCACATGCGCTATAATATCTGCTTCTGAGGACCTACTTGCTGGTGAAAGCTATTAGCTAGCTGGCGGGCACAAGGGAGAGAGGGCTTTTTTGGCAGTTGGGATCTGACAACCTCCTGCAAGCTTTTAACTGGACATTAAAAGCCTACTATTTACTGATGCCTTCCCATCATGTTAATCAAACTGCTGTTATTGCATTATTCTATTTTGTTATTTTATGGGATGGGCTGTGTTGTTTTAATACTTATTGCTGGCAGTTTTTATTTAGTTACCATATTATGGTTGTGGTTTTAACTTTTTTGTTTTATATATTGTTATAAATTTGTTTTTCAAGCACCTTATAAGTTATCCTTAAAAGGAAGGGTACACATTCATTAAATAAATAAAACACCGTATTTTTCGCTCCATAAGACACACCTGACCATAAGACACACCTAGTTTTTAGAGGAGGAAAGCAAGAAAAAAAAATTCTGCGCAGAGCATGTAAGCGGCTCTCGCTTTTCTTCCTTTAAACCCTTCCATCCCTCCTCCCGCTTCGATGAGAAGCCAGCAGAGCAAGCTGCGTAGCTCTCACTGAAGCCAGCAGAGCAAGCTGCGTAGCTCTCACCGAAGCCAGCAGAGCAAGCTGCGTAGCTCTCGCTGAAGCCAGCAGAGCAAGAGCGATAGCTGTGCAGCGCCTCTTCTTCTGCTGGCTTCCTAGCAAAGCGCGATGAGGGACGAAAGGGAGCCCTTACAAGGGAGCACCGAGCAGAGCCTGGCAGCGGCTCTTGCTGGCTTTTCTGGGAGGTGGGGGAAGGGACAGAGAGCAGCCCGTCAGTCCCTTCTCCCTCCTCGGGGAAAAGCCAGCAAGAGCAGCAGAGCCTCCCGCCTGCATTCGCATCTGGGTTGCATACAGGCTCTGCTCAGCCCTCCCTTTAAAGAGCCATGCAGAGTGTGTGTGCGGCTCTTGCTGGCTTTTCCCCAGGAGGGAGAAGAGCAGCCTGTCAGTCCCTTCTCCCTCCTCGGGGAAAAGCCAGCAAGAGCCACACACACGCTCCGCGCAGCTCTTTAAATTGAGCGCTGAGCAGAGCCTCCCGCCTGCATTCGTTCCATAAGACGCACACACATTTCCCCTTACTTTTTAGGAGGGAAAAAGTGTGTCTTATGGAGCAAAAAATGCGGTAAATGTCCTGGTTTATTAAGCCAGAATTTGATTATGTGATCTGGGCCACTATGTCATGATGGACCCAGTTTAGGCAGCTTTAAAGTAGGATTGGGCAAATTAATTGAGCCAATATTACTTTGAAATATCACTTAAATCAAATTACAATTGAAAATTTGATACTTCACAGTAATCTTGTATACTTAATGGACTAAAAAGTTTGTGATTGCCTGTTTCTGAGCCCAATTCCTTCTCCCTACCCATAGTCAAATGCCTGAGATGCTACAATGTTTATGAATGTTAGAAATACTATATAGTTACTTTTAAATATTACTACAGTCCTGACTTAGTTTAATGAACCACTTATGGCTCACTAGTATAAAGAATGCAACCAGCAATTAAAGATCATTAAAGAGCATAGTGGGTTTTTTTTAAAAAAAGATTAATATATCTGAACGTTAAAAAGTATACTTCTTCACATCCTAGTTACTGTTTAGTGAATGTGACATCATTAATTCATTGCTATTTTTTCATGTTGCAACTACAAAACAATGCCCTTTAACACATTCAAAGTAGGAGAAAAAATGTGCAAAAGGATACTTTCAGCTGTTGAACATTATTTTTCTTTATACGGTGCTCAATAGTGAAAAGGGTGGTGCAGGAGTGCATCCTGCTGGACTTTAGTAAAACTGCAGTTAAAAATTACGGATAAATTTTTATTTCTTTAAAGTAGTGCAGATAATAACCCCAAAGTCTAATATGCAAGAGCATTAAAATCAAACATGGTAAATACTGAACTAAATTGTTTTCAGAAGACAAGTGAGGCAGGAACCAAGTCTTACCCTCTTATCAAACCTGATGTTTTCTGCAATGGATCTGGAAACTTCAATAACAGCACCTGACCCTTTAGTGAGCTGCCAAAATCCAATTTTAAGGTCTTTTAATGTTTGAGAGCAGGTTTTGCTTCAGGAGAAGTAAATGTCAGATGTGCTGGGCACATGACTCAGAGAGAAGGTGTAAATTTGGGGTTATTAATGGTTGCTTTAATGGAATGAACTTTTAAGATAGGTGAGCTAATATTAGAAACTAGATCCCATTGGCCAGATACAATGGAGGGTAGTGTTCAAGCGGGGCTATTTCCTTCTAATGCTCCTTCTTTGGACATTTCCCAAGAAATGTAACTTTTTCCAGCTTTCACTATCTTTCCCCATTTCTTGGTGATCCACAAAACCTCTGTATGAGAATCTTCCTCACTTCAAATAAAAAATGACATCCTCTTCACAGTTTTTTTTTTTTTAAAGATTTGTATCTCTATCAGCACATCAGATAAAACATACTTCTGATAAAGGGTCAGCTCATGCATATCTCAATAAGGATTCATTTAATTTTAATATCTATCTCTCTCTGTTGTCCCCTATTTGCATCACAATGCCTTGGATCTATTAATATGAACACACTGAAAACGAAAAAAACTTACTGATATAGTACTCTTGCACGCTGCTCGTGTAACCATATATGACAGAGTAACCAAAAATCACGACCATGACAACATCCCTGCTATCCAGCTCCACTATGTGTGCAGAATGACCCTCGACTGCATATTGCTGGCCATGAACAAGTACTGCTGGAATTCTGGTACTCCACGTCTGACTGGGTATGTTGAAAATCCATAATTCATCAGTGACATTACCAGTATTTGTTTCAATTTTGCCTCCATACATGTAAATGTCATCCTGTTTGGAAGGGGGGGGGGGAGAGAGAAAACAAAATGAAATTAATACAAATGTCAAAAAGTACAAAGCAAAAACCAGCAAAACACTAAAATTGTGATAATGTTATGCTATGGAAATGACACTGGCTTCTAAATTACACTTGATTTATAATACATGTAATAATTTAATTTATAATACATGTAAATCAGCTCTTATATGCAATGGACATAGTCCAGAGTTTACCCTTCAGAACCCCTGGGTATCTACTGGTTTCTAGTTTCATTATTCATTTTATTATTATTCCAAGTTTAGAATAAACTGCACTCATCTTATCCCTCCCTATTCTCTCTCAGTACATCAACAGATACACAGTGAGAAAACAGCCCCCCTAAAATAACATGATGCCTCAGAATAAAGCTTCAGCTGCAAACCCCACCACGTAGTAGGCCTTCATCTCTATCCACATTGGCATTCCTCTGTTACCTTCTTGCCCTTTGAACTATTGTCTTTTCCCATACATTTTGTTGCTTGTTGGGAACAGTTCACAATACCCATGCCACAATCTATTCCCTATTCCCATATGCTTCCATCCTTTATGAAATATTGTTCCTAAACAATTCCCTTGAAATATATCTAAGTTAAAATGCTTCAAAGCTGAGATTAATCTTGTGGTTAAGTAATCTCCCAGTTAATAGCAACTGAATGTTGGAATCAGTTTTACTTGCAGCAGTAGGTGAATCTGAGAAGCAGATTGTCCCCAACCAGTGTTGCCTGCATCAGCTGCTAGGGGAACTTGATTACATATCTCCTCATTAAGAGAAAAACATGTAGAATTCATTTATACTGCATTCCAATATAACACACATTTAAGTTGCAATCGTATAGCCATTTACTTGGGAATATGTCACACTGAACTCACTTCTTCCAAATTAAAAGTATTTACTATCTAATGGTATAATAATGTAATAATGTACACTTATGATATAACAGTTTAGGTAGAAAAGCAGTCTTCAAAACAAAGGAATATAGCTCTGCTACAATCCTATGCCTGCTTACCTGTGAGTACACTCCACTGAACTCAGTGAAACTATTTCTGAGTAGACGTTTGAAAAAATATATAAAGGAATGTGAGGACACCTTGCTCTTTTACCTTAACTTCATAGAACTGTAGAGTTGGAAGGGACCCCAAGTGCCACCTAATCAAAACCCAACTTGCCCTACATCTTTGACAATACTGTTTGTTTATTTAGACCATTCTATACTGCTTAAAGGTGAGGCTCCAATACTTTGGCCACCTCATGAGAAGAGAAGACTCCTTGGAAAAGACCCTGATGCTGGGAAAGATTGAGGGCACAAGGAGAAAGGAACGACAGAGGACGAGATGGTTGGACAGTGTTCTCGAAGCTACCAGCATGAGTTTGTCAAAACTGTGGGAGGCAGTGGAAGACAGAAGTGCCTAGCGTGCTCTTGTCCATGGGGTCATGAAGAGTCAGACACAACTAAACGACTAAACAACAACATACAGTGGTACCTCGGGTTACATACGCTTCAGGTTACATACGCTTCAGGTTACAGACTCCGCTAACGCAGAAATGGTACCTCGGGTTAAGAACTTTTTTTCAGGATGAGAGCAGAAATCGTGCTCCAGAGGTGTGGCGGCAGCTGGAGGCCCCATGAGCTAAAGTAGTGCTTCAGGTTAAGAATAGTTTCAGGTTAAGAACGGACCTCCGGAACGAATTAAGTACTTAACCCGAGGTACCACTGTACTGCTTAAAACATGAAAGTATCTCTAGGGGGTGTACAGAAAACTAAAACAATAATAAGTAACTTAAACAACAAATTATTAAAAATGTACATTGTTACATATATGAGACCTGTGGGTATATGGCTGTATATAAATTCAATAAAAATTTAAAAAAGAATATTACATTGATACAAATTGCTAACAAATATAGACCAAGATCAATTCCTACTTATTCTGACACAGCTCCCCCTCTCAGCCTCCCAGTTCTCCCAGAGCCCAAACAAACTCATAATTCCCCCACAATATCTCACAACCAGGTTCCTAGAAGCTCCTGACAGCATCCTAGTCTCTCACTGTAGGCTTGTTTATATGAGCAGGCAGCAAGGTGGATGGAGTTTCCTTAGGCTACTGCAAACTATGTCTCATTCGACAGTTAGCTATGCTACACACCCCAGTTCTAGACTACAGCAAGTTTGGTTTGGCAAGTTTCCTGGAGGGTCCTAAGGATGGCAGATAGGGCATCCTTCCACTCACAGATCTTCATCTGGCCTCTGCATATCACTCCTCCTCCAGCTGCTTACTAAGGAAAGATGAGTGAGTGTTACATTATTATCTGATTGGGGGGGTGGGAGAAGTTGCTCAATATACTGAGAAGCCTTTTTACATGGCAAGCTAATGACTATGCTTGAAACAAAATGTATACAGCTGTACTGTCTCTGAAAGACTTGATTCATTCTCCTATCTTCATTGCTCTTTGATTCTTGTCAATCAGCAGGTGGACAGGAGAGACTGAGCAGTGGGTAAGATGGGAAAGGACCTGGAGAAAGGCCAGTGTGCTTGGATGAGGAGGCCCTGTGGGCTGTATCTAACCTGTAACTGGAGATTTCCCACCCCACCTCTTCCCTAGAAGTTTGCAGCTGGTGTGTAAATGCAAAACTATCAAAGTTTGCCTAGAAAAGCACTGTGGGGAGGAGATCCAATCTTGTATGGTGCTTGTGGCAGTGAAGCTTTGCCACAAACAGTTCGTGCAGGGAACATACGCTCAAGCAGGAAGAGAAAGTAGAAAGGAAAAAGACTGAGAGGATGGATAAGAAAGCCAGAGAGTAAGTTTGTGTTAATGGTTAATAGAGATTGTGTTAATGGTGATTGGGGAGGGGATGAACATGGGGGAAGGGGATTTTCACACAGTCCATTGGAGGGGAGAGTTACTGTGCATGTAGGTGAGCTACTTATCAGTCCAAAACCATTTTTATTTGTAAGTCTCCAGAAAAAATGCAGTGCCTTTTAAATGCTTGAAGTTGGCCTAATTTTGTTCAGTGTTTAATCAAAAATGTCCCAAACTTTCCATAGCACAGATGTAGGTATCTAATTAAATTGAAAGTTAACCAAGCCCAATCAGATGAATTGGTACAAAGTTGAGAAACAGGACTCTCCTGATTTTCATTGTGTAATACAAATGGTCACTTTTGAATTTGTTTGAGTCACTGTCTTATAAAATTCAATTCCATTTAATGTAACTGAATTACATTTTTTTTTAATTGGAGGTGACATTGGCTAAATCCAAGTCTTCACTTCCTCACAGTTCTCATCCTTACGACCTCTAGAAAAAGGCTTGGAAACACTCCATGTTTCTGAGTGCTACAGGAAACCCATTGTGCAAACTCAAAAAAGACAAGCCAATTTCAAGGTGAACTTGCCCATTATTGATGGGCAGTGATGAATTAACCACATCACCTTGGGCCATTTCAGCAATTGTTATTAACTTTTAATTACTGCTATTCATATATCCAAATCTCAGCATGACTTCATTGTTCCTTTATTTACCAAGAGAGGTCATAAGTGATTATCAATTGCTCTTTTACATTTCCTCCCAAAGCTGCAAACTGTAGAATGGTACTGTACTACAGAACAACAATGTCACATTTATGAGCTACGGATCTGAAAGAGCGAGGAAGAGACCTGCATGAAGTGACTCAGCCTAGGCTCTTCCTGTCAGTGTCTGAAATTAAACTTTTCTATCTCCACACAGTCATTCATGTCTACCAACCTTGAATGTATTTCCAGGGCCAGATCCATCAAAAATCTGTCTCTTCCTAATAGATGGATAGAAATGATAATTTAACCAGCTATGTTTCCCTTGTCGGAATGCTGGATTACAGTAAAAAGGCATGCCTTGAAGAATTTGCCTTTCACTGCAAATCAAAGATGTAGGCAATTCCAGTGATGAAGACTGTACAAACCTACAAGCTTCCTGACTTACTGCCTACAGTATTTCATCATTCCTTGCCTGACCACTTCCTTCCTATAATCCATGTATATAGCCTCTACTGGCCACAGGCCCATATTCTGCTTTGCCACTCTCTTCTTTTAATTCATGGTGCCTGCACCACCTGCTGTTTTCTCAGCTACCCTGTTTCTCAGCCTTCCTATTACTCTTGTCACATTGTTTAGCAATTCTGACTCTAAGCAGGCCTGAGTCTACTCCTGCCTCTCACTGAAGCCAAGCCCATTCAGCTTCTTCTGTCCTGTAAAGTTTTCCATGACCATCCTGGCACCGTTTCATTAACCACTTCTTTTCTCACCTACGTTTCCATCAGGAGCCTGGCTTTTAAGTATGCTGCCTGCTTTGAGTGAAGGGCAGAACTCAGAGCAGAACATTTCCACTTCATTTATAGACACAATAATCAGGTACAGATTTAAATAGTTTCCTTTTATTATAGACACAACTGCCACATGAATATCATGTCTGGATTACAAGCACTTCAGAATACACACACACAGAGAGAGAGAGAGAGAGAGAGAGAGAGAGAGAGAGAGAGAAGTGACTGGCCTAAAACTCCAAAAATGATATTAAACCAGGAGCCATCTAATAAATATTCCTACCTCTGCATCTCTTGCTTTCCTTAAACAAAATGAAAGACAGGGAGTGGGGATGGGGATGGGGAGATGAGTTTCGCAGAATGTCAGTGACTCTCAGAATCATTGTGTGGAAACTGCACAGGGACACCAAATTAATACAGGGAGACAAACTTATCAATTAGATAATTTTCTCTTCCTTCCACTGTGCTCAGTAGACCTTGTACTGATGAATAGCAAAGGAATGAAATTAATACCCTGAGTCTCAAAGCACCATACAGGCAAGTTTTATTGAAATAAATGTTGTTTTTGCTGTGACAGTAGTTTTAGGATCACAGTCTAAAACGTTTTTAAACGAACTGTCACTTAGGATGATCAGTTATTCCTGCATAACATTACAACCTAAACTACAGCAATGAAATTAAATATCTGCAGGATGGAACAATAATTTGAAAAGTGCTTTATAAATAATCATCTAATTTATCCTTCCACAGCCTTGCGATCATTCTTCCTATTTTCTGGAAGCTTTTGTTTGATATTCAAAAACAGGATCAAGTTCAGATCTGTACCTACCAAATAGATGCCCACTTTACAACCTTAACTACTACACAGCCAAGAAGAAAGCAGAAATGTTAGAAACTAGCTCTTCGGCTCAACCAGTGTAAATCACAAATGCAAAACATACAACTTTGAAGTCATAGTCCAAGTGGAGCTTCAAAACCAAATTGTTCTGTATTTCCATGCATGGCTAGTCACTGTTGGGAATGATCCCCTTACCCCAACTGATGTGCTGGAAACAGTACAATTGCAGCTATGTGAAATACAGTTTTATGTTCTCAATTAAAGGTCAGCAGACTGGGTTTGGGCTCAACTCACAAGCTGAAGGCAGGCAGCAACAGTTTGGGACATAAAAGCTTAATTCATAACCTAAGGTTTGGTTTCGTCTGGTTTTTACAATATGGTGATTTACTGCAAAGTAGGATAAAATAATTCTTTACTCAGAATTCTGAAGTGTGTAGGAAACTACCAAAATGAATAGGACATTCAAAGAATGAACTGACAAGACCACATAGACCAAAAAGATTAATTGTCCGTAAAGAATGGAGTTTAAAGCATGGTTATGAAATAACTTCAATACAGGTGTTCAAAAGCTCAGAAATTTATAAAGTTAAATATTACCCTAGATGAGCCAAACCTGATATAAAGCAATAGTGTGTCCATATCTCTGAAGAGGTCCTTTCGATACCGGTACTACATTCCAGATGCTGCTTTCCAAATTATAACTAAAAAGGGTAAAAATAAATATAAATAAATAAATGTGTCAACCAAGGGAATTCTAAGTATATAAATTTTGGAAACAAAATTATTATTTTCAGTTTAGTCATCATAACTATATAATTTGGGAATTAATTGTTATAGTTGGGCTATTATTGGGGTTATAGTTGAAAACTAATTTTAAAATATTAAAAATACAGATGTATTCTAATCATAAGATGGTATTTTGAATTCTATGAGCCACTTGATCGGCTATATTTCACTTCATTTAACTCTAAGAATATTACTAAGGTGAAATAATGAACTATAATTCAAGAGGGCACTAACCAGAGGCTGGGGTTAATGGAACTTAATTCCCTTTGTATAAAACAGATAATACAAGTAGCGAAAATGTTCTCACAGCAGTTTTCTTTTCAACAGACAATGTCTTCATCTCGATTCCTAGTCTATTTGAAAGTTATCAGTGTGAAAACCATAATATGTATGCTAGAACATACTCCCTCATTTTCCTGAGCAGCAAAATGTCCAGGAGTAATGCTACAAAGTTTAGAATCCTTCGGACAAGACAACCCTAAAGTTTAGGATGATTTACGCTGGTGTGGGTGGTGTATAGGGTAAATGCTATTTATTAAGTAACAATAAATTCACACAAAACAGTAATGAAAGGCCAAGGAAATTACTTACTTTAATATCATTTGGAATGTGCTGTAGTTAAATGCATATCCCCCAATCACCCACATAAACTTTCCATGTAGAACTGCTTTATGCGAAGCCCGGCTTACAGATGGACTAAATGGCTTCACATTAGGTAGAATCCAATATGACTCCGTTGAAGGAACATTCAAAGAACAATCAGGACCTGTGTATTTAAAAAAATAATAATGGGGAGAAATAGTTACACCTGAGCTGTACAGCCACCTAGGCAAAAATGTTAAAATTATGTGAAGGTTAGATGGAAAAACTATGCTGACTGTTGGAATTCTGCCTGGGTCAGAGGAATGTGCCACAAGCAGGCACCGGCAGATATTCCTGTCGACCTCCCCGCGTCTCCCAACCTCTGCTGATAAGCAGGCGAGGTCCGGCGATTCTTCTCAGATGTATGAGAGGAACACACCGTTCTTCCTCTCTCCCCTTTGGTGTCCCCAGGGAGGGGAAAGAAGCAGACAGAAAACTATTTACATCATTTATTTCTGCCTCTTACATCAGTACAGAGAATCATGTCTGCACTCAACAACAGCAAGAGAAAACTCCTCCCAAGTACATCCAGTACTGGTCATATGACACACACACACACTGAGCTAACATCCGGTGCTCAGTACAGAATGGACTGCCCCTTTGTTCCCATGGCAACAGTCACAAACATCCTGTCTGGCTTTCCAGCCACAAGCAGCTGGCTGAGCTGCTAAAGCCTTTGCTTGCTGCAGCATTGGTGCTTTATGGTAACATACTCCCCCTAAAGTATCAATGTGTGCTGCGAGCAAAGCGTCATCCAGAGAAGAAAACAAACAGTTGTTATATTTATAACATTCCCCTGTTGTTTCAGTTCCACCCTTGGAACTACCCGCCACTGGTTTAACCAATGTACCTCTCTGGTTGTCTGGCTTCCAAGGAATGAGTGCTTCTGCATTACCTTGGCTAGCTACCCTCTGTTGTGTCTTTGTCTCTGACTTAGACACAGCTTCAATCTGTCTTTGGTCGTTTACAATAGCAACATATGCAAGGTTAGCAAACTCCTTTGAATACCTCTTGGGTGGTACACCCTTCGTTGCTCTCTCAGACCTACGTAAGAGGTTCTGATCCTCTGTGCTCACTGGTTCAACCTTTGGACTCTGTTGAGAACCAGTAGCAATCAGTGGTTCTTCCTTCACCTGTGAAGGTCTATCCATTGTGTGAGATTTCCTCTCAATGACTGTGACAACTGAGCTGTCTGAGCTATCGCTGTCATCATCAGTACTACTGAACTCAATAAGATCAAACTCATCATCATCATCATCATCGTTTCCTGTGGGAAATGTCTGTTCTACAACCCGCTCTTGCTTTGGAGCACTCTCTAGGAACTTTGTGAGAATCACCTGACCAGATTCAGACAAAATTACTCTGTAGAGACCCTTTTCATAACCCACAAAAATGCCTCTGGCATTCTTTACACCACCTGGAGCTTCTGTTCTCACATGAGACCCGAAAACCTTAAAATAGGCAACAGAAGGTTTTCTATTGAACAGCTTCTCAAAAGGAGAACATCCCAACTCTGTTGAGACTTTTCTCAGCCACACATGAAGATAGGACGCTAGCGATTCGGCCCAATATTCATGTGGCAAATGTGAACTCAGCAATTGCGCATTCATCCCCTTTTGCAATTCTTTGTTCACTTTTACACAGACCCCCCTGTTCCACGCTTCTTGCGAAACTGCCACTTTGTGGTCTATCCCTTTTCCATCCAGGAACTTCTGAAACTTCTGTAACAGAAAAACTTGCTTGTCATCTGTGAAAAGACAATCAATGTTAGCATCATGCATATTTTTAACCTTGTCACAAAACTCCTGAAACTTTTCTAAAGTTTCTTGCGGTTTCTCCATCATATAAACCCAAGAATAATTAGTGAAACAATCCACACACACAAGGTAAAATCGTGCACCGCCTCTAGATGGTTCTAGAGGACCAATCACATCAGCATACACCCGCTGAAATGGTCTGTCGACCTTCTTCGTCACCTTCCTGGTGCTCAGACTGGTCATACCTGCAAGAGAGATTTCGTTAGAATCAGAAGAATTACATTTCATGTAATCACTTTGATCAAAAGTCAACAAATACAGTCCATCTTTCTCTTTGGCAGTAAGAAACAGTTCTCCATCTTTGTAGATCTTGCAGCTTTTAGCATCATAGGACAGTTTCAGTCCTTTCTTTGCAATCTGCGACACGCTCAGCAGATTAAATCTCAGTTCTGGAACCAGGTAAACATCGTTTATAGTCAAGTTCAGACTCTCAAGATACACAGTCCCAATTCCAGTCGCTTCCAGCTCTTGACCGTTGGCCTGTTTCACAGTGAAGCTTTGCTTCTTCAACGTCGAAAACAGTCCTCTGTGCGGGCACAAATGTTTTGTACAGCCCGTGTCGATTATGAACGAGTTCCCAACATCTGGCGTGGTTCCTTTCGCCATTATAGCCTTTGCAGGTTTCACCTGGCACTTGGTACGGCTTTTGCCTGACGCCTGAGGCTTCGTAGAGCTGCTCTTTGCTCCTCTTGACTGGCGCGGCTTCTTACAGTTTCGCTGTAGATGCCCAGTCTGTCCACAATTGTAGCATCGGACAGCACTCAATGCTACACCATGCTCTCCAGTAGCATCAGCAGTGGGGGAATTAGAACTCTGTTCTTCCCTCCCCCTGTCCTTTTCTTCCAGTGCAGCAAGTCTGTCGTGTTCATTCAGGACCACAGCACAAACTCTCTCCGTGGTCAGCTGCGCGGCCGGTAGGGAACCAAGCTGACTGGCAACAACCTTGTAGGTGCGGCTAAGGCTGTTTATCATCATGAAGCAAAACACTTCCTCCTGAAGACGGAAATTGCGTTCCACCATCTGTTGACGCAGAAACTTCATTTCTGTCAGGTGCGCTTGAACATCTCCATCAGGCGCAAGTCTCAGATTGGTCAATTTCTCAAAATACAGCAACGCTGAAGAACCAGCATCTCTCTGATGCGTTGTACGCAGCGTGTCCCATACCTCTTTCGCATTTTCTAAATGCTGAACATGCACCAACTGATCATCTGAGACACACAGAATTATAGCAGTCCTGGCCCTTACATTCCGTGATTCCCAACCTCCGGTTGGTGCTGCAGGGATGGGGTTTTCAATTACATCAAAAAGCCTCTGATTCTGCAGCAGGGCCTTCATCTTTACAGACCAAGATGAATAATTGTCATTGGTCAAGGGAGGTGGGCAAGGCAAAACTCCTTTCTTGGCATCCATCTTGAAGCCAAGCCTCTTCAGCTTTCCAGCCCACACTCTCAAACAAACTGTAAAATCCAACAGCTGTTTTTTTCTTTCTCACGCAGCAAACTGCAAATTGTTTACGCTCTTTGCACCTGGCAGCTAAACTCAGGCTGCTATTGAAAAGTCCCTTCCAAGAGCTCGTAAACCTTGTAGCCGAAACATTCTCTGATTTTGTTTCGCTTTCCCAGGCTCACACTCAGAGTCCAGCCCCTCTGCCAGTAACTTTCCGTTACCTAGCAACAATGCATTTCAATGGGACATCTTATCTACCACAAAAATTTGTGGAATGCAGGCCTCTTCCTCCGGAGCTTTTGTTTTCTTTGAAACGCAGCTCCGTGAACCAGGGAATTAATCTTCCTGCGTTCACACTTTTAGCCCGAAATGCAGCATACCTTGAACTTTGTTGCTCTGGAAAACACCTCTTCTTTCCATCAGCTGTCTGTGGAGCCTCTGGCATTTCTCAGACGCTTCTCTTCCTCCTTGGAGCAGAGGAGGACAATCCACCAGCCTCTCATGCAGATGTCCGATGAATCGCAACCATCCGAAGGCTGCCACTGTTGGAATTCTGCCTGGGTCAGAGGAATGTGCCACAAGCAGGCACCGGCAGATATTCCTGTCGACCTCCCCGCGTCTCCCAACCTCTGCTGATAAGCAGGCGAGGTCCGGCGATTCTTCTCAGATGTATGAGAGGAACACACCGTTCTTCCTCTCTCCCCTTTGGTGTCCCCAGGGAGGGGAAAGAAGCAGACAGAAAACTATTTACATCATTTATTTCTGCCTCTTACATCAGTACAGAGAATCATGTCTGCACTCAACAACAGCAAGAGAAAACTCCTCCCAAGTACATCCAGTACTGGTCATATGACACACACACACACTGAGCTAACATCCGGTGCTCAGTACAGAATGGACTGCCCCTTTGTTCCCATGGCAACAGTCACAAACATCCTGTCTGGCTTTCCAGCCACAAGCAGCTGGCTGAGCTGCTAAAGCCTTTGCTTGCTGCAGCATTGGTGCTTTATGGTAACACTGACAAAACCAATGTTCATTGTAGAAACTACTCTAGATTCACTGAAGAACCATCCATACAAAAGTAAAATATTGTAAAATAGTTTTAGTAGTTGGGTAGAGAGGGAAGAGAGATAAATAATGTAAGGAGATAAAGATAAGTGGACAGTCATTGCAGAAAGCCGTATGATTTTTAAACAAAGCTTTACATAGGACCAGACTTTTAGGAATATGGTAGTGTGAAGTTTATATGCTTTCTTTAAAAAAAGGTTAGGTATGATGGCAAGCAAAAATGAAACAGTCCCATTTATTTAGGGGGGGGGGTTTCCCAGCAAAATTCTTCTTTTTCAATGTCTTTGGGCATATTAGTCTTTGTTCTAAAAGAAAACCTGAACAAACTTTAAAAGATTTGGCTATAAACTAAAATTCATTAGCTTGCTGAGAATTGAACAGAAACTTCGGTATAACTTGTGGCGACACATTTGAAATTACTTCAAATACACTTGCTACTCATTTAGGTTAATAATAATAGATAATAATAATAATATTTATAGATGAATTCTGACATCACACTATTAAAACGGTTCTGCCACCCAAACACTATCCTAAGACCATTACAAGTTAATGGATCTGCCTTTGACATAGGTATGAAATCAATTCAGTTCATAATCTTAGACCATACCTATATTTCTACTTTAATAAAGGATAGTGAATAGATCAAATCTTCATCTCATCAGAACCCTAAACACAATCTAAGTTCTTCAATCAGATTTAAGACTACTATGAGTTATAGCTGTCACATTTCAGCAACAACAAGCATTTTATTTATTTAAAGAAGTTCTTGAGCTATACACACAACCAACAGTTACATGAATCAACATGTAAGCAATTATTCTTAACAGACCGATTACATTCTTTTGTTTACAAATTATATCCTGGTTTTTAAAATTGCAAGTTGTCCCCTTACTTTTTTTAAATATGTTTAAAACCAAATGTGTATTAGTTCTAACTTATGGAAGGGGTATTTTTGGAAAAACAGTGACACCAAGTGGTAAAATATATACAAAGCACTGAAACATACCAATTTTAAATAAACACGTTTTTACTTTTTTGTGTAACAAATTTTTAATAAGCAAGTCATAAAAATATTCAAGACACACATAATGCCAGTATCTGATACTTTGACATGGCATACAACATTTAGAATAATTGCGAAAAATATTGAACTTTACCATTTATCTGAAAAAAACAAAATCATGTTTTGTTTGGGGAAAATTCACTGAAATATATGTGAATTAAAATATATCAAGTAGAGTAAAAGGTTGTGTACACAACAGGGTGTTAATATGTGCATGGGTTACATAGATCCAGTTTTTCCATGTGTGTTTTTGTTCACTTTTATTCACACATGAGCTCTTTCAATTAAAATCTATCTCAGTATTTCCCATCCACAGATCCAAGCAGGCAGTGCTTAATGAGATGCATTTACACTGTGTGATGTAGTCCCATCTCTCAATTACTATTTCCATGACCTCTGGAAGTTCAGGAAACCTGAAGTCTGTTGTGGGTATGCAAACAGGATTTTGATTACCTATGCATGCAAACATTTTTCTTTCTTTTTTTAAGGCCCATGGAATAGCACAATTATGAACAATAACCACAGTTAAATTTTCAATTATGTTTCATAGTAGACAAAAGGGCCGATTTAAAAATAAAAACAAAAATTCAAATACATGAAATTTACACACAGAGAGAAACATACACACACCATGCCTGACCACACCAGGTAGAGAGCCAGCAGCTCATCGAGAAATGCCTTGCTGAGGACAAAGAATGGTGAGGGAGGTAGAGGAACAACAGATCTCCTGACTCTTCCCCCGCCCAACGTAAAAAGTCATTGTGTTGGTTGGAGAATACCCATACATGGGGAAGAGCAACTGCAAGTGGGATTATAGAAAGTGTTTTTTTCTTTTTCTTGCCCCTTTTCCTTTCCTGCCTACTATTAGCTGTGAGGACTAATCCTATTTTTATTTTAATGCAGCCATTTTCGACAAGAGCAGGTCTGCACAGCTGTTTTAAGAATGTGAAATTGTTTTTAAAAATTTAAAAACAATGGTGAAAAATTGCCTCCAGCAAAAACCAGTGGCACTGGACACACTATGTTCTTTCATTTGAGCGGAAGAAAACAGAATAGCTAGGCTGTGCTCAGGCACTGAGCAAGCAGAACTGGGAGTTGTGGTGACAGCACCCATCAAAACATTGCCATATATGTAACAAAACAAAACACAGTGTGATTTAATGCATCCACACTCCACCAATCAAGAAAAACAAATTTAAAGGGGGGAAAGTGTAGGCTACTAGAGGGCCTTCTAGGTGGTGGTGCCTGCCCTGTGGAACGCCCTCCCATCAGATGTCAAGGAAATAGGCAGCTCTGTTTAGGGAAGTTTTTAATGTTTGATGTTTTATTAAGTTTTTAATCTGTTGGGAGCCGCCCAGATGCTCAGGGTATAAATAATAAATTATTATAATATTATTATTATTACTTGAATGGAGATGACACAAAAAAGGAAAGTCCATGAACCCATGGGGTGCAATGAATCCACTTTAAACTGCTCCTGTGTGTGCATCCCAAGACTTAAATGGAAATAGATAATGTAATTGGTTAGGATGAGAGGCATTTTCTGTAAAAGAGTTGTTCATAGTGCACTAGGAATCTATTCACCACCAGTGCTGCAATATCTCTAATCCCTGTAATGTCTGCAGCCTCACATAGTGGACAGCATAAAGGCGAAATGAGCAGAGTTAAGTTGTGCAGACTGCCCAGATGCAAACTGTGCATCTGGTTGGCTCCACCATGTTTTTTACTAACACCAATGCATAGTTTGGCCCCAGATAATCAACTAACTCTTTAGCAATTGTTGTCCATTTTTAAAAATCATTTATGTGTTGTATTTTTAAGAACAATATATTTGGTCCTGCCAGAAAACCCACTGGCTGTACAAGAGTAACAGTATTATTAAATAACTTATGTGCCAGGCATTTATGAACAGCTTGGCTTTTCATTTCCTGGAGCCTGTACATCTGTGTGATGCAGCTGATTGCACCTTTACCTGCAATAGTTTTAATCTACATGTGCTTGCTGCTCTCTCTTGAGTTTTAGGGCATGCCCTCTACGTCCCGGAGGGTGATTAAGCAGCAGGTATTTCTTGGTGGCTGACATCATTAGGATAAAACACCAGAGATTTCTGCTGTGTGTCATGTGTTAGAAGGATAAACTCCTTAAAGGCTCTACCTTGCTGTTGATTGTTCTCATGCTGGAAAACACCTAGCTGGGATCAAAACAATCATACAGCTAGTTCTGTGTGCCCAAGAAAGTGCCTGGGTGCACCTAAATAATTTGCTTGGATCCTTGGTTTCTCTACATGTGTAGCTGGTGGTCCAAACTACAGAAATGAGCAGGCTTTTGTATTAAGTGAATTGTTACATTAGTTGGACACCTCATGGGAAATGCCTAGAAGCCATTCAAAAACCTACATCAACAAAAATGCCTAAAAGAGGCTACTAAAATTTATTTCAGGATTATTTTACCTGATGTTTTCCTAGCACATGTATATCTTCTGTTCTTGATGAAGCAATTTTGAGTGCTGCAAGCATAACTCTTGTTCAAATACAGGACAACAAATATAGTTTAGAGAGAACAATAGGGCAAATAAGAACTAAAGGATGAAAGGGAAAAGAGAAAAGATGATTTCCTTCCATTCTCCCACTAAATGTCACTTACCTTCAGAATGTGAGCACTTTGAACTGAATATGTCACCATGCCCACTTATAGCTGAAGGTGAAACAAACAACAGATCTGCTTTCTTTGAAATTCACCTACAGGTAAAGACTGACAAGTGGGAGCTGTAGGCAATCTGACTTTTACAAGCTGGCTTTTTGTTACTTCACACTTTCCTGTAGATGCTAGAAATGTGGTGTCTTATGAAGTTTTCCAGAAACGGATTTAGCCATTTGACCCCTAGTTCTACACTTCTTTGGGAGGAAAGTCTATGTGTTTGAGAAATCTTTCATTTGATATCTCAGCTATGCCTCTGCAGAAACAGAAAGCTATCCACATAAAATCTAAGCTCACTACTTTTATATATACTTTTGTAGCATATTTCAACGAACGGTGTATCATTAAACTGCTATAGTTTTTACAGTTTTTTCTTCCATAGCAGGGAAAAAACCAGAGGAGTCGGTACTGATGTAGTGTGTTACAGCAGTGGTTCCCAATTAGCTAAGTAATATAAACCCCCTGTTTTTCAAACGCCACGCCATGGACCCTCCAATTTTGAAAATTTTAATATCTCTTATGATAGATTTAGTTATGTGAATGGTGCCATGGACCTCCTGGGTGCATTATGTGGACTCCTCAGGTCCCCGGGTCCCCGGTTGGGAACCACTGTGTTATCAAGCGTCAGACTAGGACATGTCATACCAGGGTTTAAATCCCCACACAGCCCCACAAATCCACACACAGCCATGAAACTCACTGTGTGACATTTGGCCAGTCACCATCTCTTAGCCTAACATACTACTTAACAGGGTTGTTGTGAGGCTAAAATGAGAATGAGAACCATGTATACCATCTTGGCTCCTTGAAATAAAGGTGAGTAGTAAGGAAAAGGATGTCAACGTCGTGATACTGGCAAAAATATATTTGAGATTTATACTACAGAATTGCTTTACACCAGAGATAACTATATAAGCAATGCATACATCTTGTAATAGATTTTCAAACACAAACTGAAACCATAGTAGTATTTTGCTAATACGAAGTTTGTAAATTAACTTCATTATACCAAATAAGAAAATATCAAAAACAGGAATAAATAATACTTTATTTTTATTGTAAACCTTGTCAACTACCAAAATAAGCACTGATCTATTTAGTTCCAATGGCAAAATTATGAGAGAGCATGTTCACTACATGCTCTAATCCAGTCATGTCAACAGGCGGGGGGGTGAGGCTCTTGAGAATAACACTGCAGTAGGGCAAAACAGCCCCTTCATGAATCACTGCCTTGCCGTGGCGAAGGGGCTTGAAGAACTCAGAGAAGCTATGAACTATGCCGAGCAGGGCACCCAAGATGAACAGGTCATAGTGGAGAGTTTTGACCAAACGTGATCCACCTGGAGGAGGAACCGGCAAGCCACTCCAGTATCCCTGCCAAGAAAACTCCATGGACAAAGACAACAGGCATATAAAAGTTATGACGCTGGAAGATGAGCCCCTCAGGTCGGAAGGTGTCCAACATGCTACTGGGGAAGAGCGGAGGACAAGTACAAGTAGATCCAGAGCTGATGAACGGCTGGGCCAAAGCCGAAAGGACGCTCAGTTGCGGATATGCATGGAAGCAAAAGGAAAGTCCAATGCTGTAAAGAAAAATATTGCATAGGAACCTGGAATGTAAGAACCATGAACCTGGGTAAGTTGGATGTGGTCAAAAATGAGATGGCAAGAATAAATATTGACATCCTGGGCATCAGTGAACTAAAATGGACGGGAATGGGCGAATTCAGTTCAGATAACCATCATATCTACTACTGTGGGCAAGAAACCCGCAAAAGAAATGGAATGGCCCTCATAGTCAACAAAACAGTGGCGAAAGCAGTACTGGGATGCAATCTCAAAAATGATAGAATGATCTCGATACGAATCCAAGGCAGACCTTTTAACATCACAGTAATCCAAGTTTATGCACCAACTACTGGTGCTGAAGAAACGGAAATTGACCAATTCTATGAAGACTTACAACACCTTATAGAAGTGACACCAAAGAAGGATGTTCTTCTCATTATAGGGGATTGGAATGCTAAAGCAGGGACTCAAGAGATAAAAGGAACAACTGACAAGTTTGGCCTTGGAGAGCAAAATGAAGCAGGGCAAAGGCTAATAAGAGTTCTGTCAAGAGAACAAGCTGGTCATAACAAACACGCTTTTCCAACAACACAAGAGACGACTCTACACGTGGACATCACCAGATGGGCAGCATCGAAATCAGATTGATTATATTCTCTGCAGCCAAAGATGGAGAAGCTCAATACAGTCAGCAAAAACAAGACCTGGAGCTGACTGTGGATCATCAGCTTCTTATAGCAAAATTCAAGCTTAAACTGAAGAAAGTAGGAAAAACCACTGGGCCGGTAAGATACAATCTAAATCAAATCCCTTATGAATACACGGTGGAAGTGAGGAACAGGTTTAAGGATTTAGATTTGCTGGACAGAGTGCCTGAAGAACTATGGATGGAGGCTTGCAACATTATACAGGAGGCAGCAACTAAAACCATCCCAATGAAAAGGAAATGCAAGAAAGCAAAGTAGCTATGTAACGAGGCCTTACAAATAGCGGGAGAGAGAAGGCAAGCAAAATGCGAGGGAGATAGTGAAAGATACAGGAAATTGAATGCAGATTTCCAAAAAATAGCAAGGAGAGACAAGAAGGCCTTCTTAAACGAGCAATGCAAAGAAATAGAGGAAAACAACAGAATGGGAAGAACCAGAGATCTGTTCAAGAAAATTGGAGATATGAAAGGAACATTTCGTACAAAGATTACCATAATAAAGGACAAAAGTGGTAAGGACCTAATAGACGCAGAAGACATCAAGAAGAGGTGGCAAGAATACACAGAGGAATTATACGAGAAAGATATGGATGTCTCGTACACCCCAGGTAGTGTGGTTGCTGACCTTGAGCCAGACATCCTGGAGAGTGAAGTCAAATGGGCCTTAGGAAGCACTGCAAATAACAAGGCCAGTGGAAGTGATGGTATTCCAGCTGAACTATTTAAAATTGTAAAAGATGATGCTGTTAAGGTGCTACACTCAATATGCCAGCAAATTTGGAAAACTCAGCAGTGGCCAGAGGATTGGAGAAGATCAGTCTACATCCCAATCCCAAAGAAGGGCAGTGCTAAAGAATGTTCCAACTACCACACAATTGCACTCATTTCACACGCTAGCAAGGTTATGCTTAAAATTCTACAAGGAAGGCTCAAGCAGTATGTGGACCGAGAACTCCCAGAAGTGCAAGCTGGATTTAGAAGAGGCAGAGGAACCAGAGACCAAATTGCAAACATGCGCGGGATTATGGAGAAAGCTAGAGAGTTCCAGAAAGACATCTACTTCTGCTTCATTGACTATGCAAAAGCCTTTGACTGTGTCGACCACAGCAAACTATGGCAAGTTCTTAAAGAAATGGGAGTGCCTGATCACCTCATCTGTCTCCTGAGAAATCTCTATGTGGGATAAGAAGCTACAGTTAGAACTGGATATGGAACAACTGATTGGTTCTAAATTGGGAAAGGAGTACGGCAAGGCTGTATATTGTCTCCCTGGTTATTTAACTTATATGCAGAATTCATAATGCAAAAGGCTGGGCTGGATGAATCCCTAGCCGGAATTAAGATTGCTGGAATAAATATCAACAACCTCAGATATGCAGATGACACAACCTTGATGGCAGAAAGTGAGGAGGAATTAAAGAACCTTTTATTGAGGGTGACAGAGGAGAGCGCAAAATATGGTCTGAAGCTCAACATCAAAAAAACGAAGATCATGGCCACTGGTCCCATCACCTCCTGGCAAATAGAAGGGGAAGAAATGGAGGCAGTGAGAGATTTTACTTTCTTGGGCTCCATGATCACTGCAGATGGTGACAGCAGCCACGAAATTAAGAGACGCCTGCTTCTTGGGAGGAAAGCAATGACCAACCTAGACAGCATCTTAAAAAGTAGAGACATCACCTTGCCAACAAAGGTCCGTATAGTAAAAGCTATGGTTTTCCCAGTAGTGATGTATGGAAGTGAGAGCTGGACCATAAAGAAGGCTGATCGCCGAAGAATTGATGCTTTTGAATTATGGTGCTGGAGGAGACTCTTGAGAGTCCCATGGACTGCAAGAAGATCAAACCTATCCATTCTGAAGGAAATCAGCCCTGAGTGCTCGCTGGAAGGACAGATCGTGAAGCTGAGGCTCCAATACTTTGGCCACCTCATGAGAAGAGAAGACTCCCTGGAAAAGACCCTGATGTTGGGAAAGATGGAGGGCACAAGGAGAAGGGGACGACAGAGGACGAGATGGTTGGGTAGTGTCTTTGAAGCTACAAACATGAGTCTGACCAAACTGCAGGAGGCAGTGGAAGACAGAAGTGCCTGGCGTGCTCTGGTCCATGGGGTCACGAAGAGTCGGACACGACTTAACGACTAAACAACAACAACAAGGGCAAAACAGCCATAATGAACCTGACCCATATGCTAAGCTGAACCTATCATCTTTGACAATTTTTACTGTCTTGACTTTGTGGGGTTTTTTTCTGCTGTTCTGGTGTTGTTTAATAATTTTATTTTATTGATTCCATTGTTTTGTTTTGTTTTCTGTAAACTGCTGTGATAAATTATATCCTGCTTGTCCTTCTGATGTGTCATCTAAAATAAATAATTCCTAGAGACTTCAGCCTGACTCCTAAGTTACTCTTTCTATTCACATAGTAGGAAGTGTTTTCTGCCAACTTCCTTCTCCTTTGGGGACATAAGAAGCTGCCTTATACCAAACTAAAACACTGGTTCAACTACAGCATCAACTTTACTAACTCTTCCCATACAAGTCATAGTTCCTGCCTCCCCCTCCCTCTCTACTTTCTAAAATTACTTTTTGAATCTGAGCACAGAGTACTACATTTAAAACAACCAGTGTCTGAAGTTAAAAATTAGTTACCCTGGTGTCATACTTAACTTCAGAGACCATTAGAGCTAAGAATGCATATACAGTGGTGCCTCGCAAGACGAAATTAATTCGTTCCGCAAGTTTTTTCTTCTTGCGAGTTTTTCGTCTTGCGATGCACGGTTTCCCATAGGAATGCATTGAAAATCAATTAATGCGTTCCTAGGGAAACCGACTTCAGACCAGGTCCGGGGACAGTCTGTCCCCCGACCTCTTCTGAAGGCTGGGGGGGGGACAAGGGCTTTTCTTCCCACCCACCCCAGCATTTTAAAAAACCCCGGGACAGCGGAGGGCTTCTCCGCTGTCCGGGGCGATTTAAAAGCCCCTGGGAAGGCAGGCAGGGGGGACAAAGACTTTTGGCGGGGGGCGAAAGTCTTTGTCCCCCCCGCCTGCCTTCAAAAGCTGTCCGGCCAAGGCTTCGCGGACCTCTCCGCAAGCAGCGGCAGCACTGCCGCTGCTTGCGGAGAGTTGCCGGCATGCCGAAGCCTGCGCGCGCTGAGATCAGCGCGCCCAGGCTTCGCGGACCTCTCCGCGAGCAACGGCAGCGCTGCCGCTGTTTGCGGAGAGTTGCCGGCATGCCGAAGCCTGCGCGCGCTGAGATCAGCGCGCCCAGGCTTCGCGGACCTCTCCGCGAGCAGCGGCAGCGCTGCCGCTGTTTGCGGAGAGTTGCCGGCATGCCGAAGCCTGCGCGCGCTGAGATCAGCGCGCCCAGGCTTCGCGGACCTCTCCGCGAGCAGCGGCAGCGCTGCCGCTGTTTGCGGAGAGTTGCCGGCATGCCGAAGCCTGCGCGCGCTGAGATCAGCGCGCCCAGGCTTCGCAGACCTCTCCGCGAGCAGCGGCAGCGCTGCCGCTGTTTGCGGAGAGTTGCCGGCATGCTGAAGCCTGCGCGCGCTGAGATCAGCGCGCCCAGGCTTCGCGGACCTCTCCGCGAGCAGCGGCAGCGCTGCCGCTGCTTGCGGAGAGTTGCCGGCATGCCGAAGCCTGCGCGCGCTGAGATCAGCGCGCCCAGGCTTCGCGGACCTCTCCGCGAGCAGCGGCAGCGCTGCCGCTGTTTGCGGAGAGTTGCCGGCATGCTGAAGCCTGCGCGCGCTGAGATCAGCGCGCCCAGGCTTCGCGGACCTCTCCGCGAGCAGCGGCAGCGCTGCCGCTGCTTGCGGAGAGTTGCCGGCATGCCGAAGCCTGCGCGCGCTGAGATCAGCGCGCCCAGGCTTCGCGGACCTCTCCTGCCTTCAAAAGCCGTCCGGGATAGCGGGAAGCGCTTCCCTGCTATCCCGGACTGCTTTTAAAATGCTGGCGGTGGGGAGCAAAGCCTTTCGGCCCCCACCAGCCTTCCTGGACCTCTTCTGAAGGCCGGAGGGGGGGGGAAAGGCTTTGCTCCCCACTGCTAGCATTTAAAAGAGGTCCCCGGAGATTTCCCTATGGGCTTTCGTCTTGCGAAGCAAGCCCATAGGGAAATTCGTTTTGCGAAGCGCCTCCAAAATGGAAAACCCTTTCGTCTAGCGGGTTTTCCGTCTTGCGAGGCGTTCGTCTTGCGGGGTACCACTGTAGCTATATAGGTGTGTGTCTGTGTTAAAAGTAATTTTCACGTTCCAGTACTTCGGACAGCTCCTTATCTTCACAGGCCAACTAAAGAATGGTGAGATGAATGTAAAAGGAGATCCCCTCAGCTGTGTCACGATTTCATGCCAGGGATGGGAAATATTTTTCCTTCCAAGAACCAGAAAGAATGGCTCCATGGGCCACTTCAAAGCAGCACACTGTCAGCACAAATTAGTTGATAAATACAGATAGCAAACCTGGCTTTTGCTATTTGTAGGTGAGATTTGAATTCAAACTACACCTGCAAATGGACATTTTTCCTCTGCTGAATAGCAAAACTGTTTGCAAAGGAAAAGTGTCCAATTGCAGAAGCAGTCAGAATCCCAACTATGCCTGAAAACGGACTGATTTAATGGAGGTAGTTAGTGCTGTGAGCAAGTCCTGCTTACCAAGGAAAAACCAGAAGAGTACTTTAAGGACCCCTGTGTTTACCAGCCCTAAAACTGAAATTATGTATGATATCAGCTGTAAGGCAGGTAGTTGTGCTTTGGTGAAAATGGCCTACTTTGGTCTGTGAGGCCAGAGGTTTCTGACCACTATTTTATTTTATGATAACACAGGGCCTGAAAAAGCAGAATTCTTAATACATGCAGATTTCTAGTCAATCACAACATCATTTCCTATACAATCACAATCCAATAAAATTTGAATATTCCAATGAAACATTAGCACTTGACCCTACAGCAGTTCTTGAACCTAGAGCCTAGGGAATAGCAGATGGAGTCTGTACACCCATCACAAAACTCAGTACAAAAGAAGGGAACTACAGATGACACACCTAATAGCTTGTAGTCTTTGTAAATTGCCTAGCTCCAAAGTTGACATTATGGTTACTATGGGTGTAGTGGTGCTCTTAAGGACATTCCTGCTCAGACTTCCCATAGGCATCCAGTTGACCACAGAAAGAAAAGGATTCTAGACTAGAATGGCCTAGACCAGCAAGCTTTTATAATGTCGCTCTGGTATCTGCAAAGCCTCTGAGCTCCACTTCCCACCCCCACCATCCACTACTCCCTTTGTCTTGAGGATGGTTACTTTTTTCCCCCTTGGAAAATATATAGATCTGAAGGGAGGAGTTGGAAGAATACCACTCTTGCCCACATCCTTTTTCAGCTCCGTGTGCTTTTCAAGGTTTAGATCAGCAGTTCAGATCTGAAATGTACATAAAAATTGACATGGGAGAAGCTGGAAGGAAGGGGGAGAAATCTGAGAGAGGGAGGGAGTATAGATAGTATTGTCCCATTGTATACTCCCAGAATACCAAATGTACCCAAGGGTCAAAAAAAGAAAAGGAAAGGAAAGGAAAGGAAAGGAAAGGAGAAAAGATTGATAATATGTGGTATTAATTATGGTCAATCTACTATATGAAGTGGATATAATTTTATGTCTGAGTTGCTCCTATGGAATTCAGAGACAGTAGTAGGGAAAGCACTACAAATACTTGAGTGCAAGTATTTGGATTTCTTATCCGCAAGCTTTTTGCTGTTTTTTTGAGTACAGATAGGGGAAGACATGCAGAGGATGGCTGCAAAGCAAAAAGCTACATTTCTTTCTATTCTTTCTGTATATCCCATCTTTAGTATTGCTATTCTAATACATGTTAGATATAGTAAGCTAGGGATTACTAAATACCTATACAAAAACCTTGAATGGACAATATTACAGTGAATACTGAGCTACCATATCAGAAATATTTTTTGCTTTTAAACAAACTTTTTAGAAGGTGCCTGAATACTAATTTTATTTTCTTTCATAATTCTGTTTCCTATACTAGATGCTCATTCCAAAGTATCCACCAGATGGCACAATTGCTCAGAAAAACACAGTATAGTACTGAATATTCTCTTTATACCCTGTACTAAAAGGTTTATTACCAAGCCCAGATAGCAGTTCATCACCTTCACAGCTTCACCTGATACAGCTGACAAGGAGACTAATGACACCCATCTCCAAATGCCCCAATAACCTCACCCAGCAACTTCATATTGATGTTAAAGAACCTGAAGGATAAGATGGAACTCTGCAGGAACTCAAAAACTCAGTCTACTGGCTGAAGCAGAAATCCCCCAACACTGCTTTTTGAAACCATCCCTACAGGTAACAAGTGCAACCACTGTATCACCATTGCTTCCAACCCAGACCTGCAAGGCAGGCCTAACAAGGTATCATGCTTGAGAACATCCAAAGTTATACATCAAGGTTTCCAAACACCAACCTAAACCCAGAATGAATTCAGTCTAGATAATCTATTTCATCCAAGCACACCTAGCTAGATAGCTGCCACTCTCTTGAGCACCGCACACAGAAGGAAATATTTGTGATTGTAACAACTAACATTCAATCTTCGAGATCAAGTGAAAGTGTCTTAAGAGATGGTTTCCACTACCTTCATATCACTACCTTCATATCATTTCAACATCAAAATATTAGCTCCTAACATTGGAGTTAAGTAGGTTCACCTGTCAAATGCAGCTACTGCTCCACAGCCTGGGAGCTTCTGCTTACCATGACATTTCCTGACTGTTCATAGTTACACATAAACTCAGGCTTCAAACAGTATCAAAGAGTCCAAGAGATAATGGCTAAGGCATTATCCCTGTAAATAAAATATGGCTGAAGGACACCTGTCAATTAAGTGATACTCTATGGTAGGGAATTTGCATAAACATGCTCAATGAGTAAATGACCCTAATTATGTGGGGGGAGAGTGCATGTTAAAAGACACTGGTGTGTTTATTAGTTTGAAGAAAAAACAGAAAACTGGTGTACTTAATATATTCCAAAGGTGCCATTAAAATAGTTGCATATAAAATAGGAGGTGTCCCAGGTTAAAGTAAGTTGGATTGCTCAAGCAACAAGCTGTAGGAAATCTATTTAAATGTTTAACCTGATCCATCTTGAGGCTAAGGGACAAGTCCTTAATCCAGAGGCTCTTGCTTTATTTGAATGACAGAGGATGAGTAAGATGTCATTCTGAGTTCTCGCCTAAGTGCAGGTAGCAATAATTTGAAAAAGAAATAAATAATAGACGCTCTGGACATTTCAAGTAGGGCAGCAGCTTTCAGGAAAGATTTTTCCAACTTACCTTGCCAGCTGTCATTGCACACACAGAGTTTCTCTCCAGTCAAATCACAGTAGCCATGATCCGGACTTCCACAATTAGCTTTACAGTAAGGAATATCACAGGATTCTCCCTTCCAGTATTTGTCACATTCACAATACACCTGGCTTGGAATGGAGCTACTAGTTGTACACTTTCCATGCCCTGAGCAATTATTAGGACATGAATTTATTCTGTAATAAAGAAGATCAGAAAAAAGGAAGGAAATGGAGAAATGACACGCTGATTTTCAGGCCTTTATTTATACTTTAATATAATTGGGGAGGAAATCATTTCATGAAAGAGATAAGAAAATGGTTTCTAGCTGTAACCTTCAAACTTCTTACATCAGTGTTATCTCACGGAAGTCAAATGGAGCTATCTGATAAGCCATTCAAACAGCAAAATCAGAATTAGAAACAAATTATACTATGATAAGCAAAATATCAAGAGGTCATTCAAGAGGTTATGTTTTTATATTTTCAGTCTAGTATCTTATTATACTGTTATAAAGTTAGACCTAGAGGGGCAAATCTGAATAAGCAAGTGTCAAGCCAAGAAAACAATGGACGCAAAATACACTTTTCTTTCAGCTGAAAACGAACATGACATGGATTTGCTTCTGACCCTTCAGAACTTTGTTTGCCTTCTCTGAAATCCAATTTCTGGTTGTTTGGGATCATGCTTTTGTCTCTGGACCACTTGGGATGACAGCCAACTCCCCTGGGTCCTAAAACTCCACTTATTAGAGCCTGGCCTCACCGATGTATTTTTACCAGGTGGTAACACTTGCTGACTGCAGGATACTACCAAGCACTTAATATTTTTACCACAGATGGATAAAATTATCCTAAGAACCTGACAGGATGGTGCAGATAACTGGTTTACCAAGAATTTACCCACACACTATAGTATAGTATAGTATAGTAGAATTTACCCCAGGCATAGGCAAACTCGGCCCTCCAGCTGTTTTGGGACTACAACTCGCATCATCCCTAGCTAACAAGACTATTGGTCAGGGATGATGGGAATTGTAGTCTCAAAACATCTGGAGGGCCGAGTTTGCCTATGCCTGATTTACCCCCTTGGTAAATAGCATCATCTAAGGTCAGTGTAGTAGTTCTAACCTGTGTTCCTATGAGATGCTTAGGGAGACTGGCATGGATAGGATGATACACCTGGCAATGTATTTCCCTTGCAGACAGATGTAAAGAGGTCACTCACATTAACCTCCTAGCACTGGGTGTAGCATACCTTCACAACCCTAGGCCAAGGGACCCACTCCAAGAGCCATTCCAGCCAAGCTGTCTTATCTACTCAAGGTCTACAAACATTACTAATATACAATGTCTTGACCTGATTCGTTCATATCATATTAAAATCCTTTTGTTCTACCTGATTTAATTTGTTCCACAATAAATTATCACACAGCCTCATAAATCAACAACTCAGTCATGGAAGAACACAATATTTATACTAATTGTTGTCCCTGAGAGAACCTTTCTGATTGCATTTCTTCTCATGAGCATCTTTATATGAATTTGTATGAATTCTAACCCATTCTTTGCCAAACTCCCAATTTGCATAAGACGTCTTCAAATATCGTAAGCCCCAAAACTTATCTACTAAGAGAAATATATCTCTGCTGATTAATAAACAACAAAATGATACTTACGAGTAAAAAATATTAAATCCTGTTAGATTATAAGCAGCATCACTAAAAAAGTGTAGCAATGCATATCCTGATGTAGTAACAACTTCAGGTACAGTTTCATTTCCACGTACTTCAGGAACTATAAGACCACTGCAAAAAATTAAACATGAAAAGGTTAACGTAACAAGTAACATCGCAAATAAAAAAATAAGAATTTGAATAATTCAGTGGGTGCTCAGTACAATTTGGAAACATTCCAGAATTTCATTCCATTGCCCTGATTGAAGCAGAGTGTAAAAAATACAGAAATTCATGCATTCTTAATGGGACTGTGTCTTTTTTCTTAATTAAAAGAGCCTGTCTCAGATTTCTATGCATTGCAATTTAAATACTATATTAGGAAAATTCATATGAAAATAGCTATTGGTGTGAAAAGATTGCATGATAAATTAAAGTATGTAGAAAGCAATATTTACTCTTTCCTACATTAAGTGTGAAATGCTTGGAACCAAGTTCATGTTGAAAGAATAGAAAAACAGTGAAGGAACTTTTAGTTTCAATCTGTTTGTTTCAAAATGTACTGAGCTGACTTGAAACCAATAAAAATAACCATGTTCATAATTATATTTAGGGTTGGAAGAACTGTGCAGGATGGGATGCATAGAAAAGTCAAATGTGGTAAACTTTTAAGAACATGGGTTCACTCAAGGACTGATTAAAAACTGAACATGCCAATCCGTGGTGGAGAACCACTAGCCCCTGGGCTAATTGGGCCTAGCGGTGTTCCTCATTTGGCCTGCAAGGCCATTTTGGCCAAGCCACACCCACCTGTCCTACAGCAAATTTAAACTGTAATGCTAAATTTCCATTCACAAAAAGATTTTCATAAAATTGTAATAGAAGCTATTAAGCTAAAGTACTTACCTAAATACTGCTATTAAAGGTGCATATATTGAATCTCCATCGTAAACATACATATGGTCCCAACTACATTCTGTGGCAAAATGATTAAATCTTAGTCTTAAAACTGAATTAGGACTAGAAGAGAAGGAAAAAACAGCAAGAACGTTAGCAATAGCCTGTTCAGAAATAGCGTAGCTTATAATACAATGTAAATAAATATAAGGATGCAATAAAGTAGTATGAAAAAGGCAAGTATAATTTTCAAATGCAACTGTAAGCCTTCTTACTTATAATTGTGCGTGAAAGCAACAGTTTTGTATGTACAGTGTTACTGTTATTATTATTATTTTATTAAATTTGTATACTGTCCGTCATCCGTAAATCTTAGGGTGACTCAGAACATAAAAATAAAAAATACATAAAAACAAAAACAAATCAATAAACCTCAAATTATTATATTTACATACTGATTAACAGTAAACACCTATCTTACTTGTAAGTATATAGGAAAATGTTGTTAGTTTAAGTAAATCAGAGTTTATCAACCTGAGAACAAGCTATGCAGCTGTATGTCGTCCTCCCACAGGGGCACCATTGGGGGGGCCAGGGGACCAGCCCCCATATTATCAAGGAGAAGCCCGCCCACCGCCCAATTCCACGGCACTACTCAAAAGAATGTGCCAGGGCAAAGCATCTTTGCACTGGCGCATCCCTTTGACAAGCCAGGGTGCCTCCCAGGAAAGTGCTCTGTCAATATCCGCCAGGGACATACCAGCGTAAAATGTCTTCGCGCTGGCGTGTCCCTTTCAGGATTTCCAGGGCGCCTACCAGGAAAGTGTTCTGGTGATCTCCACCAGGGATGCACCAGTGCAAAGTGTCTTTGTACTAGCACGTCCCTTTCACGACTGCCTGGGGGAAGGTGCTTGGTGATCTTGACGGGCCTCAAGGAGGAGGAGGAGGGCTTGCTGAGGTGGCCTTGACCTTGCGGCAGCGAACAAAAAAAAAAGGTGGCTGGTGATGGAGGGGGTGGAGAACTGTCCGGCCAAGCTGGCCTGGCCAGGTTGGGGGCAGCATGTATGTGACATCATGCATGTGTAACAGCCCAGCCCCATGTTGGGGGCAACTCAGTATGTCCGTCTTCCCATTTCTCTTTTTCTCAACTTTCTGCACCTAGCTTCAGAAAAGTTATTTTAGTTTTTTAAACCACAGTTTTCCATGAACTGGTTAGCTGTGGTTCAAAGACCCCCTCCAAATGTGGATATGAATCCATAGCTGAGGGAGAAACCTAAAACCATAGCTTCCCAGTTCAGACATTATGGGAAACTATTATTTAAGAAACTAATAATAAAATTGTATACATGACGATTCAAATGTCAGTCACACAGATATCAGTGGGGCTTACTCTCAGGTAACCAGATTCAAATTTCAAGCAGAGAATGTATGGTGAGAGAAGAGGAAGTGTAGGGGTAAAAGGCTTGTTCCCATAAAACCATGGCATACTAAACCAGGTTTAGGATTGCTGGAACAAGCTAGAGAAATGCACGTGCAAAACAGAAATCAAAAGTATTAGAAATGAGTAATCAGTTATTGCAATTTTCATCTTTAAGTATATTAATTTCAGTGCATGGTATATTTCAAGTGCAACACATCCATTAACTGTGGTTCGGAAGCAGCTAAATCAATAAAAGCCATTTGCAGATTAAGGATATGCATGGAGCTGGCACCAGTACCTGGCATCCTTGGCCTGGCACACTGGTACTGACACCTGTTTTGCTCTGTCAACCACCTGTTCTCTAGCTGCAGGATTGCATGCTGGCAACAGCCTGGTCTAGGAAACTGTCCACTATGTTAAAATTGCCCACAACACCCAACACAGCATCTATTTCAGAAACTGTGGGGAACTGAAATAAATTTAACATGACAGGTGACTACCCAGCCTCTGCTGCAAGGTAAGCCTAAGGCGGGCATGGCATCCATACTTCAAGCTGGACCCAGACATGCAACAAACATTAGTGTTAAAGTCCTCCTGGTCCATGATGCATTTCTGATTCAATGTTCAATGCAAAGCTTCCCTATTCCCGTTTCCAAAATTAAGCTGTGTCCTGATTTGGAAATTCACCAGGAGATAGTGAAACCTTAGAGCAAACATTAGTAACTGTTTATCAAGGGGAAATGTTACACAGAACAATACTCTTTGCATAACACTATGCTCTGAAGTTAAAAGCCTAGTTTATTACAGTGTTGGAGAACCACTCCTCCAGATGTTGTTCAATTACAAATCCCATCATCCTTTACAACTGGCCAGGCAGGCTGGTACTTATGGGAGTCCAACAACATTTGGAGGGCCACCAAATCCCCAGCCTTGGTTTGCAAGAAGACATTAATGCAAAATATATACTTACTATCCTTCAATTAACCATGTACATTTAGTTTTGTATTTATAATTAATTGGTCCATCTGTTAAATATCCAGAAGGTTCAGTTAACCTACAAAAGAATAAACCAGGAATAATTAGCCTTATAAGCCCATGTATTTTCCTCTCCTTAAGAACATACCTATATATAAATATATATTTAACTTGAGTAAAAATGTGTTTCAAAAACACAAACTTAATTGACATAAAAATATTTCCTACATTCCTCTTGTTAATATTTCTCAGCTGCTTGCCCTAAAGTGACTTGTAATGCAACAATAAAAATATAATAAAATAATATTAAAATAAAAGGTGAAAAATATCTGAACAGGTCTACTATGCATCGAGTCCCCTTAAAAAGTGTGTATTGTGGAATAAACTAAGGTGGGTGGTCTTAGTATTGACCTATATTCAATGGCCATTATCATGTGTCCTGCTAAAATATGGTTTAGTGTGATGTGCATGAACAGAAACAACCACGGTATGCCTTAGGCTCTGTTACAGAAACCCTTCTATATGGCTGGGAGACATTCAAAATCTCTCACTTCTGCTTTTGGTTAACCCCTACTTGCCATGTTGTCCAGCCTCAGAATTATGGTTTAGACTCAGAATTAATATTATCAATGGTTAGTTAAACAAGCCATTAGAAACCAAAGTTTGAAGACAGCTTGGTTTAAACTAACCACAGTTAATTATAACTGTTGGTCCATGCAACAACAAAAACCATGAGTAACCACACACAGAGACTTCCAAACCCTTGTCTCAGTCACATGCAAGGAGAAAGAGAAAGGGAAGCATGCCACTTATTCCTGCTTGTGCAAGCCATGTTAAAACCATGTTTAGTGTGGCATATAAATACAACCAATGGTCATTTAGTGCACATCCCTTTCAAACAAATTGGTCCATAATTATATGGCCAAAGTGCATTTGGAATTCCATTAGGAACACTATGAGGAAGATGAGCATGGATAAGAAGAGACGGAAGGAAGACAGATGTAGTGGCAGCAGTGGCTGACAACTGATGAAGAATGAAGGGGTCAACCTATAAGTAAACACATTATATTATAAATCATATTTAATACATTATTTGTCTTGAACTTTTAAGTATGAATCCTTAATCTCTTTGTTCCATGCCAATACCTAGATATGCTATGTGTAAAATGAATAAAGGTGTGAAATAAATGGTAGCAGAGGAACAATAAAGCTGTAAAGAATGATGGTGTTAAGATTCAAGATTTAGTCTGGTGGCAGCTGGTATAATTAAAAAAACCCAACATTTTCTGATTAAGTGGAGGAGCTGAAGTGATAGGAAGCCCAAATATGCATTGGACCTAAACAATTTATAAATCAAAATCAACACTTTGCATAATATCTGAAATATGACAAGATACCATTGTACAGCATTAAAGAAAGCTGAAGTTCCATTTCCTCTCCTGAGGCAGGTAGCAGTATTTTGAGGCATATGAAGCTTCTATATAATTTTCAAGAGCAACAGAGCATGTGGAAGTAATCAATCCAAAATAATTACCAATGCAAAAATTAAAATACACCGCCAGTGTATCATTTGTGACCGTATTTGAAACCTTAGTTATAGTGAATAAACTCATATATTGTCTGCATGCTGTCTCATTTCCCCACCACTCCCATATAAAAGTAATTGCTCCTATGGGTGAAATCAACAAGGCAGCACCCTTAGAAGAGACTCACCATGTATAGCATTAGCATAGAATACTTTGAGAAGTGCATAGTATTGAATTTTTTACTATACTATACTGACAAAGGCCTGCAAATGGTAAATATTTGTTTTTGTGTGAGAAAAAAAATTCTTCAAAATATTTACTTTACAAGCTGGAAAAAATGGTCTGGTTGGTCAAGCATAAATATTTCCATAGAATAATATTTTACTTTATATTTGCCTGAGGATACTTTACTAACCAAGGTAAATTTAAACAATTACATATAGGCACTAGAAAGATACTGTTCTCATGAAGCTGGTGCAAAGAAAAAAGATAAGTTGACTGTCAAATCAGTGCTGCATTGAGACAGCTGCAGTCGCAAAGGATGAATAAAGACAGATAAGCAATTATTTTTGACAGAAGTTTAGTACTGCCGGTGAACGACTAATGAAATAAAAAAAGTCACTTAAACAGAAGACTATTGCAAAGTATCAAAACAGAATTACTCCTTTAAGAAAACTTGTAATGAATTTCCAACCTGCCTCTGAGGGCTCATTGTGGGTACCAACACACCAAAGCAGCTCAGCAAGCAAAAATATAAAAATGGTTCTGGAAAATATGGAATACTATAGAAATTCATTACAGTGTCCATGGTTCAATAGACAGGAATATATTAAAAGCCAGCTAGATCATTGGACGGGACAGGTGGGCAGGACCTTTCTTTTTAGCAAGCCCTTCATTTGTTTGAAAGCACATCACTTAATCAAGATTTCAGTGCAAACCTCATCATGAAAAAGGAATGAGTTTGCATCAGAATTCCCTGCTAAAAGAAACAAATATTTGTTTTAGCAGGCATCTGCATAGAATTCTGCCAAACTGAGCAGAGTTTAACCCCTGCTTATCGGCTGATGCCAGGTGTGGGTGGGTGGGTGGGTGTGGGTGTGTGAAAACCTGTTGCCTTGGCTGTACAATCAATGCAGGATTTAGCACTGTCCTACCACCCACCAGCTGGGGGAAATGGCCTTGGTTGTCAAACTGGGAAGCTTGGCAGGGTTAACCTGCTTTAAAGAGTTAGAAGTTGTAACTCCACTGGACACTACTAAAGTTGTGGCATTCAGTCAGTTTTGACCATGGCAAAGGTTGGAACTCAGCAATATCTGGAGGGATACAGGTTCCCCATCCCTGATTTAATAGGTAAGGTTAATTATGGCTGCCATACGTCTGGACTTTCCCAGACATTACTGGTATTTCAAAGGCGAAAAGTAGATCTTAAGCAAGTCAATCGAAAAATCGCTCAACAACTATAGCAACCCTTTAACTTAAAACATATTTTCTTTTTACTTCTCTTAAATAAAACAGCACTGTGTTTTTTTATATTTAAACTTCTGGACAGTACAATTTTACAGGTGGTGGGAACAGTTATTAATATAGTAGTGCTAGTTCTCTATTGGGACAAATGCAATAGAAAGTTCTAATCAACAGCTATTGCCCTCAAGATTTTGGACCCCAACACACACACACACACAGAGAGAGAGAGATGGGTAGCCGTGTTGGTCTGCCATAGTCGAAATAAAAAAATTCCTTCCTGTAGCACCTTAAAGACCAACTAAGTTAGTTCTTGGTATAAGCTTTCGTGTGCATGCACACTTCTGTGTATCTGAAGAAGTGTGCATGCACACGAAAGCTTATACCAAGAACTAACTTAGTTGGTCTTTAAGGTGCTACAGGAAGGAATTTTTTTATTTCGACAGAGAGAGAGAGAGAGAGAGAGAGAGAGAACGAGAACACAATCATGTTTTTCTTTACTTGCTACTCTGCCTCACTGGTTTAAAGCGCTTGGCTTAGTTCTTTCTGGAATATGCATGCCAATCTTCAAAGCCATCCCTATACAAGCTGCAAATAATTACTATTGATAAAATTACACATACTCTATTGGATGTGATAAAAAGGCTAGTTATTTGAAATAAACAAATACTTTTTCTATTTTTTTTATCTCGCCATTATGTACAAGGTTACTTTAAATTTTATGCAACAATAATTCTATCATCATGTGTAAATCAAATATTCTGCTTACAAGGCCATTATTATAATGGGAGGCCTGTAAGAGATTGACAAAAACATTTAACCCATTCCTGTATTATGTTAATATACAGAATGTGCATTTCCTTACATAAAATAGAAACATGGCTACAAGTTTATATAATCAATGAAACTTAGAACCACTTCACACAATAAGTATCTTCTGCATGCAAGCATTCCAGGCTCCTCCTTGGTCACACACGTGCCTTTGTGGAATACAAACTGGGCTGTAGGTTTTTCAGTGAATATGGCAGCTGAAAACACTGTAGTCACAATAACAAGCTTCAGCAAATGCTCTAGCCACCACCAAAGGTGAAATGCGCAGCTGTATGACTAAGGTGACCAATGAGCCTTGAGCAAAGAAGGCCAAACTAGCAAGCCCATTCCTGGCTTCTAGGCATTTTCTGCTCCTAAGGAGGGGTGAATATAGGACACAGCTGCCTGAACAAACTCACAGCACTTCCAGGCAGTGGCACTCAATCCTTCAGGAAAGGTCAGGCAGGGATCGCTTCCGCATCACTGTCTCAAGGTGCATAGAGCACTTTCTAGCAGCAGCACCCAACCGTGCATGTTTCCCCCTTTTCCTCGAGAAATATTGATAGGGTGCTGACAACTACAACTGATTGCATAAACAATATCTCTAGGCAAAACCTATGCACACTTGATTATAATGGAATGGCTACCAGTGGTTTCCATGCCTGATTCACATTAATACTCCCCATCTACCACAGGGGTACTCAAATACAGTGGTACCTCTAGTTACGAACTTAATTCTTAACTAGAGGCATGCTTTCGCTAATGGGGTCTCTTGCTGCTGCTGTGCCACCAGGACACGATTTCCGTTCTCATCCTGGGGCAAAGTTCTCAACTCGAGGTAACCCTTCCAGGTTAGCAGAGTTTGTAACCTGAAGCATTTGTAACCTGAGGGGTTTGTAGCTCGAGATACCACCGTATAGGAGAATTTGACTGTATGAACTGATCTATATGGTTTTAGCTGAGGTTAGATATAGGTATAAATATATATAGGTATAGATAGACATACACACATATAAAACAATTAATTTCATTTTTTTTTTTTAATAATATTTTTATTGCTTATTTTCCAAAGTCAAAATCCATCATCAATTTACACAACAAAAGCAGTTTTACAAATAAGGAAAAAGTTAGAAAGAAGAAAGTTTACTTTTCCACATCTTTTTTCATATTCAACTGGACTTCCCCAGATCTTCCATCCCTGCATTCTTTACAATAAAAGAGTATTATACAGCAAATTAATGTCTTGTTTCATATGTTTTTGTACTTTCATCTGTTTATATATTCTAAATTTAAACTTTTCACCGTCATGACTTAATTTCAATCATTTTCAAATCTCAATACTGAAGCATGTTTTCCCCGAAACTTAGCAAATTCTCAACTTTCATATAGCTTATAATGTTTTTGTAGATAGTCCTTAAATTTTTTCCAGTCCTCTTCCACTGCCTCTTCTCCCAGGTCTCGGATTCTGCCCGTCATTTCGGCTAATTCCATGTAGTCCATCAGTTGCGTGTGCCACTCTTCCAGTGTGGGTAACTCCTGTGCCTTCCAATATTTAGCTATAAGAATTCTTGCTGCTGTAGTTGCATATAAAAAGAAAGTTCTATCTTTCTTTAACACTCTCTGGCCCACAATGCCCAAGAGGAAGGCTTTTGGTTTCTTATTAAAGGTATACCTAAATACCTTTTTCAACTCGTTATAAATCATTTCCCAAAAGGCCTTCACCCTCGGGCATGTCCACCAGAGGTGAAAGAATGTTCCTTCAGCCTCCTTACATTTCCAACATTTATTGTCTGACAAATGGTATATCTTTGCGAGTTTGACTGGGGTCATGTACCACCTGTACATCATTTTCATAATGTTTTCTTTTAAGGCACTACATGCCGTAAATTTCATACCGGTGGTCCATAACCTTTCCCAGTCTTCAAACATTATGTTGTATCCAATGTCTTGTGCCCATTTAATCATGGCTGATTTAACCATCTCATCTTGAGTATTCCATTTAAGCAACAAGTTATACATTCTTGAAAGCACTTTCGTCTTAGGTTCAAGTAATTCCAACTCTAATTCTGATTTTTCCACCTGGAAACCAATTTTTTTGTCCTTTTTGAAGATCTCTAATATTTGGGCATAATGAAACCAGTCTCGCACCTTTCCTTTCAATTTTTCAAAACTCTGCAACCTCCAAGTGTCACCTTCTCTTTCTATTATTTCACAATATTTTGCCCAGCCACCCCCCATATTAAGTATTTTTGTGGCCTTAGCCTCCATCGGTGATAACCACCTCGGAGTCTTATTTTCAATTAAGTCCTTGTATTTAGTCCAGACAGTGAACAAAGATTTCCTGACAATATGGTTTTTAAACATCTTATGAGACTTCACCTTGTCGTACCACAAATATGCATGCCATCCAAAAGCATTGTTAAACCCTTCCAGATCTAGGACATCAGTGTTTTCTAACAAAAACCAATCTTTCATCCAGCAGAAGGATGCAGCTTCATAATACAACCTTAAGTCCGGCAGGGCAAATCCCCCTCTTTCCTTTGCATCTGTTAAAATTTTAAATTTTATTCTGGGCTTTTTGCCCTGCCAGACAAACTTCATAATATCCCTCTGCCACTTTCCAAAACACTCCACTCTGTCCACGATCTGCAGGGCCTGAAACAGAAACAGCATTCTTGGCAATACATTCATCTTAACTGCAATTAATTTCAAAAAGCATAATGTGTATTATTAGATTCATATACAAATTACTTGCAGTAGAAACATCTCCTCGAAGCAGTAGCAAGGTAGCAGGTGCACTACAACATGAGCTTTCAAAAACATGGAAAGGACAAAAATTCCAGTGTTCTCAGACTATAACCACTATAAACATTACCAAAAAAAGCCCAGCACTGCACAAGTGAAGGTTCATATAACAAAATAGGTCAAGTTTCAGCACCTGATATATGGACTAAATGAAGTGCTGACAGTATCCAAGCACACTTCTCCATTCCTTAAATAATTTATCTCCAACAGAAATCAATGAAAATCTAATAGTATTCTGCTGTATCTCAAACAAGCCAGTAGAAACTCAGCTCAAACTACAGTACTCCCAGCTTTGTATGTGTTGTAAGCGAACAATGTCCTATAAATGACAAATGTGAAGGTATCTGATAGGATTCTCTCCTAAGACAACTTAAATTGATAAGCATGTTTCAAATATTCTTGGAACCAAGGAAACAATGGTCATAAAAAACTCTATTAGACAGCTATAGAAACATTACAATTAGGGGGAATTAGATAAGCAACTATCTCAGCCATCACTCTCAATTAAATAGAATTATAGCCTTGCATAAAGTCTATGGAAATTGAGGACATACCAGCACATGAGCAAGTTTGCAAAAAAACAACAACACCACAAAAAAATCCTTAACATTTGGTAAGACAATGATCCTATATAGCTTGTGGAAAGGCCATATGGGTGGTAACATACATGTGGAGGAAGTAACATTTGAACCATCCTTCGGCATATGTATGGGACGCGGGTGGCACTGTGATCTAAACTACTGAGCCTTGGGCTTGCCAATCAAAAGGTCAGTGGTTTGAATCCCTGCGATGGGGTGAGCTCCCGTTGCTCGGTCCCAGCTCCTGCCAACCTAGCAGTTCGAAAGCACCGCAAAAGTAGATTAATAGGTACCGCTCCGTCGGGAAGGTAAACAGCGTTTCCATGCGCTGCTCTGGTGTCGGTGTTCCGTTGTGCCAGAAGTGGCTTAGTTATGCTGGCCACATGACCCAGAAAAACTGTCTGCAGAGCGGACAAACGCCAGCTCTCTTGGCCTGTAAAGCAAGATGAGCGCAGCAACACCAGAGTCGTTTGCAACTGGACTTAACTCTCAGGGGTCCCTTTACCTTTACCTTTGGCATATATAAAAAGCTCCCCAAGTGCTGATGATGCAGAGGCCACAACAGTCTTCTAAATCACTCAAGGTGTGTGTTCTGTCACTAAAATGCCCATGCATGCCACGCACCTTGAGTACACTGAAACATATTGTCCCTTTATATACTGGCATTCACCCAATGATCTGCAAGGTATCGTCCTTTTAACTCCCAAATTCTTCTCTACCGGCTTGAATCTCAAGATCTGAGCCTCAAAAGAATAGGTGATGCTGGGCACATAAAAGCTGCAGAGTACTTGCTATGAGGTCAACCTCTCTTTGTGAAGCAGCAGTTGCTGTAACACACACTCTCACCTAAATAGGCCTAATCAGGCTCAGTGAGCGTATCATGAAGTTCAAGGCCTGACTGACTTGTACTAACAGCAAACGCAAAAGCACATAATTTTCATTTTCAGCTATTTATTTTCATAATGAAAGTCTATCTATCTGAACAGAGTGAAATTAGAGTGAGGTGATGTCATATTGTATTGCGAAGGATGCATGAACAGAGATGAGCAGAATCCCTGACTGCTGCAGATTCAGTTACTTCTGATTATCGTGATCTTTCCCTGCATCAAGGGGATGCCAAGGAGACGCTGTGATTCTGGGGATGAAGGTACTAAAAGTGGAGGAAGCAGCTTTCCTGGGGGGCGGGGTATAGAAGCAGCGGACAGTACAGTGAGAACAAGAACTGGAAGAAATGCCCTAACAGGTCTCTAGCCTGGGGATGGGTGGATGGATGGATGGAAGAACAGAAATCTAATAGTGCAGAAAGATTTGATGATTTGATAAAACTTGAGAAATGGCAATCTAGCTCAAAATATATGAAGCATAACAAGGCACTTATTGTATTATCAAAGTAGCGGTTTTATTAATAATAGTGTGATTCTATTTAATAATTACATTTTTAAAAACTCAGAAGCTACTATGAAAAAAGGGAAATATCAATCTTCTAAATAAAGTAATAACTGCAGCCCCATTATGAAGCCATATTGATTCTCTTTCTGGGAGATGGGAATTGAGAAGAAACAGCGAAAGCTAACATAAGCTGGTTGTCTTTCTAGGAATTTGGAAAATGCATCTTCCTACATTGATCAAGTAATCATTGTTACTGCTCTTTCAAGCAACTGCACTTTTCTAGCTAAAAGCAAGCAAAAAAGATTTGGCTGACATGAGGTTCAAAGGCAAATACAAACATCCTGATTTCATAACTGAAAATAAGCCTGCACAGAGAAAATTTTGCATATTTTATGTCACCCATACTACTTGGAAAGTGAGGCAGCATTCTTACACATCCAACTGGTGCTCTGAAGCAAGGCAAACTTATATTCAGGCTAATCAACAATCACAGTAAGAAAAGACACAATAAAAATAGGACTTATGCCACAAATACAGATGCTCAAAAGAAAGTCTTTATCTGGGCACTTTATCTGTACACTGTACAGTACTGTACGAAGCACCATGTAAGCCTTATTCATTTAATAGACTCTGTCTATTAAACAGCCACATGTTCATTTGAAACTCTATATGAAGCCTACACAGACAGGCTGCTTCTGTGTGTTCAGGACCCTGAGTTCGGCAGAAGTACCTGATCACATATAAACAGAGCCTGTCCATGCAGGGTGCTTGGTTAACAATTTCAAATAAACATGGCAAACGGGGCTTCTTCCTCCCATATTCATGAATATGTTGAACAAACAGAGCTAGCCTATCATAATCTGTAAACAGAATAAAGAAGAGAAACTCACTGGCAATTTATGGTCAGGTAGAACCACTTTAATATAGTGCATCAGTCTTTAAAGTCATTGTTACCTACAACCTACTTCAGAGTTTTAACTTAAGCCTTCTGAGGTAGCCAGCTAAAGCTTTCTAATGCTGCATGTGTCTTCTAACTTCTCACTTTCTCATATATATATTTATGACAAGCTTCTAATCAACAAATACCCCCAAGAGGACAAAGGATTTCTACCTAAATTCTGAGCCACAAGATAGCTGATTATCATGCAATGTGCTTTCTGGGGCACTGGTCTGCTTAGCAAAAATAATTGCATCCTGCTAAAAATAATTTAAGCTGCAACCTCTGACAGAAGAAGCAGAGGCAGTTTACTTGGCATTCTCACCCTTTTAGCAAACATTATATCAGGGCAAGTCATTAGCTGCATACTACTTTAAAGATTCTTTGGGGAAAGGAAAGCATACTGCTGAAAGTTTAAAAGTCATCCTCATGACAACTATGGAGGTAGTCATCTGCACACCAGGGCTTCGTTTGAGCCTGGTCGCACCAAGTCTCAGTATCAGAATTTGTTAAGAAATGCCAAGGCTCAATCTTTAAACACAACCATGTATTATTTATATGCTTTACGGTAATTATTTATTTTGAAAATACAGTGGTACCTCGGGTTACATACGCTTCAGGTTACATACTCCACTAACCCAGAAATATTACCTCGGGTTAAGAACTTTGCTTCAGGATGAGAACAGAAATCGTGCTCCAGCGGCGCGGCAGCAGCAGGAGGCCCCATTAGCTAAAGTGGTGCTTCAGGTTAAGAACGGACCTCCGGAACGAATTAAGTACTTAACCCGAGGTACCACTGTAGTTATCATCCTTTCTTGGAAGTCTGTAAAGGGGATTTAAATATATTGCATTTGTACAAGTTTTATAGCTAGTCCAGCTATGAAGTCTATGGATTACAAATGTTTGGCAACTGAAGACGACAGACAGGGTTTGGCCAATTCATCTAAGGAGCACTTGCTTTTAATTGGCATTTGGCCTATAAGTACCATATTTTTCGCCCTATAGGACGCACCGTCCTATAAGGCACACCTAGTTTTTTGGGGGGGAAATAAAGGGAAAAAAATTATTTTCCCCCCAGGCGCAGGGCTGGGGCGGGGGAAGCCCAAGCTTCCCCCTACCCCAGCCCCCAAACAGGCAGCTCTCTGCAAGCCGTGGGAGCCCAGCGCTGGCTCCCGCTGCTTGCGGAGAGGTCCGCGAAGCCTGGACGCGCTGAGCTCAGCGTGGGCAGGCTTCAGCGTGCAGGCAACTCTCCGCAAGCAGCGGGAGCGCTCCCGCTGCTTGCGGAGACGTCCACGAAGCCTGGAGAGCGAGAGGGGTTGGTGCGCACCGACCCCTCTCGCTCTCCAGGCTTCAGCGAAAGCCTGCATTCGCACCATAGGACGCACACACATTTCCCCTTCATTTTTGGAGGGGGAAAAGTGCGTCCTATAGGGCGAAAAATACGGTAAATATAGGAGTGCATTCCTAATATTTGTCTGTAGTGTACATTTTATCTTATGGGATATATAAATACTTTCATGTTTGTGAACTCATAATTTAATATTTCACCTTAACTCTTGCTCTTTAGCAGGGTATGGAACTTTTTTCTACTTCTATTTTAGCAAACAACATTAAGCATTTCACCAACAGGGTCCATCAGTGGAAGAAGGCCCCCACCCTAGCTTGATTAGAAATCTGGCTCAATCAAAAGAGCTAAGAAGACAGAAAAGACTTTTTTTGCAACACAAAAAGTTTACAAGCAATTTTTTTTACTCCCATTGTACTTTTAATAATCACAGAACAAAAACACAGAACTGTAGCGTTCAAAGGGAACCAAAGGGTCATACAGTCCAACCTCCAACAATATAAGAATCACAGTTAAAGAATCCATGACCCATGTCCATCCAACTTCTGTTTAGAAACATCCATAGAAAAAGAATCCTCAAAACACAGTATTGTCTGAATACCAACTGCTTCATGAGCCCCCACTACTCCACGATCTGGCCTAGATTCTGAGGTAGCCCCACTACCATCACAGAGGTGGGTAAAGAGTGATGCCATAAAGTTTGGCACTATTTTCCCCATGTTTTAATACCAAGCTGACTGTTTAAAAATGAATGATCATATCCTCAAGCAGGTCACAGATCAAAGAAATGTAGACTTGAAAGGAACCACAAGGGTCATCTGGTCCATCTCTCTGCAATGAAGGAATCTTTTGTGCAGCGTCCACAACCCTGAGATTATTTTGCCCGACATGGGGCTCAAACCAGAACTGAGATTAAGAGTCTCATGGTCTTCTGACTTAACTGTAAATTCTTCCCCGCTGCCATCCCATTCTCTGGGAATAATCTCCTTCCTTTGAGGGCTCCTCTCATCTCTTCACTTGACCCTGTTTCTGTAACTTAAAATTTCTGGACAATTTCTTTAGTTCGAGCCAAGGTTGTAGTGATTAGAGATGTTATAATTTATACATCCTAGTGTTTTAACTTAAATTATTCATGTGTGCTGTCAGCTTTAATTGCACTTCACCATAGCTTTTGACTTAGTATAGAAAGTGTCTGAACCACTGCTATTTATGGATTTCATAAGATAAAAGGAAACTGTATTTCCCTTTCCCCATGTTTTACCTTGCAAGTGGGAGAGAAGAGAAAAGAGGAACATAAAACATTAAAATTACTGGATATCTGGTCAACAAGCAAGTAGGAACAAACATAAAATGCATTTTTCTGTGGCCAAACTATAGGTTGCAATGCACACAACTATCATCTAACAGCCCATTTTAAATTTGCATTTTAAAACCTGTGGAGGCAATGCTGTTAATATTGAGCATAGGTGAAGTCTTGTGCCCCCTTCTCTAACTGCTCCCACTGGAAGCTATTTTCCCTAATCTAAATGAACCATCACATTACAGGCCTTTGAATTAACAAGTAACTTGTGTCTTGTTCAGCCTTCTTAATTTTGAAAACAAATACGAACAAGAGATGATCAGTCTGCCATTTTCTTCAGCCTGATTTATTCATCATGGTCAATCCTGTTATTATTATTTATTAAATTTATAAAGGTAAAGGTACCCCTGCCCGTACGGGCCAGTCGTGTCCGACTCTAGGGTTGTGCGCTCATCTCACTTAAGAGGCCGGGGGCCAGCGCTGTCCAGAGACACGTGGCCAGCGTGACGAAGCTGCTCTGGCGAGCCAGCACCAGCGTAGCACACGGAAACGCCGTTTACCTTCCGCTATAAAGCGGTACCTATTTATCTACTTGCACTTAGGGGTGCTTTCGAACTGCTAGGTGGGCAGGAGCTGGGACCGAAAGATGGGAGCTCACCCCGCTGCGGGGATTTGAACCGCCGACCATGCGATCGGCAAGCCCTAGGCACTGAGGTTTTACCCACAGCGCCACCCATGTCCCTTATTAAATTTATATAACACCCTATACCTACAGGTCTCAGGGCAGTTCACAAGATAAAATCACAATATAAAAACATGAAATACACAATCAAAATAAAAACAAAAGCAACCCAATACGGAGCAATGGATCCAAACTACAAGAAAGAAAATTCCACCTAAACATTAGGAAGAACTTCCTGACAGTAAGAGCTGTTCGACAGTGGAATTTGCTGCCAAGGAGTGTGGTGGAGTCTCCTTCTTTGGAGGTCTTTAAGCAGAGGCTTGACAACCATATGTCAGGAGTGCTCTGATGGTGTTTCTTGCTTGGCAGGGGGTTGGACTCGATGGCCCTTGTGGTCTCTTCCAACTCTATGATTCTATGATTCTATGATTCAATAACCTCCCCTCAAACACATTTCAAAAGGGCATTAGATGTTAATCAGCCAAAGGCCTGGTTAAAGAGGAATGCATTTGCCTGGTGCCTAAAGGTGTATAATGAATGCACCAAGTGAACCTCGCTCGAGAGAGCATTCCACAAACGGGGAGCCACTGCAGAAAAGGTCCGTTTTCATGTTGCCACCCTCCAGACCTCTCATGGAGGGGGCAAACAAAGAAGGGCCTCAGAAGATGATCTCATGGTCTGGGTAGGTTCATATGGAAAGATGTGGTCCTTGAAGCATTGCAGTCCTGAGCCATTTAAGGCTTTATAGGTCTAAACTATGGTTACCACATTTTTTTCAAGGAATCCGGGGACACTTTTTATTTTTATTTTAAATTTCATGCTTTATTATTTTAGGAAAGGGTTGGCCAGAGGTCTTGACCTGTTTTTAAGAGGGGACCCCAACACACCTCGACACAACGCACCTCGACACAAGGTAGGCGGAGAAGCCCATCTACAAACACACAAACGCCCAAAAAAAGAGAGGTTGGGGGGAGGGAGAGATTGAGTAAAGGCGCTCACTGGTCTTGGGAAAACACGCATTAAAACACACACACAAGGTACTGGCTTCCCATAACCGGGAGACTGGAGGGCGAGTGTAGTCTTTATGGAGATTTAACTGGAGGTGGTGGTGTCTTGTTACCAGAGGTGGACAACCAGCGGACTCACACAACCAGCTGGTGCTGGAGGAGGCGAGGAGGGAGGCTCCGTCTCCTGAGAACGTTTCAACCCCCACCCCCACGCCCCACTCCTGGCAGGAAGGCAGCGTGGCACCGCCAGGGACAAGGGGCGTCGCAGCGCCTTCCTTGCTCCCCCTGTTAAACTCACCATCTCTGCAGTGGCCGTTGGAGAGAGAGGAGGGAGAGAAAGCAAAGCAGCCTGCCCGCCCACCCGCCTGCCTTCCTCCCCCCCGTTTCCCCCTCAGCCTTTGCTTTTGCGCCTCTTTGTCCCTGTGAGAAGCCACCACCACGCTCCATCTCTCTCTCGCAACGCTGCACAGCTCTTTTCTATGCTTCACCTCTTCTTCACCACCTCAGTGCCTCACTCACGCCAACTTGGGCTCTTCTGCTGTGGGCGGCTCCGCATGAGTTCAGGGTGAGCACTGATCGAGGACGTGAGCCAGAAGGAAGCTCTCTGGCTCGCGCCTCGGTTTAAATAGCCAACCCCCCCCGCCAGCGGATTGGCTGGCTGTTGCCTTGCCGGAAGTCCCGAGGCATAAATCCGGGGACATTAATTAAAATCTGGGGACATTCCGGGGACAGATTTTGTCCAGGGACAGATTGGTGAATCCGGGGACTGTCCCCGTGAATCCAGGGACTGTCCCCAGGAACCGGGGATGTCTGGTAACCCTAGTCTAAACCAGCACTTTGAATTGAGCCTGGAAACTAATTGGTAGCCAGTGCAGTTGGGCCTAGATAAGTGTAATATGCTCAAACTGTCTTGCCCCGGCGAGCAACCTGGCTGCTGAATTCTGTACTAGATGAAGTTTCCGAACCGTCTTCAGAGGCAGCCCTATGTATAATGCATTGCAGTAATCTGACCTTGAAGTTACCAGAGCATAGGCTAGTTGGGCTATCCTTGTCCAGATAAGGGCACAGCTAGGCCACCAGCTGAAGCTGATGGAATGCACTCTGTGCCACTGAGGCCACTTGAGCCGTGGCAGCAAAGGATCCAGGAGTACCCCCAAGCTATGAACCTGCTCCTTCAGAGGAAATGTAACCCCATCTAGAACAGGCAACCTTCCAGTCATCTGGTCAAAGAAACCACCCGCTAACAGTTTCTCAGTCTTATCTGGATTGAGTTTCAGTTTGTTTGCTCTCATTCAGTCCACTATCGAGACAAGATACCGTTCCTACAACTAGTAAACATGGAAATCCCTTAAAATAAGGGATTGTTATTCAGCCTCCGCAGTGGGCACATGTCTTAGATACATACCTTCTAAGAGTCTCATGTAGGTAGATCTTTAGACACTGGCAATAGTACATCTTGGCAAATTCATCCAGTAACTTCTAGTAATAGATTCACAGAAATGTAGCGTTGGAAGGGACCATGAGGGTCAACTAGTTCAACTCCCTGCAATGCAGGGGGGTTTTTGCCCAATGCGTTAGTGTACTATAATGGTCTATAGGCTTTCTTAATACATCCTGTACTGTAGCTGATGTTGCCTGACTTTTCACTGGTATTCCAATTTAACAATCTATTGCCTTGCCACATATTGATATAGATTTAGTAAACAATTGATAAACTGATAAACAACAATAAGACCATGGGTTACACTTCTAAAACAAACACTATAGCTTGAGCAGCAAGCTCAAATTTATGGACAACAATGGTCTAAAGTGCTTTCACAAGGCTTTTTTTATATATATAAATGCAGAGACACCCTAAGACTGCAAGATAATTTGTGGAAGCACCATAACTTGCAACCGGAGAAGAAGCTGTAGACTACAAAGTACAGGTGATAAAATGAATACTGCATATATAATTAAACACTGTTGTCACAACTAGCAATGAAAAGTTACTCTGAGTAAAGGTTTTCATTAAATTCATTTTATTTTTTAAAATATGGCTATCATCCATATTGGTAATAGTATATCAAAGTTTGGCCTGTGGATCTCTATATTTGAATTCTTGTTTCTAGCTTGTTCAAATTTTACAGTAATATACTTCAGTGCTCCACTCATTTGAAATAATCATATATTTCTTTCTTCCCCAGCCACTAATAGGAACACAGATGGCCAGTGGAGAAATTGGTACATGCTTTTCCATGTGAAAAATTTAATTTCTGCAGAGAATTCAGAATGGGAGGCCCAAGGCAAACAGAAGAGACTGAACATTAAATAGAAGTAACCATTTGGCTGATCTTCTATGTTGCAAAGGAAATATAAAGTGGCAGTCAAATGGGAAAATGAAATAAAAACTGTTATGGCGTTAAAAAGAGCATGAAAGCATTTGTGGGCCATATACATATTCTGGAAACCACAGTGTAAAAAAAAGAGCATAAGCCTATGCATGTTTACTTAGACATAAGCTCCAATGAACTCAATGGGACTTACTTCCAAGGAAACATGTGTAAGATTCCATTGCATATTTATTAATTTTACCTTTTTCTAGCATGTAAGAGCTTAATTTATCAGTTTTTTTGTAGAAAGATAAATGCAGGTGCATCAGTCACAGACCAATTCCTTGAAATAATTTATTCAATCCTGTGAAAACCAGTAAAGGTCTATTAAAGACCAGGGACTTCCCATCAATGCAAGAAGCAGTTTTCCTTTACTCTTGGGACAAACTGATGCTGGACGTTAAACATCTGGTGCACAGAAGCAACCCTCAAAAACTCAAAACTCTTGGAATAATCAGACACGTTTATTGTATGATTTTTTTTTAGTTTTCAAAAAGTTTGCTATATAAATGTTTTTAATCTATTACTAAGGAGAATTTCAAATCTTAAATTTCTCTCTTTCATATGTCCTCAATGACCTCTGTGCTGCATAATTTTATATGTTTTTCCCCCCTTTCAGCCAGACCTGCTACATTACACTAACAAGGCTGTTTTCAAACACAGTCATGTCTCGTCAACAAGAACCTTTCATCTCACTTATGTAGGACAAGCAATATGAACTGACCTACTGCAAAACCTAGTTTACTTGCAAGGCAGTGAGGGAATATAATCCTTGTACCATTTCAGAAACAGACTCAGACTAACTTCCAAGCTCATTTTCTTATACAGCAGTGAACACTATTAGTCCTCTGCTTTCCATTACAGTGGTACCTCGGGTTAAGAACTTAATTCGTTCTGGAGGTCCGTTCTTAACCTGAAACTGTTCTTAAGCTGAGGTCCCACTTTAGCTAATGGGGCCTCCCTCTGCCAATGCGCCGCCGCCCGATTTCTGTTCTCATCCTGAAGCAAAGTTCTTAACCTGAGGTACTTATTCTGGGTTAGTGGAGTCTGTAACCTGAAGCATTTGTAACCTGAGGTACCACTACATAAAGTTCAGAACCAGCTTTGATTCTCCTGGACCTACGTCTAGAAAAAGTTACTTTTTTTGCAGCATAGATTGACTCATACTAATTCATACTAATTTTTTATAATTGCACACTGAGTATGTTTATTGATCCTGGTACTTATTTTTGAATGCATTTTCTCACACTTGCCTCATAATCGGCTTCTGCTCCGTATGATCAATTTGTCTCAAATCAGTCACTGAAAAATATTTGTTATTCATTAACATTATCCTTTTCAAATCACTTCCAACATCATATGAGTTAGATCACAGTACAATCAAATGATTTTAGTAGGTCACTAAAAAAATTGCAGATTCAATAAATATCAATCTAATCCCATCCAGATAATCACTGTATTTTAAATTAAATGGGAACATTATACAAAGAAGCTGTTCTATGATTCCCTGAATTAGTGGTGAGACAAAGTCTCTGGTTTGTATTTTTTCTATCTTTGCTGATGCAAACAGTTATTTTTTTCAGCCTCTGCACCACATCTACAATGTTTTATATTGACATTTTTAAATGTCACCAATCAGCTAAAAAATAATAAAAATCCCAAGGCAGTGCACAACGAGCAACAATAAATACAGGGCTCTTTTTCAGTTGGAACTTACCAGAGTTCCAGCATGTCTCAGGTGGGTAATATTGCCATTATAAGAGAACAAGGGAGGTGTTCATGGTGAGTTCCAGCACCACTTTTTCTAGAAAAATAGCACTGAATAAATATATAAAATAATTCCACCACCCAGTGGCACCAACCTGGCCCCCAGACCGTGGGCGCCCAGTGCATGCGTGTCGCACCGCAACATCATGACACCACATCAATGCGGGGTGCACACACATTCTGGAGACTGGGCCAGCACCTGCGCCTCTGCCATGGGGCCTCTTTTGGGGCCCACTGCAGCTGCGGAAGCACCCTAGACACATGCCCACGACCACAGATGGCCTGAACACAGGCCCTGCAGTGGAGGCGCAGACCCCGGCCCAGTTGTCACCAGAGCACCAGAGGTACGGCAGTGGTGGGCAGAGGGTGCCAGAGGCCAGGCACCTGCAGCAGAACTTTTGTGGGTGCCCAGGGCATAGTCACTCCATCCTCCCACCAATAATGCTACAAGAGGAAACTGGCTCCAGTTAATGTATTCCCACTGAAGCCAAGAGAGAGTCCAAAAGGACCCCCTTACCATCATGTTCACCTCTTTTTTCCCACCACATCAGAGAAGATGACTTATAAGAGCCCTGCAGCCAATCAGAGCACATCACCAGAAGCATACAAGATTTCATAGAACAATAGCGTTGGAAGGGTTCTCAGGGGTCATTGAGTCCAATTTCCCACCTTTTTTCCAACCATGGCCCCCTTCTGACCTTGTTTCCTTCCTGTGGACCCCTCATGGGCGTAGCCGGGGGGGCAGAGAGGCAACTGCCCACCCTAATAAGTAAAAATCAAATATAAATCAATACAAATCTGAGGTTCTGTCCCCCCTAACAAAGACCTACCCCCCAGCAAAAATCCTGGCTATACCCTTAACACCCCCCTCCTTCCAGTAGAAAGATAGCTATTTAAATGTTTTGTTTACAAATTGAATATGTTTTATTTATATCTTTTATAATCTATACAAAATATAATTACACAAAATGATAGGAACATAATGAAATATTGTTGAAGCAGAAAAGCTGAAAAGCATATAATCATGGAGCTGGAAGGGACCCCAAGGGTCATCTTTCTAGCGCAACCGCCTACAACATAGGAAACTCAGCTAAAACATCTATGACAGATGGCCATCCAACCTCTAATTAGAAACCTCCAAGGAAGAAGAGTCCAGAACCTCTCGAAGGAGATCCATCTTCCATGTACAGTGGTACCTCGGGTTACATATGTTTCAGGTTACAAACGCTTCAGGTTACAGACTCCGCTAACCCAGAAATAGTACCTCGGGTTAAGAACTTTGCTTCAGGATGAGAACAGAAATCGTGCTCTGGCAGCACGGCGGCAGCAGGAGGCCCCATTAGCTAAAGTGGTGCTTCAGGTTAAGAACAGTTTCCTGTTAAGAACGGACCTCCAGAACGAATTATCGCTAAGTTCTTAACCCGAGGTACCATTGTATTATAAAAAGTAAACAACACTTATTTGACCCAAGTTATTTGACACAGAGGGGGAAACATACAGATGCAATCCAAAAGGCGCTCAGGGAGTTCTGTATATATGGGTGAATTTTTAAAAGCAAGTGATCCTCACTGACCTGGTGCAAAAAGATTTTGTCATCAGGTGGAGCCCTGGCTGCCCCTAGATAAAACACTATAGCCCTACACACCCTTACCTGGGAGTAAGGCCTACTGAACTCAGTGTGGCTTTCTTCTCAGTAGACACTTAGCTATTTACTAGATGCTAGTCAGCAGCACCAGACGACCCCGCTCGGCTAGGCGCCAGGGTGGATTTCCGCCGTGCCCTGCAGAGCTGGGCCAATGCTGCCGACGGGCCCTGTGCCCTTCGGCTGGGAAACACTGATCTAGTCTAACCCCCTGAAATGCAGCTCATGATAAAATGCATGGCATGGGGCAATATCACTTAGCTCCCAGGTTTAAGGAACTAGTAACACACAAGCCTGGACCTTTAGTAACGGTTAAGATTGGTGAAAGAGTACTTGGCGCATGTATCACACACAGGATTCTTACTGTGCTTTGTGCTTACCTTGACTGTGTGCATCTATTCCTAGCATTGAGAAATGGGATGTTATCAAATGCAGCTAAGCAGAGAAAACTATAGCTGAGATGGCAACTTTAATTTTATTAACCTAGAAATGAACCTTTGAAGCCAGGCTGTGGAACAGTTGTAAAGCCTTTATCCTCTTTGAAAGTGTCAACAATAAGTGATTTTGCTACTTTTCAGCGCAAGACAGCAGATTATAAAAAGCAAAACCAATTACAAGCAAAGATTTGGAAGCAGAATTAATGCAGTAATATGCTGACGGCAGACTCCCTTATTTAAATATGAGGTGGTAGATTCCTCATCATGACAACTCCAGTTGTTGAAGGAATTGGGTAAGGAGACCGAGAGGATATATGATAGCCATATTCAAATATCAAATATCACATGGAGGATGGAGCAAGCTTTCTTTCTTCTGCGCTTGAGATTAGGACCCAAACCAATTGATCAAGTTACAGGAAGTTACAGGAAAGAAGATTCCAACTAAATATCAGCAAGAACATTCTGACAGTAAGTGATGTTCAACAGTGGAACAGACCCCCATGAGAGGTGGTGGACTTTCCTTGGAAGTTTTTAAGCAGAGGATATATGATCTAGACGAGATTCCTGTATTGTAGGGGGCTGGACTATATGACCCTCAGGTTCCCTTCCAACTCTACAAATTATGATTCTATAGTCATTTATCATTTCAAAATTAAAACTATAGTTGTGTATTAGTCATCAGATGAATGTAATCAAGAAAAACAGGGAAATAATTTTAGTAGAGCAGAAAAAATGTTCATGTAGTCCAGCACAGTCTCCAAGGGCAGTCAGCAAATGCCCCCAAATGTTCACAGATGGGGTCTTTGAGATGCCAACTACCCTATACTTTGATCCCAGCATAGAATAAATTGGCTGTATGGACTGTGCAGATTCTATTTTCAGTCATCCTCACTATCAGCCCCCAACATACCCATCCACCATAAAATGTAACCTTATATAAAAATCCATCACCAAATCTTGTGACAATAAATACATTAAAATATGTGCTGTGCAAAAAAATAACAACCATACTTTATACATACTGCCAATACTTTATATATGCTGCCAAACAATTTCACAAGACTAACACACATTCCAGTGTGTGAAAGAATTACTTATTCCTTTAAAATATTTTAAAATCTTGTGCATTTTCCCAATAATTTTCAAGACAAATGAAAAATACTTTCATTTTTCCAATTACACAGACTTGGATCCTAAGTTAAAATAACTTTAGAATGTTCTCCTCTTCTCTCCACTACTACCTGTGACAATCAGAAAGCCTCCCTGGAGAAGTATTTTTTGGGTGGGGGCCTCCTGAACAATGTGGTATGAGGCTGCTAGGAGGAGAAGACATGAAATTCTCTTTCTGTGACCTGAACTGAAAGGTAAAAGGCAAGGTAAAGGACCCCTGAGCAGTTAAGTCCAGTCAAAGGTGACTATGGGGTTGTGATGGTCATCTCGCTTTTCAGGCTGAGGGACCTGGCATTTGTCCACATTCAAAACACTACCAAACCCTTTGTCACATACTGTATTTTTCGTCCCATAGGGTGCACTGGCCCATAGGATGCACCTAGTTTTTTGGGGGGGAAATATCGTTGTTGGGTGCACAGTTCAAAAAGAGTAAATATACACTCTCCTGCAGAAGTCAGTGTACAACAGGTTTTTAAGAAATGCCAGAACCAGAAACCATCAAACGTCATAATATGAACCACAGTAACTGACTGTATACTAAAAGCTATCCAGAAACATCCACCAATACTACCTGCATCCACTTATTTTGTCTGGAAAAGAAATTCTTTGTGCTTTATTTTTGAACTGCATTGGTAAGAATTTGCTTTAGCCTACAAGAATAGTCTAGTTGCAAATTCACATAATTATACAGATTACTAAGTGAAGTATTAAAATGACTACATTTTACAACATTTTTTTCTATAGACATTTTGGTTGAAGGCTGCATGGCACTTAGCTATGACATTAAGTTTATATTGTGCTATAAATGAACCATTAACATTCAAAGATTTAAAAATGGTGAATGTACTAATATACCACAGCTGCTAAAATATTCTGTTACACACACAGCAAGGTATGTTTTGTTTCTATGGTGCTAGAGTTTAGTACAGAAGTGGCAACTCCTGGAAACATTTATTAAATACAGAGGCTGAGAATGAAAGGATTTCTGCTACTGCCCTGAAGTACAAAATTCTACAGTACTGAATAACCTTAATGATATGCCAAACAGCAATTGCAAGTAATTTATTCACAAGGTTTTTATGAAAGTCATTACAGTTGCAGTATCATATCAGGTTATAATATTATTCATGGCTGTTGAGTAATCCATACGCTACTTTGTGACACATTTATTAACATAATTTTTTCTTGCACTGGAACTAACATTTTGTTCTTCTTAAAGCATGAGTGTAAAAGATGGTATTCTCTGTATTTAAAGCAATATATTCAGGAACACCTTCATAAGCAGAATGAAGAGCATCATTGTTCCTTGCCACCACATGGGCCTAGCAATGATTCAGGGATGTATCCAACTAAGTCATACTCATACTCACTAAAATCAGTGGGCTTAAGTTATTCATGACTAACTTGTCCATCAATTTCAATGGGTCTGCTTCAAGTATAACTCTGGCCAGATGCAATGCATGAATATTAAGGCTGTAATTTACAAAGACAATAGCACTAAAAACCTGAGTGTTAAGTGTTCATTTTGCTATAACAATCATCTCCATACATAAATGATAGTTATCTTCAAAGCCCCCAAAAGAGCAATAGCATTTGCATTCAGCAAAGATCCTATCAGGGTAAGTGTTTGGGAGATAAAGTTATAATGTTGTTCATATGGAGTCCATTAAGATCTTAGGATAAATGATAGGCACAACTCAGGTTTTTTTTCTGGAGTGTCATACTAGGATCCAAAGAATCATACAAATATTTTGCATACTTAAATAAATTTGGGCATAGGTTGCTCAAAATAACCTCCCCAGCCTGCACTGCATGGCAAACGTCTTTTGAAATAGGAAGTTTAAAAGCAATTTGTGATATGGCATGAAGTCTGGTGTTTGAACAAGTCCCATGGGGCACATACAACACTTGGGGCCTATTTAAAGTAGCTCTTTCAGTCATGTGTGTAGGGAACAGGAAAGGAAGAGGAACCTTTATTGCACACATGGAAGTCCGTCCCTTGCACCAGTGGAACTGCAGTGCTGGATATGACTCAGTGTATTAAAAAAGGTAATACAGACCTTTAAGACTATGCTGTCTGACCAAGGTAACATGCAGCACAGTTAAAACAGATTCATTCATGTCTGTTACACAAAGCTGAACACATTTTGTTCCCACCCTTTTGCTCAAAGGGCAAAAATTAGTTTTGATGTAGTTTAGAACTGAAAATTTTCAGCAGTCAAAATGCTATCATGTATTCTTACTGTTCTCCTGTTTACAATTATTACTTTGATTGTCCTCCTTCTCACCCATTTGTCCCAAACTAACTTCCTTCTGTCTGTAATAAAATAGCAGCACAAAAAAAGCCTTAGGGAAATTCTAAGTCAGATAACTTTCTGTCATTCACAGGAATGACCGGAGACAGCATCAGGGCAATCTTAAATTGTAATGGAAAGACAGGTGCTTCTGCACCCATAGTTGTTGGGCGAGGGACATTTTTTCTGTAAAGGTATGAGGAACAGCATGCCAAAGCAATACAAAATAAGATGCACAACTCTTCATGTCTCCTTCAGGATACACTGATATGTGGCCAAGGAAACCTCTCTCGCAACTTACTAGAATAGGCTGAGGTTACATAAGACATGGAAGATACCAAGAACATCAGTAATCACTTGAAGGCAACCAAGATGTGATTATGTCAAACAAAAGCAGAGAGTAAAAAAATTAATCTTTCCCAAGAAATATTGTGACTTTGAAAAACTGGGCTGTGCCCTTTCCTCTAGCAAACAGAGAGCGTACTTCCTAATTAGATCAAAATGTTCCAAACTAGCCATGGGCCCCTGAGATTTCAAACGTGAAGTTCTTTAGTGAGATATTTAAGATGACCAAACAAACCACAAAACCTTGACTGCCATGGTTGTTAAAGCAAACTCTCTTCCAGCAACTACATTGTTTCAGGAACAATGGGTTGTAGTCAACTAATTTTTACTCAGAGTAGACCCACTGAAACTGATGGACCAAAGTTAGTCATGACCATTGAAGTAAATTATAGTTGAATACAACCCAGTGTTAGCAGAATTTATGTGTTTTGCTGATTTTTAGAATACTTTGTATCAAACATCTCTGTTCTGCTTCATCACAGATAATGCTTTGAATGGTGCTGCTCTAACTAACAACAGAAGGTAACAAAAATTGAGAACCATCAAATGAAAAAATAAAATATTGGGCTTATTATAAAAGACAACTGAGAGCTATGCTGTCTGACTCAAAATACACTCACCATGTTCTAGGGCGGGTATAGGCAAACCTGGCCCTCCAGATGTTTTCGGACTACAACTCTCATCATCCCTGACCACTGGTCCTGTTAGCTAGGGATGATGGGAGTTGTAGTCCCAAAACATCTGGAGGGCAGAGTTTGCCTATCCCAGCCTTCCTCAACCTGGTATTATCTTAATATTGTTGGACTGTAACTCCTTTTACCATTGGCTAGGTTGCCTGGGGCTGATGGAAGTTGCAACATCTGGACAGAGCCATGTTGAGAAAGGCTTTCATAGAACCATTATAATGTAAAGGACAACACCATCTTTAAGACAATACAAAGCAATTAATGCCAAACGTGCTAGAATCTAGTCTAGTGAAGTACTTTTTGATGAGAATTTGCCTCTTCCCCATAACCGTCAGTCACTCTTAACACAATTCAGGTGACTGAGTGTTAAAAAGAGATCAAATAGGATCAAACAAGGAGTCAACACAAAGAAGGCCACTGCACCAGCTATTCACATTGGGAGGACAGTTCCTCAGTAGAATGCAGGAGGCGGTGGATGTAGGGGAAGTTCAGTTCAGAAATGTGGTGGGGCAAAGGATTAAAGCACTCTCCTCCCACAACACTTCTAACTCCCCCGCTAACAGCTAACAGCAGCAGCATACAAGGATACATTATGTAAGCAACATTTTATTTAGTTTGGCCCTGACAAAAATGCCTGACAGCATTTGGCATACATGATATAAAGGTGTCATTAAAAAGGGGGGGGGATATTGGAGTAGGCTCGGAAATCCCCTAACAGTATATATAGGAAGCATTTTGAAACTGGAAACAAAATAGGTTGGGCAATATGCATCGAGTGATTTTTTAAAAACACACACAAACCTCTTCTCCCTGCACTTTAAGAGAAATATAAGACACAATAAGAAAAGAGACCTCTTCCCTTTCTCACTCTTCAGATCCACCAGTCCCCCCTGGGTAGCAATAAAATTATACAGTATAGAGCTCACAAGCAGCCACAAACCCAAATCTTCTAGCACTATATGGTACAGCATGGGAAGGCTAGGGAGCGAGGAAAGACGTTCCTTTCTCTTCCCTCCTCCTTAACTCCCCTCCTCCCAAGGTCTGAACTCCCCAGGCTGCTGTTGCAGGCTGAATGGAGACCAGAATAGGAGCACTCATCTTAGAGAATGATGATAATTTGCTGCTGATGCCACTTGTAAACTTTCTAGAAGCAAACAATGATTTCTGTGCAAGGATTAAAAACTCAAATTCTCTCAAAGATTCTATCCGCATAATATAACAATATATAACTCTGAGCTATAAGTTTAAAATAAAGAAGTGTGGCACGGCTGCTTCAGCATCTCTTGCAGAATGATATCACAGATTATAAAGGCTTATTGTTAATTCTGCTTCAGTGTTATAGAGAATGGTATGAAGCAACTATTTACAGAGGAATCTGAGGTGAATGCCAATGGCTTCTAGCTGTAAGCAAACTTTATGTTTTAGGAATTTATATACAGCATAATCTACTCAATTGATCCCAGGGCAGTTTGCAAGATGTTAAAACACTAAGAAACAATAACATAAAAACAAAAAAAGCAATAATATGAACTCTAGGAAATGCAACTGCTACCTCATAGTAGAACTCACAGTACTTCCAATAATTGACTTTTAAATATCAATTTTAAAATGTGCATCAGAAATTACTCAACTCAGTACTATCAGGATGCTCCTTAACTTGAAATTTATTACAAAAGGAAAATGTCAAAGATTTAAAAAGATTACTGGTTCTGTGGCATCTCTCAAAAACTACAGACTTCTTAAGAATACTATACTAATATAATCATAATGCAACAGAACACTAGGCACATTTTCAGGTGTAATGAGGTTTGTTCCTGAATGGTGATGGGCTATTAGGACAAGCTGCTGCAGTAGATATGGTAGGTTACATTGTGATACACCTGCTGAAGCATCACTTCAAGCTACCTGTTCAATGATATAATGAATATGTACATCACCTCCTAGATAAAAGTGTTAGAAATCGCTTTGCTTGCAGATTTTTCTTTAAAAGAAACATCTTTGTAACCACAGTTTTTACCTCTCTTTATTCCACCTTGCACAGTGCAGTACCACTACAGCTCATTGCCAGATTATAATGGCTCAATTGGAGGGACTGAACCAGTGCCATACCTGCAAAGGGCCCTTTTGCCCTGCTGGCAGAAGCAACACATGACTAGGTTGGTTGGGAACCAGCACTGACAACATCATCAATGACAACAATGAGGTCAGTGCGCGCGCACCCCCCCCCCCACAGCTGCTTCTCATAATCATTAAGGACAAGGCAGCAGGCATGGGGCACACACACATGCACACCACACAGTCAGAAAGATGTTGCAGAATGGGCAGAAGCAAATACAGGAGGAAGTGGTTGCAGGCAGCAGCCATGCTCAAAAAGCATAGCGCACCAATGCTATGCTTTCGCTCTCACTGCTGCCTCAGTCTTGTGTGTTGTTGTAGCTGCCTGTCATTGTGGACTTCACTGCCATGCTGGTAACCAGCTGGCCACCTCCACCTGGCATGTGAAAGTGGACCTCCCAGAGCAGCAGCAAAAAGAGGAGCAACCTGCTGCTGCTAGCATAGAGCTGCCACTGAAGGCAGAGGAAAGGGTGTGGAAGACTCTGGTCCATGCACTGTATGTACAGTAGGATACGTTTGCTTAAATACTGCTAAGTGTGTGCATCTTTCCTCTGTGTCCACATTATTTCATTCACTCTGCAAGACTACTGCCTCTAAAGTGCGCTGCTTTTGGTATGTTTTACTTGGAGTTAAACGTTATTCATGAAATAAATTAGGCTTCCTGCTGGTGCTCACAAGGATATTATTTATTATTTCATGGTAAACCATAAAACAAAACTATAGAATTCAAAATACAAAACCAACCAGCAAATACAAGCTATAAAATCATCAAACATCATACAGCAGCAGCATTAAAATTCCCACTGCTTGTACTTTAACTTGTTTTCTGCTGAGCTTGTTTGTGGAGCTGCACACGCTCTGAGTATTTCTTTGTAATCCACAAAAGCTTATTCCATAATAAATTTAATTCATTTCTAAGATACCACAATACTTATTTTGTGGTCTTATTTCATGCCTTTCTTGGGGGCATGGAGTCGCTTTTGGGGAACTACACTAGGGCTCCCAGCTGACTTAATACCCTAAACCTAAACAACTATACTACAGAACACTTTTGCTGAAGAAATGGCATGAACACCCTATCCACAGTAAGTGCAAATGATCTTTCTCCCAATGTGTAAACAAGCATAAAATCCCCACAATTATAAAGTTCAATTGTAAATACCAGTAGACATTTATCAGTTAAAATCCAAGTGTTAGAAGCATAAGACTAGGGCCACATTATGGAATACATCTTGAAGTGCCAACCTTTGTACAATATATGCTAGTCTGAATGAATATATGCTAGGCTACCACTCTGCTGAAGCTAAGCAGATCTGGGCCTGGTCAGTGCCAGGATGGGTGACCACCATGTATGCTGCCTTGGCTTTCATGATGGAAGGAAGAGGGGATAGAAATGTAAGAAAATAAAGAATGTGGGAAAACTCATCAAAGCATAGCTTAATTGGCATGGTTCCCATTGCCATTTTAATACCTTGTGTGGGTAATGTAACATTATTCTCCATTGAGGTGTGCTGTCTTGAATGATATAAGATAAATTAGTCACAATTTATGATTTCTCTTTTCTACATCCAATATTGGGCTTGTCAATAATTTGGTTCCTATGTAAAGAATATATGGTATTTACTTCTTGAGTAGCACTGGTAGCTTATCAACAAGATGGAAGATAAAACATAAGCCTGCAAGTTGCTCCTTGTTCCTATAAATGCCGGTACAGTCTGTATAAGAATAATCTATTTCTTTAACAAAAATACAAAAGAAACCTGAGAAAGTATCTGGACTTAATTTTCAAATACTTTGGAATTATCAGAGATTGGAATGCAACAAACTAATGGCCTCCAGATTCTTTTTTGGTAGTTCATAGACAAAAGATTGAGGGTGGAGATATGGAATGCTGTTAGGAGAAGGATAGGAAGGAACTAAGGGAGGGAAATGTGTGAGAGAGATAATTTTAAATTTTTACATTTATGAAGAATTTCTGTAAACCATAACATTGCTTCAGTTTCTCTCTCTCTCTCTCTCTCTCTCTCTCTCTCTCTCTCTCTCTCTCATACACACACACACACACACACACACACACACACACACTGCTAGCACCAGCACAGGCAGCCACACTCCTGCAGATATACCCAACAAGTTGCTTACTGCATACCCAAATAATATATCTTACATGACCAGGCAAATGTTGTACAGTAGTTCCAGTCTCCAGGGGACCACAATACTGCAAAGCTTAGGAGTGCTGCCCAGAAGTATTTGATAGTGCATGATTCACAAGAATACTATGTGTTAGGATGCCTAATTCTCACCAATTCCCATCCTTGAATGCAGCTCCATGTGACACATGCCATGATATTCTGGAGGGTCCCTCAGCATTCTTGAGAGGATTTACAGGGAACTACAGTGTGGAAGGGGTGCTAAGAAAGCCCCACTGCTTTAGAAAAATTACATTCACAGAACTCTGTATCCAAACTTATATTTGAATGCAAATTCAACTGACAGTTTAAAATAAATTAGCCCTGCACATGCATACACTCACCAAATAAGTTAAGTGGTGCAATAACCTTTGAAAACACTACTTACCTAGGTGAGCAGAGCTGTCAAAACTGAAAAAGTCAGTATCTTTAATTTATTATTATTTTTATTATTATTATTATTATTATTATTATTATTATTATTATTAGAATTTATATACCACCCTATACCCACAGGTCTCAGGGCGGTTTACAGAATAATCAGGGCAATTTACAGAATAGCCCCTTCTTAAGCCATATTTGTGTGTGTTGATCCAATCCAACATAGATCACAGCCTAGGAACTGAATGAAGGCGTAGGGGCTGTTTTTGTTTTATTGAGTTCTTGGATTCGAATAATATAGTTCACCCTGAAAGTCAAAAACTATTCATTTTAACTAACTGCAAATTTAATCTTGCTATTTTAGCAAGAGGTACTTGCTCCATAAAAGTCAGGTTTTGATTTATTTTGCTTAAGTAGGAAGTCAAGAATCTTGCAGAATCAAACGCTTTCATTGAGATACCACAAAATTATAGATCTATGTAAATTACAGCTATAAATTACCATACAAATAGGAGAGCAGCGTTTAGACTTATTTCATGCAGATTCAATGTTAAATCGCTATTTGTAACTATTATGCTAAATCTCATAATGGGGTAGCAAAACATCACATGATTCAATGCAAAAACGAATACATTTTCTTACTCGTTCTTTATAGAAATGGAAGCAGACCCATACAATTTCTAGGTGACATGTTAGAAACCAGAAATAGATAACACTGGCATTAGCCATGAACTCACTTTAGTTAGAATGGGCACAGTTTCAAAGTAATTTGTCAAATTATTGCAGATTGCAACAGAAAGTACCATTTTGTCAATAAAAGAAAGTTGGAAGCGAACAACTGGAGTTCAGATTACAAGATGGAGACCAGAGGAGCCCCAGGCCCCTTACTTTTTGTGATGGCCCCCTTAGCAGTTGTTGTTGTTTTTTTACAGAAGGTACCAGGGGTGGGGCATGATTCAATTAAAGGCAGAAGTCATAGGGCAAGATTCACAAATGACTCCCTACCTTTCTCCCCATAATTTGAATATTTCAGACCACTGAACAAAGACTTGGAAGCATATCTGATCAACAACATGCACCTTCATCACTAAGCCACACATCATTCCAGCAATAGTGACAGCTACCCAAATAGGCTGTTACATGCCAAGGCATACATATGTAATATGTGTATACGCAAAAGAGCAAATATCAAAAGGATTCCACACCCTAGGCTGCAAAGCCCACAGTCCAACCTAAAACACAGTGTGGGGCCTAACCAGCATTTTTTCTACATGAGCGGTGAAAACTGTGGAAAATAGGTAACATGAAAATGCTAAAACCAATAAATTATCTGATCAATAAATTATCTGATCTGTATAGAAGGAGAGAGAGAGATTATATATTGATTGAACAACGGATCAGCTGTTAAAAGCTGAAAGTGAACAGAATTCTTTTTTTCTATTGTTCTTTTCATTTTGGGTATTAGCTAGCCAGAAAAGCTATTTAATTTTTGCTACTTCAGAATGTAATAGGAAGAGGAGCTAGATTTGTGAGAATCAGTGTTCTACTTGTAAAATAATGATTGGTTTCATAGCAACCGACACATGCAAAACCTAGGTTCATAACTTCATTATATATTCAAGCAACAAAGCTCTGTCAGAAAAAAAAACCCTATTGTAGCATCATAAAAAAGCTGAAACAGCAATTCTTTATTTCCAAGATCTCAGATATTTTAAGGAAGCTTTCTAAAATAAAGTGTCTATGGGATGAAACAGATGTGTCAACTAGTGAACGGTGACTACATTAAACTTCACTGAGAGGTGGCTCCCAGCTGCAGGGCAAATCCATTCATGTGGTATGGCTAGCTCAGGCAAAATTATACTCACTTTGCATGGTATTTTGATTCTAGTTTTAGATGTATCCAATCTCAATAACCCACTTAGGGGCATAAAGAGAACTGTGCATGTCTTAAGGCACATCAGATTATCCTGCCATAACATCAAATGGAAGGAAGGAAGGAAGGAAGGAAGGAAGGAAGGAAGGAAGGAAGGAAGGAAGGAAGGGCTAGCCACAGAACTCTAATGCATGGGTAGGCAAACTAAGGCCCGGGGGCTGGATCTGGCCCAATCGCCTTCTAAGTCCGGCCTGCGGACAGTCCAGGAATCAGCGTGTTTTTACATGAGTAGAATGTGTCCTTTCATTTAAAATGCATCTCTGGATTATCTGTGGGGCCTGCGTGCCTGGTGTTTTTACATGAGTAGAATGTGTGCTTCTATTTAAAATGCATCTCTGGGTTATTTGTGGGGCATAGAAATTCGTTCTTTTTTTTCTCCAAAATATAGTCCGGCCCCCCACAAGGTCTGAGGGACAGTGAACTGGTCCCCTGCTGAAAAGGTTTGCTGACCCCTGCTCTAATGGCTTTCGAGAACACAGATTAGTCTCTCTTTTCTATTTGACCCGCATTCTTCATATGTTGCAAAAATATCAGTTGGAAATTAAGAACACCTGGGGCAAAGGCAATAAAAAATCTATTTTCAAATAAACTCTTGAATACATATTACAGTTTTGCATGTGAACATATGCTTATATCAACAGCACACAGAAGCGAGCCTTTCAGGAAAGCTTCATTTATTTATAAAAATATCTGTATACTGCAATTCATTTAAAAAAATCAAAGCGGATTGCAACCATTATAATGCAATAAAAGCCGCACAAAAATTAAAACAGATTACAAGATGACTATTATGGAAAATGTTTTTCTTAATAACAAAAACCTTGTGCTTACAATGTTCAAGCTACTGTAAAAGGTGCTAGCTTGCAGCATTCCAAATAAATCATATTTGAGATATGTTTTGTTACGGAAAAACCCTTAGCTAGATCTTTTGGACATGGTCTGCTAATTGGGATAAGCAATGCTGCACAGATTTGCCCTAGTAAGAGGTTTAGGAACTGGTAAACATCTGCTTGTTTTCTTAACATTAGCATCTGCATGAACTGTACACAAGTATTTCTTACTCCCTGTGAGACATTCATAATGCTACTCCTATCATGGTCCTCCAGCATACAACTTATTTTGGGAGACACACACACAGTATCTCAAACAGTAGAAAAGGAAATTGCAAATATGTTTAAAAACAATACAAAACACACACCTAAGGTAGAGACCTTTTCAACCGGCTGGAAACGTTTGTCACTTATGTTAATACATATCATTTTATCTTGCCTCTGGTTGTGCTGTAAATGCAAGTCAGGAAGACAGAAACGGAAGGAGCTGAAAAGAGGATCTAATGTACCTAAGGTAAATTCATCTTTTTTAAAAAACACACACACAGGGACCTTCATGGGGAGGGGAGAGGGGCACTATTACAAATTTATTATACTGGACTCTGATAAAGCCTGTCCTCAAGCCTTATTGGCTCCTGTATTTGCTCTCTTCTCTGTGGCTAGTCACTGTATTACCTTTTCCTGGTTACATTTCTATTTCCTGCCAGCATACTTTGGGCTAATCTATACATGTACCTGGATAAGGAGGTACAATGTACTGTGCCATTTTAAAGGAGGTACAGTGTACTGTGCCTTTTTGCTCTTGCTGGCACTTTAAAAAACACCTCACTGCAAACAGGAATCTAGCAGAGCAGGCTGGTTTGGAACTCTCCTATCTGGTCCAACCCCCTGCAATGCAGGAATCTTTTGCCCAATATGGGGCTTAACCCATGATCTTGAGATGAAGAGTCTCATGTGGGATATTATGCATGGGATATGCTATGACTATAATGCTTATGCTACAAATGTAGCATAAGTAGACACACACACACATATATATATATATAGTACACAACCAAACTGAACAATTTCCATGTAAACCACAGTAACTAAAAATAAAGATATAATAATAATAATATTAACAACAACCCAACCCAACAATAACAGCCCAAGAGTCTGTTGACCAGCCTCAGCCCTGTCCCTTGGTCAGATGCCTCTATACCATCAGCCTATTGGATAAAACACACAATCATATAGGTACACATAAAGCCTCCTCAAAGATGGAGACCTTAAAGTGATACAAAGCAGAACACTCTCAGTGTCTGACAGCTACCTTTCTCATACACAAGTGATGGTTTTCCTGTAGCAATTTCTATTTTACTACATATATCCAGCAAGTTCCAAGAGTTTATTTTTATTTGACATGTTACCCTACTGCCTATCACAGAAGATTTATTCGGTTTTTACAGAAGTTGTCTAGTACAGTGAATATAAACCTATCACAAAAAATATAAATTATGAAGAAATACTGGAATAAAATGTATATTTGAATTAAGGTTAAGAACTGTCTAAACAGCAACATTAGGAGCATTCATGTAGGTAAGTTATGACTTACCTCCCTTTCAAAGAAGAATCAAGGGGAAATAGGCAGACAAATATGGAATCGGGATTATAAGCAGAAGCACATGAACTCTTAGAGGTTTCCCACGCGTGCTGTGGTGGAACTTGACACACCAGTACATACAGTTTGTTCATACAGCCCAGAGATCAGAGAGGTTCCCCCACCTCCCTTGAGATTCTAGCCTTCAATATTTCTGTTCCTAGGACAGTGATTCCTGCCATCATCTATCTACCGTATGTATGCATCCCAGGCTCTGCTCAGCGCTCCCTTTCACGAGCTGCGAGGAGCGCATGTGCGGCGCTTGCAGGCTTCTCCTTCCTCAGGGAAAAGCCCCCAAGAGCCGCACACACGCTCCGCGCAGCTCTTTAAAGGGAGTGCAGCTCTTGCGGGCTTTTCCAGGAGGTGGGGGAAGGAACAGAGGGCAGCCCCTGTCCCTTCCCCCACCTCCCACAAAAGCCAGGGATAGCCACGCGAAGCCTCCTCAGGGCAATGGGATGAAGGCTCCCCGTGCCCTGAAGAGGCTTCGCACGGCGAAGCTAGAACAGCAGGAGGGAGTGCTGCGCAGCGATCCCTCTTGCTGTCCTGGCTTCTGGCTTAGCCGCACAGCCTGCATTCACTCCATAAGACGCACACACATTTCCCCTTACTTTTTAGGAGGGAAAAAGTGCGTCTTATATAGCGAAAAATACATTTAAAGCACATTACTTTATGTGAAGAATCCTGGAAACTGTACTTAATGGATTGTTTAATTTTAATTGTAAAGTGTGCTGGGAATATAATAATTGCAGCTTGGGAGTACAGTTCCCAGGATTCTTTCTGGAAGCAATGTTCTTTGATTGTATAGTGTATAAATACCAACAACCTGATATTTCAACAGGATCAGTTCTCAGTCTGAATTGTCATTCTTAGGACTAGCCAATTGGATAGTTATCCTTCTCCTTAGCTGTACACTACTATTCTCCTACAGCAGCGCATAGCTACATCTTACAGTCTTCTTTTTAAAAACCACATAGGAGGAGCATGGGCGTCTCTCTGCAGTACATCTCCTGTCTTTATTTCAACAATTTTTCCACATTTCATCTATGTGAGCAAGATAACAAACAAAGTAGATAGTAGGCAACTGCAGACTTGAAACAATACTATGAATAAAATCTGGTGGCAGTGTGCATTGGTCTCCACCCCCATCGTTCTACCCAGACACTGAGGTCCAGCACTGAGGGCCTTCTGGTGGTTCCCGCACTGCGAGAAGCCAAGTTACAGGGAACCAGGCAGAGGGCCTTCTCACCCTCCCACCAGATGTCAAAGAGAACAACTACCATCTGAAGGCAGCTTTTGATGTTTGATGTATTACAGTATTTTAAGATTTTTTTGGAAGCCGCTCAGAGTGGCTGGGGAAGCCCAGCCAGATGGGTGGGGTATAAATAATAAATTATTATTATTATTATTATTATTATTATTATTATTATTATTATATTATTATTATTATTATTATTAAACTAGAAAGCTTCATCCCACCACCACGCACAAATATTTGCTGTTTCAGACTAGCTTGCAAAAGTACCTTCCAAAAAAAAAAAAAAAAAGGAATTTCTTCTGAATCAGATGTGTATACTACTTTGAATGCCCCTATGGAGAGAGAGTAGAACCATCCAGAAGAATGAAACACAATATTATTTGCTAATCACTTCTAACACACACACACACACACACACACACACACACACACACTATATTTCACAACTGCTGTTTCTTACCTCACAAACTATACATTTGCAACAAAATTTGTCCAAGACAGATGTTTGCTTCCCAAATGGCCAATTCAGAGTGAGGGTCCATGATCAGCAACCAATTCTGACATTTGTTCATGTGAAAGCTGTTTTCCAGATCTAAACACATGTCACGACCACTCCCTTTGGCAACTAACTAACTCTGTAATCACTTTGGAGGCTTCCATTGCAGCACACAAATATTTTCAAGTATTATATCCCAGCGACTTGAAGAAGAGTGTGTGTGCGTGTGTGTATCATGCTTTCAATGGACACAAAAGTTGCAGCAAACAGCCTGGCAACTGATGGTAAACAAAAAAAAAAATTTCTCGCTGCCTTCTATCCATACTATAATTGCAGTTAAATTATGAACAATCATTGTAAGAACTGTATACAATTGTCCATAAGAATACTTAGAAGCAGCCTTAGAAGCAGATAGTAATGTTACCCTTAAGGAATTGGTTTGTGTGTGTGTTTTAAGATTCAGGGTGGGGGAATTATAAAAGTTACTTTTTAGTATTGACACATATTAACTGAAACAGCATCATTAAATGCATTCTCCAGATGCTGAGACAAATATATACCATATTTTTCTGTGTATAAGACGCCCCCTATTTTGGGGGACTCAAAATTAAGAAAATGCACTATGCACTATCTGCATATAAGACGACCCCTTATTTTAAACTTCAAAAATTTAGGGGAAAATAGTCTTATACACAGAAAAATACAGTAATTTCTTGCAGCATTTTGGGGGCTAAATGTTAAGCAGTCCCAGATTCTGTACATAGTTATAACAATATTTTAAATTAGAAATTAAGGCATTGATAAGATTAAAATACTATGCATATCAATTTTATATACTCATTCTTAAAGTGATCAGACTAGTAAATTAAAGGATACTAAGATTAACTACTATGCATGTAATATTTCAAGACAGAATGAGATTAGGAAGTCTTATGTCTGTCGGCTTTGGTCTGCATAAACAAGCCTAACAAATGTGTTTTATAAAACATAGTGAGATTGGTCAATACACACACACACACACACACACACACTTTAACAAGTAAAGTACTATAATAATAAACAAGTCTTTACTTTTTAATGAAAGCAGCCAATATTGCCAAATTGGCTTTGACCAATTTGATAATATTGATAATATTTGATAAGTTGCTAAAAACAGACAACTTATCCCAAATAAAAAACACTGTCATTCAAACTGTTCTCCAGACTGTGTTTCAGGATAAAATGACATGAAATAAAATTTTCAATCCTTTTTTTTTTTAGTTATGCACCCTTTGGCTGTGTCTGTAGCCTGTAACCTAAGGTTTAGTAGTGTTTCGCAGAAGCTGTCAGTCAGAAGCAGCAAGCAGAAAGTAAGAATGCTCAGGAGCAGCACTCCGGACTGCAACATTTTGTTGCAGCTCCTTGTTATATATGTATGTCTTCTTTGTTTTATATAAAACTCCAGAGATACAAACCAACCAGTAAAAGCAGGTTCAGCATAAGGCTGTCCAAGAGCTTAATCCTTTTATTTATTTATGGGCAGCCATAAAAATCAAACAACAACAAACTTGTACAGCTGTCCTCCATTTAGACCTTGAAACTCCTGGAACAGGAGGAAGTAAAATTGAGATGTAGTCCCAATGCTCCTGGCTTGTAGGAAGAAGTACCTCATTGACCAGCATTAAATTCTGCTCTTATATATTACATCTCACCACATCACTACACAGCTGTGTATTAGTTCCTGATGAATCATCCATGAAAATTGAACCATACACCCCTCAAGATCTTAAGGGAGAGGTGGACTAGCTTCAGACAGCAAAGTTCCATCCTCAGTGGGCTTATCATTGTAGAAAAATAGGCTAGGCTACGGTCTAAAGATTGGTTATATAAGGAAAATAATATGCTAAATGTGTAATGTGTCTGTAAACTTTGTTTCTGCCCTCTGTAAATCCTGCACTTGAAGCAATATGCTTATAGTCATACAAGCCACACAGGAGGAGACACAAAATAAGTGAAAACGAGAACCACAAAGTTGGGAAGGGCCAGAAGGGAATATCCCATCCAGTCCCACACCTTGAACCACTCAGTTTGCCTCTCCATCATCACAGATCCACCACATACCCAGAATGAAATAAAGGGCTCCTGCAAGCCAATTACTGCTTAATACTGCATGCCTTCAAGTCATTGATTTTTCATCCGTCATTGGTATTTAGGACAAAAAAAGAAATTACCGTATTTTTCGCACCATTGGACGCACCGGACCATAGGACGCACCAGATCATAGGAGGGGGAGAACAGGGAAAAAATTTTTTTTCTTGTTCTCTCCCTCTAAAACAAGGTGCGTTCAAGGTACCTACTTTTTTTTGGGGGGGGGGAAATAAAGAAAAAGAAATTCCCTCCCCAGGCACGGGGCAGGCGCGGGGGAAGCCCGAGCTTCCCCCGACCCTAGCCCCCAGAACAGCCTGCTATCCGCAAGCCTAGGGACCCGAGCCGGTCTCCCCAGGCTTGTGGAGAGGTGCGCGAAGCCCGGGCGCGCTCTTCAGTGTGCACCAGGCTTCGGAATGCAGGCAGCTCCGTGCCACCCTCCCGAGCCCCGCGCGGCTTCGCGCCGGGACCGGGAGGGTGGCGCGGAGCTGCAGGAAGCCCTGGAGCGCAGGCAGCTCCGCGCCACCCTCCGGAGCCCCGCGCGGCTTCGCGCCGGGGCCGGGAGGGTGGCGCGGAGCTGCAAGAAGCCCTGGGGCGCAGGCAGCTCCGCGCCACCCTGCGGAGCCCCGCGCGGCTTCGCGCCGGGACCGGGAGGGTGGCGCGGAGCTGCAGGAAGCCCTGGGGCTCAGGCAGCTCCGCGCCACCCTCCGGAGCCCCGCGCGGCTTCGCACCGGGACCGGGAGGGTGGCGCGGAGCTGCAGGAAGCCCTGGGGCGCAGGCAGCCCCGCGCGGCTTCGCGCCGGGACCGGGAGGGTGGCGCGGAGCTGCAAGAAGCCCTGGGGCGCAGCAGTTCCGCGCCACCCTCCGGAGCCCCACGCGGGGGTCTGGAGGGTGGCGCGGAGCTGCAAGAAGCCCTGGAGCTCAGGCAGCTCCGCGCTACCCTCCGGAGCCCCGCGCGGCTTCGCGCCGGGATCCGGAGGGTGGCGCGGAGCTGCAGGAAGCCCGGGAAAGCCTGCATTCGCTCCATAGGACGCACACACATTTCCCCTTCATTTTTGGAGGGGAAAAAGTGCGTCCTATAGAGCGAAAAATACGGTATACTACCGTGAATGAAATATCACCTGATTTCTCCATTGGAAGAAACATGGCTAGAAACAAAGCATGACTGGAAATGTTACTTGAGGAATGTTAACTGACCTATTTTCCTCCCCTCAACTATTTCAGTTTGGAATAATAGGCTAGGAATGCTGTATGCAGTTTTAGTTGAGTGTAAATAAGACACAAAGGAGCTCCAGAAGCTCCGGGCAAGCATCCAGTATGTATTTTCTTATCTCTGCTGAGGGCATAAGTCTCAACAAGAAAAGTGATGTTTGGGCTAATGACACCATAATGTTCAGTTCAGGATACAGTTCAATCTGTGAGCCTCAAATGATCCTTCATATTCTGCCTTTCTGGAACATATACATTCTGCAAAGGATGAGACAAAAGCTTAGAATTTGAGTGCTCAGTAAATCATTCACTCTACCCATACACACAGATCCAAAAAAACAGGTGTGTGTGTGTGTGTCCCCACCGCAACAGGTGGAGGTTCTTCGTATACTTCCAATATGCTGGGTGAATGCCAAGCGGTGTCTTTTCTTTTTATGCAAACTAAGGTTTTTTGGTTCTGTTTCTTTCAATATTCCATTGAACTAAGTAATCCAGGTCCTGTTTCTTGCCATTAGGAACAAGTGAGTCTTTCAATTTCAGGTGTCCCATTTTCTTATTTTTCCATTCTAAAATTCAGTTCTCCACACTTCTGTAGCAATTTGCCATGGGGAAAAAAATCTTTAAAATTTGTCAGCATTTCAGTGCTAATTTCTAATAAGCACATGTTTCTATGCAATTCTGACTAATGAACACATTTCTACAAGCCATTTCCTCTAAGGTAATGATTTTTTGTATGTTATTTAAATGAATACATTTATTTTTATGCACATTCCTCTCTCTCTCTCTCTCTCTCACACACACACACACACACACACACATTGGTTAGAAAACTGCATCACAAAATTTGGGTATGTATTTCAAAGTATAACTGAGTTTTGGCTCTCAAATTGTTTCAGAAAGTGTGAATTAGTTAAGTTCATCCTGAAATGAGTACTGAATTTAATTATGCCCCCCCCAACTACTTGCCATAGAATTGTAGAGTTGGAAGGGACCATGAGGGTCATCTAGTCCAATGCCCTGCAATGCAGGAATCTTTTATCCAATGTGTTGATGGTGTATTATAATTGTTTATAGGCTTTATTAATACATTGTGAACTATAACTGCTGTGACCTGACTCTCACTGGTATTCTAATTTAATAATCCATTGCATTGCCACAGATTGATATAGATTTAATTAAAAATTGATGAATTGATAAACAGCAATAAGGCCATGGGCTACACTGCTAAAACAAACTAAAAGCTTCAGGAAAGCAATGGTCTAAAATGCTTCCATTATTTATAAATTTATAAATGCAGGAGCATCCTATTAAGGCTGGGCAATATATCAATATATAATCCAAATCCAGTTTGAAGACCATATCATGATACTGGGTTTATAATTTGTGTTTTCTGTTATGAAGTCTATATGTTCCTGACCCATGGAGAATTTATTTTAAAAATAGTATAATTTTTAAAATGTTAATGTTTCCTAAATTGCTTTTAGGTTTGTTTATCATGTCACAAAGAATCAGCATATTGCAGAAGTACACTAGATATATTCTTTACTGGTGTTTTCAGTAAGAGAAGAAGTAGGCCAGTGCATGCTCCCTCAGAATTAGGTCAAAATTTAAACAAGTCATTCACAAGCGATGCATGTTTTAACATTTTCCCTGGTCTCCTCAGTATTCTATATTTCACTTGTAAAATTAGAATTTATTGTATAACTCCCAAATAAATCTGCATTTAGAAATTTAACAGGCTATTAGCAAGTTAAAATGAAAGCTAAATAAATACTGCACACTGAGATAAAATTATTGAATAACTTAGCAAATAGTAAATAATATCATCCTTCATAAGCAGTACCAATCTTATTAAACCATTAAAATATACATATCTCTACAGTCCTTTCTGCAGGCAGGCAGGGATTTGGAGGAGAATGCAGAAATATTAATTTTCCACACTTTCCAGAAGAAAAAAACACTAACCAGATAGCAGTATAAAGTGCAGTTAGTCTCATCTGCAAGGTGGGCTATTTCCTTTGCAGATATTTAACATAGTATGCATTTCTATTAAAACCACTTGCAACCAGAGCACACTGTAGATAGAAGGCATTGGATTGGTCAACTAAAATACTTGTACCATACATGTATGAGCAATTGTGGTCTAACCAGGAGTGAGCCTGGTCAGCATAAGAAACCTGTGCTCAGAGATCTAAGAGATCGCCTTACCCCACATGTGCCCACTCAACCACTTTGATCCAGCAGAATTGGCACTCCTACAGCTCCCGCACAATACCCATTCTGCATTTTAAGGGCCCAATTGTTTAGTGTAGTAGCACCTACAGTTTGGAACTCCCTGCCTATTGATATCAAGCAGACATCTTCACTGTTCTCTTTTTGGCACCTGCTAAGAACATTTTTGTTTAGACAAGCCTACCCAGATGCTTAGAAAGTTGAGGTAATTTTAATTTGCTTTAATATTGATTTTATTGTTTTACCTTTTTCAAAATTGCTTTGAGATTGATTTGTTTTTTACAAGAAATGAATAAGTGAATGAATGAATCTTCATTGTGCATCGTATTAAGGACCAAGAAACTACAGAGCAGCACCTGAGGACAGCAAAAAGAGAAAATGGAAACTGTAGCTTCCAGTGGGTTGGGAAGGGTAATCACTATGTGAGGACAACTTGCAATGTTGTTGTTTAGTCGTGTCCGACTCTTCGTGACCCCATGGACCAGAGCACGCCAGGCACTTCTGTCCTCCACTGCCTCCCGCAGCTTGATCAAAATCATGCTGGTAGCTTCAAGAACACCATCCAACCATCTCATCCTCTGCCGTCCCCTTCTCCTTGTGCCCTCCATCTTTCCCAACATCAGGGTCTTTTCCAGGGAGTCTTCTCTTCTCATGAGGTGGCCAAAGTACTGGAGCCTCAGCTTCACGATCTGTCCTTCCAGTGAGCACTCAGGGCTGATTTCCTTAAGAATGGATACGTTTGATCTTCTTGCAGTCCATGGGACTCTCAAGAGTCTCCTCCAGCACCATAATTCAAAAGCATCAATTCTTCTGCGATCAGCCTTCTTTATGGTCCAGCTCTCACTTCCATACATCACTACTGGGAAAACCATAGCTTTTACTATACGGACCTTTGTTGGCAAGGTGATGTCTCTACTTTTTAAGATGCTGTCTAGGTTTGTCATTGCTTTTCTCCCAAGAAGCAGGCGTCTTTTAATTTCGTGACTGCTGTCACCATCTGCAGTGATCATGGAGCCCAAGAAAGTAAAATCTCTCACTGCCTCCATTTCTTCCTCTTCTATTTGCCAGGAGGTGATGGGCCCAGTGGCCATGATCTTCGTTTTTTTGATGTTGAGCTTCAGACCATTTTGTGCTCTCCTCTTTCACCCTCAATAAAAGGTTCTTTAATTCCTCCTCACTTTCTGCCATCAAGGTTGTGTCATCTGCATATCTGAGGTTGTTGATATTTCTTCCGGAAAACTTAATTCCCGCTTCAGAGTCATCCATCCCAGCCTTTCGCATGATGAATTCTGCATATGAGTTAAATAAGCAGGGAGACAATATACAGCCTTGTCGTACTCCTTTCCCAATTTAGAACCAATCAGTTGTTCCATATCCAGTTCTAACTGTAGCTTCTTGTCCCACATAGAGATTTCTCAGGAGACAGATGAGGTGATCAGGCACTCCCATTTCTTTAAGAACTTGCCATAGTTTGCTGTGGTCGACACAGTCAAAGGCTTTTGCATAGTCAATGAAGCAGAAGTAGATGTCTTTCTGGAACTCTCTAGCTTTCTCCATAATCCAGCGCATGTTTGCAATTTGGTCTCTGGTTCCTCTGCCTCTTCGAAATCCAGCTTGCACTTCTGGGAGTTCTCGATCCACATACTGCTTGAGCCTTCCTTGTAGAATTTTAAGCATAACCTTGCTAGCGTGTGAAATGAGTGCAATTGTGCAGTCGTTGGAGCATTCTTTGGTACTGCCCTTCTTTGGGATTGGGATGTAGACTGATCTTCTCCAATCCTCTGGCCACTGCTGAGTTTTCCAAACTTGCTGGCATATTGAGTGTAGCACCTTAACAGCATCATCTTTTACAATTTTAAATAGTTCAGCTGGAATACCTTCACTTCCACTGGCCTTGTTATTTGCAGTGCTTTCTAAGGCCCATTTGACTTCACTCTCCAGGATGTCTGGCTTAAGGTCAGCAACCACACTACCTGGGGTGTACGAGACATCCATATCTTTCTGGTATAATTCCTCTGTGTATTCTTGCCCCCTCTTCTTGATGTCTTCTGCTTCTGTTAGGTCCTTACCACTTTTGTCCTTTATTATGGTAATCTTTGTACGAAATGTTCCTTTCATATCTCCAATTTTCTTTTCTTTTTTTTAAATCATATTTATTAAAGTTTCCAAAGATATAGAAATACAAAGAAAAAAGAAAAGGAAAAAAAAGATATTTAAAACCTTACTTTCATTGCCTACTTTCTTGGACTCCCCCCCTCCCCCCCAACTGTATTCCCCTTTCCTTAATTTGGTTCTACAAGCTCTCACTCCCAATTTGAAGCTTAATTTGTTTAACCCACTATCCAAATTGAATTGTACAAATCTTACACCGTCCCACATCATTAACAAGAAAAGAAAAAAGATTTTCCCCAAGATCCACCCCAGTTCCTTCCACGAATTCCCTTTTTTTTAAACACGTCCAATCAAAATAAAGTGACATGCGTAAGTTATATAAAAAAATAGAAAATAAGAGATATAAAAAAAATTCAAAAGATTGTTACACAGCCTTTGGATTCCAAATCTCCCCCCCCCCCTTCCCCAGTTTGAATTCCCCATGTCCATCAGTCTATACATTATCAGCCTGGAAGTCTCAATTCATGGCCAAATTTCTCCCCAATTCCATCTTGCCGGTTTTCTTTTAATTTATTAATTTTAATGATATTTAACTTCAAGTGTCCAATCTAACAAAGGCCTTTGATTTCCTTGATCTTTACCACTCCTCCCATTGTTCTTTCCATGTCGTAATCAGTCCTTTGTTCTTCTTATTCCTCACTTTCTCAGGTTTCTTGTCCTGTTCAGCTGCTAAAACTTTCTTATTCAGAAATCTGGTATCTCTACAGAGGTTTGTTATTCAGGAACAAAAACTTACGTCCAGTCCCTTCCTTTCTTCAATAGAAAATTCTATTGTCTCCTTTAATGTAAATACCTCTGTAGACAAAATACTATTTCAGTTTTGCAGCTTTCCCAGAAGATAACAAGTCCTGTGCAAATCCCGGAGTATTTTTCCACTTACGACCGTTCTTGTAATGTCCCAATACCCCTCTAGGGGGATTATAATAACTTTGTATCCTCTGATCCAAAAGTCAAATTGTTGTTCCTTATTTTCCAACAGTTTGTATCCATATTATAGCAAAATGTAACAAAATTAACCAGCAAAGTCCTCGTAACAAAGTCCTCTTTATATTCTCCAGCTTTGACAGCTACTTTGACAGCTGTCAAAGTCTCCGTCTCTCTTCACCAGGCTCCGCGGATCGCCCCGGTTCCCAGGGGGGGGGTTGCATTTTCCTTCTCCCCCTCCACTCTTCTCCTCCAGCACAGTTCTTATAATTTCCCATCGTGGAATTAATGATTTTTATCAGAAATATACTTCCCTTTGGACCTTGGTTGCTCAGTCCTTGTTTGGAATGCTTACAGTAGGGGGGGGGATTGACTTCCTTTTTAAATCGCCCCCACTCGTGCCAAATCCGAAATTTTGAACCCGGTTTCCCAATTACTCACGGGTTGTTGTTAATAGTCCAAATTTTCAATGGAAGAAGTCAGCGCTCTCCGTCGAATGGCATGCGGCTGCGCTCGGCAGGGAAAGCAGAAGACTCAAAGCACCACGCCGCTCCCCGGCACCCGATCCGAAGCCTTTAAAAAGGCTCCTTCACGAGTCGGGAGGGCGCTAATGGTGCAAGCCGAGTCACCCATGTCCACGGACTCCGTGCCCGTGGTTTTTAAGGGTCCCCGCGTCGCCGGCGCGGTAGGACCCAGCCCCTGCCGAGCAGACTCCCTCCGGAGCTCGGAGGAAGTCCGCCATTCGGCGATGGCGCCAACCCGGAAGTCCTCATATCTCCAATTTTCTTGAACAGATCTCTGGTTCTTCCCATTCTGTTGTTTTCCTCTATTTCTTTGCATTGCTCGTTTAAGAAGGCCTTCTTGTCTCTCCTTGCTATTCTTTGGAAATCTGCATTCAATTTCCTGTATCTTTCACTATCTCCCTCGCATTTTGCTTGCCTTCTCTCCCCCGCTATTTGTAAGGCCTCATTGGACACCCACTTTGCTTTCATACATTTCTTTTTCATTGGGATGGTTTTAGTTGCTGCCTCCTGTATAATGTTGCGAGCCTCCACCCATAGTTCTTCAGGCACTCTGTCCAGCAAATCTAAATCCTTAAACCTGTTCCTCACTTCCAGTGTGTATTCATAAGGGATTTGGTTTAGATTGTATCTTACCGGCCCAGTGGTTTTTCCTACTTTCTTCAGTTTAAGCTTGAATTTTGCTATAAGAAGCTGATGATCTGAGCCACAGTCAGCTCCAGGTCTTGTTTTTGCTGACTGTATAGAGCTTCTCCATCTTTGGCTGCAGAGAATATAATCAATCTGATTTCGATGTTGCCCATCTGGTGATGTCCATGTGTAGGGTCGTCTCTTGTGTTGTTGGAAAAGCGTGTTTGTGATGACCAGCTTGTTCTCTTGACAGAACTCTATTAGCCTTTGCCCTGCTTTGTTTTGATCTCCAAGGCCAAACTTGCCAGTTGTTCCTTTTATCTCTTGATTCCCTACTTTAGCATTCCAATCCCCTATAATAAGAAGAACATCCTTCTTTGGTGTCACTTCTATAAGGTCTTGTAAGTCTTCATAGAATTGGTCAATTTCAGTTTCTTCAGCACCAGTAGTTGGTGCATAAACTTGGATTACTGTGATGTTAAAAGGTCTGCCTTGGATTCGTATCGAGATCATTCTATCATTTTTGAGATTGCATCCCAGTACAGCTTTCGCCACTGTTTTGTTGACTATGAGGGCCACTCCATTTCTTTTACGGGTTTCTTGCCCACAGTAGTAGATATGATAGTCATCCGAACTGAATTCGCCCATTCCCGTCCATTTTAGTTCACTGATGCCCAGGATGTCAAAATTTATTCTTGCCATCTCATTTTTGACCACATCCAACTTACCCAGGTTCATGGTTCTTACATTCCAGGTTCCTATGCAATATTTTACTTTACAGCATTGGACTTTCCTTTTGGTTCCATGCATATCCGCAACTGAGCGTCCTTTCGGCTTTGGCCCAGCCGTTCATCAGCTCTGAATCTACTTGTACTTGTCCTCCGCTCTTCCCCAGTAGCATGTTGGACACCTTCCGACCTGAGGGGCTCATCTTCCAGCATCATAACTTTTATATGCCTGTTGTCTTTCTCGATGGAGTTTTCTTGGCAGGGATACTGGAGTGGCTTGCCGGTTCCTCCTCCAGGTGGATCACGTTTGGTCAAAACTCTCCACTATGACCTGTTCATCTTGGGTGCCCTGCTCGGCATAGTTCATAGCTTCTCTGAGTTATTCAAGCCCCTTCGCCACGGCAAGGCAGTGATCCATGAAGGGGCAACTTGCAATATATCTGCACGAATACTAGGAAGCAACAGGAGTTAGGGAAACTTCAATAGATGTATTTATTTGTAAACAGCAGATCAACAACTCAACATGGCAGTTAGAACTTGCTATCTGGGTAAAACTAAAGTTTCAACTAGTCCCCACTAAACTTTGGATGGAATCACACCCAGAGAGACGTGGGGAGTTTCTATCACAGACACATATCGTAAAGAGACATGACAGACACACACACACACACACACTATAGAAAGTTTCTAATAGTCCTCAAACTATTTGAGAGAATTACTTTAGCAAAACCACTCCACTTCCCAGGGCGGCAAAGTTGCAGGCTGGCCACGAGCTCTCCCCGTGTACAGCAGGGGGGCATGGCGATGCCTCCCACATCATTGGGAGCCCCGGCCTCGTCACGCCCCACAGCCAACCAATCAGGTGACTTGGGGCGTGGCTTACCTGATGTAAACCCTGTGCAGCCAGGGCTCTGTCTCCTTTCTCCTCCTGCATTGGATCTCCCACCCTCCCGCTCTATTTTCATGTGCTCGCCATCTTGGCCTTGCTATGGACTATGGTTGGTCTCCTGTTGAGGGGGCCAGGTAGGAATTTTCCCACTTGGCAAACTGGCACCAGTCATGTGGTTTTCGCCTGCCTTGTAGCAATCGTCACAACTTTGTAAGGTTTGGCGGTTAGGCATTGGTAAACCTGTTTTATGGGAGGGGAGGTTGTGGCCTTCCGTTAAGGGTATTCCGTTAAAGGGATCCTGGGGTGTGGATCCTGTCCAAAGCCAGGATATGGGCTAGGGCCATGCCATGACCTCATTGGGGACCCTGGGGGAGCTCACAGTTGATGTACATCAACAGGGCTCCCCCTACTGGTGGCTGACCCTTGTGAGACTACCTGCATGACGGGCAGGAGTCAGATATAGTTGGTTCACTTCCGATGCCTAAGCCAGGGGTGGCCAACTCCAGAGGAACTGAGATTTACTTTCAGAATTAAAATCTGGCAGTGATCTACTCCCTTTTGGGGGGGTTCAGGTCAAAGTTGTTGAGCTTTTTAAGGGGTGGGAACTACCCCATTTTATGTCCATTTTGTGGGGGTACTTTTAAGGGGGAGGGGGTTAGTTGCAAAAAAAAAAAAAAAAGACAACCAGTGCTGTGGGAGCATTTTGCCACACAGCAAAAACTCTGTCTTCCATTACAGAGATCAGGAGAAAACCCAGGCAGGAGAGAGGGGGCCGGGCCAGGTGCTCTTAGGCAAAAGCAAAGGAAAATGAGTCCGCGATCAACAGCGATCGACTGCAACCTCCCAGGGATCGACCAGTCGATCCCGATCGACCTGTTGAACATCCCTGGCCTAAGCCAATACCACTCACATCTGTAACCAATAAAGTTGTGGCCTTATTTATCCCATTAACCCAAAATATTGATGTCCATGTGTTTCATTATCTAAGAAAGGTGGTGTGGCTCAGGACCTTGCCATGAAATTCAAATTTGAGAGCCAATTTGTCAATTCAGGAGATAATGGATCTTACTCAGAACTGCAACCATGGCTCTGTCAAATGCTAATAAATATTTGAAAATACTAATCACCACCTCTGTTTCATATTATACATCCAATTCAGCTGAATTCAGTCCTAATAGCCACATGTGGAAATGGGCTTCTGCTTACTTGTTGAAGCTGGAAGTGAAGGTGTAAATCAAGATGCCTATACACATGCAGCTGATGGTTGCCCATGCATGCTGCATTACATTCAATCACATGTGCATTGAGATGCACATCTGAATGTGCATTCCCATCATTGTGCAACTAGTCATGCATAATCACATGTGACTAGAACTGTACCTGGGCATTAATATTTTATCAATGTTAAGCTCACTTGAGCGTTAGAGCCGTTATAACACATGACAAGAATCTTCATATAAGCATGACAGATCAGTTGACTACTGTATTAGCTTCAGGGGGAAGGGCAGTCATTTTAAAGTAAAAGCACACTAAGATCTGGAAGATAATAGTATCTTCCTTAAAACCAACAGTAAAGCTTCTTCTACAAATATGTGGACATAGCTAAAAGAATATTTCTACATGGTTTCAGTGAGGCATATGCCAGTTTCTAGTTTCAACTTCTTAAAAAGGTTTTTAAAGGCCAATAATTTTCAGTGTTCTAATATGACCCCATAAATTATAGAGGAAATCACCATGTAATCAAATAAAAGTCAAGGATAGATAACTATATAGGTTTTCAACTTCCTATGGCTCTGTGCTGGAGATGTACATTTGACATCAAGCTGATTTCAGATGTGTCTGGTGAAACTCAAGAGATACTGGCAATACTGGGGAAATGTAGTAAACAGAATAAATCAAATTACTGGGTTAAAGTACCAACAGAGTCTTCTGTTCTTAGGTAAGCTTGACAGTGTGCACTCAGTTTAATGTTGCTAAACAGTATTATAACACATTTGCTGGCAGCTCAAAACTGGAGGAAGAGGGAAATAGAAATGGAAAAGTAATAAAGCTGGTGATGCCTTTTGATACAGGAGTTTGCTATCTGCCTGCTGAATTGGGAGTGCCAATGGCAGAAGAAAAGACAGAGGTCCCTGCTGGGTGATTACCTTACTAGGTATTGAATTGGATTCCCTTCACCAGTACTGCCACCTGTCTTCCTGCTGGCAAAGCTTAGGCTTGGGGCCATTTCTGTGGGAAGGATACATCAGTTAGTGCTTAAGAACCTGCAGAAATCAGTGGCTACCTTAACTCTGCCTGTCAAGCGATAGCTCTTGGTCAAGCCCTCTTGCATAGATTTTGTGATGCAATGGAGGACCTCAGTTAACCTCACAAGATAATCCACGGTTCCAGGGACATGAGGCTGGAATTGGCTGTCTGATAAAATAAAATAAAAAGGTATGAGCACAATAGCATTTCCTTTTGGGGACCAGATTTGTTGCTGGAAAAGGAACTCGGTTGCAGTTGGGTCAGCTGGCTTTGAGGTTATTTCCCAGGACAAATGGTGTTCTGCTATATTGTCCTAGAACTGGGTTGATAAAGGCTCAAGCAGGGGTTTAACTTTTTGGAGTTTTCCCTTTTGTAGTGGCAATTTGGCAGTGGCCTCCTGATTTGGTTAACTCAGTTGCCCACTTTTGATGTGACAACCAGGCCACAATCCATCAATAAGTCTCTTACATCTAAGCACTCTAGAGTCATGTCCATGGTTGGGACCTTTGTGCTCTGTTGTCTCCTTTTCAGTTTGATCTTTCTTGCTCACCATGTTTTAGAACTCAGCATGGCACTGCCAATGTGTTGTCACAGAACCAGATGACACATTTTCAGGAGTGTACCCTAATGGCCTGGAAAGAACTGGAGTTTATGCCAGTAGAGCTATGAAATCTTGGAAGACTGAGGCAGACAGGGTCATAAAGTTGCCACTTGAACAAACTATTGCAGAACAGGCATGGAGTTCAGTGTTTTTTCAGATCCTCAAAGGGTTCTTGCAGGAGTGGCCAGTTCCAGTGGAGCAGCTAATGGAGTTCTCTGTGGCTCTCACACCATGAAAGGTAAGTTGGGCACCTTAGAGTTTGGTGCCAAGGTGCAAGGCACAGACATGGACGTAGCCAAAGGGGGGCGGGGGGCAGCTGCCCCCATGAATCAATAAAAATATTTCACTAACTAAGGTTCTCCCTCCCCCTACAAAAGCCTGCCCCTCCCCCAACAAAAATCTTGGCTATGCCCATGGGCGTAGGCATGCTTTTTAACTCTAAGGAGGTGTTGCATCCTTCACAGTTATCCAACTTGGGTGATAAAAATTGTGCTTGATTAATGACAAGGCACTTATTTACAGGCCTGTATTGACTCTGGTATCATGGGGCGACAGTGGCCAGGGGTTCTCACTGAGTCTAATAGCTTGCTTTAGTTTCAATTATACCTATGTGCATCCATGTTTCTATCACCTTCTCACTTGATGCTTTTAATACCGGTAAGTAGGCTGTTATCATTTTATTGCATTGGTTTTCATGTTGCTATAATGAGTATTCTTCAAGAATTTGTAATTTTAACTTGTCTCCCATTATTCTTGTATATTTCCTAGTACTTGGAACTGCAGTGGCCTCAGGGCCAGCTGATAATAGCAGGCAGAATGAGGTCCTTAGGCATGTTAGAGAAAACATGAACTAAAAATTGCTGCTGCCTGACACCAGATTTCAACATACCAGAAAGAAAAGAGCTTATACTAAACCGATGGGAAAGGGATCCTTTTGCTTTCCATTTCTAAGCAAGTTTCACATGGAGAGATCATGGAGGAGATTCCACCCACCCTAAACACAGCTTATATTGTTCTGCTTTTCCTTGCTTCACACACGGAGAACCACTGATCTAAGCAACAGCAGCAAAAGTACGGAACAACAATATTATTTAGTTAATATCAGAAAATCTTGATAGTTCACCAGACGCAGTAAAGACACCTGCATATAATATATATAGTATGTTTGCTATGTCTATGTTCTTCAAAATCCCTTTAAAGCCTTTCTTTTATCATGCAAACACACACACACATGTAGCTGTGTTAGTCCATAAGAGTAAACTTCATAATCCACGGATGGGCAATATCTTTATTGTAACCAGTCAAAATGCCACAAACTCCTTTTTTATGTCACACTTTGCCTAAGAAAGAGTTCTTGGGGACTTCCGGGGTGGCGCCATCGGCAATGGCAGACTCCCTCTGAACCGGAGGGACTAGCTCCGCGGGAAACGGGTCTTCTCCGCTACGGCGAAGCGGGGACCCTTTTAAAAATCACAGGCGGATGAAGCCTGTGACCATGGGACTCGGCGGGCACCTTTAGCGCCCCCCCAACTCGCTAAGGAACCCACTAACGGGCTCCGAAGTGAAGAGGGGGAAGTGGCGCGGTGCTGTGAGTCAACTGCTATTTCCGTGGAGCGAAGCCGCATAGCCATTGCCGGAGAGCGCTGCCTTTTTCCTGGGACAATTTGGACTCTAAAATAAGCACCCGTGAGTACTTAGACTTTGAACAACTGGGCATTAAATGGGGACTTTTGAGCAGAAAGGAATTGGATCTTAAAAATCTATTTCAATTTGGTACGGAATGGGAAGGTCTAAACAGGAAGTCAGCCTTCCGTTCTTTTGTAGACAGAATAAAGCAAAGACAACGTAAACTAGAGCTCAGAAAATCGCCTTTAAAGGATTGGATTTCATCATTTAAAATTGTGGAACCCCCCTTCGACAGCAGGAGAAGAAGGGGGATCTTTTTCGGACTGTTTAAAGTGAGTTTAAAGTAAAGCAACTTTCCTCCGTCCTGATCCTGGAGCGGGGTGTCAGGACTGACGTTTGAAGTTCATTGACCAGAGACAAACGTTTTTGACAGATAGCTAAAAGAAGAGAAACATAGTGATTCCACTGTTCCCCTTCGCATTTTAAAGGAATAAATATTGACAAAGTATCTCAAAAAGGGAAACTTTGTTGCAAGAACAAATAGAAGTTTTCCCCTTAGAGGGAGACTGTGAAACTGTAACCAACTCCAGGGAGCCGGCAGCTGTTACAGATTACAATCGTGGGAATAGGCATTTGACCTTGCAGGACAATGTATTCAGAAGCTTTGTTGTGTGCTTTCTATAAAACAAATGCCCTACTGGAACAGTTACATGAGAAGGTGAATTTGATTGCGACTTCGACTAGAAATTTTGAACAGGCAGTGGGAAATTTTGAACAGACAGTGGGAAAATATGTGGAGCCCACCCAGGAATTAAACCAGGAGTGTGTCCTGACAGAACAGGCCCAACAGGAATATGAGTTTTCGGATTTGACAAATGAACTTGGAAAAAGCCAGATTTGGAAAGAAAAAGTTTGGTTTGGCTTGGAAATGGGGGGCTGGATTGACCCCCCCCCCCCTATGCTGGGATGTTTGGTCTTTTCAAATCTGGCAATGGGCCGTGAGATGTTTGGGATTGTGGGGGCTCTTAATTTTGGAGGGTCTTTGAAACATGCTTTTAAATACCACATGGAATTCAGTGCTGAATATGGAAAAGGGGCTGATCTGTCGAGAAGGGTTAAAAATATTGCCAAGCTGGAGTTACCACGAGCAGGAGACAAGGGAACATAGAGTTACAAATATGAAGAAGAGCTGCGGAAGGGACATGGAAGAGACTTGAGGGCCTCGGATATAAGGTTGCCAGGTTAATGGGCTAGATCGATGGGATAATAAGGACTGACAAAACCTGGAACCAGGAGGAAGGGACGTTGGATGGAGATTGGATTTGTTTGTATTTCTTTTTTCTACCATTAGAACTGTTTTATAAAATTGATGAATGTTAGAAAAATGTTGGAATGAAATTACTCGGCTTTAGTAAAGATGTTTAAAGAATTATGAAAGAATATTATGGTTATGAGAAGTTGGTAAGGATAAGATTTAAGTCTTAAGCTTTAAGGTTTATTTTTTATAGAAAGATAAGATTAAAACAGTTTAGGGTAATGTAATGACAGAATATTATGAAATATGGAAAGGATTTGCTGGGATAATTAATAACTAGGATACAAAGAAAGGGAGGAGGAGGAGGTCAAAGAAAGAAGGTAATGACAGTTGAGGATTCGAGAATAATGAATTTGTTTTTAAATGTTTTTAATTGTCTGTGGTGTATTTTTGTATTTTTTTTCTGTCTCTTTTTCTTATTTTTGAATCTGTATGCGTATGGTTGGAAGGGGTTTGTTTTTTTCATTTCCTATTTGTTAACTATTTTTATTTTGTATTTTCTTTTGCTTTTATTTTACTTTGTAACACTTTGAAAATTTCAATAAATATCTTATAAAAAAAGAAAGAAAGAAAGAAAGAGTTCTTGGGAATTCAAAAACTTGTACATAATACTTTTGTGACATCTTGGTTTGTGCCAATAAAGGTACTGCCCAATGGAGGGTTCTCCCCTGCAATTTGTGTGCCATGCTAATGCTAATTCTGTTTTGGAAAGGTTAATTTCGTTTGACCTTTGGCTGTGAAAAAACAAGAGGCTGGAAGCCTAATAGTTTAATAGAGATATGCTTATTTTTATGGTAAAAAATCAAGTTGACCCCTAGTTGTTTCTTCCTCATCCTTTATCCATCCCTGAACAGCATTTAAAGAATAATCTTACAATCTTAACGAATTCCCTATAGAGGAAATGCTATGTTACCATGGAATCAGTCAATTAACTTTGACACATGCTTACCAAGATTGATCAATCATTTCTGATGTCTGCCTGCGAAGTTATTGTTTTTCAGGAATGGAGAGGAAATCTCACATGAGATTAACACCCAAATTGCCTAAACTGATACTGCCCTGGTGTCAATACCAGCAGCATTTGCTAATGCCAATCACTCATTACACAATGAGTTAAGCTTGCTGCATATCCTCTTGGTTCACGTCATATAAGATAGGAATCAAGAAAGAACAAGAGTCTTATTTTACTGAATTCTTTTACAGATCATACAAGAAACACAAACCTTTACAAATTAAATTTATAAATTTTTAACATCATTGAAAATTAACACATTAACACTTCAAAACAATGTATTTAAGTTAGGGCTCTTTTATATAAATTATACAATTAAGCCTTTTAAACACACACAAACAAAGGATGTTTTAGAAAGAAAACTGAATGCAATGCTAATATATTAAAAGCAAAAGCCTTAATTTATAACAACTTATATCAAGCCATATGATGCAATCTGGGAAATACCTGAAGTACAAAAATTAAACCATGTTTCAAATTTGGCTTTTTCTCTGTCATATTTTAAATTAACAGCAGAGGGCCAGTCCACTGTCCCTCAGACCTTGTGGGGAGCCAGACTATATTTGGGGGTGGGGGGAAATGATACAAGAGCACCACGAGCCCTGGTGGCTGCTTACCTGTGTCTTGCAAGTGGCAGGGGCTGGTGGCGGCGGTGGTGGTGGAGGGATGATGAGCAGTGCGTGAAAGGGATCCGGAGAGGGGCTGCTTAAAATGGCAGCCGCTCGAGCGCTGCTGCTGCTGGCGCCAACAAAGCCCAGCCCCCTTACTCCTCTAGGCAGGGCAGGGAGAAGCCACGAGGGAGGAGGCGCCGCCGCCACTGTGTGAGGGAGGGAGGGAAAGAACGCATGCACTGGCGATCCACATGGCAATTCCCGGACCGTCCACAGGCCGGATCCAGAACGCAATTGGGCCTGACCTGGCCCACGGGCCTTAGTTTGCCTACCCATGGTTTAGAGTGTAAGAACTGTGCCTTATATAGTTTATAATATATCTGTTTGGGATTCTTGTGTGCTACTGCGCCTGGTTTATACAGCCCTCAGTGGATCAGGACCCAAATATACAGTATGTAAGAGTGCCTTCTCCATTACCAGCCAACTAAGTTTAAGATTGGCAAGGGAGAGCTCTATCCACAGTCCCAGTAGTGGACCTACATTTTTGGGAGCCTGAAGCTTGAACTGTCATGGAGGCCTCTTCACAACCAGCAACGAGGTCTGTTATCTTCTTCACCGGGGTTGTTCCATGACAGATCACACACTTTTACAAACTACTGAGCTACTGACTCACAAACCTGGAATTGTTGAAATATATACATTTTAAAAAATCAGTCATGTGATTTAAACTGGGTCTAACAGACACAACATTTTTAAGCAATGCAGACTAAAGTCGCTTCTGGGATTAGGGGCCCTGAAGCTTAAGATTCATTAGTTTCATAGTAGATTCCCCCCCCCCCCGCCCGCCCCTACACGGTCCCAATCAGATTTTGAGGAGACAATTTGCATTGAAGGGCCTTCTCTGTGGTGGAACTCTAACTCTGGAATTGTCACTCTCACTCTGCAGACATCAACTGAAACATTTTTATTTTTGTAGAATAACTATGGAGTATTTAATCCTCAGCAACTACATTTGAAACAGTGCTTTAAGGTGTTGTAAATATCTATTTTTAAGATTATGGTTTTACTGTTTATGCAGTTATGCTTATATGTTTGTTGTACATTGCCCTGAGCCCCTTTAGAGGAAAGTCAATTGATAAATATTTTAAATAAATGGAACTTCAAATCTTGTGAGATACTTTATCGGGTATGTGGTTTGTTCTGCTATGCTTCAGATACAGAAACAGATGTATCTTATATCAAAGTACTTCAATACTACAATAAAGGTGCATTATAACCCTTCTTTTTCAGATTAACTTTACAGCATTTACAGAATCCCAAACCCAGTTTTCATTTATAGAACAATAATGACATCAATAACACTTTCAAAGTCATTCAACACAGAGATAAAACAAAAACTTGCAAGTTTATTTTTATACTTTACCAGAAGTCCTCAAGTTTTCCTCATTAAAACACTCTTCTGCTAATGGAGAATTATACCTTGAACATTCAGCTAAATATTCCCAACGCTAACTTGGAAAAAGCATTACAATATTCTACAAGCAAGCTTTAGGTAATGTTCCCTCTGTCAGTTTCACTTTCCTCATGCAAATATTGTGTGTGACAAAGAATAAATCCTTTAATACTAAACAACCAAGGAAATCCCCCTATTATAGTATCATTACTGGAGGTACTGGTTATTGTAGACATTAGCTAAGGGATACATTATCATCTGGAAATTTTACTTGTCTTAAATTATCAGAGACTTAGACTAAGGTATAAAATAGAATGCAGTTGACACTCAGATAAAATTAACTGTTTTGAAGGAATCACATTCTAATCCCTAAATGCAGACTTTCTGAGTGGAACTACATAGTAAGAAAAACTTATTTTGTGTATTGTTACAAGACAAACAGGAACTTGGTCATCAAAATATGAACTTGCTTAAGTAACCACTTTCACTCTTACAAATACTCCATTAAAGTTGATGCCCCCCCCCATTTTCTGCAGAATGTTTCTTTCTCAAGCAAGCAAGTAGCTCACCACGTACATCAATAAAAATGAGAATGAGCAAAAAACTGTACTCCTGTAAAATATGGATTCTAGCCAGCTCTCTTATCAGATGAGCTGTTTTAATGTCTGGTTTTCCCAGCTGCCCAGAAATTGTGTGCGTAAATACACACATGTTGCCTTATTTTAACACCTAGCTGTTAAAATTATCTTAGATTATAAATCTCAATTAAGTGCACAAAGGTAAATATTGATTCCCACTTTTACACACTGCACAAAAAGAAAGCATGCAGAAGCAAATGAACCTGCACAAGGTAACTGCTCAGATCAGTAACTGCTCAGATCAGTAGCAGAAGTGGGATGAAATCCTTGCATTACTAACCTTTACTCCATAACTCTAGCCACAAAACTGCACAGGTTCCTCTTTTTAAGCATGTTTCATATAAATGAACAAGCTACTACAACTTATATCCACAGCACACAGTCCTTAGTGTGCACCACACATCCAAACCACTATTTTCAATCCTCTTTTGCTGTCTATGACTCACTCATTCTGCTTTAACAGACGAGGTTTCTTAAATTACTGGAGATTACTACAACCTTCAGAGAAAGCTGGCTAGTTTGATAATGAGTGAAACGCATTTAAACAGGATTAGGTGTAGATTAATATATTACACCTTTGTGAGAGAACTTGGATGAACAGTATTGGGGGAGAGGAACATTAAATGGAATAAAAACCTTTGCTTTGAAGGAAAAACCTTAAGAATTAACTTTTTCTCTCTTTTTTCAGGGAGATAGAATTATCGCTCTCATGATCATATCAAAGGGAAAGTCCCTATCAGATTCCTCCTTGTCTTCTCATTAAAAGCAAGCACACGATGATCTAGGGATTCTTGGCAGACGGCTTTAGTTTTTGTACTTCTGCAAAGACACTTTGGGTATAAAACATAAAGGCAGGAAAAGGAAAAAGGGGGTGGGGGGAAAGAGTATGATCAGATGATGGTGACACTTACTTGAACCTGCCTTGGCAGTGCTGGCACTGGTCTCCTACCCAGCCTTGGTCACAGATGCAGGTAGAATTCAGACATCGGCCCGAGAAGCAGGAGGTCCTCTCGCAAGGCTTCGACTGGGAGACTTGGGCATACAGCACCAGGTACAGTAATCCATAGAAAAGCAGCCAATTGTGCATATCCAGAAGGGTGGCGAAGCAGTAGGAGGAGCAAGAAAAAGGTCTCCAGGCTCCAGAGATCACAGGAGGGCCTCCTATCCTGCGCAGGACTTTCCCCAAAGGATCCAGCATCTTTGCCACAGAGCACATCCGCAAGAGCCGGGACCCGGTGCGCGGAGGGGGGCGGGCGGGCCGGGAAGCGAGATTAACCCAGTTCCTTGTGCAGGTCTGACGAGGAGGAAAACAAGCCCCGCCGCTCCAGGAACATCACCCAGGTCAGGGAGAGAGCGAGTTGAACGCAGAGATGAGAAGGAGCAGAGACTGCGCGCCCCCTCCTCAAAAAAAAGAGAAGCAGCACAAAACAAGAGACCGATGGGGAAAATGTGTCCTGAAGAGAACTGGTTAATTCGGTCTATAGTGCGAAATAAGGGAGACCGCCAAGCCCTGCTTCCCCCTCCGTCTGTCCACAGGCTCCTCACAACACTTCCCGTTTATCCCTCAGGTGAAACGACGCCACCAGCAGCAGCAGCAGTCTTCCCGCCTCTTCTTCCTCGTCGTCCTCAGGGCTCATTGCCTCCGTCTTCCATGGACTCCTTCCTGACCTTGTCGCTTCCCCTCACGACATGCCCCCGTTCAACCCACCCAGGGTAACGCTGCTGCTGCTCCTCAACCGCCCCCCCAATATATATATATATCTCCCTCTCTCCGCACCCCCCTTTCTCAGTCTCCTTTGTAGCTCGCCCTCTTTAAGCAGCAACAGCCGGGCAAGGACGGCGGTGGAAGGGATGCTTCTTCCTCCCACAGGCGGGCGGGCGGCTGAGAGAGGCGCCCTCAGGATCCCCTCAGAACCTCCCGCCCCAAGTGGGCCCCGAGTTCCTCGCCCGCCCGTCCGTCCCCGCCGAGATGGGGCGAGGGGCGCGCGCTTGCTTACTTAAAAGCCCTCTCCTCCTGTCCCAGCTGACAGTTTGGAAGCAGCCATTTTTAAAAGGCTAATTGGTAATCTGCTTTTTTCCGAGGCGGGCGGCTCGCTGGGGCTGAATCCCTCCTCTTCCTCCCCCCCCCCCTTCCCGCTCCGCCGGGTCTGTGCAGAGCCGTCCCTCTCTCTCTGGACTGCCAGGCCCCTCCTCAGCCAGCGCGGGAGAAAGCAGGAATTCCCCGCGGCTCCGTCCCCGCCGCTTCAGGCCACTCGTTGCTGAAGCAACTGCGCCGAGAAAGGGTTTGGGGGGCTCCGAGCCCCGCTCCCAGCTGGAAGTGAAGGGGAAGAGGAGGCGCAGAGGCTTCTGCTGGCGGCGGATTCCCTCCCTCTCTCCCCCTCCCCGCCCTTTCCGAAAGTTCCTGTCCCAGCCGCCCCAGAAGGAAGCCTCAGGAAGGGCAGGAGCGTCGCCCCGCCGCCTTTTTGGAGGCAGCAGAAAGGATTGCAACGCCGTGTGTATCTGTTTCCCCTCCTCCTGCTGCTGCTGCTGCTGCTTCAGCCTCCCCTACAGCTTTGCAGGGGAGTCGTGCCGAGAAACTACCACACAAAGAAGAGCTGAGCATGTGCAGCAGCGAAGCCCCCTTAAAGGCGCAGCGCATTGCTCCATTGCATCACTTTGGAGCGTGACACGAGAGAGAGGGAGAGAAACCGCTACTTGGTCGGGAGGGGGGCGGGAGCCGCCGCCGTCGCTTTTCCACATGGAAGATCGGAAGAGCGTGTCATCTTTTCCAACAAGGGAGAAAACAAGTTCCTGAACTTCTCACACGCAGGCACACAAAGCGGGTGGGGGTGGGGAGAGGCAAGCCTGGGAGCTTTCTCAGAAATATTTTGCCGGCGCAGTGACTCAGGGTAATAAAATTAAAACAAAAACAGGATGAGAAACAGCAGCACAAGAATGATTATTATTAGTCTGGTTGACTTGAGTGTACTTTGCATTTACTCCCCCCCCCCGTACTGCTCCCAATGGGAGCCTTCAACAGCTGCATTCAGTGGGTGGAGTTTGCACACGTCATTGCTATATCTTCATGTCAGGGTAGGCTTCAACTTTTGAATGTCTACCTGCTGTGAAGATGCTACGTGAAGGCACAGTAGCCGCTCCACAAAAGGACAGTTCTAGGATCTCTTGCAATTCTTTTTCTGAAGAAACCACCAGAGTACGGTACTTTCAAGAGCTACACACACTTTTAAAACTACACTCTCAGAAGTTACAAACATTTACAGTACTCTAAACAAAGGATGTAAGCATTTATATATACAGTTCAAGCATTTTGATATTTGTTGACTGAGCACTTTTTAAATACTGTTCTAAAATGTGTTACTTTCTACTGACTTCTTTTAACACTTCAACAATCGGCATATCAGCAGGCAGATGTTTGTAGGGATTTCCTGGTCAAATGTAATCCATATTAAATCTTGCGTACGCTTACCTGAGAATGGGACCTCAATCAGATAATGAATTAATTATTTGTTGTTGTTTAGTCGTTTAGTCGTGTCCAACTCTTCGTGACCCCATGGACCAGAGCGCGCCAGGCACCCCTGTCTTCCACTGTCTCCCGCAGTTTGGTCAAACTCATGCTGGTAGCTTCGAGAACACTGTCCAACCATCTCGTCCTCTGTCGTCCCCTTGTCCTTGTGCCCTCCATCTTTCCCAGCATCAGGGTCTTTTCCAGGGAGTCTTCTCTTCTCATGAGGTGGCCAAAGTATTGGAGCCTCAGCTTCACGATCTGTCCTTCCAGTGAGCACTCTGGGCTGATTTCCTTAAGAATGGATACCTTTGATCTTCTTGCAGACCATGGGACTCTCAAGAGTCTCCTCCAGCACCATAATTCAAAAGCATCAATTCTTCGGCGACCAGCCTTCTTTATGGTCCAGCTCTCACTTCCATACATCACTACTGGGAAAACCAGGGCTTTAACTATACAGACCTTTGTTGGCAAGGTGATGTCTCTGCTTTTTAAGATGCTGTCTAGGTTTGCCATCACCTTTCTCCCAAGGAGCAGGCGTCTTTTAATTTCGTGACTGCTGTCACCATCTGCAGTGATCATGGAGCCCAAGAAAGTAAAATCTCTCACTGCCTCCATTTCTTCCCCTTCTATTTGCCAGGAGGTGATGGGACCAGTGGCCATGATCTTCGTTTTTTTGATGTTGAGCTTCAGAATTAATTATAGGTGATTTTAAATTGCTAAAGAGTGACAAGTTTATAAGTTAATACTGGCTTGCGTTTCCCTGGACCGTGATCATCTTTCATGAAATAACTGACAACTGTCCTCTTGGATTAAAAAAATCCCCAAGAATGCACCTTCTTAGCGCTGTACACATGCTAGGGTGCCTGCCCACCCTACACTGAGTAAGGAGAAGACCTTTCTGCAAACTCTGCTTCTCTTTCCAAGAGTGAACTGTCTTGATGTGAGAAGGGCAAATATCAATTTTAAAAGTGGTTTTCTGGTCAGGAGTAATCAGCCACTTGCACCAGAATAGCCTTGCATTCAGATTGTTGGTTTGAGGAAAAAATGGTTCAGATGGATGGGAGGGAGTGTGTATCTTTCTCATGCTATTAATCAGGAATCGTAATGGCTGCAGAATGCCACTTCATTTCGAGTCAAAATGGGGCCACCAACAAACAAGAAGTTTGGGCAAACTGGGGAAACCCCAAGGTATGCAGAAGTATGTTACCTCAAAAATGACCTCAGAAAGAGACAAGCCCCTGCCCATCAAACCCAGTTAGACTTACCTCTGAGTGAACTTGTATAGGACTGGAAATGTTAATCCGAGGTAGCCATGGTGAAAATGAAGCAGAACTGTATTCTATATTAGTTAATTGAGAACACTTGCGTCTGGATCCACCAGCAACTTCTGGCCCTCAGCAGAATTCTCTCTGAAAGAATGCAGCCCTCAAAAGAAAAAAAATTGTCCTGTATGCTATACACCCTTACCTGGGGGTAGATCTCATTGATCTCAGATTTACGTTTGAGTTGACGTGCATAAGACTGCACTGCAAGATTGCAATCCTAAACACATTTACTAGAGTCAACCCAAGCTAATGCATACAGACTTACTTCTTGGTTAACTAGTGCAAGATTGAGCTTTAAACCTTGGGTCTAATAGATTGACAGTGCAATCCTAAGCACCAGTGAGACTTAACTTCCACGTAATTGTGCCTCAGGCTGCAATGGAATCTCCACTTACATGGGAGTAAGTTCCATTAACTCAGTGGGACGTCTCAGAAGATATGCTTTGGGTTGCACTGTAAATATTCCATTTTCATACAGTATACCTAAAAATGTCTCAGCACATAGCCATGGAGATTCAGTTGACCTAGTAATAATTTTACACCTTTGAAAAATACTGTTATCATTTGACTTATGCTTTGGGGGCTGAGGAAAATTATTCAGTCCTGTACTGCTGTGCAGTTTGTTAATTGTTCTAAATAAAACTTGATTGAGTCCACTGAATAACTATCTGCTGTTAAAAAGTGATGTGAAACATGTGACATTGTTAATTTAAGATTATATATTGAACTACAAATGAGCTCGACAAATGAGCTTTTCATTTCATACCACATTATGGTATGTGCTCACGCCTACAAGCAAGTTTCAAACCACTTCTTAAAAATCTATTTTATGGAGAGGGTTAAAATCCATCTTTTTGTGGCTTTTTCTTCTTTTTTCTAGTTAGAAAAAGGCAGCCAAACTTTTTAAACTACCAATCAAAGTAAAGGTAATCTGGAAAGATAAGTCCTCTATCAGTGGAGAGCTCTATTTAACATTGCAAAGGGCCAGTGCTGCAATGCTGTAGCAATCAATGTGTCTGTGCATCAGGTTCTTTGATGAAGGACCAAATTATAGGACGGGGAAGGGGAGCCAGTGAAATGAGAAAAACAGACGATTCCGAAGTGCTAAATAAGTGGGTGAGGACAAAGGATCACACCCTCTTACTTTTCAGAATCCTTATATACATATAAAAATCAAGCAAATGTATCCACCCCTTTTAATAAACTTCAGGGTCAATAAAGTTTTATTATTACATTTGTATCCCACCTTTCTTCCAAAGAGCTCAAGATGGCATACATGGTTCTTTGTTTATTCAGTCCAACAGTAACAGCTATCATAATAAATTTTAATAATTTTTACATTAATGTAGCAATGCAAAAGTATGTATAGAACTAAGAAATAGTAATGAAAGAACCAAAATATCCAAGGAAGGAAAAGTGAAGGAAGAAAATGGTATTTTAAATCTATTCTGAAACAGATTATATGCCGTCCTGTGCATTTTCCCTTCAGTATTGAAAGGCTCTCAATAAATACACTGTTTTGCTGTTTCCCTTCTCTAATTCTCATATTAGGGTGCAATCCACCCCATTGATGGAACTTTATGGACCAGTGGAGCAACCACGGCATTCACAGCTGCTCACAAGTAGAAGATGGGGGGCCAGTAAGACGCTGCAGCAGCCTGAAGCCAATGTAGTTTTCAGACATGGATCTTGTCAGTGCACAACAGCACTGAAACCAGCTTGGGATCCAGTGGCTATCAACTGGCTCAGCCCAAGCCCCTCCACAATGCCCTGCTTTAAGGCTTTCTGCTGGCTGCCTCTGAGGAGGATCCTGATAGTGACCTGGCTGCCTGTACATTTAACTCCTGGCAGGAAGCTAGCTTAGTCAGGACAGCTGAGCATCTCCACTCCACTCTTACCCAAATTTTAAGACACCAGTCATTTATGGAGAGCAGCATTACCGTTTTCTAGTTCTGAGTGATAGTCAGTTGGGCTGCTATTAAGAAATAAGTTACCATTTCCACATCTTCAGCTAGCACTGAGCCCAGGTCATTACCTAGATATTTTTTGTTTTTAATTTCCATCATAACAGATACCCAAAGCTGTTTAAGTTAGGGAAGTCCAAAAATACTGTATAAATTTGCTCTGGCACAACAACCATTTTGTGTTATGTCACGCACATATAGCAGCCAATTTTTAAAAATTCAAAATGTGCCTCCTAGCTCAAAAAAATTGGTGGCAACTAACCCAAGCAATCAGCCAGCTAAATTTCTACTCTAGTACACAATGCAGTGGTACCTCAGGTTAAGTAGTTAATTCATTCCGGAGGTCTGTTCTTAACCTGAAACTGTTCTTAACCTGAAGCACCACTTTAGCTAATGGGGCCTCCCGCTGCTGCCACGCCGCTGCTGCACGATTTCTGTTCTCATCCTGAGGCAAAGTTCTTAACCTGAGGTACTATTTCTGGGTTAGCGGAGTCTGTAACCTGAAGCGTATGTAACCTGAAGCATATGTAACCTGAGGTACCACTGTACTTCTTTACAGGTAACTCTAGGAATTGTAGCTCTGTGAGGGGACTAGGGGTGTCCTAACAACTCTCAGAACACTTAAACTATAGTTCTTTGCAGGAAGCCACATAATTTTTGGTAGTGCTTTAAATGTATAACTTAGATGTGGCCTTAGTCTGTGGGAATTTCACCCTAGCATCAAACTGGGGAAGAGGATTTGTAGTGACACCTATTTAGAGAGAGATCAAATGCAGTAGAAGCATAAGCAGTAGGAGAACAAGAATATAAATCCTTCTAAATTTTTATTTTATCTTCCATATATTTTTCTTTCAGATCTCCTGCTTCTATATGAGCAACTGTACCAGTTTAAGTAGGTTTTTAATCATGATAAGGAGTTTCAATGAAAGCCGAATGAACTTCTATATAAACAGAGGATTTGTTGTTGTACAATCATGGAATGCTAATGCAAATGAAGGAACAGTAACTTCTGCTATTTATTCAATTTGCATCTTTGCATATATATTGTATAACCACCATGCAATAAATGAAAAGAGCTGTAATTGTAATTATATTGAAATAACTAGTCTATTTTATTGAAATTCTTATTATCCTTATTAAATTTTATTTTTCATGCATATTGTTATGAGTTGGGGTGTTAAACTGTATGTCACACCCTTCTAATCCCTGGACCCAGCAAGTGTTAAAATCTAATCAAGGTTTCTAATTTTTGAAACAGCCAGACTAGCCTCCTGGTGAGGTTGAAGGAAAACAAAGAAAGGGGCCCTGTGGGAGATGGCAAATAGGTGGGGCCCCTCCCTTAACTCAGTGAGAAAGACAAAAGCCAGAGTTTAGAGTTGAAAGGAGCAAGGGATCTGACCTAGGAAGGAAAGCAGCAAACTAAAGAGAGAGCAGTGTTTGATTTCTGCTTCACTCCAGTTCTGCAACTATGTGGGAAGTAGGTCGGCGGTTCGAATCCCCACGACGGGGCGAGCTTCCGTTGCTCGGTCCCTGCTCCTGCCAACCTAGCAGTTTGAAAGCACATCAAAGTGCAAGTAGATAAATAGGTACCGCTCCAACGGGAAGGTAAACGGCGTTTCCGTGCGCTGCTCTGGTTCGCCAGAAGCTGCTTAGTCATGCTGGCCACATGACCTGGAAGCTGTATGCCGGCTCCCTCGGCCAATGAAGTGAGATGAGTGCCGCAACCCCAGAGTTGGTCACGACTGGACCTAATGGTCAGGGGTCCCTTTACCTTTACCTTAAGGCTCTTTTGGGGGCGCCGTGAACCCCTCCTCTGTGCCTCATTCCTACAAGGAAACATGAACTCTGAGTAAAGTGCCTGGAAACCCTGGAATCTCACATCACGTGAAGATTGGGGTCGTGTGCAACAATATGTGCACAGCAAGACTGAAATCCATGCAGTGCACACTGATGAATGTAAATGAAGCAACATGAAACTTTTTACTATTCTGTGTCACATAAAATCATTAGGGATGTCAGAATCCTAGGTTGTGTGGGATTTGTAAATGCCAATGTGGTTCAAGTATGCTAATTTAATGATGAACTTTACTGTCAGCTGAAGTTGTATGCCATGTCTGAATGAAGGCAAATCTGTCAGTCTGTTATCTTCACTTGTCGAACTCTTAAGTGATCCCCCTTCTCCTTGAATGTGGTATTTCACATCCTGAATGCTTTCTTTCTCAAGATATGAACACAACAACCATTTGCCTTTCTCAAAATGGCTTACATCGCTAATAGAATTCTCTACAGAAGCCAAACTAAGCATGAATGGCTTTATTCAGAGAGAAATGTTTTTAGGGATCCAGGACTGAGGAGAGAGATGTTTTTCAAATTATATAACATTAATATGTATTTTGGGGGGGGGTATTAGAAAACAAAATTATAAAAACCCTTTCAAGGCTGTGCTTCCAGTATAAGACGATATAGCTGCAGATCAGCTTTCAGAAGCACAAAGGTATAAAATATTCACTCAAGAAGAGCACATGCATTCCTTATTTGAAGATGAAAAAAGGTACGGATAGTCCCAATTTAGGCTGCAAACATATAGACAAATAGGCTGCTATCCCAACCCTTATTACCTGGGGGTAAGCACAAGAGAATCCAACAGGACTTCAATATGGTTAGGATTGTGTTGTGACTTGGGAGTAAAACACATTGAACTCAATGGAACCTCACTATTGAGTAGATGTGACTAGGATTAAGCTGTTGTATAGCAATCCTAACTCCCCCCGGGGCGGTGTTAATGGCTGGGGGTGGCAGTTTAGGTTTCTCCCCCAAATCCTCCATCAGTGGGCAGGATCACTGCTTCTGGAGTAGGGCATCCTGTTGCTTTGGGAAGCAAGCTAGGTAAAGTTGTCCAGGTCTTCCCTCGTCTTGCTCAGAAGGTTGTAGAGCAGCAGTTCCCAATCGTTTCGGTGGACCACTTAATGATCTTTCTGCCTGTTGTAGCAATTGTAGTGCACTGTGCTGGGTGATTTTTAATTGTATTTTTATTGCTTCTTATATTTCTTATGTTTTACTTTAATGTATTGCAATTTGCAGTTCACTGAATTTCAGATTTTAATACAACATAGAACTAACAGAAGCAATAAAAATACAATTAAAAACCAATATGAATATTTAATGTGGGGATGCTGCAGACCCCCTGAATGAAGCTTGCAGACCGCTGGTGGTCCATGGATCACTGTTCGGGAATGCCTGTTGTGGTGTAAGCCGCTGCACAACAGCTGGAAGCAGCCAAATAATTAGGCTGCTAGCAGTAAAGAATGGACTGTCACCAAAGTTATCCAGAAAAATGAATATAAGATTTCCATGCAATCCATGTCATGGGTGGGCTTTGTTGCTTGTGGGTCTGAAGAACAGCAACATGAAAGTCAACTCTTGCTACTGTTGTTATTATATTCTTATTATGTGGTGTAAGCAGGAAAGCAAAGGTGATAAAATGGGTCTGAAGCAAGATTGGCAGTACTGTGTCTAGCCACCTGGAAAGGTAGGTTAAAATCGAGAAATATCCTGTCTCAGCAGAGAAATGCCATGACATTAATTTTACCACATATTCACAGAAAACTCTGACATGCTTGAAGGTTTGCCTCAGAAATTGGAATGTTTCCAAGTGCAGGGTTTTGACTTGAGAGGAAAAGGGACATTTATAAAGTTCCCTCATCAATTTCCCCACACAAAATTGCAATGTGTTTGCTTTCACATAGAACTCTAAAGTATTGTGTTCTATTTATGTATATATTTCAACCCTCATCACAAGGGATCCCCAAGGCAAATCAAAACAATATTTTAAAAACCAATAAAATGCAAGTGAAACATATCAACAACACCTCCGTCTATCATATCCATTCCCAAATATTCAAAAAGCCTGTAAAAAAAAAAGTGGAGGAAAAGGGGTCCGACTTCAGCTGGCTGACACTGGAAAACAGACCGGAGGCGCCAGCTGGGGAGAATGCCATTGTAGAGAAGGTCCTCTGATGGGTCCCAAATCACTTGATCTCAGCTCCTGTTGGAGAAGGGCTTCCCAAATGACCTCCAAATCCAGGTAGGGCAATATGAGGAGAAGTGCTCTTTCAGAGTTCTATGCTATTGAGGGCTTTTATGTCAAAACTAACACCTCAGTTTGGACCTGGCAGCCACCGCAGATCTTTCAACACTGGTGTTATATGGTCCCATGCAGACATGTCAGTTAGCACTTTGGCTGCTGCTTTTTGCACCAGCTGCAGTCCCCAGATCAATGGCTTCAAGTTACAAGAAAGGAGATTCCAATTAAACATCAGGAAGAACTTTCTGACAGTTCAACAGTGGAACAGAGTCCCTTGGAAGGTGGTGAGCCTTCTTGGCTGGGGAGGGCGGGGTATAAATAAAATATTATTATTATTATTATTATTATTATTATTATTATTTCTTGGATGTTTTTAAGCAGAGGTTGGATGTCCATCTATAATGAATATTATTCTTGCTGCAGGTATGTATTAGTTCGACTTTGAAAACGTCGATTCTAATATGCCAGCATAAGGATGCACAACATGTAAAGTTGTAATGTTTAAAATGGATGGGTGGTATTTACCTGAGTATTTATAGCTAGCTGATTGCATTAATCAGATTTGTATCATGCTCTTCTTCCCTGCATTGCAGAATGGCATATATAGGGCTTGGATAATCCTCACAACAGCCATGTGAGGTAGATTAAGCTAAGAGATTGACTGGCCCAAGATCACCCAGTAACTTTATTGCTGAATGGGGATTCAGAGACAGATCTTCATGATCACCGAATATCAACTATGAGTTTAGAGACAGGTTGTCTACCTGTAGTCATTTTCCTAACAAAAAGATGTAAATGTGGTAATCTTCTGCCTATCGCTATTATGTGTGTTCTTGCATGTATTTGTGAGCTTTAGGAACTCTTATCTACCAAGCTAAAGATGGGTATTTAAAATACATTAACACTTGATTGAGCATTGGATGGGAGCCAAACAAATCCTGGATTTGAAAGAATGTGCTGTCTCAGCTTCTTGAAGAGCATAATGGATAGGCAAGCTCTCCAAGCACTCATTAAGAGGGCTTCTGGTAAGTGATGTCTAGGAAAATTAGATGAGAAATAAATCACTAAATATGAGGCATATATTTGATAACATGGAATACTCTACTTTGTAGATCCCAGAGTTGAAGTGAAATGTATACATACCTCAAGGGTGTTGGGATGTTAGCTGCAGTAATTAGAGTGTCAATTTAGAATTGCATGTGTATATCCCTGAGTGATATGTATATTATTGGGGGGATGTTCTAAAGCTACTAAGTGAAAATGCTTATGGAATAAATACACAGTAATGACTCTGGTGGGTCTTGGGCAGATTGAATAATGTTATGGCATTTTACAAAGTTAATGAGTATTATCATTTTTTGATTAATTTTATCACATATATAATTTTTCTTCCTATCAGATTTCCAGTAAATCCTAAATGGAATCTGCCAAAGGTAAACAAAAATCCACATGGAAGGTACCCCGAAGGGTTATCTAGTCCAACCCCCTGCAATGCAGGAATTTCAACTAAAACATCAATTACAGATGGCCATCCAACCTCTGCTTAAAAACATCTAAGAAAGGAGAGTCCACCACCTTCCAAGGGACTCTGTTCCACTGTTGAACAGTTCTTACTGTCAGAAAGTTCTTCCCGATGTTTAGTTGGAATCTCCTTTCTTGTAGCTATTATTTTTACACAGTGACTGCAAGTGAAATTCATTGCAAAGTTTCTGGAGAGCATACAAAAGAAAAATACCCAGTTGATCATTGTTTTCTAACATCAAACCCAAGTCTTTAATAAGAGAAATTGGCTACATTTGGCCATGGTGATAAACTATGGATTACCATAGGGGAGCCTCAGACAGGATAGTATTCTATCTGAAGGACTGTCTCGTTCAAATTCAACATAAAAATAAAGACCCATAAGAAGGAAAATTATCCATCAATAGCACCTGGCCAGCCAACTAAACAGACACTTAAGCCACTTGGTCATAGTATGCTGAAATGTATTGTATTTCTATTAAGATTATTATAATTATTTCAAAATGTGCATTTGTATATATAAGTCAGCATGCATATATCAAAGACACGTCCTTGTTTGACCTTCTTTTTGGTTGTGACTGTTTTCCTCTTTGTGGACAATGCCTAGGATGTTTTGAACACAGAACATAAGAATTATCACACCAAATAGATGAGTATTAATATATCTCCAAATATGTGAAATGTAAAAAATCTGTACTCTTTCAAAACGTTGCAACAACTTAAAAATGCATTAGAAGTTCTTGTTCAGTATGACCAGATTGCTTCTGTGCATAGATTGCTTAAAGGCATGTGGTACAAATCATTTTGTTCTGTGTCTCTGATTCAGTCAATTCATTGTGCAATTGTCTGGTGCCAACAAATACTGGCAAAGTCTATGTGATCAGACATTTCATAAGAATATTCATAGAACTGTTCTAATTTAGCTAATTTCTTGACTGGCAATATCCCCTCTGCTGTTTTATTCCTGGTCTACTTTCTGAATAGAATCTCAGCATTGTGCCAAACAAGTGCAAGAGGCCTTTCTTTTCTTTAAAGGTAAATTTGCTTCCTTTGAAGAATAATTCATTTGAAAGGAAAACAAGTGGAGGGGGAGGTATTTTAAAGCCTTCATGCAGTATCCAATTCAGACGGAAATAAAAGACTCACTTTTCCAGTAATCGTCTTTTTTTGTTTGTTTGATAAAGCCAGCAGGCTTCTTGCAGACTCGCCTACTAATACTAATAATACTAATACTAATACTAATACCAATACCATATCATACAGTTCTGAAGCAGTAAATGCCTTGAATAACAGAAAGGAATGGGGAAGTGGGTGTCCTCTTTCATTTTATTTGAGAATGTAAGAATTGCCTTGAAGGCTTACAATGCTCTCCTGATACAGTTCATTTTTTACATACAGGCTGACACTTGTGTACAAGGTGTTTACCTTTCAATAAGTGAGAAGTATGCCCATGCAGTATTTTTGTCTTAATACTCACACTGGTATGTTGATCTATATGCTCTATAAACACAGATGTATCGGGCTGAAAACAAACACTGCAGCTGGCATGGCAAACCCAACGTTTAAAAAGCGCGTGTTCATCCTTACGCACACACATGGACCTGCCAGTTCGAGTCTAAACCCTGACCCAGAAAGAACTCTCCCCAACAGTCACACAACCGTACTTTCCCCAATACCCAGCACAAATATCCTAGCAATCAATTTTTAATATTGTTTACAGTCATTAATGAGTATTTCAGGCAGATTTCAAAGTTCACAACGTGGGATTTATAAAACTGGTTTGAAACACCTCAATAATCCTTTGCCCGAATGGTGCTCTCCAAATGTTTGGGAATGAAATTCCCATCAGCCCCAGCCAGCATGATTTGTGACTGTGGATGATAAGAGCTTTAGTCTAAATCATCTTAATGGCATCAGGTTAATGAAGGTTGTATTATTGCAATAAAACAATAAGAACTTTGAAATGAAAACATTGTGCCCCCATCATTCGGATTATGGTGTCATTCGGGTGGTTCTGAGTGTGATACAACAAGGAAGGGTTAAGTTTTAGGTGTATCATTTAAAATTTCTCACTTGTATAGTTTCCCACACATTCACATATCAGCAAGTGGCAGCATCCCTGATTCATAGGTACATCAGTACACAAATGTACTATAGATATACTGCCAGATCCCCAAGCAGTTTCTGAGTTCACTAATTCAACAGCATATCCGCCAACACAGAGAGCAGCATCACTTTACAGTGCTGTCAGAACTACCCATCCTTATGCATTTCAATGATACCATTGTGGCCAAGCATTATCTGAACTGCTTGCAAAATAAAACTACCACCCTGAACTTCCATTGCCAACACTTTGACTAAGCCATTCAGCTACTGTTAACCTTACTTCACCCTCATTAATTTCAAATTCAAAGTAATGGGCTTTGCACTGACCTAGAAATACATGCTTCAGTAACTGGGGGTGTAAAAACCAAAACAACCCACACCATTACATTACCTTCTCAAGACAGAAGAACTCTGCCTGTTGGTCTACTAAGATTGGGCCACCATTCTAATTCCTGAGCTCTCTGGGAAAGTTCCCACTGGCCTTGATGGACGCTGCAGCCATTTCCCCATTACCCGCTATGTGTAGCAGGGAATGAAATTGTAACAGCAGCAAGCAGCAGCCCCCTGTGATATGCCTGCTCATTTGCCTGTCTGGAATGTGGCTACACACATACAATCATAGATTTATACACAAGGTCAAGGACTGGGCAAAAGGCACAGTACAAAAAGGCCTATGAACACATCAATGCCAGGGGACAGGATATATTACCCAGTCCCCTCCTATACATGCAGGAATGTGAAAAGAGGGTTGATATGCTAACAACTTGTGGGCTGTTCACTCTGCCTTGAGGGGGAAGATCTGCTTGTGACTGATGGAACAGCAATTCATTCACTAGAACAGAGTCTAGATTTTGATCCAGCCCAGCTTTTTAATAAGCATGCATGGTGGTAGCTAAGAACCACATTCTTCACTGCAGAACAAATCAGGATTTTCTTTGTCCAGATATGAGGCTTTCTTCTGCCTACTGTGATGACTTTTCTGTAGTTTTGGGACAAAGTTACAGCTTCCTACATTAGAAGAAGAGGCATGGTTTGATCTATCAGGTGTTCTGTTCTTCTCCCATTTTAACACTCTGGCTTCAATCTATCTCACTTGTTGATGGAGAGGCTGTGCTTGGCGGGCAACCACTTGTGAGCTGGACCTATGCCCATCCTGGCTAGTGAAAGGCAGCTGAGAAAATCCGAGCCTTTTGCTGGCTGAGGTTATTAATGCATCGTTAAGGAAGGCAGGAGGCCAGATGGCCCAAAAGATACAATTGTTTGGACTTTGTTCAAAGAAACAAACCTGGATACAGATTCCTCAGCCAGACATACCGCTTTCAACGTTTCATTTAGTGAGCAGCCAATATCCAGCTTCAGAGGCGCATGGATACTATCAGCTTTCTAAACTTGACTTTGGCATTTAGTGTACTGAGACTGCATTCGTAGCTTTGGCCAACAATCTTCATCTCAGTATTGATGGGACAGAGGTACCGTCTACCGATCATGTGAGAGCAGGGCAAGGGAAGTTGTGGTCCTCCAGACATTATTTATTTAACTAAAATGCAATATAAAAACCCATTGAAATACCAATTTCATAATGATGCTTAAAAACCAGCACAGAGACAGACAACAAAACTCAACCAGATCCAAGCACAGCAGCCACAATTTATATTAGCAATTAAAACCCACAAAGAGAAATGGGCACTAAAGGCTCATTTAAGGGACATAAGGGATGGAGTCTGCCTTATTTGAGAAGGTACTGAGTTCCATAATTCCAGCACCACCACTGAGAAAACCCTGTTATAAGTGTTTGTCAGCCTGATTGTCTTTCCTGCTGAGCGTTCAAGCAGGCTCTCTGACATGTATCTCAAGGTATAGTCAGGGTGGTATGTGTACTTAAGCTATTGCCAACTTCCCAGTCAACTCTCAAACATTATTATAATACATGGTGTCATTTTCCCTCAATGTAAGGCAGCTGTCCGCAACCTAGTACTATCCAAATGGCTTGTACCACAACTCTCATCAGCCCAGATCATTTGCCATTCTAGCCAGGGTGGTGGAATCTGTAGCCCAGAATATCCGAAGAACACCAGGTTGGAGAAGCCTGATGTAAGGTATTGCTATGAGGCTAAATGCCACCCACAATCTTTGCTGAGCAGTAGCAAGATTCCCTGGGCCCTCTGGACTCTTGCACCACCAGCAAAAATATACCACCGGTTTACATGATGCTGACACAAAAGCTTTGCTCATATACTATGTAAAAGAATAACATTTTACGATCTCCCACTTTCCACCCTTCTCTCTTCCCACTCCTTTTACCTCAACCCCCTATTGCCTATAACAGTCATGTCTCACTCGGACTATGATTGATTTGAATGATTCTATAACTTGAAAATGGGAACACTGTATGTTCTATTTTTACCCAAGAAAATCTTTAATATAAAACATAAAAATCCTAGCCCAGGCAGGCTAGTTTGTGTAGGCTAAACCCAGGAATCTTTGTGTTTGACACAGTTCAGGAGAACTTCTGCAGCCTGTATTTTCCCTTCAATATCCCAAATGTTATCTAAATTCTACCATTTTACTAATTTTTTAACATTCTACCATTTCACCAATTTCTAACATTCATTATTCTAGCAGTAACTCTTGCACCCTGAAACTCTGTTACTCCAAATCTGTAACCGTATACTGGCAGGACATCAATATGGAAAGGGGGTGGCGAAATCTGTTGTCATCCAGATGTTGCTGGACTACAATTTCAATCATCCCTGACAGGGGCTGTTGCCCAGGGCAGCTGGGAGTTGAAGTCAAACCAGACCAAAAGAACAACAACTAAGGAGAGCTTCCTGTTCTCATAGTGGCTAGCCGGATGCCTATGGGAGGCTCACAAGCAGGACCTGAGTGCTAGAAGTTCATGAATTATCCACCACTGTTTTAGATTAATCCTAAACTTGGAAAACCAAGAAGATTTATAGGGAAAAGAGAAGTGTGTGTGAGAGAGAGAGAACACACACATACGTATGTGTACGTGTACGTCTGTGTGTTTGATATTGTCAGACCAGAGAATACACAGGTTCAAATCTCCACTCAGCCATGAAGCTCTGAATGATTTTGGACTAATCATTCTCTCTCAACCCTAACCCCTCCTTCAGGATTTTTGTGAGAATAGGATGGGTGGAGGAAGAACCATGCACTCTACTAGCTTCTTCAAAGAAGGACAAAAATAAAAATACAAGGAACAAATAAAATACAAGGAACAAACATTAAATATGACATAGTGATTTAATTAAATTCTGGCTTAGAAGTTCATAGGCAGATAATGACTTTTATTTCCATCGGTCCAAGGGAAGATCTTACTACAGTTAGAACAAAAAAAAATATCTCTCCAGTCAATGTTTTGTTTTGTTCCTGTAATGGCTGCAGGCGTTAAGATGGCTTGAATCATAATAAATGTTACTCATTATAAGAGACTAAACAACAGTCCCATTTTCCCTAGGTGAACGTAGTCTCATATTAAGTATCTATGTATGCCGTTACACAACTGACCTTTGATGAGCTAATTTATTCATCCGGATCTCATCAGATATGTAGCCATGGTAATGGGAAGATGTGTGGTGGCTCCATGAACCTTTCAAAATGTCTTCAAGCTGCGGCACAGATTTAATATGCAAAATCAAGGATGCAAGGAGATTTATGTAAATGTACAACTGGTTTATATTTCTCCATGATTCTTAATTTAAATAGTTTCCACGTATGCTATAATCTTGACTACTGCCGCTTCTCATGTTTTCCCAGGGGCATCAGTGACAGCGATTCCACATAAAAGGACCTGAGAGGTATGAAAAAAGGGTTCATTCCTCAGTCTTAGTTAAACATCTGTCCTGCTTGGTCTCCATCCAACTCCTAATAGGAAAGCGCATGTCATACTGTCATGCCATCTATGAAGCAAAGATTTAGCTAGTTCATTGTCTCTTCAGGCTTTGTGTAACACTCGTTTCATATTCTCTTGTACTATTTTTGTTTCTTCCTAACACTTCTTTTATCAAGGGTTGAAAAGGTCAAGGCATTTTGAAACTACAGGTAAGAGACAGGCTTTTCCATTAGATAGTACACCAAGAATAAGGTGGTCCAAAGGCCACCTTCACTGATGGCCAACACTTCAAGGGCCCATGCCAAAGGGAAAGCAGGTATCACCCAGGCTGCCCCTGTCTCTCACACCTGCCCACAGGTGCAGGCATGCCTCATACATGCATCTACGCAGTGAAACCACACATGCAGAAAGGAAAAAGGTAACGTCCTAGATGAAGACTCTCCGTTAAGAAATAGCTAGAAATAACTTTCTCGTGTCAATAGGATTGTATCTGGACAAGGAAAAAAGGGGCTCATTTGAGGGAAATGAAGTTTTTGGCTCCTGAGCTTTGTAGCTCCTTTGCAGAGAAGATAATTTTGCTGTTATTTGAGGGCTCCAGTGGGTGTTGTTGTTTTTTTTACATCATGGTATTGTTTGCATATCATAGGATGTGCTCCCACAATGCAGCTATGCTGATAAAAGAAATATCAAATTCCTTAAGCATCCCTAGCCCAGAGAGAGGGAGGGGAAGTGTGCCTCAGTGAGTTGGAATGTATAGTGAGAAATTGTTTTAATGGTGAACGGATCTTGTCTACACAGTATCAAACACATCACTAGAAATTCAGGATCTTTGTTTCCAAAATTCACAGAGAACTCACCAATGGGCCACCCATTGTTTCATCTGTTGTATCAGATACATAAGAACATAAGAAGAGCTACTGGATGGCCCTTTGAGTTCAGCATCCTGTTCTCACAGTGGCCACCCAGATGCCTGTGGGACACCCGCAAACAGAACCTGAGCACAAGAGCCCTCTTCCTTTCGATGGCTTCCAGCAACTGATGAGCAGAAACATGGAGGCAGAGCACAGCCATCATGGCTAGGAGCATAGCCATAATACATCATTTCACATTTTGATGGTTGACTTAATAGAAAACTTAGCAACAGCTAATTAATTTGTATTTTATATTTATAATTAGTTACTAGTTATTTATAATTCAATATTGTTTATACCGTATTTTTCGCTCTATAACACGCACCCGACCATAACACGCACATAGTTTTTAAAGGAGGAAAATCCGTAGGCATGCCACCCGTAGGCATTCCCTCCATAACACGCACAGACATTTCCCCTTACTTTCTAGGAGGAAAAAAGTGAGTGTTATGGTGCAAAAAATACGGTAATTATATACTTATTTATAATTCATTGTTACAGATAATTAATAGTCTGCTATTTATAAAACATGCCACTGCAATTTACAAGAGAACAGAGAAGGAGAAGATGCCTTGACTGCTGACCTTCTAACATTTTACAGTATTAAATTAATTCAAAACGCTAGCCGTTATGGCAAAACAGGCAAAATTCACCTTCATTTCTGCATTTAGGTGAGCTGTGCAGGTTTCTAAGAATACACAGACAACCCCCCCCCCAACTAACAATTTCTTTGAGCAGACAGATACATTACTAAAGCTGACAAATCCATTTCATCAGCTGAGAAGGCTGCAAATAATGTACAACCAATTATTAGGTTATAAAAGCATGATCCAGGCTTTTTTTGGGGGGGGAATAACTCTGTGCATCAGGCATTCACAGGATTATACTATCATTAAATATGAATATAGTCAATGTGTATGAAGTGGTGGGCAAGATCATACCCCTGGTCTCATCCCTTGGCTTTCAGAATATGTTGAGAACAAGGCTACTAGGGAAGACTCTGTACAAATGATCAGTTACTCAGCTTGTTGTTGTTGTGTGACCATAACCAACAAAGGTAAAGCTTTGTTTTCACGCAGGCTCTTTCTTAACTATGCTGAATTTACACAGGTATTGGAAAGGGGCAAATAGAGGTGATCTCACCTTCCCCAAAACATGCATTGATACATGTAACACGGGTAAAGTCCTACAATGTTGTGCTGCCAAATTGATGACCAGCAGTCCAGCATTGTCAGTTCTGGCAGGCCTAACAATCTATTTAGAGGTAAGAACCAGCCTCATTTTACTTGGGTTATATTCGTCCCAGCCTTTCCCAATCCTGGCCTTTTAGATGTTGTTGGATTACAACTCCCATCATCCCTGATGGCAGTTGTAGTCTGGAAACACCTGAGGAACCAAGGTAGGCAAAGGCTTGTTCATATTGTTTGCAGCCTGGGTTGTTATAAGATGTCCTCAGCAATGCTTGTTTGGAAAGGCAGTGTGAATGCATTGAAAAATAACAGTGGTTATATCTTTGTGGCTCTTTGTGGCTTGCTTGACGACCATATCAGCAGCACCAAGCCTTCCTTTTCCACTAAATATAAGAATTAGTTAATATATGTGTATGTTTTAACAGTTAAAAGGCCTGGTGAAGGTGAAGTAGCACTGCTATTTAAGAGCTGAGCCATTAAAGGAAAAGAAGAAAAGCATAGTTTTCTCTTGCTGTCGCCTGAATGTAGGATGCAAACTTCACTTGTACCCAGGTGATTTCCATTTCTCAGTAGGCTTGGCCAGGCCCCCTTTAGACAGGAAGGTGGTTGATCCCCTTTTTTCCAGCAGGTCTGTCACTATTAAAAGAGAAGTGTTTACTGTACAGCCAGCACTTCCTTAAAATAATTGGATATGTGCTCCTTCTAGAGGCACTAGAGACAGATTATCATCTGCAACACTTTCCACCTGTGACAGCCTGGGTCCCACTTTCAAAGAAAAGCTCCAGGCAATGCCTGCTTCACTGTATAGGTGGAAATCACCTTGAATTTTCTCCACCAGAAATATAAAGCCATGGAACAGCACTCATTATAGAAAACAATGAATGTTGTATAACAATGCAGCTTAATTGTTACACTGCTCAATGAAAAGCTTTTATTTTACTTTAGCTTCTCCTGCAATTCTGCCCCCCCCCCACGCTCGCTTTGACTGGATGTGGGCTTACATTTAGCTTCTCAAAGAAGTGCCTTACATTTAACTCTGAAAATTAATTGCTCTATGAACAGATTATGCACATTAACGTTTTCAGCAAAATGATTTTTGCAGCTTTAGTGAAATGAATTGTCTTTAACATAAAGCATATTACACATAGTCTTAGGATCTTCATCCTAAAGTATCTGAAAAGATTCTAAAGAATATTTCTTGGAAACAAGTGCCGTTTTCAATAAGTATTGGGTGAAAATCACATCCCTTAATGTCAGTGGCAACCCTCTTAACTTTAGTGTATCAGAATCATGTTCCTAAATGGTGAAATCACCATTATGTATACAATTACATAACTACGCTGTGTGGGGTCCCCCCCCCCCTTTATTCCAAAAACTATTCTTTTTTTTCTTTCTTTTTTTTAGATTAAATCACAATATGGAGGCCTCTGACCTTTTGTCCACATGAGTCAGTTTGCTTCTGTGGGGCCAAGCGTGTTTTCCTGTGTTCATTAGCTTTCTGTAGGATACAGAAAATGCTTCACAGTCTAGGCCAGGAATCTTACAGCTGAGGTGGAAATATTGCAGACTGTCTATTGTACTTGTAGGAGACAAGTAAAAGCCTCTTCGTTACGAACACATGTCAGAAAGATGACATGTTTTCATCACTCCCGGAATTAGTTATAGGTCTCTGAATGCATTAGCTGACTGAAGGAAAGCTATCAAGCAGGCTTTGAATCACAGTGGCAATCATCGAGTGCAAGTGGCAATGTAATTTTAACAAGCACTCAACATAGAGCTCAACGTTTCATCATTAAAAACGCATATGACACTTTCTATGCCAGGAAGGAAAACCACCTAAAGAGCAGGGTCTATAAATAGGCTGACTGTGGCACTGAATAGCATATATAGGCTAGAATATATAGTACTATAGATCTCCATCAATGTCATGGGATCTCATCTTGCAAAATGTCATAGGTGCCATTTAGGAGGGCTGTGGGAAAGAAGCGAGCAAAGGTGTAAAAGTGGGGTTCTTATCCATTATGATATGGATACCAGTGAGTTGGTAAGGAATCCCTAGAGCCCAAGCCCATAACAATACACTGTGTGTAGCATCAAATTTAATTGTTACATCCACTGATTTGAAACTCTAGTGCCTCACCACCACTACCTGTTCCCAGCATCCCCTGTTTAAGGCAGCAGTTCACATACAGTGAATGAGACTTCTATCCATTGCAGTGTTGCAAAACAATGTGTTTGATAACCAACAAGGCACAGCTAATTCATGTTGTTGTTGTTCTGGAATAAGGTTCATTGTGATTAGGAAGTATCTTGGCAATACCATGAGTTATGATTGCTTTATTGAATTGTATTAATTGTTTTGATAATTTTGTTGGTTTTTTGCCTCATTTATATGCTATTGAATTTAATATTATAATATTGCAATGTATGTTTGTTTTAATGCTGTTGTGATTATTGTGAGTCACTTTGAGCTCAACATCTGTTGAAAAATCAGTATACAAATATTATATCAGATAAAATATCAAAATCAAGCCACACTTTTCCTACCAATAGGTCTGATCCTAAATGGCTGGATTCCCAATGGAAAGGTTGCTCCTGGGTTACTGGGTTGTGCTCTTAAACTTTAGCCGTAAATTTGCTCCATATCATATTAATTCAGTGCTGTATACATTTGGCAAACACATGGTAACCATGACTGGGTATCACCTGGATGGTTAAACACATTCAAAAACAAGGTGCTCTCACATTTTCTGCATTTCCCTATTAGACATGTTTTGTCCCAGACAGTTATGGTAGGGTTGGCATTAGCCATGAGGCAGTATACAAACAATCAAAGCATATTTTGCAAACTTGCATCTGTGAATAATCAAGCCTTTCAGACGCAGAACTCTGGAGAATTCCTCTCAGTTTCTTCTTTTGAATCCATGCTCAACCCACGTTCTGTTTTAGTTTTTCATAGGCCACCCCTCTAAGCCCAGGGCTCTTTAATCCTCCAATAGCAAGCATAAGTATGTTTGTGTTCCTAGAATTGACAATGCTGACTAGGTTATGAACATATGAATAAGGGAATGTAGGACAGCACTGGGTTAGCTTCAGACAGATGAAGGGCAAAGAGTGAAGAGCAAGGCTCCACCCACTAACACAGAGCCAAATGGACTGTTGTTCAGACAAAATGCCTGAGACCTGACCTAGAAACTTTATGTTGAGAAAGGGTCACCAGCAATCAATCTGTCAGCAGGAAACTCAGGGATGGCCAACCCAAGACTTTTTGCTCCTTGAGGTGAAAAGCAAGGCAGAGGCAGCCTCATCCTGCTGTAAATTCCACATGTAGAAGCCAACTGGTCAGGCAGCTAAATCTTGATTCAACCTACTTCAAAACACAGGTTCCTTGATAGCAATTGAGACCAACAGACTAGTGTGTCCTAGTATTAGTATGTTCAGGGCAGGCTGTGTGGTACAAACACTTCTTTCCTCCAGCATCCAACCACCTCTCTCCAGTCCTTTACTAACTGCCAGTCGAGATGGCCTGCTTATTATGCCTTATGGCAGGTCTGGCCCTGAGGAAACTGATCACATAACCTTCCACCACTCATAAAAAGGGAAGTAGAAAACAATCCCCCTACCCCTGTTTTATTTCCTTTGCTAAACAGCATTTACAGGAACAAATCAGGTCAGACTGCTTGTCCATCTGACACGGCATTTCCTACTCTGATTGACAGCATCTCTCTCTTCCTTGAGGTCTCAGAGAGAGGTCTTTCACATCACCTGATAACTGGAGTTGCCAGAGATGGAATATGGTATCTTTTGCAAACAAAACATGTGCTTTACTTCTAAGTTATGGTCCTTCTCTTCAGCATCCATATACTGGGTGTCCCACCCACTTCTTTTTCCTGTTGCTGAAAATTTATGAAGACTTGTGGAAAATATTACTTTATCCAGTATTTTCTAAATATTTATTTCATCATTTTCTTATTTTTGTTTGGAAGTGATTCCATAGATTCCTTTTTCGGGCTTGTTCCTTAAAATGGATCCAGTGGTAAAAAACGGGACCAAAATGGTTGAAAATAGGTAAGGCTGCTGCTCCAAGGATGCTCAATTGTTATGCTTTAGGATAGCATTCGTTATAGTGCCAGACATTGAGCTGCAGTCTTTTTTCAATGCAGACTAGATTCTGGGCTCTTGACCAAGAAGATTTTGAAAGTCACTGGAGAAATCTGGTGATTATTACTGCAGCGCCATCAGTGTCTACTGCAGTTAACAACCAAAGAGACATGAAGGCCAAAGAGCACTTACGGCCTCTTAACCCTTTCCTGTCTAACTCTAAATCCTGCAATGGTTAAGACGTTGCCATCCATGGAAGCTAGATTGTAGATCTGTGTGGTTCTACCACCATAAAGGCTGAGAATCTCTCTGCGGTAGTACAGTAGGTGTCAGATGGATGGGCATGGGCTGAGAATGAAAGTATGTATCTCAAGAATCCAGGGCTGAACTCTGGCTTTGAAAATAATTTCTGGGGCTTAGTTGAAGATGTGCGTAACCTACAGATGGATTTGATCAGTTTAAGTGATAGTGAGAAGGCAAATGCTCAGTTACAGTGGTGTCAGAGTCACTTCCCTTTGTGTGATCACATGCTATCCCATTCAACTAAATTGAAATTCTTAAGGCATGCATGCAATCACAGACTATGGCAACCGATTATCCCACTTTATAGGCCACTTTTCAACTTTGTACTTTGTAAAGCAGTGTTCGATCCAAACTGTAATTAAAGAATACTGCCAACTGAAAATATATCAACATCAGAGAGCATAAAATAAGTACAATTAAAAAAACAACCCACCAGCAACACAATGGTGTTAAAGCTCAGGTGGAATAAAAAATGTTTTAGTGCTCGTCTGTGTGCATCTGGCGTATTTTTGTTGAAAGTTCCATGAAATAGAAGCCACACCAAGAACGCACTGTTCCCAAGTGGAACAGTGCCTCCAGAATGAAAAGAAACAAGAAAATCCACTTAATCCAGTACAGCCTGAAGCTGCCTTGCTTCTCCAGAAAAGGGAGGTTTGATACTGGCCTATAATTTTTTAAAATCTAAAGAGCCAAGAGATTTTTAAAAAAACAACACCTCCACCCTCTTTCAATGTCAACAGGCACTTTCTCCTTCCTGGTCACCACTCTAACATGCAAAGTTGTCAAAAGCCAGGATGAATAACCAGCTAGGCAAGAAGGCACAGCACACAGCATTTGACTGAATCTGATCAAATCCAACACAAGAAACAATCACAGGTTATAGAATGTCACTAGCCAGAACAGGGCACAAATCAAGGCCCTACAAAACAACAACAACACCAACTGGAGCTGAATTTCCATTTGCAGACCTCATTTGCTAGATTGGGCTTGCTCATAAAAAGGACAGGGAAAATGTACAGTGGTACCTCAGGTTACATACGCTTCAGGTTACAGCCTCCGCTAACCCAGAAATAGTACCTTGGGTTAAGAACTTTGCTTCAGGATGAGAACAGAAATTGTATGGCAGCGGCACGGCAGCAGCGAGAGGCCCCATTAGCTAAAGTGGTGCTTCAGGTTAAGAACAGGTTAAGGTTAAGAACAGACCTCCAGAACGAATTAAGTTCTTAACCCGAGGTACCACTGTGTCTGGATTTTGCACATTCCCAACAGCCCTCACCTGTAATACTTTTGATTTTCATAGCAAACACACACATGTATATGTAATTCATCCTTTAAATCCAACTGTTATTTCCATCTCTGCCCTTCATTGCCAGTAATGACCCATAGATAACACAATAAACTTTGGGAGATGAATAAATCCAACTGAGAGTTTACTTCTTAATTATGAATTACAACCTTCTCACTTTCATTGTATCTCTCTGCATGTGTTACTGTCAGAAGCAATGCAGTATTTCGACAACCCCCCTGAACACTGCTCTGACTTTATAATAAAATGTGAATGGTGGTGACTCACAATTGCAAACCACTGTAAATTAAAACTAGAGTGAAAATGCACTTGTCATCAAATCTTCAAATATGAATGGAATCTGGGGGGATATTAGCAAGTCATTCCATTTTGTGGACTCACAATTCATTTTTGGGTAAGTACAGCCCTGCAAATGCTCCATTGTCCTTTATATTTATTTAGTAGTGCTTATGAAGAGCCTATCTTGGTGGAAGTAGGAGTGCTGAGTTTTTAGAAATCTTGGTGCTTCTTTTGTTAATTGCAGAGTGGAAATTTCATTTAGCCAAATGGTTTGGGTTATAGGCACCGCATACAGAAACAAAAAACATTTAGACAGCAGTGAGGAAAATCTCTTTCTATAGAGCTAACATGGAGTTCTACACAACACGAAGAGAGGATGTCAAGATAATGAGAATGCACTGCAGAGCATATAGGTTCAGCTGTGCTATTGTATTGCAAAGTCTAAGAAGAAAAATGTGTATGCCAGCAAATGTCCAAGCATCATGATGCATAGAGTGTCTGCAGGGTTATTATTAAGTAATTTCTTGCTCTCAATTTATTCATCTGCATGTATAACCTTGTTAGTGATAATTGCAATCAAAGCAGTCATTGGTGCCATGTTAGCGCACTGGCCTTATTTCAATCCCTCTTTCTAGAGACAAAAGGCTGCCACAACAGTAGTTGACAGCTTGCTGAGATATTCAGATATATGTCTAGTGGATAGATTTTAATCATTTGTTTGCTCTTCCTTTTCTTCCATCTCAGGGGTAAATGCACACACCAATTTTTCTGGGAACTGGACAAAACAAACTGTGCAGTCTATTTTCTCCTACGACTCCAGTCTAAACCATTAGACCAGTGTCTCCATGACTAACGCAGAAGAAGGCAAGACCAGTACAAGCAGGACAGTTTACATGGCAGACTTCATTGCAGTATAGTACTTTTCCCAGACCTTCCTGCACTTAAATGTTTTGTACCTGTTTCTTTGGGAAGCAGAGTGCAAAGCACCTTTTACGCACAGGCAGAGATCTGAAGACCTATTTCAGCTTCAACTTCTGGGGTAGGGAGGGAAAATCTTTTCAGCCCAGATGCTGCATTCCCTTAGGGCAATCTTCTCAGGGGCAGGGAGTACTTACCAATGGTGGGGGTGGCAAAAGTGGGGGTAGCAGCCAGACATCCACAACTCTCCATCTTCCATACAGGCAAACAAGTTCAAGGGCATGTCTCAGACAGGTAAAATCATTGGAGGGGGGACACAATTCAGGACCAGTGAGAAGTATGGCCAGGGGGGAGGGCCACTGGGCAGAGTCCCGGGGGCAGATAGGATTTCAATCCCCCCCTCTCTATTACAAAGTAATTGTGAAAATCCCATGGATTTCTACACCTGACATTCACAATTAATTCAAGAAACATTATGAAAGATTCACTGGGCATGCAGAACTACTTCAGATCCTGGCTGCAGCTATTAGGACAATATACACCCAGCACAGTACTATTATTAATGTCATTTGTCCGTCATGTGCAAATAGCAGGAAGGATAGGGATGCCTGTGTTGCTTTCCTTCAGTTGACTTTGCTTCCCACTCCTGTTTTCTAGTCATCCCCACAGAATTCCGCTTCTTCCTACTACAGCACTGAATAATGGGCTCTTTGTCCTCTGAAGGGTAAGAAAGCTGCATTGTTACAGAATACAGCGTCTGCATTGTGCAACTGCACAAGCAGCAGAAGGACACATGATTATGAAGAAGCAAATACAATAAAATGTACCATGGATAGTGGAAGAAAAATTAGCCGCTGCATGACCTAGAAAGGGAACTGGGTCAAACTGGTTATTTTAGGACATAATGGGCACGTGCACAATGTGGACTGACTCCAGTTTTAATACTTACACAGCATCTACCTAAAATCCTCCTGAAGAGATATGCTGCTTCTATTCTGGGTTCTGGGTTCCTCTGTTAAGTAATGGCTACCATAGCGTTTGTATTTAACTAGAACAGGCACTAGCAAGTGGGGGTAGATTTACTCCCACTTGCACAGCATAGTCCACTAAGACAAGGGTAGCTAACCTATTTGGCCTGAGGGCTGCATTCCCAGATGGCAGGGGTGGGGGGGAATAGCTCTCTCTGCTCTTCAACAAAAAGCCCAGTTTTTCTCCTCGTTACTGCAGTGAGAAGAAAAGCACTCTACAGGAGGTGTGAAACTATATGAGGCGTTAAGGACAATGGTGAGGGAGGCAAATTTTATTCCACCTGCAAGCTATGTTGCACACCCTATGTTTCACCAAGGGGGCTGCTGGTGTTGTCAGCTGTCATTGTAAAGGACCCCTGACAGTTAAGTCCAGTAGCGAACGACTCTGGGGTTGCGGTGCTCATCTCTCTTTACTGGCCAAGGGAGCCAACGTTTGTCCACAGACAGTTTTTCCAGGTCATGTGGCCAGCATGACTAAGCCGCTTCTGGCAAAACCAGAGCTGCACACTGAGATGCCGCTTACCTTCCTGCCGGAGTGGTACCTATTTATCTACTTGCACTTTGACGTGCTTTCGAACTGCTAGGTTGGCAGGAGCAGGGACTGAGCAATGGGAGCTCACCCCGTTGCGGGGATTCGAACCGCCAACCTTCTGATGGCAAGCCCTAGGCTCAGTGGTTTAGACCACAGCGCCACCCGCTGTCATTGTACTATCCACTTATTGGGGGAAAGGTGATGCCCAGATAAGGTGACATCCCACCTTATCTGAGCTAACAGTCCCAATCAATCACAGCATAGTGAGAGATATGCGTGCAAGCACACTACATTTGGTACCACCTTGGCTGTAGGAGTTACTGGAAGGAGGCAGACAAGGCACAATCCCAAAGCTGGGCAAGCATGAGCTAGGCTTTGGGAAGGATGTGGGAAGGCGCCCCCCTGACCCCTGCGCCCTGTTGCAGGGGAAGCAGTTGTGCTGCAATAAATCATCCTCTGTTCCCTGGCATATGTCCCCAAATGTTTTGACACCCTGCATCTACCACTCACATTTTCCATATTTCTGGGGAAAGAATTGTATATTTAATGCTACATATTACTGATTCTGTTTTCTTTCTTCAGTACGACCTTTAAACCCCACTTTCATGGGTCCTTGTTTTTAAAATCCCATTTGGCCCCCTTCCAGAAAATTATTTCAACATCTTTCTGGTTCCATGGCAGAAGCAGCTACAATGAAATGCAAGACAACAAAGGACATTTTCTCTACTGATCCCATTTCCTTCTAGATGTTTTTAAAGAGATTGTTCAAAGAAAACATCTGAGAAAGAAGCACATGTAATTCTATTTTATCTCACTGTCTTCTAATCTTCCTCCATTATTGATGGGTTTTTGTCAGAAGCCTTTTTGTGATGGGAATTTCCTCTTTATTCACTTAAAGGAAATCAATACTGTTTTAGGAAGTCCAATTTTTAATTCTCTATCTATAGTGGGAGGGGAAGTGGGCTTTTTCTCTTCTGTGTCAATGCAGATCACCATGTCATGGGTTTAAAATGTATTCCGTAGACACGATATTGATATTTCATTTGCATGGCTTTGACAGGTTGAAGCCAGAATTTTCACATTCTGTTAAAAAAGTGGATTTCTCAGAATAAAAAAAAGGCAAATTGCAAACTAGAATAATCAAATAGTGCATTAACCTTATTTAACCTTCCTGCTGTTGCACCATTTACATGAGCATAGCTTTTAGATGTTGGTGTCAGAGGTATATTAAATTCTCATCTTTTCAAGGCGCTACTTCTGCAGTAATACCAAATCAAAACACCTATCCAGCCCCAGGAAACAACAACAAATGTCTATATTAAACTCCATCAACATTTTCCTGCTTCAGAGTCATGCCCCAGGATTCTCACAGCAACAGCATCATCATTCATGCTCTTAATGCAAGCTACCACCATCTCCCAGCTCACATATGCACTTTGTCAATATGACCAACATCAGCTGTGCAAATCATCTCTTTTGCATATAATAGGCATCTCACAATGCAGATGTTTAATCCTCACCCCCTGCCCCCCTGACAAAAAGAAATGGATCACAAGTAATTCTGGAGAACAGTGCAATTATAGCTGTGATTGTGTTTAAAGGCAGACCACTGTTTAGCTTGTATGATCTGTCCATGGACCATCTTAGCATTGTTATAAGTTTGGGGTGGGAGGAGACCCCTCCCCTTCGAAACCCAATAAATTAATGACTTTCAGAATCTAGGTAATATTTGGGATAGGAAGCAAAAATGCAAGCTAAACTGGGCCAGACAAGGAATTCCTGGGCTGGTTTATGCAAATCGGCCTGGCCAGGCTGGTTGAATACAAGGCATTAATATGAAACAATAGCTAGGCATTTACACATCAAAGATGGTTCTCAGGTCTGTGCAAAACTGGGATTGCCAAGGTGATGGGAAGTGGTTTGAGGTGACAGGAAAAAGTGTCATTTTGCAGGAGGTACTTTTTTTGGGGTGAGAGGTGTGCTAGGAAGGAGAACAAAAGGCAGTCCTCCATGAGCTGGGAGACATGACTGACTGCTGCTTTGGCCCCAAGCTTGTTGAAGTTATCAGAGGGGCAATGACAGACACTCTTGGGTATAATGTTCTGCACTCTCTCCATTGCAGACTTCCAAGTCTTGTTAATAAACCATATTTCTCAAAGAAACTAGTCTCCGCTGTGCCAACAGAAACACAACCCTGAGTAAGCCCCTGGAATCTTATTCAGCCACTCGGCAGAGATTGGGATGGCATGTAACAGTATATGTATGTGTTCCATGTGCACAAATGACTGGTGCATGGGGAGAAAATTCAGCATCTATTGTTGCCGTCAGGTGGGGCAAGGGATAATCAGTACAAAACATTTTATAAACAATGGATTGAAGTCTTAGCATTGTGCTTCTCTTTAATGGAACTCACAACATCAGCTGCCTGAGTGGGTGTCTCCTTGCCCCACCCAATGATACAGATAAGTGAGTGGATATACGGGGGTGCCAACTCTAAAGAGCACAGTCCAAACAGATGGTTTGCATGGTCAGCAGCAACCATTACCTGCTGAAGGTAGGCAAGAAGTAGATCTAGCCCTGCTTCCTTTATCTGGCCCTATAGACCACCAAGCAGATGGAGATTCCTGCACTGTAGGGTCATATGTGCACCTGGGCATGCTGTTGTGCCCAATGACCCATGGGTTGTTGTTGCAGTCAAAATGTTTACGCCTCCTACACACATAACAATTAATGCCTCCCCCCGCAAATAAAACCTCAACAACAGCAGCTAATTGAAACTTTGTTCAGGATACTGTTTCTTTCTTCTATCATATGGAGCGTTTCTGCTGACTAAGGAAGGAACAAACAGATGGCACATTATGGCTACATTTTACAATGGGGGGGGGGGGAACGCTCGGTCCTACCACTATTGAGCGTGCACGTGCCATTTAAGATTTTCCTGCAGATCCCAGTGAATTATGCTGAGCCTGTTTACAGCCTTGAAGGAAATGAAGCATGTCCAACTCAGGAGTTTGCACCTGTTAAACTAAATAAATCTCAAAAGGGAATATCCTTTTTCTGACCCAAATATTAACATTGATGCCAGGAAAATGTGCAAAACAATGAGAGAATCACACGTGCGCCAGAAACATGCCAGATAGGGGTGTGTTTGCATTTGGAGAGGTTGAATAGTCAGGTGTCTTGGTTGTGCAGACCAAATCCCATTTTTTATAAGTCACTTTTGCTAATGTACTGATCCCGAGAATGCTTCAAAAGGAAAATTGTGCCATTCTTCAGTGTGCAGCTGTCCTGCAAACAATAAAACAAATCCATCCAATTAATTGCAGAAAGTGAATTCTACTGGTTGTCCCTAGCATTTTTTGTTTGTGTTATGTTTCTTTAGCTGCTGGGTGTGGAAATCAGATGTATATGAGCTAATGCATAGCTTAGAAATTAGAATATATATTTGGCCTTCTGAAAATGTCTTAGCTCAAAGGAACATCACTCCAGAGTAATCCAGTCACTCAAAAAGTGAAGTTATAGTAGGACTGCTTCTTATGTTTCAGTGCCAATTTATATTGGACATTATTATTCATGCACAATTGCAAGGACACACTCAATAAGCTGCACATCTGAATGAGAGGTTGCATATGGTTCTCATCTCTTTGTTGCATACACTTGTCTTCTGATATCTCAAAGGACAACTTAACAGGCACTATCCTTAAATACTGGTAAGAAAGGAAATGAGATTTAGATTGTCATCAGGGCTATTAGTGGCTTTTACAAAAATTGGACCTACGGCCCTATGACAGGAGCCTGATGCCTAGTGAAGAGACAGAGCAGCTGACTATATTGCTTAACCCATAGTCCAGAGTAAAGATCACTTAGGAAGGTTTGTCCTGGGGACAAATGCCAATATCATGGAAACTCAGATGTTAACACCATTCAGGCTTGACCTGCAATCAACACTGGATTTTTGAGTAACACCCATCCCTTCCAACTGAAAAGCTAGTATGTAAAATAGCTCTAAGCCTCAACGTATAACACAGGACGGGGTAACCTGTGGCCCTCCAGATGTTGTTGGACTTCAGCTCCCATCAGTGAGTCCCTGCCAGCATGGCCAATGATCAGGGATGATGGGAGTGGTAGTCCAACGACATATGGATCACCACAGGTTCCCCAGCCCTGATTTAACAAGTGGTGGTATGTCTCATGCTGTAGATCTGAAATCTGGAGAGGAGATGGCTAACAGAACTATTAAGGCAGCCTCCAGCTCCTGCATAATTTACAAATAACTCATTTTTGTTAGGTAGATTGGTTGAGGGCTCTTAATGGTTGGGCCTTCTCAGTCACTGAGAAATACCTTAATCGGGGAATATCTCTTGCCTCCCTCCCTGCCCTCAATTCAGGAAGTAACTGAACAGTGAGAATGATAAAAATAAGATTGCTCAGCAGATTGCAGAGTTTGGTCTCTGTACAGTATCTTAGGGTGCTGCCTCCCTCCCCAGAGATCTGATGTGGGAGCAGTAGACTTTGGCTGTCTGTTGCAGTGTTTAAGCCAAGTATTGGGAACTTTTTATTAGGCTCCAGTTGCCACCATCCCCCATCCAGTATGGCCCACGGTTGGGGACAAAGGAAGCATCTGGAGGTCCCCACCCCAGTTATAGGAGTCCTGTGGCCCTCCAGATGCTGAAGAACTACAACTTCCATGATTCCTGGCCACTGGCCATGCTGGTTGAGGCTGATGGGAGTTTAGGTCCAGCAGTAACTGGGGAGCCACAGGTTCCCTTCCCCTGGTTTGAGAAATACTACTACCTGCATATTTGCAAAGGAACACAAATATTACAGAATTCCAATATGCCTCCTGTGGTTTCCTTCCAAAGAAAATCAAACCTGGGTCAATGCTACACCCCCTGGAACTTCTCACTGCTTGGAAAAGTGGTGAGATGGTCACAATGCAAACAAATCTGGGCACAAGGGAGAGAATTTTTTCAAATCACTTAAAAAGGGATACGGGGGGGGAGGGTGAGACACCTAAACATTTTGCTGTTAATTTCAGTCCTTTCCTTGTGCAAGCTTTCAGTGTGATTGTACGAAAGTTAAATATTTTGTAGAGATAAATGTGGCAACGGACACCATTGGAACTCTTCATTCTTCCTGAAAAAAGAAGCCATTATCATATTCATTTCTCCAGGGCTAGGAAGTCATGAATACATCTGCAGCAATTTGACCTTTGAAATTTCTCCTTCAAGTTCCTTTAATGAAGGGGTCGGCCACATCACCAGCAGTCCTTACATTCCCACCTCCCACCTTTGGGACATCTACATGTTAGCCTACAGGCTCTGGTTAGAATCCCCCAAGGCTCTTGAGCTTTAATTATTATTTTTTAGTTTTATGAAAGGAGTACATTTCAACTCTCATTGTGCTGCATATACTACAAACGTAATGGCAGCGGGTTCACCGTTCTAAAAAAACGAGATAGCAGATAAGGAGAACTCTGCAGGGACTATTTCCAGGTTCCACATCTTGTTCACCTCTCATATAGGTTTATGAGGCCAACTCATCATTTTGAATATCTAAGCTCTGTGCCCACTGGTGGGGGGGGGGGAGGCCAATAAAATCAAGCCTGTTGTCTGTCCCTGTCACATATTGCTTAAGGTGCTTTATATACGATATTAAAAATCTGTTTAAAGCATTTTTTTAGTGAGGGAAATGAAAGGAGAAAGGGGGGAAACGTTAAGGCTGGGATAGGGAACATTTTTCACCCAAGGATACTCAGTCTTGGAACATATGTAAGTGTGGCATAGTTTAGTTGGAACTAAACTGCTTTGGCTGCCCTGAAGAGAGGGTGTGTATGACCCTGGTGATTGCCTTGCGGGGAATGTTCTGAGGGCTGCTTGCCAGCGATGGGTGAGGCAAGAGGCAAAAGCAAGTGAGACTCTGGGTGCGATGGGTAGCTTTGAACAATAACCTGCATTCCAACCATGCAAAAACCATGCACACATATACACACCTCTATCATACATCCAGGCAAGCAAGATACATGATTACAGTTCCAGAACACATTCCAGTGAGGAAAAAGGGCTAAGGAAGAGCACAGAGCAGGGTCCATGAGAGCATTGCATGGAGAGCTCTGGAGGAACGCACTTGGTCCCTAGGCCTGAGGGTCCCCACTCCTTCATTTTGATCTCTGTCAGTGAGACTTTTTTTGAAAAGCAGATGGAACAATAAGCACTTCTTATGAGTGAAGAGCTTGCACTGTTTATAAGCTACTGGGGCCAGTTCAAGGCTTTAGTGCTTATGTATGAAGGGCTGAATGACTCAAGACCCAGTCATCTGAAGGAGGGCCTCTCCTGTCTTGCCTGGGCTTTAAGATCTGCCACAAACGAAGAGAGAGAGATGGGCAAAGATAACATGGCACAAAGCTCAGAGAAAGTAATTGGAAGCAAACAAAAGGTAGTTGGTGTCCTGCTTTTAGAAGGAGGCCACAGGTAAGGCTGCTGCAGCACCAAGAAGAACCTTTAGTGGGCTGGAGGTAAGTTAATACATACTGAGCCTCTGCCCCCAGCCTAGCTCTCAAATGCTCCACCGCTTTTGTTAGAAAACACCTCTGGCCTGAAGATGGTTCTCCCCTTCCTTTCTCTAGCATCCTGCCTGGTGTTCTTCCTGCGCCATTGGACTGGTGTGCAGAGTGCACTCAGTTTCTTGGGCCCAGGGGAATGTTCTACAGACCCTGATGCTATGGCATTCATTTCAATAGGCTCCTGCCTACCAGGTTCAGGAAGGAGTCATAACTCAGTGGTAAAGCACTTGCTTTACAAGCAGAAGGTCCTAATTTCAATCTCCATAATCAGACTGAAAACCCTACAGAGTCACTGTCCATCAATGTAAACAATATTGAGCTAGATGGACCAAGAGTATAAGGCCACTTCCTTATGGTCCCTGATTATCAGCTACAGGCTCAGCACTAGGAACCTGGTCCATCTCTTCAGCCGGTGGCACTGTAGCCTGGTTGCTGCTGGACTCTAATGTGAAGGCAGTTGGTGGCAAGTGAGTTTGCATTGACTGGGAAGAAGGAAGATCCAGTACCACACCACAGTGTTTGACGGACATTAAATATACAATTTCTGTATGCCTAGTTACTGTTGTTACTGTTTAAGGTGGCCATGTTACCCATTTGCAGCCCTTTAAGTAGCTTGGAAAAATATAAAGAGAAGTGGGTCATCTACAAAGATTCAGCGGACCATTACAGCTCCTGCATTTATAACCCAAAGGAAGAACACCTTTTGAAAGCCTTCATCTCATGGAAGAAAGATGCTGCGTTAATGGGGCTAAGAGGAAAGCTGGTATCCTTTTAAAACTGCAACATCATATAAATTTTTCAAGCAGCAATTAAAAGATGCCAAATGCAATCTGGTACATTTCAAAACTCAAAAGTTAGCTCTGCTAGCTTATGCAATGGCAATTTATCAATGTTTTGGTCCCAGCTGGAGAATCCCTGGCTCCAGGAACACAAACAATAAAAGCCTTAATGAGACAACAAATAGAGCTGCAGTTTCAGATTTACCCTGAATGTCCACACTTACCCAATTAGCTGTTGGCAGAGGCCTAAGCAGCTTTGCCGACTCTGCTCATCAGAAGAAAACGAAACGTTTAGCACAGAGGGGGGAAAACCACACATACAGTCTAGCATTCATTATCCTAAATCCTATCTGAACAGTATACTTTATAATACATATCCCTCCCCCATGCATACACCAATACATTGGCAGTCTCCTTTTCCCTTTTCAGGATTAAGCAGCAGATGTTCAAGCAACAGCTCATCTTAAGGCTCCTACCACATGCACACAATACATCACGGCACTCTTTTGTGTGCTTGCTGTACAGAACTGCAGATAACCTGACCCAGGCTTCAACTAATCAATGAGTGGAGCCAAGTGCATTTTGAAATCCATGATCTTTGAATTCTTGCCTGACATGGCTCACCTAGAAAGTTGCCTGTTTATACCATATGGTGCATGGCATGGATCTGAATCGATTCTCTCTTGTCAGCCAAAAGCCATGTATTGTACATGACCAAAAGAGACAAGCAGGTAAGCAATATCTGCACTTGGCTGACTACGTACTTTCCAACCCAAGTAGGAAAGTACATTATAAATGTGTGCATTATAAAGCACACAGAATCACTTTAGAAGCCAAAGTTTTTACCTTTTGTTACATCCATTCCTGAACATACACACAGAAGTGCGCCCGCTGGCCTGTGCCTGGCCCCAACCTACATACATTCATCAGACTAGACAGCTCAATTGGGTTAGAATGTAGTGCTGATAACAACAAGGCTGCAGGTTCAATCCCTGTATGGGACAGATGCATATTACATGATCCAGGACCCTTCTTCCAACTCTACATTTCTATGATTCTATGATCCAAAAGGCACTGTGAAAATGCAACTGTAATGGTGCTTTTGGGGCGCAATAGTGCTCACTAGTACTGAGTACAGTCACCTCTTTTTTTGCTGCTCAAGGCAGCCATTTTGTGCTGGCATCCACAGCACTTTTATCAAGGTGAGTATGGGACCTTATTATTATTATTATTATTATTATTTAATTAAATTTGTATTGCGCCCTATACCCACATAATAAAAAATTCCCCCCATACTTCATTTGTCACTCTCCGAAAGACTGACCTGTATGGCCTACCCCAACAATTGAGAAGACCACTTACACCAGGGCTTCTGTTTGCACATGGAGCCCCATTCTCAGCTTCTGGTCAATGAGAGGGCAAAGGGAGGACATCCTCCACACATTCAATAAATGTATGAAAGAGAAGGTGAGACAACGACTATTGACTGAATTAATGAATTGTTTCACATGACTAGTAAAATGTTGGCTGTTGTAACAGGTAGGGGTGTGTATGAGTGGGAAGGTTTTGCTTATATAATGTAGGGATCCTGGAAATGGAGTGAAATAAAATGACCTGTTGTCCCTGTATGAACCCATAACTATGTAGTACAGATTTGGTCCCATATTGCAGTGTTCTTTATTTTTTTTTCAACAATATACTGTATATACTGCTTAACATGGTCATTTTTAAGTGGTGCAGCTGCAATTTTTCACATGAGCAGCTGGTGGCCACTTACTCACCTCCAAGGTCCACTCTTTTTAAAAAAAATATGATTCTAAGTTTATTTAATTAACAAATAATACAGCTTTTCCTGGCCAGTAACATTTCACATGATGGGAGGAACAGAGTTGCATGTTAGAATAACACGCACACACACAAAAATATCCACGTACTTCAAATTATGCTGTCCTATAGTTCTATATTGCTGGAGCATTTCATGAAAAATGTGATATAGTGCAAGATAACCGTGGTTACTAGTGTAATTTTAGAATTCAATTTCCTTGGCAACAGATGCTGACATCTCTAACTCAAACAAAGTGCTGAGAAACACTGCACTCTCTCTAGAGTGGCCTAAAAAGGCAGAAAGAGAGGGAGAGAGATCCATTTCTGCTACAACACAGGAAGAGTGAGCCTTTCAGAATGCATCATTTATGGTTCTGTAGAACAGAAATGTTAATCCCAAACAGACTGACAGCCACAGGGCAGAATCCTGCCATAGCAAGGCAATGGTGGGAAGGAAGATAAGGAAGATGGGTTGAGGCTCTGCCTGCGTTGTAGGATAGCTGGGATTTTTTGTACTATGGCAGCCTACAGAAACTTGATTATTTAACCAGAGTGGTACTTCAAAATTGAAATCAACCACTGAAAGAGCTTATGCAACCTTTTCCCAGGGAATTTTTTCATGAAAGAGAGTGGCCCTGTGTCCATAAAATATGCTGTGGATCAAGAAATGGGGAGGGTTGTGACCAAGGAAGAATTAGGCATTGGTCAAAAAGGGACATAGGCATAGGTGATTTAAAAAGCATTTGAATTTGTGACAAGATTTATGGATGGTCCCATTGCAAACCTTGCTGATCAGAAGAAACCAAGTGCCATCAATTAGGTTTAGGAACAGGTTTTACTCATTTTCCTTTGGATTCAGCATCCATCTACAGCTTCAATCCATTTGACCATAGCTCTACACTATGGTCCAATTTTTACTGCAAATTGACATTTCAGGGAACCAGGCAGAGAACCTTCTTAGTAGTGGCGCCCGCCCTGTGGAACGCCCTCCCATCAATGTCAAGGAAATAAACACCTGACTTTTAGAAGACATCTGAAGGCATCCCTGTATAGGAAAGTTTTTAATGTTTGATGTTTTATTGTGTTTTAATTTGCTGAAAGCTGCCCAGAGTGGCTGGGGCAACCCAGCAGATGGGCGGCATATAAATAATCAATTATTATTAGTATTTATTACTGTTGCTCTTACTAGATCCCACATTGGTTTTTGACACCACTGACCATGGAATTCTCCTGGACCATCTATAGGAGATGGGTATCAGGGACTGTGTTCTGCAGTAGCTCTGATCTAATCTCCAGGAACTATTTCTTTCTTTTTTTTTAAATATTTTATTAAGGATTTTCTTGTTTTACAGAAGTGTAGTGCCTGGTGTATTTTTTTTCATGTAACATTTTTACAAATCCGTTTCATTTGTTCTACATACATTAAACATAATAGAAACACCGCCACCTGACCCCACCTCCATCCATCTTCCCTCTCTCCAGGAACTATTTCTGAATATAGCGTTGCACGATTGCTTCTAAGTCTCATGGCTCTTGAGCTACAAGTCGCCACAAGTCACTATACTGTCTGCAATGCTATTTAACATCTACATGAAGCCATTGGGCATCCACATGAAGTCATTGGAAGACATCTGTATTTAACATTTACAGTTCTCTGCTATCTTATTTACAGTTCTCTGCTATCCCATGCCCCTAAGTGGAAAAAGATGATGTGATAATGAAAGTAGGAAAACAGTCCCCTCACCAAGAGTTTTGAAAATCACAAGAGGTTCCTTCCACAATTCTTCCCAATCACACTCATATTTCATAACAGCAAAACATCTTGGATTTTTGCCTTCTCTTTGCAAGTTTTTACCAAGCACAAGCTCACCTTCCGATAAACCCCTGAAACGTGGCTATAAAAACGTCACAGGCACCATTGACTATTTCACAATTATCTGGATTGTATTTATAGCCAAAACGTAATTCCAGGCCAGTGATCTCAGCTCACTTGCTTAACAGCTTTTTTTCCCTGGAGTTGTTTTTTTTACACCCCGAGTACGGAAGTACAATATTTCCTACCTGTCAGGATAACTCAACGCTCTGTAAGTATTTGCCAATATCTACCACCAACCCACCCCCTCTCCCCTCTTAAGCATGTGTCTGAATACCAGTTGCTGGGAATGCAAGTGGGAAGAATGCTGCTGTGCTCAGCTCCTGATTGTGTTCTTCACACAGGCATCTGGTTGGCCACTGTGAGAACAAGATGCTGGACTAGATGGCCAGCCACTTCCCCTGTCTTTAAGCAATGGAGGCTAGAACTTTCCTACTATAATGTAACCTTCTAAGCAACTCAATTTTTAAAAGTTGTTGGGCTAACACAGCTGCAAAACAGGGCTGGCTTAATGATCACAGCACTATACCCAGGAAAGGTCACAAGAGAAGTCCGTGCACAAGGCCTCATTTCCTATAGCATGGCTCATAAGATGCCAGGGGATTGCTTTTCTAAGCTACGTGCACCCCTACCTCATAAGAGAAACCATCAACAACTGGGTCAATCAACAGCTATTAGCCATTAATAGCTACATAGACCATGCAGATGCAATTTGTCTTTGAATACCAGTTGGATGGTGGGCAAAAGACATAGTCTAACACCATCATGCCATGTTTGCGGGCTTCCCAAAACTTATCAGATTGGCTACTGTAGGAGACACAATGCTGAATGAGAACCTTTGGTCTGATCCAGCAGGGCTCCTAATAAGTTAAAATGCAGGCACATTCAAGGCATCTATGAATGATAAAACAAGAAACTTTACCAACACCTCCTTTATTAATATCCCCCATGATAAAGTGCAAAATAAGGATGCTTGGATGTCAGGCAAAGTTCAAGCTAGCACTCATCATGCATGCAGCATGCCAAGTGGTGCTTACTCAGCAAATACCATGCTAGCCCAAACCAGCCACAACATTCCACTCCTCCAAAATGTGAAGTTTTTACTGTAGTCTTAACTACAAGTGAATAGAGAGCATAGTCAGGTCATTGGCTCACAAAGGAAATTGTCATCTGCTGCTATTGGCAGCGGCAGCTTTTCATGGCCTCTAGCAGAGGTCTTTTCTGCCACTGCTGTTTGAAATCTTTTAACAAGAGATGTCGTGGATCAACCTTATGCATGCAAAGAATGCAACATGCTGCTGAGCTATCACCCCAGACAGTCGAGTCTGATTTACCAAATATAGAAAGGATGGAGAACCTGTGGCCCGCGAGAGGTCATTGGACTACCAACAGCCCTGTATAGCATAGCCAGTGCTCAGGGATGAAGGACGTTGTAGTCCAATGATGACTGGAGGACCACAGGTTAAGCACATCTGATGTACACTGTAGCAGGAATGCTGTTTTTCTTCCACAGGTTCACTTGCTACGATACAAATGTGAAACACAACGTTCTCTTAAGAAATCCTCAGTTCTGAAGATTCCAGCTGTGTCTCAGCAAACCTATTCCACGGTCAGGGATGATGGGAGTTGTAGTAACACGACATCCAGAGAGCACGTCATTGGCTACACTTTCCTTAGTCTAACCTACTTCCCAGGGTTGTTGTGAGGATAAAAGGGGAAGAAACTATGAACTCTTTACAATAAGGGTGGGATAAAAATGGAAAGAACAAAACATTCTGAACACCCCTGAGCACTAAAGATAGTGTTCATTCACGTAAGTAACTCCACTCAAACTAATGACATTGTGCTGGATTTACCATGACAGTAAGACAATGACAGCATTCCTCAACCCTACAGCACAACTCAAACTTTATTTAAGGCCATGTTTTTCTTCAGTTAGTCAAGGAAGCATAGCCCTGCTTGTCCCTGGTAAGCATGACATTGGCATAAAAGCTGGAGTTGTAGGCTTGTGCGGGCAAGTCACACAGGTTCCAAATGCAGACGAGTCTAACCACCCTTTCAATGAACCAAAGCAAGAGCCCTTCCCATATTCCATATCCATCTTATGCACATTCACAGACAGGGAAACCAAGAGTTAATGATACAGCATTTTGGGTACACCATCAAGAACATCACCTGGGAATAATTTGTGAACAGGGAACAAGCAAGCTTTTTAAATCAGGGAGGCAAGTGAGCTAATCGTGGAGCACCTGGCAAGGCCTTAGAACAGTTGCAGCTGAGGGCTAGTTCCTGTGTCCCCAAACAAAGACATTGCTGAAATTTTCTGCTTACCTGGAGTTCACTTATCTGTCACCAGTTCCCCATATCTGGGAGCAGGATGAGCTGGAGTTGCCTACAGGAATCCAATAAGGTGCTGCTTTCCCAGAAAAGACCCAGGAGGGACTGCAAGGTTTATTTCTTCTCAGGTGGCCACTCCTACTCATCTGCTGGGTTCTGCTGCACACCTGAGCCCTTCCTCCTTCCAATCAGAACACCCTCCCCACACTCACACTAGCAAAGTCCTCTGGCTGGCATACAAGCCCAAAACAGGATTTGGGATGGGGCTCCAGGTGTGTTACATGGGTTTGTCAGTGAGTCATGCAAGATATCTTTGGATACCATGACAGTATGCTTTTTTAGGAAGCCCAATGGATATCTTTTCAGAGTTGCAGAGCTCTTTCTTGGCTGAGGTCCAGAGCCTACTGTGGAGAAAGTTCCTGCTGATATTGCTACCTTCTCCATTTGCAGCTAAGTAAAGAGAAGAGTTGAGAACACTCCCACAGCTGATAGGAAGGAGTTCATTTCCAAAGATCATTGGATTAGCTCAGAAAATAACTGGTTTGCATTTTACCTTTTAAAAAAACCTTTGCTTGTTTTGATTTTTAAAGTCCTAAACAACTTGGGACCTGGGTATTCAAAGAACCACTTTTCTTCTATACTCTGTTCAACATCTGAGGCCTTACTGCAAGGTACAGGGCCTTTTTAGTAGTGGTGCCTACTCCGTGGAATGTCATCCTAGAGAGACTTCCCAGGTCCTGACATTTTATTGTTTTATTGTTGTCAAGCCAACACATGGCTATTAAAAAAGAAGTTTGGTTTAGTGCTGCAGTCCTGTGATTGATTTTTTAAATCTACTACTAATAGTTTTGATTTTTGTATTATAGTGGATGTGTTTTATGTACGGTATGAAATTTTTCATGTAAGCTACTTTCAGGTTTATTTCTATAGCATTAAACTGGATAGAGGTTGCTAAAATAATAACAATAATTATAAATAGATCAGCTCATTTCCAGTTAGTGTAAGGATGGTGTGGGTGAGTTCATAAATTACTATAAAAGATACATCCTCTATCAATAACAGAGCTGCATATGACTTCACCCAAACATTACTATGTGTTGGTATTCTACATAACTCCCTAAAACCTTTTTTGGGCTTAATGTCTAGTACTTTCTGGGGGGGAAATTGCAGGACAAAAATCACCCACCCCCCAAACTGCTGATATAATTATACCACCTTCTTTTTATGGCTAAGCCTTCTTTTTCCTTGAGAAAAGAGTTCATGTTCTGTCAGATAATTAGCATTCATACTATGTGCCCTGGAGAATATTTCTTTGGAAAAATATACTTACTCTTTTCACTGCAGCACTCATTTTTATTCACGTCTCCAATTAAAGGTAATTGCAAGGATGGAAAAGGTACTTGAGGCCATTTCACCTGTTACAGCTGAAGTAGCTATATGCAAAAAGTTTAGTATCCATTTCCACCCTATAACAAAGTGAGGCAACTATTTATGCAAGTGCTTATTGGTCATAATTACATTAACAGGAACATCATTTCTTTTTCATCATGTGTGCAGAGGCAAGGAGGTTGTACACACATGGTTTAAGAAGATACTCTTTCAATTGTATGGTTGGATCCAAAGAACCATGAGCTAGATAGAAAATATCTAAAAGTTATGTTCCACAGCAGCATGCAGAATACTTTGTGAATTGGTATGTAGGTCCTATAGTAGTTTTTGTGCTTCTACCTATAAAAGAGGGGTGTTCTTATAATAATATAAGAAGAGCCTGCTGGATCAGGCCAATGGACCATTCAGTACAGCATGCTGTTCTCACAGTGGTTGCCTTTTGGAAACCAGCAAGCAGGATTTGAGCACAAGAGCACTCTCCCCTCCTGAGTTTCCAGCAACTGGAATTCAGAAGCATTGCCTTCAGCAGTGAGAGCAGAGCAGAGTCATCATGGCCAGTAGCCTCCAATAGTCCTTCCATAAATTGGTCTACTCCTCATGGAAAGCCATCTAGGTTGGTGGCCATCACTGCCTCCTATAGGAGTGAGTTTCATAGGTTAACTATGTCCTGCATGTAGAAATGCAGCTTAGGACCCAACCCGTAATTATGATCAGCAGAGTTCAGTCATACCTTGTTTCATGACTGGGATCTGTTCCGGAGCCCCGGCCGCTAGCTGAGAAGGACACAGGGCAAAGTGCTGCATCTGCACACATGCGCAGAGCGGTTTGTGCTTCTACGCATGCGCGAAGCGCGATTTAGCACTTCTGCACATGTGCGAGCGGCAAACCCGGAAGTAACCCATTCCGGTACTTCTGGGTTTGCTGCAGACATTCACCAGAATGGACGCTAGACAAGGCGGACGTTCACGGAGGTATACTGTACCCAATGCTTTCTGAAACAGCATGCAGGACTGGGACCCAAAACAGACATTTCAGAGACAGGCAAGAAGAGGCTCCAGTGTAGAGATAAAAATTGTATCCCAACCTTCAACACACATGCACTTTCAAGGCAGCTCACAACAATACTATCAGTCTAACATTTCATATGGCAATACCCCCAAGAGGTGAAAAATAACAGCTGATGAAACAGTGCAGTAATGGTTTTTAAAGTCATGGCAGAATTAAGGTCTCCAATGCAACATCAAAGCCGAAACTGGGCTAACATCCCTCAGCAGAACATTCCATAGACACAAAGATCCTCTCCACAGTTGCCACCTGTCTCACCCCCAAAAGGAGGTGGCATCTGGAGGAGAGCACACTGCTTGATCTGAGGAAGGTCCCTGGAGAGAATCACAGTCCTTGATGGATGAGGGATGAAGCATAAGTATGCTCCTAGATCCACTTTGTTGCTGCTGCTCAGGTATTAGCTATTGCCCAGAGTCCTTTTTAGATTGTGTACACACTGTGTATTTAAAGCACATTTGAAGCACACACACAGCCCATCTAAAATTCTGTGCACTGTAGTGTTAAGGGTTGCTGGAAAATGTCACTCTGTGCCCTGAATTTTTTTGGGAGAAGTCATGTGTTTTAAACGGTTTGGTTAATCACCTTTCTTTGGAAATAATCACCTTTATTTGGCTAGGCCGACTTCACCTACACCCTAGACGTTGCCGCTGTCATCCATGCCAAGAATCTCATGACTCCAACAGCTTTAAAGAAATAGTCTACACACACAAAAGTACTGGGAAGGACAATAATGAATCAGAAAAAAGCAAGGCATTAATGCAGAGAAGAGATAATGTATATAATAAGATTCTCTTGGAGCAATTATAGGTAAGATGTGCTGAGAATTGAAAAAAGAGAAAACTTAGCTATAGAGCTAGCCGCAGTGTATCAGCATACATGTCAATTCTTCAAAAAGAAGAAACACACGGAAAAGCACAAGTATGGATCTTTAAATCCAGAGGTACATCTGCACAGTTTCCCTAATTACCAGTGCTCAGTATGGTAATTTAGGGCCCTATTGGCTTTATATAACCACAGTCTTCTAGGCTGTTTTTACTGTCTTGCTGCTATATTTATTTTTTATTATTTTAAACTGTATTTATACAAATTTAATATTGTAACTTGCTTTTTGAAGGGGCTTTGCTTTTAAAGGTGAGATGTAAGTACCCAAATAAACAAACAAATAAGGACATGGAAGCAAATTCAAATTTTAGAAGTGTCCTGCAAGGTCTTTTACTGGGTGTAGTCCTTGACAAATAAGTTCACAACACAATACGGACATTATGAAAGGAAATAAATGCTGGGCATCTTTGTGTGTGTCTGTGTGCTTCAGCGCAAACAGAAGAGATAGAAAGGTATCATTTTCATTGCATTGTAATTTGTCATCCTCCACGCACTGGACTGTAAATTTACAGGGGAAGACAAGACAATCCCAGAGCAATCTTAAAACATCTCAGTCATTCAGTCTTTTTCCTTGACCTGACTTATCACTTATCTTCAGAGTTCATGGCGCATTCTTCAGACAGCTCCATCTTTAATTTTTTACGAGGCGGTTCTTCCTGGAGGAGAGGCATGCAACACTCCAGAGACCGGGCAATTTCATCAATGGTCCATTTGTCTTCATAAAGAACATGCTCTTCTAGGGTAAATGGTCCCTGTTTGGTTCGGGTCAGTTCCAGCACAGTGGCACAGGAGGACAGCTCTGCAGCATCAAAAGGGAGAAAACAAAAAGCCAAGCTTGCAAACAGCACACCAATATTTTACAGAACTTGAAACTAGCACTCCAGTGGGAAATATGGGATATATATTATAACATCACCACTATGGTAGAATATAGAGTTGTATCCTGTACCAGTCCTACTCAGAGCAGATCCATTCGAATTAATGAACCTATGTTTGTCATAATCATTTATTTTAATGGCATTGGATACAGCCTAGAGTATTTTAAAACCACATAGTGTGCATCTTTGGCAATGTATTATTTAAATACCAAATGGTTAGATCTGGTGTTGTGTACTGACTAAGGAACTGAGCTACAAATCAGAAAGTCCCTGGTTTCAATCTTGCCTCAACCATAAACTCACTAGGTGGCCTTAGGCAAGCCACTCTGTCTCAACCTCAGTTCCCCCTTCAGCAATAGCGGGGGATAATACTAATGTGCCTTACAGGGTTGTTGTAAGGGTAACAACTAGATAAAGAACCTTGAAGCACTTTGAACATTTGACACATTATACAAACATTAACCATTAAACATTTCATTATCCAAATACGCTGCACATCTCATGGAAATGCAATTCGGGGGGGGGGGTACATTTCCCCACTACATTACTGCAACACATTATACATAGGGATGCACCTGAAGATGGTTTGGAAACTTCAGCTGGTGCAGCTACCAGAGCAAGATGGTTTGAGCATATTACACTCATCCTGGCCCGAATGCACTGGCTGACAATTAGTTTTCAGGCCTAATTCAAAGTGATGGTTTGTAACCTATAAAGTCTTAAATGGCTCAGGACTGCAATACCTCAAGGACCACTTCTCATATGAACCGACCTAGACCCTGCATTCAAAATCTAGCGCCCTTCCTTGTGTGTCCCCTCCATGAGAAGTCCAGAGGGTGGCAACACGAGAAAAAGCCTTTCCTGCACTGGCTCCCAACTTGTGGAATGCTCTTCTCAGGGAGGCCTGGCTGGCACCATCATTTTTCCTTAGGCACCACGCAAAAACTTTCCTCTATAACCAGGCCTTTGGCTCTAACTATCAGTGGCCTTTTAGAAGTGGGTGGGATGTAATGTTGTTGTTGTTTTGCTCCCCCCCTGGTTTTAATGTATCAATGTAGTTTTGTTTGTTTGTAAGTTGCTTTGGGTTGCCTTGGGCAAGATAAAGTGACTAACAAATTTTAACAACAATAATAACAACAACAAACACATTTTATGATAAGATTTTTGACACAAGGTCAAACTGCATGCCTTAATAAGCTGTTGACATGTAGTACCTTTCTAGACTCCTTTAAAAATGAAAAGCGCCTGCAGGAGACTTCCCATGTGCAGTGCTGCCCCAAACAGAACTAGTGTTCACATTACAGAGTTTACACAGTTATATTACACAGTTGCCATTCAAATCCTGTTACACACCGATGGCTGCTTACTGAATTCGGTCTCTGCCAAAGGAGGAAAGTTGAGCACCAATAATTCTTGGTGTACAGCCATTATGTTCTGTTCATGCTGAGCAGAATCTAAAAGAGCTTAGTGTTTAAAAATGGCTGAACTTATCCTCCTGTCAATGATTATGTTACTCCCTGGGTAAAGTATAGCCAAATAAAAATTCCTTTTGTTGGATCACATCTCAGGTCAGAGGAAAAGCTGATTAAGTCATCATAAACAACAGGGGCAAATCCAGATGGGATGGTTATATCATGCTTGCAACTTTGCACATTCTGATTTCAAAGCATTATTTATCATCGTAACCTTTAAAATCAGGAACTTTCTTACCTCTCCAAACCGCCCCCCCCCATCTGTTTATCTTGCAGGAAAAGAGAGTTCTTACTCCTCTCTCATAAGTCCATGGCCAAACCGACCACTTTACTGCTGCCCTCGAAGGACCACTTTTGTAGTCAATTCACTCAGGTTCATTTTGTGCTACAGGTCCAAACCATGGCAAACAGTGCTGCAGCCCAGTGCGCACATCTGGCAGCCAGAGATACTGACAGCTGATCTGGCCCTCTGTTAACAGGAACACTTGCTCCCCGAGCGATTGTGCTTTGTCTGTGCCTACCTTTGCCAATATCGTTGACCAAGCTTCTGACATAAAAGCCGCCGCCACATTCAACATCTGGAATGTTAACGGTGACATGGTAAATTGCCAGCATAGCACAAAAATCTACTTTACATAGAAATGTAAAAATGCACTAAGCAAACAATAGAGTGATTAAAATATTTATGGGTTATAATATAAATTATTCATCCTGTAACATATGTGAGGGTGAGATTGTGAAGCTGGCGAAGAGCGGAAAGCAAACAGGAATAAAATGCACCGGCTTAACAATCATTCACTTTACAGCACCAGCTTCAGGGTTTCAGTACTTTGGAGCCTTCATTTGGAGGAGGAGGAGGAGGAGGAGGAGGAGGAGAAGAAGAAGAAGAAGAAGAAGAAGAAGAAGAAGAAGAAGAAGAAGAAGAAAGATACCATGTCAGGTCATATATTTATCCATTGTTGCTTGAGGGGTGGGGAGATTATTTGAAGTGCTAGCAAAAAGTATCTATGAATGTTTTAAAACACTGAGCAAACTTTTAAAAGTCTACGCACATCACACATATCCAGGAAGACCCAAGACAGTTTAAAATCTGCTCACTATAAAGAGTTGCAAATCACCCAAGCAGTAAGTCGTAACCACTGAAATTACACAGTACATTGAAACACGGTTTGCATATTATGCAAAAGAGGAGAGCACTTAACCTGCAAGTCAAACATAGCCCGAAACTGTTAGCCTTACCAAGTGACACTTACTTAACACTTTGAAAATGTGCAAAGTTGTTTACTTCCGCTTTTGAACAATGTTGCAACCACTCCCAAAATGTCCAAAGGCTGAGCAATCGGTGTTTTCCCCAGTTCATGCAGGGTGGGGTAGTGTTTGCAGCTGTGATCTCCTGGGTCTACATCCATCAGCTTAGCCTACACTGCCTTTTCATCACACTTGATAGAAAAGAGAACAGCATGTCATGGCTGACATCCCTGTCTGATTATTGGCAAAAGGGACTCAGCAGGAAGATCACTACTGTCCTTAATGGTCTTTCTCTGAAACACAGGGCCGAGATTCTCAGTCTGGACGCATTGATAGTCCATTGTTACGTATATAGTTGCACTGTAGATCCATAGGTCAAAATAATGTTGACTTCAGCACATTAAGATAATGGCCATGTGGTTCATCCAAGTTACTCAATTGTCTAAAGGTGGTCTATATTTCACTGATACAAGACTTAAAATAAAAGGCAATGGGAGAATTCCTTAGTTTGGCCTAGGCCTCTTGATTCACATTTTTAAATTATCACTGCATTATCGGTATACAGAAATAGATGAAAATGAATATCATAATTTAAACGGACACTGCAGAAAATAACAGGGGGACCACAAAGGGAGAGGAAAAGAGATTAATAAGACAAATGCAGTATTGTGGGAACAGCTGAAAATTAGGACAAGCAAAAAGAAAAAGAGGAGAAAAAAAGGGGGGATTGAAGAGGACACTAATAAATAGTAATAATAAATAATGATAAATATGTATATAGTGTGTGCGTGTAAAACTTATTTACAGGCTGCCTTCCTGGGCACAATCCACACAAAGCATCGTACATACAATTAAAACACAATACAATTAAAACAAACCTAGACAATTTAAATATTTTGACTTAAGTACAACCAGACTCCATGCTTTGGATCCTTACCAAGCGTGAAGAAGGGCGGCTTGAAACTCCTAAGAGTGAGACTGTAGACCATAACTTGTCTGGCAGGCTTTGCTTCAACAACTTCTCCTTTCTTAACCAGAGTGGACAACCTCTGTCCATCTCTCTTCAGGGCACAATAGCTGATCAAGGAGTGAATACAACAGGGTATTTCTTATTTATTTCATTTTATTTCATATATTTATATACCACTCAATACAAGTAAATCTTTAAGATGTTTACAAAACAACAAATACAACAGATTCAATCCAGAGTAGTGCTAAGGAGAACCATCTGTCCAGGTGAATAAATAAATAATAAATCTCATATACACACACACATACACATACACATGTCAGATGCTGTTGCGGTTGCTCGAGAGTAACCAGGCAGGACTCCGACCTGTCTTTTACAGGCTTTATTTTGGTGCAAACTATTTACAGTGCATCATAAGTTCATGTCTGGCACAATCACTAGCAGAATCCGGGAGTGGTCTGTTTTTGTACCTCCCCCAACATAAAAGTTTCGTCACCCCAAGCCTTTTCTGACTCTCAAACTACTGCGCATGATTGGGGATGGCAGGGGTGTGCTTCCCTTGCCTCCGGCTTGCTCAGGTGTGGTGTTAAGGCTCTCTCTAGCATCCTCTGGTCCTTGCACCTCTTCTCCACTGGAGGTGGGGAACTGCTTCGCAAGATTTTCAGAGGCTCCCTGTAACACGACTCCCCCTCTATCCCTCGCCTCTGAGCCAATGGCAGTTCCCTGACAATATAGATATATGTTTCATTCCCTGCTTTCATTCATTTAAAAAGCACTCTGGGGTGGGCAGAAGGTCTACCAGTGAACCACTGTTCAATTTCTGGTATAACTGATGGTGGCTAAAGCTTGCTAAGTCCAGCACTAGGAGACCTTGATTTGATTTAGCAAGACCCTTCTCACATTCTCAGATCCAAGGTCTTCCTTTATGAATTTAATAGGCATAGTTGAACCATTGACATTCAATAAAAAAGAGAAGATGCCTGCCAATCTGAAATTAGCTCATCTCTGATGAAGACACCTAATCGTACATCTTATCACCATCCTGTTCATACGTGACCCTTACATTCTGACACAGGGATCCATAAGGGGATGGGCATTTGCCAAGAACAAGTGGCACTTCCACAGTTTCTATGCCAAGCATTGCATTTGGTACTTCAAAGACTGCATGATCACTGTGTAAAGTGAACTGGACTGCCGCAAGCTTCCCTCCAAGAAGCACTGTTACCTTCACTGAGAACACTTCCTATTATTGGTATACAAAAGTGTCCTAAAATGCAACACTGCCCATTAAGCAATACTATTTGATTTTGCTTTAAATATTCAAGGCAAGGTAAAGCTTTGCTTCAGTGATGACCAAAGGCCTGAAATTCAGTCATAACAGACAGCATCATGGGCTATTTGCATGTGCTGTTCAAGTCAATGTCACTCTTGGCTGTAATTCTGTCAAGTTAATAAATTCTTTCCAGACTGCCCTGTCTTGCCAGCTTTCTGCTCTACAGAGGTCACTTTCCACTGCCAGCAAAATGAGATTTTGCAGGCAGGCTTCCCAAAGATGACGTTCAACTATTTATCAAAGCACTTACATCGGGGGAACTTGCATGATGCTGCCTGTGAACTTCTGCAGGACATTCTCAATATCCTCTTTTGTTATCCAATCTGCCAAAAGAGAAAACATGGGCATATGTACATTTCAGTATTCATTATTTGTGTAACAACTGACAAACTTTGAGCACTTCGGAGAATTGAGAAGAAAGCTGCTGATCTTTTGGATTTTATATTAAAGCCAAGACAATACATTGAGTACTTTACCAACTTCATCTGATATACCAGCTATGATTCTATCTGAACAGATAGTCTTGCAACAATTGTCTATGCTCTATTAACATCCCAGATGGATTACTGCAATGCATTATACATAGTGTTGCCTTTGTCTGGAAACGCCCGCTAGCCCAAAATAGCAAGATTATCGACAGTAGATATCAGCTTATCACACCAGTCCATCATCATTTGCATTGACTTCCAGTCCATTCCTGGGTCCAATTCCAAGTGCTGGTATTAAATAATAAAGCCCCAAATGGATTGCTTCCTGTTGTATATACTTGCCTGGACATTAACATCTAAATCAGAGGGCCCTTTTCAAATTACCCCACTTAGTGAGGTGAGGACAGTGATGACCAGGAAAAGGGACTTCTTGGTGGTGGCACCCCAGTTATGGAATGTTCTCCCTAGAAGGGCTTGAGGATCTCTTTGGTACCAGGTGAAGCCCTTTTCATTTTCCTAGGCTTTGGAACATCTATAGTTTTACTGATTTTTAGTTCTTCCATTTATTTTGTTTCCCTCTGCTGGAGAGATTTTTAGTTGTGTCTTTATTGTTCTTATCTGCTTCATGACAGCTGTGTCCCCATGCCCATGTTAGTTTGTTTTTAATATTCACTATTTTATTTTTGTATTGTGTTGCTTCTAAATTTGTGAACTGCCCATATAAATATCCTAAATAAATAAAATATAACTGACTAGCCAATACCAACCTTGAACATTTTAAATGATGTTAGGGCCAGTCATCATTTTTTGGTCCAAAAAAAGAGTCAGGCAATAGTCCAGAAAGTTAAGTAAGGCTAAGTAGCAGAAGTATGTAATTTCTTCCCTTCCCCTTTTGTCTCATGCTCTACTAACAAAGCTATCCCAGCAGGAATAATGGGAACTGTAGTTCAACAAAACCTGGAGGGCACCAGGTTTGGAAGAATGGCTTAACCTATGCCACAGAATAGTTGTGCAAGTAAATGAATAGGTTAAAGGATATGTGGGGTATCTAATTTGCATCACATTATCCTGAACACAAGGATATGTGGACCAAAAGAGGGGCAAAATATTCATAAATCTACTTGATTTAAAATTCTCAACACACATCAGCCTTTATATTACCAGAGGTAGAAAAAGAAATATAACCCCATAAACACAGAACTTTCTGCATACAGGATTTGGCTGCTTATTTGCTTCCACTCCAATCTGAACGCTCATTTTTCTGATAAGCTATGTAATGTTATGAAAATCTTCCTCTATCGAATTGTAATGTATGCTAATGCAAGTCGATCTAAGACTCTTCTTAATAACTAGGATGTGCAACATGGTAGGGGAGAATGTAGTAGATACATTATGAAATACTCAGTGCACAAAACGTTTTCTTCCTCACGAAAGATTAAAGAAAAGTTTAGAATGGCCTAGCTACCTGGGTTCCGATTTCCAGCACATTAATAATTCTAGGGTATTATGATACTCACTTTTTACATAATCTAGTTATCATTATCCAATGCAGTACAGCCAGAATATAAATCTTGCCTTTCTAGCATATGCGCCCACACTCTCACATATACATTGCCAAGAGACGGCTCAAAAGAATCACAAGCACACTGAGTACAACTCCCGTCAAAGACCGATTTCTGGAGAAACCAAAACATAAGACTTCAGGAACATAATGCAACAGAATATAGATATTTGGACTCTGACCAAAAGGTCAGATTTGGGACTGGTTATCCTTCCTGCAGTTATTAACCTGAACATCCCCTCTGCTCAGCCTCCCTCCCTCTGGTGAATCCCAATGGATTCCTGCCAAGGAATAAATAAATATCATGAATGGCTTTTTCTTCTTCTTCTTATGCTTTAATCCTTGCTCTTTACTTCTTCTAGGCACTTGCAGCTCCCTTCCTGAACAGATGGCTCTCGTGATACAGATAAGAGGGTTATTCCTTGAAAAGAAAACATTTCATCTCTTATGCTGTATCGGAAGGAAACAACTTTAATATCTCACTTTATACAAAGAGAACATTTGGAACCGCGATGGCAGATGCTGCTACTGTGCCCAGCAGCAGTCTAAATGAAGTGTCATTAATGATAATGCTGCAGCAGTTCATAAATCAGTCAGGGCTGCAGGAGGGGAACAATGTGTACGGGAATGAGGAGAGGGAGAGACAGGCTCCCTGGTGCTGCAGACACCCTGTTTGCTTCTAAGATCAAGCTCCTATGACTCATGGCATGTGGGTGCAGGTGTGTAAAAATCAATCATTCAAATTTTTTTAATGATGTTTTGATTTACATCAGATTTTTAAAAAATTGTAAATATTAAGTTTCCCTTAAATAATAGCTAATATTAAGTAATCTGGATATAAGAATGTTAGCCCTACAGGTTAAATTGAACCAATGGGCGGGATTCACCTAATGAGTCCCATTGGCGGAAGCCCTTTGAAGGTCTTCTGCTTGCACCATGGGGCTTCTCTCTTCTCTCCCTGCAATTGATTCTGGGAGGATCAGGAGAACACACAGGGAGAAGAGAAGGGGGCAACATTCAGTCTGGCAAACTGAAATGGTTGCGCTGACAAAACAGTCAATTTGGTGCAATGTTAAATACTATCTATTGCCTCTACCAAATATGTAGACTTAAATAATGCTTTTCTGTATAAATGAAGAACCAATCTGAACATTTCTCAAATGGGAATGCTTGCATTTTCTACCTACCAAACACAGGCATTTCATCTTCACCTGATGAAAATAAACTGTTCTAGTTTGCCCAGTAACTATTAGGCCTTCCTTTGACCTATATCAGTCATAAGCATTTCATTTGTGAAACAACACTGGAAAACAGAAGACAATAAAAAACTACCTATATTCACATTCTTAACATCATAAACTCTTATGGGTTCTAAGGCTGAACATATTTAGGATATTTTTAAGACATCGCTGCTACCAGTTATAAAGGAAAACATGCATGGGGTGGGGTGGGAAGAGGTAAGCAATGAAGCTCTTTCAACATTTCCTTTTGCTGTTGGTGCCTGCAAGACCTTATTTTCAAACAACCTTCGGACACCTTTGCAGGACTAAAATTTCAGAGTTTGTTTTTGATTTGAAAAATAGGAACCTTACCATAAGAAGAGGGTATACTCTGAGCCCAGCACTATATTTGGGAAATAATTTTTGAATTTTAAGATACTGTTCAAATTATCCTGGGCTTCTGTTTTTAAGATGCTTTAAATTTAATTACTATTCACAAACAAGTGAACAAATTGTACAAGTATGAAAAATCACAAATTGGTAGCAAATCTATACTCCTGCTAGGACAAACACCAGGGAAGCAGGGACAAAACATAGCACTAATAATTATAAATACAAGCCAAGATTAAAAACAACATCAAAATACTATGGTGGATGATCCTTTTTGCGGTTTGCGGCAAACGTTTGTAGAAAACTGCAGCAATTATTTTCAGCTGCTATTGCAAAGATGGCAGCCTTGTTTGTAATGGTTTTATTGTGGCCTGCCAATATTTATTAATCTACAGCTTTTACTGTTGATCTGTTTTTGTACACCACATCAAGGATTTTTAAAAGAAATTCAGTCATGGCTTGAAGTTTTCTATACCTGACATCATATATGTAATCAGGTAAGGGGGGAAAGTGGGTGTAATTTGCTCAAAACGGCCTGGTGGGCCAATCTTCCAGGCTTAATTAGGCTTGTGGGCCGGAGGTTCTTTAGCCCTGGCTTATAATATCTGAATTGGGCCTTTGGCTAGTTTGCTCATTCAGCATTAAAAATGAATCAAGCAACGGACATGAATTAAAATGAAGGTAGGTCTGTGAGGCAGTATAAGTTGTGAGGCAATATTATATTTTAAGAGGTGTGGGAAAAGTGAGAACATACTGCATGCAAGAAAAAGGAGTAAAGAAAAAAAAATCCACAGAGACCTCCTTTATCACCACAAGGCAACAGAAGATAATTTATCATGGTTACCTGTTACTGGGTATTATAAATACAGAGGGTTGCATAGCAGTTGCTAGGAGACCAGCTATCTATAGCTCTGTTCTCTTTAAGTTGTGAAGGAATTAATGAGAGTAGTAGCAAGTTTGCTCCGCAATTAGTGGCATGTTATTTCTCAGAAGCACAGGAGAGATGCATCTTTGCATATGACCAAAAGCAAGGCACGCAACAAAGCAGAAGCCTAGCAACCATTCCAGCTATTTAAAAGGCTCTTGTTCTCTTCTTTGGATGAATTTGTTGATTTAGCTGTTTGTCTGAAATGTAAAACAGCACTGAGAGGTGATAGAAAGATCTGAAGAGAAGGGTCTACTTTGAGGAAGTAGTAAGAACTGGAAACTTCCCCCGTTGCACTATCAACCCAGAAGGATCATCTCCTAGGGTGGGTGGAATGAAAGAAAACATTTACAATAGACAGTTAACTCATGGTCATCCCATTATGTTATGATTATGGCTATTGTTAGTGGAGCAAGAAGCCTCACAAACAGGCATCACAAATACTTATATACCCAAAGCAGGAACTTTAAGTGATTACAACCCCAATTGCTCTACACCCAACATACTACTTACATGCTTTTTCTTTCTTGCTTCAATAAAAGCACACATAGTAGTACTTTGATTTCAGAGCGTCAGTTCAGAAGAAAACATGACACCATACTCACACTCTGTGCCCAAGCCAAGTTGAGACACACCAAGGATGTGCATGCACAAGCTTGGGGACATTAAGGCAGTGCACGCTATCCCAACACAGCTCAGGAGGGGATAGCTCAGTTGGTAGAACGTGAGGCTCTTAATCTCAGGGTTGTGAGTTTGAGCCCCATGTTGGGTGAAAGATTCCTGCATTGCAGGGGGTTGGACTAGATGATCCTCATGGTCACTTCCAACTCTACAAGTCTGTGCTTCTGTGATCTCTGAAAGTTTAGTCAAGGGAAACCTGCACACAACATACCACCTTTTAAAAGCACAAATGCCCATTACATCCCTACCACATGCATGCAGAGACAGAGGTAGGAAATATGGGACGTGAGTCAGAGCACTAAACCATCCAGATCACTCTTGTTCATGCTAACTGGAATTGGCTCTCCACAGCTTCAGACCCTAACTCAGATGCCAGGGACTGAGCCTTTGCATGCACTCTATCAGTGAGCTAGGGTCCTTCCAACTCCTCATCTAAAAAAGAAGCAATATCAATCACAATCCACTGGCGGTTTCTGGGAACGGACCAAGCTGAAATGGAAACTAAGCAACTAAAGCCAGGGATGGGAAACTGGGGAGTTCAACATCTGGAGGGCCACATCTCCCATTAGACTTAGTGAGTATAGCCAACAGTCAGGCATATTGGGAGCTGGGGTCTAACATATGCAGAGAGTTACAGTTCCTAAATGCCTGCTGATTAATTACGGTGATGGGCTCAGTAACTAGGGGTCTGTGGATTTATATGACCTTCAAGTGTTGAGTTGAGTTTCTCAGAAGTCATCTTAAAAGCTGACAAAGAATCCCCATTTCCAAGATGTTGCAAACCATTTAATCTGTCAGCTAGACCAACAAAATTCCTTTAAAAATAAGCTACAAACCTGAGCCTGACACCATCTTTGCTGCAATCTAAACAAAGCACTGCAGTCAAACAGTCAGAACAGAACACATTATGTGATTCTTTACCGTAAGGTTTTTCTTCTGTTACTTTGCCTGTAGAATCAAATGTGTCAGTTGCCTTTCCCAATTCCCCAACAGCTGTGTATTTCTGTAAGGAAAGAAAATAATTAGTGTGAAACACGGAGTGGAGGGCAACAGAGGTTTAATGAAAAATATCACCAGCATCTTGAGTTTATACCATGCCACCAAGCTAGACAATTCAGAAAAAAGAAACAATTATGGAGATGAACAAATCTATTCCTGTACATGCACATTCCCATTCTGATTTAGAGTACTCATAAAAACAGAAGTATACTAATTGGATATTATAAAAAGTGTAAGTCACAGCCATGAAAGAATACTAAATGTTAGAATATTTTAGTGAAATCAAGGGTAGATATAACATAGGAATGCACTCAATCAGCTTTGGTGAGCCTGTCATCAAGAAGGATTGCACAATGCTATGAAATCAGATTATAAAAAAGAAAAAACTGAGAGAAAGAAGGAGATGGAGATGACTTCAGTTCCCTTTGTGAATGCCATCATCTCTGGAAAGAGAAAAGGAAACAGCACAGGCAGCAATACAGACAAGGAAAAGTGGAAGAATATTATCTCTAAATTGAAACTGAGGCACAGAGCTTTCAGTCAAACTGAGCACCGCTTGCCACATTTGCCTTTTTTTTTTTTTTTACAAAAGCTTACTACGTATTTAGAATTAAGACACACAAAAAGATTTTGCATCACAATTTTAGTAAGTATATGCATGTGTGTGTTTATCTATGTGTGTGTACACAAGTGTAGCCTAGACATTCGGCTGGATACATGAAAACCAAAGCAGGTAGAGGGACGGAACTCAATGTGTGGGTTCTGCTGCTGGGCGTGCACATTCCACCCCAAACCCTTGCAAGTGTAGCATGAAGGTAGCCTCAAGCAGATGTAGTGTGAATAGAGCTTTTAAGTTCTCTTACTTTGCTTCCAGGCAAGGCCTGCTAAGTGCCAGCTCTAGCAGTGGTGAGGATACTCTCATGAGATCTCCTAGGAAGTCAGATTGTTCTGCAAAATCTTGCAAAAGCATCCCTAACACTCCCAGAGGTGCTGTGCTGAGCAGGCTCTGCCCAAGAGTCAAGGCCAAGAGCTTAAAACCTCTTTTTGCATCGGGTAACCCCAAGCAGACCTGGCACGAAAAGCTTTTAAGCTCTCAGTCTTCCCTGCTGAGCAAGGCCCACTAGGAGCACTGGGGATGCTCTCTCCCTTATCGGCTACCTTATAGAAGTCAGGCTGGCTAGCTTTGTGGGAGGCTCCAGGAGTTTGTTATATCTGCTTTCCATGTATACATATAACCCTTGGAACCAAACCCTCATGCAAGATGAGGTATACTAAGATAGTCCTAGCTGCTGCTAAACATGCAGTTCCCATCATTAGGAAAACAGGGAAAGCCAGAACAAGCTTATTTGAAGTAAATAAGATAGAAAATAAGATTTCCCAATAATGCATTGGTTAATGAATAGTCAAAATGCTGCTCTGATGCCTAAGCAAGCATATTTAAACCACAGAATTAAGAGGGATGTTTAGATATAATTCATGTCTGAAGATGGAAAAGTTCATGCATACACACTTCCCATCTATCTGTCCCTTCCACAGAAGCTAGTATAGTAGATAGTATGCTGAACTTGAACTAGGGACATCTGGATGCCAATCTTCAATCACTGGTGAAGCTCCCTAGGCAACCTTGGACCAATCACTATCTCACTGAACCTAATGTACCCCATGGAGGAGTTGTGAGGAAAAAAGCGGATAGCCTTCAGTTAGGAAGCCCTGAGCTTCTTTGAAGAAAACAGCAACCATCAGTGAATGGAGAAGACCTTGAAGACACAAGAACTCCATGTGCTCAGAGTTCCTGCCCTTGCAAGGAAGCACGGAATCAGAGCACAGAAAACGATTAGATTACCTAGCCATGGTCCAGAATTTCACATACTTCCACCATAATCTTACTCTGGCTTGCATTGAATATAATCAGGTGTGACCTTAGATTTTATGAAGACAAGATCTCAGTCACTAGCAAGTAACAATTAAGCCACAGTTAACGAGAAAATTAACCACCTGCCCCCAACTGCTAAAACAACCCAGACTGTTCCCTGGATCAGCATTATTTTTAGGGATGCTGGTGATTAAAAAAAAGAGAGAGTGAGATACAAGAGTTGCCTCTCAGATTGCAAGGTATATTAGGGGGTCTTTCCTGGACTATGTAATACAGCTGCTTAGAAAGTATCTCTGAGCAGCACCAATTAACCAAAGGGTTATTAAACAAGTGATGAACCAATGAGTTTGGGAATCCAGCATAGCTATAAATTCTCAGAAAAGGACAAGCTCACGTGTGGTGTTAGATTATCCTCCATCTACACTACATAAGCAAGTGATTATGGACAAAGTATATGATTTCAGGATGATTTATTTATCCCACAAAAATATCATTTACTCCTAAATAATAAGTGTGTTCTATTATTATTCATCTGCTCTCTTATCCAAGATACTGTAACACAAACTCAAAATAAAGCCCCCTCTCTACATAAGATATGAAAAGGGAGACTACAGACATCATCCCATCTCAATAACACCATTAAAGAATTTTTTTTTATATGAAGATTAGATAATGAAAATAGAAGCATCCAGCAAGTCAAACCTAAAGAGTAAAACTTTAAAGCCAAGAGCAGGTTATAGACAACGGAGCAAATTTAAATTTAACGAATAGTCAACATGATGTCTTAATACCAAGAAACATTACAACTCTCTTCTAGAATAATTTTTCTCTGGAGAGAAAAAGCTGACTTTGTACTAACACTGCACTAAATTTCTTTTACTGCAAGATGCTGTAATTGTTCTGTCACTGCTGAAGAACTACAAGTGTAGCTGGATCATTTGACCCTGTATATCCACCTCTACTTTGTGACTAGATTAACTCACAGGGTGACCTGACTTCCAGTGAGGCAGGCAAGAGTCCTTAATATTTAACAGGAAAATTTGCAGATAATTGCACTGGGTCCAAGATGTTCATATCCTTAGGACATTGGAAAGCTTGAGCACAGCAACTGTGTAAGAATATCATGAACCTGAACATTTTAATTTATACTATTAGTAAAGTTTTTATTATTATTTATGCTATTAAACAGATAAACTCTTACTAGATTTTTAGCACGATGACAGCATGCTAAAATTGCAACAGTGCAAGAACTAGACCTGGATCTATCCAATAAACTTATTCCTTTGTCTATAATCCATGACAGTGGCAAATGGGGCTCATCAACCTGGTAAGGTATCCCATCTAGGAGAGGGAAAACTCTGATCCTAAACTTCTGCTGCTTTGCAGGAAATCTCAGAAGAAAAGGCTACAGAGTAAAGCCCTAAACAAACTTGGAGTGGAGTCCCTAAGATGGTTGGATGGCATCTTGTACATTTTCTTCTGGCAACTTCAGCAGCCAAGCTGATACCAAACATATTGCTCTGCTTTCCACATCAGAGAGGCCGAAAGGGGTGTCATGTCGTCTGGGCAGCCCAGGACCTCCATACACACTGCCCAGGTTTGCACCTCAGCGGGGTCACTTCAGTGCTGCTAACGCAAGGGTTTTATTTCACTCCTGGAGGTGCACTCCATTGTCTCTCAAGACAGATGAATGCCAAGAATTCATGCTACAAAAACTACACTGAGATGCAACAAACCATGGTTTTCCATGACATGCATTAATGGAGATGAACCTCCCTTCTCCTGTATGAGGGGGAAGTAATAAGCCCCTGAATTATTGATCCTTATTTAATGACAAATTAGGATCTGGACTTTAGTTCTGAGATCCTGGCTTATGATCAGCAAACCATAAGCTGCCACATTCAGATACAATGGCAAGTTATTGTTGTTCCTACCCTAATGTGGAAATATTCTAATCTACTGTCTTCACGTACTCTCTTCACATACACAAACTCAAAGTTTGCTGCCGTTTATACGGGTAAGCGAAAACTATGGTTTGCTATTGCATCTGCATGGTGTCTTTCTTTCCCTGTGTTAACAGAACCTCTGTTAAGCTGCTTAGTAAATTTGTATCTTGCCCTTCCAGTGAATGAAAATACATTTAGTGAAGGATGTGAATTTCAAATCTCTCAACACTATTGACAGAGCAAAAAAATGAATTGCTATAGGAAGGATGTTTTTTGGAGGTATTTCTGTGGCAATTATAATGTGTTCTATAGCTTTTGAAACCTTACATGTACAAAAGCTTTGTGACTCCAAAGCAGAGTCAAAATCGGTTGCGGTCCATGAATAGGCCATTGGCCAACTTCTGGTAGACCACTTAGTGCCATGTATTTTGCAAAGGATGCTGGTCTGTGTAGAATTTGATGTGATTCAGCAGGGCATGTCATACATTTTTAAGCAAGAATGAACATTCACTTAACACATATTAGCTGCTCCTTGCTTTGAAAACATCAGTGGACCATGGGGGATCTTCACAGTTCTTGTATCACACTACACCTGCTATACAAAATTCCAGGTTTTCCGGAACCAATCTTTCCAAACCCAGAAGCCTGTTCCCACTTGATCCCTGTGCCTACAATGAGCTCCACTGTTAGCAACATGAAAGTGATTCCAGTTTGCTTTATCATAGAAGCACCAATAAAAGGTGCTTGACAAGTAGCTATCCATGTTTATTCAGAATTATGTCTCGGTGTTTTTTAATGGTGCTTATTCCAAGGAAAATGTGTATGGGTTCGCAGCCTGAATGCTTTTTGTTTGTAAGTCATGGCATCAGTATTCCTCCTAGATAACCAATGGATAATGGTACTTTCATGATTTGTGCACATATGCATGTGTATTATCCCTTGATGACTGAAACAGTGGACAATGACTTGTATGAACAAATTGAACCATCACCAAACTAACACTACAGAAACAACTCTCTGTCAGCTGCTGTCATTTGTAAAAGACTATCAGCAGGCAGCATGATCATAAATCTCACTCCTTATGGGAAGATTTAACCATCAGCTGAACAGGCCTGAAAATAGAGCACTGAGTGCAATAAGGAGGGGGAGAAAGGCTAATTCAGCTTTACATACCACAGAGCAGCAAGTCACCCAGATAAAGTATCCTTAAATCTTAATTTGTTCAGCAAAGCTATTCTGCAGACTTATTTAAATACATTCATGCAAACTCAGATCTAATTTGAAATTGTTTATCATCATTTACAATAATTACTTGCACACTACAGGTGCTTAATGGGTTCCAGGAAAGACTGCTTTGCCCAAGCATCAGTAAAACTGCCTCTTTCTAAAATATACATCTTTGTCATCAATTAGCATTTCCATTAGAACAAATAGCTGATTGTGTTAAGAATGGTTAACAAAAGTGAACATCCCTGCATATGCACTGTGTCCAGAAGAATACCAAAAGCTAGCAATTACCAAAAGCAACATAATGTTTTTTTAGAGGAAGCCATCAAATGCATTACTCTTAGCAGTTACTCCCATTCAATATACAACAGGCACTATAGAAGTGTCCCCTTCCATAATAATCCTATTTCATAAGCATGGATCTATTTCCTGAAGGTCTTGTGGGAGACACACAAACATGTCTACTGAGCTACAGGCTCCCATAGCTCTAGATCAAGAGTGAGGAACCTGTGCCTCTCCAGATGGTCATTAGTGGTGGCTGATAGCCCCTGGACCTGGTGGGGGCAGCCAAGGTTATGTAGGCAGGGCCAATAAGGTAACATGGGTGGGAACATGGATAGGGCTAAATTTGTTCTGGTTTTCTTCCCATTCTCCCCCCTGCAAAGGCATGGACACAAAAGAATCGCAATTGTATAAGAACTTAGCGCCTAACTCAGTGTTTTTCAATGTTGGGTCCCCAGCTATTGTTGTACTACAATTCCCATAATCCATAGCTAGCAGGACCAGCGGTCAGGGATGATGGGAGATGTAGTCTTAACAGAAACTGGAGACCCAAGTTTGAGAAACATTGGCTAACTAAACTGAAACGTCTCTAACCTTGGTTTAGAAGGGCAATCTACACCCACAGAATCCACTGCCCGACTCAAGGCATTCTATGGGAGAGAGTTGTGAAGTCAGAGTTGGGACTTGCTGGTGGTGATTATTTTGACTGGCTAGACAGATCAGGTGGGCAGAAGCATCTAGGAAGCCTCTCAGTCAGTGGAAATATGTTAATAATGACTGTGGGTGACAGGAGAAAGCCTAGACAATAGATTTCGAGGTCTGGGGGGGCTCAGAATCTTGGATGGCCCTCACTGTTGGCCATGCCAGTTAGGACTTATGCGAGCTGAAGTTTAACAACATCTGAAGGACCACCGGTTCCCCACCCCTGTTCCAGATATTAAATTCCCACTGTAATGGAATAGGAAACAAAAAGAAAATTAAAAAACATCAGACATTCATTACAGTGGTACCTCGGGATGCGAACGGGATCCGTTCCGGAGCCCCGTTCGCAACCCGAATGGAACGCAAGATGCGATGGCGCGTCTGCGCGGGTTGAGTTTCACTGCTTCCACGCATGACGTCATTTTGATCGCATGCGCATGCGGCAAAACCCAGAAGTAACGCACTCCATTACTTCCGGGTTGCCGCGGAGCGCAACTCGAACATGCTCAACCCAAAGCACATTCAACTCAAGGTATGACTGTATACTTTTTCTAAGCCATGCTAACAATGCATGTCTTCCACACATCAATGATTATTTTCAGGAGTTTAACAAAGAGATTCCACAGACTTTCAGTATTGCTTCAACTGTGCAGTACACACCTGAGAATGAGTTAATACTTCACAAATATAAGATGGGGGACATCTGGCTTGCCAGCAGTACAGTGGTACCTCTGGTTGCGAAAGGGATCTGTTCTGGAGGCTCGTTCACAACATGAAAGGAACGCAATGCACGGGTTGCGATTCGCCGCTTCTACGCATGCGCATGACATCATTTTGTGCGTCTGTGCATGCGCGAGCGGCGAAACCAGAAAGTAACCCTTTCCGATACTTCTGGGTCGCTGTGGGACGCAACCTGAAAAAACGTAAAATGAAGCAAACGTAACAAGAGGTATGACTGTATATGTGAAAAGGATCCAGGGGTCTTGGTGGACCACAAGCTACACATGAGTCAACAATGTGATGCAGCAAGCTTGCTTTCTCCTGCTCTGGAGGCTAGGACGCAAAGCAATAGATTCAAGCTACTATAAAGGAGATTCTGACTAAACATCAGGAAGAACTTTCTGATGGTAAGATCTGTTTGACAGTGGAATGGACTCCCTTGGAAGGTAGTGGACTCTCCTTCATTGGAGTTCTTTAAGCAGAGGTTGAATGGCCATCTGTGATGGATCTTTAGCTGAGATTCCTGCATTGCAGGGGCTGGACTAGATGACCCTCTGGACCCCTTCCAACTCTACAATTCTATGATTCTGTTTTTCATACAAAGTCAAGATTGCCAACCAGAAAGTTGCTCATCATTTAAGTCTCTACTTCCATGCAGCATCCAAGCTGATTTTGCCACACCGGTTTAAATGTCTTGTGAAAAATAGCTCATTGACCTTTGGATTAATACTAATCTTTCTGTGTACCTGAGTACAAAATGCATGCACTACCTGTCAAGGGGTGTTAGGTGAATTCTGCTTTTAAAAAAGGCAAAGAAAAAAAAGCAACCAGAGAAGGACACCACAAGAAACCTATAAGCCAGCAATAGTCTCAGTCTAGAGGGAAATTAGCCATTATCCTCCTCAAGCTCCTCTGACAGCAAGCTTGTGTCAGAGTAAAACAGAACAGTTCCATTTCAGACAACTAATTAAAGTGGCTTCCACTACCCATTTGGGGATCCCTGGGAAATTCAACTGACTATGAAAAAATATCTGAGTTGTTCAAGACCATGGCAAGCTCAGTATACCCCTTGTTCTGTTCATCTTTTTCCTCCCAAACCTCTGAGGCCACTGGGAGCCTGGATTTGATGTTATCCGGGTGACATTTTGATAACGGTTCTCTCTGGAGAGATGACAACCTTTGAGATCAAACGCTCATTCACCTATCGCTTAAACAAGAAGCTGCAATTAATGCAGGGGAGTCAATTCTAATCTTCTGCAAGTCAGTGAAGCTCCTGGGGATTCAGATAAAAAACAGCTAGCCTAGGAGTGCCCATTTTTAAAGAACGGATTTTCAACTAGTTAGTGCATTGGAGATCACAGTACAGATTACTCACACTGAGCCTCTCATTCCCAGGGGAAAGTGAAATCACTCTCGTCTGACCTACTTGAGGGAAGTAGAGCTACTGTTATATGGAAGAAGCTACAACTGGATAATGCACAATGCAATCAAATGAATCCACACAGATGGTATGAAGTAGTAGAAGTCTGCACCACTGTATCTAGTCATAGCTAACACTGACAACAGCTAGCTTTGCCAGATATGAGGTATCTCTGTTGTCAGAGAATACAGGGCCACACTAGAAAAATAGGCAAACAGGTGTCGTGGGATAATAAACTTGGGACATGGAAGCTAAGAGCGTTCCAACCTATTCAGCAGCAGTTAAAGCATCTTAACAACTATTTGCACCTCCTCTCCAGAGCCAGAAAGCATATTTACTAGCCAGCTTCAACAAAGGTGAATTTTAATAAACAGATCACCTTTAGGGCTGAAACACCCAACATCATCCACTTACTTCCAAGCAGATCTGTGCAAGATGATAGTGTAGGAGTTCAAAGTTAAGCGGCTCTTTGCTCCACTTTTGAAGCTGAGCTATACCCATGGTTGCATCCAACACTGTCATTCAACAAGCCCTGTGCTTGAACAGGTCCATTTCTCCATGCTGGGCAGATGAATCCAACACAGCAAAAGCACTGATGGAGCCATTGTGCAAGAGCTTGTGCGAGTTTGAAGTCTCATTAAACTACCTTTTTATGCTCCTATCCTCTCTATATACAAAGCTATCTGGTTGTGGAACCTCTTTCACAAGATGACCCTCTAGTGAAACAAGTTCAGTGCTAATTCTCTTTCACTTAGCAGTATGTGGGATACAACCCTCAATGATCACCAAGTTCTAATTTTATTTCTTGAGCCCTGGAGGACTAAGCTCTCTCTTTTGTCAGTACATATATTTTGCGGGTAAGTATTAAAACTCACCAGTGTGTATAAATTGAGATCTCAATTAACCAAGCATAATTTCCAAAACAACCAAGGAACTGCCATTTCTAATCTCACACCAGAAATTTCATACGCTGTATCAAAGAGGAAGTGTAACATGTCCTCCAGCTGCGTCCAGCGTGTTCATGCAGATTACATTATGTTATGCTTTTCCTCCCTTGACACATTATGCACATTAATTGCACTATTTCTGCACCCTGCAAGTTTATGGTTACTGCCAACAGTGAATACGAAGTTGAAAAGCCTCCATACCACAGATCGTCAGCTACATACAGAATTCCACTCAAGAAGTGGTGCCTAGTGTCTACCAGGGTTGGCAGGGTGGAAGTCAGCAAGGTCAACAGGAGGCAGAGTCAGAACCAATGAAAGGCAGGGCCAACTCATTCCAGTTTTGCCCCATCCTCCTCCCTACTCCGTTCTACAAGGGCAACACCGAGGCTAAGAAAGGAGAAGTCGATAAGACACTGCTCCCCCTGGACTGAATGCAAGTGAGAAATTAAGCTGGGGGAGAGGCTGGCTAATGGCCGGTTGAAGTTAGTGGGGCAGTGCCGCAATCCACCCTAGTGGACCAACCTCTGTTGCTGCCTTTTCTTATGGGCTTCTTATCAGATATTTTGACTTAAAATAAGTTAATAGAAGCAGTTTCCCATCTTCTCTTTCCCCTAAAAAACATCTCAGACGGTTGGGGGAGCATCACAAACAGCATGGAATGGAGCATGGAGTGGAGCAGAAGGGAAGGAAGTGACAGGAGACTTTCCCGCTGTGAACTTCCTTAAGTTATATTAGGATCCAAGCCAAGGAAGCATTAACCGTTAAAGAATTAACCTAGAATGTGCACAGCCAGGATTCCAATGTAGGTTAAGCCTCAAGGCCTCACTTCTTTTAGACAGACTTGTTTTGTCAAAGCAATTTAAAGATCAGTGTGATTCCCAGTCTTTGCTATCCGAAAATAGTGTCTGCCCTCACCTCCCTATTCATAGTTAGTTTATTCACTTAAGGTGGAAAACATACAGAAAACATTAAGTACCCCATTTTTCCTTACCTTAGAACCTGCCAGCAAGCTGCTCAGCATTTTAGTTCCTTTTCCAATGCCAACCACTGTTAACAAAGAGAAACATTACTTCAACAACTGCCCCGTCACCTCTGTATTCACTACTGCTGTCTGTAAAACATGATGCCAGTAACAAATATTATTTCACGCAATTCTGACACTTTCCATTAACAGGGTCAATTGATTAAAAACGATAACAGAAGAAATTTTAGGAGGGGAAAAAATACTCTGGTGCTTTTCATTTTTCCAGTATGTCAGGGTGGGGTGGGGTATGGTACGTCGAGAAGCAATGCACATAAGTGCAATGTATTACTAAAAGGACCATCAATCTACATTGGGGTCCTTCCGAGCTATTTTAAAGTGTCTGCAGTATTTATGACTGAGCAAGCAGTACTCATTTCTCCAACGTCAGTGGCTTAAAAAAGAAGGAATGCCAGCAAAGACAAAATACGGTAATTCAGCTTATTTGCCCAGCTTACAATAACAGAAAAAATGATCTGCTTTATTTCTATTATTGTTGTTTTAAACTGTTTTTAATGTTGCATAATGTTTCAACCCACCTTGGGAACTTAAAAGCTGGCTTCACATGTATGGCTAGGCCTTAAAGTATGCTTTTGTACTGGGCACAAGTTGCAGGCTGGTGTACTCAGTCCAAGCACTTCTGCTTTGGAGTGAACAGGTAAACAAACCACAACTGGACTAGCTTAGTATGATGGCAGAACCTCAGAAAATATAACATAAAAACCATAAAATCAATGGACATCATAAAATGGCAGTCCAGGAGCAGAGGAACCAGTTATTTAAACCAGCCATCTGCACAGGAGTGAAGAAAAAGTACATCTAAATTTCACATGGAAAAGCTGCTAATGTGGCAGACAAGTTATCTTCAATGGGAGAGAGTTCTCTAGGGACATTGCAAATAAATAAAGGACTGCTAATATGCAAATTACCTAGCACTCCTGCAGCACTGCTATCCAGAATCCCACCATGTCCAATCTTTAACATTTTATTCCTCTTCCTTCTACTAGGCTTTGGCATACCGGTTTCTGAAAAAATAAGATCCCAAAGGATAAAAAGCTTCATAGAACTTCATAAAAATAACAAACAAGGCACATAAATCTGCCGTTCACATTGAAAGGTACCAAAGTGGCACAACTAATTTAATGGAAACAGTTTAATCCCAAGGAAGGAGGAAAATTGTGAATCAGAATCCTAGGATTTGTCGTATCATAAAACGAATAGCATACCTAGAGCTTGTTCTCATATCTACCATCAGCTGGCATCAGATAATTAATAATTTTAATAGTTAACAGACAGGGTGCATTATTTTCCCCAACAACATACAAGAAGCATCACATTTACTGATTTGTTACAGTAATAAAACCATAACTAGCAACAGTCACAGAATTTTTCCAATGTTGTCAACAGTGCACAGCAGTCTCTCAGTATGTTTCCCACATTTAATTACATATAATGGCTTGGATCCAGCAGACTACATGCACAACCAAGTCCCTTGCTGGCTATGGAAAGAAACGATAAGAGATTGCACGCTGTTCTGTAGATAAGACTGTGAAAGCCCTGCCTGCACTTGCATTCCCAGCTACAAGGTTGCGAGCAGATGGCAATGTGGTGCTCAAGTCAGGGGATGCAGTAGCTAACCCAGTCTCCTCCAACCTGGTACCCTCCAGCTGTTTTGGATTACAGCTCCTATCGGCCACTGCCAGCATGGTACTGTAATTGTAGTTCAGAACACCAGGAGAGTACCAAGCTGGGAAAGGTGGATTTGGAGCAGATCTACAGGTGCAAAACCCAGGTACAAACCTTAACCAAGTGCCGGTGTGTGGGGTTTTTTAATTGTTGTGTGTTTAAAACCCTGCTCCAAATGCATTGGAAGAAAGGCGAAATACAGAGGCCACCTATACTGACATTCCACTGGCTCTTGAAGATGCATCTGTTTACACAAGCATTTTCCTGATCCTGTGACCTGGATCTCCTTTTTTATGATACTGCTTTGTTGTGTATTTTAATCTTGTTTTTAAATTGGTTTTTGTGTATTTGGCTTTTATAATTTGTAAACCACTTAGTAACCCACTTGGCCATTAAGCAGTATAAAGGTAAAGGGACCCCTGACCATTAGGTCCAGTCGTGACCGACTCTGGGGTTGCGGTGCTCATCTCGCTTTATTGGCCGAGGGAGCCAGCGTACAGCTTCCAGGTCATGTGGCCGGCCTGACTAAACCGCTTCTGGAGAACCAGAGGAGTGCAAGGAAACGCCATTTACCTTCCCGCCGGAGCGGTACCTATTTATCTACTTGCACTTTGACGTGCTTTAGAACTGCTAGGTTGGCAGGGGATTAAGCAGTATATTATCCAATAAAATAATCACAACAAAAACCGATGCATCTGAAATTGAATAGGTGAAATTGAATTTGTGCTTTGGTAATGAATACTTCATAGAAGCCAATAATAAACTGCTGTTAACTATTACCTGCTATTGGTCCATTTTTTATTTCCTACAAACCGAGAGTGAGCACATGCTTACCATCCCCATTTAAATCAATGGGCCCAGTACATGCAAAGAAACTTAGCGCTCAGAAATGGTGGTAAATCTAGAAACGAAGCTAGATTGCAAATAATTCATAAATTTTGCCAAAATATGTTGGCAACTTTCTCTTTCTAGCAAAGCAACTAATATGACTAGTAGTGTGTTTATGTGGCCATGTCTCTACAAAAACTGGCTTCTCATTGGAGAACACTTACACAGCATCCACTATTTGGATATTTTAGGACATATCTAAGCTCTCGCCTTTCCCTCAACAGGAACATCCAAATAAAAGTTATCTACCTTACATACTCATGCAAAGATACAAATGGTCCCTACTCTAGAACCCCCAAATTCAGCTCCAAATTTGGCATGTCGACAATATTAAAAAAAACCCAGAAGCTACACAATCGTTTGGTTAGAAAAGAAGGTTTAGGATGCTTTTTTAAAGGCATGCCACAGAAACATAACTCCTTTCTGCATCTTGGGTTAATTGCAACAGGTGAACCATATCAGCACTCTTGACGTAAATGTGAAGTGAGAAATGCTATCCATCAAGTCAGACTTCCATGGATTATGCTGGAAGATCAGATAAAGTGTGGAGACATTTGTTCTTTGCACCTGTTTGCAAAGGCAATGGAACCCGCAGAATTTGGGCCCAAGTCCAAGGCCCCACATCGCTATGGACAACACAGTGGTGGTGGGAAACAGGTAGGTCATCAATACAACACCCAGCATTGTCGTTTTTTCTAGTGCTCCATTCGTCAGTCTCCTTGTTTGAGGCTGGTTACTGACTGCATCATGGGAGGAGCAAAGAGGTGGCAGGCCAAAGCCAACCAGAACTTGAACATGCTCAGCAAACACACTGCTATGCCAGCAGGATCAGACCAGCATTTGGTGTACTCCACACTGTGTCCTGCTGTGTTCCCTCACCTCCAGTTCCACACCATCAAAGAACCCCTACAAAAAAAGCTTTTCGTTTTCCCCCAGGAGGTAGTGTTGAGAATGGCAGATAGAAGGCAGGAGGGGAGACCAAATGTCATGGGCAGATCACTGCCCCCGCCAACAGCTGTGGGGTGGGAATCAAAGACTATTGTTCTTTTGAAAGTTATCAATGACAAAAAACAACAACAACAAATCACTGGGTTTTCCTTTGAAGGGATGCCATAGTTACTCTGGAAAATCTGTATTACAGATGTGGCAGAAAAAGAAACGAAAAAATCCACCATCGCAACCTGTTATCGTGACAACGGAAATACATGCAGAAACACCATTTAGAAGAGCTTAAGACAGAAGTGGATGAAAGAGATTAAGACAGGAAACTACACATTATCAGGGTCTTTCTTTGTAATTATCTGGGTTGCCAAGCTGTTGCTACTGCTGCTATTATTATTATTATTATTATTATTATTATTATTATACCAGTGTAGGAATGAAGCAGTTGTAAAGAATGCAATTAGGTGGATGGAGGTGGGGAAGCAGTACCCACTGTCCAATGCCTAAAATGACCAAAGTGCACTACTGTGTATAGGAAACAGTGCCAGATTTAGGTTTGATGAGGCCCTAAGCTACTGAAGGTAATGGGGCCCTTTACATGTCCAGCTGTCCTTTGTCAACAACAAATTGTCGCTGTTTTGTGTGTGGAATATATGCTATATGGTAATTTATGGACCTAATAGGTATCTAAAACCATTTGCACATGTTGCCATACAACCAGTCCATGCAGAATGTAGGCATCCTATAGAAATGAGCAAACCAGTGATATTTTAGGGAGCAGGCTAGCAGGTGGGGCCCATTACTTACATCATAGGAGCCTATACAACACAAAACACTGTTGCTGTATGTAGGTTTTATTTATTTGTTCTTTATCTTATATTTTGGAAATGTACATCCAGGGGTTTTTTGACCTTTAAATTTTTTGGGGGGGCCTAAGCTATATCTTGTTTAGCTTACACATAAATTCGGTGCTGAGGAAATAATGAAGAAAAGAGTTGTGCAGCATTCAGAGTCTCCGAGTCAACTAAACTCCACTACTTCCTCGCACACCTTAGGCAGGCATAGGCAAACTTGGCCCTCCAGATGTTCTGGGACTACAGTGGTACCTCTGGTTAAGAACTTAATTTGTTCTGGAGGTCCGTTCTTAACCTGAAACTGTTCTTAACCTGAGGTACCACTTTAGTTAATGGGGCCTCCCGCTGCCGCCGCTGCACGATTTCTGTTCTCATCCTGAAGCAAAGTTCTTAACCCAAGGTACTATTTCTGGGTTAGCGGACTCTGTAATGTGAAGCGTCTGTAACCCGAGGTACCACTGTACAACTCCCATCATCCCTAGCTAACAGGACCAGTGGTCAGGGATGATGGGAGTTGTAGTCCCAAAACATCTGGAAGGCCGAGTTTGCCTATGCCTGCCTTAGGACCTGCCTAGATGAGGAGCCTGAGGCCTTCCAGATGTTGCTCCGCAACCTGTCGGCCGCCACGCCGGCTGCTGAGTTGAGAAGAGCCTGGTCGTCTCGGAAGGGCCGCAGGCTCCCCACCTCTGGCCCAGACTCTCCCTCCTTCCCTGGACTTTCTGCTCTCCCCCTTCAGTGGTACCTGCCATCAGCTTCGCCCTAAGCCGGTTTAGGACAGCGGCTGAGGTGCATCCCTTGGCCTTATACACGGCGAAGAGCCCGCTAAAAGACAGCAGCTGAGCGGCAGCTGCTTTGCCCCGGACGGCCTCCACCACCGTCCCAGACATGGGCGAGAGGACAGTGGGGAAGCCCGGCCGCCTCGCTGCGTCCCGAGTCCCGGCGCCGTTTTCTGCCCACGTGGGTCGACGGGAGGAGGAGCGGCAGGCAAGCAAGCAACGGCCACCGCGGGGCAAAACGGCGAAGAGAAACGGCCACTTCCTCGCCCGCAAACTGTAAGGCCGAAGAGCACTCTGGGAGCTGCAGTCCTCGGGTTGGTTTTGCCGAGGGACTCTGGAGCAGGGGCTTGTGGGACTTGTAGTTTAACTACGTCTTCTCTCCCTCTGCTATTATAGCAGGGTTTAGAAAACAACCCACAGCCGATATTGGTTGTTCTTCTTATTACCGACAACTGTACACACTGACGGTAACGGTGTGGCTTGAAAGTAGAAGAGAGAAGTATGCTGAACTGTGTAATCTTCTGCTCTAACGTCTGCCCAGAAATAAGTTCCATTGTGTTCATTGTTGTGCGCGCGATGCTGGCTGGGACTGATGTGGGTGGTGGCCCAAAACATCTGGAGCGGGCATCAGGCTGGGGGAGGCTGGTCCAAGCTTTTGTAGATTAGAGTCTACATAAGGATATGCATTTATTAGGGCATAGCTCATCAGATACACGAAGGGTTATGCCCTGATAAATGCAGGGTGGGGTGCATCTGGTGAGTCTACTTTTGGTGCTTCTGTACAGACAACTCAAACGTGTTGATTTCCAGGGTACACTTAATGCAGAGTCAGGAGAAGGCTGTTCTTCTTCTAGTACATACCACTTTATTTCACCAAAGAGGGAGGGGGCAGAAACAGCTTGTACGTGATATTACAGTTTCGAGTCATTTTTCACCTCCTGGTCAGCTTGTTTTCCCCAATATCACATTTGTGTGCCATATTTACACATGGCATTGCATCTCCCACTCAACCAAGACATGTACACAGTTCATACTCTATCACCCAAGAGAATTTCTTCAGAGACAATATATCGCTCTGAGCAAAAAGGTGCTGCTGCTTTCTGATAAATTGGCTTAGAAAGCTACTGCTTCTTTCTTTCTCTTACCCATCACTTGGACAGTCATTGCACCTTCCCTACATGACTTAAAAGAATTATATGACACTGACCAGTTGTTCAGTCCATTAATCTTAACTGCCTCTGTAGCATCCTATAAAGAATTCCTACTGCAGGCTCCCCCTCACTCTGGTCATAGTACAGTAATTCGTTTCCTTCAACTACTGTGCAAAACGCATCATTCAGGATCCTATACTACTTTCAGGCGTCAGATTAAACCCCATGGATTTGAAAACTTGGTAATCATCATGGAATAAATGTGATACCTGTACAGAAAGACATCTGCTACAGCAATATTGTCATTATCAAAGATCTGGATCCTGAGAATGCCCTGCTTTTTATTAACTCAAGATCTTACTTTGGTGCTGGGAGAAAAAGGAAGGGAGAAGCAGCATTGTAGAAGCAGACATAGGCTGTGTACACACTCCTGTTTACTCTGTATCCAGTCTGCTCCCACCATCAGTTTGGGAAGTGGTATACACATGGCGTTAGCCACAATTTTATTTCTATCCAATGTTGCTTATGAGATACTACATTCTGATGTGTTTTTCCTTAGTTAAGATACGGACTGAAAGGGAAAAAAATGACTAGGCTGCATTTTAAGCTGGTAATGTGGGCTACTCTCTCTTAGACGAATGTACCACACAGGTTGTTTGAGGGAGCCAAGGGTGCTGCTTTGAGCTCTGTAGAGCAGGGGTCAGCAATCTTTTTCAGCAGGCGGCCAGTCCACTGTCCCTCAGACCTTGTGGGGGGAGGACTATATTTTTTTGGGGGGGGTGAACGAATTCCTATGCCCCACAAATAACCCAGAGATGAATTTTAAATAAAAGAACACATTCTACTCATGTGAAAACATGCTGATTCCCAGACTCTCCTCAGGCTGGATTTAGAAGGCAATTGGGCCGGCTCCGGCTCCGGCTCCCGGGCCTTAGCTTGCTTACCCATGCTGTAGAGGAACTGGTGGTACTGGAGAGGGGTATAGCCTGTGGAGAGTCCAAATAGAAAGACTTAGAGCAGGGGTACCGAAACTGTGGTCCACAGGTCATTTATCCACAACAGTGACCAGAGGAGAAATTACCACTGGGAGGAGCACAGAGAGAAAAAACACCATGGTACACCTGTAGCAGCAAAACCGGATGCCCTCATCTGCCCCACCTGCAATAAAGCATGTCTGTCCTATATTGGTCTCTTCAGCCACAGCAGGCATTGTAACTCCCCAATGGTTTGATTTCACTCCAACGGCACACTCTTCCATTGTGTCCCAAGACAGATGGATGCCAACAACCACCACCACTATGACCTGTATAAGTCAATGGCAATATTAACTTTTAATCTGCTAAGAAGGTGGCTGGTAAAGTAATCTGATAGCATAAGTCAGTATTTTATGCTATTACTGACTTTTCTTCCACACAGAAGGGAACTCCATTATAAATTAAGTAAGCTAGCATTATTTATAGCCCACCGACCTGTTCAGGTTGCTTGTAGTGCTGAATAGAGAATGTTATTTCTATGCAGGTGCCTTTCACTTTTTGCTACCTGTGGTTGGAATTTGGGTTCCTCTAATGTGTTGCTAATGGGCCACAGCTGCAAAGGAAAATGACTCTGGATTGCAGTTTATTTACTAAAGACACGTTAATGGAAATCTGTGAGAGCACATTAATGTTAAATGACTCATTTGTGTGGCTTCAGCTGTATTTTCCATTCTGGAATTGAATAATTCTAGCAAGAAAAGTTACATTTCCCCATCACAAGTAGAAAGGCAGTAGAAAAGATAATACCATGTAGAAATATTTTAATATTTCTGATTTTTATACGAGATAATGCACCAACAGGGCAAGTCTGTCAATATCACACTATATCTTCAATATCAGTTCCATTTTATAGATCAGAAAAAGAGAGAGCGACCTGGTAACTTGTTCCTTCTTTCTCACGAATGACTACCGGTATATCTTTAAGGCTGTGGAGGTATTGCATCAGAGTTTTCCTTCTCCTAGATGGGCTACCTTCTCAGGCTGACGAGTTCATCTGCCCTTCACTTCTCACTACAGCATGTGCAGTACCCACCTTCTTGACTGTTGGACTCACTATTGGTCTCATCTGCTCAATCTTCCAGAGCCTGTCTTTGCATGCAGGAAAGTCCCTAACTCACCGAGTTTTTGAGAACTTAGAAATATGCAGGACGACGACAACAATATTGTGTGTATATGTAAGCAAATTTCTCTTGTATTTTTTAATGATACTTCAAACCACTGTGTTTTGGGAGGTCGTTAAGTTACTCTACTCCTGACGTCCCTCTGTTAGTCCTCACTCTAATGCAACATGTTTTTTCTCTCTCTCAAGGCTTCTTAGTGAAACATTAATGAGAAACTCATGCACAGCCATACAATTTGTCTGATTAGGTCATTCATGTTTAATATGCTTGCTGCTCACAGTTCTTCCCAACACCAGGTATTGGATAGAGTTGTATTTCATCGTCAAAATACCCTTTACGCTGAGATCTAAATGATTAATTACTTTGACTAATGGTACTTTGGCACCAGACTTTCCTGACCACTTCTGAGTGTAATCTGCACACGTTACAATTTCTACTTACAAATAAGAAGCTCTGCCCATTTTGCTCGATGGCAGAAACGTGCAGCCTTTCAGTGAAAGAGGATGCAAGCTCACAGAGGTTGCCACCACAGGCTTGGCACCAAAATGAGGCATTCAACATATGCATTCAAGCCTAGAGATGCAAGAACAGCGAAGCAAAGAGCTCACATCTGCTGCAATAGCCAAAAGTAGTCAAGCAAGGAGACGGTCTGTTCCAGTGGTTTCCAAGCATCTGGTTGATAATTGAATTGCACCTCGTGAGGAATCTTTATACTCAATGCCAGTGATGGAACCTGGGACCTTTTGCAAGTTAAGCACATGCTCTACCACTGAGCCATCACCCTTCCCCAAAGGCTGACTGGTGCTATCAGTACTTTTAACAAACTGGGACTACATACCCTCAGACCCAGCAGCTGGTTGAGGGAGGATTGAGCACATGATCCATCATCCAGTCAGGGATACTCATGTGGAAGTTTGCTCTTGGCTTGTTCTTGGTTACAGCTCAGGGTGAGGGGAGAGCTTAATCACAGGTCCCAGTTTGGATGACATGCTGGACCAAACTTTGGCTTAGCTTAACACAACATGGCAGCAAAATGGACCGGGCGGGAGCCAAGTGGCACCAAGCTTGCTGTTTCTCTAAGCCAAGGTTGGTTCTTTGGCCACCCGAGATGCTTATCAAGCTACAAAAACATGGAAAGCAAACTAAACTTTGAAGAAACAAGCCATAGTTTGTTTAAGCATCTGTATGACAACTCATGGTTAACTTGTAGTTTGTTAAACCGCAGCCTAAATAAATCATGGTTTAACGTTTCGTGTGACCCAGGGTACCGAGAATAACATTACTGCCTGCCTTCTTTAATATCTGTAAATTGCTTTCGTAATGGCTGTTATTAGTATCTGAACAAGCAAAACAGCAGTGGTGCTGCGTCTAATAAATACGCAAACCTTCATCTTCTGGAATAAAAACCTCTCCATTGAGGTTTTGGCACTATCCTTGTCCCCAATATCTTTTGAATTGCTTCAAGTCTTTATCTTCATTTCCGTTCTTCTTGAATGTGCTTCACAGACAAATGCACGATCAGAAATGCATTTATTACTAACCTAGCTAGCAAAGTTAACAGTCCAGTCTCTCATATGTCCTATCCCTGGAACACTTATAAGGACAGCTTGAACCCTGCAAAACTAATCCAGATAAAGGGACACTTTGGGAAAAGGACACCCAATCAAAATCTCCTAGATGAGAGCCAACTAACAGATGGTAAGAACTGAATGTCCTGGAAAAATACCTTCATGGACATAGTGGCGAGTGCATCAGGTTGATAGCCTGCCAAGCACAAGGCTCAGATGAACAAGCTGCAAGAAGCTTATGGTGAAACAGGATCCTGATATAAAATAATTTGATATAATGGGAAAAGGTCAGACAGACGAAGTCCTACATATGGACGACAAATGACATAATCTTGTTTATCCCTGCATTAACAATTTGAACAATGGTCACACACACCCAAAATGATCAATGCATTTCATAATTAGCTTTGACTGTCTTTATTATTGAATGGGCCAAGTGCACTTGGCTCATGACCATTCAGAACATTCAGCAGCATGCAGTGAACAAGCTCAGGATCTAAGCACCATGTTAGGCTTCAGTATTGCTTAAAGTGATGTACAAGAGGCCCTACAAGTTCACCCTTTTTGTTTTCCGAAACAGGTATCATTGTTGTGTGGAACAGATAATCTGTTTCTTTCCAGGGATCTGTTCTCAACAATAATGTTAGTGTAGAAATAAAAATCAATTTGTTTACTGCAAATGTAGTTTACACTCAGCTATTAACAAAATCAAAAGATTGGTAAGTCTCCTTTTAAGATAAAATACATGCTAAGTGAAGGGACGTGGGTGGCGCTGTGGGTTAAACCACTGAGCCTAGGACTTGCCAATCAGAAGGTCGGTGGTTCGAATCCCTGCGACGGGGTGAGCTCCCGTTGCTTGGTCCCTGTTCCCGCCAACCTAGCAGTTCGAAAGCACGTCAAAGTGCAAGTAGATAAATAGGTACCGCTCTGGCGGGAAGGTAAACGGCATTTCCATGCGCTGCACTGGTTCTCCAGAAGTGGCTTCGTCATGCTGGCACATGACCCGGAAGCTGTACGCCGGCTCCCTTGGCCAATAAAGCTAGATGAGTGCCGCAACCCCAGAGTCGGCCACGACTGGACCTAATGTTCAGGGGTCCCTTTACCTTTACATGCTCAGTGGGTTGTTGTTTCTTCCTTCCTTCCTTTTCTCTTTTGGTAGAACACTGGATTTAACTGTCAGTTTTAAGGTAATATGGGAAATACTTGAACTGCTGAAAAATGTGCAGTAATTGCAAGTGTCTCTTTTTTTGCAGTATTTTATTTGCCTTGTGCAAACACATTTCTCTCAAGAGGAGTACTGCATCTAGCCCTGTGGAACTCCCTCCCATCAGATGTCAAGGAAATAAACAACTATCTGACTTTTAGAAGGCATCTGAAGGCAGCCCTGTTTAGGGAAGTTTTTAATATATGATGTCATCTTTTCTTTTTAATATTTTGTTGGAAGCCACCCAGAGTGGCTGGGGAAACCCAGCCAGATGGGTAGGGTATAAATATATTAATTACTACTACTACTACTACTACTACTACTACTACTACTGGAGTGCCAGCATAAAGTTGTGGAAGGCAATCTGAACTTTTACCATTATAATTCTGTGAGATGTAAATATAACAGCCCAGAGTTTCCTGGCAGCTTGCCTGTCGTTCACGGTAAAGCCATAATAGATGGGCACATAAAATTACTACTTCTTAGATATAGGCCAGTTTAATGGCCCTTGTTCCATTTTGTCTTTGAGACGAATTATAGCACACACTAAACAGATAATAGCATGACCAGGATAATGGCCCATTGGGACTGCAAATATCTAACACAAGACAGAGGAACGTTTATATAACTGACAAGTCTGCATTGTAAGGGAGAAAAACTTTTATGTAACTGACCATCACTGATCATATAAAAGATCGCTTGTATGCCGATGATCACACCCTGTTATAATGGATTTACACACTATTAAGCACAGAAGTGGCTTTAAAGCAGGAGCTGACTGCTACACTCTGGAAATGTAAGGTGATGATTCTCATTATAGTAACATTAGGAGTGTGTACTATATAGGCAAATGATAAACTATACATTATTTGCAGGCATGAGAAGTGTAGTTTTTAGAGAGTCAGGCTAAGAGTAGAGTATGGCTAAGGCTAGAGAGACCTGAATTTGAATCCACGCTCAGCCATAAAGCTCAGAGCAACCTTGGATCAGTTGCTATATTTCAGCCTACCCTGCCTTACAGTTGTTGTGCAGATAAAATGGAGGGGAGAAATAGGTACGTCACCTTGAGCTCCTTGTAGGAAAGGTGGGCTATTAATGTAGTAAATGAACATACAGTGGTACCTCAGGTTAAGTACTTAATTCGTTCCAGAGGTCTGTTCTTAACCTGAAGCACCACTTTAGCTAATGGGACCTCCTGCTGCTGCGCCGCCGGAGCACGATTTCTGTTCTCACCCTGAAGCATAGTTCTTAACCCGAGGTACTATTTCTGAGTTAGCAGAGTCTGTAACCTGAAGCGTATGTAACCCGAGGTACCACTGTATGGATCGGCTTGGAATCATACAGAGGACTTCCCAGTTTGGTACAACAATGGTAGAAAATTGGCTTGGCTTAGCCATATCTACGTGTCAGATGTTGTTAATAATGCAGGATTTGATAACTGAAATGAGTGTTAAGGGTTTTTGGGGAGCCAGAGTTTGTAAGTGACCACCTTTTAACTCCTGGACACAGCAAATGTAAAAATATATGCCATGTTAGCAATTTCACTCCTCCGATGCTGCATTTGTGATTGGTGTAAATCACATGCCTGTCTGAGAAGAGTGTGGGAAACGGAAGACTGTCTTATCTCTTCTGCTGTATGTACTTTCACTTTTATTTGTGCCTGTTGCTCTCTCGGAGCTGGAGAGAACGGACGCCATTATGCTTTTGTCTGTACATAGTGTGTAAATAAATACAGTCACACCTCGGGATAAATACACTTCAGGTTGAGCGCTTTCAGGTTGTGCTCCGCGGCGACCCGGAAGTAACAGAGCACGTTACTTCTGGGTTTTGCCGCTCACGCATGTGCAGACGCTCAAAATGACATCACACGCATGTGCGGAAGCGGTAAAACGTGACCCGCTGTCACGTCTTGCGTTCCATTCGGGATGTGAATGGGGCTCCGGAACGGTTCCCATTCACATCCCGAGGTACCACTGTAGTAGATTAGCTCTACGATGTCTTGCTGTGTTATGCCAGAAGTGTAGTGTGCATATACCATCTGGTATATGTGGCTGAGCACACTGGAAGAGAAGGGAGGTGCCTTTTCCAGAGCTGCGCATACCGGGGGACGTTCAGAGTTCTGGGGGCTTGCAGGCACCCCCAGCTTCCTGATTATGCAAACTTAGGCTCTACGTCAAGTGTAGAGGACTAATTATAGGATACCATTCATTTTATTTCAATACAACCTCACTTCACCTTGAACCATTTCATAAATACCGTATCTTGAAACAGACCTCTGTGGCTGACTTGGTGCATGCTCAGGATCTTGTCTCACACACGTCTAAATAGCTTGGGCCCATGCCACATGTTTGTAAAGGAGAGGTGAATAGTAACAGCAAAACTGAGTCTGTCTAGTAGTGACTGGTGAGTCTCTGATGTGCCACTTTTCTACTCTCAGAAGTCCCGTAGCTCTGCAGTGCCTCCGTCTTCAAGCCAGGAAGATCACAGAGGTGGTGGCAGGGTTGACTAAAGAGCTGCCTCTCCATCAGGTGTACCTGGGTTTCAGCCTCTAAGTGAATATAGTGGGGCTTACTTCTGAGTAAACATGTTGAAGACTGCATCGTAAAGCCCTAACCCCAAAGTTCTCTCACAGACTTCGGGGATATTACCATAGTGCATGATGTGGTCTGGGGACTGCAACTTATGTGGAGGCCATAAGATGCTATTTTGCAGAATCAGGTATCCAATATCTTTTTCATTACTCTAACCATTTCCTTCCTCAACTTTATTTAGCATTAGTTTTTCTTCCAGAAAGCCCAAAGTGGCTTACATTTGGTTTATTCATTCATGATAGGTCACCCTCTCAGGATAGCTTATAGAGAAAAATAAAAAACAAATTAAAATTCAATGGCAATAAAATAAGTAACAATAAAAATGGAATGCAGCATAAAAGGTCAAATAGCAGAGCTTCATAAGTTATACAAATACTTCTGTCCCCAAGGATTCCACAACTGAGACTGAAATCCCACAACTGTTTACCTGGGAATCAGTCAATTGTATTTTTCCGGGACTTACTTCTGAGTAGGCATATATATGCTTGCCCTGTAAATTGTTAGGAGGGATAATTGAAACTCCATGGAACAAAAGTGACATTTTGTAGACATGAAATAAATTTAGATATATAAAAACTGCACATGCATTCCGTGCTGAACATTATGAACTATGCACTCATTATATGGGATTTATCCATGTTCACCAAGCTAGAAAGTTATAATTTGGCTACTTACTTTAAATCAAGCTTTTAAGCAAACAGAAAAAGTAAATTTCAATTAATAATGATATTCAATTTTACTTGTGTGGAGCACACACCATAAAGACTTGGAACAGAAAGGCCGTGATATTTCAGGCCTTTTGTCATTTAGAAACAGCACAGCACAATTCCCCTCCCCTCCAGAGAGGCAGTTTTTATCTGTTTCTGTTCACAGAAAAGAAATAATAGTTAAAAATAGTTTTTAAAAGTTCACAGAAGAAATAATAGTTTAAAAATGGAGATAAATCACAGATTTCGGAAACCATTTAAGAGGAAAAACCCACATATTAGCCATTTTGTTCTTTAGCTCCTTCCTTCCTTCCTTCCTTCCTTCCTTCCTTCCTTCCTTTCAAAAATTCTGCCTTCCACAGAACACTTTAGGGGGAAAACCCAGTTATAAATGCAACAGTGAACTGTAATCCCATAAAGAAAATTGCTTCAAAACTCCTTTCGTTTTTGAATTTGCTAAAACGTCCTTGTAATATATCCCACTTGATTGACTTTGTATTGTTCCCCCTAGGGACATTACTCTGTGTAACTAGATCCAGAGTCAGAGAATTCAGCAGTTGTCCAGGTGAGATAATCATTCACTTCAGCTGCCGAGTGCTTTGACTAAGTCACAGAGGCCGGAGGCCGGCATTCAGCGTTAACCTAAGCTGAGGAAATGCTAGTTAAATAACTGAAATTGAGATTGAGAGCATTTGGTTTGACTGATAGCAGCACCATTGGTTTTGTGTTTTGTGGGCTAGTAAAATATTGCCTTCCTGCTCCTTTCCCTCCTTTAAACATGTTACTTCATCAAGGTACGGGATAATCACTGCCAAGTTTATGTCCCTCCAATTCAGCCAATTACAATGCAATTATGATTTTCTTAAGTTCGCAAATGGATGTTCTCATGGGTATCACCCATCACACATGGGCTAAACAAACTGCTTAAATAACTTGGCAAAATAGTGAGACGGCTATTTTTCACATCATTCAGGGCAAACTCCAGTCTGCTGTAGTCAGCTGGTCCTGGTTTCCTGATGAATTTGTTATAAGTTTGCCAACATGTGTTTGCCCTATTCACCCTTTACATTTTTAGGCACACACTTCAGTTAGGTGCAGAATATATGAAAAGTTCCTCATAGGTTTATATTAGAAAGATCATAGTTCACATAGTAATATCTGAATGCAGTCTCATTATTACAAGTGGAACCAAACCAGTCCCTATTAAGTTCAGAAAGCAAATGTACTGCCTTTGCTATCATTGCAGACAGCATCCTTACAAATCTGTTTGGCTCCTCTTGTTGCAGAATATACATATTAACTGATATATAATTACATTTTCACTGATTTGGAACAGAGGATATCTACAGCTGAAAGCTTGTCAGTGGCTTATCACTGGTTCTCTCTCTGGGCAGAGAATTTTCCTAGCAGATGGGAGAAGCAGGGAAGATGAACAGCAGTGAAAGATTTTCAGAAATAAACAGCAACAGTTCCCTTTCCTCCCTTTGGAAATGAAACCTAGGCGATGCCTGCAGAGAAACAGGGTGGCAGAATCCTGGGGTACCATACCCCTTCAAGGCTACAAAGGTATGTGCCACACTGTATTATTAAAAAAGCCTTTTGCAAATTAAGAGGTTTTGTCTCAGCTTGCTCCCTGCAGTGTTAGTTTCTCCTTGCAGAGAGAGGAAAAAATATGACCCACCTGCAATTTGAAGTGGTATAACCCATTCAGCTTGGGACCTTTCTACCTGCACACATACTCAAGCTGTTCCTTGAAGCTGCTGCAATATCCTTTTCCTGCCGAAAGGGAGCCTTCATAGGTCTGAACAGGGAGAGGTGGACTACATTTCACTTGGTAAGCACTGTGCCCTAGTACGAACATGACCAACAACACTAATATGAGTTCTGGCTACTGTTAGCACAGCTAACCAATCTTGGCAACAGCTTGACTATATCTGGCTTCTGGCAAGATTCCATGGTAATTATTACAGAGCAGCTGAAATATGTGATAGATGACAAGTACTGTTTAGAGTTCTGAAACCACAACATTTCAACTCGGCTTACGGTGCCCTGAACATACGACAAAGCTATATCAAACTCACAAAGAGGCATGGAAAGAACCAGGGCATGCAGTCTTGAGCATTTTTAAAAACTTCAGCCTCTACATAATATGACTGCAGCAAGCACTCTGATGCTTCAGAAGCCCATCCAAGTCCAATGGTTTGAGGATAGTATCATTAGAACACAATTCTGTTATGCTTCACAAAAGAAATATATCTGAGCATGCAAATACAGGTTCCAAAAAGTCTTTTAAATGAGGTAATAAGGTAGAAGAGGTATGCATGATGAAATGGTAGCTACTGCCATAAAACACAACACGCTGGCTAATTTCCGCCCCCCTATGTCTAGTGTAGGTCTCCTGCAAACACTTTAATGACAAAAAAGCTATAATGAGGTACACATTAAGGCTGATTTAATGGCAGCAAAAAGCCTTTACAGTGCAGAGGTATTTTTGCGGTGGGCCTTGTTGGTTTACGCCTCAGCTGCATAAATGAAGAAAGTACTTCACCAACGCTCGTTTTACAAAGAGTCTTTGAATATGTGCTTGCAGCCGCTAAAATTTCAGAACATTCCAGTGTGCAGCATTACATATGCCCCAAATGAGTGAGGCATTCTTGGACCGAAAAGCGCAAGTGGGTGGCTGATTTTGTGCATGCCTGCTGGGGTAGGAACCAGAGTTATGAGAGCATGGGATAATAAAACTTAGTGTGCTCAAGAATCACTTAAGAGGAATGTGTTTGCCCTCAATAACTCTCAATTGGGAATGGGGAACCAACAGCCCAAGGACCAAATGTGGTCCTCAAGGCCTCTTATCTGGACCACGGGCCTCTGCTGAAACTGTAAGCCCTCCACAACCACACCCCTTTGCCCTGAGCCACATTCCTTACCAGCCCTGCTTTGCATCTGTTTCTGCCCAGCTGTCTTTGAACTGGATGGATGATAGATGGCAGTACGTGAGTGTATGTAGAAATGAGTCTATTGTACAAATCGCATTTGTTGCTTTGCTAACTTTTGCCTCTGCCCCACTCCCCCAGAATTGACGCTTGGCCTGAAAAAGATTGTCCACCCATTAAAAAAATTACCAACATGGTTTAAAACCTGAATTTTCTAGCTATCTATATTATTCCCATAAAAAGGCGAGGCAGAAGTAACATATAAGTAAAATGATGAAGCCCAACGTCCACTTACTAATGAAAGGAGTGATTTTAATTTAATAAAAGGAACTGGGGGGAGGGGGCGGATGCAATTCAGGTGAGGTGTGAAACCAATATTAGAAGAAAGGTCAGCTGGGAGGGTGACAGGAAAAAGCAGAATGTAAATGTAAAATCTGGTCATTTTGTATTTAGAGACGATAGTCAAACTTAAAAATGCACAAACTTCAGCAAACATAAGGCATCACTCTGTTGAAATTATATTAATTTATTTTTAAGAATATCCCTTTTAATCCTTCATGCATGCTTTTTAACAAAAAATGCCTGAATTGTATCTGCTGACACAAGTTACTGCCGTGAGCTCTCTAATGTGGCTGTTTCAACCATCCTTCATGGGTCTATTACACCTTGGCAAACATTGTCAGCGAATGAACTACACCAAGTTCAATAGGAAAGGTTTGCTGAACATCTTCTGTTTAATGTAAACAAGACAGGAGGGGAGAAAAATCCAGGAGTATATATTGATAGACAGACCTTGTAACACTAGGCAACAGGGCACAGGCATTATTAATCATGGTTATACAGATGTGTTTGTTGAGAGATGCTAATCTTAATTTCTCACACAACTGAGAACAGTGGATGTGTAGCTTCTGCATTGTACTATCCTGTTTCTTGTGCCAAGTTAAATAAGGATGTTATTTCACAATTGAAAGCTTTGCTGCATTCAGCAGCTCATGATGAGCAGCTGCCATGCATTTATAAAGGAATGCCACGATTACTGTGCCCTGTAGAATGCAGTGTTACAATCTTTGCACTGGCAATACCGCAAGCAAGTGCTGGGTTTCAGTCCATTAGTATACAAATATACACACGTAAACATATGATGTACAACCAGGCTGAAGCTGTGCCTTGTATCACAGCTTCAATATTGCACTGATGAATACATTATATCAGAACACTACAGTTAAAAGATGCCACTACTAGGCAGACAGCTACAGTTATAACAAAAATAGCTTAAGAGGAAATGGCTATTCCAGTAGACGTCTCATGTTGTTGTTACAAAATTTTCAACATCAGAATCTAAATTAAATAGATACAATAGATGATATAAAGGTGCCTTTATTTACATAAATGTGCATCAGGGTAAAAATTGAAACTGGATCTGTATCCTGGAATCAAACAATTCTAGCTTTCCTCATCCACTCCACTCTCATATAGAAACACTGTTTGTTTTATCTGTAATGGGACCAAGAACCCAATAGTTAGCACAAACATCTTTATAACCAGTGGCTGCTCACTACTTCTAGAGAACAGGCTGCATGTTCTCCTGACGGATAATAAATAACCACACATGCATCTCCATGTGTGCACACATGCATGCACATAAACACACTCAGACACATCAGAATAGGGGTAGTTATGACATGCATAGATTCAACCAATTCAAACAAGGGCCCAACTAGCCTTTAAAATAAAAGTGCATGAAAACAAGTTGTAAAAACGTTAAACAAGTTCCATTTGGGAAGGAAAATTCAATTGTTTTTACAAAAATAAAAAGGTTGCTGCTATCAATTTATGGGTTCAAGATAACAATTATGATGCCAAGAGAAAGAGTTAAAGCGTTTCCTAAATTTGTGCCAGGTATTATCACAAAAAGGGAATGGGAAAATGTTGGTGTCTTCAAATGACATCAGCAGGGTTACATCCTGAAAACAAGAGAACTTCCTGAATATGCAGGCTATGTGCAATCAAGCTTGGATTTTGATGTTTCTAAAAGCATCCTGAAAACAAGAGAACTGTACGTGCTTGGATCTTGATGTTTCTAAAAGCAAACTGAACTTTAATGTTAGATATCCTGCTTGCACTAATAGATGTATCCTGTATCATTTTTATTTATTTGTTTTTATAATTCAATCCAGCATCGTGTGAATAACTTTGGCTATCATGAATAGCTAATTACACAGTTAGCTTAAGTAAACCTTTTCCCTTATACTTTTGAACACCAAAACTTAAGTCTGCCTCCCACTTACTTTGGGATATCATTTGAGAACCATCATCAACTTCTGTGGGATTCCAAAAGGATTTCTCTAAAATGCTACCTGCAATGCAAAAAATGTAAAAAGCTGTTCAGGCCCGCTTCCGTGAATTTTTATTTTATAATTTCTTACCCAATATCTATCTGAAAATTTTCTTCCCAAGAAGAAAATTCTGAGCCTTACGTGTAGTTTAGTTAGTTGTATTTGTGAGTCAAATTCAGTAACTTTGGTGCAAAAACATTAAAAAAATCAATGTGCTATTATTCAACTAGGGAGGCAAATATCTTGATCACAGAGTACAGATGAATATACTCTGTCAGGCAGCTCCTTGGCCATATCTCATTTATAATAAAGGCAGCTCAAAATTTTGCTCCACAGTTTTTGATGTTTGTGTTTCCACCACAGAGGCCTGCCAATATAACTAAATTATCCCACTTTCCAACACTTGGCCTTCATGCTTAGCAAGTTTCTGTATCATTAGAACTTCTTGTGGTACAAACCAGAGTTTACATCACTGGAGCAAAATTCAACCACATTTACATCAACCCTGACAATATCTGAAGCAGGCAGCAACTGTGTTAAAAGGTTATGCGCCTGAAAAAATTACACTGAATACCCAAGAATGAGATTAATGGAACAACTGTTTAGGAACCAAATTATGTGTTGTTAACACCATAGGATTATGTCAATTAACGGCAAATGGGTGAGGAAGGGCACTCCCACCCCATATCTGCCTCTCCTTGTTTTCTACTGAGAACAAAAAGATTATAGAAAAACTACATTAAATCCAGGGTAGACAACATGTTTGTTTGGAGTTTTCAGCCTATGAAGAACTGGCAGATATGAGTCAGAAGAAAGAAAGAAAGGGAGAGACCACTGGCAGAATGAGGTGGTTCAACTGCTCCTTCCTCTTACTCGTCTTCTAGCTCAGATTGTCTGGCAAAGGAATCTATTTTATGACTATGGCAAAATGAAGGGATCTTGTTTTCTCCTTGGCTTATAATGGATCCCTGTTGCAAACAGTAAGATCACAAAACTGAAAATTAAGCATGCAACAACCTGCAGAGAATTTCAGCCTATATGCATTATGACAATTGGTATCAGACCCAGCTGTCCCTTGGCTTGGACGCTTCAGTCATTCAAATTAGCCAAGTAATAACATATCTGAAAAGCACAAAACAATGATACTGCCAATCATCAAGGCACAGGATACTCTTCAGCCAACTAATCATAAAAAAGAATTTTAAAAGTCCTATAAAGTGACCTGTAATACTAGCATTTTTGTAAACGGGCATTTGGATCAAATAATCCAGGGCTCCAATACAAAACAGAAGGCAAATAAAGTTATGCGGCATAACAAAGGAGAATAAGCAAGGATTCAAGGAAAACCAATACTTGAGTATACTTGTGGTCACCTCTTTTTTTGTGTAACAAAATAATAATAATCAGTGATCAACTGGAACAACACAATGAACAGGACTCAACATGAAAGATACACAAAGAAAAATCATTTGTTTAGCTGTGTGTGCATTTACAACTTCTTATTTAAATACTTTACAATGCTTTAATCACTTACTGGTTTTCATTTAAATGGATAAAACACACCTCAGCTATGAAACAAATGTATTTTTTTAAAAGCCTAGGAACCCTAAAGTATATAAAAACTCCTACCTCCTAGAAGGTTATTAAAATAAGAAAACCTTTAAACTTAAGTCTTCATGTGTGCAGCTCTTTGAGCTTGTTGTGATCTGTGATATCCCATTGATTGCGTTGTAGGTTGAACATCCATTTTCCTCTCCCATATGGTCACTACCAATGAATTTAGTATTTCAATTTGAAGGTGTCCCATATGAGTCCTCCAAATGAATGCCAAGGCTTTGCTTTCTGTTCTCCTGCCTGGGAAGTTAGCAGTCTTTTCTGCTTGAATCTCGTAGCCAGGATGCTCGGAGCAGCTTTTTACGGCGTGGACGAGGCATGGTATTTCACAAATGCAATTGCAGCCAGCTCTTTACAAAATTCTTCCAATACAATTACACCTTCTAGTAATGTCATGTGGTCAACACTGTGGAGATAGGATGAGGAATTATTAGAAAGTCACACATGGTGCCTCTTGGAATAGGCTGGTCATTAAGATACTTACATGGGCCCTTCAGGTTCTAAGCCAAGGAGACGCTTCCTGACCAGCAGCAATTTAGGTGTGAAGTCGGGTATGCGCTGAATCCTCACCATGAGATCCGCAACAACCTGCATGTCGTGCATATGAGAGCGTTGAACAAAATGAAGCAAAGAGCAAGTTAGTGCTGGAAGCTATTGGCGTTACCCTCCAGGGCTGCCAGCTCAGTGTTTAGCAGTCTAAATTCTATCAGAAACAGAGATGTGGGGCAAATTTTTTTTCAAAAGGGAACACTTTCCATGTCTTCATTTTTCTGCAGAAAATATTCCATTTCTAAAAATTCAGTGTTTCAAAATAATAATAAATAACAATAAATGAATGGCAGTACATAAGGCAAGCTTGATTCAAAGCTGTCAGTTCATGTTTTACAGGTTACTTTCCCTAGAGTGTGCGAGAAAGTACATATATGTTTTATTACTCTGTAAGCAGGTAAGTAATATAAAACCACAAATACACATAACAATCAAGCAAAAACTGCAGCTACAAATATATCTAACTGGTTTGATCTGACCTGCACAGCCAAAGCTAAAATTCTTATTTCACCTGAGACTGTAAGTGTTTTCAGCTCTGTTTACAAAACAGAAGTCAAACAAACATGCTAAATAAGATCACACACTATTTACTTCATCAGAAAACTTCCCAGGAAATTTTAAAACTGAAAATTTCCCAGAAAACCTGCATCACACACTTGTCAGGAACACATAATATGTTCCATTCCCCCCCCCCCCCCATAATCATATCTGTCGAAGTATAAAGTATGATCTGTGCTTGATGTAATTACCCTGCAACAACTGCTCACTCGTTGCAAGAAAAACTAATGGTTTGTCGTACAAGGTCCATAAAATGTTACTTTTTCTACTTGGAGATTGCAGCTGTTCCAAGGAAAATATACCATAAGCAGGCGTGGGCTGCAATTCTATACCCACCTACATGGGACTAAGTCCTATTGAACTCAGTGGTACCTACTTCTGAGTAGGGAGGTACAGGATTGCACTTTTTATTTGGATTTGGCTGGTCCCTAACTGAAAGATGAGGAGCTGCATTACAAAAATAGGTCAGTCATCTGAAAGGTGCCTTAGCATCATTTGTTAATCAGCCACAGATACTTTGTGGCACTGTTTAAGTTGAATATTCTTCATTTACTTACCCTGACTATGACTGAAAAAAGAGAGCGGCATCCGGAGGCTAGGTTTACATAAGGATCCAAAAGGTATTCATGGATGTGTGGATGAGGAAACAAGGCGAGCTTGGACAACACAGACGTGACTTGTAAATTGACATCATATGGCTGTGTGAAAAAGCAAAAAAAAAAAAAAAAAGTTTTCCATATGTTTATATTCTGTGCAGTATAGTTTAGGGGTTTACAAAATGCAAAACTTGCAGCATGTGATGGCCATCAGATTTGCAGCATGTGATGGCCAATGTGAGGCACATTGTTAGAAATATCTTGTGCGATGGAACAGCTGTGACTACTGTTTTATAGGCAGGGGCTATTTGTGTGTCGGGCATGCTAATTCAGTATACATGACACCTGCAAACCATACTGGTGATAGTGGTCATTTCAGTTCCTGCAATCTAAATGGCAGATTGGGACCAGCACAGAGAGATCAGTATGTCTTGGGACTGCTCCCCAACCTTATTCCTCTATTTTAAGCCCTACAGCTAAAAGTGGAGAATTTTTTTATCTTGGGAAAACGGTGTTAAAAAACCTGGAAATAGAAACTGTTTTCCAAATGTACAACCCCTTTCATGAGCTGACCTTCAAGTTCTCTCCTACTTTCTTCTGCTTATTGTTTCTTCATGTTATTTCGCAGCCTATTCTCCCTCTGAATACTAGCAAAAAAGCCCACCTCGCCCTCCATAATGTGTCAGAGCAATCTGATGCCAGAAACATGGAAAGAAGAATTCCCCGGACTGGGTGGTAGTGGACTGATTATTTACAGCCTACCGAACCGTATCACCAGCACGGTGAACTGAAACAAAGCAACTGGCAAAAGGCCATCAATATTAGCCATATTGGAACAAATACACAAAAAGAAGTTGATTGTGAGCTGCCCGGCAGCCAAAAAGACATAATTGCTCCCGGAGGGTATGTACTTATAGTTACAATTACAGATTGACTGAGCCAAAACCACCAAGAATATGAAGCACCATCCTCTGGGTACAGCCTTACTGAGGGTAAAAGCAGCACTAGGCCTTGGCTGCTAGAGCAGCAAGTAGTATTTAGGGCCATCACCCAAGTAAATAGGTTTTTATTAATTAATCAATTAAATGTATAAACATTTCAAAGAAAAAGGCATTGGCAGCATTCACACATCAAGGTGAAGCACAATTTAATGGTTTGCCGTGAGTGCACAAAAAGATCCTGTTTTGCTCCTGCCCTCTGGCCTGTGGGAGCAACAAGCCATGCTCTCTTGGCTTAGTGTCATGCACAAACCAGGAAACATAGCTTGTTTTGCTCTAGTCTAGACCATCCATAATGTCAAGCCAAGCATTGCTCTTTGCTGACCAATCATGGTTTATTGGGAGTGAAATGAACCACAATTCCCTATTTGGATGCAATGCTAAGACGGGGATTGTGGTTTGTTACTGCCACCGGGTAGACAGAGGGAGTGAAGCAGGAGTGATCTCCACGCTGCTCATGCTAAACCATTAAAGATGGGTTATTTCTATTTATTTACGTAATTTTAAAATCACTTTATATCCAGAAATTTCTAAGCAATACACAAAAAGTCAGACAACAACAGACAACAACAGTATAAAATACGTATAACCCAGAAATTGCCCCAAAGTATGATATGCCATTACATGTGACCTGGACCACGATTTCTTTGTCCAGCAATTATGCATGCATGTTACTGCAAAGACAGCCCAAGAAGAGGCATTCCCTCCTGCTGCATGAGATTAAGAGGAAGAATACTTCTGCTTAAGATGATACTTTGAAGAGTGAAATTACATACAATATGGGAGATCCAGTTCATAGATCTCCTGTGATGATTTAAAAAAATTTCTAAAAGCCACTGCACAGTGTGTTTGGGGATGCTGCTCTCTGTTTTTAAAAATCCTTCCCCCCACCTGCTATATTCCAATTTAAATCCTCCTCCCCATGGCAGGAAACAAAGACATACTCCAAAAACGTGTGTGTAAGATATTATGGCACAAAGCATTAAACAAATTCATCTCATCCCCACTCCCCTGAATATACTGTTCACAAGTCTACTCCATCACATCTAGTAAGGTTCTAACTGCATTTATATTCTCATTTTCTTTCATTCAGCAAAGTGAAATAGACATTTGCAGGCCATCCAGTGGCAACCCATGGTACTGCAATATAGCTGTTATGCCAAGCCTTTTTCTGTTGTAATTTTTTTATCGCTTTCTATAAATTGGATGGAACAATTTCTGCCCAAATAGAAGATTTTTAAGGGAAAGGAAAAAAAATCAGAGAACTCCAACAGGACCCAGACACTCTAGAATTAACTACTCTATTACTCTCACAGTAATCAAAACACTGGTATGAGAAAACACAGTGAATTTAAGTTGTTCAGTGATTTCAGTGGGTCTACTTTAAATATTACTTAGTTGGATCTCACCCCAAGGGTTGCAAGTAGCTTTTAGCCAACTTAATGGCAATGTCTTTTAATGGCACTATTGTGTAATTTGGAGGCTTCATTTGCAGAATTGCAGTGGTGGATGTATAAGGGAACAGAAGCAGAAGAAACTTACTTTGTACAAACCAAGTTGCCTGTGCCATATAAACATGCCATGTAGCATTAAGAAAGCCTGCAGAAAAATCAGGATTCTATGCCAGATAAATTATATTCAATTGTATCGAGGTCCGTTATGTGGCATAATTGTTAAGCTAACTAATGGCATCAAGTTTTGCCATTTTTAATTTGAGTTGACTACATCAACAGTCTTCTATTCCTGGCTTACATTAGCATTTTCAAGCAATTTATCCCTACAGGAGGGAAAATCATTTTGGCTCAACATTTTTTTAGTAGGTGAGGGGTTTAGCAATTTCCCCATCCTACTGCATATTTTAATTCTCTGTGCATCAGCTATTGCCCTTGACACAGGAGAGAGAACAGCAGCATGCTTGACTGATCCGGAAATTTTGTCATTCTGACAGGTACTATATCAAATTGACACCCTACCACAATAACCCATAGCCTTTTTTCTTTGCAATACTACTAGATACTTGTTCCCCTGACAATCTTTAGGTAAGGACTTTTTTCCTTCTTTTCCTCTTTACTATTAGGGTCTCATCACCTAGATCAGATTTTCATATGTATGAAGATTAGTTTTCATAAAGCTGTTGAGACTCAGAATTTAAGCCTCAAATCCAATATTCATTTTTAATGAGGCATGTGTAGAATGGGTGTTTAATGGAAGCTACTTCAATGTTACATTTTCCTGGTGAAGATATGAAAGAATCAGACAGAAGCTGGCTTCAGGTTGAAATCTTTATGCCACAAGAGTGGTCTGGTGGAAGTCAGACCATGTGTCCTAGAGCAGACCCATTTCTTTAAGCACAGGACAACACATGTACCCAAGAAACTGCCTTATGCCTGGTCAAACTATATGTCCCTCTAGTCCAGCGTTTACTCTGATTCAGAGCAGCAATCTTGCATTTCAAGCAGAGGTCTTCCCTGTCAACTACCACAACTTTTTTTTACTAAAGAAGCCAGACTGAGCTTGCAATCTTCTGTAGGCAACACATAGGCTCCACCCGTGTGCTCCCTGACCGTTTCTTAGACTTTGTTTTTGCTGGAAATGGTTTAGCTCTAGGAAGTGTTCCCACAACAGAGGCTGCATAGAAAGCACATGATCTAACACAAAGTTTATGGGACTGCTGCAAATGTGTAAAGCAGTAGCTGAAGTACGTGACTTCAGAAACAGAAGGTGTGTTCGAGCAGAGGGTGGTGGTCACCCTGCCTCCACCCTCACCCCCACCCCGATCCCACCCCCGCAAGCCATTTTCCATGCCAGCCATGTTCCAGTACTGGATGAACAGTAGCTGGAAGGGAATACACGATCAGGTATGTTAAGAATGTATCTATTTTCTCATAATCATGTATACCTAAAAGCCACTGCACATTGCTGTTTGTAAAAACATACATGAAATGTACTCATGACACATGCAAAGCCACCTTCTTTACTGCTCATGGGCCTCTTGCTTATATTACAAAGAGTTTCTTCTGTTGCCAGTTTATAATCAGCAACAAAAAAATGGAACACCAGAAGCGGCTTTAGAAGTCAGATGGCGAAGGCATAAACATCTGCTCATTTTATTGTGATAAACAATGTTCAGAGGAGCACATCATATTCATTTGGTTATTTTTTTTAGAAAGTGTTTTTAATTCTTTATTTTACTATTTAGAGTGCCCTTTAGAGTCTAGGATGAAAAGACAGAAGAGGTAGGCAGCTCGCTTCCTTCCCCAGGGTAGCCAACTTGGTGCTGCCCAGATGTTTTGGCTTATAACTCCCATCATCTCTGGCCAGCATGGCCCATTGTATGAGCATTTGGAAGGTACCGTGTTGGCTACCTCTGCAATAGGCTAACAGCCACCCAGAATACTGTTTACCTTCATACTGCCAGATTTCCATGATATGGACATCTCTGTGAAAACCATCCAGGTCAGAAACAAAAGGATCTAGAGCTGCAGACTTACCTGATCGAGAATTCTGCCCATTCTATCAAACAGAACTTTTAGAAAAAATCCTTCGAAGAATGGAGCTTCTAAATTGCACTTTTCCAAGGGCGTGGGAGAGCCTGGCCATTCCCATCGTAAGCATATGGCGCAATAATCACGGAACTAGAGAAAGCAGAAAACAAATGGCTGACTCCTTTGTGAACTAAAGAAGAGGTCCAATTTTAATGGATATTTATTACAACGTACACTGGCAAAGTTACATGCTTTTAAATGCTTTGCCTTTCACAGAGATTTGTAGTATCCCATCCCAAGTAGCATTTTATTCAGAAACATTTTTCATGTAGAAATACTATGCTTCATTATAGAATTGTAGAGTTGGGAGCTCCAAAGTCCAACCCCCTGCAATGCAGAAATTTCAACTAAAACATCCATGGCAGATGGCCATCCAACCTCTGCTTCCACCACCTTCCAAGGGAGTCCATTCCACTGTCAAACTGCTTCCTGTCAAAGTTCTTCCTGATACATGTATTTAGTCAGAATCTATTTTCTTGTAACCACTGGTTCAGCTTGCTACATCTTCCATGTGACAGCCATTTAGATGGCCAGGGCAGGTGTGAAAATACTGGGACCACTGGCATCTGAGTCAATTCTGATGGTACTCAGTTTCTTCTTTCATTCAAATAGACACTACCAAAGAAGCAACATATACTTTTGTCCACTCAAGTTTAGCATACTAAAGGCTCATGGCTCGTCCATCTTCCCTTATCTGCCTTATATTTTTCCATCAGGTATTTGGAAAGACAAAAAAGTCAAACTCAGAATAAAAATGAAATACTTTATGTTTGACTGGGCACATATTACACTTGTTTCTGGGAGTATAACCTTCTGAATATTATGTGACTGTGTGTCTTTTTCAGCTCCCTTAACCATCCCATTACATTTACTCAGAGCACTTGCATGTTATTTACAAGGTTACAATTAAGCTCTGTTTGTCTTCAGACCAAGGAGACCTATACTTTTTGAAAGAGGAATGTGTTTGAGGTTTCTAAATAGGAACAGTAAAGTTCCTGTTTCTCAGCACTATAATCCACTTCAAAACTGCATGCCTGAGGCTGCACATTACTTGCACTAAGCTTTTATCTCTAAAATCACGGCTGTGTTAACTCGTATAGCTATTCCACAGCAACTTGCCTCTGTCAAAGACCTTGCTACAACAGACTACAGATAAATATAAAGGCAATTTAGAGAAAAAGGTGTCCAATTTGTATGATTATCTTAACTGAAATAAAAATATTACTGCACCATGTACATCCCATTTGTACCACTGTAATAACTATGCAACACACAGTTATTTCCTGTGAATTATCCCACACACATTCCCCCTTTTAGCAGACATGGCTGAATGCACTGTCAGAAAGATTACAATCCTTCAAAATATCTCTATGTTTTTAGACAGTAGCAATATACAAACGCAATGCCCTCCAAAATAATACACCACAACACATCACTTGGAAAGCAAAGTTAAGACTCTTATACATGGAACACAATATAGGGTTGATTACTATTATTTATAAAAAAGACATTTCTGTTCTGCCACTTGTTTCCGCATCCCAGTCCCCGCAAAACAGGTTGGTGTTATTATATAGTTCACAGTGCTGCATAGGTAAAGAAAGATCAACATAACCAACAGCGGGTGGTGCTGTGGGTTAAACCACAGAGCCTAGGGCAGGGGTCAGCAAACTTTTTCAGCAGGGAGCCGGTCCACTGTCCCTCAGACCATGTGGGGGGCCAGACTATATTTTTTTTTGGGGGGGGGAATGAATTCCTATGCCCCACAAATAACCCAGATGCATTTTAAATAAAAGCACACATTCTACTCATATAAAAACATGCTGATTCCTGTACCATCCACGGGCTGGATTTAGAAGGCAATTGGGCCGGCTCTGGCTCCTGGGCCTTAGTTTGCTTACCCATGGCCTAGGGCTTGCCGATCAGAAGGTCGGCGGGTCAAATCCCCGCGACGGGGTGAGCTCCCGTTGCTCGGTCCCTGCTCCTGCCAACCTAGCAGTTTGAAAGCACATCAAAGTGCAAGTAGATAAATAGGTACCGCTCCAGTGGGAAGGTAAACGGCGTTTCCGTGTGCTGCTCTGGTTCGCCAGAAGCGGCTTAGTCATGCTGGCCACATGACGCGGAAGCTGTACCCCGGCTCCCTCGGCCAATAAAGCGAGATGAGTTCCGCAACCCGAGTCGTCCGCGACTGGACCTAACGGTCAGGGGTCCCTTTACCTTTTACCTTTACTGGAGAATGATATATGGCCAATACTTGGTTTCCCATTTTAAATTTCAATGAACTTTCAGCAGACCAAAGGACTGTTGAAATGAGCCTGAATGTTTTAGAATATGATGGAGTGAAAGCATGATGAGAGACAGGATGTTCTGTTGCTAAGCACCTGAACACAACAGAGAAGCTGAGCTACATTTGTGTTCTCTTATACAGAGGCACTTCAGCGACAGTATTATATTTCAGCAGATGGGTGATAACGTGTTATTATTATCTGTCTATCTGCAAAATGGCGTTGCCTCATCTGCAACTGCATCAGCCACCAAACAGCATTTTCCTTCTGTCACTTACTTGTCTATGGGCATCTCTGAGGTAGGTATCATACCCTGTGCCCTCCACATGGTAGGAAGATTTGGCTTCATCCGGTACAAGACAGAGAAAACTGAAAACAAAAACAAGTAAAGCAGGAAACAAAAAGCAAGTCAATATAAATTTGTTCCTTCATCATGGCAGCAATAGATATGTCAAACATTGTTAAGCCCTCGCTTGACATAAGCGGCTATGTGGACTTCTGTACAATGAAGACAGATGAAAAAATCAGTGGAGGCATTTCTGTCAATCTGGCTACTGAAATTTTTCACAGCAAGAGAACCCTGCCTTGTTAATGACTCCAGCATATTTCAGATAGCACAGTAGCAGGACACAGTATGGCAGGGGTCAACAAACTTTTTCAGGAGGGGGCTGGTCCACTGTCCCTCAGACCTTGTGGAGGGCCGGACCCACCCTCTCCTGAAAGCAACCCCCCCCAAAAGGACCCACCCTGCCACCACTCATGCTGCAGCTGCCGTCAGACCTCATCTTTGGCAGCATTGTCGTCCTCTGCTTTGGCCAGGGGTCCACAGGGCGCAGAGCCCATGCCGCTGGCCTGGGTGGCAGAGGCAGCCTCCCCACTGATGCCGCTTCCTCCCACTCAGCTCTTTGCAATACGCAGCCGCCTCAGTGGGAAGGAAGGGGCATCGCCCAGAGGTGTCCGTGGCTTCAGATTGGCTGCAGGAGCTTCCTGTGGCCAATCTGAAGCCACTCCAGCGTCACCCCCACCCAGAGGGGTCCGCGGCTTCGGATTGGCTGCAGGAGCTTCCTGCAGCCAATCCAAAGCCGCGCCAGCATCGCAGAAGTCAGTCCCCACGCGGTGAGGCCTCCGCGCCATGCTGGTTTAGCGCAGGGACTGACTGAGCGGGTGGCAGGATCTGCAAGGTTTGCAGGCCAGATTAACGAGCCCAGTGGGCCACATCCAGCCCACGGATCTTAGTTTGCCAACCCCTGCAGTATGGGGTAAAAACAATTCTCATTTTATCATAACTTTAGAAACAATGAGTAAAATATAGAGTGCTTATTGCATTTCTTGCTATTCCATCTAACAAGTGGAGTGCTACACTAAATATAGCTTATTTTCATTTTGTTTTCAGCCACGCTCAATGTTTCTGTTCTTCAATCAAACAGGGAAAAGTTACAAGATACTAGTCCCCTTCATGTATTACTTGTGTGAAAGAGTGTGTAGAAAGGGTGGCAATGGCAGTCTAGTAGCCCCACCTCCAACAATGTGCAGCTCTTTCTGACCCTGCAACCCGCTTTGAGACCTTATGGAGAAGGGTGGATAAGAAATCCAAAAAATGATAATAAATATAAAGTCATTTTGGGAAAACATTTTAGGGCCCCAAAGTGCATATATAAAATAACAAATAAACAACAACAAAAAATTGTGCACCATTAATGACTGTAAATCATTCCACTCAACAATAGCTAATAGCCTAATTTTAACCCTTCTACTAAGTCACTGTAAAAAAAAAAAGTATTGCGTGATTTAAAATTCTTAACGTTTTTGCCTATTTTCACCTTTGTTTGAAAATTTCACTGTTTACTCTGGTTTACACAAGTTAATTACTAAGATATGTAGAAATCCTGCCTTAATATCTAATTTAGGTCTCCTATCTGAAAATTCTGCATAACATAATTAATAGCTGTTCCAATATTTGCGAAGTCTAATGAATACTGTGCCTGAGTAAACAAGAGCAGGAATTTACCTGCTGGAGAAGAGCAGGTCTTGATCGGGGATGGTGGGTGGGGCGGGGAGAGAAGCAGCAACTCTCTTAGTCTAACTTGCTTTTAGCTTTGCACATAACACAATAGTGTGATTTTTTTTGCAACAAAACCTATGTATATACACAACTCAAAAGAACCTTGAGATGATTTTCCTTACTGGGCACTGTAGGAAAGGAACATCACCTAATGACATTTCTCTTCTCTTGAATGTTTCTCTCCGAACTCTTTAGTTTATAGTTTCACATGCACTACTGAGATATTTTCTTTGGCACCCATCTCACACATAGTTTTATAAAATTTCATGATGCAGTCGATGACAACTCAACAGTTATTTCTTCATTAAGCTAAGATACTGAGACTGAAGAACTATTTTTGAATGTATGAAATAAGGTTAGGAGCACAAGGTCAAATATTTCAGGTGGAACAGAATCATAACTTTCCATTTAGCCTGTTCATTTGCACTTGCTCTACCTTCACAAACTTCCTCACTTACTCACCCCCCATTCTCTCTCTCCCTCTTTCACACACCACAATAGTGGCAGTGTCTCTGCCATACAAGACGTTGGTCTCAATCTTCATCAGAGCAGGATGGTGATCACTAATCTGCTCACCTTTTTACATTCCTGTTTGAACTCCTGGGAAACTAAAATGCTATATCTCAACTAGCATAGTACAGTACAATCTCATCTTGCACACATTTAACTTCGGCGATTTCAAGCCAACCAGTTGAATTAAAACCCTGGAAGGCAGAGAGCTTAAAAGTTCTATTTGCTTCATGGTTTTCTGGGCATGGAGAGTGCTTTTAAGCTCTCCACCTTGCTTACTGGGCTCTGGGATTCTCTTGTGAAACTTGGACAGCCCCACAAGATCTCACAAGAGCATCCTAGAGCACAGTAAACAAGTCAGAGAGTCGGCTCGGTGTTCTGCTCCAGAAAGCTAAAGCTGCTCACGCGGGGATGGCTCCAAGGGGGTAGTTCAAATATATGCATTTTTGCACATACATGCTATCCCTGAAATATAAGTCCCATGCCAGATGGGATCAAAGTGTATAGTGAGGTCATTCCATCAACCTTACAACTCGGCTTGCTAAATGGGTGGTGTCACAGCATAACCAGTACAAAGATGAATGAATAGTAAAATTATACTGTAGTTATTACAAAAAATTATTAGGTTCAGCTTACCTATTTACAATTTTATGAACTTCTGTCTTCCCATCATTTTTTGGATGATCTGGGCTGGCAGGTGGAGAAGCAGTGAGCCACTCTTGGTTTGACAACATGGTATCAGGAGAAATATCCGTAAATAACGGATCTTCTTCTAGATCTCTGTGAATTTGCAGCAAAAAAGGGGAGAGAAACATTTTTTGTTTTACTCTCTAAAAGCACTGAAATTTAGTCACTTTCTGAATCTATGTCTAGGATCCAAAGAGCTGCTTTAGGCTTGCATGCATCAAATAGGATTTTTGCCTTGTTTCCCATTCAACTGCAAGACCCCTCCCCACGATCTAATGTCAAATCACAAACTGTCTTTAAAGCATGTCTCAAAAAATAACTAGCAATATGGCTTAAGGACTGCTTTTTTAGAAACTGAAACCCAAAGCCCCATGGGCATGCAGAACTAGTTTCACACTTCCTTGGATCGTGCCGTTTTTCTTTTTATTTTAAACAACTTTTATTTACTGAAATAATGGCATGACATGGAACTAGAGAACATTAACATGAACTAGTGTTCACTGAGAATGCATAGATAAATGAAACAAGGAAACATATATTCTAATTTTATGAAAGGGGCTTATGAATTTTTGTTGTATTGTTAAATAATACTGCAGCAGCCAAGGCAACATTCAAGTTCTGGGTGTTCTAAAGCCACACAAGTGAATCAACAAATGCTTTGAATCTTACCCAAATTTCAAAGACAAATGGGCTTACATATCCTTAAGCAAGAGATCAAGCTGATCAGTCAAAAAGGGAGGATAGCCTAATTTGTGTTTAGGTCTTGTCTAAAGCTCTGGAGAGCCACTGTCATTTTCAGTGTAAATAATAGAGAGCTAGATGGACTTGATACAAAGCAGCTCCTTACACTCTTGTGTTGAACACATGCAAAAATGAAGGAATTACTCCATAGACCCCTTAAGCCAACTACCACAAGAGTTAAACTCCACTTGTTTACTCAGAAGCAGGTCCCACTGTATTCAATAGGGCTTGCACTCTAGAAAGTGTATTTAGGATTGCAACTTGAGATGCATGGATGGGTGAGAAGTGAAACAGCAGCAGACTGTTAACATGCTGGGTTATGTAACAGTTCTATACACAGTATAAAGCCTAACACCGTAACTTTATTTCTAGATTCAACATTATGTCAGTATACTAAAATACACACACCCTCCGGCCTAAAATGTAATCTTTGCTTTGATAACAACAGCTGAAAGACATTTCAGCTACTGCAGAACTCTCCAATGACACAGAGGAAGAAAAGTGGGGCACAGAAAAGAACATACACAGCTCCTGCTATTTGGCCATTCTCCACCACATCTTTATCTTCTTGACAGGGTGGTTTATATTCCGTATAGTTCCTCTCCTCTAAATTTCTAAGAACCAAGTTATAAAGAATGTGCTCATCAGGTTTTTGCAAAAGGTGCTCAAACATTCTGAGTGTCATTATGCTGATCTGCAATATATAAAAAAGACATAAAAACAGGTTCCCACAAAGCAGAGATTCTGAGTATGTTATTATAGTGTTGCACCTATTAAAAAGTATTCCATTTCTTTAATGAATAATAAATGTTTTCCCACACACATACTTTCTCAGTGCTATAAACTGCTGGTAACCAACGGAGTAACAGACAAAAGAATCAACCCAAACTATGTGTATGGCCCTTACCTATTGCAATCAACACTTGGAAAAGAGGCTCTGGTTTGTCAGAGAGCTATTATTTACGGTTTGGGGCAGACAGAGGTTTCACATGAGGAGAAGTACTTTTCATTATTCAAATAGATGTGCTAATGAAATACTCTGAAGCCCTACACCCATGAAGTGTGCAAAGCACACAGTTTAAATAAAGTCCCTGCCCCCATAACATATTATTGCTATAGTACTTGACAATACATTCCTCCTCACAGCAACTGCATAAGATAATGAGAGACTGATTTGCTGTAAGGACTTATGGTTTTGGAGTCTATCCAACTTTGTAATGTCCTCACTCTAGTTATGGAGACCAGGACCAAAGCATCTCCACACTGTGGAAACAGAAAGGAAGTGCTAGTTACAGCAAACCCGTAACTATCCTTTCCTTGCCTGCCTCTAATCTTTCAACCAGTACAGGCCTCAGGTTGGTCTGCCTGCTCCTAGATGCAGCCTTCTGGAATTGCTGGCAGGCCGATCTTCCCCTTCCCAGTCAACTCATTTTTTAAGTCTCAACCTTGGCAGATGAGACAGGGACCATAACAAACTGTAGTGGCTCACCCAACTAAGTACTAGAATGGGAGAAGTAACTGGCCCCACAGTGTCCTGAGCCATTCCCACCCCCAGTGCATTAGCCTCAAGAGCACATGTTGTCACCTGGACTCAGGTAAGTAGCAACTCCCTCCCCACATTACAAAGCTCCCCTTTCTTCCCAAGAGTTCATGGTTGAAGTAGACTCTGAACTCAGGACTTTCAGATATTTCAGCACTATTTCAGATTTTTCAGCACTATTTAGTACATCTCAAAATGCATTTTCCAGTTCATTGGGAATGGAAGAACCTAGAGGAAGCAGCAGTGGAAGATGGACCCTGAAGTAGCACCCAGTAGGTTTCAACACATTTTGTTCATTGATATCAGATCTCTGAAGATGAGCTACTCAAACAGCTTCAAACCCCCCCCCCAAACCACTGTCTAACTCTTGAAAGATCCACTCATTAGTAAGTTGTTTACAAATGCAATGACATTGGTCATAGCATGTTGGCAGTCACCCCTGTACTTATGCGGTATTATAATATCTTACCTCATCTGAAATGTGATCACAGTGTTCAATTAAGCGATGTCGCAATGGGTGCCTGTTGATGTCTGTCAGTTTTTCTGGCTCCCTTCGCTCCCCAAGGATAAAGCAGACCATTTCATGTACTAAAGCATCTGAAGTGACTTGGTGAACCATACGATGCAACAGGGCCGTTGACGTGAGAATCCCCATCTCTGAACTGAGCACAAGAAGGATTTTTAAAGGAAGTGACATAGGTTCCTCCTTTATGTACATATAAAAAATAGGGGAGACCTCTCTCTCTTTCCAACAAATGCCTTACTCACGTTTGCATTAGTTGGGGTTCCATTACGCCAACAAAAAAACGTTCTCGCACCGAGCTTGCCATGGCAACAGCTGTTGTCTGAAATAAGAGGGCACAGTGATACTCCCTTTCCAATTTAGGAAAAATAATAATATATTCTAAACTTGTTTTGGATTGTACATAGAAAAGGGTTAAAGTAGGCATCTCAAACCTTGTGAGCTTCCTTAATGAGCTGATCACAGTAATCAAACCAGGATAGAAATGAAATCAGGGCTCTTTTTCCTGGAAAAGCAGATGCATCTTCTTTATGGCTGTAGGAATCCAAGCTGAAGTACAAGAAGGGATGAGAAAAGCATATATATGCTCAGTATTTATTGGTTTTCATCAAAGCATAACTAGAAGTTCCATGACTAACCTAAGCATTTAGATATCGCTTGTAGTTTGGTGCTTTGAAGTTTTTACTTCTTTGGAGAGCCACCTCAAGCACAAGTTGTGCTATAAATGTATTTTTTAGAAATGCTTTTTTTAACTGTAGCTCAAGGTCCATTGAGACAATATTCTTACCCCCAGTTAACTCCTTCCACTGTTTCAATATCTAAAGGATCCATCGACTGAGGGAGGGCTTTGTAGAGAGAGGCCAACCTGTCTGTCAACAGTTCACACAAGCATGTACTCTCTGCTAAGCATTTGGCGGCGGCTGGCTCCGGCAAACTCACTAGGAGCATGAGGCCTTCACAAGCTTTCACAGCTATCCGGCCATCCTGTCATATAAGAGAAGACAGAATACAGTAAGTTTCAAGTTCAAATAGGAGAGGAAGAATATTAGGGTTCACATGGCTATTACTACAGATATATAATAATATACCCTAATGAATTGACAAAGTTGTTTTATCGCTGTAGTTTCCTTATCTCCACTAAGGCAAATATGTTTGCTTTATTTCAGTAGACACTATTTAGAACAAGACTAAGCAACTTTTGGCATGACCATGACCAAGTTATTAACAGCCTGTGAGCGACAGTTAAAAATAAATCTGCAAGCATTATAACAGTAAGGAGGAAAAGTGACAACAGTTCAGCGACCCAATGAAACAATCCCCAAATAAACCACGGTGATGAACATCAGTTTCTGTAGAAGATCAGCTCACAGGACTACAGGCCATACAAAAGGTATACTAAATAAAAATAAAAGCTCACCTCACAATTTTGGTGATACTAAGGTTTTCCTGAACATTTGAAGCCTGCAATACAAGGTTCTGTCCTCATCTTACCAGGTTGGGATGCTTAGCAGGGCAGTGGGGAGGGGGGAGCATTACATTTTATTTTTCCAAAACCAGATGATTTCACACCAAGCAACATTTATTACGTATGTGCTAGAAGAGTAGAAAAACATACCCACCACATTTACCATAATGATATTTTAAGTATATTCACTGAATTAAAAATGTGTGTTTGGGGACACTGATGGTGTTTTTAGAGGCCTTCAGTGCCTCTCTCAGCTGATAATTCCTTCCATTCTTTCTGATTAATCAATAAAAAGCCTTCAGGCCCCCCCATATGCCCACTTAAAATCAAAAACAATTCTGCCAGTCACTCACCGGGCTTTTGGTGAGATTGAGTAGAGAATCCACCAAATTATAGTCCCCATGTGGATGGGCAGCCAAAGCCTCAGGGGACAAAGGGACGTTTAATTCATCTAGACTTGTGGACAGGTCATCTGCCTGCTGAGGAAGGTTATTTGCGCTCTCTGCTTGATCCGCTCCACTTGATGTCTCTCCAGGCTGAACAGACTGTCCTGTATCTGTCACCACGGAATCTTGGCCTTTTAGCATGTCTGCTGTAATTAAGCTTGCTGCGCCTTTTGAAGCCAGCCCCTTTAGCTTGCTCTGAAGAGGGTTACATCCAGAAAGAGAATTACAAAGATAAAAATGGCGCCTGCACTGAAGCTGAAAACACAGCAAAATACAAGGCTTCCAAATAAAGCAGGCACAAACACAAGGAGGGTTAAACAAAACAAAGTAAAAACAAAACAGAAAAAGAAACAAAACAGAATCAAAGAAACTGATTAGAGCAGCTCAACTTCTTAATCACTAAAACATGTATATGTGAAGATTGTCCCCAAGACTCTCAGGGTTTGAAAACGGAATTTGAATTTCTGAGAAGTCATTTACCTCAGCCAGCACTGGGAAGCTTCAAAATCTTAATGGTCATTGTAGATCTCATCTAGATGCTGAAGTTCTGCATTTAAACTGGCTTTTGACAAAGTTTAAGTAACTGGCAACCCTGTAAATTGTCATTATATATCTTGGGCTGAATTTTGTCGGCCATTATCTTCTGATTTATTACATTCTATCTTTGAATTAATTTTTCCTTGCAAAAAATGACTATTTATCCACCATGGCTTACTTCTTCCGTTCCTTGGTTTCTAGATAAAACACATCTCATTCATAATACTAGAACCTTTGGCAGATGACATTACTCTTAATGGTCAAGAGATGTACAAGCACATGACGACTTTAACAACCATGCTGCACAAATCCTACATACCAGGCTTTACAGAAATTATAAAAAAGGAACCTCAGTAAACCCACTAGCTGGAGCCATTATTTAACATTTGCCTTTTACAGCAACTTCTGTATTAGTCAGTTCAATAAGTGTGCAAAAAATGGCCTTTCCTTATTCTATCAAGCCACCGAAGTAAGTGGATGCCATTTGATTTGTTCAATCTTCAGTACGAATGTCACATTTACTATATACAGGCAACCTTTTGACACAAATGCATTTAATGGAAAATGTGAATTTTCAGGTCAAGACCCCAATCCACCTTATCTCTGTGGTTCTGGAAACACAGTTTCAGATTCCAATCTAACCATGCTTCTGGAGCTGCATATGTCTAAGAAAAACAAAAGCTGTTCTAAGAATCAGCAGTTATTCTCAGGAAATCTGCACCTGCCATCTTAACAAGATCTTGACACCATTCCCCGGGGATCCATGTTCCTCACTTCATATTCTTCTTGAAATGGAAGAATTGCACCCCTGCCTATAAATCAGTTTCAGATGTTTAGAAAGACCTTCAGAGCATATGGATTCAAAGTATCAGTCTTTATAAGAGATGGGGGAAAGTATGAGCATGCAGTTAATTATCCCTGAAGATGAAGAAAATGCATATCCTACAGTATCTTTTATAAGCAATAGAATAGCAATCCTTTATTAAAATAAGCGTGTATAATTATCTATTATGTACATAACTATCCCTGAGCCTTAAGAAATATTTTACTGTCAGTTTTCACTTTTATTCCTTAAAAGTGCTGGAAGGACATGCAACATGCCATGCATCACAGAAAACAATCTTCCAGCTCTTGACTGTAATTTATTTTATAATGTAATATAATATAATTGAATGATTCCCAATATAAAGATTGGGGAGGGGGGGAGAGGAGGAGGTGTGACAACTAATTATCCATAGAGAAGACCTGCAGCCTCTACACCTTCTCTGCTAACCAGCCTAGTTTCCACATAGATTAAATTTAGTTCCTACCTGACAAGGCTATATAAAAGTAGTGTAATCTATGAGGGGTTGCATACAGCCAGCAGGATGCTTAAATTGTGCTATTGTTTGTATGCTAGTTCCTACATACGCAGCGTTAGCACACCGGTGAAGCATGTGCCAGAGCTGTGGATTTCTAGGGTGCTAACATGATATCATGCAGCTCCAGAGACCCAATTTCAACAAGATATTTAATTCACATAACCCTACAGGGCACATTTTCTCTCCATTTTACAGGGTTAGTGAATTTCAAATAAAAGAGCTTTTGCATCTAGCTCAGCAAAACAGACAAAATCCACTGGTCTGTCCATGCAGTTCTGAAGCCCACCTGCTCACCTGCCTCCTGGAAGTATGTAGGACGGGGTATTGTATCACCTAATAGGAAAGTTTAATGAAATAAGCTCCATATTTTCAGAGTCAAGATCACCACCATCAAGGGACTTCACTCCCAGACCACTGGGGATAGCAAGAACAAGCAACAGTTGCCAAATTTAACAGGAAGGGACTGTACACCTCTCTATGTGGAAGAGGGGAAAATACAGAAAGCATCTCCTCTGATTAAGAAAAGAATGCCAGATAAATAAAATCTTCCAGAGATGGTAACAACAACAAAAAGCAAACCTCCACCAGAGAATGCTAACTGATAAAATAAGAAGCATAAAGAAATATACTTGGCATAGGAATAATTACTTACTTCATTAGATTAATAATAATAAGGAGAGGGGAAGAGAATAAATATAAATATAAAAATGCAGCACGGTTGGGTAAATAATAATAATAATTTATTTATACCCCGCCCATCTGGCTGGGTTTCCCCAGCCACTCTGGGTGGCTTCCAACAAAATATTAAAATACAATTTTTATGCTTCTGTAATATCACCACAGAAACACACAATCTGCTTTCTGGCACAAGTCATAGAATCATAGAATTGTGGTTTTGGAAGGGATCATCTAAGTCCATCCCCCTGCAATGCAGGAATCTCAACTAAAGCATCCATGACAGGCGGTCATCCAACCTCTGCTTAAAAATCTGGAAGGAAGGTGGGTTCATTACTTCTTATGGAAGTCTGTTGAACAGCTCTTACTGTCAGAAAGTTCTTCTCGATAACTTCAACTCTCTTTTGAAAAGCAATTTCTAGCCCTGGCAATCGCAAAAGAACTTGGAAACATACAAGCAACAGATGGGGAAAGCTCAGGAGCCAGTAGCAGGTTAGAAGTAGCTTCCAGGGATCAAAAGGCTTTATTCCCTGCCCCTCTGATCCTGACAGATACCTAACTCAGTTCCCTTTATGGTGGGGAAAAAATGCCAGTTAACAAGCAGTGTGATCTACCTACCTCAAGGAAGAAGTTAACCAAGTATGGATCTTGTTTCAGCTTTGCACACACTGTACAGAGAAACTGGATTTCTTCATTTTCTGTGGGTGTTGCCAGAACTTCCCCACAAAGTCTGATTAATTTCTGTTCAAGAGAATATTATTATTAATAGTACTACTAAAGAAAATAAAACTGCAATAAAAATGCCCACATCAGGATACATTGTTAAATTTTGCTTTTTAAGATATTAAAGCAACAAAACTGAAATATTACACCCAATAATCTGGGTGTTAAAATGTGTTCCTTTAAAAAGAGAGTTTAGTACCTGCACAGGTCTGTGTACATTTATGTGTGGGAGAAGAGGCTGTTGTATTCTTCCCAGCAGCTTTGTATAAAAGGATAAAACCTGCTGTTTCATGCCTGGAGGACACTAGAAAAAGAGATACAATAAACATGAAATATACATAATGTGGAAACTGGCAAACAAAACCAACAAGGTGTCTAGAAACATTAGTTTAGTAACAAACACGTTAAATGCATCCAATATCTCATCCATTTTACAATACAGAGATTTGGTACAACACTTAGACCAATTATATCTTTATTCTATTTATTTTATTTCTATACCGCCTTATACTTGAAGGTCTTAAGAAGGTCTGACCTTTATAGTGCACATTATGCAGTTAATTTAGCATTTCAAACTAGCATAGACTAAGATCCTATGCACTTGTTTTATATCTGTAGCAAACATTTGCAGTTGTTTAGTTTGTGTTACACTTATTGTTCATACAATATACTGCAAGCAGGTTTAGGTTTTGTGGGAAACCAGCACACAAATAAACACAAAGATATACAAGTGTCCATTCTTTTATGTCTAGCAGTAGTCTCTCACACCCAAATGGGTGTGGTCTGGTGTGTGTGTTTCTCTCTCTCTCTCTCTCTCTCTCTCTCTCTCTCTCTCTGTGTGTGTGTGTGAGTAGATGGAGAACCTTGAAAAGATTATGTGTGCATGCTTTCCATGGCAGTTTTAACCCTTGGAGTGTTATTTTTTCAAGTGAAGAGGGATACAATGTATTTGGAAAATGTTCAGCTACTACTCAATCAAAATAGCTTTCATTCTGCCCAACAGCCAGGATCTTTCCATGACCCCATGTCCTTACGCCCTCTGCTTTCAACAGCAGCATTTCTTCACCACTTGTAATACAACACTATTTTATTCTCAAAGGTACTGCAAAAATATGACAAGTCAAAATTTCGTTTACTGAAACAGTACGCACAAACTAAGTACACATGATTATATCCAGTCACAGGACCTGAGCTTTCTGCAATGGAGCTATACTTACATCAGCCTTGCCCAAGGTGTACAAAGTCTCTAGGATCTTGTGATGTAGTAGATATTCCATACAAGGTCCTGTTTCCCCAGACTCCCTCTCATTTTCTTCCTGAACTAAAATATCCAACATCTGCTCCAGGTGAGAGGGAATGTTGGTATCAGTCACAGGAGCTTTGTCATCTAGAGAAAAAGGTTCCATTAAAATAAAGTCTCCTGTCTCAGTTGTTGTTACTATTATTACTACTACTGTTTATTAAATTGCTACACTGCCCTTCATCTGAGGATCTCAGGGCATTTACAATATAAAAACACAAAAATACATACCATAGCAACAAACGAAAACAATACCAACCCCCCAGGTTTAAAAGGCCATGGATTGTTTAATTAGCCAAATGTCTGGAAGAAGAGGAATGTTTTTGCCCGGGACCTAAGGATATGTAAAGAAGGCACCAGGCAAGCTTCCCTGGGGAGAGCATTCCACAAGTGGGGAGCCACTGCATAAAAGTTAAATACCTTACAATGAAGATCATATACTCAAACACATTTTCATTTGACTTTTCCTATTGAATGAATGCAAAGAGGGCTTGTGTGGCTGTGTGGGCTACACCAGTTCTCTGCTCCCCCCCCCCAGCAATATGATGGAGTTCTATGCACATACATTAGTATGCATGTAGAGTTATTCCATATAAAGGGGAATCTGGCCCAATAACATGGAGATCCTCTTCACCAACAATACTCTCTTAGTAGCAGTGTGGCTTCTGTTTACCAAAATGGGTGAGGTCAGGGTTATGGATACACCAGCAGAGACAATCAGGCATTCCCTATCAGTGCCTGCACACAGCCTGACCTTATTGCTTCCTTAACCTGCTTGGTAAGTGGTAGCGATGCTGTGATGGGAGGTTAATGTTGTGGCTCCGCAGCACTATCGCTCCGCAGCACTATCGCAGCACTGTTCTATACCCATACTGATGTACATACACAGAGTCCCTTCTCATGCTGATCAAAGATTGGGGGGGTGGGGAGGTAGCTATGGCACATTGTCAGAGAGTGGGTTGGCCGTGTGGCTGGCCCACATGGCCCCACCCACATTCTTCCAATTTATGGCTGTGCGTTGTGTGAATTCTCTTGACTTCTCATGTAATAAAAGAAAGAGAAAAATCACAAACATATTTGTTACTTCAGCTAAGCTTTGAATGTGTGGTGTTGAATGTGTGGAATTGCCTTTCTTGTTCAAATTAAGGGGTATGACCCTGCCTGAATTGAGTTCCTACTTGGTATTTTATATAACTATGCAGGACTATAACTTTACAAAAAGGACAGAAACAATGTAATTCTTGACACAAAATGCTTGAGGATAATCTGAAGCTACATACAGTATAGACTTCCAATGTGTTATTTGGGAGAGGAAGTTTTAATGTTGTGAAGAAACTTAATTGGTCTCTACTGCATTTATCAGCAAACCCGTGTGTGAAGTAATTTTATATAATGAATCTGGAAATAATTTATACTACTATGTGGCAAGAGTATAAATAATCCAGTAGCAAATTTGCTATTCCCTCTTATGCAACTGTCTACAAACAACTATCATTACAAAGCAAACAGGAATGAATTGCAACATCTAAAGACTTTGAATCTCTGTGTTGACAGCACTGAATATGTTCTGAAAGTTATTGTGAAGTGTTACATTCAGGTCCCACCAGCTATTTCCCTGCTTAATTTTATTATTTACCAGATCATTACTTTTAAGTAACAAACAATACTCCCATCTGCAGAATTGTGTGCTGAAGTTGCAAATAAATGCCTCTTACCTGATGTCTCTATGTAGTAATGGGTAATCGCCTTCCAGTGGAAAACAAAGTCTTCTTGCAATGGAAGGGATGGCGCAAGCTGCAGGAAAGAAATAAAAAGCAGACAAATGACATTTCCTAAATGTCAGTCTTTAGGAAAACATAGTTGCAAAGATAATAATTTCAAACAGGGGCAGGGGGGGGACCATATTCTCTTCTGGGAGGTAGCAGGAGTGGAGAACCTCAGGCTGGAGGCTGAATGTGGCCCTCAGGACTCTTCCTAGGCCTTGCCCCTTTCTTGCGCCACACCCTTCACTGGTCCCGCTCTGTGATGATGCCTGGATCGTGAATGGAGTTTGTGTATAGAAACCTCTTGCTTTTGTGTTGCAAGTGTGACAATGTCATGTCCCACTGCTGACATGAAACTCCCAAAAGGTTCCCCAGTTCTGCATTCTTGCCTTACTGGTACAGAGCCCCAAATGAGCACCTTTGCCAATAAAGGGTAATTTGAGATTTTTAATCTTTATTATGGTATCACGTTATCATTAACAAGAAGAATGTAAAAAGATAAGAACAAAGAAAGAGCTTGTTGGATCTAGTCCAGCGAACTGTTCTCTCAGTGGCCAACCAGATGCCTGGCTACTTTCTCCCAGCTACCGTAGTAGCCAGTGAGGTAATAAAGTGTGGCTCAAATTCAGTTAGGCCTCTGGGAATGAGGAATGAACAATGGGTGTTGATTAAATGGAGAGTGTACAGTGGACAATGTCTGGTGTGACAGCTCACCAGCTTTGTAAACTGCCTTGGGTTGCTGGTTTTTTTTTACAGTCAAGTGGTCTATAAATTAATGAATAAATGAATAATTAAACTAGCAGCTGACTCCTTGGGAAATTGGCCTTCCTTCCCTCCTGAGAGGGAGTACATACTCCTATTGATGATAATGGAAAAATGGGAATAAACTAACTAGCTTTTACTAGTTTTCTCTAATTTTTGAATAGTACAAATAATAGCACACCTATTTCTGATCACATATTCTACAATATTTTTGAAACAAAAATAATGGCAGCAGGATTTAACTTCTGATATTGTAGCAGACTGGCTGCCATTTTAAATAAACTTGACATATGCCTGATTTGATGTTCTCTGTCAACTTTTGGCTGGCAATTCTGAAAATGGAGAAGTGGCAACACTCCTAGGAGTGACTTGCAAAAAGAAATGAATTATGGAAAGAATAGGCTGTTGGATATTATATTGGTATGCTATTGATATGCATATACATATTCAAAATGACAAAGGGGAAGCATTGGTATTGCAGTATTATTTAAAAGGAACTCCAAACCAGTTATCATGGTCACTTTAAGCTAGTTAAAGTCAGACATTTCTGAAATCTGTAAAAATTTCTTAATCTTGATCCTAAACACACTTCCATAGAACTAGAGATTATAGCTTTTGAGGGGATGTATTTTCAATTAAGCGGATTTGGGATGGGAGGGTGATATTCAACTATGTCACACACAAAGGAGACCCACTGAAATTAACAGATTTCATACATAAGTCAATTTATGTACATTGAATCAAGCCACTGACTTAAGAACACCTATACCCACTGAGTTAAATGTATATGATTCCCCTCCCCAACATTTGAATCTTTGAAACTGACACAAACAGACAGAACTGTGACTACTTTCAGCACTCATCAGCTTCAGAATTAAGACGAAAGACAACATGCAGTGCACCAGGCCAAATGTGCCTTTAAACAAATTCAATTTCTCGGAACACAACATCCAATATAGATCAACACTATACCAAAAGCTCTTCTGCAGACCTTGTGAGAAAATGTCAGCAATGAACACCAACAAAAACATACGAAACTCAACATCATACTATATTTCATTCACTTCAGCACTGTTAAAAAAGCCAGGGCCAAATTGCAGGCTTTGGCCTGCTTTGTACACACCATGAAATTCATTTTTTCCACTTGTTTAGCAGTGAGGCACTGCTGGGACCTGACTTGACTTAGAAGACTGCTGATAAAGCTACACAATGTAATCAGACTCAAAGATGTGCAAATCTTTCACAAACCCTATCATGCCCCTAGCACGGTAAACCAGCAGCTTGCACACATTTAACTTTATATTCAGCTTTACACGCATGGCATAAAATAGTTAGTGTGTGTGTGTGTGTGTGTATATATATATATATATACACACACACACACACACACACACACACAGGGTGAAAAGGGGGCAGGGTTCCAGGGGAAATGAATTTGCCAATCCTAACCACCATTGAACCCAATTGGCTTTGATTGTACACAATGTTGGCTTTAGGTGCAATCCCGGAAAATAATCCTTGTGTAAATTAAGGGCCTACTGTATAAAATTCAGGCTAATTTTTTAGGTATACATGTATCCAACCAAAACAATGAGTTGTATCCAACAGACTCACTAAAACTAACAGAGTTAACTCCATTGACCTCATGGGTTTATTTTGAGTACAGTGGTACCTCAGGTTAAGTACTTAATTGGTTCCGGAGGTCCATTCTTAACCTGAAATTGTTCTTATCCTGAATCACCACTTTAGCTAATGGGGCCTCCTGCTGCCACCGCGCCGCCAGAGCACGATTTCTGTTCTTATCCTGAAGCAAAGTTCTTAACCTGAAGCACTATTTCTGGGTTAGCGGAGTTTGTAACTTGAAGCATATGTAACCTGAGGTACCACTGTATGTCTTAGTTGGATAAAAGTTCAAAAACTCCTGCAATGAAGTTTTGAGGCTTTACTAATATTTTACCTTGCACTATTGAGAATTCTATCAGAAATCAGTAGTATAAAAATTACAAAAAAAGGTTGTGGCCTCACTAGTGAAATCTGTGGAGTATATAATCCACCGTTTCAAACATTTAATTACCGGGAATTTGACTAAAATATTTTTTTCCAGGCCAATAACCAATTCTACATTCACAATGTAGCTGCAGCCACTTCTAGCAACCTGAGACGTGCACCAGCATAATATGCATGTTTGATATATTTACTTTATTAAAAAGATGTACTTGTACTATAGTTTCAGAAGGAGTCCATTGGAAATTTACATTAGGACAATAGAGATCTGATGCTGAGAGGCATGGTTGGAGGCAATACAAACTAGGTTTTTATAACTTTTATTGAATAAAAATATTCATTAATAAACATGTGGTTGGCATACACACGTGGTTGGCATAACACAAATTGAGTGGAATGTTAAAATTTGCCAAGGAGCAAAGAAAGCACTAGAGGCATCATTTTCAATTCGTCTCATAATGCTAACACAAGGAATCATTAAAGAAAATTAAAGGGCAATGCACCTGCTCAAAGACAAGTCCTACCTTGCACAAACGTATAATCAACCTTTGGAATTTTTTTGCCACAGGTCATAGAATCAGCTGGAATAACCTAGTTACTTGATGGAAGGTAGAATAGTAATTATACTGAACTTTTACCCCAAGAGTGGAATTGTGTCGGCATACGAAGTATCTTAAGTGGACTATTCCATTACTTAGGTGAGGGGTGGTTAACCCATTAACCTTTGGTCAAACCTCTGGGTGGTGCATGCTAATGGTGGGTGTAGCCACCCACCCTGTCCCCCCTCCACAGCTGATGAAGGGCATTATTGCCCTTTCTATACTCATCAAATGATCAATCTGATGAACAGTGATTTGCATTCCCATTAAGGCACTGTGGTGGGCAGAGGCATTTATTATTATTTTACTGTTGTTAGCCGCTCTGAGCCCGGCTTCGGCTGGAGAGGGTGGGATATAAATACATTATTATTATTGTTATTGTTATTATTAAAACCTATCTACCCATACCAGCAGCATGTAAACTTTTTTTTTTAAATCCACTGCCAAAATTGATCAAGTCGGGGGGAGGGGGGGACCAGGGCTGCAGGCAGGAGTTTAGCTGCCCCGATTTAAGCCAAATGACACAGAATATAGTTTTTAATACTGCATGCTAGAAGGCTTAGATAGGCCTTTCACTGCCCAGCTGGCACAACTGCCATAATGCCTCATGGACACTTGAAAAAATGTCTACTCAACCCTGAAGAATCAAATATTAGGGATGCTAGGTGCAAATTGAGGACAATTTGCAGGATAACTAGTTTTGATGAGCGATTAGCACAGAGGTACTTTTGTTTATTACTTCCGATACTCCAGAATGCAATCAATCTCTCTCTCTCCCACTGGATTTTCTAGGAAACTGGGGAAAATTTCTCAAAACACATTTATAAAGCTGCAGGAGTGAACACAGGGAATATTTGACTGTTTGGAGCCTGTTTGCCAGTCCACTGTGGGAGCAGAAGGAGGGAGCAGCTGTGAAGGAAATTTTAATACAAAAGCCCCAGTGAAACTATGCCTAAGGGGATAGAAGGTTAGGGGGGCATATTTTAGATGTGCCTATAAAACGGAAGGGAAGGACATTATCACTCCCTCTATTTCTGATGTTCAGGCTAGAGTGTCAATGTTTATGTAGCAAAAACAGCACTACCTCTGCACAAAAGGAAAACATCAGCAAAATCAACTGGCATATAGGTTTGCAGGAGTACAAACAATCTGGAGAAAATAACCGAAAGGACAAAAAAACCAAGCCTAAAACACAACTACACATGAATGCAGCTTGTATTTAACTCACCAGGTATGTTGTCACAAAAAATCCACTAGCAACAAAAAAAATTATACTGGAAATATGCAGCTTCAAAGCTCTTGCTTCCCAGGCAGGAGGCAGCTGTATCAAGCTGTCAGCCTGCCCAATTGGCACCTTCAAGAACCCCCCCTTTGTTCTTGAAAACAGCCTTGGGATTTGGGGTTCCCCCCGCCTTAATTTTATGTTGTTTACTTTGCATTAGAGCATATTTATTTACATCAGAGTTGCACCATGTGAGGAAACAGAGGAGATACCCCTGCCTCTTCTCCTGGAGCTTCCTACCCCAGCTGGTCAGCAGAAGAGATTGAAGGAGTTGACTTACTTCCTCCTCCCTACCAAACAGTTTTCCTTTTGTGTCCATATTTTTTAGATTGTACTAAGTTGGAGGCCAGGGACTGCCATGTATTTATACAGCCGATCTGGTAGTCTTTTTATGTCTGAAGAGCAGGGTGATAGAAATAGTTAAATAAATAAAGACTACTGTACTAAAGTTTCAGTGTATTTTATTACACCTTGTGTGCGTGCGTCTTTGTAGTTGGCCACCCCGAGCACCCTTTGTTGGAAAGACGGCATACAAACTTAACTAGCAAATAAACGAAGAACTTGAAGGCTCCTGGCTTTCGTCGCGGGGCCCCGACTCGTGATCGCCCAGAGGCTTCGACTGAGCCAGAAACGGGACACAGCCACGTAACCCGCCCAACCCGGAGACTGGGAGGAAAAGAGCAAACCACTCGGGTCTCGCCAAGCTCCCGTCCCCTCGTCCTAAGGCAGAAATAAAACTATCCGGCGTTGGAGGGAGGGAAGGAGGGCATGGCAGTTAAAGGGACGAAGCCGGCAGCAGAGCAAAGCGAGGGGGATCGCGAGGAGGCCCCCCAAAAGCGCGTTCCCCATCTTAGGCCCAACAGGATCCCCGGGCTTGCGTGGCGGGCGCCGCCGGTGGCCTTACCGCCTCCACGGCGTGCTGCAGGATGGAGGTGAACTTGGAGAACATCCTGTCCCTGGACTGGAGCAGCCTCTGCCGGGAGGATCGCGAGAGCTCCTCGATCCGCCGCCGCCGCCGCTCCAGGGTGAGGACTGCATGCGGGGGGCCTGGCCGCGGCGATCGGGTCGGCTACCGAAGCGAAGCGGGCCGGCTGCTTCTCTCCGCTTCTCTTCCCGCTCCCTCGCCTCAGGAGACACCGTGGCGCGGACGGAGAACGACACCCGCCGGGGCCGCCCGGAAGCCGAGCGCCTGCCTCTGCTGGCGCCGCCGCCGCTACTCCCTCTCCTGCCGCCGCCGCTGCTCGGCCTACAGGGGCCGCTGCCTGAGGAGCTGCCTGCGCGTGTCCTTCGGTCTGGCAGTCAGTCAGTCAGGCCTCTGCCGCCGTGTCGGGGGAGGTAGGGGGCGGGGCGGGAAGCATCCGGCCCCGGGGACGGAAAAAACAACGGAGAACGGCCCGAAAGGATAGAGCGCTGGAGAGGGAGGCGGGCTGAGGAGAAGGGAAGCGAGAAAGAGGAGGGCGAGATTACGAAACTCGCTCTTTGGCCTTTGCCGAGGCCAACCGAAGTGCCGCGAAATAGTGAGCAAGTTTTCGAGTTCCTCAGAATTCCTCGTGACGCCGCCAGTCAGACGGGCAGAAGAGAGGAGGAGGCGCAGGGTCAGGTTTCCTCAGGGTCGTGCCCGTGACACTTTGCTGCCTGCCAGTTCTGCCATGTAAGGCCCAGCCACGAAGCAGAGAGCCAGGGCCCACCCTGCTGCCTCGGGTATCTGGTGCTGAAGGGCGGTGTGAGGTGCTGGAAGTGGCCTGCACAAGTTAAGCCAACCTCTGCCCTCCAGTGTAGTGGAGGAGGCTGCTTTATCATCACTAGTACATTGAAATAAGAGTCAGCCGCCAGTTTGGCCAGCTTCTGTATGTGCGACTGGAACCTCCTCAGTGACAGTGTTATTATGTTGGCTATGCAATAAACTTCATTTATTTAGAGTACTACTAGCTGACTTTATAGCCCCAAGAGAATCTCAACAATTATCACAAGAAGCACGGCGAGGGATTATAGAAACCGCAGTTCAGCAAGGTCTGGAGTCCTGCAGGTTAGCCATCCCTGTTATAAAGAGTTGCAATCACTTGCATTGAACCCAGGTACTGGCATCAGAAATAGGTATGGTATTCTTATGATGCCAGGATTGTTCAAGTGTCATTCCCTGCCCTTTTTCTTTGCCTTCTCTGGTGTTGCCCTTTAGCCTCCACCTATGAGGGGCTGGGGCTGAGCAGTTGGAACTCAGTCAGCACATGATGGAGTCAAACCTTCCTTTGCTTGATGGTGATGACGGTAGTTGTCACTTTAGAGACATGACAGTGTCAAGAAATGAGTGACTATGTATATGATTAGTTGCTTTTTTATTAATTATTGTAATTATGTCCTGTCTGTCATTAAAGGAGCTGAAGTTTTCTCCATCTTATTTTCACAACAGCCCTATGAGGTAGGTTAGACTGAGAGTTAGTGACTGGCCAGCTTCATGGCTGAGTGGGAATTTGAACCCTGGTCTCCAAGGTCCTAATCCAACACTAACCACTACACCACACTGGCAATATTACAATATAATTGAAATACTTGATTAATCTTTGCTCAGTTTTGCGCTTCCAGGTGGATAAGAAAGAATCAAAGCATGCTTAGTGAACTCCTTTCAAGAACCAGCTACCCACTGAATTCCTTTCAAGAAACAACTACCCACTCTGAATTTAAAAGGCAAAGTGCCAGAGAAACACTCAGCTTTCAGTTTTGCATTTGCTACACTGCAGTTTTCTAAGTGTATTAGTGTGATTGCTGTGTCAAAGAAGATTTATTTGCCATTCAAGCTTCCATAGCTCACAAAGTGTAGGTAATGGAAAAAAATCTTCAACATGGGGGTTGTGTCCATAGGATGTCCCTGAGGAAGAATTATCCTAGGATTTCCCAAAAGGGGAGTCTGCCATTGAGGACTGGAAAACAAACCAGTGAGGGAAGGAAGTGAGCTAAATTTACTTCCAAATGTTGCCTTAGTCAAAATTGTGACCAGGTGATGCTATCACATAGGTCAGATATGGATAACCTGTGGCCCTCCGTATATTGTTGTCCTCCATTTCCCAGCAGCCCCAGCTTGCTTGGTCAATGGACAAGGATTACTCCAACAGCTATCTCTGAAGTACGTAGGTGGTGCTGCATTGGTAATGTGGAGAGTAGGGAAGGCACACTTGGGAACTTATAAAGCTGGAGACTACCTCACATTGCATAGGGGAAATCCAGATCCTTCAGTCAAGATGTACATTCCAGGGTTGGAAAAGGAGAGAAGTAAAAGGCCTGTCATGATTGCATTACCTTAGTAAGAGAACACTGCCATTTTTCAAACATTATTGATTTTGCTCCCCTTATCTTTAGTGTGAACATTTATTTGTGTTTATATTCCCAAGGTCTCAGGGGGACAAATTAGTGTTTTGTATTATATAAAAATGTCGCTTAAAAAATCACACAAAAACACACTGAAGACAGGGATATTCATTGGCCCATCGTGGTCACTAGAGGCACAGTTTGCCACTCTGTCTCAGAAACCTTCTTCCAGCCTAGGTATACCAGTTCTTACTTGGGGAGCAATAGTCTTATTTCAGTGATAGGTGTCCTGATAGTCTCCCATTTAGATTATTGTAACACTTTTTTATGAGGGTACCTTTAAAAATGGCCCAGAAACTTTGGTTGGTACAAAATATGACTGCAATATTGCTAACTTAGATGGGCTGTTGCACTATTTTCTTTGTTAATGGCTTTTGCTCTGTTTCGAGGTCCAATTCAAAGTACTGGTGTTGATTTTTAAGGCCTTTTACCACATTGGTCCTTTGTACCTGAATGATTGTCTTTCCCACATGTGACTTCTCAGATGCTATTAACTTGATCTAAAGTCCTTCTTTGAATGTCCTGTCAAGTGAGGTACAATAGGTGATTATGTGACAGAAAGGGCCTTCTCAGTAGTGTTGCTAACACCCTCAACAGAGAGATCGCTGCAATTCTGATATCTTACCTTCCATTGAAAACATTTTTGTTTTGCCAAGGATTTTTATAGAATTTGATTCATTTGGTCATTTGTCCTGTGTTTTATGATCTTATAATTTTAGGCTTTAATTATTTAATTGTATGGTGGTTTGAAAATATTATTTCCAAATAAGCAAATATGTTAGCTGTAGGGTCTCCCCTCCTTTAAATGTTTTGATTCTATCTAGTGTTTAAATTCTGAGTTGTGTTTTTTTTCCTTTTTTTAAAAAGTTATTTAATCCTGTAATCCACCCAGAAAACATTTTGTTAGCAGGTGGCATATGAAGCACAAATTCTACACCAGCCAACCAACTAGTCAAAAGAATAATAATTTTCAATCCTAAAAACTAGATTGTGAAGGGGAATGAATGGCATGATGTGAGATAAACACTGGAGAAGCAGATGATCATTTGCTTCAGTCATTTGCTCTGAATGCCCCTTAGTGTGGCACACTTAATTCCCTCCTACTCTCTGCTTGTGATTTATTGTCACAGGGATTAGTTAATCTGTACAGATCTGATATGTGGAGGGGGATACTGCCTTGGGATGTGGAGGTTGTATATAACTTTTTGTTCTTTCACTCTTAGGATTCAATTATTCCTTAAATGCTGGGAAGCAGAGACCCTGAGGCCAGTGTTCATTGTCACACTTCATCATTCTGTGGAGTGCACCTGCAACTCACTCTTGAGATGAAAAGCATCATATCCGGAGGACTCATTACCGGACTTGTCCAAGGATGTGGCTCAGCATGCCCATCTAATGAACAAGAAAGGCATAAATCCTTCCAATATTGCACTTTTAATCATAGGAGTGACTTTTGGGTGCAATCCTCAGAATGAAAATGGTATTTTGAGAAGAAGCCTTGAATATGAAGGTTATATAGGGACCAGAACTGAACCATTGAGCACAATATTATTATTAAACTGTTGCTGCCACTCCTCCCAGTCCACTCTGCAAACTATAAAACAGAACACTCTGGAGTGCAATACTAGTCATCAGGTACTCTTATCCGTGTAAAATACCTTTGCCAAAATTCTGGGTATAGCACTGTCTACTAGTTTGCAGTAATATGCTATACTGTACTATATTGCGGGACTTGACATCTTTCCGCAGGGCCTGCAAGTTCTGCCTGGTCTTGGTTTGGACACAGTCTGATCCTTATGTTTCCCTCCCCTTATGGTTTTGATTTATGGGCTACTATTAAAATGAGGCTGCATTTTAAATTGTATTTTAACCCGTATTTTAATTAACTGTCCCCCCACATTATGTTTTACTGTAATTTTATTGGTGTTAGCCGCCCTGAGCCCAGTTCTGGCTGGGGAGGGTGGGGTATAAATAAAAAGTTATTATTATTTTATTATACTGTATTGAAATTAGCTATAACCTGTTACATATAACCCACTTTTATAGAGGTGGATTCATAAGTGTCCTGTTTATGTCTCTCTATTCTTCATATCCCATCTCCAAACAGACTGACTCTTGGGTGTCTGAATACAAAACAAAATTGGATTTGTAAACTTTTTCTGCTTGGATAAAATTAGCATTCTTAGATTTTGTACTTGCTTCTGAAATGGAAAATGGAACTCTGGTCACCAGACTTCTGTGACATCACAGCAACTCAGGCAATGTGCAAGGAATACTTTCAGACCAACAATCTGTTAGGATTTGTCCATTGTTATTGCTGTTCTTTGTTTTAACTTTTCCAAAAATATTTTCTGCCAAATCTCAATTTGTGCAGTTCTCACATTTGTGTCTCTTCTATGATGGCAATCAAGGTGGCTAGCTGTAATCTGACAAAGAAAAGCAATAAATCAAAGGTAAAATTAAGGAAGACCTTTTAACCAAAGGTTAAGAACAGCAGCAAACTAATATTATTTATCATTTTTGTTTTCTGGTAACTTACCTTACAACAGCATCCACATTAAATGAGAATATTGGAAATAGTAGATGGATTTCCACCAGAAGAGGGCATCAAACCATAAGATACAGGAATAATTTTATGGTTAATTTCAAGGGCTTATTAAATTAGACCATCATTTGTAGTAGTGCCAGTTTGACATTTTTCTTTCTGTAAATTGCGTAGGTAGTCCCATAAAATGAAAACAAAGTACATGCCCAAAAGAACAACCAGAAATGAAGGAGAATACACTGCCAAAAATTAATGTACTGGTGTGGCTGACTAGTCTGTTAACAGGCCTCAAATTGCTCATCAGAGGCAAAAGTATAAAGGAGCTTATTTTAGTTCTCATGGAAACACATCCTTAAATTTTAGACGCCATAGTTAAGGCAGGAACAATGGATAACATATCAATACATTTAGAAACAAATTAGCATTGTATGTTAAATGCTCAGTTGGCTGCAAATGGCAATCTAGCTGACACTTGAGGTGTATATATTTAGGAACCACCTTATTTCTGTAAGTTTTTAATATTGTGTTTTAATGTTGTAGCCTGCCCAGAGTCCTTGGGGTGAGGGGTGGGTGAACAAGAACAACAGCAGCAGCAGCAGCAGCAGCAGCAGCAACAACAACAACACCACAAACCACCACCACAATAGCAGCCGCAGCAGGTTTCCTCTAGTTGTGAGATTATAAAAGATGTGCACTTGTAGGCAGAAGAAACATCAATTCTTTGCAACGTGAAGCAATCTAATTAAGAGGAACCTCAATGACTTATGGGGGGAAATCCTTTATGTGCTTTATGTGCCCAGCAGATGGCAGCATATTCACACTTTTTAAAGTGGGCTCCAACTAACCTCCCTAATTGGCTTCATACCTGTCTTGAGACAGCAATAGAGGACATTTTGGAGGAAGTAATAGAGCATCTATTTAGGCTTATTGTTAAGTCATCATTTAGTATAATACAAGGTTTTGTAGGTCCAAACACACAACTAACAGACTACATAGAAAAAGGGAAGTAACCTCAAGGACTCACTAAAGAACAGAGTCTTAGCTCCAACCCATAATAATGGGAGACAATGTTTAACTGGCATTATCAGTTGCTACACTCATGATTGTGCAAATTGCCCACTGGACATGTTGTCCTAGTCAACCCCACATGTAACTTCTTTCCAACCCATAAAATACCTGGAGAAGTTAGCTATGTCTAATTCTTCTAATGATCAGCAGTTGCTATTTTTTAATGAATAAATGGCTAAAGCTGCAGGCAGAAGTGCCAACATCCCTTTCAAGAGCATTGCTGAACCTAAGGTAAAGGGGTAAAACTCCCACCTCCAATGCCACAATCCCTTTGCTAGCAATTTAGTATAAAATAAATAAAAATCACCCACACAAGGGCTAAAGACATGAATAATATTACATCTAGTTTGCCCCTTGGTCATTTATAAATGAAGGGTACTACATGCACAACAGAGTTCTACAGCTCCCGAGTCAAAACCTCCCTCCACCTTGATGAAGAGTCACTGATAAGCACTCTCCCAGTTTTGCAACATCTATGAGACAGTATTGACCTGCTGTTAACCAGCTTTCTACCCAAAATAATGTGGGGAATTTGGCCAAATGCAATTATTTGCAAACAAAAAACCCAACCCCATGTATTTTACTTATATCTCATTCTACTTTGGAAAGTTCAGAGGTGGTTATATAGGATTCTGAGCACACACTGATTAAGTACATTTCCAATTAACTTCTATAATGCTATAGTGTTAGCTGCTCCCAGCTATTCATTCACTGGTCCATGTCAGATACTGTAGCATAGATAGTATGCCTGGGCTAGTAGGGTTCTCATAGGATCAGGACTGTTGCATCAGAACCTTTAGAATGGGCAGGGAAGCTGTGGACCTTCAGATGCTATTGGACTAGAGTTACCAGACACCTCAGGACGGACCTGAGGTCTCCAGGGTTTCCTGATAACTCCCATGTACAGTAGCAGGGGGAGGGCTTGAAGACCATTATGCATGCAGCTTGCAATCTTTGGCCTTGCAGGAGCCAGTTGCAAATTATTACAAATACTTGGGGGGGGCATGGGGAGTCTGCCCTCATCTCCAAATTAACCCCCATTGCTCAGTGGTGGGAGGAAGTGCAGAGGAAGAAAAAGAGCTGGGCTTAAGAGGAGGAGCATTTATGAGTGCACATAGGCAACTGGAGGGAGGTGTGGGGCTGCAAAAGTGAGCGGAGTGAAGAGCAGCAGTAGGAGCCAATTTCTGCTGCTTCCACGCAAGGGAAATGACAGAGCCCAGAGAAAATGTTCCAAGTCTCATGCATAATTCTCTCTCTCTCACACACACACACATATTAAAGGGGTTTATCCCAGTTATGCAATTGCCAGATGGCAACAAGCGAGAAGAGCTTGGGATTTGTCCCCTTTCAAAAATGCTGGCTATTTGCAAGGGAATGCTAAGCAACCTTTCCCCCTTTAAAACCCCCTCAATCTTCCATCCTTATTTGTTTTTCCTCCCGTCTGTAGCCTGTCATTATTAGCAAACTTTTGTTAGTATTGGACTAAAGATGTAATTTCTGAAGATTAAAAAGAAAACCAGTTAGTATCAAAATGATTAAAGAAGATATATTCAAGCTTCCCCCCTGCCCTGGTAGTATTAAATAATGCAGCCTTACCAGACAGAGGGAGAATAAGAATAATTCCCCACATTCCTGGAAGTGCCACCAACTGGCTGTGCAGGTGACCTCTGTGTCCATCTGGTGGTGCTTCCCTGTAACATTGGAAATCAAATACCATTGTTGCCTGTGGTTAACCAAATGGAGAATGAAGGCACAGATGGTTAGAAAAGGCAACCATATGCTTCATGAAAAGTAATGGCAATTACGAGAAATGAGGACTTTCCCACTACAGAACTAGTATGATATTCATTCATCTTCAAAATTAAAAAGTTGTGTCTATTTGTAGTGGCTGTCTCAATGAGGAGTACGATTGCTTTCTGGCAACATTCATTCTGATTTGTCTACGGGGAGGCTAGATGTTGTGTCTTGCAAAAGTTTAAGCTCTGCTGCTCATGCTGGCCAAGGTGGGAAGTGGGGAGTGTAGTTTCACCCTCCAAATTTTGCTGTGTTAGCTGCATGCTGGCACAGTAGAGAGGCCTGGATCAGGCCCATTGCCGGTAGCTTGACCAACTTAGGATACAGTGAAACCTTGGCCAGCCCAGTTCAACTGCTTCTCCCCTGGCCATAGAAATGCCATCTGAGCCAGGTGGAAGGAAACCTCCACTGCAACCACCCTCTGATGTGGTGAATTGGGGGTTTGATTGTTCTGTTGATATTCCCACCCTCCTGTAATAATGCAATGATTTGCCCTTCTTTCCCAGATAAGCCCTTAGACAAGCATGCCAATACCAAGTATAATACTGTTGTTCTATCTGCATGACACTTTGCAGCAGTCCAAAAGGACTTGTTCCTGCTTTCGCTCGTGCATTCTGCTTTTGGATGCAACCACTTCGGAATATAACAATGCTTGGCTTGAATGAGATAAAAGAAAGTGAGAAGGACACCGTGTATGCTCCGTTAAATGCTCTGAGAAGATTCACTAAATCCAGTTCCACTGTAATTGTGACTGCAAGCTAATATAGGTATGTATTAATAATATTTAATTAGCAGTAAAATTGTAATTACAGTTGTAAGTAGAAATCAGGGGTGCTCCAAGATTCTTGGCTATCTTAAGGCAAAAACCTGGTGGATTGGCAGTTGAATCATATTTCAACACTAGTGATGAGACAGTACCTTCCACCACACCTGAGGGCAGTAGGCTAGCTTAGGGAGCACAATGCAGGACACATGACACACTTGGTGCCTTCCAACACCTTGCTACTGTTCCTCAACTCCCAGCACCTGCCACATGAGGTGACCCTCTCAGTCTGCCTAGTTTCGACCAGCCCAGATAGCTGTGGTTGATGTGACATTTCAGGAAAAGCAGCTGAAATACTGTTGGGCTCGCTCTCCTCCAAATTAGGACATTGTAACTTCTTAACTACAGTGGTACCTTGGTTTTCGAATGTCCTGGAAGCCAAACATTTAAGTTTTCGAATACCGAAAACCCAGAAGTAAATGCTTTGAACATGCCTTGGGAAGTCAAATGGCTTCCACTGCGTGTACATGTTATTTTTTCAGTTTCCTGCAGACTGCCCTTTGCGCTTTGGTTTTCAAACGTTTCAGAAGTTGAACAGTCTTCCAGAACGGATTATGTTGGGAAACCAAGGTACCACTCTACTTCTATAAACAGATAGGAGCTGGGACTCCTAATGTGCATACATTCTACTTGTCTGTATAGTTAGTTCATATTAGTGAGTTACCGTACTTTTCTGTTTAAAGCCTAGTGCTCTCTGCTCTCAGTCTAATGAAAATGTAAAATTTACAACCTAAGTAGATTTTAAAGAGTATCCACAGGCAGCATTGTTGCTTTCTAATCCTTGTCAGTGAACCATCCCAGTGATAAGTACTTTACAAAAGCGGATTGATAGATGAGATATATTGACATTGTCTCATGCCAATAGACCTCTTTCAAGGTCAGGAATCAGAGCTCAGATTACTGATGTGGGCCAGAGGGGGCTTTACCTTCTGTGATTAGCATCATGTGATTATGCTTTTAAAGCCTATGTGTGGCATGATTTGGATAAAATGGGGTAAGGAATCAGGATGGGACTTGTGGATTTTATCGTCGCCTATCTTTGCCACCGTAGAAATGTAGAAACAGAGTTGGAAGGGACCACAAAGATCTTCTAGTCCAACCCCCTGCAGTGCAGGGATATTTCACCCAACATGGGGCTCAAACTCACAACCCTGAGATTAAGAATCTCATGCTCTACCGACTGAGCTAATTCAAGCATTGGCAGGAATAAAATATTTAGTAATATAGTTGCCATTTCCCAAGACAGGCTTTGAATTTAGCCCTGCAAGCTCTGTTCCTAAGGCTGGAGAAGCCACATGTTTCGGTTTGTTTATTTGTATACTACATATAGCATTTAGGGTGGCTAGAGTCAGAACCTTAACATTCTATGTAGTTAAACACTTTTCAATAAGCACTAAATTAATTGCCTTGTGTGTAATTTTTGTTAGTGAATATTTTTTCACCCTGTTTATGTGGTACTACAATGCTTTCCTATTTTTCAGTACATTTTGGAATGCTATTTCATGGAAGCAAAATCCAAATTATTATGAGACTTGTATGCAGTGCTTCTGAGATATTTCACCAAACAGCTCTATGAGGTAAGCTATGACAATTTCTACATTACAGATAGGAATTAAGTGGATACAATATAACCCCCCTCCCGTGGCCACAAAATTTCCATGTATATATATTTCTTCCTGCAATTTCTTTCTAAATGTCAGCATATCAGCATCACAGGGGGAAAACCCATGATAATAATGTAGAGAGAAGTGTACTGGAAATAGCATGATGATTAAGGATGCAAAAGGCTGCCATCAAATCACAATGACTGAGCAAAACCTTGATTCTCACAGTACATGAAGGAGAAAGTTGCAAATGGAGATGTTTAATGATTGAACATGTAAAGGGGAAGAAGAGCAGGATGAGCTAGCTCTGAAATGAATGTTAATGCATGAGCACACACCACTTTGCTTTATTGTAGCAATAGATCAGCTTCTGAGGCTAGTTCCTAAGGGATAGAAATTGAGCGAAGAAGAAGAATTACTTGTTTAATTCATCATGCCTGCTGTAGGATTCTTTACCATTTGCAACTGTAGCAAAGGAAATGATATGGCAAATATGACTGAATTGTACAGGTTGCCAAAGATTATTTATAAAGGTGACTGAATTGGAAATGTCAAGCTTGAGGCTATATACATTGCAGTGCAAGTTACATAAATTTCAGAACACCAACGTCTACTGCTGCTTTTGCCTTCTTAGGTGGGCAAACATATGCATACCTGTGCAGCTTGACAGTTTACACAGAAATGGTTATCCTTTTCTACGTACGCAGTTCTTGTTATTTAGTGAGCAGATACATTTGTTTTCTAAGATTCTAAGATAAATTTATTGTCATTGTCCGTATATACACAGTATACACAACAACGAAAATCAAACACCCACCCAAAGACCGGGTTCACATACACATTTGCACGTATCTCCAACACTCTCATCCTATTCAGACATAATCTATAAAAACATATCATACTCCAGAATGTAACATAATTCTCATACTTTCTTTTGCCAATAAATGTTACTGCCTTCAACTAAAGGACTAGTTAGCTGAGATAATGGATATGCAAACCGTGTATATGACTGAAAAGTGCGGCATAAAAAAATGTAAACCTAAATATCTGTATGTACAGGTTTTGCACCACACTACATTGCCTTGTTGGGTTTCCACCTGCTCCCAATATAATAGCAACTCTGAACCATTAAATTTGCAACCATTACATAAAATATCTCACTGTTTCTTATCATTGGCTTCTTAACTTCTCCTGACCCTCCTATTAATCCCTGCATGCTGTAAGAAAAATAGCCCATGTGCAGCTATTCTTGGTCAGAACAGCTACAGCAGTTTGGGGGCCGGGAAGTGAATATGCAACAATACTGACCTGAACAACCACACCCCTCTGCCCAAGATGAATGCAATCCACCAGCCATGTATTGCCAACTGCTTGCCAATTTTTACTGTCCCAGACAGGCACCAAAAGCAGACCTGTTGGGACTACAATGTGTGGCTAGTGAGACATGTTTCATGGAGTGGGCAGCATTGTGCATCTCTGGGGAGCTTGTGTCCTGCAAGTTCCCCAGGCATGCACAGCAACATCTAATATTTAATAACTAATGAGGACTTCAGCAAACAAAAATGTCAGGAATATTTGAACCCACTGTTATCAAGATTCAGATTGCTAAACGAGATGAACTCCACTCAGTGAAATGGGAATTAACTGTCTTATCTCAGTCAGCTTTCATTGTGGGATTTGTATTGCGTCAAGGACTAAAACAATGTATAAAGGCAACTATATCCAGACTTATTCAGGCCTGCCTTCTAATTCTTTGGGGTGCTGTTCAACCATCACAAGAAGGTGGGGAGAGTAGATGTCTCCAGAGAAGTCTGAGGGTGTAGTTTCCTCTTCTTCATCATACATTTACTTGGAATGCAAGTCCTAGTGGCGTAGCGTGGGGGGTGCAGGGGGGCCCGGCCGCACCGGGCGCAACATCTGGGGGTTAGGGTTAGGGGGCGCAAATCCACGGCTTAGGGGGCGCAAATCCAAGGGTTAGGTGGTGCAAATTACTTGCCTTGCCCCGGGTGCTGACAACCCACGCTACGCCACTGGCAAGTCCCACTGAATTCTGTGCAGTATGCTCCAAATGTTCCATACGAGTGAACAATCCATCTACTTCTGTGTACAAATAGCTGAGCTGTACCCTTATATTCACATATAACATTCAGTAAGTGTACAGTCTGTGTACATCCTATGTCAAAGGGTGGAATGGTGGAGTAGGTAAACGTGTTTTCATCCTGTAAAAGAATGGTGATTTCTTTTTTAAAGAAATGTGTTTTTAATAGTATTTTGATATGCTGAAAGAAGTATTAATTATGAAATTAGCAAAGAATAAATCAATAATAACATAACCCTTCCCCGGAGTGGGACACATCACCATCTGTGGAATAAATTGCTCCACAATTGTGTATGAGAGAGAGTTAGAGAGGAGGAGGAGGAGCAGAGAGAGAGAGATTGGTGGCAGGTTGTGGCATTATCAACCAAAAAAGTTACAAAAGCATACCGCATTTCTATAAAATCATTCAAAGCCATTCAAGCTTTTCAGCAAGCTTCTCCTTTAAGGCCACTCTCCTATGCTTTTTGTCTGCATAGGAGTGGCAATCTATTTCTATATCACTCATGCCTGCCAGCCTTCCCCTCTCCATGAAAGCAGGATCTTGGAATCCAAGTGAAAGGGGGCTTAGCTCCGACAAGCTTTGCCCTCCCCCCGCCCCATATCATGTAGCTGCACAGCTCGCACCCCGCCTCTCATGCCTCTTGCCCATGGAGGGCCAGGGGAGGCCTGCCTGCCTGCCTGCCTGCCAAGCGCCTTCTCCCTCTCCCCTCCCGCCGGAGGCCCCTGACTGAAGAGCTGCGCCGGGCGGCTAAAGCGATTGTTCGGCCAGATTCTGCTGGTGCTGCAGCAGCTCCCGGCTCGGCAGGGACGAGCCCCGCCCAGCCCCGGCCGCTCGCCGCCCGCATTGGCTGCAGCGGCCGGCTGTTGTGATTCCCCCTGGCGCTCCCTCGCCTCGCCTGGGCGCGCTGCAGACAGGTACCGCCCTCTTGCTCTCACTCCCCGGCGGCACATGGGGGAGATGCTGCCCAGCTGCATCCGGCTGGCATCTGGGGCTTGCTCTTCGGTCTTGGCGCTCCCTGCAGCCGCCGGCTCTCCCTCGCTCCGCCCGAGCCATGTCCACCAGAGGTGAGTGTGCGTCTCTCCGCCTGGATGGAGGAGCAGCATCTTCCCCTGTGGTCGCTTGGAGATAGAAGGCTGGGCGGGCGGGCAGGCAGGCAGGGCCAGCTCTCTGCCTGTGGTGGTGGTGTTGTGTGCCGGCGGTGACTACGTTAATATCCTTTCCCCCTTGCCAACCTACACCTGTCTCCGCAAGAAACTTCGCCGCGCGTTGCCTTTCATTCTGCTTTTGTTTGATGTGGAAGTGGGGGCCGTGGGGGGGAGGGAGAAGAGCTTGAGAGATATTTGGGAAATCGGTGGCGTTTGTACGCCCCGGTCCACAACACTCTCGCTTTTACTATGGGTGCAAGAAGGGATTGGATGGGCTTGTGCTACTTAATCACCTTTCTTGGGATAAAGGTGGGGTGAGGAGATTTAGTTCCCACCCCACCCTTCTTGGTACCATTTTGCAGCTCTACCGATGGAAGAATTCCAGGGGTTGATGCACCAAGATATTTAAAGCTGCAGTACATCCTTTTTTCGTGGGTGGGAAGCAACGACGTGTCAGATCGTTCGCAGCTTGCGTTTTCTGGAGGCATATTAAAATATTTCTCGGAAGGGTTTGCAAGCTAGAAAGGGAAGCCAATGCCAATATCCCCACCACCACCTCTTTGCAGTGTGAGAGGGAGATATTTTTGCTGTGTTTTCAGTGTAGGTTACAGCCCCTAAGGTGCTGATGCTTACTAATGAAGTGTTATAGATCATTCAACAACAGGATTATTAATTTGTGGTAGGATGTGTTCTGAATAACAGTACTATTTTTTTCTGAGGTGTGGGAACAGCTGATTTTTATTTGCATCTGTGTGCATTCCCCCCAATCCCTCCCCCCATATTGATCATGTGTACTTCTTAATCATTAATCCTGCTGTCATATGCAAACCTTCCTGGGACTAGATCCCATTGAACTCAGCAGGAGTTTATTATTAAGTAAACACACATTGAATTGTGTTTAAGAGGCCTAAATTGAAATTTCTTCTTGGGTAGATGTGTGATATTTATTTGATAGGGGGAATGCTACAGTGGTTGAAAGAAGCTTTCTTCTTCATATATTTAAGAAACCAATACATGTCTATTCACAAGGCATTACATATGCTTAACACCAAGGCCCATTAAAGACTGTGGGTCAATTTCATACCATATGCTAGGTATATGGTGAGCTAGGTGTAGTTTCTTCTCAGTGGAACACTTCTTGGAGAAAACACATTCTCTGCAGGGTTAAGGCCAGAATATGCAATGGCTATTAATTTTCACGGCATTAGTATGCCATCCTCATATATTTAATTTGTCTGCAGAGGCAACGCCCAGAATAAGTTCATGGGTGTGACTGTTTTGCTATTGGAAGCAGGGTGGGGGAAGAGAGGGATAGGAGATGAATTTCCAATCCTGAGCTGTTTTTTTTTTAACAGCATTTCCCCTTTCAGGGCGCTGTGATGTCACAGTACTGACTCAGCTGAATTGTCAGATCTAGGAAGTATAACTCAAACCTGGCTTTAGGTTCTCGGCTTATTCTGATTTGTAGGCTTCTGGCTGTAGCTTTTGTTCTCTTCCAAAAGCTTTATAATGAAAACAACTCAAATGTTTCATTTTTGTTCACGATTTGTGCTTTTAATCCTTGATTGAAATATTGCCCCTCATGCCATATTCTGTCTTATATCTATGGCTAGCAGCCTGGTGATTTACAAGGTCCTATTAACCAGTGATGGGTCTCATCATACTATCATGAAGTCCCTTTGTCAGAAGCCAGCATGTTACTGTAAGAGAAGGAATATTGAGAAGATCCTCAGCTAGTAGTGTAAGAGAGTGCCTCGGCTCTCTGCCAGTGTTTGAATATTGTTACACAAGGAAGAGGGACCTGGCGGGTGGTGATGGTGGCACTACTCCATGAGTTATGTTATGTGCAACATAACTATACCACAGTGGCCGTATGGAGAGGGTTTTGTTCAGTCCCCGTCTCATCAACATTCTTATGCATGTAAAATAAGAGTGGAACAAGTTAGAGGATCCCAATACTTGTGCTTTATACCCTTATGTGGTAATCATGAGAACTGATATTTTTGTGTATAATTTCTGATACATTTTATGCCAGCATAAGAACCTTAAGATGCTGAGTTCAGTTGTATTTTTGGGTGGTATATTGTGTATGAGTGTGCTTGCACTGTTTTACGTGGCTTGTATTAGCTGCAGTTCAGCATGGCGGATTCTAGGCCAAAGCTGGAATGTGTAAGAATCAGTTTATGCTAAACAATCCATCTACACTAGTTAATAAACTGTGTGCTATACTATGGAGTGGGGAATATCCAGCACATGGGCCAAATTAAGCCTTCCAAGCCCGTCAGTTTTGCCTTCATGGCCATTTTGCAATGTTCTGTTGCAAAGGAAGAAACCAGGAGCATGCTCTAAATGAATCTAGAATTAAGTTAATCAATATTTCTTGTTTTTCTGGTCTAGTTGGCACTATTCCTCCTATTGTGTATAGTGTTTATAATTCTCTCTGCAGGAGAATTCTGTACTGCAGAAAAACTACTGAAATTGTTTTGGGTAAATTATAACAACATTTGTGCTAGGACTCCTATTGTTATAACAGCAACTTCTGTTCTTCAGGATTCTACACTAGGATTTTTTACACTAGGATTCTACACTAGGATTAATTGCAAATAAGATCAAAATAAACTGGCAAGGGCCACTTCTGATGCTTGGGTCACTTCAGTAGGATGCATGCCACATTTAGTGATGGGGCATTTTCTGGGGCTCATGCACCCTGGAAGTGCCCTATTAGGTTGACACGTCACATACCTTCATTGGTGCTCCCTGACCCCAGGCTCTTGTGTGGGCTTATTCACTGGTGGAGCCCTTAAGCTTCCAGCCTGCTACAGTGCTGCCTCCACTGGTAACCCTGTGAGATTGGTGGCTGCAGCAGTGCCAATGGACTGTTAATACTGGGGGCATGATTGACATTGGAAATCCCACCAAGGGCAGTCTGCCCAATGACCCCCATAATCTGGAACCAGATCTGCACATTTAAAACTTTATATATTGGAAGTCCATAACAAAAACTATTTAAACTTTGGGGGGGGGGGTGTGTCTCTCTCTCTGGTTTTGCTTTCAGTTTTTCTCCTGGTTTGCCCATGTTCTTTGGACTATTAGTTCTTTAACATCCCTGACAGAGGAAGGATAAAAGTAGCAAATAGCCAGAATTGAGCTCAGTGTATCTTCCAGCATGCATACTGTGTGTTCCAATGTGATCTTACTGTGCTTGCACTCAGCGACTGCATATACTGTGGTTCACATGGATAGTAGAATTTCACGATGCTTTAGCCAATAGTCATTGTTCCAAGGAAGCACCTCATTTATACAGATAGTTTCTTCTTGTTGCTACTGCCTGCTAAATTTATGATTATCTAACTGCTGCAAAAATCTGCTTAGATGGCACACATTAACTGAGTGGCTTTTTAATTCCCCATAAATTAACCTAACAACTTCTGTTTTATAACAGGGTGTGCTATTCATTAGAGATGAAAACAACCCCTTGAAGTGCTAGACTTAAGAAAGAACACGTTCACCCATTTATCTTGAGTTGCAGCTTGGAAATCTATTTTTCTTTATCTTGTTTACAAGTTCAATGGAAATTTTTTGGGGGGAATATGAGGAATGGTTTAGCATGAACAGCTATCAAAATGGATATGAGCTGGTAGTTTCCTTTCATTGTTCATTAAGACAATGAATCTTAAGCTATTTTGGATGCTCATATTGCAGCAGAATTTGAGAGAAGGGAAATGAGCATTGGTCTATGGTTAGCAAGGCAGACCAGCGGCTCAGTTCCATGCATTATTTGGGAGTAATCACCATGAAGTTCAATAAGGCTTCCTTCCATACAACTGTGTGTTGCGTTGGAGTCCAAATCACTCAAAGACATTTAGGCTCGCTTCCAGCCAAGTTCTACTCAGAGTAGAGGCACTGAAATTAATAGACTTAAGTAAGACATGCTCATTAATTTCAAAGGATCTACTCTGAGTAGGACTACCATGACTACAATCCTTAGTGAGAAAATATGCTCCGATGTTGTATAGTGTCTCTGAAATGAATATTTCTGGTACATGTTTTTAAAACACACGCAACAAAATATAGTTTCTTAAAATAGGGATGCTGGAAATCAAGCATGCCAGGTGTCAGAGAGGACCAAATACATTTTGCTGCCTGAAATTACATTTTCACAGAGCTGGGAATGAGGCCCAGGTGAGCAATAAGGTTCCTTCTATGCTCTTCTCACTTCTTTCTTCTTGTGCAGTTGTTTGGAAGGGGTTGGCCACTGATGCCCACAAAGCTTTAAAGCTCTCTCCATCCCACGGCACCTTGACCACAAGGTGCTGAGAGTAGTCATTTTTGCTTCCCTGGAAAAGTATATAGGGCCAGAGGAGGAAGTTGGAAGAGTGACTTTTTTCTCACTTTCTCATTCATCTCTGCTCTTTTCAAGGCCCAGATTAATTCTACTGGATCCAGCTTTTACCAAATCCCTGGGAAAAATAAGTGTGTATACATGGAATTTCTCTTTTTCTGTTTCTTTGGTGGCGAAGGAAGTTGCTCAAATAACCAAATGTGCTCATTTGCCTGAAAAGGTTGACAATACCTGGCATAAACGTTTCATTAGTGGTAGCCTCCATCAATCAGCACAAGGATGTCACTATTTTTCTCTTCAGCATAGCACTGTGTTTTGCTGGAAGAGAGGAACTGAGGCACGTTCCTATACTATTTAGAAATAAGTATAATTTGAGCATAGCCGAAGTCTAATATTGTGTGGGTTTTTTGTTGTTTGGATAAGATGGTATATAATATGTTTAGTTTTTATTTATTTATTGCTCTTTGCCAGCTTGTAGTGTCTTGTGTTTTAATTGGCCATCTTTTTAATGCGGTTTATTACATGTTATCCACTTGGGTTCTTTGAAATGGAAAGGGAAAGAAAACTAAATACCTTCTTAAATCAAATGCCAGAAAATAAACATGTTTCAAATGTGGCTTTCTCTCCCATTCTTATTGGGGATAATAAAAGAACTGGGTATTATATACTTCATGCCCCTTGAGCTGCTTTACTTTTCTGTTTAAAAGATCCTGTCTTACAAGAAGCCCTTAAAAGGGTAGGAGACCACTACTCCTTACTGGAAGACAGAAAGAACTCTGGAGTGATATGGACATGCTTGGGCAGCAGACTTTTTAACCAATCGTGTATACTAGCTGTAAGCTAAAACATGACACAAATCAATTCACTGAGAAATAGAGTTATTTATAAACCTCTGAAATAACAAATTTCATTAACATGTGATATTTTAATAATAAACTATATAATTTTTGATAGGAGAATGTGTTATAAGTATAGAAATATGACACACAATGTTGGTTGAGAATTATAGAAAGAAGTAAACTAACCTTCCCTATTGCTAGACATGTTGTAACTGAAGGGGTTCTTGAAAGCATATTTAGAAACCTTCTGGAAATATTCATAGCCATTCACATTTCTAATGAAGCAATCGCACAGAGGCTTAATAATAATCAGATATTGGAAAAATCTTTCCATATTTGGATTGTTCATAGAGGCAATGTTGTGAATCTTGTGCAGCATACTGAGTTGGAAAATACCTTTTGAATAGCATTTGTTTCTGCCATTGTGATGCTGCATTTTAGCTCTCTGATATTGACATGTTGAATATATAAGTGATTTGGTGGTGCTGGGCAAGGCATTACAATTGTCAGAAAAGTATAGTAGTATTTCTCCATGCTAATAAATTATCATGAAAATTGACCATTATAGTCTTGTTCTGCTTTCCATACTATTACTATGACACTCTTTCTTCTTTTGGACAAAGCCATTCTGATCAAACCAGTGATGTATCTTCCTAATGAGTTTGAGGCCACCCGCAGGACTACCCAGCTGTGTAAATTGTGTGGCAATTGGTCTTTGAGGGTAGCCTGCTAAAGAACCTGCATCTAAATCAGAGATAATCCCTCCTATATTAAAATTTTTACTTAGAGATGATCATTTGTGTATTTGGCAGTAAAATGCTTTCTTTGCTCAATTGCACATTTTTATCAAGACAGCTGCAGTGCATATGGTTTTGTTAGCTATTTATATGATGTATTCTTATAGTGTGAAAATATTCCTGCCACATTTGTTCTAAAAGTGGCCAGTTTTTTTTAGAGTTTGTATTACAAAAAGAAGAAGAAGAGCGAAAGTAGGTAATGTAAAGCCTTTATTTGGTCCGACTCTAACGCTTGTTGGTGTGGAATAACATTTTAAGTTTTGTAAATAGGGATGCAAAAATACTTGGCACCTTGTTATCCAGGTTTCTTAAGATACTTGTTATCATCCCAGCCCTATCCTTGGGAAGAGTGAAGTGCTTGGGTAGCAGATGCAGGGATATATGTGGGTAGCAGTGTTGGCAGCCCCTTGGCCATTTCATCATTGGTTATGAAATAGATTCAGCTGCCAGCCCATCTTTTCTCCATGGAACAATAATAAGTTAAAAGACCATACAATAATTAATGCTACAATTATTTGAACATTATGGCAATAGAGTCATTGGATATGCAATCAGTCACTCTCATATACAGTGGTACCTCTTCTTACGAACACGATCCGTTTAGTCTGTAAGTAGAGCACTGCTACTGTGCGTGCATGACGCATGATAGAGCGCTTCTGTGCATGCGTGAAGCGCACAGATCACTTCTGTGTGTGTGTGTGTGTGTGTGTGTGTGTACGCGCGGTGAACCTGGAAGTAAACACTTTCGGGTTTGCCACTTTCGTAACCTGAAAAGCTGCAACGTGAAGCAAACGTAACACGAGCTATGACTGTATAGTTTCAGGGATGGAATGCATGCAACAGCTCTGCTAATATAAATATATTTCACTTGCTGTTAGAGTGATGTGAGTTTTCCCTTCCATCTGTAGTGTTTCCCCATGTTGGATTTTTGATAACATGTCAGCATTTCACCATGAATGTGAAATACTGTTGATTTGTTGTGTAAAAGCAGCATGTTCATGACAAAGTTGAAAGAGCATTCTCTGGAGTACCCCTGCCTACTGAAGCAGGAAATTTATTTTCTCTGTCTCTCCTTGACCCTTTCTATCTGATAGACAAAACAGATGAAAACAAACCATGGGTTAGAACTTTGTTTTTTAATTACCTTTTCTCCATAGTCATCCGCAAAAAGACTGTGTCCTGGAGGGCTTTATGCACTGCATCAGTCTTGCTATTTAGGAGCTCTGGAAGTATTTTTAGTAAATATTAGTAGTGGAGCCAAAGGGGTATTTTGAAATGGACTAATTCACCAAGCAGTCAGCTGAAACTAATAAGCCAGCATCAGGGATAGCGTAGCATTAACAATCTAAGGGTGTGGGGGCATCGTAACTCACAATTGTTAATGCATTGCAGAAAGGTTATAATTTGCTCTAACTAAAATTTGACTTTATATTGTAGGTATGACAAATATTTTGCCATTGCAAATAATTAAAATTTTAATAAAAGTATAAGCGTAGTTTCTAATTATTTGTAAGGAATTCTTTATTTAACAAGCAACTAGTAAAGAATGACTAAAATGAGATCAAAATATAGTCCACATACACACACATCCCAGATAGACACAAATCTCCATGTGCCTATTAATAACAAAAAATACAGGTTTTTTAAAACCTCCAAAATGCTAAAAAATTTAAAACCTCCAAAATGTTAAAATTAGACATGCAGTTCTTGACTGCCCTGAGTGGACAGTTAGAATCATTATAAATGCCTCAAGAGGCCTCAGTGGTAAAATTGAGCACTTCACTGAAAACACACAAGCCTTCCCCCAGAAGTTTCGTCACTTCTTGCCTTGCAGAAAACTGCATTCTTGAGTGGGAGATTTTCTGCAGCTCACTGCTGCCACTTTGCTGTGCAAAACTAATTCTCCACCTGTATTCCTGTGAAGGAAAACGGCAAGAAAAAAATGGCCTCTGCCCAGTTCTAGAACAAAAGCTCTTAGCAAAGATGTGACACACTGGTTATTGGCAAACACTTTTTAACATCTCTCATCCTTCAGCCTCCATTTGACCAAATGTCATCAGGTTCTCTCTGTTCTTTAAGAAAAATGCAACTATCACTGTGGTTTGGTTCACTATTAGGAAGCAGAAATATCTTTTCTTTCCCATTGGAGCTATAGTATATTGTGCCTGTGTGAGCAGACTGTTGTCTTTTTTGTGCGGAAGGGTTGCACAAATTGATTACCACGTGTACATCTGTATCATATAGTAGAGGTGCTGGGAGCACATGAGTGTTTATGCTTTATCACCATTCCCAGGGAGGAGAATGCCTGCTTGGCCTGCGACAGGAGTCACCAACATGGCATGCGTGGTCACTAAATGTTTCTGCAGAGACCTTCCTCAGTGCCACAATCCCCCCTCCCCTTTCCCCTGTTGAAATTAGACTTGGAAGAAGCATTCAGTTGAAGTCAATAAAATAGGTTGTGTGTTCTTGGTTGGAGGGTGTGTGTGGTGTCTGAGAAAGTTTCTTCAATTTGTAAATGTAGCTACAGTCTGTAAAAGGTGGGCAATTACTGATCAATATTTAGCTTCCCCTGCTGCAAGGCAAGGTACCCCTGCCCGTACGGGCCAGTCTTGACAGACTCTAGGGTTGTGCGCTCATCTCACTCTAGAGGCCGGGAGCCAGCGCTGTCCGCAGACACTTCCGGGTCACGTGGCCAGCGTGACGAAGCTGCTCTGGCGAACCGGCACCAGAGCAGCACACGGAACGCCGTTTACCTTCCTGCTAGAAAGCGGTACCTATTTATCTACTTGCACTTAATTGTGCTTTCGAACTGCTAGGTGGGCAGGAGCTGGAACCGAAAGACGGGAGCTCACCCCGCCGCAGGGATTCGAACCGCCGACCATGCGATCGGCAAGTCCTAGGCGCTGAGGTTTTACTCACAGCGCCACCCGCGTCCCCTGCTAGAGAGGTACAAAGATTTTCTAGCCCTTCCTTTTGGTATCTGCCATGATGGATGAGTCCTATCTGTCCCCACAAGTTTTTCTCTGCTCTGCTCCTCGCTTAGCACTTCTTACACCATCACAAAGACTCAATTTTCTCTGGTTACCACAGCAAACTGAGCTGGGGGTGGGTTAGCATCTAACCCCTAGCCCTTTGGCTTTAGGCTCTTAACAAGCCCCAATGTTCCATATAATACAGCAGCCTTCACTAGCTAGTTCACTCATGAACCCTGCTCTCCCCTGTGTTGGCTGTCTCTACTTGAAGATCTGTGTTCTAGAGAGGGGCATATAATGCTTTAATAACATCTAATATAATGAGATAAATTGATTAAGCTTTAATTGGACAATTAAGTTTTTTAATGCCCTTGATAAGTGTTCCATAGCAGCCTGATGAGCAGAGCTACCAGTTGACAGCAAATACATTTATTTTGTTTTTTTAGATCAGGAGGGCTCAGTTGTTAACAGATGGTATATGGTTAACAGATGCTATGCGGCAATATGAATTATGTTCCATGTAGATTAAAAAAAAACCTGAATTCCAAGAGCGTTTAATTCATAAAGCTTCATAGTAAGAGGTCAAGTTGGGTGACTGTAATGGTCCTCCTTTGACCATTAAGCTTTTCAACTGTAATCTGAAAACGATTAGGTAATGCAGCCCAAAAGTATAGTTGAGAGTGTAGCGTTTTTGTTTTCCTCCCTTGTATGAGGATCAAAACAAGCTAAATTTTTCAGAGCCGGATAAGAACATTATTGGGAGATTTGACAGCAAATTCAGCAGCACGTTTCTTCTTTTACAGACTCATCATAAGCCGTAGCAGTCAAGAGAACGATCAGCATTATTTGTAGCTAAAACATAATAGTGTCTTTTGATGAAATGGGGCAGAACCAGACACCTCCGCCATTTTTTTGGGAACCTCCACCCCATCTCTTTTACTGTATTTATTCAAATGTAATGCACACCTTTTTTTGGACAAATTACTTCGTGAAAATTAGGGTGTGCATTAGATTTGATGTCGCCAGCAAATACTTTTTTGGTTTCAAGGTTTTGAAAATTGAGGTGCACGTTAGATCCACATAAATACAGTATTTCTATCATTGGTTTGAAGACATTTTAAGCAAGTCCCAATATTTCCTATGGCAAGTGAGCTCAAAGTGGAATGGGACCTTCCACTCATTTCCAGGTTGTACAAGGGCCCACACCATGCCACAGTTTGTTCTTAGATGTAGACAAGGAGCACCAGTGCAGTACTTCCAGAAGTCATGGCTGTGATAGAATCGCAGCATGGTAAATAGTGTTACAGGCCACCCCAGTCTCTGCTGAGTGGTAGCAAGATTCCAGAGATCTTGTTTGACACTTAACCATGGTTTGTGTTCCGTGGGAATAAGACACAGCAGAGACTGTTGTGTCTTTATGAAAAGTGGCTTATTTTACACATATTTACAACCTGAGTTTGGATGGAGGGAGTGCAGAACATTTACACCCTGAGTGTGTCTCTTTGCTCTTCCCATCGCTTCAGCAAGCTTGGGTCTAAAGCAGCAGCCAGTCATGTCCCCCTCCCAGTCTCTGAGTGCAGCCTCTCAGCCAGCATGCATTGAATTCTGGTGCCTCCTTTCTCCTTCCCAAAAACTCTTGCCCCAAAACCTCAGTTTAAATAGACATATTTTTTTCTATGGTGACATCACCCCCCCGTTACCCTGGCAACCTCTCCCTCCATGTTGCTATCTTCCTCTGCCTGGCTGATGGCTCCCATTATCAAACAAACCATTATTAGCCTTTTGTGTCTTCAGCGACTGCCCCCCCCCCCGCCACCACATAGAGTCATCACCAGGCTGGCCTCATGATGAAGCTAGTTGGTGTTATTTCCAACCCTTGCTAAATTCATGAATTTATGAGTTTGCTCAATAAATTGCCCCCCCCATCATAGCAATAGCTTACCAATGCCCGGGTGTTTGTGTTGTCATCAGCTGGTTTGTGAATGGTCACAAACCAGCTGATGACAACACAATTGTGCTTCTACCTACATTATTTTACCTACATTTTACCTACATTATTAACACTGGATTGTATCCCATGTAGCACTAAGTGCATGTTCCATCAGTGCACAGATTTCTGTTTACACACCAGAATACCCTCCACCCCTGAACACTCCTTAAATCTGTTCTAGGGGTTAGCTCAACCCTCTGGAGCAATTTCACTCTGGAGGATGTGGGGTCTGCACAGGACGGAGGAGAGGGGAGAAAGTTCCATTGAGTAAGCGGAAATCCCTGTGCCAATGGGACATGTTAGTTGAATATTGCCTGTGAAGTAGTTTTCTTTTGTAAAATGTCCTGTGTTCCTCTGATAAAGGGCAGTATAGAAATTAAATAATGTACTTCCCTTTGACCTGACCTAACAATGTGTATATACCTGCCAGCTATACACACACACATAGATATATATATATGTGTGTGTGTGTGTGTGTGTGTGTATATATACACACCTCCTCTCTTTTTCCACCTAATTATGTGCATATACCTAACAACTTAAAGCTTCATGCACCTGACGAACTGGAGTCTAGTCTATGAAAACCTATGCTATAATATTTATTATTATTATTATTATTATTATTATTATTATTATTTATTAGATGTTGCAGCAAGAGCAAAGAAGAATCTTGCAATAGGTGAGCATAGTTACCCACCTGGCATTCTGAAGAGACGGAAAAGCTTTCCTTTCAAGAAAGGCAAATAATACTTTGTGATGCCAAAAGAAAATCTGTCCAACTCAACTGCTGTTGGGTTTGATTAGTGACAAGTGGAAACAGCTGGGCAAGTGTCCAGCTGGATGTGGCTGATAAAAGAAATATGTCTGGAAAATCAGGAGTGATCTCTTGAACATTGTCATATAATTGCCTTTTCCACACATGCTTCTGGTGATAATGGATATGTATACAGTACTCAGATGCTGGTGTCAATGAAAGCTATGTGAAAGGCTGAAGCTGCAGAAATACAGATGTAGTCCCCTGGGAACATCATCTGTGCATTTCCTACTGAAAGCAGTGGAACCTATTCTAGATTCCCTGCTTTCCTCTGGATAAGGGATGGTGACTTCCAATAATTTCAGTGGGGTTTGGATGGACAGTTGCCCAGTACGTACTATACAAGAATCAAACCCAACCACAAAAATTATCCTGTTTTTACAGCTTGGCAACTGACCTAGTTGTTAATATAATGCCTCATGGACCATGTTTCAAGTGGGAATACAGTGGCTGGAGATGAAGGTTCCTTGACATCAGGGAAGAAGCATTTGTGGATTTATTCAGCCAGCCAGTTAAAAACCACAAGGGATTTGACCGCTAATGCTGATGCAGATTCACACGTGGATCTCTCTGTGTTAATTATCAAGTCTCTTGGCAGACACAGCTGCTGCTCTGCTTCCACTTCAGTGTAATTAATCATCCGGCCTGAATCAAAGGAAAAAGCAACTGCTTTTGCCCTCATTAGCTGGAGAAAAACTGGAAACTTCTGTGTCCAAAAGACTCTTATCCTGCAAGAAGGCAAAAAAGATTTGCCTTTATCCATTTCTTCACGGCAGTGTGGAAAAAACATTTTTTGACCTTAAGAAATATACAGGACTATACTAGGTTCTGTAAGCAATGCCAACATCTTCATGGGTAACCACTAAGTTACTAGTTACTAGAAGAATAAAGTGCACTCTGGCCTAGCATGGTTCATGTTTGAAAATTTGAAAGAGAAAAATAATTACTTTGTTCTGTGCAGACTATTGTCTGTTTTTTTTCAGGTCTGGGAGAAGGGAACACTGATCACAGAACGTTGGATTAGTTGTCTGTCTTCCTTGATGCAGTGGTCAATTTTTAGTCGTGGTGACCATGGGGATGTCAGTGTCTAGATGTTTCCAGTTAGGGGTACTTTTTACAGGACCACTGGCTCCTCTCTGGGAGGGGAGTCACTTTTGGTTTCAGGCTAGGGCATTCCTCTTTACCTACTGTACCTCATAAAGATTATTCTCATTAAGAATTGTTCAAAATGTTGATGCATATGGAGGTACCAATGATTTGAAAGATCCCGAAGTTGATTTAGCTGGAAAAGGTAAATGCAAGTTTCCTTTTAAATGCTTCTCCCCTTTAAGTATTTTCTAAAGAGCCATCTTAGAGACTAACAGTTTTTACAGTGTCTAAGTATAATGGGGTCTAGTTGTCACTTGGAGCTTAATTTGGCCCAAATCAATCTTGGTATCACATGCTGTTATTTCCCCCCTAAGTTTCCACTTTGAAATGTGTTTCTGCCTCTGTGCATTTACCCTCTATGATATGGGCATATGTCAGTTGTCATTGTTGCTTCTGAGGACACCGGAGACATGGAAGGGCACTGACCCATCTCTAGTTGGGAATGCCCCCCTCTAGCTAGTGACCTTATGAACAGTGTCCTATGTTTCAAGGGATAGAGGTTTAAATGACCAGCTTCCATCTCCCTGCTCCCCACCCCCCATTATTAGGAAGTCTTGGACTATAACCCTATTCAGTTATTTTATTCTGTTTTCAAACAACTTGTGGGAGTGTGTGTTCATGCCTGTGTTGCCCTCTCTTCAGTGTTCCTGTTCTTGGCTGCTCCACACCTAAGTCACATGTTGAATGGGAAAGTCTGAAGAAGAGGCAGTGCTTGGTACTTAAAGCACCCAGAGCACAGTGACAGGGTCTGCCAGGATGCTGATAAGTATGCACCAGGGGAAGAGGGGCTGGAGTCTGACTCAGGAGAGGAGGTTAGTGTGGTCTGTGGGGACCTGTACTGCTGGAGCCTGGAGGTAAGAAGCAGAGGCAGAGAAGCTGGAGGAAGAGCTGGGGGAAGAGGCAGGCCAGGCAAGTGAAGGGCTGGGTGCTTTCCCACCCTCTCTTGCACAACTATCTCCCAGAACCAGGAGAGGATTGAAGCAGGAAGAGCAGGAGCAGCTTCCATGCAGGCATAGTCTCTGGCTACAGTGTTCACAGCATGCCAGAAGAAGGTACATAAACTGGTGGAGGGGGAGTGGTCTCCAGTTGCTGCAACTGCTCCATATACTGAGGACCTGGGAATAGCTGCCTAGACACTACATTGCTGTGCTTTGGTCTCCAGAGCTGTAGAAGCAACTGTGTTATCTTTGACAGTAAAGAGTTAACTTTCTGCCGTGTGCATTCATTGGCTGGGAAGCACCCGTGACACATAGGCCCTTAACACAAATGTGTAAATCTGAATTTATATGTGTAAATGTCTCTGGGAAATTAAGATAGTAGCCCCCATATAAGCAAAGTAAAATAAAAATAAAAAGAGGGGGGGCAGGAGACCTGGGGTTTGGGCTCCACTGAACAATTCCTGAAGGTGGATTCTAAGAGCATGTGGTTGAATTCACTTAGCAACTTCCCTGTAATTGGGATCCTTGTGGTGGTAGTGTTCCCTATCATGAGGATGCTCCTGAGCCCCCCCCCCCCCCGCAACCTGCACTATACATTAAAGCTATATTGTACCATTTTAAACAGTTGTGGTTCCCCATCCCCTTGAGTGCTGGCTGCTAAGGGTGCTGAGAGTTGTTAGGAAATCCTTATTCCCCTTACAGAGCTGCAGTTTTTAGAGTGGTTTAACAGCTAGTCTCTCTTTCCTTGGAATTCTGGGAATGGTTTCCCTGTGACAGGACAAGGTGTATATGTGTGTGTGGGGGGGGGAGATATGTGCAAAGGGGATGGGCCTTAATTAGCCTCAGAATCTGTTAAATTTAAAATGTGGTAGTGGGTCTGCCTTCTGGTTCCAGAAGGTGGCAATGTGGCCCATGCTGAAAAACTGAGCAAGGAAACACCAAGCCTTATTATTTCACACTTAACATAGACCTGCTAAATACTGTGCCATGACTGTCATATAAAGTAAATCTGTTTTTAAACTCCCAGTTCTAAATGTTTTTTCTAATTCTGTTCAGAGCTGAAATAATGCTTCAGATTTGAAACACTTTAGCTAGATTGTAACTGTACTTTTTAGTAGAAAAGTTAGTTGAAAACGGATGTATAATTCAAGAGCTACGGGGTTTTGCCACATCATCTTCTGAATGCTAAAATCAAAAGTATTACAGAGGAAAGCTTTTTCAAACTGATAGCTGGTGGCAAAGCTACAAATAAAGTTCATTTTCACAGCATAGTGATTGAAAGTGGTAGAATGAAATCATAAAAAAAGACTGGACGTTAGATTATACTGCTCTGGTTCCTAGGTCACACTAAGCTGGAGGGGGATGTTTGGCCTTCCAGATGTTGTTGAATATCAACTTCCATCAGGCCCAGCAAGTATTGCTAATGTCCAGGATGATGGGAGCTGCAGTTTAGCATCTGGAGGGCCAAATGTTCCCCAGTCCTGTGCTACGCTGGAACTTGGCTTAGTGTGACTATGGGCTCCCAAAAAGGAGCTCACAGCCACTTTGCTTCTTCTAGTCATTTTGGTGTGGTACCATGCTGAACTAAACCTAAACAAACCTTGGTTATATCTTGTGGTTAGTCTGGAGATAACTGTACTATGAGCCTGTGTTTGGACAATAAGCTAAACCAAGCCATTGCTTACCTCAGTACACTGCAGCAGCAAAATGTCCAGGGAGAAGCGGCTGTGATCTTCTCCCCAGGTCATAAATTACAGATGCCCTGTGAAATTAGGCTGCTGATTTAATATGGAAAGGAATTATTTATATAGAGAAACTAGGCCATGCATTTTAATGTTTCATTTTAAATAAAGAGACTTCCTTTCTGTCGCCCATGGAATGTACATTCTTGTGTAGCTGGTGTAACATGCTCTGAATTAAAGAAAATGTGAAGACGAGCTCCTTTACTTCTTACCCAAACACAAACTGAACAGTGAGAGTTAGCTCTGAGAATGCAGAGGTGGAATGGAGAGGTAGACTATGCAGCAACTTTGTGAATATTTTCTGCAAAAAGTATTGCCAAATAGGGCTGAGCACTGTGGGTTAAATAGGGAGTAGCTGAATATTTTGAAACTATGATGAATAACATTGGTATTAGTGGGATAAATAATGGCTGAACAATCATGTATAGAACTTCACAGTACAAGAAGTCAGCATCCTGATAGCAAAATTCCTATTGTTGGCACACTCTGTAGTTCTTTCTACAATACCCTTCCATTCCAGAGAGCTGACAGAATGTTCTCTTGCCTGGTTAACTATTGATTGCTATTGTTAATGTTTGGTGGCATGATTTATGTGGCCAGCCAGAGTCCCTTGTTCTTCCTGTAGCAAACAATAAACAACTGTAGCTTGTAAGTGCTGACCTCCAAAAAATGCAAATAGGCATATTCCATTTAGCATGTGAGGTTTTTAAAGAAGAGGAGTAATGGGCAGCAAACTTTGATTTTTTAAAAAGAGAGGGAACAAGAATCCTTCATCATCTTTAGGGCCTTTTCTTTTTTACCTGAATTTTTACTGTGTCCTATAGTTAGGGGTTAGGTTGACATAAAATATACTAAGAGCATTAGCACAATTAGGGAGTAAATCACTGAGAATTGTCATAAATAGCAAGCTCATGTAAAACAGCAAAGGGTCTGCTATTACTCATTGGAATCTGATTAAGATCAAGGATTTCTGAGTGTACAAAATAAGGACAAATTATGTGAACTGATAGGTTTCGGATAAATAGAGGGAAAGGTCTGGCGGCCTGGAACACTGAAGCCTTCTTTCATGCCATCGCCATTATTGGGGTACTAAGATAGTCTGTAATGGGTCCCATCATTCCTCCTGATCTAGCTTTCACTATGGGTTCCTCTGGACTATTGTGGTGTGATCAGCCACCAACTGTGCTCATCTATTGACTGTTGTCTGCTTAAAGGGCCAATTCTTTAACTGAAGAGATGGGGGGTTTCCTTTTGGATTACTTCCACGTATCTTGAACCAGTTATGTTGCCATGTCTGATGATTTCTAAATGGACTCTGAAATGTTGTTTCTAGCTTAGAAGTGGTTAGCTTGACAAGAAGTTTTTCATTTCACATGGGGGCCTCCTGACTATTTGGTGGCAAAACTACACAGCACAATTATCTGGAAAATTTTGACTATGGGGCTCCACCACTTGACGAACCCAAAGTACCCTTCCTTCATTCTTGGAAGAACAGATTTCACAGTATTTGAGCATAGTGAGGTGGAATTGGGACCCAAAGACTGGTTAATGCTTGATCAGGCCCTTGCTGTCCCACTAGAGAGAGACATGGGGGCACTGGATGAGCTGTGGCTTCTCTGATTGGGCAAAGGCTGAGAATGACAGAAACACAGGACTGGACAGGCTTTTCAGAATCTCAGTGGTTTATAACTAACAGATGGAAAGGCTGATGTGAGCAACCAAGCAGGAGGAAAGAAGGTGGGATTTAAACAGCCATACCTAATCCTGGTTGGTAAAGGCAGCTAAGAAGGTTGTGGGACTTTGATTTAACTTGGGGAGGAAGTTTTTTCTGGATATTTTATGCTTGGACAAAGGAATTGCCCACAAAGGTCAGACTAAAGTCCACCACAGCTTGGAATGGGTCCTCTCCCCTGTTTCCTAACCCTGGCAACTGATACTCAAAGACAGTCTAGCTCTGTACATGGAGGCTTATAGGAGCTGCCTTGTTGGATCAGTCCAAGGTCTGCAGGGATAGACTATTTATTCCAAATCTCTCAGCACCTCTCTACCTCTGGTGGTTGGTAAAATTATCCTGCCATTTTTGCGTGCTCTGTATTTTATACTCTGCATTTCAGAAACAATGTAAAATAGTCTCTGTATACTACTCTGTGTATTCAGCATGCACTGAAATACGGTAGGTATTAATTTTCTGCTATGGCTACACCCACTTTTCCATGTGCCACCCTGGAAGGTTGGCTATGGGTCAGTGTGGCTCTTATCCTAGAAGGGGTTAGCTACCCCTCTGATAAAAGATGCTCCATAATGGTTGGTGTTTTGTTTTTGTTTTTTTGTATTGGACCTTGCCACAAAACTCATCTTACACATTTTCCTGCAAAGGATCTTAGGGAGCAACAGTAGTAAACTGGGAGTACCGGTATTTGGTACTGAAGCATTTTTCTTCACACTATACACAATTGTTTGGTTAATCTAAGGAAGAAACCATTTCCTCCCCCAAATACACAAACTAGCTCAATCTACAATGTAGTGGAGGCTGCTTGGCAATTTTTATACAGCAAGTATGCCAAATCTGTCTGCTACTAGAAAAATGCTATATAAAGCTGTTAGCAGTTGCTACAGGCACTGAAATACGATGGAAACCCAAAAATATTTTTGATAACACTATTTAGTATGCAGTATCCATGGAAACATGAATCTTTCATATAGTACGAACTGAGATCTTCCAACTACGTTTAAATACTAGCAATATTTTCTGTATCTGATGATACATTTGCCAACTACAATCGGAGATTCATATTGAAAGCAGCTATTGGAATGCCTTTCACATCCCTGAACTAGGGCTGACTCTTATCACTGGACAACGACACTTCCACACTGAAATTAAAACAATATTGAGGAAATCCATTTTCATTCCGCAAGTATAGATTACAAATTCCTGAGAGGGCTGAGCAAAAACGGGCTGCTAAAATTCACTTATGGGTGGAAAAATGGGTGTAATTTCTCAAATATTAAATAAAATATTAAATATTAAATGTGAAAAAAATCTAGCACATTTCTGAGAATGTCTGTTTCAAAATGTTGAATGGAACTCAATTGGTAGCTCATCTTGATGGATAGAGAAAGCAATGGCCTAAGATTAGGAAGACTGGGAGGAGTAGGATGCAAGCTTGTTGCTTCCTTCAACAATACTGGAAAAAATATTAATACTGGATCCAAAATTCATGGATGGTGAAACTGGGGAAGTTGTTTTGCTGAATATTTTGCTCTAATTCTAAGCTGTTGCTGGAAATCCCTTCTCCCTGAAATAGGGGCAGATTCAAATGTATCAAGTAGAGAAAGAAATACCCCCTTCAAAAATCTAAAATTTCTTTCATGCAGGATTTTGCTTGCCACAGGCCAAATCATGTGTTCCATTTAGCTCATTAGGGGCATCAAAGTCAGAAGAAAATCCCCCAACAGATTATGGGGTTGGTCTGTAGCTTGGTGGTAGAATATCTGCACCACTTTGAGGTTTTTCCTACAATCAAGCAGATACAAATTTTATGAAATAAACTAAATAGATAATAAAAAATGCAAGAGACCCCATGTTTAATCCCCTGCATCTATATGTAGGGTTGGGAAAGAACCCATTCTGAAACCGTTGAGAGCTGTTGGCAGTCAGTATAGACAGTAGTGAACCAGATGGACTCGGAAAAGGGGCAGCTTTCTATGTAAATGAGCACTTGGGTTCCTTTATACCTTTGCGCTTTTATAATAAACTGTTAACAATTGCTCTCTATTCTTCTACCTAGATTTTTCAAATGCAAGTTAACTACACTTACTGGAGGGGGGGGGACACTCCAATGTTTCTGGCAATAATTAATGTGTTGCTGAGCTTGGAAAATCCCTACACAGTACCCAGAATAGGCACTGACAAATCCCAAGACATCATGTCCATGTATTCGAAGAAGCAGAAGATGTGACTGAAAGCCATTCTCTCTACTCCAGGCTAGTGCAGAAGAGCATTAGTGTAATAGCTTTTGGCAACCCATAGAAAGCACTCTGAAACTTCTGTTGGGTGCCTTGATCTCATGAAGGACTTTTGTTGTTGTTGTTGTTGTTTGTTGTTGTTGTTGTTGTTGTTGCTGCTGTTGTTGCTGCTGCTTTAAATCATGAACTCATTCATAAGAACTAGAGTTAAGGGGTGGCAAATAAGTCCTGTCTGTTTGCCATTAACTGATTGTACAATTAGCACCTCTATGATAACAGCTTCAAGCATAGCAGCTCTATGTTTTCCAGCTGAGGACCTCTGCGATGTGGGACATTTTGCAGCATGCTTCCTTTCGACAGCTTCTCAGAAGGTCCAAGTCACATTGGAGAGAGAACTATACATTACAGCTTGTTCCCTTGCTACTGTAGCTCTAGTTCTAGGAAATGGTAACAAGGGCACCTCCATGATGTAGAGCAGGCTTCCTCCAACTCGGCCCTCCAGATGTTTTGAGACTACAATTCCCATCATCCCTGACCACTGATCCTGCTAGCTAGGGATCATGGGAGTTGTAGACCAAAAACACCCGGAGGGCCGAGATTGAGGAAGCCTGATGTAGAGCTTCATTTGTTATCACATTAGAGACACAGACTGATGCACTTATGCCAGAGAGCTCCTGATCTTCCAACCCACACAATCCCATTTCCACAGATTTCTAAATTGCTACAAATATAATGTTATCTTTAAAGTTATATTCCCCTTCAAAAAAATTGTCATGGAAACCTCTGCAGCTATTTTTACTTGGATTTAATACTTTTGTAGATTGGGGCAGTTATCTTTCATGTAGCATTGATTGTACTGCTCCTTGCGTCAGTTTTAAGGAAAAGCTTATTGTTCCTCTTTAGATTTAGGAAATTAGTTGTAGAGACAGTCCTTGGAAAGCATAGGATGGCCATGGGTATGAATGAATACTGGGGTCACTTGCCACAGCTAGTATGTAACATTAAGGTAAACTGCAACTTGTTAAATTATTGTTTATATTTACCATTTGTCCTAGTTGGGGCCTCAGCCTAAGTCCCCCAAACCCAAGTCTATCAAATTAAGCTTTTACCACCCTGGCCCAGGTCTTTATTGTTTCTTTTCAGCTGTATAGTACTTGGTTCCAAGTGGAGGGGGTGGGGGGGATAATAGCTCTGCAATGGAGACATGTGTTTATTCTAATTATACAACAAATAATTAAGTCTGAAAGCATTAACAGATTAATCAGTGTGATTAACCAATTAATGGCTTGATGTCAGATTAAAAGAGAGCTTTGATTAATTGGAGTCGGCCATTTTCTTCTCCCATTACCGCAGTAGGGACTTGTTTGGTTTTTTCTGGAGAGTTGCTTCATCATTTCCTCCTGTCCAATAGGATTTGTTGCAAGTAAAACTGGTTAAAGTTGGTGAGCAGCATTGGTAGGGTAGGTGTGCCGTTAAATGGAGTTGGGGGTATCTGGAAGTATTTTGTCAAGGGATACGCTTTCAGGCTATATTCATGCACTAGTTTAGGTTTATGCATGCAACGTCTTCTTGATATTTCCCCTGAGATTCCCTTGCCTAGGCAATAAGCCTGAAGCCTCTTGTCTTCTCGATTTGTGCTCCCCCCCCCAATTTCTTACCTAGCTACTCTTCTAAATAGGACTTGCAAGGGGAACATTTTTCTGCACACTTGCATCTTTCCATCCTCTGCCCAGGTTAAGCAAGAGGCATTATAGCACCTTGAAGACACATTTCAGCCAGCCAGGCAGAATGAGGAGGCTATGGAGCAGAGCTGGTGAGGGGTGTGGGCTGGTGAAGGGCCAGGCAGAGGGACCTGGAGGCCACACTCAGCTCCCAGGATTGGTTCCCCATGTCTGATACAGGGCTTAGATGGAAGGTTATATGGTTTTGTTTGCCCCAAGCATGAAGGGAAGGGGGCCTGCCACAGCCTGGCTCCCTGGGAGACTACAGAAGCCCAATCAGCGGCTGCTCTTCTGTTCTTGTAATTGTGACTGTAGCCCTATTCAGACATTCTCCTTCATGTAATTCTTATTGCATGAGGGAAGAGAGTGGGCGTGTGTTCTGTGACCTTGCCCCCTCTGTCACATAGCTGCTTTCATTGGTTCAGCGGCCTGAACTTATATAGTGGGGAGTCTTCCCTACTTGTGTGGGCTATCTGGACAGTTTAGACCCCTTGAAGATTGGCACACCCCTGCTCTTGCCCCGTCCGCTCAGGTGATTGGAATCAGCTGAAAAAGGCCTCTTTCTAGCTACAATTCTTGTTATCATGGGGCAGGCTTTGCCCTGCCAGGCCTGCATTTCCATCTCCCCATGGCAAAGCACAAACTGCTGCACCTGTTTCTTATTGTGCTGCTCTTTTTCTTTGGGCTTTTAGGCAACTCATGGGGGTTGTTTTCTGTTAGCTTGCTCTTGTAATTTCCAGTTTTCCTGATCCGAATGGCATCCTTTCTCCCCCAAAGCCTTCTTTCCCTCACAGGGACATGTTGTGTTGTCAGCATTATTGTTACAGAATCACTGTGCAATAGTGGGACTCAGTCTTTCTCTTGGAGGGGTTGTTACCCATGGACTTTCTCCCAGCTATTTAGGCTGTTGAATTGGTTGGCTGTTGTGACTCAGATGGCAGCCTTTCCTTCTCTGGCTAAATACACACACGCACCACCCAACAAGAATCCTGAGAATGGTAGTTTACCCCTCAAAGAGTTGCAATTCCAAGCACCCTTAACAAATTAAAGTTCCCATGATTCTTTGGGTGGGGACTATATATATATATATATATATATATATATATATATGGTATGTATTCGGTCTCAGTGTGACTCCAGGTGTTTCTTCGGCAAGAGGTTGTTCTGCTTCTGTCTGTTTTGTTTGGACTGCCTTGGTGGATCTGAACACCTGCCTCAGGGGAACCTTTGGACCTCACAGCACATCTAGCCAGTGAGCCATGACATTAACTGTTCAGGAGGAGGTGCTATTGAAGCTTCTTGGTATCCGGCCAGTGTGTGCTGTAGATTATGTGTGCAATTTAGCATACGGGAAATTGCCAACTGATCCAAGATCTAGAATGAGTGTTAGGGGGAAATTTAATAATGTTGGCTACTAGGTGGGCTGTTGTTTTTCAGCTGGAGGTGGTTTTCACGTGTTCATAGATGCACAATTTCAGCACAAACACCCACAACCCATATATGAATTGTCATTATCTCTGTTGTCCAAGTGGAACTAGGAGGAGGATCAACTTAAGTGCCATCATCCAAAAGAATGGCCCTTGTATGAATCCCCCCCCCCCCGCTTTAGCACTACAACCTTCTGGACAAGCTGCAGGGGAATGAAAACACTGGAAGATTTGGTATAATGCCAGGACTCTGGGATGTCAGATTAAATTAGGTTGCTATTGCTTGTGGGGTTTTGTGCCTGTGGTGACTAAACTCATCTATCATGTCTAGAAAATATACCTTATGAGTGAGGAAACCCCATTCCACTGCTCCAATTTTTCAAAGCTTCCTTTCCAGTGCTAAGCCGCACCACATTACAGTATCACAGAGAGTCTCTTCATGCCAATGGCAAAAGGATGGATTTCCAGGATGAGGAATTTAAAGTTTCTCCCATGTTCCAGAAATACTTTTTCTGACTTTTCCAGCTTCTTTTGAAAAATAATAACTTCTGGCTTATCATTAAGATAATTTAACTAGGGCATTAAGTTCTGCTGAAGGTGTGGAGAAAATGAATCCACTCAACTCTGCCTCCATCCTACTAAATTTCTCAGTTGCCCTGATTACCCAGAATGTCAATCCATTTGGGGCACAAGCAGAGAAATATTTTGGATGTGTGTGGTTAGGAAAATGTGTGTCCATATCTTTTGCTCCCATTGAATTTCTTTCTGTTAAAAGGAACTATTAAGGTCCAGATCAAATATGGGTGTTGTGGCTTTCGTACGGAGCCCCTGGTTGTCTCACAGACTATTGACCCATACACCACTAATCCGCTGCCACCAGCCAGGTCCTCCCTGGTAAAATCACTTCAGTCTCAGTCAGCTTCTCAATTAATAAAGAAGAGTGTATTTTATTTCAGACACAAACAAAACTTTTATGGCATTCCAAACGTTGCTCTTTACTTTCTTAGTCTTATTTTCCTCTCTCTATCTCTTCTACCTCCCCACACACTCAAGAACCCACTGCCCTAATTGTCTCTCTATTACCAACTGCCTTTCCCAACCAGCCAACCCACTAAATCCAACCAACTACCCACCAACAACTCCCAACGAACTCCTTTCCGAACTCCTCCCAGAACTGGTTTTATAGTCCCACTGACTCCACCCCCCTAAGTCCTGACTGGGCAACCTGTTTAACTATTTACTTCCAGCACTCTCTCTTATGTTAATGTCACAGGTGTGTGTAAGGTAGAGGGAAGAAAAAATGCAGGTATCTAGATCAAAATATCCAAATAATGGTCTGATTTGTACATCGCTTTAAAGTGCAGTTTGTAATTAAATTTTGGTTTAATGTGAACAAGCAGAGTGCTGCTCAAAAGACCATACTTCTTTCCTTCTCCACTTCCTTCTTCAGTGCTACTAGGAAGAAACAAACCATGCTGTTACATGCAAACCAGAGCTATTGGTTTGTTCCTCTTATCACTAACCATGATGGTAAGCTAGGGTTTGTTCTTGGCTTAACTTGGTGCACTGAAGAAAGAATCTGCAGAGGATTAAAGCTCCAATCCTAAATATTGGGTGGTCAGATGAAATATAAACTTTGGGTTCAGAGTGATGTACAAACTAGGCCTTTAGAGTTAGGGAGCTTAAGCCCTTTGAAACTGGGGGCCTACTTAAGTGCTCTTAATAGGATATGAATGAGGACAAGTTTTGGGCCCTGAAGAAGCAGGGAAGTACCTGAACTAGGATAGTGCCTGTGACAATCAGTAGCCATAAATGTGAACCTGGAGGCCACATTTGTGTACTCTTCTGTTGAAATTAATGTGATGTTTTCATGGAATTTATTTGTGTGCATGCCACACACCCATACCTTATAGCTGCACAACACTATTGCTGAAAGGCTCCTGTGCTGTTCGTAGAAAAAAAATGGCCTGGGGTGGTAATGAAGAGAGTGCCATTGACTGCTCTTTGTTGATAAAACTGACTTCTTTATGCACTTCTCAGTTTACTAATTCCTTCTGTAGGATTGTTTCTCCACCCTCAATGATGGCTGCCTCTGGTATGTGGCACTTTACCCCTACAGCTGGGCAAGCTGGTCTTTAAAAGCTTGTTCCAATAAAGATGCCAGAATTATTCCATGGATCAGCTGTTTGATGGTACAAGTGCCAGCCCCCTCCCCCAGGAACAAATATATCTGCTCCCTGTTGAGCTCTCACTCTTTTGGCTTGGTGCCTGGAACGCAGAATCTGGTGCCAAAGCATGCCACTTGGTTCCAGCATTCACTTTTCTTGTTGTTGTTCTAATTAATGACTCTGCACATTAGAACAGTTACCAAAGCTTTTTTTTTTAAAGTATATTTTAAATAATTTTTATGAAAGCATAAAAAGAAAAATGAACAGATGGAGAATTGGAAACATGCTATGACAGGGGTGTGACATACCTTGGAGTTCTTAAGAGAGGTCTTACCCCTCTTTCTTTTTTATTTTTTTATTTTTTTATTATTTTGCAATGGTACATTCAGTTACACCTTTTAACATTCTTTACAATACATACTGTATATATCTATATCTATATATCTATATCTATATATAAATCTATCTATTCTCCTTATTTGTACTTTTGTCACAAAGGTCTTACCCCTCTTTCTACCCCGGCACCCCTTAGGAAGACCAATTTAACTGAGAATCTAAGTGCCCCAACTTTATCACTAGGATTAAACCCACAATAGATTAGCCCAGTGGATCTTCAGCTGCCACTGCCTGCTGAATGGCATGCTATAGGACTCCATTGCAGCTTGGCTAGCAGATCCAAGACAAGGATGTAGAGTGAGCTAGTAGAGATTCTTCAGAATCTCCTGGGATCAAACTATACCAACTTGTACTCAGACCAAACAGTAGTAAACTCATTGTACATGGTGGATACATTTCCAAATAGAGTCACACAAGTTTGCACTTAATGTCGTGAAAAATTACATTTATGGAATGAAAGTGTTTTGTCTCATGACTGTGCTCTAATACCTATGAGTATATACAGTACTTCTAGTGTAATGTTTGGGTTTATTCACATATTGAAACACTTGTAGATAATGTGTAGCAACCCAGTTCCTTGATCCTATCTATAGGGTGGATAAGTGAAAAAGAAGACCTAGCCACTGCAACTTAAGTAGCAGAGGGAATTTCAGCAGGTGTAGGTTGCATAACATTAAAGATGAAAGAGTTTTATATATTCTCACCTGGCCACCCTACCTGCCGGTCTTCCAATAATATTAATATTTGCATTGACACCCTTCCCTTTGTTTCTAATACATTTGTATATGATAAGTGCTACAGGAAGATTTTTATCAAACACTATTTTAGATTTTGTCCTACATGCGATTGTGACATCATGCTAGATCGAGCAGTATACTGTATTTCTTTAAAAGAAACATACTTTTTAAACATTGTGTAGTGTGTGCTTATGTTTTGTTTTCCTTAATAAATGTTAATTTAATCATTTTTTCTTTATTTTGTCTTGGCTATTTGAGGTCATTGCCCAACTCCAAAAGCATCTGTAGACACTTGAAAATACACGACTCATGATATAATGTGGACAGAAAGTAATGGTGCTGAAGGAGGACCACCTGGGATAACAAACAAACAAACAAACAAACAAACAAAATAAATAAATAAGCAACTAAATAAATAAATAAATAAAACCAAGGAGGGATGTAGAGGCCTATACCAGTGGTCCTCCTGAGAGTTTTGGGGTTCCTACCTGCCTGGATGTAAATAAAAGGTGGCATCTATACTGAATGTGTTCTAGTGTAAAATATAGCTAGCCTGTTTTTTTCTGGATTAAAAAGCTACCCGGAGGTGTTCTGAGAATGACAGGGACATTCTAAATAGTCTGGATCACACACAGTAGTCTCTGTAACTATGGTGTGAATATAATTTTGGAAACATCTCCAGACAACTTTGAAACTATTTGTACTGTCCTTCAAGCCACAGTCTCATTTCTGGGAAAATGAAAAATGTTCCCTTCCTGATCAAGAGGCTCATCATGTGTTGAAGCTATTACAACAGTGTTGATTTATTATTAGCAACAGAAAGCAAAGTAATGACTTTCACTTTCCTAAGGTATTCCTGAAATAGAACCAAGCTGTGATTCATTTTCCGTTTTTCTCACGATAAGCTCAGGTGCATCAATGAAACATTTCCATTTTTAAAAATAAAAATAATATTTTTATTTATTTTTCAAATTACATTACGTACATTTGAGAAAACAAATAAGAGCTTCCATTTTTAAGATTGCAAGCAGAGACAGGATAGTAAAAACTGAAAACTAATGTTTTAAAACTATACTTGTAAGCATAATTATTCATGAGTATACCCACTTCTGAGTAAAATTCTGTAGGCTGTTCGGGTACGAGTATGCTTTCATAACACATTAAACTAATGTCATTACTAAGCAGTCAGGTGCATAGTAATTTTTAATAGGTGTGTAGAAGAGCAAAATTCAGCAACTTGAAACTTGAAACTTGCTGCTGAAATTCCCTCTTCTGCACAACTAGAAAAAGTATAGCAGCCCTGTGCTCTTTCATCTTGCCCCCTAGTAGTCTCACTGAATTTAGTAACCAGTGTAATGATTACTGACAATGCAGTTCCATGCATTGGTTGCTGCCGCTTCGCCGTGAGTTTGTGGGGAGGGCTCTTCCCCCTGCAAGCCCATTCTCCACCTTGGGCCTGGGGGCGGGCCCCATACTCCACCTCAGCATATAAGGCTCCAAGGAGGCCTCGGGACATTGCGGCTGCCGCTCTGCTGTGAGTTTGTGGGGAGAGCTCTTCCCCCTGCAAGCCCACTTCACCAGGCCAGGGGGCGGGGCCCACACTCACCACTGCCACAACTTTAAGGACACTGGTGCTGCTGCAGCAAATGTTTAAAATGTTTTTATATATTTTAAAGTGTTTTAAAAGTGTTTTTACTTTTTACTTTGTTGTACCACCATAAACGGTGGTTTTTATCCATGTATTTTTATTTTGTTTTGTTTTATTTTGGGTTGGGGTGGGATGGTTGTTGAGTGGGGTGGGGATTGGTTTTGTTTTGGTGTAATTGTTTTTTGTTTGTTCGTTTGCTTTTATATTTTGTAAATGGAGGCGAGTATGAAGCTTGGGATTCCTACTGTGGAGGGGCGAGGGAGGTATGGCGGTGGGGGCAGATGTCATAGGCGAAGGGGATCGAGATACGGATATGCTCGTACCCCTTCCAATCTGCGCCCCATCCCGAGAGACGAGGGTAGGGTGAGCAAGGATTACTCACCTCCGTCACTGGTGTTGTACAATGCCAGGTCTATAGGCAACAAAACCGCCACCCTGCGAGATTTCTTCATCTCGCAGGGGGTCGACCTGGCTTGTGTGACGGAGACCTGGGTGTGCGAAGGGGATACTGTTACCTTACGAGAGATGGCGCCCCCGGGTTTCTCCGTCCTCCACCAGTCGCGGACTGTGGGCCGGGGGAGAGGGGTGGCATTATTAATCCGGGAAGATTGTTCTTTCAGGGCTCTACCATCGCCATTGATCCCCGGCATTGAATGTGTTGGCCTAGTGTGGGGCTCCGAGGTGAGCTTGGCTGTCTGGCTGGTGTACCGGCCACCTAGCGCACCAGCAGCCACCCTGTCAGGCCTGCTGGAGGCGGTGGCCGGCTGGGCCTTGGAGTTCCCTAACCTATTGGTATTGGGGGACTTCAACATCCATGCTGATGCCACTCCCTCCTCACAGGCTCTGGACCTGGTGTCTTCCATGGCGACACTAGGGCTCTCCCAGTTTGTTTCGGGCCCCACACATCAAGCAGGCCACACGCTGGATTTGATCTTTGGCGTCGGTATAGATGTGATCATGTTTCCTTTGATGAAGGTGCCATGCTCTGATCACTACGCTCTGAAAGCCAGGATTGACATTCCACCCCCACCCTGCTTAGGTGGCGAGCCGATTTGGGCTCGCCCGCAGAGGCTGATGGACCCTGATAGATTCCGTCAAGCCTTGCGGGACCTTTCTCCCCCTGGCGACTCATTGACTGAGCTTGTTGAGGGCTGGAATACCCAGCTCCTGGCAGCCATCAATGAGATCGCACCTAAGCGCCCTCTGCGACCCCGCAGAAACCGGGCTCCCTGGTTTACCGAGGAGCTCCAGAAAATGAAGCGGGACCTCAGACGGCTAGAGCGAGTATGGCGGGGTGCCCGTGACGGAGCTTCAAGAACATCTTATAGGGTTTTTACGAAAACCTACGAGATGGCAGTGAAGGCCGCTAAGAAGTCCTACTTCTCGGCCTCCATTGCATCCGCTAGCTCTCGCCCGGCGCAATTATTTAGTATAATTCGGTCTTTAACGTCCCTCGAAGGACAGCCAAATTTAAATAACAATTTGACACACAGCTGTGAGGCATTTGCGAGCTTTTTTGCAGAGAAGGTCCTGTTGCTCCGCCATGACCTCCCTGCCAATTTGGATACAATAAAGGAACTGGAGGCCCCTCGACTGTCCTCGGGTCCAGTATTGGACCACTTTGACCGGATATCCCCAGCCGATGTGGACAGACTCCTCCGAGCTCGAAAGCCCACCACTTGTCCTCTCGACACGTGCCCGTCCTGGCTGATTAGAGCATGTCCAGACGAGGTGCGGGCCCCCCTGGGGGATATCATCAATTTGTCCCTTGGCACCGGGACATTCCCAGGGGAACCGAAGGAGGCAGTGGTGCGCCCGCTTTTAAAGAAAACATCATTAGATCCCTTACATCTATCCAATTACCGCCCGGTTTCGAATCTTCCATTCCTGGGTAAGGTGATTGAGAGAGCAGTTGCTGAACAGCTTGGTAGGTTTCTGGATGAAACATCGGCTCTGGATCCATTCCAGTCTGGATTCCGCGCTGGTCATGGAACCGAGACGGCTCTGGTCGCCCTAACAGATGATCTCCACAGGCAGCTGGATCGAAGCGGGTCGGGGCTGCTGATTCTTCTAGACCTGTCAGCAGCCTTCGACATGGTCGATCACGAACTCCTGGACCACCGCCTTGCCGACGTGGGGATCCAGGGCACAGTCCTTCAATGGCTGTGCTCGTTTCTCTCTGGTCGGGGACAGAGGGTGGCGCTTGGGGGGGAATTGTCATCCCGCCACTCCTTGGTGTGTGGAGTGCCCCAGGGTGCGATACTCTCCCCGATGCTTTTTAACATCTTTATGTGCCCCCTCGCCCAGCTTGTCCGGAGTTTTGGGCTGGGCTGCCATCAGTATGCTGATGACACCCAACTCTATCTGTTGATGGATGGCCATCCTGACTCAGCCCCAGACACACTGATCAGATGCTTGGAAGCTGTGGCTGGATGGCTACGTGGGAGCCGGTTGAAGTTAAATCCTTCGAAGACAGAGGTCCTCTGGCTGGGACGGGACGATATGGGATTGAGGGGGCAACTCCCATCTCTTGTGGGGGTGCAATTAGTGCCAGCACCGTCCGTTAAGAGTTTGGGTGTAATCTTTGATACCTCCCTCTCCATGGAGGCGCAGATTGCAGCTATAACAAAGGCGGCATTTTTTCATCTCCGCCAAGCTAAGCAGTTGGCTCCTTACCTCTCTCGCCCTGACCTAGCCACTGTGATCCACGCGACGGTCACCTCCAGACTGGATTATTGTAACTCGCTCTACGTGGGGCTGCACTTGAGACTGACCCAGAAACTCCAGCGGGTGCAGAATGCCGCAGCGAGACTCCTTACGGGGTCTTCGCTGCGAGATCACATTCATCCGGTGCTATACCAGCTGCACTGGCTCCCGGTGGAGTACAGGATCAGGTTTAAGGTGCTGGTTTTAACCTTCAAAGCCCTATACGGCCTAGGACCCTTGTACCTACGGGACCGCCTCTCCTGGTATGCCCCACAGAGGAACTTACGGTCTTAAAATAAAAACATCTTGAAGGTCCCAGGCCACAGAGAGGTTAGGCTGGCCTCAACTAGAGCCAGGGATTTTTCGGCTGCGGCTCCAACCTGGTGGAACGCTCTGTCACAAGAGACAAGGGCCCTGCAGGACTTGACATCTTTCCGCAGGGCCTGCAAGACAGAGCTGTTCCACCAGGCCTTTGGTCAGGGCGCAGCCTGACTCCCTCCTTTGGCAATCTTTACAAAACTTTAGTTTATGGTTGCCATCAATTTTGATTTTAATTAATTTTTATAATGTTTTTATAATGTTGCACTATTTTAGTGTTGTTAGCCACCCTGAGCCCGGCTTCGGCTGGGGAGGGCGGGATATAAATAAAATTTTTTATTATTATTATTATTTACTTGGAACTAAGTTCCATTGTGTTTGTTAGGGCTTACTCCAAAGTAAGGAAGTTTACAAATGTGCTGTTAGAACTTAAGATTTATTTATTTTTCGGCGGATCACCAGGTTGATGGCTCTGGGATAACTCAATTGGAAGAGCATAAGCATCAGGGTCATTTTGAATCAAGGTGGTGGACCGAAACATGACTTCAGCATTATTCTAAACAAGAAATAATTTTACATTGAAAGACTCATTGGGAAAAGTCTTTGGCATACAATTTCATATGGTCTGTGGCTTGGTGAAATGTTTGGAGCAAAGCTAATGGCTTTGAGATGAAATAATATCTAGTGTGGGCGTAAAACACAGGTGCTGTCGTGAAAAACCTTTTTTTAGCATCTCCATGCTTTTGAGATGCTTGATCAAATTGTATCTCAAGTAATCCATCTGACCTTTTAGAATCATTTGCCTTCCAAGTACTTTGGAGAGTATAATCTGGGTGTATAACTGGAGCGTCCAACGTATTAGGTATTTTGGCATACCATCATGGGCTAGTGATCTCCCAGCAACATTGGAAAAATGTCCCTCTAGTGTTGGCATATTACCATGCTCTGTGACAACCCCTCTTGCATAAGATCAATATGGTTCATTCTGAGCACTTGATTGGTGGCCCAGCAAATTATGGGCTTGTGGTGTTGTCATAGCTGATGAAGGAACAAATGTTGCATTGCGGGAATGAAGCATGCTGTGTGGTCATTTCACTGATAATGTATAAATTGTTTTGCAGACCCATATAAGGATCAGTTAGTCTGATGGATACCATTGGAAGGATAAGACATCAGCTGCATTGAATGGGACATGATGTCCTTTTTGGAAATGAATTATGCGTCATTAAGTTTTGATATCTGCCATGGCCATTTGTTTATTTACTTGTTTACTTGGCTTATTTACAAATCCATGATAAGCTATGATTGTTCAATCCAAAGGAAATAACATAGCTTTTCTAATTCTAAAAGAGCTTTCAGGAGTGTGTAATTAATATGACCATGGAGAGCATCATACTGTGATTTCTCCTTACCTGAAGAAACTTTGAAGGGCATGAAGGCAGCTCAGAATAAGCTGACTCCAGCTTTTGAAACTGGCAAATACTTAAGTGAGCAGAACATAGCCATGCTACAATATTTATAAAAAGAGCATACAAATCTAACATAGGTTGATGTTGATTCATAACCAAAATTTTGTTGCACTCATCTTGTCCCTTAAATTGCAAACACTTGATAATAGCCAACATGTATGATGGAGGCAGTAACTGTAAGCAGAAACTCAGATACAAGCCTTGGTAGGATAGGAATTGAAGTAAATGGACCACCAGAGCCAGTCTACATGAGTACCAGTGTGGAATAAGTGTCCTTTGAAGCAAGCATGTGAAGCAATAAATGTATCTGGAGAGGGAATAGCCTGAGCAGTAGGCAAACAGGTGGATGGACAAACAAATAGGGAATCTGATCAGTCAAGAGCAGGGTCAGCAAACTTTTTCATCAGGGGGCCGGTCCACTGTCCCTCAGACCTTGTGGGGGGCCCGGACTATATTTTGGGGGGAAAATGAACTAATTTCTATGCCCACAAATAACCCAGAGATGCATTTTAAATAAAAGCACACATTCTGCTCGTGTAAAAACACCAGGCAGGCCCCACAAATAACCCAGAGATGCATTTTAAATAAAAGGACACCTTCTACTCATGCAAAAACACGCTGATTCCCGGACCGTCCATGGGCTGGATTTAGAAGGCGATTGGGCTGGATCCGGCCCCCGGGCCTTAGTTTGCCTACCCATGGTCAAGAGAATAGACGTTAAGCAGGAAAAAGAAGAGGCAGGCTGACTGGTAGAGGTCCCGAGAGCAAAGCTTGACTCTTGCTAGTTTGCTCACCATTCTGTGTGTTTTATTTAATTCATACAATAAAAAATGGAATGTGTCTTGCTACCAATTCATGAATTATAATGCTTTCAGCTATTATAACATTTTAATGAAAACAACACAACAGGGTTCAGCCAGAGGCAAGGATGGATAAGATGGCCTTGCAGCATAGAAGTAATTTTGGTTCATCATTAGAATATTTCTAAATGAGTTTAAGAAAAAATATTTTACAATGTGGATCCTCAAAGCATAGTCATTCTTTCTTTATTACAGGTCAACTCATTCCACTGGCAGTGATGCAGCTGCTTAGAAATGCACCTAGCTAGCAAGCAACATTTGTTGCAAAATTATTAGGCAACTGTAGTTGCAGAAGCAGGTTTTTCTACACTTGTTAATTGTTCCTTGTGACTCCTTACTGTGCCAAATGTTTTACAGATCTTATCTCATTCATCTTCACAACAGCCTGGGTGGTAAGCTAGTGTTTTTATTTCACAGTTAGAGTTTGTAGGACACTGAGCTATGTTGTGCAAAACTACAGACGGACGCCAACAACTGAGTTTCTGCCCGATTGAGCCAATCTTTACATTATGTACTGATTCTAAAACCTTGCTAAGAGAGGATGTCTGCACCACATCACTTTCATATGATTTGCTTTCATATCTTTCCTGTCTTGTCCTCTGTTATCCATCACTCCACATCTGGTTACTTCCTACCAAAGTTAGCAGCATCCCATTAACCTTGACTTGATAGCCCCCCATATTAGTCTGGAAAACTTCTTTTAAACTTTATAGACATGTCACGTTCCTGATTCTGACTGTTAACCCTCTTGAAAATAAATAAGATGATCATTCCTGGGATAGTTCAGTTGGTAGAGCATGAGACTCTTAAATTTAGAGTTGTGGGTTTGAGCTGCATGTTGGGCAGAAAATTCTTGCATTGCAGGGGGTTGGACTGTTGGAATTCTGCCTGGGTCAGAGGAATGTGCCACAGCGTAGGCACAGGCAGATATTCCTGTCGACCTCCCCGCGTCTCCACTCTGCTGATAAGCAGGCGAGGTCCGGCGATTCTTCTCAGATGTATGAGAGGAACACACCGTTCTTCCTCTCTCCCCTTTAGTGTCCCCAGGGAGGGGAAAGAAGCAGACAGAAAACTATTTACATCATTTATTTCTGCCTCTTACATCAGTACAGAGAATCATGTCTGCACTCAACAACAGCAAGAAGAAACTCCTCCCAAGTACATCCAGTACGGGTCATATGACACACACACACTGAGCTAACATCCGGTGCTCAGTACAGAATGGACTGCCCCTTTGTTCCCATGGCAACAGTCACAAACATCCTGTCTGGCTTTCCAGCCACAAGCAGCTGGCTGAGCTGCTAGAGCCTTTGCTTGCTGCAGCATTGGTGCTTTATGGTAACATGGACCAGATGACTCTTCCAACTCTACAATTCTATGATTACTTCTATGAATCAATATATATTCACGTATGGAACATTTTAGGGAAGCTTTTAATGTTTAATAGACTATTGCATTTTAATATTCTGTTGGAAGCCACCCAGAGTGGCTGGGGAAACCTAGCCAGATGGGTGGGGTATAAATAATAAATTATTATTATTATTATTATTATTATTATTATTATTATTATTAAAAATAATGAATACAAGATTTTCCTGGTTTGGATATGTTGTGTGTTTGATCCTGACCAACTCTGCACAGCTCTGCAGGGATGTAGCTAGCTGCTCCAGCACGCTGATGTGCTTGCATTTCTTATATATTGCTTTTCTCCTTCTGTGCTGGTTCTACAGCACCTATATGCATAGTTCCATTAGAAAAGGCATAGGCAAACTTGGCCCTCCAGATGTTTTTGGCCTTCAACACCCATGATCCCTAGCTAACAGGACCAGTGGTCAGGGATGATGGGAATTTTAGTCCCAAAACATCTGGAGGGCCGAGTTTGCCTATGCCTGCATTAGAATGCAAGTAGTTCTGTTTGTCTTTACTTTTATCATACTATGTGCCTCATACTAACTTTAAGTGTTCTGTCCCCCTACTCTAAGAATGGGGGCCAAGTCTGTCCCTATTTACAGCTGCATCCTTGCACTCCCCTTCCGTCTCATGTTGACTTGTCACCACCCTCTTTGGATCTAGTTAGTCACAGCGCTGTGGTGGTTGGGGTCTATAGTGTGTCTGGAGTGGTGTTTGCTTGCATCACAGCCATGCCATACCTTGCTTCATCAAAGAGTTAAGCCTGTTCCATGTATGGCCATCTACAGATGACCTGCAAGAGCTCATGAATCAAACATAGCCTTGAGTTCTGATGTGCGTTAATTTTCAATCAAGGTATTGCAGTCACACTTGTATACCTGAAATAAAAGTCCTTACATGTTCCTTGAAGAAAAACACCTCCCTTTGCAAAACCAAGAACTTAATGTATAATCAAGAAGATACTAATAGAAGTGAAATACAGATGAGTTAGCTTATGAAAGGACTTTAAGCAGTGTTGGATTTCATGGGAGAACCCTGTGTCACACAATACATGCATCCAAGTGTTTTATCTCAGTGTTATCTGCTTGTGACCCCTTTCTTGGTGCCCAGTTAAAGAAAAGCAGTTGGCATCGGCTGGCTCGCCAGCTGCGCATAACTATGGAAAAGCAGCAAAGAAGATTACAAATGGCCTTGTGGTCAGTATTGGAAGCTTAAACAAATTATACAACCCACCCACCATTCTTGGCCCTCTTATTCTTGTTAACAGAAGGGTTTGGTGTGTTTTTTAATCATGGGAGACTGATTTATTTGTCTTAAGTTTCTGGAACTGTTATACTTTTCTGGAACCCTGACTTCAGAGAGAAAAATCCCAGCAGAATCAGTACATTTCATTATTATTCTTTTAAACAGCCTGAGGAACATGCAGGAGTAGTAGTAGTGGTAGTAATAATAATGATGATGATGATGATTATGATAATAATAATAATAATAATAATAATAATAATAATAATAATATATTATTTATTTATACCCTGCCAATCTGGCTGAGTTTCCCCAGCCACCCTGGGTGGCTCCCAACAGAATATTAATAATAATAATAATAATAATAATGATGATGATGCGACAAAACATCAAACATTAAAAACTTCCCTAAACAGGGCTGCCTTCAGATGTTATAATGGAATCATGAAATGGAATACTCAGGATGAAACCGTGAAATCTGCTATGATTAAATGGGCACAAGATCTAGGATATAACATTATGTTTGCTGACTGGGAACAGTTGTGGACCACAGGCATGAAATTTACGGCATGTAATGCCCTAAGAGAGAATATTATGAAAATGATATACAGGTGGTACATGACACCAGTCAAGCTTGCAAAAATTTACCATGCGCCCGATAATAAATGTTGGAAATGTAAAGAAAATGAAGGTACTTTCTTTCACCTTTGGTGGACGTGCCCAAAGATTAAGGCTTTCTGGAAGATGATATATAATGAATTGAAAAAGATATTTAAATATACCTTCTTGAAGAAACCAGAGGCCTTTCTCCTGGGCATAGTTGGCCAATTGGTGCCAAAGAGGGACAGAACTTTCTTTATGTATGCCACAACAGCAGCAAGAATACTCATTGCAAAGTATTGGAAGACACAAGATCTACCCACCTTGGAAAAATGGCAGATGAAGGTGATGGACTATATGGAATTGGCGGAAATGGCTGGCAGAATCCGAGACCAGGGAGAAGAGTCGATGGAGGAAGATTGGAAAAAGTTTAAAGACTATCTACAGAAATATTGTAAAATTAATGAATGCTAGAATGATGTTGGATCGAAACTAAGTGAACTTTAGCTGAAAGGTTACAAGGAATATGAAAAAATGGATTATTAATATGTAAAAATCTAAAACTACAATACTTTATGATTAATGATTAGGATACATAAAGAGGGGAGGGATTTGCTGAACGAAATAATTGAACTGGAATACAAAAAAGGGAGGTGTGAGGAGGTCCTGGAACTAAGCAAATGAAGGTCAAGTAATGGAAGGAATGAATTGTTTTTAAATATTTTTACTTTGTATTTTCTTTTTGTGTGTGTGTGTTTTGTAATATTTTGAAAACTTCAATAAATATCTTATAAAAAAAAAAAACCAACAGATGTTATAATGGAATCAGAGAATTGTAGAGTTGGAAGGGACCCTGCAATTCAGGAATCTCAACTAAAGCATCCATGACAGATGGCTATCCAACCTCTGCTTAAGGGAAGTCCACCACCTTCCGAGGGAATCTGTTCCACTGTTGAACAGCTCTTGCCGTCAGAAAGTTATTCCTGATGCTTAACTGGAATCTTCTTTGTGTAAAAATGCAGTGGAGGGTGGTCTGTGTGAATATGAAGGGTCTTGGCTGCTCATTTTCCTTTACAGCTTACCACCTGATTGGTTTAGTTGCACTTTTCTGAACCCTTTCCAGCTCTACAATATCCCTTTTCAGGTGCAGTGACTGGCCTTGGAACAGTCACTGCCTGTCAGCCTGACCTGCTTCACAAGATTGCTGTGAACATAAGGAGGAAATATAGGCCCCCCCTTGTAGTTATAAGAGGAGGTTGCTTTAGGCAACTGGTAGGACAGGTATTGCCAGTTACCTGGAAGCAATAGAGGAGCTGAGGGAAAAGAGCATTCAACACCCTGGGTGGACCATGCTGGAGGCTAATATAATAAAAGTTGTAGCACTGCCTAAGCTCCCACAATACTTGCCTGAAACAAATCCAGGGGCCCTGGTGACAACGGACACCTCCCAAAAGTTGCCCAGTCTTGCTTTGTTTAAGCCCTGCTCTTAATTCCCAGGGCTTCAGTTCATTATTTTGGGGATGGGCAATAAACCTTCATGCCAAGGTGACAGAGGTGAGCTCATTGTCAACTGTGTATCCTCTCTCTTGCTTTGATTTACACACCACTTTAAAAGCTGGAAGCTATTGACTGTTTCAAGAGCACCACTTGACCCATTTTCCCTATCTGATTTTAGTGAAAGAGCCCCAGACAAAGTCCCCTATGCCCCCCAATGCCACACCGATACAAGCTAAGCTTGTTTGAAGTGGTACCAGCATGCTCTATCTCAGGGGAACCTTTGGTCCTTCATATGTTATATGACTATAATTTCCATCAGCACCAGCCAGCACAGCCAATGGTCAAGGATGAGGCAGCTGTAATCCATTAACACCTATAGGGCCACAGTTTCCTCACCCCTTCTCTTTAACATCAAGCTACTACAAAAGCATGTAAACAGGTGTTCACATAGAACCCTTCAGCTTGTTCTCCATGTCCCTTTGGTCTATCATAAACTGGCTGCTCTGCTATGTATTCAGATTTTTACCCTTCTGCTACAGTGCAAAAGTTTGAAGATGGAGTCAGGCCACCCAATGTTAACCAACTCACGGTGTCAAGCTCATTGCAGAGAAAGGTTCCCCACGCACTACAACCCCAGTTATTGACTACGTTATGTTGAAAAGCTGTATAGTGGAAAGCTTAAAAAATAAATGAGATGCTGAGTTAGGAGATGCTGAGCCCTATAGTGTGTGTGTGTGTGTGTGTGTGCGCGCGCGTGTGCATGTGCGTGTCAACTGGAGTTGTCCTTCTGTGAGTTCAGGCTTAGGTTTGATAAGTGCAGTGGTTAAGTGAATAAAAATAATATGTGCCTTTCTTCCTGTGAAAGTTAGTAGAAATGGTTAAAATGAAGTCATCAATGAGTGGGGACTGGTGATGAAATGTGGATTGGACCCAGTGTTCACGGTGCATTCAGGTACATACCCAACACACACAGAAAGCTGGAGAGCACAGCGGACCTAATGAATCCTATAGGCAACAGACTTTGCTCCAGGAGTTAATATCCAGCTCAAATACTTGAAATTCCCCTTACCCAAGTCAGGAAACCTCTTGATCAATATCAACAAGTTTGTGCTATTTCCTCGTGCTGGTGAATGGAGGTTTATCGGTTGTCATTCTCCTAATGCAATTTGCCTGTCCTTCCTTTAGCTGAAATAAAAAAATTCCTTCCTGTAGCACTTTAAAGACCAACTGAGTTAGTTCTTGGTATAAGCTTTCGTGTGCATGCACACTTCTTCAGATACACTGAAACAGAAGTTACCAGATCCTTCTATATATTGAGAAGGTGGGGAGGGGTATTACTTAGAAGGGTGGTGGGAATCGGAGATTGGCAGATAGCTGGGATGAGCCTGTTGACGACTCTTAACGACTGTAATAGGTCTTACAGGAAAAGGCAAGGGGTGAGAAGGTGAGAAATGGCTTAGTCATGTATAATGAGATAAGAATCCGATGTCTCTGTTCAGACCAGGTTTCTCCATTGTTTTAAGTTTGGTAATGAGTTGTAATTCAGCAGCTTCTCTTTCCAGTCTATTTCTGAAATTCCTTTGTAGTAAAACAGCTACTTTGAGATCTTGTATAGAATGTCCTGGGAGATTGAAGTGTTCTCCTACTGGTTTCTCTGTTTTGTGATTCTTGATGTCAGATTTATGTCCGTTTATTCTTTGGCGTAAGGTTTGGCCTGTTTGTCCAATATAGAGAGCTGAAGGACACTGTTGGCATTTGATGGCATACACAATGTTAGACGATGAGCAATTAAATAGTCCTGAGATGGTATGTGTGATGTTGTTGGGGCCAGTAATGGTGTTGTCCGGGTGTATGTGGCAGCAAAGTTGGCATCTGGGTTTATTGCAGGCTCTGGTGCCAGTGTCCGTGTTAAGTCTGGTTGTAGTATTATTGTGGGTTAGGAGTTGTTTAAGATTGGGTGGCTGTCTGTAGGCAATGAAAGGTCTTCCTCCCAGAGCTTGAGAAAGAGAACTGTCATTGTCCAGGAGAGGTTGTAGATCTCTGATGATGCGTTGAACTGTTTTAACTTGGGAGCTGTATGTGATGACTAGTGGTGTTCTGTTATTTTCTTTTTTGGGTCTGTCTTGCAGCAAGTTCTCTCTGGGTATCAGTCTGGCTCTGTTGATCTGTTGTCTAACTTCATCTGCTGGGTATTTTAGTTCTGAGAAGGTTTGCTGTAGATCTCTTAGGTGAGAGTCTCTGTCTGTAGAATTGGAACAGATGCGGCTGTAACGTAGTGCCTGGCTATATACAATGGACTGTTTGGTATGTTTGGGATGGTAGCTAGAGGCATGTAGATATGTTTGTCGGTCAGTTGGTTTACGGTATAAGGTGGTGTCTATGTGTCCATCCTGTATTTTTATAGTAGTGTCCAAAAAATGTATTTCTTGCATAGATTGATTCATTGTAAGGTTGATTGTGGGGTGAAAATCATTGAATTTCTGGTGAAAGGTGTCCAGGGTCTGTTGACCATGTGTCCAGATGATAAAAATATCGTCAATGTATCGTAGGTACAAGAGAGGTTTGAGTGGGTAGGAGTTTAGGAAACGTTGTTCTAAATCTGCCATGAAGATGTTGGCATACTGTGGGGCCATGCGGGTGCTTCCTTTAGCTGTTAGCGTTCTGTGTGCAAATAGCAAAATGTTAACTCATCAAAATGTTAATTCATTCCAAAGGTGTTCTCTGCATCAGTGATCAGGATGACTAAGATTTGTAAAGGGCATAGAATCTTTGCTGTGCTTTTAACGTTACTTGGGAGCAGCAGCGGCACACCCTGCCTGACATGGCCACACCTCCCCAGAGCTGAGCAGCTCGCCAAGGGAAAGGGAAAGAGCCAGAGGGAGAGCAGCCACTCCAAAGGACTAGCTGTTCCGTTCTGTTCTTGAGGAAACTATAGCTTTTCTGGGCTGCGGAGACATTTCATCTGGAGAATACAAATGGAGTTACAAATACATCAGAGCTCTGAAAATGGTCAAGGTCCGTCCCGATTGAGCCTGCCCTGCTATGTAAATTGTCTCACAATACGGTATAGTTTAAACAGCGTACAGGATGTTATTCTTGATTTATTCAAACAGGAAACAAATTAGGGAAGTTTTGTTGGACTAAGCTAGGCGTGTGTCTCATATGGGTTGTTACATTCTTAACAGGAGTACTCGGTTTCTCTGTGCAAGTACATACTGTTCTTGTTTTGAATTGGTAGATCTGGTTGCCATTACGGACTTAGCAGAAAGGAAAGCACTTTTTATAGGTATAGCAACTGTTAAGTAACCCCCCTTGTCCTCTGCAATAGACATGTCTGATCTGCATGTCTTGGGATGACTGATCAAGTGCCGTAGCTTGAACATGATTAGGTTTGAACTGACTGCTGCTGTTGAAAGGACAGGCAAGTTTTCAACATATGCAGTAGTTAAAATTGGATTATATTTACAGCTCAATTTATATATGGAGCAAGGTTTACTGACTGTCTTTGAAAATGGAATGAAATACAGTAATCCCTTCATCAAATCTTATACCAAATGAAAACATTCTTTACCCTTGGTGTTAACCAGCAGTGAGTTGCAGCCTGCATTTTGACCAGCAAACTGTTTTTATTTATTCAGCCAATTATTCTGCAAATTAAGCCATGTTAGAAACTCTAGTTCTGAGGCATGCTTTTTAAAGATATTGTAAGAGTTTCCCTTTAGGAGAAGCATGGATAGATCAGAGATGGAATGGCTACGGCAAGGGTTCACCACATGAATAATTTGTGCATAATTTCTTCATACCACCACCATCCCCTGTTCAGATTTGTAAGATTGTATGATGGTAGCTGGGCAGGTTTCAAGTTGATGAACAGGTGTGCCTAACGTGATCACGTTTCCCTTTTGGCTCAGATATTGTAAGCTTTATTTGTTCAGGCATAGTGCAGAATGTATGCATGTCTCTGCTTATTAGAGAAGTACCTACCACATTCCCATTACAAGTGCCAGAGTTTGTAAAGTGTATTTGCTGATTTGTTGTACAATCTAGGTATCTTTGCCAAGGTCTGAACGGCACACATAATATCATTTGAATGGAAAGTTCATTCTTCAAACAGAACTAGCCAAACCAGTGTGGTGGTTGATCACTTGGGAAGAATTCATTGTAGTGCTAAGGAGATTGTTGCATCAGCACAAGCATTTCAGTTTGCCAGATGGAGGAATCTCCCCTCTCCTCCCCCTGGGTGCTGTTCTGGGGGCTTCCAGAGCCAATTTGGGAGTGGGGCAAACAGGGAGAGGAGGGGGGGGTACAAAGCCCCACTACTGTAGTGGAAGACCTTGCTTGCAGAGCTTATAGCCAGGGCTGCTGCAATAAACAGCTGTGCAAGCCTTTGGGAGGCAGAGATGTGAGAAGGCATCAGAGGAGGGAGGGAAGGAAAGAGGGACAGAGGCCAGTGTTGCCCTGACCATCATTCAAGGCACCCCAGGGTACCACTACACACTACTTGAAAACCACTGATCTAGAAGCAAATTTGTTATGCTGTACTCTTCTCACTCCTGTTTTCCTCTTGTGATGCTTTCTAATCTAGATGTATGAGTTGCAGTGCAAGCCTATGTCTGCTCAGAAATAAATCTAATACAGCTCAATGACACTTAGTCCTAGGTAGCAGGGCACAGGGTTCTATTCTCAGTGTTACGGAGCAGGCAGGTTGTTACAATGAAGTTCCAAAAATGCCTGATAACTATAGTTATGGAGTCCAGAATCTGGTTGCTTTCAGCATTCAAGAGTTTTCTTTTGCATTGCACCTAGAGTTTGCTTAAAATATGAGTACAAAAGTCAAGTGTCAGGTCAGGCCTGTCATTTGCTTAGTTTTTGTAGCTATGATGATGATTTCTCATTTCAGGGAGCTGTACTACAAAAGTGTAGCGTTCCTGTGAGATTATCTCAGGAGGAATCTAGAATCATTTTATGTTTTCAGATGAATTACTATGTATTGATATTTCTGACTTGAAAGCTTATTACATCCTTTGCCAACCTGGTGCTTTCCAGCTGTTTTGGACTACAGTTGTCAGTGACCAGGGATGATGGGAACTGTAGTCTAAAACAGGTGGAGGGCACCAGGTTGGTGAAGGCTGGCTTAATGGGAAAATTCAACTTGGCCTGGCTATATACTATATATTGGCCATCTGGACCAATTCATTCAACAACAAAATTCCTTGGACATAAGCAGTTTCCTACAACTTCTTATTGAAATATTACTAGGGAAGGATGAACTATAGGTTGGTAGTTGAGCACATGTATTGCATGCAGAAGACCCCAGGTTCAATCCCTGGTCACTTTAGTAAAAGTATCAGATAGTGTGTGTTGGGGAAAGACCTCTGCTTCAGACCCTGGAAGCCTACATGGTCAGAAAAGGCAAAGGTGGATTAGGCAGGCAGCTGGATTTGTATAAGACAGCTTTGTATATTTCCTGAGGAGATCCCACAACTCCCTTGGATAAACTGCTTTTCTTTCAGCTGAAACCTGCTTTGCTCCAACTTGTCCTCTTGAAATATGAAGCTCTGAGAAACAGTTGTTTCTTCCCACAAAAAAGGGAAAGTTTCATAATGTGATGTATTTATTAAGATGACACACTGGATAGTGATGGATTTAAGTTTTTGAGTTCAGGTCTTTAAAAAATAATTCTTATTGCACTGGGAGGAATACCACCGGTGGGACGTAATTAAAGTGTAGGCAAAAAAACAGTTTATTCCACATTTTTCACTTGGAAACACGTAGGTACAGTGCTACCAGTTTGATTGTTCACTGATAATATTGGTACTTTCAAATGAATGAATGAATGAATGTGGAGCTGCAGTATAAATGGTTCTGGTGTGAATGGTCTCTTGTCTTTTTGAACAGTTTGAAGGCGTGGCATTTTCCAGTAGTTTAACAAGGTAATTGTTTTGCAGATGAAGTAATATAGGGCGTGGCATTTTCCAGTAGTTTAACAAGGTAATTTTTTTTGCAGATGAAGTAATATAGGGTGTGCTTTTAGACCTAACGCATGCAAAGACATGTGTTCTGAAACCGCTCTGCTAAAATATACCAGCTAACCACCAGCTCCCGGATCAGCTTCTGGGCATCAATAGCAAGCAGGTGATTTAACACTCTGCCTAGCAGCCAGGACCATATGCTAAATTAAAAAGAGAGCCTGCCATATAATGTGGATTATTGTGCAGTAGATTTACATCTGCATATGCAGGGAAAGTAGTACAATTCCTTCTCTGTGCAGCATCTCTAATGACAGAAAAAGGGCATGTATATAATGCAATTATTTTCTTCTTTCGGTTCACTGAGTTGGGGATCGAGAAACAGATGTATTCCCTTTCATGTATTGTTTTTCTTCAGTAACAAGACAGTTTGACAATTTCATTTCCAGACACTTGAGGCAGTGAAAGCATATGCAAAACCTTTCTTTTTGAGTGTGAAGTGTCAGTGTGAAGTGTTTGCTTTTGATGATTTCAGTGGAAGAAAAACAACAACCCTCAAATTATTTTGTGTGTCAGTTGGATGACTTAAGGGAGGTAGAGGGAATAATGTGAGTATTTGGCAGCAGCACAAAAAGGACAGCAAAAAGCAGTAAAGATTGGCTTGCGGCTTGTTTGTAGTTAAAGAGAAATAAGTGGATGTTGCCAAGCTAGTTCCAGAACAAAAATATCCAGCATCTGCTAAGAGCATTAGAATTTTAGCTGATAATTCCTGGGTTAGTTTATGCTTATGTTTGGCTTTTTCCTCTGAAAATATCAGTGCAACTACAAGAAGCTCCCCAATTAGCTTTTCTTCTTGCATATTTGGAATATAACTTAAAAGCAACTTTCGTGTTAATTGTGGACTTGTGTCATTCTTGGACAAATATCCTACTGAATTTGAAGAACTTGAAATTCCACAGCCTGAACAGGTGTGTCCCCCAGAATTATAATGGTGAATTAAAGGGTTTATTGATGCGTATCTGTCTCCTGTGTATGATCACATAGGTCTCATTCAGATAAAACTAGGGCTTCATACTGCAGGAATGGGCCTTGGGCTCATGTACTTCCCCTCCTCCAGTGCAACTACAAAGATGGAATTTGGAAACTTTTGGTCTTGTTTCAGATTAAGAACAGCTGCTTGTGTTGTCTGAATCCAGAATCCTGAACTGTGATTATTGTTAACTGTGGTTTGATGGATTTTTTTTTGGAAATTGGTTTGTTTCAATTAACCATAGTTAAAGAGTAGGGTGGTCAAGGATAAAAGAGGCACAACAGTAAGGGAAGAGAGTAGTCATTGCAGCAGCATACCCAAGGTATTGGTCACTATCACAGCATGGGATATGATAGTATAGCCTTCAGGAACACTAGCAGGAACCTTTTTTCTGGGTCCATTGTATCATTGCTAGGGAATAGAGTTGGATTTTACACTGTGATACACAGCAGTGTGTAGGACTGGGCTGCCCGCATTGTACTGGGTCAAACTATTGCTTCATCTAGTCCACTATTTTATATTCTGACTGGAAGTTTCAGGTAGAGGTCTTTCAGACTTCTACTTCATCTGCTTCCTCTGATGCCAGGGATTGGACATGGGACTTTCTACATGCAAAGCATGTACTCTCCCACTAAGAAACAGTTCTGCCCACTCCAGAAGGTTATATTTTAGTCTTTCTCTTCACACAAAGCAGCATTCTCTTCATATTGGTGACATCAGCAGAATCAAAGTGGTGCATCCAGCTTCCTGTTATCCTGGGATACAACTTCCAAGCAAATTAAGCTTTGATAACAAAGGATTAACTTTTCTTGTACTTTGTAAAATCAAATGCACTACATAACTGGCTCCTGGTGACAAGCTGTCACCTTCTTTATGGTTCTATAGACTGAAAATTACTTGGCACACTAAAACTCAGCAACCTCACAAATAAAGAATTCTTCCCTACTAAAGTATTACTTGAAAAGATCAGGATGTTCTTCCCTGGCAGACAAAAAAAAGAGAGACACTAAAATATAACAGGTAATTAGGGTACTACCAGGTGAGAACATAGATTTTTTTGGGGGGGGGCACAATATCATTTACTATGATCATCTCTCAACAGGTAAATGTCCATGGGCAGGTTGTCGCCTGCTTTTAAAAATCATTCTCAGAATTGTGCATTCCCATCCTGTAATTACATGGTGTTGTGGTCTGGACAGGTGTGCTTAATTATTGGAATACATGGATTGCAGGAGCTGGATGTGAATCAGATCTACATGTGTTTTAACTTCAGGATTTCTGTGTTGGTGATCCTCTATTTTGAACTTAAAGAAGACCAATCTAGACTGAATTATGAACAAAGTTCTCTGTGTTCCACATATCAGTTTCCACATTTCGTGAGTGGTTCAGATTTTACTAAAAATATTTATAGTTTTCATGGTTCTGGGGATTATATTTGAAGAATCTTGGAAGTCCACAGCTAGTCTCATCAGTGATTCCAGTGGCCTGATGGAGAGAAACATGGGATGACCTGAAGTTGCAAGAGTAGTTGCCAAATACCATTGCTAAAAAAATTTAGTGAGAATGTATGAGCAACCTAAATGCTCCTGACAGCTTTAACAAGGCTGAAAGTTTAGTGAAACGTAAAAGACAAACTATTTCATTTAAAGAACTTTGCTTCAATTACCAAATCTTGCTTGCAATGTTGCTAAAAGCTGGCCCTGAATAATATTTATCTGTGACTATAGACTCAAGATCCATGGGGACAGAGTAGAAGGTTGTCCAGGCTAATAGTCAAATGGGTTTTTACTGAATCCAAATCTTGGTAGAGCAAAATGTTGTTCAATGTAATTCTTGACCATTCAGTTTATGATTATGAATGTCAGAGGACTCATCCACAAGTTGTAGGAAGCCTGCTTCTACCTAGAATACTTTAGACTACTTTATCCTACTTCTTTTGTAGCCTGTTGGGCTGACATCCCAAGTGGGCTTTTTTCTGCTTAATTGTAACAGGTGGCAGCTTTACCTATGGCCAATCGAGCAACGCAGCCTTTTCTTCCTGACTTGCTTTATATCTGTGCTTTGAACCATGATTCCTTGCAGTAGAGTTGGCATTTACTTGCACATTTCTTTCCTATGACCTAAAAATGTAACTAGAAGAGTGCCTTACGGAAAAGACACTGCATTTTCATTTTGCTGGTAGATTTGCTACATTGCCTTTGCAGGACTTAGAGAGATATGAACTCAAGCCAAGTCTAGTGATTTGACACGCTGGTTGTTGGAGTGGCATATCTAGCCTGTGTTGGCACTACAGAAATTGTGGAGTGGGGGATGTTCAATAAAGCACAAGTGGATTCCAGGCCAGCAAGTTTTATCTCACATGAAAAATGTTAATCTGCCCAACCTCGTTTCCACTTGTAAAAACCACCTAGAACTACCCGTGGTCGTCTGCCAGCTCGGAGAAAGTTGATTTTTCCCAGAGAACAGACTGTCTTTCTCTTTTTGCCCTGCCCTACAATAACGCTGCCTATGTTTTGAATCCGAGGAGAAATTTAATTGCATTTGAAGGTGAACCAACCTAATTCAGACTTTGCGAAGCAATGCAAGATCTGAAGCACAAGCAGCCTCCAAATTCACATGCCTTCAAATATTCCAATGCAGTTCTCCAGCCAAATAATATCTACAAAAATGTGCATTCTGAGGTAAAATTGGTATTATGCGTACATTTATGAAAATAACATACAAAATGCATTATATTAGGAGAAATTGCTTTGCAAAAATGTATTAAGCAAAGTTGCTTATCTGTACGTGTGTGTGTGTGTGTGTGTGTGTGCACGCGCGTGCATATGGAAAAAATAACATTATTTTCTGAAGAATTTTCCTGAAGATTGCAAGCTGATGTGGAAATATGGAGAACTGAATTTAAGATTGTAAAAATGAAAAACTGAGAGAAACAGAAACAGATTTGCCATCCCTTGTTCTGAAAACTCATTTTGAATTGAGTTGGTACAGTAAAACCTGCCATTTCAATTACTCCTGTGTATGTTTCTCATTTTGTGGTATCACTTTATGATCCACACACTAATTTTCAACACAAATGAGGCAGCAATCGTTGATCCTGTAAACATTTGCAAGTAAGACCTGCTAATACCGTATCTGTATTATGTTCTGAGTATTCTGCCAGTGAATGGGAGATTAATTAGGCTGGAAGACTAAAGAAAATAGTTAAGCTATGATCATCAGTACTGATTAAAGTGAATAATTTAATCAGTACTGATGATCATAGCCAAACTGTTTCATATGCATATTTCAGTCTAGTCTGTTGTGGGAATGAAGTGGGGAGGATGGGAAAAGGTCTCTGTTACAGACTTATTTTTGGCCATAATATATATTTATATATCTGAGAGAGAGAGAGAGAGAGAGAGAGAGAGAGATAATAGATAAGCTGATCAGATTGCTACATTAACAAAGTGTGACTCAGCTCTTTTGTTTCCCGGCATTGTGATGGAAAGCTGATTTTTATTGATCTCTTATGCTGAGAGCACTGTACAAGTGGGTTTGGTAGTGCACGTACACCCAGCAGGCAGTGCTAATGCAAGCTTTCAGACTTGATGCTGTGAGACAAGAGCTAGGCTGTCTGAATTAAGAGAGTTCTATGTTTTTGTGTTTGGCTGAAGACAACTTCACTTGCTTATTTTTACAAGTCCTAGGGCTTGGTGGTTGTTGGCAGGGTGTGGAGGGAACATTAACAACTGCATGGTCAAAACCACAAAATCAATGGGAGGAAATAGTGACCCACCCTGATCAAGAGGAAGGACCAGTTTTGCACTAGCTGAAGCTTACCCTCCATCACCATAGAGTGAAACATTGCTCTAGCTTTGAGGTTTAAGAAGTCTTGGATGATCATCTCTAGATCAGAACTTTTTTGAAAAGGGCCTCAGGATTATCACCAAGAGCAGACAGTGAAAAGCAGTTCTGGATACTAATGCAATTCAAAGTCAAAGAGCACCTAACTTGTGAAGCTGAGCAACCAACAGGTTGAACATCACATACAGTGGATGCCCACGTCCTTCTGGATACGGAGGGGCCTGCTGATCATTGCCTCGGGCTTGTCACTATTAGACTTAAGTTTGGCAATCTGAAGCATGTAATTGAAATTTTCCTAAAGAGAGAAAAGTATCCCTTTCTGTTGCTGCTTGATAGCAACACTAGTAGCGACAGTAAGTAGTTGTCATGTCAATAAGGAAGCTCCTAAATGCACAACAACAGAAACAAACCAGAAATTCAAGCCCACATCTCATTAGCCACTTTGTTGAGCTCCTGGTTCATGGAAACTGCTCACTAAGGAGCTGCCCTATTATTCTTCATTCTAATCTCTCCTTTTCCATACAGTTGAAAAGGCCATGTCAAGTCAACCAGATGAATAGAGCTGAGCAGCATAAAAGTAATGACTTTAATTAGATATTTCCCCTTGCTTTTCTCCATTGAACCTTCACCACCTGAAAGGAGATTAGTCTCCCTTCCCCACCCATCAGGGGGATTTGAAAATGTCCCTGTGACCAAACTGATTAGTGAAAGAAAAAAAAAAATCAGGCCTAGATTCTTACTATAGCTGTGTGCTTCCCCCCCTCTTCTTCCTCCAGTTTCTTCCTCCAGTTTGCGCATTCAGTGAATGTGCGGGGATGGCAGGCTGGGGTCTTCCTCCTACACAAGGTTACTGAATGTCTGAATAGAGCCTCTGCACATGCTGCTGTACATATGGAGGTATTTCTGTTCATAGGAATGAACACCCATTGGTGTTAAGCTTCCCACTAGTGTGAACAGAGCCTACACACACACACACAAACACACACACACACACACACACACACACGTGTGCAAAGGTTTTGTTCAGGTGTTCATTGAGCAGCCACTGGGGGAAGCAGCAGAACTTTCTGTTTCCATCTTGTACATTAATTGAATTTGCATTCTGAATGCCTAAACAGGGCTTCCCTGGGACTAAACTGTATTAAAATACCAATCATCTCTCAGCTGAATCAGGATTCTTGGAAGCCAGTCAGACATTAAACTCACAGTGGAAGCTGCCTTATACCAAGGCAGATTATTCGTCCATCCAGCTTGCCTACCGTACCTGGCTGTAGTTTTCCAGGATTTCAGAGAGGGTCTTTCCCAACCTCACCTAGAAAGAAGCTAGGAGTCCGCGCATGCAGATGAAGTGTTCAACCTAAGTGTATAAGGCTCTTTCCCTTGCTTTCACAAGATGCTCAGACTTTTGGAGGAGTCGAGTTGGGAAGCCCCTGATGTGGCTAGTGCCAGTTAAGCACATGATGTTATCCTGTTAGTAAAGGGACATTCTTATGAAATGAGCTAAAAATGGGTATGCCTCAGCACTATCCCATTTCACAGGCCACAAACTTAAATGAATTCAATGTATGTAAAGTCACAGCACACACCTTCCTTCCTCAAGTTTTGGGTGGTCTCGGCTCCTGTTCTCCCACTGTGTTCCAAAGTGTCTTCCTTCCTCACGTAGCCAAGGAGCAGTCAGGCAAAGTCTTTTAATCACTGTCTGTTTGAAAACAGTCCTATTGACAACCTTTTATATGTCTGAGAATACAAACAAGATTCTCTAGCTTGGTGCCAGGATGACATCAGATTAGATCACTGGCTGCCATAAAGCCCTTCCCAAATGCAGGGGCGAAGAGTAGCTCTCAATATGCTGCATTGCCTTTTCTTTGTTCTGTGATTTCTAAATGATCCTTGCAGCACAGCTAAGCCTTTCTTTCATAGCTGACACTGTCTTCTGATTTGATTAGTTCGTCAGCAATACCTGTCTGCTGGTGATGTGCTATATATGATTGTGTTTCTCATTTGCAGCATGGAAATCAACTTTGCAGCCCTCTGCTAGGAGGCAGATTGATTATTTCAAACTCTGAAGATGGAGAATTAGAGCTCTGAATTGTGCCTCAGACCCACTATGGGAGTTCTTGGCTGAACAGGGATTTCAAAACAGAGCAAAATATTCAGTCCAAATCCCAAACGTTATGGATCAAAACATTATCTTAGTGATTTTTCTAGGTTGAGTTCATAGCCCATTTTATGACAAGTGAGCACAAAGGCAAGTATAAAGGGTGTTCCTTGTGGAATACTCTGCCAACTGAGATTCAGCAAGCGCCTTCTGTTTCAACTTCTAAACACCTGCAGTAAACTCTTCTGTCAGGCTTCATCAGGCTTATGCGAGCAATTTAGAATGCATATTTCCATGATAGTTAGCTGATCCCTAATTTTAAAATATTTTATATGATTCTTATTGTATGGTTTTATTATAACTGTTGTAAACCACTCTGATTTTTGTTATGATGTGGTATATAAATATATTGATGATAAATAGATACATAAATGATAGATAGAACTGCTTTTTGAAAGGATGCAATATGCCATGCCATTGCTGCTTACCTTCTGAACTTATTGGACTTACTTGATCCCTGACATTTGCCTTGCAGCATCCTTCCTTTAAACAAATAAATAACTATCCATTTTCTGCTGTTGCATATCCATCTTGATTGATTGTAGTTTATCTTAGTAAAAGTGCTAAATGAATGGTAGTGCTCTGGAGTAAATCCCACTGAAATGTAGTCAGCAAATACAGTGGTACCTCGGGTTACATACGCTTCAGGTTACATACGCTTCAGGTTACAGACTCCGCTAACCCAGAAATAGTACCTCGGGTTAAGAACTTTGCTTCAGGATGAGAACAGAAATCGTGCGGTGGCGGCGCGGCAGCAGCGGGAGGCCCCATTAGCTAAAGTGGTGCTTCAGGTTAAGAACAGTTTCAGGTTAAGAGCGGACCTCTGGAACGAATTAAGTACTTAACCCGAGGTACCACTGTACACAATTGCATTGTAAATGTAGCTGAAGACTGCTTGATCCCATTAAACACAAAGCTTCATTCAGAGGTTGTCATACTTGTTTGACTATGAGCCTACCTAGACCCTTTATCCTAGGTCCTCCTCCTGGTTCCCCCTTTGAAAGAGGATTGTGACTCCTGGCTTGTGGAATGCTTTCCCCAGTGAGCTTTCCTTAGCACTATCATTAATATCTTTCAGCACTGGGCACCTCTTCTTCCAGGCATTTGATGGATTATGATGATTTTGCTGTGTATTGAAAGTAAGTTTGGGGGGGGGGTTGTTTTGCTGCTGTTTTATTGCATTTGATTAATAGGTCACAGTAATGTTTTTATTGTAAGGTACTCATTGGTCCCATTCTCCCAATTTTATGCCATGATCATAAAACTGTAGAGTTGGAAGATACCCTGAGGATTATCTAGTCCAACCCCCTGCAATGCAGGAATATGCAGCTTGCCCTTACAGAGATCAAACCTGCAACCTTGACATTATCAGCACCATGCTCTATAAACAGCTGAGCTAAACTTTGTAAGTCTCTTGGAGGCTCTTATGTGACAAATGACTGCTGACTTTGATTCCTTCAGGCAGAAAGGTGGGATATAAATTGAATAAATAATAATAAATTGAGATTATTATTTTTTAAAGTTAAAATGTGCATAAGGAGGAATTCTCTTGGAATTGTTTGTAAGAAATCTGTGACTTTGCCGGGTAATGTTGCGGTGGCAGTTCTTAATAGGCCTTGAGGAAGAGAAACAAATTTTCTGGAGGTAACTTGTATGTGTGGTGTTGAAGCCCTGATTTGGGGGCTCTAATATGCCTTAGGGCCTCTTTTCAATACAGAAAGGCAGTAGATAAATGTTTTAATAAAAACAGATTTTAAAAATTGGAGCTTCTATAGGGAGAATCCTAGTGAAATGGAGGGAGTGGGGGAGGTGACGATGTAGGATGTGTAATATAGCATGCTTGGCTGTATAATGTGCATGTTTTGTATGTTTTCCATAAGCCAATAGCAGGTCTTTCATGTAGAGTTCCTCCAGAACTTTCCTCTGCCATAGGAGATAATACTACACTAACTATATTATATGCTTTTTGCAAACCAGGGAGAAGTTCAACTTCCTGTTAAATTGTTAAAATTTTAAGGTCAGGTTAATAAAAAACAATATCTTTGTGTAGACAATTAGGTCATGCCTGAATGATAATTAATAAAATAGCTGGGGTGGTCTGATTCACTGCTGCAAATGTTCATTCGCCTAGATGAGTTGAAAAAGTAGCTTGGTACCATTAGGCTACTTTCTGAACAACTTGGTTGCATCTCACATGGCTAAGAAGCTAACCTAAGTTAAATTAAGTGCATGAATGCAACTCAGCTGGATGAGAAAATTATTCTTTAGTTTGTTTAGTTTCTATCCCTAATATATATATTTATATATTATTTCACAAAATGTATGCACTGCTTGATTGCAAAAAAACAATAACCACAAAACAAACCCCCCAAAGTGGTTTTTCTCCAATACTATTCTTTTTACCTATTATCATTGCTTTCATCAGGTGAATGGGGAAAGAATGACATTATGCATGCTAAAAGCTATACCTATCTGGATTTTTCAGTATAGAACATCCACAGTTCCATCTATAACAACTCTGTTTAAAACATGTAGATAAAGTGTAGCAGTTATTTCCTTGGAAGTTTTTGCGCCGTGTTTTTCTTTCTGATTTGTTTTTATAACATAAAACACAAAAATGTGGAAATTAGTTTTATGCCAAACATCATCATTATTTTAATCGAACTCTAGTCCATCTGTAAGGAGCAGAGCCCTGTACATTGAATTGTACATGATGTTTATCATCCTCCATGTGGTTATTCAACTTCCTTTTTTAATTCTTAGTTGAGCAGAAATTGATATGTCCATCTGATATCTCGCAGCTGAACATAATATTTCCTGCCAGTCATGAAAGGCATGCATTTTGTTGTGATTTCTGCATATTGTCTATAAATTAACGGAATGTCATAATCGGATACACACACACAGGCTAAACATAATTACTTGCAAAGCTATAAAATGGCTGGTGCAATCAATTCTAAGAGCTCTGCAGATTTGAAAGAGTGCTTGAATTATTAATGGAAGTGAACTGGAAGAGAGCTCAGAAGGCTTACATCTTGTCTCCAGCAAGTTGTAGCTAGTGAAGGACACAAGCAGTTGCATTCAAAGCAATGAGTGAACAGACCTTAGGTGAAGAATCCTCCAACGAAAATGGTTTGTGCCAGTATGCCCAGAAGATCACAGCTTGCTTTGGAGGGATGGGTAAGACAATTAGTATGTGGTGGAAGAGAGAGCAGTATGTAGTGCAATATGGGTATGATAATGGCAATGTTCCTCCTTGTGGGTAAGCTGTTTGCCTTCTGCTCCTCATTACTCTTCTGACCATTTTACCTATTCTATAGATGTCTGTGTGCATGTGTCTTTGTATGTAACAATAATCCTTTTGTGTTGATCAGCTTATGCAGAGGTTGACCATAGATTGTAGTGTTCCATGGCCCACGTTTCTATGAATCTGTGAATTTATATAAATGCATAAAGAATTCTGTTGTATCACATCTTCAGACTTTGGACATCTATAGTATTAAAGTTTATCAGTCTACCTGGAAATAAGCCCTCTTGAATTTGGTGGGCGCTTACTTCTGAGTAGACATGTGTAGAATTTCACAGTTAGCTGGTTTTTTTGTCCCATGCTTGTGAAGATATGCTTCTTTTAAGTCTCACTTTATTCCCATGTAATGTGAAAATAATTTAAATTATAGGGAGTTTGTATTTGTAGTTCCTAGAATAACACTCCCCTGCTCCCAGCCCAGTCCATGTCAGGAACACTTTAATGTAAGCTGCCTTGCTTTCACTGAAGCAGAAACAGGGTAGCTGCTTTGTCTACTCTCTGAGAGGAGTTGGGTTTAAGGTGATTCCGTACAGTGTATGGATAAAATGAAATTACTTGTGGATCAGACTTTTTCTGCAGAACTGTCTCGACTGTCCTCAGTTGATTTTGGCCTTTTTCATATAGCATCTAATAATGTTATAACGAAATGACAGCAAGCTGGTATTTGGGTTTATGACAGAAGCACTAAAGGCAGCTTATCTCACAAACTGAGCACTGTAGCTCGTTTGCAATCCTGTAAATGCTTAGTAGGGAGCAAGTTCCATGGAATTAAGTGGGAATTATTTCTGAGTACTAATTCATAGGATTGCGTTGTTAGGAAAGCCTTTATTGTAACTCCATTAAATTAGAAATGTTGTACCTGTAACATTTTCAAATCTCAATGGTTTGCTTCACTTTCTATAAGGCTATTTCTTTTTAGCAAAAGTTGGTGTTTGGGTCCATAAAGCTCCTGTAGCACCTTACTTAAGATGGTATAAGCTTTCGCGCACTAGAGTCCATTTCATTAGAAGTTGTGATAATGTACATTCTTATCTGATTTAGGACAAGAATTATGAATTATGATCTGTGTTACACAACACAGTACCCCCATCAGCTAAAACCTCAGTGATCTGAAGCAATGCTTTGTTCCCTATCTGCCTTCAAAGTCATTTTGATTTTAATCTGACCATGTTTCCCAGTCTGTAGAAGTAAAATGTCTGAATGGAATGAACTTGCATGTCTAATGTCACTAAGGCGCCATCTAATAATAATAATAATAATAATAATAATAAATTTTATTTATATCCCGCCCCCCCCAGCCGAAGCCGGGCTCAGGGCGGCTAACAACAATAAAACAGTACAAAAGTACAGCACAAACAACACTCTAAAATCATTCATTATAAAATTAATTAATTCAAGCCACTGGCAACCATTGGGCCAGAGCTCCGCGACGATTGCCGAGGGAGGGGGTCAGGCTGTGCCCTGGCCAAAGGCCTGGTGGAAGACCTCTGTCTTGCAGGCCCTGCGGAAAGATGTCAAGTCCCGCAGGGCCCTGGTCTCTTGTGACAGAGCGTTCCACCAGATCGGAGCCACGGCCGAAAAAGCCCTGGCTCTAGTTGAAGCCAGCCTAACTTCTCTGTGGCCTGGGACCTTCAAGATGTTTTTATTTGAAGACCGTAAGTTTCTCTGTGGGGCATACCAGGAGAGGCGGTCCCGTAGGTACGAGGGTCCTAGGCCGTATAGGGCTTTAAAGGTTAAAACCAGCACCTTAAACCTGATCCTGTACTCCACCGGGAGCCAGTGCAGCTGGTATAGCACCGGGTGAATGTGATCTTGCAGCGAAGACCCCGTAAGGAGTCTCGCTGCAGTATTCTGCACCCGCTGGAGTTTCTGGGTCAGTCTCAAGCGCAGCCCCACGTAGAGCGAGTTACAATAATCCAGTCTGGAGGTGACTGTCGCGTGGATCACAGTGGCTAGGTCAGGGCGAGAGAGGTAAGGAGCCAACTGCTTAGCTTGGCGGAGATTGCACTGTTTCACAGAGTTATAATTGAAGTTCATATTTGAACTGCAACATATGGTTATGTATCATAGGACAATTATGTTTTTGCTATATATCTTCAGCCAAAAGAACAAACACTCACTTTGCTATTAAATCATGTAACCAGACCCTGCCTGTTGATGAATAGTCTATCTTGATGGTCTCAACACAAAATACAAGGTACAGTGGTACCTTGGTTTAAGAACAGCTTAGTTTATGAACAACTCGGATTAAGAATGCTGCAAACCCGGAGGTAGGTGTTTTGGTTTGTGAACTTTGCCTTGGAAGCAGAACACGTTTCACTTCCTATTGAGTGTGTTCCATTTGTAAATTGAGTCCCCCACTGCTATGGGAAAGCACACCTTGGTTTAAGAACGGACTTCCGGAATGGATTAAATTCGTAAACCAAGGTATGACTGTATACTTGTCTTTCCCACTTGTATCCTATAATAAGTACAGCCAGGTCACTCAGTGATTTCTATTAAATATTCTGAGTGCTCTTTTTATTAAAGGAAACCATTAAGGTCCTTTTGGTAATTCACAATGCCTGACAAGCTATTGCAGAGCAAATGATGACACAGAGGCAAGAGAAGAGGCTTCAAACATGTATGGTAGTAGTGAAAGGAGGTATATTTGGGTAGTCATCCTTGAAGTGAAAATAAAGGTGTTGCAGACAAGAGTGCTCCTGTTTTCATAAGTGAAATGTTAAAGGGCATCAGCATTGCCACACTGGCGCGATATAAACTGAATAAATAAATAATAGAATGTTATTTCAAATGCACACACCCAAACCAGTACCACATTAGATTCCCCTCCCCATGTGAAGCTGCTTTGGACTACAAGTATACCAGCGGCCTGCTAATACAATGGAGGTGCTACAAATGCATATTATCCAGTCACCTTAAAGATTTTCTGTATTTTTAAAACTTAATTTTTAAATTATGTTCTAAGTTTTAGCAGTGTACACCACCTTGATGTTTTGTAACACAGCAGTATAGAAATACTTCTATAAATTAATAGACAGGCGTGATGGGAAATATTTGCTTCATGCTAAATGTGAAATAGCTCTCCAGTTGGCCCTGCATAAACCCTCTAAGCAAATGTGGAGGCCTGTTAGAGTATATGCATATATGAGTTGTCAGGAGCTTTCAGACACTAACAAAAATGGCTGAAGAAAAAGTGGCCTATGCTTCTCCAGGAGGTCAGTAACTGGGCCGAATTTTGTGAAATATGTAAGTATTTTAAGTAATCTTTGTCAGCGCTAAATTCACCCTTTATCCCGTGTATATAATTTATTGGCCTTGATCTGACGTGTTGCAGCATTACCCTTGGAGGTCACTTATCTACTGAGAACCGCAGTCTGATCTGAGAAAGCCTCCTGGTTAGACTAGATTCCTTTTTGTTTTGCTCATTTCTCATTCTTGTCACGTTGTATTATAGAAGGCAAATGCAGGGTCTTATAGACATACCCCCTGGTTAAATTGAAAACGGAGAGGGAAAAGTGAACTGAGCCCCTGAAGTCAAAACAAGATTAGCAGCAAATGGTAATTACAGGACGAAGGGCTGGACTGTTATTTTCAGGGTGTCACTGGAAGTCTGGTACGATGAAGTATTGCTTTACTGATATTGGGTTCAAAAATATTTGTCTAATGTTTTGCGGAATTTCATTGAAAGTCACTGTTGTTTTGACTTGGCCAAAGTTCCTTTGCAAAACTCATGGAAGTGCTGTGCTAATTTTTGAAGTGTTGAGGCTTTAAAAAAAAAGCTTTGATTACTGCTTCTAACAGGAATCATGACTCACGGTCAGCATTGCAGGTAATACATAATTCTACTTTGAAAAGAAAGGCAACAATTTAACACACCACAATCCAAATTAATCCTCTAATAATGACAAATTGGCCTAGCAAAACACTCTGTAGTGTTTTATGTTTTTAAACAAAAATCCAGTTCCTATTTTGTGAGTGTGCTTTCTAAATTAAACTGTCTGATTCTATGGAAGCTAAATTTTACAAATGGCGGCTTCAGTTAAGATCTAAAGGGCCACGGGTGGAGGGTTCTTTGTGTGCAGGGACACTTTTCCAGCCCCCCATCCTACCTCATTCACCAGCTGATCACGGAAGTCAGGGAACTCTTCATAATGACATTCAACATGACCTAAAGGGGTGCAGTTGGAAAGAAAATTTGCCCAGCCTGAAAAAAGTTGCAGCTGATTACCACCATAATAACCATACTTTCTTGGGGCAATCATTTTACAAAAACTTTCATCAGCAGATTAATTTAAGTATCCAGTTGCCCCCCTGTTTAAAGTACTGATATTGGATTGTGTCACAATGGGAGGCAGCCATTTTCTTAGCAATTTTGTTAAAGGGTGTATGCATGTATATACATATGCACACACAGAGAGATGTACTATAATCTTGAAATAAATTAATATTTCTTAGAAACATAGTAAGCTGCCTTGTATTAAGTCATACCATTGGCCCATCTAGCTCAGCATTGTACAATGACTGGCAGCAGCTGCTTTCCAGAGTTTTAGGCAGTGGGTTTTCCTGGCCCTATGTGGCTGGTGCTGGAAATTGAACGTAGGACATTCTGCATGCACCACATGTGCTCTGTTGCTGAGCTACATTGGGTAAATATCCATATTCATTATTATTACTATTTTCAGTTCTCTGAGCAAATTGATGTGTCAAATACTCATGGAAATTGCAGGCATTCTTGTTCTTTACCATGGTCTTTGCAACGTCACAGAATACACACACATGCGCAAATGAGGGTAAGTGTTCTTGAAAAGGCCCTTGTTTCATTGTAGCTGCACATGCAAAAGTTCACAAGCAGCTGAATGTGGTGAAAATGACTTTTAAAATACAGCAGTTCTTCAGCCTTGTTTCCTTGCCCCGCACTTGTTACAGAAGATTTCATATTAAGATTACCCCTGAACTCACTTCACCCTCAGGGTTTGTTTACAAAGTCTAAGGCCATACAGGGACTATGCTGTGAGTGTAGTTCAAAGGCGATTTAAAAAGAATGAAGAGCCCCAGGTTCTCCATTCTGTTCATCTCAAGATAGGCTACCATGTACTCAGCAAACAGGCATGTTACGTTTGCTCAGTTGAGCTCAGACCAATGAATTACATGAAACTACTTTGGAATGCTTTGACGGCCCTGAGAGCATTTGCCTGCTTAGCTTATTGCTAAATAAATAATAGATTTTTATGTCATAGTAAGAATTTTCAGGTTATCCATTGATTTTGATTGTATAAACAAGCACCCTGAGGTATCTTGCAGAGTTATTGAATTTTAACACTAGGAACAAACGCTGGAACCAGAAAGGTTGCAATAGAACTACAAACCATAGGCTTTGTCTACAGTGACAAAGCCTATGGTTTGTAGTTTAATTTCATTTTTCTAGAGTCTGTGTTAGCTTGTGTGGGTGAGCATGTACAGAGCGAATGAACACCCATAACAAACCACTCCAGTTTTATTTTGTGGGTGCTCACAGTCATTCAACTGTTAACAACAGCCAAAGTGTATCTTTTGTTAGATTCAGCAGTACTGGGTAAGGTAGTCTTTCAGTTGCAGTAAGCTTCACATTAGTGCATATATACAGCATTCACACGAACTGTTCATTTTTGAGCTTGAGTTTAAAGAGCACTTAATGTTTTTGACTCAAGAATTCTTCTCAATGGAGATTAGTTAAAGCATACCCTCTAACATTTCTCAGATGAAAATAGAGACATCCTAGGTGATTTTTAAAGAGCAGCACAGAACTTTAACTTCTGAATTGCTTATTCATGAAAACTGTCTTATAGAATGGGGTCTGCGTTTATCCTTTCACATGTGCTGCCATCTGGGAACATAGGGAAAGAGAGGACTGAGGAATGTTTAGTGAGAATAAAGAACCCTTTGTATTGTTTTTGTTAATACGTGAAAAGAAAATTGAATTACTTCCCTTTCTAGAAAAAAAACAACAGAGGACGGGAGAGCTGTGGAACATGATTTTGCTGAGTATACACCTACAAGTCAGGGAGAAATGCAGGTGTGAAGTGCTGAAGCACTCATATCCTGCTTGCAGGCTTCCTATGGGCCTCTGGTTCATCATTGGGAGAATAGGGTGCTGGACTGGATGAGCCTTTGTTCAGGGCTCTTCTAACATTCTTATGCTTCAGTGTGACAAATGGACTGCAAGCAAGCAACATGGCGATTAAAGCAATTCCATGTGGGAACTATTTGTGCAGCAGACCTGAAACAAGGGGTAGTGGGGGTTCCATTTGGTTTGCATGCTCTCCCAAAGTCAATCCCTGTAACTATGTGATGCTAACAACAACTAGAATTTCCCCCTTTGCTTATGCACTGTTGGCTTCAAGTGCTTTTGAATGCACTGTTAATGATTTACTTTTTTATGGGCTAATAGCCGTAAATAAATAAATAATAATAATGATTTACTTTGCTCTTTCTCAAGGAAAAACAAAATCATTAGTTTAGTTTCTTAGATTAGCAAGTCATTAGGAATAGATTGTAGATATCTGTTGTAAATACAGCTAGAGTTGGGGGTAACAGTTGGGATCTTTGTGAGTCTTCTGTTAAAGAGACTGGAAGGAGGAAAGGAGATGGTGGAGTTGGGAAAATAAATATTTCTCAAGACGGCTATAGATACTTACTTTTGTGACCATAGAGGCTGCAGAAATTATGTCTCGCAGGAAAATCTGCTGCTGGTAGAAATGCTGTGGAAGATACAATGGAGTGTGGTGAGCCTTCCTTAGCTGTAATGCACATGGGAAATGTTAGATTAAATGCACAGATGGATATGTGGGGCTTATGAAGGTTCTTTCTTAACAAGATTTCTTCCACTGTGCTGAGGCTTTTGTTTCTCAAAAGTAATCCTCTTATCTACCTCAGATATGTCCTCTCCCTTGCCCAGGATATTAATCCGATTGTGCCATGCTCTATATGCTTTCACTTCACGTTTATGGACACCAAAGCAAAGCGTTGCTGGTTCCAATAGTGTTTTGAAGGCTGTCACCTGACTAAGCGTGCTTGTCATAATCTCCTGAAGATCACTGCTAAAAATACTTCCTGCTTAATCTCCTTTAGTGGACAAGGAAGTGAAATAAGGATGGATGAGGACAGCATGCCAGACGGTGGCAGCCCAGTGGCTATGTATACGCTCTCACACTCTCACTCGCTCGCTCACTCTGGTTTACTTCCTTAGCTGCTCGCTTTACAGTTGCCATAGATATGCCATCTTTCCCCAGTTTAAACAGTTTTGGGAAGCTTTGTGGATCAGGGAAAAGCAAGAGGTTGGTGTCTGAGCGGATAAAGTACAAAAACTCTATCAAAAGGATGTCTATTATAGAGGACGGTGATATTGCTGAGGTCTTGTACCTCATCCCCAAGCAGTCTGTGATGAAGCAGCTGCCATACCTGAATCCAGATGACTACTATTTGTGTGAATGGTTGTTTGATTATCCAGAAGGTTCAGGTAAGTAAGAAAGCTGGGCTCTAGTCTGGACTTGTCCACCTTTGAGCTGTTTCAGTGACCTGCTAAAATCTGTGGTGGACACGAAATATTTGCTAAGCAGCATGGAGATGAACAGGAGGGTATATATACTCTAGAGCGGCTGCTGGATTTGTCTACTTTGTATTATGCAGCAACTACCACGGGCCTTGCTTTTCTAAATAGTCGATAAATGGTAGTGCTGTTGTAAGTTCAACAGCTGGCATACTTCTGAATTTTCCATGTGGTAGCCTAAGCCAGGCTTCCCCAACCTGGTGCCCTCTAGAAGTTGTTGGGACTCCCAACTCTTATCAGCCACAGGGAAGCATGGCCCAAATGTCAGGGACAATGGGCGTTGTAGTCCAGCAACCTACGGAGAGCACCAGGTTGAGGAAGTCTAGTTTAACCAGATGTTAAGGTGGCTGTAGACTAGAGAGTATAGTTAAGGCAACAAGGTGGTAAGTCAAGAAGCAGAGCTCCTAAGCAGGTCCTTTAAAAAACATGTATTGTTTGATTAAAAAGTATTTTCAGTTCTGTTCCCATTAGATGCCTGGTCTAAGCAGAAGCCCTGCCTTTTGATTATTATGCCACCCCTTAGTTGTGTGTTTCGTTGAAATTTATTTCTATCCCTTCATCTCTTGAGAAAGGGGAGCACAATAGTTGATAGTTTTTTCTGCTGCTGTGAAGTGATGGTAAACCCAAGTAACATGACAGTGCAACAGTCCCAATATAGCGTGCAATGTACAGAACATAAATGTAAAAACTCCTTTAATGTGGCCTAGGTTGGAAAGTGCAGGATTTTTTAAAACTGCATGATTCCTTTAGTGTTACGTTGTGCCTATTACTGCTGCGATACAGGAGATTGTGGAGTGTCTAGCAAAGAATTAATTGATATCTTAGAAACAGTGGTGGTCAGTTCTTGCATTCAAGCAGCTTATCTTGCCACTCTGAACTGCTTGGAGAAGAAAGGTGCTTTAAATTTTTTAAAAATAATAATTTTAATACTGCTAAGTATTAGACAGAATTACAAATGTGGTCATTATCTCCATTTTCCAAATGATGAAAATGGAATTCTGAAGTATAAAGGTGTCATTCAGGGAGGACAAGTGACAAATGCTTGAGTCCAGCCTATCTAGTCAGTTTCCCCTCGGCCATCAATCTCCAGGCAACCCAGTATTTTCACTGGGTTTTGCCTTCCGTTGCATAGTTGAATTGAAAACGGCAGCAGCTAGTGATTCTTCTTTTTCTGGAGTGCCTTTATGCAGTGTTACTGACACGCCACAGATTCCATCAAAATTTGGGCACATATTTTTTTTCTTTCAGTCAGAGAAAGTTAAGCATATTCTTCACTCTCTTTCACTGAAATGCTTCCCTGTGGCTGGATTATGCATGCTGGATAAGATCCCGCACACAGAGGAAGGCACAGACTACAATTGCCCATGATTACGTACCTTGTACTGTATTTTACCAGCTGCCACTGTGGAGGGCCCCAAACTTGGGAGAGAGATTTTGGAAGCATGCAGGGAGCTGCAACTTGAACAGGAGCTTAAATAGTTGTTTGTCTGAGCATAACAGCCACTTGCTCTGGCTTGGATCCTGGCCATAGTTTTTATCCTGTCAATGGGATCAATTTATTTGGCCGCTTTGATACTTTTGACTCCTACCTTTAGGATTAAGACAGTTAAGTCGAGTGTTAAGAGGTTTTCACAGTGTGATATAGGCACTTAGGTGTTCAGAGGATTTTGTATAATCAGAGTTTGTGATTGTTCTTGAGTTCTGGACAAATTCATTAGTCTCATGGGAATCTGCTTCAAATGGAACCTTGTGGATCTGAGAGCCAATTTTTAAGCTGTTTAGTCTATGTAATGTAATAACTTCTTATTGGTTGTGGTTGAATGTGTAATTAGCTGATTGAGACATCATCAGATTCAGAATCTGAACTTGAACCAGTTGGTATAACAAACATTAAACAAAAGATTAACTAACCCTCTGCACAAGGATATAGAAACCTGTGTGAGGCATCACACACAAATTCACAGCTCTAAGCCACACACTGTTGCCAGCACAAATGTTTAGGTTCAGTTTTTTAACATTAACTTCTGCCAGACAGAAGAATTTACCTAATGCTTCGTAAACCAATTTACTCAATGTTCTGCCTTGCTACTATAGAAATTTATTTAATTATTTAAAAGGATTTTTATTTCCGTGACTGCAGAAAAGAAATGTTTTGTAAAATGAGCAGTGAGATGCCCTGAGCCCAGCATTGGCCTGTTCCCAGCAGACTAATGTGAGTCCCATTTGTGGTTCAATGCTATGTTGACCCAGAGTTAAAAGGAAAGCTCAGTTTGGATGATAATATTTTTTTATGTTGCTGATGTAATATTTTTAGCAAATGTACAGTTTTACTAAGATGTGCAGAGAATAGGTCTGTTTGTGTCTAAGGCAGAAAGAACTATAATGGCTATTGTACTGAAAGAAAAAGTGGGAAGCCCCCCACAGCAAAATATTCAAGATGAGGTGTTGGAGAAACACTAATTTCCTTGGACAAATTAGTCTGAAGAGCAGTTCCATTGGTGTAAACAGCTTCACTACCTGTATGAGACCACCACAATCTATTTTTAAAACTGTTTGTGTGTCCTATTTTTTTTTTTAGATAGCAAAAAGTTGCAAATAAAAATGGAGCAAGCAAATGCCATTTTCATAATATGATCCAGCAAAAGGATCTGTACTGTGAGGCATGGCAAATTCCTGTTGAGATCAAGTGATGGGAGTTGAGCTGTTCCCATAGCTATTACTTTTACATTTGTGTTTTTATATTGTAAACCACCCTGTGATCCTCAGATGAAGGGCGGTATTGAAATTTAATTAATAATATAAACATTGTGATAAGGGTGAGCTGTTTCCCTTGGTTTGTGTTTTGAGGATAGCATAGAGAAATGCAGCAGACTCCTCAGTCTTCCCCCTTCTGACAGACGCAGCTTGAAGTAATTAGAAGGGAGGGAGACTCCTTAGTCGTAATCTTCTTCTCAGCAACTGATGCCTCTGGTTGCAACTGCTAAGCAGCCCACTGGCAAATAAAGGTGTGCGTGTTGTGTTCTTGCTATGACCTGCAGACATAGCAGCACCTTATCAGTGACCTCTGATCTTGTCAGGTCTCTTAAGCTGGCCGGATTGGAGCTTAGTCTCCATCTGGGAAGGAAGAAAGGTGAATAAAGCTTCAGATAATATCCCTAGTGATTGAGTGTGCAGCACTTTTATTCAGAGCGGCTCAGATCTGCCATTCTCCTGCATTTGGTTTCTATTTTCTCCTTAATCAAGATAAAATTGTGAGCAATTTACTCTCTTCCACTCCCTAAACAGTGAAAAAGCAAACATATACAATTTATCTGAAGGTATCTGAAGAAGTGTGCATGCACATGAAAGCTCATACCAATAACAAACTTAGTTGGTCTCTAAGGTGCTACTGGAAGGATTTTTTTAAATTTTGTTTCAACTATGGCAGACCAACACGGCTACCTACCTGTAATATATACAATTTATGTGAAGGCAATCTTACCCCTCCACCCACCTGTAACTTTTAGCAGGTGTAAACTCTGCAATTGTAATGCAGTCATACAAGGCTCTTTGATGCTGGACTGATGTGTGCTAAATCTAGTCTAGCATTAGAAATCTGCAGTAATTTGGGATGAGCTAAAATACTCCCTGTGTTTTGCCATTCTCCGTTATGTGTGATAAAAGCCCAGGGTGGCTGGGTGTTGTACGGGTGGGAGAGGAAGAGAACATTGGGTGTGAAACCCACTGATAGGCACTGGAACGCCTTCCAGCTGTTGTCACCTGGCTGCCACCATTATTTTCTCCATGGTGTGATAATACCAAAACTAACCAGCCATGAGTTACTACCACAGCAAAGTTTGTCCCACCTCCAAAATTTGCTATGAGTATCTTTCTTTGCAAACGCTTTAGATCTCCTCTGTACTATTCTACAAACACACCCAGCCATATACCCACATACTGCTATTCATAAAAAAGCAGAGTAGTTTACAACAATTATACCGAAAGCCATACAATAAAAACTTTTCTGAGTAAACAGGTTTAGGATTTTGCTGTTATTCTTTTATTTCCGTAATCACACTGAAAACCATTGTAAACACAACAACAGAGAATGAGTAAAAAGAGTGACCTTTACATGTTTTTTTTTGTTCAGGATGAGTGAACCAATGACCGCTATACATACTCTGGAGTAAGAGAGCATGCATTTGTCTTTTTATTGCATGCACATGGACCTACTGGTGATATGCAGCCAGTTCCAGGTATTTGCTGTGTATGTACCTGGTGATATAAATGTGTTTAACTGCCCCAGATTTGTTGATGTACACACAGTGTACACTCCTAATCCATAATGTTTGAAACAGTCTTAATTCCTACTGTTAATGTTCTTGGCTTGCTACTGCGAAAACACGGTCGGGGGGGGGGAGGGGAGGAGATTACTTTTAGCACCTATTTGCAAGGGAGGATATGCATGACATTTCAGAATTATTAGTATTGCCAGGTCCATGTGGCCGTATTTAACTAAATTGTTGTTCTAGTGGAAAGCAGCACAAAAGTCTCTACTAGCGCAACATTTGTTTGACATTGTGTGTTTGCGTTAGGGAGCTAGGTCAACTCTTCAGCAGTTTCAATAAAGGGTAGTATTATGTTTAAATTACACCCTAAAGCCAAAGCAAGGTGTCTGATCACTGGTGTGTTTTATTATTTGGATGATAGTAAAGCTCCTCTGGTTTCTTATGTACTTTTGCCCTGAAAGAAATCCCACATCATTGTAGGTGTCAGTTGTTGCTATGGTAATGCTTATAGACAATTGCTTTACACTAATGTCCACAAGAAGAGAAGAAATAAATACCTCTGCTGTGACCAGATGAGGTAAAATTAAGCACATTATTGCTAAGTGAAGCATGTTATTGAAGGTGGCAGGTTACTTTTCAGTGTTATTAAAGGTGTCAGGTCCTTTAGACTCTTTAACTCTTTCAGGTTCCTTGCTCAGCTTAGAATCATGTCTGCAAAATGCTCTGTAGGCTAATTTATGTCCTACACCATGCTCTTTCCCAGAACTAGTATTCCAGGGTTAACTCTGTGACCTATTCAAACTTTCAACATTTTATTTGTCTTACTGTCAAGCACTGCATTTTGAACCCCCCTTTTTCCTATCCTTGCAAGAAATCTATACATTTGTAACAAAATATAAACACTCACTTGTCTATGTATGCGGCTCTTAAGATACAAAACTGAATTGGTTCTTGTACTCAGTCTCAGAACAGGACCATAATGAGTTCAAATTGCAATGATTGCGTGGAACTTTAAAACAAAACAAAGCCAGACGAAATCTGCGGTAGGCTAGTAGCTTCAAACTAGTGGTGTGCTTCTAGAATTGCTATTTTACACTTCATTGCTCGCTCGAGGACAAAGCTGCAGGCTGTGCCAATTTGAAGGGGCCCTTGGCCAAGTGTCCTCTGCCTCTCTGTAGCAAGTTTACCGGCAGGGGGAGAGCTGCATGGTGGTGCAGCAGAGGAGAGGGAGGCAGCCATACATTGAGAAGAAACGTGCTTTAGAGGCTTTCTGGAGAAAGGGTGGTGGTGGTGGCTGTGCCTGGCTTGCTAAGTACTTTTCTGTAAAAGAAATTGTTGTTGTTGTTGTTGTTGTTGTTGTTAGAAGCATCAAGGTGATGTTGCTGTTGGCAGTGGTAGGCCTTCAAAGAACTGTGTGTCCCCAGGCATTTGTCCTACTATTCTGGGTGATGGTGCCAGGCCTTGGGCAACATTACACATTATGATTGTTTCCCGCAGTAGATAAGGTGAGGAAGAAAGAGATGCATCTAGGAAAACTGAACCTAGATAGGCATTTAAAGATGTGTGCGTGTGCAGGCACATTTTAATCACACACTTTACATGTTTGCTGTAGAAAACACCACTGTAGTACTACTGTTCCCTGCAGCAATCAAAACATGCTCTTTATAAGAGAAGTAAAAGTAAAATATACCTAAGCAAAAATGCTCAATTTACATTGTTTTATTTGTAGTACCCAACAGCTGAGGTCCAGGCTAAATGTAACATGGGAACACCATAGCTGGATCTCTTGAAAACTTTTCGTTTTGGAAAAAAAGGAGCCAGGGGGCTACCATGTTTTGTATCCTTTCCTCTCTGCATTTAGTAACAGCTCTTGCAGAGGGAAGTGGAGAACTTTGGAAGGAACTTAGAAGGGGATATTTTAAAGGTCTAACAGCCTATATATCCATGCTTTACTTTGCTGCATGTTTTGGGGTTCTCTCACCAAAGAGTACTTGCCTCAAACCTGGATTTGGGCATCCAAGGAATTTCCCTTTTTATTATACCTAGTATTTTATTCTTTAACCAAAATACAAAAAAACAACAACAAGATCTTGTAATGGATTTCTTGAACCGCATTTATTTTGGCCCTGAGTCTGAAGGGTTTTGATGGTGTATGTACTGTATCTCCAACAATGTTAGCAAATAGGAAGAACAAGATGAACACACCGGACACATGAAAACTGCATGGCCTCTGCATAGCTTAACTTCAGTGAAGGAAGGCTTTCTAAGCAGAAATTTTGTTTTGTTTCTCACTGTAATAAATATATGGATATAGAGATTAACTGTATTCCACCAGGATCCAGACCTAACTGTCTGAATTGATATTTGATATTTTTATATATAGAGATGTTGTTTGATATTTTTATATATAGAGATAGATATAGACATCTACACACATGCACACATAAATACATGCATACATACATATAGAATTGGGAATACAGGAGGATAGGAGAAGGACCAGTTTGCTCTTTTCTCCAGTTGGCTGCCACTCAGCTGGGTTGGGACTGGGGGCAAGATGGAACATGGCAGTGTTAATCCTTAGCACATGTGAAAAATGAGACTTGGCCACTCTGTGAGCAAAATGTTCCAGTCTTCAGCAGTTACCCTTACATGCCAACACTTCTTGAAGCGGAAAGTCTGTGATACTTGGTGAGAAAAACCTTTTGTGCAAGATCACCCCTAAGGGTTAATTCTTTTCATATGCAGACATGGTAATTTCCAAGGGGTTAATAGCACAGAAAGTTGTGGAGGCACCACTATGATGTTCTCCTTCAATATCCCAAATGCAGCAATATCTATAAAACAATAACTACTCAAACTAGTCTGCAATTTTTTAATGAAAGACTGGGTTATTGTTACAGGAGTCAGATTCTGTGAGCCTCAGGCTTGCATACTCCCTTCACCCTTCCTCCCCTCCACTGCATCCATTTATGATTAACCACATAAGTGTTGTTGTGATGCCTCAACCTGGACAAACTGCAGTTAGTCTTAACTATGCTTATCTAAATGAAGTCAACTCTAAACCAAAGTTTTATGAAGCTGCCTTATTTCAGCTAATGATACATAAGATGCATAACTGCAATGTAGGGTTAGACACAACACAGAACTGTGGTTAAATGCTGTTGGCAGTAAAAGCTTTTTGATCTGCTCCCAGCCATCCTGGAGAAGGAGAAAGTGCGGGGGTGGGGGGAGCATATGAGCCAGAGTCTTGTATAAGTAGCTATAAACCACTGTTTGTCGTTGCATTGGAACCAGCTTAGTATCTAAGAGCAAAAAGTTTCAATCCATCACCACATAGTGAGGTCCTAAAGCTATTCTTAGCAGTATAGTGAGCCACAGAAGTTGGAATGTTATCCTTCTGTTCCCAGGGTTTATCAGGGATCTGATAACAGAAGCCCAGCCTATACTGGTGAGGAAATACACACACACCCAATGCATTTTTTCCTGTGTGTCTCATCTATTCAAATAACAGATCTGGATAAATAAGGAATACAAGGAAAGCCAGATGATTTAATATCTGCCACAACTAACGGTGACTGCTTGTTAGATAAAATTTAAGGGTGACTGTACATTATCACTCTTTTGAGATGCACCATCCGTCTGTCCCTGTGTTAGCCTAATGCTGTGTTCCCTTTGAGATAATCTGTCCAAGGTTGCATGCCACCAATAGATGAGGCAGTGGTGCAGGGAAATGGAAAGAAAATTGGTAAGACTACAATTCCCCCCCCCCCTGCCAACCCAGGATCTGGATAACATTGGATAAGAGCACACTTAATTTATGCTACCCATTGTAATGCTGAACCATGGCTAAGGGTATATGGAAGATATGCCCTCGAAAGGGAAAGGACTTTGGGCATGGAGCACAGATTCCTGCAGCTTAATTGTAACCTCTTTTAGCAGAAAAAAAAGGCAGGCAAGCATTGCATATGTTGCTGGCCAAGTAGCAGGCTATTTCTCCTCCTCCTCCTCCTCCCTATTTTATATGCATTTAGAATTACCATACGTGTCCCATAGTTCCCAGATCCCAGAGCTAACCTCCTCCACTGAGAACAAGGTCATATATTCAGGGGTGATCCTTTATTCAAACATCCCAACCGAAGCTCTAACTACATGTTAAGGCAGTACAACTTACTGCTGCAATATGGGTTGGGCTGCATTTTTGTAAATGCTTCCCTGCCTTCATTCTGCCCCTTTCTATCTCCTTCCCACCTATGTTTCTCCCACCTGCAGAAAAACAGCTAGTGAGAAGCTGTTTCATCTGGAAAGCAAGGGCAGGAGAAGGATTCAGCACCTGTTCTGCTCTGGCTTCTTCTCCTATGCTCATTTCTTCAGTTTTACAGCAAGACAATTTTACCAGCATTTTCATGGTTGCATCTACATTGATGCTTGGAAAGTGACCACTTAAAAAACACTGCCACTGGAGCCTTTCCCAGTGCTAACCCTAGGCAGTAAATGCCCTGGATGCAACTCTGGTCTTGTTTTCTCTTGACTTTTATCTCTTCTTCCTATTCACTGACCTTGCTGCCCCCAAGATCCTCCCTTATCTACTCCCCTGCTTTTTCTTTCTTCTGCTATTACCACTTTATCTGCTTTTAGTTACTTAGAGGAAGGACTCCTGGGAGTCAAAACAAAGAGAGGAATCTGGGTGATAGATAGGAAACATGGGACAAGTAGCCATAAGCCCCTGGTTCAGCTTTCACTCTTGGGTACCTCAGTCCCAGTTTGGCTGTTTCCCCAAGAATTTAAAGAATCATGTCCTGTCTGTAACACACTTGGGCTGCAATCCTATGCATGCCTACTTGGGAGCAAGCCACATTGAGCATAGTAGGGCTTTCATCTGGGTAGAAAGCACAGAACAGTGTCTTGCTTATGATTGTAGTCCTAATCCATTCTGGCTGGGACTGAAGCAAAAGAGAGAGGCAGCGGCAAGAAGGATCTCTTAGTGTACCCTGAAAATGTTGAAACTACTTAGGCCAGTAAGCAGTAGATTATGTGAAATAGTCTTCAATTCCCTTATAGAAAATTACCATCATAAGGAGGAGAAGGTGTTAGGAAGAGAGCTGATGTAAGGTCTTAAAAAAACACAACCCTTGTATGCCAATAACACTTGTTGGCATCCGACTATCTTGGGAGACAATGGAAGAGTGCAACTTTGGGGGGGGGGGAGTGAAACCATTGGAGAGTTACAGTGTCTGCTGTGGCTGTAGAGACTGATATGGCAAAGATATTTTTTGTTACAGGTGGGGCAGATGAAGGCACCTGGTTTTTCTGCTACAGGTGCACCATGGTGTTTCTTCTCTCTGCGCTCCTCCTAGCGGTCAATCCTGCTCTGGTCATTGCTGTGGATACACGACCTGACTGTCTCCAGGCACTGCGGTCATCTGAAAGGGATTCCCATATGGCAGGGTTCACGTTGCCAGCTTTTATGTCACGTTTGCAGACATCTTTGTAATGCAGAGTTGGTCTGCCAACAGGCCTAGTGCCTGAAGCCATCTCCTCATACATCTCCTTGGGGACCCTGCCATCTTCCATTCTGTGTACATGGCCAAGTTAGTGTAGATGTCATTGAGAGTGAAGTGTGGACATGCTGGGAATGTGGGCTTCTGTCATGAGCTCACTGGCTAACTGCTTAGTGGAATCAGAGATGTGGAGAGCTTGCTGTACTTCCTAGTTTCCAAACCACTCCTGCTGCCTATGGTGGCCGACAAAGGAATCTTTCTGTCTGTTTGGCTTTCTGCTCTAAGATACGAAGGGAGCGTCTCGTTCAAGGAGACGGAGGAGGCTCTTTCAAGTGACAGCTGCCTGCTGTACTGTTTCTACCACTTGTGACTCCTGTCTCTGTTCGGGACTAGAGCACCTGATAGCTTGCTTCTGTTCCTCATCCACCATTATTTTCCCAGCCTTTTTCTTCTTCGTCTGGGGTGTGTCCTGTTTGGCACCACCATGAATCTGGATCCATGCTATCTGTATCTGCCTCATGCCCAGAAGCCTCCTGGGGTGGCGGTCTCTACCACCCCATTTTCATCTGACCAGTCCCTGACATCTTGGGAGAATACATCTTTGTTTGAGACTGTGTTCTGCCACGTGATGCCCAAAATCTTCCTGACACAGCACATATGCAAGGCATCGAGGTGATGCTTCTGGCAGGTGAGCCCATGACTCACTTCCATAAAGCAATGTGCTCAAAACAGAAGCCTGGTAGACCTTCATCTTGGTATTGGCCATTAGCATCACATTCTCCCATACCGTTTTGGAGCGGTGAGCCATTGCTGTAGCTGCCTTGCCCAGCTTGCCCAGCTCAGTGTCAATGATTATTGTGGGACCCAAGTAGACAAACTGTCTACTACCTTAAGTGTTTGGTCACCATTGTAGATGTGTAGAGTGCTGGCGATGTAGGACCAACCAAGGATGTTGGTCTTCATCTCTTCATCAGGCTGATGATGATGAGGACGAACTCCATGCAGGCGGGTAAAATGGCTGATGAGTCTCTGTATGCCAGTAATACTACAGACATGAAAAATCACCTTCATATTTATTTACAGGGCCTTTCTTAGCAGGTACACCTGTATATAAATCTGTACTTGAACTGTACAAAGGTATTTCCAGGAGATGTTCAAAAAGGAATTTTAGAATTCACTATGAAGGAAAAAGATGTGGAAGGAACCAAGTAAACAACAGTACAAAGAAGAAGAAAATCCCAGCATGTGTGGTTTTTGAAGCAAAATGCAGGTTTTTTAAAAAATTCCAAAATGATTTTTTTTTAAAGGCCTGTGTTTGATTGATATACTGCTGGCTGTGGGAATTACAGCACTGTAAGCTGTGTGTGGCAGAGAGTGGGGGCAGTTAGAATTCTGGTTAAAGAAATGTATGTTGCCCACAACACATGTTTCAAGCCTTTCCCCGGTAAGAGCTTTGTTGAAGGATGGAGCTTATTTTGTATTCCAGAAGATTGGGCAAACTCATCACTTTTTTGAGTCTGCTATGCAAAATCCAATGCAGTGCTTATTTCATTGGTTGGTTGTCTTCTGTGAACTTTGGAACAACTGCTTTAAACATTTTGGCGATCATGCCATCATCTTGCACCTGTTTCACTGTCTTATTCCATCCTGCACTTTATCAAATATACAAGTCCTGAAGCTTCTCTGTGATTGAATTTGTCCCTGAAAACTGGAAACCTATACTGTATACAGCCTTGCTGCAGCCTGTGCCGTCTCTGATTCTGTATTCATGTCAAGTTGCTTCTCAGTCTGACAGAGGGAACTAAATATATAAAAGTGTGTGTGTGTGTGTGTGTGTGTGTGTGTGTGTACACACCATTAAATCTTTTTCCATTTTGTTACTTGAAGCAGGTCCTGTGGCGTCTCTCACTTCTACTCTAGTATCTGTCACTTGGGGGAGTCCTGGCTTGCCAGCTCTGTTGTGCCTTGTCAGAAGACTGCAAGGTGGTGTCAATGACTGTGGATTAGCGACAGTGGAATTTTGCCTTCATTACTTAGAGGCTGCTAGTGTTGCTGTTTGCTGTGCAGTGTTGTTTTTTTCTTTATTTCTTCCTTTCTTTCCTGCCGCAGAAGGGGCAGAGTCCATTCCCTGGGAATGAGCTGCCATTAGGAAGAGTAAAGCAGACCGAAGGGGAGAGAGAGAGAGAGAGAGAGAGAGAGAGAGAGAGGGAGACGGCACCAAGCATTCCAGTTACGTCAGATCTGGTGGGAAAATAATACAGAGTACTTTGGAATAGGCTGCCTTCTGGGCAATTGCTTCTTCGTCTCTGCCAACTACTGCTGGAAAGATAGCACGAGTGTGTGTGTGTGTGTGTGTGTATGCATTTATAAAGCACCTCAATTAATCTGTGCTGCCTCTGCTACAAAGACGGTGTTCTGGCCATGGTGAAAGAAAAAGGTAATCCAGCCTTGCATATTCTTCTAGGTTAGGATTGAATTGGCTTGGCAAGTTACTGTGTCGGTCATGTTTGCTTTTCCATGTTGCTTTTCCATGCAAAAAAACTGATGTGCCTGATGGTTCCTGCTCACGTTTTACTGCTCATTTATTTATTTATGTTAACTTCAATGATTTCTAATGAGTGATTTGATTTAAAGTTAGACCTGATGCATTAGGTTCTCAAATTAAAGGTCTGTGGCTTTGATCCATTTTTTTTTTTTTTTTAATGTAGGCATGGGTTGTTTTTAGAATTGTACTTTGGTTGTTCTTAGCCCTGGCAAGTTTTGGAGTGTCTTTTAATGGACACCTTGGCATTATGCTTTGAAATGCCATCAAGTTGCATTTATGAAACCACACGCTTAAGTAGAATTGTCCCATCATTGAACTTCTCTAGAAAAATCAGTGGCAAAAGCTGGACCTCAGTTGCTTTAACAATCTCAGCCTAACCAGTATGTGTCAAGCTTCTTCTGGACAAGTGCTGCTAACAGATAGCTGTTTGAGAGGAAATGGCTTGAGTCACCCACCCGTAGGCTTCTGTATATTAACAGCACAAACTTGTGGGTGGAGTGTGTTTGGATAAGCTGCTCCTTTTAGCAAAGATGCCTCTGTGCCTCTTCCTGAAATAATTTGCAGTAGGTTCAGATTTAACAAGCGGGCTGATGATTTAAGTGGGTTATTGCACATTAATTCATTTCTGGGTTTTTTCCCTTGCTGTACAGTTATGTACATCTTGTATAATCCAGCTGGATTCTGACACAAGGAAGAGATTTAAGTGTAATGATGTTTAATGTATTTATTATTTATTTATTTATTGGATTTATAGTTCTCCTTTGCTCCAAGGACCTACATGGTTCCCCCACTTCTCATTTAATCCCCACAACAACCCTGTGAGGTAGGTTAGATAGGTTAGACTGAGAGACAGTGACTGGCTCAAGGTCATCCAGTGAGCTTTATGACCAAGCTCTCCTAGGTGCTAGTCCAACACTCTTAACCACTTCACCATTCTGGCTCCATACCGGTTTAAGTAGGTTAGGCCTGCTTCTGATGGTGTGGTGTGAAATTATGCATTTTCAGGCATACCTCTGCTTTGTCTTTTCTATGGAAAATAGATGTTTTAGGAAGCCAACCTGGCAGGTACCTGCCTGCCATGGAAAACCAAAATACTGGTTCTTTCCCGTGTTATATTGATAATGAATCTTAAGGTACAAGTGTGCAGTTCCATCCCTCCCCCAAAAAACCCAACAACAACCAGAAATAGCTTTTGGACATTAACATTTAATACAATGATAGTCAAAGTATTAGGAAAAATGATGTGGGGAAATCACATTAATTGGGAAAGCCACCATGAAACTATACAGGCGTCATTTCAACTAGAATATAAGTAGATCCAATGTAGTGCAATCTAGTTAATAGTAGCCCCCCCCCCAAAAAAAAACCACCACAACATTCTTTGTTACTTTCTGCCGTAGCCAGCTTTAATATGTACATAGGGAAATTTGGAAGCTGTGCTGCTGGAGTTCTGGTGACCTTAAAAGACACAGGTTTACAATGTTACTGATGCCATAGTTTTATTCCTTCACATGCACGCCCTGTTCAGTCAGATATTTGTTGATTTGGCCAAGTTTACTTGACTATGCTGTCCATTCTGCGTTGTATCCAAGGGCACCCTGCCCCTTCTATATGCAGGAGCAAGGGGGTGGGGATCAGCTTATGTGTTCTCATCAGTCTGTACCTGTCTTCCAAATAGCCACCTGTCAGTTGAGAATTAGGAGCTCCACTGAGGAATGCAACAGGGTGTTGGTGGGCATTCCAGCATGGTGATGTTTCCCTACTAAGTGGCAGGCCTCTGTTAGCAGCAAGTGCTTCTCTAGTGGAGGTCAGAAATGGGGTTATGTGGGTGATGAACAGACCTTCAGTAAGCAATAACCAGTTCACTTCAGTGGAGAGATACTGAAAGAATACAGCATGTTCAAATCCGTAATCGGCAGTTTCTGAGAGGGTGACCAGTTTGTAACTCTCTTAATAAGGCTGTCAGGTGACCCCTTTTATGCGGTTGCTTGCCCCATACTTAATACAGCAATAATTTGGTTTGGTTTTTTATTTTTTATTTGTAAACCTAGTGTAACTATGCACTCTTCTGCCAATATTCCTCATTTCTGAAGGCAGGAGAAAATTGAGCAGAACCCCAGACGGTTGACCAAAGTGCATAGGATAGGTTCAGGATGATATTATTATATGTGAGAAAGAAGCTCCAGCTCCAGCCTCGGCAGAGTGTGTTTCCTTTGTATTGCTCTGATAGCTGTGATTTTCCACCGGGGCAAAATGATGTAATTAAGAGAATGGTGTTTGTACAATGCCATATCGTCTGTAATTTCCTTAGCAACACACTGACTTTGTACACAAACTGGAATTTGACACAGCTAAATGGTACTGTGGCATCTGCAAATATGAGGAAATGTTGTCATTTTGCATGTCAGTGAGACCCTTGGAGTAAGAATCCAATCCTGTCAGCTGTTGTTATGATGCATAGGCAAACTTGCTCTAATAAAATTCTGTTGATTGAACCTGTTTGAAAAGGACTTTATTCTACATGTTATTGGAGCAAGAATTATTTTCTATTATTATTATTGTTGTTGTTGTTATTTTGCAATACATAAAATAAATGTCATGGAATAAAAATAAAAAGTGAGAATGTAATAAAGGGGGAAAAGGAAAGAAAGGAATACTATATCACTAGAGGAATTAACAATTGCAAAATATATTTATCTAATATATAGATATTATTATCAAAGTACAGATATATTTATTTTAACATACTATATTTTGTATAAACGGGTTCCAAATTTCAGTATACTTGTCCATGCAAAGTCTACGTCTATAAGCAATCCACTCATAAGTGGCAAAGGATTCTTAGGGGAAGCAATGTGCTTTAAATTTATTTTGTGTATGCATCGCTAATTAGCTGCCCATGTAGAAGAAAACATTTCTGTTCTTGTTGATCAACAGAAGCTTAATTTATGCTAAGCTTGTAAAGGTGCTGTTGTGGAGGTGAAATGAAGTCAGAGCAGGTTGCTGGTCAAAACTGCTTTTGAAACCTGTACTATGACAATTTTTCATTCTGATCTGCTGACCAGAAATGAGATAATAGCAGCTAGCTAGAAGAAGTATCTGTGCAGTTTCTGTTGCCCATCATCTTTCTGTAAGTCTTTGAGTTGCTTTTGTGTAAATTGTGACTAATAAATAGTAATAATAACACTTGGTTCAAGTGTTCACCCTTCTCAGAATTCTCTACAAACTTAGGAGGTTGCTTAGTTGAGAAACTGGGTGCGAACTTGGTTTTCTGGAGGCAGAAAGTTTGAAAAACACTGTACTATGCTAAATAAGTGGTGACGGCACTGCTTTTTCTTATACAAGGTCATTTCCCAGCTGCACCAGTTGTATCTGGGAAAGTCTGCCTGCTGTCCGCCACTTGAAGTGCTGATCTTAGCAAATGGATAATCCATCCGTGCTTGGATCATCAGCATTTTCTCACCCTGATTAGCTTGCTTACAACAGAGATCTAAAAGAGAATGCAAAGTCAACATTGCTGCAAATGAAGAATAAAATCCCAGCCGTTTTCCCTCTCTCCCTGAGTATATGATGGCATGACCAATAACTTTCGGGGTCAGTGTGTTTGCTTGGAATGCTGGTTTAGGATGTTCAATTAATGGCTTAAATTCAGACGGATTAAAAACAATACAGTTCACTTGAATTCAGATGGACTAAATGAGCAGTTGTCTTTTGCCAAGCTGCCTGAATGATGGTCTTTGGGGACAAATATGGAATGCTCAATACTTTTCTGGAAACAACATCAATCTGCAAGAGGGTGGAAGTGGATAGATAATATTTATAGTTCTATTTGAGTTTGTCTCTTAAAGAGAGGTTGGGGGGTTAGTTCTCTCTCATTTTGCAGACCAGTTCTAACTGAGATGCATGAGATGCATGAAAGCGCTTGCCACTTCAAAGGCTCCTGCACCAGGGCATAATATACAGTACATTCTTCTTCAACTGCTAGTTTTCTGAAATCATAGAAGAGCCTGACATGCAGGTGCTTCCACAAATATAATAAAACCTCCTTTCAGCGCCATGTTTCCCTGAGTGTTCGATTTTCTTGCAAAACTGCAGGGAAACTTGAGATGGGAGGAAAGTGTTTTTCTGCATTTCTGGATTGGTTTAAAGCAGGACTATCAAACATAAGGCTCAGGAGCCCAGTGTAACCTGGGCTTCTTTCACACAGCTGTTTATACAATTTCCCTGCCATTTTTCTAACAGTTATTTTGTGCATTATGTTAGACTTTCACATGACGTAAAAGTCAGTTCCAGAAAACTCATGGAATGGAATGGAATATTGTGCAAGATTAGTGCTCATTTCCATGTTATAAGGTTCCAGAGAAAATCTGTTTGCAGCCCCCTCAGCCTGAAAAATCCCAGGAGGTTTGCACATTTTATTCACCTTTTCCAGTTTCATGTTGCAGCTGCTGAGGTGACAAGTCATGAGGTGGAATGCTGAAAAGGTTAAGCCTGTAAAAATGGTGGAGTGTAGTGGGAGAAGGATGGCATGGAGGAATAACATATGTGAATGACATTTGCCGCAACATGGCGGTAAAGCAGTCAAGGTATGACTGGCGTGTGCAGTGTGAAAGAAATGTTAGAAAATGGGACAAAAGTGTGAACCTTATAATCAGTTAAACTAATGCAATGAACCCCACTTGTGAATGCAGCCCTACATACCCTCGTCATGCTCCATACAAATGACTGAAGAGTCTTCAGAGCTAGGAAAAGAATCCCTTAAGAGGGCAGTGAAGCAGTGGCTTGTCTTCTTGTGACTACCACTTGTAAACTCTGTTGGAAAATTGCAGCAGGTGGATGGGAGATTATTTTTTATCTGAGTAGATAAAAACAGTTATTTCTGAGATTTGTCCTGGAATATACAGTTTACATTTCCCTTTTTCATCTCTTTCTGCTCCCCTTTTAGTTAACAGCAATTTCATGTTTTCCTCTAGGCATGTGTTTCTTAACAGCATTGCGACACTGCAATCATTAAGAACAATTCTCTCTCTCTTGAGCGTGGAGATATGCTGATGTGTCACATACTATGTATAGCTTAGTAAGAGGAGCAGGAGTCTTGATAACTAGTATTGGAAAAAAATGGGATAGACAAAGTGAAGCAATAGAGGCCAGGCAATCTGCATTCTTTCTGTGACCAAGCTTCACATTGTGTGTAGATCAAAAGGAGTTTTGAAATATATATAAGATAGGATTAAGGAAGCCACGCTTCCTAAAAAGAAACAGTAATTCTGCACTGGGGGGGTTAGTGGTTGGAGGTAGAGATGGGAATTTGGAAACTGGAAACCGAAACATTCCAATGTGGGGGATTTTTGCATGATAAATTGATGTAAATTTCTGGAAATTCTTAGCAGTAAGTTGCACATTTTGAACCTGGACATTTCTGGGGTAAAGTGTTTTTCTTTTAAACATAAACCAGAGCTTTTTAAATTGTGAGGTATGCTAGCTTTCTCATGTGAATGTAAATACTGTATTATAAAGTGTTAGTCATAAATGTATCAGTGTTTCTGCTGTACCTATATAGATATGTTCACTGTTCTTGTGAGCCCCTCTGAGCACAGTTTAGGAAATAAATTATTATTTTATTATTAGTTATTAAATTTGTTAGTCGCTTTATTTTTCCCAAGGCAACTCAAGCTAGCTTAAACAGCCAAGCAAATAATTCTGATGATAATGATGGATCTAGAACTGTTTTTCATATTCAGTTGGAAGCCGCCCAGAGTGGCTGGGGAAACCCAGCCAGATGGGCGGGGTATAAATAATAAATTATTATTATTATTATTATAGAACAGGGTTTCCCAAACTTGGGTCACCTACAACTCCTACAACTCCCATCATCCCTAGCTAGCAGGACCGACGGTCATGGATGATGGGAATTGTAGTCCAAAAAACGGCTGGAAACCCAAGTTTAGGAAATCCTGATCTAGGTCCCATTGATTTTAATGGGATCCAGTTGTAATTAACTTAGTTTGGGTCCAACCGTAGATTATACAAATGATGCATGCTCAATCCTAGGTCTCTTCTCTTTCTTCCACAAAGTCTTATTTTTACAAAATATGTGATGTCAGATGACATCACTTTGTTGTGAGTTTTTTCTTTTTGCTCAAATTTCTTGGTTGCTGTGTGTTTGACAGTGAAGCTTACAGCTATATCACACATCTTGATGTAATGGATCTTCCTGATTATCTTTTTAGATAGTTGCTCTTTCAGGGATAATGAGCAACTCTAAAACAGCTTGAACTTTCTCATGTGGGAATTATGAATTCCGTCACTCACTTTAATCTAATTTTTTTTGAATTAGCATAGGACATATGGACCATATCGTTTTGAGGAAGTTCTGTTTCTATTTGGCTGCTTCCATTCTCCCCAATATGGAACTTCTAGCCACACAAACTGAACACTAAGCGCTTACCTGGCGCTTTCAGTGTAAAATTGATTCTCAGAGGTCAGTTTGACCTGCAGTGGATTTGATATGTGTGAAGAAATTTTAAAAATGCATTGCAGAGCCAGTGAGGAAAGGGCAAATGAGAGTCAAGGACATCAAAGCTCACTGAACATTCTTGCAAATAGTATGACAGAGACCAAGTATCTGACTGAAGGACTCCAGCTACTGGAAAGAAAACTGACTGTGTATCTCTAGAAACTTAATCACATATTACAACACTTCTGCAGAGAAGGTGCTGTGCAGGTAATGGTGTGTGATGATCCTACATACATGAAAAATGCTGTCTGTACCCACAGTGTTCATGTACACATGCTGTCAGTTTTCATGTACACATGCAGTAGCGTATGTGGATGTAGAATTGTTTATGTTATAGTGTAGATGCATGTGATGGGTTAAATTATTATGCAGATGTACCTTCCATGTAGAAATTCTGTATGTTATGAAGTAGCCTGACAGAAGCAAATTACCTTTGGAGTTCAAAGTGGTGGTAACTGGGGATCCATGTATGACTTATTCTGATAATGTGAGAGTAGAAGGCCATTCCATTTCCCCACCGTTTACTTAGCTTATAAGGTTAAGGTTAAAATGCAAATCTGATCATTCTACCTAGCAATTTTGTTCACTGAAAGTGAGTGGAAATGTGTAAGCAAAAGTGAGGAGATGCTTTATTTAGAGAAGTTGGTAGAATCTTTTGTTTCTGATGCAGAGTTTTTTGAACTTAGGAATATCAATATTGAAGGGAAAATGCTCTTAATTCAAATAAGAAGACAATTTTGCAACTAATGACACACATCCTCCAGGTGCATAGTATCCAAGACTGGTCCAAATCCCACTCAGACTTCTCCATGAGAATAAAAATACAATAATAATAAAATAAATAACTCATTAACTGGCTGTTGGATGGTCTCATAGAGGTGTGCTTTCCTGTCCTTATGGAAAGGTGTGCTTTTTATAGGTGAACATGATCAATTGCTAATTGCCATTTTACACCCTAGCATCTGAGCTTCTCTCCTGGGGGAATGACCTCAAGGGGTGGTATTTCTAAGAATATGAAGACATTACAATTGTAATGTACATAAAGCAGATTGGGTAGTATAAAGTGTACAGACTCAGGGAACAGAAAAAAATTATGTGTGTTATGAAATTCAGCTGGCTTCTAATAAGCATCTTACAAATTGCACCTGCTGCCTAAAATATGCTCAAAACGTTCTGCTTGCTTTGAAATTAAGGCTTCAAAGTTTCTTTCTTTCTTTCTTTCTTTCTAAAAGTAGCTTTGTTTATGTAAGTATAATATCCTCAGACAAATCATAGCTGTTAATATCTGTTCCAGAGCTGTACTTCTAAATATAGAAGATCCCAAATTCAATCCCTGGCATCTCCAGGTAGGGCTAGGAGAGATTCCTGCTTGAAATCATGGAGAGCTGCTGCCTGTCTGTGTAGATAGTGCTGAACTAGATGGATCAATAGTGTTACTTGGAATATGAATGCTTCCTATGTTCATCAAGCTGCTACAAGTAAATTTAGCTCATGCTTATTGTTCTGGGTAAAAAAGTGTGGCAGTGGTGTTTTGGTGGTGAGTCAGGATCTTTCTCAGAGTATGACTATGGAAGAGATTATACCATATGTATTTCTAATGAAACTATTAAAAGAAAAGAAAAAACCCCATATACTCCCAGTTTGTTTCCTATTTCAGCGCTGTGCATCTCCTTTCTGCTGCATGCAAGGTCACCTCTGTTATTAGAGAGCTTTACCATGTAATGTATATTTCCAGTGGGGCAAAGGTTTATTTTAAAAAATAGCTTCTTCCCAAGAAGCTGAATTCAGTTGCTGAGCTTCAATTTCAGGACTATGGGGAGTGTGGCTGGCCATGTAATTGCGACCATCAGATGTATTGGTCAGGATGTGGCTATGAGATACGCATGAGGCACAAATAGCAGTAATGCTACAAATACCAAAACTATATTTTGCCTCTGGAATTTGTATTTCAATCAGTGCAGGAGCACTACTTCTCTGTGAGGGGTAATGTGGAGAGGGCATATGTGTACAGGGAAGACATAGAAGGATTGTATAGAGAAACTCGTGAAGAAAATGTGTAGTCCTCATGGTTACAAATAGGGAATGTACAAAATACGACAGTGGTATGCAAGAATGTCTGAGCAAAAAAATGGGATAGATACAGGTTTCAAGAATTATAATGGTGTGCTTACAAAGGAATTTTAATTACCTCTGAATAGGCAACTCATTTCACACACATACTCAGTTTTTCTATACACATATTTGTTTCTTCTGTTGAAGTGAAATATTAGTATATTCAGATGAATTGGTCACAATAAACCTGTGAACCAGTGAGAAATATTTGAACGCCTCTGGAACCTCCCCTAACAGTTTTTTTTTTTTTTTTAATCTCTTATTTAGTTTCTAGGATTTCTGATCACCCTGACTCTCTGAAGGGGTTGGGCAGTGCAGGGCTAGGAAGTGAAGTGGAGAACTTTAGAATTGGAATCCCAAGCAATTTTCGTTCAATTTAGTATTGACTGTTGCTCAATGGAACTGGTAGGGCAGAAGGCAGGGAGCCCAACAGTAGGTGGAGCCAACAGACTGAATTTTGTCCCCATTCTCCTCTTCTGAGTTCTACAAGGGCAACACTCACTAAGGAGGAGAAAGCCAACAAGTAGTGCTACCTCTTGGACTGGTCATAAGGAAGAATGCAGGTAGCTGGCAGGTGGCTGAGGGCAGATTGAGGTTGTTGGGGCAGAATCCTATCCACCCAAATGGATCAGCGTTCTCTGGTTAAGTTATTTTGTCATTGTCTGGATTCCAAGAGTTGTCTTCTTAATGATACCTTGTTGGTGCGGATTGGATAATAGGTTTTTTTTGAACCTTTTAGTGTAAGCAAAAGAATGACACTTGCTGCTTATGTATGATTCATCACTTGCACAGTTCCATTTGTCCTTGTGTCATAATTTCTACTTGGCCAGAAAGTTAAATAAAAAATAAGGCACATTTAATATTTTTGTAAAAAATTTGTCCCACTTTTTCAGCTTTTGTGTGTTCTGCATCTAAGCCAGGCACCCCCAATCTGCAGCCCTCCAGATGTTTTGGCCTACAACTCCCATGATCCCTAGCTAACAGGACCAGTGGTCAGGGATGATGGGAATTGTAGTCCAAAGCATCTGGAGGGCCAAAGCTTGGGGATGCCTGATCTAAGCTTTTTAAGATGCTTTATTTGCCTTTAATTTTTGTGGAACAGTGTCCCTTGTTTTAGAATATAGGGGTGGGTAGGGTTTTTACTGTTTTTCTGTTCTACTGATTTGTTTTTTGGTTTTTTTGGGGGGGGGGTCGGTTACACAGATTCTGCAGGATTTTATAGAGTTTCAGAGATGTACAAACTTACCAAAGATTATAGTGCGACAAAATAAATGTGTGTTGCAACATAAGTGGCAGTGACTCCATCACAATTTTTTTCATATGACTTAAATACTATTATTCATCTCCATCCATAGTAAGACTTCTCCCTTGTTACACTTTGTTGCATCCATATAAATTTTCCATTGGCATACAAAGAAGCTATGTCACCAACCTGTAATTAGTGTCTTCCACACAGGACAATACCAGTAGGTGGCTCTTTGTAGGACTGTCAATCAAGGCTTTATTGTAAACAGTTCAAATTACACCAGCAACAGATAATACAGGCTGCTGATGAAATGTTGAAGATGCAGGTTCAGAAATTCTGTATAGTCTTTGATTAATCAGGTTTGAGACTTTGTTTATATGTCAGTATCACTTGACAGACAACTTAAAAGGCTTTTGTAGCACCTCACTTACAACTTTGGATTTTGAGAAGTCAGTACAGAAGCTGGAAGAGAAAATAGCAGAGAACATTAGTTTTCAGCTGGCAAGCTGTGGCCTACAACCTCAGGTGGGTCACACCACCAGTTCCAGGATGGTCTTTCGTAGACAGGGAGAGAGTGAGAGAGGAGGAGACAGAAGTGTACAATGAGAGTGCAAATGAGAAAAGTAAGTGTGAGTGAGTGAGTGTATAATAGAATCTTGGAGAAGACTTCAGCTGAGGGATTGCTAAATAGGAAGAGTGTTAGCATTAAGGTGTCAGGACTTCTGCAGTAATATATCCACAACACCAAGAGTAGGATGAAAGCAGTTTACAACTAACCACTAACTAATACAGTTTTTCGGACTCAACAAGCTGCCTCATAGCACCTGTGTTTTCATGTTAACTGGGCCTGCAATGATGCTATTGCTAGTTTTATTTTGTAAGTGAATACCCAGTGCCTGGGGTGGTCTTCATCCACCCCCTTTCATAAGTACTGTGTTACCTCAGTTGCCAGTTAATGTAGTGGTCTTTTTTGGGAAAGCTAATAACCCCAGTCTTGTAGTCCGAAAATAGAACTTCATTACTTAAAGATTAGGGAGGGTTCACCGAAGGCTGTGTGCTGCTGGGGTCTTATTTAGACATAATTGCTAATTAAAACATTAGTCGGCATTCCCTTCAGTGTTTTGTGCACTCATATGGATTAAATAACAGGGCACTGTAAATAGAAAGCAAGAAACCTATCAGAAGTGTTGTGGGTGGCGGGGGTTAAGGAAAAAGCATTTTGTCTTCCTAGCTGTTTTACTGCCATAAAACATTTTAAATGTGAAATTTGGGACTATAGAATTACCGGTACATTAATATACACCACACCTTTCAACTGTAAATAGAATAGATGTTTACACTCCTGTAAACTAAGCAAATCTACAAAAAGGGAAGGAGGGAGAATTCAAAGGTTGAAACATAAGCAAAGTGACAGTCTTTTTATGTCCCATTAATTCCAATAGACTAAGTTAAGGACATGTCTTCCTATATCCTCTCCTTACTCATGATCAAGAAATTGGCTGCAGTCCATTTCAGCCCATAATATGGCATATAGTCAAATGAATGTCTATAGATTCCTCAGTTAGGACAGCTGAATTAAAACCTTTATTTGTTTCTATTGAATAAAACTATTTCTGTGCCACCATATCATTAAATATGAGAGCAATTTACAATGTTAAAACATAAAATACCATTTAAAAGTGCCAATGACTGACTATTCATGATAAAAATTCATCAGCTGCAGGGCACTGTCATGAAAAAGTCTTCAGAAGATGCCTGAAAGTTAAAAGTGAGGATCTCCTGGGAAAGTGTTCCACAGCATCACTAAATAACCGTCTTCTAGTTGAGGCTGGTCTGGCCTCTGTAGCTCTGTAAAATATTTAAAATGAGCAACTATTCCAAATTGGGGGGTGGGGGATTCTCTGCATCCCTAATATTACAGTGAACATTTATACTTTAGCATGCTAGCAATATTGACTGACATGACTTCCTCAGAATTATTTGGTTAAAGAGCTGTTGAGTTTAGATGGATTCAGAAATGAATGTTAGTCTGACACAGTTCTTTTCTTATTATCCCTGCCCTGCTTCTGGTATTTTCTTACTTTGTATGAAGTGTACATCACATTGCAAATGGCCTATGAAGCCTGTTTTTATGTGATCCCCTCTTTCAGATTCTGAAGAGGTTACATCCCAGGAGTGTTTGAACACATGCTTTTTAATGAAAGTGTAGATTGACTGTCAGGCTACTGAAGCAGAATGCAGTTCACAGGAATCTAAAATATTTGGCTATGGGTGGAAAGCCTACAGGTGTGGCAGGGGTATCACTTAAGCCCAGTGGATCTGGCAAATCACTACCAGTGGAGCTCTTATCACAAGTGTGAGATCATTTAGTGCAAGCTATGGTTTGACATTGCTTCTGTTTTCCTTAACTGCTTTCCCCATCGCTCCCTAGTGAGTGTCATACATATTTTTTTAAATGCATCTTTTTGGTTAAAGCTCTGTGAGAAGCTGGACAAATCTGAAAGAAAGTCTTGTGCATATAATTTCTCATTATTTTTACAGTGGCGCATCCTCAGGAGCCTCACCATTCCACAGAGAAGCCAGTCATCCACTGCCATAAATGTGGGGAGCCATGCAAAGGAGAAGTGCTTCGTGTCCAGGCCAGGCATTTTCACATCAAATGCTTTACCTGCAAAGGTACTGTGATGCTCATTTTTCTTACAAGCTTATGAACTGGCCCCATCAAATTGTTCACTTACCTTTTTTCATCCAAAAAACATTGTAATGTATTATTTGCTCTGGCTACCCACTATGCGAGTGCAGATGGGATCTAGATCCAATGAAGAAGAATCTCAGAATCTCAGAACTATCTCCAAAGTGGGGGGGGGGGGAAGAGCACCACTTGTACAGGCAAGTGAGTGGTATGCAGTGGGTGGTAGACTGTCTAAGGTGATTTACCTAGTTAAAAATCCCTTCAGCTGATTACTGAGTGGTTTTGACCCTGGGCTTATTCACACTAACCTTTTGCCCCGCTCTTGTGTGTGATGCGCTTGGGTAACTGACATAGAAAATAACAGATTGACTAGACCTGAGCATCTGTGTGGGAACAGTATTGCAAGGGAGTGTACATTCTTCCAAGAATTTTACAAAGAAAACTATTACAAAACAGTAGGATGGCTTGGGAAAAGGGAAGCAGGTATGTTTCATAAAGCAGTCCTGTACAGACACCCATGCCTTTTAAAAAAAAGTTTATCTCACCACCCCCGCCCAACAGAAAATCTGTTCCTCCTCTTCAACCCTCCCTACTCCAGTCTATTACACATGGATGGGATGTTGCCCTTGCATGAGCATAGCACAATAAAATGTGCTTGTGGCCTGCTTTCAGTGTTCATTGAGAAGAGTCCAGTGTTTCTAGCCCTGAAATCATATGATTATGGTTTGAGATGCAGCATGGTTTTTCTTCCCTGACTATAGCTTACATCTCAAGAATTGTTTAGACTGTGATCTCTCAGATATGACAATTTTCATCAGAATCATCAGCTGGGAGACCTCCATCTGCTGTGACAGTGACATACAGAAACTTGCTGCACATATACGCTCTCACTCTCCCAGTTCAGGCATCATGATCAAACTGCAGCTTGGCCATTGGGAATGTGCTGCGGGCACACATGCTCTGCTCTACCCTTTCGTAAGCTGACCCTTTCCTCCACTCTTCTGGTTTGCAATAACCATGATTTGTTCTGACATTCAGATTGTACCCATAGTTTGTCCAACCAGCAGTAGTTTGTCTCCAAACCAGAATAAGATAATTTTAAATGGTAGTTTCTGGTTCTGGTTTACAACAAACTATGAGCCACAATTAACTACTAGTTTCCCTCACACAGTTAAAGTTACAATGGGTAACTTTAGTGAGGACAAGTGCCCTCATGCTAGATGGCCAGCGTCTGCCGCGGGAAGCCTACTCTTCTCTCCCATCATTTCATGGAAAGTATAATGCTTAAAAAAAGCTGCAGAGAGCAGTTTGCCAAAACAGAGCAATAGTTACCATGAATGAGGATGGGCCCCCCCATATTAACTCAATATATATGTGTGTTTTAATTTGCATGTTGAAGGCAGCTACAAAATCAACATGGTACAAAGCAGTTACTCTTAAGACAATGTACATGAATGTATTTATAAAATTTGGATTTCCTTGGGAAGTATATCAGTCAGCCTTTGTCCAAATTGCAAAGCAGAACACACCTCCAACTCTTCTTTTGATTTTTGATTTTTCTGTGCTGCCTCTTGCATAAATCAATGGGATGAAAGTGGCTTGTCCCTTCAGTCTCATTAGGTGTCTTTCTTTTGTTTGAATGCCACTTTAAATTTGTCATTCACCAAGGTGATAGCAAGCCTGGAGACTATCTTTCAAGATCCTCCTGAAATGCTTAGAAGTTGACTTTCCCCAGTTAAAGTGGAAATATTTTGCTTAAGAAAAAAGCCTGTGGAGGTGGTGATGATGTCATTTATCCAATATAGTGTCTAAGCTCCACTCTCTCTCTCACCTAGGATTATTTTGTTCTCCCAATGCAAACTATTTATTCTAGATTATTTAGTCTAGATGCTTCCTTTCCAGCGTAGCTAGGCTAACGTTCTGTCTCAGTGATCATAAGTACTAGGTGCACTTTTAAACCTAGTATATAGTACAAGATTCTGTCACATCATTTGCTAGAAACCCAAATGCTCAATGTCAGGACATTCTCTTTTTTGTAAGGGTCTTGAAAATGCCATGATTCTCTAATTATAAGACACAGTTCTTACACGCATATACACAACTTTTATAAAGGCTGCAGTGAGCACTTCTTCCCTTTGCATCTGGTCCCCTGGGTGGATAGATCAGACACTTCTGTTGATGAAGCTTGTGATATTACTGGCAGTCAGGCATTGGTCAACAGCACTTTGTCAGGCAGCCAAGCAGTACCCTCGGGGGCTATATAATATTAATTTTGCAAGGAACACTATAAATAACTACTCTGCTGAAAGTGATTTTAGTTGAGTAATGTAGACAAACCCTAATAGACAAAAATACAGTACAAAAATAATATAATCATGAGGATGAAATGGACTACATAGAACAGAGTTAATAGATCTTATGCATGTTTACTCAGAAGTAAGTTCCCTTGTGTTCAATGGAAATTACACTAGGCGCACAAGATTACGGCCTTACAGTCTTATCTATGTTTCCTCCTAAGGATATCAGTGTTTTAAATAAAATAAAAAGAAGTAAGTCCTGCTTATTTTAATAGGGTGTATTCTCAGGTGTGTATTAGTATGTAGTCAAATTATTATTATTATTTCATTTTATATACATTATAACAATTATAACAACAGATGAAAATTAAAAGATCAAAAACAAAGCTATAAAATAGGAACATAGAAGGAACTTACATTTGACTTTGTTTTGAGGAGTGTTCATGTTACCACCTCAGTGGAAGTGTGGCAGGGGATACAGGATCACATCCATGCCAATGTCTATATGTTAAAACTATATCAGAAGGAGTTCTAGTCATATAACAATGTATGTGCCCACATAGAGATTCTCTTTGCAATGAAGAACCATGGCCTCAATCCACATTACTCCTTTGCTAGCACTCTGTGTGTATACATTAGACTAGAACCCCTGTTTTGTGGGTTTTTTGTTTGGCTTTTTGTTTTTGTAAAACTGACTAGGGTTCCTATTATGCAGTTTGAATACATGATATCAGAAGATCATGGTGTCGGTTGTCTATGTGACTCTCTGCAGCCTTCTTTTAATATGCGGAAGCGGTTATGTGAACTACGTTTGGATAACTGTTCTGCCTTCAATTCCTGTTTGTATGTTCCTGAACTGTTGCATTGTATTACCTTCTCACTGGATTAGCCCTGGTGGCTGAGAAGTATGCTTCCCCTCACAATCTCTTTCTCTCTCCAGCTCTACCTGATATAGTCTTTAGCAGCTTTGCTGGCGGCATACAAATAAAATTATGTATGTATGTATGTATGTATGTATATATTTCTTTTAGAGTTCCTGTTACAGGATTTCATACCTGCTGGCATCACTGACCGCCCCTGATGTAGTTTAATAGAATATATTATCTTTCCAACTTGGTGGATAACTTGTTTTGCTATGGATGGCTGTTAATGAAGATGTTTAAAAGCTGCTGACAGATTAATAATTTGCAATGCGAGCAGCCCAAGCAGTCACATGGAGAAGGGTGAATAACCTCTCCAAGGGTAAAAGAAATTTAGATGTGGCTCTGCATTATAATGTGTAAGAATAGATGATGTTACTTTTGCCAAATGAATGTTGTGCTTGTAGCTTTTTATTTTTTTAAAATAAGGTGAAGCATTCACCTAAACTGAGTATTTGATTAGAAAGCTGTTCCACTGCTGACAGACTGCTCTGATAGTTTGCCAGACATGAGATTGACGCTACACTTGTCAGAATTAATCAGACTGACACCCTGATCCTAAACACATTAGTTAGAACAAAGCCAAGTCTCTCTAAAAATCAGTAGGATGTACTTCTATATAACACGTTCAGCGTTAAGGATTTTCAACACATGCTGAAATTTCAACAGGACAGATACATTTATTGTGTGATAAGTGATGTATTCCAAACTATTTCCCCATCTCCAAATTTATACAGGAAACTGCTCTGCAGTTTTTCGTTTGGGGAAAGATGCATATTTTTTTTACATGAGCATATTCTGTTGCTCCCAAAGAAGAGTTTGCAGCCACTCTGCTCTTTGCTTGGCTTTCTTTTTACCCCTGCACTATTCTGAATTAAGTCAAGGTTTGACTTAGCATGCCTTCTGAATTGGAGCTTGTGGTTAAGCTTTCTTCTCACTAACTGTGAGCTGTAGCAGAGGTTTGTGTCAGCAAAACTCTCAAACCTGTTCTCAGGTGTGCTGAGATCGTCAGAAGTGTAATAGCATCCAGGCTGTAAAAATCAATCTTGCTATCTTTTAAAGTATTAATTTAAAATTATATCATTTGCTGAGACTGTTCTTTGAAGAAAATTATGTGACTTGACCGAAGGTCTCAAAATGAGATGAACAAAATACAGTGTGTGGGGTGGGTAAATAACGTTTTATTCGCGGAGGCTTGGAGAGAATCTTCGTGGTTTTTAAAATGTCATTTATTTACAATGCTTTCTTTTCTGCAATTTCTTTTCTGTTGTTTACTTTATTGCAGTGCTCCCCCCCCATCTGCCTACTTCATCAATACAGTAGTTGAGATCGAGTCTAATGGCTTTCTAGAAGTGACAGTATGTCTTTCTCCTCTGTGTTAAAGACAAATAAATCAGCAAATCCTCTTGAGACTCCCAACAATAACATTCCAGTATTATTATAACCCCTGAGCCTAGAAGTAGCCCTGAACTATTCTGTACCAGTTGAAAGCGGTCTGCATCCATTGTGTTTTTATGCCAGTGCTCTATGATCAGAGACACTACGGCTATTTCTAGCTCTTGCTGAATGCTGATAAAGAACCAGCTAGCTAGAAATAGTGGTGCTTATCCTTAAGGAAGTGAACTCTTCATGATGATATGCAAAGAATCTCAGTCATTCAGCTATTGACCACAAGCTATACTTAAAGAGGGGGTAGTTAACAACTTTGTTTTAAAGTAGCAGTTTTTGAGGTTGCATAATAACAACGACTACTTCCTACTTGGGGAGTATTATTCAAAATGTGCATGTTTATTTTCAAAATACTAAACTCTTAAGCATTGCTATATACAAACTTCATTTATTAGATTGTCTGCAAAATATTAATGTTTATCTTATTTGCGTTTCTGGATATGTCCAAAGGATGTGGCTCTTCTTCAGTATATATCTCGGAGATGTGCTCTCTATTTCAGAGTCCCTAAGATCAGTAGCCTGAGTTGGAGGAGCTTCTGACAAATCAATGGTTCTATTGCCCTGACAAAGCAGAAGTCTAGACTTGGAGTATTTTTTCCATGTCTGCCAATCCAGCAGCTTCATAGTTCCTGCCAGTCAAAAGGGTTAACATTGCACACCCATTCTCCATTCTGCACATGATGAAGACTCTGTAGCCTGAGAAATCACAATTGACACTATCTCTCACTAGTCCAGTTTCCCAGCTCTGGGGCTCCTGCTTCAAACAGTGGAATCTTCCAACAGTCTTCTTTGTGAAACAAAAACAGTCCAATCTGATCACAAGCCATTAAATGGTCACAATCAAATTAGTACCTCCAAATAACAACTATGAGAAGCTGTGGAAGACCTTCTTGAAGACTAAAGTATGTCTTCTTTGCAGGTTAATTACCGTAATTGCCTTTTGTTTGGAAATGAACATAAATTAATGACAGAATGGTAGGACAAACTTATTGTCTATCACCTTCTGAGTTGTGTAGACTTTTCTTTTCAAATGTACCTCCATTATTAATTTAGTTCTTCTCCTCTTGGAGGCCATTAAGAACTGGCTGCCCCATGAATAAGCAAAGCAACAGCAGCCAGGAAGCCAAACTGCCATAATCACAATTTTCACTTACGGCTGCTTCACCAGCTGGGACACCTCAGTCAGTGGATGCCAGGACAATGGTAGTCACCTGTCTTTGGTTACTCCACTCCGTTCTGTTGGAGGCAGAGTTATGCATGTCATGCCCTGTGCCCCCTAAGCTAGCCTCCTACCCTCAGTGCAGTGACTATCATGTCACCAATTACAAAGTAAAGATTCAACTTCCAGTCCAGCCAGCTTCTGTAGATGGACTAGGAGGGTGCCATTTTGTCTTTTGTCTCAGGAAGCAGAATGTTTTGGATTGGCCCTGGAAGGCACTAGTGAGATTAAGTGTCAGCATCACTACTTCTTTATATATGCCATATGCCGTTTCTGCTATTTTAATGTTGTTCTTATCAGTTGTATGTAAGCCACTCTGGATTTTTTGTCTTCTGAAGAGGGAGACAAAAAGGCTTTCAGTAAATAACAATGAGGGCATTTCTCGGTAGTATAAACACGCTTGGAAGCTCGTATCATCTTCACTTTAGGATCTGGGATTTCTTAAACTCTTAACTTCAATCTAGAGTTACTTTGTAAAAAAATGACTTTGAACTGGATCAGCTGTACTTCATGAAAGAAGAAAAACTGGAATCCATGTTAAGCAGACTCGTTAGCAACCATCTGGAATGTGGCTGGACTGTTAGATCTTTTGACCTTTGCTCTGTCAGCCAGCTTTATCCAATAACTCAAGTAGAGAAAACAACGTAGAAAATTGAGTTGGGTGCTGCAGTGGGGATGTCAGATAAAAGGAACGGAACATTCTGTCTTACAATATCTTGTGAATGTAATGTGAATTATAGTGTATCAAGTATATAATATAACTAACAATTATTATTTTTTTTAGTCCCATCTGTTGTTCTTTGAAGAAATTAATGTGGCTTGGCTGATAGCCTCCATGAGATGAACAAAATTTGCAGCATGTGTGAGACAAAAATTGATAAGTTCTCAGGCTATAAGAATCTTCTTCAAATTAAACCTTATTTTATTCCTGTAAGCTTTAAGGTTGACAAGTGTGGGCAGTTCATTATCCTTTATAGTGGGAAAAAAATCTTGTTTTATTAGTGGAATAAGAAAGAAATTACACTTTAGAATTTTGAAGTAAGGCTATTAAAAACTTTGACTGATGGAGAATGTGATATTTTACCAGTAGGTACAGGCTAAGCTGGCTTCTACAGTGCTCAGTTTTTCTTAGACTTGGAAATTGTACTGGACCAGACTCTTAACATATCCACACTGATTCACTGTATATGTGGTTGGCTTTACACCTGGGAGAGTTGAGGTCATGTTTGAAGGAAGCAAATCACAAGCTTGGGTTCAGATGACACAACAAGCCACACTCTGGTTTATTATGGCAGTAGCAGAAGCAAAAACCTTTGAGTGGTGTTCTTGAGTTTGCTGCTCCCTCATATTACGACATAGCTTGTTTTACACTATGAGTTATATGACATGTGAACCAGGGCCTAGGCCTGTGGAATTTTGACAAAGGTTCAGCCACCTCTCGAGATATGGTTGCCAAAATGGCACAAGGGTTCCTGTGATGGGAATGGGTGTTTATATCGAAGTTTGGATGACGGGCACCATTTGAATCAAGGTGGTGGACTGAAACATGATTTTAGTGTGACTAAATCCAAATGTTTGCCTCTGTGTATTATGATTGTAGCCATTCTTGTTTAATTGGTGGCGGTGGCGGTGGGGGGTGCATTCTGAAGACCCATTTGCAACATATATTGCTATTCATAGGAGACAATATAGACAATCAGTCAGGCTGTGTAACCACAGCAGTGACCAAGAAGGAATGATCGCTGGGAGGAGCACAGAAAGAAGAAACGCCATGGTACACCTGCATCAGCATGACTAGACACTTTTGTCTGCCCCAGCTGCAACAAAACATGTCTCTTCCATATCAGTCTCTACAGCCACAGCAGGTGCTGTAACTCTCCAATGGTTTGACTTAATCCCCCAAGTTGTACTCTTCCATTGTCTCTCAAGACAGATAGATGCTAACCAGGAGGCAATATTTCAGTAAGATTTACCTTTCCACTAAGCTGCAAAGGAAGTGGTCATGGTGTAAGTCCTCTTCGTGTAACTCTTGATGGCAGACATTTCTTTAGGACAATATAGCAAGACAGCATCCAGTGACTATTTAAGACTTTAGAATATTTTCATATTTAGGAATGTTGGCATGATCAGGAATCATAACTCACATAGCTCTCCAATTTGCTCTAAGCAGACACACAATCTGAATTTTCTTTTACTGTAGCATACATCACAGTTCCCTGACCCCTTCATTCTTTAATTGTTAGTCTCCAAACTGTATTGGGCATGGTGATCCAGAAAAAGAAGATGAAGCTTTTGCAACATATCCTTTGGGAGACAGTGGTTTGTTTTTGTTTGCTTGCTCTTCAATTAATTCAGGAGGCCCCTTACGTCTGTGACCTGTTTTGGCTTTTGCATCATACTTACCAGATGTTTCTGTGGGATACTATTTTAAAACTTGAGATACACTAAACTAAAATCAGTATTAATCTTTTAGTGAAGCCAGATTCCTGCAGGGCTCCCTCTCTGGACCATTCAAGCGCAGTTGTGATTATGTAGCTCTTTAAAAATAAAGCACATGAAGTACAAACACAGCAACCTTCCTGCAGCCTTTGTGCTGCTCCTTCTCTCCAGCATTGCATCAAACATTTCTCCTGACTTTTTTTTTTTACACGAACAGGACTAGCCCTTGCAGCAAGGACAGTTGCACTGTTTTGATGCGCTGTTTATCCTGTTCATGTTTTTCTTTTCCTCTGCAGAGATCAGAGAAGTGCACACGGAGCACTGAGGCAGTCTTCCGTTCAATTATTGGCTCAAGCCCTAACCTACTTGGCTTCAGCAATCGTCATCTAATGCAATTGGGCCATTTTATGGGCTGCTACCACTGGAACAGGGCTAGCATGAATTTAGCTCTAGATATACAATCCAGTGGTACAGTCTATCCTTGCACACTTGGAAGGGAGCCATGTGAGGAAGGGGAAGTAAATGTATAAGAGAATGGATAGTACCCCACTCTTAAAAAAAATATGAAAAGCCTTATGACTCCTTTCAAGTGAGTGATTTATTGTTTAATGCATGACATTATATTTCTCTTTCCAATGATTCTAAGACTTCTCATTTAATGCTAAAGTTTGGTATTCCCTCCCCCCCCATTGTATTCTCTGGTAGGTTAATTTTCCCTGAGTGATAATATGAAAAGTCTGTTCCACAGTGCACAGAACATTGATATGTCGCTGGGGAGTTGCTGCTGTTTTAGATGTGTGGCCATTGTTCTTTATCTCACAGGCTTTTTTGATGATCTACACATTGACTATAATTGGAGGCAAGTGGGGATATGTATTGGGAACAGAAAGTTCGTGAAAAGATTGCACGAGTTTCATTATTTAGTGTTTATGAAGGATGCTAAAAAAAAAGATTACTAATCAGGATTAAATGCAGGATATCCACTTTCCCATCTATAATTAAAAGTAATGTTTTAAACTGGCCTCAGACTCAGCTGGTCTCTGTATCAGAAACACATCTGGTTTCCAGTTGGCTATGAAATTGGTAAGTCGACTTTGCAAGCCTCTTTCCCAAAGATTTTAATTTAGAGCCTTCCATGCTATTGATTTATTCAATTCACAAGTAGTTTTGAACTCTGAATATACTGTTATCAGAAGCAGCTTACCTTTCTGTGGTTCTCTATCAATAAATTCTTCAGAGGGCAGACTGTCTGGCACCGCTGAGAATGACTTAATATCTTGGTAGCAGTATTTATGAACAGTATTGGACAGTAACATCATCAGTATATATTATTCTCACCTCTAATGGCTGCATTAGAAGACATAATTAGATTCAATTCATGAGGAAAGTATTCCAACAGAGCTCATTTAAGCTTTGTTGGGGGGGATGTAGAGAAACTTGGTGAGGAAGTTGATGAGGATGCAACTTTATTCTATACATGGCCCACCTCCCTTCAGCCTAAAGCTCTGCCGTCATTGTCTGTGATTATCCCATGCTGTGATATGGTTGGCCTCCTGTGGAATGGTGTCTGATGTAGCTGTTGCTGGATAGCCTCTGGACCAGATTGCCCACTTACCAGTAGAATAAAACACTGCACTGTGTACTACTGTATTCAATAAGTGTTGATAACTCTCTTAGTGATGCTTGAGGATATTTTTTTTTTGGGGGGGGGGGTTCCTCTCTATGCCAAGGTGACTCCCTACAACTGTGCAGAGTGCTCTTGGAGGAATCTCTGAAGGCCATTTAATGTTGTGCAGAAGGAGATGCCTTTTTTCTTTAATGGTGAAGAGAAGAAGGGATACAGGGGCAGGGGAGGAAACTGTGGCTAATCCATATCCCCTGAGACAAGTATCTGTGTGACCATAAACACTGTGATAAATACACATTTGTAAGCAAAATAAATTAAAGCCTTTTATTTTGGAGTTTTCAGGGGAAATGTTTTGCTTTTATACATTATGAAACATGATAGGAGGAATAGCCCCAATTTCTTCGGGAAATATGTGTTCTAAAGGAAATACCTTAGGGAGGCAAATATTTATGGCTTCCATAGACCACTTGACCAATTCAGTCATTAAAATGCAAGAGATTCTTTATTATAGCACCTGATTTGGATAAACAATGGTAAAACATTACTGCTCCAATATTTCAGAGTGTTCTACAGACATCTAGGCTTGTCTGTACTTGTAAAAGGGGCAATTTATATGTCACAAACTCAGAAGACAATCCACATTAATATCAGCTCCTGCTTGTCATGTTGGCAAGCAGGCAGATTGTACACAGCATTCAAATGCACAAGTGGGAGTAAACTAGAGAATCCCAGTTGGTGGTATTATGACTAAAAGGCTAAGATGAAAAGGTGATCTAAATTAGGATCAGACTGGCAGCAAGATTACAACCTGACTCTGACCTCGCTTGTGATCTTTCTCTCAATAGAATTACTCTAATTTTGAGTGATGAATGAAGGCAATGAAGCCAGAAGGTAGTAATTAGGTATCGACAATTAAAAAAACAATGATGGTATGTAATATAAAGACCCAGTTGTCTAATGGTCTAATGTGAAACAGTATCTGCAATGTGCTTGATGTGTGGCCTTATTCACCATAGTGTAGTTTCTTAGGCCACTTTCACATAGTTACATTAATTTAACCATTCTGAATCTGCTCCCAATGAGGGCAGATGTAGACAGCCAGTTTTTCATGTGATTTTTTAAAAATGTTTTACGTGTTAGAAATGGGTGAACGATACCAGTTATGATTTGGAAAGGCCCCGTTTTTCTAACCTTTTACTGAGAAGTCTCTCAACACTCGGAAAGGCTGAGCCTATTTGCGACCATTCCACCACCTCCCCCCTTCCCTCCTGCCATTTTCTCCCTACCCTTTGTGAAGGAAAACCAGCAGTAGGGATCTAGGAATTTGGTTTGACTCATAATTAGTGTGCCTATTCTCAATTATGGGCATTTGTTTCCCTCAGCTCCCAAAATTCACAACCATTCCTTATTTGTGGCATAATGTTGTGTTGACTACTGGCAATGTGGTTGGTGTGAAGGAAATTGCTAGCAAACACTTAAAAAAGAAAGAAAGAAACCCAGCAAGAAAAAAACACATAGGGTGATTTCAAATAGAGAAACAGCAGATAGGATTTCTATTTCTTCTGTTACTCTGCTCTACATTCTTCCCTCCCAAGGTAGCTTCTCCTTTAAAAACAAAGCACAGCAACAGGACTCAGTTACACACATTTGTGAAGAATGTGCAATTGTCCCTTGTATAAGAGCTCAGTTACAAACCAGTCAAGCAAAGAGGTGCTTCATATTGAACTGCTTCCAACATGGAAAACAGTTCTGTGTAGGAAGAGGCATGAAATCTTCTTTGGATTTGCTGTGTCTGACCATAACTGCAGCTGAGAAGCACTGGGAGGCAAGAACTAAGCATATGTAGAAAAACAGACATGTGTGACAATCTTATGTGCGACTTTAATATTTTTTCCTGTACAGAAGTAGATGTTATAATAAAAGTTATTCAGTGTATAAATTTACCTACGGTAGCTAAAGTACTCTTGTGATAGACTTTAAAATGTTAGCTTTTCTTGTTTCTAATGTCATAGACGGTGAGAATATCACAGTTAAGGTTAGTTACTTCTGTCTCTCTGAACCAAATATAGCCTAATTAGGGATCTGTTTGCAATGTGCTGACATTAGCACATTCTATAGGGTCATGGCTTGCAAGTGAATTCAACATTAGCAGGATGATGGATGTTGAGTTACCTGTATTTGCTGCAGTCTGCAATTAGATTGCAGAGGGCCTCAAAAAAGAAGAGAGACTCAAATCAGGAATATGAGAATATGAGGACAGTAAAATGACTTTATATGAAGGCTTTATGTTGAAGATACCAAAATTTTGAGGTTCCATGCTTCTTTTCTCTTCATCTGGTGCCTTCTACGTTATTTTTCTTCTTCTCTTGTTCCAGTGTGAATCAGCATGCTTTTCCCCCCAAAGGTGTAGATAAGATTATTTTTTAATAGTAATTGAGGCATTTGGTGAACTCAGAAAGGACCTTGGTTCCCAGCAGAAGTACCTGAGGTCTCTGGAAAACAAATTAAATTTTGAGATTGACAGTAGCATTTCTATTTCAAATAGGTTTATTTTATTTATTTATTATGTTTTGATTCACTTGAATACTTAAGGCAGCTCTTGTTCTCCATAGATAATAAGGTGCAGATTGGTATACTGGTTGGTACTTATCATGGGCAGGAGGAATTGCAAGCCTAAGTGGATTGTGCGTCATGGTCCCAATCCTGATCACTCTTCCATGTCTGGCTGCTATTTAAAAAAATCAGTAGGCATGTCAGGTTGAATGCAACCACACATCTAGTTATGTCCTGGCTTCTGTCCAGCCCACAATGACAGGGGCTCTTCTTTGACAGTAAGGAAGAAATCTGTCTTCAGGCAGAAAAGAGATACAGGATCAGCAACAGGTAATGAGTCCCAGCAGCTCTTGGGCTAAATGACAGGAAATCTGAGGCTAGAAATTGGTCCAAGGTTAAGAAGTCCCAAAATCAAGGCAAGGAGTTCAGAACTGCAGAGAAATGACAGACTTATCCCAACAGGTTGGCACGCCCTTCCCTGCTGAGGCCAGTGAATTACTTCTACCTTCTGCTTGCTCTGATTTAACCAGCTATTGATCCATAAGAGGCACCTCTGTCTCTTCTCTTTCTCCATCCAGAACTGAAACAAAGCGTCTGGTGAAGAATGCTTTGTTGACTTTCTTATACTGGAGGAGGAGGAAGTAGGAGGAGGAGGTGAACAGGACCAAAACTCATGGGCTTTAACCAGTGCTCATTTGTGAAGGCAGACTTGAATGATCACAGACCCCTTTCTGTGTTTTTCTCCAAAAGTTCTCTCAGGCTGCCATCTTAAGTATTTGATTCAGTGATTCTGCTTCTGTTGTTGTAAGCCCTTTCCTGTTCCTGGGGCCTTCATAAATGTTTGACTTTGCTGCTTTCCAGAGCTATCCTTAAGTGCCTCACAGTGTCTTTTCTAGGGAAGCGGTTCTAATAATATAATGGTGGAATTTCTTTTGTCCATTCAGGAGAAGAAAAGTCCTGCCAGACATGCTACCTATTCTTGTATAGTTTTTGATAGTGTGATATACATTCTTAGTAATGAGTCTGGATGCCTGCCTAGAGAGTACGTACTGATATTAGCTTCATCAAGCAAGAATAATGTGTAACTGCTTTCACTCTTGATTAACTGTTAGACCTGGGTGTGGGGGAACTGCAGTAGAATGACACACACACCCTCCAAGCTGTATTGTATTGAAATTAATTAAATGAACTGTGCTTTCTTTTGTAACAATTGATTGTAGACCCTTGTCTGTCTTGACTCCTTCTGTTTGACATGAAAGGTACAGTTGAGATAGTCAAAAAGATGAAAAGTGACACCAACCACTCATACGATGGAGATAGCCTGTTTTAAAAATGCACTGAAGAGCTTCTTTAAATCTTGAGGGAAATACGTGTTGACATAATGATTGCTACTGCACAGTTGTGTAGAGTGGAATAAATGTGGCTGAATCCCATGTTTGTACAGGAATGACAAATGCAGCTGTACTTACCCTACTGGATCTAACTTGTCTATCTCGGAGTAAAAGTCACCTGCTATGGCAGCATTGGGATGGGTGTGTGTGATTTATCTGCCTTGTTGGTTCCTGCTGTTGGTGTTGGCAAGATGTTAAAAACTAAATTGTTCAGTCATTTACTCATGTCATATGGGGTTGCTGTCTTCTCATTGGACTCTCCTTGTTCTCAGTATGAAAGATAATATGAGGTTCCTGTTGATCTGGTATGGTATTGTATTACAAAATGCCTGCAATGGGTAAGGATGGGTGAGTCTGTCAACTTGGCTGTTTCATTTTGGTCATTTCATTGCAGCAGTTTGCATTTTTAAAAAATGTCCTCACAAATATTGTCAGCATCTTAATGTGAATTTTTCTTAATAAATATTTTTTTGTATGTAGTTTTGCCTACTGTACAAATTTTTGCAAGCAGTTTTTATCTAATGTGCATGCTATTTTCATAAATATAGCCATTGCTATGTATTCTTTCCCATAATACATGAACTTTTGCCCACGTTTCTTTTGATTGGAGAACTGCATTGGAAAATTCAGAAAAGGGTGATTTTCAAAGGTTACATCTTAGATCATATACTATTTTAGGCTGTGCAAATTTGGTAGGTTCAGGTTATAATGTGACCCAAATGGATTCCCCTCCTCCCATCCCAAGCAGTGGGGGTTTGTGAGGGTTCATCTGGGAGCAGCTTCTAATATTATATATTTTTTCTGCAACTGTTTCTGGGATACCAAGCCATGCCACACAAGACTTACCCTTATTCGTATTCACAAATCAACCCCTGTGCAGAGAATTCCAAAGGCATAGCAGCATTACCATAACTCAGGCATCTGTAGACGCCAAGGCTAAGTTGTGATTTTCATCTCAGGAGTGATTTTGAAGAGCACTCTAGTGAATGAATGCTCCATCATCAGAAGTAGGATCACCTCAAATGAATCATGACAAGATGATATTCAAACTCATCCTAAGACAAGTGGGAGGGAAGTGAACACACAAAAGGTACCTGACAAACCACCTTAGTTATTTTCAACCTTATTATAGGCAAAAAAGAAAAGAAAAGAGAACTGTGATTAGAATATGTTCCTTTATGAAGTGTAAGTTTGCACTTGAAATGATGCTTTGTTCAGAAAGTATTGCAAATATGGCTCACATATAATCTTTTGCTTCTTTCATCAAATAAAGTCTTGTTGGATCTCCTATCACACTTCACATTTTTCTTGTCCATGAAACCCAAGCTGCCGTTGCCGTCTCTGTTTCTACAGCTGTGCCCTGGAGTGTGCATAGCACCATTAGAAACTATTGCATGTTACCTAAATGTGAAAACCAGTTCAGTTGGTTATTGATCAGGTATACAATTCAGTTCCATATTGCTCTTACTAGGAGTTGCTACAAAAAATATTAACATCAAGTTCTTCATAAGCAAGATACCTAATAGAACTGGAACCACGCATGGAATCACAGTGGTACCTCGGGTTACAAACACCTCGGGTTACTAACACTTTGGGTTACAGACTCCGCAAACCTGGAAGTAGTACCTCGGGTTAAGAACTTTGCCCCAGGATGAGAACAGTAATCATGCGGTGGCGGCGCAGAAGGAGGCCCCATTAGCTAAAGTGGTACCTCAGGTTAAGAACAGTTTCAGGTTAAGAACGGACCTCCGGAACAAATTAAGTTTGTAACCAGAGGTACCACGGTATTACTTTTCCCACTGTCTTCTAGGATCGCATTTCATGACTTCAGTGTTCTGTTCCTGTGACACATTCATGCAGATGGTCAAAGCCTGCCCACAAGTTTTTTAATAGTTATTTGCTAATTGACTGGGCTTTCAGACATTATATATTACATTGTGTAAACAATGCATGGCCAAGTTAACACCGAAACAACATTTAAAATGGCCTAAGTTATTAGTGCTGATTATCTTGGATGGATACCAAAAAGGCAAGAGAGAGAAAAGAAGATGGATGTACTGTTTTGTAGTGCATGTGGCTGAGTTGTCATCCATACTTATTAACAAATCCTGACAGCTTCAAATGCCAGAGGGGGAAAGTGCTGAGCTTTTCTGCAGGGCGGGGGGCGGGGGAGCTCTGCTGGAGGAAGTGACCAGTGTTTTCTGTTTAGCAAGAGTGGGGGAGGACCTCCCAAACTGTGTAAGACTGCTGAAAAGCTAACTGTTTTGAGAGTAACACCAGCCAGCCCTAAAGTCCCTTAAATGGGACACACACTTAGAAATTGCTGCTGCTTCTCTGCTCTGATTATAAAGCTATTCCTCCTCTGTACTCTGTGTGAATTGAATGTGGGGCACGGCTATTAAAATCCAATTCTAGCCTGCAGAAAGGAGTAGGAAGAAATCGGATTCATCTGTGTGTTATGCCAGCCCACTGTTATAAATTTGGATTTGGTATCCAAATTTATAACAGCGTACTGCTGGGGAAAGTTCTCGGACTGTACCTTTCAATCCCCTCTCTGAGAACATGCGACTCGCAAGTGCATTTAATGAGGATTTGCCATCCCTGGGAAGGCTCTAAATTTGGACTGCTTTCATCTTCTGTCCTTACTCTAACTCTCTTTATAACCTGGAGCAGTGATCACTCCACAGTGGGTTCCTAGCTATGTATAAGCCAAAGTAGGAGACGGCATTCTATATACGTATTTCCATCAATTTAGGGAGTGTAGTATCATATCCATTTTTAGCAATGTGAGCTTTTATTAGCAGTTAAGGCATTAGAAATTACGAGTCCTTATCAGAGGTTTCAGTTCTGACTGACTTTTCCTGAGTAACAGAAGGCAATGCAAATTTATTTTGCCATTTGTGAACACAAATTATGTGAGCACCCCCACCCGACTTCTAGGGATGCTAGGGTGACCGCTTAAGCATCTCCCCCAAGAAAAAGAGAACCGTATCACACAGAAATAGGCTGAAAGGGGTCATAGCTTTTCATAAATTTGCACACATTAATTTATATGTACAGTTTAACATTTATAAATAATTAGTATCATTTAAATAGAAAGGGAGTACATCTCACTCTAGTGTGCAAGACTGTGCCGAAGTGCCCTGTGTGCCTGCTCAGTGTGAATACAGCCTCTTTATTTGTTACTTGATTTATATTCCAGCCTTCCTCCTGAAGGAGCCAAGGATTGCCCGATTATTAATGAATAATCATATTACTTTGTTTCCATGTGATGACCTGAGATGCATTTGTCTTATGATATACCCAGTACTACTTTGTTCTATATGGTTTGGTTTGTCAAACCATACTGCATTTTGGAAGGGTTTGCTAATTGTGATATCATGACCATAACAGTCTTGTTTTCCTCATTCATTTAATGCAATATTGGGATATTTCCCACGTACGGTACATGGACTTTAATAAAACCTTATGTACTTGGATTGCTTTTTGGGAAGGGGTTTGCATGGTTTGTTTTTCTGGATAATTAAGCAGAGTATTTTGGGAAACAGGAAAATCTGTGTAAAATGGTTGAAACCTTTGACCATTACTAATTTTTCATTATGCAATGTTGGCAAACTGAGCATTTAAAATTGATTTGGGATCCTGTTAACAACAACAACGACAACAACCCATCTGGCTGGGTTTCCCCAGCCACTCTGGGCAGCTCACAGCATATAACTAAAACATCAAACATTCAAAACTTCCCAATATGGGGCTGCCTTCAGATGTCTTCTAAAGGTCAGATAGTTGTTTATTTTCTTGACATCAGTAGGGAGGGTGTTCTACAGGGAGGGTGCCACTACTGAGAAGGCCATCTTCCTAGTTCCCTATAACCTCACTTCTCACAGTGAGGGAATAAGCAGAAGACCCTCAGAGGAGGACCTCAGTGTCTGGGCTGAACGATGGGGGAGGAGACGCTCCTTCAAGTATACTGGGCCAAGGCCATTTAGGGCTTTAAATGTCAACACCAACACTTTGAATTGTGCCCGGGAACACACTGGGAGCCAATGAAGATCCTTTAGGACCGGCGTTATATGGTCCTGGCAGCCACTCCCAGACACCAGTTTAGCTGCTGTATTCTGGATTAGTTGTAGTTTCCAGGTCACCTTCAAAAGTAGCCCCACACAGAGCACATTGCAGTAGTCCAAGTGTGAGATAACCAGAGCATGCACCACTCTGGCGAGACAGTCTGCGGGCAGGTAGGGTCATCCGGCGTACCAGGTGGAGCTGGTAGACAGCTGTCCTGGACACAGAATTGACCTGCACCTCCATGGACAGCTGTGAGTCCAAAATGACTCCCAGGCTCCACACCTGGTACTTCAGGGTCACAGTTACCCCATTCAGGACCAGGGAGTCCCCCACACCTGTCCGCCCCCCATCCCCCCAAAACGGTACCTCTGTCTTGTCAGGATTCAGCTGAAAGGCCACCAACATGGGATAAAATATCCCCTGCCACTCTTTGGAAACCATTTGGATCCATTAAGTGGCAGGGGCAGACCACCTGAATCAGTCCCACCTCCCTGCAGGGTTGCGGAGGGTCCAGTTGTACCAGGAGGTGATCCGACCATGGCACTTCTTTTGTGTCACTTCTACTTAATGTAAGATTACTCATGTCCATAGAGGTCAACACCAGGTTTATTCGATTGTGAGGGAAACTGTCTGGTCTTCCTTGTTACCCCAAAATATTTTATCCCTCAGTGTTACTCCACAACATGGGTGTATAATGATGAGTTATATCAGAATCAGAAGCAAAGCTGTGGTTGGAATTACTCCATTGTACATGCTGATTTTGAATTGTATTTGAATAATAATACATATAGGCTTATTAAAAACAAATTATTTATTGCTTACAATATGACCATGAAATAGTGATTAAGGTTGCATAAGTTGTTCAGATGCAGAGTATTCTGTAGCAGATTGGTTAGTATGCAGACTCCCTTTATAAAACGATGATGGTATATGCTAATCTGTGGGGAAATATGTTGCCCAATATGTCAAGCATAATGGGGTATGCTGTATATACTTGGTTGTTTTTTGTGTATATTCTTTAAGCCAACAAGACCAGCCTTATTCCAGAGCATCTTGTAACTGGAGATGACAGTGTCATCATTGTAAAGTAGCTTTGAGTTACAAAGAAATACTGTGAAGGAGGCTACTGAAGTCATCCTGCTGAGAGCCTCATAGAGATGATCTCTTGAAACGAGAAGCACTAGTGCATTAGCTCATTTGTGAAGCTAAGCTCCCAACTCATAAGAAAACATGACAAGGTTCATCTAGTCCAGCATTCTCATTTCAGACATGGCAAGCCAGATGCCTCCATCTTTCAACAAGATATAGCAATTTGTATTACCTACTGAGACGATATAGAGTGTAGTGAGGGGAATAGTGTTAGGTGACAAGCAGGAAACAATGACTTGTCCTTAGCTGTCAGCTCGTTCCTCTTTCAAATCAGGAGAGTAATTGTAGCTACTTCCTCGCTGGATTGCAGAGTTGTTAATATAAATGTGCTGACAGATGTTAAGAACTCAATACTTTGGTAGGATAACTTTGGTAAAACAGGGGGAGGGTAAAATATGGAATTCTGCAAAAGGGATGACTAGTATTTGACATGGATAGATTGTGGAGCCTTGGATTTGAATTTCTGGATAGGGCATAGACTAACTGGTTCTCTGCTTCACTCTGATTCTGTAAAGTGGTGAGAGTTCACATTAAAAATAATTTTAATGAGTGAATGAGATATTGATAATGAAATAGTTTGTATATTAAAAGTTCTACACAGTATGAATAGTAGCTAACTGGGTGATCCCTGAAGAACTGAATTGTTAAAAATCCACTGAATTAATTAGCAATGGGCCTACTTTCTGATATGCTTGAAATTGGTTTTGCAAACAGCAAGGCTGAGTTTTGTGGCCTTATCTTCACCAAAATTAAGATTGGGGTGGGGGAGAACTGACAGTTGCAGTTTGAATTTGTAATGATTTCTGCTTTTATAAACTAATATTATATTATAATATAATATGCAATAATATAACATGACTCCCCCACTGCTATAGATAGGCACTGGGATTTACAGGTGACTCCAAGCCTCTGCTTGCACCACAGCTGAGTGGTGCCTCCAAAGCCATATCTCTTTCCTGTGTGGGCTGCCACTGGCATCGCAGTACATCCCTCATAATATTCTGTTCCACCAGCCACTCATGAACAAATGCACTTTTCAACTCCTTGATGTTCTATTGATTGTTGTTCTTGTTTGATTGGTTGTTGTTGCTGTTTTTCCTCTACAGTGTGCGGGTGCGACTTAGCTCAAGGTGGCTTTTTCATTAAGAATGGAGATTACCTTTGTACTGTGGATTACCAGCGGATGTACGGGACCCGATGCAATGGCTGTGGGGAGTTTGTGGAAGGAGAAGTTGTAACTGCTCTTGGGAAGACCTATCATCCAAACTGCTTTGCCTGCACTGTATGCAAGTAAGTCATCTGATGTTAGATAAACCACTTCAGGACTGCAGACAGTACCAATGCAAAGTAAGAGATGCATATTAAAAATTACATACATGATAAAACATTATATAAATGGTAAATAGTGGGGGGAGGGGTAACCTTCTCCCTAATACTATTTTCCTGCTGAAAATACTCTCTTCGTCCTCACCACTATTTGCCCCTGAAGCTGAGTGAAACAGAACCAAATTATTATTATTATTATTATTATTATTATTATTATACAATAACAATAACAGTAACAATATCATCTTTCTACTCCTGGGTTGGAAGTCAATTATAATTCATGAAAGCTATTTTCCAGTTACTATACTGTGAAGGGTTAAGTGTGAATGTAATTCTGAGTACATTGGAGCTTGGAAACTGAGCGAGAATCATTCCTGGTTAGTACTTGATTGGAAGGCTGCCTGGGAATACTTGGTGCTGTAAGCTTTTCCTTCTTATGTGAAAGGTTGTAGTTCAGTGCTATTCCCAGGGGGCCTACACTACTCTGTGACTGTTGAGAAGATTAGAAATTGCTCAAACTATGGGTCTGGTTGAGCACATCAGTTGCTGAGCATGAGCCATCTGATCAGCACTTAGAATAATAGAATCATAGAGTTGGAAGGGACCCTAAGGATCATCTAGTCCAACTACGTGCAATGCAGAAATATGCAGCTATCCCTTATGGGGATTGAACCTGCAACCTTGGCATTATCAGCACCATGCTCTAACCAACTATGCTATCTTAACTAATTTAAAAGAAGCTGGATGTCCAGAATGCAAAAGACTGCTACGTGGTTGATTTTTGCATGAGCATAGAAAGTCCATTGGCCATATTTCCCAAATGAAAACCTTCATGTATGCTAGACTTTTAAAAGAACAACCTCTTCATACTGTTCCTGTGATATCTTTTTTTTTGAAGCGAAACTATCAGGCAGTCTCATCTAACATCTGCTTCTCTTCCAGTGGAGGTGCATTTAGTCTTTTGGATTTTCTCCAAGTGCCTGGCTTTGCCAGTGTTGCATTTTGAACATTTTTGGCCCACATTCCTGCGAGATATTGATTTGCACCAAAGGCGGCGGCTGAAGAGAGATGAGAAAGAGACTGAAAGAATGAAACTCCACAGATAACCTTGAATTAAAATCCTTCTGTTCTTTCGTTCTCCAGACGTCCTTTCCCACCAGGAGACCGGGTTACCTTTAATGGAAGAGACTGTCTCTGTCAAATGTGTGCTCAGCCTATGTCATCCAGCCCAAAAGAACTCTCCAGTTCCAGCAGTAAGTACTCTGTAATCTTTTCCTAAACTACAAAATTGAACTCTTGGATAGCCTGCTCTCTATTTTGTACCATTTGTTCAGTATAACCTGAGCAGTACTGATTTGTTTCTGGGGCTGCTTAGTTCTGCATTCTGGAAATCTGAGCACTACATTTTTAACCATGCATGGAGAAGGTATTTTGTGAATTAGTCTCTTGAGCTGATCCCATGACATGTCTTTTCTCTCAAAATGCACTCTAGTCCCTAGTGCTTTTGATAGTAGATGCCCCAGAGAATATACAACCTAGTTTTGCCCTGTTGGTGTAAGTGCTGCGATTCCCATTAAAAGAAAAAAGTGAAAGTGAATTTGCAATGTTTCAAGTAATTGCTACGTATAAAAAGAATTTTAGAAAACTGAAAATGACCTGAAGTCTAGAGAGTGGTAACATAACATTTGATCTCACAGTTCCCTTATTGTGATGGAAAATTTGTATCTAATATAATATTTAAAAACTGATTTGCTGTACACCGTGTGTTTCCCCTTCCCTTTCCCCAAAGCCATGACCTCTGGTAATGCTCAGCTTTTGGAGTACATCAACTAGACACTCTCTACAAGTGTTTTATAATAATTACTTGTATCTCCTGATATTTTGGTCATGTCAATACTTGGACTGATTGGAAAAAGAGTAAAACGTTACAGGAAAGGATTAGCTCTTTTCTGTTTTCTAAGTACAAACATTTCAGCCATCCTGAATTGCCTCCTGAGGTTTTTAAAATCTCTCAGTACTGCTGGCAGTTACTGGCAATGATGGCTGATCACTCGTTTCTCACCTCTTGGTAGCTACTGTGGGGCATTTTCAAGGTCTGAATGAAATTCCAGATTTTTACAGTTGCGAAATTGGCAAATAATAACCCTATTGTAGTGTTATACGCAGTGGATATATGAGTTGTGGCTAGTTGGTTTGCTAGTTCAGGAATGCCAAAAGATCCTCAAAATCAGATTCTAAATTTTTAAATAAGAACTTCACAATTTCAGCAGTTGCACCTTTTTTTAATGTCATCTTAGGAATTAAATTGTAAACAACTGTTGACAGTAGTTTATAAAGAAGAAACAATTTTGTGATGATTATGTTAAGAGATATAGTGGCAAAGTAAACCAGCAATCCCATCATCCAAAGACGTATGTGAGTACATTTGTTGAGAGAGAGAGAGAGAGAGAGAGAGAGAGAGAGAGAGAGATTATACTATACAGGTAAAAATTCTGGTGGTCATCTGTTGTCATTGTTGAAGGGAAGTATAAGATAATGTTAATGCCAAGTTTTGCTAAAAACACCAGATGCTAATTCTGCTGGAAAATGAAGTTGAATAGAGTTTAAAAAGCAAACTTCAGAAAAATGGTAGCTGGCAAACATTTGTCTTCCATGTCGCTTCTCTCGTGTGATGGTTCCTACTCTCCTGCTCTGACAGGTGAATTTTAATTAGTGCAAAATATTCCAGATCTTCCGCTTCATTCCAAAGCTGCAAGCCTCATCAATCTTCCCTCTCCTTTTGAAGTCATGTTTTGTAATGTAGCCCTGTTCAGAAGTAAATCTCTTTTATACGATGTGTCTCTGTTACTTGGTTACTTGCTGTTAAGTAGATTAGCAAGAAAGCTTATTTGAGATAGGTAGAGAAAGAAGGATGCTAAAAATTTTCAATTGCCTTAGTTGTAGATTTTAGATAAAAGAGGATTATTGTATCTTCCAGTGAAATTTCTGTTGTATGTTTATGGTGATAATATTGGGTGTTTGTCTTTCCTTTTTAAAAGTATAGGTAGTTGAATATTTTAGCTGTGATGAAAGAGAAAGTGTATATTTTCATACAAGGGCTATGTGTGTTAAATCTCTCAATAAACACAACTCTATCATTCAGAACTCAGTGATATAATAAGATTGAAGGTAAAATAAATGCACCCCCATTAGTTTCTAATTCATTAATTTCGAATTCAGAGGAATGGATGAAAAAAAGGAGCAAGTAAGCTATTGAATGGAAATCCTTTCCTTCCATCGGTTTCTGACAGGAAGGATTCAATACTGAAACTGACAAGGGACAATGCATTGAATCTTGGGAGTACAGTACTCTGAAAGTGACAACTTTTGAAAACTGTCCAGTATGGAACATAGAAACATTGGCTCAAAAGCCTTCAAAAGGTCTCTGAGGCGCTGCAAGTTGGTACACCTAAGGAACATTCTGCAGAGAGGGGGGATCTTGGAGTGCCCTGGGAGCGACAAAACAGGAGCAGTTTTCAGGTGCTCACAACTATGCAATTAATGATTGCATAGAGAGCAAGGACACTGGAGGAAACATCTTTATGTACATAGGGTTGTCTCTTGAGTGGGAACCTTGAATGCGCAGGACTTAGGCTGGAGATGACACAATGGCAGGGGAGAGCCCCCGACACCTATCTGGATGGGGCACTGATGCTACAATTCCCTCATTGGGGCCTTAGTGGAACCTCTGCTGTCCTGCAACACCACAGCACTGAAAGGGTGAGCGGACTTGTCACCCTTTCGTTGGTTGCTTCTAAAATGAAGATCCTTTGTTCAGTTTGCATCAAAGATAGTAGGTCTGATGTCCATGGAGAGCAGTCCAGAACCTGAAATTTTAATGCCATTTAGACAGAAAATGCCAAGGTTATAGGTAACGGATTACAGTAACTGCAGAGTTACTTCATTGTGAAGCCAGAGCCAAGGGAATTGTAATAGTTTGGAACTATGATCTCTACTCGTCAGATATAATAACATGTTATTTACATAATAGCTTATAGAAAAAAATAAACATTTCCATCCAGGAGCTCACTCTTTTTCAAATCACTTTAGCTCTTGGTGTTCTCTCCCTCCCCCCCCCCTTCTCTCTGTCACACACACACACACACACGTATGACCAAGTCAAAGGAAAATGTGAGTTCAGAATTTGCTATATTGAAAGATAACTGAAATGGTTAAAAATCCATAGAGGCATATACTGAATGAAAATGAGGAGGAGGAAAGGAATTTGGGAAAGAGTACTGCTCAGGAATTTAGGTGTACACAGGTTCAATTCACTGCTCCATCCCCTCAATCTTATGAGATCTATTATAAGCATGAAGACTATTCTAATTTTATGAAGTTAAGCTTGTTGAGAATGTATAAATGCTATACAATGGGTTCTGAAATACAATCAAGCTGATTGTCACGTAGTAAATGCAGAATACTTGTCTGCAGAGACTTTTTGACACTTCTTCTTTGGAATTCCTCTAACACATACATGCTTCTGTAGAAATGGCATGTTTTTTCACGATTTCTTTGTTCCTGTTGACTGTGAAAAGACCTTGATAATGAGGATGCTGCATTGTTTCTGTCCATGAGCATGAGAACTCTGCCTTTATGTCTTTGTTTATGGAGAGAGAAGAGATCCAGCCACCACTGAACATTCTGAGTCCAAAGCTTAGTCATCTTGGTTACTGTCCCAGTTTGCACACTAATTGAAATAGAAACCAGTCTCTGTAGTGAAAGCAAAAACCAAACAAACAAAACAGAGCTCTATTGTCTGTTCCAAGGATCAGCTCCAAAATATTACTTTAACCTGGTAACAATTTATGACTGGAATGATGCCTCTTCTTTGCCTGAAATGAAGAGTGAAAATCTTTAATACTCTGGCTGTCCTCCCAACTCCCTGATCTTTTATCAGGCCTCTTTATGTTTTATAACTCCTATTCTGACAACACTTCCAGACCACAACAATAGCATCTCCCTGTGTCCATATTCTCTTTGTGAACAGAGATCCCCAAACATGGAACATCAAAATTATGCTACTAGGGTGCCCTCTAGATGTTGTTGGACTCCAACTCCCATCAACCCCAACCAGCATGGCCAAGGATCAAGGATGATAGTGGTTGTAGTCCAATATCTTCTGGTGCGCAGCATTTTGACTACCCCTGAACTAGGGTCTTTATTGTTCAGTCATATTGTCATGGTTTTCCACTGTTTAGAATGAAAGATTTCCTAAATCTACTAAAGATTTGAAATAGAATAGAATTTGAAAAGGAGCTGCTTTGGAAGCAAATTGGATCTTCTTGTACACTGAGAGGGATCAAAATATCATGGATCTAAGAGGTTTCTACATGTTACAAGTGGGAAGATTAGTAGAGAGAAAGCTATCTCTTCTCCATCCCCCCCCCCATTAGCACACTTGCTTAAAATGCATATTAAATTTACTTACAGAGTGCATTTGTTGTTATTGCCTAACACCTTGAATTTTCTTTAAAGATCTAGGATTTGATTGCTCAGTACATTTATAAAATTGCACAATTGGCTCAGGGGTAAGTTAACAGCTCAGAATCAGGCAATAGGCCCAGTTTTATCACTCAATATGTACTCACAATTTTCCATCTTCTTGAAGACTGAGATTTGTTGATAGCATCCTTTGAAATCAGCTCTTTATATTTGTAGTTTGAAACAATTGCATCAATTACTATTAGATCTCCTGGGAACGAACGCAACCCTAATTGTGGTTCTACAGGTTTAATTTTGCCAGTCATGACATATCCAGGCTCCATCTCATTCTCTTTTTTTGCCTGCCAGCCATATATAAATTATTTCTCTGCTCTCACACACACCCTTAAAAAACTGTGTGTGAGAGACAGAAGAACCTATATCTCCCTCAGATTTATAATACTTAAGACTGCCCTGCCTTGTCCTTGTAATGCTCTTGTGTTCTCTCCACATTAAGTGTTTATGTGCCAAAAAGGTATACTATTAAATATCTGCCAGAGAGAAACAGGTTCACCTATTGTACATTAAGTGAACAAGGCATTCATAAGATGATAGGGAGCCACTGGTAAATTGCCCTGTTCAAGGCCTGGATAAGACAGACCTTGAAATCCTGCTGCGTGTTTTTTGTCCCTGAAAGGATTAATCAAGTCCCCAGTGAGATATATCTCATACTCTTGGAGACTAAACATCAGTGGATTATTGTTCTCTATATACACAACAATGAATTTTTTCTCAGAGGAGAAGTAAAAAAGATATCTTAAATTTCAGTAAATGGCACTGTGTTAATGGCAACCTACATCCCTCCCTCCCTCCCACACACCATGCTGCTGTGCTGTATATTTATATGGGTAAAGGGGTCCATGGGAACAACATTATAAGAGTGTAAGAACATAAGAAGGGCCTGCTGGATCAGGCTGACAACTCATTTAGTCTAGCATTCTGTTCTCAACCAGAAGCCTGTGGGAAAACCAACAATAGTACTCTCCACTCTGCTGTTTCCAGCAACTGGTATTCAGAAGCAGAGGAGGTAGAAGGCTGCTATATCACTGTGCTTTAGTGAGAATATAATGGAATATGGTTTGCAAGTTTGGAGTGTAGCCTGCCTAATGCTTTACATGATTTATTCAAAATGAATGAATTTTCAGATGAGTATACCACACTATAAGCTGTAGTTTGTATACACAAAAACTCATGAAGATCACCCATTGTATCTTGCTATGTTGTGAATTTTTTGTATGTTATTGGTGATTTTCTGGGCTGGTTTTGCATAGTAATAACAGTGTACATGATTTATGGTGACTGTAGTAAGATCTCTCCCCACTCCCGATGTTTGTGTGTGTTGTTTTGCTGTGTTATACCAGGTTTTGCTGTGTGCAGCCCAATCACAGGCACTCACTAGGGTTTAAATTTTGCCTCCATATGCTATACATCTGTTGATACTAAGGAAATATTGTGGTACTGAAAATAAATAGATTTCTTGTTGCTGTGTCATAGTAGCCATTGCATAATCCACACTATTTCTCAGTGCAAATATATGGTTTCCAGGTTTCTCAGGTTCCTGTGTTACGATTCTGCACAGAGAAACTTTAAATCTTTTTATTTCAACTAGGGGGGTGTAAGTTTGCATGTATGTGTATTAGTGTCAATGTAAGTTGAAAGAACAGAGTTTAAACAAAGTGTCACTGTGTTGTAAACTGTAAGAACATAGCTTAGAAAGCCTGCAGTGAAAGTGATTATATAGGGCATGACATTTGTGTATGGTGAACGTCAGTTATGATATGTCAAAATAGATTTATTTTATAAAAAGCATTTTATTGCAGGCATTGGCAAAATACAGACCAGTCAGATTAGATCCCCAAGCAATATTATCCCCTTTTTCTGACTCTGTCCTCAGCTGCATTTTGAAATGATATGAGATATATATCTCTAGTCTCAAATATGTGTGTTCTAATCCTCCACATCACATCCTAATATATTAAATGGCATGTAGAAACAAACAGTAAATATAAATCCAAGTTGTTTTCACAAAAAAAGCCATCCCTGCAATGGATCACTTTTAGATGTCTCCTGCAGCACTGTCTTCTGGCAAAAACTTGTGTTGCGAGGTATTCATATTCCTATACTGCTGCATGAAGGCCAAAGGTAGCAGATTATCCTCTCTGTCCCATGTTTCTTAACGTGTTGCATTCTGATGGGCCTCGGCAACAGTTCACTGGGAATTCTGGGAGTTTTTTGAGGGGTGTTGATAGAGATGACTTTTGTGCTTTCAGACTAGCATATAGCCCCAAACTGCACATTTGTACAGTTAGTCAGGGGTGGCCGAAGACGTTTTGGTGTCTGAGGCGAAAAGGCTCCTGTAGAAGAGGCAGTGGAAGAGGATTGGAAAAAATTTAAGGACTATCTACAAAAACATTATAAGTTATATGAAAGTTGAGAATTTGCTAAGTTTTGGGAAAAACATGCTTCAGTATTGAGATTTGAAAATGATTGAAATTAAGTTATGACTGTGAAAAGTTTAAATTTAGAGTATATAATTGGATGAAAGTACAAAAACACATGAAACAAGGTATTAATTTGCTGTATAATTTTCTTTTATTGTAAAGAATGCAGGGATGGAAGATGTGGGGAAGTCCAGTTGACTATGAAAAAAGATTTGGAAAAGTGAATTTTCTTTTATTTAACTTTTTCTTTTTCTTTGTAAAATCGCTTTTGTTGTGTAATTGACGATGTATCCTGACCTTGGAAAAAAAAGCAATAAAAAAATATTATTTAAAAAAAAAAGAAAAGGCTCCTGTAGAATCCCCACCCCCACATGCCCAGCGACAAGGATTTGCAAAGGCTCAGAAAAGTGAATCCCTTGGAAAGCCTCACCACTCCTCCAGGCTGGGGTGGGAAAGCTTTGGAAAGCGCTTCTCCTTAAGGAGAAATGTCTTATGAAGCTCCCTTCCCATCCAACAGGGAGGCTTTGTGCAGGTTTCTTAAGAAGCAGCCAGTGCAAAGCCTTGCCACCCTTCTGGGCTGGGCTGGGGGAGCTTTGGGAACCACTTCTCCCTTGTCAAACCTCCCTTCCCACTCAGTGGCAAAGCTCAGCAGCAGAACACCTCCCTTCTTGCAGTCTCAGTGGGAGGAGGAAGCGTTCTACAAGGCGTTGCAACACATCTTCTCCATCCCAAAGATGGGAAAGAGGAGCGGCAATGCACCATGCTGGAACGCTCCCTGCTCTCACAGATTGGGTGAGAGGGGGGAGTGTTCTTGCGGTGGTGAAGCAGGGTGTGGGTGTGTGGGTGTGGGTGCGCGCACACACGCTGTGACTGGTGCTTCATCCCGCCTTATCAGTGAGCCAGCTCTTCAGTTAGTACAAGAGCATGTATATTGATTGCCCAGAACTCCACTAGATGGGACTGTGCCCTACCTACTTCTTGTCTTACTGTATACTACCCTTCACTGTTCAGTTAGTTGCTCTGTATAAGTACAGTGGCACAATGACTGTCCAGGAGCATGATACCTGCAGTTGAATTCCTCCGATTGATGTGGGTTTGAATATGCGAACATAAATCTAGACCTTTAAGAGCTGCTGTGCGTTTGGCCGAAAAAACTGTCTGTTTTGAGTTATAAGCAGTCGTATGAAGTACTGATAAGGGAGTAAAGCGAACTATTAATAACAATGCTTGTCAAAAGGTGTTTCAGAGAATCGTACAGTAATGATGAAGAAAAATAAAGGGTGATGATAATAATAATAATAATAGCGGACAATCTCATCCTTATGCTCCTCCCCTAGCATGGTGATGCAGAAGCTGCGGTCCTCCTGGTGATGGTGGGCTGTAGCTCTAGTAGTCTCTCGCCAGCATAGCTAATGGTACAAACCGTAATCCATCAACAATTGGAGGACCACAGTTATCCCAGCCTTGCCTTAAAATGTGCAGCCATGAAGCTGTGTTCTGGAATTGTCAAGCTGTCCACCAGGTACTATGATAAGTCTCACCAGCTGTAGAACATGCACCCTAAAACATGCTCCATAATCCACTGGAGCGTGCATGGTTTCTGTGGCATATGCTCAGGAGATTCTCAGGAGATATGTTGATGTGCAAAATGGTCTCTGGAAATAGAAAACTTGAAAACCTCTGATGTAGCCAGTAATGCCCAGACTACCATCTATTTCTGTTTTTAAGCTTGATATATAATACTATTCAAGCAAGTAACTATACACTAGACACACACACAAATGATTTTTTGCAGCAGGGGGGGGGGAATAATTCTGTTTATACTGCCATATAATTGGATCCCCCCCCCCCCCACAAATGTAAACTATTTGAAAGACACAAATCAAGATATTTTTCACAATTCAAAAAATAAGCTTTTACTTTGGACGTCAAGTAAAACTTGCTTCTGATCGTTACTCTCTTAGAAGATGAAGCTCATTTCCCTGAGGAAATTGGGTCCCTTTGTTGTATGCATGCCACTTTTGATGGCAAGGCTCTTCTGTAGCTGCTGGCAAGGATTTGTTTTGCTCTTAGCAAAAGTAAAATAAATTGGCTTTGAAGCATTTTCTTTGACAGATTTATTTCTTGATGCTACTTGGCTGATGGGCTCTGCATTATTGTGCATTTCATAATATGGGGTCTCATCTATAGCTCTCTTTATCAAAACAAGGTACAAATAAATGGAATTGTGGGATTCTTTTTTCCACATTTGTACATGATAGATCATTGGATGGGTCCATTATAGTGGCTAAGTTTGGCGGAGGAAGATGATTATATTTTAAGGAATGTATAAACTGCTTAATCAATGTATCAATCAATTTTTAAACAATTAAAAATACCTATAAATATACAGTCAGCAAACCCTGAGGCACCCCAAGGGAACAGAGCACCTATGCAAGTGATGCAGATAGGAAGAAGCAATCTCTTCACCGTCCATAGTCTGAATACATTTGCTTCTTGGAACAACACAGAGCAGCTTCATGTCAGGCCCCTTTTCATATTTCTTGATGGCCAGTTCAAATTCCTGGCTGTTGGGCATCAAATAGGAGATATTTTGGACATTCTGAAGTCACCCTGGAGCACTTTCATTTTTAACCAAAATATATGCAACTCAGGGCTTGTGCTTACTATGAGTCAATAGCATTTGGGGACACCTGACCTGTACTGTCTGAATATAAAGACTGTCATCCAGGATCAGACTAATGGTCCTTCTAACTTGATATTCTGTCCACTGATCTGGCCAGTGAAACATCTCTGGAAAGCTCACAAGTAAGACACAATGGCAGTGTTCATTTCACTGGTTAGATCAGTGTTTCTTCTAGTTCAGAATCCTGTCCAGCAGCTAGATGCTATAAGGAAATTATAATTTAAGAGTTGCAGTATAACAAGCTAGTCCAACATTCAGTGACATCACTTCATTGATATGGAGAGTATTTTTGCATGCTTTGGAGCTATGCAAAACATGTTACAGGGAATAATTAATTAATAAAAACAGTGGCTTTTGGAAGTCTAATTGGCTTTTTGTGGGTTTGTGAAACTTGTAGCCAGGGTAAAAATTCTTCTCACATGACAACACATGATATTTCATTACAATATAAGGGCAAGAGGTTCCAGTAGCCACATTGGCACAATGGCTTTCTGGGCATTTACACTCAAAAGGTTCCATGAATAGTTTGAACTGCACAGATCAGGGTTTTTTTTTAATGCTAATTGAACTAGTCCTTTTCCACAGTGACTCGACTGGTTTCCCTTTCATTGTTCATTGACTGCTGCTTCACATCAGTTGGTGTGTGTTGATATAAGGATGTCGAAAGCAAATAGTGAAGCTGAGATACTGAAACATCAAAATGGATCTTTGTTTTTTCTTTTATTTCTTGTCCTAATGACAAAGCCAATTGCAATATTTTTAAAAGTTTATTTTTCATAATGGAACCAGATTTTTAGTGTTTTGCACTAAAAAGTTGGTTATTTGAATGAATCACAATCATCTGTGAATTTTTAATACACTTATTTATTTATTGAATTGACTTTCTGTGTCAATTTTCAGTGCAGAAAATCTTCTTGTAGCTTTTTGGCTCCAACATTTATGACCACAATTTTGCAATACCTTATAAAAATATACTCTAGGGTGTAATGTAAAGGAAGGTAGATACATTCATACTTCCTGATGCAACTTTTATTCCCTTAGCTTTTTTCTTGCTTCGGATAATTTCAGAAAATCAGGACAAGGTTGCCTTTACTCCCAAATTCTGAAGTAGGGTCTAGGCCTAATAGCCCGTTACTTTTTTTACCAGCCTGAAATATCTGTTGAAATTCTTTCTTTTTGTATACTTTTTCTATACCTATACCCAAGAGAAGCAGAGAATGAAGCTCTGATTTCCTTAAAAGAAAACAACCCGATCTTTTATACCCTCACCCCTTACATATTCTACCTACTAGCTTTTCATGACAACATTTAGAGAGTTGCTGCCATCTAAAGGGTAGAAATGTAAAGGACAATGAGAGGAATGAGATAAAAAGGATTGTCAGCCCCAACTCCTTGAAAGGGGAAATGTTTGATCCTGGATGCTAATTAGAGTAGCTGTATGCAAAAATAAAATTAATCATATTCTTGCATTTTGGTGAAGCTGGAAGAAAATTGTCAGTTGTTTTCTTTCAAAGACAGAGCTATATTTGCCTGGATCTAAACTTAAAAATAATATATGGTCTGCCAGCCAGATGTTTTAGAATTTTTGTTCTACATAGAATTTATGTACTGGAGTACATAAAGTATATTATATTGCTTCATAGAGATGGTAGCTAATCTTGGAGTGGCTGGCTGGGGGAAACGCAAGTCAACTGATCTATGCATATTGTTTTATTTGCAGATTGTGCAGGCTGTGGAAGAGATATAAAGAATGGACAAGCATTACTAGCACTGGATAAGCAGTGGCATCTGGGATGCTTCAAATGCAAGGCCTGTGCAAAAGTCCTGACTGGAGAATACATCAGCAAGTAAGCAGCCCCCCATTTAACTTTGTTTCATTAAATTCACAGTGGTTTGACCCGTTTTTTTTGAATAAGTGACATTACCAAAGATATATTACGACAGGATCTCTTAGTGTTCCTACTGGTGAGTACTCAGCTAGAAGTCCTGCTCTTGATCCACTGGTAATACCCACAGTAGAACTGACCCCTTTGCCCAGCAGGATTCATTCTTATCAGAGGACCATAATGTGAACTAGACAGCGATACAGTGGTATTGCCTCCCTTCTCCTTAGATGTCTGCAAGTGCATAAGAAATTGCAATAGATTTTGGTAACAGATCACTGTGCATCTCTGTCTTATGAAGTGGAGGAGTGTACAATCTAATCTGCTTCCACTATATTCCACCTCCCTCCATATCACATAGAGAATCAATGTGTGTCCACTCATCTTCCCAGATAGAGTAAGCCATCATTCCATTAAGTATCACTTCTCAAATTGCAGCAATTGCTGATTCTTCAGAGGCAAGAGAAATATTGCACAATATACAAGGCGCTAACTGAACAGCCAGATTGAAATAATAGGTGTCATAAATGCATCCATCTGTGTTTGAAATACATGAGGTTCTTGATTCCAGGCAGATCTTTGCTGAATGTTGTTGCTTGAATGGCCAGATAAAACTTTTCTAATATAAACTGCACTGTCCATTATTTCTTATCTGACTTGTGTAATTGACAGCTCTACCTGCATAACTTACACCTCTGTTCCACACCATGACGCTTGTATGGGGCTAAAAAAAAAGAGAGAGGAAGATTTTTCTGTCACTGAGGATACCAAAGGAAACAAAGTGGTGCTGAAAATAAACATAAAAATAGAACTGTTTGATCAGGGCATCTGCATCACTTCCTTGGCTTACGTGACACTTGATGTCAGATCAGTTCTCTAAACTGTCAGACATACTCTCATTTATCCTAAGTATTCCTAGCAGTAGTGGATGGCATGGTGGGGCAGCCATGCTCATACAACAACAACCACAACAACATATTATTTGTACAACAACAACATCGTATTATTTGTACCCTGCCCATCTGACTGCATTGCTCCAGCCACTCTGGGTGGCTTCCAACAGAATATAAAAGAACACATAATAAATCAGACATTAAAAGCTTCCTGATTCAGGTGTCTATGGAAGGTTGTATAATTGTTCATTTCTTTGACATCTGATGGGATGTCCACAGGGAGATGCTACTATTGAGAAGGCCCTGTGCTTGGTTCTCTGTAACTTCACTTCTTGCAATGAGGGAACTGCTGGACAGCCCTCGGAGCTGGACCTCAGTTTCTGGGCTGAAAGATGGGGGTGGAGACACTCCTTCAGGTATACAAGGCCAAAGCCATTATACTTGCACAGACACATTTTTTAATTGTTGAGTGCAAAACAGCTACCTTGTCTTCACCCCAGCTGTTTCAATGCATCAAATATGCATTTAGCATATTGGAGAAACTGATTTACATCATGTGGATTACTTTCAGAGATGGTGCACCTTACTGTGAAAAGGACTATCAGGTTCTCTTTGGTGTCAAATGTGAAGCATGCCACCAGTTCATCACTGGGAAAGTCCTGGAGGTAAGAGAGCTGCATGGCTTAGTGTAACAGTATTTTATCCATTGTTATTTTTCTGTTTAAAGGAGAAGAAATGAAGAAATTTGTATGGTAGGAGCATGGCCGACACTTCATTCTACTGTAATATTTTCTAATACTAAAAGGATATACTTTAAATGTAGTTTTAAAAGAGAATACTCTTTAGTCCTGGAAAATGCTTGTTGCAAGAAAGTATCTGAAGTATCTGCCAAGGTAGAAAATAACAATACAGAATTGTGTAGAGTGAACTCCCAATTCTTCCTTTGACGTTAAATCTCTTGACCTCAAAAGATATCTTCTCATTTGAATAGTTTACTTCCTGGTTCACATAAGAGAGAGTTCTTCTCTCACACACAGCAGCTCCCCTGCTTTCTAGGCTTGCCAGCCCCTTTCCCTAACCCTCCTTAGACCTCACCAACTCCTCCCATACTCCCCATTCACCTCACCAACCCTGTCCCCTTACAGGGCTGACAATGCGACTAGAAAATAGGAATCAACAAAAAAAATGGCTGCCAACTATGTTTCATTTTTTGGAGCTCAAATGATGGATTATTCAACATCTTCAGCATGTTCTTCTTGGTATTTTTGCAGAAGTAGATGTCTGAATGCTTTGGAGCAGTACATTTCCTACATGCTGTAACACTTTCTTTTACTTTAGTTTGCTTTGTGAACATTTGAAAATCTTTTCTCTGCGTAGTTTTCCATAGATTTTGTAAGAAGATGTGTGTGCACTTTAGATAGATTAAACCAGTACTGTCATAGAAGAAATACACCAGAGGGCAGCACTAGTCCCTATAAAAGGAAACTCTGGGTTTTTATAAAGATTGAGGTTGTGTATCTAGCATGTTTTTCCTCACCTTTCTTATTAAATTGGATTTTGATTCATTACTGCTCAGCTGGTGGAGATTACAAAACTTATTGGGTTCTACGGATATTGAGAAGCAATAATTTGTCAAATGAGATGGAGACATTGACCTGGTTCACAGGACAACAGTAAAGCAAACTATAGCCTACCAGGACTACACAAACGTGGGTGACATGGCTGGGGTGGGTGGGGAGAGAGATTGTAGCCACTTTCCTATTCCCTGCTCCTTTTTGCTGCCATTTTGTTTTGAACCAAGCCAAGGTTCGGATTAGCATGTTGTCAGATCTGGGATTTGTGATTAGGCCCTCTCCTCACTAACCATGAGCTATAGAATTCAAGATAGATGCAGGAACCAATTTTACAGCTGTCCCATTTGTTGCATTCAGTACAGGGCTTCTCAGAGTCAGATAATGTCAGGCTTCGGGGAAGTGGCTTCCTCCCTCCCTTTAGCCGTGGATAAGCAGAACAAAGCAAAAATAGTCTCTTGCCATTTAAAGAACAAAGAGCCCATTCTTGGAGTAAAGATGCTCCTTATTAAGGTTTACACCCACTTCCCCCAGAGTCACCCTTGTCACTTCCTCGTCTTGCAACCTGACTTCACAACCACTGTGCCTTCTGTGCACCTACCTTATCTAATCTCTGTGATCTTGAACTGATCGGCTGGACACTTTCCAGCAAACCGGAGTCTGTTAACTCTCTCTCTTTCCCAGTTCTTCTCCTAGCTGTTCACCACCCAGTTCTTCCCAACTTTTATCTTCTAAACTGTTTCCTTCTGCAAACCACTGTTCCATATCTTTACTGTCCCACTGCTCCTGGGAAGATCAGGATCCTGATCAGGAGAAGGGGGAGGGGGTAGGCTCCCACCATTCCTCATCTGTGCAGCCCTCCTCAGCACAGTCCCTGACAGATAGGAACTACCAACAGTGGGAAGGTTCAAATTAACCATATGAGAACCTGGAACTGATTAGACAACTGGGGCAAGTGGCGTTGAACATTAAGTCAGCAGTCCAGCCCACAGAATGAGAATGAATCCTAATCAAACAAGCCAGTAGGGAAAAGAAAACCAGGGGATTCAGCAGGAAGAGTAGGCACTGCAACCATTACAATAACAACAGCAACAAAAATCCTCTTTGACCTTTCAGAACAAGGAGTAGAAAGGAAAGCTCATCTACTGCAGATGAATTTGTAAATCTGTAGCTCAAGAACACCTAATGATACCAAGTATAACAGCTGATTAAACCTTAATTAAGCTGTGCTAATTTCTAGCAATGCACAAAAAAGAACTTGTATAATTTATTACATGTAAGGCTCTATAGAGCTATTGCCATGGTAACAAGGGCAGAGAGGAATCAGCATCAGTGGAAAACTGCTAGTTTCCTGTTGGCTGCTGGATCCTTAACAGGAAATGATGGTATGAAAAGAATGAGGGCTTATCTTTAATTTAGTGGAAAGTTTATTTTGTTAATCTTCAAAAATGTAGTGCAGGCTATATCTTCTCAACATTTCTAAGAAGTAATAGCTACAATAGATTACACTATCTATGATTTTCTGCTTTTATATTATGGGTGTATAAATGTGTGTGTGGAACCGCCAGAAGGCCTTCGTCACTGGACCGCAGTGTTTCGGCAGAACGATGGGGGTGGAGATGCTCCTTCAGGTATACTGGACTTAGGCCGTTTAGGGCTTTTAAGGTCAGCACCAACACTTTGAATTGTGCTCAGAAACGTAATGGGAGCCAATATAGGTCTTATGTGGTCTCGGCGGCCGCTCCCAGTCACCAGTCTAGCTGCCGCATTCTGGATTAGTTGTAGCTTCCAGGTCACCTTCAAAGGTAGCCCCACATAGAGCGCATTGCAGTAGTCCAAGCGCGAGATAACCAGAGCATGCAGCACTCTGGTGAGACAGTCCGCGGGCAGATAGGGTCTCAGCCTGCGTACCAGATGGAGCTGGTAAACCACTGCCGTGGATACAGAATTGACCTGCACCTCCATGGACAGCTGTGAGTCCAAAATGACTCCCAGGCTGCGCACCTGGTCCTTCAGGGGCACAGTTACCCCACAGCCTCCTATCCCCCCAAAACAGTAATTCTGTCTTGTCAGGATTCAACCTCAATCTGTTAGCCGTCATCCATCCTCCAAGTGCCTCCAGACACTCACACAGGACCTTCACCTCCTTCACTGGTTCTGATTTGAAAGAGAGGTAGAGGTGGGTATCATCCGCATATTGATGAACACCCAGCCCAAACCCCCTGGTGATCTCTCCCAGCGGCTGCATGTAGATGTTGAAAAGCATGGGGGAGAGGACAGAACCCTGAGGCACCCCACAAGTGAGAGCCCAGGGGTCCTCCACCACCACTTTCTGAACATGGCCCAGGATGAAGGAGCGGAACCACTGTATAACAGTGCCTCAGCTCCTAACCCCTCAAGACGGTCCAGAAGGATGTTATGGTCGATAGTATCAAAAGCCGCTGAGAGATCCAGCAGAACTAGGAAACAGCTCTCACCTCTGTCCCTAGCCTGCCGGACCAGTGCGACCAAGGCAGTTTCAGTCCCATGATGAGGCCTGAATCCTGACTGAAAGGAATCCAAATGGTCCGCTTCTTCCAGGCATGGCTGGAGTTCTTCAGCAACCACTCGCTCAATCACCTTGCCCAAGAATGGAAGATTTGAGACTGGGCAATAATTGCCCATATTGGCCACATCTAAAGATGGTTTTTTAAGAAGCGGTTTGATAACCGCCTCTTTCAACGGGTCTGGTAAGGCTCCCTCACAGAGAGAAGCATTCACCACCCCACGAAGCTCATCTCCCAGCCCTTCCCGACTAGCTTTTATAAGCCAGGATGGGCAAGGATCAAGGAGACAAATGGTTGGTTTCACTTGTCCAAGCAGCCTGTCCACATCCTCAGAGGTAACAGATTGGAGTTGATCCCACACAACTTGACTAGACAGGACTCTAGCACTCTCCCGCCCCAGCCCTGCTCCCATGGTGGAGTCTACTCTTCCCGAATCTGAGCAACTTTATCTGCAAAAAACTTTGCAAAATCATTGCAGGAGATCATGTGGCCTGTACTGAAGCCTCCAGAGGGGTGCCATTGAGGCTCCCAGCCCCCCCCCCCCCCCGCAAATGAGCATCCTTGCAAACTGGGTCCTTGACCCAGGTGAAATAAAGCCTAGTTCTGCCCCTGAGTAGAGGCTGGAGCAGGGCACCACTCCCACTTCACAACAACGTTCTGTTCCTTTATCTATATAGCAGCTTATGGAGTCTGGTTGGTGTGGTGAGCTGTTTGAAATACCATCCCATAATGTTTCAACGTCATTACACTAATATCTTTTTTAAAAGACAGAGTTTGAGGTGACATGACATGAAAATAAGATGTGTTTATGGTGTTTATGCTTCAGGGGGTGCCCTCAAGGCCTAAGGTCTCAGTCCAAGACATAGGGAAGCAGGGTTCAAGCTGTTGCATCATCACAACAAGCCAAGATCTAGCATCTCACAAAATGGGCTGTAGCTTCTGAAAGTCATATTCTGATTTTTTTTTGTATGTAACTAACAGACAGAAAATCAGAAGTATTTTTTATTTCTTTTTCTCCCCCCCTTCTATTCCTTCCTTCCTTTCTTTCTTTCTTTCTTTCTTTCTTTCTTTCTTTCTTTCTTTCTTGGTTTCCTTGGTGTCCTCTACTCTGGATCATTATGGGGATTATACACACATGAAACTGATGGATGGTTGCTCAGGGACCCTGGGTGAAAAGCGGGAAAGGAAAGATCTCCCAGGGTGGGAGACTGGGAGAAAAAAGAAAGAAAGAACGTCATTCTCTTGAAATAAATACTTTTTTTAGACTTTAAGCTGCTTCAAGGACGCAGCCTGTTCTTCTTTTAACCAAACACCCACAAACTTGTGGCTCTAAACTTACACTTTATCTATCCCTCCCTGAGCCCACTTATGTCACTTGTTACCAAGTTTGAAAAACATATTTTATAGGGATTACATCACAGATTCATATCTTTCCATCATTCCCACTAGAATTGGACTAATTAGAATTGAGTTTAACAGAAAGGAATGAAATCCCAGTGTAATGGAACTGTAGCAGCCAAGACTGAAATTACAATTAACCCAACCCAATTAATAACCCAATTAAATTTCAGGTTTAGCTATGAAGCTGAGATGAATATTTGAAATTTTCATATGTCAAGTACCTGTTTTAAAAGAATAGCACAGCTTGGCATGCAAATTCCTTCCTCTCTGATTTAGTTAGCTTCGCAAATCCAATATTCAAATCATCTGTATGATATGCACAGGAATATATTGTTTAGATAATTGCTGTTAAATGGCCTGGCAACATAATATTATTCTACAGCTTGCCAGAAAATCAATCAAGAGAATTGGCTCAAGGACAGTTTTTTTAAGGGGGCCAGTTTCTAATACGAAGACTCTGGTTAGGATTTGGGCTGCAATTCTGTACAAACGTACCTGGAAGTAGGTTCCATTGAATAAATGAGGTTTACTGTTGAGCAGATGTTTACAAGACTGCTTAATATCTACTGGATGCTTAGTAAATAAAGTATAGTCTTTTGGATACAGAATGTCCTCAAACTTTTTTGAAAAACATTTCTGTGCAGCTCTGCTTGATTCTAGAAGTATCCCCAAGGTGCTGACTTCACTCAGAAAGAACAAAGCTCTGAGTAATTCTGTTAAATGATTACACCTAGTTAGGTTTGCCATATTTTGAAGAGCAAAAAAAAAATGGACACATTTGCCAGCTTATACTTTTAACTATGGATTGCTATGATGAGACTCATTTTACATACCCATGAAAAAGAGGCTGTGTCCTGGAAAAAGAGGACATATGGCAACCCTAAATACAAACAAATGGTATCGCCCTCACCTGGACTAATGTGACCTCCCCCTGTCTTTTCCTCCACAATGGACTGATCCATTGATTCTGAGCTTGAACTGAAAAGACTGAACAGTCCTCCTCTTCACTGTGCAGTGATTGGGATACTGGAGGGTTGCGATTTGGAATGAAGAGAGGGCTGTCTTTTGGATTAGAAATATTAGCAGAGGTTAAGCTAGCCAGTTCAGTGAGATTGTGCTTTGGGAGTTTTTGTGTGTCAGCAAGATGTTTCTCGCAGTTCTTTTGAATCTGAGGAAAGTGGAATGAGCACCTCATTGGATGGAAAAGTTTTAGAAAGCATAGCAAAGAAGCCTTAGCAGAAGGTAAATGCTTCCAAATTCTTGTGAGATATAAGTGTACATTTGGAGAGCACAATACTTTCAGGAGAAAAATATGTGGGCAGGGGAGATGGGGTGACTCCATACGCCAAGCAGACAGCAAGAACAGAATATGCCTGTTTGCAGTTGGCGTGGCTTCTTGTCTTTGTCGTGATATATGTTATACTGAATATATGTACTATATTAATAATGTGTGTCATTCATTGGGTTGAATTCTAATTTGTTTTTGAACTGTTCTTAGTGTGTGCTTTGCTTTTATGGTATTCCTTTGAATATATTTTACATGGAAAAATGTTTCCCATATTACATCACAGTCAATCTTAAATTACTGTGAAATGAAGAAGTGAAAACCATGATTATACCTTATGCATAGGCTACACTAGTGAAATATCTCAGTGGGGCAGAGAAATTGTTTCTTGTGGGGGGGTGTAACTCTAAAAGCTGCTGCATCATTTAAAAATAAATAGATTTGCATCTCAGAATAAACCTATATGTCTATAAATTGCTATAGGAGAATTTGCTGCTTTAGGGCCCCTTTGCTTTTTTCACTGGTATCTCATATATTTGTATTTTTACTGTATTTTGTTGAACTTTATTGTTGCCCTACCTGAACATTTAGGAGAGGCAGGATGTAAATATTTTAAAATAAATAAATACAGTAGGGAATATCTCCGTGAACATCTTTTAGTTTCTGTATGCTACCCACACATTACAGTGGTTGTAGTTTTTGGCAAACATGTATTATTCAAACTCATTAGAGCCTATGATGACCCGATATATATATCTGCAGAGACATTTAAACTGCAGAAACATATTAGTCATATGTGAAAATGGCAACATTGTGTTGGTCACAGCTGCCTAGGGGACATGGTTTTGAAGGCCAGTGCATAATCTGTCTCCCCGTTCATCCCCCCATCCAGAAAAATGCTATTGAGAAGTAATATTAAGTAAATATAAAGAGCTGGCGGGGGAAATAAAGTACAAAGAAACATAAATTGTGCAAGGAATAAAAAATCTCCTTTGTGAAACAATTTGGATCTCATTGTTCCCTTGGAAAATCTTGTGACACTTCATAGGAATTTAGAAAAAAAGTTAAGCTTGCTTGCATGAGCTTTGCTCTCAAATTCCTGATTACCTGTCAGAAAATAATGTCCAGATTTCCTGCTGCTGAAGCTTGGGATTTACCTGTTAAGTTTCAGCACCCAGGTTGTCTCTCACATGCGGCTTTTGTTCATCCTCAAAATAATTTTGTGCAGTGTTTGAGAGGCTGGAGGTAGACTAATGTACCCCATCCTTCACCCCCTACCCCAAGTTGGTAGAGCACTCCTTCTTCATTGTATCTGTAAATATTTCTTTGATCCATTACCAACTTTAGTCAAACAGGTTATTGGGATTTTAATGCTTCAGAAGCCTGCAAAATTTCTTTGGTGAGACTGGAAAAATTATCATGTACACCACAGACAGTGCTTGGCTCTAAGGGTGTTTTAAAGACTGTTATTTGTCTTCAGCCTTGGAGGCCAGCATTGCTCATGGGTATGTACACTCATTTATTCTCCGTCCTCTCCCCAGAAAACTATTGCCTCTGAACAAACAGGTTTTGCTTGTTTATTTTCAATGCTTCAACAGGAAATCTAGCATATAATTTTGGATGAAAAACCATAACTTGAAAGGGGTAGCACAAGCAATAGAGGTGTTGAAGAAGCCTCCAGGAAGGGCAGGCGGAACAGTACAGTTTAGTGCACCTTCCACCACACTGGTCTGGCTATCATTCCACTTTGGCATGCAAAGAATTTGAACTCAGAGCTTGTGTTTTTGCAGAGCTCAGAGCAAATGTACATTGGCCCTTGGAGCAAAATGCTAACAATAGTTTCCCTCTCCATCCTATGGCCTTCCAAAATGTATTTTGGGGGGGTGTTATTGGGTTGTTTTTGTTTTTATTCTGATTATGTATTCTGTGATTTTATTTTCTGATTTTATCCTGTGAACTGCCCTAGGACCTGCAGGTATAGGATGGTATATACATTTAAAAAACAAATAACAAAATTTAGAGAGGAAAAATGAATGCATCCAGACCCACTCCCCCAAATTAGGAGTCTTTTGCCGATGGTTGCTGGTTTTGTTTGTTTGTTTGTTTACTTCCTGCTGCCTTCTTCGCCTTTCTACTTATTTGCCTTCTTTTCCCCAGAAATAATCACATTCCTTGCTATCTTCTAATGAGAAGCAAGGAATTTCAGAGTCCTCTGATATGCCAAGGATTCTGAGAAAGTTCCAGGATTGAAAGCTAACTGAGCATTGTAGTTGATGCTTAAAACAATTCTGTACTTGTCTCTTACTCTGGTTGATTCGGGGGGGGGGGGGGCAACTGTGGTGGTTTCATGCCTAAGGGTGCATTAACACAGAAGCCATCCCTGTTTGTCTTTCCTTAAAAAAAAAAAGAGGTCACAGTGTTTGTTTCCTGATTAGTCTTGTTTCCCTGTATTTCTGGTTGGGAGTGCTAAACCAGACATGCCTATTAGTAGAGAGGGGGAGACAGGCTGCTTTCATGTTTCCTTTGCTAGATACACGCCATAGTAAATTTAGATGGTCTGTGCAGGTGTTGTCCCAGAGAGACTGTAATAATATGACAGATGGGCAGTGCATGGCTGCCCCACAACGAACATGGTATTTATTTATTAATTAAATTTCTATCACTCCTTTCTCCCTAAGGAAGCCCAACTTGTTGATGCTTCCTCCAGTGATTTGTAAACAACTTGTGCTGGATCATAGCTGTCACAGATTTGAAAATAAGGGACCAGCAGCCTTGAAAATAAGGGACCAGCAGCCAAAATAAGAGACCTGCAGCCTCACCTGTTCCAGGCACTCCAGTCTTCTTGTCCTCCTGCAGTCTGGTCAAACTCATGCTGGTAGCTTCGAGAACACTGTCCAACCAACTTTGTAACCAGAGGTTCAACTGAATAGAATCTGAATCACATGCACCACAAGGCCTATGCAGCCTCAACTTAAGATGGCTCCCTGGCCTGGCTTTGCACTGCAAAGTTTGCAGCAGCACGTGCAACAAAATGGCGTCCAGCATTCAAAAAACCCCTCAGCTTGCATTAACTAGCCACACACAAGGCATGCAAGCTCCACCCCCCAGTCGTTCTTAGACTTCTTATTGGGTGAGCAACACAGCCAAGCAACACAGTTGGAGCCTCCCTCCTCCCTGGCCAGCAGGGAGGGAGGGAGAGGAGCTGCTTCCTTTGAAATTTAAGGGACATCATTTAAGGGACATTTAAGGGACATCCATCAATAAGGGACAGCAGCGGGACATGGCGCTGGAATAAGGGACTGTCCCTTCAAATAAGGGACACTTGACAGCTATGGTGCTGGATAGTGTTCATTTACTGCCCAGATGCAAATATCTAACAGGGACTCAGATGTCAATCAGTTGGTGCCTTTTGTAAATGACAGGAATAACTTGGCACCAATCGACACAACACAAGCATATACATGCACATGACACATGCACTTGGGTGGATTTGCCTGTATAATTGTACTGTGTCACAATTTGCATAGCTAATTGATCCAGATTACCCAAGGTGTCAAACAGGATAGTGGATTCCCCCAAGGGTCTGGTGGTAGTTAACTTATCCATAAACTTTCTAAAGTCAAGTCAGATTGTGAAAAGCTCTAAAGGACTCGTCTGAGGTGGCTGGCTGTAGAGGAAAATAGGCGAGTTTCAAAGGTTGTTTTTCGCCCACTTTTCAACGCTTTCACATTCCCAGAATGCAGGGAGTGAATTTCGACTAAACAATTTTAACAAACAGGTACAGTGGTACCTCACAAGACGAATGCCTCGCAAGACAAAAAACTCGCTAGACAAAAGGGTTTTTTGTTTTTTGAGCTGCTTCGTAAGACGATTTTCGCTATGGGCTTGCTTCGCAAGACGGAAACGTCTTGCAAGTTTGTTTCCTTTTTCTTAACACCGTTAATACAGTTGCGACTTGACTTCAAGGAGCAACTCATAGAACACGGTGTGGTAGCCTTTTTTGAGGTTTTTAAAGACTTTGGTGATTTTTGAAGCTTTTCCAAAACTTTCCCGACACCGTGCTTCACAAGGCGAAAAAAATCGCAAGACGACAAAACTCGCGGAACGAATTAATTTCGTCTTGCGAGGCACCACTGTAAAGCAAGTGGACCATGTAACAAAATATTACTATGTACCCAATCTTTATTTTAGACCAACCAGGGCTGCTTGGCATATTTTGAATGAGTCCTGTGGGAGTGTGGCATAACCTGAAATAGCTGCCATAATGAAAAGAGACAGGACCACAATGTAGTGTGGGTATGTGTCTCCTCACCCTCCCACCAAACAATGTAAAAAAAGCACCTTCATCAACCACCACTATGCTTGCTCACAGAGGAAGGTTCTTTATGCCTCTTCTCTGTTCAGAACAGGGAGGAAGGGTTCCAATCCTGTCATCCAGCGAAATGTGAGCATGTTTAAGGAGTGGTGGTAGGGTTCAGTGTAGAAGAGGCCAATGCAGTGCAGCAGGAAGTCTCCTGTGCATTGTTGTATTTTGAAGGGCTATTTACTGAGACCTTGGACTTCCGGGGTGGCGCCATCGGCAATGGCGGACTCCCTCTGAATTGGAGGGACTAGCTCCGCGCGAAACGGGTCTTTTCCGCTACGGCGAAGCGGGGACCCTCTTAAAAATCACAGGCGGATGAAGCCTGTGATCATGGGACTCAGCGGGCACCCTTAGCGCCCCCCCAACCCGCAAAGGAACTCACTAACGGGCTCCGAAGCGAAGAGGGGGAAGTGGCGCGGTGCTGTGAGTCAACTGCTATTTCCATGGAGCGAAGCCGCACAGCCGTTGCCGGAGAGCGCTGCCTTTTTCCTGGGACAATTTGGCTTCTAAAATAAGCACCCGTGAGTACTTAAACTTTGAACAATTGGACTTTAAATAAGGACTTGCAACCAGAAAGGAATTGGACTTAAACATTTTATTTCAATTTGGTACTGAAACGGGAAGGTCTAAACAGGAAGTCAGCCTTCCATTTCTTTGTAGACAGAATAAAGCAAAGACAACGTAAACTAGAGCTCAGAAAATCGCTTTTAAAGGATTGGCTTTCATCATTTAAAATTGTTGAACCCCCCTTCGGCAGCAGGAGAAGAAGGGGGATCTTTTCTGGACTGTTTAAACCTGCAGAAGTGAGTTTAAAGTAAAGTAACTTTCCATCGTCTTGACCCTGGAGCGGGGTGTCAGGACTGACGTTTGAAGCTCATTGACCAGAGACAAACGCTTTTGACAGATAGCTAAAAGAAGAGAAACATAGTGATTCCATTGTTTCCTTTCGCACCTTAAAGGAACAAATATTGACAAAATATCTGAAAAAAAGGAAACTCTGTTGCTAGACTTGTCTTTAAAAGAAAGATTAAATAGAAGTTTTCCCCCTAGAGGGAGACTGTGAAACTGTAACCAACTCCTGGGAGCTGGCAGCTGTTACAGATTACAATCGTGGGAATAGACATCTGACCTTCAGGACAATGTATTCAGAAGCTCTGTTGTGTGCTTTCTATAAAACAAATGCCCTACTGGAACAGCTACATGAGAAGACGAATTTGATGGCTGATTCGATTAGAAATTTTGAACAGGCAGTGGGAAATTTTGAACAGGCAGTGGGAAAATATGTGGAGCCCACCCAGGAATTAAATCAGGAGTGTGCCCTGACAGAACAGGCCCAACAGGAATATGAACTTTCGGATTTGACAAATGAACTTGGAAAAAGCCAGATTTGGAAAGAAAAAGTTTGGTTTGGTTTGGAAATGGGGGGTTGGATAGACCCTCCTATGCAGGGATGTTTGGACTTTTCAAGTCTGGCAATGGGCCGTGAGATGTTTGGGATTGTGGGGGCTCTCAATTTTGGAGGGATTTTGAAACATGTTTTTAAATACCACATGGAATTTAGTGTCGATTATGGAAAAGGGGCTGATCTGTCAAGAATGGTCAAAAATATTGCTAAGCTGGAGTTCCCACGAGTGAAACGAGCAGGAGACAAGGGAAAATACAGTTACAAATATGAAGAAGAGCTGCGGAAGGGACATGGAAGAGACTTAAGGGCCTCGGATATTAGGATACCAGGTTAATGTGCCAGATCGATGGGATAACAAGGACTGACAAAACCCGGGACCAGGAGGAAGGGATGCTGGATGAAGATTGGATTTGTTTTTATTTCTCTTTTTCACTACTAGGACTGTTTTACAAAATTGATGAATGTTAGAAAAATGTTGGAATGAAATTACTTGGCTTTAGTAAAAATGTTTAAAGAATTATGCAAGAATATTATGGTTATGAGAAGTTGGTAAAAATAAGATTTAAGTTTTAAGTTTCAAGGTTTTTTAATCGTAAGATAGGATTAAAATAGTTTAAGGTAATGTAATAACAGAATATTATGAAATATGGAAAGGATTTGCTGTGACAATTAACAACCAGGATACAAGGAAGGGGAGGAGGAGGAGGTCAAGGAAAGAGGGTAATGATAGTTGAGGAGTTGAGAATAATGGATTTGTTTTTAAATGTTTTTAAATGTTTGTGGTGTATTTTTTTCCCCCTCTCTTATTTTGAATTTGTATATGTATGGTTGGAAGTGGCTTGTTTTTCTCTTTTTCTACTTTGTTTTTCTTTTGTATTTAAAAAAAATTTTTTTTTTCCAATAAATATCATTAAAAAAAAAAAATTATTGATACCTTTTGGGGGGCTACCATTGAACATACTGGTAGGCACATTGGCACCCACAGGTGTCATAATAGTGATCCCTGTTTTAAATTGTGCTTAGGAGAGGCAGCTACATGAGGAGGGTTGGGTTAGTCATACCTCGGGTTGAATGTTCTTCAGGTTGAGTGCTTTTGGGTTGTGCTCTGCGGCAACCCGGAAGTAATGGAGTGCGTTACTTCTGGGTTTCGCCGCTTGCGCATGTGCAGACGCTCAAAATGACTTCATGCGTGGAAGCAGCAAAACGTGACCCGCGCACGTGCAGACGCGCCATCGCGTCTTACGTCCCATTCAGGATGCGAACAGGGCTCTGGAACGGATCCCGTTCGCATCCCAAGGTACCACTGTATTCTACTCTTACAGTAAGAAAGGCCCAAAGGATATTCCTATGCTGAACCACAGCCTGTGTGCAAAGACGTTGAAGGTCAAATTGATCTTCAGTGACATGTAGCTGACCTGGCATTGTTGGCATTTGAAGACTTTGCAAAAAAGGGGGGAGGGGAGTGTGGGGAAATGGCATACAATGTAAGAGTTAAGAAGCCTCACCTCAGTCTTATGTCTGAGTTTGTGGCCTCAGCAGCAGCATGCTTAAAAAGAAAATCTGCTAGAATTCTTGGTTTCCAGATGTTCTTCTAATATCCTACATGCAGCCAGTTTAAAGCACAATGTAGATCCATCCTGAAGTGACCCTTTCGAACAATGAAGCAACCATAAAACACAAGTGAAACATTCACCCTAAAATTGGAACCAGATGTCAACCTAGCAGGTTTCAGAGACACTGTAGAAATCCCATATATATGTCCAGGATTTGTGGTAAAGGGGAGAGAAGGGAACCTATATAGAAATGTATTATCAAATTGTTAGACCCTTGAAATATAGCAAGAAATAAAATAAAATTATATGTGTAAAATGCAATAAAATTAAATAATAGAATAATGAAATTGTGTAATTGGAGAAACCTATCATCTAGACTCAACAAAAAGGTAGAAACTTCTGCGTTTAGGTACAAACTACATGTGATGCTCAGCTGTGTGCAGTTTGCCCCCAATTTTGGGGTGTTTAAGGCCTGTGACTTGAAGCCCTTAAAATCCTTTTTCTTTCTAAGGTTAATACATATCAACAGAAGGACATTCCCTGTTTCAGAGTGGAATGTCCATGCATTTGAATACATAGGACCCTCAGTGGTATATAAATTTGAGGGTAACATCCAAGATTGTGTAGGTAGACCTCTCTTCCCTCCAGCAGCCCTGTGTTACCCTGTGGCACCCACTAATTTATGCAGAATTATTTGAAAATGTATAAACGTTCCTTCCAGTAGCACCTTAGAGACCAACTTTCGTGTTCATGAACACTTCTTCAGATACCATGCACACGAAAGCTCATACCAATAACAAACTTTGTTGGTCTCTAAGGTGCTGCTGGAAGGATTTTTTATTTTGTTTCGACTACAGCAGATCAACACGGCTACCTACCTATAACTTGAAAATGTATGACATGTTTGATGTAAAAAGTCAGCTGGTTTGCCCCTGAAATGAATCTAAATAAACCCTAAAACCTGAAATATTGACTACAAACTTTAGAAAGTCTTTTGGTGTTTGTTTATGATGCTAAACTGCGGTTTATTTTAACCACAATGTGCATGAACTGCAGGTTGGTGCCCACATCTCAAAACAATCTCAGTTTCCTTAGTCAGTGAGAACAAGCAACCAAGTGTCTGGTTTAGAGCTTCATCTGAACCTACACTTGTGATTCATCTCTTGACTTCAGATTGTGATTTATTTAGAGAGGAACAAACCAAGAGCAACGTTTTGAACATAATGCTAAACCAATCACTCTGTGGTTTGTTTCTCCACTTGGGAAATGAGTAAGGCCAAAAGCAGGAGAGCTTCAGGTGGTAATAACAAACCACACAGCTTTGCTTTTCATTAGATGACTAGTGTATATCTGTTTTCAGGAATGGGAGCCCTTGTCTTCCAAGCATTATCCCTGTATCCTAATATGTTTACCAGCCTTTATTGTGGTGATTACTCTGAATTTCACAAAAAAACAGCCCATGTATCAAACAAACTTAATAAATGGCTCATCACAGGGAAGTTGGTAGAATATTATATCCCCCCCTCATGTTATGTTTAACCAGTGATAGCAGACTAAGGAAAACTGAGGACGAGACATAGCCGTCAAGTAAGAATTCCAAAGTTAGAAGAGGTAATGTTTGAAGAAGGCATCATGTGAATTTCAGATGGAGGGGAATTACCTGCAGCTTTGGGGATTTTTTTTTAATAAAGCCATGCTGTAAATATTAGGCTGCTCTGCTATGTAAGGTGTTCCATTAACATTCCAAGGGTCATAAAATACCCATACAGCACAAAGGCAGGTTGTTTTAATAGTGTTTTGCTCCTGAGAGAGTATTTAATACCATAGTGACATATACAGAAATGGGGTACTGTTAAATATTTTACTAGATCTAGTTGTCAAAATGGAATGGTTCATTATTGTGAGAAAGGGAATTGCTTTCTTACTGTAAGAAGAACACAGCATTAAAATTAATTCTTTGTCAAATGATAGGAAAGAGTTAATGAGATAGGAGGGCTGAACCCAGCTGTTGAACTGTAATACTCAAAAAATGTGTCCCTTTGGCCAAGAGAAAATATCTGTTCATAATTAGCCGTCCTTCTGCCAGATCCATTGGCAGTGAAGAAATCCTGGTGGGTGCCTGATAATGTGTATCTGCCTTCCAATGGCTGTTCTCTTGGAAAGGAGCAGAAAAATGAGGTCAGAAGTACTTACACTTAACACAGAGGGAAAACATCCATCTGATCGGGGTGTAGTTCCAATAGTCCTTGCAGCCTACAAGTTTGGTGAAGAATAGAAGGGTGGAAAGTGTAGTTGTGTACTTTGTGTACCCCTAGACAGAAATACTACAGACATTTTCTTGGGAATAAGACATTTTGGTGTGAACTGGCATGGCATTATTCGTTTGGTCCTCAAGCTGGGATTGCATACTTTAAGTGTAACCTAGAGAAAGTCAGGACTATGGCCTGGTTTGCAGGAAGGAAACCACAGCTGCTTTGTTCTCCCACAAGCTGCTAACAAACACAAACCATGATTATAGCTTTTGGTTAGTCAGAAAGAGAGTAACATGGGTAAGGCTGGCTATGGCTATCTCATACCTTACCACACAGAAACTACCCCTTGAGTAATACTATATTGCAAACAAAAGTAAATTTCAATTTTTGATACAAAATTCTACAATGCAACTTTTGCCCGGACGAATAAGGAAGAGAGCCTTATTTGTAAAGAATTTTGAATGACTAGCCAGAACTGTTTTTTAACAACTTTGATGTTGCTTGTCTGCAGCCGTGCATGTACGCCTCCCCAAAGATGTTGTAAAACGCTGTTATTAGTCCCTCCTCACAAAAAATAAACCTCTGAAGCTAAGGGAGGCTAGTGTTTTTGTTTTTATGGTCCCTAAGCATTTCTGATTTTGGGTTAACTAGCCTGTTAAGTAAAGACAGGTTTCTGCAGGAAATCAGACAATGAATGGTTCAGTGGAATTAAGTTATAGAATGAGATGACACTAGTTCTCTTGACTCCCGGTTTATCATTTTAATTCTGCACAGTTTCCAAACACACATACCTTTTTAAAAAACAGTTTTACTGTATATGTTTCTTCATTCTGTTAAATTCTGCAGTTCATGGTTATGCAAGTATTAGCAAGTGCAGCCACTCAATCTATTTTGCTTTTAATTTGATTTGTTCAATATGTTTAGGCAGCTCTCAGATACTTGATATTTTCCTAATTTGCCAGTGGGGAGACTAAGGCTGCAATGAAGTCTCAGTTAGTATCATTAACTTATAATGCTGTCATTCTGTGTAATTCTCTTGCTAATGCTAACCTTTGCCTCAAGTGAGAGGACACAACAGAGAACAATCTGTTGGTCTTCTGCCATAGATGATCATTTAATTGAATGCAGCTAAGAACCTATAGTTTAGTGCTTCCTTCCTTTCACTTCAAAGTTACTTATTCAATGCATGTTTACTTGGAAGGACTTGGACCCTAGTAAGAATGCTGAAGATTATAGCCTTAGCGGTGTCCAGTAATACATCTTCACAAAAGGAACTTGGCATTCCCTATTAATACGGGCGCTTACTTGATGCCCTTTTGAGTGCAGTTCGTCAGACACTGACATTTTGTTCCTTTGGACCTTAGGTCCCTGATGTGGTCCCCGTGGGTACCATGGCACCCTCAAACATGCCCCTTGGCACCCACTATGGCCTCCTGCCACTCCTCATTTTTAAAGGTTTTTTTAAATAAAAAAACACACACAATTTATTTTTGTTTGGTTGAGAGTGTTTCTTGTTAGGGAGGGGTGGGTGTGACAGAACATAGATGTTTTGTTATTTTTTGCTGGGGGTGGTGATCCCGAACTTCATCAGTTTTTCTTCCATGAAACAGGTATATTGTGGGGCCTACCACAGTTCGCTAGATTTTCAAATGTACCCTTGAGCCCTGAAAAACTGGAGACCCCTGCTTGAGATGCTTTGCCAATTCATGGTTGTTCCAGAAGACTTTTCGTTGCTATAGCCCTCCTAGACTTTCTTGCTTTAGTGTTACTACCTCAACTATTGATGTTGCTTTTTTGCTGGTATTTGATTTTTCTGTAATGTTATGTTGGATTTGTTTCTATGTGTTGTGTGAGTTATGTGAGCTGCTTTTAATTCACTACTTTGTGAAAAAGTGGGATACAAGTTGTTAAATAATATAAATGGAATAACTTTTGTCTACTCAGTCTTGTATCAATTTATCTAGGAGACTTGGGTGACTAAGAGTATTTGGATTTAGTAATGAGATTAAAAAGCATTTATCACCTCTAGACTGCAACTTTAAATCCAATTCAGGCCAACAATACAGTATATTGAATGCTTACCTTATTGTACAGCCAGTGAATGGTCAGTGTAAATTAAATTAATGTGTCAATCCCAGTTTTCCACAGGGGCTATATGTCTCCTAAGAGTCAGGGCTAATAGCAGTGGAAAGGAAAGAGAAATACCGGGTACTGACCTCTTGCTATTAAAACAAGCAAATGGTCCCTTTGGGCCAAAGCTGAAATGGAGCAGTGAGGAATGTGAGTTTATATATTGGCATACATGTGTTCAGAATTTATTTATTTATGTATTTAATATATTGGTCACTTTTTCTTGCCAAAGGCAACCCAAAACAATTTACAACCAAGCAATATCAAACATAGGCTATAATGAATAGTGATAAGTGTGGTATGGGTCAGATCGCATTTTCTTGCATTTGTATTTCTGCAGGCAGGGGACAAGCATTACCATCCAAGCTGTGCACGATGCAGCAGATGCAATCAGATGTTCACAGAAGGAGAAGAAATGTACCTGCAAGGTAAGGACAGAACTTTTTTTTTTTAAGTTTGGGAGCTGCTTTGAGCATATGAAAAAGCAGAATCAAATTGATGTAGTCAACAGGCAGCCCTGTTCAGGGAAGTTTTTAATGTATGATATTTTAGTGTTTTTTGGTTTCTATGGAAGCCGCCCAGAGTGGCTGGGGAAACCCAGCCAGATGGGCGGGGTACAAATAATAAATTATTATTATTATTATTATTATTATTATTATTATTATTATTATTTAAATAAATAAAACCAAAGTGACTGACAAAGATCCACTTCTTTAGTAATTCGTATGTAACATTTCGGACCTCTATTTATGAACTATATCTGCTGGAGAATCCCTCTGCCAGAAATATTTGGTGACCCCTCTCCCAGTTTTCATATTCTCCAAATCTTGACTACAGCTCTTGGGTAAGGAGGAGAGAGCTTAACCCTGATAACAGGTTCAGATAACATGCTAGACCAAACACTGGCTGACATAAAGGGAACTGAGAAAGGAGCAAAGCAGTTGCAATCTCATCTCCAAGTGCCTGCACTTTCACCCTACATTATGTACAAATGTGGCTGATTTCAATTGGATCATCTCTTATCTGTATGCTTGTTGACACTCGGAAAATGTTTGCAATTAAAAAAAATGTTAGATGAGTATGTTTCAAGTTACTTAACAATAAAAGCTGGTGAATAAAAATTAAGTTTATAATGAAAAAACTTAGTGCTTATTAGTTATCCCTGCTCAACGTATTAGTTAAGTAGGCTTCCTTCTCATGGAATAATTTGGTAAAATACTGTGTCTTTTCCTGCCTTTTGGTAAAATAATTTGGTAAAATACTGTGTCTTTTCCTGCCTTTCATTTTCACAAGTATAGGGGCTAAACACTTATTTAAAACAAAGAAAAAGAAATATATATATAAAAAATTAAAATGTCCAGTAGCACCTTAAAGGTAAAGGGACCCCTGACCATTAGGTCCAGTTGTGGACGACTCTGGGGTTGTGGTGCTCATCTCGTTTTATTGGCTGATGGAGCTGGCGTACAGCTTCCGGGTCATTTGGCCAGCATGACTAAGCTGCTTCTGGCGAACTAGAGCAGCGCACAGAAACGCCGTTTACCTTCCCACTGGAGTGGTACCTATTTATCTACTTGCACTTTGATGTGCTTTCGAACTGCTAGGTTAGCAGGAGCAGGGACTGAACAATGGGAGCTCACCCCGTTGTGGGGATTCGAACAGCCAACCTTCTGATCGGCAAGTCCAAGAGGCTCAGTGGTTTAGACCATAGCGCCAGCCACGACCCTTCAGATTCTTTGGTATCTGAAGAAGTGTGCATGCACATGAAAGTTTATACCCAGAACAAACTTAGTTGATCTCTAAGGTGCTACTGGACATTTTTATTATTATTATTTATATTTTGACTGCGTCAGACCAACATGGCTACCTACCTGAAAGAAAAAGAAAGAAAGCTGAAAGTTCAAGGGAAGTGAGAGGGCGGGATCCACCTAATAAGCTCCAGCAGACCAAGTCTTGTACAAGGACTTCCACTTGCACAATAGGGATTCCCTCTTGTCCTCCCACCACACCCCCCTCTGGGTGAGGTCAGGAGAACACTCAGAACAGGGTGTGTGAGGGAAGGAGATGGAGGGTGGTTCCCACTGGCGAGCTGAAATGCTTGTGCAGATGGAATGAATGGAAGAGTTTGGCACTGAATCCCACCCAGAAACTACCTAAGGAAACTAGACTTAGCCTCAGGCCTCCCTGTGACTGTGCCTTTCTTCAATAGCCTGTCTGCACTAGAGGCAGTAAATGTGGTTCCTGGGCTAATATGTGGCTTATTGTAGATTTTCTTGAAGAAGAAGATGCAGTCCAGAGCTACGTGACTGGGGAGTATTCTGGCAGGATAAAGCCCACATTGTGTTTCTTACCTTGGCTGCAAGTTTTGACTAGCTTTGCCTCTGAGCCAATATTCTCATGACTTGGAACCTTTTGGACATGAAAGGAGTGACTTTTCTTCCCCCTGGTCCCAAATCTGTGCCCTTCTCATGAAAATGTTTATAATGGAGTGTGCTGATAATAAATGCCATGTGATTATTATCCTTTATTACAGTGCCAAAGGTGGATCTTGTTGAATAAAGGTTCCCCATACTGTTTACTCTGACATTTACTTTGTAAACCTCCTGCTTTTGTTGGGAGAGGATTTCCTTTGCTTTATTGCTTGTACTGTAGCTAATAAAAAGCACAACTTTTGGGAATGTTCCCTTTTCTTTTTAGTGTCAGGCATGTTATTTTACTGCCACGGTCAAATGGGCTTTAAACTTAAGCTTTGGATTGTTTGAGATTCTAGTTAATTTTGACATTGGCTTTTGTGAAGACAGGGGTGGATTTTTTTTATTTTCCAAAAGACCTTTTAATGGCAAACGTAAGCATTCTTTACTGAGGGCTCCTCAGATGGTTTGTTTATTGGGCATTCACCAACCGGAAGCCTCACCTTGGTTTTCGAACCATTTCGGGAGTCGAACAGACTCCTGGACCGGATTAAATTCGAGAACCAAGGTACCACTGTAGTGCTGTAGTGCCAGGGGCACTGTGGAATTGATTTTAATTCCTAGTGGAGATGGGAGAAAGTGACTTGGACAACCTGAGTGATAGGTTGTCCACAGCAGAAGCAACTCTTGAGAATTCAGGGTATTAATATTACTTCAGTACTCTTTGCTGTTTGCATGCTTCCATGCTCCTTTAGGTACCCTATCAACTGTACATTTGTCAATAAAGAGACTATTACAGTACAACCATTAATACTTCATTACGTTGTTTTTCCTCCAAAAGGAAATTGACCCAGCAAACTGCCTTAAATCCTGCCTTGGATGGGTGAAACGAAATACTTTCACTTCACTTTGTTTCTTCTGACCTGAATGCAACATGACTTGACTTGTTCTCTCTCCACTCTCCAGGTTCTACAGTTTGGCACCCTGACTGTAAGCAGTCCACAAAGGGTGAAGAAAAGCTAAGGGTAAGTTTTGTTGCTGTTGAAAAGGGTGTTTTAGCACACTTGGCAGCCTGCATTTACAGGAGCAGATTCCACCCACCTTACCTAGAAGAAGTATAGGGTATTGTGGAATTAGGCAGCTTTCTGATTACTTAAGGCAGACCATCATGCGAATGACGCACAGACCATGTTTCCTGCACAGCAAGCAGATAGCCTGGCCTGCATCCAAACATTTTCTACTTCTGAGTGTCCTTTGCAATGGCACTCAGTCCTGCAAACACTTCCTAACAGGTCCTGGGCAGCATCCTAACAGCATTATCATATGTTGTCAAAAACAACATTACTTTCCTGGGAGCCAAATGTGTGGTTTACGAAGAGAATCTTGCCACCTCAAATAATTGATTTGGCTGTTCTTACATTCTTGAGAGGGGGACAAGGAGGGATGTGGTCAGCAGCAGGCACAAGAAAATAGGAAAAGAGACACAGCTTCAAACTGGTAATGGAAAATAATGTGACATTTAATAAAAGACTTGTTGCGTTATTGGAAAAGTTGTATTCTTGAGACCCTGAAGGTCTTCATTGCAATACTTTTGGCATTCTATTAAATTCCATTTTTTTCATACTATTATATTTTTTCCACACTCATGAATTCCTGCCATTTATATGAAGTTGTCAGGGTGATTCATGTCACCATTACTGAAATTGTTTGGGTCGTTTAGTTGGATGCTGTATTTATTTATAGTCTAAATAGTAATTTGACAGACCTTGTTTACATCGTCTTATCTGTTGGCCTCACTTTCTTCTCCTCCTCTCTGTATATATTATGTGTGCTTATATACCTCCTGACATAGCTGACCACTTCATATATCTAGCAGAATGGGCACCAGCCCATAACATTATTCCTTAGCCTTTAAGATACCATAAGGCTTGGGTGTTTTTCGCTGCAGTAGACTAATGCAGCTTCGCCATGTTGAGAATGAATGCTGTTTCTTGCAGCAATATATGGACATTGAATATACACTGCCAAATAAAAAAAACTGATTTTGTAGGGCACGGGGAAGAATATTTTATTACTTTATTAAAAAAAAATAGTGCCAGTAATTTCAAGGTTGTGACAGAAGCCACTAAGCATATTTCCGTATCATTGAGATCAATAAGATCAGGGTAACTGGAGGCAGGGATGTGGCAGATTCTCTGCTGCATGTCCAGTCCTGCTAGCTAGAGGTGGCCCCCAGCTTTTCCACCTGTTCTGTTGCACCCTCTACAGGCTGCCCAGTTCCTCAGGTAATGGATCCAGCAGTTCCATCGCCAGCTTGCTCTATTCCTGAAGGGCCTTGTTTCAGGTCCTACGCTAACTACCACCAGCGGGACAACTGTTGGTGATGGCACGTGTTCTGCTGTGCATAGTGAGGGGCCTCCAACAGCAGAACCCCTTCACCAGCAGAAACCAGTGGAGCAGCCTTTCTCAGCCTGTGGGTCCCCAGATGTTGTTGAACTACAACTCCCATCACCCCTAGCTTGTAAGGCCAAAGCTCAGAGATGGGAGTTGTAGTCCAACAACATCTGGGGACCCACAGGTTGAGAACCGCGGCGTGGATGATATTTTCACCAAATCCTAACCCCCATAATAGAATTGAATAGCTTGTGTCCTCTGCACTAGCTGAAATATTTGCCTGAATAACTACAGACAGACCAAGAAACTTTAATTGTGTTGCATCACCCACAACAACACCACTGCCGTTATGAGAATTCTCTCACTAATTCAGAATGACCTTTCAAAATCCATTGGGTTTATTCCCAGTTCCCAAGGAAACTGAAGATGTTCCCGCCAAGTATCTCATTTCTTTTTCTTTCTTATACGAGCAAGTGCTCTTTCCTTTGCTGAAGATGATTCAGCATGCCAAAGCATTCACACACCGAATGTGGAAGGTGATAGTTAGAGAAGGCACTTAATACTACACAGAGTGAAAAGTGTATTTGCTCCCCCCCCCCCGCCTCCTGAAAGCCAAAATACACATTGTCAAAACTTGTTGTTGAAGCAGCTTCATTAGGGCTGCCTTTTGTCTGCATTTGTACTTGGATTGCCCCCTCCTTAACTGTGAGAGTTCTTACTGGTTTAGGTTTTAGGTGGAGTCCATAAAAACAATGATTGCTTAAGATCCATTTCCCTTTTGATTTCTTTCATAGAAGGTTACTGATGCCAAAATAAGCAGGAAAGAAAGCAACGCTTTAAGTGTAGAGATGTTTCTTTCTTTTATGGTTGCCTGCCAGATGGAGATTTTCTGTTGTTAGGATGTGCTGCTGCTTTAGCAGTATGTGTTACCAAGTTGGTTTTAATGAAATGTTGTTTTTTCCACTGGGAAAAAAACTTTTTTTACATTTCTGTGTATCTAGTTGCCCCTCCAATTGCCCTTTTTATTGCACATTCATGGTCATCTGTGCCCCCCGGTGCTATCAGGGTATTTGTGCACCATGCCTCTTTCAGTCCTGTTTTGCACCCGCAAATGTTTTGGGGGCTGCCACACTGCTTCATTTTCATTCACTGTATATCCTGTAACTTCTTGCTGAACTCCCATAACTTTTCATATTGCAATTGTTCTGGGTTATTTTTGTCCCACTTTTGGTGGGATTAAGCCCCTCCAGACAACAATAATAGGCACATCCAGACCACATATTTAAACCACTTTTAACAAACTATTCTCCTTCTCAGGGATCTTTGGGAATTGTAGTTTTGTGAGGGCGAAAGGAGGGGTTTTCTAACCATTCTTAGCACCCTTAGCAGACTGCAGTTCCCAGGATTCTTTGAAGGAAATGCTGGTATTTATAGTGGTATAGAAGTGCTTTAAATGTGTAGTGTGGGTAAGCCCAGTGTGGTAGCCTTGGGGAAGCATCATAGAACAACTAATAAAGCAGAATAATTCCACTGTGAGTGCATTAGTATTATGTTAAGACCTGCAATAAAACGCCAGTCTGGAGCGGCCCTGAGAGAAACCGTTGCCATTTTCATTCTTTCTTCCCTTTTCTTTGTTTTATGGCAGCATTCCTCATCTGATTTCTTTTATCCAAAGAGTTTGGTTCTTCGCAGGCCACGCTCATCAGAGGTTTGCAGTTGTGAATTTATACACTTCTTATCTGACAGTTCTGTGGGAGGATATCTGATTTCTGCACTCATGTTTGCAGCTTCTGCTGTTGATACCACTTCCTCCTTCACCATCACCTCACTTGAGCACTTACTTTTTCTTTTGAAAATGTACGCTTGATTTTGAATTTCTGCACTCAATACTGTGTGTTTCCTAAAAACCGGCACACAAGAAGTAGAGTTTTGATTTTTTGTTTATAATGTACATGTATGGCAAAAGTTACAAAAATCTATCATTTTGGATAATGGAAATGCTACCATACCTGTCAACATTTCCCTTTTATTAAGGGAAATGCCCTTATTCCGAATAGGATTCCTTGCAAGAAAAGGGAAAAGTTGACAGCTATGAATGCTACATTGCATGATTCCTATGCTGATTATTCAGGGGTTTTTTATTCATGTATTTACTGAGGAAACAATTGTCCTAACATTTGTCATCAGTGGAAGTCAGTTCAATAAAAGGTATTGCATTCCCTTGCTTGAACGTTCTCTGTTAGACGACAAGACTTATAGACAAGTAATGTTCATGAGTCTTGACCTCCGTGGAGAACATTCAAGGGAGAAAAGGCTGTGCCTTCTTTCTACTCTATAGATTGGTGAGAATTCAGTGATCTCCTGGAATAAAAATGGCTTCTATCACATGCAGCTTTCAAGAGAGAGAAATCATCCAAACCAAGACATCTTTGAGCAAAAGGGACACTTTTTGACTCTTGCTTTGTGCTCAGACTCCAGTTGGCAACCCATACCAACCCCACAACACAGTACTTAACATATTCCCTCCTCTTCTCCTTTACCTTTCACTTTGAAGGAGGAGATGTTAAAACAAGTACTACCACCTCTGTTTCCTGTTCTCTTCAAACTTCCTGGGCTACGATTGAAGCAGTCATTCGTATGCATGAAATATCCCAAGTCCCCACTTGCATTTATGAGGTCTAATGATATACCCAGACATTGTTGGTTTGCATCCTGGGAGCAGCATGGTCCTCTATATATATCCCACAGTTGGTGCATATTTTTTCTCTCTAGGAGTTTCCCAAGACCAGCTTAATGGGGGTTTTCCCCATTCTTGTTAAATTAATTAATGTATATGTGTAAAGGAACCAATGGTGTGGTTTCACAGGTGTGGTTTTGTTTCACAGGTAGCTGGGGTGTTGTATTTGTGACTGTGAGCCCAATTTGTCTGGCTTATACCCATCACAGTTACTTAGCTATTTCTGAAATGGTTGTTTATAATCAAGTCTCCTGTCTAAGGTTGCATTCAGCAGTAGAAGCGCCAATCAGTCTTAGATTCTCAAAGCTTGCCAGATGTTTCCTGGGAAATTTAGAAAGCCATTTTGCAAGCAATCACTTTATTAGGTTCAAACATTGGGTACACCCTGAAACATTTAAGGATTATAAATGGCAAAGTGGTGGCTTTAAAAATAAGTTTGCTGTGCTGTTACAAATTTAAAGCATGCTCTTTGGAAGAACATTTCTTGAGCAGTTTTACAAGTACAGTTTGTTGGCTTCTCTGGCAAAGGTTCTGAACTTCTTGCGCCCTTTAACAGCGATGTGAAAAACTGAAATGTAGCAGATTAAGTTTTTCCTGTCGCTACATCTTTAATGATAGGAAAGCTTTGCCTGCTGAATTTAACATGCAGTGATTAAAGGTATGTGTGCAGCTAAAGTGGTTATGGGGAAACCTGGTTTATGTTTTTGAACAATGGATCATTGAAAACTTTAAACAGCCTCGTTGACTTTGCTGAACCTCACTTTACAAGTGAAGGGTAGTACCTCAGCTTTCTCTGGTCATGTGTGTTTAATTATTGGTGTTCATCCATCTCCTTCAGTATTCTTTCCTTTCTCCTGCTTCAGGTGGATCGGGTGTTCCTTTTTATATGTATATGAGAATGAAAAGTGTCAGTAGGTTCAAAATTATTGCACCTGGCAAGAAAAGCATAAGAGCCAGGGAAAGCAGGTGGAAATGATGGGAAAGCATGATACATATGCTAAAGCTTCATTTCATTTTGGAAGTCTATCTTCAGCAGCATAGCCTATCAGGAATTGGTGGTTAAGACGTAGCAAATTCTGTATCCTGTTGCACGCATGGGGACAATCTGGCCAGTACCCCTTCCAGCAGCCACAGATTTAGCATCTCTTTGCAGGTAGATTAATAGGTAGAAGTCATCTGTTGTGAGATTTCAATCCCAATTTTTGTATTTTCATAAAACCCAACATAGTCAAGTATGATAGTTACTGGAAATGCAATATTGTTAACATTCAGAATTTATACACCTCCTGCAGTTTCTTTAAAAATCCCTGAAGCCCAAGGCATATACGGATAGAATTGGCTGTTTCCACTGGTTCCACAGGTCTTTGGGCCAATTCCTAACAAGCGTAACTTTTTAGAAGTACCTGACACTGAGTTAAATGGTGAACTGAGTGCCATACTATATGGGATGCCAGGTAATCTATTACTGGTCTCTTGTCTCCTCCCCACCCCCTTTTTAAGGGAAATGTAGGTCTTGTGAGTGCAGGGTTCAAGACTGATTGCAGCATCACTGAAGAAGGAAGTGCTTAAACCTTTTTAATGGGTAATTTGTATGTTCAAAATGCTGTTCCCAGCATTTGAGAAAGCAGCATAGGCAAGGCAATTTAACTGCAAAAACATGCATTCCTAGCTCTCTCTTGAGTGTGCCAAAACCTGAATCTCCCTAAGAAATATGCTGGGAGGTTGCCTACTAGTTTGTTGGTGTCACATGTAGTTCAGCCATGAACTCCACTAAAGCAGCAGAGCTGATGTTGCACACAGTGACCTCATTCACACGTAATGATGATCTATCAACCTTAGGCTCATGTGCACTCCCCTCCACTGTGGCCAGAAGGAGGAGTTTGGAACTTTTTGCTTCCATTTTGATGAACCACAGCTTGATATGGTTGTCAGAACAAGGACAGACTGGTTAATCTTCACTATGATTTAATGAACCAAGCCAACTTCAAACTATAGGTTTTTAATCCTGCTTGTTTCAACTGACAATCACTTAATAACAGTTAAGAGCTCAGAGGAAATGCTAAACTGTGGTTAATCTAAAATGGTCCTTGTAATTGTATTGTAGTGGAAGAGGGGAGTGCATGAGCTTTCTGCAACTGATTCTCATAATAGTAAACCATGACATTTGAAAACAGCCAGTGACAACTTATCTGAGAGGTGCCCTAAAATTTTAATTAAAATGAATATGATCCGCACTGCATCTTAATTTGTTTCCACAGAGCTATTGTTTTGAACTGTTTCTAGCAATGTTAAATGACTGTAGAATAACTTTGCAAACCAAAACCAAATTGTTCCCTTCTTCTCCAGCTGTTTTCACCACCTTGTATAATGAACTCCATCAAAAAACTAAGGCAGGTACTGTAAGCAGCACTGGAACAGTGTCCTTATACCTTATAGTAGTGCATCCAGTTGGCTTGATGTTCAAGGGATTCTTCCAGATATGGTGTACTTACCCCATACTTTTCCATAGAGCATGACTTGAACATCTGTAATGTAGAAATGGGCCACCATCACATCACTGTATCAGGATGATGTGGATGACTCAGGTGCTTTAAGAAGCTATCTGTCCATATTATGTGCAGTGCATGGCAAAACTAATGTTAAGGCAAAGCAGAGGCGCCTTTAATTAAGATGTGAACCCACCCAACTTAAATAACAAGGGAATTACATTTTGGGGGAGAGTGTGGTTTTCATAGAGTATACGCTATAATCGACTTGCTGCAACCATAGCAGCACATGGCACAATATGCCCTTCATGCAAAAGGAACATGAATATCCTTTTGCTTTGGGCTCATAGATTGATGCAAGAAACAAACACAAAGCAATAACATATATTTAGAGAGGAACAATCAGCATGAGCAGTGTTCAAGCTGTACTTTGATGATTAAACTCCCTGGGCCATTGGCATCTTTCATATACCAGTCTGCCTAAAATAAATGTATAGTGCTCCCCGCCTGTGGTTTATTGAATTGACAACATAAACTTGGGGGCGGGGGTTGAATATAAGTTCTGCAGTACTTATTACACCTGAAATTAAGGCAGAATTTCAGCTTAGGTCGAGGTGTTAATCCCTTGATTGGTGTTTTGACCTACAAACAGGTTACTTTCATTCTAAAAGGTTCCTTCTAAGTAATTTCCCTAATAAGTATTCATAGGGTTGCAGAGTTGAGAGACATAGTTGAGAAGACAGCATGGCAGCAAATGTAGTCTTCATGTTCAAAGGCTGGGAAATAAGCCAAACAAAACAAATGATTGTTTTACAGCAATTCCAATGTATCCTCTTCAGGTGGAATAGCAGTCTTTGGAGGAAAGTGCAAAATCCTGATGAATTTCAGAGTATCTGGTAATTTGGAAACACTTGGAAAAACATTGTTTAAAAACCCCTTCAGTGATAAAGAGCCACAGGGTTGAAGGAGAGGGTCTGAATAAGTATAATTGTTAAAACTAAGGAAATGGTCCTAAAATACAAGTTGTCTCTTCAAACGAAGAGTTGTAAATAGTGCAGAGAGGTGGCAATTGTAGGATTAATGTAGAAAGCTGATAATTATAGAGAAGGAGGCTAAACGCAAAAGCCTGGCTGTTCAGAAACATGTCAACTAAGCTAAAGGTTTTCACATGGATGCAAAATGATAACAGCCAAATGAGATCAAGTTGAGGGATGCTGAATGGCAGAGCTACAGACAGTCATTTTGCTAAAGGTCAAAATAACAGAAAGCTGGTAAGGGACCAAAGTTGAATTGTGATAAACAGAGGGGTGGACCAAGGAAGAAAACAGTGGCCAAGTAGAAGAAAAGAAAAACAAGGCCACAGCTTTATTAGTATTTTTGAAATGTTTTGACTGTAATCATTCCACATGAAAGCTTAATAATAAAGTACATACCAAATTTGGGTTTGTATAATGCACAAAACATGAGGCACTGATGATGCTTCTCCACCCCCTTACAAGTACAAAATGGTGTTGCTGATATGTCTGCCTCTGAGCAGAAAGCCAGCACTGAGCTGTGGCCAGATTACTGAGTCTGAGGGTCATTCTGTTCTGCTTGGTGGTGGTATTTTCATAGAATTTTTAAAGAGTTGGGACCCTGAGGATCATCTAGTCCAACTGCCGGTGATGCAGGAATATGCAACTGTCCCATACCTAGGCATTATCTACCCATCTATCATGCCACGACCTTGGCATTATCATGTACCCAACCTCAAGTTATGTTGTAAACCACTGTGATACATTTTTATGATACAGTGGTATATAACTATTTTATAAATAAATGATAACAAATTTTCTAGCCCCACATTTAAATGCATCCCATTTCAAAAACAACAACTCAGCACTCCTATTTTGCTTACCAATTGTAAAACAGGCCAGTATGTCGTACTGGTTGGTGTGTTGGATTGGGGCCTGGGAGGCACTCAGCCATGAAGCTCACTGGGTGACCTTGGGCCAATCACTGTCTCTCAGCCTAACTTAGCTCACAGGGCTCTTGTGAGGATAAAGTGGGAGAGCTATGTGCCCCACCTTGAGCTCACTGGAAGAAAGGGAAGATAAAAATATGATAAATAAAGAAGTGCTAGTATAAAGCTGGGAATTGGACTTCCAACAGAAAGGCTGAAGGGTCTGTTACTGGAAATCTCTTCTAAAAGATAAGGAATTGCAACTAGCTTTGCTTTTTGTCTGCTCACTCTGGAAATATTTGTGATCTGGAGGGCGCACTGCGTTCTTCCGTCCAGGGTGCAATCTCTGTTCTTTGGCCTTGGTTGCTGGCTAGTGAGAGACAAGGACAAGTTCACCAAGAGTTTAATTAAAAGGCAGAAGGAGGCGAAGCACCACTGCATTCCCTTTAATGATTTATTTTAGTCTTGAAAGGGCATGGAATTGTTTGCTGGGGGAGACAAGATGTCTTCATTGCTAAGACAACAGGGCTGATTCTTCTTAATCTTGATCAACCCCTGACTGTGCCATATTGTAGATGAGAATACGTATTCAGATGTGCACCCCATTACGTTTACAGTAATGTGGAGAGACAGTATTGACATTTGGATCCAGGTTCAGTTGAAAGGCTGTGTTGCTAAGGTATGGCAGTTGGCTTGGCAGTGGAGACATTCTCTCCCCATACCAAGCACTGGCTTCATTTGCCCTCAGTGATGTCATCAACTGCTTGCCAAATCCAATTGACTAAGTGGCACTGTGAAGTTATTGTATTTCCCAAGTGGCCCTTGATTGGCTTGGATTCCTAGAGAAGAAAAAAACCCAGCCAGAAAAATAAAAGGTACTGGAAGAGCAGCAGTACTGGGGAAAGAGGATGCAAACTGAATTGCTGCAGACATTGGTGAAACAGGCATTATTTGTGTGTTGGGATGGCAACCCTGAAAAACCCTGCCCCCCATATCAAGGGTAAAGATTTTGTAGCAGTCTAATTGAAATATCTCATTATCCTGACATTGTCAAACTGCCCCCCAACCCCCCCCAAAAAAATTTAAGGATGTTCTTAGTTTTGTATCTACGAAGCTCACAATTGCATAGTTGGAGGGAAGTACTTAATTTCCTTTGAAGATAAATCCTCATTGCCATAGCAGTTTAGCTGGATGCTTTGCATTTCTTTATAATTCTATGCTTGCATGTTGATCTTTCATTTGGAGTAATTAACTTTTCATTTATTTGACATATTTTTGCAAAACTTAATGTATTGCTATGCTTTATTTTAATTTTGCTATGCTTGAATAGACACTCTCAATGTTCTTTCTGTTTGTTTGTTTGGTTGATTGGTTGGTTTTGCATGCTTGTAGCATATATATTTTATGAAATAAATAAATAAAATAAATTTAGCTTGACTAAGAAAAGGATCCATATTGGCTGTTGCTCTTGAAAAGTGAAATAATATCACATTCACAATTATTTGTTGCTCAGTTAGACCACAATTATCCTTCCATTTTTATATTGCTTAAATTTGTTTTGCCATTGGAAGAGCTCAGGCTGCTGTCCTGTGCACATTTTATCCAGGAGGAAGCCCAGCTCCCAAAATACAACAAAACTTGCTTCTATGTAAACAGACTTAAGTTCAGGAAATTTATGAGTGGGCTTCAATTTGAATCTGCAGCTTACTAGTTCATAGCATGTGATCTTAACCACAAATATACAATCTATGTGATGCAAATAACAATTAGCGTAGGAAAGAGAGATAAACAATGTCACTTGGAAGCTTTTAGTGGGAGGGAGGATGGATGGACACTATCAGGAGATGTGGTAGAGTTGCCCTCTATATAGCTTTTGGCCCTTTGAAGATGTAGTATTGATTGACTGATGGATTGATTTTAATTTCTATACCAATTAGAACTATCTCTAAGTGGTGTACAAAAAACCAAAAGCAGCAATAGGCGACTGAAACAAAATATTACAAAAATACACAAGTTACATATTAAAATGTTACAGTAATACAAAGTTATACACACACACACACATTCATTTTCCTTCTGACACACCCTTCTTCCCAGCCTCCAATTGCTGAGCCAGAGTCCAAACAAGCTCTCAGCTCAGCCACAAAAGTCTGAAAGGGGTATATTTAAAAACCATAACACCAAAATACCATTATCTTGTAACTTTCCCAAAGTTGTATCAATGTGGGCTATTTCTTTTACATGTTGCAGCTGTCCACGTTGCTGCTATATCTGCAATGATTCCTCCTTAATATAAATGTTAAGTGATACACTGTTAGGGCACATATTCCATTAGCTACTAGGGTCCCAAGGTGTGTAAGATGTTGTAGTTAAAAAATTGGTACCTTGAAATGAGCCTGGAAACACACTTCAGGTCACTGCAAGTGGGCAAGGACTAGCATTATGAGCCAGCTGAAATTTCTGAACCATCTTTAAAGGCAGCCTCATTGCAATAATCTAAACAAGGTTACCAGATCATAGCTAGACCACTGAAACCTTTGAAACCATCATATCCCTATAGTGGTGTTCATCTAAGACTGAGATGGGGAACCCGTGGCTCTCCGGAATTTGCTGAATTCTTAACTCCCATCAGTCCTAGCCAGTATTACCGGTGGTTATGGATGGTAGGAGTTGTAATCCAACAACATCTGAGGGGCCATAGGTTCCCCGTTCCTGATGTCAGGGATGTTAGGTGGAACGTGTGGTATTGCAGGCAGGTTCTGTACCCTAACCACAAATTTTAGCTGACTGCCAACACTTTCAAAACAAGAACATTCCCAACTATAGACAAGGATAGTATTCTGGTGGTTTGGTGTTTTATGCTGTTACCCTTGCTAGTTGTGTATGCCTAGAAAGCTCTTGCCTGTCAACAAAATGCAGACCCCCCCTTCACAAAAGAAACCCAGCCTGCTTCACAAGACCCAGATGAAAACATGACGGTTTTCATTGAAAAAATGTTGACATGGTCTTTTGAAAAAACTACCTTTTCTGTGTTTCAAATAGGATATATAATGCAGCCACGCCTTTGCAGCTTATTTTTTTGTTGCTGTTGTTGTTGTTACAGCCTACAAGAACTTCCTTGGAAAGTATTTATTCTAGGCCTGGATCCAGTATACCTGGCTCACCAGGCCACTCAATCTATGTAAGTATAATTTTGTCTTACCTTCTTATTTATTAATGATACCTTATGGAGAAGTAGCAGCTGGGATTTGTCACCTGTGAGATGAGAACTCCAGGGTTTTCACCGGGCAGGCTCGAAACCTCAGCCAGAAATACATGCTTTTCAAAGCCTTTGAAATGTTACTTTCTGGGTTATTGATCCAGTGGTAGGTATTGCCAACAATATGCTTTGAGTAAAAATTGAAACTGACAGATTCCATTCTATTCTTTATTGAGTGGCTGAGAAGAAACAAGGCTTGAAGACTTTCTTTACATGCATGGGATGTCACACCAAGCTTGTGTGCTGAAATATATAGCAGGAGTAGTTTTCCCCTCATAGAGCAACAATTCCCAGTGCAGCTAACAAGCTATGCTCCCCACAATTCTTTGTGGAGATTTTAAATATGTGTTGGATGTGCTTTAAACATACAGAATGGATAGCAACTGACCCATAGATCTGTGATTTTTGGAAACAGCCTGGCATATGCTATGGCAGATAGTAAAGTTGACAGAGGACTTCCTGTTCATATCAACTGGGGCACATGCCTAAATCGGGACTCTTTATGAACTGCTAGTTTCAAACTACAGAGCACACTTTGGCGTGAAGCCAACGTATTCAAATGGGTGGATTCAGAGCCTTCAGCAAATTTGGAAAAGTCAGCTCCTCATTACATTGCATAGCCTCTAATCTGCAGTTCTAGGGAACCTTTATATATTATTCCGATGCACAAGGGAATAATTAAAATGTCTTGTCTTAAACGCAGTAGCTTAAAAATGTTCAGACATGAATGCTTGGGCTTCAATAAAAGTGGCTTTTAAAAGTTGTAGTTGCACAGACTCATTTCAGTTATGGCTAGAAATTATTCCAAAACAAGTTTGAGGAAGACATAGTAGCATGTACATCTCTTTGTAACATACTTTTAACCACTAGCTTTCGTAAGCCTGTGCTATGACAGAAAAACGTCAAGTGATACAGACAAAAAGAATGAACATTATTTTTACTGATAGCTTCATGAATAGCAATATTCAGCAGCTACTCCCATTTATCCAGATATGTTTTGGATTATCCCAGCCATTTAATCTCTCCCCCTCTTCCACTTAAAATCAGACAAATTAACCTTAAGAATTTGGCACTCTTCGGTCGGAGCGAAACAATATAAACTTAAAGCGTTTGCAGATGACCTAGTTCTGACATTACAGGAGCCGGAATCTAGTACGAAAAGAGTATTACAACTGATTCAAAACTTTGGTCGAGTGGCGGGATTTAAATTAAATAAACAAAAAACCAAGGTATTGGGGAAAAATTTGACAGATACTGAGTCGGAACGGTTTCAGAGGGAGACAGAGTTAACGGTGGTCAAGAAAGTGAAATACCTAGGGGTAAACATAACAGCAAAAAATCTGAGTTTATTTAAAGATAACTATGAAAAATGCTGGTTAGAAATTAAGAGAGACTTGGATAGTTGGTCAAGATTAAAACTTTCTTTGTTAGGCCGAATAGCTGCCATCAAGATGAATGTATTGCCAAAAATGTTATTTTTGTTTCAGACACTACAGATTGTAGACAAGACAGAGTGTTTCCGGAAGTGGCAGAAAGATATCTCCAAATTTGTCTGGCAGGGCAAAAAGCCCAGAATTAAGTTTAAGATATTAACGGATGCAAAAGAAAGAGGGGGCTTTGCCCTGCCAGACTTAAAGCTGTATTATGAAGCGGCAGCTTTCTGCTGGCTAAAAGATTGGCTACTTCTTGAAGATACGGATGTATTAGATTTAGAAGGTTTTAATAATGCATTTGGATGGCATGCATATTTATGGTATGACAAGGTTAAGACAAACAAGGCCTTTAAGAACCATATTGTCAGGAAAGCAGTATTTAATGTCTGGATAAGATACAAAGACTTACTGGAGAATAAAACTCCGAGGTGGCTGTCACCCCTAGAGGCTAAGGCCCGAAAAAGAGCCAATATGGAGGCCAATTGGCCAAAATATTGGGAGATATTAGAAAGAGATGGTAACAATTGGAAATTGCAGAGTTTAGAGAAAATGAAAGATAAAGTGCGGGACTGGTTACACTACGCTCAGATTAAAGAAGTATTTAAAAATGACAAAAAGTTAGGATTCCAGGTGGAGAAGTCAAAGTTGGAAACTGAACTGTTAGAACCTAAGACTAAAGTACTTTCAAAGATGTATAATTTGTTGCTGAAATGGAACACACAAGACGAAATGGTCAAATCGGTTATGATAAAATGGGCACAGGACATTGGGCATAATATTATGTTTGAAGACTGGGAAAGGTTATGGACCTCTGGGCTGAACTTCACTGCATGTAATGCTTTGAAGGAAAATGTAATGAAAATGATATATAGATGGTACATGACCCCAGTCAAATTGGCCAAAATATACCATTCGTCTGACAATAAATGTTGGAAATGTAAGGAAAATGAAGGAACCTTTTTTCACCTCTGGTGGACTTGCCCGAGAGTGAAGGCCTTTTGGGAGATGATATATAATGAGTTAAAAAAGGTGTTTAGGTACACCTTTACTAAGAAACCGGAGGCCTTCCTCTTGGGCATTGTCGGCCAGAGTGTGTTAAAGAAGGACAGAACATTTTTCATGTATGCAACAACAGCAGCAAGGATACTGATTGCTAAGAACTGGAAAACTCAAAATCTACCTACGCTGGAAGAATGGCAGATGCAGCTGATGGACTATATGCAATTAGCTGAGATGACCGGCAGAATTCGAGACTTGGGAGAAGAGAGGATGGAAGAAGACTGGAAGAAATTCAAGACTTATCTGCAAAAGTATTGTAATTTGGCCGAATGTTGATTGGGATGTCAGAGTAGAAGTAATTGTCTACCACTAAATAAGATTTAAGTTTAAACTATATGCTAATGATCAAATCCAAGATTATGAACAAAATGATAATTTGTTTGGAAACAATTCTTTAACGATGCAAGTGTGTGCGGGAGGCGTGGGGGAGTCCAAAGTAATGATGAAAAGATGTCAAATAATTAATGTTATTTGTTTAAATATGTTTATGTATTGAAAAACTTGAATAAATATATATTAAAAAAAAAAAAAAGAATTTGGCACTCTTCTCTCCATTCTATGGTGTTGTAACAATAGCCTCACAACCATATGAATGTTGTGTATGCAGTAAGCCCACTGTGTTCATTGGGGCTTATTCCCAGAAAAAAAATGTAGAGTGTTGCAGCCTAAAGCTGTAATTTTATTCACACTTAGGACCTTTTGAGGCGGGTGCATTTTCAATAGCTGTCATTGATGCAATAATAGTGCATTAATCGTGAATTTATACTGTCCCTGTATCATTCTGCTTTATTAGTTATTCTGTAATGCTTCCCCAGTGTTACTGAATTATTGCTGTGTGGAGCAGCACTTGTGAGCTATAGTGCAACAAAAACAGAGCAAGAAATAAACGGGAATATTTGTAGTATGAGAACTTAAGGGTTTCCAGAAGGAGGTTACAGGGCATGCGCTGATCAGAAGTGAAGTATGCACAAACATCATTGAAAGCTGATTCATGAAGGCACAATAAAAAGGACATCTGGAAGGGCCCTTACCTGGGAATAAGCCCAACTGAACATAGTGGGACGTATTTCCTAGAAAGCAGACATAGAACTGTGCTATTAGGCTGCAATCCTAAACATACTTACTATACATTGACTACTTCTATATTCCAACTTCATGGAATGAATGTTGGTCTTTATGCAGCCAAATTGCACCACCCATGTACAAAGGAGGCAAACTTTCATTTCCTTCCCCAGTGCTAAAACAGTGCGTGCCTGAGTCACCCGGTCTACTGCCATAAAAACCTGTTGGAATCAGTGAGTGCACAGCAGGCTTCCTGGCAAAGTTTGCTTGAAGGCGAATGCAGGAGGAGGAGAAGGAGGAAGAAAGAGATTAATGAAAAGACATGAGAATGTAGGGGGCTGGATCTGAGACAGCTTCGGATGGAAGGTGTTGAGCAATAACGCAAAGCAGAAACTGGAACTGGGTGTGTGTGAGGTTGAATAAACCAAGGGGGTAGGAGAAGATGCAGCTAGGTGTAGGAAGCAAGGAGATAGGAGAAGATGGAGGAGGGGTGATGAAGTTGGGTGGGGAAAGAGGCAGACGGAGGGAGGGAAGAGAGGTGGAGACAGAAATGGCAGGACAACTGACAAAGGAGATTGGAGGGTGAAAGGGTAGGTGTGAAATGGGAGACACAGGACAAAAGAGATGTGGAATGACTCCTGGGGAAGGGAAGTGAGAGGAAGAAATGTGGGGGTTGTGTGGGGGACTAATCTCACCCAACAACCCACACAGCATTTCTTTGGAGGGCTCCGCTTGTTGTTGTACTCTTGTAATCAGGATGCATCCTAATGTGTCACAGTATTTCCTATATTCTTAATCGGGAATAATCATAATCATAATCATAATAATACTTTTATTTATATCCTGGCCCTCCTTGGCCAAAGTCAGGCTCAGGGCAGCTAACATTAGATATATAACATTAGTGTAAAATCAAACAATAATTAAATTACCTCCTAAAAACAGGTCTTTTAAACAGAATATGGATTAAGTGAGTTTATTAACAATTATTTATGGAACATATAAATTTGGCTTACATATAAATGGATATTTTAATGTGCTGAAGTTATCAAGATGCACCATGTGGGAAGAAGGACCTGTAAATCCTGAAATGGGCCTGGTGTGCTTAAGAGATGCCCATTTCCATGAGGTTTTTATGGACAACTTGTGAGACGTCATCATTTTAACCATGTTTGCTGGGCAAAATGAGGACAGGCGTAAAGTAAATCCTATGGTTACACACAGCTTACTGCAAAGGGAGATGCAGCAAAATCCAATTCATAGTTTGTTGTAGACCTAATTTGTTTTCTTTCTTTCATTTGTACTTTTATTAAGGAAGAACATTTATTAGCCAATGTGGAGTCATTTTTAGTTAAACTCTCAGAAACTGACTTGTACTGGTTTCTTCTGGGGGAAGGGGGATTGTTTTAGACTGCTTTATACTTCAATATTTTGCAAATAAATCATTTCATATATTTTAATTTTTTTAATGCAGGTTTCTTTGAATTCTTGGGGATGAGTGGGATAGAAATGTGATTAAATGCAACAAATAAAAATCAACCACAACTTTTCTAACAGGATTTTGCCCCTCCTCTTCTCAACATCTCCTTGACATAGATATTGGCAGGGCTTGGTTATGTATGGCATGTTTTGCTGATAGGAATGCTATATCCAAAATAAGGGTGTTGCTGCCCAAAGGCTACCCACTGAGTTACTGGCAGAGCTGAATTTAGACTTCATAGCAGACTGGGACTGATGTATTGCCAAGTCTAGGCTTTAAAACAAAAAAATAAATAAATGTTCCACCCTTTTAAAAAAGATGCATAAGGCCAAAGGAAAAAAGAGTAGCTTCTGTGAAAAATAATGGACCGGCTATGAGGTTTTATTTAAGCCTACTATATAAGCAAAGTCCCTAAATAATGAACCGTATATTTTAAAAAAAATCTACAAGTTTGTGTGTTTAATTTATCTTCTGTCTTTGACCTTCAGGCAAAAGTAGACAATGAGATCCTTGATTATAAGGATTTAGCAGCCATTCCCAAAGTCAAGGCCATTTATGACATTGAGCGTCCAGACCTAATTACTTATGAGCCCTTCTACACTTCCGCCTACGAGGAGAGACAGGAGAGGCAGAGTCTTGGAGAGGTAATGAACTGGGGTTCACCTATTCTCTTATGTGCACTGTTTTTAAAAGCCAGCTTAGCTTCTGCCTGATGTATAAACTTGATGCGCCTCTTGCTGATCTGTGCAAACATTCCACATCTCTCTGGCCTTAAAAAAATATGATGGCATTCTTTGTTTTGCAGCATAAGGGCTTCTGCAATGAGAAAGCATATGGCTCCTCTTTGTTGCTTACCTTTTTAATTAGTGCCTTTAGCTGCAAGGACCACATTTAGTTTACAGCCCCCTTTTCCTTGTAGAAGCATGGCAGTTACCAAATGCATGTATGAAGCAAGCACAGTGGTTCTATCTAATAGCATGTGATTTTGAAACAGAAGGCGTACATCAGGAGTTCAGGAGCTTTTGTGAGACCAAAGGGGTACTAATTCAGTAGGAGTGGCACCCATTTTTTTACTTAAGGGTTGTATTCCAGGAGTGGATAAGTCAAGACCCAAAGAGTATGAGCTATGCTAAAACACACAGATCTACTGACCCTGGAAACAAAGGTGTATATTTAATTTAGTAACCCCATTCAGGTTTGAGCTTCCAGGATAGCTTAGTTGGTTTACCATGAGACTCTTCATTTCAGAGTGATGGGTTCAAGCCCCACAATGGGCAAAAAATTCCTGCATTGCAGGCAGTTAGACTAGATGACCCTTGTGGTCTCTTCCAACTCTACAGTTGTACAATTCCAGATTTTTGCCTTTGTTTTTTTAAATACAGAGTATTTGCATAATTAGGCAAAGTCAAAAAGAGCTCAGTAATCTCAGTTGCCTATGGGATGCCATAAGCAGGACATGAGCACAACAGCATTCCAGCAACTGGTATTTAGAGTCATAGCACTTCTGGCAGTGGAGACACAACATCATGGCTCTTTTTTGCTAATACTAGAAAGTGGAATAATACAATCGAGAAGGTACTTGACTAAGAGCGGGTTTTTTCTTCCCGGTTCTACCATGAAAAGAGTTGGGTAGCCTTTGGCAAGTGACTTCTTCATCTACATCTTGTATTCACATGTTTCTTTTAAGCATTTTGTTTTTTCAGTGAAAAGAAAGAACTCAGAAAGTTGTATAGCGTTAAGTGCTGCCCAGATTGGCTGGGGAAGCACAGCCAGATGGGCGGGGTATAAATAATAAATTATTATTATTATTTGCTAATGAACTGAGCTGTGAACCAGGAAGTCATGGTTAAAATTTGTCTCTTCCAAAAAAATCTCTAAGGCTGCAGTCCCATATGCATCTGCCTAAGAGTAAGACCCACTGAACACAAGGGGACTTATCTCTGATTAACAATCATAGGATTGTGCTGTATCTGGTCTCTGCTGTATCTGGCCACTGTCTCTACTTTTCCTCAATGGAGAAAAACACAGTAATCAAAATCAGCACTAATTTGTGAGATACAGGAGAGAGAGAGAGAGAATAGTGTTTCCAAATGGAAACTACAATGACTTCAGAAGTGCACAGCAACATCCATATATTAGAATTAGATCCAAAATGTTCAGAAGTGCAAAACTTGCATGTCCTGTTCTTAAGAAACATTATCCTCAATAGCTTCTGTGCAGTGGAAAAAATAAAGGTCTATGTAAATACCTTTGGAGAGGGCAACTTTCCTTATGCATTTCCCTAAAAAGCAGCCTGGTAAATATTTGCAAAGCAAAATCAATAATGAAACATGATATCAAACTGATGTTAGGCTTTATGTGTGAATAAAAAATATTTACACAGAAAATCTCTCCTCATTTAAGACTATTTATTCATGTGACTTGACAAGTCACTTTGGCTTTACTCCATTTCCCCCCACCCCTGCATTAATTGCATTCTTTATTTCTGTGCTGTGATGAACAAGTCCCCCCCCCCCGCCGCCCCCAATAATAGCTTGCAGACTGAAAATGTATGATCAGAAGTTCAGGGTTCTAACCTGTAGGGAGAAAATGCTCAACATGTGAAGGGTTGAGAGGAGCATTGCGACGTTGGGGGTGGAGCCAAATATACATTGCCCCTTCATACATATAACATGGGAAGGCAATTTAGGTGACAGTACTCAGAACATAGTGGGAATGTGCACACACAGTGCTGTACCTCTTGAAATCTGAAAAGTCAATTCAGTGGTGAACTTTGGGCTTTAGAATTTCAGCGGCATCCCGTGTGACACCAAAATTCACCCCCACCTCGCCTTCCGTTATTCACCATTTTTGCAAAATCCACTGCAGCACCCTCTTGGCTCGGGGCCCAGGTGGGCGAACTAGTTGCGCTCCCCTAAATCCTCCTCTGGTCAGTTATAGTTCTGCATGTAGCCTATGACAAAAGAGCAGTATTTGGGTTGCACTAGTCCAACTCCCAATAGACTGCGATCTACTCACAGTATAAAAAAACAACAACTGGCAGTGATCTACCCATTGTCGTAAAAAGACTGGCAGTGATCTACCCAAAGTTGTGGAGCTTTTTTTAGGAAGCCAGAGTTGTGGAGCTTGAGGGTTTTTTTAGTAAGCCAAAGTTGGGGTTTTTTTTTGCTTTTTTGTAAGGAGATCGCTGAGGGGCCAGAGGTCAACTAGGATCTACCAGGACACCCCACGATCTACCAGTAGATCATGATCTACCTGTTGGACATGCCTGCTGACTAGAGTATGGTCTGAAGCCAAGAAGGTCTAGTCAGTGTCTGAATTGGTGACTGGGAACCACACATACATTTCCTTGGATTCCATTATGGAAGCACGGTTCCCAAATGAACAAACAGCAGTCACTCTGGAAGCACTCTGCCTGTGTTCAACTTTCTCTGAAATGTGACAGCTGTCAGAGGATAGCTGCAACAGCAACAGATCAGCTACAAAACCTGTTCTCTTCTAAGCTATGAAACTGCTTTGCCATCTTCTTTGTCTTTTTCCATAATGTATGGACTAGAGACCAGAGGCCTTGTTGCTGCTAAGTTGACAGCTATGCCAGCCAGAAATATTATTTGTGCACATAAGCATAACTAGTTAGTCAGAGCTTTTTTTCAAGGATTGGATGCACTCACTTACCTCGTCCATTTCTTTCAAGCTACAGCTTGTGTCCTTTCTTTGTTTTGATTCTCTACCCGGTCTTTAACTCCATAATGAGAGACTCACTCCTCTCCACACACACACCAGTTCTGGCACAAAAGTTAATTTGGATAACAACCCACAACTTAGCATTCAAATCCTTTAAAGCTCTATCTCTTGTAAAGTGTTTGATCACTGAATTTAATATTTCAGTCTTTGAACTACTACTGTCAGATCTTATTATGTAAAATGTTTTCACATAGTGCCACCTAGTGGAAACCAACCAGTTAATCTTCTTGTTCAGAAATGAACACAGAGGATCTGATTGGCCAATAAAGCAAAAAGTTATCGAAAAATAAATAATTCTGGTAGTGAAAGGTTGGTCTTTGATTGTAGCACATATGCTTTTAGTATAGTTCATACATGTTATGGTTGTATTCCTATTTGCAAACTCCCCACAGCTGCTCTTACACCATTGTATCTGATGAATGAGGAAAGACAGAGGCTTTGGCTGCCTACTGCTTGTATGATTGCTGTGATGCATTTAATCGTTGTTCACTTTCCTTCAGGAATGTTGTTTTGGCTGCATTTCTTTCTAAGGACCTCTAGCTATCTTCTGCTTCTGCCTTGCTTAATCGTTGCTTTTTATGGAGCAATGCCTTTTTGTATAATCTGATTGCTGATTGCATAGAATCACTTACCCAGCAATGGAGCACAGAAAACATACTTAGTGTGCTTAATGTGTGTCATGATAATAGATCCTGCTATGAAGCAATGTAAATAGTAACAGTAAATAGTTTTTGGCTTCTTTCTGGTATTAACTTGCATAGTAGTTGTTTTATGCTAATGGTAGCATGGATATCACATGACTAACATGGTCATCGGCTGGTTTTGAACCAGGAACATACTTAGGTGGATTAATAACTTAACAGTTCTCCTAGTTCTTCCTTGAGACATCCTTTGGCTCCAGATCTACATTCTCTGGTCTGTTTTTAATGGTCAGGTGAGTTATACCAATCATGGAACTAGTTCTGTGGCTTCTTAGCTAGAGTTTTTCCTGGAGCTCCATTCCTTCAGAGTTTGTATAACATTTTGACTGAGTATTTGTATCCATCATGAGCTAAAATCTTATTAGAGCTCTTTGGAATTCAGTCCTGCCTTGCTTCCCTTTAAATCAATAATATCGCCTTTATTGACATCACAATGGATACGGAAAGTGTTGAAGCATCTGAGGCCAGTACCCTGATTTAGAATCATGCCTGTTACACAAACCAGTCCCATAGGCTTCACTTTGTGGGTGCTGTTGCAAGGCACACACATATAATGCACTTTCTGTGCCTGTCCTTATTTTATGTATTTATTAAATCATAAATTTCACTCAGGGAAGCAAACATCAAAACAACAAAAACAATATTTTTTTAAAAAAATTAAAGAACAGACAACTGTGCACAACTAAATAATGTCAAGGTTTCTAGGAACAATATATTTCAGCCATCAAATGCCTAGGTAAACAGGAATGTTTTAAAATGGCAATAAAAGTGCCTTTTATCAGTGGAATACCTACTACTGTGGATACACCTTGTAATAGTGCAACAGTATTACTTGGTTTTTTCAGGAAAATGTCTTCTAGCCCACAAAGTTGGAGGCTAGTTATCTTTCTTTTTTCAATTTATTAGATTTATATTCCGCTCTTCCAAAGGAGCCCACATACACTGTCTTGGACATAACATACACTGGGTCTGTCTGAACAATCATATCTTGGCTTAATAAACAGAGATATGAACAAGCCTCTTGGCTACACATGTGATCTCTTTGCTTTAACTTTATTTTCCTGTTTCATTCAAATCTGGAAACTACAGTTAACAGTTTCAGAAAAAGACAGGATGGATATTTAGCCAACATCAAACATCACTTAACATCTTGGCTTGTTCTGACGCTGTTAAGCATAGTATCCCAATACAGAGGAAACAAGAAGCTATAGTTAATGGAAGACTTCTTGCTCATTTGTGCAAAAGACAGAGGACTCAGCTATTCAGCTGCAAATAAAACATTTTAAGTGCAATATACAATGTGACACTAGATGGCAATGGTGAGTCTTATGGAAAAAATGTACAGTGGTGCCTCGGGTTACATACGCTTCAGGTTACATACTCCTTTAACCCAGAAATAGTACCTCGGGTTAAGAACTTTGCTTCAGGATGAGAGTAGAAATCGCGCGGCAGCAGCAGGAGGCCCCATTAGCTAAAGTGGTGCTTCAGGTTAAGTATAGTTTCAGATTAAGAACGGACCTCTGGAACGAATTAAGTACTTATCCGGAGGTACCACTATATTTTTAAAAACACATTTTCAGAACGGTTTTTATATGTGTATAGATTCCACTAGAATTGGCCAAGAGGCTTGTTACTATCTCAGTTTATTAAGCTGATATATGATAGTCTAAATATGGCTTGAATTTTGGTGTAAAACCCTTCACCACTGTAAAAACATAGAGAACTAAGACTCAGTAATCAAAACCCAGAAAAAATGGTTTTCTAGACTGCCAGCACTAGAAAAATGGACCAAATGATATTTTAGGGTCAAGCCCCAGACTATTAATTTACAACCTGTAATTCCATTTTCACTAGACTCCACCTGGGTATTTCCTTTTGCTACCCTGCTGCACCTGAGATTAGTAATTTCTAGGCTTTGCTCTGCATTATGTTCTGATAAAAACTTTTTAGAATTTACAAAAAAGAATGATGAACCCAAACTTTCCTTAACAGACTCAGAGTTCAAGATATGGCAGTTCTCCTGTGCACGATGAAAGTGTAAGTTGAAAGAAAAAGACAGTACAAACTCCACAGAGGTGACTTGGTGGTGGTATAACAACATGCAAAGCTAAAGTTGGCTTGAAAGGAAGTCAGTTTCTTTGATGCCTCACTTGCAGTCATTGAATTATCCTATGTTTGTCCGTAAGGTTGAATAAGAGATTGTTGGACAAGTCCTGAATATGTTTGATTTCTACATCATGACACATTATTGGAATTTAGCACTTTTATTTCATGGCAGGTTCACATGACCCAGCTGGCAAAAGATGATCTGGAATAGCATTATAAAAAAAATCCTTCCAGTAGCACCTTTAAGACCAACTAAGTTAGTTCTTGGTATGAGCTTTCGTGTGCAAGCATACTTCTTCAGATACACAGTGTATCTGAAGAAGTGTGCTTGCACACGAAAGCTCATACCAAGAACTAACTTAGTTGGTCTTAAAGGTGCTACTGGAAGGATTTTTTTTATTTTGACTATGGCAGACCAACACGGCTACCTATCTGTAACTGGAATAGCATTGTGATTTCCGCATCGCTAGATGTACCAAGCCACTATGTAACCATGGAGACCGGATTGAACAATGGCATAGTTAATATGGGGTTAGATCCAAAAAAGCTCTTCCATATATGAAGTCATCTTCAGTTCAGGGAAGGAATGTTTAATGCTAGAGCAAGCCTGTACAACTTGTGACCCACCAAGCTAAAACACAGCCAGTAAGCCATGATTTGCGACCTGCTAGATACTTGCAATCCCTTCTTTTGCAATACCAGGCAGGTAGGGAACCAAAAGGTTTGTTGAGCCCCTCTTGGCTGGTGGACTGCATTCAGGCTGGTGGGTCACAAATTGTGCAGGCCTAAGTTAGAGCGCTGCATACAAAAAATGAAGCTAAACCCACATATGTTCATCTGCTTGGCAAAAGACTGTAGCTTCTCCTAAGCAATAAAGAATGAGAACTGCTACCAAGCAGACCCACCTCTAAGAGGATTTTCAGAACTCTTGCACAAGTGTTTGTGGTACAGAGCTTGTTGCTATTTTTCTTCTTGTCACACTGCTTTGGGATGCATTCTTTGGACTCTCTCTCTCTCTCTGTGTGATGCAGCAAGTATATAACAACTTAGATAACAACCACAATCCCAGACCATCCAAGATATGCTCAAGAACCCATGTGGTACAATGGCTGAAGTGTTGGGCTTCGGTGTGGATTAAAATCCCTGTACAGCTATGGAGAGTGTTATTAGTTATTATTGCTTAGCCTAGCATACATCATAAAAGGTGGCAACTGTGAGGTTAAAATTGGTTGTTTGTATAATGGTGGGATGCAAGCATACTACATATACTGATCCTACATCCTGGGCCTGAAAGGACATGATTCAGCATATGGCAATGCACCTTACAGAAGTTTGCTTTAACTTGATAAGAGATCCTCAAATAGCAGATATCAGAGAAAAGATGGTTAATTTTTCTACTTCTTTACGTTACACAAAATTCTGTTCTTCCTGCATAACAAGTATGGGGAACCTTTGGCTCTCTACATGTTACTAAATTACAACCTCCATCATCACGTCAGCTTGCTAGGGCTGATGTCACTTGTAGTTCAGCAACATTTGGAAGGCCAAAGGTTCCCACTTCTGCTGTAATAAAAACCCCAGAGTTTTATCTGGACAAGGTTTACCAGATGCAGCCAACCTGCCTTCAGTGCCAAGGATCATTAAAAAAAGATGGTACTCCCCTGTAAAAGTCATCTGGAAACTTGAATGCTTGGTGTCATTCAAAACCCTGAGCCAAAGAGATACTTAATACAGGGATCACCATTGTGAAAGCTTTCTGTCCAACTATGGTAGCTGTCAAATTAATCACACTTGTGATTGCCAGCTTTGCAGGTAGTGTTACCAGAGGAGTCATTTGTTATAGGTTGCTCTTGTAGAATATTTGATTAAATTAAGCATATGTGGAGGTTGCTTGAAACTCAAGCAGTTTTCTAAATCTGGATATGAGTAGGCAGTGCCATAGAAGAATCTTTAGGAGTTTCCAATCAACTTTTTCATATTGTCACCTTGATAACGGAACAGTTTGGGGTCAGGTGACCTGAAAGACCACCTGACCCTGTATGAACCTGTAAGATCATTTAGATCAACACTCTACAGGATATCATAGAGTAGGTAAACTGAAAACAGGCACAGATAGGTAGCCGTGTTGGTCTGCCATAGTCAAAATAAAAAAAATTCCTTCCAGTAGCACCTTTAAGACCAACTAAGTTAGTTCTTGGTATGAGCTTTCGTGTGCAAGCACACTTCTGCTGTTTCCCCTGCACATTGACGTTCCCTTCTCTTTGCCCTACATGAAGCATCACAGCAATTTCCCTTGATTGTCTTGTTAAAGGCATACTTTTTTTCGGCAAGCTTCCCCTAATCCATCAACTCAGGCCCTGTACCACTGGATTTCTGTTTCTATGATGTAGTTTTATTGTTTTTATGCTGATTTGCATTGTTTGTACACAATGTTGAAGGTTTATTTGAATATTAAGTGGTTCAGAAATATTTTTAAATAAATAACACAACTGAAATGACAACTACTAATGGATTTGTGACACATTGGGAGTAATCCTCTATCTACAATTTCCTTTCTTCCATGTCTTACAGTCTCCAAGGACACTCTCTCCAACTCCATCTGCAGAAGTAAGTTCAATGGAAGCTGTGCCCTGCATTGTATGATGATGATGATAATAATAATAATAATAATAATAATAATAATAATAATATGACTACCAGTAAAACAGTATTATTGCTTGTTGTGTGCTGCCTTCTTGTAAGCTGCCATTCTGTGACTATGCAGTCCACTGTGCTGAATGCAATTCAGCAGCAAAATGCACATGGCATTTATTTAGCTTATCGCCCTCAGTGCAATCAATCTCATCTCATAATGGCAGGCTCGGGTTTTGCTTTAAAAAAATCAAAAGACTCAGGGGCAGTATGGTTACATAACTGGGACACTGAAATTTCAGAGGTCAAAGGTGAAGAAGTGAGCAGGGAGCAGGATCAGTAACTGTTGTTAAGTAGTGGAAATGAACTGAATAGTTGGTGCTGGTGAGCAATGCAATCATATTTGCAGGGTTCCTTCTACATGACAGAGTTTGGAATGAATGGAACAGACTGTTCAACATCCTTATCCAGTAATCTATAGCAAACCCTGGAAGGGTTAAGGTGGGGTAAAGTGACTTAAGGAGCTCCTTCTTCGTGCTAGTAAGAAGCCTCTGGAATTTTTGGTGCTTCCATGTTCAGTGTTTGAATGATAGATTTTTTTGGACAGGCTAATATTTTTTAAATGGCTCCCAACTCTCTTAAGTGTCAGCTCCCATGTTATGAGCTCCAACTGTCTCCAACTGTCAAGGAACTGAAGCAGTGAGTCACTCTGGAAAAGCATTTTAGCAGTATCTTAACCATTATAACCCTGAATATTATAATATATATGTAAAATATTTTCTTACCTCAGGGATATCAGGATCTTCGGGATCGGATGATACACCGGTCTACCAGCCAGGGGTCCATTGGTTCTCCTGTGTACAGTCGTCACAGCTACACTCCCACAATGTCACGTTCACCACAACATTTTCACAGACCTGGTAAGGCCCAATGTAGGCAAGTGGCCAAGCCACAGAATCTTAGCTTCTTTATGTCATAGAATTGCATAGAAAGGGAATCTGACACTTTAGTATTACATGACTTCTTGCATATGGTTTGGTTCTCTCCCCCTTCCTTTTCACTTTTTGATATTTTAATTAAGCTGCCTAGAATCTATGCCAATTAGAGAAAAGCACACAGTTTCCTGCAATGAGTCTTGTTGTTAGGGGGAATGTTTGAGTCTTAGAGTAAAGCTATTACTATTGGGAAATTAAATTGGTTGCTTATCCTTTCTTTTATAAGTGGCAAGTAATGTTGAATACCATGCTATAGGGACCTTTTTAATGAGTTCTTGGTTTCAGACTGTGGAATACTCCTGATAATCAAACCTCGCAGTCCACATGACCTCTCTGCTTTGATGTTGAAATGGAAGGCCATCTTTAAAAACAGGAAAATTCTTTATTTAAGATCATAGTGTGAAGACAGACATAAAAAAAGTTTTAAAAGTTAAATGCAAATTCCACAGCCCTTCCTTCCTTCCTTCCTTCCTTCCTTCCTTCCTTCCTTCCTTCCTTCCTTCCTGCTTTCACATCTGAAATGTCCACTGTACACACTAGTGAATCAAATGCTGGCTCAGTTGTTAGGCTTGCCTCCCCACTTATGTCTTCCTTTAAAAAAACAACGTTTAATTTGTGCCTTCTTAATTATTTTAAAGAAAACTTAAGTTTATAAAACATAAATCTCTTCTGAGTGTTTGAGGCAGGAAGAGATTTCTTGGTGGCATCACAGGGACCAGCCCTGTGAATAGCTAAATATAGCCTCAAACTGGCAGAATTGTTCTTTTCAGAGCTCTATCCTGCTGAGGAAAGCTAACTATCAACTGGTCACTGTGAATATCTTTGCAGGGTGGCACCCACTGCTATTAAAATGTTGTGCCTGCATTCACCCCTAGCTAGCCATTAAGGTCTACAAATTGCAAACCAGTTCACCTGTTAAAGTTGCATTCACAAAACAGAGATGTGCAATAAGCTGTATTTTTCTTTGAAGTCTTGCCTTTAAAACGTATTTCCCTAAATAAACTGCTCATGGGTAGCATTGTGAGAAAAACCTGGAAATTAAAATTGGTTAGCCTTACTCTGGAAACAGTATGGAACCCCAAAACTAGGGTTTGGGATTCAGGTTAGGGAGAATTGCATAGCTACCTTATCCAAAAGCAGGTGAAGCAAATGTCTAGATGCATGTTTTTCACAAAGGCTTCACATTTCTGCTTCTTGTGATAATAGCTCCATATATGCTACATATATGCAAATCCAGGCTTTCTTAAGAGTTTGACAGAGCACAATTGGCTAGTTGTTTTTATTTCTGTGGGAAATGATGATCCAAGATGGCATTGGCCTCATTCAGATATAATGCTCAACAATAATTAAGGACAAATGAATAAGCCACTCCTCCTTCCTTCTCTGGTATGGCCTCAAGGAAAAGATCAGAAGCTATCACTTCCATTTTTAACCACCTGCATTTTGGCATTAGGTGTACTTCTATGTCAGTATAATATAGTCAAAAGCAATAAAATATAGTTGTTAATCTCCAACTGATTCCATTTCAGGAAGGATCTATATGACAACTCTTAGTATGTGACTCTGTGAACATAATCTATGAACAGAATTTAGTATTTCAACACTTTTAATCCTGTAATTGTAACTAAGAATGGTACAGTGTTTCCTATAAACCATGATTTAACTAACTTAAGAGTGTGAAATATGACAAGATGTAGGACATGCCATTTCTCAAAATCGTATTTGTGAGATTTATTAAGATTGAGACAATGATTCAGTTTGCTTTGCTGATATTTTGAATAGCTTTCTAGCATTGTGTATTTAAATAAATGCAGGAAATAAAATGGTTTCTGAGAGCAGTTCAAATTACTGGGGAAACAACCAGTATTATATTTTGAAATGACTGGGAATTCCCCCCCCCCCAAAGTTGGACAAGGAACACCGTTATTCACACAATAGCAGATATTTGCAGATTTCTTGTAACCCCAGATCTCAAAATTTCCAGAATGATTTTGGAAGTGACCTAAAGGCACTTTTTGAAAATTCCCTCATTGATAAACCACATGAAAGGCTACATTGATTAGAATATATATTCTATTCAAAAATGGCTCTTTTCCAGTATCTATATTATATTAAAAACTTTCATCATAAGGCCCCAAGGTGTTCCTGGTGTTCTTAGTGGAATGACTAAACTCTTCTTCCAGAATTTCTTAAAACAATTTTAAAAGGACTTTGTACCCGTTTTGGCATTGCTTGGTCAGGTTGTCACCCAGACAGCTGCTGCTTCTGAAACTCATTTGGGTTCAGGGTGTGTGATGCATGAATAATAGTTATTTTTTGCTATAGAGAGAGGGTACTAATTTAAGCCTGGACTAAGGAAGTATCCAGTGGCAATCTTGAGTTTTCACCTTCTTCCTATGACTTTTCCTAATATTTGTGTAATCTTATTTCTTCCTAGTTTGTTCAGTGTTTTTCTCCCTCTGTTCTCTCCCCGCCTCCAGCCACTGGCCCTGCTTCTGTCTTATTTTGTGTTCTCTTTTCTTTGTTTCCATTTTGTCTTGCCTCACGATTTCTTGCCGCTGCAGAGCTGCAGTCTAACGGTGTGCAGCGGTTAGCCCACCTGCGCACTAGCAGTCCCATCTCCACCCACAATGACTCCCGCCCCTACTCCCCTTTCCGACACCACTTCATCCCCCATGTCAAAGGTAAGGAGACAGGCCATTCAAGCTAGTGTCAGACAGACTGGAGATTTATTAGCATTCAAGGAAAGCTAATAAGGCACATCTCCATCAAGTGGCTATCAGCTGTGTGACTCCCGGCATGCCTCAGACCTGCGTCATAATGACTGTGTTAGACCTGACATACCTTCTCCATCTTCGAGGAAGTATGTCCTTTCTAAGGGTCTCCTTAGGTGAAGTGCTCCATTTCTTACGTTTTAGGAAAGTGTGGCTCTTTGAACAGCAAGGTGACAGAATTTTGCTGCCTTGGAAACGTAACTTTGGAATTGCCAAAACTCTGAATCTCTCTCTTCAAACACATTGGCATGTCCTACATTTTCTGTAAGGTCTCCAGTAGCACCTCTCCCCATGCTTCAACTTCCAACACAAATAACGCCATGTCCGTCAAGCTTCGCAAAGAGACATTTTTCACTTACAATGCCTTCTAGCATAGCCTCCTTCCCTTAAATCTAAGGACAGATTCAGGTCATTTTACCAGCTCATACACTTGCAAACCCCAGTGTTGAACAACAAGGCTTGCTCTAATATAACAAATCCCAGCTCCTGTCTTAGGAATGCAGGAAGCTTCCTTATAGCATATCTACACCGATTGGCAGTGGCTTTCTACAGTTTCAGACAGGAAGCTTTCCTAACCCTACCTGGAAATGCCAGCAATTGATACTGGGAGTTATCACAAGCAAAGCATGTGCCTCTACCACTGGGCAAACCACCATGTGAAGGTGCATTCATATAACATTTTTATTGCCTGGAGTGACATGGTACAATCACGACTTATATTCAAAAGCTAAGATTCATCTCTCTTAAAAACTATCTTCATAGTTTAGCTTGCTTTTCATACCGTCACACTATGTAACTCTTAAAATTCCCTTAAAATTCCCTACCTGTTCCAGATAGCTTGCTCCATCTTCCTGCCAGTATATTGATCCTCCATGATGACTATCCTACCACTTTGTATACAAAAAAAGTATCAGGTGTAATAACGATTGTAATACAACAAAACCAAAACACCAAACCGGCTTGCAAATATAAAGGACAATTTTACTTAGTTCAACAAATTAAAGTGCAATGTGCATATCAAAGCCTGGAGATACTTATAGATATACAGTCAACTAGTGGCACAACTCTGCCAATAATGTATATAGTAATAGTGTCATAGCACAGTTGAAACAAGCAAATCATTCTACAGTTAATTATCTGCTGGAAGCGCAAAGTCCTGTAAGTGGGAACGGTTGCAAGAAAGGGTTCTTCACATCTCAAGGCTTTGATATGCATGTTGCACTTTAATTTGTTGAACTAAGTAAAATTGTCCTTTATATTTGCAAGCCGGTTTGGTGTTTTGGTTTTGTTGTATCCTGCCACTTTGTCTACCCATTTTCCTCCCAGTATCCATCCCTCCTTGTTCCCAATGTGCCCTATATAATTTTCAACTCCTCCTGAATCACTCACTCAGGAGCTGATGTGAGCAGCAGTAGATTAGGTGAATTGCTAAAAGCCAGGAAGATTTATGCTCAAGTTATACTACACATTTCAGTGTCCTGAACTGAAGTAATATGTATGTTAAATAGATTGTTTGGTTTCCATGGGCCTTTATCGGAAATGATAATAGTTCTTAACCTCCTCCTCTCTCCAGTAATAAGACACACTTTACAACCTTTTCGTTCCAGTTTGTTTTAATCCTCACCATAGCAAAACTCACTTCATCCTTTACACATGGGGTCCCTTAAAAACAGAGGCACAATTCATGTTTGCATGCACTTGATCCATAAACTCCAGTTCAACATTTCCATGCTGCAGACCTACTGTAGCATCCTCCTCCTTTCTCAAGGCATTCCCATTCTCTCTCATAATATGGTAGAGCTAGTGGCTCTTTTAGATTTGATATGGCAAACCTTCACTGAGGTTCAGCTCATAGTTATCAGTTTCTGAAATAAAGATTTTCGTGTGTAACTCAAATTTGTGTTCTGCTTTGTCCATTCAAATGACAAAATCGGGAAAAACAGAAGGGCAATTAATTGTATCTTGTACAATGAAGATATGGGATATACTTCCATGCGAAAGTGCCAGCATGACTATGTGTGCATGTGCCTAGGGGTGATGTTTTGATATCTGCAGTCCACACTCAGCAGTAGCTTAAGGCCATGCTGGGCTTCCCCACTTCTGCACAAAGTTAATGGTGGCAATTATGGAACCAGCACAGGCTCTGCTGTGAGCTCAGATGCCTTCACAGTGTTCATACAGCATCTCCCAGGAAGAAAGGTGCTTGTCTTTCTAGGAGTTCTTCCCACGTACTTGTGATGCCAAACTATGACATGAGAGTATAGGAAGCTACCATCCAGATGTGTGCTAAAGTAATTTGTGCTAGATTCTCAGCCATTTTAAATTGCAATTGGCAATATTGAATAAATCAGTAATTAAATGGACCTAAGGTAATGATTGATTGTATATTAATCTGATTGTGACATTCTGGAGGGGAGAGTTCATCTTCTTTGAAAGTTTTGGCTTTGAAGCGTTTAGAAATGGCATGTTTCAAGTAGGGTGGATAGGTAAAACCCCCCCTGCATGAATGTATTTTGCTTTCATGGGGTTTGGATCACATACATTATATCAATCACCCTTAAGATGACCCAGCAAGGTTGGTTAGTAATAAAACTTATTTGTTTTATAGTTTATTAAGTTTGTATATTCCCTTCATTTGAAGATCTCAGGGCGGTTAACAACATAAAAATACAAGATGAAAACACAAAATGCATAATAAAAACAAGAACAAAACTAAGCAATAACCCCCTCCCCACCCCATCTCCCAAAACTGCCACTGCATTATAGGTATAGGGAGTTTCACAAGTAGGATGGGGAGAGAATTCAAATCCTTATATAACAACTGATTGTCAGTCACATGGATAAAAAAAAAACCAACCAGATATGAGAAGGAAAAGCAGTAGACAGGAGCATGTGAGAGGGGAAGGGTTAAGATTTCCCTCTACAGCTGCAGTCTTAGTTATTACCTCTCCCCACATGCACCAATTGACAATTTCTCTTAAAAATTATTGATAAGTTTATCTGCTGGATTGAGAACCAAAAAGTAGCACTGTGCTTCCCATGACTGATTTCTGCACTCCCCCACCCTTTAATTACATGTGCTTACATAGCCATATGTTTTTTCTCCTTTTTTTAGTTGAAAAGTACCACCATGGTTCTCATGAACGCATTCAGCTTTATTCCCCCATTTGTTTTATCCTCATTTCTGTACATGACTTTTTCCCTTTTCTTTTCTCAGATGCGGCTCCATTCTACATAGGTATGCCATGTCTCAGCTCTCTTGTGACACCCCTCTCCAATACCCAGAGGGACTTTGTGTTGTTGTTCTTACCCATGTTCACTCCCTCTTTGCTGATGCTTCCTTCCTTCCAAGTGTCATTCTAACAGATACATTTTACTGCTTTAGCTAACAACATGTTAGGTTCAATTCAGCCACTCATATTGGCCTCTATTCACAGATGTGTAAATCTGTGGCTCAGTCTGTAGCACAGGGCTGTTTGACCAGAACATCAAGGGTCCTTTGTTCTTTTCATTTAACTTAATGCTTGTCAGTAGAGATTACTGTCACCCTTCAGCTTTCTGTAAATAGCATTTCAATACAGATTTATTGGAGAGCCAAACAGAGGTAAAAAAAAAAAAAAAGTGTGATGAAAAGCTGATAACCAATTCCTCTTTTAAAAAAAGTTTAATGTCCATGTTTGTATGCATCCCAATTTTGTACTGTAAAATGTTACCTTGAACAAACAAAGTTAGCATAGCATAAAAGCCACATGGAGGCCACTTGAAGCTACATAGCAGCTGCTTCATGAGGACTGGTTTCCACTGTTTTCTCTCTTCACCACTGCCACACATGCATGATGTGTAGAAGAGCTGCCATGCAGAGACAGTCTCAAGTTGTTTGACTTGCTTTCACGTATGTCCTGTTAAATGCACGATTAATTTCCCTCCAGCTCCTGAGAGCAAATAAAGAGGTTACCATAACCCACTGTAAATACACCACATCAATTGATTTAATGTTTATTTTCTAATAAATACATATTCTACAGAAAATATGTGTCTCTCTCCAAGCAGTCATTCACATTTTTTTAGCATTGATACTAACTGATCACTAGTGTCCTTGAAAAGCCACATGTATGAGGATAGACATAAACTAAGTTCTTACTGATCCTGAGCTTTAGGGATGAGTTGAGTAATCTATGAACTGAATGAATTGGATTCCCTCCCTTCAGCATATTGATAACCCACTCCCAGATTTTTAAAGGAACAGTTCGCACATCAGAAAACTGTATCAGAGAGTGCCACTCAATAGCAGACACAGGCCCTTTCCAGGGAGGCTCACCTGGTGTTGACTCTGTTACCTTACAGTGCCACTTGTAGACTGTTTTAGTTGTCTGGGCATTTTAGATACCATTTGAATAATGGTTTTAATCTTGCTTAGCTCTTTTTAATCTACTTTTAATATTGGCTTCTGCTGTTACACTGGTTTTATAATTGCTGTATTTGTTTTAGTTGACTGTTTCTAATCCTCTTCATTTGTGAGCTGCTCTGAAAATCCTTTGGGTTGAAGAGCAGGCTAACAACATAGGACATATACATGAGATAAAGTGATTCAGAGTCCCGTTGACATAGTTCAAGCTTGAAAAGCTTGGACAGGTTTTATACGCTGTCCCTTCCGTGCAAACATAAAACACCTATGTGTGCAGCTGTATTGCACACAATTGGAGTTTATATGACAATGGATTCGTCTCCCTGTTGATTAGAAGGAATCTCCAGTCCAAACTTTCAGTCACTCACTTAATCACTATGTATGTGCAGTTGGCATTGAAGGGAAAACATACTTTGACTGCTTCTGTTCATGAATGAAAATGTGGGAATGTGTCAATAGAACAGCTCCCCATGTGCCCCCTCCCCATCCTCTAGCAGTTGTTGGATTACAACTCCTGTCATCCCTGACAATTGGCCATGCTGCCCAGGACTGACAGACAGGCCCATGCAGAGGGGAAGGCAGCCGGGTACACTTGTCCTGGACCTTAGAGTGCTAATCTGGCTGGGGGAGCCTGTCAGGGGCCTGCTGGACTTGCGCTGTTTGAGTTTATAACGTTATTCTAACAAGACTCCAGCCCCTGCCCCCAGACAAGTTCTGTATGGACCTGCTGACAGGAGTTAGAGTTCAGCCTCATTGCGAGGGCCACAGGCTCATCATACCTACCATAAGATAATTTTTTGGAGATGAGATGAAAAACAAGACCCTAGAGAGAAGGGAGTGTAGTTATTTATGCTAGTTTGATCAATCAAAGAAAGAGCAAGCCAGAATAATTAATCTGAAGCTTTTCTCCTTCTCGTACATGTATGATCATTTGAAATGAATGCTTCTCTTCTAAGGGTGCAGATAATTTGACTTGGGGTTTGCCTAGCAATGACTTTGCCAAATGCCATGACTCTTCAACTGAAAGTGTGAACCCTGGCTGATATTAAATCATTACCACGTAACTTCCCATTCTGCTCCACGGCTTGTCCATTTAATTTGACTGCATTCTTCCTCACGCATGCTGTTGGAATGTACAAATGAGAGGATGCAAGCTGCCTGATTTCTAGCCTGATGTGAATGTCTCTCCAGTGCTAGCCATATTTCCTGACTACCAACTATATATATTTTTTGTTCGTTTCCTCCCTGGTTTTCCTTTTCCACCCTCTTTTGGTTGGGTTTTTGAATTATGCCTGCTTCTTTACTGCTGTTTTTGTTTTTGTTTCTGTTTCCCCATTCTCCTCATTGGAGGCAATGAGCCGTCCAGCGGTCGGAACTCCCCTGCCCCTTACCGGCCAGACAGCCGCCCTCTAACACCAACTTACGCTCAGGCCCCTAAACATTTCCATGTTCCAGGTAGGAGCTGGCAATGTATGTCTTGGTGTCCTGTCATAGTGTAGACCAGTAGCCTTTGTAACCCTTGTCTTGTCTCCATTATCTCATGCTGTTTAGTTCATTTGTTTTTTGGAGTATACCATGAACTGCTTTGAAATGCAGGGCTTGTTGGTTTTATTTTGAGAGGAATTAGAAAAAGCTGGCTGCAGAAAGATTTAAGCGTTGAAATTAAATCTTTCTCTTAGAGATTTTGGAATAGGGAGGATACAATGTAGTTTGGTAAGAGCACCGTGTACATGGCCCAAGCCACTTCTTGGTAGCACCAAACACATCTTACCTGTTAGTTCCTGTTTTTCATGACTTTAAGAGGCAGGATTCAGGTTACAATCCTAAACAAAAATACTAGGAAGCCTGTCTAATGGAACTCAATGGGACCTGAGCAACCATACTTAGAATTGCACTGTGCATTTTTTGTGGCACAATGACTGTACTTTCTGTTAAGAATAATATTGCTTAAGCAGACTCATTGCATCTACGGTAGTTGTTTCTGTGGCGCCCTCTGGTAGGCTTCATTTGGGGCCTTAAATCTGTAGATTCCTGTGCGAAGTAGTTCTCATTGATGCAAATCATTAATTTAACATTAAAGCTTCACATTATTTACTTTGCTTCTGTACACTTTTTACTGCTTGAGAAGGAACCAGTGATACTGCTAGAAGTTCAGCCTTGTGTCTATTACACTCTGCTTTTATAGTATTGTCTGCTGCGAATGCTGCAGATAACCTGGTAGCCATTTTCTAGCAATGGTTGTGGCTTAATGTTTCTTGAGCAGTCTCAGTGAGCAATGGATATGTCATTATTTAGTATTAAGCAAAACATTGAGTTGGGGTTAGTTTGTATCAAAGATCTCTTGTTCCAGTGTATTTTGAGGAGATAAAGAATTATGGCCCCACTCTCTTCCGTGTCAATTAGAGTTGTTGTTCTGGAAGTAATAGAGACGTGCCTGTCTGGCTGAAAATTTTGGCCACACACTTAGGAGCTACTGCTGCTGATATAACATCTGCCTTCATGGTCATGGATCTCCAAGACATTCTTAAGAGATTACACACATATTGTAACTGCTTAACATACAGAGAAGGTATAGTGGAGGGTGGGGAATGTGCAGCTGAACCAACAGCATAACCCTTTTTATGGTTTAGAGTTGAGCCATTACTGATATATTCTAGCCATTAATTAGCTGCTACACATCTAAGAGGGATAGCCTGCATTAAACATATCTTGCCACTACGAGGCTGCAATCCCACAGTGGCACTACTGAGTAAACATGCGTAGGATCAGGCTACAATATAGCATTCTGTTTTCTTTGTCTACTGAGTTACCCTAGATAAGTCTTTTTTAAAAAACAACCCAAAGAACATTGCTTTTGGGTTATTTATTTTTGACTCTACCTCAAGCTTTCTAAGAATCCTCTCTTCATTTTGTTTGTGTTCTCATATTAATTTTCAGTGTCTGTGCATTTTATATTTAAGAGGAACATGAACTTTTCCTTGAGAATATATCCAAGCATATATTTAAAAAAAACAAATGAAAACATTCTGTACTATTTAAGTCATTGCTAGAGAAGTACTGTATTAAGTCCAGGCTCTATGCCATAAAATGCTTCTGAATATGAACATATGTGGTTGGTGGTGTGAGTTGGTTGTACCACCAAACCAATAAGTGTGGTAAGAAACATTGCAGAGACTCAATAGAATCACGGACAATATGGCTGCATTTCAAAATGGCAGATTTACACTGCAATCCTTTACACATCTACCTGAAAGCAAGTCCCACTGTTCTCAATGAGACTTACTTATGAGTAAGCATACATAGGATTGCACTGAATGAAACATGTTCTGAAGCCTTGACTGTAAATGTCCATCATTGCTACTTGTGATGTCTGTGGTTGGAGGAGAAATTGAGCTGCTGTTGCACAATTTCCCAGTAGTCATTTGGGGGCTATTTTCCGCCAGAATGCTCCTGTCTCCACCCCTGGCATATCTCTTTTGGTTGCACCTCCTGTGAAATGTTTATCCCACTAACAATCTACTAAGACATTAAACTGAATGGCCCATGCTTTTAGGTACATCACCATGTTGCCAACTCTATATGTCAAAGATTCATATCATCTGTCTGTGATATTTTCCCATCTGTTTTTGTGTTTTGTTTTCATCAGATACTTCTCTCTTTTATGTGATACTGAAATTAGTTTCCTGGATACTTGTGCCAAGTCCTCGGTTTGGAATACCTGTCAATTTAGTGTTTGATTTCTTCCCTCTTTCCCAGCATTAATTGAAGATGTCCAAATAGTCTCATGTTTCTGCTTTTTATTTTTACAGATCAAGGCATCAATATTTATAGAAAACCTCCTATCTACAAACAGCATGGTAAACCTTATTCTTTCTGTTTTCAAAGTGGGACAATCTTAATATATTAAATAGCTGCATGACTGAACTGTTGACTTACCCAGAGCTTTGTCTTCATGTTAACTTTTTGTAACATTAGCGGATTATTGCCTGCTTTATCACCTTTTATGTTTCATTTTTTTCTGATTTAAACAGAGGGTGTTTGAAAGGCAGAAAAATACAGTAATCTCTCATCTTACATGTGTTTAGCAGCAGGCTGGATGAAATTGTGCAACTCCCAAGCAAGGCACAGGGTAACACAAGCAGACCTGGCACAAAATGTGCTTTTAAACTCTTGGTCTTGCTTGCTGGGCAAGGCCTACTCAGTGTGCCGGCTCTGGGAGGGCTGCAGATACACTAGCCGCAGGGTAGCGCCAAGGTTTGACTATATGCAATTTTCACACATATGCATAATGCTTGGAACCAAACCTGTGTAAGATGAAGGATTACACTGTATGCCTCACTGCTTTGAATGTCGTTTTCCAGAGTATGATAATCCATCATGGCTACTTTGCTATGTAGTACCCTGCTTGCAAACAGGAATAGTACATGTCTTATTGGCCTTTGTTTCAGTCATATAAGCTGCAGTCATGTAGGGTTGTTTTACAGCTAGCAGGCCAGCATTCCACATGGAAATTTGCTTAAAGATATTGTACTAATATATCTGGAAATATTGAAAGCAACATATCTCTTGGAAACTGTCATAACTAGCTAAAAAACTCTGACAGGAACAGTTAGGTTTTTAAATCAGTTTTCCTGTCCAAGTGGAATACCCACTTTAATAATATGAGAAATGATGGGGAAAGTCATTTGACCAAGGCATGGTCCCAATGAAAACTGAAAGAGCATAATCCAACAAGCACGCTCATCTCTCTCACGACCCTCATTCATTTTATTGATGCTGGCATGGGAGCTAGCTTGGTCTCCATTGTGTATTGCTGTGCTCGACTGAGCTTAAAATGAGGTAGAACTGACAAGAATCTGCTTTTGAGTGCAGGGGCAAAGCAGTAGAATGTCTGTAGTAACTACAGAGTGTCTTTCAACATGTGCCCAATGTTGAACGCTCCGAGTAAAAAACGAATAGTGTGTCTTCATAGCAGGGTTCTGCACTGACAATGGAGCATTCACAATTAGCAATTCACAATTTCTTTTTAACAGCAAAGGTCACATTGCAGTATTTTCTGAGGGAATTTCAGTAGTCTTTGGAGAGCTGGCTACAAAAATACATTTTTCACAGTATCTAGAAAGAAACTAATTATAATTATAGCTTTTAGGTAAAGACTCATGGAAACAGAAATAGTAGGAAGATCAGGGGTGGCTGAGGGATGCAAAAGTTTTAGATTGCTTGAGGGCTGATGGTTATTATGGGGTGGCATTTGTATTATTATTATATTATTATTATTTAATTTTTAATCATGCCATTTAATTTTTTTCTTGACATCATTTTTATTTCTCTATGATTTTTATTGTGTCTACTCACCTCCCATTAACATGTGAATGTTTTTGCCACTGACCTCATCAATTCTAATACGTAAGTACTGTTGGAAGGCATGTTTTTGTAATTCCCTGAGCAATGAGCCAAGGTAGCTGCTCCTTATCCATTAAAAGCAGGGATGGGAAACCTCCGATCTGGGCATCAAATGAGACTTCTCTTCTGGCCCTCAGGACTCTCCTCAAGCTACACACCCTCCTCAGTCATCTTGGCTGGCTGGAATGTGTCCCTTGCTTGCCTGGGTGGAGGACAGAAAGGGATATATTAAGTATGTTTAGAAACTGACCTACTGTAAAAAGGTTAAATCTACATTCATTTTGCCTGTGAGCCCCCCACCCTTGGGAGGCTGCCTAGAAGGGAATGTGCCCTCAGTCTGAAAAAGGTTCTTCACTTCTGCATTAAGACTTCACAGTTTTTCAGGAACTTTTCTTGTTCATAAGCCCCCTTTGAAATGAAAGAGAGCTGCCAGTCTGCACAGGATGAAACTCTTGTGCAGCTTTCATTTGTTTCACTTAAGCCTATGCACAATATATTTCCAGTTAGTTTCATCCCTTATGAACAATTTTTATTATATTTCAAAATAGTAAGGGGGCTTCTGTAAATAAAAATCTTTTGTTTCTTGTTTGCTCTTCCCTAAAAATTCTACATTTTATTATAACTTGCAAACTTTAAAAAGTTAGTATTCTTTCACTCTACTTTCTCTTCTTCTGGAGAATGAATCTAGTTAAGGTTTTAACTATGTAGTAGCATCTGATAAAGACTTTCCCTTCCTTCATGCATGACTAAATGGTCGCAGGACTTTCATTTAAAAATGTACTTTAAGAAATGTTAACAAAGTCTTAAAATATCATGGAGTTGCAGTCTAAGGCTGAGATGGCCATGGTTTAGGGGAAAGGGTCTTAAGGGTCAAACTGAGAACCATCCAGGGCCTGATTAGGTCCATTGGCTGGTGGTTTCCCACCTCTCCTCTAAGTGATCACAGTTAAAATGGCCAAATTCATTTGAACGGAGCATTAAAACATTGAAGTAGATTTATATAATATGCAGATGGACAATCAATATCTAGATTTACCCCTTCTCTTCTTATGCAAGCATGGCCCTGTATAACTTTCTAACATTTTCTGATACGGGCCTCTGTTTTAGCTAAGTTTGTGACATCTGAAAATACCCTTTGGAGGCTTTCAGAAACACAAACCTTAAAATAGTAAAGACACAAAATATATCTTGGGAAATAGTTTTTCTAGTTCACATTCTTTTCTATCTTTTTTTAGTTGCTTCATACACAGTGGAATCAGCCCAACATTTGGTTATTGAAAACAGCAAAGGGTGAAACTACACTGTCATTTTGTATATGTAAAACTCTGCCCTGAGGTGATTTTTTTATTTGTTATTTACTGGCATTAAATCTGCCTTCTTCTTTTCAAATACACACGGAACTTAAGAACAGTTGCATGCATCTCATGGTGATGTTCCCTCATACATAATGATAGTATAATTTCACCCTAAGTGAATTGCCAGGATAAATATTACACTATTACTATACCTTACTTTGGGATCAATTTCACATGGTGATGACAATGCTCTGAAGTAAACATCAAGGATGCTTAATAAGAGCTTTAACCAAAATAAAATGAAGCTAATTATTATGTAGCAATTACCCAACTACTGATTTGGACTGATGAAAAAGTATTTATTTAATGTGTTAAGGAAATGTAATGTGTTAAGGAAATGTAATTATATAGTAGAAAGTTTACAGTTATTAATACACAGCAAATTTCATTCCCATTGGAGAAATTTTGTAAAATGGCATGAGATTACATCCAGTAGAACACTACTAAAATATCCCTGGCTTCTTGCCTTACATGGAAACCAAGAGGCACACTGAACTCTTCTTTTTATTAACAGCAGTTGCTTTAAAAAAGAGAGACTGCCATATAATGCTTCTGTGGTTCCAATGAACTTGCTTTGTAAATCCATTCTAAAGCTGTGCACAAACCTAGGATTATTGAAATGAGAGTGCCACTCTGGAAATATACTTGTGTTCTATTCAAACAAAACAATTTTCTCTCCCAGATCAAGCTCAGGAAAACTGGTCCTGTGAAATTTTGCAGAAGTTGGCTGTACATAGAGCTAATTAGCAGACACTTGTGATGTCACAAACCCACCTCCATTGACCTGGGAACAATTTTGCAACTGCTTAAAAAAAGCAGCCTGAGGCAACTAAAGAGCATTTGAATCAGACATCTTGGCCTTCCAGATGTTGTTGAAATCCAGCACCTTACACTCCCTGACCATGCTGTCTGTGGTTTATGGTGGTTGGAGTTCAACAACAACTGAAGGGCCATGGGTTCCCTGTTTTAAATGATTAAGTTTTAAATGATTAAATGATTAAGCATCCCATATGCCTCCCTGAAACATTTGGAATAGGCAGGATAGCAGAATTCAAGCTTTTGGATGACTTGCTTGTCTGTTATTTACATTGTAAAGGTGGGAGGAAGCCAGGCTCACTCCATTACAGAACTCCATTGTAACTTCTGATTTAATGCTGTGATTGTATGCATCCTTCAAATGCGCTGTTCTCATGAAACTTGGGGTTTTCTTGCAGAAATTAGAACTTAAAATTTGGCCACAATATGTTAATAGGAGCATTATATCAGGGCTTCTCCAGACTGGTGTTTTATTTGTGTGTGTGTTTTCCACCGTGGGTGGGTGGGGCACACGGTGTCTTACACTTGTCATTGACACAGTAATAGTGCGTTAGTGGCAGATTTATCCTGAACCATCCACCCATCTTCCAGCTTTATTTACATTCTGTGATGCTTCCCCAGTGTTACTGCATTATTGCTCTCTGGAGGGGCATTTTCTGTGCTATTGCCGAACAAAAGCAGGACAACCACCACTGCCACCCCCAGAACATTTGTGCTGTAAGAAATTACAGGACTTCAACAAGAAGCTACAAAACATGCACCAATTGGATACAGGGCAGTTTGACTGCCCCGAAACTTTTGCAGTCACAAACTGTATTGAAAGAGTGATTGTAGAAAACTGTCCCAACACCACCAAGAATGCACAATAAAAAGGATGTCTGGAGGGGCCCTTACTTGCTGAATAAGGAGATGAAATAATAGTACTTATAGTGTTAACTATTTCAATTGTAAGAGAGCATGAAGTTGAAAAGAACCATATAGCATTGATGCAGCAACTTAATCTGATAGCTTAAGTTCCCCTGATTGCCATCTAGATGCAGCTGCCCTGGCAGCCCAGAACAAGTCTTCCGATGATATCATCAAGTCCTCCAAGTTCCCAGCAGCCCACGCTCCAGCACCCAACGAGATTCCAAAGATTGAGACAGAATACTGGCCAGGTCCACCCGCACTTGCGGCTGTAGGTATGGAACAACAAGTGAAAAAAAGTGTAAACCCCACCCCAGCTTTCTACTAACCTATAAATAAATTTAGACTAATATTAATTAGTGTGTGATACAGGGATATTGAATTCATTTGCACCTGATCCTTAAGAGTCTTATGGGTGCTACACTAAATATATAATGTGAAAAGATGGGGAGAGGGGTTTCCCTGGAAAACCCTGTAGTTTGGAATGTATAACCTCAGACTCTGGGATTTCTAATCCCTGGAGTCTACATTCCATTGAAGTGCACACTCCCAGGTTTTCCTGCGTTTCTTTCTCATTTGGACCCCTTCCATGCATGCCTAACACAGAACCTCTAAGCTTTGCTTTAAAGTATCTAGAGTTCATAAAGACATTTAGGGTTTATCACAGGAGCTTTATGAAGGGAGATTTTTTCCCGTGTGTACATGCTGTTCCTCCGATTTCCCCCTTTTAAGAGCTTTTGGCCCCCGAAATCACAATGCACTTTTTGAATTCAGAGAGTTTAAACAGGAAGTTGAGGTTTCTGTGGGACACTTTTTGAGAAGGAAAGTGAGGATTTGGATATTTCTCCTTAGTTTCTAGTCAAAAATATTATCATTTCTTTATGAATATATTTATATGCTACTATATCATAAAAATCAAGTACGGTTTCGACCACAGTATCTATATACAATAAAACTTTGTAAAAACTTAAAATCAGAGACCATCACCTATTATTGAAATGTGTTTTCTTAATTGCCTGCATAAGCTTGGCAGCATGGAAAAGTTTTCAGCAGGCGTTTAAAGGTTAAAACAAAAGCTGCCTGCTGAGGAATGTGTCCAAGGAATTGGTCTACAGGGGCAGAGTTAAGAGATTACAAATAACATTGTCTTCATAATCTCATTCAAATCAATGTGTTAAATTGACTGCTGCAATGAAGCCTGACTTGTTTAAGGATTTTCTTACTTCAACACCTTTTCACTGTATCTAATTAGGATAGGAAACCAAAGATACAGACAGGGTGAGTCATATTATTAGAAAACCTGAGGCAACCACATTTGGCAGCAGGTGCTGGGGGACATACTCTGCGATCAGACATACACATCATCCTGAGCTGGTGCCCAGGCATTGGCACCACACTGCTGCTGAATTGCAATGTTTGTTTTACCAGGCAGTGAGCAGGTGCCAGGTGGCCCAGTGCATGAGTGAGGCAAGGTGTTTGAGGTCATAGCTGTGGGACCACATAGCCTGTCCTGCACCTCCTAAGGTAGCCTCCTGCCCTTAGCTGCAATGGAAGATGTTATCCTGTTGCCAGTGTTGGAGCAAGAGTCAGTTGCCAGTCCTATGGACTTCTGTTCATGGAACTGAGTGAGGAGACATGAGTCCATCATCTCAGGCTGCAAAATGTTCTTAAAGTTCTTGATTTCGATACATAGCACAAGCAGATTTCCAAATAAATGAAGTTAAAAGTGGCCTACTATTAGCATCATATTTGTGCCTTAAGATATTAATTTTATTTTCCATGCTTTTTTTCATTTTTAAAAACACTTTTTTTGTTAAAACCCAATATGTATCATGTCATATTATCTGTCCACATGATTATTTAAATACAATAACTGTTGGTTACCTGTTAACGGTTGGTTGAATACAAAAGCCTGATTCTCATGTTAGCTGGGGAACTCAGTGTGAGGTGATTGTACAACATCGCATCAATGTTACCCTTTTTTTGTCAGTATTGTGTGATCATGTCAGCATAAAGAGATTTTTGCAATGCCAGCTTTAAGGGGGTGGGAATCTCACAGTGGTGATTTTCCTTTCAAAATTATTATAGGACTGAACCCTAAGTATATTATTAAAATTAATATTAAATAACTGGGTAACAAATTCCACATATACTGTGACACAGATGAGGATGAGGGCTTGTTTGCCATGGGTCATAGTAAGCATTAGCTCTTACTATAATAGGGTGTATGAAGCCAGCATGCTCACCATATGAAATGGCCATAGCTAAAATCATCTCATACTGACTTCACCAAATCCAGAAGGCACAGGTGAATTGGACCTACAGCAGGCATTTGGGGATCTCTAAAGAAAATAATTTTTTATTCAAACATGGAATGTGGTCAGCTTTATAAGAAACAGGAAACAGTTATATTACATTTTGGAAAATGTTAGCAACGTCTGCTAAAGGTTCAAAATGCGGAAGGACTCAGGGGCAGCAGAGATTTCATAGGGTGTGTGTGTGTGTGTGTGTGTGTGCTTTGAACAAGGAAAAGTGACTTCAGGAGCTGCTGTTTTCAGCAAGCAGTAGTGGCAGGAGAGAGGAGGGTGCCTAATCTTACTCCTGTGTACCATTTTCCCACTGCAATGCTTCTCCCTTGAAACTGGGCTCCAGACTCATGCTTGTGAGAAGACAGGAAAAAAATATGCATCTAGAACAGTGTTTGGGAAAAAGCAGCCTGGGAAGCAGGAACTTGCAGCAGAAAAATTGCAGGCGGGAGGGGTTATGTACACTCTTGAAGCCGTTTCTGCTTCTTAAAATCATCCTTTGATATTTAAATGCATGTATATGCATGTAATATGTAGCTAAGCTCATGGTTCTGTACTCACTATCATGATACATTAGGTGTGGGGAACCTTTGGCTCTCCAGATATTACTAAACTAACAACTGCCATCTGCCCTAGCAAGCATGGCCACTGGCCAAGGATGTTGGGAGCAACACCTGGAGAGCCAATGGTTTACCACATCTGCTTTATACACCATTGTCTCCATGTCCATTTTGCTTGTATATCTTACCCTTCCTATTCACATTTCCAATGTTACCCTATTTTAAAAATCCATAATCATTTGCAGTCTTTGCAAAATAACTGAATTCAAATGCTGGGTTAATACTTTATTTTAGGTTTTACTTACTGTAGAACCTGAAATGTTATTTATCTTAAATGTAGTTCTTCTAATTGGCAGAGTGCTTTCCACAACAGCCTTGTAAGCTGGGTCAATATTATGTATGTTTCACAGAAGAAGAAAAATTTCATAGCACAGTCTTAGCCATTCTGCTCGGGAATAAGTCCCACTGAGTTCAGTGAGACTTAAACCCAAGTGAATGTGTATATGATTACAGCCCGAAATAACGTCCAGGGTTTCTAGATTCAAGACCAAATGTTTATCCAACCACTATTATTGATGATTACTTACATCTTTTCAAAACTTTTAAAAAGTCCTTAACCATTGATTCAGGGCTTTTGTTGTTTTCTTGCAATAGTATATTATATACCTCTCCTTGGTGAACCTGTGGAGAGTGCAAGAGAGAGAGAGAAAGAGAAATTCCAGAACTTTAGCTATGCCTACCTCAGACATAGAGTTGTGGGAATAAAATGCAGAGGGGAAGAACCATGTACCCCACTTTGAGCTCAGTGAAGGAAAGGTGGGTTATAAATGTAATAATAACAACATATATCACTAAAAACATGGGCCAAATCTCAGCTTCCCATTGGTAACTGGAAATGGAGTTGCTCAAATCTTTCATCCTAAAGCTTTTATTAAAAGGGCCCACCTAATTCCCAAGTTATTTATGATATTATTCCCTGTAGTTACAACTGACAAAGTTTTAATTTACTTAATGGAGTTGGACGTAGAGGTGCCCTTTAGAAAGTGGAAGTCCCCTTATATAAGCATAAGGACTATTTTGAACGTAGCACAAGATGCTTATTGTGAGAGCTGAAATCCAATGGTACACTTCTGTAACACAAGTTCTTTCACAAACTTCAAGATGCATGCTTATGCAAGTCCAAGTTGTGCAAAGTCTTCCTCTAGCTATACTATGAAAGTTTTGGGGACAGAATTTTGCCAGAACTTCTTCTACTGGTGCCTCAGGATCCAGCCCACAATGCGTACGAGATTCACTTACCACTTGAAAAAAGTAGCTAAAACGTGCAAAATTACTATTTAGAAAATTGAAGCCCTGGGCCTCTCAATTAGAAACATGGAGGAGAAAAATACAAGCAATGGTTGTATCAATGGGACTTTACCAAATATCAGGAGTTTGGCTGTCGGCACTCAGTATTCCTCAATATAGCCGTCTAGTAAAATGAGTGAAACCACAGTATTTACAGTATATGTCACACTTAGGAGGTAACAAAAATTTGGGTTCTACACAGAAGGTGACAGAGTTAAACTGGAGATAAGTATATCATGGCTATTTCTGAAACAAAATTGATAGAACGTCTGGCTATGTGTTTAGTGGAGTTTAGTTTTGTTATTCAGCAAGCAAATTTTATTCGGCAGGCCTAAGGAGACATGGGTAATGGTTGTCAATCCTTGTGTACAGTTGTGCAAGAAGCTCTCTTTGTGCTGTGGTTTTGTGGAAGTAGGTTCTGACATGCGCCGCAGATCCACTGGCAGAGATGAAGATCTTGAGGAGCTTCAGAGACGTCGGCAGCTACAGGAGGAACAACTGATGAAGGTGGTTATGATATTGATGTGAATAACTCATCTGTGCCAATTGAACTGGATGTTTTCAATAGCTTACATACAATTTTTAATTCCCATTTTTGCAGCTCAACTCAGGTCTGGGACAATTGATATTAAAAGAAGAAATGGAGAAGGAAAGGTCTTCGCTTCCCAGCAGCCGTTATGACTCTCCAGTTAATTCATGTAAGCGAAAAGCATACATGGGTGGTCTATGGGAAATGATGGATTAGGCTGCCTAAAATAAAACCAGGTTTTTCATCTATTCTATTGCTGGTTCTGCGAAAAGATGTTGATCAGTGCTGCACATGTGAAGCTGTTTTTATCACTCCTGTATTCACTGTCTGCCGTTTTATCGCTAGCTGTTTTTCACAATACATTCTCAGAATGCCTTGTGCAAGAATTGAGTTTTCCCGATTCCAGATCCTTGGCACATCTTAAATAAATCAAATGAGGAAATGGCTGGGGAGTAAATATATTCCTAGATTGCAGAGGAAATATCATGATGTTGTTTGAAAGCCTGCTGATCCATGAGATCAGAATTTTTATGAACAGTACGAAAATTGTTGGTGCTGATTTCTTGGGAAAGCTTCCTTTGCTTTGCTTTGCTTTGCTTTGCTTTGGTCTGTAAAGAAACAGAAAAATATTGGCGGTATGTTGCTTACTCCAATTAATCTTCAACTAGTTCTCAAATTAGAAAAAAAAATGATGTGGTTGGCAGTAACTTAAACAAGTTTCAAAAAAAGGCTTGTATAGAGCCTGAAGTTTGATGACTAATTCAGATTATTCTTTTTTCTAAAAAAACAACACACCCTCATTTGCATCAAAATTTAAAAAGCAACAGCATTTAATTTAGAAAACAAATACTGAGTTCCATATTTTACAACAAGCATTTTTTATAAGATTATGATTGCTCACTTGCCTAAATGAATAACATATAAAATGTAGATTACTGCTAAGGTCACGGCAATATTAGTGTTCCTGAAAAGCCAACAAGCTAGGTCAGGAAATCATGTTTAAAAAGTGGCATACACCTTGTTGATATTTATGCTTCTCATAGCCTTTTAGCCTTTCCCACATTGGGAGAGGAAATCAGCATTGCCTCAGGGAGCAGGGCAGCACATTCCAAAGTGCTGGATCATAGAAAACGGAATCACTGGCTCACCAGACAGGTCGTATGGGCAAACCATGATACATTCCAGAGAAAAGGCTGCATTTTATAATTACTGCTTAACCGTTTGTTTATAGCAGGATATGTATGATTCTGTATAATTGGATTGTATGTCCTTCATGCACTTTTCAAAGCTCTAAGATCGAAGTACTTGTGACAAAAGCACAACTGCTTACCTAGTAAAGGTAAAAGGTAAAGGACCCCTGGACGGTTAAGTCCAGTCAAAGGCGACTGTGGGGTTGTGGCACTCATCTTGCTTTCAGGCTGAGGGAGCTGGCATTTGTCCACAGACAGCTTTCTGGGTCATGTGGCCAGCATGACTAAACCGCATCTGGCGCAACAGAACACCATGACAGAAGCCAGAGCGCACGGAAACGCCATTTCCCTTCCCACCACAGCGGTACCTATTTATCTACTTGCACTGGCGTTCTTTTGAACTGCTAGGTTGGCAGGAGCTGGAACAGAGCAACAGGTACTCACCCTGACGTGGGTGGCGCTATGGCGCTAAACCACTGAGCCTTTTGTGTTTACCTACTAACTGTGGGCTAAAAAAGAAGTGCATTTTAAGCAACATAGAGGATTGTATACCCCCATCTTTTTGAAGAGAAACAGGACAGGAGGCTTTGTGACCCCTGAAAATGGCCTTCCTTAAGACAGAAATGTAAGCAGGTGGGGGTGAGTGGGCTAGTTCCATCACCCCTTGGTCACCATTCAATCACCTTCCAACTTCTAGAAGATGAGCAGCAGGGAACATTTTATAGCCCATGCAGTATCCCTGCACATTTCAGAATGCTGAACCCCCACCCTCCTGTTTATTTTGAAGAGGGATTTTGTTAAAACTAAATTCCATATAATAAGGCCAAGTTTGCTTAAAACTTATAATTTCAAGATTCCTTTTGGAGAAAATCTTGTGGGTTCTTTTAACTGATTTCTAAAATGTTCTGACTTCGACTTTTTGAATGTGTGTGTTGTTGTTTCTGTCCTAACATAAATTGTTACATTTTTGATATTTCCTTCTCCCTTTTCTGTTTAGCTCCACATGCAGCTGCTTCCAAAACCTCTTCCCTTCCTGGCTATGGAAGAAATGGACTTCATCGGGTAAACAGTCAACATTTCTTATAAGCAGGGTCATATGCGTCGTTATTTTGTTAGGAATTTCATGGAGTCTCCAAATGGTATTGATTGAAAGTAGGTGGCCCTAAAGCCCTTTATCTGTTCTGGAGTTCAGGAAATGCAAGTGATTATAGATTCACGTAGCTTCCCAAGTATCGCTCTCTCAATGCATTCAAACAAGGATAGATACATGTTTGAAAACAGAAGCAATCACTTCCAGGTTTTCAGCGTTCGAAAACCGAAATGTTTGGCTTCCAAGACGCTCGAAAACCAAGGTTCCACTGTATATTCTTCGTGTATCTTAAGCAATACATCAGATGATATTTGCTTCAACTTTTTTAGTGAATTCCATCCCCAAACTTTTAAAATATAGTTCAGAAAAACCTAATGCCGCCAGTTGAGTATCAATAATTTGATGCCTGAGTTTGTTTGTTTTCCTCTTCCCTCCCATCACTTTATCTTCTGTGCTGTGTTGTAAGCCTGAGTGCAAGCACTCTGTTATTTTTATTGATTTGTAAGCTGCTGTGGAAACTTTTCTGGCTGAAGAATGGGTTGTACATGCTTTGAGGGGAAAATCAGGCCTGGCCAAGATACTTCAGCATTTGAGGTAAAGACCTAAGGAATCCAGAATTGCTCCCCTGGCAGCAAAAGTACAATGATGAATTGCTGACTACTCCATACCCTTCAGGTAAAGGTAAAGGGACCCCTGACCGTTAGGTCCAGTCGTGACCGACTCTGGGGTTGCAGCGCTCATCTCGCTTTACTGGCCAAGGGAGCCGGCGTACAGCTTCCGGGTCATGTGGCCAGCATGACTAAGCCGCTTCTGGCAAACCAGAGCAGTGCACGGAAACGCCATTTACCTTCCTGCCGGAGCGGTACCTATTTATCTACTTGCACTTTGATGTGCTTTCAAACTGCTAGGTTGGCAGGAGCAGGGACCGAGCAATGGGAGCTCACTGTGGCTTTTCACCTCTTTGGGATCTTTGCTACTTCTCCCCGCTCATTCAAGTGTTTCCTGTTTCACAGACCCAATGCTTCAGTACAGTCATCTCTTCCCCACTACCCTATTTTCTCTTCTTCTGTGGTCTGTTTTTACGTGCATATGTTACATATTTTTGACACCTCCAGATCAACAATGTGGTTGACGTGTCCATTTGTGTCTTCTTCTAGCCGGTCTCTACAGACTTTGGTCAGTACAACAGTTATGGGGATGTGAGCAGCGCTGCTCGAGGTAACACGATGAGAAATGTGGTTTTCTTTTGTGTGCTGCTGTATCTGTAACCTATACGCTTGGGTTTTTGCGGCTTTGTTTTGTGGTTAGTCTATTCTCATAGCAGACAGGTGAACACCTTACTTATCCCTGCAATGTACACATTTTTGTTCTTGCAAATGAATCTGGTTCTTCAGCACTGAGAACAAGTTAAAATAAAGAGGGGGATGTGTACATTAAAACCGTATTTTATTTTATGCATATGGATCTGTATTTTTGTCTGCTTGATTCTGATCATTTAGTTCAGTATTTCCCAAACTTGGGTCTCCAGCTATTTTTTCAACTACAGTTCTCATCATCCCTGACCTGCTAACTAGGGATGATGGGAGTTATAGTCCAAAGAAGCTGGAGACCCAGGTTTGGGAAACATTTAGTTGATTCCTGCAAGTTAGGAGCTCGGGGATTAAATGAAACACGTATTGTTTGGCATCCTAATCCTGATGCTGTTTCTCTCCCCACCCCATCCCCATCCCTTTTCAGATTTTCAGGTACAGTACAGATTTTCTTCCATCAAGTAACCAAGTATCTAACCAACTTCATCGACAATTCATCCACTATGTGACTCAAGTCTGAATTTCCGCTACAGGGAAGAGTTTCTTAGCACATGTTTATCTGCATGTTTCATTTCTAACCAATGATGTAAACTTAAATCACTGTGAAAAAGGGCACAGCTAACACAATACCTTGCATAGGCCAGTTTTGTGACTTGCTTGGTAAGCTTTTGGAAGACTGACCTGAAAGCCACCTGTGGCAGTTGTTTCTCCATCAGGTTTCTCCTGATCTCTCTGGTTCCAAACAAGGGAGGTCCAGACAATAACTCTCCTCTTTCTGAAGCCATACCATCTTCCTATTTTCCACATATGATTCCCTGACCTTTCCTCCTTTGTATGTGGTTGTGGGCATGGAAGAAATAGCCAGCAAATGACCTCATATAACACTGACATGAAGATCCATTGATTGACCAATAAAAAGGGTTGTTGTTTCTTCTAAACGCCAGCCCTAACTCTAAATTCTATGTAAAATTCTTATGAAGAGATGATCTGGACAGAATCTTTATTGCATATTATGCTATTAATGTGGAAAGTCTTTTTCAGCCTGGGATAGGTAGGAACTTGCCATTTTACTGGGCAGATTTTTTTACAACAGGGCAAAAACTTCAGAGTAAAGTATAGCTGGAAACATAGAAGATGACAAGTCAGTTCTGTGAGACAATATTGCCCGTCATTCCTCTTCCTCCCCTACAAACTGATTTATTAATACCAGATACTGGGGGGAAATGCTGTTGCCTTCTAGCCCTGTTTATAAGCTTCCCAGAGGCATCTAGCTAGCCACTCTTTGAAAGAGAATGCTGGATCTGATGGATCTTTGGTCTGATCCAATAGGTCAGTTCTTTGGTCCTTAGAACCGAAAGATTCTCTTAACTTGCTACTTAATCTTTACTACTGGGAATGCTTTTGTTGGACACCATAGAAACCAGATTGTTAACTTGCTTAAGGAGTACATAATCATAGTATTTCATTGGCTGATGTAAAGATCTAACATGGGATCGTAGTATAAATTCATGTCCATATTCACCTTGAATGCCTTTACCCTTTCTATGTGTGTGTGCATGTAACCTGTGTGTCTGATGTTTACCTATATCTGATACAGTCCCTCCCAGATGGTCATGTCCCCGGAATGCGAATGGACCGAGGAGTGTCTATGCCTAACATGTTGGAACCAAAGGCAAGTGCAGACATTATTCACTTTCCTTCAAGACAGTGATGGTTTGCCTATGAAATGGTGGTAGTTTGTGCTTGTAGCCCTGTGGTCTGTCCCCCTCACTCCCAAAAATGTTGCTCCTTATGTGCCAGCCCTATCTTGCTTTGGACTGTAGGACATATGTCATTAATGTATACAGGGCAAGAGCAGCTAATATTTCCTGGGGAATAGACAGCAGCGTTCAGTAAAACTTGGAACTGGTAAGCTTTCAGCACCAAGCTTCTGACAGCCACAGTTATAAGAACCCACAGGGCACAGTCTGTAACTGAGCAGTGGTGCCTGCTAAACACCCCTTTCAGCAGGGAGCCACATCTTTACCTACCCCACCTCCAGTGCTTTTTTCCAAGAAACATAGGTGTTGGAACTCACCATGAAGTTGTTACAGTAAGTCACTGGGTGACTCAAGGCAGCCCTCAACAGATGCCGGCTTGATAGAAGCCATGTTCACCGCCTGCAGAGGTGCTAAAAAGTGACGGCAAACTGTCTCCCTAGCTAGTTTGGGGTTTTCCCCTTGTTCTGGTGTAGGTCAAATAAATGCACCTCCACTTCCCTCGTTCTCTTATATTTAGACCCTTGCACAATTGCACATACGTGCAACGTTAGAGACCTGGCAGCAAAGCTTAAAGCCTGCTGCTGCTACACAAGGGGTTGATTGAAGAAAAGGAACTATGAATTGGCACCACCCCATAGCCTGACCAGTCACAGCTAGGAGCGACTAGGAGCTAGGTGGAGTCATGGATCTTAAGAAAAAGTGTAGACTCACACATGTTGGACAGCTTCCATTTTGACTTGAAATGTTCATTTTGGGCTTCTCAGAAGTATGTAGAGGCAAGAGGTGAGTGGGGAGATCTGCGTTCTGGCACACTCCTGCTGAAAAAAAGCACTGCGCACCACTGATGTCATGTGTGACATCAGGTTAGGGCAGGTGGAAAGCCTTGCAGCAGAACCCCCTGCTGAACCTGATTAGGCCCACGGGTCATAAATTCCTCACTACTGTCATAATAGTTGATCTTTAAAACTATGGGGCTGTATCCAATGAACTTGTCCCACCAGCACAAGAATGTTTGCTTGTGCAACATAACTTTCCGCCTCTCCTTGCCTGGTGCTCCCTAAATCTCTTCTAGGGGATTCCTCAACTCTCCAAAGCAGATTTGGTGAGGCCATGTATGGGAAGTTTATGGGAGATGGGAGGTTTAGCATAAATCCTTGTACTGACGAGATGCGTTAGCTTGATGCCAACCATGAAAGCAACCAACCTGAGAATTCTGCCCAATTTTGGACTCAAAATATTTTTTAAAGCACTTGAGAGCACTACTCTGTGGTTTTGTAAAATATAAGAATATGATTAATGACTTCAAAGTTCTCAGCAAAGTTTGTGAAAATTTGGCTAATTTTGTTACAATAATGTATGTTAGTTTTATGTTGCATTGTATAGCATTAAAAAATGTATTTAAAGTTATATAGTAAAGTGAATTGTATAATTGTCATATTCCACTACCAATTCTCTTCCAAGCTGTATATAAAGTACACATCATTTAAATAATTACAATAAACTAAGTGGTATATGTTTGATGACTTTATCTTCTTTATTGTACTTCTGAAATCTTCATTAGGTGTTGCAGCTGATAAAACAACTAGCGGTCTCAATTAGGTCCCACCATTTTATTGACAGTTTAAAAAAATTGACAAAAGTCTCTTACTACCTTCAAGGAGAGGAAAATTGGGCCCTGATCATTGGCATATTCAGCCAGTAGCTCAGATAAAGAACTCTTGTTTAGATATCTTGATAGAGCTAGAAAGGACTAGAAGTTTCATTTCCTCCTACTGGTACTCCATATTCCGCATTATGGAAAACCTGTTTGACGTTTGCTCCAATTCAGCAGTAAAGAGTAGGTTTTCCTAGGGGAAAGCTTTGGAACAAGCAGAAGTGTGGACAAAACAATCCCTTTCTTATGCTGTGGTGACTGGTGTCCATTGGGGGTTAGTAGGGTAGAAAGGGAGTCAATGGTAGATAGAGCTAGAGCCAATGACAAGCAGAGCCAATTTTAGTTTTGTCCCTATACCTGTTTGCCCTACAAGTACAAAACTCAAACTAAGGAGGAGGAAGGTGCCAGCCAGTGTATTAGTTGTAAGTAAGAAGGCAGGCAAGTTGGGGCTGACTGGGGGCAGACTGAGGTTGGTGGGACAGTGATTCATTTAGCAGAATAGACCAACCTCTACTGCATGGAGCTGGGATAGGTCAGTTGGTAGAGCACAAGACTCTTAATCATGGGTTTGAGCTCCATGATTGGCAAAGGATTCCTGCATTGCAGGGGGTTCAAATAGATGACCCTCATGGTCTCTTTCAACACCACAGTTCTATGATTCTATGTCTAGTATAAGAGAAACTTGTCCACCATTACTATCTTCTAATCAAGAAACACCTATTAAATTGCTTAGTAAATTCCACAACACAGAAAACCACTGAATCAGCAGAACAAGTTAGGTAGCTAGCTATGGTGGGTATGTGAAAAATCAGCTTCAACTGGACAGGAGGACAAGGGTGGAAGAAAAGACACATGATTGAGATACTTGTTCAGACCTAACGATGGTACCTTCATTAATGAAGTAGTTATTTTTCATGTGAACAAACCAAAATGGGCATTGTCCCCATCAAGGATAATCCAGAAAATGAAATGGGATTATATGCAGAATCCACATATATTTTTAGTATGATGTTGTGCAAAAATGAACTGGTATAGACATCCTGTTAAGTATGATTTATTTCTTTTTTAAGGAACAAAGGATTCAAGGAAACAGTGCACATCACACTCAAATACCTAAGGCAGCCTTTTAGCGAACTTGAAGCTGTCTGCCAACAGTGACTGCATTCTGCTTGTGAGCTTAATGGTGTCTTTTTGGGGTGACCTAAATCTACATAAATGCTTCTTGTATACCATTAACAGATATTCCCCTATGAACTGCTCATGGTGTCCAACAGAGGGCGAAGTAAAATTCTACGAGAAGTGGATAGAACCAGGCTGGAGGTAAGAGAATATCAGACTCCCCAAACAGATGTTTGGGCTAATGGTTTTAAAAGGATACAAGTCTCTTGTTTAAACATTTGGACTGATAGCTGCCCTTTTCCTTGTCTTCCTTCAGCGTCACTTAGCGCCTGAGGTTTTCCAAGAAATATTCGGCATGACGATACAGGAATTTGATAAATTACCTCTCTGGAGACGCAACGACATGAAGAAGAAAGCCAAACTCTTCTGAATCCCATTCTCTCCTTTGGAGGGGAGAAAATACCACATATAGGATAATGTATCATACTTAAGTTCAAACGCTTTTTGGAGAGCAACCACGAGAGACAGAGAGAGAGAGAGAGAGAGAGGAAATGGGGGTTAAAGGGAAAATCTGAGAAAGGCACCTATATATTCCTTGCACTTGTGCAAGGGCCTTTCAAGCTTGCCAGAGAGTTGTGGCCCAAAAACGTTGACGTTCTAAATCTCAGCAGTGGTCTTTATGCATTATAAAGTTTTTACATGGCATCAATACATAATGTGGAGTTGCTCTGCCCTCCCTCGTTTCCCTTCACTTTTATTTAAAGGTCAGGGGGCAATGCTGATAGAGCCAGGAAGTGCCAATAGGATGCCAACCCACAATTACGTCGTCATGGTCTCTCCAAGGAATGAATGACTATATTCTGTAGCTATCGAAGGAATCCTGTGTAATATATTTATCCTTTGGGCACAGCCATTACAATTAATTGGCCTTGCCTTCAAATGGCCTATTATTGTTGCAGTGCCCATCAGCAAAGGAGGCCACTGAGCCAGAGTTCTGCTGCATACCAGCCAAATTCTTTGCAAGGAAACTCCCAGCTTGCACTTGCACACATCTGCTAGGAATCTTAAGAACAAATTATCTTATTTTGTTGTCAAGTCTTCTCTCCTCCCTTTGTCCGGCTTTAAGCGAGTTTGCTAAGTGTTAACAAGAGCAGCAAGCCAAAAATGAGAGAGTTGGTTTTCTCGTTCTGTGTTGAGAAAAGTATTTCCAAAGTGAAATACAGGTGTAGGCTTAATTCAGATGCTACTTGTGCCATGTGGCAATCCATGGGGCATGGGCTAGCCACATGCTGCTTTGGTAATGTTTCTAAAGGACTAGTATGTGGGCTCTTGCAATTTTGTCGTTGCTTCCCATGCTGTCACCACCTGTTATGATGTCTAGCAGATGGGAAATAATCACATCATCCCTGCAAAGATGGCTCAACCCTGCAAACATCAATAGTGTGGGAAAGGGACCTGACTACACCAAAGCAAGTTCCATCCCATTACAAATGGAACGACTGAATCGGGGCTACTGTTGCCTATACCAGCATACATCCATTGGCGTGCTGTACAGTTGAACTCCAGAATGTCTGTGACAAAAAAATGGTATTTAATCCACTTTGTAGAGGAGATGCTATGAAACAAGACACCTCCTGGAAATTTTGCTGCTAAAAAATGACAGATTAGCCACTTTCTTGGATGCTTTGATGACACAGCACAATATCAAGTTAAGTAATGGCCTGATTTGCATATCATGCTAAGCCAAATCATGGCTTAGTCAGTGCAACTGTACATGTTCCCAGAGAGGAGACTGCAGTGACTTTGCTCCTCCCTGGTCCTTGTACTGCTGTGCTAAGCTAAACCTTGCCTTGGGTCATCTAAACCCAGGCTCGAGGTTTAGCTCTCCTGAGTAAACCATGAATCATAGGGCAAATCTTGGTTGCAACTTCTGGTTAAGTCTGGAGTGAGCTAAACCACAAGCCTGGGTTCAGACGACCCAGTGAGCCATGCCTTTGCTTAGCACAGTGTCGCATGGCAGCAGGACCATGGAGAAGTGAAGCACTCCTGGAGGCCATGCATTTGGCTTAGCATGACATAGGAACCAGGTCAGTGTTTGATTTGGTTTCATTCAGGCACAGGCTCCCATAGTTAGAGCGCTTGGGTTTTCTTTTTTTGTAATATTTCAATGCTGCAGCCTAGGCTATTTGCTTTATTTATCCTCAGTGCCTAGAAGAAGGAACGCCTAAGACAGTTTCTGAATTCAGTGATGCTCCCTCAACTACATGCAGTCCTGAGCATTGTGTGAAGTGGCCCCCGTCTAGCAGAACTGCTTAGAGGGCTGTGCATATTCTGTTCATTTCAGAACAGTTGTTAACATATTTTCACAGACTCCAGAGCTGTTTCTTGCCAACAGTAGGATGCACTTGATATGTTTATCTTTTACTTTGAGTGATGGCTGTTGCCGTTTTCACTGTTGTTTTCAATAGAAATTTGACACTAGCACGTCACTTACAGGGAAATACTATACATGTTTACTCAGAAGTAAAGCCCACTGGCTTCAATGAGACTTCCTTCTGTTCAAGCATGTATAGGATGGCAGCCCCTGAAGGATGCCTTTGAGGGCAGGACATTCAGGACTTCCCGCTCTTACATTTAAGAGCTCAGCAGAGAGAACCGTTTGCCAAAAGGTATTATCATAGAAGCGCTTGATAGGTTGGTCATCCAAGCCCATATCCTCGTAAAGAGGATCTTTCATGCATCATATATTGATTTATAGAAGAACATGTGGTAAAATGCAAGCACATGTCTTTTGTGAAAGTCTGGTCAAGTGGTGAAAATAATCTTACCACATGTCTACACCATAACTCTGGGAAGCAGAGTGAGCGGTAACATTTTCACCACCACACTGATGACCAGCTTATGAAGCGGCTACCTGGTGAAGTCATATGCCAGATCCTTTATCAGTTAGCAGGAGGAGAGTGACGGCAGCAGAATAATAAGGACCCCAGCTCTGCAGGGGAGGTTAGCCATGTTTTGTGGAAACCTAAACATCTCACCCACTAAAATCTGTCACATATCCCACATGATGTTGTAGCAGCATTAGGATGCTCCAATAGACTTTCAATCCATAGTTGCATTATAGCAACACTTTCCATCATTATATTGCGTTGACTCATTAGTTCAAACTCACTGCCGTTTACAATCAAAAGAACATTCTGGATTAATGGCTTGCAATAGGCCACACTGTTCAATGGAGGAAAAAATGGATATTTGTACCAAGATCAGACAATGGTTTCGAAGCTACTCTATAAAGGAATATATGGGCTGGCTGTTCTATGCCTTATTCCTAGGCATGCTATTGTCACTGCCACAACATCCAACATCTCAGTGATTTGGCTTTGCACTTCCCTTCATGCTACTGCTTTCCAGCCTATGACCTCTGGAGATACATTTTCTCTGTCTCACAGAAAGGGGCACAGATAGTATATCCTGAATGCAGTGAAACAAATTAACCAACTTCCAGTCCCACCAGCTGATTTCAACACTCTACACATTTTCTACTACCAAGCATGGCATCAGTTCCCAGTTGTCTCATACGCTGAGCAGACGTCCCCTCAGCTCAGCGATTAAGAGAAGCTAAAAGTGTGGGTGAACCACTTGTTGCATGGTTTCTACTTGGAAAACATCTCATGTGCCCTCTAAACATGTGGGGAACCAATATTCTGTAGGCTCCAGCCACACAGAAGAATGCCATGTCCTAACACAGCGAGAGCTTCCTTTTGGTGCTTAACTAAGGACATTTTTCTCTACCCCCGCCCTTCTCACACACATTTCTACTTCCTGGTCCCAAATTCCATCTACTGTAAAGAATGCAACATTTTAGTTGACATTATTTTCCAAATATGACAGTCTCTTCCTAATAAGGGACTGTAGCAATAAGTAAACAAACAAATAATTTTCCCCCAGGTGTTGCTTTCCCAACAGTTTGAGGGGGGAAGCAATGCCAGTTGAATTTCTGCCTGAAATATAGCTGCCCCCAAAAGTGGCAAATCTACAGAGGCCCTTCTTGAATTCCTGCCTTTGAAAAGGTGGCCAAAAAAGCATAGTTTAACCCCAAATCATGACATAAGAAAATAATGTGGGTGTCAGGTAGTTTTGTGAATTTCTTCTTTGTGCAAAATGCTTTCTAACGGGGCAGGCGAGTGGAATCATTATTACATCTTGAAGATGTTCACCCATGTGTCAGAATGATAACACTGCATAAGTCGGATCATTATTTTCTAGGGACTTCCTTCCAAACCCATGAACATTAACAGGAGGTTTGGTAATTAACTTCAGCAAGCTGGTGGAGTTCAGCAGTATAAATCGGTGGCAAATTCATGCTGCTCTTTGCTCCCAGGCCTGGTTCTTCAAGGGTAACAGATACTACTTTGCATTGCCTGTTTTCCAAACTAATCTGTCATTGAAGCAACTGGCACAATCGAAGTCTGATGTAAATCCCATGTAATTTGATGGAAAGAGTCACAGTTAGGCTATTTCTCAGCCAGCAAGGTCAGAAAAGAACCTTTATCAACTGTTGTGTATTCCCATGACAACACTTTGTATTGTTAATGACATCATTTGGTGCAAAATAGTAAAAGTTGCTGACAACCCTTGTAGTGAGGGAGCCTTATTAATATTCTGTAGGAAGATCACTTTAATGAGATATATTTTGCACCACTTTGATAAGTTTTAACTGCAAGGTTTTTAATTACATGTTTCTTCCCTTTCCTGGGCAGCCAATTTCCAGAATGCAACCAAGTAGCCTTTTTCAGATTATTTCCGTTAAGTTTGTTTGTTCTTCCTCCTTTGTTGTAGGACAGCTCTGATTTGGAGCCTCTGTTTAAGAAAAAAAAAATCACCAATACCTATCTATACTGTTAAGTCTGCTTCTTCTGCAAAACGAAACATTGGCCGTCATTGCTGTTCATCTCACCCAACCACCCCACTATAATCTACATCACTGTTGTACTCAAACCAAGTAAACAAATAAAGTTTTGAACTTTATTCTTATTGTGCTCTTTGGATATTTTTGTTTCATGTATTTAGTTGTGTCATGTTCACCCTTTCAAAACCTTGATATAAAACAGATTTTGCACTGATGGCAGATGATGTACTTTGGGACAAAGGGTTGCTTTTTATCAAATGTTTACAGGAAGAGAGAGGGCATTTTGGGAGTGGGACAGTCCTTGGTAAAGAGAGGCCCTTCATGGCTACAAGCATTAGGGAAAGTCACTCAGAGGGCACATTTAGGAAAAGAGGAGTTAAATTGCTTTGGAACATGTGGGGCTGAGTCCCAAAGCTGAAAGCCCATCATTCAGATCTCACTGGGCCCCCAGTTTGGCAGTCAAATGGTGTCCATAAATCAATGTGAGGGAATTGGCTTCTCCTGATATGGGATACGTGGAAAATATTATTCTTGTTCTGCTTCTGTGGTAGCTCATTACAGTGGCAGGAGGAACAACTTTTTACAGCCCTGTTATTTGCCAATTGTAGAGGCAGCTGAGACTTAGTGGCCCTCTTTTGTGTTATCAGTTGATGAGAGGGACATACAGTGGTACCTCGGGTTAAGTACTTAATTCGTTCTGGAGGTCTGTTCTTAACCTGAAACTGTTCTTAACCTGAAGCACCACTTTAGCTAATGGGGCCTCCTGCTGCCGCTGCGCCGCCGCTGCACGATTTCTGTTCCCATCCTGAAGCAAAGTTCTTAACCTGAAGCACTATTTCTGGGTTAGCGGAGTCTGTAACCTGAAGCATATGTAACCTGAAGCATATGTAACCCAAGGTGCCACTGTACTTGCTACTATAACAAGGGGCAATGTTTGCCCACACCCCACAGCTCTGGGGACTTTGGTCTCATAACAACACTGAGGCTGGTTAGGCTTTGGTATAGTAACCAGCCAAAGGTCACCCAGTCAGTGTCATCATCTACTAGGGATTTGAACCTGGGCCTTCCCAGTCCTATTCTGCCATGGCCTCAACTTTGACATTAGAGTCAGAAGAGAATCAGCCTGCCATATGCAGGGCTTGTCCACCATCCACCAAGTTCCAGATACTGAAGCTGAGCCAAAACCCTTTGAGAACATTCCACATACCTCTTTCCTCTGTGTCTGCCCAATGGCGAGAGGCTGTAGGAGGGAGAAGCTCCAGCTATCATTCCAGAGATTGGTCCTTTAAGAATTCACACGCTTCAGGCAGCGAGTAGAGCCTGGGAGGGACAGAATGGATGGAGGGAACTCATAAGCCCCCAGTTCACCTTTAGGCTTTGATGAAGCAAGTTGCTCACTGGAAGCATCCAAGGTGCTACAACCACCTGCCTCATGGGCATCTGTCAAGGATAAATGAGAACACAGTTCAGCATTCAAGCAACACTACATGTAACATTCTTCATGTTGAAGGGCAATAAAGAATCAAATGCTTAACTGCCTGCCTCCTTGCGTGTATGACTTGGGGTGGGGTGGAGGTTGGCCTGTTTTCTACCCCTCCAGATCCTCATTTCTTTTTGAAATCCTTTCCATTCCCTTTTTGTTTTTCACTCCTTCCCCAACTGGTGTGTTGCATTTAAAATCAATACCATTATCCAGTAAAAATACTGTTATTGGTGAAGAATAGTGATCCATTTTTTAAAATTCAAGCTACTATACATACTTCTGGGATCCAAATTTAATTACACAGCAGCATTATACTGCTTGCCTATGCCTACTCCACAAGATTGCCTTCCCAGAGCTCACACTGCTGTGGCTTGCAAGGATTAAGTGTGTCAAGTGAGTGTGGATGACCCACTTTCTACAAAATAGCCAGCATCTCTTTTAGTGTGTGATTGGACATTTCCTGTGCGTGTTCTCAGGTTGCAACAGGCAGAAAACCCTTTCTACTGCCACAGGACTTCCATAATAGCTAGAGAATATGAAACCTGCAATTTGTAGATAGGTAGCTTCATTGGAAACCTAACAGTAGAGCAAGGGATGTGAATGAGCAAGTCATAATGCAAGTCACAGTAGAGGTGTTAATGCAGTGGCCGTCAAACCTTTCAGATCAGTAGTCGTATTTAGAATTTTGAGAAGGTGCAGTGAATCACAAAATGGCTGCCATGGAAAGGAGCATGGGAAAGCACAAACACAACATAGCTAGCATGGGGATAGCATAATGCAAAATTAAAGAGGATACAGCCCTTGTTGCTTACTCAACCCCACCTCAGACAACCTCTGGCTTACCACGGAAGTCAACTATGTCCTGCTGTTCCCTGAGTGTGGAGATTACACAATATTGATCACACACACACATGCTGTTGCTATATAGAAAAAAAGGAGCATTTCCCACTTCCAGGAAAAATATACAAGGTGCCACACCATATTATCTTCATGCACACACTCACTGCACATCTCCATTGCCCAAGTGTGTATCTCCCTGTTACAGACCACATTCATTCACCTCTTTTCTCACACACATCTTTCTCTTTATACAGGAATTGGGGGGGGGGTTTAAGGGGAGGCACAGCGGGCAAATTTCTCACAAAAATTGAGAACAATTGTGTCTGTACATCTGGCCTCATATCTCTGGTTCTTAAAATGCCAGAAATTGTTTGAAAAAGAGTGCTTGGGTATCAGAGGATCAAGGTTCATGCTCAGGGCATGAAATAATGCCTTGGTGGATGCCAGGTTGATAAGCCTTGCATTAATGTATTTTTTAAAACTCCCTTGCAGCAGCAATTGCTGGTGCAGTCTGTTCTGGAAGAATAAAACAAGGGTTGTTGATGCTGCAGAGGTAGAAGCTGCAGAACAAAGAGGAGTGAGACAGGCATAATATGGATAGAATTTACAGGGCTCTGAATCATTGTTCCATTCTGGAAATAATGCAAAGCCGTTAAACAAAACAGTAATGTTAACAAGTGTTTCTTAAAGCTAAAGTCACACGTGTGCCTGAAATTCATACTACACAGACCAAATATTCATTTTTCTCCCTTGCTCTGCACCCTACATTATAGATATGTTGGAGGCTCCAAAGCATCCCAAGAAATAGGGTTGCCATATTTTTAAAAGCAGGACACATTTGCAGACTTCTACCTTTAGTTATGGATCACTATGACAGCTCTACCCATGAAAAAAAGAGGATGTGTCCTGGAAAAGAGGACATATGGCAACCCTAATGTGTCAATTCTTTGAACGTCAAGTAAGTGGCTCTGATGATTAAACTATGCCTTTCCCACCCTGGAGGAAGTAGGACCAGGATGAATGCTGTGCAACAGACATGGATGGCTGGAAGCGGACAGAGCTGCGCTCACCACCCTACTTTAAAAGTACATTGCCACAGAAAAAGCTGCTCATCTGGCCTTTTCTTTGTAAGCATCAGCAAACACCAGCAACTGCATATGCAGCCTGCAATGAGGGTTTGTGGGCTCAAAAGGCACATCTCACAGGTACTTAGGATGTACATACCCAGGAAAAATGAACAATAATGGTGCTTTGAGCCTGTGTGTCTGTTGTTGAAGGGCTGGCTGCAGACTGGAACCACAAGAGGTGTTGGCAACACAAACAGCAGCACTAATTAAAGAGGGAAGAATGAAGCCTTGATGAATCCCTTGCAGATCATAATGGCAAACTCAGCCAATATGCTCAGAGGGAATTTGTATCTGAATCTAGGACAAGTGTGGGCAGGAAGTAGATCTATTTATTGGTAGACTGATGGCCGATTTTCAGTAGACCAGCAAGAGTTTCTGACTCTTGCTGCCATAAAAACAGCAGCGAAAAGTTTCTCCTTAAATTCAGCTGTTAGAATCTCTGTTCTGTGCTAACTCACATGTAGGTTTATACTTGCACATACAGTTCGTTCCCGGTAATAACTCAAGGGATGTTGTCTTAGCTCTGTAACTGGCTTAGCTCTGCACACACAGCCTGGACTGGGATTTGGGGGTTGGGAGAGAGAGTAGATCCCACATGCCTTAAGTTAGTCCATGTCTGAGCTAGGATCCCTGTTTTCAAGTGAAATATTCAGTTTCTGTTCTTCAACTCATGTTTAGGCTTCCCCATTTTGTCTGTGACACTATTCTGGCCAAGTGAAGCCCACCTGCCCCATCTGTTTTCATCTGAGAGGCAGCTAAAGATGCAGCTGGGCCAACAGTGGGTTTTGCAGGTACCATCTATCAGGTGACTAGTAGTGCCTGCAAACCACATACAGTCACCAGGATGTTTGAACAGGCATTAGACTTTATCATTGGTACTAATCAGCTTGGTTGTCGGCACTTGCAAAGTGCTGTGCCTTCGCTCACCAGGTTTGATTTCAAACACATGGGCAAATGAAAACAGGTCACCTGATGCCATTGTGGCTTAAGGTGGCATGCGCCACCATGCCAAACTAGCAGTGTCACAACTCACATCTAAAACATGTCACTGATCTGCAAAACTTAACAACTGAATTTCAGAATAAACGTCAAATTTGAAAGTTTCAACCCCAAAGTTGCTTCATATTTGAGAAGCCTTAAATAGCAAACTTGATAATTCTCCTATTCATTATGAACAACATTTGCCACCATGCGAAGAAGCAGTTTGTTCATTTGCTATTAACCCTCACAATGGGGCTTCAAATCCTTCTCTCTTGGCATTCTTTAATATCTGAACTTACTAGCAGACTTTTAATCCCATTTAAACAAAAAAACAAAACAAAAAACTCTTCAAACTCTAAAAGCCTCATTTTATTTCCTGTTTCCCTGATACTAAAATAATTCTGAGTTTCTGACCCCTGAGTAATGATGAAGGAATGCACTACGTTCCCCAACACAGCAAGGCAGCTGGTAAAGTGAATCTTCACAGCATGTTAAAAATACAGATAACAGTGCCAAAAACTAGATCTGATTGAAACACAGTCAAATGTCAGCACTAATTTGCTGTTAAATATATATGGCTCCTTGGGACCACTTCCTTTAGGAACTACAACATAAGACTTCAAGTGCCCCCCCCTTTACCACATCTGTTTAAAAATTTGTTTCCTCCAAAGCAAGGGGAGAAATCTGAAACAAAAATGTTATTTACATATACACCAATATACTTGTTTGTTATCTTTGCTTGTGCTTTTATTGGTTTGAAGCTGTAACTAAATAAGACTTCAGTCCTGTCTTTTGTAGAAGGACCTTGGGAGCATGTCCAGATTGGGTTCTGTAGCTTGGATAAAGGGAAAGTGTCATGAATTGTTCAAGAGGGTGCCTTTTTCAAAAAAATCATTTACAGATTATGATTTTTATTTTTAAGGGCCCAGGAGTCCAGCAAAGTCAAGAGCCTATGTCAGCTTTAAACAGCCACTATGCTGCCATATTCTTCCGATTTTGTATCAAGGATTTTAAGCTGCAAGAGGTCCTGCAGTCACATCCCAGATGAGCCCAATGTTTCTTAGGACTGTCATATGTCCTTTTTTTCCAGGACACGTCCTCTTTTTCCGGGGTATGTAAAATGAGAGTCATCATAGCGATCCATAGTTAAAAGCAGAAGTTGGCAAATGTGTCCTCTTTTTTTGTTTGCAACCCTAGGTTTCCTGCATGAGTTTGAGCCCCATCCTGCTATATGATTCTATGAATTATGGCATAATGCACTGCAAAGTGGCCTACCTTGCAAGTGTAAACATAATCAAAATGCCAGAAATGGCTGCAGACATAATACAAGGAAGAACAAGATATGAATTCATAAAAGCATTTTGGTGACCAAAGGAGATGTGTAAACTATTAAGAAATAACAAAATGGTACGGAGTCAGCATACATAGCAAATCAAAAACTCTTGGGTTACGTTTGCTGGGTTAAGGTTACTGACAAAAATCATAAAATACATACACACAACCCTAATTATAATAAACAAATATAGTTCTTTTCCTGGGAGTTTTAATATAACTGAGAAAATGAACACACAGCTGAGCAACTTGTGACCGCTAGTGTTAAAAATGTTAACATTTATTGTGGAAGCCTTTTTTTGTGGAACCTAGAATCCCGGCAGGCATGGTAAATACAGTGGACCTTGATTAAAGGGATGCCATGCATTGGCCAGTTGTTGTGAACCCAAAGCTGCAGGCAAGCTTATAATCCTGAACTGTTTTCAAGACAGCTAGTGAATGAATCATTATTAGAAATTGCTTCTTTGGTGGTGTTAATACCCCAATTAAATGTTAAGTGCCTGCCAGGAGAAATCTCTGTGGCATTCTGGTAAGTGCTTAGTCCCAATTATCACCTTGTGGGGAGCAGGACAAGCAGGCAGGCTTCAGTTAGATAACCCAGAAGCCTTTGGGGGAGTGTCTGATGTAAATGCACAAAGTGCTGCAGTATGTACATCAGAACAGGGATGGAGAACCTTTTTGCAGAGTGAGGGCCACATTCCCTTGTGGGCAACCTTTTGGGAGCCACATGCCTGTGGTGGGAGGGGACAGAGGAAAAAGCAGACAAGTCTCAGAAATAAAAGGGTAACAGATAGGACTCTCTGCTTTGTACATTTTCTGCCATGCAAAGGTCAGTGGTTTCTGCATATGCACCCATCTCCAACCTTCATTCAGATAAACCTTTGCTTTAAAACTTCCAAGAAAGGAGAGTTCACGACCTCTAAAACCTTACACCTAAACAGGCTTTTATTGTTGCCTGGTTTCTGTGCTTAGATCACAGCTTTCAGTTTAATTATTGCAATGTTTTTAATGTGTTATCTGCTCTGTATGCACTTTTTAAATTTGTGGCTGTGTTTTTAGATAGCTCATTTATGTCAAGGATGCTTGCTACCTCCTTTTATCCGTTGTTGGCTTGCATTATTACTATTATTGTCATGCTGTATATATATTTTAATTTTAAAAACTTTAACACACAGTGAACATTCTAATGGAACGGGAGGGCATAAATGACTGAAATAAATGAATTTTGAAGGCACAGCTTGAAAAGCAGTAGTTAACATGTGGATATCTAGAATTCGTTAAGGCTCTTTTGCACAGAGGGGTCACAAACCAACGCTAAGTTAAACGGGTTTAAGGTCATTGAATCCACAGGCTTAAGCAGGCTTAACTCCATGTTGGATTGGGGCCAATGTGTCTGTTCTGCTCCTGCAGAACTGAAATACCCTCACAGCAGGATGTTAGGTCAGATACAATTTTTTTTTAAGTCCTACATAAAGTTCTAATTGTGTCAGAGAACAGTATTTCTAGTCATCCATCTTCCTATCAAACCAGTGAATTTCAACTGTTTCATCCCCACTGGAAGTTTCCCTCTTCTTTTGAACTTTTATTTATATTCTCTCAGTTGCTTCTACCAGAGGATCTCATGTGCATAGATCAGACCCTTTCAAAAAAGTCATTTGAATTACAGTGGTTTTTTTTCCAAGTAGGGAAGCAACTATCTCAACTTCTCTTTTTTTAAAAAAAGGAAAAAAGTAAACAATAGTAACTTCAGTTAGAGATATGCAGAATGTGACCTATTTCCACAAAATGCATAGTGATGCTAGCAGACAGCAGTGGAATTTGTTAGGCCGCCTGGGAAAATAAGGGTTGAAATTTTCTTGTTTACAAAGCTGACTTCTCATCTCACATAAAAATCAGCAGAAGTGGAAAAGGAGGGGGGGGCAAGGAGGATGGGAGAGAGAAAAGAAACCATTCACAATAGATGTGTCAACCAGAAGCTATTCCCACTTGTCTTGTTTGTGTTGAAGTCTGTGACAGAATATTTTTTATCCATTATTTTTTCAATGATATGTCGACATAAATTCAGTTTCATGCTATACGTTTATGTGAGAAATTCTGCAGCTCCATATGCAGCTGCAATTTGAAGAACTGCGGAAGGCTATTGACTTTGGCTGGACTGAAGTGCACTGTGTCTAAGGAAAAAGCCAAGGCCCAAAACTTTATCTCTGGGAATATTCCAGAAAAAACACCCTTTCGTCAGCTCAGAACCGGTATGGGAGAGCAGATTCTGTAAAACGGAGAGTGATGCTCCCAATCTGGCTGGGGCCTGAAAGGCTCTCATGAGAATTCTACAAATTTCGGCTTCCCTTTTTTAAAAAGTAAAGACACAACCTCATCGAAAAGGAAAGTATCTTCATGAATGGAGAGGGAGCACTAAAGGATAGCAGGGAGTGGAACCATTGCCCACCCTTCTCTAGTCTTGCTTGAGTAAGATTACCACACCTATTCTACTAACTTACATTCCCCAATTTATACAAAATAATGGATTTTATTTAGCAGGTTCTCAAATGAACTTCTTTTGGCTGGTACGCTATTATCACAAAAGAAATGGACGTCACAACACTTGCACACCAATTGCAAAAGTTGTCCAATTTGGGGGAAGGGTCATTTTTATTGTAACCACGTAGCACATGGGTGGGAAACCTCAGACCTAGGGGCCAAATGTCCCCTGGGAACTCTCCCAAGCCACTCCCTTCACAGGCTGTGCTTCACACCCCCAGTATTTTGCCTGACCGAAATGTTTCCTTGAACTATTATCATGTCTCTTGTTTGTCTGAATGAAGGACAGTGCGGGATCTGTATGTGCTGAGACTGGCCTACTGCACGAGGGAAAATTAAGTCAATGCTCTGCCTACCACTGGCATCTGGCCCTCAGAAGCTTTCCTCGAAGGGCAAGTGGCTCTCTAGCTGAAAAACATTCCCCACGCATGATGTGGCACCACATGTTCATCATATCTGCACAGCTGTGCCGATAACTATGTCAAAATATTCCATCCAGGATGAAGCCTTGGGCCCAGAAAAATAGCTAAGACCACCTCTAAAAACAAACCAAATAAATCTACCTGACTCAAGAAATCCTCACCAGAATCCCAGCCCAGCGTCACTTGTATTTCCTGGTCCCTTTTCAACATTAGTCCCATTTAAGTCCTCCATCCAACACTGCCTGGTCCAACTTCCTCCTTTTGTCCCTTGGCGCTCTCCCTATCAACACTTATCTGGCAGGCTCCTAGTCACTTCCTGGAATGATTGAGTTGTCTGGTTTTGAAGCTAAGCACCATTTATCTCATGGGAAAGGATGGGAGCATTTTTACTAGGCCAGCCTTACCCTGAGGCAAGGTGAGTCAGATGCCGCCAGTGCTGAGTTTCAGGTGCAATGAAGACTAGAAGGCTTTATCTGGTGTTATAATAACAAAGGTTCTTGTTGAAAGAGGTGAAAGGGGGCAGCAAGGACAATGGGGCTGGGGAGGTGCATTTCATATGACCTGAATTGCAAGGACAGGCTCAGAAATAACATACAGACCAGGACCAACCTCCTTGACTTTCCCAGGGCCCTTCCAAACTATTGTTTTTTTAATGGGGTGTATTCCGCAACATGTAATTGAAGCAATAATAGTGCATTAGCGGTGGATCCCCAAGGACATGCTCTATGGGGAGCTGGCTTCAGGCATCAGGTCCATTGGCAGACCAACTCCGCACTACAAAGATGTCTGCAAACATGAAGGCTGGCAACATCCAACGGTTTAACTTGACCCCAAAGGCGCACTCTTTCTTTTTCTCCCAAGACAGATGGATGCCAACAAGTGGTGGATTTATACTGTACCATCCACACATCATTCCGCTTTATTAGTTGTTCTGTGATTTGTCTGCAGGGGCATCTTTGCACTATAGTGCAACGAAAGTGGGACAAAAAACAACAACCCAGAAAAAAACCATTTATGGTATAAAAGGGTACAGGATGTCAGCAGCAAGTTATGGGACATACACTGACTGGAAATGAAGCACTCTGTTGACCCTTAAACGTTTGCAGGTGCAAAGAGTATTGAAAGCAAGATAATGTATAACATCACAAGCCCAATTAATAACAAATACATTTTTGAAAAGATGTCTGGAGAGGCCCCTAGTTTGCCTTTCTTTGGATACAAGTAATCCGTCCTAAGTGACAAGAGTCTAATGTTACATTCAACTGCTGTAAATCAAAGGCAAATGTCATAGGGCAGGACTGTATTAAGGCATAATTGGAAGAAGGTGATAGGACCATAATGGCAGGCGTGAATGCCCTTACGGAAAGTACAGTGACTCTGTCACACCTGAGTCCATTTGCAGACCAAAGCCTGATCTACATGTGCCATGGAATTGGGACTAGGTTCCTGAGTGATAAAGAGCTACACTTCCCTAATGAACTAGGTTTTATTTATTTGCAGAGAGTTTTTAAAGGTTGTTTTTACATGCAGAAGCGTTTAAAATGGCACCACACCCCTGGCCTCTGCAGTGGTACACTCCACTCAAGCACTTCTTATTCTACTGCATGTTCATACTGACCCTGACACTTCATCTCCTGGGGAACCCAAAGTGGTTTAACATCACATTTGTGCAATTTCGGAATGCCAGAGGCTCTTATGCCTTGACTACTGTTCATAATTACCTCTTGTGACTCAGGATTATTCCCCAGAGCTATTAGTTTAATATGACTTTATGATGCCAGGTTTTGCCATGACTTGTTTCTTAACTTGAGATATTTGAAGGTTAAAAATGGCAGCCAGGAAGCTTAATTATTGGTTTGTGGGCTAATGTATCATTATGGTCATCATCTATGCTAAAAAGAACTAGTATCACTAGAAGGAGAAAAGGAAGGTAGCAAATGGTCCAATTGCCATTCTGAAATGGAGAATGGGTCACAAGGAGATCCTAGTGCAGGAGATCCTGGATAAACTTTTATAAAACACACACAAGCAAACAGGTATCATATTTTAGATAGACCAGAGAGGCAGAAAGAGCTCCAGGTGGGAGATCCTGGCTGTTTATAATGGTATAATGTTGGTGCCCTTGAAGTATTGATTGAGATGGTGTATAGAAAGCACAGACCTCAATTATTTCTTTTTTTTAAAAAACCCATTATATTTTGCTATTTCTGTACTGAAAATACAGAGAGTATTCTGTTCCAGGTACTTATTTCTAACTACGACTTACCTTTAGGGCACTCTAACTGGAGATGAGGTGTATTCATTCTCCTCCTACCATGAATAATTCTAGAGGACTCTAAAGATTGCTCACTATTAGCCTAATAAATATATTTTGCAAATGTTCTTTATGGGCCAACATGGCAGTCTTCACTTTTTGTCCAAATAATAAAAAGGAGAAAAAGCAGGAGCTACTGTCAGCTTTCTTTTAATTCTAAGAAACACTAGCAGTACATGTTTTCAGCATATACCAAAATATCTTACACATTCCAGAATACGGAATTCCAGAACGTACACATTCCAGAATACGGAAGGGCCTTGAACGCGTTAATTTTTTACAAAGCCGGTTTACCTCCGTTGTCTAATCCTATTATGTAGTTGTCTCAAACTATACTGTTAAATATGTCTTTCTAACAGATGGCCTTTCCCCCCATTAGTAAACAAATGGTAACCTCACAGTTCTGAGAAACCATATCCTTCCTTTAGGCTCCCTAGCAAAGCAGCTTTCATTAAGCTTTTCCACTTTAGGCAAAGGAAAGACCTTTTGGTGCAAAAGTTATGCTGCTGATTATTATGTAACTAGTACCTTGCAATTTACATTTCAGTTAAAAATACAGCAGGAATCAATTCCTCAGGAGCCTCTGGCTTTAAATTGCCTATCATCCCACCCAGATAACCAGCTGCCAATCCTTTGTGGAATATCCGAATGTTTCACAGAATGCAATTGTCTTCAAAGGACTTAATCAACATCTGAAACAAGGATTTCCTTTTATTTACCAGGATGTTAAAATTAAAACTACACCGCTTAGGAAATTTACTTCAGAGTCATCCCAGTAAACTCAGTAGGACCAATTAAAACAGTAAATGTGTGATGCTGTCCTGCTGAGTTAATTATGGCTAGAGTTACTGCTTACCATGCATTTTCTATATTCTCCCCGAGTCCCAATTCCTAAATGTATTTACTTGGAAACCAAGGCTTAGGGTTTCTAGTATTCAGAATGATGTCCCAAACCCAAGTCCTTATGCAACCTTTAGGAATACTGAATAGACAAAGTGAGAGAGTATGCTCAATACACAGGTGAATCACAAGGTTTTCTTAAGTTTATCCCCTCAGGCAAACAATGAGCTGTAACCAAGTATTGTTCTTGATTTGCTGTTTGCGGTTTACCTGGGGGAGACAAACCGCAAGCCTCAGCTGGGATGCAACAGTAGGCCAAACCATGGCTTAGGTCCAGGCAGCTTGGCAGTAGCAGGTCCATGGTGACTACAATCATCTCTCTAGGAACTTGAACATTTGCTCAATTGTGCATTGCATGCAAACTGGTCCTAGCAATGGCCCTAGCACTTGAGGGAGGCAGGTTTGTTCAGGAAGTGTAGCATGCCCCTCTAGTACACAAGGCTCAGGACTCAAGAAGGATGAGCCAAGGGACTGCTGCTGTCCTGCAGTGTTAGTTGCCTGAGGCAGTCCCCTCATTCTGTCCAACCCTGCTGGACAAATTCTGAAGTATTTTTCTGTTATTTCTTGCCTGCTTTTTGAAGAAAGCACAGATAGGCAGGGTTGCTAAACAGGCCTAAAAGAGGAAGGGCAGGGCATGTAAACCATTGAACCTGCAACAGAGCTGTATTTTCCTATTATTATTATTATTATTATTATTATTATTATTATTATTTTATTTCTATCCCAACAGACTCTAAGGCAGCCTAGTGAGAAGGGCCAGCAGCCACGGATGATGGGAGTTGTAGTCCATCTGGGGACCCAAGGTTGAGAAAGGCTGCTCTAGTCTAGGGGAAACCTAGGGCAAGGGTGAAGCAAAAAGAATCACCAGAGTCCAAGGACACATTCCAGGCAGGCAAAAACACTCAGAATCAGAAGCGGGTTGGGCTTGGGAGGAGTCTCTGGATCTAGAAGCTTTGAGGGCTGCATGATGCCAGGGCTTGAGAATTCCCTCTCCTGTTCTAAGGCTAGAAACAAACAGCCACTGATTTATTCCCATGCATCTCCCAGAAAGTGCTGAGCATCCCTCTCCCGTTTCTGCAACTGTACAGAAAGCCTTTTTTAAAAAGATGCGTAAAATCGCTCCTGCTCTACAAATTATATTCAGCAAACATTCTGGCTTCAAAGTGTTCAGCTCGTGTAATCTTGCAGATAACTCAGGGTTCGGGGGAAGGGAGTGTTTTCCCTGGCTGAGGCGGAAGTCGCTGCAATTTCTAACCTGTCCGGAAGGGCAGGGAAGCACTTCCAACAGCGCTGTGGGATTGCAGCCTTCGTCCTCTCCGACTCCGCTGGCCAACTTTCTAACCTTCGCAGCAGCTCTGCCCAGCGCCGCGCTCCAGCTTGCATCCCCGCTGGCAAACTCTTCTGATTTTCTCTCTCGCTTTGCAAAGCCCGTTTCCAGCGAGGGAGGCAGCACCCTCGCCTGTTAAACGCCCACGCCCTCTTCTTCCTGCAGTTTGCTATTACTCCTTATCTAGCACAGAGGAATCGTAGTTGGACGGGACTCCGAGGGTCATCTAGTCCAACCCCCTGCAATGCAGGAATCACAGCTAATCATTCACGACAGGTGGCCGTCCAACTGCGAGGCGAAAACAGCTGCTTTTTGTTCCCTTATTAACGTTAAATTAATACATAAGTGCTTCTGCCACGTTTGGATAAGTACTTGACCAAGAAGGGAGGATGATGATGATGATGATGATGATGATGATGATGATGCAACTTTCGAGGGCAACCACCGCAGAGGCACCGCCGCTCCCCAAAGACCCCCTCGGGGAAGCCAGCTCCTTTAGCCCCAGTAGATCCCGCTGCCGTGACGTCACGGAAGGGGCGGTGCTCGGCGCGAAGGGAGCCTGCCCGAGCGAGGAGAACTGGAGAGGCAGAGCCTGGCGCGGGCGAGGAAGGAGCGAGCCGGCGCGTCCCGCGGGGAGAGGGCTTTAACTCAGGGGCGAGCGTGGGAAGCCCGAGTCCGCCGCCGCCCTATGCAAGGTCTCCCTGCCCTACGCGGCCAGAACTGAAAACTAAATAAAAAGAAAAGAAGGATCCAGGATGGATAAATATAAAGGTAAGGGGGAATGGTTCGCTTGCTTCCCCCACCCTCAGCGTGGGAAAGGGGCAGTATCGGTACTTCGGAAAGGATTGCTAGTTCGTTTGTCCTCAATGGATCGTTCTGCCTAAGCAGCCGAATGTGACTTGTGGTTGCTCGTAAGTCCCTTAAAACGTGGGTTTCTCTATAGCGTTTAATGAATGGGCGGGTGGGTTGAGACGGATCTTTGCCCCACAGGCGTTGCCTCGGGACCGAGACTGGCCAGGACGCCGGGGCTGGGTTTGTGAGGCAGGGGGAAAGTGGCGAGCGAAGAGTCCCTAATCGCAGCCGGGTCCGTCTCCCTCCTCCAGGACCCACCCCTAGAGAGGGGGGATTCGCTGAGGTCCACGGAGCCCCATTCCGCCGGCGGAGAAGGAGTCGAGGGTGCCGCTTGGGGGAGGATTTTGGTTCTGATGCTCGTGGTGATGGGACACAGAAACAACACATCGGGTGTGTGGGTGTGTGAAATTGTGACACAACCGGCTTCTTTTTGAAAGGATTAAGAGAAATACTGTGTGTGCGAGAGAGTATTTGAACCTCCTTGACATACATCTGGTGCTCCGAAAACCCTCTAGGTGAGGGCCAGTGAAACTGTAGGAAATGAAAAGGTGAACACGAGACTTGGAGTCGGTTTGGCGCGAAGCGGGGGAGGATTTCAGTACCCGCACCTGTGTGTGTGTGTGTGTGTGTGTGTGTGAGAGAGAGAGAGAGAGAGAGAGAGAGAGATCAAAGGACCGACCCCCCCTCCCCGCCCCTTCTTTCGCTTCCGGTCTTGCTGTTGCTCCAAAACAGAATTGTAAGGGGGGGTGTATTTAGTTCCCCCGTGTAATAAATATTCGCAGACTTTATAAGTTTAGTCTGCAAGATTGTGCGGGGGAAGATAAGGAAGGGGAAGGCGTGGCTGCCGAATGGTATCTGGAGGTGGGTGGAGAGCTGAGTGTCCCTTGTGTTTTTAATGAATTGTTTTAAAGCCCTTTTAAGTATTAAGGGACGCAATGCTTAGTGCTACGATTCTAACGAGAGGTGAGGTGTCGTCTTATGGCAGAATGACTCCTTAGCCTGAGTGTATGGCAGCAATGGGGACCGATATGGTTACTCAGTGGCGAGGGAAAGGTACTCTGCACATTCTCGGAAACAATTTTTTTCTTTGATTAGCTCAAGAGTGAACCCCAGTGTTATAAACCAGCTGAGTGTCTAGACACATACTAGGCTCTGCAAGTGAAGTGAAGCAAGCCTGTCTTTGCCGTTCTGGAAATACATTAAGGTTGCAACCTTACACACCTTTTATGCAATGTGAATGAGCACCCGCAAGCAACAGTGATGGCCACCAATTTAGGATGACTTTAAAAGAGGCTTCGACAAATCCACGATAGATGGAGGATAAGGCTATGTCCAATATTCGAGTCCTAATACCAGCTTCTGGAACCCACAGGAGGGGAGAGTGTTGCTGCAGGGTGAGGAACGGCTGCTAGACTAGAGGGGCCACTTTCCTATCCAGCTGATCTTGTTTTATGTTCTTAGGCACTTATGCTTAAAGTCACAGAGGTGGAAGGGAACACAAAGCTCACCTAGTCCATGCCCTTGCAGGTACAGGAAAACTACCTCCACATCATCCCAAATGAGCATCTCTTCAACTTCTGCTTAAAAACCAAAGATTAGGTGAGCCCACTAGGTAATCTGGTCCACCACAGAACCGCCCATGCTGTCAGAAAGTTATTCCTAAAATCCCCTTTCTTACCTGGTGGGAGTAAGTTGCATTGCACACATTGAGGTTTACTTCTGAGTAATTTTGCACAGGATTGTACTATAATTTTATCTTTTTTCTTGTTCATATACAATATAAGCCAATGTGGTGGGTCCAAATGTTCCAATATTTGCTCAGTTATGCAGTTTATTGAATGGCTGTCATTTAGTCTGTCTTACTTTGCAGAGTTATTGAGAAGATGCAGCAAGGAAAGGCAGCATTCAGTGATGTGGGATTTCCAGAAAATGTTGAACTGGGAATTTTTCTGGGAATTTTTACGTCTACACATGACAGCAATTTGCACTGGGAAAATTTTCCTTTTACACTGAGAAAATTTTCTGATGCCCTACAGGGTGTTCTGATATAGAATGCTTGTTTATTTTCATTTGCATTCAGTAAACAAAACTAAAACTGCCAAGGTTACCTAACATTGTATTTGCAACCTGCATTCATTTATTGTCAATAATGACCTTATGACAAGGAAAAAATTCACTGGAAAAGCACTGGAAACTTTTCCTCCACCACTCATCCCTGGATGCATTGCAACCAGCATGCTGCCTTAGGGCCAGGGCAGGAAAGGAATCTAAATATAATAAATAAATGTCTACTCACTTTACCAGTTTAAGAGGTGGTTGGACCAGCTGACATTATAGTCTGGTGAGGCCAGTTTCCATCAGTACCTGAGGATCTGGCTTTCTGCATTTATAATGCAAACATTTAAAATGAATTTTTCATTCTCCGGAGCTCGACAGGATTGCTCTCATAGGTTTGCCTTATTCCAATGGTAACTGACCAGTCTACAAAGAGTCATTTATTTATGTATATGTAATCTGAATAGATAGTAGTTGACAATTGTCCAGCACTTCCTGAATCTGCAGTTTTCAGGAATCAAGGTCTGTATAGTGCAATCCTACTCATGTCTACTCAAAAGTAACCCCCGCAGAGATATGTGGGCCTAGTATTGCAGCCTAGGTCTCTTAATGTAACCTCCTGTTAACCTTTATGGCACTGTATATGTCCATTTTTGTGTCCAGATATCAGCTTTGCTGTTGGATAATAGTAACAGTGTTCATTCACTATGGGAATAGTCATTCACAATGGGAATAGTTCATTATAGTTATTACTGTAGTTTGTCTGAATATATCTGAGTGAGACAGAGCCCTGAAATGAGAGTTCCCTGCCTTCTCCCTGCACCTTGGAGGTGGTGACTGGCTTTCAAAAGTGACCATCATTGCTCAGGAGAAGAACACATGCCAATGCATTCAGAAGACTCTGGGTTCAGTCCCTGATATTATCAATTGAAAGGGTCAAGCAGCAGGCGAGGGACTGCCTAGTAGGGCCAACAACACAGGAATCGGAGGCAGGGTCCAGAGTCCCACTCAGCAAAGTGGGCAGGGCATGAGAGGCCCCAAATTTAGCAGGACACCTAAAGGGTTTGGGGTTTGGGTATAAGACCATTGGGTGGGATTCAAGGTCTCACTGTGGTGATCATTCACTCAGTACAAGTGTTTCTGCTTGCGAGATGGAATGATCTCCTCCCTTCACCTGCCCCGTGTCCTGTTCTGGGGTTGGGGGGACTTGTGGGGGTCACACGTGACCTGTTGTGCTAGTGGGACTTGTGCTGGCTTCCATTAGCCAGCAATGTGAACTTGGCCCATTCATATCTAGAGTTGAACTACACCACTCGCTCTTCCTGAGACACTGAAGAGCTACTGCCTACCATTCAACATTAGTCCTAGGAAAGATGTAGAGGGTTGGCCATACCATTAGGCCAGGCTTCCTCAAACTCGGCCCTCCAGATGTTTTTGGCCTACAACTCCCATGATCCCTAGCTAGCAGGACCAGTGGTCAGGAATAATGGGAAATGTAGTCTCAAAACATCTGGAGGGCTGAGTTTGAGGAAGCCTGCATTAGGCAGTGATGTGGAGTGGAAGTAATTCTGGAATTGTTTTCCTCAGTGCTTCATTTTACTGTGGAAAATTTCCCATTTCATTAGTAACCACAAATGGGTACCTACTGCAAATACGCTATGAGGCAAGCTTGGGAGTTCTGAAGTTTCAATTAATGTTTTTCCAGGTGATTATCGCTAGTATGTGAAGAGGGTACATCTATTTCAGGTCAGACATTTGTGGTAAGAAATTGGGTACTTTTAAAAAGTTTGGTTTACTAAATGCAAGTAAAACAAAACATGTGAATTAGACCATTCTCTACTTGCCCCATTTTCAAATCACCCTATGCAAATCAACTTCATTTGCATAGGAAAATGTTCTTGAATTTTTTCCTAGTCAACATTTTCCAGAAAATCATGACCAGTGAGGCAATTGTATCAGGCGAACATGAAAAGGCAGAAACCCCTTGTTTAATTTATTATTGTGTTTTTGCTCTGTTGGGAATGGAACCAGGTGCCCAAATAACTTGACCAACCTTGGTCAATATGCAACTTGAACTGGGGAGAAGGGAGTGGGTACCTGATCTGGGGGGCAGCCATTTGCTGTTCCAAATGTAGGCAGTGTCTTGGATTGACCCTGAAGATTGACAAGCAGTCCGGCCTAGTACAGTGCAGCTTCGTATCCACCGGTCAGTCCCTTGGGATGAAACTAGCTAGCGCAAAGAAAAGAAATAATGGAAAGCTCTAAAAACTGTGGATAGTTTCTGAAGTGAGAGCTGCTTCAGTGCAGCTCTCATGGGTAAGAAACAACCACTGCTGCTTCTGCCTCAAGCACATTCCCCAAGCCGTAGTGTTGAAGTGTTGAAGAATTGCATCTTACTGTTTTCCTTATGTTGGCAAGGGGAAGTGCCGTGTGTCTTACAGGTGGCTCTGTATGTAACAAGGATGCACACCAGAGATCGTCAACATGGTGCTCTTCAGACATTGCTGGACTACAACTGTCATTATCTCTCACCATGCTACCTAGGGCTGATGGGAGCTCAGTAGCATCTGAAGGGTGCCATATTGGTTATCCCCAATGTATACAGAGAACTGGAAATATTCCAGATGTGTGTTTAGTGCAGAAGCAACCATTGAAGAAAGTTGGGTAAAGTTGAGGAGTGGTTTGCCGAAATAACTAAACCTGAAGAGTGGCAAATGTCCACACGAAAAGTGAGGTGAAAATGAAAGCCCCAAATGCCTTTCGATAAAGGATTTGTGTACGTAAGGCCTTAAGCGTGAGGCTGCCCGATTACATTGGGGATGTGGTTCCTTTTGCCTTTGGTGCAGATGCACGGGCTGTGCTGTGGGAACAGAGAGCACCATTCTTCTCCTGTTATGCAAGGGTTGTGTCTGCAGAAAGTGCAGGAGCTGTCGCAGTAGCAGCGGCTGGCAAGGCAGCCCACCAGGAGGAGTGAGCGCTGGCAGAAGAGTCAGGAGGGGAATGTGGGGGAGGCGGCTGACAACTTCATAGGCAGGGGGAAAGGGGTTTAGGGGAGACAACTTCCTCTCTGATGTTTGATTGTGCTCTCTGGGGTTGGCCAAGTACACACAGAAAGGCACCATTGATAGCTTAGCTAAGGACTTCTTCCTCATGGAGTCTTGCCAAGGCCAGGGAATCTCTTTACATGAAGTATTAAGAAATAATCCCATATGATAAAGAGAGGACACCATATGCTATACACTGCTATACACATTATTAAAAATATAAAGCGGTATAGAAATTACAATAAATAAATAAGTCCATAAACACATTTTTGGCTGCAGTCCTATGCCCCCTTACTTATCTGGGGGTAAGATCTATTGGACAGAATAGAGACTTACTTCTGAGTAGACGTGACTAGGATTGCTCTGTTAACTTCTCTAAGGAATCAACCCAGTAAGTGTCTCTATTTGAGAAGCTTTAACTCCTCAAAGGCAGAGTATACTTAAGGCTGGGGAATAGCTCCAGTATGACTTTGAGCACACTTGCAAGCAGTCCATTTCTGCTGAGGTTGGTTTGTGGTGGGCTAAAGAGAAGCTGCTTGGTGACTGGGACACTCAGCTGCTGTTTTGTTCTTTGGCTGTTTTACTTGGATCGCAACAGGATTTTAGAGAGGCATTTTTGTGTTTTTGTTTTAATCTGTTGTTATTCGCTCTGCCATGTTGGGATGGGGCATGCTGTGAATTCAGCTAAATTGGTGTATAATTTCCAACTGCTTTAAGAATGATGTAATGTTTAGCCTGCACTTGATGGCTTTAGGGATGATTCCCATGGAATCATCAGAATTCTTCATGCAACTTTCTCAGGGGGAAATCTGTGATGTGAGGCTGAATTCTCAAGTTAGGTCCTGGAATTGATTTGGTTGGTTGGCTGACCCATGCTGGTAAAGTTTGCACACAAGTATGCATGCACCAGAACAAGTCTAAAAAGTGTGCTATTCAGAATGTTACAGTGGCAACCAGTTGATGGTGCTCTGAGCTTGTCGCCAACTGGTGTCATTAAGTCTCCCCAGTGCTATTTTTATAGAAAAAGTTGCCGGAACTCACCATGAACACCTCTTGTTCTTTTATAATGGCAGTGGCACCCACCTCTGAGTTTCTGTGAGTTCTGGCTGAAAAAAGCCCTGTCTCTCTACCTTGGAACAGATGAATGAGTGACACTTTGTGCAGCCAGCCTTGTTAGGTAGGGCTGCCACCTAGGTGGGGTATTTTGGTGGGCAGGCACAATGCAGCAACCAATTCCCTCCCCCCTAACACATATGAAGAAGATGTGAAGGTCAGGCCAGGGAAAGCGAAAGACAGCGATCTTTCCCTCACTCCACCATGCAGAGAGATCCCCAGGATTTCCAGACTCAAAGGCTTGCCTTTGCCTATAGCTACAGGCCTCTTTCATGGATCTGCATGTACGTACTAAATATATAATTGACACAACCAGCTTTGGCAGTACTTACTACCTTTTAAAGGGAAGAGGGGAAAGGAAACTGGATTTGTAGCTCATTAAATAAGATATAACTACAGTACTCTCACACCTGATGATGCTGATTGCCTGTTCAAAGTTGCACCTGTAGACTTAAATAATCCCCTGGGTGTTTGTGCAACCCCAGATGCTGAATGCAAGGTACTTGACTGTGTATGGATGACCCAATGCAGACTTCCCTTGCTGGATCATGATATCCCAATTAAAATGAATTAACTGACAATCTCAAGGTGAGTCTAGACATTCAACCAACATTTGTTTCATGAAAATGAATGTTTATTATAGCTTGCTAGACTGGATTCTAACCTGGTGTCTGTAAACAGGTTGGCTAACTTGCAACCGACTTCATAACAAGACAGAACAACTAATCATTGACTAGACAAGATCTAAGGCTTATCTACACAGGATTTGGCATGATAAATGTGACAGGGAGGGGCACCTGCCCTGTACCTGTGCTACCTTAGCTATAGCATCAGATGTGGGGGGTAAAGCATTAAGTTGTGCCTGAGCTTTCTTTTGCCCTCATCTCTCTTTGAATGAATGCTGGAAGATTCAGAACAGACAAAAGAAAGTTCTTTATGCAGTGTACAGTTAAACTATAGAATTCACTCCCACGAGATGTAGTGATGACCCCAATTTAGATGGCTTTAAGCACAGGTGCGCCATCAAGACCACATTCCCAGAATCCAGGCTTCCTGGCAGTAGAGGAGGTGTATCCATCATGGCACAAAGAAAGCCACACCTCTTTGTCCTAGTGCTCTCAGCTTGCCCCTGCTATCGCTTCACAGCCGAGGCAACTGGGGCACCCTTGTTTCTATTAATGCATGTTCTGCATCCCCGTGAGTCATGAGGGTGGCCTGCTGATTGGCCCAGACAGGCACACTGTCATGGGACCATCATTAAGTTGTGGATTTCTAACTAGAAGCGTGATATTGCTGTGGAATAAGAGTAATCATTTTGTGATGGGTCAGGGAAAGTAAAAAGTCTTTAATTGAAGTACCTAAGTGCTTGTATAGATGTTCAACTGACCAACCTGTTATAATGTATGTCACTGGGCTGGTTCAGATGCTTGAAATTCCCCCATGGAAAATAGCCTTGAATGCAGAGAAGAGGTAGCGTCTGCCTTATTCCACCCTGGGTGCACATACCACTAGCCACATGAGCAAAGCAGTGTGTTTTCCAGCTGCAGTGCTTAAATCTATTATCCTCAGAAAGCACTGTAAATCGTGGCTGTACCAGAACGGATGCTAACTTCCTTAATGCAGCTGTGCCTATGTGGGCATTTCACATGGAGGAATTTCAAGCATCTGAACCAGTCCCTGTGTGACTTTCCAGTGGATGCAAGTCCTTAAGCTACAACCCTGAAGGCAATTTATGTGCATGCAGTCCATGAGACTCTTGAGAGTCCCATGGACTGCAAGAAGATCAAACCTATCCATTCTTAAGGAAATCAGCCCTGAGTTCTCACTAGAAGGACAGATCGTGAAGCTGAGGCTCCAATTCTTTGGCTACCTCATGAGAAGAGAAGACTCCCTGGAAAATATCCTATTGTTGGGAAAGATTGAGGGCACAAGGGAGAAGGGGTTGACAGAGGACAAGATGGTTGGACAGTGTTCTTGAAGCTACCAGCATGAGTTTGACCAAACTGCAGGAGGTAGTGGAAGACAGGAGTGCCTGGCGTGCTCTGGTCCATGGGGTCACGAAGAGTCAGACATGACTAAACGACTAAACAACAACAACAACATGTCCTGCTTGAGTTAAGTTCTTTGAGACGGCACAGGAGCTTTGTAAAAAGAGAGGCTCGGTACCTTTTTTGCAAGAGATCTTTCAGAGCAATAGTGATAAGCGCAACTGTGCAACAAAATGTGTTGAGATGGTATTTGCTTTTACTGGTTTGTGACAAGCCACATCCAGCTCTTGGATGGAGCCACAAATAGATGCATCCAGACCATGCCCTCTCATGGGACCAGTGAGCCAAACCACCTTGTATTTTGTGTGGTATCTGGTCAGTCCTTCAGGGAACCCACTAAGCCCCAGCATGTGAATGACGTCTCTGCCCCTAGTGATGGTTCAGAGAGGCCACATTTGGCAGCAGTGTCCATGATCTCCATACTACACTCAATGCACCTTCTTGCCTTTTCCCATAATATGGGGCAGTGTAGTAAATTAAACAGGCCATGTAGTCCTAACAATATATATTCAGTTTTGTTGCTTAAGGTTACTGTTTTATATATACTGACTTGTCCAATATCAGCTAAAAAGGTACAGGACTGAACAGAGATCTGAATCTGAGTCTCCTTCAGCTAAGATCAGCCTGTTCTCCACAGAAATCAGTGAATACCATTTCACTGAGCCAGCCTCTGTTGGAGAGTATGTAAATTCTGCTTGTGAAAATGTCTAGGTTGAAAAGATGAAACAAAAATGTGCCTTGTGGAGAAGGCAAGGAGTTGGGGCAACACCTGGGATCTTGGAAGTAAGTGTGCTGGAAAAGAAGGCAAAACAAGGGCGTGCTCTTCCCTAAGGAGGAAGCAAGGTGATTCATATCAAGCATCTAAAATTGCTCACGCAACTGGCATTTTATTTGCCTAGTTTGGAATGCTGAATTATCATCTGTCATACAATGGGTATACAGACGAGACCAGTCAGTTAAGTAAAGCTGTCAGATTAAGGAACTGTAATGGCATTATAATCATTTTGTGTGCAAATTACTTGAGTAACTGCTCCTTGGGTTTATAATTCATGCACAAAACACTGGTCCAGTCCATTCAGCCTTCTGTGCACAACATGGTTAGTTATTTGTTGCAGTTAAGTTTGTTGGCTGCTTGTGTGTGACTGTCTTGAGACACTGAAGTGCTCTTTGGTTATTGAATCTGTATTGAACTGTTTGGGTCTGTTTGTCCACGTAATAACTCATGTAGAGGAGCAGGATTAAAGGGAACAATTTGTCCAGTGGATCCCATTGCCATCCACAAAACAGGGATGCTCCAGATGACCTGCTTATTCAGGCATCCTGAATTGCTTCCACAAAGTTTACAGTGTGTACATGGCTAAAATGAAGGAATGCCTTCTTCCCTCTAAACCTGTCTGATTAAAATGGTTATGAAGCTGATGACTGGGGACTAGGCATGGATCAGTCCCAAATCACCCTGTGCCACTTCTGTGTGTATGTGTTTTAAAGTCTGCCTCATTCTGTTGATACAGTAAAGTGTGGACTTAAACAACAACCCTGCAATGTATAAACTTAGCTGTTTGCTCACTGAAGTGGTCCACATAAAACTTTTGTTGTTGAAAACAGATAGTAGCCACCTGGAACAGCTACAACAGTGCAGCTCAAAAATGGGACTGTAAATGCACCTGGGACCAATTGTGTGTGGTGATGTGTTGTTTCTCTCTGGGATATTGTGTTGAGGGTGAAGCCATGCTTTTCTGCCCCTGGATCCGCAGGGACAGCTATATTTCACCCCACCCTGTACAATCTCCCTGAGAGCAGCAGCACATGACATTGTTCTTAAGGCATTCTTAGCCCTTGTTTTCAAACCTCACAGCAGGAGCCGAACCCTGTAGCTGTTTTTAAAGGGGGGGATTTTCAACAAAGCCCTTAGACCACCTCATAGTATTCATTATGGTTCTTGGATTCCAAAGAAAACCATGATCCAACCCATGCAGAAATCCAGGAGGTGCTGTTTTTGGATTGTAAGCATCCTTAAGGGCCTTGCAAGGTGGAGAGTCGGGTTTTGAATATGTCAAATAATATTTCTGAATTGGGAACACCTGTTGAGGCTAAGCGGGTGCAAATCTGGTCAGTGCTTAGGTGGCCCATGTAAACTGCCTTGAGGCAGCAATTCTATGCACACTTACCAGAGAGTAAGCCCCACTGAATACTTACAGGACTTGCTTCCAAGTAAATATGCATAGGATTGGGTTGCATGTCTTCTAAGGAGCCGCGGGCTATAAATATGACAATGAAAGTTTAGCAGTGGAAAGAAAAGGTCTGCTGAGTATCAGCATCATGGGAAAACTGTGAGTGTTTGATCTAATATTCTAAACATGAAGGGTCAGTGTCTACAGAAATAGATTCCCTCCCTCCACCCCTGACCTCTTGCCTTTGTGGGCAGGATTCCACTGAAAGCACATCTGATGATGGTTTGGGATATGGCAGCATAATAATGCTATCCAATTACAAACAATTCTGCCTAAAGGCAAATATTCCGATCTTATGGGATCGGACTGTGATTCCCATGAAGCAAACATATCAGGCTACTTATGCTGCATAAAGTTAATTTATCTAGGTCAGACTTTTAAAAATTGATGCTTACCAGAGGCTGTCTACCAATTGTGTCTTATATGTGTTCTTCCTTCAGAAGACGACTAGTGTAGGTTTTGTGGCCTTAAAATTTAGTGTAGGGCAACACTAGAGTCATTTAACTTGTAGCTTAAAGGATCTAGCAGCAAAATTTCCCCCTCCTACTCCCTCCCACCCCAGTGCAAGCATTTGTTACTGTACTTCATGGGGAACACTGAAAAACTCCCAGGTTATTGGGGTGATTTCAACAAACACTGAAACAGGAAGCCATACTTCCTTTTGGAGGGGCTTCTTATGTAGCGTTGAACAAGGGCGTTTGGGGGCTGTAAGAGACATGCATAGAATCTGAGAAACTGCACTTCCTAGAGTTTGGATTCAAAGGGTCTTTTTTTTCTTTTTTGGTTAGGATCCTTTCCTGGTTTAAGGCACACTGGGAAGTGGGAGGGGAGATCATAAGGCTTTATTTGCCTGGGAGTAAGCCTGACTGAGCTCAGTGGGACTTGCTATTTATCAGATTGCACTGTGAGTGGAGGGAGCAACCTGTGATGTAACTGTAACAGGCGGACCTTAATTTGGACTTGGACTGAGGCTCACTTGGACTCAGCCTTGGAGTGTGTTTTGAAATCCTGCAACATGTAAATTAATGACAGGTGCATTGGAGGCTGCATTCAGACGGAACTTTGTTCCATTTTCACAATGCTTCCTTAGCTGATAATTTCCATGTTTTAAGTGATCTTAAAAAGCCACTTTAAAAGCCACTTCTGGCAAACTAGCGGAAGTTCAGCACTCATGTCTGTGTTAATTTGCTTCCAGAATAAATTTGTTTGCAACCCCATTAACTCCAAAAGTCATTGGAGCTTTGCCTTGTAATTTTACGTGATGACCTTTCAGATGGTATTCCAGCATACTGTTCTTTCCCAGCATTTAAAATTTAGCACAACACGGTGGTGTATTAGTCTAACAGCCACAGCTCCATAGCACAACTGGCAATGCAGTGTAAAAGGAACATTAGAATCCTGGATAGAAGCCCTAGCCCTATAGTTAGGAGAATCAGTTCAATAATTCCCTTGTCTGAGTGCACCCTTAGTCATACCGAGTAGCTCTTGAACACTGGCCATCGCTGTATCTTCCAAGTAAGCTTGAAGCTTCCCTTCTCTATCCAGGACTTAAGTACTTGTAGTGAAACCACTTGTCCTAGAGACCCTAGCTTTAAACCTCGATAGTATTAATGGAACAGACAGATGAGTAGCTTGTTATATTCTCAAAGAGCATGTATTTTAACTGTCTTCAAACAAACACACAGATATGTATAAGGCCACTTCTTGAATGACTGTTGCATGTGGACTGGGCCTGCCTGCCGTATGGCAGAGTGGGGTGGCTGCCTCAGGCAGCAGATGCTGAGTGGCAGGGAAGTGTTGGAGGACAGAATCTGTGTGTGCCACACAATCTTTCACTGTGCCCTGTGTGACATCCTGCTGCCCTCAGGTGTGGTGAAGGATGCTGTTCTGCCCCTGGTTTTGAAAACAAGTTTCAGCTGCCATCCTGGTCGTCATCTGCACATGGAATGGGAGGGGGAGTACTGTCTTGACCTTTGCCTCAGGTAGCAAAATGTCCTGCTACAGCCTTGTCTGTGGAATCGATATGCCTGTTTTCATGGACCCGGCAGCTTATTGATTTTTAATTCTGTGTAGGGCATGACTACTCTATCTTGTTTGCATTCACCAGGTGATTTTGAACAACAAGGGATTTGAGTGCACGAGAATTATTGGATTTCTTTTCTTGTTCTGAAACTTTTGTGGATGTGACATTTTTAGCTAGTGAGTATAATCTATATACAGTAGCCGATTCCCTCCACCCACCCTCCCTCCACCACCCTCTTAAAAGACAAAGATCCTATAGCACACACTTTGTAGGTCATAATGATGACCCTGTTCGGTTGCAACGATGGAAGTTTTGCTGGCCTGCTTCTGTAAGGTGTAATCAGTTTGCAACATACTGATTCTTTGCCACCCTCTAGCACACTGTCTAAAGGGACACGGGTGGCACTGTGGATTAAACCACAGAACCTAGGACTTGCCGATCAGAAGATCGGCGGTTCGAATCTCCACGATGGGGTGAGCTCCCGTTGCTCAGTCCCTGCTCTTGCTAACCTAGCAGTTTGAAAGCACGTCAAAGTGCAAGTAGATAAATTGGTACCGCTCCGGCAGGAAGGTAAACGGCATTTCTGTGCGCTGCTCTGGTTCACCAGAAGCGGCTTAGTCATGCTGGCCACATGACCCGGAAGCTGTACGCCGGCTCCCTCGGCCAATAAAGCGAGATGAGCGCCGCAACCCCAGAGTCGGTCACGACTGGACCTAATGGTCAAGGGTCCCTTTACCTTTACCTTTAGCACACTGTATTCCAGATGTTTTTGACTACAACTGCCATCAGCCTCAGCCAGCACACTTGTAGCCCAGAACTGTCAACTGTTAGGGGACCAGGTTGGCAAGTGCTGCTGTAGCACAGAAGCAGAAGCTGAAGAAATGGCTTTGCAAACAGGGAGATATATTGACTTGTGCTTTCTCCTCTTGCCTCTGACCAGTTCTTGGGTTGGAATGTGTCTGGCCACTCATGGAAGTCTGTGTCCCTGAAAGGCTGCTCACCAGCCTGTTGAGGCAAGCCCTTCTGCCCTCCCAGCTGTGCTGTGGATCAGTGAGGAAGTGGCAGAGGCAGTAACAAAGATACCAGGTTTGCAGTAAATAGATGTAAAGAAGAAAGAAATGAGTCACAACTTGGACCGGCTCAGAGTTTCCGCATTACAGCCAGTATTCTATTCACTAGTGGATTTCTGGTCCACCTTCCCTTGTTTTTTTTTTTTTGTTTTTTTTTTGTTTTGTTTTTTTTGCGTATAAAAACCTACTTCACATGAACTGCTAGCATGCCAGGAAGAAGGGTAATTTATAGCCCTTCTCTCTGATATGCTTGTGTTCTTCTACATGCTAAAGGATGTCTTTTTACACATGGGGGAAGCATCTAACAATTGTCCATCAGTTGGCTAGCCAGTTCCAATGTGCTATTTTGGCCTATTAATTTTCCATTAGCTCTTAGTTACTTACCATTAGGAGAGGTTCTGAGCACAATGACAAGATATTGCCCTATTCTTCTCCACTGCAGCTGTGGAGTTTGAAGTTTCAAATTGGATGGACCATGTGTGTTGGGAATGATGGGTCTCAAAATATACAGATCATCAAGCCACTAGAGGCAGCAGCCTTCCCCAATGTGATGCCCTAGAGCTGTTTTAGACTATAACTCCCATTATCCTTTGCCACTGGTCATACTGGTTATAGTTAGCAGTATCTGGTGGGCACCAGTCTGGGAAGGCTTGTGTTACAAGAGTATCTCTTGAAGCTAATAGGTTATGTGAGATCTGTAGCCTGAGAAGAATATTAAGACGAACATGACTGAAGGTCTTGTGTGACAGGCCAAAAACTGCATTGTGTGGATCACAATTGGAGACTGTTTTGCCCTTTGTATGTTGTACTGCCCTGCTTCCTCATTTCCTACCAAACTGTGTGTATTCAGGACATTGTTCTTATGAGAGGAAGTGTTTCCACAACATTGGCATTTCTATGATGTGCTGATTTGCTTTCTTCGGTTTTCAGTGCTGTTATTTAGGCCTTCCTCCAGTTTTTTAACATGCCCCCTTGAGACTTCTAAAAGACCCCAGAAGTAATTTTGAGAGAACAATTAATAGATTCCAGAAAGTGTTCTTTTTAATATGAGAAAGGGGTGGGGTGGGGGAGAGAGAACCTGATAACCATCTAATTTTTAGCTGTATCCCTTTTTTCATAATTTCCTGCATTATAAAATCTTTGGACGGAAGGGCTGGGAAGTAACTGGAGATCTTTTATTCAGTCCAACGCTTTGAAGAATCCTGACTTACGCCATAGACAATCATATCTTATGAGTTTTCACATATCAACTAGACTCTGGTTGCTGGGGTATAATGTGCTGTATAATTGGAAGGAATAGGTGAACAGAATGCACCTTGCTGAAGATATTTGTAGACAAGCAAAGCCTAGCTAGCATGGCATGATCTCTCTGTCAAACTGGCCTCACAGAGTTCTTGTGAGGATAAAAAGCAACTCAGGGTAAGAACAGCCATGTAGATAATTTTGAAATCCTTGGAGAAAAGGTAGGATATAAATGTAATAAACACTGGTAATGTGATGACCAGTAACTAACTAATCATAATGGGCAGGAATGAATATACCCCTCATTTTCTACATCTGTAATGAACTTCACAAACTAACAGATCACTTGAAGCTAAATGAGAGGCATATGTGCTTCTTAAACATGCAATTGCTGTTCTGTCAAAACAACAAGCATACTAGGGATGGAATGACATATTTCCCTTTCCACATGCCACTGATTTTAAGATGCCCCCCCCCCCCAGCTTGGTCAAAAATCAAAAGTGAGCATGGTCCAGCAAAGGGGTGTGGGGATGTCTTAAAGCAGGGGAGCATGGGGGGGGTGACCCCAGATGTTATCCAGATCTCAATTGTTCTGATTGTTAATAGTCTGCATAGTGTTAAAAGTTCCTGTTTTATAACTGAACCAGCAAACACACATTTAATAAACATATAGAGGTCAGTTTGATCCTTTAATACCATATATTTGCATCATCATCATCGTCATCACCATCAGTGCTTAAATGTCAAGATTTCCATCAAATCGTATGATATATTTTTAAAAGGTCACATTTAAGATATTCTTTTGCCTTCTGGTGTAACATGAGGTTTCAAAGCCTAAAGCTAACGTGCTCATCAGAACCGATATGATACTTTTTGCCACAACTGCTCCGCTTTTGCCCAGGTGGCACCGAGCACAATCTGATCATGAAGGTAGCAACCCACAGTCTGTTCCAAGCAGAACGTACTATTTTCAGCAATGCAGTATAATGATTAAGAAAGCTGTGAGCCAGGAAGTCCCAAATGCAAATCTTGCTGCCATGATCACGCTTGCCTAGGTCAGGAATGGGGAACACGCTGCCCTCCAGATATCACTGGACTGCTGTTCCCATCTGTCCCTGACAGTATGGTCAGTGGTCAGGGCAGAATAGCCATGCTATTCTTGGCCTCAGTCCATTTCATATGTCATATGGGTAGAAATTGCATAGCTTCAATGGCCTATTTACTACAAAATGTGGGGGAGCATGGCATGATATTGGCTGTGCTACCAAGCTGAACTTCAAAGAGGCTTGGAAAGCGGTGAGGCAACTTGCTGCTTTCATAGTCTGGGAGAGTCCCTGCCTCTCCTTCAGGCTGAGGACAAGGATGGGGAAATCCCCTACCCTCACACTGACTTTGGAAGGGCTTAAATGGCTGCCAGATGTCTTGCACTTTCACAGCTTCTTGGAGATTCCTTGCAAGATTTGGGGGATTCCCTGTTCTACTCTCAAGCCCAGGGTGGTTTCTGAGCCTTTCCAAAACATCCAGGCTTCTGGTAAGTGTGGGTCTTGTCTTACTATAACAGGGCAATCTGACCTCTCAGACCAAGTGGGCTGCAAAAATACTTCAACGCAGAACCCATGGGCCACACACTGAATTAAATTAAGGTGTTCTCTCCCCCCCCCAAGTACACTACAGGACAGTGTGGCCTGTAGCCCCCTCCCCAGTCTCTCATTCGCCCATCTGTGGTCCTCCAGATGCAGAGGCATTTGGACAGGGACTCCCCATCATGGAGGCAGGAATGCTCCTGAATACCAGTTAGGGGAAACCACAGGAGGGGTGCTCTTGTGCTCCAATCTTGCTTGTGGGTTTCCCACAGGCCTCTGGGTGACCACTGTGAGAACAGGATGCTGGACTAGTTGGGCCATTGGCCTGATCCAGCAGGCGGCTTCTTATGTTCTTATACATTCTTAGCAAGATGGCACATGAATCTGTGGACCCCTGGATACAAAGATAGCAATGATAGCCTCCTTTGAAGGGCTCATATAACAGTTGCTGAGATCATATATGTGGAGTGCTTTGAATGCTGTAAAAGTGCTGTTATTCTTAACGCATGGCCACTGGTACTAGACGAACAAGCCCTCATTATGCATAACTCGCGTGCAGAGCTCAAGTGTGTTGAAAAGTGACTTGGACCATTTGTTTAGCCCTGTCACAAGAGTCACATTGCTTCTCCTCCATCCACCTTTGAGGTCCTTGTGTTGAGGATAATGCCTGCAGCAGGGAGCTTTCTCTGTGTATGGAGGCTGCTTGTGTAATTGAGAACCCTGATCAGCTTGCCTCCTAAACATCAGTAACATACGAAGAGCACTATTCAGTCCTATGCATCCTGCAAGGAACTTGAGGAAGTGTATCCTGTGCATTAGATTAAGCTGATGGGCTGGGACCTGCCAAGGCCACCCAGTACTGAAACATGAATTTGAACCCAGACCTCTCCAGTCCAGGTTCAACACTCTGCTCTCTACAGCACAATAAAGAATTCTACTTCCAAAGTGAAAAACTCATTAGAAAGTCATTGCAATGTATCTCTGAAGCAAATATAAGCAGAAAGCACTAATTCACAACAAGCTGAAATAGCAACAACAAGAGCAACAACAGATAATCCTTTTGTGGCTGTTTTTTTCTAAACAGCATGCGTAATAATAATAACTGATTAATTGGGAGGTGTCAAAAATATGCAGAATGTGAGTTAGGGTTGCTAGACATCCAGTCAAGCTATTTTTGTATAGCCTAGAAACAGAGTTAAGAGTTCTATTTTAGTTGCGTGTAACCCAGACAATGACCTTTTCACTACACTGGTAACTCCATATGCTCTGCTCCACCTCACCATATCTATGGACAAATAAGTGTGCAGCCTTTGTCAGAGTAATGTGAGTTTCTTGCCAAGAAGCTTTTGGGTTTGTGAACTGAGCACATTTGCATTTTCTTAATTACTTTGCATAATTTATTCTACTGCCAAGCTTCAGGGAAGCTATTTCAAGTAATTTTGATTATGGGGCATATATTTGGATGGCAGAGAGGAAAGGCATATAGCTTGACAGCAGGCAGACGACATAGACAGGAAAAAGTAAATATCTGAGCCCCAAAGACCCCTTATTATTTGAGACACTTCTTTTAGTTCCTCCTTATTTCTGAACCTCTCCCAGAATATACCAAGACATTACTCAACTTCAGCACTCACTAGTTTTGTGTGCCTGGTGCAAATCTAAATTTGACATTCCCACACTACTGTAATTAAATTAGAACCTCCTGTTCTTTATACACCTAGACCCAGTTTGAATGTGATGTCCAGTGCATGGCTATGAGGTGGACAAATGGCAAGATGGCATCATCCCAGAATACCACTCTGTAGAGACAGACAACATCTGCATAGGGCAGATATTCTCTTCCTGTCCTTGCGGTATGCCAGGTCTCCAATCTCCTTAGGTGCAGTGGTACCTCGGGTTACAAACGCTGCTAACCCAGAAATAGTACCTTGGGTTAAGAACTTTGCTTCAGGATGAGAACAGGAATCAAGCGGTGGCAGTGGGAGGCCCCATTAGCTAAAGTGGTACCTCAGGTTAAGAACAGTTTCAGGTTAAGAATGGACCTCCAGAACGAATTAAGTTCTTAACCCGAGGTACCACTGTACTTCAAGAAAGCAACTGATTGTAGAATGCCCGAGTTTCAAGTGTTAATCCTCTCATCTTCAAGAGTTGGCTTCTGACTTTAGAAAATACTTCAGTAAGAGGGTGCAGAAGAATGCAAAATGGGCATGATTGCAGATTCTTGTGGTCACGTGACTAGGTAGTTACAGTACCAGATTATACAGCAACTCAAATGTTTACTCAGACTGAATTCCTTGGGGTTGGTCTCCTAGAAAGTAGGTTTAAAGTGAGTACAGTCGTACCTTGGATCCTGAATGCCTTGCGACGCAAAGGTTTATCTGCTGAACACCACAAACCCAGAAGTGAGTGTTCCGGTTTGCAAGCGTTCTTTGGAAGCCGAACATCCAACAGCTTCTGCAGCTTCTGATTGGGTGCAGGAAGCTCCTGCAGCCAATCGGAAGCCGTGCCTTGGTTATCAAATGTTTTTGGAAGTCAAACAGACTTCCGGAATGGATTCCGTTTGACAACCAAGGTACGACTGGACTTCCCAATTTAAACTAACTATAAAGGCATTTCCCATGAATGTGGCACTTTGGGGATTACTGGCATGCAGACACTGGACGTTAGAAGGTACTTCATGCATCATTTCTGAGTTTGCAGGCATTAACCATTGCCGGGGAAGGTCCAATTTAACAGCTAATGCAGCAGTCCTAATAGTTGCAGCTACTCCAATGTCCCATGCTGTAAATGAGTAAAACTGTGAAGACATGCCTGCACCCCTTAACATTCAGTTGTCATGTGGCTGCAGATTCCCAGAGTGAGTCTGTCGTATGTAGAAATGTCCAACCTGGTGCTTAATGTCAATGTCCTGCAGGTGACATTTTATTAAAAGCAACAACATTGCAGGGAATTCTTAGATTAGAACTATAGGTGTAGCTGACACTAGCAGTTTAAATGAGCAATTTATTTTAGTTACATGCCTAGATTATGATAAGGCTACACAAATAAATCTATTGTGAAGTGACTTAACTTGCGAACAGACTGCATCTTGGCATAAACTTATTAATTTAGTTTAAGGTTTCCAATAAAAAGAACATGTAATTTTGGTATTTACTTTCCTGAATTCCTAACCTGTATATCTTTCGTGCTTTGATGCTGTTTTAAATTACTCTGTTTTCCCAGATGTGCTTTCCCTTTGTTCTTTCCCAGCTTTTATAGTTGATCTATGCACTATTGTACAAATCAAAGTACAAATGATATACTCCCCTCCCCATAGCCCAAAGCAGTGTGTGGCGGAGAGTGGAAACCGATGAGTGCAAATTTGTATAGCTTTCATCCACTTTGCAAATTTCACAATAATTATGGAGCCATTATGTGCATTTTGAGTACAGATGCAGCATAAACCCGCACCAAAATGAGGATAAAACATATTGTTTTAGTTTTTTAAAGTTAATCTGGTGTTCATTTTGACTGAAATGAAATCTGACATTTGGCATAGCATCTCTAAATTACAGTTTGGTCCATTAAATTATTAATTCGTGAATTGCTTGTCTATATTACACAAATATATTTATTATACTGCCCTTCAAAATCAAACTAGTTTCTCTTTACTACTCACACATGTTGAGTTGCATCTTGATTTGAGCCCGATGTGCACCATACATTTAAAGCACATTTCCCCCACTCCCAGAATCCTGGGAACTGTAGTTTATCCCCCATAGTCAAAATTCTCAGCATCCTTAGCAAACTACAGTTCCCAGGATTCTTTGGAGGGGGGTTCTTTAAATGATTTGTATGCAGTCTAGGTTAGCTAGTTCCCACTGCAATTGGTGAGACTTCAGGTATGACTAACTTGTCCCATTGATTTCAATGGGACCTAAGTTCAGCTAAACTAAATATGGATCCAATCCTAAATTCAGCTAACTAAATATGGATCCAATCCAAGGTTTCAAGACTAGATTTTGACTCATGGTTGGTAATCTGCGGAAGGACTGATAGAATAGCAGATAGACTCTAAAATAAAATATAAAAAGTGATCTGAGCAGGCCTTTAGCTAACCATACAGATTTTGCCATGAAATTTCATTCCCATGCTAGTCTGAGTTTTTGTTGGAATCTGACTCTTTGCAACATATGTTCTTGTTTCTCTCAATAAACATAACTGTCTTGTTGGCCAGAATCTAGGGGAAACACCAGCAAGGCCAACATTTGTCCTGATGTCCCTCCAGCAAAACCAAGAGCATGATTTCAGGACTCATTGTGGTCCAGAAAGAATCTTACAGTTATATTAACTTTGAGACATCTATGTTTGTCTTTGATACATGCTGTTGAATAAATTAGGAAATATAATTGCAAAGAAAGAGACACTGCTGCTAATAGATTAAGTTTGCAGACTGTTGCACAATTTATATATAATAAAATCAGTTGAAATATCAGCACCTAATTATCCTAGAAACAGAAAGTTCCTAGGCTCAGTTAGCTGCAGTGAGCACCCACTTAAAGCAATGGGACCTATACCATTGATTTCTAAGGGAACTAAGTTCAGCTAATTCTGGATCCAACCCAGGATTGTTAAGAAAATTGGAAAAGTAAAGCCTGTATTGTGTAATCAGGTAGACCATGTTTTTTATTGGAACTTAATTCACTGATTTGTTGTCAAGCTTGTTATTTGTGTTATGCAGAAAATATTAAGTAGTTCAGTAAGATTTTCTTTTGGTAATCAGTTTTTTAAAAGTGCACAGCCTCATTCAGAGAGAACAGATCTGGTGATCTAAATCATAGGGTCCGTTTGCCTAGATTTATACTGACATGAAATCACAGTGGGAAACATTTGATTTTGAATAATTTGAATAAGAGGAAAGTTATTTCTTTCGGGTCAGATTCATAGAAATCCATTTCTTGGGCAAAGCTTTTATTGCCCCCACATCTTACAACACAGCTGTTGCATAGAGGTGCTCCACTGTGACCCATGCTGCAAACTGTTCTGTGTGTATTAGTTCACCATGTAGCGGCAAGGAAACAAGTTGTGTCGTCGAGGCCCATTTATTATCTTGCTAGTGGCCAGGAGTGGGAATCTGTGGCCCTGAATATGTTGTTGGACTCTGAGCTCCAGTCACCCTCTGACCTTTGGCTCTGTTACCTGGGGCTGACGGAGACCAACAGGGTCTGCAGAGCCCCAAGTTCCCTCACCACTGCCTTAAATCAAGCCCATAAAATGGCTTGATACATCATCTGAAGACCTCAGATCAGTATCTCTGAAGACAATTATTGACAGGGCCAGTCTTAGCGTTGGGCAGAGTGAGGCCGCCACCTCAGGCAACGTATGCTGCAGAATAAGCGGAAGGATCGGTGGTGAGACATTGGAAGATACAGCTGTGTTTGCCATATGACCTGCCCTCCCTGCTGCCTTAAGGCATGATGGAGGATGCCCTTCCATCACCAGAGTTGAAGTGACAGTCACCTGTTGTTCAGCCAACTTCTGGATGTGGAAATGGGGGGGGGGGGATGCCACCTTTTCCCCTTTGCCTCAGGCACCCAAAATGTCTTGAGTCAGTCTTTGTTATTAATGAGCACTGCACTGTTAACTTCCTTGAAGAGAATGGATATTATGTAAGAGTTTGGTCCCAAATTATGCCTTTGACTCCTTTTAATCTGTAATATGGAAATCATATGGTCTTCATTAGGATGATATTGTGTAGATGCCAAACTGTTATGTGAGGCAGATCTACAGCCTGTTCGCAAAGGTTCACAAGGCAGATGAGGTAACAGCAGTTCTTTACTCCATTCACTCCCTGAGAAATAAATGGAGGCGAGGTTTGCTCAGTACCATTACATGGGACCCTAGTAGATTTGGATTTCAACCTCGGTTTCCAAGATATACACCCAACATTGTATGCAGTGGACATTGATGGCATGGAAGCATCCATTTACTATGGGACATGGTGTCTGGTACTTGAAATGATACATACCTTTCAAGTTATAGCTTCATTATATGCAGGAGGTTCCAAGTTCAATCCCTGCCATCTTCTATTTCAGACAGAAGACACTGGTAGTCAGTGGAGACAGTACTAAACTAGATGGGTGGAGCAATGGCCTGGATGCATATAGGGAATCCTCCTGTGTTTCTGTGTGTATGACAGCTTCCTATATACAGTACAGTATTTTTTATTTATTAAATGCTTTAGCATGATTGCCACTTGGTGCAATACCACCGGTTTCCTTTGTGTGTCTTTTTCTCTTATATAAGAATTCAAGAAGTGTTGCTTCCACCACTGGTCTATTGGTTACAGGGGTGCCAATATGGGGGGGGGGGGGAGGCAGGTAAGCCCCAGCCTGCATAATTGATCACAAATAGTGGTGCATGCAAACCATTTGAATGGCAATGCCCATCAAATTGGGTGGGGGGGTGGCCCCCTCACATATTTTATTGGAAGGGACCTTGGGCCCCTAGGAGTTGGCAATGTAACACGTATTTCATGAGGACGAAGAGGAATCTATTACTATAGATAGACCTTCAAGCCCACTGCTCATAGCTTTTTTCTGGAAATCAAAAGAACAAAGCCCTATCTATTTGAAATCAGAGAGGATATTTAGATTAGGCAGGATGTAGCTGCTAAGAGGGGATTTTGATTAGGCAGGATGTAGAATGCAGTCACAGTTGCTATTATAAATAATATAATCTAACTTCTCTCTCTTACTCACCAGACAGTTTTATTAAAAGAAGAATACCCCCAAGCTCTGTAATGGCTAACATCCTGGGCACTTCCTAGCCTGGGTCAAAGCCAGTCAGTCTGCTGCCTTCATTGAGTCACGCACATGCTAGCTAGCTGGTGCTCTCTCACAAAAGATGTGTAGCCACATGACTTGTGGAGCAGGTAAATTCCTAACACTCTGATTCATTTTGCAGGAATAAGCTGTGTGAGGTGAATTATTATGTTTCTGTGACGAGGTGTGTCTGTCTTAGTTCTCTCTTGGAGGTAGCACCATTTAGATCTAAGCAGTGACAGTCAAATATGGACCCAGTGTTCTGTGAATCAACAGCCAAGCTTCAATTTAAAGTAGAGCATGGAAAGATGGTCAGAATCTGGTCCCCACCACCTATATCTTGCTGTTACAATTTTCATGATGACACTGGATTCTTAGCCACTGATATAAAGGATAGGACATTATTGATTTTGCCTACTGCACCCACATGCATATTGAGCAGGCTATTGCTGCCAGTCTGATGATTCTGTACACAGTCCTGCTCTCGGTTAGTTAGGAACACTCAACTTCATTTAGCATGGGACCCTGTTTATTCTGCAACAGGAGGATTACGTGATGCACATGTGATCAGTGATCTATGGTTGGGCAGCTGATAAGTAGTGAGACATGGTTCATGTATCTGGTCCTCTTGCTTCTGTTGTTTACATAGATAGGATGTGCCCCTTGGGTGCAATTTGCCAGCATTCCCACTTAGTCAGTATGTGTGGCACTTCACCTTTCAAACTGAACTACTTTGTGTTTAAATTCAGAAGCTGCGATTTCTGGGAAAGCACAGGAACTTTGCCAATGGTTGCCATGGGATATCATGAAGGCCAGTAGTGGCCCAACTCCTCCAGAAAGTTGAAACAAGTGCACAGACCATACACTCATCCTTGGATCTTTGATAGGATAGTCAAATAATGCACATGTCTGCTCAGGGTGCCTATTAATCTTTCCAGGCAGGAAATTAAAGCCAATTTGGACCTTGCAGAGAAAAGGGAATAGCAGACCCATGAATCATTCCCATTTCCAATGTAATGTCAGAAGCAGGGGCATGTGACTCACACAGTGAATTGGAGTTAGAGTTCACACCTAAATCAATAGCCTATTATTTGGAGTAAAAGAAGCTAGAGGACCCTGATCTGTGACTTTAATTGCCTTGGACTACTTTATTCCCTGAAGTGTATTTTCTCACTTTTTCAGTGCAGTTCTAAATGCTCCAAGTCACATGTTGGTCCTACCTTTTTCCTTAGAAGATTAATCTGCAGCATTTTAGCGTCTCATCCGTCTTCCACATATAGGAGTTGGCTTTCAAGTGTTCCGATGACAGTTGGGGGCCTATGCAACGCAATCACTGTTTATGACTCCTAAACACTATTTGTTCCCTTTGAAAAAACACACAACCCTTTTAAAGTCTTGGCAATTGACAGTACAAGGCATGTATCTGCACAGCGCAAAAGATTAAAATAATCTGCTTTCTTAGCAGGATTGGAAAATCCCATTTTCAGATCAAAGCAGCCACCACATTCTCCGGAGCCAATGGACAGAAAGCACCCTAGTGAGAGAATTCAGCAACCAAAAACTTTGCTGGAAAATACAGTTATCTTCAGTAGTATGGAGGCAGTTAATTAAGCCCATGCTGATTGCACCATGGGCTTGTGGTTACCTGTGGTTACTAGGCGTCTGTAGCAGAGCCCTATAATACAAGCAGGGAGAGGGAAAATGGTGTCTCGTAAAGAAATAAAGAAATGCGTACTGAACTGTTACTATGGTCAGAATGCAACATCCTAAGACCATGTAAGAAAGTAAAGAAGTCCCCAAGAGCTGCTCCACTGCTCCCATTCATAGAATCTTGGAATTGTAGAGTTGGAAGGGACCCCAAGAGTCATCTAGTCCAACCCCAATGCAGGAATCTCAACTAAAGCATCCATGACAGATGGCCATCCAAGCTCTGCTTAAAAACCTGCATTCATTCCAGTGGAACTCACACAAGTTTAGCTTGCTGCATTTTGTTGTGTGAGCCTCAAGTTTCAGTATGTAGTGGGTGTGCTGATCTGCTCCACTTCACTTTCCACAAGTGAGAAACAGTCCCTCTGATACAGGGCCAGCCATCCTCTGAAGCCACATATCCTAGGCAGTGGTGGCTGGTGTCCATTGGGACTGGAAGAGCTTAAGGTAGGGAGGCCAATAGGAGCCAGGGGAGCCAGAATCAATGGCAGGTGGAGCCAAATGTTTTGTCCCCATTCTCCTCCTTGCTGAGTTCTACAAGGGCAAAACAGGGTCAAGAGGAGGAAGCTAATATCTAGGGCCATCCCTACCCCCAGCCAACTTGTAAGGCAGGAAGGTGGGGTTGGCTGAGGGCAGGCTGAGATAGGTGGGACAGTTCCCCATTCACCCACTGATCATAGGGATATTCCTGATCAGTTTTGTTCTGGATGGATGGGACACAGGTTGCTTCCTCATAGCTGGAATGGCCAGCACTGCAGGTGTGCTGTGCAGAGAGATCCCTAGAATTGTGTCTTTGAATGCAAAGCCCCCAAGTCCCCTTCTAGCTGTCGTGTTAGGAATCCCTTGCTCTAAGCTTCTGGCCCCACTGCATGCTCACAAGCGACTGTGGCTCTGTGTGTGAGGACTAGTCAGTGGGGCAGGGCGTGGTGGGGCTGTGCTCCTCACCTGGCTTCCCAGTGCCAGGCTCATTGCCGATGTTCCCATGCCTGCACCTGCACCACATCAACCTCCGTGCCGCCTCTCCCCTCTCCCTCTCTGAAACAAGCAGCTAATTGTTATTGGCAGCAAATGAGTCAATATATGCAACTGATGTCAGTAACACATACCTTGAGTTTCAGAAATCTGTCAATAAGAAATACTGATGTTGCTAATGTGGCTTTTTAAGATGCCACTGAAGTGGTGTGGAATAATTCTGTAACCATGTTTTGAAATGGTGAAGTGAACCCCTCACTGTGGACTTTATAACTCAGGGGTCGGCAAGGTTTACCTCGCCTGGGCCGGTTCACTCTAGTGAAGATCCCTCTGTGGGCCGGATTTCCAGCGTCTGTGTCTGCGCAGACGCGATTTCCGGTGCAGCGGAAGCGAGTCCCCCGCCGTGCTGCGCCGGTTTAGCACAGCACACGGGGACTAGACGAGCGGGCGGCTTGGTTTGGGGGCGGCTCATGGGCCAGTTAAATGACCCCCGTGGGCCGCTTGTGGCCCATGGGCTTTAGGTTGACTACCCCTGTTATAACTGATAAAAGAATAACACCCTTCCCCAGATTAATTAAGAGGACATCTGCTGAATATTCAAAGATCAATGTTTTCCACAAGTCTGGTGCCTGTACATTCTGGCTTTTGACGCCAGGTATAAAGATTTTAATAAAGAATTGGTAGAGTGATAATGTGAATATGAAAATGAATTGGGATGATCGGGATCAATGGAAGTAACTGAAGTTAGTTCTGAACTGGTCATGGGGGAATTTCATGAAGGCATCCTTGAAAGAGATGTGTTCAAAACAAGCGGCAAATTAATTCAAGCTTACTTTACATAAATATTCTTTCAGAGAGTGCTGAAGGTACCTCTGGTGGACATTGCCTAGGGATTTCCCACTAATGGAAATAGTTCCTGGTTAAAATCCTCAAAGGCTTTTAGCTGAAACCAAATTATTTAAGGTATTGGGGAGTTATTTAATCAGAAGTTTGCCTCTTCAATAAGGATGCTTTTAAGGTACGCAGCGTCTGGCCTGCCAGTCCTGAAGATCTAACTGCAAATTCTTGTTGGCAATTCGGTTTTTAAAATGATGGACGTGTTTGATGTAAATTAGAATGGAGGAAGAACTGAATGAATAATTATACTGGAGAGAAATCCTCACCCTTTGACAGTCTGAGAACAACCGGGTTGCTGTAAGGGATCCACTGGCACTCTAAACAAAGAGGGATAGCTATCTATTCTGCAGAAGTTGTGTAAAGAGTTCCTCATCGGGAGAAAACAATGGTCCTTCTGAAATTGGTGCCTGCCAGTTTGCAAGTAAGAAAGGATGCCATTGATTCTGAAAACTGCGCATGAATAAATACCAGTCTTTAAACGTAATTGGAAGGAGCAGTCACATTGTAAGAGGGAATGTGGGAGTGGGTTAGTGGGAGTCAAATGCTGAAGACAGATGGCACAAATAATTGAAGGGATAAATAAGATGCGTGGTGAATCAATGTCACTTTCTCCTCATATTCTCCTTCAAAGTCCGGCTCTCTGGGGCTTGATTTGTCTATTGTGGTGAGGTATGTCAACTTTATAATTTGCCTCACAAAGTAGAAGTCAAAGGCTTGGAATATCCTACAGTTACAAAAAGTTTGCCTGGTCAAAGAAACTGCCTTATTTGCTTTTGCATCTGCTTTCCTTGGAGATCAACTAGTATATATGTAGTGAACAATGGTGTCAGCAGAGCCTTTGCCCTGCTTGTGATGGATGTCAAAGGATTCAGGACCATTGTTTCCTTAGATAGCTCCCCTGTGGTTTCATGGCAGTTTAATTACACCCAAATACTGCTTCCCTTTGTCTGAACTTCCCATTAATCCAAGGTTCCAGGTACCCCTGACGATAAAGGGAGTTGCAAAACGTATTTACATTTCAAATTACCTATGTGGAGGTTTTCTTGCCTTTAAAAAAAAATATATGTATGAACATAACACTGCAAAATTTTGTGACATAATCTCACAGGACTTGAGGAATGTAGCTGTATGCTTTGGGTAGGAACTTATTGTGAAGGATGGCATTTCAGCAGAATCTCCTGTTGCAAAAGTATGCTCTGACCTGAACTGACTGAACTATATACTTGTACTCAGTCGCTTCTTCGAACAACTTCATCATTTGCTTTGAAGTCACAGTACACTCTGCAAGTGAATGCCTATGCAGACATCTTAATTTCCTGCTCAGAGACAATCTCCATTGTTCATTCTGAAAGTTCATGTACTGGGCAGGTGCTGCCTTCATTTGCACATGTAGCATAGAAGTCACACATTGAGGCAAACTGGTGTTTTCCAATATGGCTATTACACCCGTGGAAGTAGATCATAACATATTAAACAGCCCCTAGAGGTGTGTGTTGAGGAGAGGGTCTTCTTTTCTCAAAGTTTGTCTGCTGGAAGTTTAACTCCGCATTCCTGAAAAGCAGCTGCTGAGAAATCTAGAAGGGTGGTGGTTATTTTTTCCCATTCTACCAAAAAAACAAAACAAAAAAAAAAAAACACTCCAGCTGTTTGCAAAGATTTGCCAATTTTTAATTGGATGGTCAAAATGTACAGTAACAGCAGGTCACAACCCAGAAGCCAAGGAACTTCCAGTGTTTCAGTCTGGGTGACTTTGAATACTGAGTCGTTGATGTATTCTGTTCTCAGAACAAATCCAAAGGGAATAGCCCTTAGTTTAGTAGATTGCAAGCCTGGGTGTAATGCCGTGTGTCTCTTTTTTGTTTGTATCAAATACAATGATGGGTGCGGTCTGTGTAGTTGGTGGCTGAAATGAAATAAACAATAAGTAGCTCTAGCTCGCTGGCTCACACATAGGGGTTGCTGGAAGTGATCTCCCATGACTATATGGGAAGAGCTTGATACACGAAGCTTTGATGTATGTATCCTATCTGAGTGACCGTCTTTAACTTCCTCTAACTCAGTGGCTCAAGTGAAAGTGCATGATAAAGGGGAAAATGACTCTGTGCGATGAGAATGAGCGTGATCTGAAGTGATAACTTCCTGCGATTCTCCACAGCTGCTTAGCAGCTGTGCCTCAACAATGACCTTGTAGTAAAACAGGCAAAATCACAAGTGTGTTTGATCATCAGTTGAATCCCCTATGACAGAGATCAGGAACTTGTGGCCCTCCAGATGTTGTTGAACTTTGACTCCTATTAGCCATGCTGGCTGAGTCTGATGGGAGTCTGAGGACCACCAATCCCCCATCCCTGCTCTCAGAGGATGAACTTCCATAGTCTTACATTAGTTGGTTCTATTAGATAACACCTACACAGCATTTGGGACGCGGGTGGCGCTGTGGGTTAAACCACAGAGCCTAGGACTTGCCGATCAGAAGGTTGGCGGTTTGAATCCCCGTGACGGGGTGAGCGCCTGTTGCTCGGTCCCTGCTCCTGCCAACCTAGCAGTTCGAAAGCACGTCAAAGTGCAAGTAGATAAATAGGTACCGCTCCGGCAGGAAGGTAAACGGCGTTTCCGTGCGCTGCTCTGGTTCGCCAGAAGCGGCTTGGTCATGGTGGCCACATGACCTGGAAGCTATACGCTGGCTCCCTCGGCCAATAAAGCGAGATGAGCGCCGCAACCCCAGAGTCGGTCACGACTGGACCTAATGGTCAGGGGTCCCTTTACCTTTACCTTACACAGCATTTACTTCAAAACAGTGTTAAAGTGCTAGGGTGTTTATATTATTCTGTATCTATGTGGTGCTACTGGTCCATACTCTGACTTTTCCAGTTAAGATTTATCCAAAATCTCGGTTGAATGAGATGGTGGCTCAGGAAGGAATTCCTACTAGCATCTTATTCATGTCCATAAATACATCTGCCTAACACACTGAAAGCCTCACATCTGCTGCCTTTTTGATGCCCTTCTTATGTAAATTATGATGAGTAGATTTGGGGTTTGCATTCCGGGCAAGCTGTCAGAGTTCATCTTGGTAAAGACTGTAGGAAGATGATGTACTTTCTAAATGTGTGGATGTTCACTGTTTTTTTCACTGGGATCTTCCTGCCCAGATGACCTGGCAGTGGAAGGTCTCGTACAAATAATTTAAAAGTCAGCTGGCCAGATCAGATCCCCACATAAGTGCAACATCTGTTCCTCTTTAAGTGTTGCCACTGTCATCATTTCCATCCCTCTAGCACAGTGGGGTTGTGCCAAAGGCCCCAACACCTCAGATGTTTGAGCTGGAGTATGGGAGTTGGGTTTTTTTTTAACTCAAGATGAAATTGATATACACTGTTGTAATGGGCAGCAGTTCAAAGTCTACATCGGCAGCTGCATTTGAAAGACTGGGGTGGAGAATTGTTTTGGGCAGAGTCCTGTTTGTCCCCAAGGCAGTCGGTTTAGGAATCATGCACCTTGGAAGAAGATTTTCTTGCCTGCATAAATGACTAGTGCTGATTCAGCCTCTCCATTTGTGCTTGGCAATTGTCTTTGACAGGTGATGGGACTCTGCATAGCAAAACAATGTCCATCCAAGCAAATAAAACTAGGCTTCCCTCTGCAATAAGACTCTGCACTCCCTTGTACCCCACAGTTGATAACACAGCTTTAAGCTTCAATGGGGAAAATAGGCCGAGTCAATTCAGAGAGAAGCTTTCTGACTTACACTGTTTACTCAAGAGGAAAGCTGGAAAACCCTTCAAAAGGGCATGTGGGGAAGTGGGAGTCCTCTGCATAAGAATGTCGGAAGCTAGAAGAACAGTGGATGCAGTGTTTTCAACTCCTATCCAACCAAAAGCATTTATAAAATGCTAAGCAGTTCATAACACACAGACACACCCACCCACCCACCAGATAAACCCGCAATTCAGAAACCTACACTAATTGGCTTGTTTTCTCATCATGGAGCTAATTCAAGACCAGGATCAAATAATAAAGTACCTTTTAAATATATATTTTCCCCCCAGAAGCCTATAAAAATGGTTCAGAAACCTATTTTCCCCCTTTTCTGCAGGATCAAAACTCCTGGGCGATTGAGTGGTGCGGGAAACTTCTAGTTGCTGAAGTCATTGTGTTTCATGTAATTAAAAGATTAGAATGCCATTTGTTTCATCTTTTTTATGTGTGAGAAGTGAATGGAGAATTAGTTCCTAAGTCTGAGGAGGAACTGGGATACTAACTTTGGGGACTTTTGTTTCCAGCTTTCCATTTCATGTGAGCAGCATCTTTATCTCATCTTTCCTGCAAGGAGCACAGGGCAGCCTACCTGGATTCCCACTTCCTCCTCCATTTTATGCTCTCAGCAGGTACATGGAAGAGCTGCTGAGAAAAATAGTAGAGAGAGAATTGGCTTTCAGACGACAACACACACACAAAAAAAATAATAGCTCCCTCTATGCTGATGGGAGTTAGTTTGACCACACCTGGAGGGTCACAGGTTTAGCCACCCATGCTTTATGTGCATGAAGTTAATTGCCACAGTGACTGGGAAGTAGAGCTCCACTGCTGGGCTGGGTGTACAGCTGTATCACCGGCCCTACCCATTGTTTGTGTAGTTAAGATAGACCTGAAGATTTGCATTTGTTTGCATTCAGTGTGGTGGGTCCAGGCCTATGTCCCTACCAAATGAGATTAGACAGGCATCCTCCTTTCTGAACTCCAGGTGTATGGCTACAGCTGTCAGGCATTTAAGGCAGGATTTGGTTTTACAATAATTTTGTGTTGTTTTATTTTTCTGCGTGGTCCTGCTGCCAGGTCCCGTCTTGGGGTCTCTTGTGTGCAAAGGGCACTTTATTTGCATGCAGACCACAGAGAGAGGTTCTGGTTCTTGGCAAATTGTCAGATAAGGCACCAAATATTAAGAAATCCATTACCCTTTGTATGTTGCAGTGACAGACTCACTTGGAAAAGACCAAAAGGCATCTAGGCGTGAGTCAGATTTTAAGAGGTCAGCAGTTGTGATAAGAAAAGGGAGTTTGGGATGGCCCACAAATATACCCCCAACCTCAAAAAACCCCAGCTTCTTTGCATTCTTTCATTCCTGTTCACTGCTTTTCTCAACAACTTCTTTAGCAGATCCCTGGTCTATCATCACATATGACTCTCATACACGCACTGTATAAATTAATAATCAGATTGAAAGGTTATTTGAAGGACTTTCCATTAGATCAGAGATGGGGAACCTGAGTTCCTCCCAGATGTTGTCTGACTCCCAACTCTCAACATCTGGAGGGCCACAGGTCCATCCCCCTCACCCAAACTGGAGACTCCCTCTCCTTTAGCTTGCCACGGCCCAGGTCTCATTTCCCATGGAGATACTTAGATTTCATAGCCTCTTGAACAGAGTTTTCTGTTCCAAAGAAACAGCCTTTCCCTTGCCGGTTTTTTCAGTCTTATGCCACTGGAAAATGGGTGGTGAGTGGCATGAGTCTGAGTCTGCTTTCGGCCTTCTTTCTCATAGTATTTTTAGTGAAGGAATGGACTTCCTGACCCCGTTGTTTGCACTGCTGCGTGTGAGAGCTCGGCATTGTTAGGCCACGGTATGCAAAGGGAGTACAATCCCATGCATGTTCCAGCTGTGATTATCTGATCTATTCCTATTTTGGGAACGGCTGGGTGTTTCCACGTCCCCTGAGCTTTCTCTGTTTTGCCTTCTCGCCTTCGTCTAATGTGCTTGGATTATGGGAAGATCTTGGATGTGTGTCAGAACCTTATTGTTGTTGTTTTGGTTTTAAGTGCCTTTAACCTAAAATGAATGGGTTCCTGCTGTCCCTCCTGCAAATATGTTTGTGGTATATTTGTGTGGCTGCATTTTCCCCCTTCCCCCTTAGATCCACCACCTGCCTCATCCTCCCAGTTAACGTCTGTTTTAGCTCAGGACAGCTCCTCTCAAGGGCGATCATGCGCTTTAGTTTTATGGGAGCAGTAATGGGATTTCAGTACCAGGCTTAAGTCTTCCAGGTTGTGTAAAGGGTAACATAAAGGCAAGGGCATCCCTTTAGCAGACCACTGTTTAAACATCTGCATTACATCGACAGACAGCAATAGTACATAGCCTAGCATGTAACTGTCATTTCCACCACCAGAAGAACTTAGGTAAAATGTTTAATTTTGCATATGTTGCATACTGTGACCATATGAAGATGCAGTATACCACATTCCACTTGTCCATTATTTTAACTTCCAATGACTCTAGAACAGGGATGGGAAATGATTTGTACTCATGGCTCCCATCAGTTCCAGACAGCATGGCCAATGGTCAGGGATGATGGGATGCATAGTCCAACAACATCTAGAGCGCCACAGGTATTCAACCCCTACCCTATGGTCCTTATTGCCCAACTGAGGCAGTATAACTAGAGATGACGGGGGTTGATTCTTGGACCTTCTGCATGCAAAGCATAGGCTTCACCATTGAGTAATGGCCTGTTGCAACAAACTGAGAAACATTCTTCTATACTGTGCATCTATGAGCTATGAACTAGGGATACTTTTTGAAAAATCACATGCAGGCTGACTGGAAAGGACAGGGCCAATGAGAAAGGGCAATGTGCTTTTGTCACCACTGTGGGTAGATTCAGACACTGAAGAGCAGTGTGGCAATTTACTGGATTTGTTTTGATGTAATGGTAAACCATGATTTAGCTTTATCAGAGTAGGCTCCAGTCTTCCCCAACCCAGGCTTGCACGGTCCCTCCACCCCCAAACCCCGCTTTTCTGGTGTGATTGTGAGGAGATTAGAAGTTTTTGTTTCCAGTAAGATTAACCAAACCCTGAGCTGTGGTTAATTTTCATTATGGTGAACAAAAATAAGCCTGCTTCGTAAGCTGTGGTGTGAAGCTGGCTTGTTTTCATTAACCATAGTTGGGATTAACCACAGGCTGTCTGGATTCAAACAACATGGCAAATTGCTATGCATCAGAAATGGAAGCAAAACCATTCTAACTCTTTGTGTTCACTGTCGAAGGATGGTGGGATAGCCTTCCAATGGAGGCTAGGCTCATTCTTTGTGTGCCTGCTCCATTAGAGTGGGCCTTTTCTGTGGTGGCTCCCCATTTTGTGGAATGCTTTCCCCAGGGAGGCTCACCGATTCCTCTGTTACATGTCTTTAGGTGCCTGACCTTTTAAACTGTAGTGGGGGTAATTGTTTTTGTTTGTTACTTTGTTATGTATTTGTGTGTTTTTCTATTGTAAACCACCCTCGGATGAAGGGTAGTATAACAATTTGAATAATCAAGACATCAATTCTATAAAACATATTTTGCTGCACTGTGCGAAATATGAGCAAGCCAGGGCTGAACTGATATTACCCTTGCTGGTACCTTTCCTGGGAAAATCAGAGGCTCACTATGTCAGGTTCCTATTGGAAGTCCGGACAAACGCTTGAACATTAGCAGTGGCGAAGTTTTTATTGGTGGTTGCAAAAACCAATGATCCCTATCTTTAAGTCAGAACAAAATGCTTTTTTAACCTGGAGGTAGGCTGTCTGAATTGTGCATTGCTTTGTAACGATTTGTTGGGTCTTTGGACCGTAATAAAGATTGATTGATTGATTGGAATAATAATAATAATAATAATAATAATAATAATAATAATAATTCTCATAATGCTAAACTAGGGTTTAGAGTTGCGCCCAAACCAGCCCATTGTTTGTAGTCTGCTCCTAAGTGTAGCTTACTTTCCAGCCACGTGGTTAAGTCTAGCATTTAGTATCCCTTCACAATTACATGGAAATTCACAGAAGCAGAAAGATACTGAGAGGTAGGGATGCTGAGCTCACTGTATGGAAGGAGGCTAGCAGGGACAGCTTCCGCAATATGTGGGGCACATGCCAAGTGGATACAAGGTGGTTGCTGATTATCTGAATTGGCCCTAATGTACCTCCACTAGCACCTGAGCTTTCTGGACCAAGCTTTCAAAATGCACAGAGTTCAAGTAGACTCGAATTTTGCAGCCTTACATTCTACATATAACTGATCTCTTTTGTTATGGGTAGTATAATTCTATAAGAACGAGGTATCCACCCACCCCCCAAAAAGCTTTCTTCTTGCTATATAGGATGGGTTATTGCTTTATAGGATGGGTTATTGCTTCTGAGAGTTGAAACTGAAGCATCTTCTGAAGTCATGGTGCTCTCACTAGCTGTATGTCAGATGAAAGTGAACCTGTGAAGTATCTCCCCAACTTAAAACTGTAGTGACTGGGAAAGATTAATTCCTGCCTCTACATGAAAAAGGTGGGAACCCTAATAACTGGAGGTTGAATAAAGTCCATGTTTAATATTCATTTTCAGCTCCTTTCCCTTTTGTTCAGGCTTTCCATCTTCCTCCTGTTTTCGTCGTAGATGTTACATAAATCTCTTTTGAATGCAGCTCAGACAATGGGGGCTTTCTGGAAACAAAATGTGTCAGCTCAGTAATCTTCTGTCTCAGTATTATCAAAGAAGAGTTATACAAATAAAAAGAAAGGTGGAAATATTTTTGCGCGCTCTTGATCACTTATGTCTTGGGGGTGCGGGGAGTTGAAAAGGATGAGGAAAAGTTCAGTTTTTAATCATGGAAGCTTTGACACACATTTCATGCATGCATGCATATGTAAAAGCAAAGAGGTCTTTTAATCTAGGTTGAGTTTGCCGTAATGGAATCAAATTAAGCTCATGACCTGGTTCAGTCATTCTAGACTTGATAAACCATGGGTTGTAAAGCTGGGAATAAACAACTGAGACTCCTTTTGATACAGAAAACCTTGTTATAATTAATTAAAGTTTGCTACAGAAATGTAATTGGGAGTGGGGTAGCGCAGAGGCAGAGCTACTATCTTATATGCTGACACAGTCCTCACATCTCCAAGTTGGGGATGGGAAAGACTGCCATCTTAAATCCCTGCCGCCACTCAGCATGGGTCAGAAGTGGGAAACCAGTGGCCTTCCAGATATTATTGGGCTACAGCTTCCCTCACCCCTGACCATGGAACATGCTAGCTGAGGCGGATGGGAGTTGGAGTTCAAGATAGCTTGATGGTCACAGGAACCCCAGCCCTGGTATAAATGGCGTTGAGTTAGAATAACCAATGCTCTACCTTGGTAAAAGGCCATTTTCTATGTATGTCAGAACAACATGACACTGGTAAAGTTAGTCCTCCTTCTGAAGCTACTTTGTATTTCCTTGCATTCTTTTTGTTTGTTTTCAGGTTATTTAGGGGGATCTTCTACCCCACTTGTTCATGTTCTGACTATTTTTGTTGGCCCATTTTGTACATTCTGGAATGTGCTTGCAGTGTGTGTATGTGTGTGTGTAGGCTACACATCCTCTGTTCACATGTAATGAACCAATGCTCCTCCGATCTTCATAGTTCTAAGCTCCCCATGCAGTCGAAGCTGAGTTGTGTCTGCTTCCGTGTCTGCATGTTGGCTAAAAATGGAATGTGTGGTTTACCTTAAGTACAAACAGAAAATAAACAGTTATGACTACAAGTGTGCTCTTCTCGGGAGCTATTTGCTGTATGTACCATGTTTTGGTTTTACAATGGTTGGACATCAGCTTATATTTAAATATACAGAGTGTTTTCAACTAACTTTTACTCAGAGTAGACCCACTGAAACAGAGGAACTTGACTAAGTTAGGTCCATTAATTTAAATGGAACTTAGTTGTATACCACCCATAGTTCTTGTTGTACAAGCATATGCTCCACTGAGTGTCTTGAATTAATGGTGTCTTGAATTAATGTCCTCTTTGATGTGCCCAGCTACAAATAGACTACATATAGGCAAGGCCAGTGTTTCCCAACCGGGGGCCATATGGCCCCCTAGGGCCCCATGGATATTCTAGGGGAGCCCCAGGATATTCCAAGGAGGCCCCAGGTGAAAAATGTGTAAATGGGGGGCCATAGCCTGAGGCTAGGGGGCCGCAGAGGAAAGTGAGAAGTGAAGGGGGGGAAAGGAAAAAATATATATGAAAATCCTGATTGGCTGGTTACCCTCTTGGCCAATCACAAGCGGGTGAGGGGGTAGCCCACCAGGACCTAGTGCTCCTTTTTGCCACGTGCATTTTCTTGGCACAGTCCTGGTTTGTTTCGGGCAGGAGAGGGCGATAGCTGGGACTCTTGCTTCTTCTTTCCTGGTGTCTTTTGTTCAGATCAAAATGTGTGTTTTGAGCAAGGTCTCAAGGCTCAATAATTTTTGCACTTCAATTGTACTGTCAATTTGCTTTGAGATTTTCATGAGACAATAAAAAAGAAAGAAGTCCTGTCTGCCCTGCTCCTAAAATAGGATAGTGACGTTACCCAGCTTCCAAGTTTTAATTTAGATATTGGCTTTCAAGTCCTCTGAAGATTGAAGAAACAATATATTTTTGTTCCCCAATATGTAATGATTATTTAAGGGTGTTTCCTGTTTTGTAAGATAATAACTACATCCTGGGTTGAATTAAGCCTGAAACTGAAAGGAGTTGTTCCAGATCATTATTAAGAAACTAAGCAGAAGTAATCTCCAGTTACTTGTGTTTTTCCCCCTGCAGCTGAAATTTTTAAAGCAATGTGTGTGACCCTTCAGAGGTATCAGTTTTGTCTGTTTCCTGCAAAAGTAAAATCTGTTTGTACTGGTTCTAGATAGCAGTGACCCACCAAGAAACAGCCATGGTACCTAGAATGTGAACCTTCACTAGACTAAGATATTCAGAATGGGGTTTATTAAAACTGAATTGAGGTGTCTCCCTTTACAGAAAACCTGTGAGTCTGTTAACATCCTAATGCCACTAGAGTTTAGGGATAGCTTCTCTGTATTGGGCACAAAAGTGAACATACAGTAAACCATTAAGCTTGTTTGGAGAGTTAAGTTATAGGCTAGGTGCTAACAATAGCAATATAACAATATACGGTAGGCTAGGTACTAACAATATTTTCATGGCTGTATGTTTTGTCTTCCTTTATAACCCATTAGCACCATAGGACAGGTGTGGCTAACCTGTGTACCTCTAGATCAGTAGTCCTCCACAGACCACTTGGAAATTGCTGAGGGCCTTGGCAGATTTTTCTGTCTATTTTTACATTCTGTGAACCACCTGAATGAAGCTCGTGGACCACTGCTGGTCCGCAGACTACAATTTGGAAATCCCTGCTGTAGATGCTGTTGGACTGCAACTCCCATAAATAATGTCTCAAATTCTGATGTTTGAATAGCTGAACCATTAAATTTTACTTATTATCGACGGGGTGGTTTTACTACATAGTAATTTATAGACTTCCCAGCAGCTTTGATCATTTCAGGCTTCTTATTAAAGGACTGAATTCTTACATTGATTCACCTATCTGAATGGATGATCTTAAGTCATGTGAGATGGGTCTTCCAGTCAAGCACCTCCAAATTTCTCTCTGTGACCTTTGGGTAAAGTTCAGACCAAGCTGTAGAACTGAACTCTGCTGACTTCTGCCAATTCTGAATTTGGAAAGTGAGAAGAGCTTCAGAAACTGTCTCTAGAGGCAGTCCTTAAATTACAGTGTACAATGTAAGCAATAATCAAACAGTGATGCTGAGAAAAGAGAAATCACTAAATTACAGTTGAGCTGCAATAATCTCTTGGAGGTTTGTTAGTGCAAAATAGAGATTGAAGAGTAAAACATAAGCATCAAATGTTTCAAGAAGGCTTGAGTTAATGAGAGTTACTGACAGAGCACAAACACATTCATCAGCAGTTTTTAAGGGGTTTTTTGCCAATGATTTTTATGCTGAAACACTGCATAAAAACAATAACCTAGCTCTTAAATCCAGGGCAAGATTAGTGATACCTTCAGAGTGTTTTATCTAATGGCCTTTTAGAGGTTTAATGCAACTTCTCATTCTCTCTAGATAATAGGCTTCTGTTTATATAAAACAAAGTCTGGGCTAGGCTAAGTAACAAAATCTCTTCTATCCGATAAATGGCTGTTTTGCCAAGTCTGGGACTTCAGGGCAGTTAAAGGCCACCTTCAGTGTTACTTTTTAAAGACGCAGATGCAAGCATCTGTGTCTTAAAATACATGCATGTACATTTGTCAGACTCTGGATACTTTCCCACAAAATATGTATCCTTGTTGAGAAGTGGGTTTGTGCTATATTTGCTACCTCCTGGGCTTGAGCCAGACTTAGTCATGCTTAGAGTAGACTGCACATGGGGAACCTGTGGCCTTCCAGATATTGTGAGACTATAACTTCCATCCTCCATGACCACTGATTATGCTGCCTGGACATTATGGGAGTTTTGAGCCCCAGAACATCCCCAGCCCTGGAGGGGTGCGTTGAAATCAGTAGGACTTAAGTTCGTGATGGATAATGTGTGCCATTTATTTCAGTGTGTTTTCTCTAAGCATGGCTAGATCTGGATCCAACCCAAGATGTTTTCTCACCTCTTGCTATGTGAGCACAGTCACATTTTTGTCTCAGTGTCAGAAGCAGCCCTTAATAAAGCACAAGGACATGGTTGCTGGTTTAAGTCTTTGAAGAACATTAACAAATAACAGACTGTTTTTTGCACTCAGTCACATCCTACTGCCCATGCACTGCATGGTGTATGTGGGAGAGTTAAGGGTTTGAAAGCTTGTACAGCTCAACTATTCACATAGTTTGCATAGAGATTGCATAGGGAAGTGCCATATCTCAGTGGCAGAGCATTTGTTTTGCATGCAGAAGGCCCAGGCTTAGTCCCCAGCATCTTCAGGTAGAACTGGGAGAGAAGCCTGTCTGAAACGCTGGAGAGCTGCTATCTGACAGTCTAGACATTACTGAGCTCGTAAAAACTTGCTGTGTTCTATGTACACTCATTGCATGTAACATACGCACACCCCTGTGGTCATAAGCCAAACAGAATCCACTCCAAATCCATAATTACGTAAATTCAAACTATTCAGACATTTTTAATTTGTGTGCTACTAGGTCAGATTTGATGGTGGGAAAATTATATGTTTCTGAATTATTAATTGGTATGCTGGCTTTTAAAATAGCTGGTCATTTGCCAGTGAATACACTGATAAAGAAAACTGCACTGCAGTGAAACACGTGCAATTCTTTTCCCCAATTCTTTTTTTTTTAATCTACAAGGATTTTAATTACAAGTGTTTACAAGTGATGGAGAATATGATGGTGTTTGATTCAACAAGAAAGGCAGGCTTACAGAGTGAGTTATACTGTGAGGAAATAAATTTAGTTAGGGGCAGTTACCATCACTTGTAAAATATTTGTTTTCCCTGACCAGGCAACCATTTTTTCTTTAATGTCCATAACTGCCATTTGTGTGGCAAAGAACTGATTAGTTACAACCCTGGCTAGAATGCCATCAAGCTGCTTGTTGTTGGTTTAACATAGAATTTCAAGTCATAGCTACATTGTAGAACAAAGGGAAAGAATATGTGATCACAAAAGTTCCCTTATTTTCCTGGATAGAATATGAAATAAAATTTTTGCTGGCAAGTTCTTTCTCCTTCTGCAATATACCGCTCTATTCTAATTTCTGATATTCATACCTGTTTGATGCATCTACTTCCCCCTTTTCCTATCTATCACCTGGTTTCTGTGCCTGTAATATGCGAGAAGGCATGTCAAGCCTGTGGCTCCTAGAAGCTGTCTTCATGCAACAGTGGCCACACCCTGGGAAGCAGCTTCAATTGGCTGGATAAACCAGGTGAGGATGAGTCTCAAACCCTTGGTGAGTTAAGAAGGCTACTGCGGATTGAGCAGATATGATCAATACTGGTTCCAACAGTCAAGAACGCAGTTTATGCACATGCTGTGGAGCAGCTGTTCATAAGCTGTAGGTCCCCAGGTGTTGTGTTGGACTACAACTCCCATCATCTCTGAGCTCTGGCCTTGCTAGCTAGGGGTGATGGGAGTTGTAGTTCAACATCTGGGGACCCACAGGTTGAGAAAGGCTGCTGTGGAGGGAAGTGAGGGGCAGATGGGGCCCATCAACCTGGGACTCTAGGAGAAGGAAAACTCTGATGCTAAACCTCCACTGCCTTACAGGATATATTTGGGAGAAGAAAAGGCTTAGGAAGTAAACCCTACACAAATAGAGGGGATTTGGACGGCACCTTGTATGCCTCCTCTCAGCAACTCCTGCAGCCAAGCTGGTGCCAAACGTATTTCTCTGCTTTCCTTTGGGCCACATCAGCGAAGCCGAGAAGGAGGTCCTGCTGTCTGAGCAGCCCATACACACTGCCGAGGCTTGTGCCCTAGAAAGGTCACTTCAGTGATGCTAATGCAGCAGTTTGACTTCACCCCCAGAGGCACACTCCATTCTCTCTTGAGACAGGTGGATGCCAACAACATGTGAAGTCTTTAGCCCACACACTGCAGTAGTTAGTGTACAGAAAGCTGAAGTTCACCACTCCCCGCTGCTCCACAAGTATCTGCACTGATGGCAAGACACTAACCCTACTTTTAATGATGTCATAGAAGGACCATATATCTCTCCATATGACAATCTGGCCAAAGGCAGAATGTTTGGTACCCAATGCATGTACGTTCTCAACCTTGGTGAGGAAGCAAATGGGACCACCATCAAGTTGATGTTGTCTTCTCCATGTAGAGTTTTTTGGAGCTGGTAAACGTGCCACAATATGCTGGGTTGATTTTGCTGGAGGAAAAGGTTGTCGGAAGCTGAGACAGCACTTGGACAGCCAAAGGCTTTGAGTCAACTTTCGGATGTCCAGCTTTCTAGCAAAAAAAGAGGAAGCATTGTTAAGAAGGGGAAGTGTGCTTCCAGTCAAAAATTCAAACCTCAGGCTAAGGATGTTAACCTAGGGAACCCCTGTGCTGTGATCTGAATCCAGAGCAAAACTACAAGCAAAGGCTCAGAATGGAAAACTGGGAGTCACTTATTTATGAAGGATCTCACTATATTAATTTTGAGCATTGCAATAAGGCACTTGGAAGAATGTGATTGTTCATAGTGTGGGAGCAGGGGACAGGAGTGCCGTTCCTTCATTGAGCCTTCTGGGCATTTTTCAAGCACTTTCTCTCTTTTCTCTTTTCCGCTTCTTGAGTCCTCCCACCACCCTGTGAAGGAGGAGGGGAGCCAGTCTGTCATTTGTTCAGCAAACTGGAAAGCCTTGTCTGCCTTTTCTGCTGTCTCTTACTTAAAGTTCAGAGTTCCTGGTTTAGAGATGACAGTTCATCAATAAGATGATTGTCCAGACTTCCAGAATGGCCCATATTGTGCTGGTTGGGTTCAGCAGTTGGGCACTCTGCCCACAAGCAACAAGGCCCATTGTCTCCCTCGCCATGTTTCATGTTGTATAGGAAGACAAGGCCAAACTGTTCAAATAGGAGTTTCCAAAACCAGACATTAAATCTTTCTGAGGTATGATTAGAGTTGCTGGAATTGCTTTCACCATCATTATTGCACAATAAATGCATATTAGATGTTCATTTGTTGCTTTGTGATGTGTTGCACTTCTCCCAAGTTTGCCCCCTTTGTTGCAAGATTCTCACATTTTCCTCAAAGCACCTAAACTGCAAAATTCTGTACCTTGGACAAATGCTATGCTTTCCACAGATTCTTGGCTGTTGAAACTGACAAGGCTAATATTTTTTTTGATGGATGCTTTGAGATTGGAAAGTCCCTTGTGCGGGTGGAGGGGGAGGAAGGAATTCTGTGTGCTCTCCTGCAGATGTCCTGTGAACAATAGATACTGTCTTCCTCATCCAATCTAGTTGGCTTGGCTTGTGTAGTTCGCACCGGGCAAGCAAGAGGCATTATCACACTGCAAGGACATATTGCAGCTAGGCAAAAGCACCCAAGGAGTGTTGATGAAGGGTGTGGGCTGGGGAGAGTCCTGAGGACCAAATGGAAACCCATGGAAGCATTTGGTCTGAGGGTCCACATCCATGTACTAGAGCCTAGTGAGCAACCATAAACGGTTGGGAGAACTTGGTTAAGCTAGGGTGTTTTGGACTGGGCCAGGTTATTGAGGGTATTTCAGTTGTCATCTTGGTTGAAATCTTACTACTTTTCAATAACTCACCTAAACCTTGCTTTCATGTTCTCCTGTTCATGTGTTCAATCAGTGCATGGAAAGGAGTGGGATTTTGTCCACTGGCCCCACCCCTCAGCCTTGATGTGCCTGTCAGTCCTGACCTCTGCATGTCATGTGGAATGTAAGAACAGGAGTGAAGCACTTAGAACTGTAGATGCCTAAGGCCTGTATGTATTTGGGAACCATGGCATAACCATAGTTCCTGGCTGAAGACCTGGGAGCACACACGTAGGGTCCATGATCCTGCTCCCCTCTGTGCATGCAGAGTTGACCGTTGGGTTCCACAGGCATAGCCTAGAGCAGAGGTGGGGATTCAGTCCATGGGTTGTATCTGGTCCACAGTGTTACCTCTGGTCTTTCAGTAAATTCAGCCAGCTCTGAAGTCTCTGGGAAGCAGTGCTGAAGCACAAGCACACATCCTACAAGTACTGTTAGGCAGATGTGTCGGTGTGTGTGAGAGGAGAGAGAATGTGTTCAGAGACAGGTAGAGTTGGCTCAAGTCTGTGGTCACTGTGCAGTGAAGCTTTGGCAGGGGGTTCAGGGGGAGGAGTAGACAGCCCAAAGGGAGACCAGTTGGCCAACGTTGAATCATGTGGACCAGAGTAGGGAGGAATGCTTAGAAGGCTTCTCAAATAGGCTTTGAAAATGCCCTTGAGAGCTGTTTCCGTCTGGCTCACCTGACAAGGCTGGATCAGGCCCCGAGCATTGTGTTTTCTGTGGGCCAGGGGTCCCTAATGGAGAAAAAAACTCCCTTAACCAGCAGTCTAAATGCACGTGATGCAACAACATTGGTAAAAGTAAGCTGACTGGGATCTGGTGATGATCTGAATGCAGGGTCATATCAGGGAATCCCATGAATTCCCTGGGAAAAGGTGAGATATAAATGTAATAAATAAACAAACAACTTCCTTTTATATAAAAAAGAAACTGACTAGAGAAGTATCTACATTATTTAGCGTTGCAAGTTCTGTCTTGTTATTGCAGATTGCTGCATCATAATCTTCTGTGAACTGCCTTGAAATCTTTAGATGAAGGGTGGTATAAAAATTAAACAAACAAAGAAACAAACAAAACTGATTATCCTCCGTTCCAGTAAACCATGTTTTATTGAGTCTTTCTCAGTCTGTCTGTGTTTCCTGGTATATATTGTCAGTGTTGAGCTTATACAGTGAGATGGGAAAGTATTTGATCCCCTGCTAAATTTGCCTGTTTGCCCTCTGACAAAGGAATGACCAGTCCATAATTTTAATGGTAGGTATATAGTAGCTGTGAGAGACAGAATAACAACAGGAAAACCCCCAGAAACCCAGAGCACAAAAGTCAGAGATTGATATGTATTGTAATGAATGAAATAAATACTTGATCTCTTTTCAAAAGATGGCTTAGTACTTGGTGGCAAAACCCTTGTTGGCAATTACAGAGGTCAGATGTTTCTTGTAGGTGGCCACCAGGTTTGCACACATCTCAGGAGGTATTTTGTCCCACTCCTCTTTGCAGATCCTCTCCAAGTCAGTAAGATTTCGAGGCTGATGTGTAGCTACTCGAACCTTCAGCTCCCTCCACAGATTTTTGATGAGATTAAGGTTTGGAGACTGGCTAGGCCACTCCAGAACCTTAATGTGCTTCTTCTTGAGCCACTCCTTTGTTGCCTTGGCCGTGTGTTTTGAGTCATTATCATGCTGGAACACCATCCTCAACCCATTTTCAATGCCCTGGCTGAGTGAAAGAGGTGCTTACCCAAGATTTGACGATACATGGTCCCGTCCATTGTCCCTTCGATGCGGTGAAGGTGTCCTGTCCCCTTAGCAGAAAAACACCCCCAAAGCATAATATGTCTGTTTTCATGGTGACTATGGTCCCAGCTGCCCTGAGATCATTGACAAGTTCCCCCCGTGTAGTTCTGGGTTGCTTCATCACCATTCTCCTGATCATTGCAACTCCATGAGATGAGATCTTGCATTGAACCCCAGACCGAGGGAGGTTGACAGTTATTTTGTGTTTCTTCCATTTGCGAATTATTGCACCAGCTGTTGTCACGTTCTCACCAAGCTGCTTGGCAATAGTCTTGTAGCCCAGTCCAGCCTTGTGCAGGTCTACAGTCTTGTCCCTGACATCCTTGGACACCTCTTTGGTCTCGGTCATGGTGGCTACTTTGGAATCTGCTGGATTGATTGCTTCTGTCGACAGGTGTCTTAACGAGCTGGGATTACAGGTAAGACCTCTCCTTTACAGCAGGTTCTTCTAATCTCAGCTCGTTACGTACAGTGAAGATACCAGGTAACCTGACATCTGGCTGGTTGATAGGGGATCAAATACTTATTTCACTCATTATAATTCACATCAATCTCTGACTTTTGTCTTCTGGGTTTCTGGGGGTTTTCCTGTTGTTATTCTGTCTCTCACAGCTACAATAAACCTACCATTAAAATTATGGACTGGTCATTCCTTCGTCAGAGGGCAAATGGGCAAATTTAGCAGGGGATCAAATACTTTCCCCCCTCACTGTATAATTTGCAGTGCAAGATCTCACAACCTCATGCCATAGTAGACAAATATACTTGGGGAAAAGCCTATATGTTTTTTCTCTGTGATAAAAATTGTAACTGGTGACTAAAAGTGCACATCTGTTTAAGACCGCATCCGCAGAGATAGAGTAGAGTTCATTTGCTGCATGGTTTTTTTAAAAGATAATTTTGTGCTAAAAATGTCAATTGGTGACTAATAGTGTGCATTTTTTTTAAAGACCACAGGAACAGAATAATATTCATTTTCCAGATCATTCTTATTTAATAGCCACATGGCCAGAAATTAGAAACAAAATGGGAAATGGCTGTTTCCACCTAATTGCCTTCTATAGCGACCTACTGTATTTCACAAATTAAAAAGATAAAACAAGTTCAAGATCAGTGCTCCTTCCCCACCCCCACCCCACCCCAAAAATTCAACACATCTTGTGAAATACGCCTCTGATTTTGCTTAAGTTGAATTCACTGGCGACCAAGGAGCATAACGATCCCTCTCCTTCTGCTGTGGATAATTCACCATTGTCTTTATTCTTCTCTGGGGTCTCAGGCGAGTGGGTAGCACCAGAGGGCCTGCTTTTCTGTATCAGTGCATGTTTTGTTCCCTTTGGAAGATCCGTTGTCCTCCTAAAAGTCATCCAGCTGCTTCGGCAGCCCCTACCAACACATCTGTTTCTTTTCACAGTTGGAGAGAATAGCTTTCTCCTTCTGTCATCACAAATCTACTTTCCCTTTCCCTACAGCAGCAGCCGACCCCTGTAAGCCTTGGAATGTGCCTGGCAGGATGGGCTGGAAAATCCACAAAAAGCCAGCAGCACCCACCATTCAGCAACTTGAATGCTGACTCTAAACCGGCACCGAATGATCAGCTGGTCTGTTGATTTTTCTGTAGCAGACAAAGAATGGAGCCGTTGCAAGTCAAGTGCCTTCTGCCAAGGCAGTCTGCTAGGGAAATGAATGGTGCCAGCTCAGAAAGTTTTAGACAGATGTTTGGAAGAGGAGGGGAGGAAGAGATGGAAAGGAGGGTCTGGGAAAATCTCCCCTTCAGGTTTGTTGGGCTAGATTTGTGGATGCAGAGAAATGTTATTCATAGCTCCGTTTGAAGAACACTGACCTGGGTCAACTTTTAGAAGTCATTCTGTCCGTAAGGTGTTCATCTCTCCGTACAAATAAATGTTGCATTGTTTTGTGGGAAAGGATGGTGCTTTGGGGGAATCAAATTTGTTAAATCATGCAAGCGTTCCAGAGATCTGTTTCACTCACAGCTGTCTAAATTGTCCCAGCTAATAGTATTAGGGCCTTGTCTCTCATGTTGCCATCTTCCCTGTGTTTGAGCATCGTTATAAGGGTGATGAAATGGAATACAAATAGCAAAGGACTGGCTTGTGGATTATAGTGTAGCGTTTTGAATGTGTTATGTTCAATCCAATCTCTGTTATTGTTAGTAGCATATCCAATGGGAGTAAGAAAAGAAAAGGTTTGCACCAAGTGTTGAACAAGAGAAATTTCACATCTTACATTTCACATGTTTTGTAATAAGTCATTTTTATGTGTGCGCATACTGAAAAGGTTGTTAATGTTGGTTGAGATTCCAGCATTCAAAAGAAAAGTTTGAATCATCTCCTGCAAGATTCAGATAGTCCAGCAACTCTTAGAGTCAAAAATTTGGTCCAAAAGTATCTTTTGCATGTATTTATTTATTTAATAAAATTTATATACCGCTTTATTGAGAGAAAACCTCTAAGTGGTTTATGAAAACATAAAATAAAACATTAAAATTCTGAATAAAAGTTAAAAGCAGGTATTTAAAAATGTTCAAAAGGGGATTGAAATCGACAGTAGTAAAAAAAGAGGTAAAACACATGTAACTTCTATGTGTCTGGATACTTTTGCCTCAGTAAAAATGTTTTAAGCAGGCACTGCAAAGAATACAGTGAAGGCACTTGCCTGATGTCAGGAGGCAGGGAGTTCCAAAGGAAAAGTGTTGCCACGCTAAAAGATCCATTTCCCGTAAGTGTGGATGGAATATCAAGAGTCTTCTTTAACAGTGCCCTTTCCATTCATCAAAGCAGTTGAGTAGACATGAGGGGTAAGGCGATCTTGCAGATAAACTGGTCCCAAGCTGTTATATTTTGCATTTAATGCATGAGATGTAAGGTAAAATGGACAGTGGAAAATGGGCTGATTCTAAAAGTATAGGTTTTGGTTTAAAATGCAAACTGATTCAAGAAATGTTGGGTTCTTCAAGGATCGCTATAAATCCCTTTTATATATTTAACCACTGTACAAGGCATAATAGCATTTGCAAATCTGTTTTATGTCTACTTCAGCTCTGGAGCAACTGCTTACAGAACTTGAAGATTTTCTGAAGATACTGGACAAGGAGAACCTCAGCAGCACTGCCGTTGTGAAAAAAAGCTTCCTCACTGACCTCCTTAGGCTGTGCACAAAATCAAGTGGTAAGCACAGTTGTGTAAAAGGGCGCTAATTTCAGAAGAGCTTCTCAGAGCTATCGTTTGCTGATACCGATACTGGTCTACTTTTGCATCTAAACTACGGCCTCCCCAATTGCACGTAAAAACAGCCAACAGTCCTTTGTTAAAGGGAAAGTCACTTATTGTGTCACAATCTGAAGTCTACTTTTTGCACAAAGAGTTAGCCCTGGATAGCAGGAATATATGTGCAGTGCATGCATTTGTACAGGGGTCAGCAAACTTTTTCAGCAGGGGGCTGGTCCACTGTCCCTCAGACCTTGTGGAGGGCCGGACTAGATTTTTTGGGGGGGGAAATTGAACGAGTTGCTATGCCCCACAAATAACCCAGAGAATGCATTTTAAAGAAAAGGACACATTCTACTCATGTAAAAACAGACTGATTCCTGGACCGCCCATGGGCCGGATTTAGAAGGCGATTGGGCCGGATCCGGCCCCCGGGCCTTAGTTTGCCTACCCATGCATTTGTACATGCACACGTGCGCACACGCACAAATGGGTACACAGAAAACGTGTTCCAAAAGTCCAGTACGTTCAATGTGTGCTGGTTGTTCTGTCAAATTGCTATGCAGTACCCAAATGTACCATATTTTTCGCCCTATAGGACGCACCGGCCCATAGGACGCACCTAGCTTCCCCCTCCCCCAGCCCCCAGAACGGGACCCAGAGCGATGCCGAAGCTGCGTGCAGCTTCGGCATCGCTCTGGGAGCTTGCGGGGCTGGGGGAGGGGGAAGCCCTCCGCCAGCCTCCAAACCAGGTCGGGAGACAGCGGGATGGCGCGCTGCGCCTCCCCGCTGTCCCCCGAGTTTGCGGGGCTGGCGACGGGGAGGAGCAGGCTTTACCCCCCCGCCAGCCTTCTAACAAAGTCGGGGGACAGCGGGATGGTGGCGTTCCGCCTCCCCGCTGTCCCCTGAGCTTGTGGGGCTGGCGGTGGGGCTCTCCAGGCTTCAGCGAAAGTCTGCATTCGCCCCATAGGACGCACACACATTTCCCCTTCATTTTTGGAGGGGAAAAATTGCGTCCTATAGGGCGAAAAATACGGTACATGAGAAAAGAAGTGAATATAAAAGCCCTTGAAGCTAATCTCATTTCGTATAATTATATAATTGTAGAGGTGGAAGGGACCCTGAGGACCATCTAGTCCAGCCCCCTGCAATGTAGGAATCTGCAGTTGTCTCTTACAGGGATTGAACCTGTGACCTTGGTGTTATCAGCATGATGCTGTAACCAACTGAGCTGTTGTTCCATTTGCTCTTAATCTCAATGTATTTTTAAATTCATTCAAGATTTTCTGAATCTAATTTGCAAGAATGATAAGAAGATAAACTTTGAAAGGGCTGAGTCTCTCTAAGAAACTTCCACCGCCAGGGGTGGAAAGTGCACAGCTTCTTAGCTGCAATCAAGATAAACTGTGCAAGAGCAATGTCAGTTAAGGCGCCACTGAGCTAAGTCAGTAGAACAAGCCTCCTCTGATCATAATATTTTTTTAAAAAATAAATAAATAGATGGACAGATATCCATTCTGACCAAGCAAATGGTTTAAAAATTCCTCCAGGAGATGCTTTGCTCGAGATGCTCTGCTGTACAATGCATGATTTTCTATGCAGTGCAAGTATACGCAAGAGAATAATGAGCTTATATTATTCGCTTCATAGGTGGTGATGAGGAATACATTTACATGAACAAAGTCACCATCAATAAGCAACACGGTGAACCAGAGAAACCAGACAAAGGTAGGAATGTAAGATTGCCTTATACAGAGTCAGATCATTGGTCCATCTAGGTCAGTGTAGTATTACCTATACAGCCTGGCATTGGCCCTCCAAGATTTCAGAGGGGGGTTTCTCAAAGCCCTACCTGGACATGCTGGGAATCGAACCGGGGCCTGCTGCATGCAAGGCACATCATCTACCACTGAGCTATGGCCCTTCCCCATTTCGCTGCTGAATGTGCTTCTTACGCATGAAAGGATCACATGTATCGTTTTTTTAAAGAAACACCATCCAGCTCACAGTACCAATTCACTGTTAAGTCTGTGCTTCCTCTACCCATCTTCCAGACAGACATGGTAAACTCTGCCCATGTTCACTGATCCATTTTAGCTTTAGCGGCAACCCTCCCTGGGTTTGACATGCAGATATAGATGGAGAAACACAGGGCGCAGAGCTGCTTTCAGGGGCCTCTTAATTAAGATGTGTAGAAACAAAGATCAGGAAATCTAAGAAGCCAAGGGAAGGGAGGCAGATGTCCAATTTACTTGGCTAATAACATCACTGGGTGCTCTGGATTTTGCTTTGCTGCTCGCAGCCTTACACCAGAACCCTATTACCCCCATGAAAGGATGTGGATGCACAGCTGTTATTGTGGCTTCCCAGCTAGTCTGAAAAGAACAGTGCTTCTAATATCTTATATTGTATGTTTGTGCAGCAAAATGCATGCCCGTCTTTCCAGGGCTGGTATCTGTGCTTCCAGGTTTGCTGGGGCTGTTTGGGGGAATCATAGGGCCACTTCAGACATTGAATTGCTTATTCTATGAAGTAGTCTCCATATGGGCATGGATGAGAATGTGCATCTCCACCACCATATTTGAAGATGGCAGTGGGTGGGGGGGGGGGGGGAGAATGGCTGGTGTAAAAAGGCACCACTGTGCTTACAGGCAGAGGTGAGGTGGCAGGGAGGTCAGCATTGTGCAGGTGCAGTGGCAGAACCAGTAGGGCCCTCCAGCCACTGCTCCAGCACAGCAGTGATCTCCCTGATGTGTCCCTCTTTTCCCTCCCAGTGAGCACAGTGACACCACTAAGGGGGAGCCCTGCTGCATGACAGTGCCCTCGCCACCAGCTGCCCCTGGATGGCAGGACTGTTTATGTTGCCTAGGATTACCTATGTTCAAAAGCCCCCTGCAGCCATTCTGAAGTCTGTAGGTCACTGCTTTCCATATGTGCTTCTGTGTGAAATCTTTAAGCAAGAGTCATGTGGTTTTAAGCAGCTACTGTGTGATTAGCAGTCGTCTGTTTCCACTCATAGTCAGGCCCTGCAGAGGAGAAGTGAGCTTCTTCCCTTCAGTTGCTAATATAGCCAGAGCCCTGTACTACCTTTCCACACCTCCCTAGGTTGTTAATACACCATGGATCCCAGGATTATGGAGGCAGCACTTCACCTGCCAACTAGCTGAAAATTGGCTGGAAGTATTTCCCCACCTGCTGAGATTGTAGCTCTTTCTCAGTGTGAGTTCTGTTTGCTTGGATTTAGGAAAAGACTGAATTGTCCCTGCAAGTTAAAACCAACAGTAATGACAGGGTGAATACTTAGGACTGCTCAATATAGACGTCAGCCTTGCCCTGCAAGTAGACAGATTATTTTTAAGACATCTTGGTCTTTGCAGTGTCAAGCAAATATGTGCCAGCAAACCCACAACTAGCAAGAGAGCGTGTCCCTAGCCGCTTTTTCGCCATATTCTTGGAGGTGGTATCAAATGCCATTTTTGTGGTCTGTAATATGCTCTCTAATTTAATGCAATGCTTCCTCCAAAACAAAAGCACAGCATCCAAGAATGTTTCTGAGCTTGGTCTATGTGATGGACTGTTTGCATGTTGTTATTTCTGTTTGGGCTGCAGTGTTGGGTTGCAGAGACTCCTTGACAAATGGGGAAGTGGATCAGCATTTGTCTCCACCTCAGAAGAGTTTGCCAGACCTCCCACCTTCAAAAATAGTAAGTTCTTGTTTGTTCATTTACTTCCTTTCAACGTACTCTGCATAACAATAATACAAGTACCATTCATCTTCTGGGATAGAATTTAGTACCCTTTGGAGTGAGTTGTAATGTAAGATGCAGAGGTCTGAAAAAATCCTAGAGCTGCCTTTTCTCTCTCAAATGATACATCAATATTTATAGAGCACTTACAGCATTATGGGCACTGGCAACTCACACACACACACACACACACGTGTCAACATCTCTGCAATACGGTTTCCTCCACTGGTCTTGCTTCATCTTCAAAAATTGCATGATGATGGTTTAATGTCAACTACAGACTCAAGATGTCAACCCAGAATCAGAGCCTGGTTTGTAGTAGGATTAAACTAGTTTTGCAGTTCAGACACAACAGGAAACTGTAGTTTAACAACCCTGAAATGAATAGACATTTCTAATTCAGGTCTATTAACTTAAGTGGTTCAGCTCTGAATAGAACTCACATTGGATGCAACCTTCTGTGTCTCTGGAAGAAAAGAATGAATGACACTTTTAACTCATTAAAGCAGCCTTCCTCATAGGTTGGATTACAACTCCCATGAGCACGGTTGTGCTGACTGGGACTGGTGGGAGTTGTAATCCCAAACATCCAAAGGGCACCAGGTTGGGACCAGATGCATCTATCGCACCACCTAGTCCATTGTTAGAAAGAAACAATGACCAGTAGTCACTTTCTTCTCCCCTCATCCAAAACTTCATTTTGCTGTATAGGAAAATATTGCAGTTTATTTCATAAACGTAGGCAGAACTTGATGTTTTAATCTTTCTACAAAGTATGATGTTACTTGGCTTCAGCGCCAGCATGCAATAGCTGCAACTCAGGGATATGTTTCCTGCCTGGCCCCCATCGAGAAATTGGCTTTATTTTCCAGTTTGGATTTTAAGCACTTAAATATTTAACCAGGTTCCAAAATGTTCACCAGTATTCACACACACACACACACACACACACACACACACACACACAGCTGACCTTTATGCTATTGGGTATTACTTTCCATTTTACCATTTTGCAAAGGTGAGTAAATATTTTGCCAAGGTACCAATGGAGACAAGTTACTCGAGAGGGCTGTGGTTATATTGAATCACATATCTGCCATTCTGTATACTCAAGTGAGCAGGTTCACTATATACTTCTATCTGCTGGCAATTGGAAGAGGTGTGTGTGTGTTTGTCTACTTGGAGAATCTTGTGGATATCTTGAGCTGCATCATCTTTGAAATGGTGTTGTAAGATGAAACTTCAGCAACAAATGAGATTCATTGGTGAAGATTAATTTTTAAATGATTTGAATCATTTAAGATTTAAAATATTAAAAGCTCTCCCAACACTTGTGGAACCAAGTATAGTGAACTCTGTTTCAAAAGCATCAGATCTTCTTTAAGCGGGGATTTTCTTCCGAAATAAAGTGCATCTGTCTCGTGCCAAGAAGCCATCACGAACTGGCAGATCAATAGAAGAACAAAAGGGCAGATCAACAGAAGATGCTGAGGGATAACCTCAGATACATACTTGTCACGTCATCAGTCATGGTTCTCTCTGCAGATGTGAGGACAAATTCCATTTGCACCAAATTCATAGTATTCATATTATCGCTACTAGCAATTACATGCCACAGAAAAGCTGCCAGTTATATCTTTGTTCCTGGTGGTAACTACGAATGGGTAATTCCTAGCCTTGCAGGCTAGACGAAGCTGCAGCTGTAGACAGGGTGGCACATGCAAGGTTCTGGGGTCCTTATTCTCCAGCTGCCTGTTTTGAAAGGAATATGCAAAGTAAATTGGCAATGCTAGTGCACAGAGATTCTTACACAACTTGTCTAGGTAGGAGCACATACACAACTCTTCCTGTGGAGGAGCAGAAAATGAGGTACATTCAGGAACCTGGAGTTGGGACCCCTAAAACGTTCATGGCAGTTTCCCTCTCTAGGCAGTTTATCCTGAAAATATTGACTTTTAGCTTGTCCTTTGGGATGCTTTCCAAAGTATTTTGTGTCTTGATTTCTTCCCTCAGCTTTGGGCTGCACATTAGGATAGATTTGGCAGCCATCCAGGGACTTTCCAGTGCTTAGAATCTTTTGAAAGTGTTGGTTTACTCCAATATTATTTATCTATTTCCTTTTTCACTTATACTGGCTTTGAAAATGTCTGGTGTATTTCTAAGCTTGACTCCTATCACCATCACCATTGAAATTACTCTTGCAAAGGGAAAACTCAAATACAATTCTCCAGTTATAAGATCAGCTTTAAATAAGAAATAAGGGACGGCTCTATTCTGCCTACTTACTGTATGCTATCCATTTAGTGTTCCATGGTTAGGTCTCTGCTTGGTTTCCTTAGGTGTGGCTTATTGTGGTTTCAGCAAAACTTAAGAGCACCACAACAACTTAATAATTTTTGGTCTGATTCAGCAAGGCGTTTCTTAACTATAGGCAAAATAATATGGTACACACAGAGATTAAATTTTGAAGCAGGGATTTTGCCATTATGATAATATTTTTAATGGAAGCCATCTAGAGGATGCTATGAGCAGTGCCTATTTCACTAGCTGTTGAACGTGACAGTGTGGAGCAGTGATTAGACCTTGGATTGCCAAACTTTTTGGGGCTTGTGGGCACCTTGGGACTGTTCTAGGGACTGCCCAGCACAACCCACAACCATGCACACCATAACCATGCATGCACACCCAGCACCACATATTCCTTAGGCACACCATAGAACCATGGATGTCACACACAGAGAGGACTAGAATGATGTGGGTTGCCTTTGCTAGACCTAGGCACTTTGTCTTCCCCATCTGGATTTGAGCCTGAAGGACCAAGGAAATGTGTGTGTGCATGGAGGGAGTATGTTGTAAGCAAGCACAATTTGTGACACTGTTCACTGGGCACAACTGTTAAGGCCTCAGCATTAGCTTCCGGTTTTCCAGATTTGTGGAATTTGATTGAACCTTGCTCTCAATTCTTCCTTATTCTGAATTACAGATACCATAGTGAAAATTTATTTCAGAACTCTGGGTCTTTATCTACACATTTTCTAGCTTTTGTTTGCATTCCTCAGATTTCAGAAGCAAAGCAACATTCAGGATCCAAAACTGAGTCTCCAGAAGGATACTATGAAGAAGCTGAGCCCTTTGGTGTCTCACTGATCGGTATGTAGGTGTGCTCCCAAGTATTTCATTACTTCTAGAAATAGGCAATGCAACTGCGTTGGAAAATAAATAAATAAAGCACTCAGATACAAATATTGGAAATGTGATCTATATAATCTATATGTTTAGTGTTTGTCACATTGTCAGTTTAATACCAGATAATTTAAAGGGATATTCTTGTATCCAAAGATTTTTAAGAGATTGCTCACAAGTGAAGATGTTGAGTTCATTCAGAGCTGAACATGGTCACTGATGCTACATTTTCAGCCTGATCTCCACACCAAAACTGCCCTTGGCTGAATAAGGTTTAATGACTGAATAAGGGCTCAGTGAGAAAGGTAAGGATTGTAGTGTCTTTGTAAAAGTGAATAGCAACCGTCTTGCTTTCTGTTGCTGATATGAACAAGCATGTTCTAGAGAAGGTCTAGGCTCCAGTCTCTGGAAGAGCAGACTGAATTTATTTGGCCAGCTTTCCTTTTCCTCCTCCCCCCCCCCCTTTTTTTGCACGTACATTACTCTATAGCACCTAGGATGGACATCATGATTAATCATAAGTTACCACACCAAAGAGGACGTAAGAGGATCGTTGAAGTTCTCACACTGCAATCCTAGGCATATCTCTTGAAACTAGTTGGTTTTATTTTGGAGTAAACCTGGATATGCTTAGGCTGTGACCATTACCAGTTTCTGTGCTTATTCATTTCAGCCACACAATCTCCTCATGCACACAGCGCTCTTATAATATGTGTGGAATAATAGTGAATCCCAACTGTGGTATGTGATGTATTAAGGAACGATTTATGACATCCCTGGAGTAAATGGAGAGCATTTCTACATCAGTGCAACAATGAAGTGGTGACCCATATATAAGAAGAGTTTGCTAGATCAGGCCAATGGCCCATCTAGTCTGGTCTCACAGTGGCCACCCCCAGTGCTTCTGGGAAGCTCTCCGCAAGAGCACTCTCCCCTCCTTTTTATTTGCGACTTACCGTATTTTTCGTCCCATAGGACGCGCCTAGTTTTTTGGGGGGGAAATAAAGGAATTTTTTTTCCCTTTATTCCCCCCCAAAAAAACCCAGGTCGGGGAACAGCGGGATGCCGGCGCGGCGCCTCCCCGCTGTCCCCCGAGCTTGTGGGGCTGGCCGATGTCTGCCCGAAGCGCGGGGCGCTCTGCTTCAGCACACCCCACGCTCCGTGCAGCAGGCTGCTATCCGCAACCTAGGGAGCCCTGCGGGAACTCCCATGGGATCCCCAGGCTTGCTGATAGCTTCCTGAAGCCTGGAGAGCGAGAGGGGTCGGTGTGCACCGACCCATCTCGTTCTCCAAGCTTCAGCGAAAGACTGTATTCGCCCCATAGGACGCACACAGATTTCCCCTTCATTTTTGGAGGGGAAAAAGTGCGTCCTATAGGGCGAAAAATACGGTAATCTTTATTGATTTTAACTATTGAATCCATTCACCACAAAAAGAACAAAAGAAAAAACAAATCACATCAAATACAAATAAACTGTTACATATACAGTGGTACCTCTGGTTACATACTTAATTTGTTCCGGAGGTCAGTTCTTAACCTGAAACCGTTCTGAACCTGAGGTACCACTTTAGCTAATCGGGCCTTCTGCTGCTGCTGTGCTGCTGTCTTGCAATTTCTGTTCTCATCCTGAGGTAAAGTTCTTAACCTGAGGTACTATTTCCGGGTTAGCAGAGTCTGTAACCCAAAGCATTTGTAACCCGAGGTACCACTGTAAAAGAAAGTTCTCCCATACATCAAGACTTCCGTCTTCTTCGGTATGGGTCCTTCGTTTCCTTGTTGACTGCATATTGTAGTGCACTCTCGCCTCCTGTGGTTTCCAGCAACTGGTATTTACTACCTTTGGCATTGTCATGAGCTGTAAAATAATTGAATAGTTTATTTTTAAAATATATATATATAATGGAACTGAGTGGTACCACAAAGGCTGAACACTGAATTGTAATTATTCAAACTGAATTTGCAACTGTTTTTATTTATGGTGCTTATCACCATAGTTTTTGGCAAAAGAGACTGTTCTAAGCAGACTGTTTCTAATTATTCCATAGTTTATCATATAAATTATGCTTTCTCCTTCTAAAAGAATTTAATGATCAGTGAGGTTCATTTGCAGGTCTTTTTCTTTCTTCCTCTCTCCCCCTCTCTTTTCTATGTGTGCTTGTGCAGGTCTTTACGGTAGGCTTGCAGCTACTGGATCCAGACCAGGGTTGCAGGTTACTGAGGGAGTAATATATGCCACAATAACTATGGGTATGGCATGTTTTCAAAACTTACCACTCATGCATTGACTTCCTTGTCATATGAACCAAGATGGTCTTTCACCATTGATACATGGTTAAAGGATCACCGCATGATCACATTCTCATCCTGAATGCATATGTGTGGCAAGGGGTGATAAAGGATTGGAAAGTTGCTGTCTATTCTTTTGCGATCTCTTAGCCAGGAATGATCTCTTAGTAGGCAGCTACAGAACTGTAGATGTTGCTAGCCAATCTTACCTGTGGAATCTTACCTTATTCCAAAATGCTTTTGTCATTTCCATGCACTTCAACTTGAGTGGGCTTCAGGGCAGGACATAAGCAAACAAATATTCTTGCTTGATAATAAGCAACACAGAAGCCAGGGATGCAATGAGTGATATTAATTTAGAGAACAAATGCGACCGTTTAAAAAAATAAAACAAAACGAAGCGAGTGGAATGGTGCTGGAGCTATAGGCTGATGAGACACCCCAGCCCATCAGAATTAAATGCTGAATACAGAGAGACAGAGACACAAAGACAGGCAGGCAGGCAGGCAGGCAGAGAGATCACTGTTTTACAATGAGGGTGACGTAACAGTTTATCGCAGAGAAAGAAAAGGGGATTGAAATGTGTAAATTAGGTTCTTTTTTGGAATTTCTTTCTGGATTCTGGTACAGAAGGAGCAGATCCACATATTGAATGAGCCAAAGTTTGGTTTCAGGAAGCCATGATTTTCTTGTGCCTAGGCCAGAGTCTGGAAGAGCACAAAAGATGCTGGCTAAGCATCCTTGATTACATGGATCATTCTTCCTACCATACAAATGAGATTAAACACAGCAACGAGCCCTATATCTTGCTTTGGAGATAGGTGACTCAGCTGCCAGTTCTCTGATAGCATCACCTGAATGAGTAAATTCAGGTTACTCTATAATCCAATTAAAAACAAGAGAAAAAAACCTAGATAATTACCTCTGTGACCCATTCAAGCCTGTGCTGGAACAACACAGACTTTTTACCTAATTGGGAATGGAATATCTTACTATAATACATTTCTATTTGGGGGTACCTTTTTGATGTTTCTCGCTCAAAGTGTCTCTGCTTTCTAATCTGATCTTCTTTTGGCCAATATTGTTTCCTTTCCCTTTCTCCTAATAGCATTTCTCCTGAGTGCTGAAGACATGGTGCTTTGGGGAGATGCAGAAAAGTCTGGGATTTGTCAATGATCTGCAGGGATCTTAGAAACTGCTGTTCTCTGTGCCTTTATATTATGAATCATTTCCATTCTGTGATCAAGTTATCTCAATACTGTGGAATAGCCTATATCTCATTTAACTTCCCCTATATTGCTTTGGAATGCCTTTATAATGTAGTGAAACTTTCTTATTGCCTCTAAATTTGCTGGATTGGAGGGAGGGTGCTAGATTTAGATGCCTTAAGCAGCTTATGCGAACAGCTTAATATTACTTCTGCTGAGTAGCCTCATTGTAACTGTTTCAACTATTCATGTACTCAATTTGATATAATTTACAGCTTTATAACCTCTATATCATTTTTAATTTGCTGTCTATTTCGTATCATGGTTTCCACTGTTCTAAACAAATATTTACATTTTTTTTTGCCATTTATCAGTTGTTTGAAATTAAATTTCAAATTAAGTTTCTTTCGGCATGGTTCTGCCCATTGGTCATTCTCCATATGCTGACTGGAGTGAGCATATGTATGAATTTTGGACCTGTTTTTCAGAATGTTGCTACAAGCTGTTATCTGCCTGATATTTAGGGAGCAGCAACTAACATTTGGCAGATAACAGCTTGCACACCCTCCACAGTCCTATGCTTTTTCAGCTGGGTGTATAAAACCTACAGAAAACATTTGATAGCGCTTGAGGAATGTGTCTGTAGTAGGAGACTGAGCTGGGTGTGTCTGTACCAAAGTTGCAAAATGAAAGTCTTGGTGGCCACATGCTTGCAACCTCAAACAATTTGTATGATTTTGGGATTACCTTGCAGCACTACTGCTTGGCTTTTATTAATTAGCCAAGCAAAATATTCCCAGCAAAATGTGCTGAATGTACAAATATTTACATTTACATTTGCAAATATACATTCCATCCAATGTATTTGCTGCATCTGGAAAGCTGAGCAGAACTGAAATGTATTAACAGAGCATTTAACCTTTTTTTGGGAATACCATTCAAGCATTTCACCTTTCAGGAGAAGTTAGGGTTTCATCAATCATTGCAGCTTCATATATTCAAATCAAAAATGTATATGATTCCTGCATCGTTTGATATGACCACTGCGGGGCTGGCCCTCCCATTAGGCAAAGCAAAACAACTGCCTCAGGAGGCAGATGCTGGGGAGCCATCCTTTGGCTGTTCCATCTTTGGAGCACAGAGCTGTGTGTGCTACAGGGCCTGTCCTGCACCCTCAGACTAACCTGTTGTTCTCCACGGCAGAGAGGATGCTATCCAATCCACCATAGTGAAGAAAAGTTCGACTGTCTGTCAAGTTGGCTCCTGTTCATGAAATGGCAGGAAGGCGCCATCTTGTCCTTCACCTCAGACAGCAAAATGTTTGGGGTTGGCTCTGGATGGCTTGTTTGAGATCTGATTCTGGCTTGCATATGCTGATCTTAGTGTGTGGGAGACAGACAGAAGATGAAGGGAAATTGCCTTTTCAATGGAGCAGGTCTGATTGTTTAAACTTTGCAGGCCTTTAGACCTCCTTGCCTTTTACTTTTGTGTCTCTTTCATGCATGCTATAATTGTTCTTGAGCTTGCCTAATGGAACATGGAAGAAACACATGGCTTTGTCACCCGGAAGTGCTTATAATGATGGTTTTTTTGCCCCCATGGATGCAGATGATGGGGAAGCAGTCAGCAGCTCCTATGAATCCTATGATGAAGAAGAGAGCAGCAAAGGCAAGTCAGCCCCTCACCAGTGGCCTTCCCCTGAAGCTTCCATTGAGCTCATGAAAGATGCCCGGATCTGTGCTTTCCTTTGGAGAAAAAAATGGCTGGGCCAGTGGGCCAAGCAGCTCTGCGTCATTAAGGACAACAGATTGTTGGTAAGCAAGCAGGGAACAGGGTGTCTAATATACCTTTTCTCAAAATGAGAGCAATTCTTAAGAGCTCTATCTAGATGTTCCTCAAAGCCCAAGAAGAAGCCTGCTGGGTAAGACCAAAGGTCTATCTTGTTCAAAATCCCAGATCCCTATGGGAAGCCCACAAGCAGGACATGACTTTGGGTTGTACTGTCTGCTCCCCTATTTACTTTCAATTGATGAATTACTGTAAGACTTATTTTACATACATGGTGTTAGTTGCTTAGTTTGTTGCATTTGCATTGCTCCCATGCTCCCAAAGGACTAACATCAAAGACTAGGATCAATATTCACCATTGCTGCTGCTAAGTGTTAATGTGATGAAGTTGCTATTATTGGCAGCAGTGTGGGAGAGATTCTGTGACTGGTGGTTCTTGCAGAGCAGGCATTTGGAAAAAGGAACGGCACATGAGGGAGCATCCTGGAGCTCTGCCAGTTGGAGAGGTTCATAACGGGTAATGGGAAGCTGCCACAGGGGGCAGAGCAGATGCAGCCTTGGACTATTCCCTTAGGATATGGGTGAGTGAAGGTGTGCCTGGATTGGAGAAGTGTGTGACTGCTATGAAGATCTGCTGGGACTATAGGTTTGCCATTTCCAGGAGCTCAGCTGCCCACCTCCAATGCCTGCTATTAACATCTGCACTGCAGAAAGTACCTACTCTGTGAATGTTTCAGAGTGCAAGCAAGGGAAAACCCAATGCTGTTCCCTTTCTGCTGTTAGTATTATGGCTATATAACAGGTCTTAAAGTTTGGGAATGTCCCCACTATTCCCGTTTTGTGGGATTAAGGCAATTTCACCAAGTAATTCCTTCACTGGTTGGTGAAGCCTGAAACATATATAATTTTGTATCTATTCAGAAACCTTAGGATTTGGGGCTCACAATTATTTACTACAATGAACTATTCCAATCTATATTTCAATGCCAAGTTTCTGTCCTTTCTTAGATATTTTACCAGTAGGCAACATCTCCTGTTTACTCTCCATTAAACCACCTGACTCCTCCTATTTCCAGTGCTACAAGTCTTCCAAGGACCAAAATCCCCAGCTGGATGTTAATTTGTTGGGGTGCAGCGTCATCCACAAGGAAAAGAACGTGAGGAAGCAGGAACATAAGCTGAAGATCATCCCCATGAACTCAGATGTCATTGTGCTGGGCTTGCAGAGTAAAGACCAGGCAGAGCAGTGGCTCAGGGTGAGTGGACCAGTCTCTCTTGACAACTTCTGCCATTGTCCCCAGGCTGTGTGGATTTAATGTGCCCACAGTCATACCATGCTAGCACAGAAGTCAAGATCTGGCCCAGAATTTAACTACTTGAGATTTCGAGACCCTGCTGAGCTGCTGCTGTTCGGAGCAGAGAGTATTGAACTCAATGGGCAAAGAGCCTGACTGACCTGGTACAAGGCAGCTTCCTAGGTTTCTGTCTACACAGGATTATGCTAAAGGATATTTCTCAGGATGTCATGGTGTTGCTCCCATCTCTAGGTTACATCCAAATGCAGCTCTTCCACAAGCGCCTTTATTCTGAGAAGGATCCTTTCCGTTTGAGCACAACTGAGAAAATCCCTTTTCCCCTTTGCACGTAGGACGGGGAAGGGGAACTTTCTAACCCAACCCTTCCAGCAGTAATGAAGGGAGTCTTTCTTCAGTAAGTAAGAGCTCAACTCCTTCCTCAGATGGAACTCCATTATAGAAAAGAGAAGAAGTGCCCAACCTCCTTTTGATTATTTTCTTGGACTTCCTCTATGCTTACCAAATTTTACAATAGTAAAATGCGAAAGCTTTCTTGTCAACTCACTTACAAGAAGGGTCTGTCATTATTTCTAGTGAATATAATCTTTACTGCATTGAAAAAGTCCCTGAGATGCACTCCCCTTTGTTCTTCCTCTACTACACCCAAATTACACTCAGATGGAATACTGGCCTGATACTCTAACAGCTCTTTGATCCACAGAAATCAGCTAGGGTCAGTGCGGAATTTTCTAGCATGGAGGTTTCAAGCATTATCATCTGCTAGTATTTTGCAGATGAAGTTGATATTAAAGGAACATGGAGGGGAAATTGTTTTTAAAAGTTGCCAACTCTACATGGCACATGTGGCATTTCTGCACTGCTGCTTCAGAATCCAGCCTGAATTTGCTTGGAATAGTGTTTGATCTGGGCATGCATGTCATTTACTTTTGTGCCTTCTTTATACCAGGGATGGGGAACCTGTGCTTCAGCAGATGTTGCTGGACTGCAGCTTCCATCATCCCTGACCATTGGCCATGTTGGCTGGGCCAGATGGGAGCAGGGAACCCAACAACCTGTGATGGGCCAGAGGTTCTCCATCCCTGGTTTATATGGTCATTCGAGGCTACTCTCTCAACCAGAGCTTTTGAGGGACCTCTGCTTCTCTGCACGTTAACGAGAGAGGCTTTCTATGAACTGAGCTGTGTGTCAGTTAAATGCAGAATGTATACTGTAGAACAGAAAGATATAAATGGCCGCAGGATGAGGTCTTGCTCACAGCTTCTCTCTCTCCCACCATAGGTGATCCAGGAGACAAGCGGTCTCTATCCAGATGGGCAAGGGGAAGGCAACCAGTATGTCCCAGACTCCCAGAGACTTAGCTATCCCAAGGTATGTTTTGCTGTTGTTTAGTCGTTTAGTCGTGTCTGACTCTTCGTGACCCCATGGACCAGAGCACGCCAGGCACTCCTGTCTTCCACTGCCTCCCACAGTTTGGTCAAACTCATGCTGGTAGCTTCGAGAACACTGTCCAACCATCTCGTCTTCTGTTGTCCCCTTCTCCTTGTGCCCTCCATCTTTCCCAACATCAGGGTCTTTTCCAGGGAGTCTTCTCTTCTCATGAGGTGGCCAAAGTACTGGAGCCTCAGGTATGTTTTATCTCTTAGCAAAAGTGATGTTCAAAGAGCAGCTTAAATTTTTTCCTGTTGCATCAAATTATTTTAAGTTTTAAAAAAAATACTTCTGATTAATATACAGGAAGTTACTCCCACCATCAAAACAGGAATGTGGTTGAAACTTACACTTGAAGAAAACCCAACAAACCACTTGTTTTCTGATTAAAGCACAACTGGCTCAGTGTCAAGCCATTTTTGCATTATTTTAACATCAGCAATTCTTTTAATAGCTACTCTCCCCCCCAAAAAAGTTTGTTTCAAGCATAAATCTAATTCTAGGAAGTTTATAGATTTAATCCTAGCCAAATCCAAATGAAAGTATTATTTAAATAAGGCTAGAATTTTAGATATCCCTAAAGCATCTGGTGAAACGAGAACTTCTTTGTAGACTGACTGTTCCAGAGTTTCAAGCTCTAATGATATACTGAGCGCAAAATTAAAGTCATCAAGCACTGGGCCTGATCCAGATAAATTAGGGGTGGGGAAATTGTGACATACGAAGAGCCTGCTGAACAGGCCAATGGCTCACCTAGTCCAGCATTCTGTTTCTCACAGCTTGCCACAATGTAAATGAACATGTGCTGATGATGTACAACTGAGGCAGGAGCTATAGATGCGAAGGTAAACCACAAAGAAACATTTACAGCTAGAAAGCTTCACAGTAAATGGCAATGAGGACGGAAAATAAAACCCTCGTGTATAATTTTATTTTTTGAGTTGGCACAAATATGGTTGCCTGAATTTACTTCAAAAAGCTTTAAAGAAAACACCGGGAGCCATTATGAATAAGGAAGACTGTGTCCAACCAGAGCAACTACACACAGCAGAACAAAGGGGTTTTCCCAAGAGCTAGAGGAGCCTTTATAGCATCCATCTTTATGGGCCAAATGTTGTTCCCTCTGGAATAATCTTAGTTTGTGAATGGGTCTTCATTTCCTCAGCTATGGATATGTGCCCCTAATTTTCACGAATGCAACGGCGTTTTCTCATCAGAGAGAGCAGCATTTCAGCCATTACTATGCTGCTGTTCTATCACTGGTGCTGTGGACCTCATCCCTGCTTCTTGTCTGCAGGTGGAGACGTCTGAGAGGTACTCAGTCGCATCAGAAAGCGGAAGCAGCACTGATGGTCACACAGAACTGACAGAAACCAAAGACGGTAATAGCCGTTCAAAAAAGATAACGTGGTTGTCGAGTGAAAAGAAGATGGAATAGTGCACTTGCCTTTGATAAGTCAAACTGAGCTTGCCGGTTGCCTGGTTGTTACTGAATTGACTAGAGCCTTCCTACACATGACATATGAATGGCCCCCACCTGTCCCATCCATAAACGACATATTATATGGTTGTAGCTTAATAGCCTGCTGCGTTTGTACCTCTATTCATGGAGAGCCAGGAATCTCCAGGGACTGAGATGAGAACAGCATTACGGTACTCTGCCCCTTTTTTGTTTCCACCAGTAGTTGCAGAAGGGAGTTAATGCCTGGCTCATTAAAGTAACACATTTATTCATAACTGATGTGGGTCATGTAAGTGTACATTATTAATGCTGCCGCTTATATGAGTCTCTTCTTAAATTGCACCAAGCGAGATTCCGCACACAAACATCAGATGCAAATTGTGTGTAATGTGTCTCCTGGCCATTGCATTAGATATTCAGAAGTACAGCTTTGTATATGGCTTGTTTATTCCTTCTTATTTATTTATTTATAGTTAAGAAGAAGGGCACGTCTGGTTTAAAACTGAGCAACCTGATGAACCTTGGGAGGAAGAAATCTGCCACGCTGGACAGTCCGGAAAGGTCTTTGGATACATGTAGTAAGCAACCCAAACAAAGCCTTGTGAAACATTTACATTTCATTTGGGTCTCTGCGACTAGCAGGAAAGACCAGCGTAGAGGGTGACCTAGATGTCACTAAGGGAGAGTCTCCTTCTTTGCAGCGTACCTGAATGTCCTTGTGAACAGCCAGTGGAGATCTCGGTGGTGTCATGTGAAAGATGGGCAGCTCCATTTCTACCAGGACAAGAACAGAAATAAAACTGCTCAGCAGCCTCTCAACCTGACGGGCTGTGAAATTATCCCAGACCCAACTCCTGATCATCTCTACTCATTCCGTATCCTGCATAATGGAGAGGAACGGGCCATGCTAGAGGTACGGGTTTCCAATTTCTCTAGAAGTAGGAGTGACATTTGTTTATGAGCAACACAGCTACTCATTGCAACTTATTGTAGTGCACACAATTGAATGGTTCAGTCTAGGGAACATAGCTATTGGTGTAGATTTATTTTCTCTTATGTACATAGCCTGTTTGGGGTAATCTGCCACATTCCTGAAGCTGATTTCATTGAGGAGTGTGGAAATATAAGAGAGAGACCTTCCTGCCCCCAATAAGTAAATGTATTGATTTTTTCACTTTCATTAAAGAAACCCCACGAAAATTGCTTGTAGACTTCATTCAACACTTCTCCTTACAGCATTCTAACCTACTTCACATGTCATGCTAAGCCAAGGCTCACTGCAGGCTGCTTGTATATGTTGTCATAAACCATGGTTTAGTGTGACACCTGAATGCAGCCAGTCTGAACAAAATGCTATGCAAAAAGATGTTAAACAGCTAACCAGGCATCTTATTTTTATTAAATGAATAGACGTCTATTCTGCTTTTCCATCCAAAGAAACACTCAAGGCAGGAAAGCAGCACTTACTAGTCAGAATAGTAAGTGAATACTGAATCCCCACCCTGCCCTCTGATTGGAATATTGTACACCTGAAATGTTTTCTGAAATAAGCAGCCAGCTGGATTCAGTATGGGTTGATAAGAGTAGTTGGTTTTCACCACTGAAAAGAAAGATAAGACTGGTGAAGACAAACACACACAGTGTAACTTTCTTTGGAGCTACCTCCAGTCACCTCAGCCGACAAGCTGCCTTGGGGGAAAAAAGCAAGCCACTCCTATCCGTAACTTTCACTTGACTTGGATCAGAGTTGTTTTCCTTCTCTGTTTACCTCTAATCTTAGATTCTCTGACATCAGCACCCTTAGAGTGGGAGAAGGGAAATGTGACACATTTCCTGCATTTTGTAGTGGGAGGAATACTTGCTACCAACAACAGGCTCACTTGCCAGCGACTGCCAGAGGCTCTGGATGTTGTTTTGTTTAGCACTTAAGATTGCTGAGGTTGATGGAACAAAATAAGGAAGGCTTCAAAAAGTTACTCATATTATCACAATTTGTGAAGCTAAGGTGCATGTTAGACTCAACATTTTAGTTAAGGCCAGCTGGAGGTTATAAATACTTTTTCGTGGGTCTTTCAGGGTGATTGCAGGGTGCTTTCACCATTCATGATGAAAGTTTTAATCATAATTGCTTCTGAGCCAGTTTGGAAGAGGAACTTTAGGAAGGTAAACTGGTGCCCTCTTCTGGCTTTGTGTGTTTATAATTTGTTTGTGTATATGTGTGTGTGTGTGTGTGTGTGTGTGTGTGTGTGTATGCATATGTATTTGCATACACACACACAATCAATTTTTTTAAGACTGTTGAAGATGTTTTTAGATATTACGATGCATAGAATTTTATTTATTTACTCACATTTCTATCCTGCTCTTCTTTCTCAAGGAGCCCAGGGTGGCACACCCTAAATTGATTTTTCTTTCCATCATTTCTGCTTACTCTGATGAAAGCAACTTAGGCTTCTTGTAGTAAGTTTGGCCTATATCCTTAACGATTGTTTTTTTCTTTGGTGGTTTAACAGGCCAAGTCTTGTGACGAAATGGGCCACTGGCTTGGTCTCCTTTTGTCAGAATCTGGCTCAAAAACAGACCCTGAAGAGCTGACCTATGATTATGTCGATGCTGACAGGGTCTCCTGCATCGTCAGTGCAGCAAAGAATTCATTACTGTAAGTTTCTATGGTAGCATATTTGACATTCTGACCTGTCTTCTGATGGATGATTTCTAGTCGTTCCTACCAAACAAGTAGCTTTTATCCGAAAAGTATGTAATGAACAATTTTGATGAGGTTACAATTGCTAGTGAAAAGAAGCAGGAAAGGGTTCTGATATGTAAATACCCACCATGTTTGCATTCAAATGAAGTATCCACTCGTGAGATGGTTGTTGTGAAATATTGCATTGATGGTGACTAGCTCTCCTTATTTTCTGATGTGGTAATTGTGTGCAGTCTAGCAATCTCTGTTTTTCTTTGAACTCCTAGCTGAATGTTTAAGACATGCAGCACACACACAATGTTGCTTATGACTTGATGAAACCTATGCCTTGTCCTGTGTTAGAGAATGAGTATATTCCAGGCATTTAACATATTCAGTCTCAAACAAAAGGGGAGGTTACACTGTGGTTAGTGGCTTATTCACATTGCAGACCTGTGGATGTTGGAGACAAGATAGTAGGCAGGAGCAACAGGTGCCTTGCAACATCCAGTGGATGGCAATCAACTAGCTTTTACTCAGAGTAGACCCATTGAAATTAATGGATTTGCTCTGAGTAAATGTTAGTTGACTACTACCCAAAGTAACTGGCATATTAGGAAGTCTTATGGGAGTATAGACTAATATCACATCATCGTCTCGTGTAGCTTTTACTTCTTTTGATAGCACATCTGCTTCTATCTTTTCCAGCTTAATGCAGAGGAAGTACTCTGAGCCGAACACTTATATTGACAACTTGCCAAAGGGGAAGGAGGGACTAGAGGAGCTCTATGATGATGTAGATGTTCCAGAGGCAACAACAATGGTGAGGGTTTTGTTTTGTTGCAATTACAGCTCATGTTGATGGGGGGAGGGGACCATTTTGTTTTCCATTGGCTGCAGTTTGTATTGATAATGCCGGAAATAACAAGTGATCCCACTTGTTTCAGGTCTGTACTGGCCTTGTTTCAGGCCTTGTTTCAGGTCTGTACTGTTCTTTAACTGTATGTAATGTTTAAAGAATTTCATGCTGGCCTCTCTTGTTCTAAACAGAGTGGCATTTCTTGGGCGCTCTTCTAAGAAGATGCTTTTTATCTTTGACAGGAGGAAGTGCCCCAAAATGAAGGCAAAGATGAGGGGGATCAGGACAGAGTCTATCTAGACCTCACGCCAGTCAAATCCTTCCTTCATTGTGCTGCCAAGAAGCAGGACCAGTTTTCCCCATCCGTTTCTCCATCATTGCAAAGAGCTTCCAGTAAGAGCTCAGCGGACTCTGAGAGAGACTCCTCCATCTTGCATAAAGAAGCAGATTTGAGTAGAAGATCACTGGAGATTCCAGACCCGGTAATGCTCAAAACAAATCCGAGATATCAAGGAGGGGCCATAGCTCAGTGGTAGAGCATCACATGCAGATGACCGCAGGTTCAATCCCCACCATCTCTAGCTAAAGGCCTCAGGTGTACGAGAGGCACTGCCAGTCAGGCCAGATGCTAGGGAAGTTTTTAATGTTTGATATTTTACTGTTTGATGTTTTGATTTGTTGGAAACTGCCCAAAGTAGGTGGGGCAATGCAGTCAGATTGGCGGCATATAATTTTTATTATTTATTCTATAACTAGACAAAACTTAGCATTGAGCAGCTTGCTGGGATCTTAAATGGACAGCCAGCTTCTGCTAGCCTTCTATGTTGCTTAACCTCTGAAACTTTCTCTCTCATCCGACATCCCTAGCAGAGGACTCAAGACATTGATGAGCCGCTCCCACCACGAACAACAACCATCAAAATTCAGGCACAACAGCAGCAAATTGCCTTTCCTCAGAGTGGCCCTGAAATTAAGGACACCACCACAATTATGATTGCATCCAAAGAGAAAATGGAACGCTCCAAGGTGGTGAATTCAGGTGTGTTTGCTGTCTGCAGTAATCTCTCTTTACCCAACAGCTTCATGACGGAGACTTATGGTAGAGGCAGTGGCTGCTATCATTAGCTTTTCAGCCCATGTTTAAAACATGGCGCTAGTGTATTTAGCTGCTGGTTTAAAGGGAAAGTTCTTGGAATTCCAGTCTCTGTCCCTGAGCTTAATTTCTTCATCTTTTATTTGTAGCACCTGTAGAAACCAAACTCGGCAAGAACAGGACTGAGGCTGAAGTGAAGCGATACTCGGAAGAAAGAGATCGCTTGGAGAGGGAAAAAGAAGAAATCCGCTCTCAGCTGGCACAGCTACGGAAAGACAGAAGGGAGCTGAAAGAGATGCTGATAAGCTGCACAGGTAAACAAATGCCTCTCATTTCCACTTCATTTTCAGAGATCAGTGGAACGGGGCATATTGTTTTGGTCTCATGTGCTCCATTGACATGTAATCTGCTCTGAAAAGCCTCCACTTTAGGCGCGGGGGGAGGGCTAGTTCAGCAGCCACCCTCTTGTCTGCCACCATCATCTGAGGAGACAGACAGGCAATAGGGAAGGGTACACACTGCCCATCTACTGTTGGATTTCCACCTGCATGTGCTTCTTTCCTCGGCAGACAAGAGCCTTTTGCCCACACTGGAGCAAAAACTGAAGGAAACAGAGGAGGAGTGCAAAAGGAAAGAAGATCAGCGTGTGGACTTGGAGCTGAGCCTCGTGGAGGTGAAGGAGAATCTCCGGAAAGCAGAGTCTGGGCCTGTAACACTTGGCACTGCGGTGGACACCACACACCTGGAGAACGCAAGCCCTAAAGTACGTAGGGGGCTGTTTATAATTGGCATCATTAGCAGGGTCTTTTTCAGCAAAGCGAAGCAGCTGAAGCCAGCAGCTGGTTCAAACTACGCATGATGCAGAAGATCCATGATTGCATTTTTGATGTGTTTTGTAAAGCTCAAAAGGCAATTTGGTGGGCGGGCAGGGGGCTTAAAATAGCAGCACTGAGGAAGGAGGGGCTTTAATGCTTTTCTCCCACACTATTTTCCTAGCCAGAACTGCACATGATCACCCTTGGAGGCTGGTAATAGCAATATGGATGCCTGTGTCTCCCAACAGCTAGGCCTAAATAGCATGTGGGGTTGACTGATACCTCAGTTATGATACCCCAAGGAGCCATATTGTCACGGAGCTATAGATCCAGTTACATCAGGGATGAGGAACGTTGTTCAGTTTGAGGAATACACCTAGACTTACAGACTGCCACATAGCTATGAGTTTTATGCGTTGCCATCAGAAGTGGCTGCCGAGCCCCTCTCGTGTCACTGCCACGTCCTGCAACAGTCTTTGGGTGGAGCCAATTGTCAGCACAGTCAGGGCTGTGTGGGTTCCCCTTGGTGGGTGTGCCAGATTGCCTTTGCCAGAGCACCCCATGGAGCTCTGACCTTGCCACTGCTCTGCCCCACCTTGTCCTGGTACGCAGCAGTGCTGGAGTTGGGAGGGTGGCTTATAAATGTAGCACCTCATTGGCCGTTCCTGATAACAACAGATAAAGCAACAGAATTAAAACCAAAAGCATAAAGTCAATAAACAGTGCCCAGAGGTAGATCTAATAAGCCATTAATAAACAGCACTTTTATTGCTGATGCTTTGTGATGATGGAATATGAGATCTTTAATGTTCGGCAAGAAGGGCTCTCTGACCTGTGCCTGATGAACTATTTTAGACAATTGTGTATGACCACAGCTATTATCTTTTCCCCATAAACACAGATGAAGGTTGCCAACCCTATGAATGGCACAGAAAACTCGCCTGTCAATTCAGCAATGGCACTAAAAAACCGGCCTTTATCTGTCATGGTCACAGGGAAAGGAACAGTTCTACAGAAAGCTAAGGTAAGACATGCCTGTAGTGCTTATTATGGCAAGAATAATTTGCCCATGGCCTATGGCATATTTAAAACTATTGGGGTTTTGGAAAGAAATATATAAAGATAAGGATAAGCCCTCAAGTGGGGCCTATTTTTCCATTTTTGTTTTGCAGGAATGGGAGAAGAAAGGTGCTAGTTAGGAAATCCTAGCACCAATAATGGACTCAATATTAGAAGTGGCCATTCGTGGACTACAGGATTCTCTTGCAAGTACAGAATGGTCTAGATGAGGTAAAACATGGCCAGCTGTACACCAAGAAATAATGGAGGGACCAGGGTCAGAACCCAACATGGCCTTCATCAGACTAAGGAATTTGCTCCTTTTTTAGCAGAGGAGTGCCGTGCAGCTGAGAGAGTTAACCCAAGTGGAAACCTTGCTTTTAACCCGGCCAATGTACATAATGATGCCTTTGTGTATTTCTATTTTGGTGTTTTACTGTTGTCCAATCCAGGATTTGTTGTTAGCAATAGAACAGCAAGGACTGAATTCTTGCCAGATCTGTTTAATGTTCTTCTGATACACCAGGGCCTGGGGATCACGGAGGTAAATTCAGTTTCCTGAGCTAAAATCCTGAAAGCTGATTAAGTAAATACAAGTCTCTGTGTCAGACTTTTCTGTTGGAGAAGAGCTGTTCCAACCAACGGAGACAATTTTGGCCAGGGAGACCAAGAGACACAGCTAAAAGGTATTATTATTGTTGTACACAATGCAGCCTGACTTTCCACAAAGAATTCCTGACCAAAAAACAAGTACAGCTCAGCGGAGGCTCATTTGTTAGGGCAAATAGGGGCAGTGTCCCACCAACCCTTAGCCAGTTCCCACCCGCCTGCCTGCCTTCTTACTCACAACCAGTCCAGGACTGGCACTGGCAGTGAACATTCTCCTCCTTAGCCTCAGTTCTGCCCTTGTAGCACTCAGGAGGATGGGGACAAAACTTAAAATTAGTTGGCTATGTCTTTCATTGGCTCTGGCACCACCTACTGTTGGCCTCCCATCCAACTAGTCCCAGTGGGTGACAACCACTGCTACAGCTTCTTAATTTTCAATGTTTAATGCTTGTACAAGGAAAGCCAGGGCTTTTTTCAGCCGGAACTCAGTTCCAGCACCTCTCAGGTGGGTGCCATTGCCAATATAAGAGAACAAGGAAGGTGTTCTTGGGCAGTTCTGGCATCTCTTTTTCTAGAAAAATAGCACTGAAGAGAGCTATTATCAGTTGTTGGCACAAGAGCAATGCACTGGGTTCACAGGTGACTAGACATTCCAATACCCACAGACAACTCCTGTGATTAAGAAGGGCTTTCCAGTGGGCATAAGTAGCAGAGATATCTCATTATGACTAAGGATCTACACTTAAATGCTATAGATTAGAGGCTGTGCATGGATGGGAACTTAAATCTTTGTGGATTGGGGCCAGAAAGTCATTTAACGTAATTCTTTAGCCACTGCATCTGTCATTTGAGGAATAAAGGGGTGGAATCTTCTGTCGTAGCTTCCAAAATGTGATTAAGTATGCTGTGGGGTGATTTGAATGCACTTTAGTTACTCTGGAATGCTTCAGGTTAATAATATACACGTAATAGTAGCGTGTAGGAACAGATGCCACATCATCATATTCTGCACAATAGTTGGCATACTGTATGGAAGTTAAGTGCACAAAAGCAAAGGAGAATTTGTTCACCCAAGTATGGTGAATTTAATCATCCAAACATTTGGAAGGGGGGGAATTCCACCCCTTTACCCTTGAATATATTCTTATCATTCTGTTTTCTGTAAACAAAAGTATAATTAGACCAAGGTAGAACTTGACTGAGCTGTGTTCCCCAAACCCAAGGAGATTAAATTATGTATATAAGGCAGAGTTAGGTGTGGACTCTGTGCCAAAAATGTCAGGTTCCTGAATTTTAACCTTGAATATGAATAATTTTTCAAAGCTAGCTGTATACAAAGGAAAGAATTTTTTATTAAATTGTTTGTGCTAACACAGTACTAAATGCTGTAAAGACCACAGGTGCTTGAGCTCAGTATCTCACTATCCAAGGGCCTTTTCAGATGAACATTTTCTTGTGCAATAAATGTGCACTCCTGCTGGTCAGTCACTGCAGGATCTCCAAACATCTTTCCCCAAACTACGTAGTTTATTATGAAAAAACAGCTTTCCCCCCTCAGCAGTAGAAGCGATATTTGCCCCTGGGGAAATACTGATAACATAGGGCAGTGTACAGCAATTGGTGTACTTTGATTTAATTAACTGCTGTGACTTCTAGGCACTGAGTGACTCCTGCTCTACTACTTTGCTGGGAGTTCTCTTATTGCTCCAGAAATAGGTGGTGGGGTGGAAAGGAATATTCACACAGGATTTTTCATCCCACACCAGTCTTCTGCCATTTGTAAACCATCTTTCTCCCCCCCCCCCCTTTAGCTCCAAGATTCAGCCAAAATCAGTCAAGCATGTGCCTAAGCAGGTACCCTGACAATCAATAAGAATTTGCTGTTTAACCATGTTTGCTTTCTTAGTATGTATACCCCATTGACTTGTGCCAGGTCAGCATGCATAGGATTGTAGTCTTAGAAGTACTTAATGCTGTCTGGATCATTGGGGCATCAATTGGAAAGGCCAGAAACTCACAAGGCGGGCAGAAACCCTAGATCTGTGAGTATACATTTTCTCCTTTCTTCTTTTGAGAGGGAAACAATCTCCAGGGGGTTACTTTATCAGGGGAGAACAGTTTAAGTTTGCAGACAATATATCATTTAAGCTAAAAAGCCACCTGTGTAATGTAATCACCGTGTATTTTTTTTAAAAACCAGGCTTTTTAAAACCACAGTACAAGCATATCCACTATCCACAGGTTACAGGCCCATCTGAAAGAGCTATACCATGTGTGGCACCATTCTGAAAGCAACAGGTATTTTACCATTTGTCATACAAGTAGCATCCACAGTTGTTGAAGTAATGGGTCTACATTGACCCTAGGAATTAATTGTGCCAGTGTGCGCCTTGTCACTGCCATTGTACATGTCTTGTGGTGTCTGTACTGCATTTGTCTCTCTTTGCTGGCGCAAGTGTTTAAGATGGGGGAATAAGGGCAGGGGAGGCAGAGGGGTCAATAAAGTTTTGGTCCTCAGGTGCCCTGAGAAACTGGAAGCATCAAGGGGGTAGGTGCCAGAGGTGTACCCCAGCATCTGTGCCACAGATCTCATCCTGACACACAGCGCTGTGTTTCCTCCACCTCAACACTATAGCTGATAGTGGGGGGGGGGGGGCGGGCCAGGGACACAGAAAGTCAATATGTAAAGCAGGCAGTTTCAGACCCAAAGCGTTCATTTAACTCACCATAGAATGAAGTTGTTACTGTGTTCCTAGCTAAAAATACTTTCTATTTGTTGTACATGTGTCTTTTCAATCCATTGCTATTTTAGAAAAGTTTTTTTTAATAAAGAAAAAGGTTGGCTATAATCTAAGCGTGCGTGTAAAAATCATTACATAGTCCAAAAAACGAGAGAGAAAACCAAGCAGTGTCTGTCTATAACGTTTAACTTTGCAGGCCCATATACAGCCAAACCTTTTTGCTGTGTGGCCATGTTAACATACATCCAAAACTCTCTTTGATGAAAATAAATACTCTCTGGGAGTTCAAAAAGGAGGGCGGAAAAACACCCTTTTGTCCACTGGGGGGCCCTCTTAGAATGGAAAGTAAGTAGAAGCTGCTGCTGTTTTGTGTAGAAAGGCCAGTCTTATCTTTTACACAAATTTTCCCCTAATAAAAAACACTTCTCATCCAGCTTGCTCTGAAGGCTTGATTAAGCAGCCTAGGGAGGGAGCAGCCTACTGCAAACCTCAGGTTAAGAGAAAATTGCACAAACTCTTCTGATTACAAAACTCCAGCAGAGAAGCAAACCTTAGTGTCCATTTGCGGCTATGAAGAAACATCAAGCCTACTTGCAATCAGTGTTGGATGCTGTACATGCTGGGAAAAAGGAACTGTTGCAAGGGAAGGCTGAGCGCTGGAATGTCTTACGACTCCCTAGATGGGCAAAACTGGGTGCAGATGCTGCCTCAGATTTTCACCTTGTTCTAAATATTTTTGGGTGCCTACTGTTTCATCATTTTAGATAGGTTTGCTAGTGATGGATGCAATCTTAGCACTCTGAAATTTACTCTTTATTTTCAACCATTTTGACTTTCCTATCTGCCTCAATAGGAGAGCCAATATAATCAAAATGGGTGGATGTCCAACCTTAGTCAGAGTAGATCCAATGAAATAAATGGATTTTAGCCTGCTGCTTTCAGTGGGTCTATTCATACGGCATAAACTTTTTTAAAAAGGTATAATAAAAACACAAAACAACACTACAGTGCAGGAAGGTTGGAATGGCATATAAGGGCACTGGGAGCAGAGTGGTGAAACTTGTCTTCGTACCTTGTTTGAATAGCTCAGCTGTGTCTATATTCCCTCTGCTCAGCTGTCCCAATATCTGCAGATAAACAAAAATACATTCCAAGAACTGAAAGCTACCCCTGCACTAGAGAACGAAACCTACTTCAGAAACCTTACATGTTTATATCCTTAACACAGATAAAATGTGGTAGGGCTGCAACTGGCAAAACTAAGAGCACTGCTTCAGCGAGATAAATAGAAAACTGATATGGATTTGGTGGTATAACAAACAAACAAACAAAACCCTCAATCCAGTAGATTCAACATTTCAAAACAGCTTTATACCCATCTTAACCTCATACCCAATTCCTCTTATTACTGATCAGCATTTTCCCAAGTTATGCCATTCCATCGTGCAGTAACATAATGTGAAAAATAACTAAATGAAGCTGGTGCAGAAAGTCAAATGCTTATTAAATATTGCAACAGGTGAGCTGCTGATGTGGTGCTTTAGAACTGCAAAATGCTTGTCAGGCCCAATTTAACAAGTTTTCTTCCTACAGACAGAAGATGCAGAGCGAAAAACAAACAAACAACAACATACAGAGGACAACACAGAAAAGAATAGAGCATGGCACATGTTCTGGGTGTTGGTTGTACCACAAGCGACGTACAACCAATAACCAGAGCTAGCCAACAGATTGCTTTTGCAAGCACAGGTTGCATGCTGCAAAGGAAGCCATTCCTAATAAAGTGATGAGGTGGTGCCCGTTTTTCTAAATAGTTGCACACTGTTTAGTCAAATTGATAGAATTTATTGCAAAAGGATTCTTGCAGCCAGTGGATTGGGAAGCTTGATAATTGATTAGAAAAATTAATTGGAGAAAATGAGCCACCCTCATTTCCTCCACCTCAATCCAGGGGCAGATGGCAATTTAGCTGTGAGTGGACTTCATTCTGAGTTGGGATGTCAGACACAGAAGGGAAGTGCCTTTGGAGGGGGCTTCGCTGTGAAGATCCAATGGGGGAGCAGTGGACTTTGGCTATATATTAGAGTTTAAGGCTTAAACTTAAAGCTATCACATTTTTTTAACCTGCATATTTGTAAATAAATTCAAATAATTAAAAGAAGGCATAAGCCTCCAGTGACCTCCTTCCCAAGGAAACCAAACCCAAGTAAGCACTGCATGCCTGGAACTTCTCGATGGTCAGGGAAATTCAGGCATCTGTAAACAATATAAATCAAACCTTAGTCATTTTGCTGGTTTCATCTGAACTTTAAAATGGTACCAACTTTCCCAAGATTGTCCAATCCACTACAGAAACTGAAATCTTCAGAGCTATGGAACTCACCGTACAGAAGAAACGCTGACCTTAAATGGTGAAAGTGTCAGTACAGCAACAATAAATATCTAATATCAACACAAACTAGATATTGGTCACCTCATTTGGCGTACCAGGAAGTGATTCTGTGCAAAACTCCTGTGCTTTGGGGAACACCATTATTGCTTGCAAACGTTGACTGTGTTTCAGTTCTTTCATACAATGTTTTCAGTAGCTGAAGATAGTCAGTGAGGAATTTGCCTTTTGGAATGCTTGCGAGATCGATACAGCTGTCGCCAGCCGCGTCGGTTTTGTGGAGCACGGACCATGGCTGGATGCATCTGTGAAGTGTCACCCCTCTGAATTCCTATATTAAAAATAAAGAATGATTGTTTCCCAGAGCAAACAGTCAAATATGGTTTTCCTACATACAGAAATGAAACATGAATTTTAAATGAAGCCTTTTCATTTTTCCAACAGGTTGAAATGAGGCCTACAAATGAGTCTGTAGGTCTGTAGTGAAGTTGCTTCACTTAGTCCATTGACAACCTAGCAGGGACCGAAAAGGTCAACTTCAGCTATATATCAGTTAACTCTTTCATCATTAAGACTATCCATATTATGGCTCCTCCCAACACCCAAAGATTTCACAAGTATATTTTCCAATGAGGTAAGGTCTTGTTTGCACTACCGATTATTAAGGTTTCTTCAGCAATCAAGTTCCATTTGTCATGCTTCTGGCAATTTAGTAATACAACGCAGGGAATATTGCAAGGGGTAAGTTATGAGATCAAAAAGGAATCCCAGAAAACAATGACATTTTTACAGATAAAGATATGTGGGAGTGGAAGCAAATATGTGAGTACTCTTCTCTTTTGGTATTTGGTCTCAAGCATCCTAAAGGATGTCAGGAGCACCTTGACTGGTGGATGCAACCTGCTTTGTGAGGCTGGTGTCATCTGTGCAGCAACAAGGACATGCTCAAAGCGCCAACCTCACAGGAAGACAATTGTAGGCCTCCTCCTATGCTTCCTGATCCTTCCAAATAGGTCAATGCAGAAAAGAGGCATTGCACATGCGGAGCGCCTCTTGTTCAGCAAAACAAATACAGTGCGCACTACATGCTCGGCTGTTCTGCTTTTGCTGTAACAAGCTGACTCTTTTGGAATGAGATCCAACAAGATCTTAGTGAAAGAGTGTGCCAATTAAACCTAAGAAATATATGGGTTTAAGAAGATTGCAGTGAGTCATTTAAGATTAGTATTTGTGAAGAGAACAAGCCAAAAGTACATTTACCAGTCAACCGTAAAATTTGATACTATGAAGCTTATTTAATTTCCCCACCCTCCCTTTTTCAGCATACTTTTAGGAATGTGATCTAAATGGAAATGAATTGACTTTATCTGGGGCAAAGGTACAGAGCAAGTGGATTCTTCAGGGATCATTTGTTTCAGATGGGGACAATGAATCTAAATGAGGGAGGAGGCCTAAATGCCTTTTGGCTTACTGTACTTTGATGCTTACTGTTTTCACAGTGAGGTCCTACCCAGCCTTGGCACCGACACCAGTAGCTGCCATTTCCAGAAACACAAACTCCATCATTCATGCAGGGGTTGGGTTTGCAGAGGTTTGCTGGCTTCTTGGCCTCTGCAACAGACAAAAGAAAACAACAAGTCATGTTGACTGGCAGGCGCAAGAAGAAAGAAATCGAAGCTTTCTTAATGCCGCAGGATTCCAGTTGTTCTGTGGCGATGGAAATCAGTGAACACATCTCCTGGTATTGCAGAAACGCCTTACAGCCTTAGAAGAGGGAAAGTCTCACACCTAGGACAAAGCTATACACTGAGTGCATTACTTAAATTTCACACAGCCAAAATCACAGCTGAAACTTTTGCTGGAATTAGGGATGCCAGCGTCCTGCTCCAGAACTTTCTACAGACCCTCCTCAACTCACAATTACTGTTCCTGGTCCCCATTTGTACCATCACATGCCCTTCCTTCACACACAGGATCTGACAGCACATCACCTTACCAATCATTAAATAAATGACTAAGCTGCAGTTCTTCAAAGACTACAAGTTCAGTCTCATCTTGAGTTGTTTTGTAAACAAAGCACACCAGCCCGTGAAAGACCAGTTAGTCCTTTTGCCATTTACCACAAGCAATCCCTGTTTGATGTGTTAAGAATACGCACTAATCTTGGATGAACAATGGCTTAAAAGGTGAAACAGATAATCAGACACATGGCAAATACTGATTTGAAGATGGTTTAAACACGAAGGGGAAGAAGTGTTTAATGTGGCTTCTTTTCAACTTCAAAGAAGGGGGGGTTAGGCATATGTGGTTGTTAGGTAGTGCTGAAGCATAGATCTTATTTTTCTTCTTCTTTTTCTCAGAAGTATGCTTACATCAGAAAAGGTAGCCCTGAAATCAATTGGCATTTCAAATTCAAGAACTAAATATGGCTCAAATTTGGAAATGTCCAGACTAGCACTGTAATTTTATTGCACTGATGTTTCAAGTAATGTACTTTACTGGTACTTGATATGTACAATGCACTTCTAATTCACTGTAAATTGATATTTAGCCAGCCCCTTCGGACACTTGATATTGGTGATAAACCAAGAAACAAATGTGAATTCTACAAAATAATAATATATGATTTATTATGATAGAAGTGACAAGCCTGTAGTCCTTCCAGATGTTAAGACTCCAACTCCCATCACCCTGAACCATCACAAATTGAATACTGGGAGCTGTAACCCAATAACATTTGGAAGGTTGCAGATTAGCAACCCATGGCTTATGGGCATATGCAGGGAAAGAAGGGCTGGCTCCAGGTTACACTGGGCAAAGGGTTATCCAAAATAATAATAAAATGAAGGTATTAATAAAGAAATGTGGTTTTATTCTATTCATTGTATACAGATACAACCCTAAAGTCAAAATAATCATCTTACCATCACATATTCTTTCAAGGATAAGTTCTTCATTATTTTTTAGCTCTTCATAGGAAGGAATCCTCAAGAGATTATTGTGAGAACCTGCAATCCTCAGCAATGAGCTCACTTGAACTTGTTCCATCCCAATAACCAGTAGCGATACATCATTATTACGTAGCTGTTGAGCTGGGACAACGGCATCCTCCACTCCAGCTCCACTTGTGACCACCACCACAATCTTCTTCACACCAGGCCTCGCTCCTTTTTGGACAGTCATGAGATCGTCATAAATATGGAGCAAGGAGCTGCCAACCGAGGCAGAGCCACCTACAAAGGGAGCTTGACTGATGGCTTCATGGAGATCTGAGCTGGTCACGTGTGTGTCCAGCCCAAACGTGGTGTGAGGCCTTTTCCCAAAGACAACAAGGCCTACCTGAGTCACATCCCGATTGATGTCAAATTGGAGAGAGAGGCTGCTGACAAAGGTTTTCAGCTGCACAAAGTTATTCCTTCCAACAGAAGCTGAAGAGTCCAAAGCAAATACCAAGTCCATAGACTGAGATGGGCAGCCTAAGGAAGGAAGGAAGTAAGGAAGGAGCAGCATTAAGCTTCTGAGAACATGGCTCAATAGTCTGAATAGCTGGAAGGCATCTAAAACACAGTCAAATGAAAGGGAATGGTATTTGCATAAGGTCATATAGACATTAGTTCGGGCTAAATTTAGAAAGGCAGGAGTCTTAGAACAGCAGATTTCTTTTGAATTGTAAAAATTAAACGGCACTGAGCAAGCAGTAAGGTGAGGCAAAGCCAGTGCTAGAATATTGGATCACATTCAAGTTCCTGCTTGGTTCTGAGGCTCACCAAGGTGAGCTTGGGCCAGCGACCACCTCTCAGTCTAACCTACCTCACAGGGCTGTTGTTAGAATTAAAATGTATGCCAGCCTGAAGCCACTGAAGGAAGGGAGAAAAATGTAACAAATATCAGAATAAACCCAACATTTAGTTCATTTCTAAATAGCTCAGTCAAACTAAAACAATCTTCCAAATCAGGCATTCCCCAAACTCAGCCCTCCAGATGTTTTGGGACTACAACTCCCAGCATCCCTAGCTAACAGGACCAGTGGTCAGGGACGATGGGAACTGTAGTCCCAAAACATCTGGAGGGCCGAGTTTGGGGATGCCTGTTCTAATTAGTTAACTCATAATTTGCTTAGAAAAACTATAGACGTTTCATCATCTTAGAAGGTATAGATAAAGATCTGAATCAATTCCCTCTGATCAGCAAAGGCCATGGAAGCATTCACTAGCACCACCTTCTCAGAATTTGTTCTGAAGAAAAGCTCAGCTAAGCCTCTGAGATGGCTTAGCAAATAGCAGATCCATTTTGATTGCAGGCAACTAGACTTGATTAACTGCTGAGAAGTGATGCCTTTTGTTCCCATTTTCCATCATACATCTTCAAGTATGTATCAGAATATACCAGTGCCTCTTTAAGTCATACATGCAGGTACTGATTTATGGACACAATGTGTTCCCAGGAAATTGTTTGTTAGGCAAGTGGTCACATAAACAAGTCCACGATTTCTATTATTTCCTATGGAAACACTTCCAATGTGCAATTTGTCCACTTTTTCATAGTTTTGTCTGATTTTTTCCTGGCCTCGGATTCATCTGATCTTGCTTTTCCTTCCCTCTCTCCATAGCTCCTGCCTGAAAATAGCTGCTGGGATGATGACCAGCAAATCACAAACAAAAAATCCAAACCAAGTAAGGAAATTGGCTGTTCGAATAAGTGAATCTGTGGAGCATATAGTGAGGTTTGGGCAGAATTCTTTAAGTGCAGATAAGTGAATTTCTGGATAGCAAGTATGTGGATAGCAGGACCTGACAGCCAATAGTAGATGCTGAGATACCAAATGATAATGCTTTCTTACCTAGAACCCTTACCTTGGCTGTCTATGCTGCATATTTTCCTTTGTAGTTCAGGAATCTTGTTGAAGAGATCTTGTGGGGATGAGTAGATCAGTGTCCACTTTGGATTCCCTGTAATATTATCCAGCTCTGCTTTCAAAGATTCGCTGCCAATTCCAATGAGGAAGACATCTTGGCCTCTGCTGTACCTAGCTGCCTCTGCCACCGAATCCTGAGCATTTGAATCCGTGAGCAAGACGACCACACGTGGGAGGTCATCGGGTGTATCAGCAAAGACTGGGCCGCTCTTAAAGCCATGCTGTGTAACGTACCGCAAAGCTTTGCCAGTCAAGGTGCTTCCTCCTCTGAACTGCATGGAATCAACAGCCTTCACCAGACTGAGTGCATCTTGGTGGTCTCCAATGCCGATGGCCATTTTGACATTGTTGCTGTACTGGGCCACACCCACATTCCCTGGGCTCTCTCTACTCCACACGGCTTGGAGAAACCTCTTCAGGAAAGCTTTATAGCGCAAGAAGCCTTCGAGGGTGGTACTGGATGAACTGTCCACCAGGAAAAGAAGGTCCACGCTGCATTCTAGACTCAGCTTGGGTGCTGGAAATTTTGTTTAAAAGTATTAAGAAAGGGTTAAGAAGTCCAAATAAAAATGTAACAAGATGTTTCTAATAGGGAGTCTAGAGTAGCCTGTTGAAATCAGTAAGCTATGATAATTTAGGCTTGCCAACTTTAAATTACAGTAACATTCACCCCAGGCCAGGGTAGGATCTATCCACAGTGGAGAGAGTGCAGAATCCTGAGCCTTGCTCCCAATCTCAGTATAAGCAGAATCTGCAGAACCAATTAACAAACAAAGAGCCACTAACGACTCAGCTACGTTAGTTTTTTAAAAAGTGTTGTGACACCAGATGGCACTGTAGAGTTCCGTCTTTTGCCAACGTGATTTCCCATTATGAGGTTCACAATGCGTTTTCCTGAAACCTTCTTTTTGAAGTGTCTTCGATCCAGCCTAAGATATGCAACCAGAAATGAATTGCTTGATCCATGTCTTCATAGAAATTCCTAGCAAAAATAACACTTGCTCTCCACAACAATATTCTATGTATAGAGCCAGTTCAAGAGTGGCCTGCGATTTTGAATGCTGCACTTCCTTTTAACAGCCTCCCCAATTATTTGATGTTTGCTGCCTTTTGCAGACATGCCAACTCTTTGGGTGTGGAGAAATAAGCAGCAACAACAGGTTGGCTGCAAAGACATAAAGCAAAGCTAACAGCACTATCTTATACATGTCTGCTCAGAAATACGTTCCAGTGAGTGTAATTGGGCTTATTTCCAGGAAGACTGGCTTATAATTGACACCAGGCAGGCGCCTTCATGGTACTCTTTTCGGTGACTGCTAAAAACATTTTTGTTTAGGCAAGCCAATCCAGACATATAAACATGTTTTAATCTGGTTTTTGGCGTTGCATTGATTTTAATTATTTTTTTAACAATTTAAAGATTTGTTTTTAACTGATAATTTTAATGTTTTAAACCACTTTGAGGTTTTCTTCCAAGCAAATTGTGTGTGTGTGTGTGTGTGTGTGTGTGTGTGTGATGTAAATAAAAACAAATAATTAATTGCAGCCTGAATGTCCTGAAATTGTCATCAAGAATCTTCAGATCCTTTTCCTAATTATACTAACATGGAAGTAATTCCCATTAACCTTGATGGGACCTATTTCCCAGTGAATGTGATTAAGATTACAGCTTTCACCGTGGGCTGATATAGACTTCTTTTTGTGCTCTATTTCTAGGCACAGGTCTGGACTTTAAAGCTCTGTGTCCAAGCAGTTATTTTTTTTTTGGAGCAAATGGCAATCCACACAAAACCCATTTGCTGTTTGCTCTTATTCAGTGGTAAAACACATGTTTTCCTGGGGAAAGCGCAGGGGCAAAAATAAAATCGCTCAGATCCAGAGCTTTAAAGCCCAGACCTGTGCCTAGAAATGTGGTGCAAAAGGAAATCTGGATGAGCCCCATGTCTCAGTCACCAGAAACAAGCAGTACAAAAAACCCCTTCCTCTGAAACATTTAATGTTTTGTTTTGTAAATCGAGTCTCTTCCCTGTTATAAAACAAAAATAACAACAACCAGAACTGTTACAGGAAACTGAGTGATGTTCGTGACACATTAAAAAACAACAACCTCAAAGCACTGGTGCCTAAGATGAAAAGGCATACCGCAATTAGCATCTCCTCCAAAGCCAACTGGGCAGACACAGTGGTATCCTTCTAATCCCTGCTGAATGCATGTGCCTCCATTCTGGCAAGGATGAGAACCACAAGGATCTAAAAAAACAAACAAACCAACAACCAGGAAGGAGAAAGACAAGGGTACCCATTTAATTTTTTAATCAATGATTATAGAGCCTTTCTTCTTGTTGTTAAGTTGTAAACAGGACTGAGCTCTAGGAAAACTCAGGCACAGTTCACATGGCATCTAAGCAGAGTATTTAACCCCAAGATCCCTTTTTTGTGTCTAGCGAGAGCGTATCTTGCCTTTTAGAAAAGCAAAATAAGACTCTGGAACACAGTAAAAAGGTCTTCATTTGACACTCTTCTGATAAACTAGGCTTCTCCTGTTTCCCTTTGGTGGCAAACAGAATGTCTATTAATTGAGGCACCACCTTATTTTACCCCATTTTTTAAAATTTCTCTCTCTCTTTTTTAATTGATTTATTATACCGATACCAACACAGACAACACTCACAAAACAAACTAACAAAAAGATACTACAACTACAAATGCAAAACAGATGTTACAGATACATCCCTAATTCAGTTCTTATTGATTTCTATTTGACTTCCTTCATCCTCAATGTAGGTCGGGGTGTATACTTCGTCAACTGTTTCTTTCTCAGTTCCTCTTCTCTATTTTTCTCTTTATCTTACATTCTTACACCATAATTTGTTTTGTGGAAATTAGTCAAGACAAGTCCAGGTATGAAATTAATACCTCATTATTGTTCATTTTGAAATGTTTCAGAAGACCGTATCTTACCTGGGCATGTGGTACGGTAGCATCTAGAAGGATACTTGATGAAGGTATTCCTCCAGCTTAATTAGAAAAGCCAGTATATAAAAAAGTGAGATTGGGATAAACTTTAGTCTATGAAATAGAAGTTGACAACTTTCAGTTTGGTTAATGTATTATATACACAATCTTATGCATGCCTAGCCAGAAAGCTTTGCAAAAATAAAGCCCATGGAAAAGCAAAAAAAAAAAACAAGGCAGCAGAGATTTCACCACTGACTTCTCTAAACTCCACGCCACCCTCTTACGTTTACTTACACCAGGGGTAACCAATGTGGTGCCCTTGAGATGCTAGACTCCAACTCCCATCCGTCCCAGCAAGGCCAGTAGACAGGGACGATGGGATCTGGAGTCCAACAATGTCTAGCTGCATAATCGCTGGCTCTGTCCCCCATACACACACACTTGCTGTAACTCCCGAGAAGTACATCTTTAAAGTATGCTCTTCATTTACATAAATCTACATACTACGTAAGATATTCCAACTTCAGAATTCTGTTGGCTGCTCATAAAAATTTGCTCTTTTCAAAGCTATTTTATTTCTTTACTTCCCACGATGCGTCAATCAAGATATGTGTGTGTGTGCTATCACAAGCCTGCTTCCTCCCACCATCCCTAGCTAGTCCCCAAGGTAGATTTCTCATAGAGGAAACAAGTGGGGGGTGCAGGGGGGAGGAGGAGCTGAAAGGAAATACTACATCTTTTAAAACTTCTTTATATACAGAAACAAAACAAAACTACAAAAGGCACAAAGATCTGTTTTCCTTTCCAAGTGCTTTCTCAAATATTTCACTTAGGGGTACAAGCCCTTCTTACAAAGATTTGAGCATGCAACAACTTCCTTTTACAGGCATTTGACATTACTTATCTTGCATAATTTTAGGATATATCCTCAACTCAGCATGCGGGGAATTTTCTTGTTGGACCTGCTGCCCCCAAGCTGACAATATAGCCCTGTGTTTGCAGACTTTGGGCTTCACATTGGCTGCAATATGAGCAGAGGCTATTTCCTGCCAGTGATTGAGCCTTCGCCCCATATCAGGGATGATCTTATAGCACTGTCAAAGGAGCAAGACAAGAGAAGAAGTGTTTCTTCCAACCAAGAGGCATGAAAAACATCCGGAGAGGCCTCGGTTGCGTACTAGGGCCAGCTGTGAGAGTTTTGGGCCTGGCTCTTTTTCTACCTCAAGGAAAGCAATCCATTGTGACACTGGAGGGAATTCAGGAATACAATGATGTGCCCTGCATCTGAATCAAGAGATACTGTGTTGCTTTCCAACTATAACTGGACTCAGCCAAATCTCTCTGCCTCTCTATCTCTCTTCTTATTCAAATGCAAAAATCACTAAACTGCTGGAGACACTAGTTTCCAGGTGCTGTTGTGGGTGTAGCCTAGGAGTGTCTGAAACCCATTTTTTTGTTATGGGCTCCATTTCTCCTGCTTCTCCCCCACTTTTTTAAACTTCATTTTTTAAAACTTTGCTTAGAGGCCAGCAGGACAGGACAGTGCTGAACTCCTGCCCAGCCATCACCTTCATTTCCCTAGGGCACCTATACATATAGGTTTCATTGATCCCCACTGGGGTTTAAAGGGGCAGCACACAGCTGCTGACTCACTTGTAAAATGGGCAGAGCGACGTGCGCACCGCATTATTGCTCTTCGACCCCTTCCAGCAAAAGTAGTTTCCAACAAACTCTTTGACTCTCTCGAGTGTTTTGCGTTCGCAAGAGTGAGATTCAGCTCCGCAGCCTGGGGCAAGGAGAAAATGGTCTCAAGAGTAGGCATTCATTGCCTGAGATCGAAAACTTTATGCACCCCCAAAAAGGGAGCACAGCAAAACATTAAGAGCAAAAGGCTTTCAGAGTAGAAAATACTGGGCTAGATGAGTAGAAAATACTGGGCTAGATGGACAAACTACTTGAGCTGATATGAGGTAGCTTTCTGTCTTTCTTTCACACTTGCTTTTCTGATAGCAGTGGAAGGGAGGCCAACCACCATTTTGAATTTCCAACAATACACCCAAATACTTGATGTAGCTACTGCCATGGGGTAAAACTGGGGAATCAACAAGGTGGGCAGTGGAGGGAAGGGAAACACAGGACACTTGGCTAGGTAGCACCCCCTCTCTAACTTGAAGCCCCCCCTAGGCGTTGCCCAGCCTTCTGTATTGCTTACTGTGATATACAATTATAAAGGGTTAAACTACACCTAATAGGCACTGCATAGCATGGAACAAACTCTGGGTTTTTGCTGTTGCTGTCAATTAAATTAAGAGGTGTAGGGTGGGGCAGAAGTACAATTCCTACCATAAATACAGTGTGTATTGAGGGGGAGCTTACCTCTTGCCTTCCCAACCCCAATCTACAAGGAAACTGCCCCTCTCCCATGACTAGGGCTTCAGATTAAAAGTATCTGGGGTGGGGGGACTTCTCACCGTACGTGTTGCGTCCAATGCTGCTATTCCGCTTCCACAATAGAACTTCCCTTCCTCTACTTGGCAACCCCCCACTCGCTTCCTTAAAATCTTCTCCAGAAGGTTGGAAAACAGATTTTGGGAGGGCAAGTCCCATTGCTCAAATGGAACTCTGCCTGCGCAGTGTTAGATACAACCTGCGACATTTACAGCAGGACCAGCATCACACCACACTAATGGTTTAATTATCAAAAACTGAAGACATTGCTACACGCTCTACAGTAAATTTAACATGCAGCTTAATTCTCTTAGGCGTGTGCAGGGATGGAATGGCCGTGTATGAGGCACCACTGCTGGAGAGTCTCACTTGCTGCCTTCAAGCTCTCAGAAACAGGCAACCCTACAAGCAAATAGCAGCTCTACCCTTAATCACTAGACTTTGAAGCTTCTCTTTCTCCCTCTCTGTCTGGAATTTCTCTTCCTTCCTCCCTTCTGATAAACAGAAAGAATGCCCTAGATTAGAAAAGCAGCCTGGAGGGAGGAAGGACAAATGAGACTTTGGGCCCAGGAACACAAAAAAAACCCGCTGAACATGACAGCTAGTGCCTAAACAAAATAGATGGCAAGACTTGTTTAATCAGTGTGTAGATGACTAAAAACCTTTTTTACCTGGAAATGCAGCGCGGCAGATGGCAGACTCTGTAAGGGTGGTGTATAGACCATTGGAGGCGTCATCAGCATCTTCGGCAAAGAGGATGTGCCATTCGGCCGGCTCACTGGCTAGTGCCTGCAGTTCTTCCCATCTGCACAGAAATAATTCAGCACAACAAATAAAGCACTGCAGCATGGCAACAACATAATGGCAATGGGTGTCATAATTAACAGGGGCTGTTTAAAAGAGCATGATGCATGTATAGATGTGTGTGAAACTGAAGCCCAATAGCAGCCGTTGCTCTGCTGTAGTTACTACATTTTCCAAACACAAACATTCTTTTTCTGTTCTTACCACATTCACTTTAACAAAAGATTTCCCAACACATACCCTTGCCACTATACCAATAGAAAAAGGATGCACACAAACGTACACCTTGGAGCTTTATATACACGCTCAATGCAAGGAAAGGGAAGGACCTTTTTGATAGTGGCTCCTGTGGAGTTGGCAACCCACTGAGGTGTGCCTGGCCTCTTCATAATGCTCTTTTAGAAAGCAAGTCAATACACATGCCTTTTTCCATGCTTTTGGAGGAGGCATAGGAGTCCAGGGGTTTTTTTTAAAAGTCAAATATTCTTATAGACTGGTGGATAATTTAATGTTGATTTTGTTGTGTGTTTGTGGTTATGGAATTGTTTTCGTATATTTTATTTATTATATTGTTTGTTTTCTTCATTTATTGATGTAAACCTCTCTGGGATACAAAACTCTCCCTAGCGATGCCTAAAACTCTCCCTAGCGATGGGTTTCTAGCGTGTGGACCAACACTTTCTCTTCAACTCTCTAGCCTGATAAATCTCACTTCCACTGCAAGCCTTTTCTTCAGTCACTGGTAGTCAATAAGTAATGGAGCACCCCTGGCTTCTTCCCACTCTAGACTAGAGGATAAACTTACCTTGGGAAGCTGACTCCCACAGCAAACACAGCAATCCCCCTTTCTTTTAACTGCTTGGCTGGCACTGCCACATTGCCCTGAGATCTCCCATCAGTTAGGATTATAAGGATCTGAGGTATGGATGAGTTTCTGCCCCCAGAGAATCCTTTCCGAAGAATGTATTTCAGAGCAAGTCCTGTTTCTGTTCTCCCACCTCTGAGTTAAACAGAAGAAGAATGGGGATAAGTTAACACTGCTCTCTGCTTCGTTTCCAATAGAAGACCTGTCATTTGCTCAGGGAAAATGCTAGAATACAGAATACGGTTTGTTTGGAAAGACAACAGGCGATGGAGACTATTACTGGAATAAAGCAGGGCTGTATCACATAAGTAAAAACAATCTTGATAAAATAGGTGCAACATACACAAATATGCTGTTTGAGAGCAAAAAGAGAATGCATTCTACCTTTCCAGCAGGCAGGACAGCAAAGAGGAGCAAAAAATGTTTTGAGATGGTGCACATTCCTCTTAAATGTAATTTCTACTTCATTCTTCTCCCCTTTCCCTACTGACAGTATAGGCAACAGACATCATACATTGCTTTGGAGTCAAGTAAGTCTTATCCAATAACCCATTACAGTGGTACCTCGGGTTAAGTACTTAATTTGTTCCGGAGGTCTGTACTTAACCTGAAACTGTTCGTAACCTGAAGCACCACTTTAGCTAATGAGGCCTCCTGCTGCTGCCACGCTGCCAGGGCACAATTTCTGTTCTCATCCTGAAGCAAAGTTCTTAACCTGAATATTTCTGGGTTAACGGAGTCTGTAACCTGAAGCGAATGTAACCTGAAGCATATGTAACCCGAGGTACCACTGTACTATCAAGTGGGGGGAAACTACACATTACATATGTACAGTCATACCTTGGATTGCAATCACTGCGGGTTGTGCTTTTTCGGGTTACAGATGCACTGAACCCGGAAGTACCAGAATAGGTTACTTCCAAATTTTGGTGCTCGTGAGGAAGCACTAAATCGCACTTTGCACATGCGCAGAAGCACCGAATCGCGTCACGTGTGTGCACAGATGCGATGCTGCGGGTTGTGAATGTGCCTCCTGCACGGATCATGTTCGCAACCTGAGGTTCCACTGTACAATGAAATCCAACGGCCCTTCTACCACGTGAGAAAACCCCACATGCTTCTGGAGAGGAACATTAACACTCTCCACACACCACTTCTCTGGTCCAAATTGCCCCACCCATTCACAGTCAGGAGGTTCAAAACAAACACTTGTCCTATGGTACCTTCTAATCAGGGGAATCTCCAGGTTGCAGTCTGGGGCAACTCTATTATCTTCTGGTTCATTTGTTTTAACACAAAACAAGCTACTTCTCATAGAGATAGATCTGAACCTGGCACTCAGGGTGAGTGCATGTATGATGCAAGTTCATCTCTTGGCAGTCACAAGAGCAAGTAATGACTCGCACACGAGGAACAGTCACCGCATCCAATGGAGGCGGCTCACACATGCAGAGTCATCAGGTACCAAGTTATATATGTATGCCATGATTCATATTGCCCTGCTTGCAGGGGATGCTGCATTACAAAGATTTCTAAAGAGTCACTGCAGGTGCAGTTTCATCTCTGCCCCCACACTTGCACTCCAACATCTGTTAAATGTTAGGTTGCAGAAGTCCAAGACATTAAGTGCCGTTCTGGGAAGCCCCCTTGGATTTTACTAGCTGGTCACTGGCTCTATTAGCCAAGTCTTTTGGCTGTCACAGGGTTTTTCTTCTTCTGCTGTGAGAAATCATGCTTGACATACAAAGAATCTAGACTGCAACAAACACAAGGAAAGACTGGAAACGATATACAGTGTGGTAAAACAAGTGTGCTGGTGGTGGCAATACCACAATGCTAACACTTCGCATAACTGAAGAGGCCATCTAAGGTGAGAATTGCAGAGTGGTCATATTCAGTATTATATACGGAAGCTGTACTACCCAGGACAGGATGGGGTTGTGCAGGGTTGTTAAGGCAGCAGAGAGCATTGTTGGCTGCCCACTCTCCACCTTAGAGCAGATTTATGCCACAAGGTGCCATAGGAAGGCACTGGACATAGTAAAAGATCCATCGCATCCTGGTCACTGTCTCTTCGAGCTCTTGCCGTCGGGACGGAGATACAGGACGATGAAGACAAGAACAAGCCGTCTTAAGAACAGCTTCTTCTCCAGAGCGATCTCGGCCCTGAATGGGAAGCCCAGACTTTGAAAGTCATCTAATCTCCCTTGCTGTATTATACTGTATTGATTAATTAGTGTTTTTATGGAGCAGTCAAGTAATTTCGTTGTCCCCGAAGGGGGCAATGACAATAAAGATATTATTATTATTATTATTATTATTATTATTATTATTATTATTTTCTTGCATACTTCCAGTCACCACTCCAACTAACTCTGTAACAAAACTCCCTTGATTATCTCTGTTTTCTATGCCTGTTGTGGGAGTTTGACCATTTCCAGTTACTCTTTCTTAGAGCTGCTTTTATTTCCATTCAAAATGATCGGGGCAAAATTGTGAATAAACTCCTTTTAAAATAAATCACAATGTTACCCCCTCATTTCCACATGCCTACAACTCTCTCTTTTGGGCCATGTTTATTCAGTTTTTAAAAAATGACCCTTATTGTGATTTCTGTATTTCCTTGTGTAGTCAGTATTTGATCATACTCACGCTTTGTGATGCTTGGTTCTTTAATCTGCACACTTCTCTTTGTACCACCCTATAATTCTCAGTTCTCTAAACTCCTGCCAGAGCCGGCTTTGATCTTTTCTAGGTCTCCCCTTTATTCCCTTACTTAAACGTTCTCTCTCTTGAGCCACATGTCAAGAACGCATCAGCAACACTGCAGTAGCAGTCAAATCTTCCTTAGCCACCTGCATTTTGTCATTGCTTTGCTTCCATCTCCAAATGACTCGAAACTCTTGATGGCTTTGATTTTAAATGCTGCAGGTTTTTCAAAAAAATGATTTCTTAGATCCTGTGCAACCAGGGCTGTTTTTCGATTGATGAGATGGGAGTTCCTTTCAGTCAATGAGTTGGCAGGCCCTTCGGTTTTAGTTTACCAACCAAACCAGGAATGTCCTTTCCACATTGTTTGTTACGACAAAATTGACACACGCATACCTCACATTCATATGAATACCTGCGTGTGAGGCGTGTGAGTTTGTCACCAGAAAACAGCCTCCTCTTTGTTTTCTGGCACTGTGTCTTCTTGGCACTAACACCCAGAGAGAAAAAGGAATGGTGTACCCCCTAAGTGATGTAAAATTTGCATGCAGGTGATTAAAAACACTGTGGCAAGATGCTTATCCTTTTCATGTGTCTTATCAGCAAGAAAGTGATTTTGTGAAGCACAATGGAGTCATGAAGGAGGACACTATGCGAACCAGAATCACCCTATAGATATCGACTCACAGCCCCAATGCACTAGCGGGAATCCTTGAATTGGCTTCTACTAACAGAATGAGGTGGCTGAATCTGGCCCACTCTATTTTAATGCATGCGTCATTGGTTGTGATACTTCTAAACTGCTTGAAGCCTATCTTAGCATTAAGAGCCACAGACAAAAGATTGAAGAGGGAGGGAGAGAACCAAATGGCCATGAACGTAGACCTTCATATTTTCCAATTCTGCCCTCTGAAGTGGTTGCTGCCATCCTGGCTATTTTTGCCAGTGATATCTTTAAGCTAAAACCAGGATTTACTGGCAAACTGAAGGACGTTATCTCTGCTGGAGCTGTCAACGTTCTCTTCTCAGCATTAAAGGAATGTCAGCACATGTCTAGATTCCAGATATTCAATACCATTTCACAGCCTCTGCTTTCAGTTGCACTTCAGAAGCAGTCAAAGAGGAATCGGGGGTATGCTTTTCATACCCTGTCTTCTCTTGAAACATTAACAGCTCAGTTCAGTCCCACAAGAGGCAGAGAGGAATCTCCACTTAGCACAACAGAACCCCATTTTTCTCTCTTCTCCATCTCTTTCCTGGTGGCAGGTGTAGGTGCATACTTGGTGTCCAAAATGATCATGCAGAGGGAGGGCTGCGTGAGAGCCCTGGAGGTGGGCAGAGATCTTCCTGGCGCATAGAGTGTCTGTGTGCACATGTTGGGGTTTGAAAGAGAAGGGGGGAACTATGCTTCAAAATAAGTAAAAATGAGGAAAACTTTCTAAATATTAGGCTACACCATGTTATGGGGAAATATATATGCAAAAACAGCACAAATTAGCCACTTAGAGACCTCATGTCTATCCCTTGGGACAAAAAAAATAATCCACAACACACACACACACCCCTACGACTGTCTTAGGCGTGTCTGATATGTGCATGACATCACAAAAGGGGTGGGAACGGGGAGAGGTGGCCTTATGTGGGTGCTGCCGATGCACGTGGAGGTCCAGAATGTAACCGACACGCATGTACACTAGAAGGAATTCCAAAGCTAAGGAATGGCCACCCAGAACAGTTCCTTGTAAGTCCTTGCTGTACATGAAGGTTGTCACCAAGAGACCATCTCTGATTCACTGTAATGTTTGTAATCTCATGGCCTTAAGCACACTTAGGGGGTGGGTGGCTATGTGCCTTTGAATACTGTTTTGTTTGGAATCACAAATAGAGAAAGTTCTCTTACACTCAGGTCCTGCTTATTGGCTTCCCATAAGCATCTGGTTGGCTACTGTGAGAATAGGAAGCTGGATCCATGCCTTTGGCCTGTTCTAGCAGAACCTTTGTAGTTGGTGACCCACACTCTGATTCTTAATACATCCACTTGGAAATAAGACCTATTGGATTAAACGTAACTTACTCCCATGCCAGCGTTTTTGTTAAGTTAGACTGACATTTAAACTATTTGCACCATGGGACACCGAATATGGCTGGATATGGAAAAGCAACTTAAATATAAATATATCAATTAAGTTAGGTTCCTGGAGATACATGAGGCTATCATATTGCTGAAGCTAAGCTGGTGGTCTGGTTGACAGGAGACCAGCTGGGAACCAAATGGATGCCCCCCCCCCCCCGATTCCATAAAATAATGAAGTCAAGATATAAATCAGTGAATAAATCATTAAATATTTCATTCACAACATTGAAAGTAAAATGTTCCAAATACAACATGAACATGCAACTATCAGAATGAAACTATTACTTGCCAACTACTTATTTTAACTTCCTTAATAAGAACTCGCACGTATAATAATTCTTACTTGAACACAATCTTCCTGAGTTTGTCTTTTATCTCCTGCTTGGTGAAATATGCATCCAAAGGGAACTCCAAATGAGGAGTGTTGCTGAACTGTATTGCTCCCACTCTGACCTGAAAGGGGAGGGGAAGGTCAACAAGGCGGATTTATTTTTATGCAGTTGCTACCATTCCAGGAATGCTCAAAATGGCTACAGCAAGAACAGATATGGGAAGTGAACTAGCAAACCCCATAAAGATAAACTAACAAGAATTCCCCAAGTTGCCTATATTCTCCTACGGACATACACAACATGCATCTCCCAGATTCTACACGGCACCCAGTGAGTGGAATAAACTGGGGGTGGAGGGTGCTCACCTTTCCTGGATTGATGTCCAGAGCATCACAAAGCTTGATTGCTAAATATTTTGACCTTTCAAAGCTCCCTTTGCCAATGCTGTAAGATCCATCGAACAGAAACAAGACATCAACTGGGGCAGAGCAATTCATAACTGGCAGAAGAGAAAGAGGGGTTTTAATCACAACACATAGTAATAATGTTAAGAAGTCAGATTGGCTGGGAGGACAGAAGGAGGTGGAGAAGAGGACTGGCGGGGGGTGGGGTGAAGTATACATGCTGAAAAGAAACCAAGGATAACATTCCTTATACAATGGTACCTCGGGTTAAGTACTTAATTCGTTCCGTAGGTCTGTTCTTAACCTGAAACTGTTCTTAACCTGAAGCACCACGTTAGCTAATGGGGCCTCCTGCTGCTGCCACGCCGCCGGAGCACGATTTCTGTTCTCATCCCGAAGCAAAGTTCTTAACCCAAGGTACTATTTCTGGGTTAGCGGAGTCTGTAACCTGAAGCGTATGTAAACCATTACATACATTAGCATGTAATACATTAGCAAGTGAAGGTCCAGGAGGGAATAAGAATTCAAATGCACATCACCATTCATTAAGCAAAAACTCAGTACATTACACTTCTTTGTTTTGTTCCCAGTTGCTAAAGTTTTCAGCCTCTAGATCACGAGTGGGGAACCCTTTTCAGTGCAAGGGGCACAGGCAAAAATAGGCAGAACAATCACTGTGAATTTAATCTCTGTACTGTAGGCTAGTTTTATCATACACTCACACACCCCTCTCTGTCCTCTGTGTGGTGTCTGTAATCACAAGCGATCAGGATCTAACCAGCATCACTCCAACCATTCAAAATCCAGTAAGTGGGCGAGATGATAATATTGAACGTAGCCATATGGTTACATGTTGAAAGCAACTGTCTTGCCTTGCGGTTCCAAACACCAGCCTGAGAAAGCCTTTAAAGGGATGAGGAACCTGCAACCCTCCAGATACTGTTGGACTCTCTGATTCCCATCAGCCTCAGCCAGGATGACCAGTGCTCAAGGATGATGGGAATTACAGCCCAACAGCTTTTGCAGAACCACAGATTCTGTATTGATTCTTAAAGCGCATCCCTAGTTGGGTCAACAACTTTCAGGGTCAGGTCTTAATATTCCCCAAAGATGGATCATTCCTCTAAGCTCAACTAACCTTCTCACTGAGGGGAAAAATGTCATAGTATCATAGAAACTGCAGTCTGAGAGGAGCAGAAGTTATACAGTGGTACCTCGGGTTACATACGCTTCAGGTTACATACGCTTCAGGTTACAGACTCCACTAACCCAGAAATAGTGCTTCAGGTTAAGAACTTTGCTTTAGGATGAGAACAGAAATCATGCTCCGGCGGCACAACAGCAGCAGGAGGCCCCATTAGCTAAAGTGGTGCTTTAGGTTAAGAACAGTTTCAGGTTAAGTACGGACCTCCAGAATGAATTAAGTACTTAACCTGAGGTACCACTGTATCTGCAGTACTAGCTGCCATAAATTGCTGATTAATCATGACTGCCTATGCACCGAAAGGAATTTTCTCTCTTATTATTTAAAGACACAAACGAGATGTCGTGGAGCCTCTTTTGGCTTTACAGCTTTGGTAAGGATGATTTAGGTACATTGCATTCTGCCTGAGGGACTTGGCATTAATGATCCTTACAGTCTCTTGCGGCTCTAAGATTCTATTAAATCCATAAGTTTAAACACTTGTGGTTTGCTTGAAACAAGTTTCACAGAGTCAGTTTCATACTAGCACCAGGTTTTCCGGAGACCATGTCCTGGTGTTACCTGAGCGTGCACAAACTTGCCTGCAAGGCAATTACTAGTTGCTGGGAGTGTGTCCAAGGTAGAAGCTTCAAGTTGACAGAGTTGGATTAAGCTAAGGTTGTCCTTTCATTTTACAGGGAGGGGCCTGTGAAAATGGGGAAGGCACAAACATGCCCTTGGAAATTTGGAAAACATTTGTTTCAGTCATTGTAAATACTCTGCATCCCTGAAATTAGTAAAAAAAAACAAAAAACAAAAAAAACCCAGGAAAGAAAAAGGACTACACTGATAAATAGGGAATAAGCATGTCAGCAAGTAAAGGCTGCTTCCATGCTACAGCACTCAAAACAGTGCACAGAAAAGCTATCAGATTCAGTTACTGAAAGCCCAACTACAGCAGAGACAATGGGCAAAATCAGAAATGGAGTCTTACAAATTGTATTCCCCCAGGCTATATGGGCCAAATTCCATTAAATGTGGGAGAAATCTAAGATCAGCGTTCCTAAAGTTTCTATTGCTATGTTTTTTAACAGCAGCCATGCAGGAGAAATGATTGTCTTAATTTTGATTACAGCAGTGACACCAAGAACGGCTAAGGGAGCTGGGCATGTTTAGCCTGGAGAAGAGGAGGTTAAGGGGTGATATGATAGCCATGTTCAAATATATAAAAGGATGTCACATAGAGGAGGGAGAAAGGTTGTTTTCTGCTGCTCCAGAGAAGCAGACACGGAGCAATGGATCCAAACTACAAGAAAGAAGATTCCACCTAAACATTAGGAAGAACTTCCTGACAGTAAGAGCTGTTTGACAGTGGAATTTGCTGCCAAGGAGTGTGGTGGAGTCTCCTTCTTTGGAGGTCTTTAAGCAGAGGCTTGACAACCATATGTCAGGAGTACTCTTGATGGTGTTTCCTGCTTGGCAGGGGGTTGGACTCGATGGCCCTTGTGGTCTCTTCCAACACTATGATTCTATGATTCTATTCTAAGAGAAGGGGTCCTGCTAGCCTTTCCACCCCGCCCAGCGTTCAATCCACACCTTGGAAGCTGCTGTGTGCAGTAGAGGAGCCCGGCTTTTTATTAGCCTTATTTATTTTAAGCAGATGATGATGTTCTCAGTTATCTGCCCTATTGTGTCTTGTTTCTTCCCCTCCCCATTTTAATTTTTAATGATTGCTTTGTTGTTTCTTGAATGTTCTTAGCTTCTCAGAGTCCTACTCTGGTAGATGTAAAAGGTGGGGCACACATTATTCTAATAAAGTAACAAGAAATGCCATCTTTAAGGGAAGAGTTAAATTGCCTTGCTCCATACTGCTCCAATCAAATTCAGAGTTCCACTACCATCTGCTTATAAGTAAAAGCAAACATTGGGGAAGCCAGTTATGAATTCCCTACATCCTATATTTTTGTTTGGCCTATTCCAAGAGACCCTTTCACATGATGGCCCAAACCCTGTCCCCAGGACCCTGGACCCTATGATTTCTATGCATGTAGGGTTTTACTGACTTGGACTACCCATCATATAGGATTGTACTTTGAATAGAGGCAGTGTTTCTTCTGCGGGGGGGACACAGGGGTATGCATACCCCCCAACATTTTGTGTATCTAAATTGAGGGACAGTATTTCAATATAAGTAGGAAAAAGAGTACCCCTAAAAAAATTTTTTTTTTGCAAAAACGCACTGCATAGAGGTCTGCATGCATATGCTTCCTTGCTCAGACTTCCAGACTCAACTAGTGAACAGTAGGTGGCTGGAACAGTGTCATCTGTGAATGGGACCAGTGGTATGGCCCAGCTGCCCCTCAATGCAGGGGAAACCCCCCTGCAGACAAAATGCATTAGGGGGACAAGAAGCATTTAATTGATAAAAGATTTTGACATTCAACAGGCACAGTGGGTCAATTTAAATCCTACGTAACTTATATATTACGGTGTACCGTGTTTATTTTTATAGCCCCCTCCCACCTTAAACCGTTGTTACCCATCCTAACTCCTCTGATATATAAAAACTTTAAAAAAACCAAGTAGGAACAGTTCATGCAGCAAGGAATGAAAATTTGCATTTTTAAATAAGGCAGCCATGTATTTATTCTTGATTCCCTCTCTCTTTTACTTTGTCTTCCAGGACAGCACATCATTATCCCCTTCGGCTTCGATTTCTGCCTAGTTAAAAAGATTTGAAATCAGTCCCCCCCCCCCAAAAAAAAACAGATTAAAAGGGATTGAAAGCTTTAAAGCATTCCACAGAAAGCCACTGAGTCATGTTATACAGTAACCTTGTTAATTCCTATCTGGCAATAGTCCACTGCACCCCTCATTAAACGGTTGCTGGAACACTGAGATGTTTCAGCAACAGAGGATAATACTATAGCTGAAATTAATCCGCTAGGAAAAAAGAGATATACTCAGAATGCACAGCCAAAGGTGTCAAGCACACATCCCAACTAACAGAGAAACACACAATTAATGGGTATAAACCATACAGTTTCCACAGCTGCTCTTCTCCCCAAGTTCACCTCCCACTACAGCAACATTAAAACTTTTCAGCCTGCAGATCAAGCCAGCTTGGCAGCATAAATATAGAATAAATTGCACAACTGACATTAGGAGCTCATAGTCAAAGATCAGAAATTCTTTTAAATACCTGGGTGAATAAAAATATGTTGATCACATAATGAAGGGTACAAATCTGCAGGCGGGAGAACTAGGCATTGCAAGAGCTTTTTGTGCAACAAACAAAAAACACTCACGCTGGCCAGCTGCTGAAATTTTCTCAATGGTTTCCTGGTTGACGTGCAGTTCTTGGATGCTCCATGACACAAGTGCTATAAAATCAAGTCGTCAACACAGTTAACCAGCTATTACCAAAATATTTTAACAGAACCTCTTTAAGGCATTGCTTTCAGATGATTTCCAGAAAATATCAGGATAGGGACAGGCAGCGGCGTAGCAAGCCCATCGGGCACCCAGGCGGCACATATGCCCTGCGCCCAAGGGTGGGGCCAGCCAGAGAAGGATGCGCTGCGGGGCCTCCAAGGAGTCTGCCTGCCTCCTCCCACTCAGCCGCCCCACAGCTGGGGGGGAGGCAGCGGGCAGACAGTTTGGGGCAGCACGGAGCCTGCGGGCGCCCAAGCCACCACGTCACTCCCAGGAGAGACACATGGCTCAGGCACGCTGCAGGCCCCACATTTTGTCACCCCCCTCAGTGGTGACACCTGGGGTGGATTGCCCCACTGCACCCCCCTTCCTCCACCCCTGAGGACAGGATAGCTTGTGCGCTTTCTCTTTGGCACCCATTTAAAGATGCAAATGGTCATACGATAAGCACAATAATCTAGCTTTTTCAGCTGTAGAAAGGCTATCAAGGTACGCAAGACACAAAAGAACACTAGGTGGTATTCAACTAAATTTTACTCTTGAGTAGACCCACTGAAATTAATAATAGTCATGCTCATTAGTTTCAATGGGTCTACTCTGGGTTAAATACCACCCACGTTGCTTCAACACTGAACAAAATGTTATGGAATTGACGGAGCTGACTTAAATCTGACTGCTATCAGCGTATAAAATTAGTAATTTCCTTACAGTTGCAAATATTTTTTAATCATTTTAAAACTTTACCAGGTCACAGCATAAAGTTTGTTTGATGGGGTTCACTGGAGAGTTTTGTGGCTCACGTATTGGTAAGTCTTGCTTGGGCCCTCTGGACAGATCTTGATAAACTAGAACTTTGAGAAGGTTTAGACATAATGCCATGCCAAACTATGGCATATGAATGTCCCTAGGCATACAGGCTCCCAAAAATGAGAGTGCAGCTAGTCTTTGCTGTTCCCACTCCTGTTGAGATGTTTCAAGTTTAGTTTGTCATCCAAACCTGGGCTTGTAGTTTGTCTCCAGCAAAACAAATCACAAGCCCAGGTTTGGATGACACCCTAAAACCAAACCATGGTTAAGCTCGCAGCAGCACAGCAACAGGAGAACCAGAGGAGGTGTGAAGCAAGTGTGATCTCCTCTTGGGGAACTCTCACCCTCCTGTGTGTTGCAGTAAGCAACGGTTTGGCTAGCAACAGTTTGGCTAGGTGAGTCAGCTTGATTCCTGTTGCTGTGAGACAACAGGATCAGAAAGAAGGATTGTGTGGCATGTTGTAACTTAAAGAACGAAGAGAGTGACCTGGTTTTATACCATTCTGGACACCACACAAATGCTGTTATAAGATTTGTACCAATGATATTGTTCATTTTCTGTTCATGCCCAGCACAGCACAGTGTATGATTTGGTCACACATTTGTGTGGAGCTGATGCACAAGTACCACACAAATTTGTGCCTAAGTGGATGCAGCCTTATTCCTTATTCTACAACCATCACCAACTTTCTCCTGTGTTTAAAAGGGCAGATTTTGCAGGACACCACATTCCACCCACGACTATTTACCTTGTATACTCACCTTGGGAAAACAGGAAAATGCAAGCATAGGTAAGAGACATCAAGAGGCTCATGATGACAGCACTGCGGGGTAAAAAGGCACGTATTATTTCTAGGAAAGGTGCTAAACATATTATCTGACTTTTAAGATCTTGACTATCAAAGGGTATTAGTGGCAGCTGGTGCACACTATACAATTGCAAACAGATCCATTTTCTGATTGTACGTCACACATCAGCACCATTTAACTTTATGAGCTACTTATAAACCTCCTTATGCTGCTCTAAACAGCAATGACATTTTTGCATAAACAAAGATCTGGCCTCTATCTAGCTGGCTCGTGCCCAAGTTTACTGTAGCTAAAACTTTCCATTTAAACTGTACATGGAAACTATAGTTTGGTGACGTAAGGCTGCCATGACTCATTGGCGAGTCTTGATCTATTGTTTGTGAATCATGTGCTATGCTATATATATAATGCCCCATCTACCAACTCACAAAGCTTCATTTGAGCTCCTCTGGTTCAGCACTGTTTTTCAATAATAAGCTTTACGCTAGAATCCTGGGAAGCAGCATATTAATGCCTACGGATCAGCATCTCTTGCTGAAGATAGACTAGATATATAAAGAAAAATGTCACACAGCATAGGTCTATCAATGGAGGCAAGTAGATCTGAGCCTGGCTAATACCTAATGGAAGGCAAGCTGAGAACTCAACATTTGCTACATCGAGCTCCTTGGATACAGCCTGAGATAGTGATTAATATCCTTTCAGGTATTTGGCCAAAAGTAATGTCAGAGCTAAAAACAGTAGAAACGTATTTAACATAGGACTGCTGGTGTTTGGCCCCTACATCTTTCCAGAGGCTTCTGGGATGCCCTGGAGCCTCATTTTCCTATACCATGTATTAACCAAGTGGTTCTTTGCATCTACAAACTGGTAGTTCAAGCAGAGTACTTTTGAAAAGGCACAAGTGCTTCTCCTTGCCAACCACAGTCCATGTCCCTACGTCAGAGGTCATATGCTTTCTAGGGAGAGTCAAATCCCACCATCTTTTATTTTACGAGCTGAATACTGGACATTTGCCTGACACTTGTATACCGAGTTTCTTATATTTTACAAACATAATTGATGCTCAAAGGGCTGATTCTCTACAGGACAGGTCATTCTGTTTTTAACCCAGGGATGGAGAAGCTGTGGCCCTTCAGATGCTGTTGGATTCCAGTTCCCATTGGACTCAACAAGCATGGCCAATGGCCAAGGAACACAGGTGTGGTAGTCCAGCAACAACTGGAGGGCCTCAGGTTCCCCATTCCTTGTTTAACCAAATGAAGGTAACAACGGTAACAACAACAACAACAACAACAACAACAACAACAACAACAACAACAGAGTTCCTCAAACAGCTCTGGTTCCCTCTTTCTCCAGTCCATCTCCTGGTACATGCCATTAAGATAATGATATATTTCTCCACTCCCCACAAATGCGCACTCAAATAACTCCAGAACTGCTTGACTGTAAATTCCCAGAAACACATGAACAAGTCCCCACTTGCCCTGGCAGGTGAGTCAACCAGGACGCTATAGCACAAAGTTTGGGGAGATAAGGGTGTTTTCATGACACTCCTATCTCAACTTTAGATCTCAGATTTCTCAAGGGAAATTATTTCACGCAGCTGCCCCGCTCTACTGTTTTAAAGGAAAAACTGAAAGTAGCAAACATAGCATGCACTTATGAATAAATTTATTAGGCAGTACTTACAAACATCTGTATCACTAAAAGAGTCTGAATGTTCATAGCTGTGAATGAAACAACAGCTGTGCAAAAGTTTTAAAGGAGCCTGAGCTGCATTTATAATACATATTAATACCGTGTATATTTATTATATTATTATAAAAACACATGACCAAACTAGATATGATATCTTAAGCATGTGTTTTCCCTGTTCCCATATAAATCAGGGATTGAAGTGTCTGCATCTAACCAAAACTACCACCAAGTAGCAGGTAGGTAAAAAGAATGCCTAACACCGCTATGGCTTTGCTCCATTTCTTTTAAGCACTCTGCCCCTAAGCCCAGCTGTGATGTGGGCAGAAAAATAAATGCTTAAGCCAGAAAGGGGCTCTTAACTTTGTGGCCCAATTGTGGTCCTCTGGGCCTCTTTCTGGCCTTCAGAAATCTCCCCAGGCCATACCTCTTACTTTGCACTCCCAAGTACATTTTCCCGGCTGAAATGTGGCCTCAAACTTCTACTTGTTTGGATGATGGCTAGAGAGGTGTAAATGAGCATGTGCGGAAACTACTTACAAATGTAACATTTATATTCATTTCTCCACGCACTTTTGTCTTTGGCCCTGCCCACTCCTGACATGTGGCTCCCTGGAAGGTTGCTCAGAAGGAAACATGGCCCCGGGGCTGGAAAAGATGCCACCTGCACCCGCCTCCTTGGCTTAAACCTACAGAGAGCGGCAAAACAAGGCAAGAGAAGAGCAGGTTTTGCTCCCCTCCTCAATGCACTCTATTTTTGTGCAAAAAGTAGATTCCACCTCTGAGTTATATGTAAATAGGGCACCACATCTCTCTGAGACATAATTGCCTCATGTGTCTAGTCTGGCCTTATCCATAACTTGTATTTGAGGGACAGTCACCAAGAATGCAGCTGAAGGGGAACAACCAAGAACACAGATGCTCTGAGCTATGGTCCTTCTTCCCCTTACCGCAGAGAACCTGGAACAAGACCCATTCAAAGAAACAGGAAAAAATGGAGCTCTGATGTTTTACTAAAACTTGTGGCTTCCAAAACATAACACTGATGGAAAAATGTGCTGCAAGTCAACTGGGCAAATTATGCATCACTGTACAAAGAAGTTTGATCTGTTTGTGGTAAGTGGAGTTTGAAAATGTAGCCTCTGAGATGTAAAACCAAAAGCACCGTTGTACACTTTCTGTTCGATTATACTACCTTCTTCATATGTTGACACAGAAGGTTGGACATTAATGTCTGTTGGTAGTTAGGTGCTTAAGAATTGCAACTTTGGTATAGATTTTTGATTCTTTTTTAAAAAAACAAGAGCACTGAGAAGGATTAGGACAATTATCGAAGTGTGTGAAGGATAGGGAGTTTCAAGCCAGCTCACACAACCCTAAGAGATGATGCGGAATCAAGTATGAGCAGACAAAGTGCCCATGCAAATATTTCACCACGTCAAAAGTTCCTGCTGTTTAGAACACACACTATAACTTTCCTAACGCAAATGTTTCCAAAAATGATGAGGCAATGAAATATATAACCATAGATCTGCTTCGCTACATGCCCAAAGTCAGCCCATGCAACCAGATATCAAAAAGTCGTGCAAACTGGATATTTACCATCTAGAAATGGCTCCTTAAGTTGATATTCAACCTTTTTGTATGTCACTTAAAGACTATTTTGTAGGAAGCAACTAATGTCAAATAAAACAACTCCTCCTTTCTGCTTTTCGTAGTTTCTGTGTATGCTTATTATCACCTAAGAAAGACAGGCAGGCAGTTATACACACTAAAACACAACCCAAAGCACCTAAAAATCTGAGCATCATATGCCTAAATTCAACTCACATTCTTAGCTGGGAGAACTGATCCTACATTTGCCAAGAGGGCAGGCATGTAGGTGACTACATATAATTCTAAAGAGCACAGTTCATAGTGATTTTGCTTAACTCTTCTCCCCCGCAGACATAATCATCAAAATAGTTGAAGTGTGTACTTGCCTAGAACAACAGGCCCTTCAACAAGTGTTGCCAAAAAATGGGGTGGGAATAAATCATTAGAAAGTGTCAAGCAGTAGGTACAACTTTAATTAATTACTGCCTCATTTTTGATGTGGATCCAACATACAACAAGCTGGCTCATTAGGCTGGGGACTTCAAGCCCTCCTCCTTCTCCTTGCAGCAAGAGACTGAAAGAACACTCATATAATAATGGAATCTTAGAAATAAAACAGACTGAAAAAGAATCTGGTTGTTTTAAAGGTCAGCTGTTATAAAGAGCCAGTGCAACAAGTAATACAAGCTTTCGTGCTCTTTTTGCAGATGCAGCTTATGGCTGCATTTATTCTAGAATCAGCGGAGATTGCGTTTGCGTTTTTTTCCTAAAGGCGTCTACACACTATCTAGATGTACTGCTTATTTATTTGCCCCATGAAAAGTGCTTTTTAAGACATTCTGAAAGTCAAAGTTCACTGCAGACTGATTCTGCAGAGTTTGATAACCCCCCAGTGTATCCAATAGAAAACAGAAGTAGGTTGTCCAGGCAATGGGGAAGGAGTGTATCCAGACCCGCCCAGTGACATTGTGGGTGGGCATATGCCAAGACTGCAATCACCACTGCCTTCTACATTCACTTTGGACACATGCAAGTAGGAAAAGGCACAGCCTAGTCAAGGGGACAGGTTTCAAACATGTATCAAGTAAACACACCAAACTTTGTAGGCGGCAGGATGGAGAGTCACTATAGACTGAAAACAGCATGCTGAGGATGAGCACAAACAATTCTGAACTGAGAAAAGCTACATTTTTGCAATGCAAATTGGTTAGTCCTAATTTTAGACAGACAGACCAAATGCTGATTCCTATTTAGTACCATTTTAGCTGAAGCAAGAGACCTACTTCAACTTATTTTAAGCTTTCTAATTGAATTAGATACACCTGCTATTACAAATCATGAAAGCTGAGGTGGAACAGGTGAGTCAGGAAGGCTTACATTTGCTTTGGTTGACAAGTGCTAAAACTCTTGAGCAAATAGTTCATTTGGTTCAGATAGAAAGAAGCACTCAAGAAACAGCCCTTTATTGCAAGCTTCTGTCACAACCGAAAAATGCATAAACAATTTGGAATCCCTGTATTATCCTTGGAAGGTCTAGTTTTACACATGTATATATGATATTCCACTGCTATTTAATCACACATCAGCTTGGATCTTATTATTGCTTTCCCCGTTAATCAAACTTTGAATGAAGCCAAACTTGTGGTCCTGGTGGGATGTTGAAATGTATTTTTTGTTCATTTTTTGTGTTGAGGTAAAGACATTCAGCATCACGAGGTATCCAAACTATGAGCATGTGCTGCTTGTTCCGATAATAATCTATTTTATGGCAGCTTCACATGGTGTTTTATGCACATGTGCACAAATATTTTACTGTGTATATCACAGAGGGATTGATGCAACTTCCTACTGCATGCTGAAGTACTGGTAAGCATGTTTGCGGCTGTAAAATGGGTGGAGTAGTCCAAAAATTCATAATCTTCACAATGAAGCAGCCAAACAGGCAAGCAAAATGAGGAAAGCAGCTTATTGATACTTAGGCTGGAGACTTATGATGGAATCTTATGCACTCCCATGTTGGGCTTACTTCTGAATAAACATGTTTAGGGCTGTGCTCTTTCTTTCCTTATACAAGAATTAGCCTAATAACAACTCATATACATCACATTTAAAATGCCTATTGAGACAAAAGATGCAGAATTCATGGCTACAGATACTTACACACTTAATGAATTTGGAATCATCTAGGGCTAACAGAAGAGCAATCAAAGAGCAAAATGGTGAGCAGGTGCACTTCTTGTTTGGTGAGTCATATAATCATCCATCAGCTGATAGTGATCTGGCCTATATTTGCTACCTTTTGATCATAACAAGGCCTTGAAAGCCCTTCAGGAAAAATAAATGAGATCCTACCCCAGTGGACTAGCGTCATGCACATCCCCACTAAACCATCCAACCCATAGTAGTCAAGACATGGCCCTTGTTTTACTGTGCATACAAGATGGCCAATTTGTGAATAGTAAGTTTGTTGGCGTTGGTCCAACTAAAAATCTTACAATGGGCCACTCACTCCCCAATGCATTCTGCCACAGAATCACCCTGCCGAGATCCATGAAAAATATATAAATATCCTTGAGGCATCAATGCAATTTTTGATTGATTAGGCCAAGAGAAAAGAGAAAGTGATGAATAGGTTAGGCTTACATTAAAGGGAAAGGAATAAATTTTGTTTTCCCTTTGCACATCTTACATAGGACCATTTGGTGGGACTGGCAAATAGGTTGTTCTTCCTAAAGTCTCCCATGCCACTCCAATGTCGCAGGCTTCCTGTCTGTTCCAGGCATGTTACCTGTTCCAAACTTTTAATTGGCAGTGCCATGGTTGAATCTGGGAACCTGGGCTGACAATGCCTATGCTCTACCACTATATCCCTTTCCTTGTTCTGGGAGCCACATTTCTGCCTTACCTCATCCTATCGACTCACTGTTCTGATTCAGTTAGACCAGCAACTACATTTTTCGCAGCTGCTCCCAGAAACCTGCCCCTGAGAGGCCCTCAGCAAAGCAGATGAGCACATGTCACTGATAAGATCATGTCGTGGCTGCATTTGCAGAAAGGGATCCATTTTATTTACAGGTATGCTTCCAGGAAGCTGGCACGGTTCCTGAGGCACACAGATAGACAAAGGAGATACCTATCTCCCCATCTAACTGCACGGAGTAGAAACAAGACACTGCTCTCAAACCAAAAAAAGAAAAGAAAATTGAATGTAGAAATAAATCACCTTTTGCTTTTTTGCACTGCAGGCAACAGCTGCCCCCTTTTGGTAACTCTGAAACTAGGAAACTGCTTGTGGCTATTAACATACCATCACGGGTAGCTAGTCCAGGACTGGGAGGAACTGTGCACAAGGTTCTGTGGGAAAAAATGGAGAAAGCAATGTCAGCTCATTCAAGAGTATCTAAAAGTCACAACAGAGTAATCTCTTTCTGGGGGCAAATACAATGTAATAGTGATCAAGCTTTCAAGTTCTCCAGAACTCTTTTTAAGGCTGCATGTTAATGAAGTTGGGACTGCAAACTCTTGGGGTTTTGCCCATTTTGCTTCATACTATGGGAGAAGGCAGGACAGCTGCCCCCCCATTCAAATAAATAAATAAAAATACTTAACTAAGAGAGACAGAGGAAGATGGTAGGTGAGTGTCGTGTCCCCACCACCTCAACATAAATCCTGGCTACGCCCATACTTCATACCCAAGTCTTGCAGAAGAGTTCTGGAGAACTTGAAAGTTTGAGAACTGTTTCATGATATTTTAGTTCCGTGAAAGTCTACAACTGTAATAAACACTGGGAGGCGGAGGGATGTTGCAAGACTCCCGAAGCCCCCACCCCGCCCTACGTTGAGCAGTTTTTTTTCCTAAAAGTTGCAAAAACGTGCCACCGGCTGCACTCGGACCGTTGCGCGTCTTCAGGAGCTGGTGCGGGAGGGGCCCTCATTTCAAAGAGCAATTCCTGGAGTCCCAGCGCCCAAATGCATTGCTGCGGATCGAAAGGATGCTGAAACTCAAGCCCCGCCGGCAGGCTCGCCCTCCGCTACTTCTGCGCTTGCTTTCCCAATGCCAGGACCGTCCGGGGCATTCACTTCTCTCCTCCCTTCTTCATCGGATGGGTCTGCCGGATTTCTGTCCCCGAAGCGCTGCTTGCTCTGCCGCCACAGATCTCCAAGCTGCTGAGCGCAGGGCCGAACCATGCGCGGTGTCCCCCTTGCTCTGACCCTGCACGCAGCTTTCGTTTTACTTTTGCTTAGGGTTTGCAGCCTCCCTACTGTAAACTCGCTGCTCCCTTTGCAAATCGCGAACGAGACGCTCGTGGAACTTACCGATTCCCTTGCGGATCCCCAGACGGAAGCAATGGAAGAGCAGAGCAATCTTTGCAAGACGGAAGGCGAGGTCAAGTTTTATCCCTCCACCCCCAGGTGCTCTCGACACCTAGCCGTCCTTTTCTCTCCCCTTTCTATGTCACGGACTGCGCTGCAGCGCAGGCAGATCTTGCATCGGCCGCTCACCCCAAATAGTGGCCGTGGGGCAGATTCTCTCCTCCTCCGGCGAGGCGCAGAGACAGCTGTCGCCGAAGCGCCTTGATGCCTTCCGACGGCTGTTGCGCTTGCACCGATCCTGGACTACGAGCGGACAGCCTGGCGATCCCAGGAAAGCCCCTTCTTCCCCTCCTAACCTCCGCCTCCCGCCCCGTGCACTTTTGACCGGGTGCCCGCGGAAGGAGGTGCGAATGACGCGCTGATCGACGCCCCCCTCGCCCTCCAAACCAAGCCAACCTCGAGGCTTCGGGCGGAACTCCAGCTGCTGCCCATTTGAACGAGAGTGGGAGGGAGGCGCTTCCCAAAGGAGCGGCGGGGCGGGTGGCTTCCTGACCCAGAGGAATGTACCTTTAAGGTGAGGAATGCCGGCCAGGAATGTCAACAAGCAATTACACACTGGGGTCAGAGCTAAAGCCAGAGGAGACTGGGGGCACAGACCCACCCTGCTTTGCTTCCCTTTCAGGCTGCTGGGGCAAAGCACGAGTAGCCCTTTCTTCCTCATAGACAACGTGGATTTAAAGTGCTTCCCTCATTCATTGCCTGTGGTGAGGGCTCTATCTCGACTAATGTTGGAGTTGATTTGAAGGAAATTGACTTGTTTTCCATTCACCAAACACTGGCTAACGTTTGATGGAGCTATTCCAGTCTCATGTCCCCGCAAGTATGTTATCATGAACTACAGCCACAATTCTCAAATCCCCAATCACCCCATGGCTCATACATAAATGCATGCATAGTCTCCCAAGATGCTTATTGATCCTTTACACATTTACTCCTAGAAAGCACCTTCATTGCTGTGGAAAGAATAAACCAAAGGGGTTCTCAAACTGTTAGGCTTGCATCCATTTTGATCAGGGATTCACAATCATGGTCTGCGATGGTTGAAGACAGGAGATAGGGCATAATCAAATTAAGTATTCACACTGCTTCTTAATTGTATTTCAATTGCTTTTCTTTCTTATATGCTATTATAGTTTGAATTCTATGGAATTCGGATTGCAATACAGTAACAGCCACAGCAAATAAACTACAATTAAAGATTTGACTGCATCTAGTACAGCACATTACAACTACAACAACAGGCAGAAAAACTATTAATTGGTGCACAAAGACTCAGGTGTGTGTGGCAAAATTTGGAACCACTGACTTAGATGTAGCACAGCTCTCTGCCTTGTGACAGGGGCCCACCAGCTGAGAGACCAGAGAACAGGTAACACTCTGTAACTATATGAGTGGGCTATTACCACCTGCAGGCAGATTCCATTGTAGCAGGCTTCAGTGTAATCTTATCCTGAGAACTAAATTAAGTGATCATGGACCTTGTTCATCTGCAGAAGTTGTGTAGTTACATTTAAATTCTAGCCTTTGCTAGTAACCTAGTCACAACGTGAAGTGTATGATCAATTCGGAGTTGCACTTCTCTGTGACTGAAGGCCATGCACGAACAGGCTCAAGAGTAAAATGTTTCGATGTAAAGAAGATTCACAGCACAAGCTTATAGATGTTTATTCAGAAGTAAACCTCACTGTGACCAATAGGACTAACTGAGCAATTCTAACCTGCAGCTGCATATGAAGACCTTACAGCCAGGGGGCGGGGGAAGAGCAGAGTTTCTCCTGCTTTTTGCTGCATCCACTGAGTTGACTCAACAGACGTGCCTGGGAACTGGGTCCTTTAGGGGACCACTCCTGCTTTGTATCCCATATCCAAAGCCTCCATCACCTACCTCCAACCTGAAACAGGGTTTTGTGCTAACTATCAACAGTGGGAGAACCAGAGGCAGGAAGTTGACACCTGCCCAGATTCAGCAGCAGTCTCTGCACCTAAACACACACCATCCTAATCCTTCCCAGCACATCATCATCAGGAGAGGGGTGAGGACTGCAGTCTGGGTGAGTTTAGGAGTAGTTTTTAAATAATAAAAACAAAGAGAATCAACTTACATTTCCCCCAAAAAGGAAAAAGGGTTCAAAAAATGAAAAGAACAAACAAACCCACAATTCTACTAGCTACAATAACTAAACAAATCTATTTCTTTATGTGAAGTCCTAAATACCTCTGAAAAACCATTTTAAAATTAGACACATAAGAAACTTAAATACAGATTTTTAAGCCAAATAATTGAGGCCTTTATGGGCTACTTAATGGGGACAAAGATTTAAATAAATTGTCGTGTCTGGACTGAATAATTTCTTAAGAGATTGAAGTAAAAATCCTTCTATCCAGAAGGCATCATGCCTTTAAACTTCTGATCAGATCAACACAGAGGAAGCTGATCTTTGCAACTTGAGTAATGATAAAGATGCAATTGGTTACACTGATAAGGGATGAGAGAGAGAAAACAAACACTGCCCAGACCATTCTCTGAAGGCAAGCATGCAATCCAAAATGCAAGACAGGAAATAAACCTTGATTTATGTACTTAAGTAGTTACATTCTGACATGTCAACAGAATGTATTTTCAACTAAACAGTTTAAGATTACAGGCTTCGGTTAGAGTGAACAGTATGGATTTCAACAGTACTCAACAACTATACTATGCTGTTCATTCCAGCACAGCTTCTTCAAAGAGCTTTATCATTTCAGGAACTTTTTCTTCACCAAAGCGATCTTTTAGGAGAAAATAAATAATCTGTTCAAGCTTTGTAACCTATGAAAGGGTAGAAAAAACAGCCATTATAATGGAACAATTTTGTCTTAGGCCTGGAGGGTGCATTTCACATCAGGTAAAACTGGTAATGCTCAGTGAAAAGACCCAACCAAAAACAAAAAAGAGGTATTCCTGTCACACAAAGTCAAAAAAATAAATTAGAACAATTAGAACCCCCCCCCCCAAACAGGCAAGGCCAGCAGAATGCACACATCAACAAAACCAAACATGGGCAGCTTCCCAGAGTGGCTGGGGAAACCCAGCCAGATGGGCCGGGTATAAATAATAAATTATTATTATTATAAAACACTCCTAACAAAAAATGGGAAAAATAAGCAAGCACACAACACACATACTAAAAAGCAAGAAAAAGCACACTTAGCAAAACCTAAGCTAACTAGTTTGTAATACTCAAACCTGTCTACATCATGATCTCAGGTTGAATGCAAATGCACCTTCTGTCAGAAGGGAGCTTTTGGATCCAAACTCATCTCTCAAAATCAACTGAAGTATACTGAAAATCAGTTGGAAAGCTGATGAAATACAGTAACATTTTGAAGTCAATATTGTTTGCCATCCAAATTTCAGCTAGAAAACAATGCTTAAGTTTTATTTAGGAGAATAAAGTGAGCTGGGCAGCAACCTCTTAAAAAACATGTTTTATACCAGTGTCTGATGTTTCCATAACTGACAGTCTTGCTACCTTTTCAACATCCACGATGCAGTCTGAACAGGGGCAGCCTGTCTTGTTTCACCACCTGAGGCAAAATGGGAATTGCTGCCTCCTGCTCCTGCCCATGCCACCCCACTTCTGCCACTGCCGTGCCCGGGCTCCTGCTGAACTTGGCAGGATCCAAGGCGCTCCTCTAAGTGTTGCCAAGCCACAAATGGCATGCATGGAGCAGGATCCAGGGTGCTGCTCACTTCTGGCTGACAGCAGCAACGCTGTGAGCCAGAACACCTCCCTCTCAGTGGCAGAAGTGGTGGGGTGGGTGGAGCGCTGCCTCTGGCACTTCTGCTGCCTGAGGCAAGCGCTTCACCCCGCATTATGGGCAGACCAGCTCTGGTCTGAAGGTGGATACAAAATACCAAACCAAAACAAACTTGCATTGGCTCTGCAAGCAATCAGGATTTGGAAACAAACAGAACTTCAACTCCAAATTGAAACTTACTTGCTTTCTCAGCTCCATACAACAGCACTTAGTGTTTTTTACACATCCTGAAAGAAAAACAAATATATATAGCTTCTTGCTACACCACTGAACAGCAATAAGGCTGCCCATAGCAAGGCATTTCCAATTTTGTAAAATAAGGTACCGATTAACAAAGTTTTCAAATCTTTATAGTAAGCATGTGGGTTACATTTTAGCAAGAAATTACCTCAGGGTAAATTACTTACGATTCTCAATGTTGCTATCTTTTGCTGAGTTTTCGATTACTAGTTCATCAGCTACATTCATAGTATGAGTTCCAGATTTTTTTTTGACAGTTACTATATGAATATTCTTATTAACTCCTTTCACTGTAATTGTCACACTCTCATTCAGTAAAAAACTTTTCAGCTTCTCTGCTGCTAAGATGGAGCACTTTCCATCCAGTTCCATAATTCCTAGAATACAAATAAACCTTAAATTCAAATCTATGCTACTGACATTTTACAATGCTAGTGCTTACAAATCTGACAGTTTACATTGCTTTTCTTAAAATCAGTGCCATTAAAATAATGAAAACTACTCTGTCCATATTTGAATACGTTTGCAATCCTTCCTGCACATGAACTCTGCCACCACAAGAATAGTTTTTGCAATTTTTTTAAGACAGGGGTGGGGAACCTCAGACCTCAAGGCCAACTGTGGCCCTTCTAGTCCTCTCTGTCTGGCGCTTAGGATCTATCCAGGCTCCGCCTCTTCCTCAGCTACACACCCTCTTCCCAGGCTATACCCTAACCTGTCCTGTACTCTCTTTGAGTGTTTCTGCCTAGCTGGAATGTGCCCTTGAAACTTTGATGCCTCCTGCTTGCCTGGTTGGAGGATAGAGGGGTGTGTGAATGTGTGCAAAACTACCCTACAGTACAAAGAAAACATTTATGTTTGCACCTGCTTTTACCTCTGGCATGTGCCCTATGGAACATTTGACAATTTTAATTTCATATTTACATTCCACTTTTATTCTCCAAGGGATTTCCACAAGAAAATTACAAGATAACATTAGCACTGCTTATTAACACATTAAAATTCAAGGCTCTGTATACATGTGAATATATATTCATATTAAGGCATTTGGTTTTTTGACGAATTGCTCTAGCTGGTTTGCTACCTGCAATGGAGCACTTGAGTATCTGAAAAGGTAGTTCCAAGTAGGGGGCAGTTATAGGTAGAAGCCTAGATAATGGCAATATTTCCACATTTCCATAGTCTGCATATGCCACTTTGACTTCAGATACACAAACTTCCAGAACGACAGCACGGTACCAGGTGTCATCACCTAAAAAAGTGAACAAAATTTAAGACTTACCATTTTATGTTTTAAGAGGCTTACCATTATGTGAAACTGTATATCCTGCTTAAAAGAGATTTCTCTTAAACCTGAAACCAGTAAGCATTTCCCTAAAAGCTAGATTTTCACAACTTAAGAGATTTAGAAATTATGATTCACTGGACTGCCTTTAGATGATGTGATGCCACTTGATTCACATTATTTGGCAACCAGAAAAGTCAGCTTACTTGTGAGGAATTTACATTACAAGTTCACACCACTTGGCCAGAAAAGATTAAAAAAGACTGCAGAGTGAATAGCATGCCTCCCTAGTTTGAACCTAGACAAAGAGGTCCTAAATGCTGAAATACTATCACTGTAGTTCTGGATATGTTTCTATTGCTCTATCAGTACATAGATGAAAACAGCAGTAGGGATTTTCAAGCCTTGGTTGTATAGCTGCTACTCCTTATGTTATTCCCACCAGGGCAGAAGAGATCTCTATGCAGTTAGAGACAGCCACACCAATTAAAGATACTGTTACTTGTTTAGCAACCCAATTCTGGACTATCTTTCTCCTAAGGAGGCAACTGATTCATTGGACCCAGAGAAAGAAGCGAGGATGTATGCTGTCAAATTCCGTGGCCTCCAAAAAGAGTTAGATACTTCAGGTTACTGAAGGGCTGTATGTATAATCCATTTGGGTGGTCACTCATTTACTGTAGTAGTAAAGGTTAAGGTAAAGGGACCCCTGACCATTAGTTCCAGTCGTGACCGACTCTGGGGTTGCGGCACTCATCTCGCTTTACTGGCCAAGGGAGCCGGCATACAGCTTCCGGGTCATGTGGCCAGCATGACTAAGTCGCTTCTGGCGAACCAGAGCAGCACACGGAAACACCGTTTACCTTCCCGCTGGAGCAGGTACCTATTTATCTACTTGCACTTTGACGTGCTTTCGAACTGCTAGGTTGGCAGGAGCAGGGACCGAGCAACGGGAGCTCACCCCGTTGGGGGATTTGAACCGCCAACCTTCTGATCGGCAAGTCCTAGGCTCTGTGGTTTAACCCACAGTGCCACATGCGTCCCAGTAGTAAAGGTTACCACTTGATAATATGGTCTTCATCATATTACCCATAGTATGCTACCCAAGAAAATTGTTCTTTCCTGTGATACCATTTCATCCAACTAAGCTGTTATGCAAGAACTGGGAGTTACCTATTTTAAACATTGACAGTGTGAAATTCACCCAAGCCATCATCTCCCTCTTGTAGGCTACAAGCTCCATAGGCTTATTTTAGACATTTTAAGAAAGTAATTAAAATATTTTCCTTTTTATGAAGTAATCTTAACATTTTCTAATACACAAACACACACACACTTTTTCATTTTTTCACCTGTGAATCTGGCACAACAGGGTTCACCAACTTTTGGCTTGAAACTGGAATCATTCTGAGAATTACAGTAATCTGCAAGTCCAGTCATTAGCTTATGGAGTCTCTGCAGATCCACTAAAACATAAAAGAAGTGTAATGTTTTGTATCTTCTACCACTCACCTATCCTGATAAAGTCTATGAGCAAATACATTCTAGCATCTGGAAGCATGTTAAGCTAAATTTCCTTGGATAACATATGAATAATAAAGTAGCGAATTTGCAAACCTAAAGTATTTCCTTTTGTTTTCTTTTTAAATGTATGGTAATCAGTACCGCCTTTCTTCCTTCAGTAACTCAAGTTCCCAAATTATAAAACTTTCAACTAGTGCAGGGTTTTTTTTAAGTCCTTGCACACTTCTGGTGCAGATACGTAACAATGGGCCTCTTTAAACTGAAGTTTAACACACCATGGGGTCATAAATAATGGTTTTACAACAATTCATAAATAAACCATAACTCTCCAAATCTGAACATCATATGGGAAACTGTGGTTAGTTTAAAATTAAGACATAGAAGCTTCTAGTCTTCTTACAGGCACTAAAAATGGAAGGGAATAATGATCATTTGTGACCAAATTTTGTCATGGTCATTTACATAGTGAAAAACATTGTTTTCTATTATGACTGAATGGGGCCCACATAAAGAAAATCTATGTCAACTTACAGCATTCTGTAGTCCTTACCTTTCATTTTTGTGGGTACAGCATAGAATAAACCAGGGTTTGTCACATCTAATACATGAACAGGCACAGTTTCACCAACCGGAAATTCTGTTGTTGTCCACTGTATGCATCCTGCAATATTACACACAAGTGAAAATAATTTGCTAAGCACTTTTATGTGGCTGACCTTGGTTATGAAAATTACCTGCCATTAGTTTCAGGATGGAGTCTACATTACAGAAAAGTGGGACCTGATCCCACCTGAGTATGGACACATATGATGCATACTGGTGGAGCCTGAATCCCTGTTCCCCATCACCTGTGCATGCATGCATGCAAATAGCATGAGGAGCCACATGGCACACAGAAGAAGTGGACAGGGTTATGGAAGGCATGCATGAATCTTCCACTCCCTGCAATCGCCCTTTGCATTACCTGCATGCAAGCAGGACAGAGGAAACAGCTGGGGGAATCCTCCACATAATGGCAAAAATCCAGTGTTGGGCCTAAGGGATGCATTGTTTTGTAAGTTTCCTTTCCCCTCATCAGTTTTCATTTCTTTTTTTCTTAGAATGACTTTGCAATTATCAGTAATTGTGATCCCAATTATCAGATTGTGATCCTTAGTAGGCATCAATTAAATATCCATATTGCTGAAGATAGGACCAAAAAAAAGCCACGGAAATAGTAGCAGGGTATATGTACCGACATATATTGCCAGACAATGCATCTTTGCCTTTGAAGATTTACAAAACAGATTATTTATGTGCTAACTGTTCTGACAATTATATGCTGCCACTTATAAAAGATGTGAAGCCAGTGGATGGGCACAGTCAGCACTGGACAGTGCTTTTAAATAAGACATACACAACACTCTCACACACCTTCAATGCATAATTCACATGTGCACACTATACACACTATCTCCCCACTAGCTGATCTGCACAGGAAGTAGTGGGGGAATGGATGTTAATCCCTGCCCCTTGTGTTCTTGATGCCGTGTGGGAACACCAATCTTGTCTGGATCAGAAGCTTTTGAGGAGGAAGTTAAAGGCTCCTCTCAGCACGTGCCATTTCTCCTGCTGCTAAGCTGTATGGGAAGAGCTCTCTTTCCCCCATCACCCAGCTGGTGGAAAGGTTGCCATGGTTCCATGGGCTTTGAGAGGCCTCAGAGAGAATGGCCAAGGGCTGCATGCTGCCCTTTGGTTGTCCACCTGTGGTTTACAACGATGTGTGAATTAGACCATAGTTTACAGAAATAGATATGTTACATAGCCTGTTGTGAAGGGAACAACTCTACACGGGTAATGAATTTCGTGATGTTTAATTTTGAAATCTATACTGTTATTGAAGTGTACTATTGCTTTAGTTCTTTCAGCTCATCTATGGAGAACCACCAAGTTTTATGCCCATTTCCATCAATGTGATAACATTCATCAACAGAAAGTTCAAAACGTACTTGGTGAGTTAATAATTTATCACATTTGCTAATTGACATGCTTAACGCCACAGCACATTCTCTATACCTACACAAAACAAACAAACATTATGCATATTCTTCATTTTTAAAAGTTAGTAACATTACCTTGAGAATCACTGTCTGTCAATTCACCTGGCTGCACATTCAGATCCGACACTATTTCCTTTTTCAAAGCTAAATTATTCTTAATTAAATATTCGCTGATCACTATGGGACCACTCTCAGAATTGTCAATAAGCTCTACTTCAGCACCATTTCTCGTTAAAGAAACTACTCTGGCCTGAATTTTCTTCCCAGCTGTGAACGTCTCAAGTGTTGTTGTAGCTTCTGTTGTCCATTCCTTATTTATGGGTCTTACACCTGAGGGGAAAAAATATTTAAGCAGCCATTAGGGACTCTTTAGACAATGCTCTTGATGTTACTAAGACTGCAAGTCCCTTATCGTTACTAGACAACCTGTATCTCAGTAAAAATGAATAAACTGTACTATAAATGTATTAGAGGATTTTGAAAACCTTAGGGACCTGTTATCATAAATTTAAAATCTTTTACATAAATATGTAAAAGATTAACATATGGAAAACTTAGGAATATCCAAGAATAAAGACAGTTTCAGTATTTATTAATTTCTAATTTAGAACAGCTTCTGGGTCATATTTATCCTACACTACTCTGCTGGTTGTGGCTTAACTGTTTTCTTACTCCTATTCCCTTAGGACAATATAGCCTGAGATACAGGCTTCAAGTGCCTAACAGATTAACATTTTGGATCTTAGATTCAGGAATACACCTTAAACAGAAATATTGTTTAAAACAGTGTAACTTTATATCTTATTGCAGTTCAAGAGATTTCTACTGAAGTAAGGTAACTGTACCTGACAATGAACATTCAATTGCTTGAAATGGGAGTTTCATAAATGTAGATGTAATCTGTCTGATTTTGTCCAGAGTTACCTCTTCGCAGTTTCCATAATCTACAAACAGAACTTTAAAAGCTTCAAATGAACTGGCTTCTTTCACCAAAGCCCGATACCATCTACCATCACCTAAATTAAAATAAGACAGAGACAAAGATCTTGTAATATCCAATAAGCATACAAGTAATTTACTCTCTCATTAAAAACAGTAGTCTGATCTTTTGCTTCATGTCTTACTTGGGCGTAGACAGATACAGCAGATTCATGCTACCCCTATTTCAAAGCGATATAATTTTTAGTCAGACGTTAAAGTTACTCTGTCATATTGCAAGAAAAGTACTAATATCCTATTGAAGGATAATGGATAATAATCAAAAAATAATATACATATCAAGACCTATCTTCAGCCCTGGCAACAGCTTAGTGAGGAGACTCTTCTTTGCCATCAGAAGATGGCAGCTTCCCTCTGCCATGCCGCAGGAATATTTTTAAGGGAGTAGCTGCTAGGAGAACTGAGAGGGTATTTGTGGCCTTTTGAGTTTAGGCATAAACGCTGGGTGCCTGGGGTGCTGTCTAGGTACAAATGGTATCAGCTTTGGGGCTTCTTTGGGATATTAATAACTGACCTATTGGTAAGTGGTGTGCTTACTTCAATTCTGATACATTTTATAGGAACTGTTAATTCTTAAGAATTATCACATTATGTATTACCATCATTATACTATTGCATTTTTACTGTTTATTTTTTTGCAAACTGTCTTGAGCAGTATTCGTATTAGCATTATTAGCATGGAATGAAATCTCCTGTTTCGTAAATTGCGACAATGCAGTTCTTGCTCCATTGCTCTGCTGGATGCCTTTCCTTCTAGGGTATTGGGGTGAAAGGAGCCAAGGCCATGAACTGCACGACATTTCAATTGCTCAGTGTATGTCTAAATGCACCAGGTGTCGGAAGTACTCAGTTGGATACTTTCCACAGCAAACAGAGAAATGTGATTTCTATAAAATATCAATGCAATACAGAAGATTATGAGCAATAAGTAAACTTACTCACCAGAGAAATAAGCACAGCACACATCTCCCTTTGTAACTTTGGAAATGTTTGGGGCTGTTTTCTGGCAGTATGCTGCTAAAGATATATTGAGTTCTTCCAAAGCATTCAAGCCTGCAAAATTAAGATTGAAATTACAACACCAACCACTGTCAAAAGTTTAATGAGAAAAGTCTAGAGGCCTTCCTTCCAATATATGGCTTAAGTCAGCTAACATCTCAACCTTTTCTAAAACAGCTAATATGGAAGAACTCCACCAAGCAATACTGCTGCCACAGAATTGCTACATAACCATATGATAGGAAGTTTGAATAAGTGTACCAATGATGGTGCTGAGTTTGAAAACAGTTTATAAATACAGTCAAACCTTGGATGTCAAACTTAATCAGATTCAGAAGCCCGTTCAGCTTCCGAAATGTTTGACAACCGAGGAGTGGCTTCCGATTGGTTGCAGGAGCTTCCTGCACCCAAGCAGAAGCCGTGTCGGATGTTCGGCTTCCGGCATTCGGGAGCTGAAACATTTCAAAACGGAGCCATTCTGGAACCAAGGTTTTGCTGTATAAAGCTATTGAGCAATAGGACAAAATGTAGCTAGAGTTACTGTTTACATTCCTCTCCATTATTGCACTAACTTGGGGGGGGGGGGGGGGAGAGAACCAAACAAGATGCATGCAGAAGTGTGACAGAATTATGCCCTCTTAATATTCACTGTGCAAAATGGAAGAGGTTGCTCCACAAGATGAATGCTATCTAAGTAAAGTTGTTTGCACAAACAACTACGTGAGTGAAAAAAACAATGGCACACCTGCCAGGTTTCTGAATCATACTTGTTTGAGGACACTGGATAGATATGTAAATAACAGGCTGAGTGTTGGGGCATGTGACTGAAAGAGAGCTATAGATGGTTGAAATATAAAAATTGATACACAAGGAACAGAACACTCAAAGGGAAAAAAAGAAAGATGTACCGTTATTGTCTAACAATTGGCAATAGAATTTGCTGGGGTTGTGTAGCACGCAAACAAACACATTTACCACCTGTTTGGCTGTTAATGTGACCCTTGACCAATCAATTTTGTCCAGCTGTTGACCTATAGATAAATATAAAAATAATCATTAGGAGTTATGTTTTTTCAATGTTCATTCTACTGGTGGAAATTTAACAGATCCCCATCAGCAAACTCTAATATATTTCCCCATTTTTAGTTTCACAGGGAGATTTAGACGTTGTCTGAGTATTATAGATTAGGTACAATAAATATGTGATTAGTAACAGTGGAGCAGCAAAAATAATGAATGCTGTTCCTAAATCTGAGTCTTATTCAGTGTTGTAATATTCACAGTAAATTACTAATACAGCTCAAGTCCTCAAGCTAGTTAGTTTTCGCATACTCACCACGCATTTTTTGTAATGTCCCAGTGCTTGTTTCAAGCACTGCTGGGACAGTGGTGGCTTCTTCCACTACACATCCCAACTCTAAAAGGTATTTAGACACATTTATTGTTGGAGTCCTGGATTCATCTGTAAGTTTGACCACAAAAGTTTTGTCCTTCTCATTTATTACTCTTATAGTGAGTACTTTATTTTGCACCAGCTTCTTCATAACAGAAGTTGATTCTGTGGACCAGGTTCCAGATGCTGGCTTTACACCTTGAAATAAGAGACGGGTTTAAAAAATAGAAAATAAAAAATTTACTCCTTTACAAGTTAGTTATTTTTCTTTGTAACAGAATTTTCTTTGTAATGATATAAGTCCATCAGCAATAAAAGTATATTTCTAACATTTTCGATCAGGTAACCAATTATCTGCATACCCAGCACATAATTCTCTATTTCATATTCCCGAAACAACAAAATGGCACAAAAATGTTCCTTTGTTATCAGAAGAGGCTTTACTAATATCTATGCAGTGTTGACCCAAGACATTTTCTTGCCTCTAGGGAAGCACCAAATCGCTACTAACGTTTTGCCCTTTCTGCTATGCCTCCTACGTTTGCAAGAAGTGTCAGGCAAGTCTGCTCAGGGAGAACACAGCTCTGGGCCACTGCCTGGCATAGTTAGGATTACCAGGTCAGTGACAATCCAAAACCCAATATGAACAAGGTAGGGCTAGAGAATATCACAAAGCTGCCAACTCTAGGAAAAAGAATAATTTGAACTATGTTAAGTATTTCATACTATGAGCCTCAGGCACAGCAAGCTTTTAATGGTAGGCTTTAAATAAAAGGAGTTAATACAGTAATCAATATACAGACAACTTTATTTACTATCACAACACTTCCAAAGGAATCTCCGATCTGCCTGGTGCAGGTTGCATCATATTGAGGCATAATTGGGATGATTCTATATCTAAATTCAGAAGCTGTACCTGGTACAAATTTTATGGTACAGCTTCAATTTCCATTTTGTCTCCACAGGTTAATCCCTTTGTTTCCCTCACTAAGTTGCAAAAAAAATTGTGTGTGCTATTCTCCAGATGTATTTAGTCATTCTGTTTCATACCTGCTAAGGTGCACTTTATAGCCTGTACTGGTAACTCCATTAATTTTGGAATGATCGGCCGAAGTTTATTTAATGGAAGGACTTCTATGTTACCATAATCTACATAGCCCACTAAAGCAGTTTTCTCTGAGATGTAGGACAAAACTGATGCACGGTACCACTGTTTGTCTTCTGGAAGATAAAAATACATTTGTCACGTAAAAATTATACAACTAACAACCCCATGCTACAAACTGATTTTTACTGCAGCTACTGTACACAAGTGGTGGCTTTCATTGTGGCAGTAGAAGTCTGAGCCAATACTAGTCAAACCAGTTCTTCCCTGCACAGCAGTACACATGCTACTTTAGAAAACATCAGGGGCACAGATTTGCAAAGGTCTCCAGTCTCAAAGGATGTTGCAATTCAGGGCCAATAGGGATCCTACTGCTTCTGTAGAAAGAGCAAGAGTGCCAACGACCATGTAATACTTTTAATGACTTAAAAGTCCAAGATTAAGTGAAAAATGCTCTGATATGCTCTGGTTTTATATAAAATGCCAGACACTGGCCATTAGGCCAACAAAGTGTGAATACAAAACAACAACACCACACCATTGAAGAACTGAGCCTCCAATTTCTGCATATGGGTAAAAATGCTGGAAAGGCCCCAAAACTACCTATGTAAATCAACAGAAAGAACCGAGACCTCATCTTTAATAAATACCTCAACGGTCCTTTAAATTAATACAGGCTTATGTACACTTGCAAGCTATCCTTTATCTACTCTCCAGTCCTCTTGCTTCTTGACTCGCCTGCTGCCTTTGAAACCGCTGACTATTCACTCCTGCTTAACTCACAATGACCTAGGTCTCCATGATTCTGACTTTAGATGTTTTTCTTCCTACCAGATTGTTCCTTCAGTGGCTCCAAAAAGTGGACACACTTACTCTGGTTTTCCCTTCTGTGCTGGCATTTTTCATGGACCTGTTGTTGTCTCATAGCTGGTCTCTCTCCATGCCAGCCTTTCCCCACAATCCCTCCAGATGTTTTGGACTACAACTCCCATGACAATTGTTCAGGGTTGAATGCAGCTGCACTCCAAAATATCTGGAAGGCTCTCGATTTGAGAAGCCTGCCCTATACCACTGCTTTTCAATCTGCTCAAACATCTGGGGACCCAAGGCTGAAGAATACTGTTCTACATTGCCCCTGGGCAACTTCTTCCAATCCTATAACATTCAGCGCTGATTTCACCCAGCTCTACCATGTACTTTAGAATTTTCTCCCTCTACCCAAATTCACATCTCTAACTGTCTCTTTTGTTATTTCTAATCTGCTGTTTTAACACTGCCTGGAACTTAGTGGGTTGGATTCAACTAATGAATCTCACTAGCAGAAGGCAGCACAAGGTCTTCCACTAGTGCAACAGAGCTTTTCGCTCCCACCCAAATTGGCACAGTAGGTAGGTAGGTCCGGAGGATACACAGAACTGCACATAGGAGAAGAGGGACGATTGTTCCATCAGCAGAAGTATTTCAGCTTGCCAGATGGAACAATCTCTTTAGCCCTACACTGAATTTCTCCCAGTATGCTGAAGACTAAACTTCTCATATTTCATCCAAAGCTCTTCTTTCCTTGAATATTCTCTTTACCCAACTTGCAACATCCAACCTGCTGAACAGGCACAAAGCCTTGGCTTTATGTTCAACCTTTCTCCTTCCACATTACTTTGCCTGTTGAAGCCATGTCACTTTACAGCATTGTGAAGATACAGCCTTTCCTATCTGCCCCTTTGGCAAGAATTCTGGTTCACATTCTAGTAATATCTTTCCTTGACTTCAACCTCCATTTCCGGTCTTCTGTTGCCTTGTCTCTCTCCAGAAAAAGTGACCTCTTGTTACTCTGACACAGAACATCATTCATCAGAGCTCCACACAGATCTAGAACAAGTTCCTCACCTTTATCTTCAAAGCCCTCCATAGCCTTCTTCCATTATAGCTCTTTTCTTATACCAATATATCCTCACCCACAACTGTTACCCTTCCAGTTCTACCACTCTCAGCTGCCTGAAGACACCTGGCTTCCTCAAATGACTGTCCTTTCCCCCCTGCTGTCCGTTATGCTTGTACCAGCACTCTTACTTCCTACAAAAACCTCTTCAAAACTTAAGGGAAGGGCTGTAGCTCAGTGGCAAAGAATTAGGTTCAATCCCTGGCATCCCTAGCTACAACTGAAAAAGACTTGTGTCTGAAATCCTGAACAACTGCTGTCAGTCACTGACACAATACTGAGCTAGTAGGACTGATGGTCTAATTTGGCATAAGGCACCTTTTATGTTCCCATTTTGCCCATAAAGTTTCGCCATGTGGGCTGCAAACTCCTATGACAAGGACATGTCCTCTTGCATTCTGTAAAGCACCACTCACTAGAGGCATACTTAAGCCCACAGATTTCCATGGGCTTGAACTAGTAACCTCTGTTAGATATAGGCCAACAACAGCAAATCACCATCATCAACAAGTAGTATTTACCTGTAAACTGCGCACAACACAAGTCTCCTACTGCTGGGCAGAAATCTGGAGTAGCAGAGATTGTGTCGCAGTATTCACCCAGGGATACTTGAAGCTCAGTAAGTTTGCCTGACAAAACAGGTATTTATGTGGAAATTGTTAAATAATAAACCAAAATGTACCCAAACCACAAGTAAGCAATATAAAAGTGTTGTACTTTCATTTGCCAGCAAATGCTGTCATTTGAATATGGTTGGTTGTTTGGAGGTTACACAGAAAGTCTAGGCATGTTGTGGATTATAAAGTGCAAACTAGAAGCTATAAATTAAGAGTGATGTTAAGTATTAATCTCCCACTTCAATGCAAAAAAACTCAACACCTCACCGCTTCCTAACATTTTAAAAGTTCTGTTACATATTCAAATGCTACTCCTGCATACATGTTTACATTTTAATTTAACTAAAAACAAGGACTTACAGCCATTTCCCATCTGCTGACAAAAGAAATCTCCTGGTGTCTGTATGTGGGCAACCATACCCAAAAATGTATCTCCTATAGATGGCAAGATAACCTTGCGAGTTTGACAGCCACTATGATCCAGTCCTTTATGCTCAAGCTTCTTTTCCTGAATAGAAATCTTTTCCACAGTAGAACCTAAGAAAAAAGAACATATTATCAAAACCTGAGTTGCAGGTTTTACTGGTATTAAAAACTTATCATCCTTAAGAGAATGCAGAATATCATTCATAGACACATTCATCCATCTATGGTAGTAATAATCAAAATGAGACTCAGAAGACTCTCAATAATGCACTACCTCTCATGTGAACTAGGACACCACGAGCACAGCTTGAAGGAGCCACAGAACCACCAGCTCCCTTGAAGCTGTATCTCTGCTCAAAGGCTAAGGACCAAGGCAGCAACCCACAGGTACAGCTTTACATTAAATTTTATCCCATTTGGGGCTATTACCAGAAAGGCAAGCTCAATACAGCACAAATAGAGCCAACTCCCTTTCCTCCAGCGCCCATTAGGATGACCTCTAGTGTGAGGCACTGCATCTTCCATAACCTCAAGTGTTACAGTCCAAGATTCTGGCAACTCAACCCTCCAAATTAAAGCAAAAACAGCCCTTTGGACCTGGATAACCCAGCTGTAATGAACCCGTTAACTTATGGCTACACTCCTAAGCCTCATAAAGATGACACACATTTTGCACCAATAAGAATAAACCTATTTTAGTAACTTTAGCAAGCGCATGCTTAAAGGTGCCTTGCTTTCATGAAGATATTAATCAAGATGAATTAAATAAAACGATAAGGACCCACCAGTAACTGAGTTTTCCTTGTTGCTACTCCTACTCTTTGAATTTAAACTGCATCCAATTTCCAAGAGTATTTCATGCAAGTGTTTACCTGAAACATACACATTTGTTAATATCCATTCAAAAACAAATCACTGCCAACTGAAACACATCAGATCTACCAAATTTATCTCTAAAGTACTACTGTAAATAGGCCTACGACACATACAGTATTACAGATAAATTGATGGAATGACAGCTTCACAAAGACTAGTAAAAAGGAATCTGCCATGCACACAAACATTCTGCCAAAAAACCAGAGTCCACTACACTCATCTCTTGTAAATTATGCCAAGTCAATATGAGCAGCTACTTCTCAAAACAGTTTTTGTCTCCAATGCTTTGGTTCTGGGCACTGACATATTACCCAGGGGTTTGGTCAAACAGGAAAAAAATAAAGCACTCCAAACTTATGAATCTGTTTCCAAGTCTGGCCACTAGCTCATTTAACCCAATACTGACTGACTAACAGCACCTCTCCAAGTTATATACAGGGTCAGATGCACTTCAATTTTATTTACTTATATTTGTATCCCACTTTATAGTCCCAATAGGTCCTCAAAGTAGCTTACAAAAAAATCTGCACATATAAACAAAAACATGGTGCCAGGCTTTTCAAGCAGCACCTTTTTTGTACTATTTCTTGGTAATGCCTGGTGTCACCAGGCCCACCGAGGATCTGAGGCAAGCATGACCGAGCAATTAGTTATTGATCAGTCCATGATGGAACCAAGTCTTCCCTGATATGTAGGGAATGAAATACAATCACTGTGCAATGACTCATCCACCCCAAGATGTGTTTTTATCACAATTGAAGTATCCGGTGAGCATCCTTCTAGTTCATGTGTCAGATTACAAAAAATGATGTTAACCATCACTGCTTAATTAACAATTCATTCAACAAAGAATATTAAGGTTAATGAAACTTACCAGAATCTGCCAATACAACATCTACAACAAAATAGGGCATCTCATCCACCAAAACATCAATAACAGTGAATGAGCAGCACTTTCCTATAAGAAATGGAGCAATAGCTTTGCTGCAGTTTGCATTCCATTTTTCTTCAGCTGGGAGGACATTAGCAACACAACATTTAATGGCCTGAAAGCAAAGCAAAAACAAAACACACTGTAAGGATGTCTGGCTTACTGCTGGTCTTTATGGCCATGTGTGCACATGTCCTTCAAACATATGCATGTTGGCCATTTAAGATTTCCGTTTGCGTCTTAGTCAAGATGCCAGTTTTGGAGTCTCTAGTACTTAGTAATAACAACATTCTGGCGTATTATTTGTCTCAACACACTTTAGCATTTGCATACACAGGTCTGTATTCTTGACACTCTAAATATCTGTGGTAAAGGTGTATTGTGTAAACTTGTACTTACACAGGGTGGAATGTGCGCAATATCTTGGTGCAATCGTTTAATTCTATTTAGTGGTAAATTCTCTCCATTTCCATAATCAATATATAAAACCAGAGCACTCTTCTTAAGGATATCCACCTCTTTTATAAGCACTCTGTACCAGGTCTGAACATGAACAAGTTATTTTACATTATGATTTATTATTCTTTTTTAAGAAGAAAAATGATTCTTCTTCAACATAACAGTTGAACAACTATAATGGCAGTTTTAATACCACATCCTTCAATACATTTTTGTGCTTTTAAGCTAGTATCAGATGTAATTTAGAAAACAGAATAATACGCTGGACTTACTATGATTAGTTCATTTTCTGCAAGGAATGGAGGAAACTGTAATTGTGCTGAACTGAAAATGTTCAGTTTAACTGAGATACTAGTTAGTCAAACAATTCTACCATGAGCTGCTAATTCATTAATACTTGATTTATTACAGTTCACATCTTACTAGTAATCTAAAACACAGGTGTTTTTATCTTACTGCTACAGAATTACAGATTTACCCTACATTTGCACTAGGTTATCACAGATGTGTGTGTGAAGTTAGGGTTGCCATAAGTCCAGAATTTCCCAGACACAGTCGGTAATCAGCTCTCAATAACAGAGTCTGGGCGGAAATCAATGAAATGTCTGGGGATACCCATGTTGGCATTGTAGATTTTGGCGAATTTCATAAAAAATACCTTTAAAAACTCTTCTTTGAGATTTTGGGGGGGAAAGCTCAACAACATTTTTGTCCGGATTTTCACTTTTTGAAATATGGCAACCATGTCAATAGTGCAGACTATTATATCTTCAGATGATACAACCATTAGAACTGCACAAGCAGAGATGGGAAACACAATGGTTGCAGCACATCCCAAATATTTATTGTCCACTCCCTAGTCACCTAAACTGATCCTACTCCCACGTGTGTGTAGTTTTTAATCTTTCTATAATGCTGCCTCACAAATGTTAGTTTTAACCCAAGCCAAAATCTTTATCATGTCTTCAGATTCCAACAGCCCCTCTGTCCCAAACACTTACTGTGTACATTTATTTTCCAACAGTTACTAGCAGTTACCCACAGGAACTGGACCATAAAGAAGGCTGATCGCCGAAGAATTGATGCTTTTGAATTATGGTGCTGGAGGAGACTCTTGAGAGTCCCATGGACTGCAAGAAGATCAAACGCATCCATTCTTAAGGAAATCAGCCCTGAGTGCTCACTGGAAGGACAGATCATGAAGCTGAGGCTCCAATACTTTGGCCACCTCATGAGAAGAGAAGACTCCCTGGAAAAGACCCTGATGTTGGGAAAGATGGAGGGCACAAGGAGAAGGGGACGACAGAGAACGAGATGGTTGGACTGTGTCCTCGAAGCTACAAACATGAGTCTGACCAAACTGCGGGAGGCAGTGGAAGACAGAAGTGCCTGGCATGCTCTGGTCCATGGGGTCACGAAGAGTCGGACACGACTAAACGACTAAACAACAACACCACCCGCAGGAAGATGGTTGATGGACTTAAAGTAAAGCTCACCGAAGTACAGATTTGTCAAAAGTATTGTTTTCACAGCATATCCGGGGTGCCGCAGAATTTAAAAAAATTAAATCCCACCCCAAGGGTTTCCTATAATTCTGTTCAGAGCTTTTTCGTCTACCTTTGCATGTATAGATTTTCTCCTCTATTAGGTGAGGTTTTTGAGATTACTGGGAAGGTTTTACCAGTTTATTACCGTTTATTGTTCGAAATATTACTACTTGTGACATCACAGGAAAAACATCTATTATTTTGTGTTTGTTGTGAACTGTCATACTTAACAGATAACAACTAAGAGGAAGATTTTAAAAAACAGTCCTTGGCTTCATCCCTCTAAAGTTAAAGGGACCCCTGACCATTAGGTCCAGTCGCAGATGACTCTGGGGTTGCGGTGCTCATCTCGCTTTACTGGCCGAGGGAGCCGGCGTACAGCTTCCGGGTCATGTGGCCAGCATGACTAAGCCGCTTCTGGAGAACCAGAGCAGCGCACAGAAACGCCGTTTACCTTCCCGCCTGAGCGGTACCTATTTATTTACTTGCACTTGGTGCTTTCGAACTGCTAGGTGGGCAGGAGCTGGGACTGAGCAATGGGAGCTCACCCCCTCACGGGGATTTGAACCGCTGACCTTCTGATCGGCAAGCCCTAGGCTCTGTGGTTTAACCCAAAGTGCCACCCGCGTCCTTTCATCTCTCTACTTGTACTTTATTGTATGCCTGTGGGAGTGTCATTTGAAGCTATTGAACAATCCTACAGCATTTAAACTGCACTTTTATTACCATTTTAGTTTAGTTTATCAGTTTAAAAACATTTGACCTATGTGACAGATCTCAGGTGACATAACCCATTATAAAATTTAAAATGTTACTTCAGAAAAACCATCTTGCCCTGATGAAAATTCCCAGGCATAATTTATTCAAGTACCCCAACAACTTTCATCACCTTTATCTAGCAAAGGAAAATCTGGAGCAAATAACTGGCATAGAATTATATTGCCAACCACCTCTCACTTTGGCAAAGATATACAGCGCTGCTCACTTCAGTTACACATACACAAAAAAGACTTAAGTACATATCTCAATTTATGAACACCTATACTTTCTATAAATCAACAATGATAAGTTGCTGGCTGCAGGTTCTCTTGGACAGCCAACCACAAACCAACTGGTCCTTGAGTCCATTTGATGATTAAGTTACCTGATCCAGGGTATATTGTCCAACACTGACTTCACCTTTGGCAGGAATATATTCACCTTGGTTAATTCCATCGTAATCTTTCAATTTCACACTAAGCTTATTAATATTACTTAGAACTTCTGGAGATTTGACTTGAATGTAGAATTCACTTGGATTATTGAACTGTGTTACTGTTCCCTAAAGAGAAAGAAAGTCATATGGTAAGAAGATTGTTTACAATGCTACATGTCATCAGTCAGCATCGCTGCTGTTTACCTGCTGGTGGCTAGGTTGGGTGGGTGCAGACAACTATTTGTCCTGACTGCAGCTACCAGGTGTGGGGCAGGTAAAAATGGGATCAGCTCCCAGGAATTCCCTAGAACAGTTAGCGGAGCAGTTTTGATCCTACTGGCTTACATAGTTCAAAGGGGATTGCTCTCTGCACCCATCCGCTTTGGTACTGAAAACTCCCTTTTGATCAGATGGTTGCTGATGACAGCCTCTTTTAAGTAGTCACCTGGCATCGCAGTGATGTCAGGTGATTGACAGGTGGTTGTTGCCTTCCTTCTGTCAAAGCTGGACTGCAGAAAGAAAGGGTCCCACCTGCTGGATCAAGTTCCCCACCCTTAATTTAGGTTATAAAGGGAAGAAAATGAAAGCATTCATTTTCTAATCAGAAAACTTCAGCAATCAAAACAATAAACAAGTCCAACTGTGTTATTTAAGCAATATATTCTCTCTCTCTCTTTCTCCCTCTCTCACACACACATATTTTTTAAAGTTAAAAAAAGGTTTGCTCTTTGTTGTTTCCCACCTTGTGGTGGAGGGTGGGCAGGATAGAGTGCAGAACAAAACAATGGGTTGAAAGCAGAACTTACCACTATTTTCATATTTTTCTTCAGCTCCAGTGTAGTCAGATCAGAATACATAGTTTTCTTGCCCCGCTCTTCTGTTTTGCTGGTATTCATACATAAATTTTCCTATTGTAAACAAATTATTTTGCTTGCTTACTAAGCAGAATATGCAACTACTGTATTAACCTGTTTCAGTGATCTAAAATACTTAAATCATGTAAATAAGGAGGAGGTAAGTTAATGAAAGGAAGTTAATGGAACTAATGATTCCTGTTTGCTCCTTCCCCCCTTGCAATGAATCTCCAGAAGATGGCGAACCCTTCTGAGTATTAGATCACATGCAGAGCTCTACCAGAGTCAGGCAGACTTCAGCCGAATTTCAGGAAGTTCCACTTTACATCAACCAGCTCTCCATGATATATTCCCCTAAATAAATTTTCAAGGAGTGGCCCCACTGCTACTGAAACCCCACTGGCAAGGGAAGTTTGGACTGCAGTGTAAGAAGGATCAAAGTCAAGGGTAATATTGAAGACTATGGTAGAAATATTAAAGTCATTACGTGTCTTGATGGTCATGTCACCCACACAGTATTTTTACAGAACAGAATAAATGGTATTTTGAGATACCACTAATGTAGTACTATTCACTAGTTACAAGAGGCAACAGCTTCAGCAAGAACAGCAGAATATACTTACTTCATGTCATTTTAAAATGACAAGAAATTGAGAGGCTGTTCAGAAAACAATAAGGAGTTTACATAAAGTGGGAAAGAAAGGAATTTATCATGTTTAAAATTCGTATCAATAGAGAAAAGGCAGTGAGAGTTGAAGCTAAAGCAGAAAAGACAACCGAGAAAATGCTTGCAATTAAGCACTCGTTAGCTGGCTAGCCATCATGTAGTTAAATTTCATTCCCTGCACACTTCCATAGGACACAGTGTCTATTCACTGTAGCCACAGCATTTTGCAATGTGCAGTAACTGCTATGTTGATAAAGATGTGGGCTGTTCCAATTTTCTCTAGAAGTAGGGAAGGTATCACAAGAATGGGTGGAGGAGTGACCAGCTCCCAAATGAAGGCTGAACTGAGTGGTATTGGTTAGAATACAAAACCCAGTGATTGCACTTAAAATGCTTTCTTCTAACAAAACTTCAAATAAATTTAATTGCAAAAGGAGTTGTTTGTGCCTCTTTGAATGCTGTTCAGAGGTCCATAACCCTTATAAGAGGTTTTTTAGACACAAGGGGAGGCACTATAGCGGAAATGGAACCAAAATAAGCTCACTGCACAATGTGGAGGCAATCTCATGGTTCTCTGGATTCCAGTTTATCACTGCAGGGTGACAGAAGATCCCTTAAGCAGTTTCAAGTTCTCTAATGCCAACAATTCACTGTACTGCTTAGCAAAATATACTATTTGATACACAGTACTATCATCTGCAGATGGTAATAATGCCCCCTCCCCAACCACACAAGTGAACAACTCTAGTCATACCTTTTTCTTGATTTCATCCAAAGATTTTGCACTATCTTCAACTTTATCGGCACTAAAAATGAATTCTGTTCATTAGTATAATTGTTCTGTAAAGGTCAAGCAGTCCTGAATACACTCAAAATTGACCCACTTAAAGCAGTAAGCATTTATATGTTGCTTAAGAGACAAAGTAGAGCCAGTTTATAAAACCCTTTACGACTTACTTATCAATAAACACTGAAGGCGTTATTAGTCCTAATATCTCTGGTTGAATTAACTATTTATTAAGGTAGAATGAGCATTTTAACTGTACACTTCCCACTCACCCCATTTGCATGCTGGCTTGGTGCCTCAATCCTGGGCTGTTTAAACCAGTTTCTCATTATGCTTAAAGTGGGGGACTCTAGTTTATTAACCCTTCTTAAGACACAGTTTGATTCTGTTTGTAAACTAGGTTTTCCATTTGTGACCAGTGTTCAAAACTCCCATTGTTCTAGGTGCATTTTGCGACAGGGAATTTCATTAACGCAAGCAGCTTCTGAGTTCAGGGGGCAATACTGCGCCTAAGATTTCAGATTAAAACAGCAGAGTAGAAGGAAAGGAGGACCTTTTTCTGCCTCCCCACTTCCAACTACTCTCTGGAGACTGTAGAAAAGACCCTCTTAATAATATTAGTGGGGTGGGCAGGGGAAGGACTATTAGACCATGTGAAAAATGTATATAATACTTCAGAAATATTTTAATATTTCTTCATTTTCAGCTTTGTATTCTTACTTAAAAAGCATGCCTAGACATTCCATTGTTGCGCCCATAACCTAGGTTTAAGGTGCCATTTAGCTCCTAGCTTTCATATCTTAGTTTCTAACATTGTTTTTGACATAATGGGAGACAGACTAGGATGGTAGTGCTGAAGGTGGTGTGATACAAGGTGAGGAAAGAAAATGGCTCAACATTCATTCTAAGAATGTTATATTCAAACATGGTAACAGCAATTTTCACTTCCATTCTTTGGGGACAACATACAACCTGGAATTCCAAAATAAATAAATAGACCACATATTCAAAAATGCAATACTGCAAACCTAACTACACAACAGTAACCAGAATTTAGAAGATACTTGCTAAAACTCTTCATCACTACAGAATTACACTCATCCTATAACATCTAATTCAATTTTCTGAGTGCCATTCTTGACATAGCCAAAAGAGCCATGCATATGATGGAAGTATCAGAAGACAGGGTAAATTCTGCAGGGTGCAGAAGTACGAAAGAGGGGAGGACCCTAAAAGGGAGAATACCCTAGAAACTAGCCCAGTGAAGACTGAGTATGTGTGGAATGTGGACTGCTGTGGGTGGGGGAGAAAAGGGAGTGGAGTAACTAAAACCCAAACATAACTACTCCAACATTTTGCTGCAGATCTCACTTGTAATTCTATAGCCCTTTGCAGTATATATCTTAAGTGGTGGCTCCCTGACTGTTGAATGCTCCTAAGAGAGGCTTGCCTGGCGCCATCATTGCATGTCTTTAGGTGCCAAGGAAAAATATTCACCTTACCCAGGCCTTTAGCCATTAAATAATCTATGGCCTTTTAAAGCTGTGTTGGTGAGGTGGGGAGTACTGTTATTATGAACATTTTTTATTATTTTTTTTTATTATGCTGTCTGCTATTATGCTTTTTATTATGTTTTTGTTATTGATGCTCCATAAAATGTGTTCTTAATGTTGTACACTGCCCTGGGATCTTTTGATAAAGGGTGGTGTATAAACCGAATAAAAAACAATGAAATAAATAACTAAATAATATTGAATTGAGACCTGGGCTTTCTTCCAAGGACCTCAAGATGCTGCAAATAACATGGGTTATTTCCCATTTTATCATCAAAACAACCCTGTGAGATAGCTTAAGTTGCAAGATCAAGCTGTAGTTCCTTGTATTTAGTCACATAAAATCCGTGGTGGCCCTAAATGTACAGTGGTACCTCTGGATACGAACGGGATCCGTTCCGGAGCCCTGTTCACATCCAGAAGCGAACACAACCCACGTCTGTGCGGGTCGTGATTCGCCGCGCCTGCGCATGCGGCAAAACCCTGAAGTAACGCGTTACGTTACTTCCGGGTCACCACGGAGCGCAACCCGAAAGCGCTCAACCTGAAGCAACTTCAACCCGAGGTATGACTGTACATGCTAATTCACACAAAGTGCTTGAGCATCATGATCTGAATGGGAACCTATGTATTCATCTAAAATATGAGCAGAGGTCTGCTTAAATATGCTCCTCTTTCTGAAACATGACCACTAATGAGAGCTATATAAACAAGAGCAGCCCTGCTGGATCAGATCAAATGCCCATCAAGTCCAGCCTGTCTAGTAGCCAATCAGATGTCTATAGGGAAACAGATACAAATCCAGTTATCAGAGGGAGAATAAATTTTACGTATAAACTTACTTATGTTTAACTAGCTTACAGACGACACTATGCATTTGCCAGTCTTTCCTTTGACACTCCACCGAACAGTAATAGACCTGCTTACACTGTGTGCATCTCAAGGATCCTAAAGAGATTAACACAGCAACACAAAGCGTTGACATTACAGTATGTGGTCAGCAATTTCTGATTCAGTATTCAAGATTTTCTTCTGTGTTCCCATTAAGTTGATGGTCTTTAAAGTCAACCGCACATAGTAGAATTCTATAATACTAAGCCTCTAGGTTTGAAAATCTTTATTATCCATTGGCATAATTTTGAAAACATCAATTCTCCCCTGCTTTGACATGGAAAAATGTAAGATGTTAATCAACATGGATAAGGTACCCTTACATTTAGATAAAATATTAAATATAAGTATAGGTTAATTTTTATTTGTACGCAAATTAAGTTCATTCATGAATCTTACTTACAGTATCTAAAACACTCTACACACAGTTGCCTAGTAATCATTTATACATAATTCACAATTTTTGTTCAGATGTTTCAGTTGTGGTTGAGAAATGATGGCTTATCTAAGATCACTAAGTAAGTTTATGGTAGATGAAGGACACAGGCTTCAACTGACACTTGAGTTCACTTTCCAATTTATAATAAAAAATCCTAACTTCAATTATTATTTTTAAAGTTTGCAAGGTAAGAGGTTGCACTGGTCTATCAGATCAGATAACAGAAACCTACCAGACATTCTACAAAAATGGCATGTGGACCGGTGTAATTGATCACAGCCTGTGGATAAAGTATTGTCAGGAGAGCTCTGTAGTCTTCTCTGCTTTGCATGTTGTAAGGCTGAAGCATGCATCTGCAATATACATTTAGAATAGTTTGAGCAACATTTATATGCCTTAAAATAGTAAAATACTGCCACATAAATAACAGAAATGGAACCGGCCCCACCAAATTCTATTGTCACATCCACAAGGGAAAAAACATGTACTATCAGGGTTAACAAAGGAAGCAGAAAATAACATTGGCACTAAAGGACACATGTAGAAGAAAATTCAGACTCAAATCTTGCAAACTCACAGGACTTATTTCATTTGCTGAGGATGGCAGGAAGGTACTGGCACCATTCATGGCTTCTGATTTCCCTACAATATAGAATAGTAATGTTTAGATATGACCTAGTTTTTCCAAGAAGTAGTAGAAGGGAGATACATTTCTAATTATTAGCCCAGTTGGACAACCAGCTAGAGTTGCATGCTATGCACAATTAGGAGTAAGTTACGCTGAATTCAGATGGACTTACTAAGTACAATATTGCACAGCATGAAATCAATGCTTAATCATTAAACATTTACATTAACCACCACCTAAAGTTGGTAGACTATTCCTATGCAAGCTCATAATGAGATAATATAAAGCTGCTCATATGTAAACAGAACTCAAGAAGGCAACTGCCAAGATTAAGTACCGTATTTTTTGCCCCATAGGGTGCACCTAGTTTTGTTTGAAGCCCGGGACTGCAGGCAGCTCTGCGCAACCCTCGGGAGACCGTCACGAAGTTGCGCCGGTCTCCCGAGGGTTGCGCAGAGCTTCCTGAAGCCTGGAGAGCGAGAGGGGTCGGTGCGCACCGACCCCTCTCGCTCTCCAGGCTTCAGCGAAAGCCTGCATTTGCCCCATAGGACGCACACACATTTCCCCTTCATTTTTGGAGGGGGAAAAGTGCGTCCTCTAGGGCGAAAAATACGGTAATAGCTACTCATTGTTCTTAACACTTACAGAGAAGTGATTTGATAACAAAGCTTCCAATTTTTCATCTATAGTAATGGTTGATTTTCTTTCTCCCTGCCCTCCTTTATTTTGCTTAGACACCAACAAAACCAAACCACGTGTTTACATCATTTGTTACAAAAAATACAAAATCAACAAAAAGTAACCTCATAAGTTCTGACAATAAATCTTCTTACATATAAATCTAACTTCCTGTCTTCTCCATACTTCCTTTAATATTTACTAACTTGTTGCAGTTAATCAACAAGTAATGGTTGATTTTCTAATAAAAGAAAACTTAACCTTCTGCACAGCTGAGCTTCAACACTGAAGCCTGGATGGGTGGGTTGTGGGTGGAAAATGACCGAGATTGCTCATACGATACAAAAACTGTAAAAACACAGCACAAAAATGTTTATTGAAGAAAAGCATTTGTTATATAATACACATTTTAAAGCTGAGGAAGTGCACAATTGGGACAACTAGCCATTTCCATTTTCAAAGGTTTCAAAAAGAAAGCAATAAAACAATTTAAGTACTATAAGTGAAATTGCAAAAGCAACACAAAAGATTAAAGGTATTAAAACTATTTTAAAATGACGTATTTTCCTACCTCTCAGTTCCCCTCCATTCATTTCTGATTTGGTTCTCTGTCTGTTAAAGCTACCATGGCAGCCATCATAACTGCTTTCACTTGAATTACTGCTACGAGTTTCAAAAAACATGTTGGCCTGCTCACAAATCGAGAAGTTGTTGAGAAATTTTGAAGTTTTATCTTCTTCAGTTAAAGAGCTTTTGAAGTTGGGACCTGTGCTGGGACTTCTCAGTGATTCATTTTGAATTTTGAGTTCTTCATTCCTTATAAAACGATTTTGTGCCATCCTGTGCGCATCCGTATCAGAACAATTCCCTGACAGCTGTAAAGTTATTGTTTAGCAACGAGGAAGATGAAAAGAATAAAAAGCAATTAGCAGCTAAAAGAAAATGTGTTGAATTTTTAAATATTCCAGACCAAGATGTCCTAAGCAAATTTTCATTCAATTTTCTGTATTCTTTTTTATTAAAAATAAAAGTGGAATAAAATAAGTTATTCTACAGAAAATATAAAAACCAGTTTTAGCATTAATGTCTTCCCACTAGCTTCAAACAATCATATTAGGGATTTAACAAAACTGCTGGCACTCCTGAAGCCTTGGTGCATGTCCTCAAGGGACAGCCACATGCTGATGTTTATTGGTACAATCCAGAACTCAGCCAGGTAGCATCAGGGCTCAATGGAGCAGTGTGCCACAACTGCAGCCCTGCCACTCATTCCAGAAGGGTGTAAAAGGGGTGGGGAGGTAAACTGTTGCACCAGTATGGAACTGGGGCACATATCAATCCTGGATCAGGCCTAATGCAGTCATGTGACAGCAGTGGAACCAGGTTGGGATCCAGTGTTCCAGCTGGAGGAACAGGGAACTCAGTTCAAGTCAACCAGCCCAGAACAAAAGGGGTATGCATTGCTGTGTTAATGTCCTTGCTGAAACAAGTGAAAGCAGAACCTGAGGTGGCATTTAGAAGCAATTCCCAGTAAACTATCTTGCATATAAAGCCAGTTATCCTGTTGTTTTCTAATAAGGAGAAGGCAATAAACACCATAGCTGTCAAATGGCTTATATGCACCAATCCAGTTCATCAAAGTTTGGACAAAAGTCATCAGCAGATAAGCAGAAATGCAGAAGGTGATGCTTCCACAATGTGACTGGATACTGCAAATCAACTTTACAAAAAATACAAAGTTTAATCTTTAATTGGAAAGGATGGATTCTCAACCCACACAATTGCACCAGCTGTTACATGGGCTGTACATGTACTCCTAACTCCCCACCGATCCACCTCTTGTATACGGCTAGGTCTGCACATAAGTGGGAAAATACATTAAAACCCAAGATAGCAGGGGCTATAATTTCATTTCAATATATAGTTCTTGAATCCCTCCCACTTGATACAGCTTTTGGATAATCCCCTTCTCATTATTTAAAATAAGAGAAAACTGTGCAAGAAAAAATGGCAACTTACAATAGAGCATTGCTAATAGAGTCCTTTCCATGCTGTTCTCATTTTCTACCTGCAGGAATATCTGTCTGTCTCTCCCCTTTTCATTTACAGTACAGAAGCCTTTAAAAGAAAACCTTATTTATCACCTCAACACTCTTCTACTGCATGTATAGATATGGCCCTCCAATGTCCATTCTACACGTCTTAAAACAACTGGCTGGCATGTAACTAAGCTTTACTCAGTGTAGACCACTGAGATTAATGAACCTAACTTGGTCATGTTCATTAACTTCCATGAGCCCACTCCAAGTTAACCTTAACCAAATACCACCTGATCATTTTACGTCGTGCAGAGTGCACACTGGTGAGTCAAATCTGTGCATGCCGTAGAACTTAGTGAACTTTGATCACTCAGCACTCTTTGCACAAGGACAGGTAAGGGTAGCGTGCCTTAAGTCAGGCCCATTAATTTCAGTGGGTCTACCCTGAGTAAAACCTGAATATTACCTCATTGACCCAAAGCACCTTAACCCAGAAGCAAGCTACCTGATTTCACCAGGATTTTGTGAAATCAGATAAATGTGAAAAAGATTGTGGCATAATATCAACTACTACACAAGCCACGCATGAAGGGGGACGACAATGGCAAGGCAGATGTGGGTTCACGGTTAAAACCAGGGACAACGAACCCGGCTCCCCCTGACCATTAGGCAGAACCGGATTTGGGTTTAATGAGGCCCTAAGCTATTGAAGCGGGTGGCACTGGCCACGACTCAGAAAAACTGTCTGCGGAGCAGACAAACGCCAGCTCCCTCGGACTATAAAGCAAGATGAGCACCGCAACCCCAAAGTCGTTCGCGGCTGTACAGTGGTATCTTGGCTTACATACGCTTCAGGTTACATACGCTTCAGGTTACAGACCCCACTAACCCAGAAATAGTACCTCGGGTTAAGAACTTTGCTTCAGGATGAGAACAGAAATCATGCTCCGGAGGCGGCAGCGGGAGGCCCCATTAGCTAAAGTGGTGCTTCAGGTTAAGAACAGTTTCAGGTTAAGAACGGACCTCCAGAACCAATTAAGTTCTTAACCCGAGGTACCACTGTACTTAATAATAATAATAATAATAATAAATTTTATTTATATCCCGCCCTCCCCAGCCGAAGCCGGGCTCAGGGCGGCTAACAACAATCAAATAATCAAAAAATCAAATAATCACACAATCTAAAAATATTTCATTATAAAAATTAATTAAATCAAATTGATGGCAACCAATTAAGCAAAGTTCTGTGCAGGTTGCCAGAGGAGGGAGTCAGGCTGCGCCCTGATCAAAGGCCTGGCGGAACAACTCTGTCTTGCAGGCCCTGCGGAAAGATGTCAAATCCCGCAGGGCCCTAGTCTCTTGTGACAGAGCATTCCACCAGATTGGAGCCGCAGCCGAGAAGGCCCTGGCTCTAGTTGAGGCCAGCCTAACCTCTCTGAGGCCTGGGACCTTGAGGATGTTATTATTTGCAGACCGTAGGTTTCTCTGTGGGGCATACCAGGAGAGGCGGTCCCGTAGGTACGAGGGTCCTAGGCCGTATAGGGCTTTAAAGGTTAAAACCAGCACCTTAAACCTGATCCTGTACTCCACCGGGAGCCAGTGCAGCTGGTATAGTACCGGATGAATGTGATCTCGCAGCGAAGACCCCATAAGGAGTCTCGCCGCGGCATTCTGCACCCAGGAGTTTCTGGGTCAGTCTCAAGGGCAGCCCCACGTAGAGCGAGTTACAATAATCCAGTCTGGAGGTGACCGTCGTGTGGATCACAGTGGCTAGGTCAGGGCGAGAGAGATAAGGGGCCAACTGCTTAGCTTGGCGGAGATGAAAAAATGCCGCCTTTGTTATAGCTGTAATCTGCGCCTCCATAGAAAGGGAGGTATCGAAGATTACACCCAAACTCTTAACGGACGGTGCTGGCACTAATTGCACCCCCGCAAGAGATGGGAGTTGCCCCCTCAATCCCATATCGTCCCGCCCCAGCCAGAGGACCTCTGTCTTCGAAGGATTTAACTTCAACCGGCTCCCACGTAACCATCCAGCCACAGCTTCCAGACATCTGGTCAGTGTGTCTGGGGCCAAGTCAGGATGGCCATCCATCAACAGATAGAGTTGGGTGTCATCAGCATACTGATGGGAGCCCAGCCCAAAACTCCGGACAAGCTGGGCGAGGGGGCGCATAAAGATGTTAAAAAGCATCGGGGAGAGAATCGCACCCTGAGGCACTCCACACACCAAGGAGTGGCGCGATGACAATTCCCCCCCAAGCGCCACCCTCTGTCCCCGACCAGAGAGAAACGAGCGCAGCCATTGAAGGACTGTGCCCTGGATCCCCACGTCGGCACTGTCAGGGGTCCCTTTACCACTTTACCTTTTAAGCTACTGAAGGTAATGGGGCCCTTTATATGTCCAGCTGTCCTTTGTCAACAACAAATAGTTGCTGTTTTTTGTGTTGAATATATGCTACATGGTAATTTATGGACCCATTATTACATCATAGGAGCCTACACAACACAAACACTGTATGTAGGTTTTATTTTATTTGTTTTTTATCTTATATTTTGGAAAAGTACATCCAGGTTATTTTCCTTTAAAAAAATTTTGGGGGCCCCGACAGAGGGGGACCCTAAGCTATAGCTGGTTTAGCTTATCCGGCACTACCACTGAACAATGCTGCCCAGGAGTTGGGAGTCCAGAAGTACCTGGAGACCTACAGGTTCCCCCCCCCCCCCGAATTAAACAGCAAACCGCCGCGGGCCCTGCCCTGAAGGAGGCCTAGCGATGCTCACCCACGCGGGGCCCCCTCCGCGGGCGTTACCTGAGAGGCCTTCCTACTCCCAGCCCTGCGCCCCTGGGGACGGAGAGACGAGGACAGCTGCTGGACGCGAGGAGGGAGGAGGTCCTTCTCCTCGATGAAACCCCGCCAGAAGCCTAGAAACGCGCTTCAGCTCGCTGCCGCCACGTAAAGGAAAGAAATAACGCCCTCGACGACGCCTCCCCGGCTCTCTCTTCCCGCTCCGGGCGCCTCGTGCGCCGGCCTCCGAAGTTTTATGCCTAGCTTCGCACCACTCCCCTCCCTCGCGAAAACTGCCGCGTAATCTCAAGGGCGCATGCGCTTGCCTCGCGGGCGACAATGCGCTCTGGTTAACCTGAGCGGGAAGGACTTGCGGGGCGGGGCGGGGGGGGAGAGAGAAGCCAGAAGTGGGGGCTGCCGGGAAGTTAAAACGAAAGGCAGTTCGCGCCGTTTCTGCTTTGCAGACGCACGCATGCCCGCGCCACATCTTTTGCAGCTTTCCAAACCAACAAAATCCGACCGTCTGTTCTGAGTGCGAAGGGGCTAACAAAAAAAGCGTCATATTGGAAGTTCTAAAACATTTTATCTCTTGGATCTGCTGTTTTCTGCATCATTTAGGTTTGCAAAGGGGCCCTCCTGGTGGTTCTATGGACCGCCTTTTGCACGTCGCAAACTGCGCGCACCCGAGGGCAATATTAATGACAGTGATTTTGTACTAGGCTCCAGTGTTGCACTACTTCCTCCTCCTCCTTTTTTATACTATAAAATCGTTTTTTAATTTAACAGGCAATCGGTTCTTGCGGTGGGGCTGTGAAAGTTTTTGCAGCCTGACTCAGTAAAGAGCAGCTCTAATCCCCTGAACCCCATGCGGGGGGAACCGGAACCGACGCACCCAGCCAGGTACCAGGGAGAGCCATCCCTTCCCCTCCCGGTTCCCTATTTCTCTTGTCGATGGCACGCCCGTGGCAGACGATAAAGGCTGCAGAGCTTTCTGGTGACTCAAGCTGTTAGGCAACGCGAGGCGAGGCGAGGTGCGCGAGCCGGAGCCCTCTTTCCTCTCTCTCTCCTCCTCCTTGCAGGCGGATAAACCAAGTCTCGCCCCGCCTCCGCTCCTCCTCTCTCAGCTGAAACCACTCTGGTGTCTGCGGCAGCCATCTTTGTTGATGTGTCAGCTTTCAGTTCCTCTTAGGAGCTTGCAGCAGGAACAAGGGGAGGAGGGAAGGACGACCCCTCGTTACTATTAGCAATGGGAGGGCAGCTACGCTCGCCCAAGATCTTCTGCTTTCCAGCTTCCTAGCAAACTGGTAAGAGCTATCCTGGCAGGGCGGGTGTTCAGACGTGGTTTTTTGGAAACACAAGCAGTGTGGATTGATGTAGCTTGCGAGAGCACCTGTTATTAGGCAGGAGGAGTGGGGTGGGGATGGCAGATCTAGCTTGGTGTGTTTTGTTTCCCAATTGCTTCTTTAGAGTTTGGAATGGTTTCGATGCCCCCGATGCTGAACCTTCTAAGGTGCTTCCCGGCATGTTTCCTCCCTCCCTCCCTGCGGAACATTTCTTAGCATAGTAAAACTAGGCTGCTTGTCCGTGTTAGGTTTTTGTTTTTTTCCATTTCTTTTATTTAACCACATTTTTGGCTAAAAGATGGACTGGAGTCCCCCTCTAGAAATTGAAATACAAAACTGGTGTACCTGCTTTACCAGGAAGTGAAATAATAGGTGAGTACCTTGCCCTCAAGGTCACATAGGCACGCACACATACACATCATTGTATCATACTGTCTGAATTCCCCTGCTGGTTCACATTTCAGAGATGCCTTTGTACAGGTGTGTGGGTGTCAGCTGTCATTAGAAAGCTTGTCTGTCTGGTAGGCTTTTTGTTTATACATCAAAAGTTGTCAGGTGGCCAAATTGCTCAGGACCTTTAACATTTTGACCCCAAATACTTATGGTTGTTCTCTGAATGTGACACCTTTTATGAATACACACCATCAGTATTAACAAGAATTGCTTAATAAAGTATTGTTCTGTCCCATGCAAAGCTTCGGGAGGGATTGTATTTACTGGTTTCAGCTTTATTGATGTCAGTTTATTGTGAGATGTGGAATTTGTCTAAATGTAGTATAGGAGCAGACAATGCAATACTTTCATTCAGTTAAGCATCGTAGCTCTTCTTGGTTCATCTGCTGTGCTTTTCTGTTCTGCATAATTAGCTTGCATCTGAGGCTTTTCTCAATGGAAAATGTTTCTTGCCATTTGTACTTGCTTCAAAGCATTGAGATTAGGAAAGCTTTTTTTCTATCTTGGTTTCTGCTTTTTCTTTCTTCTGTTATCAGTTAGTAGCCTTTAGATATTGCACAGCAAGTGTTTTTGCTAATCATCCTCCTGAGATTTAGAGCCTGATTCTATATCCCTGTTTGTTTAGGAGTAATGCTACTGAATTCACAGGCATTTACTGCCAGGTAAGTGTGCATAGGACTGCAGCCTTTGTTATTGTCTTTTGAGCTATTAACAATGGGCTCTATGGCTTCCATGTTGGAAAACCAGAAGGCCTTATTGCCTGTAAAACCATACAATATTATGAATGGTCACTTACATTATGGCCCTATCCCAGAAAGCAGTTTGTTCACAAAACCATTCCACACAGTTTTTCCACAGTATATTTTAATGCTGCTACAAGTGTCTTCCTGGGCTGACTGTGACAGAGATAAAATCCTATGTACTGAAGCATTTGTTTCAGTAAAGTGCCTTTTTTCATTTTGGGGTGGGTGGGTGCCTTTCCCTTTGTTAATAACATTATATATATTAAAATTAGAGTTTGGTTTTTGATGTATAAGAATCCACATAGCTTAGGTAAAGGTTAGGGTTGTCTTGTATTTCATTTTTGATCTGTACACTTGATAATTGTTGTGGGCCATGCAAACAAAAGAACTGTTATTTGAAAGCTTTGCTGTGATGTGATTCTAAGGCCAGCTGGTATGAGCTGCTGCTACTAGATCTGTTTATTTTTAAAATATTTATTTCCCATCTTTCTAGGCAAAAGAGATATTCAAGCCAGGTTCCCAAAATAGCAAAAAAAGTGCAACATTTATTAACATTAAAGGATATGTAAAAAAAAAATACTGAAAAAGAAGTAAGCCTACAATATTGATAGCTGAAATAGCATAATCATCTGACCTCAAAACACTTGGCAGAACAAAGGTATTTAGGATTGGTCTTAAACATCTAGAATGAGTGTGTAAGATGTTTCATAGCACCTACTTCACTATTCCAGTGTCGTGATCTGTAATACTCTATTGGCATTTCAGGCCAGTTTCTCTATATTCTTTGCCTTTCTATGTGTTTACATAATGCGGTTCAGTGTGCCCAAAGGATAACTGATCAAAACTTATTATTTACAAAGTTTTAGGTGCTGCTGTCAAGTACTCATCTACTCAGTGTAGGTATTTGCAGAAAGAGCTGTGCACTACTGCTTATCACGCTTTGTCCTGCTGGAAGTGGAGGGCTTGGACTCAACAGTTGAGGGTTCAAAATGGATTTAGTGTAAGGCCTTCAGCTCCTCTTAATTTGCCTCTGACAGCTGTCGTTATTTCAAGCTGTTGCAGCTATGCATGTATATGTATAGGATCAGGTTGACAGGTTAACTACATTTTGGCAAGTGTCTGAATAATAAATATATCTCTGCCTAATGTCTTACATTAAAAATACATTCTCAGTTTTAAGCAACCATTTTTAGATTGAAAAAAGGAACAGATTGGATATAGTAATTTATTTTGTCAATAAACTGTTTTAATGCCTGTTCCTTTTGGAACTTGATTGGTCGGTTGCTACCCCCTTACTGTGCTATAACACAACATGAGAAATGAATGGGAATTAAATTTTGAGCTGTAATTCTCCTGTTGACGGAAAGGAGCAAAAAAGATTGGAAGAGAGTTGCCTCTCAGAAATATGCTTCTGAGTTTTTCTACCAGGCTACTACACCCCTGCTTCCTATCAAGCTATTATTTGGCTCTGTGTAGAGACTTAAATATCATTTATGATAATAACCATGTAAAGAATACTTTCAGTAGAAATACCACCTTTATTAAATTTATAGGCTGCTCCATATTACAAGTTCTACATTGATATTTCAGTTAAACCCTGACTGGAGTTTGTAAATCCTGATGTTGCCTATCCCAACCTACCCAAAATAAACATGAATAACAATTCCAGTTTCTGGAAGATTGCTTTGACTTGGATTTTCCTGGGAAATGAAGTTCTAAAGTTCAGGGAAAACACCTCTGTGCATGCTAGTTCTGATTTGTTGCATGGGTGGTAAATATAAGATTGTGTTCCTAGATGCTCTTAAACTTAAATGAAATACAGAGATGGGCCATGTAGGGCTTTCACGGTCATTATCAGTGCCCTGAACTAAGCATTGAAGTGGTGGTGTCATGAGTTTTCAAGCAAAGACTCAAGCATGATCAGGCAAGAACAGCCTTGTCTGAAACCCAAAACAAACCAAACTCTACTCTCATCAATCCTATGGGCCTCTCCTTCCCAAAGGTCCAGAAACTTACTTTGGGGCAGAGGAAATGCTGGCAGATGCTCCACTCCCATGTCCAACAGACGACTGGGACTACAAGCCCCAGAATCCTTGGCAGGAAATAAATACTATATTCACCATTTCTTCTAATGAGAACACCCCAGAGGGCGTTCCCTTGTGGAAATAATGTGGAGAGCGTAATTTTCCTGCAGGAGTCCCTGATCAGAAATGATATTCCGCCAGGGTCTAGGAGGATCTACTGCCTGCACCTACATCTTTCCCCTGTCCCAAACTGAGTTCCTGAACTTTAGGAAATCAGGGAAGAGAGTGGATGCTTTGTGAGCACCTTCAAATCTTTGTGACTTGGTTGTTTAGAATTTTCAGAAAGGTCCAACCCCTTTGGGAGCACACAGTTGGGTACTTCTACAACACTGGATCTTGCGTGTCATGTATTGATATGTCATTGTTTTGTTTTTTTAATGGTACTTTCTCCCAAGTAAATGCATATAGGATTGCAGTCTTGGGTCCATATGTGCAATCAAAGTTAGAATAGGCAGTAGCAGATTACCTGGTTTGTTGTTGTTGTTTAGTCGTGTCCGACTCTTCGTGACCCCATGGACCAGAGCACGCCAGGCACTTCTGTCTTCCACTGCCTCCCGCAGTTTGGTCAAACTCATATTGGTAGCTTCGAGAACACTATCCAACCATCTTGTCCTCTGTCGTCCCCTTCTCCTTATGCCCTCCATCTTTCCCAACATCAGGGTCTTTTCCAGGGAGTCTTCTCTTCTCATGAGGTGGTAGCAATGACCATGCTACCTGGTAGCAATGACCATACTACAGTGTGCTTTATGAACATGGCAAAGGAGGATGACTGTCGGTTTTGTTGTTCATTTGCAAGGGAATGCTTGTTGACAAAATACTTACTGGGTCCACAAACAGTAGAAATGCTGTGTCCACAAACAGTCAGTAGAATAACTGAAGGTGATTTACTTGTTACCATGTGATTTAGCAATGGATACCAGTTATTTCAATATCCTGATGTAGCTGATAATATGACTATGTATACAAAAAGAGAGGTGCAAGAACTGAAGCCTGCCAGAAAGTGATGTCTTCTGCCATGAAAGCCCTGACACTTAATTCTCAATTGTGTGGAGGACTGGCTATGGCTACGGAGTGGTGAGGAAAAGTCACTCTGCCTATGTTCTGAGGTGCTGTCCTTTATTAGTAAGCAGAGGGTTGAACACTTGTTGTGCAGTGCAATCTTACACATGTCTATTCAGAAGTTGCACAGACTTCAGTGCCATTTACTTCCACGTAAGGGTGTGCAGGATTGCCCTCTTAGCTATCTTTTCTGATGTCGGCTTTTGGGCGGTGATGAGAAACAAGCTTTAACCTTTGTAGCTCCACAATAAGGGAAGGGGGGGGGGGAACTAGTTCTTTCCAGTCTTGCAAACCTGAAAAGTAGTGGATCATGGAGCCTAAACTGCATAATAAGAGAGTTGTGTTGTGCAGAATGGGCAATGCCCCAGCTGCCAGAGGTGTACACCAGCCACAAAATCTGACTTGTATCTGTAGCTTGGGGAAGCAGCCCAATCTATTTTGCAGCTGCTCTGTGTATTTCTAATTCGACTAGTTACTCAGGACCAAATTAGACATGTGAAAAATGAAGCTGTGCTCTTCCTACCCCTCCACCCCACTCTGGCTGTCCAATTTACTATAATGGGGAATCTATAAATGACTGTAACTTACTTCCTCTCACCAGAAATGGATGGACTTTTCAGGCATAGGAGTCCCTCCAGAGTGGATTGAGCCTGTCAAATAGCAAGTTTTTTGCAGAGTACCAAGGTTTTTTTTAAAAAAATTTTTTATAGGAAATTAGCTTCTGCCAGAATTGGATGCAATTTACAGACATGGTTGCCCCTTCTGAGGAAGAGAAAGCTTGCTAAATTTCAAAATGATTGCTTACAGTGGCTCTCCTGCAAATACAAACTCACTGTTTTGGGGTGGGGAAAAGAAGAACATGGATAAGCAAGACTTGGGTAGGTGAAAGAACGTGTTATCTCAAAGGTCATTGGTGAAAGGTGTGATTATACTAAACACCACCACAAGGATACAGTGGTACCTCGGTTTACAAACTTAATTTGTTCCAGAGGTCCGTTCTTAACCTGAAACCATTCTTAACCTGAGGTGCGCTTGCGCTAATGTGGCCTCCCGTTGCCGCCGCGTGATTTCTGTTCTCATCCTGGGACAAAGTTCGCAACCCGAGGCAACTACTTCTTTTTTTTTTTTTTTTTAATTTTATTATAAATTTTATTTCCAATATGCACTATTTTAAAATCACAAACATACCACAGAAAAAAATAAAAAAGAAAATAAACAAAGTTAAACAGTAAAAACTTCATCATAAGTACATTTCTCCAAAAGTACTGATTAACATATCATCGTTCTAACTTCCCTCCACCACAATTTGAGCTATATCACCTTATTACCTTTCTTGCATTTCCTTCTTTCAACCTTTATGATTACTTCGCAGATTCTATAATTCGCCTACTGTTATTTTAATATTCTCCAAATTTCTTTCCATGTATAGTATAAATTTCTTCCAATCATTAATAAAGTATTTGTTACTCTGGTGCCTGATCTTCTGTGTCATTATTGCTAGCTCTGAGTACTCAAATAGCTTGTTTTGCCATTCACTAATAGTTGGGATCTTAGATGATTTCCAGTTTTGTGCCAACAATACCCTGGCTGCTGCCGTTGCATACTGGAACATGGTTTGATCTTCTTTCTTAATCTCCTCACCGACCATTCCCAGAAGGAAAGCCTCTGGTTTTTTAGGAAATGTATACTTCAGTATCTTTTTCAATTCGTCATAGATAGAACCCCAAAACCTCTTCACTTCTTCACATGACCACCACATGTGATGGAAGTCACCCTCTTTTTTTTTACACTTCCAACATCTTTTATCTCCCGTTTTGTACATTTTTCCCAGCATAACAGGAGTAATATGCCAACGATACATCATTTTTTCCATATTTTCACGGAGGCTAACACATGCTGTAAATTTCATATCCTTAGTCCAAAGTTTCACCCATCTCTCATATTCTAAATTATATCCCAAATCCATGGCCCACTTTATCATGACCTCCTTCACCTCCTCGTCTTTAGTATCCCATTCCAGTAATTGATTATACATTTTAGATAGGAGTTTATTTTTTCCTTCTAATATTTCCACCTGGAATTTTGATTTTTTCTCATTCATCCCTATTTTTTTATGTTCATTCCATAGGGCGTTAATTTGATGTACCTGTAACCACCCTATTGATTTATCCTTTAATTCTTCATATGACTTAATTTTCCACCCATTATCCGATTTGATCAAGAGGTCTTCGTAGGTCCATTTTTGATTTCTCATATTTAAATTTGGGATTGATGAGATATTGACTGGTGATAACCACCAAGGTATGCCCTTTTCCAACAATCTTTTAGTTCTATTCCATACCTCTAGCAACGCACCTCTAACAATATGATGAGAGAATCCTTTATGCACCCTTTCCTTATCCTGCCATAAATAAGCATGCCAGCCAAATCTAGCATCAAATCCTTCCAGGTCTAACACATCCAGATTCTCCAGAACTATCCAATCCTTAATCCAGCACAGACATGCTGCCTCATAATATAGTTGTAAATTCGGGACGGCAAACCCCCCTCTTTCTCTCCTATCTGTAAGCAATTTAAACTTGATTCTTGCTCTCTTCCCCTGCCAAATAAACCTGGACAAGGTCCTCTGCCAGTTCTTAAACATTGTCGTGAGAGGCAACTACTTCTGGGTTAGTGGAGTTTGTAACCCGAAGCATTTGTAACCCGAGGTATCACTGTACTGACAGCAGACCTGGATGCAGACCATTGGTCAAAACTTTTATTGGTACATCATATGTATTTCTAGCCAAAATAAGTTTAAAAACCAGCAACAGCCAGCACCTGATCCCAAGGCCATGGAAAAGCCACTAAATATACAGTACAATAACAATGATTTCAAGTTGGTTCTGGGTCCAGGATTCCCTATATTCCTGTGCTCTCTGGATTTGGATGCCCTCCGGAAATACTGCATTTTAAAAATCACTGCTGTGCTTATATATTAAAGCAAAGCCTAAATGACAAAGGGACTGCTCTGTACTTGAGTGAAGATGGTGGGGTATTGTTTTGACCCTCTAGTCTAGATTTTCTAACCACAGTGAATTAGTTTTCCAAGGCACTCCGATCACATTGACTTAGGAGATGGATGCTAAAATAACTACTAAAAACTATGTTTGCTGTTCTCATGCCTTCCCCTATGTAAGTCAGTAGAGAAAGAGATTGACAGAGAAAGAGGGAAAGGTAGAGAAATTTCATGGAGAATGAGCAGTGTTCTAACACCACTACTGACCTTTTTTAAAAGGCATTTTTGGTTTGTAACAAGAATGTGACTTTCAGCTTTGTATATTATCTTCCATGCTGTATTTCTGATTGCAAACCCTTAAATCTTCACAGATCTGTGTGGTCGCATAACTTTAGTTTACCGAAGATTTTCCTCCCCAGCTATTTTATTTAATGCTCAGTTGACTTGTTCCTGGTGTTAATCCATTTCGTTAACTATTACCTAATGTTGGATTGGTAAAAATACAGCCCATGTAGTTAAGCAGTATAGTGTAGTGAACTTTACCTTGGAAATCATCTATAAGCAAATCCAGAACAGAATGCAGGTCAGGTCATTCTATGAAAATTATTATGGGATGACTCATGGAGGACATAAAATTAGGAAAGCAATATTAAATATTGAAAACATAGTTCCAGAGGTATTGGAAGCAAAGAAATCTACAGCTGAGCTGAAGGTGTATAGCTGCTGTTGATGTTTAGCATTAGTCACTAGATAAATAGTTTCAGGCATTTCATCTTAAAACCAAAATGGAGTATTTGCAACCTTAGTCCTTCTCTCTTTTTTAATGAAACAAAATAAAGAATGTAAAGAAAAGGCTGTCTATTAATTTAAAACTTGGGTAATTTTTAGTATAGCATTTTGTCTGCTGTCAATGTGGGCTGTGTTGCATGCGGGTGGAAGAATGAACTTGGAGAACTTATTTGGGCAAGGTCATGTTCTACAATAGCAAAAGGACAGCAAATATAGTCAAGTGTGGTCTGTCTGGGATTATTTATTTACTGATGACACAGGCATTCAACAAGCAGTGGGGAATAACGTATTTTCCTGTCAATTTATTTGCTTGGTTTAAACCAGGGTTTGAATATTGGGAGCATCTTCCTTGCCTGCCCATCCTCCTTCTTCACTTCCTAGTTTGGGGTAACCATAGGTGTTGTTTTTTTGTGTGTGTGTGATGCCTGAATTGGTTACCACTAGCCATAGTTTAGCTTCAAGTCCACTTCAAACCATGACTCCGATTCCAGTTTAGAGCCATGCTATGGCTAGTTTGCCAGATAGGGCTGGAGATAATATCAGTATATAAGGAGGAAGGGGGAAGGCATGGCAGCTTGGTACATGTGACATCTGAATTGAGTGTGGCTAGAGTACTGGGAAAATGTTAACATCTCTATGGCAAATTGATAAGTCTTTAGGAAAGACATTGAGATCCCAAACAACCATTAAGAATGCACAATTATTAAGGTTTCTAAAAAAAGACTGGAAAGGTTCAGCCAGGAAAAGAAGTCAGTTGCTGATTGCCCCGTGAGCTTTAATATTTCTGCTGTTTTTGTGTGAAGGGCAATTCTTTATAGTGTTTGCTTTTCTGCCCAAAAAAATTCTGAAGGACATTGAAAATGTCCACCCCTATTTATTATTCTGTACATCAGGGTTCATTGTGTTTGTTGTGAATTACAGTATATATATTTATGTTTGGGGTCGTGGGCTGTTCCTGAGGCTGATGGCTGACTGTCATCTTTGGAGGATATTGGCATCTTTCATTCCAAATTTGTTTGTGTATGTGCTTTCCCTTTCTGCTGCCACATCTTTATCAAGTTGCATTGGTGATCTGCCTTGCTTATCTTGCTTTGATGCATTTTTTAAAAAAATTGGGACCAACAGATACTGATGAAAGTAAGCAACATTGAATAAAATGGTGTGGTACTGCCTCAGCTTCAACCCCCCCCCCCTTTTGTTAGCAGTAAATTTTATTTTGTCAGTACCACTCTATAAAATATGTTAATTTTTTCTTCTTTAGATCTTGTTCCTGTTTCCCCATACATCTTTTACCAGATGTTTAGAGAGTGATCAGTGCTATTAACATGCTACCGTAATAAGCAAGGAAATAACACTGATTTCATTTATTATGTTTAGTTTCTTGTCCTTTTGAAGTGTAGTTAACAATATTTTAAAATATCTACAAAGACTTCTGATTTTACTAACTGATTTGAAAGGAAACATTGCATTTAAAGGGACAGCTTAAACAAATTTCTAAAGCAGGCCTTATAGCACAGTCACTTGAACTTTACTTTCACAATAAGCTTTAGAATCTTTGTTCCTTTATAACAAGGCGCAGCTCCCACTTATCTGCTGAGAGCAGGAATAGTCCACACAAAGATTACACTTAAACAGCGTAATGTTATTTCTTTTAGTATTGTGTGATAACACTTTAAATACTATTAAACTAAAAATAATACAGATCTTGGGCTTCTAACTGGAATAAAAACAACATTTTATTTGTACACGTCTTTATCACTTTCTGTGACGGCAAAGCAATATTCGTTGTTCACCAAGAATTAAAAGATACCCACTACTGTATAAAATAAAGTGCTGACTATAGAGCATCCTGTTTACTTTGCTTTTTTGACTTTAAGACCTCTAAGAAAGAGAGGAAATGAGCTATTTGTTTTGTGCTCAGTTGCTTAATGTTCTGTGTTAAAAGGGATTTTATATTTGGATTGTAGGAAAGTCTTAATTATATATATTTAATGAGAAAATGAGAGTACTCTGCACTATTCTTCTAGCAACAAATAAAAATAATATGCAGATGTACAGAAGGAAGCGTCTTACTATATGTCTTGGAAAGTGCTTTGTCTATTTTTCTGGCCTTTGTGGGTTTGGAGACCTCTCAAGATATCATCGTAACAATCCATTAATCCAGGGGTTCACAGTGGGTACCTGGAAACACCTTATTAGCTTATTTGCTGGTGACACTGCCATCATCAAGGCCCAAAAGCTGCTCTTCCAGAGGTAATTAAAACTATAAATTATTGTTGGGTGGTGTTTGGTTTCTTTATAAACAATGACAAATCAGAGACCTTGTTTTGGAATGTGAACTTGCAGACTCAACCAGAAATTAGATGATCCACCAAACTTGTTCTACCTCCTTGCAATGTTTTGGGGTTCTAATTCCTAGGAATCTGAACAAATTGCTTCATTTAAAGTACCCTACTTCCACCCCCAAACATACTGTAGAGGACTTGAAGGCTTGGCAGGCTTTGAATTTTTTTTTCTATTCTGAGGAGGGTGGCTACTGTAAAAATGGTAGACCAGAATCTTGTTTCTATTTCAAGTCCTGTCGATTTCACATAATACCCTTACCTCTTGGCAACTTCTTATTTTTTGCTGCAAAATTAAATCCAGCCAGGGAGGCTGGGAAGTCGTTTATTTACCAACATATTTTGATGCCTTTCAGCTACGGCAAATCGTTCTGATGATTTTAGCAGATCTACCAACATCTTGGGTTGCACTGGATGCACAAGATTCTCCTTCTCCCTCTAATTGTGATCCCCTTTTTGCTCCCAAAGAGGTCAATATGGAAGTCTTTATTACACTATAGATATATGGAACAGAAGGTGTAAGAAACTAGCCTCCATACCCCTCATCCTTAATCCCCTTTCCTTATATACCACAATTTCAGGCTCAAGATAAATTAACAGTATCTAACTATTCTTTCCAAAGCGGGACTGCATCGCCTGCAAGACTGTTATGAGAACAACATGCCAGTTACAGAATCACAACTCTCGGAATACTTGAAAGATTCAGGAGTAGATCTGCTACGTATCAATCAGATCGGCATCATCTTGAAAGATCCTATGTTACATGGTGTAGCCACTAGAGCCCTGGAACTTAGGAACATCTAGCTGTGGCAAGCACCCAAAAAGGCAGGGTCTTTCCACTTACTGCTTTGAAATCAGTGTGAGAGATGAACCCTATAGGCGAACTGAAAGATTCTCAGTGGCTTAAGATCTGGTCCACTTATCCCTCTAGGTCCACGTCTGCTAACATTAGGGAGAGGTTCAGTGCTGGTTTTTAACTCTGGTCTGACTAGCTCATACTGTAAGATCTGGTTCCCCCTTATGCTGGCGGGGTTGTAAGGTACGAGGAACATATTTGCATATGTGGTGGAACTGTAATTATGTACACAAATTCTGTAAGCAGGTTCCAATGGAGATAGGTAGTATTGTTGGCAAACAGGTCACCTTGGATGCTAAGCTATGTCTCTTATCTATTTTTGATGGTGACAATGCCGACCTTACTTCTCAACAGTAAATTCTATATCTGTTGGCTGCTGCTCATCTAGTGATCTCTCAAGGGTGGAAGGATGCATCTTGTTATTTTGTAGTATAAAAAAGTCATATTCATTGCCATTTCTGAAAAACTGACTCAAAAAAATACTTTGCTTCTGCTTCGGAGTCGTTTGTGATTTATATGACCAAACAATCTCACGGTTGGCACAGTCCCACTAAATAAGTTTAATTGGCAACATTCATGAACATTTCGTATGGTTGGTAGAAATATGAACCTTGCATTGCACCATGAAATATATTTTATGTCATTCATTCTTTTTAAGCTTTATATGATGATTATTATTTTATTATCTTGTAAATTTATTCTTCCTGTTTTTTACAACTGTTTTTAAGTACAGATAGGATGAACCTGTGTAATCATCAGCTTGTCAAAATCAGCCCTTTGGAATGTTCTATATTAAGGCCACTTAGGCTGTGATGTTTTCATTATATGTGATATTTTATATGTATATATTTTAATTCATAGAATCAAAGAATTGCAGTGACCCCAAGTCCAACCCCTGCAATGCAGGAATATCGACTAAAGCATTCAAGACAGATGGCCATCCAACATCTGGTTAAAAACCTCCAATGAAGGAGAGTCCAAATAATTCTACTAATGCTTTATAGATAGATATACCCCAATTTGGTACCAGGGTTCCTGAAGTGGAACAGGCAGTCTTAAGTCCACATTTGAATGCCAGGTGCCATTTTGAATCAAGATGGCGTACCAAAATGTAACTTTGCCCAATTTGGCCGGACAGTTCCAAACTGCATTGATTGGGATGCCTTTAAAGATACTGTCATTCCAGTTTTACATGATACTTCCCAAGATCAAGGACTAGGTTTTGGTATATGGTTGGATACCATTGGACGTACTCCTCCCGTCTTTTTCTCAATGAAGGTCATCCATAAGGGTAACCAAGGCTGATTTCAGTCCCATACTGTGGTCTGTGCCCAGATTGGAAAGGATCTAAATAATCAGTGTGTCAGATACGTTCATATTTTAATCAGTTACTATGAGATAAATGTTTAATCACAACACCTATAATATATGTGTTTCAGATAGGCAGAGTGATAACAGGTTTTATTAGGAAAGATGTTTTAAGTTGGCATTTGAAGGAAGAAGAAAAAGGTTCACATAGGTTTTCTGGGAAAGAGTCCCATATCACATGTAAGGCAATGCCTTAAATATATATGCAGTAACCCCTGTTATCTAGTAACACTCCAGAAGAGCCTTTAAATGTAAACAAGTACAATGTCCATCAGTTCTGTGAAAGATCAATTAATTGCAATGAGTGCAATCTGCTTCTATCGCCTAGAAGTCATACTGTCTGAAGAAAAGCCATGGACTTTGTCCCTTCATAGGGTAGAAAGCAGGAAAAGCTTTTTACATTTTTTCATCATCATATCTGGTAACAGGAGGGTGGGTGGAGATGGCGCAGCTATATGACCTGCCCAGTAGCAGATCTTTCAGGAGTCCCAAATCAAGACATTTTGCTTGTAGTAAACCCCACTGACTAGTCACGGCAAAGGGCAGGCCAAGTTTTCAGTGTGCAGTTAAGCTTTTTGTTGATTAATCAGTTGAATGCTGCAGCTTGATCATTTGGCTTTCAATATGCCACTTGAACCCAGCTACCCACTGACTTACCAAGTACTGGAAGCAAAATACTCTTATACTTCACATTTCCCGGCATGGATATAGGACTGTGAAACAACTCTGATGAGTGGGGATTGGGTGCGGCATGCGGCATAAACCTTACCTCTGGGAGTGGTAGTGCAAAGTGTTACGGCCTTGTGTGTTTGTACAGACATAGTTCATTAGAACATAGGTTTTCAACCTTTTTGAGCCCACAGCACCCTTGACCAACTACATTCTTTCTGCAGCACCCCTGTGGGCCTCAGGAGTGCAGTTATGTCACCCCTTGCCCGCAGAGCTGGCAGTCTCTCACCCTTTTTCGAACACGCTCTTTTGTGAAATGTTCCCTCAGCCTCCTCTCCTCTCCTTGGGAGTCCTCTGGGCAGCCACTGCTGCTGCCCCTGTTATCTGAGCTGCCCCCCTCACCCTCAAAGAGAAGTGCCTCCTCACACTGCCCCACAGAAATCTGGGACTTGTCTGTCCATTCCCAACAGCAAGGGCTGGCAGACGGACTGGCTGGCCTCCCTCCCTTGCTTGCTTGCTTACTCTGAGGCCGTCTCAGCTCCTGGCAACCAGCACCCCCTGACTAGCCCCAGAGGTACCATTCACCTACAAGTCTACAGCTGTGCAAGACTTTGGGAGGCAGAGATGTGAGAGGGTATCCGAGGAGGGAGGGAAGGAAAGAGGGACAGAGGCCAGTGTTGCCCACAGCACCCCTGACCATCATTCAAGGCACCCCAGGGTGCCACGGCACACTGGTTGAAAACCACTGCATTAAAAATATTTGGTTAAAGAGTTAAATCCCAAAGTATCTAACTTGCCCTTTTTTTAGGTTTTATGACTCAATCTGTGCTGATACTTATCTGTTTATCTTTGGTAGTTGTTGAAAGCGATCAAGGTTATTGCAGGGAAAAAAACGTTTTATGACTCAAAACTATTTTACTCTTACGTTTTCTTCCCAGATTCTTGGTGAAAAGATGGATGAGCAATTACAAGAAGAGCAAAGTCCTCTGTATCCGGTCAACCTTTCAAAGACTGATGACGTATCTTCCAGCTCATCAGCTGTTGAAGAAGCAGAGAAAACACTGGGAATTCAGGATAGTTTACAGATTGCAGACACTGGAGGTGAAAAAAGCCCTTTGAGCATAGAAAATAAACAATTGACACTGGATCCCAGTTCAACAGCTCTTGATGCAAGTGGAAATGGGGATGTTGTTGATGCACAGCTTACACCAGACGTTAATGGAGATGGAGGTGGAGATTGTTGTGCTAAACCATTTGAAATGCAGACCAAAGAGGACTGTTTACCTATGGGAGACTGTAAAGGACAAGTTTCTAAAACTGATGACACAGATCGATCCCTGGTACACCTATTGCATGACGATATGAAAGGGCCTCACGGGGTCTGCTCAGAAAGCCCTTATGACACAGATTGTACTAAGAATCTTATCTCAACTATTCAGAACGCTTCTTCTCAGGAAGCTTTGTTAGAAGAAATAGAGTCTGAACTACTATCGACGGGTTTGTTGAAAGACCATAAACTTCCAAATGGGGTGTGCAAGAGTGAAGCTACGTTGGCTGTACTTGAAAAATGCATGCAAGATAAATATCTGCAGCAAGAACACACAATAAAGAAGTGAGTACTGGGTGAACATCCGCACATAGATCTTTAAACATGAATGTTATCCATTACGTATTGTGGAGTTACAGCTTTGTGCTGTGTAACTATAGCGATGTCTTTGTGGCTAAATGGTCAGCTTGGGCAAACAACATTGCTTGCAGGAGCATTTTCAGTTTTCAATAGGCAGAGAGATTAATTCATATATAAACTCATCAGTCCATAAAGTGACCATATGGTTTCCAAAGCATACGTTAGGTAAGGCAATCACGTGCCAAAATTCACATAACTGTGTGTCAAGTGTTCTGTGGGGTTTTAGATTTCTGGGGGTTTTTTTTATACTCTCCTTCAGTTGATGGATTCAGACATGGTGTGTTTGAAACTGAGTAGTTTCAAAAACAGTTTGGGGTTCGGTATGCGGATCTTCTGTTTAATGGATAAGAGTAAATTCTAATGCCTTTGAGGACCCAACTATTGGTTACTGTATGTTAGTCCAAAAGCCCCTTTCCATTGCAAAACACTCTACAGAGAGGTACTTTGCAGTGAGGATGGGGGGACAGAATGCTAAACCTTTTTCCTGTGAGGTGTTTCCTTATTCTCACTGCCACAATTGGATTCTACAACCATGTTTGTAGTACATTTAAATCTAGAACATTGATGGGCAGGAAAAAAACCAACCTGGCAGGAACTATCTTCTTTCCTTGGTTTTCTTTTAACTGTGTTTCATTCAGGTTAAACTAAATTTATCTCATTGCAGTTTACCTCTGTCCCCAGCTTGTATCCAAGGATCACTTTGCTGCTTGGACAAGGCAGGGTACATCAGGTACCAAACCCCTCTACCCACTGCAGTTCCTCATGCCCCCTGAAAAGCAGCTCTGTGGGGTTGGGGGGGCCTTCTGGAATACTATGGGATATTGTGCAGAGGGCTCCAGTAGATAGGGGTTGTGGCAAAAATTGGATGCCCCTGCTTTGCCCAAATGGTAGTGGGTTCCACTACTGGCAAAGCCACTATTGAAGACAGCCGCTGGTACTTTAATATTAGAGGAAGACTGCAGTCATTCGTAGCAGCTTATTTGCTACCTCATTTGAATTATTTTTAGCGAGGGTTTGAAACAGGCCTGCAGTGATGTAGGGTTAAACACACCAGTTGCTTCTTAGTACAGCAATTTTTAGAACTTATTGACTAGGCATATGATGTAGCACAGCTTCTTGCATGCAGACGTCATTGAAATCCATAGTATTTGTGCATGTTTTAATGTAGTTACCAAAGAAAAGACAAATATGGTGACTAATATGCAGATCAGGAGGATAATCGGAACTTTTGGCCTTGGACAACAACATTATTATTATTTTGTCAGAGCTTGGAAGCCTGAGGTGTTCTCCAGCAGCCTTTGAGAAGCTGTGTAGGACCCTCCTTCCTTTGAGTCTTCTTCCAGGCTTGAAGCCTTACATCACAGAGTAACTGAAGCAAGAAGAGAGAACGAACAATTAATTGAATGTGTTGCTACTGAACAAGGTTATCTAATAACATGAAATAATCAGAAGCACATTAAAGTGCACTAGAACACATAATGTCACTAGAATCTTCTGATGAAGGAAGAAATGGATGCCACAGAAACTTAAAAGGGAGACCAAAATCAAATAAATTATCTATCTCTTCTGCTCTTCTGGTCCATGTCTCTCATCCCTCTGCAGTGGCCTGACAGCTGGCAGGGCAGATTTCCATGTCACACTGACGTATGTATGGGCCTCTGTGTATGAGGATGTGTATTTTGTAATGTGATAATGGCCGTGCCAGTCTGTCCAAATATATATTTTGCTCACTTGCACATGTAAAAATATGCTGATGTCACCATCCTAACACTTTACCTTATTTATAGGAAACTAACTGTGTATATGGAAAATAGTAAGGGCAGTAGGTTTAATTTTTTTCTTGGCAAAGAAATAGCAACCCAATACTCTTTTTAATCTCTCTCTCTCTCTCTCTCTCTCTCTCTCTCTCTCTCTTTCTCTTTCTCTTTTAAAGCTGCTTCTGGGGCAAGGTAGAGTATCCTGCCCCAGTGAGTAAGCTATACTCTTGCTTGTGAATTGTTTATCAGCAAAGACCTTCCCAGAGCATGTCTGTGATTACAAAGAGACTTTCCAGCCATGACAGGATGGTGTGTGAAAAACTTCCAAACAGCTGTGTTTTTTAAGTTCTTAAAAATATTGATTTTATACATAAGCTATCACTGGATCTTGCAGTTACAGGAAATGTCCTCTGCTGTGAGTCTAAACCAACCAAACTCTGTGATGTAATAACTTCCCAATCTTGCAGGAAACATGCTTACTGTATGTTTTAGGTAAATTTTATTTGGTCCACTTTGAACTGAGGTAAACTTCCGTTTCCAAAAGAAACAGAATTTCACTGAGAATCAAAGGTGGCCCTCGGGCAGTCTAATTTCAGTAGGCTGGTGCTGGAGTTCAGCAGTCTTTGGTTTTTTTAAACTATGGCTAAAGAACTAGGAATAGGCCACAGGATTTTGTGCTCCCCTCCCATACATAGCCTCCTCCTTCTACCACCAATCTTGAGGTAAACCTGCCCTGTTCCTTGTTGTAATACATGCACTGATGTTTCTTCTTGGGCTGCTTAACCCATCCTTTTTTACCAAGACATTTAGTGGCTACTGTGCTAAGGACAATCCTACACATGCCTACTTAAGAAATGAGTTCCGTTGAGTTCAGTGGGGTTACTCCCAGGTAAGTGAGTCTAGGATTGCAGCATTTATGTCTGTGTCCGTACAATAACAAATGATGGTAAAAGGCAGTAAGGTGAGTGGAGAATGAGAGGAGGTTATACAGTGGTACCTCGGGTTACGTATCCCTCTGGATACATAATCTTTGGGTTGCGAATCTTCGCCTCTTGTGCGTGCGCAGAAGGGTGCCTCTGGTTATGGACTTTTCAGGATACGGCCAAGCCTCCGGAATGGATGCCGTCCGTAACCAGAGGTACCACTGTAATTCCAAAATCATGGCTAAGCAACCACTACCATTAGATCTGTCCCACTAAGAAAACCTTTATTTCTTTCTTTAGTTCAACAATGTCTATACCATTTAACAACATAGTTTCTAAGTACACAGTGAGGTTACAAAAGAGGTAGAGATGATAAAAATCAGTTAACATTACCCATCAAGTCAGAAAAGCTTATTTAAAATGCCTGCTGAATGTGTTTCTTTTTTAAAGTCCTTCACCAAGAGCCTAACGTGTACCAGGGGAGGGGGCTTGTGATCTCAGCCAGGAGGGAGTTTCACAAAACTGGGAACCTTGCCAGAAACTATTCTGACTAGATCCTTTGAAGAATTATTCCTTATCAGCCTGAGTGCATAAATCACCTACTTCTTGTTGGTTTCCAACGCCCATCATCCCTGACAATTGGCCACGTTGGCCGAGATGGATGGGAATCTCAGACCAACAATATCTGGAGGCCACAGGTTTCCCACCTCTGACTTATGTGCTTCTGGGGTACAAATTGGCTGTGATTCAGAACTTTTGTGCTGTGAATTGTGCAGTAGTTTGGAGTTGGCAATAATTCAGAACTGTTTCACATGAACGTTCTGGGCTTCACTTGCCTTTGTTGAACCAGTGCCGAATTTGTTGTGCCAGTTCAGTATTATTTGTGTGATGTGCTACAGGCAAACCAGCTTTTCTTTTCTCCCTAGGCAGCCTTGGACCTTCTGACCACATCTTTAATTTAATTATGTTGTTTCATCCATGAGACTATAAAAAAAAACCCTGGCCTGTCGCTGTTTGAGGTCTTGTTGGGAGGTTGCTGTTGGCCATTTGCAAATTTTCTAAAGGGCACCTTGAACAGAGTTGAATGAGTTTGGGCAACTTGTGGCCAGGGTATTATTAAAGCTGCCAGGGTTGTAAATCTTTTGAGATTTTGATTTGGCTGTAGTGTTCGAAGGCATGGAGCCAGCAAATTAAACACATGCCTATTCTTTCTCTTTGTGGCTTTATTACCTAGACAACAGTGAAGTGCTTTGTATGCTCTAAATGTGCAGTTTGATCTGAAATACTACTCAGTTTCTTTCTTTTAATTCAAACTTTCAGACCAAAGTATCATAGGAGTCTTTGTGATTTGTTTTGTTAAACAAATGAGATTCTTGTATTTTGAGGATTGCTCCTGTGGCTCCAGCTCACTGGAGATTTTGCGTGTGTGTGTCCAGTTGTGCACACAAAGTGCTCTACTAATATATGAGCAGCACACCTAAGCATTTTGTGCTTTTAAAAAGAACTATCCTTCATTGAATTTGTCTCTCAGTAACTGTTAGCTAAATGGAGACAAACAGTGGGAAGTCTGTTACATTTGTGCCCTGCTTATAAGCTTCCCAATAGAGATCTGGTTGGTCACTACTGAGAACAGGATGTTGGGTTAAATAGGTTAGCGGGCCAGTTCAGCAGGGACTCCTCTAATGTTATGTTCTTACTGCACTGCAGAGGATTCAACTATATGACCCTCAGTTCCTTCCAACTGCACAATTCTTTGATTCTATGTTTTCCTCTGAAGCAAATGTCGGACTTTATTTATGCTTTCTTTAAGCCACACGGAAGCAGTTTAAAACTACCCCTGGTCATCAGCTACTGTGACGTTTAAGAGCACCTTGCCATGTGGCCATCTCAAGTGGTGTCGTGTGATAGGTGATTGTTACATGGAAAAGCATCCAAATCTTTCTTGTAAAATGTGGAAACAGTTGTAAAATGGATGGGGCAGAAGTGGTAGAAGTCTAGTCAATTTGGGGGGGGGGTGTAATGGTGAGGGAGGACCTGAGGACCAAGAAGGTGGACTCTGCCTCAGCCTGAGAGCAGGGGCGTTAAGAAGCCCTTGAGAAAATTTTGGGTCTGTGGCAATCCAGGGTTTGGCAATGTAGTTATCTTTTCGTCATACACACTGGGCTCTGCTTCATCGGATATTCTTTTAATTATATCATTGGACAGATTGATTAAAGAAAACAAAAAGCACCAAGAACTAATTTTGGGCATTTGTTCAGAAAAAGACGACTTAAAAGACGAATTGAAGAAAAGAACAGAAACTGAAAAACAGCACCTTGGCATTATTAAACAGGTATGGAGTTTTATGCACATTCATGCCTTGTTCAAGATATTTCACATAAAACTTGTATTTCTATTTGTACTTTCAGATACTTGGTTCAGTGTTCGTATTTCTTCATATACCTGTTGACTCAGAAGTGTCCCACGGAGTTCAATGAGTCCTAACTCTAGGCTGTGTATAGGAAGGTTGCTGCCTGAATTGCCTTGGACTTATGTTTGGCAGCAAATACTTAATTTTAGAGTGTTTTCAAGGGAAATAGTATATATTTTATTTGCACTGAGATGTACATGGAAGCCCCTGGGGCAATATTTTGATTCTCTTTTTAATAGAGCATCATATTGCATTATATGTGACTGTTTAGTTTCCCATGCTTACCAGAATTAAAAGTGTGTTAAACTCAGCCTTGTAAACAAGGCTACAAAATTACTACCCTGCCAGATGTTTTGTGTTTTTTAACTGCTAGACTCTGGGAGCTGTCAAAAGAGGGACCATCTCTCTAGCAGCCTGTAGGATTTCTGTGTTTGGCCTGACTGGGAAGAGGGATGGAGTGCTTTGTCCCTTAGATATCAGATCACTCCTTATTGCCTGTGCATACCAGATGAATACTTAAGACCACGGCTGTGCTGAAATTATTGTCAGAACTTGGAACCATGATCACTGGAACCATGATGGTGATGGCGATATGGTTTGATTTGCAGTACCAGCACCACATGATGCATATTGCTGCTTTAGGTTGTCGAGATCTTTTGTAAACTGCTCCCAAAGTATAAATGCAATGACATTTTTAAAAACCTCTACTCAAGTTGCAAATTTTGCAGATCACTTTTTTGGCTCATGGCCGAAATACATAATGTTCTCTTTGCAGTTAGAGGCCAGAATAGAGGATCTCCAAAAAGAAGTTAAAGCTGCTAAAGATAAACTGCTATCCCAAGATGCTGCTGCGAAAAATGCCATACAACAACTGCACAAAGAGATGGCTTTTCGTACAGATCAGGTGACTCTTTTTTTAAAAGTTCTTGTTGTGCTTTCTGTAGGAACGTGAAGGATGATATAGGCACTGTATGCATTAAATATCTTCAAGTATTTAGTTGAAAGCTAAACATATTTTGGCTGGTGCTGATGACTGTACAGTGGAACCTCGGGTTGCAGACGTAATTCGTGACGGAGGCACGTCCACAGCATTCGCATCCTGAAGTGCCACGTCTGCGCCGACGCCAGTGCAATTCGGCACTTCTGTGCATGTGCAAAACGTGATTTAGCGCTTCTGCACATGCGCGAGCGGCGAAACCCGGAAGTAACCCGTTCTGGTATTTCCAGGTTTCCTGCAGTCCGTAACCCGAAAACACGTAACCTGAAGTGTCTGTAACATGAGGTATGACTGTAGATGGATGTCAAGTCACTCATATAATCTCCGTTCTGGAATTTGCAGTTGCTGAAGATGTGTCCAGAACACATCCTCTGAGACAAGCTTTGGTTGTTGCAGCCATAGGTTATAATGTTATAAGGATAAAAGTTGGGGGTAGAGAGAACCTTGAAGGCAAGGTGAGATATATTACCATCCCATGTGTGCATAGTAATAAGACACCTCCTGTTAAAACTAATATGGTGAGACAGTATTCAGCATTCCATTACTACTGGTGTTCTATTACAGTGGACACTCGAGTTGTGAATGTGATTGGTGCGGGAAGCATGTTCACAACCCGCAGCGCCGCGTCTGCGCAGGTCGTGATTTGGCGCTTCGGTGCAAAGCGTGATTTAGCACTTCTGCGCATGCGCCCAAACCCGGAAGTAACCTGTTCCAGTACTTCCAGGTTTCCCGTGGTCCGTAACCCGAAATTGCACAACCCGAAGCATCTGTAACCCGAGGTATGACTGTACTGTTATCCAGACAGACAGAGTAATTATGTTTTCATAGTTACCAATACAGTCATACCTCTTGTTACGTTTGCTTCAGGTTGCGCGATTTCAGGTTGCGTCCCGCGGCGACCCGGAAGTACCGGAAATGGTTACTTCCGGGTTTCGCCCCTCTCGCAGATGCACAAAATGACATCACACGCATGCGCAGAAGCGGCGAATCGCAACCCTCAGACATGGGTTGCATTCTGCTCATGTTGCGAATGGGGCTCCAGAACGGATCCCATTCGCAATCAGAGATACCACTGTACAGCATAGTGTTGAGGCTGAAAGAGTGATGACTCTTACGCTGTAGGGCGCAATCTGAATCCATTGTACTCATTTTACATGGATAGAAATGGTGGGGTGGGGGGAGTGGCAGAATAAGAAAGGGGATGGTCCTACCCATTGGTCTTCTACAGATTACTCCTGGAAAATGTTCCCCACAACAAAAAGAGAGCTTCTCATCCCTGCTCTAAAGGTTATTAAAATGGCATAAACCCATTGCTCTGAAATGGTCAAGAAAGGGCAAGACACAAATGTGATAAGGGTTACAAAATACTATTTACTTATTTATCTGTATATTCTTGTTCCCTGTTATTTCCCCCTTTTTTCCTCCATTCCATTTATTTAATTTATTTTTAGACTGCAAGCTGCTTTGACCAGCAACACATTTATTTTATCTGTTCTGGTTTTGAAAGGTTCGGATTAAAAGTCATTAAAAGTCCTAGGCTGAGTCATATTTTCATTTTCCTCTTCCACCTCCTTTCCAACATTTCATTGGAAGCTAGGCATTCTTCAGTCATGAATTTAGATCACATTGCTTCAGTTGCAGTGATTTTGTATTCTTATTATCTTGACGAATGGAGAGGGGAGGCATATATTCACTCTCATTACCTAAAGTAAACTTGTAGTGTTTGATATTCTAAGGCAAACAAGAAATGTGAAGAAGCCCGCCAAGAAAAAGAAGCCATGGTAATGAAATACGTTCGAGGAGAGAAGGAGTCCCTAGACCTCCGAAAGGAAAAAGAAATACTTGAAAGAAAATTGAGAGATGCAAATAAAGAAATTGAAAAGCAAACTAACAAAATAAAGCAGCTTTCCCAGGAGAAAGGACGTTTGCACCAGCTCTTTGAAACCAAGGTATATCTACTTCATGTTGAGTTTCTTTTGTATTCCTGCGGCTTACCTTGAATTCCAGAAATGGGATTAAAATGCTGAAATGACTTGGCATCTCTTTCAAGTGAATGGGAAATAGAATATATTGAGTCAGATGAAGTTGAGAGTTCTAGTAGAAAGGGGGCTGATTTGAATACAGTGGCAAAAAGCTACACTTCTATAGACCTTAATCCTAAATTTGTATGGTGCATGATCAAATAAATATGTGGCATCTTTGTTTCTTCTTTTTTTGGTGGTGGTGGGGGAAGATGAAGGTCTCCTTGCCTAGAAAACTTTTAACTACCTAGAATTAAGATACGTTGCATGTAAAAATTAAGGTTGCACTTTTGGGTTTCTAGCATAAATTTTTAAATATAGGTCGTCCCCCCCAAATAATTATTTTCTTATATGTTTTTTACTTGCATATACTGACTATTGAGCTTTCCTGAAAGTGAACTCTAAGACAGAGGTGAACTGCTGACCCACACGGCTAATCTGGTCCACCAGTCCTCTTTTACTAGCCTTTCACAGCCCATGACTGTTGCTTGCAATTGACAGCCGCTGTCTAGCCCAGTGCTGCAATGGGGCTGGAAAATCTCATGCACTGCACTTCTCTGCTGATCTGCCTCCATTACTCGATAATTTTTCCAGGAAAAATAGCCCCATTAGAGTTCAGGACTGGACAAGTGGGCCCTGGAAGGTGGGGGGGGGGGGATTTTGCACTGCTTTGTCGCTTCAGAGAATGATTTCAATACTTCAGTATATGAAGATTTTGCTGCCCCCACATGGTGATATTTTCCTCGACACTGGATTTCCTGGAAACTGTGTAATCATGTCTAAGGCATTTTTGTACATTAAGTTTAAAAGGCTTCTGTCTTATTATAAAGCAGTTGAAGAATGCAAAACCTACATTCGGCAGATTTTTTCCAGTACAGATATTGTGTTGCCTTTTCTTTCTCTGTTCTGCTACATTACGTGTATTTACAATGCTAAATGAGGAAACAAATGACCTCTAAAGCTAGATACTATTAAGGAAGAGAAGGAAGAAGGATGAGGGGAAAGACAAGGAAGGTAGGAGGAGGAAAAGATGAAGTGAGAAGTTGGGGCAGGGCAAACACAGGATTTGAAGAGCTCTCTGGAATTCAGATGTGATACCTTATTATATATATTTGTTGCCATAATATATGACACGAAGCATTGCATTATCAATAGTCACATTAGATTGCAAAACAGAAGTTCAAAGACTTTTCCAGAGATGAGACCTTTTCAGCGTGACTGTCATAGTTCAGTGACAGGCAAGCAGAATTCCCTGAAGACAAGAAGACTACAAATACATTTTGTTCCACTTCAGTGAAATCATTGTGTGCATGCTTAACTCCCCACTGCTTGCAGAAAGGTCGCTTGTATTTCTGCCGCTCTGGGCCTATCCATTTAAAAGGCTTCATTTCAAACCTAATAATCTAAAATTATTCTTTTCAAGGAAGCTGAAGCCACCAGAATGTCAAGAGAAATAGAGAAATTAAAAGAAGAAATGAACTCTCATGTGATCAAAGTAAAATGGGCTCAAAACAAATTGAAGGCTGAAATGGATTTACACAAGGTAGGTGTGCTAATGTTATAGAGGGACATTTTCACTGCAGCTCCTATGTCTTTTTGTAAAGCATGTGGTGCAAGGTTTGATTGGTTGTTGCTGTGAATGTAGGACAAGTTGATTAACACAATGGGAGCGTAACTGGAATGAGAGTGGGTTTTATTTAATGGTGCTATTCAGTGTCTGCATGTAATCGGAGCAATGAAAGTTGGAAAATGGGTAAAAGGTTGAGAACTGGCATGAAATGAAAACCTATAAACTTAGCAGTGTAGTTCTGCTGTAATTCTGCGCAGGAGACCTTCTCTTCTGGATCAGACGAGTTACCGGTGATAGAGTTTTGGGTTGCACTAAACACTTCACTGGGGACGCGGGTGGCGCTGTGGTCTAAACCACAGAGCCTAGGACTTGCTGATTAGAAGGTTGGCGGTTCGAATCCCCACGGCGGGGTGAGCTCCTGTTGTTCTGTCCCAGCTCCTGCCAACCTAGCAGTTCAAAAGTACGTCAAAGTGCAAGTAGATAAATAGGTACCGCTCTGGTGGAAAGGTAAATGGCATTTCCGTACGCTGCTCTGGTTTCACCAGAAGCATGCTGGCCACATGACCCAGAAAAACTGTCTGCGGACGAACATCAGCTCCCTTGGCCACTAAAGCAAGATGAGTGCCGCAACCCCAGAGTCGTTCGTGACTAGACTTAACTGTCAGGGGTCCTTTACCTTTACCTTTTTAAACACTTCACTTGGTGGGGATGGACAAGTAGGCATTTCTTAGTTTTGAGAGGCTAAAAAATGTTTCAAATTCATAGTGACCCAATAGTCAAGAATTTAACACATCGAACAGTTTCACACAGACTGCTCTTGGATAATAATGGGCTCTTCAGCCAGTGTCTGCCGGTTAATAAATATAATGTTCAACAACCATATCTTAGGTATGGGGTGGTGGTGTTGTGATGTTCAGATAAGCCCTTGGTTGCTTAAGGAAAGCAGTGAAGGCTGCCACCCCATCCTGTCCACGTTTGTTCAGACACTGGTCCTTCTGACGTCACTGAAGCTTACTCTCAAAATAGGTATAAATGAGATTACAATATAAGCCTTTATGTTCCTTCGCTTCCAAAGAATTTAGCTTTATTTATTTTTCTATTAGATTTTTAATTTCGTCCTCTGCTGCTGGCATTAAGCAGGAATTTTGTCATTTCCATGCAGTCCTGAACTTACTGTCGTTGTTTTACATACAGTGGTACCTCGGGTTAAGTACTTAATTCGTTCCAGAGGTCCGTTCTTAACCTGAAACTGTTCTTAACCTGAAGCACCACTTAAGCTAATGGGACCTCCTGCTGCTGCCGCCGCGCCGTCAGAGCACGATTTCTGTTCTCATCCTGAAGCAAAGTTCTTAACCTGAGGTACTATTTCTGGGTTAGCGGAGTCTGTAACCTGAAGCGTATGTAACCCGAGGTACCACTGTACTCATTTAATGGTAGATAACCATTGTTTATCGGTTTTCCAGGACACCAAAGATCGGCTTAAAGAGGCAACAGCAAAAGTCACTCAAGCAAAAGAGGAAGCTGAGCAAATACGAAAGAACTGCCAAGAAATCATAAAAACATATCAAGTGGGTATAATGTTGCATGAAGCAAAATTAAGATGTTGAACTTGCATACAGATTTTCTTTTCTTGCATGTCCCACACTCGCCTCTAGCCCTATAGCTGACATGATACAATTCTTTCCCAAAACCTATCTGATCTAATGTCATTTCTAAATTAATTAATTGTCCTGGCACAGGCAAATCCAGATACATCGCTTGCTATTTCATCTTACTCTAGCCATGTGTTCTGATCTTCTGCACTATCGCATCCAATAGAAAGATCTTTCTGTTCTGCTGAGTGTGCATAATATTATTTTTTAGCCACCATACAACCCAGAGGTACTGACCTAAGGTGTTGTGAACACATGTGTGTGGTAAGGGACCAAGGATACTAACTAAATTATGCCCAAGACTCATTAAGTGGCATGCCATAGCTACCACCCAGCTTTTCTCAGGGCTGAGTTTCCTCCTCTGAGGTGAGAAATCTTCAGTCCCAGTCTAATGGAGGGCACTGGTTCTAATCTTTCTATATGACAGAACATATGCTACATATAGAAATAGTATAACCTTTTTGCTTTCACATCCAGAGAGTGCAGGTTTAAATATCACACACTTAGATTTCAAAAACACAAGTCCTGATCAGGTGATCTCATAACTCTCCTGCCTTCAGTAAGCATGCCCTTGCTTATTCTTGGGAGACTGAGGGGTGACATTACACAAAGAAAGAGAGTCTGTTGAGTGGCAGTAACATCTGATGTCATTCCTCTGCTTCCTTATTTATCCTTGGGGATATTGATTGCAGGAGAGAGCCATTCTGTATCTTGACCACGCATATGCTTTCCCAGTGTAATATCTGAATGGGGGAGCATATGCATGTCCCTTGTGGCAAATTGCACATAGTCCACACACATCTGGTATCTTATGTTTGTTGTTTCAGAGTGATTGTCTCTCCCTTTTGCATGTTACCCACAGTGCTAAAAGCAGTGATCTGTTTCCAAGCTTGACTTAGAAGAAAATAAGCTCATAGTGTTTGGACTGTAAGTCTGGGATAGATGATTGTAACATAACTTGTACAATAAATAAGGTCTTTTCAGTTTATGAATTGGCATGTGAAGATTTAATAGTGCTCATTCCCTCTCCTTAGGAGTCTGAAGAAATTAAATCAAATGAGTTGGATGTAAAACTCCGACTTACAAAAGGAGAGCTGGAAAAGCACTTGCAGGAGAAGTCTGACCATCTAGAGGTAAAATATATTACTCACTTCAGTGGTTGCATTTTAATGAGGGTTAAGGCTCATACTGGGGGGGAAAGAGTATAGTGGTGGGTCCAAATTTTAATTGCTGTCTAGATTGAAGTGGACAGGACTGGATCCTATTTTCCTCCATGTTGTATGCAGAATTGTCATTTTTCTCTTTCAAAGGTACATCATGCCAAAATAAAAGAACTTGAAGATGTGAAGCGAACTTTTAAAGAGGGTATGGATGAGCTACGAACTCTAAGGACAAAGGTGAGAGAGAAGAATTCCTTGTAGCCAAAAGAATGAAAGCAAAGGGAAGGAAAACTAACTGTATTATTTACCTGGATAGTTTGACCAGATAGATCAGTGCAAATTTGACTTCCAGGGACCTGATGGTTCTGTATGATATATAATGGCATTGTACTAGCAGTAAGTCCAAGAACTAAAATGATGTGGTACAACCACTTCATCTCTTGTTTCCTGCATTGCTTGTTACAGTGGTTGAAAAGAGGTCTTTCAAGTGCCCTTCTAAAGTAAGAAGTATTGAACTTGGCAACAAGTTCAGAGGATTTGGGCCAAACATAGTCTCTCAAAAAAATTATTGCAGCAGGCATTTGTCTGGTGCCACCATCCTTTTCCTGACCTTGGAAGTTTTCCTTCTGGAGTTGACATGGCAGCTGTGAGAAGATTTAATTTCCCCAAGCAAATGAAAGAGTTCCTGAATGGATAAGAGAGCTGCTTCAGGGCCATGCTCAGCTCTTTCGACTTTGAATTCAAGTACTGTCACTGAAATGGCTCCAGTACTACCACAAAATTTATTTTTTGTGCAACAGGCAGATAGGGCCAGGAGGGAGAAGGGAAGTGGAGATAGGTATCATATTTGGAGTCTCATTTGATTAATTCCATAAGGATATATGATGTGCATTATTTGCTGATTTATATCGTGATAACATGTAAAAACTTTAGTTTTCAATTGTTGTTCTGAAAAATGTAATAAATGGCATCATCTGTCAGTAGAGCCTTCAAACTCCCCTAAAATCAGGTAGGAAACCTGTCTGTTGCTAATTTTCATTAGAGAGCCACCAATTCACAAGATGTTAAAATGTAATACATTTGCATTTCACTATATTTCCTAAGCATTTAGGATGCAGAGCTATATCTGTGGTTTTTCCCCTCTCTCTACAAAAGTTTAGGAGGGGGGAAAACTTACTGCTTTATATTAAAAGCTGGTTACGATTCTGCTGAGTTCAGGCAGATGGTGGTTCTTTTGTCTTTCCTTGCCATACTTTCCACACACTTTGTTAAAACGGCCTATCCAATTACGGTAGCTGTAACTAAGAATGCCTGGAGATCAGGTGGCTTTTTCTCTTAACTTTAAAACCCCAAACCCTGAAAATGACAGGTAATTATACTTTTGTCAGAGCACTTTCCCAAACAGATCATGTCCCTTCTTGTAAACAGATAGGTAGGGAAAGAATTCTTTAAATGAAAAAGTCGATGACAAAAGCAAGATTAAGATGGGGGAGAAATAGGTTAAGTTTCGGGTACCTTGTGCCTGTGTAAGTTAAATGAAAGCTTAATGTTTATACAACACAGTTTCAAAAAATATATATATATAACAAGGGGATGTACACAATAAATACAAAATGCTACAATATCATCAATAAAGTTTGGCTGGTAAAAAGAAATCACATTTGAAAGACCTCTGCACCTAAAAGAAGGCACCAGGTATGTTGGTGGCAAGGTGTACCACCAGACAAGGCCTGCCATGATGATGGCTTGGTCCCTTGTCAAGGGGCATGGGCCACTACTGAAGTGTCCCATCAGAACAACTCAGTGAGTGATGTGGCACATAAGGAATCAGGTGGTCCTTAAGCCTGGTAGCAGATTGGCAACTGGTACAGCTCTCTCAGCAAAGCAGTAAAATGTTGCCAGTAATCTGCTCCTGTGAGTACTGTAGCCTGGTCTTTGCATTCTCAGATACAAGGGGAAGCACTGGGTAAAGTGTTTGTGATTCAAAAAACTAATAAAATCTACCAGAAAGAATGAAATGCGCCATTTACTTTAACAAGTTCTGTTGTTTTTAGGTAAAGTGTCTAGAGGATGAACGATTGAGAACAGAAGATGAATTATCAAAATACAGAGAAATTATTAATCGCCAGAAGGCTGAGATTCAGAATCTGCTGGACAAAGTGAAAACCATAGATCAGCTCCAGGAGCACCACCAGAGGTAAGATAGTTACATTTTGGTTTTATAGATATATATATTTAAAATATATATATTATACTTAGAGAGTACTGTTATTTTAACAAATAATTGATGCTGCCACCCAACTTGGGTACAATTCAAGCAAAGTTTTGTGTGGTATAAACCTTACTGAATGATTTAACCTTGGACATGGCATATAATATTTTGTTGCTGTTTGACATTTCTAGAGTTAGCACCAACTTCAGTCCAACTTAATATTTAATACCCTGGAAATGACTATGTCAGGGGAAGAAAGTTTTTAAAAAGTAGTAATTTGATTTGATTATTCAAAACTACATGTTTATGTATAATGTTGTGTTAAAAGCATAGGATTTTAAGCTATTTTAAGAAAACTATTGGACCCTTATCCAGATTCATAGTGACTGAGTGAAAATACAAAAGTCTTCACCTGGTGATGTCTGTGGACTCTGGCTAGTCCATGTTCTTAAAATGAATAAAATAGTTCAGGTTTTTTTTAAAAAAAGTCATTTACTTACTATCAATGGATCTCAAAACTGTTAAACATCAAAAAATCATAGTACAGTATACAATAAACACAAGCTCCACATTTTTTTAAAAGCGTCTAGATATGCAGCAAAGCACAATATTGATGTATGTAACAATCATATCAGTATAGAATTAAAAAAACAAAACAGAAATACCTGCATAAATTTTTTAACCCTAAATCTCAAAAATGTGCTAGTCACACAACTGCTCTCATAATCTCTCACTTTCATCAATCACGTCCACATCCAGCTTAATGAGGTTTATTTTTTTAAGTACACATCATTTAATCAATCCCTGACACTGAACAGCCAGTAATAATCCAGTACACCAATTTTTAATAATCAAAGTAACAGCCAGCAACCAATAGTAATCAAACTCTCCACATTTCAACTACTTCAATAAACCTAGTTCACCCATACTGAACTAACAGGTACACCTTCCTGCCTCTCACCTGGGTGAGTGGGCAGTTCGAAACCAGGGCAGGAGGCTCTCACCCTGGAAGGGGCAGTAAGAAGTATAAAACTTTTGGATAACTCCAAACAATAAAATCATAACAGATAATGGTGCTCCAACAACCCTACCACATAACTAAGCCACATTACAATGCTGGCAACAAATGTTACACTCTTGATAAATAATGAACACAATGCTAGTGAAAACGTGACACAACCTTGGGGTGGTTGTACCCACACATTCATGGCAGCCTAAAAGGTATCAGTCCTCTGATAAAACCTTGAAACATCCTTTGTTCAGGTTTTTTGCGGGGACCTTTGGCCCACCCCATGTGGCTGAACTACAACTCTCATCAGCCCCAGCAAGTATGGACTTGAGGGATGATGAGAGTTGTAGTTCAGCATCATCCGGAGAGCTCAAGGTTTCCCACACCTGCCCTATACATATTATCATTTTTAGTTTACTGTTTTGTTACTGCTACAAAACAAATTTTAAAATGATTTATTTTCCGACCCCCCCCCCCCAAATATATCATTGTGGCATGTTGGGGCTTAGGTATGGTAAACCCAGAAACAAACAGTGTGCAGGTCATTATCTTGGTCTAAATCTTTGCAGACTACTTGTGACAATAAAAATGTGGTAACTGCAAATCTGATTTAAAATAAATTATCCTATAGTTAATAGTTTAAAACATCCTTCTCCTTGTTACTCCTCACTTGATCACCGTGAATTTGTAGCTCCAGGTCCATCACATTGTCTCCACTTTCTCAAGAACTTCCCCACCTCTTTCTCTCCGTTTTGAGTCTCTTTCTGTTTGGCTTGTTATTAACTGTTTGCATGGGCGTATTAAAATTTCCCCTATTAAAAAAAATAAAAGCGTCCATTTCTCTGCATTTTTCTTCAATAATTAATCTGCATCCCTTCATCCTCTTCATCTCCTTGAGAAGTGCGTTGCTTTCATACCATGCAGTCTTTTACTTTGACCTGGGTCCCAGTCACAATTTTTTGTCTCCCTTAAAAGAACAGTCAATTAAAATAACAGACTGTGTAATTGCTCCTTGTTTAACATCAGCAAGACTCCATTTAATTACAGTGGATTTACTTCTAGAATTCAGACTTGGAAATTACAGAACAAACTAACTTATGGGCGACCGGAACAAAAACATCTGTGCACAATCATGTTTCCATATGGTGCTGGTGAACTAGGGCCTTGAGTATATTTTCAGCTTTCCTGGTGTTAAATGTGTTGCATACTGAATATAGGAGAGCATCATATAAATAGAGAACCACCCACACAGCCCAGGGCACTTGTAAGCAATAATTATCTGAGATGTAGCAATGTTTCAACAACTCTCAACCTCCCTTAGGATTTGTAGAACTCAGCATTTGCATTTCTTCCAATTAACATGGCAACATTGGCTTTTTCTTGGAAATGTGCAATCACAGTGCCTGCAATTTGCAACTTATGAGTAACATCTTAATGATCAAAGTGAATCCCAAAATGAAACATTCCTTCATTTTGAAGTTAAAAGCTTTAACTATATGCCATCGTGACTGTGAGCTACAGCACTGGTTTCTAGCATTTATTTCACTTTGCAATAATGTAAACAGTAAACAGCTCAAGTAAACAGTCAATGTCCAAAAATATGTATCTTGTATAGCAGAGCAGGCCTAGGCAACACCAGGACCAAAGCAGCCATGAGCACAATAGCTTTAACTGCCAAGTGTATATGAATTGTGCGGACTTGATAAACTAGGAAACTGATAGTTGCCTGTCTAGTTTGAACTCCTCTTCTCACATCTCAAAATGATGTCCACTCTTGATTTCAGAGATGAACAAGAGATTAACTCCTTGAAGGAAGAAGTGGGCAGTCTCAACTCTCTGCTTACTGACTTCCAGAAGGACATTGATGGCAGCCGGAAAAGAGAATCGGAGCTATTGGTCTTCACTGAAAAGCTGAGTACTAAGAACGCCCAACTGCAGTCGGAAACCAACTCCCTACAAATGCAAGTAGATAAGATCACCTACAGTGAGAGAGAGTCTCAGAATCAGCTGGAACTAGTGAAGCAAGCAAGAGATGAACTGGTAAATCAGAATTTCAATTAACTGGTTAAGGCTTATGTAATTAATGTTTTTAATTAACCCCTAAGCCCTGGAATAAGCCTGGATGTATTCCTGCAGCTTCTGCTGTTGCTCAATAAATGGCATAATTAAAATAGAGATGCTACAGTTGGGCCAAAGCACGATGAAATAATTCCTTCCTACCTGAAGAAAACCTTGAAAATGTCATCAGGCGCTGCCTTTGAGTCAGTCAGCCAATCTGCACAAAGGCAGATGCATTTTACTATATTTATAGTGAATAGGAGAAACCCTGCTTCCGTGTGCCACTGCTGAAGCCAAATTTGGCAGATTTCTTCTTGGGGAGGGGGGTGCTATTTGAATAAACATGGGGCAGTCTGAATAGGAAAAAAAACACAGCCAGACACATGCATAACGCTCATTATAACTGGCCCGTTAACCGGCTTGACTTAGGTAGTGGCTGGGGATGACGGGTAAGAAGCATTGCACCACAAATGGTTTAACAACTGAAGGCTGTGCCTCCCGCTGTAAATCAAAATAGTATGGATCTCACTTTAAGGAAGTGGTGGCTGGTTCTCTAGCCTGGTTACTGGGAGTTCTGAAAGTCTTGTATGCCTTGTGCAGTCCTCTGATGCTTCCTTGAGCTGTGCATCTTTGCAGTATGTGAAATGAATATATACAAGCTTACGTTTCAGCAATTGGAAACTGGAGCTTTGCTGCCCATGTTATGCTATACGTGATTTCAAATTCTCCATAACTGGGGGAGGAAATACGGCCTGTGGAAGTATGAATGCTTGTACTTCATAACACATGGGGACAGCTAAGCTGATCTTCCCGTTCCTCACAACAGATTCTTATATTCCACGACAACCATATTCTTCAAAGCCCCCAGGAACAATATAGTGGATTGGAATATAAGCAGTTGGTATATTGGGTCTTTCTTTTTATTTTTTGCAATGTGTTTTAAAATTGTATGAAATACTCAGTGGACAATGGGGAAAGCAAATGATAACACATCTTAATTTGTACTGCATAACTATATGTGTTTCATTTTACAAATTCAGGCAAGTAAATTGCAGAAAGAAGAGGAACTTCACAGAAACAATGTTCAAGCGTTGCAGGCTGAATTAGCATCTCAACAGAAAGCATCAGCAGACCTCAACACGAAAGCAGATGAACTAAAAGATGAGTTGGTTACTCAGAAGCGAAAGCATGCTGCAAATCTGAAAGACCTCACCAAGCAACTTCAGCAAGGTTAGTATTTCTCAGACCTTGGTTTGTATGGCTTTTCCCCACAAACATTAGCACTGCATCAAATAATTTATGGTTTGTTCCCTTAGCACGAAGAAAATTAGATCAGCTTGAAAACGGCAACTACGATAAAGATGTCAGCAGTATGGGGAGTCGTTCTAGCTCATCAGGTAGGTCGTATGATTAGTCTCATCAATTATTTCTTTTTTAAAAACGGTACCAAAATCATGCCAATAAAACATATTGTAGTTCTCAAAGTATATTTTCACCAACATGATTTCCCCCAACCACGCCAGTTACTAACAGTTATCCCCCACCAGATTATAATATACCTGAACCCACATCTGTTGAGATTTCTTATCCAACCAGTTCTATATTATTTATAGTAAATAGTAATTAATGGTAACTTTTATTTCTTCAGTGAAAAAAAGCACGTTGACTTATACAAGGAATGGATTACAATAACTGCACTGCAGTAGTTGCTGACAGTCATACTTCATTACAGAAATAATTTATCTAGAACAGGTCTTGTGTTTTCACTTTATCAGGCAATTGGAAAAAGAAAACTCATTGGGCAACTTTAACTGCTCAAATGTCTGCTGTAATGTTCCAACCATTAATTTTCTCTGAGAGTTCTGAATCTTGAATACAATTACAGTTGTGTGAGGCTACCATGAAATAATGGAATAGTTCTTGGAGAGTTTAACCTTAGTATTTATAGCTTGCTGATTTTTTATATCTTCCTGACTATGTGTTCGATGGCAAATACAAATCAGTTACCTTTTTAGTATTGCTTCCTTGGAAGCTGGCAGTGCACAAATGAAAAATCAATTCATGTTTTACAACAGTGAGTCTGCTGCTTTAAAATTCATTGCTTCTCTAGTACTTTGAACATGGAGTAGAATTATCTGTCTGTGTAGAGGCCTGCCATCATCTTACAAGGTCTGTAAGTGGCATCAAAGGCTCTGCACAAATCTAAATGTTTTGTTTTTTCAACCTCCATCATATTTCCATTTTAGTAGTCAAAAAGCTGAGGCACTCTTGAATTTGACCAGATTCTAAACTGGAACAACACTTTACATGGTAAAGCTTTGGCACAATTCTGAATATGTTTGTTTAACAATCAGGGTGGTAGTCACTTGTAATAGGATCTTCCTTTACAGTGGGCCACAACTGTGGATCTCAAAAGCTTCTGCAATTGGGCAGCCTCCTTTAAGTGTCCTTGGCAGAACCCATCCCCCTGTGATTTTTAATAGTTATTATAAATTTGGGTTGCTTTGCTGAGGTCTGCCTGAGTTCTATAGCTTGTCTGTACTAGTCTTGATTATTTTAATTTATTAGATTTATATACCACCTCTCATCAAAAGATCTCAAGGCAATTCACAACCTCAGGGCAGTTTAGGTTTTAGTACTATTATGAAATGTGTATTTTAGATTTTCATACTGCATTTTATATGTTAGCCATTTTGTGGAATATTATGTCAAAATGCAGATTAAAATCTTTTATAATCCATAACTTTTCTTTATTTGACTGAGAGCCATGCAGTGCAATTAAGATGTCATTGGTTTTGACAGGATCGCTTAATGCTCGAAGCAGTAATGAAGATCGCTCGCCAGAAAACAGTGGCTCTTCAGTAGCTGTGGATCATTTCCCTGAAGTGGACAAGACCATCTTGATTGAGAGAATAGTAAGGTTACAGAAAGCCCATGCTCGGAAAAATGAGAAGATGGAGTTCATGGAGGATCATATCAAACAGCTGGTTGAAGAAATCAGGAAAAAAACCAAGTATGTGCAACATCTGGTCCATTTGGTAATCAGTTTGAAAAAATACAATTCAAGGCGCTGTGTTTAAAGTTAACACTGGTACTCTGTATGGTAGCTGGATAACTTCATCGGGAATGAAAATGGTGCCAGACACCTCAATATAGCCCCCATGTATTTCCATGTTTTTCAGGGTGAGGGTGGAGGGCACGCTTCTGCAATGAAAGTTTCCTCCGTTTCTTATATATAGGCACTAATTTGGTAAACGAAATATCTTAATAGTAAACAGAACTTACCATTGAATTAAACTAAAATAGCAATGTTAATTAAACTGTAGTGATTCAAAGCTAATTATGTGTGTTGACGTATGTAAAGTAGTCTGTGCTGTTTTTTTTTAAAAATCCGATTTGAACGTGAATTCTGAAAGTGCTTCCATAGCAATTTGCTGTTCTCTTTAATTACTACCTTTCATGCAAATTGAATCTTAGCAAATTACCAACTGGGAAGCATTAAGCCGAAAGTTTCCTTCACTATTCTTATGCTGGCAGATGTTAGACACTAAGCTCTTCACCTTTGCGAAAGAAAAAAACACACACGGCACAGTTAATTTGCACGAGCTGTTTCAGTTTGAAGCTGCTAAGTAGTTGTGTAGCACACATCTCCCCAGCAAAGTGTACTGTACACCTACTTTCAGAATACAGTACATGATTGCTAAAGACACACTATTTGCACTTGGTGACACTTGGTGTCATGAAGTCAAAATTTTTTTGTGAGTTCCTCACTTTCTTTTTCACAATGAGAACAATACAGTGGTACCTCGGGTTACATACTCTTCAGGTTACAGACTCCACTAACCCAGAAATAGTGCTTCAGGTTAAGAACTTTGCTTCAGGATGAGAACAGAAATCGTGCTCCGGCGGTGCGGCAGCAGCAGGAGGCCCCATTAGCTAAAGTGGTGCTTCAGGTTAAGAACAGGTTAAGAACGGACCTCCGGAACGAATTAAGTACTTAACCCAAGGTACCACTGTATAGCCAACTCTCATCAGTTGGAGACCCCTTCAGCGAAACTCCCTAAGAAATGTACATATGATGGCTCTTAGAGTTAACAATGAGGACAAAATTTGGGAACACCAGTTAGAGTTTGGCTCTGCAGGCCACTGCTTGACGTCTGACCAAGTTTGTTTCCTTTTAACGGTGATGGTGATTCTGGGGACTATATGCCCAGCTGGAAACTGCTAGGACATGATGCCACCTCTAAAAGCAGTTTTGTCAATTTAAATATCTTGAGGTTTTTGCTGGTGCCAAGACTACCTGTGGGGAATTCTGAGCTGCTCTTGTGTCTTGGAAAAAGACCACAGCTAGTTTGGCTTGGAAAGTTGCCTTTATGTTTAAATATATAAAACAGCATGCTTTGAAGTATTTTTGCTCTACCTAGAAACTATTCTTAATAAGATAGTGTTCCCAATGTAACATTTTTATAGAACAATAATAGCATTTCTTCCACTGAGTTCACTCTGCGACACTCTGCGTGTAGGGACAATGCTGAGTTAGATGGACTAATGTTCTGACAGTACAAATTAGCTGCCTGTGTTCTTTCATGTTGTCACTATCTTACACTGTTTTACTTTCTACAGAATAATCCAGAGCTACATTTTGAGGGAAGAAGCTGGCACATTGTCATCTGAGGCCTCTGATTTCAATAAAGTGCATTTAAGTAGGCGTGGTGGGATTATGGCCTCTCTCTACACATCTCACCCAGCAGACAGCGGGCTCACTTTGGAACTCTCTCTGGAGATAAACAGGAAGCTCCAAGCAGTCCTGGAGGACACTTTATTGAAGAATATTACCCTGAAGGTAATTTGAAATAGAAAATTAGAATACATCATGCTTTCCATCGCACCTTGGTTGTTGTTTTTTAAGTGATGGTATATGACTGCAAGCTATTATAGAAAAAAGCCTATTAGACATGCTCTGAACAAAGTTAAAATATCTAGGCAGACTGTCATGTGTACCCTGAAGTGAAATAATTTTGAGTAAATCTATCTTACTTTCTTTCTTACTAATGTGTGCAGGTTTCAAATTGCAGTGGACTTGAATTCATTCAACCTTGAAGACAAGGCACTGTTTTTTTGTTTAATTGGGTATCATAGAGTCTGCTAATATCCCCCTCTATTTTCTTCAAAGGAAAATCTGCAAACACTAGGAACAGAAATAGAACGGCTAATTAAGCAGCAGCATGAACTGGAACAGAGACTGAAGCAAACATAGCTGAGAGCAAGACCAAGGAGGCAGAAAAGACAGGTGCTCCATACCCTGTTGGCATATAACCTGGATATCCGCCAGTGTCTTCTGTCAATCCCATGAAGCTTTAATAAAGCAAACTGGAGTATGTTTATGAGCGAGGTTTACAAGGCCCAAGGCCCAGCGCTTGCTTTGCCTGAAGTGATGGAAAACTCTTAGTGAACTTTTCTGAACGCTATGTGCATCCATATTGCTTTTCACTGAAACAAGATATCAACATGCACCATTTTATGCACTTAAATTTAGAGAGAGAGAGAGAGAGAGAGAGAGGAAAAAAAATCTGCTTTGTGCAACTACAGTACCCTGTTAATGAAGAAGCTTGGTGGGAGGAAAGACTCTTGGGTTTTGCAGTTCTTGGGGGTGGGTAGTGATGGAGAGGGTTGTCCATTGGACATATTAAACTTATTGCCCTCTAGAGGATATATGTTTGGGGAAAACCAAACACTCACACACATGCACTTCCTCTCTTGGATTTATTTAAATTGGTTGATTTTATTTATAACATGCATTGGAAAAGACTTTCATAGTAGACTGTTCTCTAAGGACATGGCACTGCATATTTTATCAATTGGAGACGAGAGAATTTTTTAAAAATCCCTGCTGACTTCTTGGATATGAATTGGATTATTATTATTTTTTAATTAAAGAGAATAATTGAAAGAGAAACTTCTGCAGCTAATTGATGTGAGCTGTTGAAACCAGGATTTCACCTACAGAGATTGCTAATAAAATACAGAGCTATTTATTATTTGAATCCTTGCAAGGCTTTGTAAATTTAAATGGAAATAGCAGTTGCATGTGTGTGCTGTGGCATAAACATATACTCTTGCTACTTTATCGCCTGTCTCATATCTGCCCATGTACTGGCAAGGCCATACTTCTACGTGGGTGGAAGAAGGAAAAGAGGTATTTACTAGGGAACTTAAGTTGTCTATACACTACAAAACTATGGTAGTCTGCTACAAGAAATGACTACATACAAGCTTTCTTAAGAATGGTGAGTGACAGCTTGTGACCCTCCATGTCTTGTTGGACTCTTAACTTCTATCCGTTCTAGTCAGCGTGGTCGGGGGCAATGGGATCTGCCCTGCAATCTGGAGGGCCACAAGCCTGGCGCAGAATGAACAGAAAAAGCTACCCACTATTGGTTGCTGAAATGATAGGCACCACCAGGAGACAATGAACAGCTGCATCTCTGCCAAAAATATGTATGTGAGCTATGCGATTCCTAAAATACCAATTGCAAAGCATTGGAAATAACTGAGCACTTGAGTAGTCTTGCTGGTGGATAGCATGTACTTAGTAAAAGCTCAAGAGCAACAAGTAAAATTAAGTTATCGAGGCTGTTTTGGGAAGAGAAGAAGCTGGTGGGAACTTCAGGCTTTTCTCTTTCTCTTGCTTTGACGAGCGCTAGCATGCGTTTCCAGGGAGCAGAGCAATAAAAGGGAGGCTCTGGTTTCTTATGCTTTAAACCTTGAAGTGATAATATGTGGTTTTTCATGTTCCTTTTTGAGAAGAGGGCAGTGCATGTTCAGGCTTGAGCTTGTTCTGATAGGAGGAAGATGAAGCAGATGCTTGCCTTGCCCTTTCAGGAAGTCATTGGCGTACGGTAAATGCATTATTCCAACTAGGTCATTGCTTTGTTTTGCCTTATTAGAATATAGCAGCTTTGAAAAGCTACACTGCATCAAAAATTAAGGGTAATGAAAAGAAATTGACATATGCCATTCAAGTTTAATTAACTTTCTTCCTTCAGTCCCCCCCTTCCCCACCCAAGGGTGGAGGCTTGAGAGGAAGGCAGCCTCTATTTCAAGTTGCAACGTTTCTTTTAATTTGTTTGTTTGAAATACAAATCTCAACTTGAACTTCTTACATAGTTGCATGTGGAGGCTCCATTCCTCTTCTCACGTTTGTGGATTGAGTCTCACTTTGAGAGAACTGCTCTTTAAAAACAAAAAGGAACCCTAAACAAATGTATTTGTACAAATATGTATATACTGCTAGAGTTTGTATTTTTTAAAAATCCATGCATTTCATACTTATGTACAGTAGCAACATCACATTAGCAAAACATGTTTGCCTTCCAAATGGAACCTTTATGATGCTGGGGAGAAAGAACTGTCCTCAGTCTTCTACATACAAAATTAGACACTTTCCCCTGTTTAGTGTTACTTCATTGTGTATAAATTAGAACTGGAGTAACTGAAACTGTACAAGTCTGCAGTTTTTCCTTCAAGGGGGTCATTGTTAGTCACCAATTACTTGTTTTTAAGGATCAGGAATTAAGGAGTGTTTGCACACAAAACCAACCAACCAACCAGCCCAGAATTTCTTGGGGTTTTTAATGGCAGAAGTGTATTTATTTTCAGAATAGTGCTTCACTGCGCACCACAAATTTAGCCTATCTACTATATATGCTTGAAAAGTTGTATATGTGCAATTGCACTGAGTCTTGTTTAAAATACATCCAGCCCGGGGTGAACCTCCTTTTCTCCTTTCATGAGGAACACAGATGTTTTGGAAGGGAAGAACTTCCTTTTCACCTGTGTGAATTGGTCCAGGACAGAGTTTGACTTAAACTATTAAGATGAAAAAAGAGCTCAGAGAAGGGTGATGTGGTGGAAGCCATTATTTTGATTAGCCTTTTAATAGGCCTGATTGCTTATCCTTTTCTGAATGGAGGATATCAATAAACTCGAGTGTGTGTGATATGCCTGGACAGCAACTCCCAGCTTGTGGTAAACCAATTGTGTGATGGTAGATGGCACAAGCAGAACTGGATATTTGGTGCTGCATCTAGTGTGAGCTATATTCAGAGTAGACCCATTGAAATTAATGGATGACTTAGCACCATTAATTGCAGTGGGACTACACTGAGTAAAACATAGATGGCTACAACACTTAAGAGGTTTGCCACAAAGCCATCTGTTTTCATTGGCATGCAAAATGAAAAACGGCTTTTTGTATTGAGCGAGTGCTCTGTGCAGAATATGCCAACAAACAGGATAGTAACTGCTGCATGAACAACTTCTGTACTTTGTACAAAAGGGAGACTGCACACCCCAAATTGTTAGAGTATGTCTCAAGGTATTTTCTAAAGGAAGTGTTCAGACAGACTACCAATTTGAATCAGCCCTTTGCATTTTAAGATCACTTTGAAGGTGGAATTATTGGAGAGCAATTTAATTTGATTGTATCTTTGCCATTCTTTCATAGATGCAATTTGCAAATGCTGTGAGGGCAACTTGACAAGATGAGGGGAGATCTGTAATTGACAAAAGTAGCCAGGGAAGATTCAGGTGAGAAATAGCAGTGCTGTGGGAGCAAAGGGTTAGCATGAGAAGGAAATAATAAATAATAATAAATGTTATACTGCCCTTCATTCAAATATCTCAGGGCAGTTCACAACATAAAAACACAAAAGACATAACCCAAAAAAATAAACAAAACCCCCCTCCCACAAGCACATTCTTTAAAAAATAAGATTTTAATCTTCCTGGGTTGCAGTCCGCACCCCTAGAACAGTTAACCACCTCTTCCTCCTGATCCAAATCTTTGTCACAGACAGTTGAATTTGCCATTTTATATGGGCAAGCCAATCATCATTACCATGACCAGAGCATCTTCATGGCCAGCATGTGTTTGCACTGAATTGTGGAGTATGCACGACTCTATCAATATTGAGTTTACTTTACCACTACCATAGTTTTCTGCCTACCTACTTTTCTGTGCAGTAGAAGTAGCTTAGACCACCCAGAGGAAGCAGGCATACTTAATGCTATTCTTTTACCGTCAGAGGTATTTAGGTCAGCATATTAGGCCACCTTCTTTTTGAATATTCAGAATGCTTAATTAGAGACCTCTTCAGGGCTACCTGCAGCAAACCGTCCAAATGATAATAATGGTGATTCAGCCATTTATAGAAGGGGTTACTAATAAAAAAAACACCCAGAGTTTTGTAGCGCCTTAAAGGCTAACAAATATGTTATGGCATAGAAGCTTTCATGGGCCTGAGTCTTTATATGCATGAAATATTATCAAGCAGTATCTGGAGAAAACTTGCTCTAGGAATGGCACATGTTTTGCAGCATTGTATGTCCCCAGTACGCAACATGACGTCTTAATTGGTCTTTAATTCCTGATAATTTAAACTAATTAAATAAGGGAGTTTTCGTCAGACAATGGTAATACAAGGATTAGTGCATGCTATGAACAGGGAAAATATATATAGGAAATTGCTTCAATATGAAAATAAAGAAATTAGAAAAAATAAAGTGATGTTACCACTATCTAATGCATTTCTGATGTTCCAAATAAACTGCACATTACTTTTCTTCCTTTTCAAAGCCCGTTCAAGAAAGAAAGTATATTTAAGAGTAACCCAGTCCTTTGGCTGCAGACCTTTGTACTTTTCTGGGATTAACCTCCCCTTGAACCCCATGGAGCTTTATAGACAGACCCCCCCCCCCTTCTGCACCATACCTTTAAAGCATCATCATCATGCCACTTTGAACCATCATGATTTACCCCCTTAAGACTCATGGAAACACTAGGTTTTTTAAGAGTGCTCAAAAGTTGTAAAGAAATCCCTGTTCTCACAGAGCTCATTCTCAGAGTAGTTTAACAATCAGTCCCTCCTTCCAGGGAGCTCCGGCAGTTGTAACCCTGGGAGAAAAATAGAAGACTCATAACAACTCTCAGCACCCTTAACAAACTTCAGGTCACAGAATTATTTGGGGGAAGCCATGACTGTTAAGTGGCATGATACATGAAGAGCGCAGATGGGCCATAACCAGGACTGAGATGCTAAGTCGGTTGTCCAGTCTTTCTAGCCTCATAGGAGCCTCTTAAAAAGCAGAGTCTGAAATGACCATGGCACAATTCACAGAAAGTGTTAGAGATAAAAGAACGAGCTCTCTTCATTTTGAGACAAAGATATCGGCAGCATTTTTGAAAGGACAAAGCTGTTCCATCAGAATTTAAGATTCCATCTTCTGTTAACAGAATGGCTTGGGTTTCGTATCTTATTCTTCTCTTTCTAGGCTTTTAAATTCAAGTGCTACGTGGTTTTCAGACACAGGTCAGCTTGGCAGCCAGTCCTGATATCTGTTCTAAATGAGGAGGTTACTCACAGATTTGGGTTCAAAATCTTGGTATGCCCCAGCAAGTTTTCAATTCCATTTCCTGAAGAGCAACAACCTTTACCCAGTGTCAAAATCACAGTGTTGGTTGTTAACAAGTTGACATCTATCTGTGAGGCAACCCATGTTATTCTTTGTTTAGAAAAATGACAGTAATTCCTCTTGGCGGCTGTCTGCATGTACATGAAAGTGGTAAATCAGATATTTTTGTAACAGAAAATATGCATACTTAGAGGCAGGGTTACTGTCATCTGAGGACATCTGTCATGCAAGAGGGAATGCTGACAGACCTAGACCACTGACTTGTATATGCACGTAGACAACGTTCATGGAATTTTAAAAGAGTGCGCAAATTAGATGGTATACCCAAGTATGTACATCACTTGACTGCATTGAAGAGTGTCGTATTTCAGGTGATGTTGGGGGATGGTTCTAACTTGGAATTAACATTTGTGGCAGCTCAGTCATACATGCAAGCAATCACTTGATGTTCCCACTGAGGTTAGTAGGTCCCCTCCAGTTACTATTGACTGCCATCCTTAGCAAAAAAAAATACAAAAAAAAATACTCTGCTCTTATTGATGATTAATTTGTTTGCAACTCATTTCCTTCAAGTTAATCATTTGCAAATAGTACTAAGGCTTAGTAATGAGGACCAAAACCACCTGTTTTCTAAGACAGCAGACGTGTTCTACTTTAAAAGTGCATCTTGTTCCTGAAGAATAGAGGGGTGGGAGTGTTCTTTCTGTTCATAATATAATTTTAGAGTAAACAAGCCCCTATGAATGTTACTTTATTCATAATCCTTTTAAAGCAAGGTAGTTTAATATTTTGAAACAACAGTAGGTGGTGCTAGAAAACACTTCATATCCTCTAGCGAAAACAAATTGAAGGGAAAACGATGCCATATCTGTGTGGATCTCTCAGTTCATTACAGGTGCTGAACATATTTTTCCAGAAATGATTATATTATTTATCTACTTTGAGTGCTGATAATTTCATTATGTCCAATCTTCCATTTGTATGTATGTGTATTATGACAAAAATATAGAAAATAATGGCTTGACTAAATCATATTCTGTAGATATTTCTGTATAAATGATGCCCCCCCAATACATGGATATACATTATGTATATATTGGACTTTGAAATAATAAATGCCACAAACAAATGTGCGGGTGCTTCTGTTTAGTACTTCTAACAGCAACATGTCTGGAAAAATACTTAATTTTGACCCTCTGTACATAACCTACAATTTATGGATTTTTAAAAAGACATTTTAACAATTGGTTCTTGTTAACTTATACACCTTCATCCTGCAAAAAATTAATGTACGTATATATATACCCTCATTAGGGACGCGGGTGGCGCTGTGGGTAAAACCTCAGCGCCTAGGGCTTTGCCGATCGCATGGTCGGCGGTTCGAATCCCCGCGGCGGGGTGAGCTCCCGTCTTTCGGTCCCAGCTCCTGCCCACCTAGCAGTTCGAAAGCACCCCTAAGTGCAAGTAGATAAATAGGTACCGCTTTATAGCGGGAAGGTAAATGGCGTTTCCGTGTGCTGCGCTGGTGCTGGCTCGCCAGAGCAGCTTTGTCACACTGGCCACGTGACCCGGAAGTGTCTCCGGACAGCGCTGGCCCCCGGCCTCTTAAGTGAGATGGGCGCACAACCCTAGAGTCAGACACGACTGGCCTGTACGGGCAGGGGTACCTTTACCTTTACCTTTATATACCCTCATTGCAATGCATACCCACTTCTTATTGACTAAATTAATGGATCTGATGAGGCTGGAGATATACACATTTCCTTTAGGTGTACGCCTGGTGGATGATGATGATGATGATGATGATTTGTAAGCTGTCCTTCACCATAAGGCCTAATGTGGCATACAACCATTAAAACGGTTTACAAAGCTGTTTTAATTACGGAAAGGTGGGTCCTATAAATATGCATTTCAGGTCAGTGTTAGAAACAGATATGAAAGCTAGGAGCTAAATGACACCTTAAACCTAGGTTATGGGTGCAACAACGAAATGTCTAGGCATGCTTTTTAAATAAGAAGAATACAAAGCTGAAAAAGAAGTAGTAGTAAAATATTTCTGAAGTATTATATACATTTTTTACATGGTCTAGCAGTCCTTCCCCTGCCCACCACCCTAATATTCTTAAGAGGGTCTCTTCTCCAGTCTTCAGAGAGTAGCTGGAAGCGGGGAGGCAGAAAAAGGTCCTCCCTTCCTTCTACTCTGCTGTTTTAATCTGAAATCTTAGGCACAGGATTGTGCCCAGAGCTCAGAACTCTTTGCGCTAATGAGATTCTCTGTTGCAAAATGCGCCTAGAACAATGGGAGTTTCAAACACTGTTTCAGGTGTCAAAAGCCCAGGGTAACGTATTTAGCATTTACTGGAAGTTACCGTATTTTTCGCTCTATAAGACGCACCAGACCACAAGACGCACCTAGTTTTTGGAGGAGGAAAACAAGAAAAAAAAATATGTGGAATCTCAGAAGCCAGAACAGCAAGAGGGATCACTGCACAGTGAAAGCAGCAATCCCTCTTGCTGTTCTGGCTTCTGTGATAGTTGTGCAGCCTGCATTCGCTCCATAAGACACACACACATTTCCCCTTACTTTTTAGGAGGGAAAAAGTGAGTCTTATAGAGCAAAAAATACGGTATATAAATGAAGATGGCAGACACACCTTTAAGGGGAGGGAGGTGGGGGCAGAACAGTGAACGATATTGGGAACAGTAGCGCAGTTCCACTTTCCACTTGACAGTGTGAAGCCTAAAAAACTTGCCTTAAAAAAGGGGGTTCTATGATCCTAGCTGAAAGCTATAATTTACACTTCGCAGCATACCTTTTTAATAGTGTCCTGTTTATTGCCTCATTCTTCCCAAACACAAATTGGCCTGTATGTGAAAACATGTCCTGGATTGTCTGAGTAATCACAACCTATTTCTCTGAAGAAAGGCTGGAGTACACCAGGTGTGCCTAAACCAAATTCTCAAGCCGGACACAAGGAGTTTCAACAGGATGAATCGTACGCTTGTATTGCCAGAGACACACAGACAGACAGAAAGCGCACAAATACAGTGCCGAACTTGGCTAGCTGAAGCTGACTGGGCAGCCCTGCTGGGGCCGGAATATCAGATTTCTGGGGATTTGTCATAATGGTATCTTCAAGTCCCTTGGTGCATGTGCTGTGTGAAAGAAATGATAAATCGTGTCCTCCCTAAAAGAGGGCACATGTTGGGGTGAGATCTGGAGACTGACCTCCTGTGTTGTGGGTGGGTTGGATTGGTTAGCCACAACACTCGATTAGTAGGTCCCTCATTGTTGGGTTCAATCTGGCCAATGGGGCGCAGTCTGAATGGATCAAGGGACCTATTTATACCCATGCGCGTGACCCAGAGCTTCTCCTTTTGGCTCGTCCATTCGGAACACCCGCCTACCTCTGCTTAATTTTAGGGCTTTGTGCGATTGACCTTGCTATGTCGTCGTCTGTCGTTGGGACAGGGGCACGGCAGGAATTTCCCCACTTGACTGATTGGCTGTTGCCATTTGGGCTTTGCCTGCCGCCTAGCAAATCGTCACAACTTGTAAGGTTGCGGATAGGCACTGGTTCAGGTGATAGAGATGGGAGAGTGATCTCACCATCCCTATGTGAAGGGTATTCCGTTAAAGGAATCCAGGGACTCAATTGGTTTTTTCAACCCCCGGGAGGGGGTTGTGCCCGTGCCTGAGTCCAGGGGGGCATCTGGGTGGTGAACATAGTCTGTTCCCGGCTTTTCACCTACCCAGGTGTTCACCCTTGGCTGACCTATGCTGGTGCCCTGGGTCAGCGCTGCCTGCAAGGGTGCAGGGAGCTAGTCGACCAGAGCCTATGCAACCACTCACCTACTGTAATCAATAAAGTTGTGGCCTAAATTCTGCCAAAAACCAAACTAAAATTTGAGCCAAGTGTGAATTTATTTAGGGGGGAGGTCTCAGTCTGAACACGCAACTATTTTGCCTTCTGCCTCCTGTCTAGAGTTCTCAACTTTTTACAGCACCCACTGGATCTCGGAGGCAGGTGAGAATGGGACACACCATTTATATTTCTTTTTAAAATGTTGTATGCAATGCCTTAAAGCAGAAAAACAGGTAATATTAAATTAACCTTGTCAATGTTGAATTAACCTAAGGCAACTGCCAATTGTAGAAAGCTTGGAGCTCAGCTTACGTCTTAATTCGCTATACAGGCAACAACGGAGATGCTGTTTTCAGAGGGGGCGGGGAGGTGCTGGCAGTAAATGTTCTCTGGGTTTTTTATCCTTGTAGTTTCTTCTGTAAATTGCATTAACATTTCATTTGCATTTTTAAAAACCTTTCCTTCTTCCAAAGCTCAATACAAAGAATGTGGTCCCTCCTCCATCTTCCTAACAGACTTATCAAGTACCGTATCTTAGATTAGCCTATAATCTCTTTGGTGCTGCTAACACAGTGGTTTGACTTCACCCCCAGAGGGACAATCCAGTGTTTCTAGAAACAGATGGATGCCAAGCACATTGCATAACCTTGGTGGCTACAAGTACGCATTAAAACATTGGTCCCTAAACCTAGGGCACCCCTCTAAGCACTGCACTACAGTGAGGGATAAGGGAGAAATTAATTCAGTTCATGTGCTAATCCCAAACCTACTGAATTTGTAGTTCCAGAACTGAAATGCCGATATCACCTTGAAATCCTCACATCTCTGAATTTTGTGTTGCAGTTCTGCAACCCAAGAAAATGTACAGTGGTACCTTGGGTTACATACGCTTCAGGTTACAGACTCCGCTAACCCAGAAATAGTACCTTGGGTTAAGAACTTTGCTTCAGGATGAGAACAGAAATTGTGCAGCGGCGGCGCAGCGGCAGCAGGAGTGGTGCTTCATTAGCTAAAGTGGTGCTTCAGGTTAAGAACAGTTTCAGGTTAAGAACAGACCTCCAGAACGAATTAAGTTCTTAACCTAAGGTACCACTGTATTCAGAAATGTATGTTTTAGAGAAATGTGTAATAGTGAAATAATGTCCATGATCACATTTAAGCACAGTTGCTTGTAAAAATGTGTATATTGGGAGGCATGTGCACAAAACTTCATACCAACTTAAAAAACAAACAAACTGATGCAGAAATGGGGGAAAGTAAACTAAAGACTGGAAAAAAGAGAAACTGAAACTGGCAGATCTGTGCATCCCAACAGCACATCACCTTTCTCTTGCCTTTCTCTCGAGTACTTAAGTTATTCAAAAATATTTTATTTGCTTAATCTGCTAGGTATTGGAAGGGTGGGCTCTAAATAGCATCTCATTTCAGTGCTACTTTGATTAAAAGCCTCTGCTATGACTGAGCATTGCATTGACCATAGTTTTGAAGAGTGCTTGTTATGGGGAATAACTGAAATGCAAATAATGGACAAAAATAAAATCAAAAACAACCGGGGAGCAATTTCTAAACAGAGTTCATATTCTATTCATAAATAAGATGCCAGGTGCTGTATAAGAATAGAAAAATGACAAGTTGCTTACCGAAAGCACACAATCTGAAAACATGACCCAAAAGAAAAGACAATTTGGAGAAAGGGGAAGTTGCACAAGCTACTGATCATAGGAGTAGGAAGAAACAGAAGTCAGTCCATCAGGAGTGTAAAGCAAACGAGAAACAATTAGTTTCTAATAATTTCTTAGTCTACGAGTTTTCCACTGCTCACACCAAAAGCCTACTTAAAGCTTTTTATTTTCACAATTGGAAATTCTCAGTGTTTGCAAAACTCCTCTTTGGCCAGGAGAAGGCGCCAGTGAGTAGTCTCCATGACAAAAAATAATGTGCAGAATTCCCACTGAGGATTCTGGGTGAACGAAGATCTGTTGAGGCCTTGGATTGCCTTCTGCACTCTCAAAGCATATCTCTGAGCTTTGAGAGGAAAAGGAAAAAAGCAAAAGGCAAAGGTGGCTGGCAGGATCATAGCAAACAGCGCCTTGTTTGCTTTGGTCCTGCTCTCAAGCGCTGGAGCAATGCAGCAGCACTTGCCTGAATGAATCCCCCAGATTGAATGGTCAGGATGCCACCTGAAAGTGAAACCTGCAGAGGCAGCCAGCAAAATATTTTAAGGAGCCGTGAGAGAGGAAGCAGAGCGATAAGACAGAGCACATGGTGCACGTGAGAAGTGGAGGTTTGATAAGCTTAATGTTTGGTGAATGGAAGGACTAAAGAGAACAGAAAGGAAACACAGATAGGCGGGGTCCCAGATCCCTCCACGACTCCTTTTTTCCTTTAACAACAGATATGAGAAATGCAACTGCACATACGTTGGCTCAAAGACAACACCCAAACTGTTGTTGAGAAGGCTGAAGGGTGATGTTATCAGTAGAAAAAGAAGACAGAATATTGGGGGAAGTGGACACAATGCATTCTGCCTTCTGCATATTTCCTTTAGGATACTGGGTTAAACCACAGAGCCTAGGGCTTGCTGATCAGAAGGTTGGTGGTTCGAATCCCCGCGACGGGGTGAGCTCCCGTTGCTCGGTCCCAGCTCCTGCCAACCTAGCAGTTTGAAAGCACATCAAAGTGCAAGTAGATAAATAGGTACCGCTCTGGCGGGAAGGTAAACGGCGTTTCCGTGTGCTGCTCCGGTTCGCCAGAAGCAGCTCAGTCATGGTGGCCACATGACCTGGAAGCTGTACGCCGGCTCCCTCGGCCAATAAAGTGAGATGGGCGCCGCAACCCCAGAGTCTTCCGCGACTGGACCTAATGGTCAGGGGTCCCTTTACCTTTACCTTACTTACCTGATACTAGGCTTTCAAATAAGTGTAAGACCTGTAGTAATAAGGACAGAGAGAGGGAACAGAAAGTTGGATACTGTCCCTGTGAGAACAGGATGCTGAGTTACATGAACTTTGGTCTGATCAGGCAGGGCTCTTATGTTTCTATCTGCTTTTTTGTGAGACAGGAGCAAAACCAAGAAGGGGCACAATTAAACTTGGCAGATGTGTTTCTCTGTATGTCGAAATGGATTTCCTTTTGGGGTGATTTCTATTCAAAAGTACAATATAAACATTCACTGAAACAGAGATGTTTCTTGTTCTGCTTGTTCTCCAGAAGCAGCTCTCTATCTCCAGAGGTGTGGCCCTCCACATCATTCCCAACATCATCAGAACAACCACAGCTTCCCTACCCCTGCTGCATCTTATAAACAAACGTGTCAAATAATGGCAGGGCTCATCAGTGAAGGCAGATTTGGTCTCTCTTCTATCTCTTTAAGAGGCCACACCGGAGAGTTCCTATTGGCTTCATACCTACCCTGTTTCTCTGTGTGTTGACAATTGTCACCTGCTTCAGATGGCAACAACTGATCACAAAAAAGCAACCAAAGCTTTCGAGAGGAAATATACATAAAATCAGGATACACCATCTCCAGCTTGGACATTTACTTATGTCTCAGAGGAAGAGGAACATCTTACTGCAACAAGGAGAGTCAGATGAAGGCATGGAGGGCAGGGTTCCCCCTCTTTGCCACACATGCATATTCCTGGAGAGCTAGTGTGAGTAGTGGTTACAGTACTGGATTAAGGCCAGGGAGATCCAGGTTTAAGGTCTCACGCAACTGCAAACTTCACCAGGAGATCTTGGAGCAGGAGATCGAGAGATCTTGGAGCAGGAGATCGAGAGAGAGAGAGCCAGTGTGGTGTGAGAGCCCGTGTGGTGTAGTGGTTAAGAGTGGTAGTCTCATAATCTGGGGAACTGGGTTCGCGTCTCCGCTCCTCCACGTGCAGCTGCTGGGTGACCTTGGGCCAGTCATACTTCAGCCCCACTCACCTCACAGAGTGTTTGTTGTGGGGGAGGAAGGGAAAGGAGAATGTTAGCCGCTTTGAGACTCCTGAAGGGGAGTGAAAGGCGGGATATCAAATCCAAACTACTACTACTACTACTACTACTCCTCCTCTTCTTCTTCCTTCTTCCTTCTTCCTCTTCTTCTTCTTCTTCTTCTCCTCCTCCTCCTCCTCCTCCTCCTCCTCCTCCTCCTCCTCTCTAAGCCTAGCCTAACCTAACCTTATAGGGGGTTGTAATGATAAAATCGAGCGGACAGGAAACCCTAACACTACCCTGAACTCTTTGGAAATGTGATGGAATAAACATTTCAGAAATAAATAAATACCCACGAATTATGGGTTGTAGGATTGCCATATTTCAAGAGGTAAAAATCTGCTGAGCTTTTTTAGGGCAATTGCCCAATAGCTCCTCTGCCATCATCAAGCCCATGAACAAGAGCCCAGGTCGCCAGAGCCCAAGCCTAAACCAGAATCACATGCAGGCATGCACACGTACACACAACCCCCAAATTCCAGGACATTTGCTTTAAAATGTAAAATTCCTCCCGAATGAGCATGTAGGACCCCCAAAAGAGGACATGTCCTGGAATTCCCGGACGTATGGCAACCCTATGTAGACAAGGCAAAGCAGGATCAGCAGTGTCCTCTGCTTGCTCAGAGTAGTGAGCAAGCCTAACCTGCAATCCTTTATAAACTGGCAGGGAATATCAATTTATCCGCTCTGCCCTACTGTATTGTGATTAAAAGGCTTACTTTGGCCAGAAGTGAGTGGTGGCACATAAGGTGAGTCTCCCTCAGCTCACAGGTTCTGAACGTGATTCTTGACACAAGTTGACAGGAAAGCCTTTATTTGTCCAATTGATCATTCAAGAGAGAAATTTAGATTTTTCTGCGGTTAAATTAAAATATATCATATGCCTTTATTTGATCCGTTTCTCTGTTACTGTTGTTACTTCCTCCAGATCTGATTATCTCTGCCCATGAGAGTGCTAAGTGGCCTGTAAAACAGTTATTGCTATATTGGTTCCTTCTAAAGGCAGATTATCAAAACAATGGCAATACTAGTTTATATATAGTATTAGTATCATCCGCCATCACCCGGCCTGGAATTCCAAGCATGTTCTGACCTTCAAATTGATCTCAAAGCAAAGTATGCTCCTTTCCCATGCATGCCACACTTCTTCTGCACTTCAACAATGAGACTGCTTCACCCAAAGCCACATGGTGCTAGAAATTCAGAATCTTGTGACTGAAGTGCCGGTCTCTTTGATTATATCAAGCGACTTAATTCCCCCAACAGGCCAATATAAAAGTAGAAAGGTTTAAGAGAAGGAGAACAATTATTGGGAGTTAGTTCCCAAGCCGAAGAAGCCATACCGAACAACACACACACACACACACACACACACACACACACACACACATATACAGATAGTGTGCCCCCTTCCTCCATCTTGCCTTTGCAGATCCTCACATGAGACACTGTGTGTACGTGCCAAAACCTGTTCACTTGCTGTAACCGTTTGTGGGCCAGCAAAAGTGGTTTGATAATAGAACCGTGAAAGGCAGCCTTATCTTTTGCACCACAGTTTGTTTTCGGGGAAGAGAAATTAGCTGCGTCACTGCTGGATTCAGCATGTTGTTATTAGCCTAGTTCGTGGACTTTTTTCTGAAGTTTGTAGTCATGGGGAGAATTCTGATCTGGTCCTGGGTGACGGAGTATGTCTTTACACCTCTGAAATGTAGCTGTATCGAGATGTCAGATATTCTAGTTGATTTAGAATTTGAGAGAAAGTGGAAAGAAAAGTAACTGAAGAGGCATGTTGAGGTGTTGGTGGGTTTTCCACAACAGTTACTTTCTTAGACTCTGCCACTCCAATGATCCAATTAAACCCCGGTTGGCTCAGCTGGCTGTTGGCATAGCATTCACCAGCATAGCCTGTCTGGCAGGTATGGTGGCACCCAAAGCAAATCCTCTGGCTCTCTCAGGAAGTGGCCTAATAAGGATCTATCTGGTTGCATACACACCATACATTTAAAGCACACTCACCCACCCGCAGATGATCCTGGGAACTGTCAAGGGTGCTGGAAATTGTAACTGTGTGAAGTAAACTACAATCTGGTGGGGGTGCTTTAACTACTTTGTGTGTACGCAGCACCAGTGCTCTTTTTCCTGGGGGGAATCAGGGGTACACATACCCCTAAACATTTTGTGAATCTAAGTTTGGCCTCATTGAGGGGCAGTATTTCAATATGAGTAGGAAAATGAGAGTAACCCTAAACATTTTTTTTTTTAGATAAAAAGCACTGCGCAGCCCTATGATTTTGGTTTAACTGCTGAGGCTTTCTCTCAAAGTTATTGCAGACTGTAGTTTGATGATGGCCATAATAATTCTCCATTAGAGATTCCAGTCCCTCCTTTCAAACTGCAGCTCTTATGAGGTTTATCGGCTGCTGAGACCGTTGGTAAGATTTGTATGTATTCTGTGTCGTTTCGTGTCATTTCATTATCAGTTTTAACAGGGAGAGCACCTTACCTAATCTCTATGCTTTTATAAATGTGGCATGCATTCTTCTTATCTGCCTTCCTATCAACCAAAGATATGCTTTTACCATTGTTAAGGAGACAAAGCAACAGTCAGCAAAGGGCAAAAAAGAAATCCCACACGCTCAGAAATAATTCTCTTTTGTGTGAACTAAGCAGAATGACTTCAAATCCATGTTTTACATCAATACAAACATTGCTAAAATACTGGAAAACGCCTCACAAACAAAATTTCCCAATAATTTAAACTATCGCTCCTTCTGAGAGCTAACTCATATGGTGCATGTTGCCAGGATTGTAGCTAAGGTGGGGTCACTGAGAAACAAGAAGTTTCAGGATACTTGGGGAGAATCCCAAGGTTTGCAGAAGTACAAAAAATATTTTTAAAACCCCTAAACAGTCCAAATAGGATTAAGTGTGCTTTGTAGTAGTCATTGAATGCAGAAGGACAGTATGAAAAGAAATAAAGAGGTTTATGTCAACGAAGTGGAATGCCCCATTTGGATGGAATGACTGAACAGGGGCACTCCTTTAAAGAAAGATGATGCATTGCAACATTGTGTTGTGGATTCTGTTTGTAGGGTTACAGTTTCCATTCTATGCTTAGAACTATGACCAAAGCCGAGTCCAAAGCTCAAATGCAAATTCCTCCTGTAGGAAACTTCCTGAAGAACATCCCTTCTTATTTGCTTTCCTGACTGTTCTGTACTCCAGTCGTGGCCGACTCTGGGGTTGCGGCGCTCATCTTGCTTTATTGGCTGAGGGAGCCGGCGTACAGCTTCTGGGTCATGTGGCCAGCATGACTAAGCTGCTTCTGGCAAAACCAGAGCAGTGCACAGAAACACCGTTTACCTTCCCGCCAGAGCGGTACCTATTTATCTACTTGCACTTTGATGTGCTTTCGAACTGCTAGGTTGGCAGGAGCTGGGACCGAGCAACGGGAGCTCACCCCGTCGCGGGGATTCAAACCGCCGACCTTCTGATCGGCAAGCCCTAGGCTCAGTACAAAGGTGCTATTATTGTCAGTCTTTTCTATAGTTTTTGGTGGTAGCGCTGCATTATTAACTTTTTTTGCATATTCTTTCCTTCTGACTTCACTGTTTCCTTACCCCATATGTTGAGTGTTTGTGTGTACGCACGCATACCCCTGCTCCTACCTGCAACTCAGGATAGCACTTCATACATAATCTAATGAAATGAATTTCAGTCCTCAAAAGCTTATTTCTTAATTGTTAAGGTGCCAGATAATGTTTTCCTTGCATTTGTGCATAATATTCTCCACACCAAGACCAGGATGGCTATTCTCCTGGCTTCAGAGGGTAGGACCCAAACCAATGGATTCAAATTGCAGGAAATGAGATTCCAATCCTGCATTGCAGTGGGTTCGACTAGATGACCCTTGGGTCCCTTTCCAACCCTACAATTATTTTATTCTGTTCTAAACACTCATATTCTGCCAATTAACCCGTCTGCTTTTGCTCATCAAACACTTCATGTTACAGCTTTCTAACAAACAGTTTATCCTACCTTGGGATGGTTGGCAGGTATTGTACTACCAAGATACAATCTCTCTCTCTCTCTCTCTCTCTCTCTCTCTCTGTGTGTATTTTACTGGAAGTGCTGAATTATGTGTAAATATGCCAGCACATGAGACCACAGCCCATTTTATTGCATGAATCAGATACAAATGAGCTGTCCCAAGGGATGACCTGAAGAACAATATAAAAACAGCAGCAGTGGTATTCACTTCCCCATTAAAAAAGCAACTCGGCAAACATCACAGGGTTGGGATTCCTAATCAAAAGAGATTCCTTGCTCCACTGCCAATGGGGATTTTTATTTTTTATTTTTATGAGATGGGCTGAACGTCCCACCTTCCTGTTCAGGGAAGAAGGGTTCTTCCCACCCACACCTTGCAGGTCACAATCTTGGTAACAGCTGCACCCAATTTCTTTGGAAACTCTGTCCTCAAAAGTCCCACCCCAGCCCCTCCAACCCTTCTAGAAAGTTCCAGCTACTTACTGTATCATGTTCACAGAAAAGTATCAGAGGTCCCCAATCTGCTCTTGACATGTTTAAAAAGCAAGCCAAGGCATGTGATTTAATCATTCATTCATTTTTTTTTATTTCACTCTTCCTCCAAAATGAGTTTAGGCAAACACTCCTGTGGCAAAAATAAAATGAAATGAAAAACAAAAGCATTTGAAACAAAAACAATCAGACATCTAAAATAAATTTAAGAACAGATGTAACCAAATCATATCCCTTGGATAGGCCTGTTGAAACAGAAAAGTTTTCAGCAAGTGCCTTAAAAACTACAGTGGTGGTGTGTGCCTGATGTCAATCGGCAAGGAGTTCCAAAGAAGAGAGGTTGCCACATTAAAGGAATTTTAAGAACGGCATAATATACTGATGGGAACAGGAATAAACAGTAGAATTTCCTTCTGCCTAGACAAACACCACTAGCTTTGCCCCACAGGTTGGCTTCCCAGGTAAGTGGCAGCCTTGTTTTAATAGATTTCTTAAAAATATATGGCAGTTTCCCAAACAGATTGTGAACTGCCAAGTACGGAACACAGATCAGAGAACCACAATGTTTAGAGCATGGATGGAATCCTCAAATTTGGCAGCTTGCCAATACCTGCAAGTAAATTGCATAACCATCTACACAACAGGTGCTAGAGAAAAGGGAAGTGTCCTAGGTAAATCCAAGCAATCGGAGCTTCGGGAACTGTAGAACAGAACTCGGAAACAATAGTCTTCCTATCTTCAGTATGACAATGAGGCTGTTGAGAACATTTGGCTCCCTTTAGCACCCATAAAACCACTTTTTATTTAATTGTTGAATTACGGGTGAAGAAAAAGGGGAAAGGGGATTTTTGAGTGCATCTGCTGCATTATTATTATTATTTTTTAATCCAGAAATGGGACTATCAGACCTGGATGCCAAATGCAGCCCTCCAGGCCTCTCTATGGGGCCCTCATGACTGTCCTCAGGTCACACCCCCTCCCCAGATGGTCGTCAGGAAGAATGACAGGACAATGTGTCTGCCCAAACCAATACAAGGTTTGCGCTGCTTGAATAAGTAGTGCTAAACAGAAGTCAAGGATAGATAGAAAATTGGGCAGAGGGAGGATTTGTTTTGGTTTGCATTTTAAGAACCTACAAAATGCAGCTCCCCTTCAAAATCTGCACACTTCTGAATGTTTTGGTTCTTGAGCCAAAAAGATGTGTACATTTTAATGTAAATCGGTATGTAAACTGCTTAGGGGCTTTGATGAGTAAGTGGTATACAAACCCTGTGAAATACATGAAAAAATTAAATTGGGCAAATTAAAGGAAAGTGTTCATAACAATGGCTTTATTACTGAAAATAACATACAAAAATGCATTAGCTTAGAGAAAACTGCATACATGAATTTAATGTATTTGGAGAAGTGTGCCCTAAAGTGCTGATTAATGTTGAGTACTTTCTTTTTTTAAAAAAAAATGAGTTTAAGATTGGGAATATGAGAAGTTGGCAGATTTGTTCATCCATAGTGGAGCATTAGAGAAAGCAGTATGGACTGCTTCACCTCAATGTGCACTGTGTAATGGACATTGTCCATAATGTGAAAGCTGCCCAAGTACATGAAGTACAGATAGGAGATCATTTCAACATCTAACCCCCCCCCCCCATAAAACTCAGGCAGCTGCTGATCGAGCTCACTCATCTCCAGCAAGCTCCCTGAACGCAATGATTTCACCATCTATCAACTCATTTCTGTTTGCACAATAAGAGCAAAAACCTCAAGCTGATGTCAGCAGAACTGAATTACAAGTAACTGTCATGCATGCACAGAAATGTTGTGTTGTTCTTTCCTTAAAAGTTTATTGTTCTTTAAGGTCATTGTAGACAAATTCCACTGTTAGGGATAGTGCTCCGGTGTTACTACTTCTGAATAGCAGTAGTTATGATATCACCTCTTTTGACCTTTGAAGCCATCATTTTCAGATGATCCCTTGAAGGGAAGTTTTTAATGTGTGACATTTTAATGTAATTTTAATCTTTGTTGGAAGCCGCCCAGAGTGGCTGGGGAGACCCAGCCAGATGGGCGGGGTACAAATAAATTGTTGTTGTTGTGGTGGTGGTGGTGGTGGTGGTGGTGGTGGTGCTTTCACGTGACACATTTTTACCGTCTGAGTCTCCTGCTCAGTCCAGTGAGGAACTGGAATCTGCCTGAAGCAGCAACTGAAGATAATTCAGGGAGAGCATGCCTGTTTGGTGGAGACTGTGTGTGTGTTTGGATAGATGAGAGAAGAGGGGTGTTTATAAGATAGGGAATTTGCCATGGGCATTGTTTCCTAGATCCTTAATTCATTTACTGATTTGTTTTATAGTGACTAACTTGCACAATTTCATTTGGTTACCTACTTTGCATCAATTTTGAGTTCTTTCATGGATTCATATGATTTTACTGCCTGTATCTTGGCTCATTTCATGGGCTTTTAGTTCTTTGCCATGGATTCACTGCCTTTCAAAATACTATTGGCCTCATTGTTCCTCATTTATAAAATGGGTACATGTTTTCTATGATGTCTCAAATACTTAATTCCTTAATAATATGCTACAAGCACATGTCACTTTGGTTTCACCTGCATGAATTCTTTTCATTCTTCTGTCTTGCTGGTTACACTGTTGGGAGTTTGGATTGTGTAAGAATGACCTCTGTTGACCTTGCGTCATGTATTGATGTAGGGCTCAGTGGTAAATGTCTAGTAAAGTACAACAGCTGTTGTACTTGGACACCGATTGAAGATGACTTAAATGCAGAAGACACATATCTGCTATCTACTTCCTCAAAAAAATATCTGGAAGCAGCATCCTACACTAGTTGCATTTCACACAACTGTATCTACCCAGATAAATATAAACTATAATCAGAGCTGCCCTCTAGTCCCTACAGAACTGTAGGATTGCTGAGATGTGTGTACTTTGTACTCAGGTATCTGAACACAGTGCAAAAGTATTATAAGCGGTACCTTTCAGCAGCTTGAGGATTAGACTTCTGTTCAGTGTTGTACATAGGTGATATATTAAAACTAAATGGAGGACTCTGCACTTCTTGCTTCATTCCTACAAACATGAAAACTCCTCTGAATTACCTTGTATGCCAAATATTTGTGACTGAAAACAAATTTATTTGGAATGTGACACACCCACTAGACATGTCTGAAGAGTAGGCAGAAACCACAGCATTCAGACTTGCCTAAGGGCGGGCCTTCCCTGAAAATGCGATGGGACACAAGTTGACTTCCTCTTATACCTCTTCTTCCTTGCCTAGACGTCGTGTGAAGTAAGGTGACCAGCAGGTAAACATGGGCAGGATAAGTTGTTTAGAAATAGGAAATTGATCAGGCACAGCTCTGTGTATGTATGCATATAACGGCTGAGATTTCATCACAACTATGGGATAGGAGCTCCCCCCACTTTGTATTTATATACAATACATGCAGGGCTGGATTTAGGTTTGATGAGGCCCTAAGCTACCGAAGGTAATGGGGCCCTTTATATGTCCACCTGTCCTTTGTCAATAACAAATTGTCAGTGTTTTTTGTGTTGAATAAATGCTATATAGTAATTTATGGACCTAATAGGTATCTAAAGCCATTTGCACATAACAAATAGGAGCCTACACAACACAAAACACTGTTGCTGTATGTAGGTTTTATTTTATTTGTTTATCTGTTTTAGAAATGTACATCCAGTTTTTTTCCCTTTTAAATTTTTTGGGGGCCCCCAAGAGATTGGAGCCCTAAGCTATAGATTGTTTAACCTATACGTAAATCCAGCACTGACATGATCCCCTCCTTACACTGGAAGCTCGTCAGCTTTTTCTCTCTCTGATGGCCAAACTGGCAGAGGAATCCAACCCTCCCTTTGCCCCAGGCTGTGTGTGTTGGATTGGGTGGAGGTTGCCCGTCAGCCCAGCCTCCAACACCCTTCTGCCACCTGTGAAGTGACACCGAGAGCTCCCTGCTGGTGCAGAGCTCCCTCCTCCCTCCTCAAATGTGCAGGTGGGCACAAGAATCTGCCTGCTCCTCAGCTTCTTCCCTAACCACCATGCCCTCTAACTAACAATCAGCCTTATGCACCCTTTCTGTAACTTATTTCTTGCATTTATATCCCACCTCCCAGCACCACCCAAGGAGCTCAAGGCTATGTACATGGTACTCCCCCTCCTCGTCTAATCCCAACAACTTTGTGAGGTAGGCAAGGCTGAGAGGTATTGACTGGCCCAAGATCACCCAGTGAGTTTCATAGCCAAGTGGGGATTTAAACCCTGGTCTCCCAGGCCCTAGTCTAACACTCTAACCAATACACCACCTCTCTCTACACACAAACACACACCAGCTGTAAGTTTAAGCAGAAGGACAGGGCAGGAAAGAAGCTGCTTAACTACTTTTTCACTTGGATACTCCCCTCCTCCCTGTTACTTTTCCTCAGATCTTGTGGCCAACCAGTTCCCTATGGGATGCCATAAGCAGGACCTGATCACAACAGAACTCTCCCCACTTGTGTTTTACAGCAACTGGTATAGCATCCTGCCTCCAGCAGATCATAGAATCATAGAGTTGGAAGAGACCACAAGGGCCATCGAGTCCAACCCCCTGCCAAGCAGGAAACACCATCAGAGCACTCCTGACATATGGTTGTCAAGCCTCTGCTTAAAGACCTCCAAAGAAGGAGACTCCACCACACTCCTTGGCAGCAAATTCCACTGTCGAACAGCTCTTATTGTCAGGAAGTTCTTCCTAATGTTTAGGTGGAATCTTCTTTCTTGTAGTTTGGATCCATTGCTCTGTGTCCGCTTCTCTGGAGCAGCAGAAAACAACCTTTCTCCCTCCTCTATGTGACATCCTTTTATATATTTGAACATGGCTATCATATCACCCCTTAACCTCCTCTTCTCCAGGCTAAACATGCCCAGCTCCCTTAGCCGTTCCTCATAAGGCATCGTTTCCAGGCCTTTGACCATTTTGGTTGCCCTCCTCTGGACACGTTCCAGTTTGTCAGTGTCCTTCTTGAACTGTGGTAATATAATATAAGATAAGGTAAGATAATATAGCCATTGTGGTTAGATAAAATGGAGAACATTCTGGCAACAGAAGCCCAACCCTATTTACTGGCCATGGGCTTCTCCAAAGAGCACTGGGAATTAATTTCCTTGGTAGCATTTAGAAATCCCCAGACGAGACACCTTGAAGTTTTCCTGCAGACATTGTTGGGAACCAGGGCAATTAAACCAGACTTAAATTAGGGCAGTGGGATATAAAGGAGGACAAAACCACTGGAGGGAGCTGTGTAGAAAATGAATGTCTGCAAGTGCAGCTTGTCATACAGGGGTCAGAAAAGGTGTACCTGCTGAAATGTCCTCTGTCAAAGGGACGCAGGAGCCTTGCTCACCTTTGGCACTGCATCATTTCCCCCCTCCCCAAGTTTAAAGGTGTAGTGTAGATGTACTTGCAGCCTCTTTGAACTCATGGTAGCAACTCTTCCGCTCTCTTTTAATAGCTTGTAGTGAGGACTCTTGCGTTTCTATCTGAATAGCGGGGAAAAGCTTCGCCTGCTAAAGTTCTGCTCCTTAATTATTTTTATTTGACAAATGTATAAACTGCTTCACAGCCTGGGCCCATCAAAGCAGTGTAAGAGAATACAAAATACCAAAGAAACCCCATCAAAACTATTAAAGCCATTTCTACATGGGAGCACCGCCACCGGGGGTGGGGTGGGGGAGTAAGCTACTCTGGGAGACTGAGATTCTTCCATCATCTTTGTTTACAAAACATTTACTCACTCTCATTTTAACACATACATGCATTAAGTGTAGAGCACACTTTGTCCTTATGGAGAAATGTATTCAGATGTATAGAAAATGGCAGCTCATCTTCAGCTATGCCTCAGAATCCGTAGTTCACAACTTATACCTTACCAGTCCGTAAAATCGTGGCATTGCAAGGGGTACAAGAAAATTGCAGGCTTTACTCAAACACAATTTCCACAAGGGGTGGGGGAAATAACTAAAATGATTGTAGTGGAAACCATGGATTTCATGGTGGATTGTTTTTAATTACAAGACCTTGATCAGAATCTCTAGAGCAGGCATAGGCAAACTTGGCCCGCCAGATGTTTTGGGACTACAACTCCCATGATCCCTAGCTAACAGGGCCAGTGGTCAGGGATGAAGGAAATTTAGTCCCAAAACATCTGGAGGGCTGAGTTTGCCTATGGCTGCTCTAGAGAATATAGAACCCTAGAGATCATACTGGAGCCTTAATGCAAATTAACCAGAAGTTCAGGTAAACAGGAATGCTAGCATTTGCACTTTGTTTACAATGCCACTGGAGGTGAACTTTGGCCAAATACCAAAGACTATGATGGTTTCATTGTTTTTCAGATTTAATGCTTTCTTATGTCTGAGTCATGCCTACTTGAAGTGCCACATACCTTGCCTTGTTGGCAGCACCTGGGTCCCACCTTCACCTTGATGATTCTCTCTTCCCACCGATATCTGAGAGTGAGTGAGTGATTCGTCTACTTTAAAACCTCCACAACAGACTAACAGATGAATATCCCCTTAGCAATGTGCCACAAACAGATAGCAGGAAGTATTACAGGCTGGTGCATGGTGCGGAAGAGCAAGTTTAATAAAACACACCCAGATGGCTCAGGATTGCCCTGGAGGATGCTTGTATTATTAGTCAGTGCACCTCCAGGCTAAAGATAGCTGCAGTTCTACAGGTTTATTCTGTAATGGAAAGAAGAAGATTCAGGTACCAGAATGGTCAGAATTTAACCATCAGCACATGGGCTCCATAGGGGAGCCAAAGGACTCTCTTGGGTTAATAGCCAAGGGTGGGTGTAGGAGGAATAGGAAAATTACTGGACCAGAATTTTCATCTCTCATGGGGCGTGTGCACAAAAGAAACCAGTATTTTCAGTCCTACTATCATCACACCAGATTTTGGTTTAGCAGTAGTGATATCCAGTGTAAACCAGGATAGGATTCTCATGCCTTTAATAGTTGTGTAGAAGAGCTTTATTAAATGTACCCCCTTTACAACAAACTTCCCTTCCCCACATGCCATTTTTAGCACCCATCATTGTTAAGGATGGGACACTCATCTATTTGTATTTTTTTCCTTTTTGTTTAAAAGGCTTAAAAACTGCTTTTCAGAAAAATTGTCTCAAAAAATGGTTTACAATCACTGAAATACACTAGGGGCATCCATCTACTACCAGACATTAAAACAAACCTAGACTATCATAGGAGTAAACCAGTATCAGACACGGCCCAATCATTCTAATCCAACATCTGACCTCACATTTTAATGCTTTAAAAAAGTAAGTCTTCAAAGCTCATTTAAAAGAGGTTGACAATGGGGCTTGTCTGACTTTGCCCAGAACTGGGACACGTATTCCTACTGCCAATTGAAGAAAATATCCTGGCCCTTTCTCCGAAATCCTGGTGCACACCAATGACTTGCTGCTGCGTACATTAGTCTCTCTAATTCCAATGTCAGCACCATCTTGCATCTTGCCCATGCATCTTGGCAAGACCCATTGGAGCTTAACACTATGACTGCCCCGCCCCCCGCAATGTTCATTGCCACTTGATCCCCCTGTCAGTGAGACATTGACTTCAGATGATTTTCCCAATACACGGTTACAGATGAAACAAATCAGGTTACAGTATGCCGCAATTTACGAACCAGCCTTTCCGAACACTCTGGGCGAATGTTTCTGTGGAACAGCACTTTTGAAAGAAAGAATCTCCTCATCAGCTTCTACTTTTAGAAATATATCAACTAGCATTTTTATCCCCAAGGATATTCTTCCCATCACTACTTCATTTTATAGATAGGTAAGCCATTCTGAAGGAATTCTGTTGAATGATCCATTCATTCTATATATTGGGGACGGGGAGAGGCAATTATTCCCAAAAGCTACTAAAGGGGTATCAGTTTTACAACCCCTACTGCATTTGCCTGACCTCCTCTAAGGGCTCATCCACCCCCAGATTTTGATCATATTGTTGATTTTGTTGTTCTGGAGCTGTGCCTTGCAAAAATCCGGTCTTCCTCATTGAGTCAGATCTTATTAGATGTGCGGAAAAATCTGAAGAGACATTTTGCTAAATGAGCTTCAATTTAGTGGGAAATAATGGAATTTCATAAGGTTCAGAGATGGAAGAATGAGATAAGCTCTGGGCTTGGGAGAATTAATTGGTACACAATATGATAAAAATGCAGATCCAGGAAAAGTGTGGATGAGCCCTAGGCTGCCCATCACCAGCTTCCTGTAACTGGGTATCATTATCCTAGCAAAGACCCAGGAGAGACATGAAGGTTTATATCCTCTGTGATGGCTCTCCCTTCCTGGCCATTTGTTGGGTCCCAATGCACACCTGGTTCACCTTTGGCATCTCTTTCCTCCCAAAAATTAAATCATCTGGCTACCCCACAGGCACGTCTCTGAACTTCTTGGCAGGCCTGACACCATCTCCACTCCTGAGGGGATAGGAAGTAAAGAGGAAATGTAGCTAAATTATTTTTTTTACTACCTGTGCATTCTGACTGATGTACAGAAAAGCACATGAATCTGACTTTTGAAGAGTTTCTAAGTAAACCATTTTTAAACTTACCAGACGTGTGGTTTTCTCCTATGCTGTGGGAAAAGGGAAACTTCAGAAAAAAATGTTTTAAGGGGCTTTTTGGAACTCATTTTAAAGGGGATATTTTAAAGGTTTTACAGCCTAGATTTCCATGCTTTACGTTGCTGCATATTTTGTGACTTTACATCTTTGCTAAGGTTCTCTCACTAAAGAGTACATGCCCCAAACTTGTATCTTGGCAATATGTTCTTTTCTCCTGAACCAAGAAAGACTTGCTTTGCTTTTTCACTTGTTACATTTCTTAGAAACCTACTCTAAATTCAACAGTAAAAATCGTGTTACAAATCTCAACTCATGCCTCATTCTTTTTAAAAATAGTTCTTTCCCTCATATGGTGTTAGCAAAGTCCCTTACTACACCCCATGCCTCAAAAAAAAAAAAAGAAGTGAAAAATTAGAGTGAATTTTCACACATCATTATTTTTCCTGGTTTGATCTGGTTAGCTTATTCCAAAACTCTGAGTTCAATAAAGCAGAACTTGGACGGTTGACAGACAACATCTTATTTTAGTTATTTCTCAGCATATGGGTGATGGGGTTTAGTGTGTTGTGCAGAGTCTAGATACAAAAGCAACTTTAGCCACTCAAAAGTGTTTCTTAAAATGAAGTATTTTTTTCCTATTTACTTTCATTTTTATATATATTTTCCTTTCAAAAGGATTCTGTGTAGTATTTCCCAGCCAGCCCAAGCTGACGTCCAATTTGGACATGAACTGAATTCTTCTAGTTGAGAAACATGCCAAATGCCTACTGAATGCTAATACCTCCATTATGCCTTGCAGACCTTTTTCTCCCTGGCCAACTGATCTGTTAGCTAGGAAATGGGTGGTCCAAGGTATGGGTAACTGATTTTCAGTACAAACTTTCAGTCGCTAGGTTTTAATCCAGCTTTGGTCAATAATACCCTTCTGCTAAGGTGTTTATTGTTGTTGTTGTTGTTGTTGTTGCTGCTGCTGCTGCTGCTGCTGCTGCTGCTACAATTATATCCTACATTTCCTCCAAGTAGCTCAGGAGGTACACACGGCTCCCCTCCCCCAATTCCTCCTTAAAGGTAAAGGTAAAGGGACCCCTGACCATTAGGACCAGTCGTGACTGACTCGGGTTGTGGCGCTCATCTCGCTTTATTGGCCATGTGGCCAGCATGACTAAGCTGCTTCTGGCAAACCAGAGCAGTGCACAGAAACGCCATTTACCTTCCCACCGGAGAGGTACCTATTTATCTACTTGCACTTTGACGTGCTTTCGAACTGCTAGGTTGGCAGGAGCAGGGACCGAGCAACGGGAGCTCACCCCTTCATAGGGATTCAAACCGCCGACCTTCTGATCGGTGGAATATAAATGGAGTAATTAAATTTATCCTCACATCAGCCCTGTGAGGTAGTCTAGGCCAAAGGTCACCCAGTGAGGTTTGTGGCTGATTGAGGATTTGAAGCTTGGACTCCTTACTCCAACACTCTGCCCACTACACTACACTGGCTCATATGAAAACACAGGGATAAAGATGTAGCAGAGTAGCTGCCTGAGTGTCATTTCCAAATTTCCTTCCTCCGTTCTCAGCTGGCTTTGCTGCAGCTTCCATTTCCCTACTCCCAGTCAATTATGGTTCAAGATATTTTGCTGCTGGAAGCAGAACCCAAATAGTGCCTCCTCCCAAGACTTCAATGCTGCACCATTCAGATATTAATTTCTGCCTTCATCTCTCCCTTGTCATCGTTTTCTCCCTGCTGCATGGGAGGGAATGCCATTCCCAATTATCCATTCATCCTCTCTTAGGTCCCCTGTGTTAAGCTATATAGGCACAAAGCAAGCACTGAGGAGGTAAGGAGGTAGCAACAGTCTGAGAATAGCTTGGACTTCACTCCGGCAGTAAGTTGCACAAATTTAGAAGCGAAGTCACAGGATGAGGCTTTAATGCATGAGGTGGAGCCCATCAAGGCACTGTAGATAGTGACTATTATAACTTTCTTTTTTAAAAAATAAAGGTTTACTGTCTATGGATGCAAAGTAATCAAACACGCATTCAGCATTGCTGAGGTTTTATCCCATTATGGTTCCCGAGGAGAAGGCTTATATGTTGACTGCTGGCCCCTCAAACTCCTTTCCAGCTTTATGAAAGAAATGGCATGCTTAGAAACCATAAATTCCAATGGCAAGCAGGTGCCGAGGGGTCCGTGCTAGCAATTCAAATATGGAGATGCACGAGTACTTCTTTGCCCCTCCCCTCCATTGCAAAATCTTTCAACAAAAATTAGAGTCACGTTACAAGTTAATGAACCAACTTATATCCCCTTTGAACGTTACAGGTGGCTGAACACACTTGCCACATAATGCGCGAAGTGATTCTGAGGCAGCAGGGAGAGCTGGCTAGGATTTCAAGTCAAGCTGTTGTCTTTCTGGATTTATCGTTCCGCCATAAATATTTGCTCTGGGTCAAAACTTGGCACTACAAGGGCTCAGCTTCAAAATGAATCTCAACAACAAAAACAAACCAACTTGTTCTGTCATCTTTTAAAGCTGAAGGAATAAAGAAACAAGTTTCCGAGTTTTGGATAGGATGCCTATCGTTTGCATGCCAGAAGCTAAAGAAATAACCTTGTTTATGGGAAAGAGCATTTCTCGAGCCAATAGAATTTTAATAGGAACCAGGCTTTATTGATGGATTTGCTTTTCCTTGCACTTTAAAAAAAATAATTGCACCAAGTTTTAAAATGCAATGTTTGCACGTTAAAAATGTTTTTCCAGAATACCTTTATTGGCCATATACATGATTTGCTTTGCAGCCTCTGTCCATTTCAGGCAATATAAGTTTACACTTGACTAGAGAGAACTGGGCCATTCTCCATTACAGCTGCTTAGATGACATTCTTGGTACAGTATATATGTCTGCACAGAGGGCTATATACATGTGCAGAGGTCAGGGGCATAGCCAGTGGATGTGATCCTGATCCCTGCATCATATGTTGATTCTATACAAATTTGTTTTGTGTGAATAGAGTCACTTGATTTAATTTAATGTCTGAAGAAGTAGTAAATTTGAAGAGGCAAAGTAAGTGAAAAAAGACCCCCTGGAGATGTATCCAAAATAGTGCTAAGTAACTCATTTCATCAGTGCAAAGATTTATGCTCAAGTGTAACTTGAACTCACTCCATGCACTCTCTAAATCTGTTCTGAGGGTTGCCCAGCCTAACCCTCTGGAGGAGATTTGGGGAGGGTGTGGGGAGAGGAGAGGGGGGCAAGTTCTGTTGTGCAAACATGTTTGTGTGGTTGGAATGTGTTTGTTGGATACTGCCTATACCCCTGGTCTCTCTGAAAAGAGATGCAAAAGGAAATTGGGTGACCACTCACAAACGAGGAAATGCATGACCAGAATAGAGGACAAAAGAGGATACAGCTTTTTAGAAAAATTTGCATAAAATTTGCATGCTTCTTAATATCTGCAAATTTAATAACTATTACTATAATTTAAATAGAAATATATATTGTCATAGTGGGAATGATTGTGTTCAGGTGGTCTGTTTGTCTGCCCAGTTTGCTCTCCAGATGCTCACTGATAATGGGCAACTTCAAAGCCCCATATGTCCTATCATTTTTTATCTTAAAACCGGACTTGGACCAGACAGCCCTTCTAACACAAGACATCTTCAAACAGAAGAATGCCTTCAAGCTGAGGAATGTCCTGTGTAAAGTGGGACACACAGCCAACCAAAATGGAAACGTAAGTAAACTCTGCAGACTTTACTTTGCAACATTTAGTTTACTGAGATTTGTTGACAGATATGGTTAAAACAACAGTTTGAACTGATGTATGTATGTATGTATGTATGTATATGTATTTTATTATTATTATTTTTGGGCTACGTATTATTAAATGGATTGAAATATATAGCTAGTTCTACACCATACTATTAAAGCACATTCAATGCATATCACATCCTCTAAAGAATCATGGGAACTGTAGTTTCTCCCTGACAAAGGTACACTTCTCAACACCCTTCAGAAACTACAATTCCCAGGATTATTTGCAGGAAGTTATGTCCTTAAATGCACAGTGTGGAACTGCCCACTGAAGCATAGTTTAAATGATTCACTGATGACTTAAACTCTGTGTCTGGTCTCTCTGTTACAGTGAATCTTTCAAAATTAGCTCTAGGGTAGAACAGCATCTTTTAAAAGGGATTAGTTTGATAATGTTTTATGTTGTGTTAAGGGTTATGCTTATGATTTGCATGTGCTCCTTCATCTTAAAGCAAACAGTTCATAAAGAAACACATTTTGGAGTGCTTAATCCTGGCAGAACTTTTGGTCCTTCATTTCTGTTTATGTAAAGAGGTGTTACTACGGATCAAATCATTATTGGTGCTTTTCATTCTGTTATAGATCACAATCAGTATGTTGTCAAGAACGCACAAATATTTTTCAATATTAAGTGTTAAAGAAATATTGATGTTACTCAATGTTGGACATCATTTACCCCTCCATGTTTAAGTATTTCTGCCCTCTGCCTTTCTGCAGTTCTCTGTATAACTTGTTTATAATAATGTTGTGCGGCACCCAAGTCTCTGAGCAGTGTGAGATTACAGCAAATTCTGGCCTCCAACTCAGGTTCTGTCCTTCTAACTATCTAAGAACTGGAAGAGAGGCTCCACCCCATTTATTATCTTGGCAAGAAGTCCCCTTTCCTTTGTTCTGTTAATGGCCCATTACCCAGGTGATCACCTCATCAGAAAGCCAGGCTGGCTTGATCAGCTTTTAACATTTGCTAGGATTATGGTGGTCTGGCACCGACAAACTCAAAACTAAAACTTCTACAATTCAGTTCTTGCTGCCTGACAATCATAGTCTAAATCTCCATCTCTAAACTGCAGTGATGCAGCTTGGTAACTTTAGGAACAGAGGAAGTTCTCTTATACTGAGTCAGAACATTGGTCCATCTAGCACTACTGAGCTACAGCCCTTCCCTATTAGACCCTGAACTTAATGGAGGTGCGGAGGGAGGCTTTTGATGGCCACAATATCGTCTTCCAAAGCAACTAATCAATTCCCAGTTTAAGAATGGAAAGTGAAATACTGGTGGACAACAAAAGAGGTTTAAAGATGCTCTCAAGGCAAATATTTAAAAATGTGGTATAAGCACCGATAACTGGGAAACACTGGCCTGTGAACACTCCAAATGGAGAACAGCCTTTACCAAAGGTGTCATGGATTTGAAGATGTACAAACTCAGGGTGAAAAGGATAAACAAGCTATGAGGAAGGCATGTTTGGCAAACCCTCACCGTGATCAACTCCCCCCTGGAAACCTATGTCCCCACTGTGGAAGGACGTGTGGATCCAGAATTTGCCTCCACAGTCACTTATGGACTCACTATTAAGACCGTGTAAGACAATCTTACACAGCTACGAGTGATTGCCAAAGAAGAATAGGCTTCAGCTGTGAAGCGCATAATCACCATCTATTTTCTTTCCATTCCCTCCTCCATCAAATGCTTTTGCAACTGCTTCTGTTTCAATACGTTAGAGCAAAAAAACACAACCAACCAGTTTACCATCTCTGATTAAAATAACTACTTTGAACATGTGCAATTTCACATTTAAAACTCACTTAAATCACAGCAGTACCATGACTCCAGGAAAAAATGAGTTTAATTCTGCTGCTCCTATCACCTTTTGCTTTCTGGGTTGTCATTGGATGGCACCTGGAAGTCATGAAGCCTTGGACACCCAGCCCTAGCTGCGTCATTGGCGCTAGGCAATTGCCACTAGGCGTTGGCCCACTTTACTTTCTCCTAGTCTCCCATGGATGGAAAACACCACAGGGTTAGGTTCTCTCTCAACTCACATTCACTTCCCCAGCCTTCTCGTGGAACAAGTGGTGGTTGGCCAATGCAGGGGAGAAATCTCAGTTCCAGCCTAACAAATGACCTCAGGAACGAGGCAACAGGCTGCCTTTTCCAGGTGGCCAGAACAGACAAAGGCAGAAAATGTACTACAAAGTGTGTTCCACAATAAAAAAGATTAGGAGTACCTTAAACAACCACAGGAGATGCCTGTAATAATTCAGAACTCTCAATGGGAAAGTTTACTGCAGGATATAGGCAGTTAAAATAAACGTAGGAGCACTTTCCAAGTAAAACCTGCAGTAAATAGCAGTATAAACAGATCCATAAACAGCATCATCATATTTATTATTAATACAGAATTGTATGCTTATATCCTGCACATAGATAAATTACCCTCACTTTTTTTCAATGCAAGGGGTCCCCACAGGTTCAGAATGCAATTGTTCTTCACGAGACTTGACTTTGTTACTCTCTTGCGTATATTACAATATCAGTGAATGATAGCCTGGGAGGCCTTTTAAAGAAGAGTATAAACTTACAGCAGAGGTCCAACAACTCCCTCCTTGCTCCTGCTCACAGCAGCCCACAGGAAGAAGATGACTTCTCCACACCCAAGTAAGGACAGACACAAGCTTTATAGGCCCAGGCAGGCTATGTCACATGGGAACACAGGTGGTTGGTATTAACCATTGTCTGGGAACATAGGAGACTGGTATTAACCATTAACTCCCCCTCTAGCTATGCATGGGGCCTGTGGATACTTCAAAGTGTGTGAAACACATATGAGTTCAGTGCTACTGCTGCTACCATATAGGTGGGGGGCATCTTGACCATCAATATGCTGCAAGTAGGGCTTCCATGCCAGCTCACCTTTTCGGGTCAACACCTGGGTAGTTGCCACTGATAGCTTTCTCCTCCGTGAGGAGGAGTGTTGAAATGTTAGAGACGGATTGTAGCTTAGAGGCAAGCCATGTACTTTGCATACTCCAGGCTCCATATCTCATGGAACAGGATTTCAGTTAGGAGGGCTGGGTAAGTAAGCTCTCCATTCCTGAGGCCTTTGAGAGTTGCAGTCAGTCAGAATAGACATCGCAGGCCAGAAGGACCAATAGTCTGTTGCAGTGGCATAGTGGGGGGGGGGCGTGGCCCCAGATGCAAAATTCTAAAGGGGCACCTCCATGCAGTCTATCCATAGATGGGATTTCTAATGGCAGGAAGGGCTGGTGAAGAACTATGTAGGCTCACCACCTGGAAGGCGGAAACTGAGAAAAGCATTGAGAAAAAATTGTTTTATCTAATGTAATCCATTCACTTGTGAGTTAGCTTTTGTTTCCTAATGACACCATCTTGCAGGTGAAAAAGAGTTGATACAACAGATCATGGCAGTGTTTTCACAGTCTACAAGTCTGCAGTGTCAACAGCTACATTCATTTTTTAAACCTGCTTGCATCCAGTTTTATCAACGAAGTATTGTTTAATTAAGTTCCAAAACATAAGATGCTTACCTCACTGGCCTGCTAATTTATCTTTTCCATTCAACCTACTTTTGTAACTACCAGTAGTGTAGTGGAATAGGGGTGGGTTTGGACAAAGTTCTGCCACTTCTTTCAAAGCAGGGATAATGATGTCATCTCCTGGGGCACTATTTGCCAATCCTCTGCATGCCAAATAAATAGACTTTTCTCAGAGAGAAACTCACCAAATACAGCAGACAAGGGAAGCTAAAGCTGTTTGCAATTTAGGCAGGCCTCACTTGCTATTGCCTTTGTGAGGATATTACAGTAGTTGGGTGCAGGGCAGCCAATGTTGTGAGTTAGCAGGTTTATCAAGGGACCTGGTATTAGACACTTGGTGCTGTTATTACATTTAAAGCCCCTTATAGCTTGGGATACAAATAGCTGAAGCCGAAGGAACATATTTTCCTGTATAGTATCAGACTACCCATGTCTCAAGTTCTGTGGTGGGAGCCCTTCTCTGGTGGTCTTTCTGAGCAGAGGTATGCTCTATAAGTACAGAGGAAAGGACCTTTTCTGGAATGTTCTCCTCAAAGAGGTGCGACTGGGACTAACATTACCATCTCCTAGTCTGAACCCCTCCCTTTGCTGCCACAGATATTTCTAACCACCTGAGGATGTTCTGCCTTAGATTTATAGGAAAGGCATCTCCTCCAGACAAAATTATATAAACAGTATATATGTTCACAATGTCCATAATTTTCATTACATAAACAGGGCACATTTTCCTTTGTTATAGAATGGTCTGCAACAGAGACATGGGTCCATCCATGCACTGGGAAAGGACAAAAAATTATTCCGATGATAGCCCCTCATGTCTCATGAGGTGCCACTCTTGAAGGGCCTGACCTTATGAGTGGAGATAAAGAGGAGGAAGCTGCTGCTTGGATGCTTGAGCTTGCAAAAACCCTCCCTTGTATATAAGCAAACATCTACTTGCACCAGTCTGGATCCTGACCACTGAAACATTTGCAATAAAAAGTGACTTTTAAACACAGGATTACAATGATTTGGATAATTATAAACTGTGGATGAGAACTATTTGAATTATGGGATGGTTCTTTGCTATCATTAGGCTGAGTTCAGTACAGGTTGTTCCAATGCAGGGAACTATCTAAGAACGAGATCGGCAAGAGAGCAGAGGGCAATTTTTTTGTCTTGAGGGTCACACTGCCGGTTTTAAACATAAAAGCAGGCTGTGTCTGTGGATCCATATGCTCTCTTTCCAAAACACACTTTTATGTGCGTAATATATGTACCCGTTGCCTTCCTAGCACCAGTTTGTTTAAAATATGTGCCCAGGAACTACAAACGGAATCCTATTACAGGAATGGGTGTGGGCACTCTTGGGAAACATCTCAGAACATCCTTCACTGGTTGTCATAACTTCATAGCTGGACTATAGCTAAACAAAAGCACACCAGGGTAAACTTGTTAACAGTCTGTTCAAGAGTTGTAAGAGCCCAGTTGTAAAATTCCAGCTATTGATCGATTGAGAATAAATAAATAAAACTCTATTTCATCATGAGAAAATAGTTTGCAAAATGTACCTGATTTGCAGATAAAAAAGATAAAAGGGAATTGAATGAAGTAGACATGAAATGCCAAGATCTTTCCTGCAACCAGGTTGCAGCTCACTTCAAAACCAGCCTCTGATATGGGCTGCTGTCCTGACTGGGTCAGGGGTGCAGAACCTGTGACCCTCAAGTTGTTGTTGGACCACAGCGCTCATCATCCCTGTCTATCAGCCATGCTGGCTGGGACTGATGGGAGAAGGAGCCCAATAGCATCCATTGGACCACAGGCAGGAGCAGCCAGTGCCAAGCTACCCTCCTGACACTGGTGTCCCTGCTGCATACCAGGATGGTGCAAGGACAGAGCAGCTGCAGAATCAGGGCTGGTAGAGCCAATACCGTGCTCCTGTTGGTGCACTTTCACATACCCTGATCTTGCCACCACCCTGCTCTCACACTGTCCAGATACATAGCAGTGCCTTTGATACCTGGCCACAGGTTGCCCATCCCTTGACTAGTGCTTCACTAGCCTGGAATGGCACTAGTCAAGGAATTCTTGCAGTGCTAATCCTTCTGGGGCTGCCCCAGTATACATAAACGGTAAACCCTCAACTTATGTGGAGGTTACATTCCAGGGATTGTTCCTAAAGCCAAAATTGTGTGTGGTCAAAACATATTGGGTTCAATGGCAGGTGGGATTGCCGGTCATTTCCCCCAGAAACCTGCTTCCTTTTAAAAAAATTTGCCGTGCGCATAAAGCTGAATGTGCACAATTTAAATGTGCGTAAGTTGCCGGCTTACTTTATGTGACCATCAAACTCTGAAAAGTGGTGATGGTGCTCTGGAATGATAATGTGAACCTGTCCAATTGCTGGTCTTTGCTGTGAGTAGGACTGTGCGTGGCTTGAATGCCCACTCTGTTTAGGTAGTTTGCCCTGACATGAACTGAGCTAGAAACAAAAGCCCAGCAGTGAAAGGACTCATTGCTATGTATATGAAAGCATTAACATCACCACAAATACTCCCAGGTCACATGGCTGAAAACTCTTAACACAAGTAGTTCTGAGCCACATGAAGGGGAGTGTTCCTCCCAATGCAGGATTAAATTTCATCAGAGTTACAAAATACACTTGAAAAACACAGGTGTGTTTATGTTTGCTTTGCAAAAAGAAAGAAAAATGACTCCAACTTCTTAGAATCTTAAGTCAGTCTCTGAAATCCTTTGCTTTTCTTATATGAAGCTACTGGTAATTAGATTCAGGGTTTCAAAACTTTGGGCTTGTCCACATTTGAGCATTGTTTTGAACTACTTAATATAACGCATACTTAATATATACTTCTTGAATTGGACTTCAGAAATTCTAATACATGCATGGAAGTCTGGAACAAATTGCCGTACTCTCAGTGCCACAAACGGTTGCTGGAAATGGCAAACACCTTTTACCTATTACTAATTTTAGAGCAAAAGTCTGCAGTGAAATTTGATGAGGATATTAGAATTTTCCAGCAACAATCCCATGAGGTAGGGAGAAGAGATATTGCCCACTGACTTTCCCAAATAATATTCCAGTTGGGAGTTCTCATGTGGTCATTAGAGAAGAATTCTAGAAGCAAATTGCCGCATCCTCAAAGAAAGGGGAAAGGAAGTTCCTGTGAGAGTTCAAAATCAAGATTCTGAAACTCACTTTATAAAGAAAGTTATAAAGAACAGGGAGAGAATCCATAAGATGTCCCTTTATTTAATTGTTTCTAACCAGTCTTAGCGCAATAAATGACTAACTTTGCCTAAATGATGACTCCCATCAGTATGTTATTCTCCATATACTATTGAAATGTTGCAGGATGGAGATGTAAATTGGAGGACCCTGGTTTTTTTGAAGTACCTCCAGCCCTTTGGCATTACTGTACTGCCATTCTAGATGGCTATTGGCGGTCAGCTTTGTCTCTGTTCAGGGCTGCAGAACGACAGAAGCACCAGCAACCAAAATCCTGAAATTTGGCTGGGGTAGTTGAGACTGGCTCACATGCAATTTTATATAGGTGGTTCTACTTAGTTATGGGGGAGGTCTTTTTATTTTCATATGCTGTATGAAATTTTAATGTTTTATATTTATTTTTTATTAGTTCCCTCCTCATGGTAATAATAATTTTATTATATTATTAATAATAAATCTGTTAATCTACTTTCCCCATGCACATATTTATATTTATATAATAAGAGCAACTGCAGTCTTTCCCATGCATATCAATAGGTATTACTTTCTGTGTTTGCCCCCACTTTCTTATTTGTTTATTCCATTATGCTGATTAAATACTGATAGGACATGTGCACAGATAGCCTGCGTGCACACCTTGTTATTATTTCACCACCCAGTAAGTTCCCCAAAGCACAAAGACAGTTGTGAAAACTCAGTGCACACTTTTGCAATTTTCTGGTTTTGTGCAAATCTGAAGAATCAAAATATATAATTAAATAAATAAATAAATAAATAAATAAATAAATAAGACCATGCTCTGCCTTTCAGGAGCACACCAGCTGGAAAAGAAATGAAAATGAAACTGTAAATTTTCAGCATACACTTTTCAGATTGCTTTGGCGTAGACATTTTTAATGTGGCTTGCTTGTGCAATTTTCTGGTTTTGAGGGATCCAGATGACATGATTGGCCAAGTTGCAGAAGAGCTAGGAGGGATGAAAAATAATATTATCATCACTGTCAGTAATGAAAGCACTGGACATGGAAAGAGGAGTAGCAGGAAATGACAACTGAACCACCCACCCCAAAACACAGAAACAAATGGTCTGCAACTCCAAGTGGAGCAATTTGGAGGCCAGTTCCTTCTACCTTGTTGGATTATCCTATATCAAACTAACTAACAGGGGCAAAGCATCGATATTGTTGTTGCTTGAGGGTATTCTCATGCGGACTACACAAATTAAATGAAAATGCAAACAGCTGCAAACACATAGTAAACTCTGGTGTGGACAAGCCCCAAATCTGTGTGTGGGACAACAGGAAAAAGGTAAAGGTACCCCTGCCCGTACGGGCCAGTCTTGACAGACTCTAGGGTTGTGCGCTCATCTCACTCTAGAGGCCGGGAGCCAGCGGTGTCCGCAGACACTTCCAGGTCACGTGGCCAGCGTGACGAAGCTGCTCCGGCGAACTGGCACCAGAGCAGCACACGGAAACGCTGTTTACCTTCCCGCTATACAGCAGTACCTATTTATCTACTTGCACTTAAGGGTGCTTTCGAACTGCTAGGTTGGCAGGAGCTGGGACCGAACGACGGGAGCTCACCCCGCCGCGGGGATTCGAACCGCCGACCATGCGATCGGCAAGTCCTAGGCGCTGAGGTTTTACCCACAGCGCCACCCGCGCCCCTGGACAACAGGATAGTGGGTGACAAACCATATATCTGGTGAATGCCCCCCACAGTAATGAACAGAGCATGTGCTGTTGGGACGATTTAAAGACCAGGCTGTCAATTAAGGTTGTTGACCTCTGAAAAAGGCAATTCTGCTGCCTCAGTATTGGGAAGGTTTCTAGGAAATGCTTTATCAGCTAGTGCACAAGAAGCCTGAAGGGAAGAGAACAAGCTCTCCTGGACAATGCCCTTTCCTTCTCCCCTCCCATTCTAGGCTGCCAATTTTGCAATCATGTGAAAACAAATTAGCCGTGTCCAGGAAGCTTCACTTCTATACCCCGCCTCCCTGCTACTTCCCGATTGTCTCCCGCAATTAGGGAGAATTAGCAGCCATATAATCATTCTGTGCCTAATTTCTCTAGTAAATAATCTGGATTGTGAAACAATACTGAAGCACTTCACGCAAGTTTATTACTTTCAGTGTAAGCAGGCGATGTTACTCTCCGACTTTACGCTTCTTCCGTTGTCTCTTGGGACAGACAGGTGCCAACAACTAGTTGGTAAAAAGTCAGGATTGGCTTAAGAAGGCCTCTGTGCAAGTCCTATGTTTGTCATGGAATTATTCTATAGTCTTTGGCAAATTTTTCGGTTGCAAAATGGGAATCAGGAACGACCCAAGACATTTTGCTGCCTGAGGTGGAGCAACACACAGCTCCCCTCCCCCTTCCCAAGCCAAGGCATATAATATTGGATAAGTTATTTTGGCAGAAAATTCCCCAGCGTTTTCCCCTCTCACTGGCAGTAAAAATACAATGGTTATAAATTAAGTATCAATTGTTGTACTCTCATGAATCCCCAAACCAGCCACCTCACTCTGCCTACTGGAAATAATGGTAACTGAAGCGTATTGTGAGGGGAAATATCACAATAACAATAGGAAAACATGTTGTATATTAAAACTACTATAGAACCAAAGCATAGCATTTATTTATTTGGAGGTTTGTACCCCATTCTTCAGCCAAAAAGGCTCAGAGAGTGGCTTACATACAAGCAATTAAAACAAGACAGCCCCTGCCCGCAGGCTTACAATATAAAGAAACATGGCACACAAGGGGAAAGAGACATTGGTGAAATGTATTGTTTGGGGAAATTGCTTGCAAAAGGGGAAAATTATGGCCAAAATAGACAACCAACTCATCCAGTAGAAAGGCTTTATTTTCACCATGAATTTGCTCAGGGGTCTATACTGAGGCAAATGTTGTTTGAGGTTTATTTGAGGTTTGCCTGCCATAGATTTATCATGTATCCTAAATGTATTTTGGGGGAAGGGGCCATGAAGCTCACTGGATGACCTTGGGCCGGTCACGTACCTCACAAGGTTATTGCGGGGATAAAATGGGGAGAACTATGTAAGCCACCTTGAGTTCCATGAAGGAAAGGTGTAAATTTGGTATTGTTTTCCAAGGTATCCAAGTTGGGAATGCTTTATAAAGTTATTCTGGAGATTACAGTATGGGTAGACTATTTAACCACTTAGACTTCAGCAAATTTTGGAATAAAAGCATTTCTGTTTGGTTTGTGTACTTCATTTTTCTAATCTTTCCTGCATCTTGTATGCTTCTGCGGTTAGATCTGGGTAGAATATTGTAATAGCTATAGAATCTAATTTCAGTTTGGGAATGTAACATTACTCCAAACAGCAATGTATGCATGACAAGATTTGAGCAAAAGCAAAAAGGGAGGAACTGCATGTGAATATTTCAAAACATTTGCAGAATTTGATTTTACTAGAGCAGAACGTATTTTTGTCATGTCTGCCAATATTTATTAATTTGATTCCATCCAGGCATTTGTATCTCAAAATAATGCAAACAGAAGCAGTCCATTTATAATATAGCTATACCGGTTTTCTTTTTTCTAGTTTACCCCTCACAGATCTACAGATCCCAGCAACTCTTAACAAACCACAGTGCCTAGAATTCTTTGAGGGAAATAATGTGATTTAAAGGTATATAGTGCCTGCAACGTGCTAGCTTTGTTCACATCTGGTCTTCCTTAGCTTCTTCTGTTTATATTTTAAGAGACTCCTTTGGAGGAGTCTTTATTTGAGGACAAGCGCCACTGGTTGAATCTGGCATGGCTGAATCATTTTTCCTCTCTGCTTAGAATGTTATTTATTGATTTTCTTATATATATTGTGGTCCAAATAGGTATTTCGAAGGCAGTTTTCATATAAAATAATAAATACTTAAGAAAACGGCAAAGAATCCTGGGAGCTAGTTCCCCACAGCCAACCTACAATTTCCTGCACCCTTAACTAACTACAGTTTTGGGATCCTTTGGGGAAAGTCGGGTGCTTTGAATGTAGGGTTGCCATATTCCAAAGAGCAAAAAACAGGACACATTTGTAGGAAGAGGTGGGGAGGAAGAAAAATAGTAGTAATAGTGTGTATGCAGGTGTACTGAAATATTTAATAATGGTAATTAAAAATGAAAATGACATACCCGCTAACATTTTGTGAGGAAAATTCGGGGCTTCCCTCGCTCACCACTTCCCTGGCGCTGAGCCCTTCCTCGCCTGCCAGCTTGCCCCCGCCTTCCCTCCCCTCTCTTACCTTTGCTGTCTTCGGCCTCCTGCTCACAAGACACTGAGTCTCCAGACGATGCGAGGCTGAGAAGTCCCAGAAAGGCCGTGACAGGCCTGGTGGCCACTGGAAATAACATAAAGCCTAGAGTGGCCCCAGGAAGGTTGTGCCAGGTCTGATGGCTGCCAGAAACCACACAAAGCCTGGTACGGCCTCCAGAACCAACACAAGGCCTAGAGTGGCCCCCAGAAGGCCGCATGAGGCCTCACCACCACGAGTCCCAGAGTGGCCCTCGTAATAATGGTTAATATAATTGCAAAATATTAAGCATCTGCCCAGATGCATCTGTCCCAAATCTGAGACTGTACTATGAAGCCTCGTGCCTTTGCTGGTTTAGAGAATGGATTATTTTGAAAAATACAGACCTGCTAGACCTAGAAGGATTTGACTTAAGATTTGGTTGGCATGCTTATCTCTGGCAGAATAAGGAAAAGGTGCATAAAGGCTTCTCGAACCATATTATCAGAGGAACATTCTTAGAAACATGGGAAAAGAACAAGAAACTGTTGGGGAAAAAAACCCCTGGTGGCTATCGCCTATAGATATGTTAACTATTAAAAAAACAAATATAGAAGGTGAGAGATGGACTTATGAAGACCTCCTAGAAAGATCAGAAAGAGGATGGAAAATTAGACCATATGAAGAGTTAAAAAGTAAATTATCAGGTTGGCTGCAGTACCATCAAATCAATGCCTTATGGAAGGAAGATAAAAAGATCGGAATGAACGAAAAAAAATCCAAGTTCCAGGTAGAAATAATAGAAGGTAAAACTAAACTGCTATCTAAAATGTACAATCAGCTATTAGATTGGGACACCAAGGATGAGGAGGTTAAGGATGTCATGACAAAATGGGCTATAGACCTCGGATATAATTTGGATTTCAACAAATGGGCGAGGCTGTGGACTAAAGGAATGAAATTTACAGCTTGCACCACCCTCAGAGAAAATATGGAAAAGATGATGTACCGTTGGTACATCACCCCTGTGAAACTGCAAAAAATGTATAAGACCGGAGATAATAGGTGTTGGAAGTGTAAAACCAAAGAAGGAAGTTTCTTCCACATGTGGTGGAAGTGTGAAGAAATCAAAAAAATTTGGGAATCAATATATAATGAACTGAAAAAAATACTTAAATACACTTTCGTTAAAAAACCCGAAGCTTTTCTTCTGGGAATGATCGGAGACGAGATTAAAAAAGAGGATCATATAATGTTTCAATACGCAACAGTAGCTGCCAGGATCTTGTTAGCAAAAAATTGGAAAACCCCAAATATCCCGACTGTTAAAGATTGGCAAATTAAATTATTTGAAGATATGGATTTGGCAAGAATGACACAGAATATCAGACAGCAAAAAGGTACAAAGTTTATTGATGACTGGAATAAATTTATAATGTACATGGAATCAAATTCTAGAGATATAAAAATCACAGTAGGTTTAATATAATCCTTGCGATGTTTAGATGATATAAAATGAAAACTGCAGAACAGAATTACTACTTTACATAATCCAAAATCGAGATGGAGGGAAGTCAACTTTTATTTGTGTTAACTGATGTTTGTCTTCTGGTTTGTTTATATTTTCTGTTTTGGTTGATGTCTTTCTTTTTTCTTCTCATTGGTGTGTTCGGTTTGTTTTTCTTTCTCTTTTTTCTGTTGTTGTTTGGCTTAGAAAATTAATAAAAAGAAATTATATATATATAAAAAAAGCATCTGCCCAGATGGTGATTTTACCTTTGGAAAAGAGGACATGTTCTAGAAAATCCAGACGTATGGCAACCCTATTTAAATGTGAGTTGAGTTGGTTATGCTTTCAATGTATGGTGTGGATTTGCCCTTTAAAAATAGAAAAAATGCATCCAGTTTGGAGCCTGCTAGATGCAGTGTTCAGCTACTATCACACCTAAACTACAAACCCCAGTGGCTGTGTTTCTATGCTTAGCTACTCAAGGAGCCCAGCAAGGCTATTGTGCAACTCTAATATCCTGACGGGAACCTTTGCGTGCTTTAAATCATGTTGCAAGCCAGACCCTCTGATCGTCTGTACGTTCAGAAGCTGTCACTAAGGTGGCAGGAGACCAAGCAGATGACCTTGAATTAATGAATCTAGACAGAGTGAGATGGATGGAGGAACACAGCTAGTTGCTTAGATGGTCCCAGTTGCACACGTACTATCACATGTGGGATAGATTAAGCCTGCAGTGGTGAAGAGTCTTTTGGTAACTTGCTTGAGATAAGGCGAGTGATGGATGAACTTCAAGAATGTTTGAAGATTATGTGTATGTTATGTGTACACACACACACAATCTTCACTAGCTAGGCAAACCAAAATTTAGAAACACCACTGAGGTTAATCCCATTGATCTGATGCTCTTGGATGTGGAAATGTGAAACATAACTTGTGCAAGAACATGGATTGTTCTGTGTCTGCTGCCCACTGGGACAAAGACAAAACACATGAGTCTTATCCAGGCAATCAGTGACACATTTTATCCTTGCCAGGAAAGTCTACAGGTCCCATTTCAAAGGCAATAGCACAACACCCGGTGTATGTTAAGGATGGGCAGAATTGCAACATAGTGAAAACAACAAAGCACCTTAATTTATTATAAGCTTTCCTGACATATCATCCACGTCAACAGATACATGGAGATGCCTTGTGCTGAGTCAGATGGTCATTGGTTTATCTAGCTCAGCTTTATCTAAATTCTTTCCTAGCCGTATTGAGAGATGTCATGAATTGAAATCGGGGCCTTCTTTGCATTTACCCTGACTTTGCAGATATATTTCAGCTTGCACACACACACACACACACACACGAGAAAATGTTATAAACACTGGGGTAAAATAGAAAGAGAATGCAACAAATGCAATCTGAATTAATTAAAATAAAATATGAAAAATAAGCCTAGTGACCATTCACAACATCAGCCATGATATTTCTTGTTAATGATTGGACCACAGATTTTTTTTAAAAGGCTGTGGACTCTCCTTCCTTGGAGGTTTTAAAGCAGAGGTTGGATGGCCATCTGCCATGAATTCTTTAGTTGAGATTCCTGCATTGCAGGGGGCTGGACTAAATGACCCTCAGTGACTCTTCCAATTCTACAATTCTATGATTCTTCCTAGCACATAGTATGAGGAACATGCAAGCTCCAATGGCAAGACTGACAAGAGATGTGCAACAGGGCCACAACACCAAAGGGCAATGAGAGAGTAGTGAGTAGTTGTTTTTACATGCAATGGCGGCAGCAAGAATATTATTGGCACAAAAATGGAAGCAAGAAGAATTACTGACAAAAAAAGAATGGCAAATGAAATTAATGGACTATGGAGAATTAGATAAATTAACAGGAAGGATTCGAAACCTATGGGATCAGAGATTCTTAGAAGACTGGAGTAAATATTTGGAGTAAACTATTTGAAAAGCAACTGTAATAAACAGATTATGCTAATAGGATTGCAAGAAGTTCTGTAAGGAGGACTATTTGAAACACTGCAAGAAAGACTATGATGAGAATTATTGGTTAAGGACAATTAAAAGTAATATAGAAATTAAGAAATGCAGAACAAGTGATAAAGAACGGAAAATCTTCAGAAGTCTAAAATATTGTATAAGATAAGAAGTTATCATTTCCAACAATCGTTTAACATATGTTTAAAAACCAATAAAAATGTATTAAAAAGAGAGAGAGAGAGAGAGTAGTGAGTAGGGTTGAGGTAAATGGGTTGAGAGGCAAAGTTCCTCTCTATGTAAGCTATTTCTGGGGCCCTCGTTTGAGTAGCACAGCACAAGGGAATCAAAATAAGTGGATACTGTTCTCCAGAGCAAAATAGGGCTTCATGTGGAGCAGGTCCAGCCAGAGTGCTACTGGAATGACTCAGAGTAGTGTAGTAGGGCTGAGGATAGGATGGAATAGGATAACAGGTCAAGACAAATCCCTCCTTTTATGTGTTATTCCAATTGTTTTTTAAGCCTTGGGATGGGGGATCAGACAAAGGAGGTTTTGTTCAGCTGTTACTTCCTTCTGGCAGGAGGGGGTGGCTATCAGTTATTTATTTATTTATTTATTTATACATACATACATACATACATACATACTTACTTACTTACTTACTTACAAATATATATACATTTAAAATACAAAATGCCTTAAAATAAGTATTTCAGTTTACTTGGGTGCTTTGTTTCATTTGGGGATAAAGTAGCAAGCCTTCTTTTTACATAAAAAAGTATCTTATTAAGTAACAATTGAATAGAGATCCTGCGTGGTAGAAGTTAATAATCATATTTTGTTACTTTTGTAGAAAATGCTAAAGAAAATACCATCAACACATGACAGTAAAGGTTGCGTGAACTTTTGAAATTTCATTTAGGTTTTGTGAACAGGATCAGGACAGAAGTTAATTACTCATTTAATACACCTTTGTGTGATGTGGAGAAGTTAAATAGACATTTGTGTGCTGGTAAACAAACCACCATTTATTTTCTGTCCTTTGCAGAACAAAGGCAGCTGCTTTGTGCCAAGTCAGACCTTTGGTCCATGTTACTTTGTGCTCTGCAGAAAGGCAGAGTTTTAGACAGGGACCTTTCTCCATCGTACCTAGAGATGGCAGGACCTGAGCCTGGGAGGAGACCTTCTGTATGCAAAACATGGGTTCTCCTACTGAACTATTGCCCTGCTATGCCACATGTTGTTGTGATCTTGTGTGTTCCCCCCACAAAAGCAAAAAGCAGAGGAATAGGTGCAGAAGCAAGAACTAAGGCAGCAGCAGAAACAGTGTCCCTGGAAACTCGATTGCTACCTTCCAATCCTGACAATACCCTCACATTGCATGAAAGGCAGCAGAAGGAGATCAGCTCAAGGGGACCGCAGCACCCACCGTCATCTTCCTGCCTCATCCTGTCATGCAGCCCCGAAAATGTACAATTGTTCTGCTCTCCATACATCTACAAATTTTAAATCTTAAACCGGTTCAGAAAAAGTCACTGGTTCATTTTTTCTATACTTTTTAAATCAGAGCTATGAGCATCATGTTAGTTCCTCCTTGGTCTTAAGCATGCAATGTTACTTTCCCTGTTTGCAATGAGGTGGTGGTGGTGGTTAGAGATTCCTTTACTTAAATTTCCTTGTATTATATTCTGTTTTCAGTTTTGAATACCAAAATGACACTTTTTTTACTAGGAAAAGAAACAAATGGAAAATCAGTAACTCAAATCCTTATAGTAATAGGGACACTGGAGACATTAAAAGTGGCTATTCAAGTGGCATTCATCATGCATCACCTTAGCCAAGACCAGCAGGAAGAAATAAAATGAGCTGAAATGTGTATATTAGGAAAAATGTTCTCTAACATTGAGGTGAATTTCCATAAGGCTTTTTTTTTATTGCACTTCACTGCAAAAATGTGGAGTACTGAATTTAAGACTGGTAAAAGGAGAAACACAGAGAAACCTAAACTGACAGTTACCTCCCTAGGTTAGGGTAAGATTCCCCCCCCCCCCAAGCTGCCCCTGGAGTGCCACACTTCATTATCAAAACCACCACATGCCAATGGGCCATCTTCACTGGTGGTTCTTTCATCAGGCATACTGGGAGGTAGGCCACAGTGGCGTACATGCAGCAGAGTGGCATTGTAGCACAATTTTCTATGGCTCCTCAGCCAACCTTCTGCTGACTGTAGTACTGCACCCTAATAAAGTATTGAATTTTGCTGTCTGATCAAATTGCTTCTTTTACTGGAGAGAGAGAAAAACATGCCTTTCTTTCTTCAGAGAGCCTTTTCAAAGCCTTGCTTTATGTGAATAAAAATGGCAAAAGTCTGAAATTTAGGAAGAAAAATGGCATCTCAAAATGAGCCAGTACATTAAGAGATAATGGTTGCCTTCCTCCTTCCACATAAAACCTCAAAACTGAAGGAAAGAGGTCATAATAAGTTCAGAGCATCATTGTTCTCCTTCCAGAGGTTTTATCTAAGGAGCCAGGCATTCTGCCGAAGTCACCCGAAAGATTATCGACGATGAGTGTTAATGACATGAATGTGACAGTATCAAACCTTTAATTTATGAGGCGCCTCCTAACATGAAGACAAAGGAATGGCCCGACCTATGACAGCCTGTGCTTTGAAAATGAATCGTGTATTCAGATTTTCAGATATCATAGCTTGCAGAGGAAATTCAGTTTGCACTGTAGCATAAGCGAAAACAAGGAGGGGGAAGAAAATTAATTTCCTTTTCATTACTGTTAAACTTCCACAATATTACACAGAATACAACAGAAAAATCCACAATTATTTTCAAGTATTTTTTTTTAGAAAAATCATGATCTGATCTAGCAAACAGGTTTATGCACGGACATCCCTAGATAAATGGGGAACTGCCTAAACAAAGGGGAGCTGCTTGTACAGTTCCATTGCCTGGTCCAGTGATGTGTAGCCACGTTATTCACGAAGGGATATGGGAGGCTGGATTAAATCCCCTGGCCTTTCCCTTTCAGTTGATCATTGTGATTGCAACATACTTGACAGACTCTGGCTGCTTCTGACAGTAGACATACGTGACTGGGGCCACCAAAACACAACCAGTTGTATTCAGACTTAACTGTGCTTAGAGCAAATCCTTGACCAATTCAAGCCCCATTGAATTCAACAGATCTGTGCTAAGCATAACTTAGGATCATAACTTAGGATTCTTCCTAAATTTCAGACTCTTGCCATTTTTATTCCTATAAACTGTGGATCAAACCCAACGTTTTAATTTGCATCTGTGCAAATTCTGTCAATTTATTTATACCTGGATGCTTCCATAAGCAGAGGAACGCCTCCCCACCCTGATCCAATTTACACTGAAGCCTGGAGTGGCAGCACATTGCTTTTGTCAATGTTTGGAAGCTGTTACAGGCTGGAAAAGGGTAGACATATGGGAAGGAGGGTATTACCTGCTCTTGATGAGGTTACACTCTCTCTGAAGGAGTGGGTATATAGCTTGGGGGTCCTTCTGGTTCCCTTGCTGTCGCTTGAGGTTCAGATGGCATGAGTGTCATGAAGTACCTTTAATCAGCTTCAGTTGGTGACCCAGCTGTGCCCCTGTCTGATAACTTCTAGCTTAGATTACTGCAACACGTTATACATGGAACTGCCTCTGAAGATGGTCTGGAAACTTCAGCAGATGCAGAATTTGGTGCTCAGGTTTCCTGTGGGCTTTCGTTTTGTTTGCTGGTTTTCACTGTATGCTTTTGATTCTCATATTAGCTGCCTTAGACTGTGCAAAGAAAGGTGGGACAGGAATATTTTATATAAGTAAATAAATAAGTCCTGGTGGCTAGTAGCCCTTCCAGTTTTGAGTTGGAATGCTTAGATTACTTGTTTTATATGGGATCATGCCTCTTTCTCTAAAGGAACAGGTAGACAGTTTAGGAGCTTAGCCTTCACATGATGACAAGGAGTACCATTGCCACTTTCAGCTGCAACGCCATGGCGAGAAAAGTCAACCTGTCAACCATTTAACATAGCTGTTGCTGGCAAATGAAGGCATCAGAGGCCCTTTCCAAGATATTGGCAGTTCTGTGCTGAATTCTGATATGCTACACCTCTTGCTTATTCTTCTCTGCTTTGTACACTTCAAGCATTCTTTCATATTGCCAATTTACCCTCTTACACACTCATTGTTTTGAATAGTAGGTTCATACCTGGCTGTTGCTATAACCTAATTGGTTGGTTTATAGGCATAGCCATGTGCATATTCATGAAGCTAGTTGTGATATCAGCCTATGGACTCTATCTTTCACTCTGTGCATTGATTTTTGCACTGGCTTGCAATGGCTGAGTTTCCCCATTCTTCTTTGAGTTTCTGCATTGTTGCTTCCTTAGAGAAGCTAGATGTGGGCTGGGGATCTTTCATAATGCATGTCCTGGACAGATTATCACTAAAATGCCTTCCCATTCCAACTTTCTCCATCCAATCCCATCTCTAAGAATTGTTTACTAAAGGCTCATCTCTTTGCTGCATTAGTTCCCAGTTCCCTGGCTGATTGTAATGACTCTTTTAGATTGTGGTAGAAACTGTCTGCTTGCTTGTCTGTCTGTCTGTCTGTCTGTCTCTGTTTATTGCATAATATACTTACTGTACTTAAACACACTCCCCTACTCTAGACATCCTTTCTCTGTGTGTCCCTAGCTGACACAACTCTGTGACACTGAAATTGCTCAAGCTTATTATCTCCACATTCCTCAGTTGTGAGTGTTAATAGCAGGCAGGGCTTTGCTCTACTATGCAGAAATACACAAACCTTGCAATAACACCTGCCTATTTTTCAGTTGATTTGACCTCTCCTATTTCATTTAAAAAAAAAAAAAAAGCTTAGCTCCTGTCAGGGAACTGCCATCAGTGCCGGAGGGAGAGAGCAAGCTCCAGAGGGATTCCAGAGAGTGTCCCAGGATTGGGAAAGGCAGCCCATCTTCTGGGGAAGAGAATCAGCATAGCACCAGTGGAGAAGGGGGGCAGATGGGGGAAGCGGCGAGGCGGTCCCATGACTCCTTGCCGGGGACCAGCGGGGAGAGTAAGGGTCCTCTGCTGCCTACGCCCTCCTTGTGCAGAAGGCTTTCGCGCAGAGAGAGTAGGAGGAGACTAGGCGTCAAAGAGCTTCTTTGCTGGAAGAAGTTTAAGAAATGCCCACTGACGGATTCTGCCAGCGATTGAGTCAGCCACGGGTGAGTGGCTGTCCGGACAGAAAAGGTTCACTCAGGCAACCCAGCCAGGTGTTGGCACTGGCTTACGCACGAGCAACCCCTAGAACCATTACAGCTCCATTGCCATACAATTAGTAATTTAAAAAATGCATGAATTAACATGTTCAAATACTCAACACCCAAATCTGAATGACTTTTGATTAGATTAGAATCTTGGTCATGTATTCTAGTCTAAAGGAAATATTCTGTGGAAAATAAAATGACAGGAGACAACTCTTAAAACTTACATAGCATTCAGGGTATGAATGGTAGGATATGGGCAACTAGAAATGCAATTATGAAATGAAAACTGAAAGGCAAAGTGATTATATTATATGAACAAGAGGATGCCTGAAGTACTCTGAGTTAACTAATCTGTGTTGACTGATCTCAGTGACGGAGCCTAATGTCTGAAGTAGTGGTTCTTATCCGTATTAGAGATTGTAACAAAGGAATGAGAGTACATTCATTAGAGATTAATTAATCAGAAATCACAGAACGTGTCTTTTTGAATGCCTTTGAGCAATCCGCCCAAATTCCCAGAAGAATTGAAGTGAACCTACTCTTCAAGACATAGCTACACAGTGATTCGGAAAAGGGGGCATGAAGTGGCTTTTATCTGAAGAGCGATACTAAGTGGATGTAACTGATTTGGCCACAGTGGCACACACCTCAGTTACATCACATTTGGATCATTGTAACATGCTCTATGGTGGACTGCCTTTGAAAAGTACTCAGAAACTTCAACTGGCTCAAAAAGCTGCAACCAGATTGCTGACCAGGGCTGGTTATAGGGATCACATGACTCTTTTACTAGAACAGCTCCATTGACTGCTGGTCTGTTTGTGGGCACAATTCAAAGTGCTGGTTATGACCTATAAAGCCCCATGTGGCTTCGGTCTAGGCTATCTGAAAGACCATATTTTTTCTTACGAATCTGCCCAGGTTTTGAGATGTTTTGGGGAGGTCCTTATCTCTGTCCTGCCACCCTCAGAGGCACACTGGGTAGGAATGCAGGACAGGGCCTCAGTGGCTGCTCCTAGATTTTGGAACTTCCTTCGTAGAGAAGTTAGACTGGCTGCCACCTTGTTATCCTTCTGCCAGCAGATCCAACAGGCTTTCAGAAGCTGACCGCTTTTATTGAGGGGGCTGGTGCAGTGCTGTTTTTGTTCTGATTGTCTATATGTTTTATAGATAGATATACCAGTTTTAATTCTATAAATGTTTAATTGTTTTTTAATTATTGGGATTTTTTTCTAGGTTTTTAGTTGTTCTTATTCATGTGACCCAGATCATATTGTTAAAACTGAGCAACAATCCTTTTTATAATTTTGTTTAGCTTGGTTGAATAATCATAGTGGGAGAAGGATTGACACGTAAAGATGTTCAAAAGCAAAGGGAGAATTGGGGGGCAGGGTGGACAATGTGATGGTTCTGAATGTCAGGCAGATGCTCTGCAGCCACTCAATTCAGAAATGACTTCCAGATATTATAGCAGCAGTCAAACCGATTACAGGATCCATTAATCCTGTAATCCTGGTGAAACATTGGAATTTGGCTGCATCAGAAGCAGAAAGCAGAAGAACTGGGATTAAAACACAGGAAGGGGCTCAATGGCAGAAGATCTGCTTTGCATGCAGAAGGGCTCAGATCCAATCCCAAAAATCTTCAGTAAGGCTAGGAGAGACCCATGTCTGAAACCCTGAAGAGCTTGTGTCAGTCAATATAGACAAAACCATACTAGACAGTCCATGCCAGAAGTCCATCTAACCCTCTCTTTTAGACTTGGGTACCCAAAGACGCGGGTGGCGCTGTGGGTAAAACCTCAGCGCCTAGGACTTGCCGATCGCATGGTTGGCGGTTCGAATCCTCACGGCGGGGTGCGCTCCCGTCACTCGGTCCCAGCGCCTGCCAACCTAGCAGTTCGAAAGCACCTCCGGGTGCAAGTAGATAAATAGGGACCGCTTACCAGCGGGAAGGTAAACGGCGTTCCGTGTGCTGCGCTGGTTCGCCAGATGCAGCTTGTCACGCTGGCCACGTGACCCGGAAGTGTCTGCGGGCAGCGCTGGCTCCCGGCCTATATAGTGAGATGAGCGCACAACCCTAGAGTCTGGCAAGACTGGCCCGAATGGGCAGGGGTACCTTTACCTTTTTACCCAAAGATGCAACTGGGATATCTTGTTATGCCTAACACACAACTGCAGCTACATGTTTATTCATGTGGGAAAATAATACGTTTTTCTTGTGTCCAGGATAATGACCCCCCACCTGCTGTTGGATGCTCTGGGAAGATCATTTGGGGTTCATGGGGATGATGACTTCTAGCCTGCTCTGGGAATTCAAGTCCTTATTTATAGCTCACGTTTAACAGTAGATTGCATATTCTGTGCTACACATTACATATGAGAGCTAGTGTGGGTGAAGTGTTGAGGTTGTGAGGACTGTGTGAGCTCATTTAAAGACTGAAATAAGTTGTTAAAGGAAGCTGCATTTTCAGATTCAAAAGAGATGCGCATTAATAAGAAGTAATGGTCATTTCCACATGCTGCTGAGGTTCTTAGTCCAGAGAGCATTATGAGAGAACTTGTAGGGTAGCTTCACATACAACTGTTGAGGTTTGTGTGTGTAAAAACATGGAGATCGTCTCCATGGAGGGAGAAAAGTAGCAGTACACTGACATTTGTGAAGTGGGATGCAAATGTTTATTTTGCAAGAAGTACCTGGGTCAGGAAACTGATTTGCACAATCCAAGTCCTCATGCTAAAATAAACAGTTGCAGCACACTTTGCAAATGATGGTGTGTGTATTTTTCATGGAGTTATAGCTATGTTGGGGGGGGGGATGTGTGTGAAGTAGTCCTTAGGTAAACTGGTTTCTAGAGAATCAAATCAAGAGTGTGAATAGTAAACTTGTTGACTAGCCTTGATCATTTCACAATAAAGATATGGTTCTTTATAAGAACCACTCTTTTGATTTTGCTAAATCAGTTGGTGGTCACCTGAACTTTTTCATGGAATAATAAGTCTTGAAAGAAGCCATTTTCATTTACCTTACCACTGAAGCAGTACCTCTTTATCTACTTGCACTGGTATGCTTTCAAACTGCTGGGTTGGCAGGAGCTGGGACAAAGCAACAGGAGCTCACCCCATCATGTGGACTTGCCGACCTTCTGATTAGCAAGCCCAAGAGGCTCCAGTGCTTTATGCCACAGCACCACCCATGTTCCTCCTCTGGAATGAACATCATTGGTTCAGGGGTTTGTGATTATGGAGAATCCAGATGACTGTGCTGACAAACTGTTGCATTCCAGTGTTTCCCCAGTGTTCTTTTTAGAGATGCAGCATGCCACGAGCTATTTCACTTCAAATGCAATTGTAATACTAGTGTGTCCAGTGTAGACAGGCACAGTACTGAGGGGAGACATACCTTATCAAAAGCAGATCCAGTTTATTCACCCCCTCCTCCCAACACACACCCTTACTGATGTGCTTCCTAAATACTCTCTTCTTTGATCCGTTTATAGAATTTTATTGTAGAAATTTATTTACTTTCAGTATTTATCTATCACCCAGTAACAAAACATTTTCTGGGCATTTATGGGTGATAAAGTTTGCCAAAACAGACGTGACAGGGCTGATTCTATGACTGAATCTCTCTAAGAAGCCTAACAACAACAACAACAACCACACCACCTTAAATGCACTTACGGTAAATGCAACCAGGGAAAATGGAGGTGGGTGATTAGAGCAGTGACACTAGGGAAGGTGGGAAAAATCTACTCCCCTCTTTGCTGTTTTCTAGAATCCCCACCATTGTGGGGGCGCAGGAGGGGGGAATGCAGGTACCTGTATTGGCTCTGCATTTTAGCAGCTTCTGGGGGTCTAATAGATTTAGAGGCAGAAAATTGTAAAATGGGGAAAGGTTAGCACCTTTTCACCAGCACCACTGTTCCAATCACAAACAGAGGCTTGCAGGACTGCTGCTTCTATGAACAGAAACAGACACACACACACACACACACACACACACACACACACAGTGAGAAAGATCCCACATAACATCTGTTTCAGCCCTTAGTGACATTTCATAGATTGGAAGACCAGTTAGGCGGAGGGCAGTCTCATCTCCAGGCTGATAAACAGGTCATTTGTAGTTCTTCTGATGTTGCTCTTTGTTCGCTTGGAGGGATATCCTCCAGCTTTGGCAGTTGCTGTGATCAAAGTCAGGCTCTTTCTCTTTCTCCTTTTCAGTTCAATCTGGCTTTGTTGGGCACCAAGGGGTTATTGAATTAGGTAACCGACTCTGCTGCTGTTACTGTGGCTGTTTCCTTTGGAGGGATAGGCAGAGGTCATCTGTTTTAACAAAACCATATTGATTTCTTGTGTAAGGCAATCATAACAATCCTGCCGTTAGGTCTTAAAAGAGCCACATGATTATTTACACAAAGGCAAGTGTGCTTACTTCCTCCTTAGCCCTTTAAGATTTGGCAGCTTCTGAATGCAAAGCAGTGAGGCATGCTAACAGTCATTCTATTGGGAGAAAGTGCTTAACACCATTTGGGCAGATCACATTACTATATTTTTTTGACACACTCAAAGAGAGGCGTTCACTAACCTATGGCTTTTTCAGAGTGAAACTGAAATAAGTGTGTGTGTGTGTGTGTGGTGGGACTGCGTGAATGAATTTCATATCATTTCACTTGCTGATGTGGCTATGGCAGAACTATTTTTAGCTGTCTAATCCTTCCAGCAGAACATGTCTTCTCCTTTCTGATTAGTACAAAGCTGGCTGCTAGTCAAACGACAATTACATCCCAACCCATCACCTACCACAGGCCAACAAACAAGACGCCAAGTTATTTTAACAGTTTCATCCCAGCTCACCTTTTTAATGATTTTGAACTGAACTACAGCAGTGCCCTGAACCTCTTAGAGATGACCAAGATCTGACCAAGTCATCTACAGTCATTCAGGCACTGATCTGGCAAAGGTAGCACCTTCTCTATGAGAAGACAATGGTGGGATGTCTTTTAACCTGCTTAAATTTAAAGATTTTTACACATGAACAATGAGTGGTAAAGGGTGGGTGAGTCTTTGAGATTCAAGAAACAAATAAGAGGGTAATTGCTGAAATTAGAAACAAATTCCTTTCACATTGTATTTGCAAATCTGTGCTGATAAAAGTGTGCTTATTTAGTGCCATTTGGAGGATCTAGTGAAATATTAGAGCCAAATTAAGCCTCCATCAAGATTGTGCAATAAAAACTCAGCAAAGGATTTGTTTGTGTCTGTGTAGCTAGCTCAGGGCTCCTATCCATGCAATTTGATATATTACTAGAGAGAGAGAGAGGAAGTCAACACATTCAACCAGATAGGAAATTACAATAAATTAGGAAAGGGTGCAGAACAAAGCCACATTGCACACTAGCTCCTTAGAAGTTATTAATAAAAACTGAGCTTCTAATTAGGCAGAGAGAGAGAGAGAATATAAAGAATTTGGCCTTTGAATCTTAAAACACTGCTGTTCCCGATGAAAGAGAGAGCTAGCAACAAAAATAGCACATGCTGCTGGAAACGAACGGTTGACTGGATTGCATGTCCTGGACAACACAAAGACCAGGTTGCCAGCATTTTCAGATCTATGTGTGTGGCTTGGCTAGTTGAAGTTACCACTCACTGATGACTTTTGCAGGTACTGCCCCCGCACAGTTTATGAATGGCAGCCCACATAGGGGCGCATTTTCCATTCATCTCAGAGGTCTCTGGTCCTGACATGCTCTGGAAACAAGCCCCTCTATGCTACCATCTGGAGCAAAGCAATTTGATATTTTCAAAGCTTCTTATCTAAACAGAAGTGAATTAGCGTGTCTAAAACTCCAGAAATTATCATTCTGAATGGTATAGTTGACATGTGAGAATTATATTTCATTGCTTAGAATGCTTTATATTTCTCATGCGGCTTTGAGTAAGTTATTTAACTTAACCCATGACTTGGTTTTGTCCTTCTGTAAAATGGAAATAGTCAATAGCTACCTCTGTTATGACAATCCAATCCACTGTTATGAAAATCCATTCCACTAATAACTAATGAATGCTTCTATAAATAAGCTCTATGGAAGTACCTAACTAGATCACCTCACTGGAGAACAACTGCATGGACTGATTTCTAGTGGCTACTGAAATTCAAGCCAATATTATGACATCAAAATCCTAACTTTAGATACCTTAATTTATTGTGTGCATGGATTATCTGTGAGAAGAATATTTTCCTGTGATAAATCTTGCATCAATGCAATGATTTGGACTAGAACAGTAACTGTCAAACTTTATGAACCAGGGATTCCATTAATTGTAAACTCCAAATGGAAAAATGGGACCAAATTTCATAAAATCAAATATGTTTACCTTTCTCTTTCCCCCCTCTGTCCTATGGTGTCTACTAGTTTTTTGCTTCTCATCTTAAAAAACAAGCCCTAATCCAGGAGTAACTAATGTTGGTATCTTCTACGTGTTATTGGAGTACTGAACAACTCTCATAATCCTTGAATGCTAGCCATGCTGGGTTGGGGGCACTGTATTCCCCCCCCCCCCCATGCACCAAACATATGAAACAAGAGAAAAGGGTGGTGAGGCAACTAGATCAGATGGCAACCTTTTTATGAGTCTCTGTCCACCAGTTAAATCAATGCATTAGATGATATCCTTCCAGTATGCAACAGTTCATAAACTTCAAGCAGGGCATGTCTCATAAATATACTCTGAATAGATTTTAAATCGGGGTAGGCAACCTAAGGCCCAGGGGCCAGATACGGCCCAATTGCCTTCTCAATCCGGCCCACGGACAGTCCAGGAATCAGCGTGTTTTTACGTGAGTAGAATGTGTCCTTTTATTTAAAATGCATCTCTGGGTTATTTGTGGGGCCTGCCTGGTGTTTTTACATAAGTAGAATGTGTTCTTTTATTTAAAATGCATCTCTGGGTTATTTGTGGGGCATAGGAATTCGTTCATTTCCCCCCCAAAATATAGTCCGGCCCACCACATGGTCTGAGGGGCGGTGGACTGGCTCATGGTTAAAAAAGGGTTGCTGACCCATTTTAAATGTTTGAAATATAGGATCTTGTGAGGAATGTTTGAAGGAACTGGACATTGTTCTCACCCAAAAGGGAGAGCACATAATAACAGTGCTTGAATAGATCCCAAGACTGCTATAAATAGGACAACCAATGAGAGTAAGCCAAGAGATAATGAGTTCAAACAGGAGGGCGGGGGAATAGTCTGAGCATCGGGAGGTGATTTCTTACACTAAACATAGTTGAATAGTAGAATAAACTCATAGTACACAGTGAATCTTGAATATCTGACATTTTTTCAAAAAAGATTTGATAAATATCTATTAAAGATCCTTTGGGTATTACTTTGGAGGAGAATGGACAGGATGACCTATTAAGGTCAACATGTCTGTGCTGCTGCGATCATAGGCTGTGATTTATTTCTTTGTTCCTTTGCTCCTTTGGTTACCCAAACTGCTCAGCACAAGTGTGTGTGATATTTGTGATCTTTTGACTACAGCTCCCATTCTTAATCCATGTCTGGTTTGCTTCAAATAAATATCCATCATGGATGTTTGGACTCGCTGCCTTGCAATATTTCAGTTGTCCTGTAACTCTTCCCTTTGCATGCTCTTTCAATCCTTAAGAACGCACTGTACTGGGAGAATAATCCAGAGTAAAGCGCTCGCCAGTACTCTTCCCATTGTTTTCCTGTGCACATGGAGACCACATGTCTGTTGGAATCTATATGTTTGATTTTTCTAATACTATGTTAAATGAAAACTGTATCAGCAGCACACATTGCACAGTGTATGACTTTTACTAAATAACTGTTGTTAAAAACGTCACCCCCTCTTCTGACTTACCCAAGCATCTTCTCAGAAAAGGAGCAAGGGGCTAATACTATGTATTAGTATCTATTACTATGTAATACTAGTAATACATATTAATATGTATTATTCTGAGTATACATGCATAGGGAAGGGCTGCAAACCATCTTAAATGCAAAAGTGCCACAGTAAGCAGTTTGTGGATTGCATGGTAGAGGCAACATAGCTGGGTCCAAGTGCAGTACTAGAGCTTTGACTTTAGTAGTGCTGCTGTCCTATAGTAAACTATCCTTGCACCATTTGCCTTGAAGTACCATCATCAAGGGACACGGGTGGCGCTGTGGTCTAAACCACAGAGCCTAGGCCTTGCTGATCAAAAGGTTGGCGGTTTGAATCCCCGCGATAGGGTGAGCTCCCGTTGTTCAGTCCCTGCTCCTGCCCACCTAGCAGTTTGAAAGCACGTCAAAGTGTAAATAGATAAATAGGTACTGCTCCAGCGGGAAGATAAATGGCGTTTCCGTGTGTTGCTCTGGTTTGCCAGAAGTGGCTTAGTCATGCTGGCCACATGACCCGGAAGCTGTATGCTGGCTCCCTCGGCCAGTAAAGCGTGATGAGCGCCACAACCCCAGAGTTGTCCACAACTGGACCTAACAGTCAGGGGTCCCTTTATCTTTACTTTACCATCATCAAAACAAAAATATTAGGGGTGGCATTCAACTAAATAAATGCACAACTGGAATGACATCTGCTTGTGCAACAGGACTGCCTACCCTCCCCAAATCTGCTTAGGAGGGAATCCCCAGGACAGATGTGGAGAGGTCAAGAGGGCAAAAAAGTCCCATTGTGCTGTCGGAACTTTTCAGGACAGATCCACAAAAAGGACCTTGTAAGAATTTAGCATCTTATGCTAGCACCTTCCATGTGAACTGCACAAGAATCATTCAAATCCTTCCCGTCAATAAATGCTTTGTCATTTCTACACCCCTAGTTGGCATATGGTATGCTTTGCACTGATGTGGCTATAGATATGTTTCAGGTTCAAGGTGACATTGTAGGATGTTGTTTCACCCATTCTCAATTGCAGAATAGTGCTGTACTTCATCTGGCAATGGTTACATGATGATGATGAGTATTTATATAGGCTTTAATCCTGAGTTGTCTATTTATGATTAGAATAGCTCCTTCTGTTCACAGAAGGGGCTCCAATTGGGAGGGGGTCCACTGACATAGGTAGAAGAAGGTGACCTTTGCCAACTCTTGTTCTGGTGGTCTCCCAACCAGGAGGGAGGAGAACTCTGTTTAAAATAAGTTTATACATGGAAATAGGCAATTCAGACCTAATTCAGCCCTGGCTGCATTGGACTGCCTCTCACATTGTGTGCTTATCTCCAAACTGCTTGTGTGTTCCTTTTTCTTTTTGTAAGAAAAGCCCAACCATATGGAAAAATTATACACCAAAAATATGTGTATTAAGCATATAGAAGGGTCAAGCCCTATGTGGGACTATACAGGTATTTAAGAATTTAAAAAGAGTCCTGCAGGATCAGGCCCATGACCCACATAGCTGAGCATCCTGTTTTCAAAGTGGCCAGCCAGATGCCTATGGGAAGCCAAAAGGAGGACACATAATTTTATAAATATGCATACCTATGCAAGCATGTTTATATGCTTTGCTGTATGTATGTGCTTTTGCACTGGTTACTTTAGGATACCTGGAATGTACCGTAAATGCATGTAATATTTGCACATAATAATGCATACAATATGTGAGAATTCCTCATATTTTTAGCAGATCCAAAAAAGAAAAGAAAAATAAGCTTTTTGAGATGAAGGAAAGAGATGGGAATTTGAAAAAATAAATAAAAGTCCATGTGGATAAACTTGCCATTGAGATTTGCAGAAAATTCCATCCTTAACCCCAACCCTCCAGACCAGGATTTCAGGATAAAAGGTGATCAGATACAGGACTTTCCAATGATGCTGGAAAATTGATATCAATGTGGTAAACAAACATTTGGTATTTATTATATAAAGCAATTTGAAGCCAGGCTGGGGCCATATGTTTATAGAAGCAGATTTGCATGTGGGTATTCCTTGCTGGACTGGAAGCTGTGCACACAAACAGGTGCCATGGGTACAATTCTCCAGTCTGATAATCAGAGAAGCACCAATTGGCTGCTCAGTGGGTAGAAGCCAGAATGATTATTTCCCACTGCTCTCCATAGCTTGCCAAACAGCTGCTCAGTGAAACTGCTACTTTGCAAACAGTTCTATGCAGGCACCTACGGTAAGTAGACCAGTGGCATTATATTCTTCATTGCTGCATCTTTTATTTGATCAGTGGGTTATTCAAGTTTTGTTTGGCTAAAAAAAATGGTCCCCTCAATTAATAGGGTAGCATTTTTCATTTTAAAGTGAAATGTAAGTAAGTAGGTACAAATCTATGGGTGGCAGCCACCTTCTTAGAGGAAACTTTTCCTCCCTTTGTTTTATGTGAAGGAGGCCACTTGCAAGATGCAGCTTCCTGTGGTACGTTAGCATCACCTGGAAATAAAGAAAGGATGCCTTTCCCCTACTTCTGGACTCTTGTTTTCATAGTTTTTGCAAACTCTGAGTGTAATTGTATACACACGAACCTGAAATCAGCAAGGTTTACTTTTGAGTAGGCACCCATAAGTTGATGCTGTTACCTGATTAGTCAAAACAATTAACAGCCTAAATTGTTTGACTAACAGCCATAATGTTTCTTTACTTAGTAATCTGAGTGCTAAATTCTACCTCCTTGGAATCTAGATCTACTCCAGAGAATTGTAAACACCCCAGTATTTCAACAATTCTCCATCACACTGTAATTCAGCAAGACGCATATTTTTATTTCGGTGACAACTGACCTAGCTTCACCTTGGAGGCTGTTTCCTATGGGGATCTTGATCTGCTACTGGTAGGAGGAGAAATATTAACTGCAGACAAATAAATCAGGAGGAGGATGCAAACTGTCACCCTAATTTCAAAGAAATGTTGCAAGACCTTCATACTTTCTGATGCAATTTATAACATGGTCCTGCATGGAAATTAGTTTTCTATTGTTTTATGCTCCCTACCCCCACCCAGATAATGTTTGATATCAGAGCTATGAAATCAGGGTTGGAGCTGTAACGCTAGATGGATTTTGAAAACTTGTTCCTTGTCAGGACTATGGTTCTGATTAAGCATCACATCTAGGGTGCTTTAAAAAAGAGAAGACCACAAAGAGATTCACAAAGAATTTGGGCCAGTTGGAGAGAACATGATGCTCAACTATTTCAAGCCTCAGTAGGAACCCCCAACCCCTGCTCAATATGCAGCAATTCCATTAACAAGCTGAGAATTGGCTAACAGCCAATCCATGTATAAAAGGTCACTATTAGAATGGAGATGGGAAGTTGCTTATTTGAAAACACTCCCATACTCCACTAACCCCTGCATGCAGAAAGCTCTTTCATCAAGGAGAAGATTAGGCTATAAACCATCTCCCTGACTTGGATGAAGGTCTGTAACATAATTTTCATGCAGAAATCTTCAGGTTCAATCCCTGGTATCTGTAGGTAGGGCTGATTAAAAACTTTGCCTGAAAAGCTGGAGAGCTGCTGCTAGTCCGAGTAGACAACAAGAAGTTAGATGGCATAAGGCAATTCTCTACATTCCTATTCCCTATACAGAGAAGTTTTGGTGCACATGTGTGCTTTCCAAGAGACTACATGCGCATCCTGTGTTGGTACCAGAGGGATGTACCTTGCTCCCTCCCCACACATCTGAATTTGCTCTTAAGGAAGGTACGATTATACAGTGTGGAGCAGTGACATAAAAGAACAAAAATAAGCAAGGAACCCTATACCAGGCGGAATGACTGTAGGAGAGGAACCATTTTGGTATAAGTAATTGAGTCGGCACGGGAAAGAGAGCAAGCTTGTGTGCAAGGTGAAACACTTCTCACTGTTGCTCATGTGCAGACACATTATCTCAGGAAATTAATTTACCCTGCCCACAAAACTGTTTGTGGCTCTTTCTGCAGCAGAAAAAGTACAAAAGGTTTTGATTCAGAGAAGTGTAAAGTTACTTCCATTTAAAATCCTAGAATTGTAGAGTTGGTAGGGACCGCAAGCGTCATCGAGTCCAACCCCCTGCAAGGCAGGAATATTTTGCCCAACATGAGGTTCAAACCCACAATTAGCTTCCTGCTTCTGGTGATCTCTCCCCCTTGCATCCACTGAAAAGCCACATCCCATGTGACGTGAGATGCTGCCACGGGATCACAAACCGGATGAGCACATGTGCAGCCACATCAGCATCTTTGAATCACGGCTTCGGCAGAAGACGCGGCCATCAAGAGACGAATCCTTTTCAGTGATCAGTGTAATATGAAAAGTTCTGTTATGGTAAGTTCTACCTCATAAACCGCCTACACCTATCTCAGCAGCTTTGCTGACTATCTATATACCAATCTACCTACCTATACTGTTCTCAAAGCATTTAGTCTGATTAATACTCATACTCAGTACGAGTATTAGACATACTCAGAAATGAGACAAAAGCACTCTTCGCAACTCAAACACTCTACTTTTTTTATTCTATCACATATTCTGTAGGCAGTTATATTTTTAATTTATGCATCAAAGTCTGTTTTATATGCACAGTGCTTCTTGCCATGAATAAAAGCATGTGTAACAACAGGGCAATTTCACTTATCTCAGATTACGATCTACAGATATCATGGCAGCCAAAAGCACCCTCACATCTGCTTTTAGCTGGTGCAGTATCCATAGATACCAAGGTCAATCTGTAAGAGTAGCGGGGAGCATCACAGATTCAAAAAAAAACACTTTGGTGCATATCATGAACATGTGATTCCAACCTGACAAGACAAACTCCAGGACTAAACTTTGGTACACATGAAGCTCTGTTCATGGCATTGTGTCATGGGGGCCAGCTCACACTAAACACTGAAGCACACTATCCGAAGCAACTAATGATCATGGTATTATAACACCGGAGCGTGCGGATCTGTGTGCCATCCCTAAATCTGTCAAAATGAATCTTAATGACTTCACTTAACGATATATTGCTGCATCACCACTGACAAATATTTTGGGGCTTTACTGCTATCAGTAAAATCCACTCAGCTCCCAAAGCCTACTTTTCCTGTATGGTAACATTCCATTATTAAATGGGGGTGGGGTGGTGGTGGGAAGCGGGAGGGATACACTGCTATAACTGAAAAGAAGCCATACCCATGCCAAAAAGCAGGGCCCATAATATATTGTTGGCCCACATACCCAATGCTACTTAATGCTAAGTACAGTACGTTCCTATTAAAAAGGAATAACTGATGCAGGTAGGGCTCCTAAGAGCAAGAGCGGGACAATGCGATAAATAGAAAACAGAATCTATTGTAAGAGATGGGCAGCACACTTTATGTCCCTCATGGCAATTAGACTAACAACACAATAATGTGTGCGTTGACTCAGAACTAAGAACCATTAACTTCAGTGGGACTTGTGCCTTGGGAAGCAAGCTTTGATTAGCTGTACTTAGTTCCCACTGAAATCAATTGGTCAAGTCATGACTAAGTTACCCTACTGATCTCAATGGGATCTAAGCTAGCTTAGTCCAGACCTAAGCCAACATTTTCCTCTGATAAAAGCAGGTTCTCTCTTTAGTAATCTTTTGAATGAAATACACTGCACAGAATGCTTTTTTTAAAAAATCTGCAGCTTTGTGTCCATAAGGTCTATGCTATCTATCCCAACCTGCATTTTGACACAGAATTTCATCCAAAACCAAATGCAGAGAGCAATTAGTTAAAAGGAGCGACCATTTCCTTTATTTCAACAGGATTGCTTCATCGCCTTGCACTCCGTATTGATCATCAATATCCCAAACCTAATTAGTTCAGATCATGGATATAAGATTGCCTCAAGTAGGGTTGATCAACAGGGTTAATACTGGATTTTGTCTGGCGGAGGTTTTTCTGTGCCCTTAATGGCAGTGTGGCTAGCACATATTGAGCTTGCAGGAAAGCCCCCACTTTTGATTTTCTGCCTGTTGTGCTGTTAACGGCACAGGAGCCCAACTATAAAAAGGTAGCAACTCTAACTGCTAACATCCCACAAGCTGGGAACTGAATTGACCAAGACTGTTGAATTTCCCAAGAGCAAAGCATATAAAACAATTCAAAATGATCATCAAACACAGCAACAACAATTCCGTTAACGACTTCAGCATTCACTGCATGGATGAATGTAGTTTGAAGTTCTGATAAATTTCCTTTTCCTGATTGCTTTGTATCATCAAGAGATCACAGTAAGCAACACTATCTAATTATCACCAGCTTCTCCATTTAAGAAATGACAATGCTGACAAGGTTCCCGCAGGAACACATTAAGAATCTACCTACCAGCTACCGTGGAGTGGTCCATGTAAGTAATCAGAGCGTAGTAAACGGCCTGAAGATTAACACTCGTGGGTTTTTTTAATGGTGTTCTCTCATACATGACTTAAACATCGCTAAAGATAATTGAAGTTAAGTGGATAGAGGAGGCTAGCCTTTAATTCTCAGAATCTCTCATCTCAGTAGCCTGAGTAACCGGGTGACTTCAATGAAATTAATCATGTGTAAGAGATTTATGGCTTCTGCATCCCAGCGAACAGTTGGTTTTTCCTTCCTAATTTTCAGTTCTCAAATGAGCCCAGACACAGCCCTGTCACTTTCAATATTAGGTCTCCAGCCACCTGGCCTGGCATTCTTATTATCAGAGCAGATTCAAACAGATGATAAGACCCATCTATCAAAGGAAAGTAGCCAATGTATTTATAGCCAGCCAGGAAACAACTTGCCTTTGGCTCTGGAATTTCAGGGCAAGTCAGCAGCCTTCAGTCTAGCTGGAACGCTACCTTATTTGGTACAGCAAGCACATTTTTTAAAAAAACGATTGTTGTGTCAGGAAAAGCCATTAAGTTGAACAGTATTGGTAATGCAATCCATATTTTCAGCAAAACAGACTCTGCTTTTTTCATCAGAACTGGGTTTAGTTTCTGTACCTACAGAGACACACTGTAAATAGGTTTGCTTGTGCTGCAGTGGCATTTATTGCACATAGACCGATGACTTATACAGTAGTAAACTGCACCAGAGTATATAAATACATTATAAAATGCATACACACTCACACATGCACGAGCACACACACACACACACACACACACACAAACAAAAAATGGGAAATGACAATGAAGTGTTGAAGTCTCAACAGGTTCACATGGACTCTTGGGAATAAAAATATAACTTATAAAATCTCTTAGAACAGATTCTTTTATAGTATGAATACACTTACAGTACCTCCATTAAATAATATAAAACACTTTTTTTTAATAAAATGACAACATATCAGACAACAACAAATATCAGGATGGGATTTGATGCTTTTTAAAAACAACAACACCCTTCTTTGTTTTCCAGTGGATCTCTCTCTCTCTCTCTCTCTCTCTCTCTCTCTCTCTGCGTGTCTGTGTGCGCGTGTGTATGTGTGTGTGTAAGAGACAGAGAGCATGCATCAAACTACAATTGCTAACACTGTGCAAAAGAAAAACCTCTCTCATTCTTTTCAAATGTGCAGTAACATTTCTGGTTCCCCCAGCCAATTCCCCCCCCTCTTAAATTTTCAATGTGAACAAATTGTCTACAGAGGATCAATGCTCCTGCCTCTCTCTCTCTCTATATGTATTAAACAAAGACAAAACCCTAACTAATGATACATAAATAAGCTGTTTAATATAAACACATTTGTTTTCTGTACAATATGCACAGCTTGAGGTAGACGTTTTATAGCCTGATTGCTGTTGTCTCATAGGACAAGAAAATTGCACACACACACCCCAGAAAGTCAATGGGATGAAAAAAATCAAAAACAGGAGAGATTTGTTCAGAACACAAACATGACAATGAACAATATTACTGGTGTATCTTTACCTTCTAGATGTTTAAGAAGAGTGTGGCCACTAAGTTATTAAGGCTACAAGCTAACACACACTTACTTGCAAGTAAGTTCCATCAAACTCATAGGATCAGACTGCATGGTAAAACTCACAGGAATAGTTTTTCAATGGCTTATTAAAGAGACTTTTAGCACGGTTTGCAAAGGTGCTGAGTGCCTGAAATTTGCACTGGGTGACCAGCACTTCTTTTTAAAAAAATAAATAAATAACCAGGCTACTTTTTCTGCTACTGAATGCCTGGGATTAGTACAAACAATGAAAAAAACGCTCTATGTAGCTCTGCGGTCAAGCCAACAAGGGCTTGATCCTGTTTCCCTCAATATCAGGAGAAGAATCCCCCGCCCTTTTCAACGCCTGTCAGGCTAAGTGCCTGCCACGACTTCAGCTCTTCCTGAAACACTTCTTGTGCAAAGTCCTTCCAACTTATTTCTGCCCTCTTCCTGGCTCACCAACAGCCCCTCCATGCAAATATTATTATCCTTAATAATAATAATCCAAATAGCTTGGGGAAATGGGCCGTTTATCTCTTGGTCAGTTGCTCTCTGTTTGCTTCGGTTTCTGATGAGTCAGAAGTGGTCTGATGCATACACATTCACCTGCTTTTCACCTTAAGTAAATAAAATCTCTCCCCCCCGCCCCGCCCCCCTGCAAGTGAGACAGCTCAGTCTGGTGTTTGTATATTAGCCAGTCCCCTGGTGGGGGTGTTTTCTTCCCTTGCCTGTTTCTTTGGTTCCCCTTCTTGAACTGCAGTGTGCCCACCTAATCCATGGCTTTGATGCTCCCCACCATCTGCCCTTATACCTTGGATTCTGAATAGGAGGTTTTACTGTTCCTGTCCTCTAAGCTGGAGTCACTTCCATCCTGCGTCCCACCATTGTAAGCAGACCATGTCCCTCCCAGAGTGCATGGAGGGCTGTTACCCAGAGTACTGATGAAGCCCCCAGGGTAACGAGAGAGCTCCGTAGTGGTAGCATGCAGCCTTCGGTCGGCTTTCCTAGGGCAGCACAGCAGCCTCTTGAAGGCTTTGCGGAAATCGGGGCTCCTGCAATAGATGATGGGATTAAAGGCAGAGTTGGCATAGCCCAGCCAGTTGAAGAAGACAAAGAGCTGGTCGGGTACGAGGCCTCTGTTGAAAACTTTGACCACGTTGACCAAGAAGAAGGGTAACCAGCAGAGAGTAAAGACTCCCATGATGATGCCCAAAGTCTTGAGGGCTTTCTGTTCCCTTACAGCCAAAATGCGGGAGGTTTTCCTTCTATTGGCTTGACCATTGCCCAAAATCGGCAGGTCCTGGTGGACTGGCTGATGTTGCTGCTGGTGATTGTTGTAGAACCTGCCCTCGCACTTGTCAATTTTCTTCATCTGCTCTTTCGCTTCTCTGTAGACCCTCAGGTAGACAAAAATCATAACAAAGAGGGGGATGTAGAAGGAGATGACGGAGGAGGCGATGGCATAGGCCCTGTTGGTGACGAAGTCGCAGCAGCTGGGGTTTTCGTAGCACTCCATAGCATCATGGCCCGTGTCTCTCCACCAATGCATCATAATGGGCAAGAAGGACACCAACGCGGAAATTGCCCAAACGACGCAGACAATGATCTTGGCCCGTCTCTTCGTCATGAGGCTCTGGTAGTGGAAGGGCGAGATAATGGCCAGGTAGCGGTCAATGGCGATGACGCACAGGGTCTCGATGCTGGCCGTCACACACAGGACGTCCACTGAAGTCCAGCACTCGCATAAGAAGGAGCCCCACAGCCACGAGTCGCGCACCACCAGCGTGGCCCCAAAGGGCACCACCACGGAGCCCATGACCAAGTCGGCGCAAGCCAGGGAGGTGATGAAGACATTGGTGAGGGTCTGCAGCCGCTGCGTCCGCCCGATGGCCGCGATCACCAGCCCGTTGCCCACCACGATGAACACCACCATCAAGGACATCAGCAGGCTCATGCCCACCACCCACTGCTGGGACAGCTCCTGGGGGGCCAGCTGCCTGCTGTCGCCGGAGGCGTCGCTCCCGTTGCTGTCGCTGGAGGCGTTGGACCTGTTGTGAGCGCTGTTCTCCAGGAAGCCCCATCCATCGCCCATGGCTGTCCAAGTGAGGCTCACGTCAGGGCAGCCCGGCCGGAGGCATGAAGGCGAAAAGAGGACCTGCCCTCTCGCAAGCGCCCGAGGAGCGGCGGCGGCGATCGACTTCCCGCAGCTGCTGCAAGCGCCGCCACTTGCTCGGGGGCTTTCAGCATGTTTGGGAGCGATCCTCCGGCGGCCCGCGCCCGCGACGCCTCCCCACAGCCTCGACGTCAGGCGCCGGGCAGCCAATGGCGAGCCGAGGCGCCCGCGGCCGCTCCTCCGGAGATCACAAGAGGAGCTCAACATAGCGCCAAAGGGCCAGAGCCGCCAAGGGTCCCGGCGGAGGGGAAGCCGCGGGCTGGGCTGGGGGTCAGGCGCCGGGCGCCGAGCCGAGCTGGTGGGGATTCCCCTCGCCAGGGAAGGCGCCGGAGCCCGCAGAGAACACTTTCCTTGCCCCTTACGAAGGCGCCCTCCGAAGCTGCGGCTCGAAGGGACGAGCGAGGTCTCGGGGCTGCGGGAGGCGCTTCTCCAGCCGCTGCCGGCCAAGTGTCCTTGCGGCGCCCTTTCCTCCTCCTCGCCGCTCCTCCACCGCGGGGCGGACGACCCTCCCTGGCCAGAGCCAGCAAGGGAGGCTGAGGGAAGCCTCGGAGCAGAGCGCCGGCGCCGCAAAGAGCAGCCCGGGCCCGTTGCCACTGTCCCGGCTGCGTCTCTCCGAGGAAAAAAAACACCAGAACCGGTCGCGGGGGCCCCTCTTGAGCGCGGCCAGCGGCTGCTCCCGCTCCGTGCAAGGGGCTTGGCGCCCCCTCTCGCCCGGCTTTGGGGCGGCGGCATGAGGGGAAGTGGGCTCAAGCCTGCGCTCGAATTGAGGGCGAGGCCACCTTGCACTTCCTTCACAGAGTGGGCCAACCTGCTATTTCCTCGGATTCTCAGTATTTAACATGTTATTTGTATTACGTTATCAACCCCCCCCCCCCGATTTACAGAAAACAACAGAAATGTTTGGAAAGTTAACTAAAAAAAAAGAAGAAAAGTATAGACAAACAGACATATACAGAAACACTCACCTAAAATAAACCACACCAGGCTTGGGAATCACTCAGTTTTTTGGTCTGTGGCTTGGCCTGGTTGCTTCACACTGAATGACAGGCTGTGAGGACCCAGTTTTGTGCAGTGTGTGTTGGTTGCCTCATACAGTGCCTTTAAAAAAAATATGTTTAGGGCCGCTCGCATTTTGACTCAAGAAAATTGGGAAAAATAAATACAGTAAATGGACAAAAGATTCACAAAATGTTTAGGAGTATGTGTACCCCTGTGTCCCGTCCCCCCCAGAGAAAAGCACTGGCCTCATATATTTGTCAGGGAGCCTACCTGCAAGAGCAGTCTTCTCCAACCTCCCGCTCTCCAGTTTGTGTTAAGTCTGCCCTGGCCATCACCTCAAGTCGTTCTGGCCAGGGCAGATGGGAGTTGTGCAACAACACAGAGAACAGTGAGTGGTGGAAGCAGTTAATGCTTCGCATCTTTCCTCCCTCTCTGCTACCTAACAACCAGTTCTCTAATGCAGAAGGAGCAGGAAACCCCAGCTGCTTCCTGCAGCCTCTGCTGCTTGCTTTCCCGTCCGAGCATCCCTTCCACTGCAGCTCCATCTGCAAGGAGCAGTGTCATCCAGATGGAGATGGTGAATGATCATATGGAAGCAGCAGCTGCTCCTCATCACAATCACTTGCTAGCTGATCCACTAAAGGACCAATATTCCCTGCCACCCAGTGTGGGAGGGCAGGCTAGTATATACAGAGGTGACTGCTCTTTTGAACCTCCACCTGGTTTTCACGGGGATGAGTGTTGGTGTGTCAGCACAAGAAGTGGGGCCAACCTCTCAAAGGCTCCTGCCTCTGGCTGTTGCTCTAACCAGGCATGGCCAAACTTGGCCCTCCAGCTGTTTGAGGACTATAATTCCCATCATCCCTGACCACTGGTCCTGTTAGCTAGGGATGATGGGAGTTGTAGTCCGAAAAGAGCTGGAGGGCCAAGTTTGGCCATGCTTGCGTCTAAGCAGTGGCTTGTCGCAAGCCCATTCCTTCCTATGGCACTGCATTCTCTAGGGATGCTCAGTGATGCCGTCTTCCTGCCATAGGGGGCAGCTGTGTGTTGGGGGCATGAGCAAAGAGAGGTTTGTGGGCTCACCCTTAATTTACTGGGGAGTAACTCCTATGGGATGCAGGTGGCACTGTGGGTTAAACCACAGAGCCCAGGGCTTGCCGATCAGAAGGTCGGCAGTTCAAATCCCTGCGATGGGGTGAGCTCCTGTTGCTCGGTCCATGCTCCTGCCAACCTAGCAGTTCGAAAGCATGTCAAAGTGCTAGTAGATAAATAGGTACTGCTCTGGCGGGAAGGTAAACGGCGTTTCCATGCGCTACTGTGGTTCGCCAGAAGTGGCTTAGTCATGCTGTACGCCGGCTCCCTCAGCCAGTAAAGCGAGATGAGCACCGCAACCCCAGAGTCGTCCACGACTGGACTTAATGGTCAGGGGTCCCTTTACCTTTACTAACTCCTATTAATATAAGAAGAGCCCTGTGGGATCCGACCAAAGGCCATCATGACCATGAGCCATAGAACCATAGAATTGTAGAGTTGGAAGGGACCCAATGAGTCACTCTCTGCAATGCAGGAATCACAGCTAAAGAAGTCCTGGCAGATGGCTATCCAAACTCTTTAAAAACCTCAAATGAAGGATAGGGAGCCCATTCTGAGGTAGCCCATTTCAGTGTTCAACAGTTCTTACCATCAGAAAGTTCTGCCTAATGTTTACTTGGAGTCTCCTTTCTTGTAAATTAATCCACTGGTTCAGCAGGGAAAAAAGCTTGTGACAGCCCTTCAGAAATTTGAAGATGACTCTTGTATCACCTCTTTGTCTTCTCCATGCTAAACATTTTTTTGTTACCCATTCCTCAACTTATTTTTGAATAAACATGCATATGATCAAGCTACCCGATGTATATGAGAAAATGAGTTGTGGGAATAACTGTAGTGTGCATGTGTGCTTTGAGAGAAAGATGTTTCTGTATGTTTTTGTGTCTCTGTAGTTTTGTTTGCTTGCAAGTTTCTTTCGATGATGTGTTGCAAGGAAGTGGAAGGTTAGTCTTTCTGAGCTCCTTGAATTCTGTGCCAGCCATTGTTACTTCTTATGTCAGTCCAGTGGTTACATAAATGGGTGAATGACATAACTTGCAGATAGTGTTACTCTATGTAAATATGGCAAGCGAAAGAGTGAATCTGTATAGGCAGAATTATGAGCTAATGGTATGTTTAATCAGATCAGGGGGACTGGAAAGCAAGGGATGGTATTAAGAAAGAAAAAGAAAGGAAGGAAGAAAGAAAGAAAGAAAGAAAGAAAGAAAGAAAGAAGAAATTACATTTAATTGCTGCTTTTATTTACTTCAAACTCAACTGTGTCAATTGCATGAATCAGAGGAATAACATCCGCATCGTATTTCCCCCTTCTTTGCATGCAACCAGACTAACAGAAATATGGTGGTACTCTTTTTTTCTATATGCTTAACATAAAGAGAGCAGTTTGTGCTATTGTTTTATTTATTTTTTACAGCAATGGGGCTATTCAAAAGTTTACAGGTGGCATATAAAGATTGCTTTCCAAGCTTCAAGAGCTTTCATGTCCTCTTTTATCTTCCAACCCTAGACATGGTCAAGGCAAATAGAACTGGGTGGATGCTGTAATACTGTAATAGATTTCATGCACTAGCAGGAAGTTGGATTAGCCAATGCTGATCCTGTAACCTCGTGCCTGCAGTTCTACTTCCTAGCCTCATAAAGTGAACCCATACTGGTATTACATATGGATGGGGACGTGGGTGGCACTGTGGTCTGAACCACTGAACCTCTTGGGCTTGCCGATTGGAAGGTCGGCGGTTCAAATTCCCGTGACAGGGTGAGCCCCCGTTGCTCTGTCCCAGCTCCTGCCAACCTAGCAGTTTGAAAGCACACCAGTGGAAGTAGATAAATAGGTACTGTGGCAGGAAGTTAAACGGCATTTACGTGTGTTCTGGCTTCCGTCACAGTGTTCCGTTGCACCAGTAGCAGTTTAGTCATGCTGGCCACACGACCTGGAAAGCTGTCTGTGGACAAACGCCGGCTCCCTCAGCCTGAAATAGAGATGAGTGTCACAACCCCATAGTCGCCTTTGACTGGACTTAACCATCCAGGGGTCCTTTACTTTACCTTTACAGTACATAGGAATAAAAAGTGATGGCACCAGGTGAATGCAGATGACTGTGAAGGATAATGGCAGTAGCTCCATCATTCCAGTTCCTGGTGGCCCAGTCCCATACTGTGCACACAATGGTGGTGGTGGGAGAAGAATCTGAAAGAAGAAAATGTGCTGAATGCACATGGTCCTGTCTCCTTTGAGGTGCAACCCTGATGATGCACTGCTGCAGCTCACAGTGACATCTTACATGTGTTCACCAGAATAGCTTATTTTCAAATTGTATTTGTTTGAAAAGCATTATATAAATAGGTATATTGCATTAAAAACAATACACTTCATGGCTGATAAGGCACTTGGGTTTCCTTGACTCATAACACTAGCTCTCAGATCACCGTAATGACAAATTAGGCAATTAATATGATACAGCACATATTTGTCATACGCACATCATACAATATTTGGATAACAGCTTAGACAGGACTCTGATCTTCTTCCAAGTTAACTCCCAGAAGCCTCTAAAAACTGCAATACTAGCAGCCATGGAGTATAAGGCCCCTGGAGTATAAAAGATCCTCAATGCGTACTACACTGTTTTTGCAGGACATTAATTCAACATTCAGCAAAAGCATCAAAAGAAAGAATTGGTGACTATTTCATCTCTATGGTAGAAAATGGTCTCGTTGCCCAGGAGTGGTATAGAATGTTGCAAATTAGTAGTGAATTATTTCTCTATTTATACTCACTGTTTGTTTAACCCTGGCTAAAGGCCAGCGACCTCTTACTGCTTGGCAGTCTTTGTCTCCCAGAGAGCCCATGAACTTTGGCTCCCTGTTCCATCTACCCGCTTGAGATTCTCAGCGGCAAACCTCACAGTGTACAGAAGGGAGCGAAGGAGAATGACGTACTCTGCACCTTTATGGAAGCAGTTGGCGTTTAAGCTAGGCTTTCTCAAATATAAAGCCTGCACTGACGATTTGTTTGGGAACAGCTTTCTGTATCACTCTTTCTCAATCAGCAATATTCTAAATGAACTGTAAAAGTGGCATGCAACTAAACAGTTACATGAGAACAATAACTTTTAGCTGCACAATGTAACTTCCTTGCGCTCTCCTCTCTCTGTGTGCCCCCCGCCCCCGATCGGCTGTAGAGGGTTGGGGGAACCCCTGGAGCAGATTTAGAGAGTGCTCAAGCTGTAGAAAGGTGAGCAAACTACATTGCACAACTACAAGTCACTGTTTTGTTGGATCCTGCTAGTCACTGCTAGTCTATTTTGTTGGATCCCACCCTATGTCTCCAGTGCTTTGTTCTCCAAAGGAAAATGACTCTGTTGAAGCCATCTTGGATACAAAATGATAATGCTATCCAGCAGCTAATCAGGAGGCAGCAGGAACTGAGAAACTGTTGTTCCCACATGCAGAAAGAAGACTCAAGACAAGTCAATTAGTCAAATAATTAACTGTGGGCAGGAGAATCAATGATTGCAAATGAGGGTAGCCACATCTCACCCACTGGGCATGTCAGCCAGTGCATTATTTGCTCCCCAGGCAAGGAGTGGGAGAAGTATATCCTGCCTTGCTAAGTGGGCCTTGCAGAAGAAAAGCCCATCCTGTATACCTGAGCCCAGTTAGGGTGCCATCAAAATGCATTTTGTGATTTAAAATAGACCACTGCATTTATTTGTTTTTTTAAAAGCTAAGCCAACTTGGCTAGGGAAATACCGTGTGCTCTAGTGGGGAGGGGGATCAAGGAGTGGGGGATATTACGTTTGATGGCAAAACTGATACTTTGTTTTGATGGATTTTTAATCACAGTGAATTTGGGTATTGCAATCATAGTGATTCTGGAGAAGGATGTTGAAGTACGGTAAATAAAAGTACTTGTTTTTCCTATGGCTATTGTGAGTTTTGCCTAGGAAAGCACAGTGGCTTTCAGAAAAACCCTGGACTTTTGGTATCCTTGCCAATTGCCTTATCTATCTATCTATCTATCTATCTATCTATCTATCTATCTGACTGACATAATTTGGGGCTGTGACTTCAGAGACAAAGGTGATCAAGGACTCTGCCTTTAGGGGCTCCTTGCAATACATTTCAATGAAGACATTTTACACAATCATCCATTGCTTAAAGACCAAGTGATGAACATTAGTATGTGAAGTGACCCTTTGAAAACCATCTTAGACCTGGGTCATTTCTGCTAGGAGAAGTTGACACTATATCCTTCCATCTGACTCCAACACAAAATATACCTACTACAGGAAGGACAATATTTGTGCCTTTGTGAGTAAAGCAGAACTTCCTCTTGAGAACATTAAAATGTTCTCTTAAGAAGTTCTAATTGCTGATTAAAAGAGAGTCCTGTGGCACCTTCAGGACTAACAAATTCATTGCGGCATCGGCTTTCATGAGTTCATTTCATCAGATGACTCCAGTCCACAAAAGGTTATGCCATAATAAATGTAGGGTGTTTCAAGACTCTTTGTTTTTGCTGCAACAAATTAACACAGCTACCCCCATGTTAGTCTTTTGCAGAAAAACAAAACAAAAACAAAACAAAAACAGCAAAAGGACTTGCAGCATCTTAAAGACTAAAACAAATTAATCAAGATACAAACTTTAATAGATGCACCTAGTGAAGTGAACTGTAGTCCACAAAAGCTTACACCATAATAAATGTGTCAGTTTTTAAGGTGCTATGAGACTTTTTGTTCATATGTAACCTTTAAATAAACAACTTATAGACTCTCTACTTTGGGGCGAATAAGGCAAACAAACATTGCTAATTTCATCAACCATAATTACTTGCTTGTTAGATCCATCTGGAAACCTTTTGTCATCTCAGCTAGACATCAAATGTGCAACATTAACCTGTCACATTGCATAATAAAGAGAAAAACAGATACCACCTTTCGCAAGTGAGGAAGAAAATCATAGTGCTTTGAAGTCATGTCATGAGAGATGTTTCCTTCTGTTAAGGGTGTGAGAAGGAACACAGAGAATTAATCCATCTAGTGTGAATTATAGTAGGCAAAAAAAAAAAAAAAAAAAAGCAGTAGGAGCATGAGCATTAAAATAAAGGACCACTTTGTTCTCACAGTGGCATTGATATTAATCGATCTAAAATGAAGTTGTTGGGCAGTTCAAACAAGGAGTTTTCTCACCATGAGAATACATGATTAGGCTTGTCACTTAATGGTTTATTTCACCAAAACTTCTGCCTGTGGAAATTGTCTTTGTGCAAAGTACATTGTTTACAAAGTGCAGAGGGGAGCAAATTCAGGAAGTGGTGGCATGTGAAAGGGGTTTATATAACCATGTGGTGAAACTACAGGCAAGGGGGTGATGAGAAAAGGGGTCCCTGTGCCAGGCATGCTCAGATGCCACGTTAAGGGTGGACTACACCCCTGCTGGCAATGTGTTTGGTGGCTGTTGCGATTGGCCCAATGTAAATGCCAAGGTGGAGGTCCTCCATGCAAAGAGGAACCAAGATAAATCATGATCCCCACTGCCAAATGTATGGTAGGCGAGACTAGTCAATACAACTCCATGGTTGCCTCACATCTGCTTTCTATGTGTGAGGGGGTTGTGTGAAACCCCATTTGAGTCCAGTACTAGTCCTACTCAGAGTTAGTCCCACTGAAGTTAATATACATGTCAGTTCATTCATTTCAACAGGTCTCCTCTTAGCAGAACTTGGTTTGATACAACCCATTCTTCTTACTAAGAGCTCATTGATTGTGTATATATGCCCAGGTGTCTAAAAATGAGACTTAACTGGGCCTGTTTCAAGTATCAGACGGAACATTAATGTATAAAATGGGAGATGATGAGGCATAAAACTCTTAAAGTCATACCTTCTGACTTGGAATAACTTAATCCCTGGTGTGTATGGTGGGCTTGTGGTTAGTCAGTGGTGAGAAAAAAGCACTCTGCTCATGCTCGGAGGTGTTGTGTTAAAATTCCTCAAGGCTCAGAACTGGCACTGAAAATAAACCCTGCTTATTATTATTATTATTAATTGAATTTATATACTGCCCTGTACCTGGAGGTTTCAGGGTGGTTCACAGAACTTGTTCAAATTAAGCCTTGAGACAAATGCTGAATTCTGTAATCGGAGTAGCAGAAGCAAAAGAAAAGTACCTCTGAAGATGCTTTCCGTTTACTAGTGAGTAACCAGACACCAGAGGTGGGGAACTTGAGAGCTCTCCAGATGCTGAACCCACATTGTTATCAGTCCCAGTCAGCATTGTCAGGGATGAGGAAGTTGGAGTCCAGCAACATCTGGGGGTCTGCTAAACTGGCCATGTGTCCCATAGCCAGGAGGGGACACTCTCCTCATTTTGAGGAGTCCTTTATATAACAGGCTGTCTAGTCTTTGGTCTGACATGCTGGTAGGTCTAGGTAGGTCTAGGTTCAGTCCCTTTCCTCCTCCTCAGTTAAGCCACTAGCTCTCAGTCTAACCTCACAGAGTTGATGTAAGGGAAGCCTCGTACATCCCAATCTAAGCTTCTTCAAGGAAGGGTTGGATTAAAATGTGATAAACAAATTAAAAGTTGGTTTAAGAATTCAGAGATAGTTCTGAATGAGAAGACAGTGTGTTACTGGCAGGCCCCCTTTGTAACTCACCCATTTTAGAACCACTAGTCTGTTCCTTATAAGCCTGCTTTAAATCTCCTCAAAATGATGACAATCTACAAGTGGATGCTGAAATTCCAAAGAGCAGAGAAAAAGAGAGAGAGAGAGAGAGAGAGAACACAGGAGGAAACTGAGAGATTTATCACAATTGACTAACAAACTCCCAAACTTAGGAAAAGTGAAATACTCTAGCTTGGGAGAAAAAAGTCCTCTACAGTGACTGATTAACTTATCAAAATTTCACTTGTTTGTCCAAAGCTGAAACCACCTCAGTAACAGAAAGAAAGCTTGAAGAGTAGGAGAGGAATAATTGTTACTCAAATTAAGGCAGCTGCTCCGATAAGCCTTTGTTTTTCCGGAGCTTTAAAAAGTCTCCTTTTCCATGTCCATGTTTTGTGTCTTTTCATACTGTTATGACCTTCAGCCACAATCTGTCATGAGGCCACTTGGCATAAACCAATCAGAAATGGCATCAATCCTGCTCAGTCTGTTTATGTATTTATAACCATAATAGTGTCATTCAGAGTATTGCAAAGTTCATGTTGGCAACGCGAATGACAACAATAGTGATCCGATCCCTCACTTTGAATATTAGATCCATGATCATTCAAGGATCACACACCATTCGAGGTATGGAAGCATCCATTTTCTTTGATGGGACACATTTTCTTTTTAAGAGTTCCTTTACTAGAACCACAGTTTAGAAAAAGAAAAGGAAAATGTAGGAGGGTGGTAGAGCTCAGTGGTAGGGCATATGAAAAAGGTTCTGGGTTCCATCCCTGGTGCAGGAAGGACTAGAAAAGACTTCTGTCTGAAAACCTGGTGAGCTAAGGGCTTGAGTTAGATGGGCAAGTGTTCTAACTGGGAATAACAGCTTACTTTTTAAGTTGCTGCTATTTGTTATAATTAAAATAGAGAGCTGAGGTCTATTTCAGCAACACTGTTTCAGTTAACATTTAACTGGACCTCAGCCTTTCAAAAGACCAAAGCAAAAGTGAGTACAAAATGCAAAGAAACCCCCAAGAGTGTTTAATTGACAGTAGATTGTGAAAGGTGTAGAATAATGATACAAACTGAATACAGTGGAACCTCGGGTTGCGAATGTGATCCGTGTGGGAGGCACGTTCTCAACCCGCAGTGTTCGCAACCCGCAGCGCCGCGTCTGCGCACGCGCGGGTCGCAATTCAGCACTTCTGCGTATGTGCAAAGCACGATTTAGGGCTTCTGCGCATGCGTGAGTGCCGAAACCCTGAAGTAAGCCGTTCTGGTCCTTCTGGGTTTGGCGCGGTGCACAACCTGAAAATGCATAACCTGAAGCGTTTGTAACCCAAGGTACCACTGTACCAGACAGGACTGGAACACAGAAAGAGCATGCAGTAGAATTGATTCATCTACTGTGCTTTAATTGAAAGCTTAACAAGTGGATTCTCCTTTCAAATCACTCCACTCATAAGCCGCGCTTTATGAGGACTAGATTCAATATATAAATATATATGTACAGTGCGACCCCAGACAGTTTACTCTGGATTGTATTCCCCTTTGTTCAATGGAACTTCCTTCCAGCCCATGCAGTGCTTGTCTGAGGTCCAGGATGGGAGTTTTGCTAGAATAAACTTATAAACTCAATCAAGACTTAGTCCTCCAAGGCCCAGGTCATCCTTCAAAATCCATCCTTCTTCAAATTTTGCAATGTAGTTCTTAAGTAACACATGCAAAAAAAAATTATATATTGTGGTAAAGTACCCAAAAAATGCATATATTGGTGAAAATAACATGCAGAAATATATTATTTTAGGGTGAATCATATTGCAAAAATGTGTATTATTAAATACATTTTTTTCTAGTTGTAGAAGGGAAGGGACCTTTTTTTTTAAAAAAAAATGAAAGGCATTAGTGACTTCTAATATAACACCCTCATTATTTAGGATGCAAAAGATCTCTAAGTGGTTCCTTAAAGGCAATCTAAAATATTCATTAAAAATAATAAAATAAACCTGAAAATAAATATTAAAATAAAATCAGTAACTTTAAAACAATTATATTTAGTAAAATGGCATGGGAGGTAAGAGAGCAGGAGTGAATCTCTACACTGGAGACTTCAAATAAATATAATTGTTGTTTCTGAATTTCCCCCCAGGTGTTTTACAAAAAGTAATTGGCACAGAAATAAAATTCACGTTTGTAATTGGCAAACATCAGAGGACAAGGCAATTGTGATCAGGTTTTTATTTCATACACACAGATTTCAGCAGTTCATGGCATGAATCTCATATTCCAGAGATTACTATGGCTCACTCTAGAAATTTCACTTACGTTTATTGGGAGTGAACACACAGGCTGAACTGATCAGCTTGTCTCCAAATATGGCAACCATGACAGTCAGCTTGCAGTGTGTGTTGCTTTTAGGCCAGACTTTGGAATGGACAAATCATTTGTAAACAATACTCACCCAGTGGATAGATTAAGAGCAGGAATAAGAATTTAAGGTTTGGATGTGCACCATGACTGGTCTAGTATAGGATGTCTTCCCCAAAAGCAGATGACTAGACCAATCAAAAGAACGTTGATGTAGGGTTGCCATACATCCAGAATTTCCCAAACATAGCTGGGATCTGGCCGTTGGGAACAGTGTCTAGGTGGAAATCACTGAAACATCCAGGAAAATACGGATGTATGGCAACCCATGTCGGCTGTGTCATTTTGGCGATTTCCCCTAAAAATAGCTCCGAAAGCTCAACAGCTTTATCCAAAAAACCCTTTTGTGTCCAGATTTTCACTTTTTGAAATATGGCAAGCCTAGTTATGACTGATTCAGTTCTGAAGGGTAATGATATCAGTTTGCATCTCTAAAATGGAAACATGAAAATTAGACATTAATACTATGTTTTTAAATATGATTAAAATGAGTTATATTATTCACAAACAGTGTGCTCATTGTCAAAAACCACATAAACACCACCACACAGTTCTCTAATGTGGTAGGCTGTTTTAAATACAAAAAGCACTGACCAAAGTTTTTACAGTTACCATTTTGGAGGCTATTCATTCTCCAAGATGGCTCCTTACCAGAAATTTACTGCAAAACTGAAATTTACATTTTGAGTGAAACCCAAGTATGAAAATGCATACATGTAGAAAAATCTATTTTTTGTGATTTATTATATGGAAAAGACATTAGCTCAGGTCCAGAGCAAATGTTTTTTCACTGCAGTAGGACATAGGCTTCATTCTCTGGTGTTTCCAGGTCTTAGGGTTGGGAATGGTCTCTTCCAGAAGTGTTGGAGAATGATTGAAAAAGTAGTAATTAGTGGGCTCAATGGCTCTGTTTTCTGTATCAGTGCAAAGCAGTATCATATGTTCATATTTCTAACCGAAAGGGACTCACAGCGGCTTATTCTATTGTAACAAATTGTAAAATGGCATCAGAATCATTTCCTACAAATGGAGTGTGTAATGGAATGGTAGCAAACATACCGTATTTTTCTCTCTATAAGACGCACCAGACCACAAGACGCATGTAGTTTTTGGAGGAGGAAAACAAGAAAAAAAATATTCTGAATCTCAGAAGCCAGAACAGCAAGAGGGATCACTGTGCAGTGAAAGCAGCAATCCCTCTTGCTGTTCTGGCTTCAGTGATAGCTGCGCAGCCTGTATTCGCTCCATAAGACGCACACACATTTCCCCTTACTTTTTAGGAGGGAAAAAGTGAGTCTTATAGAGCAAAAAATACGGTAAATTAACCAGAGGTTCTATGGAAACATAGACAGTAAGACACATTGGGAATTGAGAGCCTCATGCGGGAAGCATTAGCATCCCAAGAATCTATTTGTACCTGTTTCACAACAACATATTTTATTTAAAAAAGTGAAAGTGGTAAGAAAATATCGGAGAAGAAATGACACCTTGATGTCTCATGTTCTTCACCACAATTTCCTCTGTACCCATGACTTTGTGTACTGTTCAGAACAAGCATGTTTTTCTTTCCCAGTTGCTTCCTCCACCTAGTATCTGAAAAGCCAGCTATGTATTTTCTGCTTCGTAAACCCTTCATTACAGTAAATCTTTCAGAATCACTGAGAGGAGAGCTTTGCGAAGTGATTGTTGCCACAGCAAGAGAAATGCCTGGACTTCATCAGAGCACAACTTGCTATTACAGCCAAACCTAGTGGTCTTAGTTTGTATTGGCAAAGTGATAAAACCAGATTCAAGGTCTTATCCAAAGTTGGCTTAGATACAATAGAGAGAGCAGATTTAACTCTGTTTGGTGATATTCTGTCATCTAATTACAATGTATGTAAAGCAGCTGAAATTGTTAAACACTCACATAATGAGGAGTAGAATTTCAGTGGAGAGCAGTGGCTTATTATGCCACAAAGAGTCAGGAATCTGAAAGAGAAATTTACATTCCATTTTTCTCTGTATTTTTCTGTTGTGAACTGCCCTAGGACCTCCGGATGAAGGGTGGTATACAAATGTAATAAATATATATTAGTGAAATTCATGATCACTGTATGGCCAAAGTTAAGCATTTTTACATTCTTAAAAGCAAAATTCCTATACACACGGGTCCCACTATCCAAACACTCATTATAAGAAAATTCACTTATCCAAACTTGGGTAATTAATACCCAAAGTTCTCTGTACTCAGATTCAGATATCCAAATAGCTGGACCTGTGTGTGGTGCTGTAAACAAATAAGGTGACTTAAACAAGCCTTACTTTTTGTGTTTTGCTAGTCCATGGCAGCTGTTTTGCCAGAATCCATGGTGGGAGGGAGGGAGAAGTAAGGAGGCAGAGATTGGGCAAATAAAATAGCAGTTTTTTCCTCCCTTGTTTGCCTTTTGCAGGATTTCAGTGGTCAGAAACGCATTAATAATTTTCCCATAGGAATCCATGGAAATTTTCAACTCATTATGCAAACACTCACCTAAGAAGCGATTTCCTGAGAAAGCATTGTGTTGGGATAGCAGGAACTGGGTGTACATCATAGCTGTCAATGTTTCCCTTTTTTAAAGGGAAATTCCTTTATTCCGAATAGGATTCCTCGCAAGAAAAGGGAAAAGTTGACAGCTATGGTGTACATATCTTAGAGGTAAATTATATTATGTTAAAAGAGGCTTACTCCCAAGTAAGTGGGTACAGCATTGCAACATATCCCGCTGAAATCAGTTGGACTAAAATGTGCAAGGCTCTCAAGGCTACAGGGAAAAAATTGTCAAGAGTAATGCCTCCATGAGAAGGACTCACAGCTATGCATGCTAGTCTGCCCTCAGTGTTATCAGGTGCACTGGCACATCTTAGAACTTTTCCATGTTGAGAGGGAATATCAATGAGGAATCTAAACAGGTTTGGGTGAACACATTTAGGTTCTTTTTTGTGATTAGGAACCCTAAAATGGCAGGCTTCCTGATCAGAGGGAAGATTTAAGCACATTCTGTTGAGTACCCTCAGAATCTCCCTTCAGACCTTCCATCTCAATGTGGGAAGCTCTGCAGAGGACAAGCAGGTGTGGGAGGGGGCATGGCCCACAAATGCATCTCTGCCTGCTCCCCACTTTTAGCCCCTTTGCCCTTAGATGAAAGTCCAAATGAGAGTTCAAGCCATTTAGGCAAATGGTACTGTGCTACACTTTATCTCTTCCCAACTCTATTTCGGAGGCTTAGGAAAACAGATTTATCGTATATGAATTCATTTTATCTTCAAAACAACTCTGTAAATTAAGTTGGACAGAGAGGCTGTGGCATTGTTCCCATTACTCCCCCAGGCAGACTGTAATGACTTGCCATTTTTGTATTTTTGATTTTAATTCTTGAGGAGCCTTATTGGGTCATGTGGAATGAAAATTTGTTTGAGGAAACTCTGCGAGGTAGTTAGGATTGATTTTTTAAAAATCTCATCTCAGTGTAGGGTGGACCAAACAGATTCTTGAAACCCATTCCTGTTCAGCACATTTATGTATTTGTGCATGTATTTAGATTTTTAGGTCTTGATGGAGGCCTCCCGCTTTTCTAAGGCCTCACTCCTGCTGTTCTGAAACATTGGTCTTTTAGTATGAAGAGCTAAACTGCTTGCTGTTAATAAGCACCATGACAAAACATTGGTCTTTTAGTACTAAGAGGCAAGTGGTCTAGTACCATGATAAAACCATTTCCTTTGTATACCCTTCTCTGAGTGCTGAGACATTTCCAAGCCAGTGCTACCTCAGTTTCCTTTGAATGCAATAAAGTGCTAGAAACTGAAGGTATAATAACTTTACAAATAAACAAGCAGATCATAAAAGGAGACAAGGAAGCATTCCTACAAGGCAGCAGATTCACTACTCTGCCTCAGAGCCCTCTAGACTGGTGGTTCCCAAACTTTTTTTGGCCATGCCCCACCTAAGCATCTCTAAAATCCTGATCCCCCCCCCCCACGTGGAGGAAGCCTAAAAGACCATTCACTGTTAATAAGTCATTCCCAAATTGCCCCTGTTAAAAATCAAATTGCCCCCCTGTGCCCGAAGTTAGGAACCATGGCCCTAGACAGACGATCAAAGGTGCTTCACTTTCAGCAGTCATTTCCTCTTTGTCCTTGTCTATTTCTCTTTGACTGAAGATACAAAACTGTTGTTTCTCAGATGGTTTCGCAATCTGTCAAACACTCATCACAGACACTACTTCTGCAGGTGAACTGCCCACTCACCATCCACATTAAGAAGTGGGGTGTAAGACTGCAAACTCTGTAGTCCCTGCTGGACTACTTTAACTCATTTCATCCCTATTGACCACGAAGACCGGAGCTGATGGGGCCCAAAGTCCAACAACATCTGGAGAGCCAGGTCCCCCAGTGCTGCATTAAATGAACTACAATCCTTTTTTTAGATCCCAAACTCTAATCAGTTGACACATTAGGACAAACCAAAAGTGACTGATCCAGTCACACACGTGAGAAAGCAAACTCATAGCACTATTTATTTATGACATTTCCTCCATTCAAAGTTACAGGTGAACCTTTTGTTTCCATTACGAGACATTTTGTCTAGATCTCCCAGCCTGATGTAGTTTACATCTGCAGGGGTAACACTGATTTGCTATTGTGGTTTACGTCACCTTTCTGTTTTCATGTCCACTTGGATTTTATGCCCTCACTCATTTTCTAGAGCATTAAACACGACCCCATTCTCTGATGCTGACCCTTGCTGTCATGACAACAGAGTCAGGTTTTGTTGCATGCCCACTTTACCAAGCCCTTGAAATGGAGGCAGCTGAACTGTAATTCATGTTATTTCAAATATTATGTGAATGGGAGCATGGTGCTCCTCTGACCTGAGGTATTTGCTGCGATTCAAATGGCTAATTGTCCCATTTCAGTCCATTTCCCAGTTGCTACATTGTGGGAAAGAGGTGAAGTGGTCACATAGTCAAAACACACAACGCTAAGAAAGGCCAAAGAGGGTCCAGAACAAAACAGGAAATAGCAAAGAAGGGACAAAGGTTGGGGTTGCCCTCAGAAACAGGGCAAATCTACCTAACCTTTTTTTATTTATCTCCGCTCTCCTCTGCCCTCAATTTCGTGGTATGTTTTGTTGACTCTGCCTTTTAACAATTTTCTTCCAGAGTATTCTGCATATCAATGGTGCCTATTCAAGCAGGGGGGACTAAGAATCCCAGAATCCTTTTCTTTTTATCTTTCATAGATGTAAGGAAAAACTATACATATTATACAGGTCATGTCCATTTGGAAATCAGAGAAAGAGTGGCTAGTTCTTTCACTGCATTCTACACTGCTCCAGGTGCATTCCCACCAGAGCCCTCAAATTCCATATTTTTTCCATATGCTTTTCTTGGACTGTGGGAGAAATCGGTTCAAGAAGTACAAATAGAGGCTCTTCCACACTTCACTTGCCCTGCACCCAGAAAGCATGGGTCCAGTGCAGGCTTCTTCAAACTTGGCCCTCCAGAAGTTTCGAGACTACAATTCCCATCATCCCTGACCACTGGTCCTGCTAGCTAGGGATCATGGGAGTTGTAGGCCAAAAACATCTGGAGGGCCGAGTTTGGGGATGCCTGGTCCAGTGGATTTCCCCTTGCCCCACTCCATTCCCAGGGAAAACCCACTCTTTAGCTTTAAACTAGAACAAATGGCAATATGTGGGAAACCTGATTGCTGTTTGCTTCAATTGAGCACTAAAGAGCAGTTTTCCCCAGGGGAAAGGAGCAGGACAAGAGGAAGTGTGGATAAGGCCCCTATTTGCACTTCTCAGACCAATGTGTGAACCAAGACACAATTCTCCAGCTAAACAAAGTGTGTATGAAATGCATATATTAATGAAAATTGTGGAAAGAAACCTGCATTATTCTGGGCGAACTTGCAAAAATGTGTATATTTGGAGAAATTAGCAGTAAAATGCTGACATATTTTAATGAGGATAAAAAAACAAACAAACAGCACATAACAACACCACTAGTTATGAGCAAATGTGGAAAAATCAATTCAAGATTGGAAAAATAAGTAATGGAGAGAGACTGAAATTGACAAAGTTGCTACATTAAATGTATCCTACTTGGTACCACAGAGCCTAGGACTTGCCGATCAGAAGGTCGGTGGTTCGAATCCCCGCAACGGCGTGAGCTCCTGTTGCTCGGTCCCTGCTCCTGCCAACCTAGTAGTTCGAAAGCACATCAAAGTGCAAGTAGATAAATAGGTACCGCTCCAGCAGGAAGGTAAACGGCGTTTCCGTGCGCTGCTCTGGTTCGCCAGAAGTGGCTTAGTCATGCTGGCCACATGACCCGGAAGCTGTACGCTGGCTCCCTCGTCCAGTAAAGCAAAATGAACACCGCAACCCCAGAGTCAGCCACGACTGGACCTAATGGTCAGGGGTCCCTTTACCTTTACTTGATATCACAACACTTGATGACTATGGGTGGTAGTCAGCAAAGGTTTACTCAGAGTAGACACTATGAAATTAATAAACATGACTAAGGGTGATTAATTTCTTTGGGTCTATTCTCAACATAACTTCGTTGACTATTACTCTTACAGCTGGACTTGTGAACTGTTTCCATGTATTGTGTTCATTGTTACGTTTTGTGTGCTGACTGTTTTGTAGACGGAAGCTGAAGTCATTGAGTGATGGGCATGAATGCGTGAGCTCACCCTGAGCCACATAATCTTCACTGCAGATTAATGGAGTCACTGGTGTGATTGTGGTGTCAGGATCTTCTGTTCTGGGACATACCATGCAATAATGTTCCTGATTTAAGAGTCATAAATCTGGACCTTGGAATGTCTTCATCTTTTTGCTTTTCCCAAGTATGCCAACATTCTTTTGAGGATATTGCTGTCACATATTTAAGCAGATATACGAAATAGGTATACTCCAGAAAAATAACCATTTTAGCTTGCAGTAACACAAAGATTAAATGTGCTACAGCCTATTTAGAGGGTCTTGTGCACAGCTGATATGTCTTGCATAATGTTCTTTTTCTTCTTCTTCTTTTACTAGACAACCTGTGTTTTTGATTTACAAATCAAGAAAGCTTATTCAGGATAATGTAATAGTTAAGGCAGAACTAATCTCTTTTAAATGATCCACGGTATACAGTCTTCCTACAAATAAAAGAAGTGTCTTGCAGGATTATAGAATCATAGAATTGGAGAACTGGAAGGGACCACAAGGGTCATCTAGTCCAACCCCCTTTTCACCCAGTGTGGGACTCGAACCTGAGATTGAGAGTCTCATGCTTTACTGACTGAGCTATCCCAGCTCTTGCAAACTAGAATTATTTGCAAAATTCCAAGTAGCCCACAGGAACTAGTTGATCCACCTGAAATTGGCCAATGACTCACTCAAATTTGTGTCCACCCCAATTTATGGTACACAGATATTTTTTAAAATAATAATAATCATTGCTGTTATAGCATGAGCAGTGTTGACCCCAGTCAAGAGTGTAAAGATGACTATGGCACTGATCATTTTGCCATACAACTTCATCACTAAAGTTGTAAAAACTAGTCTAACTGGCACTTTCTGTTGTGGAACTTTTCCTAGAGGTATTTGCATGTCACTTGTAGAAACACTTCACATTGATTTCCATGGAACTTCTTCCCACAGAAGTGTGATTAGAGAGAAGCAACAGACTGAGCTGAAAAGTAGACGCTTGGGGTTTACATATAGTAAACGGGATAAGATGGGATTTGATAGACCAGTGAATTAATAGATTACCGTAACTTCCCTCAGCTATTGTTCCATATTTTCCTGGAGGGCTGAGATTACTAGTTATTAATTTATCAATTGTAAGTGTTTACAGACTTCGAGAAATCAGCCCAAAACAAAGCAAAACAAAGTTGAATGCTTAGTATGTCTGAAAATGGCTGGTACTCCCCAACAACTAATGCATTTCACATGTTGGATAATGAGTAGAAAATAGAAAGGCAGATAACACCACAAAGTCCAGATGCAAAAAGCCTGTAACAATGCAAATAGAAAAACAAATTATTCTATGTCTTTAGACTGTCCAAGTAGCAATATATTGTGACCTATGGCCAGTAACAAAAGTAGCAACCCCACCTGCAAAATATTTTTTTTAAAGTCACATTTCCTTGGCTTTTGACTCCCACAAGCCCATTATCGGTTTTTTCAACCTAAAACATACTGCACTACAAAGTAAACAGATGCATTTAATTTCACTTAATTAAAATTAATCCTATATTTCTTTTATAATGAGAGTGAAAACTGTACAGATTTAATTTGAACCCCATTAAGGGTCAAACTATGCTATCCAGTCTGTGACTGGCTGTTTTCCATCAGTTTTGACATGTTTTATTCAGTGTTCCTTCTCTGTCAGATCAGATATATTTGCAATATAACCTTTGCTCTCAGAATGACCAGCTTCACAGCCATCCATGATGGTGGTGGGGAGAGAATGAAACAGATCACATATTATATCTTATGCTTTCTTTTTTCCCAGCTAAATATAACTGTATAATTCTCAGGTGTTTTAAAGAGGAACACCACTAAGGCCTGTAGAGCACTGGGCTAAAGTACACATTTTGTATCCATTCTTCCACTAAAATACATGTTTTGCATGCATTTTCACCTAAAATATGCATTGTTCTGCACATTTTATGAACTGAAATTTGGAGGCTTGCCTAATCCAGTTGCATTCTGGTCCATATATAGATACAGGTGAAAGTGCATGCTAAAATATGTATTTTAGTGGAATAGATACAAAATGTGTACTTTAGGGGAAAGTGCATACCATTTAAAAACAAAGTTTTCAGAAAAAATGTGATGGAACAAACCTATGATTTAGCACAGGTGTGTGGAACCTTTGGCCCTCCAGATGTTGCTGGACTATAGCATCCACCATCTCTGGCCATTGGCCATGCTGGCTGGAGCTCATGGGAGTTGTAGTTCAGCAACATCTGGAGGGCCAAACTTTGCAAAACTGACCTACAATAAAAATAGATTGATCCATCCATGTATCCCTCCTTCATACGTGACTCTGACTTTCTTCCATTCCAAACCAAGTGATGTGAACTACACTGGCTGTCAGTATGCATGTTCCAAAAATTCAGCTGATAGCTTTGTAGTATTGCATATATGTAGCAAAAATTAAAACAAGGTCCTATTTGAGATAAAAATATGGAAAGAATGGTCTCCAAAGTCTGGAAACTATTAAATTTTCACCTTTGAGGTATTGCCTTTGATGCCCTATTGTAGGAAATTCACAACACAAATTTCTGCATGTTTCTCATGAAGAAGTCTCCCATATAAGTGGGTCTGGAACTGCAGTTACAGTTCTACTTGCCCCCACTGAAATCAGTGAGCTAGTTTACTTCCAAGCAGCTCAAGTCCTACTGATCTTAATGGATTAAGAATGATGAAATACGAATCTGTGCATTGGGCTCATGAAGTCTTAAGACTTTACTAAATTAATCCTTGAACAATTCAGGACCCATCTCAGTGCAAAACACCAGAATCCCTCAATCAAGGTACTGAAATTTCTGTCTTGGGCAAAAGCCTCTGATACTGGCAAATATTTTCCTTTCCTTCATAACCAGAACAACCAGGTAGGCTTGCTATCTGGTGCACGGTGAGTCAAACCTCACATAGCAGGAACCCAAGAATCAGTTTTGAATGCCAAGGCTGGGAAATATAAATTAAGAAGGGTGTGCCTATAATAATACACAAAAAGTATTTATTTCACAACAGTAATCTATAAACCTATCAATATGCTTGTTTGGAGATCTTCTTTGAAGAAACTGCTTTCTACCAGCTAGCTTGTTGTATAACCTTTGGCAGTAAGAGCAAAGACACGGAATAATTAGTGAAGCAATGTGCAGATTAATTTCCACATCACTGCTGAAATGTAAGACATTACTCAGTGTTAGACCATATGTGTTGTATACAGAAAGTACTTAACAATGCACCTTGGAATGCTGGGTTGGAAAGACCTCTGAGTGACTCTTGGAAAAGCAGCTGCCACACACCTTTTGACTTTGTAATACAAGGAAACATCTGTGGAGACCCCTACACAAGTGCCTCCTCTGAACAGCTTTGGCAGATGACTTTAGGAGAGAGGGCTTCTTCAGTGATGGCACCCTGGCTATGGAAAACCTTCCCCAGTGAGGCTTGCCTGGTGCACTCCTTGATGTCAGTTCAGAATCAGGCAAATATATGTTTTATTTCCCCAGGGCTTTTGATTGGCTATAGGTAGGACCGGCTTTAGATGAAGAGAGTCCCTAGGCTACTCCACTTGTGAGGCCCCTCTCTATCACCCACCCTCACAACTAGAAGAAAATGGAAGAGTGTTATAAACAAAATTGAGTGAAGCCAAGGATGATGACGGGTATTTAAAATTCTACAATTCACAATTTCTCCTCTAAAGGACATAAGATATTATTGTTAAAGGGCAGGGCGAAGGCCTCTTATATACCTGCTGGGATTGACAAGGCATCTGACCCTCACCTGAATCTCATAACTCTCCTGACAGGTGATTTGGTCTGAAGCCACAGTGTGGAAATAAAGGATGAGATTGCCCACCAGATACCAGGCACTCTACTATTCAAATTAGGCCCCAGTGTTTTTGTTAAAATCCCCTTCTCAATTAAGTAATCCATTTTAATCTAGAATTAAAATTATCAAAACTTTCTTATTTGTTAATTCGAGCAAGTAACCTACTGCTCTCACTTCAATACAAACAGTATTTCTACCTGCAACACACTTGAGCAAACCTGCTCTTCTTCCTTTCATAGATATTTTGTTGCCATTTGCAACTGTAGCTGCCTCTGATTAGTTATTTAACTCTTGGGAGAAATAATTAGCATCACACGTCATGTGCATGGAAGTTGCTGAACCAATTACCAACCAACTAGAAGGATTACTGTTAACAGCACCAGTTTTGCTATAACTTGATATTGCTGGATAGTTTTGACGAACTGCAAAAGCATTTTTAGTTTGCTTTCTGTTGCCACCCTGGAACTTTTCTTTATTATTGCCACTAATATTAAGCATTTGTTCTGATGTGTTTACAGGGTGGTTATATGACAAGGAGTATTTTTCTTGCATTCACCCTGATATGCTTGTGGGGTGTTTACACATCTTCCCAATAATCATTTGCTCATACTATAATGTTTTACAATTTTTATTTTTGTTATATGAATAACTAAATAAAGCGTTACAAAGGTAGAAAACACAGAGGACAAAGAAAACATTCAAAAACACATTTCAAAAGCATAGATCTGTACCTAAAATTAAAACTCAAAAGTACAATGAAGCAAGTATTCCAGACCTCAATTGTAGATTGTTGCTGTTAATATATGTAATAAAGTTCCACCCAATTGCATAAAAAAGTTCCAATGCATTTCCGCAAAACCTTCCAACACAAAGTCTATTTTTTTGAAAAGTGGATTTGTTGCACAAAGGTAACAGAGCCCTGTAATCCTTTTAAAATGTGCACACCTGAAGTGCACACCTCGAATCCTTACTGCAAAATAGTGGCTGTCTGGAGGCACCCTTCATTTTTATGCTGTTTTTCCTCTGGAATGCTGTATTTATACTTTTATTGTTATTGACTGATAAATTGTCTTCTGTCTTGCTAACAACTGCCTTGAGAACTCTGGTACAGGGTGGCCTATAAAATACTGCAAACAGATAAGCAGACAAACCAATGCTCTGACTTTAGAATACAGCACATTCCTAACTACCTACAATAGTGGCTAATGTGGTTGGGCAGAGCCACAGAGATGCTTTCCCAACACTGGCATCATTACAGCTCACCTGGATGGGGTCAGGGCCTCAGTACAGAGCTTATCTGTAGCATCTGGAGGGCAGCTCTGTGACTGTCCCAACACATTGTCCAATACTGACTGTCAGGTCGTTTCCGAGCACAATTCAAAGTATTGGTGCTGACCTTTAAAGCCCTAAACGGCCTCGGTCCATTATATCTGAAGGAGTGTCTCCACCCCCATCGTTCTACCTGGACACTGAGGTCCAGCACCAAGGGCCTTCTGGCGGTTCCCTCACTGCGAGAAGCCAAGTTACAGGGAACCAGGCAGAGGGCCTTCTTGGTAGTGGCGTCCTCCCCGTGGAACGCCCTCCCACCAGATGTCAAAGACAACAACAACTACCAGACTTTTAGAAGACATCTGAAGGCAGCCCTATTTAGGGAAGCTTTTAATGTTTAATGTATTACAGTATTTTGATATATATTTTTTGAAGCCACCCAGAGTGGCTAGGGAAGCCTAGCCAGATGGGCGGGGTATAAATAATAAATTATTATTATTATTATTATTATTATTATTATTATTATTATTCTGCTTCACATACCAAGAAACACCATTTGCTTTTATGTTCTTATCATGCAATTCAAAAAAGTTCCTCCTTGCCATTTTTTTTTGCACGGAACTGTATTTCTTTCCAAAGTGCAAGTGTTTCATGGATGTTTTGATTAAGCCAGGGTACATGAGTATCAGAAATTTATGGCCCAAACAGATGGGATGTTAAATTGGTGAATGTGTCACCTCCCTGTGCACTTTTAACAATAGCAGTGTTGGAGGAGGAAATGATTCCCTCAGGCTTCTACAAAAAGTTCCCTGGAATTAAATGCCACTGAAATCAGTGCAACTTCTCAGTTAACATGCATAAGGCTCTTAATCAATATTATGGTGATAAATTCCTCTGGAAAAGGAAGCTTAATCCTAGGTTACACTTTTTCCAATGAATCTGTGATCCTGTAATGGGGTCACTGGTGTGCTGCTACATTGCAGGATATGATCTCTGAGGTGGAAAAGTGGAGATGGAAGTGTAGAACGGAACGGACAGTCTTCAAAATCAGAAGTGTGAAATTGAACCTGAAGAGAGATAATGGGCAGTAGAAAAGAAGGAATTCCAGTATTTATAGTGTTGGAACTAGAAGGTTGGGATAACAAGCCCACGTTATTTTGTTCAGTGCCCTGATATTCAGGAAATGTGAAACAGTCTCCATAATAAAGCACTCAAGATTGTGGACATTAGGAAAGTGAAATCAATGTTTTGAAACTTCACACTCTGAAATTCTAGGTATGACGCTTGGGTATGTCTTCTCTTCTTTTTCAAGACACAACTATGACATCAATGGACCACATTGTCCAGAGCTTGTGGAATCTAAAGGGCGTGGGCCAGCAACATTCAGGACTGACATCAATAAATATAGACAAGAATGGTGTGCCATAAGTCAAGCAAACATGACCCTTGCACCTTTCCAATCTGTTTGAAAAGGTTCTCCAAGCCAGTAACAGACTCAGCTGGGAGTAGTCAATGTGGTGCCCTCCAGATTATGTTGGACTCTTAGCACATCTCAGATCTAGTCAGGAAGGCCAATGGTCAGGGATGATAGAACTATGACAACATTCTAGATGGTGACACTGGCGACCCGGTAAGCAACAGAACTCAATAGCCAAGGAATACTGCTCCCTCAGCCTCACATGCCATAATATTTTGGGTACTATGGTAGTAAATAGTTTCTCAAATACGTTATAATAACAACAGGAATAATTATAATAATTGATAATAAAAGGCACACCTTTATAGAAATTTACATGAAGCCCCTGCATGGATTATAAAATGAGATGAACACATGTAGGATTTATATATAGATATATTTCCAGCATATATAGCATGTTCCAGATATTAAAATCAACAAACACATTTCATGTTTATTCCTGCATAGAAGTACTATCAATGGGGGGATTTTATAGCATGTGAAGTGGCCAGGTTGATTTGCTCATCTTCTTGTAACACCTGTTCCAGAACTTCAGCTATGTGGCCCACCCAATTTGGCCTGAGAGGCCATTGACCTCAAACTCTGCCCACATTTCAACTGGATCTGTCAATTATTTACTCTCTGTGGTTATACTTTCGTGTTTCCTTTAGAGCTGCGGTGTCTGAGTCCTTACCCTGACTAAGCTCCCATGAACCTTCCGAGAAGCACTTTTAATTTGGGCACCTATTTCTCTGCCCTGCTGCTTTCAGTGGGAATTGGAGGCATTCGTAGCTGTTACCATGGTGGTTGCTACCGGTGCTCTGCTGGATTCCTTGGTTACCAGGCACCCTGGAAACATCCTAACTTGTGCATCCTATGCAGCACCACCCACCTTCCACTTTTGGAGGAAGTGGGTCGTCATGGTGTCACATTGTATGTATTAGTTTTTAATCACGATGCTTACCTGTTTTGTTCACCTTATTCTCCCACCCACCCCTGCCCCATTTGCCACTAAAGGCAGAGTGCTTCTGAGATTGGGCAGAGTCCAGTCTGCAGTAAAACCTGCTGTGAGGCGGCCAGGCCCCCTTTTCCACACCCCAACCATTAAGCCATTGGTGGGGGACCTGTAATGTACTATGCTGAAAGGAAACTTATTTTTAATTTAATTTAATTATTTAATTTTTTCCTTTGTGTTTTGCACTACCCACTTTTTCCATGCCCGGGTATAGAAGCAAAGCTGGCATCTGTAAGGACTAGGGCCTTTTTAGTGGTGATGCCCTTTTTTGCAGAATGCTGTTGGCCTTGTGCCGAGACCCTCATTCATTGATGGATCCCTTCTGGCCTTTAGGAAACCTATAAAGACTGTTTTCCTTCTTCAGCCTCAGATTCAGGTTTTAATTGTTCTGTTATGCTGGCTGGTTTCAAATCATGCATGCTGAGGAGGACCTAGAATTGGATGGAAAGGCAGGAAAGAAATGTTGATGCTGTGCTGGACTGATTCACAAGCAGCTCCCTCTCCAGTGCCCTGTACACTCCAAAACATCAAAGGCATTGTCAATACCTCATAGTCACAGTGCAGATTTATGGAGGAGGAAGGATCAAATTTAAATAATCCCCCTGGGAATCTTCCAGTTTTGTGGATGACTTCACAGACTGTGAACTCATGGAGTCTAAAATCAAGTGCACAGGTTGGCTGAGGAGCTGTGAGAAATTAGATCTCTTGTGTAACCAACATGTTACCTTTGGAAACCACTTAATGCTCATTTAACTAAACATTTTCTTTGGAGGTTTTTAAACAGACGGTTGCAAATTGGTGTGGTTTGACAGCTACTTAAATGACACCAGGCCATTTCCTCATACAGACCATGGGGGTGGGGGTGGAATCTTAATGCTATAAACAACATTGTGTAAGACAGGCACTGCCTGGAGACAGAATCCAACTTTCCTGGGAGTTGCTTTTGAATCCAGGCAGTCCACTTTTCAAACCCAGTGGCAAGAGACAGTGTTTATAGGTAGGGGCTGCACACAAATGTCACTAAGCTCTGCATGCTTAATAGCTCTGAATGGGAACATTTTGCCAGATGTTCTTTATTTACAGGAAGACGTAATCATCCTTTGCTGAGTTATTCATTCTGGGTCAAATTAGCTGCCGGTGTCACAGTACAGAAATTGCTTGAGAGCGATGGGGCCACGTGTCCTTTACGCCGATGCAGGATTTGACCCTCCATGTTTGTTTCCTCGCAGCTTGGTAAACATCGCAAAGGTAGGAGCTAATGAAGCCGAATGACTTGGAACAGCCACCGGGAAGCGTAACTGCAGCATATAAAATTTGCACCGTCCTGGAATGATACTTGAGAGGAGACGCCGATGAACGTTCCAAACGCTTTTGTCTAGTGGAATGACAGCATTGTGTATATCTAGGCTCCAAAACTCTGGCATCCTGGTTTTTGTGTCATGAAGGTCATTATAAAGCTATGAAGCAAACACAAGTCTTAATCTCTTTGTTTGGAGAAAGCTGAAAGTCAAGGAAGGAAAAAACCAGACATTGTTCTTGAGTTTGTGCACTGCAGATTTTTGTACAACCCCCACCACCTCAAGTTAGATATAAACTCATAATGCTGGTCAGGGTGTCCATTACCAATTATGGGGAAAAGAGTTTTTTTCCTGATGCTGCTCCCACTGCAGCCCCTTCTCTGATGTTGCTTTTCAGAAGCACACAACTGAGTGTGTTTTATCAATTGTGATGTGTTAAATGAATGAGGGGTTTTGCTAGCGCAGGAAGAGATACTCAAGATGTAACATTTTTTGGATTTTTGTGGGGGGCTTTATGTCACATGTACCTGAATATGTTTAAGGTCTGTAAGAGCTGTGTCAGCAAAGACATACTGGGTTTAAAAAATATCACTTATTTCACAGATTAAACTAATTGGGGATTAGGCCTCAGGTAAGGCTGGGCTTGATGAATCCCTAGCCAGAATTAAGATTGCCGGAAGAAATATCAACAACCTCAGATATGCAGATGACACAACCTTGATGGCAGAAAGTGAGGAGGTATTAAAGAACCTTTTATTGAGGGTGAAAGAGGAGAGCACAAAATATGGTTTGAAGCTCAACATCAAAAAAACAAAGATCATGGCCACTGGTCCCATCACCTCCTGGCAAATAGAAGGGGAAGAAATGGAGGCAGTGAGAGATTTTACTTTCTTGGGCTCCATGATCACTGCAGATGGTGACAGCAGTCACGAAATTAAAAGACGCCTGCTTCTTGGGAGAAAAGCAATGACAAACCTAGACAGCATCTCAAAAAGCAGAGACATCACCTTGCCAACAAAGGTCCATATAGTTAAAGCTATGGTTTTTCCAGTAGTGATGTATGGAAGTGAGAGCTGGACCAAAAAGAAGGCTGATCGCTGGAGAATTGATGCTTTTGAATTATGGTGCTGGAGGAGACTCTTGAGAGTCCCATGGACTGCAAGAAGATCAAACCTCTCCATTCTTAAGGAAATCAGCCTTGAGTGCTCACTGGAAGGACAGGTCGTGAAGCTGAGGCTCCAATACTTTGGCCACCTCATGAGAAGAGAAGACTCCCTGGAAAAGACCCTGATGTTGGGAAAGATGGAGGGCACAAGGAGAAGGGGACGACAGAGGACGAGATGGTTGGATAGTGTTCTCGAAGCTACAAACATGAGTCTGACCAAACTGCGGGAGGCAGTGGAAGACAGGAGTGCCTGGCGTGCTCTGGTCCATGGGGTCACAAAGAGTCGGACACGACTAAACAACAACAACAACAACAGGAACTTCTGTATAGACCAGCAAACAATGAAAGGAGATGGTCTTGCCCTAAATACCTAACAGACTAGGTGATACAACTGATAGCTGAATTGAGATAATGGGGGGTAATAGATGGAGTTGAGAGGATGAGGCCTTAAGAAAAGAAAGAGATTACCATGGTGTTTGCTGCAAAAACTGCAGAAGTCTCAGCTTTTGCTCATTAACCAACATTAGATCAGAACATTTTAAAAGCATCATTACAGATAATTAAGAAGAAGATGTGTAGGAGTTAAGAAGGTGAGATGGTGTCCTTGTTTCAAGTAAATGTAGAAATAAGTTTGATTCTCTTTTCAATATATGAGGTTATTTAAAAAAGCCAAAAACCCAAATCCCCCTTAACTAGGATTTGAAATCAGAGTAAGAAGCGGGTGAACAGAAAACCTTGGTTACGAGGAAACCTGGACAGCCATGTGGGAAGGAAAAGGAGCACGGTAAAATTTGTATGTAAAAGAGATGGGGCTATATGTAGAGTGCCTCCGCCTTGTGTCACCCTTCACGTAGGATGAGTTTCTTTGTGTTTTTCTCTTATAAACTTGCCTGATGAAGGAATGATAGTATGTAAGGGAAGAAAAATCACATCAACAGCTGGGAAACCAGTGAATAGAGTTGGGGTAAAAGTTTTAAAACAGAGCCAAGCTAAATGTTCTAAATTTCAAGGCATTACATTTCAGAGTCCCTTTTCAAAAGTTGCACAGGTTGTGTAAGTGAGAGTCCTTGCAAATCTTGATGTATTTCCCTTCATGGTGAAACTGGAGGGGGGGGGATCTTTAAAAATAGATGTTTGACTTCCTGCTTTCTTTGAGTTTCTTTACAGTTTCTGGACCCATGCCCCCAAACACCTTTATCTTCTTTGACAAGTAAGGGGATTAAAGATGTTTGGCACATGCTGGAGCATTTTCTAATCTCTTTGTCAACTGACCTGTGATTTATAAAAGAAGATGTTAGTATCAGTGCAGAATAGCACAACCAAAATATTAGCCCATCACCAGGCTGCTGGTGATCAGGGACAATGATATTTTAAATATGCAGTCCTTGAAAATTACAGTTTGTTCCCAGCAGTAATCAAGCTCTTCCGTTCTCCCCATTAATCTTTATACTTTTTAAAAATAAAGGAAGGCTCTTTAATCTCTTACACACTATTCTTAAATGGAAATAAAAGTAAGGCAGGGTAACATCAAGATGAAAGTGAGGGCAAGGCTGCAACATCAAGTCATGACTTGCAGGCATGAAAGAAACATCACAGGCATCATGTTCACCACATTGCCTGTTTTTTTTTTTTAAATGTTCTACAGTTTCGTGAGAGATCATGACTTGCCCCAAACCACCAGGTAAATACTATATATGAGATCAGAATGTTTGAAGCCAACATTTTCCCATATCCATATCATCTATTCTATTCACTGCACCACACTGTCACCCCAATGCTATGTCCATTGCTATATTGCTGTTATATATCATTGCATGTTTGTGGGTAACATATATTTAATCCAATAACTTTTTAAAACTTCTCTGAAATGTTTTCTGTTTTCTGATACTTAATGTTTAGACACAGGTTTAAAATACCACCCATACTGAATTTAGAAATTTATTCCTCCCCCTCTACACAGACAGGGGGAGAGAGATATTTTTATGGATTGATCCTCAATATTGCAATTTTTGGATTTCTCCCCCTGAGTTGGCAGGTTGATAACAGCTGAGGAGACAATGGTGGTGTATCTGCCTGAATATTTTTAGAGATAGCATATCATCTGATTTTCTATCAAAAAGCTTATTATTAGTAAGAAAGATGGCAAGGGTCTGTAAAAACTGATCCAGAAAACTAGAATCATAGAATCATAGAATCATAGAGTTGGAAGAGACCACAAGGGCCATCGAGTCCAACCCCCTGCCAAGCAGGAAACACCATCAGAGCACTCCTGACATATGGTTGTCAAGCCTCTGCTTAAAGACCTCCAAAGAAGGAGACTCCACCACACTCCTTGGCAGCAAATTCCACTGTCGAACAGCTCTTACTGTCAGGAGGTTCTTCCTAATGTTTAGGTGGAATCTTCTTTCTTGTAGTTTGGATCCATTGTTCCGTGTCTGCTTCTCTGGAGCAGCAGAAAACAACCTTTCTCCCTCCTCTATGTGACATCCTTTTATATATTTGAACATGGCTATCATATCACCCCTTAACCTCCTCTTCTCCAGGCTAAACATGCCCAGCTCCCTTAGCTGTTCCTCATAAGGCATCATTTCCAGGCCTTTGACCATTTTGGTTGTCCTCCTCTGGACACGGTCCAGTTTGTCAGTGTCCTTCTTGAACTGTGGAGCCCAGAACTGGACACAGTACTCCAGGTGAGGTCTGACCAGAGCAGAATACAGTGGCACTATTACTTCCCTTGATCTAGATGCTATACTCCTATTGATGCAGCCCAGAATTGCATTGGCTTTTTTAGCTGCCGCGTCACACTGTTGGCTCATGTCAAGTTTGTGGTCAACCAAGACTCCTAGATCCTTTTCACATGTACTGCTCTCAAGCCAGGTGTCACCCATCTTGTATTTGTGCCTCTCATTTTTTTTGCCCAAGTGCAATACTTTACATTTCTCCCTGTTAAAATTCATCTTGTTTGTTTTGGCCCAGTTCTCTAATCTGTCAAGGTCGTTTTGAAGTGTGATCCTGTCCTCTGGGGTGTTAGCCACCCCTCCCAGTTTGGTGTCATCTGCAAATTTGATCAGGATGCCCTTGAGTCCATCATCCAAGTCGTTGATAAAGATGTTGAATAAGACCGGGCCCAAGGCAGAACCCTGTGGCACCCCACTAGTCACTCTTCTCCAGGATGAAGAGGAACCATTGATGAGCACCCTTTGGGTTCGGTCAGTCAGTTACAAATCCACTGAGTGGTAGCATAGTCAAGACCGCATTTTACCAGCTTCTTTACAAGAATATCATGGGGCACCTTGTCAAATGCCTTGCTGAAATCAAGGTAGGCTACATCCACTGCGTTCCCTTCATCTGTAATTCTGTCAAAAAACGAGATCAGGTTAGTCTGACATGACTTATTTTTCAGAAATCCATGCTGACTATTGGTGATCACAGCATTCCTTTCTAGGTGCTCACAGACTGTTTGCTTAATGATCTGCTCCAGAATCTTCCCTGGTATTGATGTCAGACTGACTGGGCGGCAATTATTTGGGTCCTCTCTTTTCCCCTTTTTGAAAATAGGGACAACATTTGCCCTCCTCCAGTCTGCCGGGACTTCGCCTGTTCTCCAGGAATTCTCAAAGATGACTGCCAGTGGTTCTGAGATCACATCTGCCAGTTCTTTTAATACTCTTGGATGCAGTTCATCTGGCCCTGGAGACTTGAATACATCTAAACTAGCCAAGTATTCTTGTACTCCTTAGTTCTTCTGGGCTGTGTTTCCTCTGCTGAAACATTTGCTCCAAATTCTTCAGGTCGGGCATTGTTTTCTTTATCGGAGAACTAGATTAAGTTCTTTTTAGATATGATATAGGAGATCAGTTGTGTAGCCAAACAGTTGCTTTTGAAACCTGTCGCACTACAGTTTAGAACTGCCAGGATTTATTTATTTTTGAAAAACATATTATTGCAATTAACTTTCAATCAGGAAGTCACATGAGAAAACCTCACTGCTGATTCCTGCAGACTTAAAATAATCTAGCCTGGGTTTAATTCTGTAGGAACTGAATTGAACAAACTGTATGGTACTCTTTCAAAATCCCCTTGTTACACAAGTTGTTTCGCCAGGGAACCTAGAAGATAAGGGACAGAGGAGGCTGTTGTTGTTTAGTCATTTAGTCGTGTCCGATTCTTCGTGACCCCATGGACCAGAGCACGCCAGGCACTCCTGTCTTCCACTGCCTCCCGCAGTTTGGTCAAACTCATGCTGGTAGCTTCGAGAACACTGTCCAACCATCTCGTCCTCTGTCGAGGAGGCTAGACCTTCCTAAAATAAGCCAGCTATGCTAAGCCCACCCTGCTTCAGGTGTCAGGCATAAAATACTATTGTTGTAGCCAAGGTTAACTGATTAACAAGAGAAAGAGATACACCCTGCTTTATGCAGTAGATAATTGCACTGGTATGTTTGCTGCTACTTGAGTAGAACTTGATGTGGAAGGAACAGCAGAGCTGAGTAAGCTGATACCCAATAGCCCAGTTTGCATGTAACTCTAAGCTAAACCCTGAGTTAATGCAAACAAGCGAATGTGCAGGTTGCAGATAGAATTGCAGCTGCAGTATGCCTCCCTCAGCCCTCTTGCTGCTGCCCTATGGGGGGCAGAGCAATGGCCTGCCTTGGCATTACGTTCAAACCCAGGTTCATTGTTTGTGTCACTCAACCTAGCAATGTTCTTGGTTTGTCTGGGACAGACAAACCACAAGACTGGGTTCAGACGTAATGCCAAGCCAAACCATAATTTAGCCCTGAGTGGGTCAGCAGCAGAAGGATCAAGGAAAGAGTGCTGCAACTGCAATCTCTGGGAACCTGCATGTTTGCTTGCTTAGTTGTTCTTTTTCAAACATTTGCATCTTTTTTTAAAGATTAAAAAGAAAGAGGAAAGAAACACTGCAGGCATGTGGTTTTTGGTTTATTTACAAATGCAGAAGTTGAGCTGACTTTAGTAGAGTGCAGAAATAAACATGCATGCAAGCAGTGCTAAATCCTTCTGCCACATCAGTCCTTTCTTTCAAAATCCAAACAGCTTGCCATTCAACTTAAGACTTATAGCCCAACCTTATGGACGTTTGCTCAGAGTTCTGCATGACTCATTTCCAATAAGTGGGCAAGTCAAATGTTGACCCCTACAGCAGAAGGATGTGATTCGCGTTCAAGAGACTTACGAGAACTAACTGCCTTTTGTTGTGCATAGCTGCCAACAATAAATTTCCCAGCTCAGGAGAAAGCCATTTCCCCCACTGCTTTGTTCAACCCAACAGCATTATTCACAACAGGTAGTGTGTGCATATTAAAAGCAGAGTGAAGCACAGCACAATTTTGGGAGTTCGCCTTCAAACTGAACTGACGGAATCACATGATGGTATAATACATAGATTGGGGACAGACAAGATCTGTTTTGGATTACAACTCTCATCAGCCCCATGATGATGGGAATTGTAATCCGTAACATCTGGAGGGCACCTGATAGACACACTATATAGCTTGGGTGAACTCAGATAATGCCTCTTGCTTGGCTGGCGATAAGATAGAGAGGGCTGTGGGAGTGTGTGTGTAGAAAGTGTCCTCGTGTGCAAAGGTACCATTTACATTTTGCCACCCAATCTTTGTCTCTGGCCCTGTCCATGACATGACTCTGGAGAGGCTGCAAAGAACAGAATGTAGACCTCGAGAGCTGAGAAATGTCCCCCACCTCTGCTATATAGGGTTGCCAAAACAATAGCAACAAATAAAAGCAAAATCCAGAGGTGAATCTTTAATTGGAACAGGCCAGGGGGTGATGTGTGAAATGGTATTTGTGGTGCCATCACACACACACACACACCTGGAGAGCATACCTTTCCATCCTTTTAGAATCTTTTCCCTTTCCTTCCCTGACTCAGCTATCCTTAGTACCAGTCTGGAAAGTTGAACAATACTTTCTTTCACACTGTGCCGGGATGCCAAATGTTTAAGAAAAATGTGGTGGCAAAGATGGAGAGGCAGACAGACTTCAATGCTCTTTTTTCCTTTTCCTTTTCGCACCCCGTTTTCAACAGCTTCTCCTTTGTTTACAGAAGGCATGCTGAAACAAGTTTGGCTTTGTTTCTGTTGGCTATCGTTGTAAAATAAACCTTTGCATTAAAACTGAAACAAAGGGAAAGAAATGCACTTTCCTAATAGGTGGGTGACAATAAACTTATCCCGAGAGGAGAAAGGAAGGAAGGGAGCTGTTATTTATTTTCCGAGGCATGAAATTCCTTGCTGTTTGATTGAAGAGCTAATTCAATATCAGCACAATCCCATCGTTTGCAGGCACCAAGGTGTAGATTGCTGTGAAATCCACTTGCGCTGTAGGAAACCAGAGATGTGCTGGTGTGAAGGATCCTCGTTAGTTTTAGCTCAGAGTTGCACTGGCCTCACCATGGCATTAGCAGAACTCTGTTGGTACAAAGATTAAAGCTAGGCAGTGGCTGGAGTGTGGAGGTGGAAGATCTGGCTGCATACAGACCAAATATTTAAAGCACACCTCAATAATCTTGGGAACTGTAGTTTACCCCAGCACCCTTACACTACAATTCTCAGGATTCTTTGAGGCAAAAAAGTGCTTTAAATGTATGGTTCCTATACCGCCTGCTTTGGGCAGCTCTCTCCCCCTTTGCCTCTACAGTGGGATAGATTCTGACTAACTCTGAAGCCAACTGGGGCTCTCTGTGCCCTGGCTTACTTAGCAAACTGGTTAATCCAGCCCTGCAGTTTAATTTGAGTTAATTCCTTCTTCCATGAGTAGGCTTATTTAAAAAAATTAATAAATCCAGTTACACATTATTTCTATTTTAAAAGCAGAAGTGCTAGGAAGAAACACTGGTTCTTCTTGCATGGATGTGGCACCACAGCCTTCAAATTCTCCCTCTTACTAACTATGCCCTAGTGAATATCTTCAAAACAAAGGGTAGCAGTAGTTCCCAAAGAGACGAAGATCAGAGAGAACTGGCTTTTGTTTATGGAAAGCCTGCTTATGGTGTTGGATATAAAAGCACATTGTATCCAGCCAATTACTCCCAAGAATTGCCAAAAATCCTACCCAATTATCTTCTAGCTATTCATTTTTGTATTGCGTCCAAAAACAGAATGTGTGAACCCCACTCCCCCAGCTATAACACAGTTGACAGGGCTGACCCAGGACATTTTGCTACCTGAGTCAAAGGATGAGATGTGTCAATCATTTTATGTACAAAAGCCAACTGGCCTGACTGTTAAATCTTACTTAACACTGATGTTCACCTCTGCAGCTAAGGGCATCTGGCTATTGCGGGGCTGGATGTAGGGTTGGTAGGTCAGCCTTCCACTGTCTTGGTGCTGCTTGCCCAGCAACTGCCTCTTGAGGCAGCCAATTCACTGTGCCTAATGGTAGGACTGGCCATGATTGCGGAATCCAAAATTGCTGTAGCCATTTCAAATCATATTCCGGATTTGGATTGGGGAAAGTGGATTTCATGATGGGATACTGGGTGGGCATTTACATGTGCAAAGAAGGCTGCAGGCTTATACACATTTAACCTGTGGAGCAAGGCCCATTGAACTTAATGGCCTTACTTCTGTGTAGGATTGTGCTGTCAGTATCAAAGTATTAATCTGCCACCAGATTTTGAAAAAATCATCTGAATACTGCCATAATCTTACCAGATGGTGTTAGGGATTTGATTCCAAAGCCATTTTACAAACTCTCACTCACTCACACCCCTTCATCATGATTTCCTTTTTATCGTGTGCATTTTGTCCCTGCTTGAGAAACAGTGGGTTTGTTCTTCTTATGCCGAGAGCCAGAGTATCAAAACAAAAAGTACTGCAGTGATTTTTATATTTAGAAATGTGCTAAGCATCAACAGTTATTTTTCACAATTGAAATCCTCACATCCAAAACAATGCAAAACTGCCCTGTTCTTTGATTCTAATTAATGCCTTTGTTCTTGGCTTTTTATAAATCTATTGAACAAGGATTAAAGACATTGCTGAAATATGTCTGTACGTCATTTACATTCAATTCACAAATACCATCTTCTTTCCTCCTTGATTACCTCCATGCAGAGTTGTTTATCGTTTGTGCCAGCAAGTGGGAGCAAGGCAAGGACAGAGGAAAACAACATACACATGACACAAGTGAAGATCACGTCCCAGGTGCTGTGAGAAAAAAGTTTGACCAGGTCTATCTGCTGGATTGTGCTGGAAAGGTGAACAGGAGGCCACCTTTCTGAAAGTAGATGGCACTCTCACGGCTGTTGTCCCTGAGACCTCTCACAATGTGAGGGATTATGAAGCCCATCCCTACTCCTTCTTTACTAAAGATTCTGCCTGCATCTGAGTAGGATAGTTATAGAAGAATCCACCACCCTGCAGGGGCAACAGAGTAACTATATATGCCCACAAAAATACTATAAGGAAGGCAACCTCACCCCTGCAAATCCCAACCACCAGTTGGGATCTCAGGTAACATCCTTTCCTGGCCCTGAGAAGTGGGGTCCATCTCTGCATTCATAGCGACCACACCATAACAAGGCAATCTGAGTAACACATTGTGGCAAAAAGGGCGGTCAGGGCTGAACCAAATGCTGGAAAACATTGGTCGGGTCCATGTTGGACAGGCCCCTAGATTTCTATAGGCTGCAGCAGAAGAAAGAGGATTTCCCACCATTCAACCCAGTTCAAAACCCACCCCTGCTCCCCAGCTGCTTCTTGATGGGGCAGGTGGGAATAGCCAGATACATCCTGTAACTTGTAGAAATGATGAACATTATAGGTTTCCTTTCTTCTTCCCCCTCCCACATTTGCCAATGCATCTATTAAGGGAGAACCCATGACCCTTGGACCTTTGGAATTGCAACTAAACAACTAAAAATTAGATTAAGATGTTTAATTTTAAGGACAAATTTATTAAGGAGGATCACCCAAACAAATGCTGCTAACTGTTGCAGGAACAGAGTTCTCTTTCCCAAAGGTGGTCTTGCTAACCAACCCAGTGCTGTTGGATGAACTGAACCCTACTCAAAACATTTCCCTGGAAATATTTCAATCAATATAGGACTCAGAAGCTCAAGATCTCACTCCAAAAGATCTCATTACTCATCTTATGACAGCAACAAGACTAACTATAGCTAAGGTTTGGAGATAGTTAAATACTAACTTGATGGAAACATGGTTTCAACAATTGTGGGATTTAATTCTTATGGGAAAACTGACAATGAAAATATGAAAATAAAAAAAAACCCAGTAAGAGATCAGACAAATTTCATGCAGTTTTGACAAAAGAAGAGTTCCAGCATCTCAAAGTGACTTGTGGAAATAAACTTTTATTTGTTGGGCAATAGGACTTGACAAGCTTTTAACTCATCCCTTTTCAAGTACGGAGTGCTGTACTCATCTGTCGGCAGGGAGAGGGGATTCCTGTGTTGTGTTTGTCTGAAAATCAATATAAAAATAAAAAGGAAACTGAGAAGTTAAAAAAGGACAAATCTGGGTCATAGACTGTCCGAGACAACTGAAACTAGAGGTTTTGTGCTTCCTGTGCTTTGAAAACCCCACATTTTGCAAACAGGATGTGTGCTAAGCCAGCCCAGCTTGATGTTGTTTTCTGGTTTGCCATGCCAAAGTACCAACAAAACTTGTTGACAGCTTTCAGGAAATCATGAAAATAATCTCCTCCTCCCCTGCGCCCAGGTTCTCATTTTCTATAAACAGGAAGCAGACAGTATTGCTTCTTCCATATTGTAATGGGTTTAGGGGTTGCTCGTGCGTAAGTTGCCGCCACTCCTGGCTAGGTTACCTGGTTAACCCTTTCTTTTTTTTAAAAAAAAATATTTATTGGGGTTTACAATAAAAATAAATATAATAAACAGTATAACATATATCTTAACATAATTTCACATTTTCTTTGGACTTCCTCACATCTCCCGCTCCCACTTTCATCGTTGTAACATTTTGCCAGCAATTTATTATCTTATTTGCATTCTTATATCCCATCTGTATATTTATAATCTTATAATTCTCAGAAAAGTTCATATTTTCTCAATTTCACTTATTATCTTAAATCATCTAATTTAGTGGTGCTCAATTATTTGTGATCTAGCATCCTGCTTAACATTCACTCAAATTACAATGTTTTTGTAAGTAATTCTTAAATTTCCTCCAATCCTCCTCCATCTTCTCTTCTCCCAGGTCACGGATTCTGCCGGTCATCTCGGCCAGTTCCATACAGTCTATCAGTTGCATCTGCCATTCTTCCAGTGTGGGTAGATCTTGAGTTTTCCAGTGCTTTGCGAGAAGTATCCTTGCTGCTGTTGTTGCATACATAAAAAATGTCTGGTCCTTCTTTACCACCCCTTGGCCGACAATGCCCAAAAGAAAGGCCTCTGGTTTCTTAGTGAAGGTATACTTAAATACCTTTTTCAGTTCATTATAGATCATTTCCCAGAACGCCTTCACTTTAGGGCAGGTCCACCAGAGGTGGAAGAATGTTCCTTCACTCTCTTTACATTTCCAGCACTTATTATCAGACAGGTGGTATATTTTTGCAAGTTTGACTGGGGTCATATACCATCTATATATCATTTTCATTACATTTTCTTTCAAAGCATTGCATGCAGTAAAGTTCAACCCAGTACTCCACAACCTTTCCCAGTCCTCAAACATGATATTATGCCCAATGTCCTGCGCCCACCTTATCATAGCCGATTTAACCATTTCATCTTGTGTATTCCATTTTAACAGCAAGTTATACATTCTTGAAAGTACCTTAGACTTTGGTTCTAACAGTTCTGTTTCTAGTTTCGATTTCTCCACCTGGAACCCTAGTTTCTTGTCATTTTTAAAGACTTCTTTAATCTGAGCGTAATGTAACCAGTCTCGCACTTTATCCTTCATTTTCTCCAGACTCTGCAATTTCCAGTTGTCTCCATCTTTTTCTAGTATTTCCCAATATTTTGGCCATTTAGCCTCCATATTGGGTCTTTTTCGGGCCTTGGCTTCCAAAGGTGAAAGCCACCTTGGAGTTTTATTTTCCAACAAGTCTTTATATTTTGTCCAGACATTAAACAGTGATTTTCTGACAATATGGTTCTTAAAGGCCTTATTTGCTTTAACCTTGTCATACCATAAGTATGCATGCCATCCAAAAGTATTGTTAAACCCTTCCAAGTCCAACACGTCAGTGTGCTCAAGAAGTAGCCAGTCTTTTAGCCAGCAGAACGCTGCGGCCTCATAGTACAACTTTAGATCTGGCAGGGCAAAGCCCCCTCTTTCTTTCGCATCAGTTAATATCTTAAACTTAATTCTGGGCTTTTTGCCCTGCCAGACAAATTTAGAAATATCTCTCTGCCACTTCTGAAAGCACTCCGTTCTGTCCAAAACCTGAAGTGTTTGAAACAAAAACAACATCTTTGGCAATACATTCATCTTGATAGCAGCAATTCGGCCTAACAAAGAAAGTTTCAATTTTGTCCAACTGTCTAAGTCTCTCTTGATTTCTGCCCAGCACTTTTCATAATTGTCCTTAAATAGACTTAGATTTTTTGCTGTTATGTTTACCCCTAGGTATTTTACTTTTTTAACCACATTTAGTTCTGTCTCTTTCTGAAACCGTTCTGACTCTGTATCTGTCAAATTTTTCCCCAAAACCTTAGTTTTCTGTTTATTTAATTTGAATCCCGCCACCCGACCAAAGTCATGAATCAGTTGTAATACTTTTTTCGTACTAGACTCTGGCTCCTGCAAGGTCAAAACCAGGTCATCTGCAAAAGCTTTTAGTTTATATTGTTTCTGTCCGACCTGAATTCCTTCCACTAACCGGTCCCCTCTGATCATATTCAATAGCACTTCCAGAACCGAAATAAATAACAAAGGGGAAATAGGGCAACCTTGTCGTGTTCCTTTTTCTAACCCTTTCTGACTGAACAGCCTCCAGCATCGTGACTGTCTCAGTCGCTGGCAGAATCCGTCAGCGGGCGTTTCTTAAACCTTTTCCAGCATAAAAGTTGTTTGACGCCAAGTCTCCTCCTACTCTCCCTGCGCGGAAGTCTTCTGCGCAGGGAGGGTGTGGGCAGCGGAGTACCCGTACTCTCTCCGCTGGTCTCCAGCGAAGAGTCTTGGAGCCTCCTCCCCAATTCCCCCACCTGCCCCCCTTCTCCACTGGTGTTACGCTGATTTCCTTCCCCAGCAGATGGGCTGCCTCTCTTCCTACTGGGACCCTCTCCTGCATCCCTTTGGAGCCTTCCCTCCGCCTCTAGCTCCGATGGCAGTTCCCTGACACATATGTAGGCACAAGAAACTAGTACCATTTTGAGATCTGCCTCTCCATTGCTTCACATTGCTTCATGGTAAGTGTGGCGGCTGCAGCCTAGAAGCAGAGCAGCTGCATCCCAGTAGAATTCAGGAGCACAGAGCTCCCTCTGCTTCCCTCTCTTTGGATGGTTTGTAGAATCATAGTTGCTCCTGCACCATACTTCTTAGTACTCATGGTATTTAACCTAGGCACTTGCTCTTCTGTTCTAAGTACAGTATCCTTACTGGTATCCACTGACACTCTCCTTCCTGTGCTGCAAGATGATGTACCTGGATCTTTCACAGGTTTTCTTAAACAATATTTTCTCTTAAGCCAGATGTATGCACGCATATATGCACCTAAGGTCATACACATGCATATTCTTGACAACTTTGATGCTGTGCTTTGAGAATATCTAACACTCCAAGAGGAAAGCGACAAATAACATTAAGCACACTTCTTTAAAAGCATGGTTAATGCTACTACTTTTATTCTGAAGGAGAAGTAGCCCCACAGGGACCTGATCCAGATCGGGAGCATGATGCATGGGTGCCAGTTTCCTGCTGAAAATCACCTCTTCTTCAACGGTTTTTTGGAAGGAGACCAGCAACTACACGCCATACTCTGAATCTGGACCGCGGCCTAATTTTAAATCTGATTAATATCAACTGGTTTTGGCCCCTGACATAAGACTGAAAGCGGTTAAAAACAAGCACACCCCCCAAAAAAACTGCATCAATACTGCCTTCCTTTCCTCCTGGTATAATGGAGGCCTGCAATAAAGTCCTGCAATAAAGGAAGCAATCTGCTTTTACCACACAAGAGAACCAACTGCAGTTTGCGGCTTGCAGAAAATCAATCTTGATACAGCCACTTATTAATTGCAAAAAATAAAAAAATAAAAAAAGCAAATGCCAAGAGGACAAAAGTTAGCAACTTGCAGAAAATTAAGGCAATTGCTAATTGTCTTTTCTTCCAGAAAGTTGCTTAGGATTTGAGGTGCTTTATGAAAGAGTTTGAGATGCTACAAATGGTCAGTGGACCATACATCAAGCATTGTTTAAACTGGATGTTGCATCTGGATACTGTATGAACATAAAAGCAGAACTATTGTTTACAGAAACCTGCAGACTCCTGCTAAGAATCTTCTTGGAGGAACTGACTTTCAAATGCACACAGTGTAAAATGGTTCATTTTATACTAGGCTGTAGGATCCCAACCCTCTTGTAGGTACAATAGATGCTTGGTTTCAAAAACAATCAAAGATATGCACATTGAACTTTAATAGTGATTAGACCAAAGGATGGTAACGTATTTATGACAAAAAGGAGAAAATGCATTACAAAGAGGACAAAAGAGGCTGCAAATTGAGATGCAAATTTAGAAATTGCTTTAATTCAAATAGAAATATATCTCACCGGTGTGGAACTATGTGACCAGACTATGTGCCTGCTCAGTCTGTTGTCTGAGTGCCAGCTGTGAAAGGTACTCCTAGCCACAGATCACCTGAGCTTCTAGTGCCAGTGATGGATCCAGTAGCACTCCCAGACAATGAATCCACTCCTTCAAGGAAGGATAACCCCTCAAAGCAGGCAACTGATCACTCAGGAACTGCCCATCTACAACACTTCCATCTGGACAGGATTCAGGGTCAGTTTATTGGCTGTCATCCAACCCACCACCAAGTCAAGGCAGTGGCCTTGCTTGATTCATATGTTACAGAGAGATAGAGTGTACTGATGACACCTCACCCCACATTTCCTAATAATTGCTCCCAATAGCTTCATAAGAAGTTAAATAGCATTGGGGACTAGATAGTCCCTGCAGCACACAACAGCTGAATCTCTAGATGGCCAACAGATCATCATCCAATGCTATTATCTGAAACCAATCCTCAAATTGGGATCAAAATCACACTAAAATAGGGCCTCCAATGTCCATCTCACCAAGCTGATTCTTGCTAGCCAACTCCAAGCGTTTTACCTTTGGTTTATTTTATTAGAAAGAGAGCAATATTTTCAACAGTACTTTCAAGATCTAACTTCCCTAACTTTTGTTGCCCTTAGAAGAGCTTTTACTTCCCTTTGTTTCCAAACAATGCCTCAACCTATTTGGAGGAAAAAGTATAAAAGGATCTTCTATACTCAGCAGACATGTGTTTGTGGTACTGGGGAGGTGGAAGACGTAATGCATTATCATTGGCATCGTCCTTTGTATAGAGATCTCAGAGCTCTTTTGGGGGAGACCTTTTGAGAGCAAGAGCTGGCTGGACCCTGACTGGTATTATTTGTGATCTGTTGACAGACCACAATAAAACCATTACAAACAAGGTTGCCACCTTTGCAGTAGCAGCTCAAAACATTCACTGCGATTTTCTAAAGATGTCTGCAAAGAGGTCCATCTGCAATAGTATTTTGATATTGTTGATAATCTTTCTCACACATGTATGTACCTATTGCCCATTGATTTTACAGGATGATCCTCATATCTAGGGTTTTTATCTCACTCTCACACATTATCTTTTTAGTATCTTTACACCATTTTCTCTCTCTTTCAAATGCTGTAGTTTTCTTCATTACAGCCTAGCTTCCTGCAATGACTGGAAGCTGGGCTGTTGTCATTTTTGAATGTTCATTCTCATGAGGGTTACGAAATCATAGTCAAAACCACAAGTGATTACTCACCGTAAGCACCAGAAACATACTTTGTTAAGTAAAAGAAAGGTTGCATTGGTAGAACATTTCTCAGGACTTCTAGGGACATGAAGCACTGCCTTCATATTGGCTGTATGTTTGCATGAATGGAATTTATACTATAGTGAAGATATAAGCCACTGGCATGCTATGATTAAGAAATACAGCCTAGGTTTTATAACGGCTGAGATTTGCAGTACAAAGAACAGAACTTGCCCTGACTCTCAGATAGCTTGTTAACATAAAAAACAGATAGCTTGTTAACATGTTTTATTCTGCGTCAGCAAGCAAGATATTCTGTGTCTAAAGTGTTTAAGGGACCTGAGCATGAACCAAACTCTGTCCTAGATTGTGCCCCAAGATTAGGCAATGTTTTGAAATAGAGTTTAACGTAAGTCTTCCATCCTCTGAGGAGTAAGATATCATTAGCTTTACAAACAGAAAAGAAGATCATGAATTTCCCAGAGAAAAAAAGGTCCCCAAGTTAAAAAAAATCTTAGCAATGTCGCACTATATCTTGTTTATTTTTATTGCAAATCTCAGGCTGCTGCATTCTACAAAAAGTCAGTATTAATGTCCAGACCACCAAGTGGCAGTTGATGCTACTTGCTAGAGATGGAGAAGTTTGAATTGATTCACATTGCAATGCAGATTTACCTAATGCGCAATTCCCCAAACCAATATCTGAAACATCAACAGCTACTCTCTGAAATTTGCACATCTCTGAATTTTGTCATGCAGCTTTCCAACCCAAAAAAATGTGCACAAAATGCATATATTAGTGAAACTAATATACAAAAATGCAAAAATAACATACAAAACTTTGGATATGAGGAGAAATGGGCACTAAAATGCTGATAAAATTTCATGGGGACTTAAAAATCTTACAAACTGATGTAGGAGTGTGGTGAACTGAATTTAAGATTGGGAAAAACGTGAAGCTGAGAGAAACTGAAATTAACAGATTTGTCCATCTCTGAACTTGCTATACATATCACAGATATCCAACTTGGATTATCCAATTGTCAGGGTTTCACCTAGAAGATTGCTTCTTAACTTTTGAAAAGCTGAAGTTACATCTGCTGAAGCTAAAAATGGCTGCATCTTCTCAGCATCCTTCCTAGTATTTTTCATTCCATTTCCCCCCATGTTTTGAACTTTGAAATACTGCACTCGGATATGGCACAGTCATCACACCTGTCACCATATTGTAATAATAATGTGGATTTGAATGGCTCTGTTGGACCATGTGAGTTTATCCAATTTAATTTCCCTGTGGGAGAAAAAACTGTAAAAAGAAAACGAACTGGAAAAGGACAGAGGATTGTTCTTGTCCTGTTCCACCTGCAGTGCCAGCAAGATCCCAGCAGGGTGCTGGATATGCCAGATGCACTACAACTTGGTTCCTGCCCTGCCACATCCCCTGCCGCCTTCAGATTGCTTAGTTAATAACCTTCAAAGTTTTCCAGTAATGATGGCTCAGTAACTGTGAAAATGCCAGAAGCAACCTGATCCGCTTTGCTGACAAAGTAAAACAGGACAGGACAGGTGCTGTGTATGACATTGGCAGCTTTGTACCAGTCAGTGGAGAAACTGCTAGCCGGATGGTCTGAGAGGGAACTCAGGAGATATTTCCACCTGATAAGTGTGCCACAGAGGTTGTTTCTACTCTCATATGTCCGTATAAGATTATATCACAGATACAAGCGAAGAGATATGAGATGAATTGATGAATTGATTGTTGCATCAATTAAGTGTTTTAAATTTGTTGTTAGCCGCCCTGAGCCCAGTTTTCTGAACCGGGAAGGAAGGGGTATAAATAAAAAAATATTTATTTTATTTATTTATCTTTGGCAGATCTGTGTACTTGTCTCTAGCAGCTTGGATTCCAAATTACTTCATACAGTGACAGCAAGGCAAAAGGAAGTTAATATATAACCTATGGGTATATTCAGGGCTGGATACCACAAGATTTCTGGAGAAAAGTAACTTTTTGAAGGTAGTTGTAAATGCTATCTGTGCCCCTTGAATGTAGCCTGTGAATTCTGCACTGGGTGCTTCACAGAAGATGCTCACAATATGCACAACATGTAAGTGTCAAAATGCACATTTTATTTACAAAGTTTATGGATATCGCCTTTGAATATATATTTTTATCTTTTAATATATAAAATAAAAAGATTTATAAAAGTTCTTCTAGATAGCCATGCAGCTGCAAAGATACCAGGCCAGAATACAAAGTTAAAGAGAAATAAAACAAATATATCAAATATAATGTAGTGTGTTTCTGCCGTGGATGACTAATTTGTACCGTTATAAAATAAAAAAATCTGCTGGGTTTTGTAGAAAGTGATTAGTACTAATAATCAAACAACATAATCATAAATAACAACACTAGAGTCAGTTAAAACTAACTATAATTCATGTTCAAACTGAAAAACTGAAGTTATGCACCCCTTCCATAAAAACCCACAAATCCCACATGGACAGCTGTTTGATATAGCAAGTTTTCTCGCCATTTTTTTTTTAAATAAACCCTGTGAAGTACATCTAGAAAGTGATTTTTTAAAAAACTTGGAAGAAAATATGTCTCTGCGTTTTATTTTTAAATAACTCTGTTGGGATGCGTAGAAGGCGTCACAGTATAGATTTTGCATGCAGTATGTCATAGGCTAAACCTGCAGCTCATGTTTCTCCTCCTGCTGCTGCACTTTAGAGTAAGTGTGAGGAACTTGTGGTTCTTCAGATGTTACTGGACTTCAGCTCCCACTGGTTTGGCCCATGGTCAAGGGTGATGGAAGTGCTAGTCCAGCAACATCTGGAGGGGCACAGGTTCCCCACTTCTGCTTTAGTGCAAAGGAAGTTGTGCAGGAAGGCTTTACCCTGTCACTGTTGGGACCAAGTGCAGAGCTGGTGGGAACCTCATCATCTTTGGAATGGGCCCAGAGCTAATCCTGATAGCAGCACCATTGAGGTTGGGTGGGGTGCAAGACTCACAGCAAAGAGGAATATTCTGATCTTGGCCATATTTAAGATTAGATTGCAAAACAAAAAGCAGTTGGTTTCAAGGATATTTATTATTTTGCATTTGTCTTGATATCTCCTCGTAATGAGATATCAAGGAGGAATCAGAGATTATAATGCACTGCAGATTCCTTATGGTTGGAAACCACAGGTTTGCAGGATATTACACATAATGTATGAAGATTCATCTGCAGAGATTTGATAGAGAGCAATGGGATCTAAGTGTGAACCACTTAACACATAATTTGAAAGGTGGCAACTGCTCATTTGCCAGGTTTTCTTCACTGCTTCCAGAAAACTTCAATTTCAGAGTCATTCATAAACAGAGAAATGACAAACGTCTGAGAAGCTGACTTTTGAAATTCATTTTTAGATCTGCCAGGAAAGATCCAATCTTTGCCCCTTATTATGCTATTATATCACTATTAGTCATTGGCATAGGCAGAACTCCCAGGTGTGAGGCTGACAGACAAAGCATATTGTCAATATCAAAGAATGGCAATAACAAAAGGCATTCAAATGCTGATTGTTACCCGGCTCTTGCCTCCTACTTTTGGGCATATCAAGCACTTTGAAAAGGTCACTCCATGCAGTCAGGTATATGCAAAGACTGGTTGGTTAATACTGGAAAGAAGCTTTCTACTGAAAGGTGTCTCAACTGTTATTGTGATATCTTGAAAGGCAATGAATGGAAAAGCCACCTATTGTTATCAACGTAGCCAAATTTTTAAACAACCCCTTTTTCTTCCCTATGCCATCCCCAAAGGGTCATGTATCCTACTTTACAGCAGACAATCTTCTATTTGAAGGAGTCCTCTGTGAAGGACTGGCCCAATACATTTTGCTGCCTGAGGCAAATGACAAAATGGCCTCCTCCATGCATTTCATGTACAGAAACTGAACGGTTTGGCAGCTGAGTTTACTTCAACATTGGCAATAGCACAGGATTCTTCATGGAACCCGAGCACAGCAGGAAAGCTTAGCGGACACAGGGCAGGCGCCATCCTCTAGGGTCTGCCTCCTGTAGGTGTCACACTCTGGTACAGCTGGTTTTGCTGCCTTGTTTGAAGATAAAGAACCCTAAGAAAGGAGAGCAGGGTTCCTTGAAGTTGCTTATTGTGGGAATGTTCAGGGAGGCAGGAAAGGATATATTGTTTGATTATATACTTTCCAACTTGTGTTAACAAGTTCTACAATTTAGCAAAGTAACATTCCCCTTTTTAAACTTGCACAGCGGATGTGTTTGCTCAGGCTCTCTAAAGCCTCTAAAATAAGTTACCTGGTAAATTCCCCTTTAGTCCCTCATAAAAGAAATAGACACGACACAATCTTCTATAAAAGTATAAAAAGAGTTTACTCGCTCACTCATTCTGTTCACAGATGGATCCCAGAAGGCAGACTTAAGTTACAAAAGTAATATACCTGGAATCTATCCCATAAAGAGATAGTCCCTTTGTCCCCTCTTAGCTGGAAGCCAAGAGAGCATCTTAGGCTAAGCAGATGTTGCTTCTTCGATGAATGTAGTCAGAGAGAGAGAGAGAGATGGTGGCCAGTCCTATGCTTTTGTTACCTGCACAGGTGAGGCCACACCCACCTCTGGTCACATGTAGAGGAAGTCTGTCCCAGCCTAGGAGGAAACAGGAAATTCCGACTGGCTGGTCCAGACACCCCCTTTTTATGCCCACTCTTGGGATGTTGTACTTGACTGCTCTGTGTTTCACATCCCACACCTATCAACGGTTAGCACTTAGACACAAACATCAGACTGAGCAGGTACAAGGTAACAGTCTTCCGTGCTATGGTGAGATGTATTTCTGTGTAAATGATATACATTATTTCCAAATCTGTGCCTATGCATGCGTTAGCATATGGAGGTTTTATGCAAATCAGTGTCATTTTTGGGTGATGCATGAAGTGGCCACTCTATGGGGCCACTGAAATTTATTTGCTCATCTTGGCTCCCAGCATTGGCTCCCAGCTATGGTCCCTGGTGGGCCAGTCACATGCATTCATGCTGGCACACAAAGGACACGGTGCATGCCATTGCAAACTGCGTCTGTACTTCATAGTGCCTCAGGAACTGAGGAAATTGCTTTGCTGAACTGCAGCCATTGCTATCTGCTGTAAATATTATATTAGCACAAATAATACTTTCTCAAAACCAATCATAGTGAATCTTCCCAAGAGTTAACGATGCTGCAATGCAATAGATAATATATTTAGGAATAATATGAGGCACACTTACTAGGAAGTGGAGTTTTGTTCTGAGCAAACATGCATAGCATTGGGTTGCATGATAGCAAATATTAAAGAAAGTCAATCTTTTTATTATTACATTGGGGGTGAGGAGGCACTCATAGCTACAGATAACCTATATGAAGATATATCCAAGAATTATGTATGCCTGTTTTTCAGAACTCGCTCCCCAAAGGGTTTGATGGTACCCTCGATGTGATTCTCAGTATAGAGAGAAATTCCCTCTGGCAATTTAAAGCGATATTCCTGTGCTTTCAAAAAGATTCCCTTTCATGAAGTGATTTATACCTGCCATAATTAATCTAATAGCTTGGATTTATCTTCTTGGATGATGCTGATTTTAATTGATATACTGTATTTTCTTAACATACTATTTTTATGTGCTTCAGCTTTATGTGTTTATGTCTAAGAATGATAGATAGCTTCTCCCCCCCCCCCCCGGGTTTGTTTGTTTGTTTTTTAGCTATATATATATATCTTTCCTGGTTCTTTAATCAAGTGAAAATAAAATAAAAGAAACATTATTTTTGTCTTTGTAGGCTTGCTTCCCTTTTAATTTTTTGCTCTCTCTTTTCCAGGTGTGTTTTCTGTATCTGCTCATATTTCCTTTGCATGCATCTTGAACCAACATCATGTTTTGTGAATCATGGGATTAAGGGTAAATTTAAATTATCTAGATTCCCTCCCAAATTCTTGGTTGCTTGAGTAAAATTCCATACATAATCAGCATACTTTCTTAAAGGTTACACTACATTCATATTTTAGGTTTGATTCAGGAAATGAAGCCCTCTCCTTTAAAAAAAAGTAAAAAAAAAGTTTTAGAGTTTATTGTCTGTAATCATGCCATCACAACAAAATCAAATAATTTGGTTGCACTGACTTACTTTGAAGATATCACACAGATCCTTCCAGAATGTTCCTGCAGGAAGAAGCAGCACACCTGGAGACAAGGCAAGTTAATTTTAAAAAAGTAAGATCCTGCCACATAGAATTTTGTTAGACAATAAATAAAATGTATGAGGCTAATTTTTATGCACCACAGGGAAACAAACAAACAAACAAGCAGGAATGTGTGATGTGTCAACAGATGGATCCCTCTGTACTGTGTTTTGGTTTCATACTCTTACCTGCAGCCTGAGGGAGTTTAAACTGTCCAGGTTTTCTAAACAATGGCACCATTTCTCAGCAAAACTCTGTGATGAATTTTGGCCTGTGTTTTATAGTCCCAGGGTACATTTTTGGTCTGCCTTCAAAACTCTCTTTGCTTCACAAGCCTCAGCCCTTTAGGCCTCAGTACGGTCTATTGTTCAGAGACAACAACAAAATATTGTCATCTACCAGCCTGTTGTGGAACTTGTGGTTTTATAACTTAGCAACCTTGGACAAAGAGAAGTGCACTAGCACTCACTGCTTCAACCAAAGTCAATAACGGTTGTGCTGTGACTCATGTGCTGTGACTCTAGTGACACAAACAGGTGTTGTGGAAAAGAAAAGGAAAACATGTCTTGTATCAGCTCATCACAGAACAATTAACAAAGCCATCCCAGCTGCAGACAAGAAAATGTTCTGGTCATTTGATTTCCTTTTGTAATGTTCCTTTTTAAAAGCAAAAAACAAAAAAGCTCACTTTACAGTAAATATTGTGGACAACAAGCTATCCACTGCATTAGATGCTAGGTGGAGTTGTCATGTGCTGTCTTCTCCTGCATAGTTGTTAAATTGTACAGTCTACTATGTCACCGTGAGGCACCACCTTCCAAACTTTCCTACCTGTGAGGGTACAAGCAAGTGAAAGGCAAACTGCACAGGATGCTAAAATATGTCTTTGCATTTAATGTTCAGGTCTTTAAAATTGCAAATAGCATCAGCTATGGAAGGAAGGGCTGCTGATACTGGTTATGAATGCATCATACATGAAGGAAGAATTCAACCATTTCCTCCCCTGCTGTGGTTGTGAGGAAACCCCTCCTCTGAAGGTGTGGGTTGGCTCCAATTTGCCCAGTGGAAAACAAATCTGACCTTCAGAGTTGACTCAGGACTGTACCAGAGAAGAAAAGGTTAACCTTCCCACCACCACTCAGGTCTGCTGCAGTTCTACTAGCTATCAGCGCTAACCATTGGTCCTGCTATAGGTAGGGATGATGGGAATTGTAGTCCAACAACAGCTAGAGACCCAAGTTTGAGAAACACTGGTCTAAAACATCTGGCAGGCACAAGGTTGGTGAAGGCTGATATATTGGATAACTTGTTCCATTACTGTAGCGCCCGAGTAGTTCTTGAAAGTCTTAAACTGGTTTTCCTCTATTGCCCACAGAAAATGTCAGGAAGCCTGTGACTCTGTGATGAAGTTCTAGTCTCACAAATGTTTACAGTGGTCATTAAGTATTAACTATCTGTTACTTAAATCTTAGCTGAAATTGACTGAAAAAAACATGTCTTAGAAAAAAGTGAACAGGACAGTCCTTTTATTTCCGTTTCTAACAGCAACCACTTAGGATTTCCAGTGAGTGGGTGCTGTTAGTACGGTGAGAACTTGCCAATATCTCATCCAGCAACCAACGATGGTGATGTGGCAGCTCTGCTCCAAGATCGTTCCTAGAACTATTCCCTATCACAAATATTTGCTGTCATATCAGAAGGCTGACTTCATTTGTAGCATTTGTAATTCCCATTTTATTAAAAGGTTGTGAATGAATTAATTGCACATAAAACCAAAGGGAGCTGTCCTTATCTTAATTTAGGTGGGCAGGTGCAGTTGAGCAGGCAAAAAAGGTTCCTCACCCTTTGCACTAAAGCAAAATCAAACATTAGATACGATACATTTTTAACAAAGAATAATAAAGTGGTTGATGTAATCTGAAAAAAAAAACTTTTAAGAAAGCACACCTATATTGTTTTGAATTTTGATTCTGGAAAACCTTTGCATCTTTACTCAACAAATAAGAGTTTAATTGTGTGGTTCTTTAAATCAGCTTGTGTGATTATGTAGAGTAGACATACCTGTAAGCACTCAATTCTAAGTAGGTTCAGGATCGTGCTGTTAAAATACTTTGAAGAGACACTCTTAGGTATCTTCCTTCTCACCAATAATACATTGAGCAATGTGATCAGTGGTTGCTTCCACGCTACCCTTTTATTTCCAGTTTCCTCCCTTTTTTTAGTCAACTTTTATGAAAAAGTTTTCAATTTGGTGTTGTTGAGTGTTTTCTGTGCTGCTCTCCCATCTCTCCCTCCCTGCCTTCATACCTGATTTGTGCTTATTTTGGGTGTGTAATAAAATAAAGTTGCAACACCCACATTTTCATTTTGGACAGGCAGAGAACAACTGAAGCTTAAAGCTTCAGATTCCAGACAGAGAGGGGTTGTGATGAGTAACCTCTGCAATGTCCCTTAAACAGTCTCAGTTGATCCGGTGCCATTTTCTGTTCTTATCGTGACAGAGAGGGCTATAATTGTTAGTTTCCTTGCATTAATTTTAAGCATAATATCACTACTGCATTATAAAAACAGCAAAATGAAAAACTAAGGAAACAAGTAATTATAACCCGCCTCTTCTCATGGAACAGAAACTGACATTGGGGCAATTAAGAGTGAAGAAATGGAGGCAGTGAGAGATTTTACTTTCTTGGGCTCCATGATCACTGCCGATGGTGACAACAGTCACGAAATTAAAAGATGCCTGCTCCTTGGGAGAAAGGCGATGGCAAACCTAGACAGCGTCTCAAAAAGCAGATACATCACCTTGCCAACAAAGGTCCGTATAGTTAAAGCCATGGTTTTCCCAGTATGATGTAAGGAAGTGAGAGCTGGACCATCAAGAAGGCTGATCGCCAAAGAATTGATGCTTTTGAATTATGGTGCTGGAGGAGACTCTTGAGAGTCCCATGGACTGCAAGAAGATCAAACCTCTCCATTCTTAAGGAAATCAGCCCTGAGTGCTCACTGGAAGGACAGATCGTGAAGCTGAGGCTCCAATACTTTGACCACCTCATGAGAAGAGAAGACTCCCTGGAAAAGACCCTGATGTTGGGAAAGATTGAGGGCACAAGAAGAGGGGGACGACAGAGGACGAGATGGTTGGACAGTGTTCTCAAAGCTACAAACATGAGTTTGACCAAACTACGGGAGGCAGTGGAAGACAGGAGTGCCTGGCGTGCTCTGGTCCATGGGGTCACGAAGAGTCGGACACGACTAAATGACTAAACAACAAAATTCAAGAGGCTATGAATATCTAATCCTTCAAGCACAATTAAAAGGAAGCCATAAAGAGGCAGGGCCTGCAAACAGAAATCTTAACAATTTGAAAGGGTCTTTGCTAAATAGAATTACTTGTACATAAACATTACAGGAAGATGTGGAAGGCGAACCATTGAAAACACCTCAGTTGATGTTTTCTCCAATTAGATATGAAACGTACATTTGTATCAAATATGTATGTAAAAAAAAAGGACATGGAACTTCTTCAAGGGCCTTTTAGTTTTATTGCTGCAGGAGATAAAAGACCAGAACTAGAAATCCACAAGGCAATAAATGTTCTTCATTAATGATGCCCTCATTATTTAACAGACTTCTTGGTTTTCAGGCACTAAATCCCCAAGCCACTCTCCCTCAGTTTAAACAACAAGCTCCCTCTCTGGGCACAGAATAATACTTTTACTCAATATGACCCTGTCTGCAATGGGGAAAAAACACAAGCCTCTCCTGGTGCAATGACATTTTAAAATGATCATCTTCCCTTTCACACAAACACAATGGGTTTCCATTAGCACTTTCCACAGCAGTGCTAATGCAAAAGATATTTTCCTGGCTCTCCAAACAAGCTGAGAAAATGGAATACGGCCCAATTCATGACAAATTTGAATAAGTTGCTTTCCCTATGGATGCAGCTGGGGATGCTTTCAGATTCCCGAAGCTGTATTAGTTTGGCTACGGTTGTACATACTGCAGAACCAATGAAATGCAATTAGTAGGGACATTTTTATGCAGTTGACAGAGGTTGGGAAGAGACAAGCTGGTTATTTGTTCACTCTGAAGAAGGCAAGATATTAAATGGAAATGGTCAGAAGTGATTCTGACCCACTTTTTGAAGATGCTGCAATCTTAGCCTTTTTACTAAACCATAGAATTAGTGGTAGTTTTCTAGAAAAAGAGGTGCCGGAACTCACCAAGAACACCGCCCCTGTTCTCTTATAATGGCAATGGCGCCCACCTGAGAGGTACCAGAATTGAGTTCCGGTAATTTCTTGCACAGTAGGAAATCATCTTAATTTACCAGTAATTCTCAACTGCACAAGCAACGTCTGAGGCTGAGGACCTTATGGATATGTGAGGCAGTTCTTTCGTTACTCACCTACCCACGTGTAATTTTTAGACAAACCAGGGACTCAGCTATACAGCTGCAAATAAAACGTCTTAAGTGTGTTTTAAGTGCTATATACAATGTGACACTAGATGGCGAGCCTTATGGAAAATTCAATGCATTTTTAAAAATGCTTCTTTTTTAAAAAAGGATTTTCAGAAAAGTTTTTATATGTGTGTCGATGTCAGGGAACTGCCATCGGAGCCAGGGGGAGAGGGAGGGCTCCAGAGGGATTCCGGAGAGCGTCCCGGGAGGGAGAAGCAGCACATCTTCTGGGGAAGGAAATCAGCGTAGCACCAGTGGAGAAGGGGAGCAGATGGGGGAATCGGCGAGGTGGCTCCATGACTCCTCGCCGGGGACCAGCGGGGAGAGCACGGGTCCTCCGCTGCCCACACCCTCCCTGCGCAGAAGGCTTCCGCACAGGGAGAGTAGGCGGAGACTAAGCGTCAAAGAACTTCTTTGCTGGAAGAAGTTCAAGAAACGCCCACTGATGGATTCTGCCAGCGATTGAGACAGCTACGGGCGAGTGGCTGTCCGGACAGAAAGGATTCACTCAGGCAACCCAGCCAGGTGTGGCGGCGATTTACGCACGAGCAACCCCTAGAACCATTACAGTAGATTCCACCCAGAACTATATATTTGCATGTTAATTATTTCCAAGTAGAAGCCCTCTGGCGGTCAACTGGGAAAACATGATCTGAGCTCAATGATATCACACTATAATCAGTATACACTTTAGAAAGATGCGTACGGTATTTCACATTTTAGGTAAGTATGAATGGACCCTCTAACACTATGCCAGTCACATTCTATGAGTGTAATAATTCTTGAATTCAATCTCAGACTTCACAATAGTAAAAGGAGCCATAACAACTCACATATTTTATAGATGATAAACTATGCCAGGCAGCAGCAGCTATTTTTCAAGGCATACCTCACAGAAGCCACTGAGAACCGGCTGTTATCTTCAGGCCATTAGTGTTTGACTGTCAGGCTTTGTTGTAAGAAATTTTGAAGAGGTAGTACCTTCTTGGAAGTATGCTTTGTGATGTGTGCCAAATTGTTATGTCTCCTTTCCAGTAACTTTATTCATGAATAAAGCAGCACTTCATGTATTGCACTGCTGTGCTTGTTTCTGGATACATTTGGTCCAGAGAAGACAAGGGCATTATGTCACTTGACTCACCAGCTGATAGCAATTTTATAATTCAAGCAACACACTGCTGCTTCTACTGCCTTGACTATCGCCATACATCCAGACCATACATTTAAAGCACTGCAATACCACTTTAAACAGTCATGGCTTCTGCCAAAGTATTCTGTGCATTGAAGTTTGTTAAGGGCGCTGAAAGTTGTTAGGAGACCCCTATTCGCCACAAAGAGCCACAATTTCTAGAGGGAAGAGGGATATTAGTCAGTCTTCTTATATTGTTGATATTGTTGATGTTACCAATATGGTGTGTCACTCCCAAGGTATTCCAAGGTGTCCAGGAAGCAATAGCCTTGTGGCCACTTCATCTACATAACCAAGCAAAGTAGCAACTCCCCAAAATTTCAGAGAAATCGGGGAGGGTTTCATTTAACTTGCACCTACCCAATTAATAGGAAAAAAGAGTTTCTAGCACACATACATGGAACTAAAGGGGAAAATGCTAAGTTGCAGTTAGCAGTGTACTTTTCTAAAAAATGAAAACACACACAAAGAGAACATTCAGTTGTAGCATGGTAATTCATTTCATTGTCCTAGCTCAGAATCCATTTGTGTGTGTGTTTATCTGTCATTTAAACAAACTACCAAGGCAAGACCTATTGCCCAAATTATTTTTAGCATTCGTTATTTGCTTGACATGCTACTTATTTTTCAGTTATTATGTGCTCTCAGGTAATTGGCTCTTTGATAGGTCAGACTTGAAAGAGACAGAAACAGCCTTGTTCCAGATTGTACGGCTGGGAATTTCTGGTGTGATTGTGGAAAATAAAGAACTGCTAAAAGGCTGTCAAGTGCCCGAGCTACCATCCCATATGGCTTATTTTTGTTCTTCAAACTATGTGAATGGGGAATAACTGGGACTTTATAAAAGGGTTTGAAAAATCCTCCTCACCTGTAAATTGAAGAAGGAGAATACTCTGCAAGGCTAGATGGGGAACTGAGTAACCATTTTCTATCCCTCCCAAGATTACTAACATATATTAATTCTGAATAAATTGAGTGCACATGGAAGCCGAGAGAAAAAAGCTCCAGAGATTTGAAAGCCTGTTTATTGTCAAACAGCACATATTTTTTAATTATCTGTGTGCTCTCTCAGCTGTAGCGTACAGATACTACTAGGGTGAATAAAATTCTCACCTTGTTCACACCTGAGCTAAGATGGGAAATAGGTGTTGCCTATTCCATGATGATGGACTTTTAAAAAATGAAAAGACACTAGACCAAGAAAAAAGCTTTTTCAACATGTGGCAAATAACGTAGACACTCCCAGGTTTGTGCTCCACCCACTGTTTTCCAGGTACAGTGGTACCTCAGGTTACAGATGCTTCAGGTTACAGATTCCGCTAACTCAGAAATAGTACCTCAGGTTAAGAACTTTGCTTCAGGATGAGAACAGAAATCGTGCGGCGGCAGCAGGAGGCCCCATTAGCTAAAGTGGTACCTCATGTTAAGAACAGTATCAGTTAAGAACGGACCTCCAGAACGAATTAAGTTCTTAACCTGAGGTACCACTGTAATTGAATATGACTATAACGAGGTTCTGCTTTTCTATGGAACTTTCCCCTGCCCTCCTCTTCCCAGTAGCTGCCTGTGCACTCTCAATGTACAAAGATGTATACCATTCAAAATCTTGACGATTTGTGGTTGAGCACCGAGCCACCCACATTCTGTAATAGATCAGCCTAAGAAGTGGCTTAAGTCTGAGGAACACAAACAGTTGGGGCAGCTAATTTACTAAGTGGTTTAGTATGGCAGCCCTCCAGATGGACTTTGGTCATTCTTCCTTATAATAGCAATGCTCCTGCAAGGAGGTTGACAACATAAATCCCCTATTTCCCCAAAGAGCTACTATTTCCAGAGCTCTGGGAAGAGGGCTTGACTGTTAAACCATTCTGGAAAAGGTAGCCCTGGAAATAGGGGTCTCCTAAGAACTCTCAGCACTCTTAACAAACTACGGTTCCTGGTATTCTTTGGTATTCTTTGGGGAACACCATGACTGTTTAAAGTGGTATAAAGGTAAAGGTAAAGGGACCCCTGACCATTAGGTCCAGTCGTGACCGACTCTGGGGTTGCGGCGCTCATCTCGCTTTATTGGCCGAGAGAGCCGGCGTTTGTCCGCAGACAGCTTCCGGGTCATGTGGTGAACCAGAGCAGCACATGGAAATGCCGTTTACCTTCCCGCTGCAGTGGTACCTATTTATCTACTTGCACTTTGACGTGCTTTCGAACCGCTAGGTTGGCAGGAGCTGGGACCAAACAACGGGAGCTCACCCCGTCGCAGGGATTCGAAACACCAACCTTCTGATCGACAAGTCCTAGGCTCTGTGGTTTAACCCACAGCGCCACCCGTGTCCCCTTAAAGTGGTATACTACTACTTTAAACATATAGTGCAGATGGGGCCTTTGTCTTGGCTCTTAAATTTACCTCACAATGCTGGCAACCTAAAGGCACACTGTACACAAAGTAGCATGTTTTGTGCACTTTGCTGGGCCTCAAAGCAGCATTTGGTAATCAGAATTAGAGTGCTAGAACACCTCTGGAACATTTCAATCTGTGAAGCAGAAAACTAGATAGGGAATATATATCTAAAGCTTTCATAATGCTTGCTGATCCTGAAGGAAGCTAATAAAGTTTTGTTTTATTATAGCAGTGATTGTCAGAGTCTTCTTACTCCTAAGATACAATTCACCATTAGTATTCTGTGCAGGATGCCTCCTACACATTTGGCTAATGAACAAAGTTCAGATTTAACATCCAGTTCTTAAAAAAAAAACCCCAAAAAACTTTTTTGCATGGTTTTCTAGTTACATAATTTCCCCCCAAGTATCTCTGCTGTGTTTTATCAACTCAGATTGTACCATAAGAAACTGTGTCTGAGACTTTGTGTACAGGCCAAAGGAGATGAGATGTAGCCATTTGTTTGTGTAGGACACGAAGTCAGGCAGCACCTCATTATTTTCCCTATTATATTACTTCCTAATAAAGATTAGAGGACAGCAGCATGCCCTGAGCCAATTTCTAGCTTTAGAACAGATAGTAAACGCAATAGTAAAGGGGGCTATGTGAGATGGTATGATTCAGATTATTGTAGCACCTAAAAAGGTTATGTGTCTTAAGTGTTTCTTCCTCTTGGTAGTAATGAGCACTTTCACTTTACAAAAGTTTAACTGCAGCCATGGGAGCACTAAGAAGGGATATTGAAAAGAGAATGCTTGGGTTTCACCACAACTGGCATACTACACTTGATGGATTATTTGCTAAAAGGAAAACTGTAATGAAAGAGTTCTAAACTCTCTCGGCACTGTACTCCAGACTCTCTGTGTGAACCTATTCCAGGTTGGAAATGTACTACAACTGACCAGGAGGACAAGGGAAATTAGAAGTAGATGTGCCTGATGTTCACTGCTCTGCAGCTGTGTCAGCAAAAATGTGCCCTATCAACAGTTCTCCTGACTCCTGGCCCTACAGAGATGTTGTTGGACTTGAACTTCCATCAGCCCCAACCACATGGCCAATTGTCAGGGTGATGGGAATTATAGTCCAGCAACATCCAAATGGCATTTTCCCATACAGTCACTGCCAGTCAGAGTAAACAGTTATAGGCTAGGAGGGCTAATGGTGTGACCAGGTCGTGCTCCTGTCTAAAGTCAAGCATTTGACATTTTTTCACATTTGAAGGATAACAGTTTTAGAATGCATAAGTGCAATGGCATGGATCCCAACCAGCTCTTTGTGAACACAAGACCACCATCCTCTTGCTGAGGGAACTGGAATCTAGTGGAGACAGGACTATGGAGGGCCTGGGAAGCATTTTCTGCTCTGCTCTGTGTTGCTCCCTGGACCATACTGCTCCAGAGAGCAACTTTCTGAACAATAAAGGGTCTGCAGAGGGAAAAGGAGACCTGTGAAAGTCACTTCCCTTTTCCACTGATGGGAAGGTTTTATGAGCAGAGCACCTAAGTCAATGTGTCCATCAAATGCAACCTGACACCTGCCAAATCCACAGAAATGTTAAGAAAATGATGAGCAGCTAAAATGTATGACTTTTCCAGTATAGAAAGTCCTTCAGAGTGGATTAAGCATGCAAAATTAAAGCAGAGACAAGTATGTGTGAATGGAGGGCCTGTTTCCATTTTTACAGTTCTCCTAGTGCAAGGACTTATAGCTGCACAATGAAGCTTCCCTGCCCTTCCTCTCTCCATGTGATACCTAAATCTGCTTTGGGAGTTTGGGGAAACCCCACAGAACATATTTAGGGGCTGCAGGGTGGTACATGCGGGCAGGGAATTTCCAGAGTGCAGCCTTTGTGCTAGTGGACCTGCTTAATTGCATAACGCCCAAAGTCAGTAACCTTTCTAATTTTCTGACAGAATTGGATGCAAATTGCCAGCATGATCCCTACTTGTGAGAAGATTAAATTATGTGCTTCTGAAATGTGCAATTTAGAGGTGGTCCTCTGACTCACAGAAGTTCTAATAAAGCCTATGAAGTACTAGGGAATGATCCGTCCCTGGACAAGAGGTCACTTTTTTCTGTGTTGGACAGATTGTGCAAAAGAACTCTTCATTTGATTCTAATTTTTGTAGGGGCTTTCTTATAATTTGGCTCTGACAACTTTGCTTAACTTGGAAGTTTTGCATTCAAGTGCAAAGGAAACTGAATATAAACTGAAGTGGAGGGAAATAAAGATGTTTGGAAATAAAGGGTTTGCTTTATTTATTCCCCAAATCAAAGTACATTTAGCCTAAATGTCACCATTCTATTTAAAGTCTTGAGTGTCAAAGGCGCAGAACAGCTAGCAGTAGCTAGTGTAGTTGATACAATGGGCTGGCTTTCGTTCCCTATTGACTGTATTGTCTCATTTACTCATGTAGGTGTACCTGTAAAATATTAAAGTGGCCTGAGAGAATATCAAGCATAAATAACTTCCATTGTAAGTAAACAATGGAGCTCCAGGCACCCAAATGCTGTAAAATGAGTTATTGCTCTCTTAACATGGAAGCGAGTGTAATTATTATTATTAATTTTCAAATCCACGTCACAAAGGTTAATCAAAAGGGGTAACTTTTAATTTCCATTTTAAAAGTCTGCACGTTTATGGGTTGACACTTTGTCTGAATTAAGAGTCAGGTGGGGATGCTTAAAGAAGAAAAAGGGGAGGCAGCAGGAAGATAGGGCTTAATACTAATTTCACCCGCGTCAGACTACGAAATGACAAAAAGGAACTTTCCCCAGAACCTTCGTGGATAAAGTGATGATGTAAGCTGCTGGAATCAAAAGGATGTCAAAATGTGAGGCTGTGGGAAGTTGTGGGGAATTATGGGGAAACCAGTATGGAAAGCAGAAGATGGCAGGGAGAAAATCACATAGCAAACTAAGAAGAGGACAGGGGCAGCAGGAGCAAAGGCATTTGGAGTGTGGTTCCACTTCCTTCCTTGTGTCTAACACGGGCATAGGCAAACTTGGCCCTCCAGATGTTTTGGGACTACGACTCCCATGATCCCTAGCTAACAGGACCAGTGGTCAGGGCTGATGGGAATTGTAGTCCCAAAACATCTAGAGAGCTGAGTTTGCCTACACCTGGTCTAATGTGTGTGTGTGTTGTGTAGAAAGAGGAGGATACCCGGATAGCCAGCGACTGTGTTTCTCTTTTGCTTGCATCACTTCTCACAGCCAGAATTGGCTTCCCTAGTGAGGCAGAAGTCTCAGCATTAGCCTCCTGGCATGACATTACTGATGCTTATTAAAAGGGGGAGGGACAAGGCTGTGGTGCACTAGTGGAACCAATCTGGTACTTCTGCCATTGTGCCCAAATAGCCCTGACTTTGCTCTAATCTCTCCCTTCCTGGTAAGCAACCAGCAGTGCCATTGCCTGGAGGCTAGTGCTGTGGCTTTGCCCCACTGGGCAGGTCACTTCTGCCTACAGCACTTCTTTGAAACCCTATTTGGGGGATGCCTGAATGTGATTTGCTTGGACTTATATATGCCTAAGTCTAGGAATGGAAGGATCTGACAGTTTTGCTTCTCTCCGTTTTTCATTTTCCCAACCTTAAATTCAATTCTTCACATTTCTTGTTTTCAAAAAACCCTCAGGGGAAATTAGTATGAAAATGCTGAAGTATTCTTTTCTCATAATATTACATTAAAGTCATTTCATGATACAGTAAGAGAAAAGAAACTAATCTAGATAAAAATGCTTTCGTTTTTTATCTAGATTAGTTTCTTTTATCCTATTGTATCACGAAAAAGAAAGGAAAAGGGGGGGGGGAAATGCAGTCCTCTCTCAAAGTTAGCTCTTAACCCTTGTCTCACACAGGAATTGGTGGACCCTTCTAGTTCTCACCTTGGAGATTTCCTTTCTTTTCCAGTCTCTCACCCCAGGAGATCTTCCCATCCCTGCCTCTGACCCAGGGTACCTCCATCTATCACCTTCATGGGTATGTAATTTTGGGACCCCAGTAATGGCCTAGAACAGAGGACATCAAAGGAAAAGAAAAGGAGAGAGAGAAGAAGATAAGAAGAAGGAACATATATAAGAAAGAAAGAACTAATGAAAGAGAAATGCTGAAGAATTTTTCATACAAAAATGTGAAGAACTGACTTTAATTTGCATGTTTCTGCATGCGGTTTAGATCAATATACACATTTTTGCAAGCCATTTTTCCTAATATTTTTCCATTTTTGTATGTTATTTACACTAATACACTAATACACTAATATATTCATTTATTCACTTACCAAATATATGCATTTTTCTAAATTTTGTTTAATTGGTGAACTGCATTACAACATTCAGATAAGTGTGAAGTTTGAAGTATGGCTATTTTTTGTATAATGTTGTTTAAGAAAGTGAAAATTTGATAAATTTGGCCTTCAATGCAAACTGAATTGAATTTCATCACTAGGACTAACTACCTTATGACCAGGAAACTTAGTATTTCATTAAGATATATGGAGATATATGGAGAAACGTGACTCAAAGAAGTAGGAGGCCCAGGGTTCGCTCTGATCATTTAGAAATACACAATCGCTTTGAGGTCCTCTCCCCTAGCATGGAAGACAAAGAGCAGACTCCATTTGAGGATCTCTCCCTCATTACAGTCGATCAGGTATATGAAGACGAGCAGCAAAGTCAGTCCTCAGGGAATGTGCAGGCGACCTTGGAACGGACAGCTCACGGAAGAACCCCGACTAAACCTAAGAGGAGGCGTGTAGTGGTGATAGGGGATTCCCTACTGAGGGGAACAGAAGCAGCGATCTGTGGGCCTGACAAGATGTCTCGAGAAGTGTGCTGTCTCCCCGGGGCTAAGATCCAAGATGTAACTGAACGACTGCAAGGAATCATAAAACCCACTGACAAATACCCCCTCCTCTTGGTTCATGTGGGAACCAATGACACTGCAAGCAATAGCCTCCAGAAGATCAAAAGAGACTACAAGGCTCTGGGCAGGAAATTGAAGCAATTAAATGCACAAATTGTCATCTCATCTGTCCTCCCAGTTGAACGACGTGGCCCAGGGAGAGAGGGAAAAATAGTGGAAGTGAACAGCTGGCTTCGCAAATGGTGTAAACAGGAACGGTTTGGATTCTTAGATCACGGACTGCAGTTTCTTGAAGATGGACTTCTGGCAAGCGATGGGCTGCACCTCACAACGGTTGGGAGGAATGTTTTTGCCAAAAATCTCAGAAACCTCATCAGGACGGCTTTAAACTGACTAATGTGGGGGAGGGAGACAGTGCTCCTGAAGGTAGGAGTCTATCAATTGATGAAGATGATCATCCAAATGTCATAGACCAAATGGAGCAAACAGCACGCAGACCTAGTGGTGGGAGGAAAAAATCCTTAAATAAGAGACACGGGGGAATGATTAATGGACTTCAATGTCTGTACACTAATGCGCAAAGCATGGGAAATAAACAAGATGAGCTTGAGCTCTTGGTACAGCAAACTAAATATGACATAATAGGCATCACTGAAACCTAAATCCAAGATCTAGAACCTCAAAGCCAAAGTGAGAGCATTTGGGTCAAAATTAAGGGAGAGAAGAATAACAGTGACCTCATTGTGGGAGTTTACTATAGATCCCCAAGCCAAACGGAGGACATAGATGATGCCTTCCTGGAACAGATGGCCAAGCATGCAAAAGGAAGGGAGATAGTAGTAATGGGGGACTTCAATTACCCGGATATTTGTTGGATGTCAAACTCAGCCAAGAGCATAAGGTCAAACAGATTCCTCACTGCCTTGCAGACAACTTCATTGTCCAGAAAGTGGGAGAAGCAACAAGAGGAACAGCCATTTTAGATCGGGTCCTAACCAATGTTGATGACCTGGTTAGTGGGGTAGATGTGTAAGGATCATTAGGCGCGAGTGATCATGCTCTTCTGAAGTTTACTATACAGCGGAAAGGAGCAGCCAAGCATACTAGGACTCAATTTCTTGACTTTAAGAAAGCCGACTTCATAAAACTTAGGGAAGTGCTGGGTGAGATCCCATGGACAATAATACTAAAAGGAAAGGGAGTTCATGATGGCTGGGAGTTTGTTAAGAGGGAGATAGTAAAAGCACAACTTCAGGCAATACCAATGAGACGGAAACATGGAAGGTGCCTAAAGAAGCCAGGGTGGCTATCTAAAGAACTTTTAACTGAGTGAAGATTAAAAAAGGATGTGTACAAAAAATGGAAAAGGGGGGAAACCACCAAAGAGGAATTCAAACAAATAGCCAGCACGTGTAGACACAAAGTCAGAAAAGCTAAAGCACAGAATGAACTCAGGCTTGCTAGAGAGGTTAAAAGCAACAAAAAAGGCTTTTATGGGTATGTTCGTAGCAAAAGGAAGAACAAAGAAACAGTGGGGTCACTCAGAGGAGAAGATGGTGAAATGCAAACAGGGGACACAGAAAGGGCTGAACTCCTCAATGCCTTCTTTGCCTCAGTCTTCTCCGATAAAGAAAACAATGCCCGACCTGAAGAATTTGGAGCAAATGATTCAGCAGAGGAAACACAGCCCAGAATAACTAAGGAGATAGTACAAGAATACTTGGCTAGTTTAGATATATTCAAGTCTCCAGGGCCAGATGAACTGCATCCAAGAGTATTAAAAGAACTGGCAGATGTGATCTCAGAACCACTGGCAGTCATCTTTGAGAATTCCTGGAGAACAGGCGAAGTCCCGGCAGACTGGAGGAGGGCAAATGTTGTCCCTATTTTCAAAAAGGGGGAAAGAGAGGACCCAAATAATTACCGCCCAGTCAGTCTGACATCAATACCAGGGAAGATTCTGGAGCAGATCATTAAGCAAACAGTCTGTGAGCACCTAGAAAGGAATGCTGTGATCACCAATAGTCAGCATGGATTTCTGAAAAATAAGTCATGTCAGACTAACCTGATCTCGTTTTTTGACAGAATTACAAGCCTGGTAGATGAAGGGAACGCAGTGGATGTAGCCTACCTTGATCTCAGCAAGGCATTTGACAAGGTGCCCCGTGATATTCTTGTAAAGAAGCTGGTAAAATGTGGTCTTGACTATGCTACCACTCAGTGGATTTGTAACTGGCTGACTGACCGAACCCAAAGGGTGCTCATCAATGGTTCCTCTTCATCCTGGAGAAGAGTGACTAGTGGGGTGCCACAGGGTTCTGTCTTGGGCCCGGTCTTATTCAACATCTTTATCGACGACTTGGATGATGGACTCAAGGGCATCCTGATCAAATTTGCAGATGACACCAAACTGGGAGGGGTGGCTAACACCCCAGAGGACAGGGTCACACTTCAAAACGACCTTGACAGATTAGAGAACTGGGCCAAAACAAACAAGATGAATTTTAACAGGGAGAAATGTAAAGTATTGCACTTGGGCAAAAAAAATGAGAGGCACAAATACAAGATGGGTGACACCTGGCTTGAGAGCAGTACATGTGAAAAGGATCTAGGAGTCTTGGTTGACCACAAACTTGACATGAGCCAACAGTGTGACGCGGCAGCTAAAAAAGCCAATGCAATTCTGGGCCTCATCAATAGGAGTATAGCATCTAGATCAAGGGAAGTAATAGTGCCACTGTATTCTGCTCTGGTCAGACCTCACCTGGAGTACTGTGTCCAGTTCTGGGCACCACAGTTCAAGAAGGACACTGACAAACTGGAACGTGTCCAGAGGAGGGCAACCAAAATGGTCAAAGGCCTGGAAACGATGCCTTATGAGGAACGGCTAAGGGAGCTGGGCATGTTTAGCCTGGAGAAGAGGAGGTTAAGGGATGATATGATAGCCATGTTCAAATATATAAAAGGATGTCACATAGAGGAGGGAGAAAGGTTGTTTTCTGCTGCTCCAGAGAAGTGGACACGGAGCAATGGATCCAAACTACAAGAAAGAAGATTCCACCTAAACATTAGGAAGAACTTCCTGACAGTAAGAGCTGTTCGACAGTGGAATTTGCTGCCAAGGAGTGTGGTGGAGTCTCCTTCTTTGGAGGTCTTTAAGCAGAGGCTTGATAACCACATGTCAGGAGTGCTCTGATGGTGTTTCCTGCTTGGCAGGGGGTTGGACTCGATGGCCCTTGTGGTCTCTTCCAACTCTATGATTCTATGATTTTACAGTGCCCCCAAACACACAAGAATGGTAGCCTTGGCATTTGTTATTTTGGAATCAACCAGGCCTTTTAGGATTGTTTGGCATGATAACATCTGTTCCTGTTCAGCTAACTTTAGCCTGCAATACATATGTTTTGCAAATTCTCTGCCCACCTACCACACAATGTGTTACAAGAAATGTGTTTGCTTTGTCAAATGCAAACACTGGCCGCTAAATGGAAAACTTATAGGTTGGAAATATGTAGGAAATATGAGTGCTTGCAAGAAGCTCTTAATAAGGTGTGCCAGATTTTTTTTTTTTAAGAACATGCCTTCAAAGCATTAAGGGTTTTGTTTTTGTTTTTGTATCTCACTTCAGAGAGGACTCATTGGGTCAAAGAGCTTCCCTGAAGCCATATAAAGGAATGGGCAGTCAGTCATTACTGAACTTCAGATGACAGCTTCATCTAATTTACTGCATTGTTTTCAATGTCAGGGTGAAGAATAAAAACAGCCAGGCTCAGTGGTTCCTTAGCATAATGAATTCAGACTGGAAATGGATACAGCATTTGACCCCATTATGCAGTGCTCACTTAAAAAACCACTGTATCAACAGAGCATCTTTCCAGTACTTACATTTCAGTGAGGTAACATGTTTTTGACGAAAAACCATTTGAAATACAGCAGGCGGACAGATCGATGGATGAAGCGCTAGTTTTGCATTCATGAGACATCAATTGACCAAATGCATTCTTCAGGGTAAAGAGAGGGGAGTGCATTGCTAAACCAGGGACTTAATTGTTCCAGTTATTCAGCTGGGAGTAATTCTTTTTAGGTCAGGCCCATTAAACACATATTAGAAGGTGATCAATAATATTACCGTAGAAAGATTGACCTTCGACTCTTAAGTTCGTTCTTTGCACTTTTACCAGGAAAATAAGCGAATGCAGGGCTGGCACTATCAGCAGATGCTAGGATATGGGGAGCAGCAACAATGTGTTGGATGACAGAGTTGTATGTGTCAGACCGCACACCTGCAGCATACATTTAAAGAGATGTCTCAGAGCTACAGTTCTCTTAGTGGTTTATCTATCAATCCCTGTTCCCAGAAAACTCTGAGGGGAACAGGGGTCTCCTAACAACTTCTCTGGGGGAAGCCATGACTGTTAGTAGTATCAGAGTGCTTTAAATGTAAGGTGTAGATGTGGCCTTAGGCATCCCCATATTGAGCCTGCTGCCCTCAGGTGTGCTATCCCATCACCAGTGTTGGAGTAAGACAAATCAGCTTATGTCTATGGAATTAGGGGAGCACCATCTTGTTCATTGCCTCAGACAGCAAAATGATAAATAGGTCTTGGGTACCTTATATGACTGGTACACCAAGACTGCATTCACATGGCAGCTTATTCCATTTTCATATTTCCATGTTATTTTGCACATTATTTTTGAACTTTCACACAACGCAAAAGCCACTTCCGGAACTCTGGTAGAAAATAGCACAGGTTTAGCACTCATTCTGAGATTGTTTGGAAATGGATTTTTTTTCTGGAAGCAAATAATGCAGAAATTAGTTCCAAAATTACACTATATTCTACTATAGTTAGATTTTCTCTTTGGGGCACTGAAGACAGACTATTTTAGAAATGCTTTGCTTTCTCTGAGAGCCCAAAGGTGTAGTTTGACCTTTAAGAAATGGACCAAGCTTCTGAGATAAGAGCTAATGTCATCTCTTGCTTTTAAGCTTACTTATTTGAGGCTTTGTTATATATTGTTAGCCTCTTTGGGGACTTGGAGAATGAGAAGCAGAATGTACTAACAGGAACACTGGCTATTTCCTTATGCCAGATCAGATGATTTGTTCATTTTCATATACTACTGTTCAAGGTTTCAGGCATTTACCACCATGGTTTTCCCCTCAAGGCATCCTGGGAACTGTAGTTTGGTGAAGTAGCTAACAATTCTGTCAGAAAGCCTTAGGCTCCCTCACAGAATGACACTTCCCAGAGATCCTAGGGGTTTTTGAGTCTATTTCCACAAGTTGGGAGCAATCCACATGGCAAGCTGCTCCACTCAGTAGGGCCAGAAAATTGAGTAATTGTCACACACAGGCTGTTTCAAGTGGCTTTTATCCTGCGGTTCTACACTGCTTAGTGCTTGCCCAGTTCTGCAGGCATGACAATATGATTCTGAATGTTTGGCCAGATAGATCACATTCAACATCTTCCTGAAACAATCCATTAGCGCTATCTGGGAGTGAACCCAGTGCTGATCTTACTGTATGTACTGTCTGATAAAGATATTGAATCAGCAGCCAGCAAGGGCCATAAATAACACTCTGTCCTGATTTATAGGTGCTTTATCAGGCAGTCATGCTTCTAGTAAGTTGTGATTTCTGCCAGGTTATTAGAGTCTTTGACGCTGCCAACAAAGGGTGGAGGGAACATCACCTGTGATAAGTGCATATTGCTAAATGAATTGGTTAGATGCGTTTTGACAGAATTCCATGGAAAAAACATGTTTGGTGACTAAAATGTGCTCAGCACACTGTTCTGAAGTTAGAAGTAGCATGGGCTTCACTGCCAGTGCTATAATGTAAAGATGAAGTCCTGAGACAACATGTACGAAGGAAAAAACAATGAGTAAAAGGGGGAAAGAATAGGATGGGGGGAAGTAATGGTAAATAATTGTCAAATCAGGCCAGAAAAAAAGGGTTTCTTTTTGTTGTCACATGCAGGCCAGCTGGCTGCTACCTGAGTCCTAGAGGAAAAATCTTCCCTTTCATTGCCTGGCAAGGACATTAAGATCAAGAAAAGCAACCTGCTTAGTTTTCCATGGAACTAATGATGTTTTGATAGTATTCTCTTATTGGGTATTTTAATGATATGTTTTTAATTTTTTTCGTAATTGGTTTTATATTTCTAAACAGTTTAACGGCCACGTTGCCAAATATGTGATATGTAAATGAATATAATGGCAGTCATAATAGTAATAAACAATCACCATCACCACACTGGCATCATCCTGCAGGCTAATGGAAAATGCTCTTCTGCTCTCTCACCTGCAAAGCTGCAGAATTGTTGGCTGCTGCTGGAGACACACTTTATTTGCTTTCTCAACTTCCTTCATTATTTATATGTATTCTGTTTGGTTGTACGGCTCTGTTTACTTAGCATCAGTACTTTATCCATATTGTTCACCAGCTGAGGAATTAAGGGACTCTTAGGCTGTAGTTCTATATAAACAGTAACTCCCATTGAACTCAGAAGGTTGTATCCACTGAAGTCCTGGAACAACTTCCCTCATGAAATAGAACTATCCGGTACACACACCCAAACCTCTTCTGAGGATTCCCCAACCCTCTGGAGCAGATTTGAAGGGCTGCAATAGGGTGAGAGGGAGAAGAGGTTCCGTTACATAAGTGTGAGCACAATGACCTCATTGGATGCAACCCAGTGGCTTACTTCTGAGAAATCATGTGTAGGATAGAACCACATGTGGTCTAACGTTTTGTGTAACAACTCTGCAAATCTGCAATAATTGGCAAGGAATACAACAAGAAGCAATGTGAAAATTTACCACTGCCTTCCTCAATGTGGTGCCCTCAAGATGTTTTGGACTTCACTTTGCTGGCTGAGGTTCATAGGAGTTGTACTCCAAAACGTCTCAAGGGCACCAGGTTGGAGAAGGCTAACTTGGTGTTTGGTGGAACCTTTTTTTGTCAGCCAACTTGAATCTCTGTTTCTATGTTCAAGTATTCTGGTTTAGTGTATCTTATGGACTTCTGGGTTCTATAATGTACCAGCAGCTCTCATTCTTTCCCTTCCCCAACCAGTTTTTTGGGTCTTGGTTTTCCACAAGCATTTTCTTCTGATCTCTCTCATTTAGCTACTTCAATAACCTGTGCTTTCTGGTGCCCCCCCTGGTCCTTTAGTGTTTGCACGTGATCTTACAGACAGACAGACAGAGAGAATCTTTAAAGGCATCCTACACAACCAACCAGCCTATGGCTGTTTTCTATAAAACACTACATTTTCTGATATAGCTTATCTGTTGTCTTGTTTCTTAGCAGCCAGCTGCTCTCTCTCAATGGCATGCCAAGGTGAACATCTGAGTTTCTTTTGTTGTTTTTACAGAAAATAGCAACATGGCTGGACACATTTGCATACCAATTTTACAGTATGCTGATTCAGACAATTTGGTCTAGTTTCATAATGAATATTCTGGGGAGGGCAACGAGAACTGGAATCCTTTTTGGTGTGATGTTTACATTTATCCAAAATTAGTAAAATGTTCCTTTAAATATTGATATTTACCTTCTGCTGGGAAAGGCATATGGGGTGGAGTGGGGAGAAGCTGGGCTTGAGGAGGAGCAGACAGGGTGAGGAGGAGTAGCCAGGGGCTGGTGGTTTCCACACCCCTCTTTTAATACTCTTTTTTCCAACTGTTTACTTCCAGAGACCAAGTCTATGTATGTTTATGTATGGTGTTCTTCCTTGCTGCAAAGGACTAGGTAGTGAGCTCTGTACATTAATTGATTTATCTGAGATGTCCACTTCCAGAAACTGCAATCCTGGCCACTGGCCAAGCAACCTCCCAAATTTGAAAACAAACACAAACAGCTTGCCCCAGCATCATGAGCTGCTCAACGGGAGAAGGGAGGTGGGAATATTTCAATGCCTAGGAATCCCAGCTACTAATCTGTAGACCAGGTGCCTGGGATTAAGTCAGCAACTGACAAAAAGAGGAATAAAGGACAAATGTTTACATTTGCAATTACTTATATTGTTAGTCTTGCTCCGGGCTGAATGTGCCTGAGACAGTTTTAAGCCAACCACTGTGTAAAAGAATAAGGCTAACAAAAACTACCATCCATACTGCCACAGTGCTAGAAAGGGAGAGGGCAGGTCTCCAGCTCACCACGGCTTTGAAAATAGCTAGTGGGGGGCAGCTGTATGCATAAACCTCTGCCATTCTGTAACAATTATTTACCTCAGCCCTAAAGCTTAAATAGCCAACTAGTACATAAGCCAATTTCCACAACCTCTCTCCCATTTTTCCACCAGGGAAGAAAATTACAGCACAACCCTATACATTATGTCCTCAGAGGTAAGTCCAACTGAGCAGAATAAGACTTACTATTCAGTAGGTACGTATAGGATGCTGCTGTTAACTTGCCTTTATACAACAGGAGCAGAGTGGCATAAAACAGAGCACATGTGAAGGGTAAATCCTGAATATTTTTTTCCATACTTTAGGTGACAGATATTTTTTGGACAGGGCTATTTAAATATAATCATATATCTGTCAACAAATTTGACTGCTTAGAAAGAGTTCTCCCCTCATTTTGGAGAAGTGGTGGTTTGTAGCCAAGACTTTTCTAAAGCAATAGCTTTAAATAGAAACTACTTGTCTTTTTGTACAAAGTAGCTCCTTATTATTGACATTTATTATTATCACTATTGGCTTAGTAGCTTGAAAGTACCAGTTAAGAGCTCAGACCCATCGGGTGAGTGCTGAGTTACACACTGTATGCTCACGTTAAGTCCAGAAACGACACTTCACTACTTCCCACAAAGCCCCTAATTGCTTTGTAGGGCTGTTCTCCTGCCAAGCTGTTCAAAGCAGCACAGGATACCCACAAGAGAATAGGGCTATCGGGATGCCAAAGCCAAATGAAACAAGCGGGACAAACAAAACCATTAGCGGTGTTATGCCAATGCAATACAGTGGTACCTCTGGTTAAGAACTTAATTCGTTCCGGAGGTCCATTCCATAGCTGTCCACTTTTCCCTTTTCTTGCGAGGAATCTTATTTGGAATAAAGGAATTTCTCTTTAAAAAAGGGAAATGTGGACAGCTATGGTCCATTCTTAACCTGAAACTGTTCTTAACCTGAGGTACCACTTTAGCTAATGGGGCCTCCCACTGCCGCTGCGCAGCTGCCACGCGATTTCTGTTTTTATCCTGAGGTAAAGTTCTTAACCTGAGGTACTACTTGCGGGTTAGGGGAGACTGTAACCTGAAGCGTTTGTAACCCGAGGTACCATTGTACATAGGCACGAAACGCAAGACAGGAAGGTGAGGTAAACATTTAAGGCAGGAGTTCCAAAACAGTGGCCTGTGAGCCACCATTGGTCTGCAAACTTCATTCAGGAGTCTACGACTTACTGATTTTTAATTATAGATCATTTGTTTAGAGCATGTGCTGATAATGCCAAGGCTGCAGGTTTAATACCTGTAAAGGACAGGTGCATATTCCTGCATTGAAGGGGGTTGGACGAGATGATCCTCAGGGTCCCTTCCAACTCTATGATTTTATGAATTGTATTTTGATTGCTTCTTTAATTTCTAATACTGTAACTTATTATAGTAATGTTGTTTGATAATGTCCTTGGGACTGTTTTGATGTGTAATTGCTTTTAATTCTACCTTTACCTTACTACGACTAAAGACTTCTAAATTATGTATATGGAAAATGTGCATCATAATAGCAACCGGAATATTTGAATGCCAGAAATAGCTAGCAATTTATAAACTCCAAGCTGTAGGACACAGAAGGATTTGATGCACCTGTGTTATTAACTCTGCTTTCACTATGGTTCGTGCCAATCCTGGGTAATTACAGTAAAGGCTTTATTCCTGCTGAGGGCATTATCACTGTGGAGGAATAATCACAATTATTTACAGGGTGGCATTTTTGCCAAATAACAGCATTCAAAGATCTTATGCCTCAAAGAGTAAAACTCTGGCTGTGTGACTCTTTCAGGTCAATGAGAAGATATCCCTTGCTGTACCAAACATCCATCCATCCATCCATCCATCCATCTGTAAACCAAATTATGCCGTTCAGACAATACTCGAGTTTCCATCCCAGCATGGGATGCCTATCATCCTGAGGGAATTCTGGGATGAGGTTATTATTTTATTGTAACAACAGTGTTTTCTCTGGAATGCAGAATGCCATTTGGAGCCAGAGACATAAGATTTTTGGTAAGGTTATTCCAGAGCACAATTCTGAATGAGTCAAGATAAAAAAAGCACAAAAAGCTATTTAAAGACTTTCCCATTGTACCACAGGTTTATTTCTTGTTGTATAGAGATGGTCATTGCTTAATTTTCAGGGACGTAACAAATTAAGAATTGAGACTGTGAAGCTCTTGTTTCTCCCTAATGGGTTATTGTCTGCCTCTGGCTCCCATCTCCTCTGCCTTTCATTTCCACCCCTTTAAAATATTCTAGTTGACGGATTTGCTGAGGTCAAAAGACACAGGATAAAAATGAAATAATTTTGTAGTAAATTGGATTCTGTCCTGAGTACTGACAAAAGAACTTTGTTCTCCCAAACATACAGTATGGTTTTGAGATGTTTTGAATTTCGTAAAGAACCAATTATATTTTGTTTCTCTTTTTCTTTACCAGTCTGTGTGGTTTACTTTATAGGTTTTGTGTTTGATGAATACTGTAAGCTTTTCTTCTTTTTCCTAATTGTAATTGTTTTATCCCCATCTCTAAATGTTGCGTGATGCTCTTCCATTGTTTAATTTTTTTTGTTATCGAGTCCTGTATATTTTATAGGGACGCGGGTAGCGCTGTGATCTAAACCACTGAGCCTGGGGCTTGCCAATCAGAAGGTCGGCGGTTCGAAACCCGCCCCAGTGGGAAGGTAAATGGCATTTCCCTGCGCTGCTCTGGTTCACCAGAAGCGGCTTAGTCATGCTGGCTACATGGCCTGGAAAAACTGTCTGCGGACAAACGTTGGCTCCCTCAGCCAGTAAAGTGAGAGGAGTGCCGCAACCCCCGAGTTGTTTGCGACTGGAATTAACTGTCAGGGGTCCTTTACGTTTTACCTGTATATTTGCCACTTTATACTTCTTGTAAAACGGCATGTATTTTAGGTTTCATGTCACTGAAAAGTACAAGGTGGCATCTAAAGTTTATATGTAGCTCTCCATGAATGAGCTGCAAACCTTATCACCAAATGGCCCACAGTGGTAGCGAATCAGACCTTGCATGGATTCTTTGTGTGTAGACTCAGCCTCTAGGCAGCTCTTTAGCATTTCAAACTAAATATTGCTAGTAGTTCTGCATTCCTCAACAATCTTGACAAGCGAAAGATTAAGCCACTGGTTTTAAAAAATCTAACTGTAGAGAGAAACATCGATAGATGCTTGAGGGGCCAAAACCTGGAAAGATACTCTTTCAATTGAACTCTGTATTGCTTATGAAATTGCTAAACTGGTGACTTAATCCCACCCCTTTGGGATGCATCAACTTGTTTACTTCTGAACACTCAACAGAGAGACAGAAATGGCAGATTTCTCCTCTCATTTGGGACTCTTAATCCCCTTAATTTGTTTGCCTAAATTTTTGATGGCCAAGGAGCTGCGATAAACATAAGGATCTCCTAATCTCCTGGCCCAGTATTTACCTACAAAGATAAGAGGAAAGACCCTATAAACATCAAACCTGAACAGTGACTGAAAGCGGCATGTGCTTTAAAAAATATTCAGAAAATCTTTCTGGTATTTTGTTGGATAGAAGTTAGCTTTGCTCAGGAAGGAACCATGAAGAAGCTGTGGAATTTTAATAGGTTAGAGGTTTAGAAAAAATCCCAGTTTTACCTAATTTAATGCCTTCCACAGTAAAGTTGTATCTCCCTCCCAAAAAAATGGACTTCAAATCTAAGTGTTTATTGTAGCATGCCATTCTGGCATTTGTGAAATGTTTTCAAATACTGTGGTACATTTTTTTCATATATGGGATACGGGGACAGATCTAAATTAAGCAGCACAAAATAGTATTGCAATTAGTCTTGGGAGTGTATATATCATGAAGCGTTTCTGTTTGGTAATGATAGAGGAATCTAGAGACTGGTGGATATTACATTTCCTGGGCAGATAATCAATTTTTCTCTTGCATCGCAGTTTGAAATTGTGATTTGCATGTAAAACGATTTACTTGGCAGATTGCTGACTAACCACAAGTTTTATAAATGTTTTTAATTCTGATAATCCTTCACTTTAAGATTGCTGCATCTTACATGAAACACAGAATCCAAGTATTGCAATGCCTTGCCCCTACTTTCAGTCCACTCATGCCATTTTGAATTGTGCTCAAAATCTGCCTTACAGGCAATATTCTGCTGTTCTAGTTTTGCTAAATTTTCCTCATGAGTGCAACAAGAGGATTTAAAAGGAGTAAGGATACTGATAAGCACTCATTTCATAATGGGGAAGCTGTCCTTGATAGAAAATGGACATTCAGATAAGATGATGGATGGATCTGTACTGTGGAGTTCAAAATCAATGCAATTTAAAATAAAATAAAATACATTCACCTCATCACTATTACAAGGAGTGTCCTTCATGTTTACCTTCGTATGTATAGTTAACACAGCTGAGTCTACCTTTCTCTGGCTTTTTTGGTGTTATCTAATTTGCTTTTGATTTTTACGATTATCTGTACTAGTTTTAGAAAATAATTAGTAAATGTATTACTGGTGGGCTGTAGAAACATGAGAGGCTCCAAGCTGCCTGATTAATGCAAGCATTTACAAATGCTCAATTATTTTACATGTTTAAAGTGCCCCACAGATATCGTGATAACAATCCAAGTAGGCGAGTAAGAGGCACCCCATATGGGCTAAGACTGAGAGAGGCTGGTTTGCCCAAGGGGATGTGCTGAGATTTGATTAAGGGATTTTCAGTGTACAACTAAAAATAAATAGACTCACACCTTCAACACTGGACAACTTTCTAGGCTTCTCTTGCATTTAAGGCTGTAATTCTGTATCTAGCCGTGAATCTCACTGGACTCAGTTAGCCTTACTTCTGAGAAAATATGCATAGGAATTGCACTGTAAGTGAACATATAGGGAGTACTGTTGATAGCAGGACACTTCCACTAGGTTTGATAAGATGCATCTAGAAGTTATACATATGTATGTTTACAGGGTATCATTCCCTGAATGCAAAAAAGGTGAATTCTAGTATATTTGAGGAGAACAGTAAACCCAAGCATCTATGGAAAATGAACAATTTTGTGCCAACCAAAAACAGATGACCAGTAAGCTCCAGCCCCCAATGGCAAGAACCACCAAGAAACCTGCTGTACCTGTAACTGGGTGTGGAGTGCAGCTGAATGGAACACAGCTGTGGGCAGCCTAAGGGAGGACCACTCACCTTGGTGCTTGCCCATAAAGATGCAAGCCCTGCCATGAGACAGGAAAGCAGCTGTAGGTGAAGAGGACAGAAGGAGTTCCTCTTCCCATCTTTTGGAACTCCCCCCCCCCCCCCCAGTCCACACACCATGTTATTGTTGCTGTTGCATGTGTAAGCTGCCCCGTGATATTCGGATGATGGGCGGTATAGAAATTTAATAAGACATTTTAGAATGATTAACCATAAAAAAAACAACACCTACATACAAATTGTGCTTCTAGGTATTTCTCCCCCCCCCCCACTCTCATTTATTTTTTTAAAAAAGTTCTTTACATAGCTTTTCCATTTCTCCTTGATTTATACATTTTCAAGTAATGATGCTCATACATTAATAGGCTGCATGGATCAGAAACTGTATTTGTGAAAATGGGTGCCATGTGTGCAGCCCTTGTGGTGGGCTGAGAAAGTAAACAGTTCCCATTACCAAACTATTATATGCAAACACAGCACCAGTCAAATGCACTCAATACACTTTTGCGGTACTGATAAGTTCTTTGGGACTTAGCAAACTGAACCAAGGCTCCCTGTACCTCAAACAGGTGGTCTAATTGTTGCTGAGGGGACCTGAGAATGTCTGCAATTGGAAAATCCACCGCCATGTACATATTTCTCTGGATTGGGCCCATTTAATACATTTTTCAAATGTTTTATTTTTTAACTTTTTTTTATTTACATACAAAATAGAAATATAATAACAGAACAAAAAAATTGGAATTATAATAAAACACTCAAACAGTTTTAGTTCTTGGTTTTATTATATAGTTTAATATAGCTTTTCTATTATTAACTATCTTTGTTGTAAAATAATTACCAAATATTTTAAACATATTACTTTGACTCTGTTCTTTTTATATAAATTTAAAAGATCGCAACCCTTATTGCAGAGATTACATTTCCAAAGGCACATTCGACAGTTCACTTAAATATATTCTGGGATTAACTCTGAACCATAGAATCATAAAGTTGTAGTGCTAGAAGGTACACAAAGAGTCATCTAGTCCAACCCTCTGCAATGAGGAATTTCAACTGGAATGTTCCATGTTAGTGAAAGATGATCTGTTGCTCTGTGTGCATCTCCTCAGTACAATTCAAATCTGACTCTGACAAAAGCTGAAAGAATCTTGCACTCCTTTGAGAAATTTATCAGATGTATTCGAGTATTCGAGGAAGAGGAAGTAATAAAGCATCTTGAAGTGAGGCAAATTAAAATCTAGAAATATCGGGAAAGTAGGTTCTCTATAACCTAGCAGCGCTAGCTGTAGGAAGCTTGATTTGTTTCAGGTAGTAGAAAATATAACTCCTACAACTGAAACCAACTGTTAACGTTCACAACTTACTAAAGTACCAGCAACAGTGGGCAGCTTTTAACTCTGAATATAATTTAAATCTAAAAATAAAACAATCTAAATTTAAAATAAAATTACTATACATAAGTTATCTGTGCCCCATGGACCCCAAAGTTCTTAGTATCAAAGCTTCATTTTTTTTGGTTAATATTCATATTTTATTGAAAATATTTAAACAGGATAAAGTGAAGAAATAAAAAAGGAAACAAAAACTGCATATGAAGTTCAAAAAGTGAAAAGTTGAAAATGTGATGGGATGTTAAAAGCCCTTTAATTGCAATATATCACATACAGAATTAAACTGCATTAGCTCAAACACACATTATGCTTGTGATTAAGTCACTATCAGAAGAGAATATCTTCTTGTGCATCAGAATAATCATGAAAAAGCAGGAGCACGACAAACAAATCAATTACAGTAAAACAACAGTTCAAGATGTTCACTGTGAGGTTAAATCATATTTCCCCCCTTCATCTTACATAATTTTCTGCCTTCTGGAATATGCTTTCAATTTGAGATTTTCTGCTAATGCATATGCTAGTAAAACACAAAAACAAAATCAGTTCCAGACCTATCTTAATTAAGGACCTCAGCCAGTTTATTTTGATTCAGCTTACTCTAGTTTAATGGAAAGTAAGTTAAAGGAAAGCTATCAATTTTACTTCCTCTTCTGTAGCAACAAAACTATATTTTCATTTTATGTCATTTATCTGACAAAGTCTAGGTGCCTTGAAAGAGTTTAAATGTCTTAATAAAAGAAACCCACATAAAACTGGACTAGACCTTCAAACTATACTTCTAGTCAACTCTGTTAACAAATGAAAATTATAGAGAGATAAACAGAAAACACACACAAATAGGATGTCCCAAAGTGAAAACCAGCTTAAGTGATGAGTGGCATTTTTTAAGCACCTGCATAGTTGCTTATTGATTTAGCATAAGTTTAGCATAAGGTGAACAACCTGCAGTGATCCTCAGGTTCATGTGCTCCCCCCATGATCTCCAGGATGATCATGAGATCAAAAGCTTCTATTTCCAATTTCAATCAGATAGTGTAGCAGGTTGTCCAAACCATAAATCTGCTTAATGTAAACTACTGTTTGCTTAAGCCAGCCAGCTTCATAAACTATGGTTTTAAAACAAGTTGCGGTTAATCTAAGCCAGAAGCAAAAGCTTCTGAATTCCTGCTCATGGCCACCTCAGAAGAGGAGGGGAATATGTGATCCTGAGGCTCACTGTGGTTCATTCTCATCACATTAAGCTATGGTACGCCATGATGTCGGAACCAGGCCAACATGAACCTGTTTATTCAGTTTTATGTCAAGGAGAAGCTAAAATAGGAGGGTGGGGAATAACAGCTCAGCAACACACATTTTATTTATTTTGTTTCAGTGTAATGTTCTGAGGCTGACAGAGTATTTGTACAAGTGTACTGCCATTTTTTTACTGCTTTACTCATAGCTATCAGTGTGGTAGGTAGATACAATTCGGGAAATCCCCCCCCCCTTGCTCTAGGGCTTTTCGCTGGACAATCATTCTGACATGTTTAAAATCGGTATGCCATCAAAGAGGTAAAAGAAATAATCAATAAACTACACTTACACAAACATTCCAAGCTGGAGTCCTTACTTTTCTAAGATTTGACAAATGACTGCCAGCCTTTGAAAATGTTTAGACCATAACAACTGCAAGGTCAATGTTGAAAGCTACTTGATCAGAAAGAAAGTGGTTGAAAAATATAACTGGTTTTGCAATGTGGGGGAATGGTATGAAGGCTGAAATCCTATATTTACTTACCTTGGAATATCTCCGTTGAACTTACTTCTGAAAAGACCTGTATAGCATAGTACCCTGGTGTCTGGTTTAGGAATAGCCAATGTAGTGCCTTCCAGCTGCTGTTGGACTTCCAACTCCCATCAGCCCCAGCCAACACTGATGAAGGTCAGAAATGATTTGAGTTGTAATCAAATCCAGAAGGAATCACTTTAGTGACTACTTAAAGTGGCCTACTTAAACTGGTTTTTCAAAAGTGTTAGCGATGCAGCCACTTTGCTGCAACTGAACAAGTCCGGAATGCTTATGTAAAGGTCACCTGGAAACCACATGTATCCCATCTTGAGTTCTATGATGGAAGCAAGGCTAGATATAAATGTATTAACTTAATATTAGTAACTACTAAATTATACTCTGAATCCATTCTATACTACTAATTTAAAATTATTTTCCACACTCTAAACTAAGTCTCCAATCAAATGCAGTAAAATAAATATAAGTAAACTTAAGAAGATAATGCAACATTTGGCCTTTTTGTAGAAAGCAAATGGCAAATTATCACCTACCCTTAATGGCTTTTATACAAAAGCAATAAATTCACCTTTACTCATAAAAAAGAGGCAAACTAACATTGAGTCCAGAAGAAAGTTATTTTTAGATTCTACTAATAACTTTTTTTTTTTTTTTAAGGTTTGAATAAGAAGATTTGGATTCTATGAGCATGTACTCACAATCATATACAAGGACATCTGGCTGTTAACCTATATTAGTCTCTCGGTTTGAAAAAGTTTATAAAACAGCAGACATTTAAAAAGCTCCAGTGCAGCTTGTTAGTCCCTAAACACAGATGTATATAAAATAGAAACTGAGAGATTAAACACAAAATTCAAGTCTAGATTTTAAATACTGCAGTGCACATATGTTGCATTTCAATAATCCTAATTCTACTGATAGCCAACAAAAACTTTGTTGCAGATACACAGAATTGCTTAAATCAATATTTTTAGTATCCTGTCCACTGGGAATGGACAGAGCCCATTAATTTCCTGAGCTAAGAGAACAGTTTGACTTAGTGGAGAGTTCTTTGAAAAACAGAAATCTTTTTTAAACCTAGTGATTGAAAACGTGTGATCTGGTTCCTGGATTTTAGCCAACAAAGAATTAAAAAGAGCATTGTAAAAAGGCAGAAAAAATTACATTATTAAAAAAATGAATTACTAATCACTTGCCCTTGTCTTGTCACTCTGGAATAGAGCATTTTTCTCTCTGTATTAAAAAAGCTTTCAAAAAGCAAAGAAAATTCTGTATCTATTATTTTTTTGTCACATGCATGAACTTACTTAAGAGTTCCGAAACCTGGCCTGAATGATAGGCCAGGAAGGCTGCTGAACTATTCAATTTTTAGACAGTGCTGGAAGGAATACTGTTATTTTTGGTATTAGAGTGACCTTTTAACTCTCTGCTATGCTGACAAGTGATTGTGAAGAGGAAAAAAAGCCGTACCACACCATATGGTTTCTCCTTCAACCACAAACATTAGACAATTCTTCAGCAACATCTTAAGATAGTTTTAGAGCAGGAAAAGTCTCAGACCAGTATTCTAGCAATTTAACTTCCGAGTGTTAGTGAAGCTGTGAAGTAGTTCAGAAGAATGGTCATTACAATTAACATGCTGCTCCAAGTATATTAAATATGATTTTTCATCGCTTTTGCAAAGGAAGATATGCCACTTCGGTGCACATCATTGTGCATATGTGTATCCAGATCTGTCTCTTCAAACATATATAAGATGCTTATTTTGAAAAGCCTTTTACAATTGTGTTTATTCGGGTTTAACATTTTTGCTTTTCTTTATGTAAGGCTGGTGGCAATAAAATGCAAAGATTATTGATTTACTTCCACTGAGCTTTGTGTTAAATCCATCATAGACTCCAGCAACTAGTAATTTTGGTGAACAATGATTTTAATGGCCTCTTGGAAGAACTTGAGTATTATTAACAAATCAATGATAATGATGCCCCAAGACTTTCAAAGTAACATATAAATCTAAGTGATGCTATCAAAAACTGAAATGCCTTTTGTAAAGCATAATGGCGCTAAGGAAACATGTCCATAGCTTTGAATAAAGTCTGGCATAGATACAAAGTGTGGTCAATGTCCATTTGGTTTTAACACAGCACTGCCAAAAATCTGAACAAGAAATCTTAATATTAGGAAATAATAAAATAATTAGCCTAAAATAATTAAATACTGAAGTTTTCACCATTATATGTGAATAGACATGGCAGTTAGCGAAAAAATACAGAATGCCACTGCTAAGTAGATAGGTAATAGAAAACAAACATGGACCTCTCATAAATTGTTATCCAGAAAACATAAGGCATAAGTTAGTTTTATATAACTGAGCTTATTTGAATAAAAAATAAGCCTAGCTCACTTTAGGATCATTTCAGAATACACCAGTTCCTTAAATACAAAATATTATGGGGAAAACATAGTGTTTTTAATCGAGAAAAATATATATCCACATTTCAACCATTTATTCCAGGAGAAAAATACACTTAGGCTTTTGTTTAGCTCCAAATGAATCTGACCACACTTACTAGCAAATTTATTATATGATATTACAGTATTGGGTTCCTTGTTAAGATTATCCACTATTCACACAATGACCCAAACCCACTTCTGCATTTATTGCTTATGCTGCAAGAAATAAAGGACTAAAATTTTATTACACTTTGCATGATTCAGCACAATGCATTTCTACTTCATCTGATCACACTTATCAGAGTTATTTTCCACAAGCTTTCAAGGTGAACTTGGCACCAAACTACATGTCTAAATTTGTTACACTCTGCTGGAAGACCAGAAGTGAAAAGGTGGGGGAAGGGGAAAATCGCAAATCAACAAACAATTTATTCCTGTTTTAAAAGTAGGCAGTAGTAAATAAAACATTAAAAAGTGCTTTTTTGTTTGCTTTGGCTTAGTTAAAATGCATATATAAGCTCAATCAGAGATGTTCTACCTTGGCTTGAATTAGCTATGTGGAAAGTCTGGTTGAATGAGACTCCTTTCATCATGCAGGCACTGCTGTCCTTGCTACAGTAATAGAGGCACGCTTTGATTGACAGTACAACTTCAGATGATAGGCAGTTCATGGGTATTCGCAATGGGATTATAGGCTGTTTACAAATGTCCTCAATTTCTCCGTATGTGTCCTGTTCATGAAGCAGCCATTCACTGCCTAGAAAAAAAGGTATCCCGTCACTATGTTACGAGTTTTATCTTAATTTGAATGATGTATTTTCTTCTTTTGTGAAACCTCAATCATAAAATAATATTTTGGTAAGCAAAATATGTGGGCTGGGATTCAAAGAATCAAGAACAGAAGGGGAAAACGCACCAGTGCTATTCTTTTGCACACTTTTTGCAATGGAATATGAGAACATATAAGTGTTACAGTATAAAAAACAGTGAATATGGAAAAGATGGGCTGTGGTGTATAAACCCTAGTGGTCCATAAATAAGTCTTTATAATGAGCGTGTACAAAGTCTTACACAAGAGTTCAAGCAAATCTAGAAACTTCCCCAGATCTAGGGTCACCTTCCTCACCCAGTGCTCTTCTGTTTTGTCAAAAATGTGTTTTTTTTAGAGTGGGGGAAACTTTCCGCTAGCAGAAGGGCACCAGTCCTAAACTGGCAATTTATCTGAAACATTAGAAGATAACATTATGGCCCATAACAATTCTGATGATGAAACTACAGCAATTTCATCTTGAATGAAAGCAAATAGGTCTGACCAGAATCTGGTTTTATCCAATAGGTATGGGATCTTTTTACGTTAAATCTACAAAACAGAAAAGCTACATAGTGATTTACCTTTTTGACATAGCCTACTGATTTCAAAATAAATGTACTGTGACAGCTTGGCTAAAAGAGCATTAAAAAAACTCAACAGATATTTACATTAAAAAGCAACTGAGGCCCCTTACCTTCTGATGTGAGAAACCATGAACTGGGCGCTTCTTCTGTCAGTTTGGTATTTGGAGGAAGGCTGAGTTTCAGTGCAAATTGAAGTGCCTGGCCAGGGCTCACAGTCAGTGAAGGTAGCTGAAGATTTGGAGCAGATTTAGGCAGCTTTGGTAATTTTGTCTTATCAGTCTTTTGCACAGATGGACCATCCTGAATGTCTCCGGTGTTGGCATTCTGGAGAGGTAGCTATCAAAGAAACAGAAAGGAAAGTTCATTTATTTTGAAGTATAATGTCATATTCTAAGACTTGGAAAAGTCACAGCCAACAGTTTGATATTGTTACTGTATAGAAAATATAATAATAACAACCACTGTGAAATCTACCAAACTTCCTTAGGCCTGATCCCTTATTTCAGAGAACCAAGGCCAAGAACAGGCACCACACTCCATCACAATGCCTGGGGAAACTTCTGATAGGCAGTGAGAATGCATAAATTGAGGTGGATTCCCAACACTATAAAGCAGCCTTTCTCAGTCTTGGGCTCACAGATATTGTTGGACTACAATTCCCATCATCCCTGGCTAGCAGGACCAGTGGAAAGGAGGATGGGAGCTGTAGTCCAACAACATCTGGAGGCCACCAAGATGGCTACCCATTCAAATACTGTTTTTTCTTTTTCTTAAGATGACATGAACAATGTTTTAAACAAAAGCTGCTTGTTACAAATTACTATAAAGGAGATTTTACAGAATCTGGCACAATTTATACTTTTCCAGTGTATTTGTCAGCTTTCATGTCAAACAAACGAGTAAATAAATATTACTTCTCTTGGCAGTTTTGACTTGTTTAGATGCAAATGCTTTATAGTCTAAACAGATACTTAGCTCCATTAGTTCAAGAAAATTCACTTGAATTTGTTAAGGAATTTGTTAAGGAAGTATCAGTAGCAGCTGATGAGTGTCATATGGATAAAAAAAATCCTTTGAATAGTTTTACCATACAAAATTTTATTTATAAAAATATTCATAAACTACTCACTCATATATCATGACAGTGTACAACAATATATAGAGGTATATAAAACAAAACCCAAATTATCAGAAAAGTAACTGGCACAACTTGGAAAAAATACTTATATGTAAGTAAGGCAGAGTCAGAACCTGAAGGTGGCTGTAATATTGGCTATAGTTCTTTACGTGAAGTACACTGAACAGTCTTATTCGTTTATCTCCCATGTTAAAAGCTGGGTTAATTTATTTAAATCAAAGCAATTTGAAACAAGTTTGTCATTGATGCTTCTTCATATGTTTCCTAAACAATGATGGAAATCTGATAACTTTACCAGAGGTTAAGGGTTGGAAACCTGATCCCCATCCTAGAAACTATGTGACAAATTCATGCCTATCAGTAATCTTGTAGGACTGGAGTTGTTGTATGGTGTTAATATCCCAGCCCTATGCAAAAGCTGGTATGTGCAAGGCCATCGAGAAATTAATGAAAGTTAAAGGTGGTAATTAAGTTTTACTCAGAGTAGACCCACTGAAAGTAATGGACCAAACATAGCATGTTCATTCATTTTAATGAGTCTACTCTTAGCAAGCCTTAACTATCACCCTATGGTGACTAATTCTGCCTTGGACAAGTCTTATATTGCTGTTTCTGGGTATCTGTTGTGGTGTCCAGACTTTGGTTCCAGACAGGTTGTACTTCCTATGAAGGAACAAGTGTGCTGCTTTGGAGTTCTGCCAGACCCAGTCTTTTCTTTTTTCTTTGAAGTGGCAAGGAGAGCTGGCAATGGTGAAGACTTTATCCTTAAGTTCCCAGACTTCACTGGAAAGTGAAGTTCTAGTACTAGATCAAGACCATTATGAGCTGGACATGAATGTCAGTGAGAAACTGGCCTAGTTAGTAATGGGGATGGGAAGGAGCAATTCCTGAGTTCAGTATCATGAGAACTGGTGTAATTCCTATGTTTTTAGAAGAAAGCACCTGATCTGCAGGAGTCTGTTAACTTACTGTGCCAAACACAGAGGGCCTATTTATTTGATAAATAGTTTGAAGCACTTTGCACATGTTTTATAAGTGTTTTATATCATTTATTTTCACAAGCAGGACCTATTATTTTCATTTTACTGGGGGAGGAGGGCACAGACATCAAGCAGAGAGAATACATGGTGCTTAAGGCTGCTCTTTAAGATGAGACTTGAATCAGGTCTCCTATATCCAAGTTGAACAGTGCAATGAAAGCTGAAGTTTCTGTATCTCTGCTTACTCTAATTGCACTAGTATCCTTTCCAACCTCTTAAAACAGATGGAACATTTATTTTAAGCCTAACAGGATATCCTTAACACAAAAGCTGTTCAGTTTGCCAGATCATTATAAAACACTATGAGAATGCATTTACTGCTATGCTTCATGCTATCTGGGCAGTAGCATTAGGCTATCTGATGAAAGATGACCCAACTATAATAACTTATCCAAAGTTGAAAATCCCAGATAAAGTTCTATAAAGGTGGCTTACCAGTGAAACAATTTTGGTTTCTAAATCTAGCACTTTTATCTGATGATTGTTTGTGTCTGCAACATAGAGCAAACGACCTCCGTCTTCAACACACAGGCCTCCGGGTTCATTGAAAGTTGAGGAAGTGAAGCTGGAACCGATGACATTGCTTGCTTCTCCTGTACCTGCTAATGTAGCACAATTCTTCATCTTGGGATCTACAAATTTAATCTAGAGAAAAGCAAAGCACGAGGAACTTTGTAAATAATAAAACAGAATCGTGTACTTATTTTTACTGTACTACTGATGATAAAATTCTGAAGAAAGTAAAGTAGGGAACAGTGTCACAATTAGAGAAAATGCTGCCTGCTAAGTGTCCTGCTATCACAGAGGGGGAGCTAGTATTTCCAGTACAGTGGTACCTCAGGTTAAGTACTTAATTCGTTCTGGAGGTCCGTTCTTAACCTGAAGCACCACTTTAGCTAATGGGGCCTCCTGCTGCTGCCACACCGCCGGAGCACGATTTCTGTTCTCATCCTGAAGCAAAGTTCTTAACCTGAGGTACTATTTCTGGGTTAGCGGAGACTGTAACCTGAAACGTATGTAACCCGAGGTACCACTGTATCAAGAAGTGTGGTTTGTTTCACTCCCAACATACTATGATCTGTAGACAAGGTTTATTCTTGACTTACTGACTGTGGCTTGTTGGGACCAAAACAAACAACGACCCCTGGTTCAGACATAATGCTAACTCATTCATTGTTGTTTCCTCTCAGTATGAACAGGGAGGACCAAAACAACCAAGTCAGGCATGTTCATGGTATACCAGCAACTAACATCTACAATGAAGTGTAAACTGGGCCACTGAACAAACTTCTTGCTTGCTACGGCATTATAGGCCAGTAATAAGATATTCAAGTGTTATTTATTAGCAGTATGAGGGATTTGACATACTCATAAAGTCACTTTCTTAAGTGTTTATGAAAAAGATATTATTAATAAGTGACTCCCAAAATTTCTGCAGGAAAAGAAGTGCCAAAATGCAAGCCCTTTTCATGTTTCTTGAAGATGTGCCATTTTTTGTCAAAGCATTTTTTGTCAAAGTGCATATGACCGTGCCAGCCATGCACGGTCTGACATGTTTTACAGGGCTCTCTGCAGCCATCATTACCATAGATCTGAATCACCACATCAGTAATATCTACAAGTGACCCATGTTTACAATGACTCCACAGCTTTTTATGAACATGACTAAGTACACAGCTGAAAGAGCTTGGGTTTGCATCATCAGGCAAACCTAGGGAAGAGGGAATGCAATTTTTCAGTCATCTGTGCAATTGTCCAGAACTTTCTCAGTAAACATTAGAAAAGAAATTAGCCAGCCACCTTCTACCACTCTGTCTACAGCTTTATTGCTTTTAGGTGTCATAAATCTGATTCCCGAAGTTGGACTTGTCTTGGGGGTCCATATAAGCAAATAGGAATACGGCCTTAGCACCTTTATTGCCTCTCCATATAATCAAAAGCATCTTCCACAAAAAAGCAGAAGTTGACAAAAAATCAACTGTTATAACATACATAAATGAATTATAATTTCTTTTTTAACTCCAAATAACAGTTTTACTGAATCTCTAAAACTTAACTTTGTAGTAAAGTTGGTGAAATGAAACTCAAGCAGTAAATAATGCACCATGCAGGCTCACCTTATGATTATAGGAATCTGCAACATAAAGGAGATTTCTTTTCTTGTCCCAGGTTACTCCTAAGGGATGCTGTAGTTTTGCATTTATTCCAGCTCCATCAATATCACCAAAGGCAAATAAATTCTTTTTTCAAAAGCATATGTATATATACAGAGAAAGAATTATACAATTATTAAATTGGTTCAATTATTATTATTATTTAGCACAAATAAACTAAGATTCTTGCTGAACATGATGGATCTTCAAACTATCAATTAAAAGCACAATAAAAGCATCAGCAGTTAAAGTTATGAAGTTAACATTTTGGAATGACAGGGAAGGAGCACTACCACAGTGATCAAGTTTATATTAACAATTGCTATAATAACTTTTATAAGACATGAAGAAACATACAAAATAAGCTTACACACCACATCCCTATTGGGCATCTTGTTAAATCAAACTTGAGTAGGAATAGGAACAAACAGCAAGAACTTACCATTGGGTCTCTTTCTCCTCCTACAAGGTGTTTCACAGCTCCATCTTTCAGAGAAATGGTGCGCAGAGTGCTGCTTTCACTGTCTGCTACAAAAAGGTAGTTCCAAGGCTCTTCAGCAGCAACAGTCAGACCAGAAGGCTGGGCAAAGCCTGCTTTATGGGGATATGCATTATTTCGGTTCTCTTCATTTCCACTCCCAGCAAACCGAAGGCAGGTTCCTTTTTTCAAGTCACTAAAGGGGAGAAATGGGCATTTCCATGAGTCCTGCCTTGTTATTTGAACACGCAACCTGTCCCCCCCCCCCAATACAGTAAGTTTTTTACTTACTGTAAAAAACTTGGATACTTAGAATAAAGGGGGAAATCTTCCTTTTTTGCTTTTTACTCATTTTGAGGTAATCAGTTTTCTTTCCTGCTTCAAATGCTTCATTGGGAAAACAAGCAGGCCTTGTCCCCTTTCCCCTCTGTTTATGCTTTTCTGAGTATACTAAGCAAAAACTACTGACCAACAAATACACTTGCTTCGCTGGAAGAAAGAGCGTTTATGAACCAAGTGCTGATTGATCAGAACTGTTTGGATAATGAAGTAAAAGATGGAGAAATGTAAATACAGAAAAGTACAGCAAGACGTGATGCCTAATATTTATTGCATTTATATCCCACCTTCTTCTGTAGGAGCTCACGGTTCTCCTCCTCTTCATTTAATCCCTACAATCCTGTTGTTAGACTGAGATGCAGTGACTGGTTCAAGGTCACCCACTGATCTTCATGGTCAAGTGAGGATTTGAACCTTCGTCTCTCAGGTCTTATTCTGACACTCGAACCGCACCTAGTAAGTCTACACATTCCACCCACCAATTATTGGCCTGGTGTTTCTAAACATGTTTAACATTCTAGCTTACCTTCCTTTTGGTAGTTTTCCACATTCTAACATGAGTGCCCAGATTTGATGTGTTCCTGCCATGGCAATCCACAGAACATCATCTTCATGAGTTGATGAAACTATAAAAAAGGATTAACAGTGGATGAGCCCTTGTTGGAAGATCTTCTCACATTTTTCATTAAAAAACAACAACCACCCAGCCCAATACTTTTCGAATATTCAGCCATTCAGTAAGATAACATAATCATATGTTGGTATTATTGAATGTACAGGGGGAAATGGAATAAATATAAGAATTGAAGGGGAAATGGTCAAAAAAAAAGGTATAAGTTTTGTTCATAAGAGGCTCGTGCTTTTCAGAGTCGATAAAAAGAAAACTGCCAAAACAAAAACGAGTACACAATGGTATTTAACATTGTGGAAGATGTGGAAAATATATAATGAAAATTAATTTGTAAATCTGTGTGGCATATGGTAAACACTCAGAATTCAGAAATCTTTGCAAACTCTTTGCCACACAATTATTATTATTTATTAAATTTACACCTCACCCTTCCTCCCAAAGGAGCCCAGGACTGCAAACACACAAGCAACAAAACAATTCCAATATATAAAAACAATTCCAATACAGAAACCATCTGGAAACGAGCTCTCCTTAAACTCTTGTTGAAGGAGGAAGGTCTTCAGCAGGCACTGAAAAGACAACTGGGATGGTGCCTAATATTCAATGGGAAGGAATTTCAAAATAGGTGTCATGACATTGTATTGGGCAGAATGGGCCTCCTGATAAGATGATATCTGCAGTGACTGATTGGGCATCTAAGATATGAGACAATATTTCACTACAGAAACCTAAATGTTTATGTCACACAGGTTCAAAAGCACAAATATAGAAAGTTCTAGTCAGAAATTGCATCATCTGTCAAAGCTTGATAAAATGTGTCATTCAATAGCAGAACTAAGAAGAAAACCACTCTTCTTGGAAGCACAATTTCCTTTTCCCCTGTGGGGTGAGTACAGGAAAAGGAAGGGAGAGAAAGTCATTATAATTTCCTCTGGAAACCTAGGTCAAAACCTCCACAGTCTTTCTTGGCCAGTAAAAGCAATAACATGAGCCAATAGGACGAGATACGGAAAGAGAAAGGTACTTTGTACTAACTTAATTCTGTTATGCATAACTTCAAAGTCTTTAAATACAAAAAGTTCTTCTTTGAGTATTACACCTCCAGGACCTATCTGCATTGGACAATGAAGTTCAATATACCCAAAATATTAATCTTTGCTGGATCAATCTCAACTAAAAAAAAATCCAATAGATTCTAAAGCCATTTCCCATTGTTTAGGCTATATGATACATTCTAATCTTCTATTGCACACCTCTATTAAGATCCTGAACTTCTATCTTACAAAGATCCAATAAGCATTTATAAAGAGCAGTTATGGGTTCAGGATCCTTCCTTTCCTGAACAACACAGGATTTCCCCCTGAAAGGTTATGAACACATTTATTTATAATAATGCTTCATTTGAAAGCAGAGTGCATTCTGGTGGACACTTTTAGGAACTAACATTTGGGCTTGATAACTGAAATACTGCTGCATAGTGCTGCAATCCTATGCATCCTGGCTTGAAAATACAGTCCACTAAAAATCAGCACAGCTTTTTTCCCCAAATAAACATGCATAAAGATTGAGATGTCAGTGTATTTTATTTTTTCCCCAAATTTTATTGATGCAAACTTTCTCTTCAAAAGGTCAGTTAGTGCTGTGGTGTCACATGCAAAAGTACAGTAGACACATTTTATGTAAAGTAAGCATGCTAAAAATTCTATAAACATAAAAGAAAACAATTCAGTGGTTTTACTCTTTGATCACATATGGAATGCTAACTAAGATACGCTTTCCTCTTCTTCAACTCTCAGCTAATCAGGCAAAACCAGGGGTGTGCCAACAGAGAAAGATCCATAGCATTGCCGGTTGTGATTCAAACTGGCAATGCAAAGGAACATATTTCCTTTGTGGGCACAGCGCAAGCTGTGCTTGCAGACGAACAACCTTTGTATTGCCAGCTAGAATTCAAGCTGGAGATGCAAAAGAATATTTGTGCTTAAAGCAAGCCCTGCTTTGTGGGGTAGGTAAGAGACATGGTTGCTAAGGAAAAACTGGGAGCCTTAAAAGTGCACTCCCAGCTGTTCCTTGGCAAGCAAGGCTTGCTGTAACTGCCTATCAGCAAGTCTGCTTGGGCAGAGAATGATTGTGCTTTGGAGTTTCCAATCAGGAATTTCGTACCACAGCCGAACCTCACCCCAAGTGGAGTTTCCTCTAAGCACTGATCAACTGACTGATCTTGACAGCAAGTCTCACTTGCTCCCAACCAATTCTTTCCAGCCACGCCACTTCCTGTACAACACCTGACATCACAGGTGATGTCAGGAATGGGGCAGGCAGGCATCATTTGGGGAAAGCGGTCTTACAGACCAAACTGGAATCCGCGCTGGGCCTAATCTGATCTATGGGCCAGAGGTTTTCTATCCTTGGGCTAAACTGAATGCTCTAAATTTTTAATACAACTAGGCTACCTCAAATTATATTTTATCTTGAATGAGATTTATGGTAACGATATTATCTGCAGAAGATATTCACCTACTTGATTTCCCTGTACAGCAGGGATGGTCAATTTTCTATGAAAACGGATGCCACATTATTCCAAACAGCTGTCAGGTCTATAAAAAAGTTGGCAGTTGGAATCTGATAGGTATGCAACACGTGCACTCAGTCATAACACTGTACTGGACACAAATATGTCATTAAAAACTGCTTGAGGGGCTGTATCTAAGCCACAGACTGCCAGCTGACAATCCCTGCTCTAGAGGAAAAACAAACAAAAGAGAGGAAGACAAACTTTCCAGTTTGCCAGTTTATAGGCATGATCTAACATCTGTTCCAATTACCAATCAAAATGTCACAGGATCTTGATAAATACAATTATGAGGCTCTATAAACTAAAGGTGCCTATTTTGCACAATGGGAGATATTTGTGATCTTTACAGAGATTAAAAAAGCAAAGTTGCCCCCTTTTTTGTAAGCACTACACTCAATACAACACAAAGCTGCCCAGTATTTTATTATTTTATAGCACAACGTAGGATTGCAGTACGTGCTATTCTTCTACCAGTTGCGTTAAAATAAAATAAAAATACTGTCATGCAGTCAACATGGGCTGTCCTTCCAACTCCTGTAGGTTGTTATCGGTGAACAATATATTACCATACACGCAGGTCCCACTTTCTGAACACTTGCTATGCGAAAGTTCACTAATCCAAGCCTCATTATATGCATGGCTGATTCAGATATCTGAACAGCCAGAGTCTGAACACATTTTGTGATTATTTTGTGCTTTGCTTGTTGGTGGCAGCCATTTTTGGCCAGAAACCATGCAGGGAGGGAGTGGGGAGATTGGACAAATTAGGGAACAGAAGAGCTGGACAAATCAGTTATTCTTTTGTCTCTACAGTGGACCCTCTGGATATGAATTTAATTTGTTCTGGGGGTCCAAGCGCACACCAAAAGATCTGCATCCAGAGGCGCCGCTTCTGCGCACACATGCGGTGCGATAGAGCGCTTCTGCGCATGCGAAGTACTTCCGGGTTTGCCACTTTTGCAACCTGAAGTTTATGTTACTCGAGAGTAACGTAACCCGAGGGTCTACTGTATTTTGCTGGTTGGCAGCAGTCATTTCAGGAAGAAGCCATGGAGGGACAGGGGAGAGAGATTGGACAGATCAGAGTTTAGAAATGTTTCCATTGTTTACACCTTCCTACAGCTCTCCAAATACAAATCACGGGTATTTCTTTTCACTTATAAAAATTCTGCCCCCTCCCTGTAATTTTGGGATTTTTTGCTGTATAGAAATTTATATCTATTGCAATATAGCACTGAGGTACAGAAAATTGTAACATAAACCTGGCCTAGGAAGTGTTAAGATAATTAAAATCATTGTTCAGGTTTCTAGGCAGATTGTTAAATATGCATATCAAGATAAACAATCATTGTATTTTAGATTTTATGGAAGCATTTTAAATACAAAGTAGTCTCTTTCCATAGAAAATGGCTATGTAGTAATAAAAAATTAGTCAGATCTTCCTCTAAGAAAATTACTTTTGCAAGAGATCCTAGAAAGAGTACATTTCCTACTGTATTTCCTGAGAGATTTTGGAGCAAAAAAGAGTCTTTCGTGACTCAAAACATGCATTCCATCACAAGAAGTGACGCAAACAACATTTTAAAAAATCAAACAGAAAACTGAAACTTGTACGGCTTTTGTCACTGAGCAAAGAAAGAAAAAGAAACTGTATTTAATATGTGTTATATTAAAGAAAGGAAGGAAGGAAAAACAATTACCATATATAGCTGTACCTCCTCAGATATTTTATAAAACACTCATTGTATTCCACAGTTCTGAACAGAGTTATGTTGAGATTCTCACTGCTTTTATAATCACATGCAGGATATGGCAAGGACTAAGGCCTTACTATATCACAACAGCCATTAATAGTCCAAAATCCGGGAAATAATTGGCTTTGCTCAACGTCTACAAAACAAGAACCAAAATACAGAAGTATTTTATATAGTCTCTCTTAGTTTAAACAATAAGCTTATTACAAAATAGTTTCATCTGGCCCATGAGCAAGGAATGTTATTTTTTAATCTAAAGTGGACATACTGCAGATTTTTTTTAATACAACAGATGAGCCTTATTGAAAAATCCCAGAGGAAACCAAAATATTATACTTAAACATGTCTCTCACTGTGCTAGTAGAATCCCCAGTTACACTTTACAATCCTTCTATGGATTTACCTAAAGCACTTTTACTATGAAATAGCTACCCTAATAAAAATAATAAAGTAATTCCTTCACTTTTATGCAGTTAAACTCCACATTCCAGCTAAGGAGTAGTTTCAAAGCAACAGCTTATCCTTATTAGGGAATATACATTCTCATTGCCAGCGCTGTTTGCAGTATCAAAGCGTTTTATTTTTGCTTTGCGATTACAGCTCCACTGTAAAGATGAATCAACAATAAAATGCAGATAGTGATGGATTAATAGTCCTCATAACTGCATTCCTTTTACCTTTCCTGTAAAAAAAGAGTCATTTTCATTCTATCTAAGAATTCCAGGACAGCAATTTCTCTATAAATGGATTGACTCAGGTAGGCAATATATATGCCCAGCTTTCTCCACTATCAATAGTGTGCAGCAGCCCATCCTATTTACCATCCTAGTTACTTGGGGGGCAATTTCCCTAGTAGTCCCAACACAACAGGCCAGGGAAACAAAGGACTGACCTGCCTAGTAAACCTATGCCAGGGGCTGTATCACTTTAAACATGATGGAATGCTGCACCATACAAAACATCCCTTGACACAAAAACTAAATCTGGGGAAATGCTTATGGCTTGCAGTCTCTCTGGCACATTTCATCTGTGTAGAGATCTTTATTTTTTGAACACATATAGTAACATTCCATTAAGTGAGCCCTAACTATAATCTGAAGTTGCAAATCTGACACAGGTTGCCACCTCAAAGAGAATCGGGCTTGTTTCTCATTCTCCCATCTCTGTTGGACAACAGATATGGATCACAAACAAGGGAAACTGCAAACTGATAGCGTCTAAATAATAATAATAGCTGTCACTAACATCTCACGTTTCCTCTAGGGAACTCAAGATGCCATGTGAGGTTGTATTAGCCTCACAACACAGAGGTAGGTAGTTTAGACTGAGACACGGTAACTTTCCCAAGGCCACTCCCTGACTTCATAGTTGAGCAGAGATTTGAAGCTGGATTTTTAAAATCCAAAGTTAGTAACAGTGACACCACACATTGACTTTCACACAGGGCTATTGGAAGAGCCAGGTATGTTTCTCTATATTCATTCTCTCCTAGAGAAAGGAACTGCCCTATAAGAGATTTCATTAAAATCTTTCAAGCGTTCAGTTTGCATCCCAAGCTATTCCTCTGTACACAGTGGGTAAACATACTTTCAACAAGTAAAAACATGACCAGAAACAGCAGCTATTTCTACTTAATTTGTTTTAAGGCTCTAGATTGAATAGCTCTAATGTTAACAAAGTTTATCAACATCCTTCCACTGTTCTCTTTCCACCGCATTACAGCCTAAAATTAGGGCCTGGTTACAGTGTGCCAAAGAGCCTTTGCTTCCCTGCATGAAATAAAATCTAGTGTATTCAGCACTGCTGGGGGGTCGGTTGCTTATTTTTATCAATACTGTTGCTTGATTGCTCAAATTGTTCAGTTTTATTTGGTTATAAAGTGCTTTAGGTGAGTTTATGTTAACAAAATGGTGATTAATATATTTGCATTACCTGATTTCTCATTTTGGAAACAAATTCTTTATCAATACAGTGGCACTAATTCAATGAATAAGATCAGCATACATATTAAAGCAAGTTGGATTTAAATTCACCTCCAGGGAAAGTCTTGAAGGATTCTACTCAACTTGATTTTATAGAAATTTCACAGAAGTGTAATCAACCTTTTTTTACAGAAATGAGGCAGTAATGCTTATTTACATACCGATATGGCACACAATTGCACCATAGCACAATACAGTAACGCTGCAATAAATTACTCTCCTTAAACCTGAAGTATGATGATACATGGCACTGTCAAGTGATGTACTCATTGTTGACCTTGGCAATGTAGAAACAATTAAAGTCTGCTGAACTTTACATAGATTTGTTGTACAGTTAATTGTAGTGGCACACAGAAAAGTTTTATAACTATTGCAGGCATGGGTTCAATTGCCCTTTTACAAGTGAAATGAACCTGAAGTATCGCCATTAAAATGCTGCCTGGTTCAAAGGATCAGCCTCAATTTTCTCCCACGTCCCTGAAGTACTACTTAATGATGAGACAGGTAGGGAACTGAAACCAGGTTTGGCTATGTAGCAACTGTATGTTTCTAAATAAAATATTTTTTATTAATAATTGTCTTTTAAAATATTCACATTTCTGTCTGCAGGATACAAGTGCAGGGTGAAAATTATCTTACAGCAAAGTTCAGTTATTTACTTGCAAGCAGAGCGCATACAAATTATGATATTGCAATGAACCAGCCCTTTCTTAACTTTTCTGACAATATAAAGACAAACAAAACCAACACAAATATCTGTGATGAATTTAAATCATACTTCTACCTATGACAGGGATGGGGAGCCTTTTCCCACCTGAGGCTCAGTTTCTCTTGTGGGTAACCTTCTGCATAAGTGATAGGAGGTGCAAGACGCAAAAATAGGTTTTTGTGACTCTTAACCTTGTACACTAGGTTACAGTCCAGTTACACAAAAGATCAGTGTTCCCCCTACCACCACCACACATCTCCATCGAAGCAAGCAAGAGACCCTATCACAGTTCAAGGACGTCACAGTTCAATATTACAGATGAGCAAAAGAACTCAAGGAGGCAAAATGCAACTCTCAGATATGCACAACAGGAAGAAAAATCATAATGATAAAAAGTCTTTCCAAAATAGCAAACTGTATACAGTATAGGGAAAAGAGATCAAATGGAGTACAGGTTACCACCACCACCATTTAAGCAGAACTCTTTTGTGTAGTTAAAGAGAGGTCAGGTGTGCTTGACAATCCCTGGTCTAATACAGCTCTTTGAATAGAGTGTGCAACAGGCTCACTATCTCTCAATTTTAGCTCAATCTGTTACCTCTCTCCTGCCACATACACTTCTAATACATAAATTATCAATGCCACTTAACAAAGCCATTAACAACTTGGAACCAATTTGCCTATGAGATCACCTTACCCCACATGTGCCAGTTCTACCGTTTTGATTGACATAATCTGTTCTACTACAGGTACACCACACCCATTCCACATCTGCATGAACTTGGTCATTTAGTATGACAGCACCTACATTTCTGAACTCCCTATCTATTGATATCAAGCAGGAGCTTTCACCTTACACTTTTTGGTGCATGTTAAAAACATGTTTTGTTCAGACAAGCCTTCCCAGATGCTTAGGAAGTTGAGGTAATTTTAACATGTTTTAGTATTTTAACTTTTGTATGTTTTAAGGTACAGTTGTAATTTTTTTAATTGATTTTATTGTTTTATCTTCTTGTAAACCACTCTGAGGTGTGTGTGTTTTACACAATCATGCAGTGCATATATTTTATAAAATAAATATTCACTTACATAGTTCATATTCCCTGTTACCCTGCAAGTTTCAATATAGTTTACTTGAGACTATGTGTGCTGACTGATGCTTTTATAAATAGATGTAACTGTGTACCAAAATGCATATATTTTGGAATCTATATGTTATACATGCAGATCACAATGCCTGGGTCATAGCTGCCTTCTTTCTGAAAGGCACAGAGCTATCAAGAACATTTCACACTTCAGTCAAAAGTGCATTTAGCACTGCTTGCTTTCAGTGGCACTGAATAAAAATAGAAAAGGATGGTACACAAAGCTGAAATGTACATGACCATTAATAAAGTGCTAAGACTCCAAAACTATGTATATAAAATTCTGTTCAAGAACTCTAAAGCAGTAAAATATGCTACTTTAACAAAGCATGATAAAAAAGGGGACATACCCGTATTTTTCGCCCTATAGGACGCACCGGCCCATAGGACGCACCTAATTTTTTTTGGGGGGGGGATAAAGGAAAATAAATTTATTTCCCCCCCAGGCGCGGGGCTGGGACGTGGGAAGCCCGAGCTTCCCCCGACCCCAGCCCCCAGAACATGCAGCTCTCCGCAAGCCGTGGGAGCCCAGCGCTGGGCTCCCACGGCTGAAGCTAAGCCTGGGCGCGTTGCGCACCGACCCCTCTCGCTCTCCAGGCTTCAGCGAAAGCCTGCATTCGCCCCATAGGACGCACACACATTTCCCCTTCATTTTTGGAGGGGAAAAAGTGCGTCCTATAGGGCGAAAAATATGGTAATTGAAAGTTTGAACAAAATGTTCAATGTTCAAACATCACACTCAACTTAGTTAAACATGATGCGAACAAGCCACAGCAAACCTCAAGCTAATGCCCACACAACTTGCTTTGTTCCTCCTGTGCACCTGGGAGGAATTTGGACCTCTCTTTCCTCCTTGCTTGCTTTTATGCTTGACTATCTGGGCTGTTGGCATTAGTGTACAAAAAAGAAAAATCCCTTACAAAATAGACAGCTGGCATAGTTAACTGAATTTCACTTGTTATCTCCTTGGGTTAGTAGTCTCAAACAGATGGGGGGAAAGAGCAAATCTTGGGCATAGCCACTGTTATAAAGTAAAAATTCCTTATCTTTAGAAGTATTTCTTGTTTCACAAAATAGACTGTATGCACTCACTGCATGTGCAAGAGAGTGAGAATGGCCCAGTACAGGGGAATACTTCCTGTTGTTATTAGACAGCAACAACAGCTTTGCGAGAAATCAATATTGTGTGATTTCCACAATCAGGACCAGCAAGCCCTCCCATGGTATGTCTGAGGTATAGACAAAAGACTATGGTACTTGATCAAATGTTTCTATAAAGATACTGTGTTGAAAGTGTGCTGCTCCACAAATGGACAACTTACAGGATCTGTACCAGCCACAAAGGGAGTCAAGCAAGGGTGTATTCTAGCCCTGGAACTGTTCAACCTATATATAAATGATATTGTCCAGTGTCTAACATCTCCTGTGTAGCATGCCCCTAAATTGGCTACAACACCCATTTCAGTTCTATTATATGCAGATGATGCGGTTTTTCTATCCCATACAAAAGTAGGCCTAAAAAGACTGATGATGGCATTTTCAGGATATTGCCAGAGAGTACAGCTGGCCGTGAATTACAAGAAAACCAAAGTCACGGTTTTCTCAAGAAACTATAGAACTCATAGATGGCGCACGGACAACTAGCTAATTGAACAGGTCAAAGTTTTCAAATATCTTGGCCTCATTTTCCAGTCTATGGGGTTATGGGGCACACCAGAAATGTGCAAAAGAAAAAGCATCCCAAAGCATCCCAAAATTCTGACATGCTTTTTCTACACAAAAGGTGGTAAACATATACCATCAGTCCTGGAAGTGTTCCAAACAAAACCCCTAGCACAGTTGTTATATGGGGCTCAGATTTGGCACTCAGCTTGGATCTATGGAAGCTGCCCAATCAAAGATCTTAAGGCAAATTTTCTCTGTACTACCCTGTGTCCCATACACATCATTGCGCCTAGAGGCTAATCTTCCCTCGGTAGAATTACGAATTTGGCGTAGGGCACTTAACTATTGGCTTCACCAAAACTTAACCCCCCCCCCCCCCGGTCTAATAGCCCTAGTGCTGCAAGATTGTCACAAGAGCTCCTGGACTAAAATTGTCTACCAAAAACTTCACTTTGGTGGTTTATCACCACAACGGCTACTCACTTTCGGTTTTAGTAAAGCAAACAGTCTAATTTGTCAGTGCCTAAATCATACTGAGCATCAGAACAACTTGGCCACAATAAGGAAATTTTGCCCACGGTATGACAATTTTCCACCTACCCGTTTCGACTCTCTGGCACCCTATCTGCATAACCTAGCAATTCTAAAATATAGACAGGCTTTTACTCTTGCAAGATTGAATGTATTGCCCTCAGCTGTACTTGAGGGACGATTCCAACAGACTCCACACGAAAAACGCTTATGTCCCTGTGGAGATGGCAGTACCAAATCAGTGGCGCATGCCCTTCTGGCTTGCACTCTTGAGGAATGAGGTTATCACCCCTCTTTTATTGTCCATTCTGGGTTGCCCAGCCACTGCCACAGTGTCCTTTCTCTTGGCAGATCAAGATGATCAGGTGACAGCAAAGGCTGCCAGGTTTTTAGCTGGGGCAACTAGAATAAGATCCACCATTGATTCAAAACCCTAAAATGTATTTTATATAATTGACTTTTTATTTCTATTCTTTGTATATCGTGGTGTTGTTTTATTGCTATGGCCGATGGCTGACGCAAATAAAGATTCATTCATTCATTCATTCATTCATTCATTCATTCTGAGCTTGCCTGGAGTCAGGTGTGTCTCTCTGTGTGAAGCAGCAATGACTGTACTCTCTCTAAACTAGTATTATGTCAAATAACCACAGCAGCCACACTGTGTTACGACATCACATGACAGACATTTTGTTACTGGTACTCACAGTACTTTGTCAAAATTCAAAATGTGTCTGCTGGCCCCCAAAAGTTGGCAACTGCTGAAATACAATCATATGTAACCAAACACTGAGAGAAAGGGGGCAAATTTGTTGTTTCTAAATAGCAAACTTCTGAAGTCTGCTTGTTTTTGACAGCTTGTGAGATTAACTTCATTAAAATACCTGATGTTCCAAAGACTACATCCCATGGTGAACTAATAGGCTGTTCCTCCCCTTTGGCTCCTCCTTCCTTATCTGTGCCTTGTAATCCAACTCCTGCAACAGTGCTCACCATCTCTAACTGGAGGTCAATCTAGAATGAAATCAGAATAATTTTATTTGCTTTTTATGTTATTTATCAAGTCTGGAAAAAATATGCTACTCTCTATTGTCTTAATGTGTCTTTATCATATTTTATTGCATTATAAATATTATAAAAAGCCTTGAGACTTTTTAAAAATAGATTGATGTACAAGTCTAGTAAATCAAATCAATTGCCTTCCATGTTCTTCAGATTTGAAATACAGTATGATGGGTAGGCAGGGGAAGCTGACTAACTGAATTTGTCTTTTATAGTTCTTCACATGGACCTATCTTTAATTCTTAAACGACTTCCCTTTGAAATATTACTGAAATGTTACTGGTCTTAAGAAAAAGGTAAAGGATAAAATAATGTATTCCCCCCAAAATAATAATGGTGTTTATTAGTAAGAGAAATATTACGATGTCACTGAAAAGAACTTCTCCAGGTTATTCAACATTCACAGGCCTAATCTACACTGTAAAATTAGAATTGATTGAAACATGTACAAACAGTACATGATAATCTGGACAGAAATCAAAAGGTACGGTAAATACTGAAATCCTAATTTTACATAATTTAAGTTGTAAGCGGCCTGAATAGCACGGTAACAGTTGTTGTTGTTGTTGTTGTTTTATTATTATTATTAGAGATTTAGGTCACAAACTTTGACTTGGACATCTTATGTACTCTTGCTCATAGCACACTCCAACTCAAAATGATGTGGGCCAAATTATAATGTGCAGATTCATTTGTGAGGTGTATATATGGTCTCATGTGAGGGGTCTGGCATTCAAGTGAGCTGAATAAAATAACCAGTTTCATCCCAGCCCTATAATTCCATTGCTCTGCTGAGTAATGATAGTCTCTTGCTTATATTCCTAGATATTTCCTAGAGGGAAGGGAGACAAAACACATGGTTTTGTAGAGCCAAAATGCAATTACTTAAAAATGGAACTGAGAAATCATGGCACACAGCATTATTGCATTCCATTCTCTTTAGGAAAGCATAAAACTGTTGTACCTAATAACTTGCCTTAAAAGCATATGTGAAAAGGAAAAGAAATCTGTTCCAAATACTTTGGAAACATGTTTATAAATATTAGACAAGATTCTACTTTCAGATACATTGCATAGTTACTTTCACATCCATTTTACCAATGTATCTCATAAGAGAATTTGGCCATTCTCCTATATTTTTTTTCTAGTTAGGAAAGTTTACCTTCCTAATCAGATGGTTTTCTGTATCTGCTACATAAATAATATTGTTCTTTATAGCCACTCCCTGTGGAGAACTGAATAATGCTTCTGAAAATGTCCCATCTTTTCTTCCACTGTTGGGTCCTGAAAAGAAAACAAAACAAAAAAGAAATCAGCAGAATTAGAATTTGCATCAAAAGATTAACCATATGTAAGTGTAAAAGCCCTGAACTCTTAGAGAGCCCGGCATTGTTTAATTATTTAAGATGTCTGCCATTTATCTTCTTCAAGGAAAATGTATATTATTTTAAAAGAATATTCATATTTAAAATGTACTTGTGGAAATGGTCTTGAAATATGATTTATACATTTTCCAAATAACATTTTGTAGGCAATACAATAAAAACAAACCAGCTGCAATTACAAGAATTTTCTTTACAGCAAAGCCTCAGGTTTCAACTTCTGCAAGGCATTACACAGCTGTAAAAACAGAATTAAAAGCATTTACAGTACCTAGTCGGAAGCCCAGAGCAAGTAACAATTCATTTGTGACAGACAACTTGCTACACTCTGCATGGAAAACAGTTTTTAATAACACTTTTTACTAGTACTAGGAAGGGTACCAGCGGCACAGAATTCAAGATCTGCCATGACAGCATAAAAGCTAATATGAAAGGCTTTCCTACATTTAAGTTCTCACCTCCAACAGTGTGCAGAATTTGACCATTTTTCCTGACAACCACAATCCTGTGATGTCCAGTATCTGCTATTACCAATCTGTCCCCAGAGTTGTCCACTGTAATTTTGCCGGGAAAGAGCAAAGGCGAAGGTGGCAAATAGTCTCTATAGAGCTGTGCTCTAATTTTATTAGCATTGATTTGTCCTTGTTCTCTATAATACTTTAGGGCTATGGATGTAAATAGAAATAATTTGTCCTTGTGTCCTTCACCAACCAGAGTGAACAGCATATTCCCACGAGGTCCAACAATGATCAAGGTTGGCCAGCAGGATACTTCTAGCTCATGCCAAAGAGTTGCATCAGCATCATTTACCACGGGATGAGTGATGTTGTATCTAAGGACAGCACTTTTGATGTTATCCAGAACCTTTTCATTTGGAAATTTTGCCGAATGGACACCAACCACAAGGAGACCATCTGAAAGCACAGATAAAACACAGACACATATTAAATGCTACTTAAAGGCAATAAAAAAAGATTTAAATAAAGTGCAGATAAGGCTGGATCAAAAGCAAGCTCCCTAAATGGTTATATGGAACTCTAGACTAGAGCATTTTGTAGTTATTTGGCATATGGGGGAGGGGGGGCAGTTCAGAAGCTCAAGTTTTAATCCTCACAGTAGGACTGAGTTCCACTGAACATTATAGAATTTAGTTTAGAGGAGATATGCACAACATTTCATTGTTAGTATTAGGAGAAAGAATTTGCTTTGTACATCTATGACCACAAGGAAGGACATATCAAAGATGCCAACTGAATGAGAAAAAGGGCCATTAAATAAATGAAACCATCAGCTATGGGAGAAGGGGTAAAGAAGGGAATCAAGAATAGGTTTGCAGGAATTGGGGAATCAAAAAAGCATCTGTAACACAATAGCTGAAACTTCCACACAGAAATGGGCACAACCACAACGTATGCGGGCCTTGAAACCTAGTACTGGCTTAGTAAGGGATTTAAAATTAGGAACAAAAATTAAGTGTGCTATACTTGCATCCTGCTCCTTATAAAAAAACATACTGGCTACATTCTCATCTCAAACTGCAATCACAAAAGAGCTTGCAGCAGCCTCCCTTTCTCTGGTCTTTTTAACTCCATTGGCGACAGCTCCTGGTTTGCTGGTTCACACAATATGCTAAGACAAACCTTTGCTCAGCACATGGAGCAAAAGAGACAGAAAAAGGGCTTTGTGTCATACTTGCATGAAGATGAAAGCCCATAGGCTTGGATGTGGAGGATGTTTATCTGCAATTATAGAGGGCCTATTATAATGTTTAGTGCTACTGCAATCCAGGCCTGATGGTCAGTCATTTGCCAACAGTTCACATCAATCTTAGAGAACATTCAGCCTTCAATGACCAGAGGAAGCATCAAAACAACATTGTAAAGTTTTTCGTAGTTCGATTGCAGGTATGTTACTGCCTCCTCACAATGCCAACATTCCTGGAATTGAGTTTTCCAGAGAGTCAAGCTTGTAGTTCTAAAATTCAGTTATCATTATCTGGTTTCATTACTTTTTAAATTTATTTATAAATGTAAATATATCACTGAAACCTTGCCAAGCAAACCTAGCATAGAAACAAGCCCAAATTAACATTCTGCATTAAATGTTTCATATATGAATAAATGTTGCATATAATTAACCAGTAATCCGTGAAGCTACTCATCTCTCTAGGAACAGGAACTAATGTGCTACTCCACACCAACCTCAATCTACATTTCACCGAAGTGGTTTTTTTTTAGCTATGGTTTTATGTTTTGCTAAAATATAGATGCTGACTTCAAAAACAAAAGCTGTTAGCTGCTTTGGAGACCGTACAAGGAAAGGCAGGGTATAAATATTTTAAATAAATAATGTTGATAAAAACCTATGTTCTCAAGCATTTAAGATAAAATATGAAAAAAGCAATAAACTACACCAGAAAAGTTTCATGTAACCAAACTACTCTTTCTACTTTTATAATGTTTTTATATCTATTGACACTTATCAAAAAATATACAAAAGTTCATACCCAATACAAAGTATATTTTTATAATTACCAAAGCAAAAAGAAGAGAAAGAAAAAAGATGAAAAAAACTTCCGATTCTCTGTCAGTCAGCTAAATATAGTAACTTGTTCAAAGTACAGTGGTACCTCGGGTTACATACACTTCAGGTTACAGACTCCGCTAACCCAGAAATATTACCTTGGGTTAAGAACTTTGCTTCAGGATGAGAACAAAAATTATGCTCCGGCAGCGCAGCGGTAGCAGGAGGCCGCATTAGCTAAAGTGGTGCTTCAGGTTAAGAACGGTTTCAGGTTAAGAACGGACCTCCGGAACGAATTAAGTACTTAACCCGAGGTACCACTGTATTCACTCAGTAAAATCTAACTATTCTATTTTCTATAAGCCAATACACATCTTCCAAGGACCATTTGTGTGTCAGCTGTACACCAGTATCTAACGCTCGTTATTTTATCATGTCTCAATGCCCCATGAACTGCTTTCGTAAGGAACTAAACTGACAGTGTGGAATTATGATACGCTGATACTTTCGTGAAATTTCCCATTTTTAAAATACATGCCAATATAAACTCATTACAGGGTGAATAAAAACCAGTAACAAAATATTCCATCTGTCTCCTGCAGAACCAAGCAGACTGCAAGAGTAGGGAAGCCTCCTAATCATTAGGCTGCTGGAGAAGGAATGAAGCTCTTAATACCTCCTCTGCTAAACTAGTAACTTTTGTGGGTTTATTTGCAAGGCTGTGCTTGGCACAATAATTAATTTCAGAATGCTAGGACGCAAAGTGTAAGGGAATGCCTAATCCCAGGAATGGGATTTGGTTCTTGTTAATCAGTGTTGAGGGAAAGGCTTTTAGCACATTTTTATAGAAATCACATGTCTACTGGGCTGAGCCCTGACATTAAACACAGGTTCTAATTCATTACATGTAGAAATTTGGGCTGCAATACTAATCCCACTTATCTGGGAGTATGCCCCAATGAATGTAGTAGGACTTATATGTGAATAGACATGGTTAGGATTGAATTGTTATTAAAAATGAATACTGTCCAATCCACTGTGGCATCATCAGTCTTAAATTACTCTAACAGCTTAAACACGATAGTAACCTTGAACTCATTTCATAAGTATTGAAAAATGGTATGAAAAAATTGGCACTGTTAAACGTTAATGAGCAAAATATATCACTAGGTAAAGAGACCCCTGACCGTTAGGTCCAGTCGCGGATGACTCTGGGGTTGCGGCGCTCATCTCTCTTTACTGGCCGAGGGAGCCGGCGTACAGCTCGGATCCGGGTCATGTGGCCAGCATGACTAAGCTGCTTCTGGCAAAACCAGAGCAGCGCACGGAAATGCCGTTTATCTTCCCGCCGGAGCAGTACCTATTTATCTACTTGCACTTTGTGCTTTCGAAATGCTAGGTTGGCAGGAGGAGGGACTGAGCAACGAGAGCTCACCCGGCCACAGGGATTTGAACCGCCAACCTTCTGATCGGCAAGCCCTAGGATCTGTGGTTTAACACACAGTGCCACCTGCGTCCCTAATATACCACTAGTAATGTCTTATCAGTGAATAGTGGTGCAAATTTAAGGAGAAAAAAAACACTTCCACCCAGCCCTCCATCTGCAAGCAAATTATATCAATGTTTCAAAGATTTAACCAATCTGCCCTTCCCTTCCCAAAAGAAAAATAATTATTTCAACATTCTAATGACAGCTAATTTATAAAAAAATAGTTATATCACCCTTCCAGCTCCTTAAAACAGAAAATCTCACAAGAATTTCCCCTGCCCTTCTGTTATGTAGTGTTGACAGAACATTACCATAAATAAGATTCTAGCAGTCTGCTCTGTTAACAGACAGAACCCTGTGGAAGGTGATAGCTATCTAATTTCAAGGCCTCTTCCCACACATAAGATAAACAATTCCAACTCTTCAAACTGCACTGCATTTAATTACATACCAAGTGGAACAGAGAACTTTAATTTCTTATTGATATTGAATTCAACTGCACCGCTTTTGCTTTCAATAGGGTCTGAAATAGGATAGCAAAACATTTCCATCTTGGATGTAGTCCAGTACTCTTTCATCCAAGCTTGGAATCAATGTTTAAATTCTGAGCTAGGGATTTAGTAAGAATAAGTGCATGATATAATCCTTACAAAACCTGGCAGCTTGTTGTCAGGCTCTGAAGACATGCTCATGACTTCAGGACAAGTTCTGCAATGGAGAGTCTAAATACCATTGCTCTGTCTCTGGAATAAAAAATGGAACTGAAAATGAGATACAGATTTAGTGTGCAAACTAGAGTTCCCAGATCTCTACTATTCCTTCCTGTTCTACTACCTAGACCTGGTGATATGGCAGATGAATACAACTTGGCCTGCACTCACAAGCAAGATGTATCTTAATTATTGTTTTGTCTCCTGATTATAAAGTATACAAAAGCTATAGTCCTATGCACACTGAAGTCCTTAGTGCTGAGTATGCATGCATAGGATCAGTTTTTTTAAAAAGGAATAGACAACATGTCCACGAAGGCTTTAACAGAAAAGGAAAGGATACCAAACTACAAAATCTCTACAGATCAGATATATAACTGTAGCAGTATGTAGTGCCACTTCAAACATGAATAGAAAGGCTACTGTTTGAGCACAACATTCACTCTGTATCATGGAGAAAATATTCATACAAGAAAACAGGCAGTAAACATTGTGCAAAGAGCTTGTTCAATGGTAGTTTCTGAGTAGTGTGCTTGCCAAATGCTTTCACAGACCTTCTCTTCACACAATACAGTAGTCAAAGCAGAAATGCACATCAGCACCTTGATCCTAGCACTTCAAACTTGTGTTTCATTTATTTAATTCCACATCAAACATCAGTCTCAGTAATTTAGGGAAAAAGTAATTCAGATTTGAGAACACTTATATCTATGCTCTAGTTGAGATTCCTGCACTGCGGAGGGTTGGTCTAGATGACTATTGGGGTCCTTTCCAAATATATCAAATGTAAAATTCTACTTTGTGAGGATGCAGTTGGATTCAATCTGCACTGAAAAGATTACACAATAGCAGCAAACTGGCCTTCTACCAAAGTATTTCTGTCAAGAAGCACTTCCTCATACAGCAATCCAACAGGCCATTTCTAAACTGTTGATGTGAAATGAATGTGCATTAGGGCTTAAAATAACCTTGTGAATGCCACACTGGATGCAGAAATAGCACTAGCAATGATAAGAGCAAGAACATATCTGATAAACATGCTAACTGGCAACAATTCATGTTCTAAAACACACCTACAAAATTCCAGATGTACACGTTAATTTAAAAAATGTGATGACCTTGACAATGTCATATAACAACTCATTGGGTTTACGATCTCCTATCATGTAAATATAATAATGGACTTTTGTTTTAAAACAGCTACTTACAAGAGAATATCTGTAGCACAATAATATAAAATATGTACATCAGAACAGCAAGAGTTTATGCTAGAATTCTAAAATTAAGATATGTATTCCAGCAAAAAAACTGATAAATTTTAATTTTGCAAACTAGAAATTTGTACTTATAGTTTGCTTAAGTAAGACACTAAGGTTCATGCAACATGCTATTATATACTACGCAGTAACAATTTCACACTTAAATATATTGGGTTGTATTTAACATAGCATAAGGGATGCGGGTGGCGCTGTGGGTAAAACCTCAGAGCCTAGGGCTTGCTGATCGCATGGTTGGCGGTTCGAATCCCCACGGCGGGGTGAGCTCCCATCTTTCGGTCCCAGCTCCTGCCCACCTAGCAGTTCGAAAGCACCCTTAAGAGCAAGTAGATAAATAGGTACCGCTTTATAGCGGGAAGGTAAACAGCGTTTCCGTGTGCTGCGCTGGTGCTGGCTCGCCAGAGCAGCTTTGTCACACTGGCCACGTGACCCGGAAGTGTCTCCGGACAGTGCTGGCTCCCGGCCTCTAGGGCGCACAACCCTAGAGTCCGACACGACTGGCCCATACGGGCAGGGGTACCTTTACCTTTTATTTAACATAGCACCGAGGGGATAATTCTGTCAGTATGAGAATGTTTTCTTCTCCAAATCAACAATAGAATTTGTTGACTAGAAATGTAGCAAGCTACTGGGTCTTTATGTCCAAAATGGAGAGCTCTGGTTTAATAACTAGGATGAAACCATGAAGGAAGATTCTAGCCCATTTTCCTGGTTTGTTAAGCAATATATATCAAGTTTGCACATAACAGGAAACTTTCACTTAATTCAATCCAGGATATTCATGCTGAAGTCAGGACACAATGGGAGAGGGGCAAGGGAGGAGAGCTTGGCCACAACACTTATTCCTGGCTCCACAAACTATGTTTTATGAAGAAAGGCATGATAACATTAACTAGGTCATTCTCAGTAAAGTGCACTTGGGATTCCAGTAAATTGTACCCAAGAACGTACATTAATGTGTGTACCTAGAATCCTTACTATGGAACATTGTCTAAGAGGCTCTATATGTCAACCATCAGAACCTGAATGCAAAATTGCAAATTGTAGACGGAATCAAGATTTCTATCATTCCACAATCTCAGCCAGTTGGCTGCAAATCAAGCAGTGCTGTGACAAACCCTTTGACAACCAGATCAGGGTTACAGAACAGGTGGCACCCCAGATGCTGTTAAGATTCCAACACCATCATTCCCAGCCCAGCAGGGTACATCAAGCAAGCTCAAAGGTTCTACTTCCCTGCAGTGGACTATGCTTCCCCAGCTATGTGCAGTGCCAGAATATGCTTACTTATTGGGGTAAAACCAGTCAAAGCATAGGTTGATGATCACTAAATGGAAGATCATCAAGTAAAAAGGAACAATATACAGTGGTACCTTGGGATGTGAACAGGATCCATTCTGGAGCCCCGTTCGCATCTTGAAGTAAACGTAATACACAACTGTGCGTCTGCGCGGGTCGCATTTCGCCGTTTCCGCGCACGAAGTCATTTTGACCATCTGCGCATACACGAGCAGCGAAACCCAGAAGTAATGCGCTCTGTTACTTCCAGGTCACCGCAGAGTGCAACCCGAAAATACTTATCCTGAAGCATATTTATGCTGAGGTATGACTGTAGTCTCTTTAAATTATTTACAGTGCAGTCTTATGTATGTGAGTGCCAGTGATTTGAGTAGGGTTTAGGTTGCAATCCAACCCCACCATAGCTGTCAACGTTTTCCTTTTTTTAAGGGAAATTCCCTTATTCCGAATAGGATTCCTCGCAAGAAAAGGGAAAAGTTGACAGCTATGAACCCCACCCCCCACTCCCTGACAGTGGGGCTTTGCAGAGGAACAGAGAAACCATGGCATCTGCAGCCTGGTCATTCACAACAGCTAATGCAGAAGGAAGCAAGTATGATTGGGCTTGATTCCTTAGCCAGCTCTGGTTTGGTCCCAATGCTGATGCAAGTGAGACTGTTTTGAGATCCAGTGGATCTGAGACTGGCTCACCCTGCCTCTGGAATGACCCATTTATGTTTTATGCTGGTCCTCACCAGCGGGCCAACTGCCTGCCCATTTGGCAGGTGGTAGGAGGAGATTGGCACCTACAGAGTGCCATAAGTTTGTTTGTTTTTAATTGCTCTGCTATTCCCTAATAAGCACGCATACGATTGCATCCAAAATTAAAACAGGAAGGAACAGAGCCAAAGGTTCTGGACTCCAGGGTATATGTGATCAGATCAGCTTTTTCATTACAAAATTTTAAAAATGTTTCTTCTATAATTATAAATATACAGCAGGGCATTACTTGGAACAGGATAGCAGAATACATGAAAATACATTCATTAAAAGAAAGTGTTTAAATTAATTTTTGACAATGCCTATGAGAGCTACTGAATTTATTCAGATCAAATGCTATAAAAGATTTACAGGGTCATCCAGAAAAAAAATAAGACTTGTTGATACCTTTCACAGAGTACTTCTGCTCTAACTCATGGAGATCAGGCAGTATGTGAATACAATTGATGCAACAGTAAGTGAAGAAATCTAACACCACCACTTTGCCACAAAGGTCTTTGTACAGAGACAGCGATTCTTCTGTATTCAGCCATTGTAAATCTGAAATCAGAGGGCAAATAACTCCATTATTTTCAAGAAGCAAAAGTGCAAGGAACTATGCAAATTCAAAAATAGCAGATGACTACTGCTACATTCAAATTAAAAAGAAAACTTTTCATACATACATCTACTTAATATTTCATAATCTGTATTTTTTCAGGACTCCCAAGATAACCAACCTAACATAAAACTGGAAAACTACCCTATTTCACATTCAGGCATGCTAACTTTCAAAAACAAACAGCCACACGTCCAAAAGTATTTTTCATTTTGTTAAAGAATATTTTTGACAACAAAATAATATTACTCAATTTTGATGTTGACATATATGATATATAACCATACACTAACTTGAAGTGGAGCTAATTCTTAAGCATCCACTTTCATAACTGGCAATTTTAACTCATAAGGAAAAGTAGTTGGCAGTTACTATTCTTTGCAAGATGAAATAATAGTAGTTGGTTGTATTTTTTTACCCATCTTTCTTGTGGAATAATTCTCAATATATATACAATTAAGCACGGTTAGTTGGCATTATTACCTTCTGTCGAAATAACAGGTAATCTGAAGTAGTTTGAACCAACAAATTAGTGGGATATAATACCAGTGTCGAAGTCTGAAACAATGAGAACAACTTGCATCTGCTACTTATCCAACCACCACATTGTAGTGCCCGCCTAGCCTCACTTCAATGAGTTCCACTGGTGGTAGCTTTCACCTGTCATGTGGGTGGATGCACTGGGGTGATCCTCACTGGTGGTGCTAACCCACCAGCAGAGGCAGGCAGGACTGTGTGCAGGGACACTTCAACCAAACCAGTGACCGAGTTTGGGCTTTCAAATTTCAGTGGTCCTTTGCGACACCAAAATCTCTTCCTCGCCCCCCCCCCCATCATCATTGTTGCAGCGTACCCTCTTGGCTCAGTCTCCAGTGTGGGTGAATTGGCTTCACTCCCCTAAATCTACCTTTGCCCAAACCCCCTCCAACACAGATGTGAGGGTTGGGATTGCACTGCCTCTTCTGAATAGACACATATTGCATTTCAACTGTGTATGGGGCAGAACTCTGCATGCAGCAAGGTAGTCATTGCTTTTTTATAGAATCATAGAATTGGAAGGGACCCTGAGGATCATCTAGTCCAACCCCCTACAATGCAGCTGTCCCATACAGGGATCGAACCTGCAACCACTGTCTTATCAGCACCATGCTCTAACCAACTGAGCAATCTGGTCTCGGGTATCGGGCAGCCAAATATCCGATGATTCGGCGTAAGTACAAGTTAACAAATAACTTTGGAGTAAACATGAATGGAGTTGCAGCCTTGTTTCCCAAGATAGTGAACAAATACAACAACATAATTACTGCCCCTGGATCTAAGCATCAGCTACTGAGATTACAGTTCCCACTTGTACCTTATGTATTTGCTGAAAGAGTGGAGGAAAAGGGAGTTGTCAACACTGATACTATTATTTTTAATCTGGAATGTGTTGCTTAACATTGCTTGCGACCAAAGAAAGAGTTTAAAGTGAATGTGATGGGGGCCAGGACCATCCGTTTAATTCTGGATTATTTTTTAAAGATGTAAGAGAGACCCAGAATAATTTTGCAGGTGCAACTGTTTTCCACTTCTGCATGCAACTCTCTTTTCTATGTAGCTATTCCCAATGCAGGTGCCTGTGTCCCCTTTCATTTCTGAAGAGAGGAGAAAAACTGGTGTATATACATGGGGTTGGCGGCGGGGAGAAGAATGCAAAAGAGTTCTCTTAAGTTTCAAGATTGCAAAAACCCATTGCATTTAAAAAAAAAAAAAATCCATTGCAAACGTCGTTTGCAACATCTAGTTTCCAGCACCCAGAAAGAAAGAGACGATGAGCGGAAAGGGACGACAGGAGGAACACCAATTCGCGCTGCGAGAGCTTGAGGATGCGCGGAAAGGCGGCGTCTCAGCGCTGGGCTTTTGGCGGAGGTCCTTCTCGTCCAATCCTCAAAGCTCACCTGCTCCGAACTCGGGGACTTTCAAATCCCGCTCCCAGGTGTCCACCTTCCGCAGGTGCTGATATACCAGGTTCTCCTTCTCCTGAGCCGTCGTCGCTTCCTCCAGCGCGCAGTCCAGCTGGCTCTGCGCGGGCAGAAGGCCGGCCAAGCCCCCGCCGGCCGCCATCTTGCCTCTCTAACTCCCTCCCGGAGAGAAAGAACTCTGAGAGGAGGACGCTGCCTGTTTACTGCTCTTCGCTTTCGCTTTCAGCACTTTCGAGAGACTGCTGTCTGGTCAGTGGAGCAAATCGCCCTCACACGTCCTACCGTGGCGGGGGAAATAGGGACGTGGTAACAAAAAAATAAATCGGTTTTTCGGACTAAGTGGTTTTTGTTTTCCCCTTTTGTATTTCCAAAAAAGCATCCCAAATCGCATATTCGACAAGAAATACACAAGCATCATAATTCCAAGTCAGTCGATTCGGAAGAAAGAAAAAAAAATGGACCACACTTGGTAAAAGGAACAAATTTTTTTTTTTTAAAAAGGGTTGAAGAAAATAAGAGGGTGTTGTTGTCAATTTCTTTAAAAGCAAGCAGAATGCCGGGGGTGGACATTGGCGAAAGCGCAGGGCGGTAAACGGCGTGACTTTCCAGAAGCAAAAATAGGCGGCGCGAGAGAGGCGGCAAAAGCTGACCAGGAAGGAAAGAATGGGAGGCTTGCCTTTGGCGCTGCTGTCAAACGTGTGAGTAGGACGGAGGTGGGGGGCTGTTTGGTCGGTGTGAGAAGGCGAGGGACGGCAGTATCCTGCACTGTTTTCTGGTGCGCCAGGTACTGAGCTGAGTCAGAATCGGTCCCCTTGAGCAGATTCATGGCTTACTAGGGAGTCCAAAAGCCAGGGCGGCGCTTGCCACTGCTGCTGCTTTCCTTCTGACTGAGTAGATGTCTGGGGGTTTCTTCCCCCTCCCCTTTACGTTTAAAACAGGGGCACGTATGCAGTCGGGTTAATTTGCACAAGACTGTCCTGGGAAACAGAGTTGTGCTGAGTACACCCTCAAAGCACATTTCCCCCGCCTCAAAGAATTTTGGGTATGGGTGCTGTAATTCACCTCTCGCCCAGTAATAATTTCCAGCAGCCCTCAGCAAACTACAATGCCCATAATTCTTTTAGGCGTGTTAATGTGCACGCACTTTGATATGCTGACATCATGAGGTTCTTTTTGTTGGGCCAGGGCTTGAAGACAAACAGAATAAAACAACAGCAACAACCCTTGAATGGGGAAAGGAAGAAGAAAAATCCTATCTTCTGTTTAGGCTACTGTCTTCTTCAAGTCAGCCTTCAAAGCTGGTGCCCTGTCAAATTTTCAGTTGTGATGGACAGATACAGAATGAGATGGAATAAGTGCAGCGTTCTCTTTTCCCTCTTTGGTGGTGGTGTATTGTGGTTAAAACAAGCCGCTGCCTGCAAAATGCTGTAACTAGAAGCTCACAATGAGGTTCAGGGGATGGGTTAGGGTGGTGCTGTGGTCTAAACCACAGAGCCTAGGGCTTGCCCATCAGAAGGTTGGCGGTTCAAATCACCGCGACAGGGTGAGCTCCCGTTGCTCAGTCCCAGCTCCTGCCAACCTAGCAGCTCGAAAGCACGGCAAAGTGCAAGTAGATAAATAGGTACAGCTCCGGCAGGAAGGTAAACGGCGTTTCCATGCGCTGCTCTGGTTCGCCAGAAGCGGCTTAGTCATGCTGGCCCGGAAGCTGCCTGCCGACAAATGCCGGCTCCCTCGGCCACTAAAGCAAGATGAGCACCGCAACCCCAGAGTCGTCCGCAACTGGACTTAACGGTCGGGGTCCCTTTACCTTTACTTGTTTTCCAAAGGGATAGAAAGGAATAAATGTACATTTTTTTTGAAAATTAGTTTAATTGTTCTGTTTAACACAATGAGATTTGCAAACATGCAGCTGAAAATGTGGGGTTGTTCTGAAATTTACATGCTGATCCTAAACATGTTCATTTCGATGCAAGATTTGTTGTTCTCAACAGGATATGTATGCAGATAGTATGCTTCAAACTGCAGATAGATTGAAGTGTTGTACCTATTTTTTACTGAACAGGTTTTGAGTTTCTTGACAGTTAGCTGGGTTAAGGTTGCCACAGCAATTTTTATTCACAACTCAAAACGTATACTCAATAGCCAGAATAATCAGTCACAGCAGTAATAATTCTTAGTTTTGCAGTGCTAATTTAACATCTATAAAATCCCTGGTCTCAATTAAGATGGAATGAAATTGCCTGATAAATTCTAATCCAGCAATTTTGTGCTAAAGTTAACTCTAATTTTCAGTTATTGAACTTTAAATAGCCAAAAGACAGTTGGTTTTGCTGATTTAGACATAACATGGCCATTTCTCAGGATATGTCGTGCTGTGAGGGACTAGACATAATTTTGCCTCTTCTTATTGTTCTTTATTTCAGAATCATAGAGGGAAACAAAGAAGTCAATTGTACTGTTCCAGAGTACTCTAAGCAAACATCCCATAAACTGAGATTATGACTTACCTCACAGATAGAAGAGAAAGACTTTCTACTATTCTTAAGTGCACTTTAGTTTCATGTTTAAATGTAATTTATTGAACTAAACCAAACTTGAGCTTTTTAAAATTGTGTTTGGTTATCTTTGTCATATACAACAAGGAGATAAAATCCAGTGTAGTGGAAGAAAACAATACACATATTTTAAAATGCTACAATATTATTAAATCTGAAGAAGATATTTTGTATGTTGTTGAGCTGTCATGTCTGACGTTAGCCTGTTGGAGGAAGACATTTGGGAGTACAAATCTATTCGGAAGCTAAAGTCAGACCAGAATTCAGAAGCTATCTGTACAAATGTACATAAAGCAAACGGTGGAAAGTCACAAAGACATGGCAATAGGAAAACATCAGAAGAAAAACAGACTTCGAAGATGACAAAGCAGGGACCAAGGCAAAGAAGTAGCCAAACACCTTTAAAACCAGATCTACATGTCGGTGTTCCCAATAATGACCCTGCCACACAGTCACATGAAGGCATTTCATTGACACCATCAAAGCGAAAGAAAAACTGCAAGAAGCAAACCCCTTCAAAAGCTCGTCCAATTTATGAAGGACATTGCCCAAGTTGCCAGATGCCATTTTCTTTGTTGTTGATCCAAACACCTCATTGGCATGTGACAGAATGTTTAGATGGCTCAAGAACTGCTGAAAAAGGTGCAGCCATGGTTGGGGAGAAGGTGTCTTTCAAATATATTTGCTACTGTGTTTGTGTGTGTGCTTTTGCCTTTAACAGGAGTCCAAAATTTGGAAACTTCGCAGGTGAAACCTTTTCTATCACTTACCTCCATGTGAGGGAAACGTTTACTTAAATTTCTGCAGCAGGCTGTAAGATGACATGTAAAAATAATAGTAGCCCTTTTTCAAAGTTGAAACAAACTTCCAAAAACTTACATCAGGTTGAAAATTGAAATAACTGGGAAAGTTAGCATTATTTCATAATGTAAAAATGTTTATCTGATTTCAGAGAACAAAATCTTGCAGTTCTGAATTACAGGTTCTGGGCCAGTGGCAAGATATAGTCTTAAATACGTAATGCAAACAGAATTCAAAATGCTAGGTTTTTTGTTTTTCTGATAACATTCTACATCAACAAAACATGAACAAAAATGATACAACAAGAAAAATCTTTCCTTTCAAAGATTTCAAAGAATCAACAAAAAACCAGAAAACATTTCTTGACTTCCTATCCTCTCTTTCCATGGTTCCTTTTAACCCCTCTTTTCCTTGTGTTTTCTAAGTTCATCCCATCTTTCGCAACCATTTTATATACTTTATTTATTTCTTACTCTGCTGAAAATATTACCATCCTGCTAAGTAAATTGTTTGCTTATAATACTTTTCCATATATTCTATAAATAGTATCCAGTCCTCTTTATATTTTTCATCATTTTGGTTTCTTATTCTAGTGGTCATCCTTGCTAACGCCAGATATTCTAACAGTTTAATATGCCAGTCTTCTTTTGCTGGCACTTTTATCTGTTTTCCATTTTTGTGCTAATAATACATGGCCGACCATTGTAGCATATTAAAACAACTTTATTTCTTTATTGTAAACTGCTGTTGTTATTAACCCCAGCAATAGTGCTTCTGGATTTTTAGCAAAAGATTTTAAAAACATTTTTAAAAATTCAATATAAATCATTTCCCAATAATTTTTAATTATGCTACACAACCACCACATGTTGTTTTACACTTCCAAAAGTTGCCCTTTATTGATTTTTACATTTTTGCTAATTGGTCGTTGTTTTCAATACCACCTTCATAAAGTTCTCTCTTAACATATAGCATGCCGTAAATCTTATATTTGCTTTCCACAGTTGTTCCCATAGTATAAAATAAATATTGGGTCCAGCTTAAATGTTGTCTAACTTAAATGTTGCCTGAAATGCTAGGTTTTACATATACAATTTTACAAAGCTAAAGTGCCAGCCTGTGCCTTGTGTTATCTTTTGAGGTCCTTATCTTAAGGGCATTAATGTTACTTGTTTCTGCCTAAGGAAGCAGATCACAACGTTACATGTTGTTATTTTGTTTTCAGATAGTTGAAAAGTTTTCAGTCAAGACATTGCATGCTGTTCTAATAACAGTTATTTGGATGTGAGACAATTCATTTCCAAGGAACTTTATTTCTGTGTAAGAAGGGAAGAATGTATTGCCTTTAATTCAGAATAGGGAGGACTTTCTTGTACATCTTCATGCATGCTGAAACGTCCTCTTTGAAATTAAAGGCTCTCTTCTTTCAAGTGGTGCTGTCATATGACATCAGACATTACAGTGAACTAACATCTAGCATACATGTACTAAATTTGAGACTATAACGCTAATGTACAGAAGGTTGACAATTGTCATATTTTTTGTGTTTTTTAAGTAAACCTTTTGGGAACCATGTTGTTCTGTAAGTATACAGTTGTACTCAAAACACATTTTGTTTTCTTCCATTCCCAACATGTTTTTGTTTCTTTTCTTAGAGTGCCCTGATGGTCTTCTGTGTACTTCAACTATTCCTTCTCATTACAAACGTTATAGCCACACCCTTCTTGCTGCAAGCAGAGCAGGGGAATATGTTGCTGAATTTTCCTCATCTAACACAGAAAAGGATTTATTTAGTCTTGGTACTGCTTCATCCATCAACTGCAGTGCCTTCAGCGATGGGGTGTTGCAGGATCTGAAAGACTTCCAGAGTGTGGGAAAACCTCCAAGACAGTGCTTTCTGTTGCCAAAAGCTACAAACGTTACAGAAAATGTTAAAGAATCTGAACACAGTACACAGCGTACAGATGAAGTAAAGCTGGCTGAGTGCTGTGGTTCTCTTTATCAAGAAACTGAAAGTGGTGAAGATCTGGACAGTGGCTCTTACCAACGAAGTACGGTAATCTCAGAAGCTGACCTAAGTGACTGTGATATTTCCTACTCTCCACTTAACACAGATGGGGAAGACACTATAGAGACAGATGACGAGGAGAACATAGAGGTAGAACGTTTTAGAAAAAGGCTATTTGATTTTGGGAGCCTAGAAGACAAAAGTGGAAGGATTGGAAGTTTTAATAAGCCACTAACTGCTTCACAACTAAGTGACCAGGAACACAACATAGAGCATAATTTTACAGTAAGCAGTGAATCCTACAAAACATTAAATGCATTCCAAAGTCTGGATGGTGTTTGTAAGACTCTCTCTCAAAGTAGCATGCTTAGCAAAGTTTGCAGTTCAGCAAGTATATTGGATCAGTTGAAACATCCCACAGAAGCACCCATTCCCCCTGTTGAATATAAAAAAACTCTGGAGAAACCTGAGGAGCTAAAATTGAGTGCTTCAGCTTTTGATGCAGGTGAATGTGGGTGGGGCAACTCTGATTACTCTAATTGGGCCTCTACAGAGTCTGCTAAGGGCACATTGCTTTCAGAATTTAGAGAAGAAGGTACTAAGTCTCCTCTACCTGGCCTAAGAGATACTGTGGAAGAACCCAGTAGTAGCTTAGTTACTGAAGGTAAAAGTGTTACTGGCATATGTAGAAGCAGGTTGGCTCATAACAATTCATATTCAGTATCAGAAAAAGTGGGAAGGCTTTGTAATAACATAGCTATGCCTGTTTTCCCAAGTACAGTCTCTAAAACACTGCCATGTGTTTCTGCTGCTAGTGCTGAAGTCAAAACCACTCCTGCCAAGGAACTAAAACAAATGGATATTGGTGTTTTCTTTGGGTTGCAACCGAAAGCCAAAATGGAGAGTAACCAAAAGAAAAATCTCTGTGAAAGTACACAGACTTTGAGTCCACCGGCTGCTGCAGGAAAGCGGCCCGGATCTCGAAAGAGGAAAGCTGAAGGATCAGTGGGAGAGTCTGATACAATCAGAGAAAGTTCAAGCAAAAATGTCATCTCTGCAGATCCAACATCTGGTGGACAGAAAAGGTGGACAAAGAGGTTTAGGGAGGCCTGTCCTGCTGAAGAGGGAACAAGAAAAAAACAGTGTCCCTTCTATAAGAAGATACCAGGTAGCAGGCTCTATTTTGTTTTAGAACTGTAATTCTCCTTAAGTATAAAACATCTTTTCATCTTTTGTGCTATGTGAAATTCCTCTTTGAAGCACTTCTTCATCTCTTTTTAAAGACCGCAGTTCTGCTCTTAAGATGGGAGGAAGCCTTTAACAATCACCAAAATATAAGTAAAAGAGCGAGCATTGCTATGAGTTCCCATTAAAAACCTTATTTTGTGGAGAAGTGTGAAACTATAGAATAGTAATAGTAATAAGAGTTACTTTATTTTCTTGAAGAATAGGACTAAATACTCTTAATTTTTTAGAAAGAGTATTTAGGAAAATAAGTGCCATTAAAATTTAATTATGTTTCTAAATCTGAAGCTCATCAAATTCTGTAACATTGTCTCATATATTATTTAAAGCTTTCTATGAAATTGACCATTTCATATGAAATTTCTTTCTCTTCTACTACACATTTGATAAATTGTTTGTGGAGCCTCATCCTGTGCATATTTCTTTGGAAATAAGCCTTACTGATTTCATGGGGCTTACTCCCAAGTAATTATGCATAGAATTGCAGCCTCAAAGCTCTTACAAGCATGTATAGTTTTACTCAGAAGTAAGTCCCATGGTATTCCCAGATAAGTGTGCACAGGATTGCAGCCATAGTATGTTGAATCATACCAACCCACAAAAGAATGTAGCAACTCACGTTTTCAAGATTGCTTATTTGAAATGCTTCACTGGCTGCATTTCATGTTGACCAATGTTACATTTCCTGGGTATTACACCCAGAACTGGAAACTATTCTATGCATCCCTTGAGTTCTCTTAGTCCTTGCTCTTTCAGGTTGCAGTCTCCTGAATTTCCAACCAATATTTCTGATGTTCACCACCTCTGTGGCTCTTGAGCCCTATGCACAGGCAATCTAGGATTCTGTGCTAAAATAATTAACTGGGTTAAATTATTCTGTGTGTATTTGCGTATTTAATTGTTTAAAAGTTTTCATTTGGAAGTTTGTGGTGTTTTGCGATGACTGGCCAAGAAAGAGAGGGACTTTGATCAAAAGTGTAAAAAATTAATAAATACACAAGATGTGTTGAGAGACCTGGTACAGATTATATTTGCTCTGGCAGTTAACCTCTTTGTCTTGTGTCACTTAAACCCTTCCCTTTATTTTCATTCACTTTTTAAATTGCTAGTGGTAGTTGTTGACCTTGGCAATTCCAGTGTACATTAGCTGATTGGCTGTTCTTGTATTAATTTGTTACAGGTACAGGTTTTGTAGTAGATGCATTCCAGTATGGAGAAATTGAAGGATGCAAGGCTTATTTTCTTACACACTTCCATTCTGATCATTATGGTGGCCTAACTAAAAAGTTTACATTCCCAATATATTGCAATAAGGTAGGTTTGGGCTCAAGGGTGATGTGCACAATAAGAGTTATGCAGTCTATGCAAATGTTACTGATACACAGCTGGTACATTTAATTTTACAGTTGACTTGAATAAATCTGTCATTTACTTCTGGGATTTATCTTTTTTGGGTTAGCACAAATGGTGGTCAGGAGCTGCTAGAATAGCTAACCTGACCTTCACTTAGTTTTTTAAAGTCATCCTTACCACTACTGTCCTTTTTGCAGAACTGTAAGTTGTAATATTGAAGAGAACAGAGCACATGCCAAAATCACAATGTTCAAGAGTCTCTAGCACAGAGGAGACAATAATCAATACCAGTGCTCCAAGCCTGTAAGATACATGTTTGGAAAGAGCTTATCTGTTATTTATTATTGAAAAGGGGGCAGGGTTGAACTATGGGTTGAATCTCTTTCTCCATTCTGAATTATAAAACTGGTGATAGATGACCTATATCAATAAGTTTGTCTCCACCAATTCCCTCGCCTCAGGTCACTGATGTGTATCATGCTCTGTTTCTTTAAAGTTACATACTAGACATTTTACAATTCTAGCTTGCACACACATCAATTTTCCTATTCTGTAATATATAAAGAAGAAAATAGGGAAAGAGACAGACAGACAGAAAGAGAGAAAGAAAAGAACAAGAACAAAAAACCCATGGGGTAGTGGGGTGAGCAGTTTAACCGGAAAAGAATCATAGAATCATAGAGTTGGAAGAGACCACAAGGGCCATCGAGTCCAACCCCCTGCCAAGCAGGAAACACCATCAGAGCACTCCTGACATATGGTTGTCAAGCCTCTGCTTAAAGACCTCCAAATAAGGAGACTCCACCACACTCCTTGGCAGCAAATTCCACTGTCGAACAGCTCTTACTGTCAGGAAGTTCTTCCTAATGTTTAGGTGGAATCTTCTTTTCTAAAGAAATATTCTGCCAGATATTCTGACATTTACTTTTCTATATTTTCATGTAAATATTTGTTCGTAAATGGTGATATTTTGGAAATCAGTCACAGTTACTGTAGCAAGCCTTGTTATATAGTGGGCTTCAGAAGCCTTGAGCTTGAGAGCCAGTGTGGTGTAGTGGTTAAGAGTGGTAGACTCGTAATCTGGGGAACCGGGTTCGCGTCTCCACTCCTCCACATGCAGCTGCTGGGTGACCTTGGGCTAGTCACACTTCTTTGAAGTCTCTCAGCCCCACTCACCTCACAGAGTGTTTGTTGTGGGGGAGGAAGGGAAAGGAGAATGTTAGCCGCTTTGAGACTCCTTCGGGTAGTGATAAAGCGGGATATCAAATCCAAACTCTTCTTCTTCTTCTTCTCTTCCTCTGTGTCATCTAAAGTAGTAGATGGTTCATTTGGGTGGGTTGTTTTTTTTTTTGCATCAGCTACAAACGAAATCTTGATTAATTGATTAAACAGAAACATAGTAATGTTAAACACTTTCTGTTGTTCAGATAACTGGAAATCTGGTGAAGAGCAAACTTCGAGTGGAAGAACAGTATATCCATGTCCTGCCAATGAATAGTGAATGCATAATAAATGGCATCAAAGTGGTGTTGCTCGATGCTAATCAGTAGGTATTTTTGACAGAAGCAAGGTCAATACCAAAAGAGTTAAAATGATGGATTTAAGTAGAGACCTGCTTTCAAAAACTGTAGTTCACGTTCAAAACTATGTGGATCCCAAATAAAAAATGGAATGTCTTTCTCTTCTTCCCCCTTCTCTGGCAGTTGTCCTGGTGCTGCAATGATCCTATTCCAATTTCCGAATGGGACTAATATGTTACACACGGGAGACTTCAGGGCAGATCCTTCTATGGAGCGCTGCCCTTTTCTTGTTGGTCAGAAAGTTCACACTGTCTACTTAGATACAACGTAAGTTGCATTTCAGTGATATGCTCTTATCCTTGCTATGTAAAAAAACCAAAAACCCCAAAACACCACAACCTGCTTAGCCTAGACTACCTTGAGCCAGTTTGGACGATTACACACTGGTTTATTAAACTGGGATATGAACAACTGTTACTTACATAGTTCTTTGCCTCTTCTATTCACTCTGGAAAGCGTAGCAGTTGGAAGCACCATAGCAGACATCATTGTTGGGAATCCACCTTTGAACCTGGATTTTGAGAGGATAGTTCCCTAGAAAAAAGTATAGAACCTTTAGCCAAAACCTACAGACTCGACTTTGGTCAGTGAAAAGTAACTTTTACAGTCTTGGAAAAGCCCAGTATAACTTCTCCCATATACATTGTGATGTAGAGGAACTCATAACAATGTAGTTTATGGTGAGAGCTTTAAAAGGAGACATTTTATCTCCTGCATCAGGTGCAGGTGCTTCTGCCACTATTAAGAGTCTCCTTGGCAATTGGCACCTAGCCTGAAAGAAGGACACCATTTGCACAAGCTTCCAAGTCTCCTTTTTTGGGTCAGGAACTTTCTCTCTCACAGATGCACCCTTCCCACTGCGCTCTCCCCTTCTCCCAGCAGTGCAGTATAACCACTCTACTGTGCAGTATATGCTGGAGAGCTGGGGACCAGGTTCTAACAACTCAGGCAAATCGTAGAATGTTAGAGATTATCTTCTCCAACCCCATATAACTTGATGTGGGTTTTACAAGATAGGATCCAACTAAAGCATCCCTAATAGGTGAATACCTCTAGCAAAGAAGAACCCACTATATTCCGAGGCATTCTATTCCACTGTTAAATGGCCCTTACAGTGTGGAAGATCTTTCTACTATTTAGCTGAAATCTAATGTACTAAGTTGTCCTTTGCACTGATGGTTGAATTATATATCCCAGGAACTGCTGTCTGTCTCAGCACACCATTGTAACTTCCAATATGCTGCTTCTGCAAAGTTAGTCATTGTTATATCTCTGTAGAGCTTGATCTTTCATTGCTATATCTGGTGTAGGCCAACTGACAAAGCAATGTGATTTTTTAAATATGTCTTCTCTTTGCTTTTCTTAGATACTGTAGTCCTGAATATACTTTCCCTTCCCAGCAAGAAGTGATTCAATTTGCTGTCAATGCGGCCTTTGAGACAGTGACTTTAAACCCACGGACTTTGGTTGTTTGTGGCACATATTCTGTTGGAAAAGAAAAGGTCTTTCTAGGTATGTGAGTGAACATTCCACAAGAATTGCAAAGATTCTTTTTAAGAGTTAATATTTTCTTAGGGAAGAACATTCAATGGAATCTATTCTGAAACTTCTACTAATAACATGGTTGTGTTTTTTTAAGCATTACAGCATTTCTGTAAAAGTACTTAAATTTGGAGCACAATAGGCTTCTTGGCATGGTGCACAGAGAAGAAATAGTCTATGACATGAACCGTTTGCTGATGGCTGCCCCTTTTAATAATGCTGCAATTTTAAAACACTCTAGCTGTATTAATAGTCCTGTAAATGTAATGCATTTTTTAAACTTTTAACCTCAGCTTCTTGGTATGTGCATTAACTTTTCAAATGCAATGTAATTTATTTCCATGCCAAATTGGAAACAGTTGAAGCGTGTATGTCAACGCTTCCTGACATCCACCCACCACCCACTTGTAACTAAGCAAATCTTTCAAGCGCTTCAAACCTTTCATGGCCTATGCTTAAATCACTACCCTTCTAAATTCTACAGACCTATTAGCTGAATGTTTTTAATCAGACAGCAGATACTGCTTTTGATGGTTCTTTTTGAAAGGAATTAGTGGGTGTCGCTGGGTTACTCACAAGGGGGGCCACCACGAAAGGGTTGTTCTTCTCCTTTAAAACAACACGTACAGGCTGCCAGCTTCTAAATGAAATATTCCTTCATTTCCTTGAATAAGAACCTTTTATCACTGTAGCTATTACTTCTCCTAGGTAAACCACAATAGTACATTCGTATAAAGACTCAAGCATGTAAAAATCAGACTTGGTCAATGTTTATAAAAAATGCACTTCTTTAAAGCAGGATGGCAGACAGTGAGAGAAGCTGGTAGGCATGTTTTTCTAACTTAGGCCAATTCCCTAAGTTATTGTAAACACTATTGGATGACCTGGTGTCTTCCAGCTTTTAATCTGCCACAAGCCAAAAGCAGAAGTGACTCGGTTTAAAAAAACACTTGGACATGCCCCTGTGATGGTAACTGAGCATTAAACTGATTTTTTTAAACACTGAAGTTTTATTTTCCTTGCCCACTTCTGTTTCCATCATGTCATAATCCTTCCTCCCCTTTCTGTAGCTATAGCTGAAGTTCTAGGTTCAAGAGTGAGCATGTCCCAAGACAAATACAAAACACTGCAGTGCCTGGAATCAGCAACAATCAATTCCCTCATCACCCTGGACTGGAATAACACTTTGCTTCACCTTCTACCCATGATGCAAATTAATTTTAAGGTAAGTATTAAAACTGTCACTTGTACTCATCTGGCTAAGCTTAAATTGGTGGGGAGAGACAGAAGTCGATCATCTTGTTCCTAACATCATATTTAAAATTAAGAAACAAACCACCTCTCGGTACCTCTCAGTCTAAGAGTTTATTTTCAGTGCCAGAACTGAACAGTGCCAGTCCTTTCACACATATACGCAATCCTGGTTTTCTCCCAAGTTTTCTTCATTTTAGCAGCCTATTTTTTTTGATGGGGTGTGTGTGAAATTGTTAAACATTTGAGAGTCCAGCTGTTCAGTATCACAAACACCTGTGCAGTTGCTTTAAAGTTATTTCTAGTGGCTGTGCTTTTATTTCATTACTAAAGAGTATACATATTTCATTTTCCATTTTGTTCTTTATATAGACATTTCTGACTTAATAGCTTATATTCAAATTGTGTTTGGTTTGATTTGGTCTGTGTCACTGCTAGTCTTTGCTTTCTATTTTATGTATTTGTAAAATCTAATTTCCCTTCACTTTCTTTCCTGCATTTATTTGTTGAAGTTTCTTTTCCTGCTTCTGATGTCATACAATTTTCTGAATACTAATCTTTCCAGGTATTTTCAAATGGATGCTCTTTGTACAATGACTGAACATACATGAAACAGATCTTGACATAAAAAGCATTGATTATCTTTTAAATCCACACTAAGTTTATTATGCTTTCCGTGGACGAAAACAAAGTCTATGCTAAAAAATTTCATCATTTTCACTTTTAATGTTTGACTAGCATAAAGTCTCCATTGAGAATCCTTAGTCTATGTCAGATATATTTATTTTTTACCAATCTGACCAGTGGAAATTTCAAATTTTGTTGCTACATATTATGTAATTTAAATGAATCTTTTTGAAGCTTCTTAAAACATTTTTTTCTACTAATTGGCATTCGCTGTTGACAGAATGGACTCTGAAAGTGTATAAAATGCCACAGCTTCCATTCTTATCTAATTTGATTACACTGGTCAACAACAAATTTGTTGTCTGTGTTTTTTCAGTTGATTTAGAATGAATCTGATGCGCTGAATCCAAAAATCACATTGGTTTTGCTCAATCAGGTCAAGTTTTTGAACTATGGCCACATGTCGTTTTTTTACATTTTTGTTCACATGTACGCTTGTGTGGAGCATTTTAGGAGAAGTTGGTGGGGGTAAAATGCCATGTCAAATAATTGTTTTGATTGGAAATGATTATTTTAATGACAAGAAGTATTCAGGTCCGATAGTTCTGGATGATTATGTCAAAAAGGGATCAGTTTGAAGTCATAAAACCTTGAAATCTTCCATAAATTGGTGCGGCAAAGCATAAAGTTGCTTACCATGCTTATTTTGGTATTAAACTTGGTGACCAGGATATAGCTTGGGTGCCACACATGGTGTGCAAGGCATGCACCGAGACTCTACGTGGGTGGACCAATGGCAAGAGGAGTCTGAACTTTGAAATTCCCATGGTTTGGAGGGAGCCAACAAACCATGTCACTGACTGCTACTTCTGCGCTGTTGATGTGACTGGGATCAACAGAAAGAACCGGAGCAGCCTCAAGTATCCTGATCTTCAATCAGCACGTCGTCCTGTAGCTCATTGTGATGAAATTCCAGTGCCTATCTTCGGAGAACTTCCTGACATTAGTGACGAAGATGCCTCCAGTGTTGAAGAAGAAGAAGTGGTTCTTGAAGATGATGCTCCACATCCATTTTCCCAAAAGGAGTTGAATGATCTAGTTCGCAAGAAGCTGCAGATATTGCGCAGCTTCTGCTCAAGCTTGGAGTGCCACAGTACGAACCCAAAGATTGGAGACTGTTCATTGACAGCAGCAAGCGATCACTGAAATGTGTTCTGCTACACAACGGCAACCAGTTTGCCTCTATACCCCTGGCTCACTCGAGTACACTGAAGGAGAACTATGAAGCGGTGAAGTATGTGCTGGAGAAAATTGGTTATGATCAGCATAAATGGTTTGTTTGTGTTGACCTGAAGATGGTGAACTTTTTGTTGGGACAACAGTCTGGCTTCACCATGTACCCATGTTTTCTGTGCAGGTGGGATAGTAGGGACCGTGCTCAGCATTACACGAAGAAGGACTGGCCTGTGCGGGAGGAATTGGTGCCTTGCAAAGAAAGGAACGTCATCAACGACCCTCTGGTGGACAGAGACAGAATACTCTTCCCACCGCTGCACATCAAGCTCGGCTTAATCAAACAGTTCACCAAGGCTCTGGACAAGGATGGTGACTGCTTCACTTACTTGTGCCAGGCTTTTCCAGGATTGACCATGGAGAAGTTGAAAGCTGGCATCCTTGACGGTCCTCAGATCCATCAGCTCATCAGAGATCCAGAGTTCGGAAACTCAATGAACGAAGTGGAACTGGAAGCGTGGAAGGCATTTGTTCTGGTAGTGAAGAACTTTCTTGGCAACAATAAGGCCAGAAACTACGCAGAACTTGTCAACAACATGCTGACTGCTTTCAGAAACCTGGGCTGCAACATGAGCGTCAAGATGCACTACCTATTTTCACATATGGACCGGTTTCCTGAGAACCTGGGTTCAATGAGTGACGAGCAGGGGGAGAGATTCCATCAGGACATGAAAGAGATGGAGACCAGGTATCAGGGTCGCTGGGATGCAGTCATGATGGCTGACTACTGTTGGACTCTGAAGAGAGACCTCCCTGCCACTGAGCATTCCAGGAGTTCCAAGAAACGGAAGTTCAAGCCCTGAAGTTTGAAAAATGGTGAAGCAACATGCAATTTACGTGTACTTACCTTTATCAATGCCCACCATTCAGTTTACAGTAATCAATGTTTCTATCAGGTAATCAATATATGTTGTTGGAAAAACATTATTTTCTCTTAAAAACATATTTAGGGTGATATGTGTTGACAAAAATCAGCTGATAATGCCACAAAAATGTAATCGATTTTGTCACAAGATCTGATTTTTTTTCAATTCAACATAGCACAAAAACCTGACCTGATGGAGAGAAACAGATGCCATTTCCTGATTCAGCAGTGCAAAAATACCCTAAAGCAGTTGTAGAAATCTAGACAACATTCGAAAAGTAAAAAATTGTTGCCCAGTGTTATTTGACAAGACTCTGAGAACTCTTGCCATCATTTAGTCTGTTTTGCTTTGATCAGAATACTTATCAAAAAAATTTGCAATGAATGTTTTAAATCCTTAATAACCAACTGTTCTTTTCTATCAACAGAATTTGAAGAATCACCTGAACAAATTCTCTGATAATTTTGATCAAATTTTGGCTTTTAAACCCACTGGGTGGACTTATTTAGATGGGTGTGGCTCTTTGAGTGATATTAAACCTCAGACCAAAGGAAATATCACTATATATGGTAACATAATTTCAAATGTTTTAATATGTTTATTTCTTTTCTGATAGCCTTTTCACATACTGTATTATTTCTTCTTGTGGGTAATGGATGTACCTTAACAGAAATGAAATGATTTATCAATGAACATCCTACTTCATTGTTAACTATCGTTGGTCCTGCTCCTATGGACTTGTAGACAGCAACTGTGGATACAGCTTGTTGTTACCAACTTTGGGAAAGCTGTGACCCTCCAGGTATTGCTGGACTACAACTCCCATCAACCCTGACCATTGGACATTGGAAATGTTTATTGGCGCTGAACATCTGGAAGCCCTGGACTGGTGCCTGGACTTGGTGATGGACTGCATGAGGGCCAATAAACTGAGCCTGAATGCTGGCAAGATGAAGGCCCTGTGGGTGGGTGATTCTTGAGTCCAGATAATTGGTCTGTCTGTTCTGGATGGGGCAGTATTCTCTCTGAAAGAGCAGGTTTATAGTCTGGGGTTGCTCCTGGGTCCATCTTTGTCACTAGAGACCCAGGTGACCTCAGTGGCTAGGAGTACCTTCTACCAGCTTTGGCTGGTAATATACCTACAAACATTTCAAGACCAGGATAGTCATGTGCTGGTAACCTCCAGACAAGATTGCTGCGGTGTGCTTTCTGTGGGACTGCTCTTGAGGTTGGTTCAGAAGCTGCAGCTGATGCAAAATGTAGCAGCTCAACTGCTCATTGAGGGAGGATTTCACCAGCAGACTGTCTCTATGTTGAAAGAATTGCACTGGCTACCAATTACTTACTGGGCTAAGTTCAAGGTGCTGCTTTTGGTCTATAAAGCCTGATATACAGCTTGGGATCAGGATACTTGAAAGGTTGTATCATCCCTTATACACCCAATCAAACACTGCACTCTGCAGGTAAAGTTCTCCTGCATATACTATCTTATCAGAAGATATTTTCTGCAGAGTGTAGACTTCGGGCCTTTCATGACATCTACCTTTTGGAATTCCCTCCCATTGAATCTTAAGACAGGCACCGTCTCTGTTGACTTTTTGGCAGCTACTGAAGACCTCCCTCTTTCAACAAGCCTTTTAAGTTGAGATCTTTCTCAGTATGCATCTGTACTGGAATTGTTTTTAAGATGTTTAAAAAATGTTTTTATAGTTTCATAACTTGTTTGCCACCCTGGGCTCCTTTGGGACGAAGGGCGGGATATAAACTGAATTATTAAATAAACAAATGATATTTTATACAAGTCCATTGTGCTAAACACATTGGCTAAATTCATTCTGTGTTGTTTCATTTGCAGGAATACCTTACAGTGAGCACAGCAGCTTCCTTGAAATGAAACGCTTCATCCAGTGGTTGAAACCTCAGAAAATTATCCCTACTGTAAATGTGGGAAACTGGAAATCCAGAAATGAAATGGAGAAGCATTTCAGAGCCTGGAAGATGGAGGCTGCAGGATGGAACTAGGAAGAAGAGTGGAATTTGCAGCTGTATGCCTTACATTCCCTTTCTGTTTTTTTTGTCCTTTTCTTTGGCTCTGACCTTTGCAGAAGCAATAATACAGTGATTCCTTCATTTGCTAATTATAAAGATACCGTTTGTTATCTGTAGCTGTAACTGGTAGAAACTTTGTCAAAGGAGGTATGCCCTGAAAAGCACTTTAAAGAAATGCAAAATGTTAAGCACCTCTATTACAAATCCAGGCTCCTTAGATGGCATAAACAAATCCCTCCTGATAGGTAAGAAAGTGGTGGCTACTGATAAATCCCTGTCATACTGAAGTATCTATTTGGGTCCCAGGGGGACAAACAAGTATGCAAATATTTTACTGGGGGATTTCATGCTACTTGCTTTGTGGTCTCACCACATGTTAAGTGACAGGCATCCAAATTGAAGGTTTTTGTTTCTAAGACAGTTGGCAGCCTTGTCAGTCTTAAATTGTTTAAGCTTGGGGGGGGGGCGCTTTCCTGAAATTTTCATGACCAAGAGTCTTCTGAACAACCATTTTTATATGATGAATTTGGTGGACTAACATCTAGGTCATCTCTCCCCCCCCCCCCCGAGACAGTCAAAAATATATTATATGGATCCAAGTTGTCCTGCAAGATGGTAGTATGAATCTGCATAGCAATTAGCATCTCAGAGCTAGGAGTCTTAACACTAATTTTGTAACTTATTTGCAGAGTTTAAATCATTATTGCACGCTCCGCACAGGTACAGAGTAGAACAATTAATGTCAAGGAAAATGTATGAATGAGAATATTTTACACATTTTTATAAAAGAAATACATTTTTAATAAACGACCTAAATATATTTATGCTTTATTTATATTTTGCATGGAGGTTTTGAAATAACTAATATGATGCATTGAAGTTCCCATGGTGCTAGAGCAACTTCTGTCTCATACTTTCCATTGCAGAGATGCTTCAGTTCTGTTTATATCCTGATCTTTGATCTTACAGTTTTATCTGCCTTAAGAACATGAGGAGAGCCTTGTGGGATTGAATCAAGGGTTCCTCAATCCAGGAGCAGGGAGCCAGAAGTTTCTAGATTACAGCTCCCATCATCCCTGACCATAGGCCATGCAGACTGGAGCCAACAGATGTTGGAACCCAACAACATCTGGAAGGCCCGCGATTCCCCATTCCTGTTATAGCCCATTTAGTTATCATGACTAATAGCAGGTTACCTAATCCCCTTTTAAACCAGTAGCCGTCACCATATTTTGTTACACCACATTCCATAAATTATTTATAAATTGTGTGAGTAAGCATTTGCATTTTGATCTTTACATTTTCCCTTTTATCTTCTGCACCATTGCGCAAGTAGAAGTCCTTACACAGGGCTTCCTTAGGTGACTCCTGCCCTCTGTTGGCTACCTCCAGTTCTCAGGTGTGGAGGCCAGTTTAATGACATGATTGGATTTTTTTTTTTGTTTTAAGCATTTCCACATTTGGGAACTTTTACTTAAGTGTATGCTACCATCACCTGGTAACTTATTTAATTTTTAAACGTGTCACTTAAGCTATAAAACTTTTGTCACCTCTGTGATTGCTGACATCCTTGTACTTGAGGGATGGCTGGTATAGCTATGCAAAGAATTCATTTTGAAATGGGGACAGTCAGCGTTAATGACAAACACATTTAACTGCACTAGCATGTAGTTAGAGAACAAAATTCAGCAGGAGGGAGACTAATTACACTTGTTCTCATCTTATTCAGTATTGCAAGAGGAGAAAGCCTTCTCCATCTTGCTGAGTTTTGAAAGGATTGTGCTGCCGAGAATGAACAAGCCACAAAAGCAGCTGTCTAGATAATGGGAAATCTTGGAAAACTCTTGTTGTGATTGGCCGGAGTCAGCATGACTACGTCATTTTTTAGCCAATTAATTTGGTCTTGATTAAAGCCTGATTCCAAAAGTGGTTATCTACTCACCAAGTCAGGAGGGAGTGGTTTCTACCTAGGTTTCCCCTTTGTCAGTAAAGTGTTCTGGTTTGAGCGTGATGTTCCAAACATGCCTATGCACGAGTCTTGTGCCTGTTCCCATCCCTGTACTTGTATCCTTGCCATAGTTTTGTGTTCATTGACTACAGCTTTTCAGCACATCATCAACATTTCATGCTCAACAGCATCCCACTTCTTAATAACTTGGCCACATTCTGGTGGAAAAAATTACTAGTATGATCTTAAACTCAGAATGACATTATTTATCTTCATTCAACTGGAACTGACAAAGTAAAATGATTAATAATGGAAATGGGTACATAGATTACAGAACTGGAGTTGCAAAAAGCTATGGAAAACCACTTAGTAATAAGAGATTCTACTTTTTTCTACATCTGTCTGGTTGGTGCCTTTGGTGGTTTCTTGATCAAGGGAAGGAGCTGGGTTGGGGGTTGTGAAGCAAAATTCCCAATTGAAATTAATAAAAATTATAGAGGAAGGGAGAGAATATAAAGTCTGAAAGTAAATATACAAAGTTAAATACCAAATATCTTTTTGTAAAAGATAAACTAATCTAAATAAAAACATAAACCAAAAGGAGAAAAAAAGAAAGAAAACTTCCAATTCTTCATCTTTCAGCTATATATAGAAAATTATTCAAAACACCCACTCCAAAATAACACCTAACAATTCTACTTTCTACCAAAATAACACCTAACAATTCTACCAATATTTTCTTCAATCCTCAAACCCAGATATCAAGCTCATTTTCTTTTTCACGTAAAAAGTCTATAAGGGGTTTCTAATCTTTAGTAAATATCAATATTTTCTGATTACCAATGGAAATTATATTCATAAATAAATGTCTCACACACAAATGTGACTACACAACTATATAGGATTCATGTAAAAATAATCAACATTTTATTTTATTGTTGGAAATTGCAGAAGTCCCAAATTAAATGGGAATTACAAAATAGGAATGTTGCTATGTCTCCTGTCCAATAAAATCAATATGGCAGCTATGCTAAGCACCTATATCAAGGGAAAACAAGATGGCACCCTCCAGATGTTTTGGAAAAGACAGGGCGCCATTTGCCTTTCGCTTGGCCTGAAATATAGAAACAACATGTGATTGCTATTTTTGGATCAATTAATATGGAGTAGACAAGTGATTTCGTGACCCACTAAAAAGGTAAACCAACACTCCATTTTGTCCAATATATTCTTTGGAACCTGCAGACAAGCACTTCCATCTGACATCAGAACATTACAGACGGATTAAAAAAATTATGTGGAATATGTGCTACTCCCTGGTATATTTACTGTTCATCTGCTTTTTGTCTGAAACTTGAAGCAGAAATATACTTTTTCTTTAGGCCCAGAAAGAGCTGCCAAAAGGTTAATTGGCAGAAGGACATGGTCCTTTATGTAACTTAAGTAAACATCCTGCATTTCCAAGAGACAAATTTTTGGCTGACAGGTAACTTCAGCAACAGACTCAATGGGCTGTCTAAACTGTAGTGAATCCAGAGTATCTCTTTCAAACTCACATGCTATTAATCTCCAATATGACTATAAATATGCATTATAAATGTCTAGATTCTAGAGTGGATAAAGTTGAGATTCAAATGCTATCTTTCACCTTAATGATTTTAAGGCTGTATGAATTTTGGGTGATCCTATTCCTTGGCAACAGCAGTGACTTTTATTAATATTTTTTTGAATTCTAAGAACTTCCAAATATCCTGATCAAGCCAATCCTTATCCACCCAGTTCTGATGTGAAAAAATAAACACACATACAAGATGAGAACAGAAGGTGCTTTCAAACTGGCTCAACTTAGTTCCCTCCCCCCGCTCCCAAGTTACGTATGTTCTTTGTTATTAAGAAAATTACTTTACAGAACATTACATTACATCATTACAACATAAACAAGATAAAAGTAAATTTTTACATTGATTAATATTAAATGTACTGAAGGTTGATTAACATGTTAAGAAGTGAGGTGTTAATCATGGAAGGCTAATCGTACCTTGAAGGGACGCACGCGGGTGGCGCTGTGGGTAAAACCTCAGTGCCTAGGGCTTGCCGATCGCATGGTCGGCGGTTCGAATCCCCGCGGCGGGGTGAGCTCCCGTCTTTCAGTCCCAGCTCCTGCCCACCTAGCAGTTCGAAAGCACCCCTAAGTGCAAGTAGATAAATAGGTACCGCTTTATAGCGGGAAGGTAAACGGCGTTTCCGTGTGCTGCGCTGGTGCTGGCTCGCCAGAGCAGCTTCGTCACGCTGGCCACGTGACCCGGAAAGTGTCTCCAGACAGCGCTGGCCCCCGGCCTCTTAAGTGAGATGGGCGCACAACCCTAGAGTCGGACACGACTGGCCCGTACGGGCAGGGGTACCTTTACCTTTACCTTTAATCATACCTTGCCCATTCCTGGCCAGAAAACCAACACAAATTTGGTCCTAGAGTCAGGATTCAAATTTGTTCAGTAGAAACCCAGTGAGGCAGAGAGTGAAGCACAAGCAGTGATTGTTTAAAAAATCTGTTTATTGGTGTACTATGCTTCAATTAAGACATATAGAAGATAATGACGTTTTAAAATCTAACGGAAAATGAAGCGACTTATAGCAATGTAACATAGTTGAATATAACAGCAATTGCACTGGTTTACTAAAGTCATAAACTAATAATTGCTTTGACAAAGCAATCAGAGTGTGTAACATGGTTAATATAGCTTCCTCATAACTTCCTCCAGCAGATCAAATTTTTAAACAGAAGTTATACATTTCTTACCATTTTAGCATTTTGGAAGAAAGTACAGTTAACCAATCTAGGTTCTAGCCACAGAAAAGTTGACTTTGTTGTAAAAATGGCAGGGGTGATTTTGAGAGCAGAATAGCTTTTGGAATAGATCTGGAAGATGCTTTAATGTCTGAAACATTTCAGTGAGTTGCACTGAAAAAAAACCACTGCATGCTCCTCTAATGGCAATGGGACAGCTGAAGTAACCTGAAATGCCTTTTCTGCTTCTCATGTCTTTGGTCCTTTAACCATCATTATACAATGCCATCTTCTTATCGAGTCTCTCTGATGAGTACCTTGGCACCAGCCGAACTTTTCCACTCTGTCAGATCTGCATGAGCTGTGGTATCATAGAGCTGATAGAAACTGGCACAAACAAAAACCTAAAATAAACCCTTATGTAAAACAGAATTAAATGTGGGGAAATATCTCCCTACTAT